>NC_133899.1:89538009-91938009 GCF_964199755.1 Larus michahellis | reverse complement strand
GGCTGTTCCAGTGCCTGACCACTCTTTCAGTAAAGTAATTCTTCCTAATATCTAATCTAAACCTCCCCTCATTTTTTTGGAGCTCATTCTTATTGTGTAGTTACAGAAAGTCACATCATGTTTCCAAGCACCCTAGGAAGTTTTGGGGGGCAGTAAGCTTCCTTGCTTCCCAGTGAGGTTTACAGCTCTGGAAAGGAACCAGAGAGTTTGGACAACAAATAAAATCCAGTGAGGAAGGTGGGACAAGAAAGCAGGGAAAAGGGTAGAGTTGGGCAGTTGCTTGTGCAATTTTGGCTTGCAGGAACAGCAGCCACGTGAACCCATCATGATGCAAAGCTTCTCTTGCTCCAGAATAGATCCTGGCTACTTTTTAAATCCTCACCACACAAGGTTGAGTGCCAGCCATTTGGACTCAAGCCCTGGCTCTATACTGTAAGGGAACAAGAGTACAGGATCCAGCAAGGCTAATTATTAAGCTCAAGCTTATTAAGGCAGTTTTGAGAGTTCAAGAGTAAACTGAGTTACCTGAGTGGACGCAGATTTTGGCTCAATCAGGCACAAGGTGAGTGAGAGAAAGAAGCCAACCTAGGTATCTTGATTCATCCTTGAGAGGTGGCAAAATCTTGCCATTAGTCAGTAAGAGAGCACTTACTTTGTCTGGAGTGGGTACCATCACGAGTGCATACACAGACCCTGAAATAAGAGACTAACTTCAGGAAAGGGGACTTTGGCAACAAAAAAATTCATTTGACTCCATTTGATAAAATCAGCAGGTAAGAACGCTTTCTTACAATAATGAAAGCGATGAGGCTAATAAATCACCTGGTAAAAAGAAAGATATAAAAAAAGTCTCTGATTAGATAATGAATGGACTTTGTATTGTTTGTGCAATGATTGTCTGAATTATACATGCCATGCTTGGCACTGACTTTTACTTAAAAACCTTTAACCTGGTACAGCCATGCAGAAGATTTGTTATTAAGCCATTTTTGGCTTTGGAAAACATGCAATAATATTTAGAGGTTAACAGCACAAAGTACCATTCCCAAACCATGGGATTAAAAGAAGCGATTCCTGAAAAACTCTGTGGGAGAGGTAAGGAACAAAGCAGGACTCGGAACGCTCTCAGTTATTCACAAACACATTTCCACTATTTTAAAAAGCCTTTTAAAATTACCGTTAGTAGCCTTTGAAAATAATTTCCTTGGGTAGAAGAGAGGCCCGATTTTGAAGACCAGCATTTGATTTTTGGACCTTCGACATCATTGGGCTTCTAGTGTAATTTGCATTCAGGACCCCTGTGAGTAAAAATGGAATTAAAAAAAAAAAAAGCTGCAAATATTTTCATTAGTTGAGGACCCACCAGTGTGCAAATGAGGAAGGGTGCGCAAGAAGGTTGAGCAAGACTGAGACGAAGGGCTGCGCATAAACGTGGAATAAAGCCTAAGCGATATGGATGAACGCCAGAGCAAACAGGAGGAGTCACCAATTTTTCACCAGGTATCTTCGATCAATCTTAAGAGTATGGTAGGCAGTATTGGTTTAGATGAAAGGCTGCCTGTATTACCCCAGGAAAACGTTTAATAGCTTGGTGAGATTTTACAAAGAAGGTATCACTGAGAGGGCCAAAGAAGGAAACATTTACAAATTAGTTACACAACCCAACAGAAAGGCATAAAAAATAAGACTCTTATATAAAGAAGTTACGGTAGATGAAAACAGAGTGGAAATAAAACCAGCATCACCAACAGAGTATCTTCTCTAAATGTGAGGAATGATGGAAATAATACAAAATATTAACTGACTTATCCTAAAATACAGCCTTTATGCCTGCAACTCTGAAATGCAAATTCTATTCTTTTCCGATGATCGTATCTTGAAATCGGAGGTCCAGGGCAGACAGTTTCCACTGGAAATAACATTGGAAGTTTGAATTTAAAATGAAGTGGGCTTTTTTCTGATAAATTTGCTTTGGAGAAGGGTATGTTTTAAGAAATATCAGTGTGCGTGAAAAAGTTTTGGTTTATATACGGCACCTCATATTAATAGCTAGATATCAAGTAAACAAAATAAGCACATTCATTGTCTTCTGTTTTATAAAGCTGAATAGTAAATAATTTACAAAAAACCTTTAAACAAAAAGCTGTATCTGTTAAAAGGTTGACAGATCATAGACAAACTTTTTATAGTATAATCACACTGTTTATTTCATAGAAAACGGTTGAAACTATTCCTCATCCCGCAGTCTTCACAAACTCGTACATAGACATGTATCAGATGCACAACTTCACTGAATAAAGCTTGTAGCTTATTTGTTTGAAATCTAAAGAGCGAGCAGCCTTTAGGAAAAGTAATGAGCATCAAAAGCACCTCGGACTCTGCACGTACGCAATAAGTAAAGCAGGGAAAACGAGCAGAGGTTTCTTTACCTTTGCTTTTCCAACTTCCCCCCACAAAGCCAAGAGCACTGTCAAGACCCTACAGACAATCGGAGAGCTACAATTATGCAGAGCTACGTGCTTTCATCTCCTTCCTATATATTTTGATTTTCACCCTCATCTCAAGCTACACAAAGAGGAACCCCAGACTTCTTGCCTTATTTAACCAGGTTCAAGAGAAAGCTAGAGGAAAAAATGCAAACGAGGCAAAAGTATGTTGGAATTCTGTTAAAGATTGCACCTTTGGGCAGAGAAACCATTGCATAACGTAAAGCAGCACTGGCTTGGGCAGCTCGTGGCTTCAGCAGAGCCGGCTGGGAACAGGTTGCGCAGACCTCTGCTCGGTCACACGAAAGTGTTCAACGGAAGACGATGGTTGATCAAACAGGCAATTTACTCCGCGTGTTTTCCTTTGATCTATTATGTCAAGACAACGCTAATGTGAAGAAACAACTTGTTTAATTACACTGTTTTCTAAAAGTGAGGAGGAACCAAAAAGAAGGCTGGATGCCATCTATGAGGGTGAAGTAACTGCAGTGGACTAAATAAAGCAAGCTGAAGGGGAAGTGGGAGATGGGTGTTTGGACTCAGGTCTCCCTAGGGTCTCTGCCTCCTCGACACCCTCACCGTTTCACAGTCTTACAGACCAACACAGTCCAAGTAGACAAAAAGAGACTCCACCTTGCATAAGAACTCAGTTCCCTGCTTATTCACACATTTCCAAGGGCAACCCCGGCAGCACCCGTGAGTGAAAGCCAGACTTCAAGCTGAAAACCGGCCCGGCTGTCGCCCCAAGCACAGAGGCAGGGAAGGCTGCCTTAAGGCATTTTGTATTTTCATCCTGTTTGGGGAGTGTTGCAACTGCAGCTTAGTCTGTAAACTGTATCTCCCATCATCCTTATTCCTCAATAATTCTTACAACATATATGCACAAGGTCAAAGATAAATTCCTGAGACTTAAGCATAGAAAATAGGAAAAAGATGATTCTTCCTCAGCTATCTGTTCGTAAGAGAGTGTAGCCATTTGTATGTCAATGCTCTTGCTGTCAATCTTGAATCAACAATCACTGTGAGACAAGGATTTATTGCACTGGGGGGGGGGGGAATCAATAAAAAAAATAACAAAGTTCTCAATATGGGTCAAAGTTTTTAAATGGTGAAATCTGAGAGGAAGGAGCAAAAAATAAACACTGAAGTTAACAGACACAGCAAATCTATATAAAGCATTTTTGTGATTTATCACATGCTCTGAAACAGGGAATGAAGTTTTTCTTCTGACTTGTTCCCTTACAGCTTTCCACTATTTGAATGGGATCGTTGGTCCAACTCTGATTACAGCAACCAAGCGAAACGCCTTTTATAATCTTGTAACGATTTGAATGAGATGGATTAAGATCCAGGTGAACATTTCTGAGGTTTTCAAGAAGCTATCAAGACGTTGTCCGCAAGTTCTTCTGGAAAACAAAAGAAAAAAAAAAGGCAAAGCAACGGGTGTCTACTGTTTTGTTTTTTTCAAGGTAAAGAGCAATGTATCATCATTTAATGAAACAGGTCAGGTTGCAACTTATAGGCTGAAAAATGTCACAATTGATCATGTAACAGTACTAGACCTACTTGATCCAGCTACTTTGCTCTGGTAAACAGTAAAATTTTTTTTTTTTTTTTTACTTAAAAAAGTACAACTATCAGTTTACCAAGCTTTAGTGTGTGACCTGAAAATAAATTTCAGCACAGCTCCCGAGGGCCTGTTTACTCTCGGACGGCAATGCAGTGAGATTTCCAGCTGCACTGGGGTTGAAGTTTGACTTTGGGTGGAACCCCACCACGACAAAGTTCGAGCTTTTATCACGCAACTAAATCATACAGGCTCTACACAGCAATCCAGCCTGGAGAAGTGTCATCGTTAGCAGTGAACTGAGTATTAAGCTACTGCACTTATTATTTTTACACTGCTGCCTCGTTTTTTAGCCTTGATGAACTTTCCTAGACTACGGAAATACGCAACCCTTTACAACCTTTTGCAAACGTCGGGCTTTGTCAGGAATCTTTCTCATGATCCATCCCCACAACTGAAACCATCCTGAACTAGAGAAGTACCTCAGAACCTCTCACATGGAAGAAGTTTTCACAAGAACTGTACGTTGATATTTGCTTAATGGGACAGGAGAGAACGGGAACATGACAGATGCTTTGCAGGTATCTTAATCAGCTACTTGCGAGACGATGGCACAGCACAGAATCCCAGACTGGCAGGGGTTGGAAGGGCCCTCTGGAGACCATCCAAGTCCAACCCCCTGCCAGAGCAGGGTCACCCAGAGCAGGTGGCACAGGAACACGTCCAGGTGGGTTTGGAATGTCTCAAGAGATTATAAAGGTCTTTTAACTCTTTGTCTGGAATTCAAGAGCTAAGCAGGAATCTAGCAACTACTGACAGACAAATGACGAATCGGCAAAATTGCCTTTATTTCATTTACAATCAAACTAGAGCCTTAGTTCTTTCCCCAGTTCTGTCCAAAACAGCCTTATGCAACTGCTTAAGCTACATCCTCAGCGCCAGCTGAGTCAAGGCTATGCTCAAGTCCAGCTCTGCATGTCACGACCCACATGTCATGGTCCCACAGTTGTAAACCCAAACATCAGCTCAGATTAAGCTCTGCAATATTGCCCGGGAGGAAAGGTCAAGCTTTACCACGCACCGCATATCTTCATGTAATCTACTGTCAACGAGAGATAAGAACATACACCCTATCACTGCATCGATCCGCTTCTGCGGCACTGGTTTGAGGCCCTAAACCTCACAGCAAACAAAACTCAAAGCGCAGAAAGGATCATAGACTTGTTTGGGTTGGAAGGGACCTTTAAAGGCCGTCTGGTCCAATTTATTTAATGGATGCTAAAGTCATAGACACCAACACACTGCTTAGTAGACAATTTCCCTCAAAGCCTTTCACCAGGTAATGCACTTCAAGAGAGGAATTCAGGGATAACTTCTTCCAACATACTTAAAGCAGTAGCTATCTGATCCAAACCTACCTCACCCTTTTTCCCCTGGAGAAGATTTAGCAACTCCGTATACTCACTCATCTCCCGGCACAGCCCACTTCAACAAACATCCACTGAGATTCTGGAATCTGCTGCTGCTTTTGGCTACTCCAGTCCAAACATTTTGGAAAAGGGAAAGCAGCCAAGGAATAAAAGGGAAGGACCCATGAGAAGGAGAGGTGCTCCAGGAGAAGCTGTTGTTCCCGGAACATAAGTCTCAAATTCACCCCCAATTCCACAGTAACAGATGTGCATCTAAAATAAAACAGTAATAGGAAGATGTTGAGCAATTCTTTACGTATAACTGAAAATTGTATTGCAACAACCCGCCAAAGGAACATTTGATTTTACTTGAGCAGAACACAAAGTCAAAACACAAGTGAGGTCATGTCATGTCAACGGTCTTTTTATTCTCATGGTAAGTAGCCGTTAATGGATTTATCATCTTGTTTATTTGAAGAAACAGCATTATTGTTCTTCCGGCATTGCCTAACCCTCTCAGTGCCTTTTGAAAAAGCCAAGTTTTACTGTACAATACTTGTCATGGTCAGTTTAGCAGCACAGAACACGGGTCAGCCTTTTAAGCACTGAAATTGTGAGCTTTCAAAACAAAGGTAGCTGTAGAAAGTATGTACGACCTACCTAGCCCATTCTAGGTCTTCTCAACGTTATTGCACAAGTTTCCTCTCTCTTCTCCATTCCTTAGTGCTTGATTTTCTTCTCTGACTTGACACCAACCAAATTTCAGCCTAACATTTACTCTAAACTAGCGTAACTTACAGTAGAATTTCTTAGTGATAATCATGTATGGCTGCAGTCAGATAAAGGCCACCTGGACAAAGTTCAGAAAATAGCTGCTCCTGTTAAAGCTCTACTAAAGCCTCCACGAGTCCATGTCACAGTGCCCTTCCCAGCACACGCTCAGTTGCTGCACTTGGCCACTTCTGTAAAGGTTACCTTACACCGTACAATGGGGCACACGGTTCCTTACCTGTGAAACAAAGAGTAGGGATTTAGGAACAAAGTAACTGCAATAAGAAAAGCAGAACCCAACCCTTGGGTAATGCCGCATTTCAACTTCACAGCCTCTGGTAAACTATTAAGAACCACCCCCTTCACTAAAATTTGAATGAACCATGATGAAAAACTAGATACGCTTGTGACAATTCTCTAAATCGCCACCAAAGTTTTTGGATCAAAAATAACAAAAGGTTCTTCAGCAGAGGCTTAAGTACGGCATCATCAACAAAAGCCCTAGTAAAGCAGGACCGCAATTTTTCCCTGTTCATACGGTGCACATGACTGTAGGCAATGCTATACCACAGACGTGAGCAGCATTCCCTTCTCCGAAGGCTTAGGAAATTAAACAGAAGGTTCCTAACAAGTAATTTCACATACCAGACCTGAGCAGAATTTAGTGTTTGGCCCCTACACAGCAATTCCAAGCATCAGCCTTGAGTCCGAGTCTATTGTTGGCAGTCAGGGCCTGTGAAGGACACGTAACTAATTTCTGAAATAGATACCAGTTACCCAGAACTTCAACAGCTTCTGCACAATTTTAAAAAAAAAAAATCAGATGAAGGTATGAACTTCCTAGACTAAAATAAACTATTTGAAAGCATTTACACAGAGAACAGACAACACGTTGCCAGGAGATCTTTAATTTCAGTTTTATTTCAGAAATCAGAGAAAGACAATATAATTCATTTAGCAGACACAACCAAAATTAAAGATTAAGCCTTGGTTACTCTTTTTCCAAACTCTTTAGGATTCTGTGTTCCAGCAAGAAATATTCCCACCCATTCGTGTAGTTCCTTCAGCTCCCATCTGCCTGATCAGGTAAAAATCCAAACCGAATCCCAGAATAGAGCAGGCTATCGGTTCATATTATTTTATTGCATCTGTATCACAGCTGATTTTTCACAATAGGTTAGTAGATAAGTGAGTGGGAGAAGCAGTAGCTTTCTACAATTTAATGGAACAGCACTTAGCATCTACTCTTCTTTACCATTCCACTTCTTGGAATGCTAATTCACATTTAAATGCCAAATCAGAAAGTACTCCTATTCAAAATACAACTCAGGACAGACTGAGAAATGCTCTGAATATTAAAAACTGCTATGATTTGAAGTTTGCAAAACATTTGCTTGAGTTTAGAGATAGTGGTTGGGCTCTGAAATCCTTTATACCATAATCCATGCTTTTTCCAAATGCAAATGAGGCAGTATCATCAGGCAAACAAGGAAAGCAAATAATTCAAACAAGGGGCAACGCAGCACAACTAGGATCTGGACTAATTACACATATACACCGATCTTTCTCTTTGGCAAGAGAAGAGGAAGAAGTAACAGGCAGAGCAGTTATTAAAACTTGCCAGGACTTCAGACGCATGGGGAATTGCCTGATCCTACTGAGTGCACTTCTGAAACTCTTTTGGTCTGTTAGGACTAACTTCAATGTCCAACAGACAGGACAGATTTCTATTCTAAACTCCAACAGTCACCTTGGACGCTAATTACTCCATAACCGGGTAACACTTTCCAAATTAAGAAAAATTCCTAAGTGAGATTTTGGCCTTTATAAAACAATAATCTAAGTTTTGTATAGTAAAGTATTCAGATGCTGACAAGGTGCTTTCTTAGGTGATCACTACTCATAGTCAACCAAGGTAAGTTTTATACGTATATCTAGCTACAGATACCCACATTCATTCAAACTTGCCACTTGAATTCAAGTCGAACTCTGAGAACTAGCTCTGGCGTGATCAATATAGAGCATTATTAGATTATGGCAGTAAACCAGCAGAATTTCAGGAACCACTGAGAATAGTTCTGAAAGTGCTGGAGATAGAATTTGGCCAAGATAAGAATATTCACGCATTTGGAGGTTAATTTCTCAGACACTCAGAAAATTAATATTTTTCATTTTAAATTCTTACAGATTAGAAAGAACAATTTCCTCCCCACTAAAGACCTGTAAGATGTAATCAATTTAGTTGTAAAGTGTATGTAATAAGAAAATATCCTTTCTTATCTCCCTTAGGTCAGCTATATCCCAACCTAGCATTAGTAAGCAAAGATTATCTTAAAATATATATTGGGAATAAAATTTACATATGTTGAGATTAAACTTTCTAGTTAGCTTCATTTCAGTCATAATGAATACGACATAACCAACACTTTACTCAAACTACTACGTATCATTTTACCTTTTTATCATTTACCACATTTGGATAGCCAAAAGTGAAATTCAAAAGGAAGCGTCTACAAATGCATACAGATAACTATTTTATCAGAAATATCAAGCAACTTCAACTTCTTAACATGAACACATTTATCTGTAAGGATAATCACAGTGTCATTACAGAAGTTTTACTGCATGATTAGGCAGGGAAGTTTTACAATGAAAAAAAAAGTGAAAGGATTTTGATTAAACTTATGTTTACTTCTAGAAACAGAGACAATTTTTAATCATGAATTTCCTGAAAAACATCATGTGTTGTTAATAAGCAGCAAAGCACTAGTGTTGAAAGGCACTAGGATTGTTAGTTTGTGTTACCTAGTTTCCAATACAGATACAGGCACTTGAAAGCTTAATAAATCAAGCCTGTAAAACACTTCTATACTTGTGCGGAAGTCTGCTACACTCAACAGGTTGTCCTGCAGTTGTAAGGACGGAAAATTCATAGAGTAAATCTCTGCAGCACACTTTACAAGTTGGATCTTTCTTTGGCAGACACACGAGATGTGGACTGTGAATATGTCCTAATTACATCCTATAAATAACAAAAAAAGAAATAGTCAGAGCAAGTCCCATTGAAAGCAGAGAGGAAAGTTTCAGAAAAAAACCTAACAAACAAGTACTTGAAGCAACACTGTTATTCTACATAGCAAGCAGGGAGCCCAGGGAAGGCTTGTGGAAATGTTTCATTACTATTACAAAGAGCGGGTAATCATTTGGTCTGAAGAACCAGCCTGAACACACTGCATGTCATGTACACTTACCTTCCAGAAGCCTCACAAAAACCCAACTGAAACAACTGTACATCGTTGGCATGACTGGATGGATAGATGAGGGGAGGGCAGTGGATGTTGTCTACCTTGACTTAAGCAAGGCGTTTGACACGGTCTCCTACAGCATCCTCATAGGGAAGCTTAGGAAGAGTGGGTTTGACGAATGGACAGTGGGGTGGATTGAGAACTGGCTGAAAGACAGAGCTCAGAGTGTCGTGATTAGGGGCACAGAGTCTAGTTGGAGGTCAGTGACGAGTGGTGTTCCCCAGGGGTCTATGCTGGGTCCAGTCCCAGTCAATATACTCATCAATGACCTGGACGAGGGGATAGAGTGCACCCTCAGCAAGTTTGCTGATGACACAAAGTTGGGAAGGGTGGCTGACACACCGGAAGGCTGTGCTGCCATCCAGAGAGACCTGGCCAGGCTGGAGAGTTGGGCAGAGAGGAACCTTATCAAATTCAACAGGGGCAAGTGCAGGGTGCTGCACCTGGGGAGGAATAACCCCCCGCACCAGGACAGGTTGGGGGTAACCTGCTGGAGAGCAGCTCGGTGGGAAGAGACCTGGGAGTCCTGGGGGACAACAGGATGACCATGAGACGGCAGTGTGCCCTTGTGGCCAAGAAGGCCAACGGCATCCTGGGGGGCATCAAGAAGAGTGTGGCCAGCAGGTGGAGGGAGGTCATCCTCCCCCTCTGCTCTGCCCTGGGGAGGGCACAGCTGGAGCGCTGTGTCCAATTCTGGGCTCCCCGGGTCAAGAGGGACAGGGAACTGCTGGAGAGGGGACAGCAAAGGGCTACCAAGATGCTGAGGGGACTGGAACATCTCTCTGATGAAGAAAGGCTGAGGGATTTGGGTCTCTTCAGTCTGGAAAAAAAGACAGCTGAGGGGGGAATCTTATCAACACTTATAAATACTGAAAGGGTGGGTGTCAGGAGGATGGGGCCAGGCTCTTCTCAGTGGTGCCTGGCAACAGGACAAGGGGTAATGGGCACAAACTTGACCATGGGAAGTTCCATCTCAACATGAGGAGGAACTTCTTTGCTGTGAGGGTGGCAGAGCCCTGGCACAGGCTGCCCAGAGAGGTGGGGGAGTCTCCGTCTCTGGAGACATTCAAACCCGCCTGGACGCGTTCCTGTGCCACCTGCTCTGGGTGACCCTGCTCTGGCAGGGGGTTGGAGGGGATGATCTCCAGAGGGCCCTGCCAACCCTATGGTTCTATGATTGGTTAATCAACATTTAATCAAATGTAATTAGAGAGCTGTTTCCTCGTTTTGTGTTTTTACATGCACTGACTTCTGCCATTGCAGACGACACCAAGCTGAGTGGTACAGCTGACACGCTTGAGGGACGGCATGCCATCCAGAGGGACCTGGACAAGCTCAAAAACTGGGCCCATGTGAACCTCATGAGATTCAACAAGGCCAAGTGCAGGGTCCTGCACCTGGTTTGGGGCAACCCCCAGTATGAACACAGGCTGGGGGATGAAGGGATGGAGAGCCAAGAAGGACTTGGGGATACTGGTGGATGAGAAGCTCAAGAAAACCCAGCAAATGTGCACTGGCAGCCCAGCAGGCCAACCATATCCTGGGCTGCATCCCCAGCAGCGTGTCCAGCAGGGCAAGGGGGGGATTCTGCCCCTCTGCTCCCCTCTGGGGAGACCCGCCCCCTGCAGTGCTGCCCCCAGCACCAACAGCAGAAGGACACGGAGCTGTTGGAGCGGGGCAGAGGAGGCCCTGGAGATGCTGGGAGGGCTGGAGCCCCTCTGCTGGGAGGACAAGGCTGAGAGAGCTGGGGGGGTTCAGCCTGGAGAAGAGAAGGCTCCACGGAGACCTTCCAGCCCCTTCCAGTCCCTCAAGGGGCTCCAGGAAAGCTGGGGAGGGACTCTGGATCAGGGAGGGGAGCCATGGGACGAGGGGGAAGGGTTTTACACTGCAAGAGGGGAGATTTGGATGAGATATTGGGAAGAAATTCTTTGCTGTGAGGGTGGTGAGAGGTTGCCCAGAGAGGTGGTAGATACCTCATCCCTGGAAGCATTCAAGATGCAGTTGGATGGGGCTGTGAGCATTCTGATCTAGTTAAAGATGTCCCTGCTTACCTCAGGGCAGGTTGGACTAGATGACCTTTAAAGGTCCCTTCCCACCCAAACTATTCTATGGTTCTATGATTTAAATCAAATGGGAATCCAGACCAGTTTCCCATTTTTTGGGGGGTTTACAAAAGAAGCTAAGACAATTCACAGCCAGTCAAATTTCAAATACAGAAATCATTAGCTTACTTTTTTCCCACTGTCAGCATTGTATTTGTCCAGCAAAGCCTGAATACGGGCACCATAGTCAGGATGAACATCAGTGAAGTTTTTCACCTAAACAGGAAGACAGAACAGAAGAGTCAACAAATTTTTTTCCCTCCACTTGAAACATATTCCTTAACACATTTTCAGCTCTGTGGTCTACAAGCAGTACATACCATAAGAAAGAAAAGAAGGATGAAAACTCTTTTCTAAAAGTTTAATTCTGACCAACCAGAAAGGAGCTATGAACACCACCAAACACTATGCCTGTTGTCTCACACAGACCTCTTTCTTGATGTAAGCAAAGTTCCACTGTGAAGGATAAAGATCCAATCCCTCCCCAGCCCTCACTGTTTTTTCCTGGTTTAAAGCAAAACATTACACTGGCAGTCACCTGACTTTGAAACACCAAGCTAAACACATAGTGACATCCTTGACGTGTTACTTTAACATGTTATACATTATTTATGTTATATTATGTAAATACAAAAATATTTAAGTGTTCTGTACTGATAACTCCTGTGTAAGAAAAATCTAGAAGTTGCCTGCTCAAGAAGAATTTCTCATATTCCTTTCCACAAGCATATGGTCATTTTGACAAAGTCAGTAGACTGCAAGAAAATCTGGAATAAAGAGCAAAAGCTAAAAACCAAAACAGGCCACTTACAGCTCTCTTCTGAATGAAGAGTTGCGCATCTTTAAGATGATCAGCAATATTTTTACACAGCCTTTGACGTTCATCCTCCTTCAGCACTTTGGTATAGAATTCTCGTACCTTATGATTAGAGACCAAGTTTTATTTTGACATTTCCAAGAGCAAGTCATTCTACCCGTAGCAGCCAATAATACTTACTAGACTAAGAGGATTCATTATTACTAAAAAAAAAAAAAATAGTTTTCACTCTTAATAGTAAGGCAACACTTAATAAAATATTTAAGCTCAAAAGGCAACCAATTTGTGGGGGTCTTTTTGGCAAACATGCTAACAATTCTTTCTATGTCTAGCTTTAAAAAAACCCTGTTGCTTATTGAATTAAAGAAAATAAATATTGCTGTTGGGGTCCAGTTCAGGAGCTGATGATTATGACGTTACATGAATACTCTAGCCTGGTTATCTGCAGACAGCAATTGCAAGAAGACAGAAGTCACAGCCTCTAGATATCCGGGCCCAGAATATGGATGGCAAAAGTCTGTGAGAATTCATTAACTATCCTGTCAGCAAAAATTCAGTTATTCATGAAGTTAAGCTGTATGGAGATTTTCCAAGCTGAACTTCGTGTTAGCCCAGATGCTTCAGAGAGAAGTCACGCTTGACTGATTCTTATTAATATTCTCTAAACTCATCCTATAAACTCATCTTACGTAATAAGCAATATAATGCCTTTTCATACATCATACCTGAGTCACATTATCTTCATTTGCACTATTGAAGCGCTGCACATCTCCCGAAACAGACACGCGGCATTCCTTTACCATGGGCTGATCTTCCGGACCAGTAAAACTATTTGGATAATAGTTTGGGGCACCACCTGAAAACGAACAAAAAAGCCCCACAAAACCAAACCAGTCAGACTCCAGCTCTCTCAGATTAAGTCGTAAGACAGAAAGTGTTCTTTGCCTAAAAGAACCTAAAACAATTACCCAGTTATGATTCACTCTAATAAAAACAGTTGTCAGTATTTTTCTGTCAACATACAGCTCAACATCAGGAGCTGTGTCTTCAAGCCAGTACTTCACAGCACTTACTGCAAACAGAATTTCAATAGCTTTTTTGGGGAAAAATTGATCTGTTTCAGATATAAGGAGGTCTAGCCGCTCTCGCAGAAACATTGCTCAGAATTTTAATAGACAAAGTTATGAAAGTTATTAAAAGTTTTAGTCCAAGGCAGCATAAAAATACACTTTCATCTGCACATTTGAAGTATTACTAATCTTAATTATGGAGGGGCTTTATTTTAAACACATAATGTACTTACAGAACTGCATAAAAATAAACTTATTATCTCTTCTTGGACAGAAGCAGCTGTTTTCAAGTTCCCATTTTACAAATATTTCCCTCTCCTCCCTTCAAGTAAGTATTAGAATTCATAGCCCAGAGGAATACAGTGTTTTTGGCACGAGGCATAGCTTAAGCATATCCTTGTTCACTCCCAGGTGTAAAACAGTCACTATTGGGCAAACGTTGACAGAACGGAGACTGCTGAATAGAGGTGAAGTTAAAGCTTGGCATTCATACTCTTGCCTTGCACAATCTCTTGGAAATCAGACAGCAAAGCAGTTTAACAAAGTGGACCGAGTATAAGAAAGCCAGTCTTTAAATTTAGAAAAACGCGAATACAGATTTCTCAAAGACATTTACGCCATCTCTACTATTTTTAGATTACATTTTTGCATAGAAGTAGAAACACAGTAGTGGTAATTAACTCCTGTGAAATAATTTCTCTAGCATATTTCATTTTAAATAATTAACAATTTAGAACTTTTTCAATTAAATCCCTTTAACGAGCATGTTTCTAGAAGTCTTTAAAGGAACGTAAACTAGGGACATTACTGAATTCTTTGACCGTTGTCCTGCAAACCCCCTTTCTTTTAAAGGCCTATTTGTAAGTTATTAAACACACCTTAAGCTTCACTTGTTTTTTACACTTTTAAACAGAGTCCACATCCCCTGTCCAAACATCCAAACAAAGTTACACAGTGATGTACGAGCTGGGGGGAGGAGTCACAAGAGACACTGAACGGTAGGAAAGAGGAAAAAGTAGCATTTCTTACAGTATAATTGTTAGTAATAGCAAGACACCCACATCTGTTTAGCAAGTATCTTACACCTCCTCTGAACAGAGGAGAGTTTTGCAGTGCATGCATAGGTATCATTATATTTAAAGGTATTTCCATTACTACCTTGGTTGTCAGAAACACACATCGGCCCATCCCTCTGGTAATTGGCCACACGAGTTCTGAAGGGGCAGTTCACAGGAATTTGGAGATAGTTAGGTCCCAGCCGGTGTCTGTGAGTGTCAGGATACGAAAAGAGACGACCCTAAAACATTTAATCACAAACGTTAACTACTACTTGCTGAAAGAGATCACTTAAGTGGTATATACCAATTCAAAGCACTATACATTAGTTGTAAAAGGGAGAAGACCGTTTCCTTTCCATATAATTTAAAGCACATCAGGAACATATGTCCAGAGCAACACTCAAAACACAAACTCGCTTTGCTGGAATACCAGTGAAGAATGGCAGGCTGAGTTGCATTTATGCAGCTTGGGTATTTCCTACCAATTCCAGAATGCTAAACCTATTCTCAAGCAGGAAAATGGTCACACATGTAGAGATAAAAGTGACTATCACTGTGCTAAACGTTCTTAAGGAATAATATAGTGTTTTCCTACTTATTTCCAAACTTAGATTTAAAAGTTTATTACATCTGAAATACGGTAGTCCCTTATTTATGTGACAAACCGTATCTGAAGCAGTTCTAGTGACATCTGGGTGCCAAGAAGACAGGCTGATTCTGACCATGAAGTTTGTGGGAGCAAAGAGAGGCAAAACAGAACCACCACATGATGGTTCAAAAGTTTATCCAGTTAAAACTGTCAAAATACCTTCTTGTTTACATGGATATAATTTGAAACAACAACCTGGTTTTAATCTGAAAAAGCTTAATATGCCAACACCCATGACTCTGCAGACAGTATAGTCTGCTGCAGCCAGTCTTATTACGTATTTTGACCTGTAAGAAATCCAATACTGCTTCGAAAGAATAGTCTTGCAGTTTGTATCAGGGATTAGTTATACCTGTATTTTAGAGCATTTGAAGTCCACCTTATACTCATAAGAGTTTGTAATTTTAAGATATACTGTAAAAGCACAAGTAAATACGCATTGATGCTATGGTTTTATCCCATACCTTTTGCCAGACTGACAGAATTCCTCATCAGCTTTTATAGCTACTGCAGATGTCCTCTAAATTCTATGTTTTCTATTCCTTTAGTTCTTTCCCATTCTTTTTATATTTAATTTTTTAATGAGCACATCAAATGGTGATGATTAAGAAAACCAAACGCTAAAATAATTCAAAAAAACCCCAACACTAAAATTAAAAAAAAACAAACAAAAAATTAGTTGCTTTCCATTTGTCAGGTTTACTGTTTCTACACAAACAGGGACAGGAATGCTTTCATAAACAGCAAAGCAAACATAATGCTCTTCAGGTAAAACCTTCTGTGTGCTGTGGCTTACCTGCAGCATTTTATCAGGGCTAGGTTCAATACCAGGCGGCATGTTGCTGGGATCATAGGCCATCTGTTCTACCTCTGCAAAGTAATTGACAGGATTCCTGTTCAAGACAAGCTTTCCCACAGGGATGAGAGGGTAGTCACCGTGCGGCCAAATCTACAAGACATAACACATACATTAAAAGTCAACATTATTATAGGTTTGTGCAGCTTAAGTAATTACGAGGCAACATTTGCCTGATTTAAGTTTTGATTGAGAAAATACGTTACTGAAGAAATTTATTTTTTTTTGCTAACAAACATTTTGAGAAATGTCTTATTTTACACAGTCTTTTGCAATCAATACAGAGTACTAATGCAATTTATTTCATCATCCCAGCATAATCTCAGCACTTGGCTACTTAAATGAAATACCCACTGGCGCTTGAAAAACTGCTTAGGAATGCAATATTGTAGGCGGAACTGGTAGCATGATTGTTTTCAGCTACTTCAAAATGCAACCAGCTTAACTAGCCTTTTCTTTGTCATCTTAGCGTGTATGTTCAAGTTCAAGAGTCTTCAGCAATATGGGGAGAGCAATATTAGAGGAAAAAAAAGCAACACAAGTTTACATTAGTATCTTTCAACAAGCCATTGCTTGGAACAGCAATTGGAAGCCTGACAAAAATCAGATTAACAGTCAGAAGCCACATTATCAACAATACTTAAAACTAGCAAGCTCAGGGTGTGACTGTATGATCCGGGATCACACTTTGGAAATGCTGTTCAGTTGTAATCTTAAGGCCTGGAATCAAGCCCTATCCATATTTCACCGAGGAAGAGTAACATCAGATCTAACATCAGTGTAATTTTATTACCAGAATTTCTGACTCATCATGACCATATAATAAAAAGCACACTTAAAATATAGAAGGGAAGAATAACAGGACATTGACACGGACTAGTAACTACTAGTTACTAGCTGCTCCATGGAAATTGTTACACTTTATTGTGTAAAAAAAACCAACAACTCAGTTATGGCATTTGCTACATTCTGATGTCATGGCCTTTCTTAAACTAGCTGAAATTGAGTTTCACAACAGCATCAGAGATACCTTAGTTAAATCAAAAGGATTGAATGGAAATTGCTCTGCTTCTTCAAACGTCATAACTTGAATGTAGAAAGACCACGATGGATAGTCCCCTTTGGCAATGGCATTGTAAAGATCGCGTATTCCATAGTCAGGATCAGTAGAAGCCAATCTTTCTGCTTCTTCAACAGAAAGATTTTTGATGCCCTGGTCAGTCTAAAAGCAATAAAAGCAATTACGACACACAGAAAGTATTACAGAAACCATTAATAAGAATGTACTTTAACAAGACTTAGAATCAAAGAATATGACTGTCCATCTTCCAATCCCCAATAACTTGAGTTCAGAATAACAGTACATTCAATAACAGCCATCCAGATAAAAATTACTTCTCTGATAAAAGTGAAATAAATATGTAATGCTATACCACAAAACGCAAGGTATCAACCATGAATTATGATCCCTGCAGCACGTCAAGTAAAGCAGTTTGCCCTCTCCCCTTTGAGGATGCAGTGCTCCTTTACCAACCCATCATCCCACCTTTTCCTACAGACCACGTGCCAACACAAAGTGCTAAAATGGTTGCAGCCCTCTGGGCTGAAAGTTCTGGATTCTATATGAATCTCAGTCTCCCACCGCTATTTGTGACATCTTTAGCCCTAACTAAAAATCTCATTTTAACAAGCTTTTGACAACTCAAAGGCTAAAACCTGCTATACAGTCCCTCCTAGTTTAACATAATGGTTTACAAAGTCTTGCTTCAGAGGTAGATGTCCAAATAGGTAAGAAGTTGTATTGTCTTTAAAACCTTGAAAGGAAGCTGGTTTCACGTGAGATATGCTAGAGACTGCTTTCTCACAGAAGTGTGGAAGTTCTGTGAGCTTTAGCTGCAGAGCTCTTGTAAGCAGAGTTTTTATATTTTGACAAACAGTTGAGTCTTAAAAATACTAGATCAATGCAGCTCATATCCAGAAGATAAACAGAAACAAAAACCAGATCCAGACAGAGAACTTTTACCTGTAGAAGCACCTGCTGAATCTGAACTACTGCGTAGCCATGAACATGAAACAAGATACACGCTGAATAAAACACATTTCCAAAGGGCTACAGATTCTTGCATCTGCACTAAATGACAGCAAGGGAGTCTGAAATGCAATAAACTGACCAAGGTGCTCGGAGCTCGCCATACAAGTAGACCAAGTTCTCCACTAACAAGAGACAACTCCTCAAAGAAGAGTTTTTTATAGCATAGTAAATACCTACTGTGTCATAGCAGGAAAACTGATGTTCATCATGCTTGTTAAAGGCACGGAAATGATATAGGAAAAACCCACACATCTTTTTGATTGAGTCTATGCACTAACAAGTCTTTTCTGAATGAAACTTGAGAAGTGACAGACCTTTTTTACTCAATTTAATCTGGTTTTTATCCAATATGATATATGCTTCTAATTGAGAACTGTAAAAGGAATATCAATACCTTCACATGGAATTTGCAGTAAACTGCTCTTCCACTAGCATTAACTAGTTTAAAAGTATGTGATCCATATCCATTCATATGGCGATAGCCGTCAGGAATACCACGATCACTGAACAAGAAAGACACCTAAGAGAAGAATCAAACAATATTAATGGACTCACCAGTCCATAGATAAAGTGACCATTCAAGACAAAGTTCATTTACTGCAGTAATCTGCATCACTGGAAGTTATCTTAATGTTATGAATTCCTTGAGGAATTCCTAGTTTAAGAGTGTTAAAGACATAAGACTGCTTTGGTTTTGCATGAAGAACAACTGTGAATTAGACCTATGTGAAGTTCTACACCCACATGAAATATATGTTGAAATACAAGACATTAACCTAATGATAACGTTATGATTGTCGCTATAAGCACGGAGTAGTTATGCATGGATAATTGAAGTTACAAATATAAATCAGATTTTTTTTCCCCTCAAGTTAAAGACAAAAATCTGAAAACCAAAGTCCTTAACAACTAGTTCTTCAAAGTCTTCAAGCAGTAACATATAACATACCACCATGCATACACATTCAAAATGCTGCTTTTCTTAAGGCTTATGATCACAAACAATGCTTGTGATACTTCTTTTTCCAATTAGTCATTACTGGAAGGCTTCTGTATGAACCCCTTTTTTTAAAAAAAAAGTACAACTGCATTTTTAATTTTATATTAGCTTTTTTGCATAACATTCTTGGACACAAATACATTTCAGAATATTCAGAATGCACTGTGAATTCTAGTGATTTTTGGAGTTGTTCTAATGCGCTACACAATACACAGTTTTAAATAAACTTATATGCAATAGCATTACTTTCCCAGTATTTTACTGTTCTCTAACATTGTTTGCTGCTCACCAGTACCTCCAGTGCTTCAGCATTAGAAAACTTAGCAACTTCCCCTTCATCCCTATATAAAACATGATTGTGAAAACAGAAGAACCCCACCCATTTCACAGAGTCATTAAAAGAAAAAGCACTAGATACACATACTAATGGCCTTAAAAGTTATTGTAGGCCTTTCACCTTTACTGTTCCTAAAAGACGATGTAGGCTTGTAGACAAAACATGGAAGAGAGACAGTTAAAAATACATGCTGTCATAACATGATTTTCTTAATAATATAAAATAAAGTCAAAGGAGAACCTTACTTGATGCAAGGACTCAGGGCGAAGACTCCAGAAGTCCCACATCATGTCAGGATCCCTCAAATGAGTCTGAGGGTTCCTCTTTTGGCTATGGATGAAGGACGGAAACTAATTTGTCCAGAAGTGGAGGAGAGAAGAAGGAGGGGGAGAAAAAAAAAGTTCTGTAACATCTCCAAATTATTTGGGCTACATGGCATATACTAAGCAACTCCTGGTACAAAACAAAGACAAACAGTTTTTTCATTACCTTCAACTATGAAAGGAACAGCACACTGAAAAATGAGACAAAGATTTAACATCACTGAAAAAAAAATCTTCTATTGTCATACACCTCCTGCAACCAATTTCATTACCCCAATTTTATTGGTCTCTGAAAGTGAAACATTTACAATTAGGATAAACGGGCTGTTCAAAGCTAAAGAATGCTTTCCTTTTGTGATTGATAAAGTGAGGGAAAAATCTTTTCAAATTTCTATATCTGAACTTTACTGAATATCTGACTCCTAAATGAATACAGAGATACTATGAAGTACCTTTGCAGAACTCCTCCACTCAAGGAAAGCCTCTCCACTTACAAAGCACTGTTAAACTTAAATTTAAAGTAAAAAAAATTAAAAAAATCAGATTTAATAAAAAGAATTTACAAGAAGTTTTTAAGGTGAAAAGTCTTCCCCCCTCTCCCCCCAGTGGCCTCAAAATGAAAAAGCCATCTACAGAGTAAACCAGCAAATTTGAACACAACTAAGTGCGTGTGCTATTTGTGGCATGAAACCACATAAGTAATCAAGCATTAGTTCTTAATTTTCTTTCAAATAACACCTTTTCAAGTCAAAAATGTCTGGACCATCTAACAGACAAAAGGTGCACCAGAAGAACAGCTTTTGCTTCTCAGTGAAGCATGAACAAGACGTGAACAAGCTTCTGGACTCTTTCACAAAGTACCCTCACCTTTTGTGCTTACTCACCAACATCGCATCCCGAATGAAGAAGATAGGAGTATTATTTCCCACAAGATCCCAGTTACCCTCTTCTGTATAGAATTTCATTGCAAATCCTCGAGGATCACGAACTGTATCAGCTGACCCAGATTCTCCAGCTTGAAGAAACACATGAACATACAGAAGTGTTACGATAGGAAATGGATACAATCTATAAGCTTAAAAACAGAACTTAAGAATATGCCATAAAATCCTAAAAGGGTGGGGTTGATTAATTTAAGTCTTTTCTACACCAAGGAATTTTTGGCATATTTTCAACTATACTTCAGGCACTGAAAGTTTCCAAAGTGTGAACAGACACCCTCCCAAGCATTTAGGCCACAGTTATAAGAAAGAAAAAACAAGTATATCCACTTGAACCAATTAAGAGTGGAATTTGCATTACCACTAACAGAGACAACATCAGATTATAAGGCAGAATCGGGTGAAAAACACATTAATTCCTCTGCATCAAACGCCAGCGTGAAAGCTCTCATTTGGAAGGTAGCAATCTAAATAGCACGCCTAATAAAAAGGTAACTTATAGAAGAGTTGTAACCCTTTTAATTCCCCTTGTGCTTTATCCAAAACAGTCCTTTCAATGGGTAACTTTATAACAGAGCAGAAGTGCTCCAGAAGTATTCAGGAACAGCCAACACTGAACATCATGATGAAACAACAAGGACACTCTTTCTCTCATTGAAAAAGATGTGTACTACAGAACAGCTAGGAAGAAACATGTTCAAACAGAGCAGGGGAAAAAAAAGGCACCGTTGCAATAACCCACTTCAGCACACAATCTACAGATCACACTCAGCTGCACATCTTTCCCCCGTAAAACATTCCAGGACTCCTTAAGGTTTGGTGACAGGGAAAAGGCAGTAGGCCAAAACCAGCAGCTCTCCGAGCCCTGTTGGACTACTTTCTCTCCAATATTAACTTCTAGAACTGAATCCTCATTAGCACTTCTTTTCTTTTAAATACAGATAGAGTAGCAACACAAGTTTTGAAAGATCATTTTTCTATCAGACAAGATATTGATGCTAATGCATGTTTTAACTAACACCACTTAAGATTTTGCTAGTTTTATGCATTCAGCTCTTTAAGAAATAAGAGTTTATTTATGGAAGATTGTTTATTCTTCTTTGCCTAGCACATACTTTGCAGCATTGATCCCCAAAACATTCCTACAGCATAAAAGGTTATAGGTATTTAACTTTCAAGCGTTAAACCACAGCATGCAAGTGTTGATACAATCCACCCAGAAACAAAGCAAACTTTCTGTCAGAAAAAAAATAGCTCAGGCTATCCTTTCTCTCACATTCCAGAGGGAAAAGGGTCTACAGAGAGCTCTGGCAGAAAGATGCAGAAGCTGCTTAAGGTCTTGCAATTTAAATTAAATTCACAAAAGAGGAACTGGTTGGCAGAAAGCACTTCAAACTACCTTAAGCACATTTAAGTGTTCCACAACGCAAATGTTGCTATCAGTGTAACTATGGTACACATGTAAGAAGACACACAATAACTTTAAAGCCTTACCAACAGTGGAGAATCGTATAGCAATCGGAGTTCTTTTTCCAATGTGTTCAAACACTTTGGCCTTACAATACTGGGTAATATCATGCGTGACTTCAAAATAGCCAAAAGCTCCTGAAAAAGTCATTTCAAAATATCAGATCTAGATAACTTCCTTCCACTCACAGCGTATCTGTTATTCCACTATGGTCCAAACAGCTTTAAGTCAAAAGGAAACATGGAAATACACCAGTCTAAACAGAGTTTATATCTATGCACTAAAACACTCTATTTATTTTCACAGAATGAAATTTACTTAACAAAAACTACTATTTGCTTGGTGCTCCCTCTCCCCTCCTTAACACATTGCTAACAGTTCCCAGCAGCAATACAGACCTCATTTGTACTGTGCGGAATAACAAACAGAAGCTTTTTGGATGCTCTTCTGCCAAGATTTGCATATTTACCTCAGAGCAAGACAAGTGTTTCTTTAATCCTGATAAGCGTTGCAGAATTTTTGGTCCATCTGTAAGCTGGATGAAGCAACAAAGTTCTTCCCACCCCCACAGAGGATTTTTCCCATGTACATTCACATTATAATAGAATTCAGTCCCCTATTTTCTTCTTCTAGGGCAATAGGCAACAACAAAAAAGTCAGACCTGACAGTTCTACCCTACTAAGATCAATAACAAATTTTAAAATGAGTTGTTTTTTTCATTTTTAATTTAAATATTAGACCATTATCTTGCTTTGGCAGACAGATACATCAGATGACAAAGACAAGAATCTCTATCAAATAACATGCAAACAGACATTAAAATAGAGACAGGTAAGTCTTCCCTTCCAGAGGAACAGGGTGCTATGGTGTAACAGACAGAGGAAGCAGAAATTACAGCAAATACAATAAAGATTTAAGGGCTGTAACTACATTTTGTCTCAGTTCTTTTTTTTTTCCCCTTAAGAGTTTTTCAGTGCTTCAAATTTTGACATTGAGTTCTTTTAAACCAGGCCAGGCCACACCACTACTGTTGATACACAATCTACAATGCCAAATTATGGCTAACATGATGCAATTTATCTGTCACAATCTATGCATTAACTCAAAAGCTTTTTAAAATCTAATTCTACACAGAGAAAAAAAACACGTGTTTTTAAACATACCTGCCCCTTTTGCATGCACAACTCTTTCAGGAATCCTCTCTCTGTCAAAATGAGCCATCTCATCAGTGAAAACAACATCTTGAACAAGAAGAGGTCCACGCGGCCCCGCTGTCAGAACATTAAGCTTATCCCCTACTGGGTTCCCAGCACCAGTGGTCAAGACATCTGGTTTCTGAAAGCAATAGATAGATAATATCACACCACCAGAAATTAAAACCCTTCTATATTTAAGCCACATAATGTGCATGCCAGTTCAACCATTATGTGTCACAGAATGTATCAACAAGTATATAGCACAACAGCATGAGATTCTGAACTACTTACAGAAAATATAGATGTCTAACTACATCACAGTACCAGATTTGTGGCTATTTAAGAAGGGCAATTTAAGTCATGTATAATCCAAGAATGTTTTCCATGGTTCAGAAATTTTATTTGTTAAGCCTGTATATCTTGCTTCAAGAAAAATAGGGAGTGTCAGCCTTAAAACATGAGTTAAGGTTCAGTTTGCCCCCCACCTCAACAGGAGAAGATGCAAAGAGAGCACGCTACAAAAGGAGTAGCTGCTGGAAAGTAACAAGGGAGAAAGGAGAGGAGGAAGGTAAGGTCAGTACAGGGATGGAGGCATTAAGAAAGAGCTATAGTCACACAGCATAAAGACTAGCGGGAGGTACCCATGATTACCATTGGTCTGGAAGAGCTAGATGGAAAATATAATAAGTAAGAATACCTGAGGAATCATCATTCTAGACTCTTGAACCACGGAAGGGCTAAGATTAACAAAAGGCCTAAAGAATTCCTACTGTCAATACATGTTCTATCAAAAGGACAGCAAACCAGAACATTTTGTTTGTATATATATTTTTTTTTTTAATAACATCATTATTGTCTTTAAAGAAACTGCCCAGACAGCCCTACTCATCCTTTTCCCCTTCCTTTCATACTAAGTTAACCGTTTTCATAGGCTACTTAGAGCCGCAGCATCTTGTACAGTCGGAGTGACCCCGTACCTGAAAAAAAACAGCCACTCCAAGATAACTTCAAGAAACATCTGGGGGAACTCTGTAGCACTATAATTGAGTGTACTCCCACCTTCTTAAGAAAACACCCAGTAAAAAAGGCTTTATCTGCATCAGATATGGGGTCATATATTCTCTAAGGCAACAGTCCTATTTTACTGGGTATTGCAGAAAACAGCAAGAAAGGTACATCAGCTCCAGAGACCTGATGGCTGCAGGTGCCAGTTTTTCCTGGAGCACATTTATTAATTGTTACAAGCCAGGGCAATGTTTGTAAAGGACTCAGAAGAACAAAGGAAGAAACAAGAGAAAAAGAGTTTGCAACAGGGTCACAGATTATGACCAGTTAACACTAAATCCACAGTTACATGTTGCACTAAACTGACATACACCCAATATGGGCTCTCCGTCCATACCATCCTACCCTCTTCTGCCAGCAGCATCCACGCACCTGAACCACGGGAAATGCACCAGAATAAACTCACTCATCCCCTCCCAACTAGTTCTCCTTCTTTTAAAGTTCTATAAACGAAAAGAGATGGTGAAGAGAAGGAAAGAGTAACTCTCGATGAGAAGGCCTTCATTATTTTATCAGCAACTTTATGGTGTTCCAACTCCCATACTGACAATCTAAGTTTTGCTTTAAGTGCTTTAATTACTGTAAACAGGCAAAATTCCCAACTGTATCTCATGGATTAGTGTACTGAACTGGACTAGCCCCCAGGTTGTTGTTCCCCCCCCCCCCCCCCAAAAGGCAACCCACAAAGGCAGGGGAAATAGCAATTATTCAACATCTACACCCAGAGTTCTGGATGAGGGAGAGTTATATACACTCAGGCACATGAATAACCACATGAAAGACATCTGACAGGATAACTGCATCTCCAATGTGTTCTTACTAATATGCAACACACTACTCTAGCTGGCTTGAATTCCCAAAATATCTAGGTTCTTTATTCTTCATTCGCCACTTCATTAGCATAAAGCTATAAGCATAAATTCAACTCCTTAAGTATGATGAAATCCTAACCTATACTGAAATCTGTACAAACATTTAAAAAAAGACAATATATATCCTGTTACACACAGGAACACGATGTTCAGAAACTTAGAGGAAAGTTACCACTTTAGCTTTATTTAAAGTATTTTTAAGTCAAAGGAACATCTGTTTAAATCAAAACATTATCTATACTTTGTCAACCGAAATACACAAGAGCAGAAACTGTTCTCAGTATTCTTTCCACTGCTTACATAGCACATGCTTCCTACCTTATATTTCGCTCAGTTTTAAATAAGCCAAAGAAAATTATTTCGCTGCTCACCTTGAGAAATCGCCCAGTCAGACCGCACGGGAACCTCTCCCATCCTGAGTCAGTCTAAGAGTTCAACTTCTTAAAATTACATCCTAACATCCCATATAATTTAGCACCCTTAAATATGTATGCGGTATTATGTTTTTAGCTATCGTCTTAAACTAGAAGTTGTTTAAATTGCCATTACAAATGAACTTTTTGAATTAGGATTTAATTTCATACCTTAAAGTAGGTAGAAGGGCACTACCATATTCAAGGGACATTAAGAGAAAGCTCATTCATCCATTCCATGATTCAGCCTAGTAAGCGCAAAATATTCTACTTCAAGATATTCACCTAGCGTAAATTAATGCAATTATATTATCAGCTCATTATCCTGACATATTTTCTGTACTGAGGTATGAAAGCTACAAACCCATCTTGAAACCCATTCTAAGCCTCTGCTTTGAAGAGCCCTTTCTTAGAACACAGTAGAGTCTGCAGATGATGAGAATATAAAATGCTCACACATCACATTTTTGACTGAACATTTTGATCAATAATTTTTTTTCAGAGTTTGCTTAGGGAGATCTACTTCATTTTTTTTTTTTTCAATCCAGCTTCTAGCACTGCCAGTATTTTTATCTTCATTAGTTTTGCTGATTAAAAGTTTCAAGTTTCTCACAGCTAAACCCCAATGTACTGGTTTTCCTAATGATAAATTCATTGGGTTTTTTTGTATTGATCTGTCATATTCATTTAAGACAGGCAAGCTCACTGTAATGAAGAAAAAGAACAGATCCTACCAATGGAATCCTAAGCTTCTGCATTTTCCTCTCCAACCTTCTTGTATTATCATTTGTTACAGACATTTCCGTCCTTCTCACATGTTCTACGTATACACAGAGACTTCCACTTCATCCCCATTCTAAGGCAGCCTGTGACACTGTTATACAAAAATCCTGTGTATAACTTCAGCATCGTTTATCAATCTGACTACTGTAATTCTAAGAAGAGCAAACCTGGGGACTGTATCCTGGTAACTTTTTTTTTTTTTTTTTTAAAATGAGACATAGCTCTTAAGACCCCTCTAGTCTATATAGTGACCTTTTAAAGTCACTAATACTTATGTCATCTTGAAGAAGTGACCAAGTTTCACTCAGCCCATTGAGAAAAACAAAAGTTATGTTGAGTTAGAGCCCTGTTAATTCTGGAGTTCTTCATAAATTCTGAGAATCCCAGTAGGTTTAAGCATGCAGTGGTAGGACTATAATACATACACCTATACCTATGACCTTCTCCTCTACAAAGTCCTTGAGAACACTTGGTAAAAGACAGAAGAAAAAAAAACAGAGGAAAAAGAAAAAAGTGAAAGCTTAGTCTGAAGAAGACTTTTTGAGTCGTTTTGATTCACCTATGCATTTATAATACCTTCCATGTAATTACCTCAAGGGTAGAAGAAAACCTTGCATATTATTTGTAAACTATGCACACAACAAAGAATAAAGGTTTCTAGAGGTAATACAGCCCTTCTCAAACCAACAAGTTATTCTGTTGTCTGAAAACCACTTTTATAATGTTAATATTTAAGACTACTAGTAGTAGTAGATAAAACCGCATGTTTTTGAAACTAAACCTATAAAAAAAATTTTAAGACTTTGTGGTTGTACAGTCCCTTTTGTGTAGGCAGACTTTCTGAAAGGTTTTTTTTTTTGTAATGTTCACATTAGAAGTACAAACATTTATTTTAATTTTTTTTTAAATGGTAGAATATATTCACTTTAATTTCAAGATATTATGCAGGGCACACAAAACAAGTTCCATCAGTGTGAAGGGACAGAAAAACCCCACAGTTTTAAGAAGAAATATCACACTACTTTTGGACTTGAGTTTGTTTGATGCCTCTATTTTCATATGGTTGAGAGCTGCATACAGTCAAAACCTTAAAAGATAAGAACTTTCCAATCTGTATGCGTATTTCATTACAGCACTAACCCGCCATGACAGAAAGAAGGGAAACAAAGCCAGGAGAATTTTAGTCACAGCTGTTGTAAACACCATACATCAAAGCACATACTTGCAGGCATTACCGATACTTTGCACCTTATACAAGCCACTTTAAAATTCTAATAAGTCCTCCCTACTTTCTATCTTAAGGTCTCATGACTCCTTATGCAACACAGACTTTGCATTGCCTCCCAATCTTCAAATTAACCTTGGCTTGGATCAAGTACTGCTTTGTTTCAGAAAAGCCAAGATCCATACAAGAATTATTACTCACAGTACAAAAAGAAATTATTATGAAACACTCTAGGATATGATGAAGTCACAATTCATCACTGGAAGGTAGCTTTCATACAACACCTTTTAAAGCCAAGGGGAAAAAAAAAATAAAGTCAAGATGATTTAACATCTACAAACAGTGGGAACTGAGGCATCCACTCGTGTCTCATAAGGTGTCTGCTTCATATAACCAGCTGAAAAAGTATTTAATGTCAAATACACATTTCTGTCAAAAAATACACAGTAGAGACTGCCACAGGGATTTGAAGAAGGATGGAAATCAACTCTTGGAGCATTTATGTGTTTACCCAACTATTCTGGGGTATATCCTACACCTTCAGAAGATGGAGTGATTACACATTCTTACGATTTCAGTCAACCGCTTGCCCCAAACCACTTCAACCTGGTAAAGAAGCCTCCACACATTGCCGAATGTGCCTTAGCTTCTGTTTTATTCCTTCATTACATTTTCACTGGGCTCTACCCATGGGGTTGCAGAATTGAAAATGTAAGCATCCGATTTGAGATGAGGGGAAAAAAATAAATAAAATAATATCTCTGCCCAAGGAGCTGCCTGTTAGGGCGCAGAGAGGCCCCAGTCCTGCCTAACAGGGGAGGCTGTGACCAGGCCGTGCCCTTGTCCCTTGTCCCTCGGGCCCAGCTGGCAGCCACCGGCCCCTTCGTGCTCCAGTTTGCCCGGGCACGGCCCCAAGCCGAGCTCCGCAGTACGGGTCGGGGGCGCCCGGCCCTTCGGACAACGCGGGCACCCTCCGGCACCGGGGCTCACCCGCTCCCCTCAGGCCCCTAATGTGGGGACGACAACGACAAACAACCGTGCGCCGTCCGTCCCCCCCCGCAGCGGCGCGGACCGTTACCGGCCCAGCAGCGAGCTGGGTGCCGAGGGTCGCAGCCCCTCAGGCCTCACCGTCCGCCCCGCGAAGCCCCGGCGGGTACCTGCGAGCCCCGCTGGCTCCGCCAGTGCTTCAGCTGGTCCGAGGCGTCGTCCCGGCTGTCAGCCATTTTGCAAGCTCAAGCGACCCCCCCCCGCCTTCCCTCCTTTAAGGCAGGAAGGGCGGTGCGAAGAGAAACAAGCGCTGGGGCTACCCGGTGGGGCTGTGCTCGCTACCAGCGAGGAGGCAGCACCAGAGAGGTCACCCCGCGGGGACCCACCGCCACCGGAGCCGCAGCCGCCGCCGCACCCTGCAGCACCAGCAGGTAGCGGGAGCTCCCGCACCTACAGCTTCTACCCCAGCGCTGCGCCCGCCCACCGCTACCTCTTCGGCCAATCGCGCTGCGCCCAGCGGGCAGCGCGAGCTGTGAATGGCTGAGGGGAACGTCAATCAGTCACTGTAAAGGGGGGTGGCGGCGGCAGCCTCCCGCCGCCTCAGCCTGTGGGGCGGCGGCAGCAGGGTTGCATTGTTACTCGAGTTTGAGTAATTAGCTGAGTTGGAGGTGTGTAAGTAGCTTAATTTTTTGGTGTGCATTTTCAGATTTGAGACCTCGGAACTTTCTAAAGCTGCTGGTTGGGGGAGAAGTTATTCAGTGGCATAGGAAATGACATGACAAGGGCAGGGTGAAAACTGCAATTGTTTAGGGAGTTCCAGAGGCAGGGTTTGTTTCATCAGGGGGGACAAATGTTTTAAATTACGCAATCAAAGTGATGAAGGGTATGGCTAAAAGTTCGCTCTTGTATCTGTACCTCAAATGAGGCACAGGTGATGCATTAACTGGTCATGGTTCATGTGCCCCCATTTGTAAACAGTTTTTCTTTGGAGGCCCGAATTTGTTACCTTAAAAAAAACCCCAGTTCTGAATTAACAAGGGTTATACTTACAAATGATGAGGTAGATACAGCTGTCCCTTTGGGGAACTGTAGTTCAGCTCCTGAAAGTGCTGTCTTTGTGTGCTGAGTTTGCTGCACCACAGCCCTTAGGCCTATCCCTTGTCGGGGGACAGTCACAACACTGAGGGAGGTCCCCTGGCTTTGTGCCTAAAGAATGCACTGCAGGCGATAAAAGTGGTTAACGGGTGGTTATTTTTCCTATTTCTGAGGCAAAACCTTTCGGCAACACGAATAATCTGTCTTAAACTGTAAGGTTACGTGACATTGGGCACTTCGAAGATAGCTGAATATCTCTAGCTTACATTCTGTGGATGTGCGCTTCATGGCGTGTACTTCTGTATGGGGCTTCTGGACCCAGACAGGTGGATAAGAGTACCTGTACATGCTAGAAAACTGAAATATATATACCTTTCCCCTTATTAGCTCTTCCCTAATGGCAATGATTTGGGGTAATCATAGCAGACAGGAGACCTGTCTAAACAAACAGAAATTACCCAAATGTGTTTCGCAGGAGTACTGGTTTATAAAAGCAACTAAGCCAGCAAGTTTTGTGTGTGTGTGTTGGTACATTCCCTCCCATCGTGCTTGATAAGAATGCCAGTATGGTTCTTCACAGAATTCATATTACAACAATGAAGCAGAGCATCTCTGTTTACCCATAGCCTGTCAGAAAGAAAGGAAATGGGGAAAATGCTTATCTGCAAGATTACGTCTACATTTTATTCTCTTGACAGATACAAAGAATAGTCTAGCTCATTATTTCAATCGGAGAATTGCTTTATCTAGTATGTGTTATTACGTATTATAGGGCTAAGACTCCCAAATTCAGGTCTGTGCTACATAGGGAATATCACCAATGGTACTCTTTTTCCTCAGTGGTAAGAACAGCAAACTCCCTTCTCTCTGCTTCCGCCTTATTTGGGACATTTCTTTTATGTCTCCAGGTCTCATAATATTTTCTTTCTCAACATGATAGCCAACATGATAACCATAAAATGGATCAGCTGTGTTTCTAATACTTTTATACAAAAGATCTTAACCCAAAGAAAACTTGGTTTTCAGATGCTAGCTCCCATTCTGCAAACTAAATTTGTGGGCCTCACCATCAGCTGTTTCTGAGAACATTTAATGATCTTTTCAGATACTCATTCAGACTTATGTGGTGTTCTTCTGTACCGATTTTATTTTTTAAGGTGACTGTTTTGTAAAAAAATGGTCTTTTCATAAGAAAAGACTGATTGACAAGTCCTATAGACTTAATATTAGGAGTGCATACACATATTTTTTTCAAATCAAGTAATTGATATTTCAGTTTTCTTAACCAGCAAAATCAGGGAAATGTAGACATGTTCATGAAGAGTTATTGTTTGCTTTTCCTTTAAAGTTTAACACTTCCTGTCAACAAATGTGTGCAGATAAACTTGCTCGTCGCAAATCTGTTTCAAAGTAAGAGTAACTTGCAGAAACTGCTTCTCTTTCACTTCCCATAAACCCTTCTTATTATAACTGTAATGCTAGAGGAAAGGATGTATGTGTATATATGCGTGTATATATGCATGTATATGTGCATAAAAAAATCCAGAAGAGATTAAATATTGGTTAAGAAAATATGCAAAAAAAAACAACCAAGGGAGAGCAGGTGGCAACATGAATGGCATGTATTTTTCAAAATGCTTGCACTTTAGCTTTACTGAAACAAAGCAACTGTGTTTGATAAGAAAGGTCATATGCAAAGCTAAGTGTGAAAAAAATACAAAATTTTTCTCTCATCTCGCCTTACTCTTCTGTCTTTTCAGTGAAGAAAGCATTCACGCTGGTTTAAATTCCACAGGTAGCTTGCTGTGGGTATCTTTTTTTCCCTTTTTCCCCCTTCTGTTTTGATATTTGACTCCTGCGGCATCTTATTTACTTGCATAAGCCTCCTGTTATATATGCATTAAGCAAACAAACTTCAAACAATTCCAAATTAATCATCTTCATTTAGCTGGGGAGACTGGTTCTATGTTGCTGCGTGTCTTTCTGAGGCATAATCCAAACCACACTTCACCCTTAATTAAGATTTAGTGAGATTAAAAGTCATGATACTTAGCATTTGTATTTTGTTTTCTGTATTTAAAGTAAGTTTAAACACAAACTACAAGGTCAATTTTACTCACGCACACAATGGTGCTGTATATGAAGTTTACACATAGATTCGTGAATTACACCCACAGGAATGATCTAGAATTAGTAGAGTAGAAGGTCAATAGTGTCTGTTGCTTTGATAATTAAGTTACATAGGCACCTAAATCTTCATGATACATATGTCAGCCACTTCACCTGGCTGACTTGGTACCTACTTCCTGCTTATGATTAAATCCGATTCATAAATATTCCCATGTTCCCTACAACCTCTGTTGAGTTGGTATATTCAGAGTACACCTACTACATAGCCAAAGCATTTAACTTCAGCACAGAGCACGGGGCCCACAATGACTGTCATTCTAAAAGATCAGAAGACAGAAGCAAAAGACAGAGTGCTCATTTTTAATTAAACTAATTATTGGTGAGAACGCTTATCACAGGATTGGGACACTTAATTTTTTTCCCCTTCTACTAAAGATGTTCAAACTTGTATCTTTCAGAGTATCCAAATTATGTATCTAGACATGAGGCTTAGATATGTTTTCTACCTGTGCCACAAGGAATAAGATCAGAAAGAACAAAATAAAGGCTCTGTTTTAGGCTCACGTAATAAAAGTATGATTGATATTACTGAATGTATTTTCGGTCATGAAACAAATTCATCTACTGCATGTACTGCAACTATGAAGTAATATAATGAAACCATTCTCGAGACTTGAAACAATAATTGGCCTGGTTACAAATATCCAAACTTGGGATATTTACAGTACCTCAGGAACCACTACAAATGACTTTTCCACTGATCCATTTGCTGTCCCTTCTGGTGTAAGAACCAGGGCACAGAAAAAGCACTGAAAGAGGAACATATACTACTACTTAACTGTTCACATACATGACAGCGGATTGAGGGGTAGGTATGGCAAGTACAGTCAGAAAGTTGCTATTATATTTTAGAAAACAGAGAAATATCAATAAAACCAACAGATTAATGTCCATTGCAATACAGTAGACGGAACATATTGTCTGTCTTAATTCCAAAGTGGTAATACACTCCCAAAGCAATTTAATATGTCAAACTTGCAATCAGATAGACATGAAGTCCATGCTATTAAAGGCCAGCCAGCATCTGGGTGACAGGTGCTAGGATGTTAGACATAATATATGGTGAGAAGAAGAGATGGAATATGAGATAGGTAATAATTAACTGGAGATCTTGGTGTATGCTCTGTAAATTATGTCTGAAAACAGTTTACTGGTTAAGCTATCATGATAATAAATTTATCCTTCAGTAACTTGCATTACATGTAGTCTTTTTAATTTTGTATTGTCAGTCATCAGATCTAATGGAAAGCACTGAAAACACTGAAATATAACATCTTCAGAAACGGTGGACTTTAAGGGAGGACTGAGAGAATGATACTAGTGGAAAAGGTAAGCAGGCAGGAAGTAAAAACTGGCTTTTATGGGAAATAGCACATGTATATTGAGCTGTGAGTTGACAGAGTGAGAAACTGAGAGGCATAGCAGAGAGAAAACTTCAAAGAAAACACATGTAGAAGAAAACCAGGAAAAGGCAGATAGGAAACCTCTTTTTGTGTTTGTAATTTTCCACCATCCTCTGCTGTAGGTATGAGGGCAAGGTCTTAATTTAAACCACTAGAGAAAAAGACTAACCCCATAGATAGAAAACTGTTAGATCAAACTGCATGTTTTTCTTTTCCTCTGCTTCTTTCATTCTCCATAGACTTCAGTGGTTCTGGAGCAGACATCTTCAAACTTTAATAGTGTATGTCGTTAGTAAATGTCAACGGATACACCAGTCCTAGAGTCAAATATATTTTGCAATATTTTTATCAAAAAGGGAATTTCATTCATCTATATTCATGTTTTGCAATAATTTATTAATTTTCATAAACAGTAGTCCTGATCATCATAATCAAGACCTTGTGTTTCATATTTACTGCTGGAAAGGCAGCTGCAATATACTTCTTGAGATAACTGAAAGAAGAAGAATAGAATAAGAAATGCAACACTTTTCAGGTGGTAAGGTATTCAAACATGTACTTAGCATCCTCGATATCTCAAGTTTCCTAGAAACTACATTATTACAATTATTTCACATCATATAAATACAATTTTCTTTTGTTAATGCATTTTCTTTTATTTTATTTCGTCTTAGAGCACCAATAAGTAAGCTTATGAATGTTGTTCTGCATTCGTTCTCGGTATTATTAGCAGCATTGTCTGAAGCATTTACCTAACAGCAGTTAATAAAGCCTGTATTTTGAAACATGATTTTGCCCATTGATGCTTCATTCTGCATAAGAAAAGATTTAAAGCTAGGCACAGCAATATTTTTTTTTCTGTTGTTAGAATCAGAAGCTCTTAAGCTTTTAAATGGGTCGTCCATCCAGTATGACTTAGTCACATGTGCTTTAAATTAGTCAAGTGCTTAATTGGCTTGCTGGATGTTTGCATGTATAAATATAGATGCTTGATCCAAGAGATAGCTTGATACAATAGAGGTAATTTTATATGTTCTGATTTTGTAGAAAGAAGAGAATCCTAAATGAACTGGTTTTTCAAAGCAATTGAATTTTCAGAAACTTAAAGGCAATTAAAAACGTTGGCTGCCCAGCAGGACTTTCATTGCCAGTAAAAATTAGAGATATGCTTTTGAAAATTGTGGATATATGTCTGTAGCTAAATGCATCAGTATGGCTCTAGACTGATATAGAGATTATTCATAAAATTCATTAATATGCCAATAAAATGAACTAAAATGAAGCTGCTACTTGGCTGTATGAACAGAATTTGCCTGTTATATGTTTTCTATGATATGTAAGCAAAGAAAGGTTTGATGCTGTGCTGAAAAGTATCAGTGAAATATTTCAGATTAAAACGTAGAATTCCATGCTGCAAGTGAGAAGGTGTACCAGACACATGCTTTGTTAGAGGTCTACAGACTGTGAACAAAAGAGATCGCATATATGCCTGACATTTAGGTTGTGAGGTGAGTAACACCAGTAATGATGAATTTAGGCATGGTTCATACCTCGACTTTCAGTTAGTTTTGGTACTAAAACAATGTTAAAATTTGTGATCTGATCACACGTTGTTCTTTACAGTGATGATTTCTGAATTTTCCTATGAATATAGTATCACGCTTACGACTGGAAGAGACAATAATGTGATCATAGGAAACTTATGGGGGACAAAACCAAGCAAACCAGCCAGTGAAATGGCAACAAACAAGATGGATTTGCTGTAACCACAGCAAATGTGGATGCTGGGAAACAAGGAAAGTCAAAGAAGGTATGTTGCATTTGTAAGGTATGAAAAGAGAAAATGTCACTATCTTTGAATCCAAGAGGCACGTAGCTAGAAATTCTCCATACGTGATCTAGTCACTAAGTCAAAACTCCTTAACCTCAGGCATTTAAATTAGGCATCTAAGTAATGTTGAGGTATCTAAAGAAAGGCTGTATTGATTTTTTTCTATTTAATTAAGTTGTGAAAGATCTGACGCTCTTTAAGCAGAGATACATCAAAGACTATTACAATGCATGTGACAATCGTAATAGGTACACGTGATATTTGTATGCTAGAGTATCAGTAAGCATTTTACATATATAATAATCTAGTGTGCTGACTTGATGGGTCAGTTTCCCATGGAATCACCTGGAGGTAATTGTTGCAAATTCCCAGTGCAGAAATTGCCTGCCAGGATCCCATTAAGATAATAATATTTTCTAAGTTCAACATGCTTATAATCTACATGTAGTTTAATATGTTTTCTCTTTCACTTTTTTTTTGTCCTGAAAATACAAATACGCTTTAAAATATTTAATGGAAGCTAGCTCATCACTGATTCATTTTCATTGTCTTTAAACTAGCTGATTAATAGATGCTGAACATAACTCAGATTTTTAAAGATAATTTCAATGAATTGTGAAATAAATGCAGTTTAAAAAATCTGCTTTACTGTAGAAGAAATGTGTCTGTCTCTTTAGTTGCCCTGTTTAAGAGGGATAACAGCCAAAGACGTAAGACACAAGGTTTGTCCCTTGAGATGGTCACAAATAGAACCAAGGGAATAATTAATCCTAGGGTACTAGCACACTAATTAGTATTGTTTGAATTGAGATGAGTTGTAGGTTCTCAGTACCTTTGAAAATCTGTTTTTATTCTGGGGTGACTGTTTTAGCCTTTTTTTCCACTTTAAGTAGCTGTCATTCTCAGTATATTTTACATCATAATAGGAGGCATCTAAGGATGGAATACTGGCAAAAAGTCTGTATACCATCTGCTTACATATCTTAATTTTGACAATAAGAAAGAAAGACTACAAAAAATGCTGGGGTCTTAGGAGATTCAAAGAAGCCAGGGGCGCAGTCAGAGTGAAATACAGCACTGTTAGTAGCATATTAGATAAATATAAAAGAGCTTTTCTAGCCCAGAATAATTGGTCCACCACAGTGCCTGCCATATGGCTAGCAGCTTGCTGATGCCCTTTGCCCCAGCTGTCTTGTGTAATGGCAGCATTTGAGTTGCTGTTCCAGTCATTCTGATAAAAGCAGTTCTTCATACTGACTAGTTATATGTCATTATACGTTGCAAAGATGGCCGTTATTTTGTTTAAGACTTACACAATTGCCAGGGGCTACTTCTGATTTCTGCTGAAGTAGAATAAAAGGCCTGGATAAGCCCTTGACTGTTTTGACCACAGGTAGATGAGTGGAAAATGAACAGAGCAGATTTTTTTCTGTGTGTTTAGGTATGGCTATTCTTAAAGCCAAAGTTCTCTTCTGTGCATTTGACCTCATTTTTCTAAGGTTTTCTGTTCATAGAAAATTCATTGCGTCAAGTTGAAATTATGGAAGCATCTAATATACTAAAAAAAGCAAAATAATTCCACAACTACATTAGTCTTTACAGCATTTAGTTAGACATTTGGATCGGTTTTAGACATCCTGAAAATTCTGTTTTTTACACGTATGGAGAGCTATGTTTTTAAAATGTGCTCCTACTTTATAAAAGGTGCTAGGAGAAATAGTTGTTTTGATGTATCAGGACAGAACTTGGCTGTTTCCTGATAACCAAGAAGGGGTGAAACTTATCTGGAAACTGTAACAAATTATTAGTTTGTTGTTTGGTTGTTTTGTTTTGGGTTTTTTTTTTCTGGAGGTTGATAGTAAGTCACCAGGTTAATTATACTGCTACATGTCTTTCTAGCTACTAATTCTCCCTTGCACCCTGCCCGGCCATTTACAGGATATTTGCAAGAGGTTTACAAGCCATTTATTGGCAAGAAATTTACCACGAAGGGATAAAAATGAAATACAGATCATAACTTACAGACCATCAAATTTACAAACAGGCTGAAATCTTCTAAAAAGATCTACAGTGATCTATCTGCGTTACTGTCCAGCTTTGTTTGTGTGCATTTCCTATATTTGTTGGGTTAAGAGCAGTGTTTGTTCTGTGTTTGGACAGCACAGTTGGGTCTTGATCCCTAACGTGGGCTTCTAAACAATTTTAAGAGGAATACACGTTTTTCACTGAGTATGCTACTTTCATTTTTTTCAATACTTCTAGTCTAAAAATGTTTGATAAATGTTTACAGCTACAAGAAAGCAACGTGATAGCAACCATGCAAATTAGGCCAAGTTTTGACCACCAACTACTTTCAATTCACTGACAGTGAAAACAGCTATTTTTCAATAGTCCTCTGGTTATCATATTATTTGGCTGAAGAGGTTCATATTTCTTTTCTTATGTTGTTAGTATAGTAGGGGGTTTCTTAATTTGTTTTTACAGTGTGCTAATACCTCTTCTGTTTAGTATTATTATTCATACTTTTTCCTGAAATCTGAAAGTAGGTTTCAGGATACAGAAGGTTGAGATTCCTTGCTTTTCTGCCTGCATGCAGATTCCAGAGGCTCTTTGCCATCTTCTTCTATATTGATGTTTTTACTCCTTTTCCTGCTTACCTGTCACAGGGTTTGTAACCAATATATCCTATTCATAAAAGGCTCCATTGTACTTGAATGTTAACTGCCAAATATTTTCCTATGGATTGGGGATAGACCAAGGTTTTATTTTAATGCATTTGAACGAGAAGGTTCTTGTTGTGGTCCGGTTCTAATGACTTATCCTATGACATTCACCCACCCTTCTTCATTTAATTTAATTCTTTTGTCAACCTCTGATACATCTCTGATTCATCATTTTATTGAGCGCTGGTGGATCCCATACTTCGTAATCCTGGCACTAGCCCCACTTTTCCTGAATCATATAGACTATTCCTATATTTTTTTTAGGACCAGTTACTGAGATGTGCTACGCGTAGGACATTATATAGCACTGTGATACTTCCATTACAGATGATGTGTCACAGGTATGCCTTCCCAATGATGCAGGTGGAAAAAAAAGGAGTTGGTAATTATCTACCCATTGCTTACAGCATATGTTTCATCCTGAGCGTCAATAACAAATTGGCCTGTGCCAGTGGTCTCCTTGTAGGAAAAATATTCCTGGGTTATACGATAACAAGCAACCCTGTGTCATAACTGGAATAAGGTATATAAGAGGGTAGATGGTGTTACGTTTATTAAGACAATGCATTGACTAGGTAGTTCTTCAGCCAATACTGCTGATTAACAACTCGGCTACATGTGCCGACAATGTACTCAACTGACAATGAGTTTTGGAACCTTATTATGCCATTGTTTCTCTACTGTTTTTCACATGATTTTACTTTTTGGGTTGGAAGTACGCATGCTCTTCTGTTGTAGCAAAAACATGGTGGTATACACATTCAGCATCTTCACAAGAGTATGAGATGATAAAATGTGGTTAATTCACATGAAAAACTAGGAACAAGCATATTGAAAAGTATGAACAGTGCATTATGTAAGTTACTTTTTAACTGTCATATAAACTCAGAAAGTTTTCATTAATTAGTACACTCACTTGGGCAATAAGTGTCAAACTACAAATCCCTGCTCCAACACACTAAGATTAAATCTTCTCATCAAGAAGATTTCTTAAAGTTTTTAATATGGCCAGTATAATTTGGTGATGACTATTAGAATACTAGTTACTGTGCTGTTATGGTGTTATATAGAGTAAAAAGATCTTTTTGAGACTGTGTTACAGAATCTTTGAGAGAGAAACATGAAGATTTTACCTCTGTCTCAAACTTTCATGTTTCAGTGGCCTACTAGTGTTACAAAGCTTTGTTTTCTGTTTTGTTTTTCATAAAAAGGCCAATATTGATGGTCATGCCGGGTGAGTTATAACACTTTTTGCATATGCCTTATAAGTTTTAGATATAATTTTATTAAAATTTCAGCGTAATTTTGGTCAATCACTCATTTATTTACTAAATTACCATTATATGATATTGTCTCTGAGGTACCTAAATATGAAGTATACCTCAAACTGAAACATTTATAAGATTCTATTCTAGGTTTATGAGCACGTAGGCAAAGTTTTCTAGTGTATGGTGGAAATATCTAAAATCTCTTGAGTTTATCAGAGAAATCAAAGAAAAAAATGAGAGATTGCAAAGTAAAATGATAGTTCTCTGCAAATTAAGATGTTTTGTTGTGTGGTTTTGGTTTTTTTTCCTTATTCTAACAGGTTTGGCATTCTTTTGGTAATTAGTGGTTGTGCTGATCCATTGTACTTTTTCACACAAACGTGTGTGAACTTTTCTCTCCTACTTTCCAGATGAGTACGAGGGTGATAATACTGCAGCAATATGTCTATCTGGCTTGCTTGCCCTTTGCTACTGTGCTGGCTCTATGTGTTATTGATTTACTACCAAACCAAAACAGCAAATAGTTGGTGGCTAAAAGAGTTTCATAGAATACGGGAAGAATCAAGTTCAAATGTTAGATTTAGACAAGACTTAAAATGAGCCATGTGTGCCAGCTGCTAGGTCCTTTGTGGTGCTGAGGATTTCCTGGATATATCTACACTGTCCCTTTGCATAGCTCTCTCAATCCCTTGGCCTGGGCCTCCATGGCTTAAGTTGTATATTTAATTCACTCCTGAGGTCTTTCTGGATCAAATATACTAGGAGACTTGCTGATGAAGCCCTGGTGTGTCTGAAAGAATAGCTAAAAGACAATTGTAACAACAGCATGGAGGGCACAGCACAAAGACTGGCTTCCTCTGCTTGACTCTCCTCCAGTGCCATCCCAGAAGGCATCATACTCTCATATGCTTCATAATGCTGCCTTATTCCTTGCTAGAGTACACCACATCTAGCCTGAGAATATGGCTTTCTGGAGGGTGCAAAGCAACCTTGTCACTGCTCAGGATAACCTGAAAAACAACCCAGTAAGTCTGTGAACACAAAATCATCAGGCGTTTTAGCATTTTGGCTTGGGTTCATGAGAAGTCTTGGGCATAGCTCTGCTGTACCTGGAGATGGTCTAGACTGGAGGTGTCACTTCCAGCACCATCAGCTTAACACGCTGTTAGCAGGTCTTAGGACAGCTTCACACTCCTGAATTCCGTCAATAGTGGTGAGCAAGGCCATTTTAAATTTCAGAAAAGAAAGCAGAATGTATGTGAAGGAGAGCATGTGACTGCCTTAAACACAGTAGGATGCGTGCATCTCCTGGCAAGAAGTGGCTCTGACAAGCATCCATACATTCCCATGTGTGTATATGCCTCCTTGGAATCTTTTCTGCACAGATCAGGAAAAAGTAGTGGTCCCTGTGTACAAACCCCATTTGACCCATACTTCCTATGGAAACAACATCAACAGCATACTGGAATGCAGTTTATAGAAATTATATGACATCATCTTGGTGAAGGGCTAGTCATCACACCTCCTGTCTTTTCCTATTGATGCTTTCGTGTACACTTCCTATCCAACTCCATTCTGAGGTTCCTAATTGCAGAAGACATCTTCCCATGGGTCTGTCACCCAAGGCCACACATAGCATCCTAGTAAGGATGGGAGGGAGAACGCTCCAGGCATTAGAGTGTACAGTGTAAGACAGGGTAGACACTACTGACCTTTTGGTGTAGGACAGTCTCAAAAGACGGACAGAAAGAGGACAACTTAACACAAGCATGCCTTCTCTTGTTAGCCTTCAACCTAGGATTTCTGTTTCTGGCTGGAATACATGGACTGTACATGCTAACAGATGTGTTCACACAGCACAGGTTGGTTTACTCAGCTCAGTTTTTCACAGCTGGCTTACTCCTTTTACAGTAGGCATCCAAGGTAGCTGCACGCCCAAGAGTTAGCCAACAGTGAGCACAGGAGGCCTGGTGGGACACTTGCGGTAGAAACAATTCATTGACAGTGGGTGGCGTAGCGTGTACCAGCTCCACAGCAGACAGGAATGTACACTGCTGATCAGCTCAAAGGTGTGTTCCAATTCAAAGTGAGGCACCTGAAGCATCACAAAGTTTTTGATTCGCTCCTCACTGAGGGCAGGTTAGAAAAATACAGCAATGAGGTTCCACTACCACATTGCACTTCTCGTAATGTGTCAGCTTGACTCTTATCCTCACTTTGTTTTCCCATCCGTGTCTCACTTGCTTTTTCCTTCCTTTTTCTTCCAGTTGCATTTTGTTGATGAGGAACATGTTACTGCACAGAGAGATGCCTAGATTGGTAGGCATGACACCTTGTCATGACGGGCCATCTCGTCAGGTACTACTCTGGGAACACGATCTACAAATGAGTAAGTTTAAACCTCCTCCTCATGCAAAATTGCAGATTTTGTCTTCGTGAAGCAGGTGTTTGCAACAGTGCACTATGCAGTGTCTGTCTTGCCAATATATTGTGAACAGAAAGGGGTACTCCCTCTTCCAGAGGCTTCATGCTAGGGATAACGAAAGCAAGCAGATCTCTATTTCAAGTTTTTTAAATAGAAAGTCAGTGACTTCACTACCATGCAGTTCAGATGTTATGCTGGGCAATCCTGCAACTATTCTAAGCAGTTATGTATGTAAGGCGTTGCGCATTTGTTGATCACTCAGTGAGGCAAGACACCTTGTGGTGATAGTGCCACACCGTAGGATGTGATCTGTTTGAAGCTGTGCCGCATGTGCAGGGCCTCATCAGTGCTCACACGCACCCCCATTACCCGAGGTGTGTCAAACAGCAGTTGTTCACACAGCAATGGGAAAGCTGGTATTCGTCCTTCCCCTGAGCATTCTTCATCTTGCAGTGAATAGAAGGACTACATGTTTGATAAGACGTCCTGGAGCAGTTTAAGTACAGTGTTATCATGGTATTTCCATACAGCCAGCCTCAAGAGGGAGTCAGTGGGTTACTGTGTTACAGTGGAGCTGCCTAATCCTACAAAATTTGGTATTCCTTGGGAAAATAAAGCTCTCACTAAGCACAACCAGGGAGAAACAGAATTTGTGTATTAGCCTTTATAGACTGTGATGCAGTAGTAGCCCTTGTGAGAGCTGGTATGAACCTTGTGGAATGAGATCCTGCATCAGCTAGGAAACTATTGCTAGACTGGTGTATGTCAGTACCGCAATAAATACTGCAGCAGTTGTCCTAATGCTGTGAATGATTCTGGACACGGTAGAAGGCATTTTTAAGACTTGGGGTTTGCCCGTGCATTATCGCCTATCATTTGTCTTCAATTCTTTTCAGCATTGTTTGCCATTTTATATAAACACTGTTCTCAGCATGGACTGATGCACTAGGGCATACACTTTATAGCAGTGTTAGAAGATAATACTTTATTTGGTTTCCTGACAGTTTCCTGACTGTTAAGGATTATGAAAAATGCAATATTTAAACTATAAATGCCTGTCTCTATGGCTATTCTTTCCACTGACTCTGTGATCATAGTGGTTGACTCTTGATAATGTTATTGTCAATACTGTATTACTGGCTGATACGAGAGGGTTGAGGACATGAACATTACTTCGGTACGCACGTGCCAGGAAGCATGACACACATCCGTTGCGATCTATACATGTAATTTGCTCTATCAAGTGCCTCATGAGACAGGTTAATCTTGCAGCCAGTGAATGGGTATAGTAATAATTGTAATTTTGATGTGAAGTTCATCCAAATATGTGAGTATCTGGCACATGGGACTGCAGCACATTTCCACACATATGCGATACAGTAGTGGAAACATGATGTGTCACCAGATAACTGAGATTATTGCAAGTGTCTCCAAAGAATTATTTTAGACTGGTAGCTAATCATATATAGACTTGTCAGACCTGGTGTTATATCAGAGATAGATATCTAGGTGACTAGGGAAGTTTATCCTGCTGTAACTTTATAGCTGGATGTTATAAATTAATATCAATTAAATGCTGAAGAACAGCATCATTATTTGCAGCTATTTTGGTAATGCCTAATGACTGTAGGAACGTTTTAGTCATTTCATCCCTGCATAAGAAAGAAAATGCAGGCACTGTAAAATTTTAATTAACAGTAAGATCTAAAATGAGAAGAAAAGCCTTGGGAAAACAGGCCTCGGTAAGTTGCAGTACACCATTTGCCTTGAATAATGTCATGTGACGAAGCAAATACTTGTCTGTCTCCTTCATTTGATTTGATTCCCGATGATATAATATGATTCCCCCCACCAACCCTCACTGGTAAGACCTTGCTGCTAGTGATTGGGAAAATCTGGGATTGTACCAAGTTATCATCCAGGAATTTAATGCATTTTTCAGATGCTAGTCTTTCTTATTCTGACAGTTTTTCCCATCCTTTGTCATCACAGTCATTTTATTGTGTTATTCATACGACAAAAGGATCAAACATAGATCCATAATTTTTGTAGTTCCATAATCTTCCCAAATAAGGCCTACTATAATACTTGTTCAGTCGCCTGATGCATTTTAAAGTAAAAAGTATTTTTATATCACCTCTTCATACAGTCTGAATTTCTGGACAGAAATGTTTTTTCAGGATTACATTTTAAATTAGGTGAAACCTCATTGGTTATTTCTAATTAGCTTGCTTTTCCTATTTTAAAAATGTTTTCAAAGCAAACACGGAGTAAATGCATTACACATGAAACAGCTACTGAGGAGGGTGGCAATTTCCTACATCTAACAAGCATAGGAAGCATCTTGAATACTACTTTCAGTCTTAGAAAGTGTTTGATTTAAAGATATCTTCACCTACAAAATGTCTTATGATGCAAAATGTTTTCCAACTGGTCAGCCCCCAGCATGTAGCAATGCATGGGGTTATTCCTAGACACAGGACTCGGTGCTCACCTTGTTCATGAGGAACTTCATGAAATTCCTGTTTGACCATTTCTTCAGCCTGTTGAGGACCCTCTGAATGGCAGCACCTGCTGTATCAATCACTCCTCCCACTTTTGTCACCTGCAAACTTCCCGACTGGCTTCCAGCTCAACTTTGTGATGCTGATCACAAGCCTTTAAGCCCAGCAGCTCAGGCAGTTTCCAGTCTACCTCCCTGACTGCTTATCTAGGCTATAAGTCAGTGAGTGTTGAAAGTCCTGCTGAAGTGGAGATAAACAATATCAACTGCTCTTCCCTCATCCATCATGCTAGTGATTTCATCATAGAAGGCTGTCAGGTTAGTCAGGCATCATTTTCCTTTCATAAATCAATGCTGACTACTCTAAACAACTTTTTTGTCCTTAGCGTGTTTGCAAATGGTTTCCAGGATTATTTGTTCCATCCCTTTCCTGAGGATAATGATGAGGCTGACTGGTTTGTAGCTAGTTGCTTTGAATGACTTCTGGAGGAGCGCAGTACAGCCAAAGCTGGCCAGTTAAGCTGTCTGTACAGCAGCAGCAGGAAACTACTTTTTTATTCATCTCAGGAATTACACACGTGCACAGAGATTTCACTCCAAGTTCCTTATCTCTAACTATATCTACTACAAAAGGCAGCTTTTGAAAGTAGAGAGGATATTTTTAATGGATTCTCAATGTTTCTTATGCTTTTCATATCTGAACATGTGTGTCAGAAGCAGGTTGTTGTGGAAAATCTTCTTGTCAATCTTGTTCTTGAAATGGTCTTGCTTAACAGTCACTACCAGTCATGATAGACATGACCCCTTATTTCTTGACATTAGTAATAATTTTGAGAAGCAGTGCTTTATCTGTCACTGCAAATAACAGTAAAGCTAATCTGGGCTGATTTCCTATGCTAAGCAAACTTACTTTACCGAAAAAAAAAAGTGACCTTTTTAAAATAGAAATTCTGTTTTAATTGACAGTCTAAGGATATCAGTAGGGCACGTTATGTAAGGACAGGTAATGTCTTTCATTAGACTAATGAGTAGAGTAGAAAAAAATAGGCAGGATTTGTTAGGCAGGAGTGTTTCTGTGGAATTGTTAATGTAATTTAAGTCTATGCTAAATTACAGATAAAACCGAGACAGGGAGAAGATGTGATCACTATTTATTATCAACAAGCCTGAAGATTTTTTCAGTATATTCTCTGATTTCAATGAGTTCTAACTACTTGAAAAGTTTACACAAGGGATGGTATTATTTCTGAGGATTTTGAAGAACAAAGGCTTGGACTGAAATTGTACATTCATGAGATTCTGTGTTCTCTTTTTAAATTTTAATGAGTGCTCTCAAGTAAATTTACCTATGAATTACCAATTAACACATTCTGAAATGTAAGTGTTGTAACCTTTGAAAAGACCAATCCGCACAAAATGAATGGGGGAAGAAGCTGACTTATTACATACAGCAGGAAAAGTCTCTGCAGCTGGGAAGACACAGCTGGGACCTCTGTTATTGTTTGGTAACTGGTGAGGTCAGCAGTGAGTATTTGGTAACTGCTGAACTGGACCCTCAACTCCAGTTAGACATTAAATTGAGCACCTTTGCTGGATGGGGGTTTTGCTGTACTGTAGAAAACACACCAGATGTACATTATCTCTTCATCAGTATTGCTTTGAAAATATGCAAAATATATTTTCTTAAATGCAGCAAGCCTTTTTTTTTTTTTTTTTTGCATTTGATTTAGACCTGATGTGTGATTTACCTGCTCTAGTCACACTTCATCTCTGCTTTTACCCCACATCTTCTGGTGTATGGGCTCAGACTGATTTTGATTTTCAGTGATTGGGCAGTAACTGTTAACAATTACTAAAAAAAGGTAGTTCTGAATGTTGCAGGTAAAATGCAGTTAAATTAAGTAGCTATATAAGCAAAATGCCATCTTTTTACAGCGAGCAAACAGAATTAGTACTTGCTCAAAATAAAGGGAGCAGCTTGAGAGGAAATTTCTAGCAATAACCATTGAAGCAGTTTATGTCCCATGGAGGAGCCCTGCCAGTCGTTGAGCCTTTTGGCTAATTAACACTCCAGCCCGCAGCTGCAGTAAATAAGGCTTGGAAATGGCTAAATGGCTCCTCTGCCAGGTGCTCTGTAGGTACTACTTCAGGGGTTTGGTTGCAGCATTCAAACAGCTTTTTTTTGAGTGCTCTGATAAGGATAGTTGTGGTATTTAATTTTTTCTCTTGCCCGTTCCCCCTCCCCCTCCTTTTCCTGGTGGAAAAGCTTGAGCCTTCTTTACTTTACAAGTAAGTAAAATAAGTTCATGTGGGAGCTAGTGGTAAGGGATGTATATAGCGCTCAATAGCGTGTATGTGAACGTTATTTTCTAGGAATGCACTGAACTTTGTGGTTTGAAGAAGTAACAAATTAATCTAGCTATTGGTTACTCTAAAAAGTATTGATCTGGAGTCTTTGGTACAGATTAAATTTATGAGGGCTTACATTTGCTTTGGTATGTTTCCTTGAAAAACTAAAAGAAGTGATTATTTTGTAAACAGGTTTGATGCTGTTTGTCTAGTTGCTGTTTGTGTATTGGAGAACGCTGCTGCTTTTTAATTCTAATTAATTCTGATGTACTTGAAATTAGAGGTTTTAAAACTCCATCACTGTGTCAGAGCTGGAATAACACTTGTATCTGCACTCTTTACATGAAAGAAAATGGGGGTTCTAGAGTGCCATATTTTCATTTGTTATGGGACTTCAGTGTTACATCCTTCATCTGTTTTGTCTGTGTTCCTCAAAGTCTTCTGATACCTTCTACTTTCTTAACACTTTAATTTTAGAGACAAATGATTATGAGAAAACCTGTCTATAGAAAGTTGACTTTTGTTGTATGAAAATAATTTGTGATCCCTAATGGCTCCAGTTGAAACACATGCAAAAAGAGACCGATACTTGTTGTGCCTTGTAAATCCAGGAATGTTATGTTTTTCTTATCAGTGTTTTGATCTATGACTTGTAATCTTGATTGTTTGCGTTGGCAATTTTGTGTTAGCCCAGTATAGTAATGGCTTTCTGGAAATACACATTAGTTTTCATAACATAGTCTATAGTTTTGTTACAAATATATGTGTCTTGTCTGAAAGTGAACTATTTTCTTCTTTTTCGTATAAAGAAAATAATTTGATTATTACCTTCCATAGTTCATGTTTCTTTTAGTTGTTTTTAGAAATCTGCTACAAAATTGGCTATTTCTAGTTGTCTGATACAGTGCATTGACATTGAAGAGCACAGAGCACGTGATGAAATTGTTCTGTCACGGATAAATAATGCACATGAAATTGAGAAGTGCTAGTAGAGAACCCTTATTTGTTTGGTCCTCTTCCTCCCACCCCAGTTTTGTTTTTATTGTGTTGGCTGTCTTGGAGCTTGAGGTTTAAATCTTCAGTGAGAAATATCCTTTCTGTACTCAGGGGCTTCTGTTCCACGGTCGGTTTGCCTTTGGAGAAAGCTGGTGATACCTTTGCAGCAGAGGGAGAGAAGGATTTATCAGGCAAAGCGTTGTTGTTTAAGGAAATGCTACATGTGAGATTCTAAAAATGGAAAGTAGTGTAACTCCTAACACTGAGAAAACGTGGTATGAGGGAAGTAAGAAAGCAGACGCTGCTTGTTAAGCCAGATTATTCTTATATTGTTATGTTACTTGGAATGTTAGGAATAACAAACTGTGTGGGAGTATTGGAGAAGTGTGATAAAGGGAAAGAATAGAAACGATTTCTAGCAATGTGTCAAATACTTGCACAGCTGTGTTTTTCCCAAATAACGTCAAGTTCCCAGTGGCCAACCATGCAGTGATTCTCAGTGGCAATTTCTGCTTGCTTTTATGGTTGAAATTAATCTTACAAGGCAGACAGAACAGGATGACTTTTAGAGAAAGCTTTTGCAAAGGGGCATCACAAAACAAAGCACAAGGGCTTTTTAGTGAGAAAGAGGCGATAGAGATCGGTCTTCCTGCCTGTTTCCCATTTGTAAAGAGTTCAGCATGGAGACATGAGTCTTCTGTGTGACGTCTTAGGGATACGGACAAGCAACTAACACATAGTAGCCTTGTTTTGAGGAGGCAGCGGAGACGTGCAGGGACAGGAGGGACGGACACCTACCGAAAGTCATGGTTAAGAAGTCTAGAGTAGTCCACAGTAAGGTGTAAGAGTGGAAAGATAATATTTTAAAAAAGAAGTGTATTGACTGAATGCACAAGACTTAAAACTGTGTATTTTGAATCAGTAATGCCTTGTCTTACATCCAGGTACTTACTTACCATGTGTGCTCTCAGCTGTGGCGTCTTTGCTGGGCTTGAAACTCTTCAAAATAGTGCTTGAGTCTGAAAAAACATGACAAAATAGCAGAGTTAGCTTTGATCTGTAAAATAACAGCCAAGGTATTGGAATTGTGTAGTAAAAATACTTATTTCTAAACTGACAGTGGAGCACGAATGAAGTGCTGAGTTACGATTTCCAAATAAATTGGAATGACCAGTGGGAGGTGTCCCTGCCCAGGGCAGGGGCTTGGAACTAGATGATCTTTAAGGTCCCTTCCAATCCAAACCATTCTGTGATTCCATGACTGTGAGAGAATTATGTCTGGTTTTATTAAACAACTTACGCTTCATGTTCGTGCTTTCATGGGGAGAAGCTATGAATTATAGTGGGAGTTAGATCTAAGAAAGATAAAAGAAGATGTAATGTTAAAAAAAAAAAAAAAGAAAGGCAGTTTTGAGGGTCAACTAGTGGGAAGTTAATATGGCCTGTTAAATATTTTGTCTTTTAGTATAAATGGAAGCGGCTCGTTCCTGTGAGCAGAAGCGCCTAAGTAAAAGATGTGATTTTTCGAGTATTTTATCTAAATCTAATAGTTGTTCTGACATATTTTTTCACTGACACTAAGCAGTGTGTATACCGCAGTACAAAACAAGATCCTGTTTTTGAAGTAGGAGATCTCTTGTACCGCAGACAGGAGAAAAGTCTGTGGAACAGTGAATTCCCAGCTGTGCGAAGAGGTGGTCAATGGCAACCGCTGCCCGAAGGGTTTGTTAGCTCTGGCCTTCGCAGGAAAGCTGTGCCCTGGGTCCCGTTATGTGCAAAGGTGACCCTTCTGCTTCCTCTGCTGCAAGGCAAAGTGTCACAGGCTGAGAACAGGTTGCTGCTCCACGAGTGGAACTAGGAAATATCTACCTTCAGAGTTTTAAATGCACCTTCCTAACAAAAAAAAAAAAAAGGTGCAAAGTGTTTGATGCGTTCGTTATTGCCTTGTGAAGTGGGTGTCATTGCAGTCAGCCCACTGTTACAAATTTAGACAACTTCTAAGTGAAACCTTTTGCCTCGTACAGTCGAAAGACAAGAGGACGTGACGCTGGGTGGTTTTGATTGGAATCTGTTTAGTTTGAGGGATGAAGAAAACACAAATACTCTGCGAGAGAACGAGAAATGCCGGCCGGGCTGTCCCAAGCGAAGGCGGAGAGAACCGTTCCCCCCCAACCAAAACGATTCTATGATTCTTCGCGGTAATTAGCGGTTTAATGTTAATAAGGTCCCGCTCCCGGTGCGGCCGACAGGGGGCGCCCTCGGCCCGCGCTTCCCGCCCGGGCGGGCCCATGGGTGATGCGGAGGGAGGGGAGAGACAACACAGACCCCTCGGTTTCCTGCCCGGCTCCCGGTTCAAGGTCACGGCTGTGTAAACCGCCGCACAAAGGCTCCTTTCAGGAGCCGCCGCCCCGGCTTCGCCGCCGCCAGCACAATCCTCCATTCAGGCGCTGACCCCCGCGGGGACCAGGCGTGCGCGACCCTCGCCCCGGGGAGCCGTCACACCGCCCAGCCCGGTGGTGCGCCGTTCCCGAGGGCTGGGCAGGGCGGGAAGCCACCCTGAGCAAGCGGGGCCAGCGGCGGCCGAGCCCTCCTTGCCCCCCCCCCGCGGCCCCGCAAACCGGCGGAGCGGCCCGGCCGTCCTCGCCTCGCCCCGCCCCACGCTATTTGCATACGAGCCCGCCCCAAATCGCCTTTCATTGGCGGAGGCGCTCTGGGTCGGCGCCGCTGATTGGTGTTGCTCCCCGCAGCTCATTTGCATGCGGCGGGGGCGGGGCGGCCGGCAGACCTGCGGCGGAGAAGTTGAGTCGGAGCCGCCGCGAAGTGTCCCGCCGAGCGGCCCCGCGACCTGCCGGGGCTCGCCACCGCCAACCCGGGCTCGCCACCGCCAGCCGGCCCTCCCCAGGCACGCAGATGGCTGAGCGCAGCTTCCCCACGGGATGGAGGTAGCCGACCCTCGGCGGAGCCGGCGTGCGGGGAGGGCTCCTTCCCGCCGTGCTGCAAATCCTCCCGCGCCGCTGGTGGGGCAGGCGGCTCTGGCTCGGTAGGCGCAGGAGGGATCTGTGCCAGCTTCACCTTTCGTGCTCGTTGCGGTTGGCTTGACCCGTCTTTCCTATGGCTGGGATATACAGCTCTACTCTGAAGACCCTGGAGGATTTAACTTTGGACTCTGGTTATGGGGCAGGGGATTCCTGCAGGTCCCTTAGTCTCTCTTCTTCCAAGTCCAACTCCCAAGCCTTCACCTCTTCTCAGCACAGAGGCAACTGGTGGTACTACTCGGGCTCCATGAACAGTAGGAACAACAGCTGGGATACCGTGAACACTGTTCTGCCGGAAGACCCTGAGGTTGCAGATATCTTTTCCAAGTGTCCTAAGCTGCCGGATCTAGAGGAATACCCTTGGACTGATGAAGACATTGGAAAAATACTCAGAAAAGGGAAGGGAGATGGCAATACCAGAACCTTTTCTCAGGAAGCTGTCAGGCGGCTCTCGCAGTTGCTGAGGCGCGCCTTGATCAGGATCTCCAGGGAAGCTCAGCGTCTCAGCGTGATGCACTCCAAGTGCACCAGGTTTGAGGTGCAGAGCGCTATCAAGCTCATCCAGAGCTGGTCGTTGTCAGAAAGCTGTGTCTTGGCGACTGTCAAGGCGCTCTCTCTGTACAGCATGAGTGCTGGAGATGGACTGAGGAAAGGTAAATCAGCCAGATGCGGCCTCACCTTTTCAGTGGGGAGGTTTTTCAGGTGGATGGTGGACACTAGGATCTCAGTTAGGATCCATGAATACGCAGCCATCTCTTTAACTGCTTGCATGGAAAACCTCGTAGAAGAGATTAAGGCTAGGGTTTTGGCAAGTCAGAGCCCAGATGGTGGAGGAGGGGAGATCTCAGCTGAAATCCTGGAGATGGTTATCAACAATGATGCTGAACTTTGGGGAGTGTTGCAACCTTACGAGCACCTCATCTGTGGGAAAAACGCTAATGGTAAGATCTGTCTTTTATGATCGCTCATCTTCATACCAGCAAGCTTTACAGTAAAATTGCTGATTTTTGTGGACTGGGGTTTTTTTGGTTTTTCTTTTCATTTGAATTGCATCTTGGTCGTGGTTTGTGTGTGCGTAAAGCAGACGTGATGGTTTTACCAGGCAAGAATGATCCTGCTATATTCTTAAGATGTAACAATTTATAAAAGGTGCAATGGCTGTGGGAAACCAAGCCCTGTTGTCCTAACAAATGTCTCCTGACTTTCTACCAGCTGCTGTTTTGAGCATTTTTACTATAACTGGCGTGTAAATGTGCTTTTCTGTAACCATAAGATGAAATGTGCTTTACAAGCTGCTTTTCAGAAAAATACCACTATAGTTTTTAAACAAAATTTACATTATAGTGAGTATCTTGCAGTTTTATCTTAAGGATGCTATTCCCACATACAGCCTGGAGAGGGAAAACAACATTATTATTTTTTTTTTTTCCCTTTGCGGTAGTAAAATTCAGTTTCTGTGCAAAAACTTACAGCTGTGTGTTACTTAGACTTCCTTCTAGTTTAGCAGAAACCTGTGTTGTAATTGCATTCCTGCAATAAACAAGAGCTTGCGCTTGGCTTGCCAAAGCAAGTATGTAGGATGGTGCCTCAGTAATGAGAATAACATAGCATTAAGGTACTTACCTCTGTAATTTGGTTAGAAAGTAGACTTTTTGAATGGTTAAGCAAATAAGCAGATAGAGGAATGTTGGCGTCTTCCTGTGAGACTGAGGAGCAGCAGTTTGAAAAGCTTAAGTCATGACAGTTCTGTTAAGAAGCTGCACTGTTTATTTTGCATTGTCACACTGAGTACCACCATATTTTTCCATGGAAAACTTAGTTTTCTAAATTGAATGTTTCTCTATTCTGTGTACCACACTGTTTCTTGACTTTTGCTGGCCTCACCGTTACAGTCAGATATTCGATGCCTAATATCTTTCTGATTTAACTCTTTATAAAACCGAGTGGCTCCATCCTCTTCAAAAGGTAATCTCATAACGAGAGTCAAGTAAAGAAGCGGATTTTCTCTGTGGAAAAAATGTACCATAGGTGAATGTTAGTAATGAAACGCTTTGTCAGAGAAGGGCTGGCTCAATTTTTGCTCCTTGGGTGCATTGATTTCCTGCAGTTATCCTATACCAAAGCAATAATGTCATGATTCAGATCACCAGTAGATAGGTGCCGTGACTGTCCCCATTGGGTCATCCCCGTTCAAATTACAATGTACGAGGGTGCCTGCTGTTGCTGTGCTCACAAAACCTCTCCTGTGCACTCTGTCTGCCCTCTGTCCACCGACAGTGTTACTAAATGTATGTGAAATAAATGTGAGGAGCCCTTTGGGATGTGCTCTTGGCACTGGTACAAGACATAACTGTAACTTTAAAAGTCAAATGTAGATGCTGACCTTTTTAACTAAAGCTCTTAGATGGAAGACTATAAAGGTATGAGGATGTCTTGTCCTCTGCCAAAACACTTACCATAATTCTTGGTGTACCGTGGGAGCATTTGTCACTGGATCCAAAAAGAGGACTCTGTTTCCTCTCTTGTTCCTTATTTAGGGAAGCTGGAGTAAAATACTGTGGTTTGGTAAAGTCAAACATGTGCTTCAGCTGCTCTCTGCTCAGTGCTTCTGCCACACAGGTTCTGTGTGTAAAATGGAGAGGAAGAGTCAGTCCCTCACAGAGCTTTATTTTTTTTTTTCTTTTTCTTAAGAGAAATCTCCTCGGAAAATTTGCAATGAATGAATGGAAGCTGGTGTTCAATGGAAACATGAGTGACTGTGCAGGGAAATGCTTATAAATATTCAAAACACCAAATGGTCAGTTATGATAACGCTTGCATAGTGCAGTACCGACCAGTCGCTGGCCACAGAAGGATTGGCTTCTGTTGCCTCTTTTGTTGTTCGTGTCTTTCAGATCAATGCTGTCAATAATTGAATGCATTTTTTAAGTCTGAAAATTGAATAAAACTGCACATGAAGGTATCCTGCGATTTCCTGTGACAGTCTGTCACTGGTATTTTACCTGACACAAGTCAGTGAATCTTCTAAATGGCTTTTCTTGCAGTTGTAAGACCACAAATGGTTTTATACGGATGCAAAAAAGCTTGAAATAACTTCTTTATTCTTCTCCCTGTAGGAATTGTAAATTAGTAGCATTCAGATCATTCTCCGCAGTGCTTTCAAATGATCTTGTCTTTTACATTAATTTAAATGTGAGGTAGATCTAGTGGTAAAATAACTGGATTTATTCCAGTATAAAGAACAGGATAACTTGCTTTACTGTCATTTTTGTTTCTTTTCTAGTAAGAGCATTTTAATGGAGTACTTGTAAATTGTGAACTTGGTGTCTGTTTGTTGGGTTTTGTTTTATAGCACTGAGTTTGATGTTAGAGATAAAAAGCACTTAGAGGTTACGTTTTAGCTCCAGTCAAGCATTGCAATCTCTGGATGAAATCCACGGCAGCATACTATGCGGAAGATTGCACTGGATTATCATAATGGACCTTTCTGGCATTATGATCTATTGAATACCATTTTTGTTATTAGATCAGGATAGCATGCTTCTTTGGAGTCTAAGAAACAATAAGTAAATACATAAATCTTGGTAAATTCTCAAGAGACTGGGGTTTACACCAGTATTTCTTCAGTGAGTAATCTCCCATCAAAGACAGTAGTCCACTGTTCTTAAGGCTTTGGAATCTGAAACCTTAATATTCTGTATTGTAACAAACATGCTTTAGACAACACCTGGTGTGTGAAAGGTAAAGTTTAAAACTCCATAAATGCTTAAGGGGAATTTGAATATTATTTTAAAATAAATAATAATCTGTGGTTTATTTAGTTATTCACCCTTTCTGTGAAGCTGTTCTTTAATCAACTCTTTGCTGCTTCTATGAGGCATTTTCCACTGTTAGCGTGAGTTGTGACTTCATGCTTGGGACTCGGTCTCTCTGCTTGGGAAGGCAGAATGTCATCTGAGCTTGTGGCCATAAGGAGTTCTGTAAAACTCTCCAGGTGTGTTAATGTCTCCCAGGGCGAAGTCTTTTTAGACCAGGTCTAGGTGGGATGTTGCAAAAATAATGCAACGCAAGCTGGGAAGAAAATGAAACAGAAGCAGCAAAAATTATAAGCAGCTACTGAACAACATAGCTACTGGAAGGTAAAAAAAAAAAAAGAAATTGTGTAAATTGGAATATATGTTTTATTTTCTATTTTTAATTAGATGGAGATATACGATAATATTGGTTTGATACAGCTAAAGTAGAGAATGCATCTGGTAGTTTCACAGGGATTTTAAGACATGCCGATCTGGAATGTTAAGAGTCTATTAATTTAAAATGTTTGTTGCGAGATAAGGAGAAATATGAATTTACCTTGGAAATAGGAAATCTTTTACTTGATGTTCCTGTGTTTGACTTGTGCATGGTTCATTAGACTCTGAACTGTCAGCACTGCAAATACGTTTTGATATTATTGCCTTATTAACTACAGCCCTTATGTTGTACTTAACTATCTGGTTATTGCTGAACACTCCTGCGACAGCCAATACACCTGCTGTGCTATTTAATGCATCAGCACATCCTGGTGTTCTGTGGATATAAGTGTTGACAGATGTTTTTGCAAAAAAAAAAAAAAAAAAAAAGGAGGGGGGGAGATTTAGCTTGGTAGCACTGTTTCTTCACATATCTCTTGGCCTAAACACTTGAAGTTCTTTGTGGATGAACTAATGCACAAATTAGCCTGTTGATTTGCTCAGCTGATGAGTAGTTGAAACAGTCCGAAATAAGCTCTACTTGTGCCTTGAGATATTTTTCTTAGAAAAGGTTTGGGGGGGGAGGAAAATGCGTAACGTTTCCTCACAGGGGGAGGGAATGATTTGGACTCATCTGGATGAATTTTCTTCTCTCGGATACTAAACGCTGCAGCACACCCTACCAAACAGCAAGCATGGACTTTGGATTTAGTATTACCGCACTAATATAGGTTAAAAATTATAACTGATTTTAACATTGAGGGCTTTTAGTACTATGCCATTATAAAAATTCCTTTTTATAGTTATCAAAATGGTCTGAAATAACTTTTTTATTTCAATGAGTCCTGATATTGTAATGAAATCCAGTATGGACAAAAATATTTATACAACATTTAAATAAATAAAGTGCCCTTTTGTTGTCCGAACTGAACAAACTGGTGTGCTCATGAAGAGCCTCATCAATTTTAATAAGCGGTCAGCTTCACAGCAATTCAGGGGAAAAACTGCGTGTTGGAAGGGGTGCATTTTGGGGAAGAGAGTCGCAAATGAAATCAGTAAACTAAGGTGAGAAGGTACATAAGGCTAGTACAGCAGTATCACAGGTGGTTTGCAAATCATTAATAAAATAACACCTCTGTCTCCTGTGCTGTCGTACCTGACACAGGAGTTTGAAGCAGCGTTGCTTACTGGGGATTCCTGGGCAGGAATACGATAGACCAACACGCGCATTTCCGTGTTAGGTGAGTGGGTCATAGCTATGATCCTGTTCAAACTCTGGCTTCGTTCACCTCTGCACAAATGTACACCCTTTGTGCTTCTACTCCTACATGTTCAAGAACTTGGATTTATATCCATGAACCCGCAGGGACAAATTCTTTAAGCCTAAACGTTAGTGCTTGTATATACATGCTCACCTCTCCTACAAATGCAAACCACTGGATGCACAATTAAAAATACAAGCATCTGTAGATACATATCTTGCTTGTGTTAAAGGGCAGCTCAAGTAAAGCTAGAATGCCTGGTTTTTTTTCCCTTATAGTGGGCTTTATGTGTGTGTATATATATTTTATTTAGTGATAGTAAAGGAAAACTTCATTAATGATGTAATAGTGCTGTCTTAAATGAATCCTTCAAATTGCTGATATTCCACCACGGTAATAAAATTTGTGTCCTTTCAATTAAAGAGCACTCTCTCAGTGAATAACTACTAGCAGTAAATAGTGATATTTGGATTTCAAGTGGGATGGGTGTCGGTGACAGCATATCTGTGTGAAACTGAGGAGCTAGGCCTGTGAAGAAGGAACGTCTTGGAAAGAAAAGTCTGTGATCTGTTGTGTCGAGGCTGAAGTCTGTTGTTACTGCTAAAGCCAGGGGTTTGAACTGAGCAAACACTGTTGAGGTCAGGACAGAATTTTATCCTTGGTACGTAAAATCCTAAGTTTTTAGGGTAATAGGGTTTGGTTTTGTTTTCAATTTATTTTTCAGGTGAACAATCAAGCTGCTTTAGCTCAAAGTTTACCTGTGCAATATTTGGATATTTGGGGTGCTCTTGTTTTTTTTTTGTGTGTGTGTATGCAGAAAATGAGGAATGAGCTTTGTTCATTTTCTTAATCACAAAATACGATATGGTTGATGTACCTGTTTTCTGATATTGCAAAAATTGAAATTAAATTGTCTCATTTCCAGTTAGGAGATCTTGCAGCATACAGTCAGCTAATCTTTCTGAACTGAGCCACCAGAGTGGTTTTTTTCATGTATCCCATCTAATTTCTCATGTGATTTGAAACCTAAACTCATCTGATCTGGGGAGAATTGATGGTTGTCAGTGAATCTCCCTAACTGATTTCTAGCATTAAAAATTGCCTTCTCTTTCTTGAGATCAGCACTCGCCCAGTGCATGGATGTTGTATATATTCTGGCTGTTTTGAAGTCTTACTCCTCTGTAATTTCGGGCTATTCCAAAACTGATTGCAATAGTAACATAGGGTGGCAGTGAATTTTTGAATGAATTTTGTTTTGATAGTGCGGTGGAGATGAAAGATCTTTTTACACCGAAAAATCTTGCTTGGTTATTAATGTTATTATAATGTTTTCATGTTGTAATCATTTATTTCTGCTCCTGTACCTGGTATGATTCAGTTAGTCTAGTTAACTGTCCATTTAGAGCTTCCTTCCTTATCTGTTTGATTTTTTTCTGTCCCTTTCCCTAGCTTGGAGTTGTAACGCATGGGTATGCAACGCTGCAAGAGAAGTGTTTAAGCTTCTAAAGCCCTTTGTCATGTGAAATGTTAAGAAGTACATAGTTATTTACAACAGACTTTGTAAAATTCACTTATTACACAATTACCAAATTGCAAAGGGGCATGGGCTTAGGACTTGAGCACTTGAGTGACCTCAGAAAGAACTGAAGCTCAAGGTGCCCGTTTGGACTTGTGAGCTTAAACCCAAGATCTCAATATTGAACTAGAAGTGAGTTCATTTTTAAAGAGAACTCATCTTACAGCAACGCAAGAAAATGGAAAAAATAAGGCCAGCCAAAGGTAATATTAATCCTGTGACTTTCACTAAATTGATAGGTTGTCCTTTCTTAAAGTGAAATGAACAAGTGTTTATCTTGAGCAATTTGTCCATTGTGCCAGCAGAATTCAAAGGAAGAGAAACAGAGGCTTCTGAACACAACAAGACGACTATATACTTAGAAGTGTCCAGCAAATCCCTCAGCAATCTTTATTCTTCTGAATGTTTGGGAACAAGATCAAAATAATTCTTCGTTTACATTTTAGCTGTCATTTTGCATTTAGTCAATCCTAAGCTTTTCAAGTCAATATGTGTGGTCCTTACTGTAAACGTTTTCACATCGTTACATGCTTGGGAGTCCTTCTTTTGCACTCTTACACCCTGGACATGAAGAAAACCTCTCTCATTGACCAAATTCTACTCTACCAGTTACTCAACATAAGAAAATGTCCATTTGCTCACATTAAACTAAGAATTCAGGCTGATGGACAAAGGAATAACAGTGATCAGTTGTGATGCTCTTCTTGTTTTAATGGGATTAATTTACATGTTATTTTGAACAGAAGTGCCTAACGCAACATTTGGTTAAATCTAAGCAAGCCAGAGGCAGCGGTAAAACCAGTACCATGGTGGCATCTTAGAATCATAGGATGGTTAGAGTTGGAAGGGACCTTAAAGATCATCTCATCCAATGCCCTGCCAAGGGCAGGGACACCTCCCACTAGACCAGGTTGCTCCAAGCCCCGTCCAACCTGGCCTTGAAAACTACATTAAAAAAAAAATAAAATCGCTGGACCTTGTTGAGAGCATCTAAGTCAATTTAAGGATTCCAAGTTGTGCCTTTTTGAGGGGGGAGAGCCTTTTAAATGGAGTCTTCTTGTTGGCAGCGTGGGCCTTATCACAAGAAAGCAGTAACAGAAAGAGGAAAAGATGGACAAATGCTGAAAGGTTTGTTCCTTTCATGCAAACACATCCAGGCTTGCCTTCTGACTTAGGTCACCAACCAAGCTGGAAGGATGAGCGCGTTCTGGTCCTTAGGAAAAGGTTTGGCGGCAGCGGGTGTGACTTGGTATGCTTGGCTGGCAACTGGGGCGAGGAGAGGCCAGCGCTGGGAGAGGCCAGCGCTGGGCAGGGCACGGCGGAGGGCTGGTTGTCAACCTGTAATTAAAGTGTCTGCCTGCAGCCTGTAGGGTGGTGGCTGAGGCTTTTCTGAGCGTGGAAGATGTGGGAGAGAATTAATGGCGTGAAAGGAACTTGAGGGAAGGGTATGCCATAACTGCTAGGGAAACTGAGGATCAGTCCTTTCAATTCAAATTAAATGGAATTCTGAGCTATAAAATCCTTGTCTATTAAAACCTACTTGCTTATGTGTTACTTGCAGAATTGTAAACTTCCTCCTCATCTGCTCCAAACCTGTTACTTAATGATGTGATTTCATTAACTATAGTCTAGCTGATGTCCTTTGTGGTGGTCCTCTAGGAGGTAGTTGTTTAGATTGGTCTTTACTGTGATCTTAACACGAAACACTTCTTTGAAGTAGACATTCAAGGAAGCCGGGGTTGTGGACTGTGACCTGTGAGAATCATTAAATCGGGTCACAGGGATTGCTGTGAATATACTTGCCTTCTTCCTGTTGACCAAGCGAAAACTGTCCAATGTTCTTCGTATGGGTTTGACCCAGGCAACTCATAGATTAGTTGTAAGCCTGAACACTTGTCCGTCTTGTTCTGGTTGTTTAATTATAACACCTGGAACATTTCTTTCTGAAAACTTGTTTGATGTTCACCAGGCAACTTAACCTGCTTCGTGTCTGAATTGAGCAAAATAGCAGCTTCTGGAGGATGCTGCAAGGTTTCACTCAGTCATCTGTGGAAAGTGCTTTCAGGCTGTGGAGTGATTGGGATGGTAGAAGGCAAAGCATCTTCATCATCTTGGGTCAGTCTGCATCATTCATGTATTTGGTGTGAGGCTTTCTCTCTACGCTAACTGTGCCGTCTTCCACTGAGAATACGCGTCTCCATTTGTTTGCTTATCTTATGCACAAGTAGCAAGTCGGCTATTTGTCAGGCTGCTGGATTAGCGCAAGCGAAATTGAAGTCTAAACCCTGATTATTTTTTTTAATTTTTACTTTATTAAAAAAAAAAATTTAGAAGAAAGCTAGAGAAGTTTCCAAGTGACCAAAGCAATGCTTTTTTGTAGTGCTAGAGTGCCACAGCAGTCTATCAGGAGACTGCATTTGGCTCTCCCCGTCTGAAAAATGAAAACGTCTTGACATAAGCAAAAAAAAGGAAAACTGTGGAAAATGTGCTTAAGTAATTGCTGTAGGTTTTGTGTAGTCACACCAAAATGCTTGAGATGATTAAGGGTATTTGTGGATAATCGTGGGCTGGAGACTAATAAACATTTCGGACCAGCTTTTCAGTTCGTGCATGTAGATTTATAACAACTGATAAATTTGCAACGGGGCTATGCAAGATCAAAGTAAATGTTGTTTATGGTACTTCAGGGATGAGAGGAAAAGAACACTACAGAAGACATAATCTGCTTGTCCCTTTCTTTAGTGTTTATAACATTACAGTCCATGTTGGATACTTCAGTTACTTTCATTTCTAGCCCAATCTGCAGTCTGTTGCCGGGGACCTGGAGAATAAAGAAGAAAAGATGACTGCATGTTTACGCTGGGACTTACAGATTAAAAAAAAAATAAGCATGCAGAGGCGTAATTATCTATTATTTTCTTGATCCTATATAGCTCTGCTTTTTTTCCTGATTAATTCCAAGATCACAGTGAATAGCTTTTCTTCTAATATTTATGTTTTATTGCTTGTGAATAAAGCACGCTACCCTTTCTGCTGAAGGGCAAGAACTGAATATTGGCAAACAGCTAGGGAATTAGGCCAGTTTTGCCTCATTCTTTCTTCAAACCGTTTTGGATTTTTTTGATGTTTTAATAGAGTTTAGTAGAAATCAATTTCTTGTTTGCTTGTTTTATTTAAATGATTACCCAGTACTCCATGCAGCACAGACTGATGGCAAAGCTAGTAAGTTAAAGCAAAAAACCAATTTTCCAGTTGCTTTTAGACAGTTCACTCATCTGTAACTTTGATTCCACTTGGATGATCTGCTGGTGATGCTGCACCTTCTTTTAACCGGACATAGTGTGTGTCTCAGCCTTCCCTGGTGGGCGAGGAAGAGGCGTCATGATGCTGCTGTGGCTTGTGAGGAAGAGGGACGCGAGCAGGGGTAGTGTTCCTGTGGTAGGTATGCATGCACCCAGGCAGAGGACAACCCTCTGCCTACCATTACACTGGAGCGTTGCCTTGAGAGGTCGTTTTGGAGTGTTTTATTGTGTGCTGAGTTTGTGAAGAATCGGTAATGCGAGCCATGAGAAACCTTAATGGACTGGTGCACGCTGTAAATTTGCCCTCAGAAGTGCTCATCTGTTTCCGCATCGCCAATGGTTGAGAGGTTTCCCTTTTTATTTCTTTTTCAGATTTTGTGTAATTTCCTGAGGTAATACCACAGTTCTAACCAAAATGTTGGGAAGGGATGTATGTTGTAATAATACAAGAGATAATATGTAATGAAATGTACTTCCTCTGTGGGGGTGATTCAGTTTCTGGTTAATTGCACGTTGAATTTCTGCTCTTTGGTTTGAATGTTATCTTCCTTCCACCCCCCACCCTGTTTTGCGCTCAACTTGCGCTGGCAGTTTTGTTTAGTCTAGAGATCATAAAAATCGCTCCAGAGTTGAAATGATAGTTTTATTATTGTCTTAGTATGGTTTCTAGTACTTTTAAGCTGTTATATCAAATTTATAAGGTGCCTTTGGATATTTTCACTAAAGTGTTAGTTTAACTTAGAGTGGGGGTGAAGAAAATGGAAAACTACATAATAATAGGCAGCCAAAACACAATATCTTTATTAGTTGCTTTTAATAAACCATTTCATTCTATTGTCAATATACATAGACTTCTAAAGCTTGTCTGTGGGCTAATTTTTTTTTCCAAGATGTGTTACGAAAAGTTCTCTGATGCTTTGGCAGTATACGTGGAAATTTCAGCTTGAGTGAGTATCACTTTTGTTTGAGTTTATAAGATACTTGAGGGTAAGATCATCAAGTAGGAAATTTGTCACAGTTGTTGTCAATGAATGGCTACTGAAAGCAAGCTGGGAATCCATGGGAGAAGTGCTGCTTACCTTTAAAGTTTAATCTTGCTGAAGTCAAAGGAATCATTTCCATTAGCTTTAATGGGTTTTGACTGGTGTCCAGAATAGAGTTGTGAATCTCTCAGTTCTGAATAATGCTTCTGCGCGATGTGGTGTAGGCAGAGAAAGGCAGAAAGTCAAGAAAATGGATTAGAGTTGTGAACTTGAGGGTGGCTAAAGCACAGTGTGTTTATTTACCAGCGCTGAGAGACCAGCGTGCTCCCTTATGGAGTAAAGCAGTGGCTTATGGATTTAGTCCATGATTCCTTACAATAGCAAAGGAATGATTTTTGCTTGTCAGAAAAGACTGGCTTCTTTCCGAAGCAGTTGCCTGGGCTCTTTCGCTGAAATCACTTGGATTGAGGCCACGTGTTTGTCTCGAGTGGTTTTGTTTTAGTACTTTGTAATAAATTTCAGGGCTTTACGCCTCAAGGTGGGAGAAGCTTTGATGGTGACCATTCATTCCATGGAAAACCTGGATGCTCTGTCCTGTGTGCTGGGGACGGGAGATATAAAGCTTCTGTACGATGAGGCAGTTTTGTAGCTGTGCTGGTGAGTGTGATGCGGGTGACTGGTGTGTTCTTGGTAATGTTATTCTTTGGAAAATGCGTGTCCTCCCCCCCCCCCCCCCCCATTCTCTCAGGGCAATGCCAGATGCAGTCTCTTATTAAAGCCGCTCCAGGAAGATTCACGTTTAACACTACATTTCCCGATGGAAAGCAGCACTGGAATTGTTTCGGGCACCTTTTCCCAGTGTATATAATCTCGGGTCTCGTATTTTTGCTGCAGACATGTGGAACTGCAGCTTTCATCACAGGTTATTTTGTGGGATGATCTATGCGCCGCACATCAATAAATTTGGGGAGGGGACTGTTTTGCTTTGTTTTTTAAACAGTCACAGTGACCTGTGACCTGCTGGAATCGAGTGATAAAACTGTGTGAATTTTCTCCTACCTTGCTGGCAGTTCGGAATATCGTTTTCCTTTTATAGTCTGATGATGTATATGTGAGGCTGTGCGAGGCTGTGTGATTGTGGGTTTTTATGTTCACTGCAGAAGGCCAGAGCTTCCCTAAGGCAAGCACGATTTATAAATTGAAATGAATATAATTTCTTAGCACGAGGGTAACTCTTCCTATATAGCCAAGGCTTAGATAATACATACGTTATGGAAGAAGATAGTAAATTGGCAGAGGGCATTTGGCCTACCACCATCTGCAGAGCCTGCACTCCAATTTTCTGCTGTTGCCATGGGCTGCAGACTCAGACAGGAAATCATGGTAGGATGGGAAAGGGTCCAAGATATACACAGCTAGTATAAGGTTTGCAGTTAAAAGAGAGTCAGAGAACAGGCTATCTGTTCTACCGAACAGGCAGTGCAAAGTAAAACTGGCTTGTGTGTGTGCGTGCGCACACACTTTAAATGTCTTTTTATATTTTATATGCTCATTTTTTAAAAGCTTGAATTTTTTCCATGTAAAGTAACGTGTAAAACTTCAAATGATTCATTTATATATGAGGGGCCTGATTCAGCCCTCACTTAACTGGCGGTGCTGGTCTGAAAGAAGAGTGAAGCGGTGGAGAATCGGGCCCCTGACATGTGTGAAGTGCCCATGCAGAGTTTTGTATTGACACGTCAAACGAAAGAGCGGCCCCCTGCCTCCACTTCTACCCCTGGACTCACCACTGCTTTGGGATTGGGATTTGGTTTTGGGGAACAAGGCCTGGGTTTGGTGTACCAGTCAAATATCTAGAGTCCAGAGTTTAGCCATAGGAGGCTCTGTGTTTAGAAAGCAATGCAGCTCTGCTAACCAGCTCTGGGTAGAACACAGGGTCAGAGTTATCAACGTCTTTTCTTGGAAATATAGGTTGAAATGGGGAATACTGGGGTGACTTGCTTTGGAGAGCAAACGGTTTTCTTATCTGTCAGTGAAAGTAAGCATTATAATTGCACCATTTGCAAAGCTTCCAGCGTGTCTAAAGAGTACCGTGCAACTGGTCAACTTATGCTCCCTGGACAGGTGATGGGAGAGAATTAATTTCTCCATTAGCTGCTAATTTAATTTTTCTATAGAAGATGCTTCTTAACTAAAAAATAACAACAAAACATCACCGAGTGTCATGCTAGTGACATGTTCTGGACTGAAAGCTCAGCAAAATTCTTGTGGCAAAAACCTGAACTAAAAGTTTTTCTCACAGGCCCATCTGGGGGTTTTTGATTCTGACTGAAGGGAACCATACAAGAGGGTGGTTTGTTCTCCAGGTATTTTCCAACCATAGCTTTTATTTGGCGGTAAGAACTGCTTCCTGCTTGCCTTAGTTGTGTATGTAGTCCCTTTTCAGCTGCATGGAAGAGTGGAACTGCAAACAGGAATAAGGTGAGGTCTGTGTCTTACAGTGCCAAACACTGCTGCATGCAGTGGTGATGGATCTGCCGGAATAAGACTGAAGCTACCAATTAATCCAATTTAGAAATCAAGTAACTTAGGTAGCATTTAACCCTGGGGCTGGGACCAGTGAGTGAGGCAGTCTATTTCATGACTCTGTATCTTCCAGTTACTGCTGCTTTTTTGTGTGTAATATAATCTCAAAAAGACTTGCTGATTTTTTTTTTTTTATTTTAAATAAAATCTGACTGGAGACAATTTTCAAATTGTGAACGGTCTCAGCCAAGCCATCTGCCTGAGTCTTCAGCAGCGCATTGTATTTCTGAAAAGCGTTCTAGCGAAATATCATCATTCTGAAAAAGTTTGAGCTGGTTCCACATTAAAAGAAGTGATCCAAAAAGCTGCTGCTGATTTACATGTGAACGTTGCCAAGTATTTCTCTGATGAGAGTATATAACAAAGAAGTGCTCAAGTGATTCAGTAAGGCTGATTTGAACAATCTGTGGTGGATTATAGCTCTGTCTGATATTCCACAATTGTGAGAAGCTACTGTCACTTGTATTTTCAATCTGTGTTTTGCTTAGAGGTACACAATCTTTTCTTGTCAAGTCCCTTGAGCCAGTTGTGGGGGGATGTACCATATTTCTTGCTTAAAAATATTCATGAATCTTGCATGGGCTCGCTTCATTGGACTTTGTCACCCATAGGGATTTCTAGAAGATGACAGAAAAGTTGTATTTGATTTGTCTTAATTAGGGATTGATAGGCAAATTCTAGTTTGACTTTTGGGTCTGAATATGGATATAAATTCAGAATCAGTTGCATTCCTAACCTTGCTGTTTTCTTAGCTGTTACTAAGGAGTTTGCTCAGTGAATATCTGTAAAAATGTACTTATTGTATAGGACCAGTTCATCTGAGGACACTTTTCTGTTGTTCAGGGGCAACAGGTTACTTCGTGCTTGTTATGTGATGAACAACATGAGCTTTAAAAGTCTCGTGTGGGAGTGATTTCTCCTACTTTTTGTGATTTGCTGTTGAAGAGAAATGAAGCAGTTTATATAAAGCAGCTGCTTATTTTGGAACAAAGTCAGCATAACACATTAAAGAACCCATTAATCACTTAGTTTGACCTTAATTCATTATTTAAAAAAGCTTCTTGCATCTATTGTTCATTTCAGAATGCCAAGGATGCTAAGAAATATGGTATGTATTCAGATCTACAGGCTAAGATCATCAAATTAAGTTATAATAGGGAACAGAACCAAAATGGATTCCCGTTGAAGTATTGGCTCTCCTTTTACTCATGTTTAGGAGTAGAAGGCAGCCGTGTAAATACCTGCACCAATAAGGAACTGCTGTGAACACTCATCTTGTTCCATAGTTACCATGTGTAAATTTTTGTCCCAGGGTAGTGGCTTCTTACTCAGTTCAGTCCTTGCCAACATAAAAGCCCTCAACTCCTGCAAGTCTTTCAGGAGGGGGAGAAAAGAGAAATAAGGCAACTTCTCCATCTCCCCTCAAAAATCCCAACGCTTATTTTAGAACAGAGTTTATTCTGTATTTAGACTCTTAAGTTCTGTGGCTCAGTGTCTTATATGTCCCCTGTGTAGTCCTAATGGTATCAGAAGAGCTTACTATGTTATAAACATGTTGTTGCAGAGATTATTGAGTACCATGAGTAAATGGATTGACCATTAAAACCTAGATTTGTTTTGAGATGGAGGAAGGGGTCAGTAGATGAGTTTTCAAACAGATTGAATGATTTGGTGAGAAACCTGATCTATGATTGCATAGGAACATAATACAACTGTTTATTCCTGCAAACCAAAACGGAATCGTAACCACAGGATCAAGCTTTCCTTCAGCTTTTAAGGAAGGTACTCAACCAGTATTTTAATTTTATTGGGAAGGTACAGTCAGGTTTGTGGTGTTCTTTAATATATCGTAGTTCATAAAACTGGCAGCCTTAATTGGATGGAAACAGTTAGTAGAAGCGTATGAGGTGAACCAGAATGAGATCTCTTGGGGTCCGGATTATGTCTTGTCTTAACATACGCATGGCTTGGCGCACTGGGTAGCCGAGGTCGAGAGCAACCTAGTAATAATTTTGTTTGAATAATGGCATTCATGTAGCTATGCTAATGAGCTGTATTCTGCTGTCTGTCCCGCAGATTGTGGACTGGACTCTGAGCTTATTTTACATCTGTAATGGCTTCTGTCTGCAGTAGAGCTTGTCTCAACGCACGGTGATGTAATGGATCAGAATCTGACCTTATCGCACTGCGTTCCCACAACTGTTGTGCAGCAATCACACAGCTGTTCACTGATTTTATTTTTTTTTTTTTTCCAATTGGCTGCTTTGGGAGACATTATTCTTTGGCCTCAGCTTCCTAATGCAAATAATCAGCCAGTCTTTGGTAACAACATTCAGACAGGGCAGGCGCTGGTGTTGAAGGCATTAAGCATTGCTTAAGTATTTGGTTCTGCTCAAAATGTTCAGGCCTTTAAATGAATGTTAAGTTTATTTTTATGGGCAGTGAATTATGTGCTTCCTCCCTCCCTTTGCCCCTGTCTCGTCCTTAGCGTGTGACAAACTAGGACAAAAGCAGCACTTAGGAATTAAGTGTTCAATATAGATATAATCTTGTGGGCTTTTTTCATTCATGTCACAGATAAATGCTCTGTTACATTCAGCATCCCCACTGACATCAGGGAAGTTGTGTGGGCTAGCAGTTCTCTGCTTAGTGTTTTTTCAGATTTTTGGTGGTTTTTTTTAAGTATCTTTGATTCATTCATTGTGAAAGTACTGCAAGTTTATGAATCAGACCCAAGAAAGGGTGAGAGGAGAAATATAGGTGAATATTTTGGGAAATCTTGACTGCACTGCATAACTACTTGGTCACATTAAAATCGGTGAAATCCTGGTTAAGAGGAGCTCCTGGAGGTCATCTAGACAAATCTCCCACCCGTAGTTGTACTCCTACCAGAACTAGATCAGGTAAGCGATGGCTTTGCCTCTTCTAAATCTTGAAAACCTCCATGTGGTAGACCCCACAGCCTCTCTGAGCAACCTGCCCACTCTTTAGTGTAGAAATTTCTCCAAATGTCCAGCCTGAGGCCCCCGAGCCACAGTTTGAGGCCAGGGCCCTTGGTGCACCACCTGGCGCTCCTGAGAAGAATTTGACTCCATAATTTTTGTAGCTACCCCTTCTTTTAAATTGGCCCTTAATGTCCTCGTAATTAGACTATACAAGACCAGCTTCCTCACCCTCTCCTTGAAGGCTGTGCTCTGCAGGTCCCTCATGGCTTTCAGGAAGAGACCCTGTGCTGGTCTCTCTGCAGTTTATCTGCATCCCTCTTGAAGTGGGGATCCTAAAACAATGTTACCCACAAACTTGCTGAGGCTGTTTCTGAAAATATTAACCAGTATGGACCCCAGTATCAGCTCCTGCGTTCTCTGCTCATTATTGTTCTGCCAAATGTGTACTGTATATATAATATACTGTATACTATAGAATCATGGAATGGTTTAGGTTGGAAGGGATGTTAAATCTCAGCTAGTTCCACCCCCCTGCCCTGGGCAGGGACACCTCCCACCAGCCCAGGTTGCTCCAAGCCCCGTCCAACCTGGCCTTGAACCCCTCCAGGGATGGGGCAGCCACAGCTTCTCTGGGCAACCTGGGCCAGGGGCTCACCACCCTCATATGTGGTCTACCATCATCTCCGCCTCACCTTGACTGTGGAAGGGCCTTTCTGGTTAGAAACTGCTGTTGAATTCTGCCCAGGCAGAGTGCAAGGAAGCTCCGGAGATGAAAAGACAGAAGTGTCGCAAAGAGGAGGCAGCGATCAGGAGGCTCTCTCCAAAGCGGCCGTTAATCCCAGGTCTTCTGATCTTGTCTGCTTTCTGAAGACTTGGCATCTCTGTGATACTCAGCTCTTGTGTAACTTTTGGCCATGTGATTTTTCTCTCTCTCTTGTGTCTCTGTTTTTAATTCATGTGTTAAATGAAGCTAATGATGCCTCTAACCTTTTGGAGAGTAACTAAAGTTCAGTGAATGAAAGAGCTTCACAAACAAGTGCGCTACATCGCCTTGTGACCAGGCATTCATACTTAGCTGTCAGTGGCTGTCATGTCCCCTGTCACTTAAAGAATGCCTCGCATTGTACGCTAGCGTCACAAGATCTTTGATGATTTGGTGTGCTGTTGTACTGGAGAAACACCCATAAACCCTGTCTTTGGAGCATGCTTGCCCCGGCTTGGATGCTAACACTTGATTCGGCATTGTCTTTGGGCCAGAGAACTTGTGGTGCTGTCGAACAGAAATGTGCGTGGGAGGATGCAGTGTCATATGCCAACCCTGTGGCAAAAGCACGAATGAGCCCAGACTGATCGGGTCCAGGCTTACCACTTACAACCGCTGCTGGAGAGGGGCATGTCCTGGTGCTGCTGAAGTCTTAGGCTTGACAGACTGTAGTGAGCCAGATTGTGGTGAATGAGTATGGGAAAAGAGAGGCTTCGAGTGCAGAATTTTCTTTCTGCCAGAGCACGAAACTGAGACATCGTTTGCTCTAGGGAGTCTCCAAAGAGAAATGACTTCATCACTAGAGAGTGAGCTTCTTGCTACCACAAGCAGTGATTCTTGTGTTCCCTTGTAGCTGTTTGTAAAGTCAAAACTATTTCTGATGTTCTAAAATAAAACAAAAAAAAACCCCACAAAAAACCCCATAAAAACCAAACCAACAAAAAAATCCCTGAAGTCTTCTGTGTGGCAGTCGAATATTCCTACAGGCTTCTTGCAAACTCCTTTAGCTCTTTCAAATGAGTTAGAGCTATGGTGTCAATGTTATTGCAGCGTATGAGAATATCAGTATTTTCACTGTCCAGACACCTCTTCAAAAATCAAGAGTTTGAAGGCTGGTGTGAGGTCTACTTCTGCCTGGCATCTAGTTTCAGATTTCAGTAGTTTGTTTTTTTCTTGTTCCACCCCCTCCCCCGGCTCCTTTAATGTCCCCCACAACCAGTGTTGAAAGCACAACGTGCCTGATGGTTTTAAGCTTGGGAGATGGGAAGGTAGGATCTGTTGTTTATACCAGACGGCAGACTTCGATTTGTTGTCGTTCTTTATCACTGACTGCCCTTTTAAAAATTGCAGTCACTTACATGAATGCTGCCTATACGTGCTTGGAAAATCGAGTTGCTTTGCTCTATGCAAGTGGAGAACCGAGACGCAAATACTTTTCGTTTCTCTACCTACTGTGTTACGATGTGGAGCATTCCCAGACCAAAGACTCATTCAAGGTTTCTTTGGAAAATGTGGCTCTAAACACTAGCTGCCTGGGAAAACAGGTACAGGGTTATGCCTTAGCCTTACGTAGCCCTTAAAAACAGAACGTCACCTACAGAAATTAACAGACTAATAATATATAGGTGAGCAGTTGAAAAGAATTGTATACCAATTAAAATAACAACGGCGGTGACTGTGTAAGTTTTAGTGTACCCACTCTGCTTTTCTTCCCTTTTCTTTCATTTATTTTGCTTCTAGGTTATAAAACTTGAAGAGGGAGTGGGGTGGAGACCAGGAAACTGAAAGTTATTCTGTATTAACTTTGTTCAGCTCTTGAAGTACTCTTAAAGTAATTAGTAAAAATAACTGTTCAGACTTGTCACTTTCTCTTCTGTGAAAATGTTGAGATTATGCTGAAATGTTCCTCAAAGAGGCTGGATCCCATTAGCCAGCAGTATCGGTTCTGGTTGTGGAGTCCCCCCGGAGGCTGGCAGTACTGATGGAAAGAGAGGAGAGCCATCTTTTTGACATACTTAGAAACTCCAGAAATGAGGTGTGTAGGCTGCAAATATTGGTGTTGCCCTGTCTCGAGTGTAGTGTAACTAGATTGAGTTTGCTGGTAGCAAGAGGAAACTTGCTCCCTCCATACAAATTCATGTCTGTCTTTCTCTAATTGAAGTAAACCCTCTGTGAAATTGCTACCCAGAAATGACCTCACTAAGGTTGTTTGCTCAAGCTCTTGGCAATCAGTTTTGAATATTCAATGCGGTAGCCAGAAAGCAGCAAAAGCTCCTCTACGCTGGAGAATAAATGAAGTGGTGGTGTCTGTTATACCAAAATGCTCTCTAGTTCTTCACTGCTTTTAGTTAAAAAAATGATTAAAATAGTATTCTAAAGTTGCATTTATTAGTTATACCCTGCCATGTGAAATCCAAAGAAATGGCTCTATATAGAATGCTAAAACGCCAGAGGTTAACTGTGCTTCAGTATTTCATATTAAGCCCAGGAACCAGAGCGAGCTACTTAAATACAAACATTAGGGAAAAAAAACCCCTGCACTGTTCTAAGCCTGTTGCCAGAGAGTCTTTGAATTTAGGTAATTTCATGCATGCGGAGGTAGACTTTATTTTTCCTTCATCAGCTAAAATAACAATAAAGCTGAACTCGGTGTATTTATTTAATGAAACACAGGATCCCTGCCCTGATGGTTTTAATCAGGACCCTCGCTATGTGGTAATTAGGGGTTCTCTCCCATGGTTCTGTTTTTACTTAACTTTCAGAATGTGTAGCCAGTGTAAGTTTCCAGAGATACTTGCAACTAATGTTGCCTCATTTACATGCAGATTATCCAGAGGGGACTCTTAAACACACACTCACGTTACAGAAACGCGGACGTTTTCAGCACTTTCTTATCCAGTGAACAGTGTTCTTCAGTAAAATGTTGTCTTTTGTGAGTAAGTAGCTAATTCATTCCACTCTGCGGATGTGACCGGCTCTTTCATTTCTTGCACACAAGGATTCAGAAGCTGAAGAGGGCTGAGCGCCAGCATTGCCTGCTCTCCGGGTGTCGCTGGATGCAGCTCTGCTCATTTAGAATTACATATCTGAAATCAGGTTCAGGCTGTATATTTGCTACAGAGAAGCCCTATATGCGATATACGTCAAGAAATGGGCCATTGCTTTCTCTGGCTAGACAGTGGAAAAGAGGTTATAGCAGGCTTTTATCTTTATGCTTAATAGCTAACTCCCTAAAAGTGACCTGAGAAATGTTGATATTTGTGTCTCTAACTGTACAGCTGGGTACCATTTGTTCCTGGCAGTTACAGAATCGCTGGAGACGTGAGGAGGTAGAAAACATATATAGCACTTAAAGCTCTCTAAAACAGCTTCCCTGCATAATACGTGATATTAAAATACTAGGTGGCAGTTTGGTCCGACATAAAAGTTTTATTGGTATGAGTTTGGGTCAGCCACATTATTCAGGAAGCCACTACTGAGTTTTCAAGTCGTCTGAAATGTGTGCTAGTAAAACACTTTTATAAAGCACTACGACCTCATGCAGACTCCCTGTGTGACTAGTCATCTGTGCCCTGGGATTTAGCTAGTGGGATGTTTGTGATGTGAGAGTCTTGGCTGCTGGTTTGTACAGGTAGAATGCTCGTAAAACCGGACAGAGAGCGCGAGCTTCTCCCAGTCTCTCCTGGTCCCAGGCTTTAGCAAAGGGATTACAGAGAAACCACCTTCGCATTATGCTGAAACCTATTAATTAAACCTTTCTCATTGCAGAACTGAGTCTTGCTGCTAATTCTTTTCCCTTCACGAGCATTAAAGTTAAGAGGGAACTTGTCAGGTTTTATCCAGCACACTGTGTACTTACAACTACTGTACAACCAGAAGAATGCCTTGTGGGTGTCTGGTGCCTCTCTTCTGTGAGCAGAACAGGCAAAGCCTTCCCCCAAAACATGACCATTGGAGTGATGAAGCTGAGACAGTGGGGCTTGAGTTTTGGATTGCGAAGGAAAAAAAGTTCTCTGTTATTGTGTGCTGTGCAGGTCTTGGAATAAATCAATCTGAGTGATTGAAAAGTTTTGGTTGCAAATACAAGTCAGTAGCTGGAGTGCTTTGGGGTCAGGGCAGGAGGTGGCTAGCCCGGGCAGCTGGCGTAGGACCATTGCTTCCTAAATGTGGGTGTGCACCCAACTGTTTGTAAAGGTCACCCAGACCATGACTGTGGCTGGAATAATCTCTCCCCTCCCATTCTTTAGGAATACCGGTAATTGTGAAAAAATGCCCTCATAGTAGAAATGCAGTGTTAGGATGAAAGCATGTTGCATTCTGATTGCGGTGGGATCTCTTATTATTTGCCTGAGAAGCTGGGCAGATTCCTAGCTAACTAGGTCTTTCCAGGCTTGTTCACCCACTTCTTTGATCTGGTTTGGCACTTTCCTCTTTTATTCTGTTGTAATTTTTTTCTTTGCGGCTCAGCTGCTCTTAATCATAACAGCTTATGAATTGGGGTACGTACTTTAGCTCTGACTTTGAAAACGAGGGGTTTCATCTTTACAGGTTTATCGTAAAGAACAAAATCGAGAAATTGGTAATAGAATGTGCTTTAAATAGTTTCAGTAGGAAAGCATATTACAATGCGTTGTGAGGAACCTGTTTAACTGGTAGGAGTAACAGTCTACTAACAGCAGCTTAACTTTAAACCTATGCTTACTAAACACAAGACCCTCATGCACTTATAATAAATTTAATTTTCTTTTGTGAATAAAATACGGATACGTAAGTTCTTTTAAAAATAAGGTTTGCTCTTACATGTTGTGGAAAAACTGATGCGTGAACACAGACTGCAGTTTGGAAACCCATAAGGAGGGTAAAAATTGCAAAAAAAAAAAAAAAAAAAATTGCTCAAAATCCTTCCCCTTCTTCGTAATCCTTGCCCAAAAAAAGGGAAGGATGACTGAGAATGAGAATTATGAGCAAACAGCAGGGAACCCAGCACTGAAAGGATTTACTGTTCCGGTGTAGCGCTACACCAGTAGCATACTGTACTCACCGGAGTGAGTTCTGTGGCAGCATCCCGTGAAAAGCACAGAACTGAGAGCGGGGACTAGGAGCGGATATTATTCCCGCTTTTACGGTGTCTGAATGGCCAGTTGGTAATACATAATTGTTGAATGCTATGCAAATATTTGCAGATCTCTCCAGGTTTGGCCACATTGTTCCTACATGAATGTAATAGTATGTGGAAGGCTATTGGTGAATAAATGTGACAAACTATAGCCAAGGCTTGAAAACACAGGGCCTGCATTCACTGCTAGGGCTGTTCTGTTGGAAAACGGATCCCTTTGGGGGGGAAAAAAAGAAGAAAAAAGGAAAGCAGATCCCTTTATGAAAATAAAAACACGTTATGGTATAGCTTTGCTTGTACTGGAGTCACCTTTTCTTTTGCTAGTGAGGCTTGGTTTCGTTTAACTTAAATATTGCTGCTAATAGCACAGCACCATACCCGCTGTATTGATGTGGCACAGGAAATTCAACTGAACTGTCCAAGGCCACCTTCCAAGTCAGTGTTAGAGTTGATATTGAATTCTGTATGTTCTGGCTGTTTTAAGCTTCGAGCTTTTCTGCTCCCCCTGCGTCCTCCACTGTCCAGCTGTAATTTTAGAGCTTGTGATTACGGCGGGCAAGTTGCTCTCAGCACAGCGGCAGTCAGCGATGAGATTCTTCAGCAGTGATTTTTATACCATGAGCATCAAGCCCTCAATGAAAATAACAAAACCTGCAAGACCTTACTGCAGGAAGAATCACTGGTGTTTGGAGTACTTCCCACAGCTTCTTTTAACAGCTTGCTTGTTTGGTATTTTCTCTCTAGCCTTGCAGGCTGGGACAGCCGTGAAGGAGAACAGTGAAAATTTAAGTATCCAGTTAACTGGAAGGATTTACATTCTGCTCTGCTGTGGCGTTCTGTCAGAAATAAATTTAGTGTATCACGATGAAATATTTTAAGGAATACTTCTCACTGCACACCCACCCACGTTTGTGTAAGATTTCCATGTTGTAGCAAAGCGAGCCACTGTGCGTGCTCATTACAGAAACGTGTTTGTGCAGCTCACCAGCGATCGCATCCAGCAACAACCTACACGTACCCGTCTGGTGACAAATGCTTGCTCAGCCCAGCAGCGATCTGAACTTCTGTTTTATGATAAGCTCAGGTGGTTTCCTTATTGCAAATTATGGGAAGGTCTCCTTCTCTTTCTTTCTGAAGCACGTAGTCATCTATTTTTGGATTCGGTTTGTATCGCATTCATGATGACTCTTGCCGGGTACGTCAGAAAGCTTGTCATCATTCTTTTTTTAAATATTGTACAGCTGAGTAGAATTAGAGCATACCATACACATGAGGAAACCCTCTCTCTTTTTCCCTTTCAGCTATGCTGAAAAGCTGTATACGGTCACTATGTGTTTGTACAGATCACTAAGCACTGTAGGCAGTGTAATAAGAGGTGGAGAAGCTCTTGAGAAGAAGATGACACACAAGAGTTTCGGTATGCTGCTTCTGCTTCACACCCTGCTTCCAAAATATCGCAAGGACTCAAGCCAGGAGCTGTGAAGCTTATTGTTATCATCATAAATAACTTGCGATTTTTATGAAGTACCTTTTGTTAGTGCTTTACAAATACTAAAGAGGCCTTGTAGCACCTTATTAAGGCAGAAAAATATTGCAAATTCAAAATAAAAAAAAAAAAGAAAATTTGAAACGTATGCAGGAGAAGTGATTTGTTTAAAGTCACACACAGAACAAAGTGGCAAAACTGGAAAGAAAATCCCAAAACATGTCTCAGTTGATACTCTGGTGCGGCCCAACGGATAGGTGGGCTGTTAGTTTAGGGCTTCTGCCAGCTCATTGAGAATTGAAATAGAAACGTCCTGAATGTGCCGTACTCTGCGCGCTCTGGCCAGCACAGCAGCCGGTATGGAATTGTACCAAAATAAGAGAAGTTTTTAGAGCAGCCCCAGGACTGCATGAATTTACAGCCCACAAACAGTGGAGGGGGGACACGACACAGTAAAGCATCTTCAGCATTTCGGTTTCTCTCCAGACAAGAAATGGGATGCTGTCTTCCTGAAATTCCTTCTGATATTAAGTAGCTATTAGAGGCTGGTCTGCCTGAGACTTAGGGACAAAAGGTTATGCTAGGCTTAGAGTGTTAACCATTTATTTTAAGTGTTAACTCATTTATTTATAGACTTAGAGCGTTAACCATTTATTTTAAGAAATTGTTATGATTAGAGGTCTTGCAGTGAATTTTGCTGGAGAGTTATGCTCCTGCAGCTGAGTGAGTCGAGAATCAGGGCTGCCGTCTCAGATTGATCGGATTCTCAGTGCATCACACTTGAATTTGTTACAACACTCATTACAAAACTCCTTTCCATGTTGAAAGTGAAATCTCACTCTGTTTCCATGTAGTTCTTCCCAGAAGAAGAGAATTTTCATTTACTGCCCTATGGTAGATGCTGAAGATGAAGAGGGGTTGCATCTGCTACTGCAGTTTTCTCTTTTTATGCCTGCTGCATAAAGGGTGCACTATTGTTTATTTTATAAAAACTTTACCCAAAAAAAGAAGGAAAAAAACCCCATGACAGCCACCACCCCAGTGTATGAAACCGTGTTTATGGCTCCTTTTAGGACTGGAATGCAATTTAGTGATACGTTAAATAAGAACCGTTTTAGCTTGGGTAACAACAGGTTCTGTCATTAATCAGTTATGAATCATATTTGTTGTTTTAATTACAAATATAAAAGTCCAAAGGCCTGAGGAAGTTCACGAGCAGAACTGAAATATAAAACAAAAAGTTGTGATTTATTACTTTCAAATTAGGCTCTGAGTTCGTAAAATGGGTCTGATGTTTATCTTAGTTACAGCAGAGTATCCGAAATGAGCGTCTGCACTCCTATCTGCAGTGAAGCCTGTTTTAAGCAATGGCTCTTCAGACCAATTAAAATTAGTTGCTGAGTAAACTTGGTTCTTTATGGTAAAAATAAAGTGCTGCATGGAAATTTAGGCTCGTTCTGTAAATGTGTGTGACCGTACATTTACCTGGTTTAGTAAACTTGTTACAGCAGTCTTAAACGTTTTAAAGAACAGATTTTACATAAGATGCGCTAAACGCCTGGAAATGTTATTGATTTATGAGTGACTGAACTTCCTTATTGCTATATTTGTTCCAAGATATCTCTTCCTCTGGAGAAAAATTATTCCATGTCACTTCGAATTGTTGGTTTTGCTGGTTACGCGTAAGCTGTGGGGTGGATTTACTCTCCGGTGTGCCTTGCAGATCTGGTCTGACACCTTCCCGATGTTCCTACCACAGGGCAGGACAGGACTTGAGTATTCATCTCCACCTCCTCCCGGGTTGCCCGGGCACCTAGGTTTTCTTCTAAGGAAAACAGGAGTTTCCAGTAGACCTACAGCCGCATAGTTGGGAAATAAGACTACAGGGAGTCCCCGGAGTGGTCGTGTTTTGTAGGTTAGGCATGGTTGTTGATGAGGACCAAATGTGGCCATGCCACAATAGGGTAGTGGTTACACCAGAGATGTGCAAAACTTTCCATCTCTTTGGGTAGGTACAGCGTTTTGACATTTAGATTCATAGTTTCGTAGAATGGTTTGGGTTGGAGGGGGCCTTAAAGATCATCTTGTTCCAGCCCCCTGCCATGGGCAGGGACACCTTCCACTAGACCAGGTTGCTCTTCAAGTTCATCTTATTTCCGCAAGGAAATGCGACAATTGTTCATAAAAGAGGTATTTTTCAAGCAGATGCCAAGAAATAATAGGAGGAGCTTAATGAAAGGTAATTGTCTCCTATGGGGGAAAAAAGTTTCATTTTCATCACCGCAAAAGTGAAACCACGTTGTAGGTGGCTGCTTGCAACAGAGTCCAAGCTCGGATCTGTATCTTGGCTCTGAGAACTCAGCTGGGATCATGCTTTCCCAAGAAAGGTTCTGGAGTGTAAATTATGCCCTTCCAACGTGGGTGGCAACTGCATCGTGTTGTGCTTGCGCTGCTGCTGCTGGGTTGGTATCCCAAAGCAAGCAGCACCTGTGTTTAGGTGCAGTAGGGTAGAACTTAGTAAATACTGTCTCATCCTTCTCATACACCTATGATCCAGACTGTTGCGGTCTTTTTCTTTGTGACTTATGGTCTGTATCTGGTGGAATATTTTTCCTAGTGAAAATTTCAGGTGTGGGTTGGGGTTTGTTTTGTTTTTTTTTTTCCACTGGATATAAGCTTAAAACTTAAACTCCATCAAGTCAAAGTAATGAGACAGAGTGACTTCCACAGGTACTACCATTCCTTTTCCATGTTGGATGCGTTATTCTAAGGTAACATACTGTGATGTCAGTGTGCAAGGACTTATATTGTCTGTCAGCATAGTTAAAATACAACGATTACCATGAACACATTCTCCTTTGCATTGATTCTTGAGCTGCTGGCGGAACAGAAAAGCAAGCCAAGCTTGATCTGTGCCTTAAGAACCAGTGATCTGGCTCTGTACGCTGCATGAGAAGGAACAAAACTGTTGAGTAAGAGGTTATCATTGCTTGGTAGTAATTTTGCAAAGTGGAAGCACTCTTGAAACTTGAAGAGTCAGGTGCTAGTTGGAACCAAAACCGAATAGAACACTTGCAATAAAACAAGTTAACTGCGCCATCCGGTTGAACCTTGCTCTGAAATGAATGAGCACCGAGTGTTGTTCTTGTAACTTGAATTGCGTTTTATTTTTGGAGGAATAGTTACTAAAATGTGCATTGTTGTTTCGAGCTTTTCTATGTGGGGATTTCAATGCTCAGTAAATGGTGGGAAAAGTTTAGTGAGTCTGTCTTAGAACTGTGTAAGTGGAGCTGCCCTGCGTTCGTTAGGGCTGTCCCCAGGAAGAGGAGAGCATACAGACAGTTGTCTACGTTTGTGCCATCACTTGCTGATGAATGCTAATGCTTACACAGTGTAAGCCCTGAAATATAGCTGAACTCTGCAGTTGAGGAAAAAAAGATTATCTTCACAATATTCTTAATACCACTGAACAAAGAGAAAAGATCAAAGCCAACCAATCAGCCCCATTTTTTTGTTTTACTCAATTGATTTCCAAAGGCCCCTGTTACTATAGTAACTTCAGTAGGTCCTTTAATTACAAAATTTGTAAAAACGCATCAATTATTCAGAACTGCTGGGGGGGAAAACAGTGGCGCAAATGCTTTACAAAGAAAATAGAAAATTTGCAAACAAACTATTACAAACAAAGCTCGCCAGACTTCCCATTAAGCATGACAGGGAGTAATACACCATCAGCATAAACACATCGGGTTCAAGTTCTCGGAAAGCAATCCCCTGTTAGAGAGTTCCCCCTTTGGCTAAAGAGAAAAAAAATCCCCGTCGTTGTCCAAATAAAGCACTCTCCTCTCCACAGATACAGATGGTAGAGCTTATTCTTTATAGACCCTAAATTTAATTACAGTGTATCTGAGCGGAGCAGTTGTGTTATCACATTAATTAGCAGTTTAGAGAACTGTTCCCTACTGGAAGTGTTGAATACCAGTGTGTGTTGCAGGTACTAGCTCTATCAAAGAGGAATCATTTAGCAATAATGAGCACCTTTCAAATAATAATTGCATTTAAAATAGATGCTGTCATCTTTTATCATGAGGTACGTTTCCAAAATGGATTTATACTCCAAACAGAGTTATATTGACAGCACCAGAGTAGAAGAATTTGAGGCGTTATCATGTGAGCAATTTCTAAATGCCATCTCTTGACTTGAGCGCGCGCTGAGTTGATGTATTTGGCAGACCTGATGCAGCTGTGGGGGAGGCATTGCGTTCTCTGACACCACAGGGGAACGCGGTAGTGAAATTTTGGTTGTGAATCTTTCACTTTTTAAAAATAGGACACTTTTAATGACTGACATCTGGAAAATCTCTATTTTTTCCCTCTGCAAGGAAGTACATCTCTCTTCTGTCTGTTGTCTTTTTACTCCAGTTTGTCACACATCCCAAACTTTATTTCATCTTCTGACCAAGATTTTAATTGTATGTCCAAGTAGTAAGTTTACCTCCGGGTCTAACTTGAGTTTTAGCCCAAACATAACTGGCTATGCTTGTACTAAACTACTACGCTCTGCACACTGACCCCACTTGCTTGCTTGGCTCTGTTGGGAGCTTGGCTCTGCCTTTGGAAGCTCTGGCTTTCCAGACTTCCATTTTTTTAATTTTTCTGTTTATATGCTCCCTATTTATGCCCCCTTTATGTCAAAACTTGCTTGCTTATATGGCGTGGGCAGGGCTGAATCCTTCATTTCACACTGCCTATTCCGTTTCTGCAGGACTTGGATCCTCTCAATGATGGGAAATGTAGCAATGGGGTCTGAGGAGTCTAGATTCTGCTTAACCTCATTTGCAAGTGCAAGAAAAAAAGGTGACTTTAAATAAGCATCAAAAAGCTTGTTTTTTGAAGAAAACAAGTTAGTGTCCAGTGTTAGAAGTTATAGTAATAAGGAACTGGCAATGCTGTATAAAATAATAATGGGTGTGGATGCCATTCTGACCATGCTAATTAGCTCTTATCTCTCATATCAGTGGGAGACGGAGTTGAATTCTTCCTTGGTCGTACAACACGCACCCTGAAGGTCTCAGAGCAGTCTCCCTCACACTGTCTTCCTTCAGCCAATTATACTAATGAAAATCAAATAATTTGTGGGTCTTCCAGAATCTCAGTTACATTAAATTTGTCAGATTGATCCTTGCTTCGTAAACAAGCAAAACTAAGTTATTAACTACTGTGGGAATACTACTGGTTTTATTCCTTTCCTACTAGTGTAGTTCCTATTGCTAGAAAGAACATTCTATTCCTGGTATTAATGAACGTGTTTTTATATAAAATAGAACAATAAGGGATGTTTCTCTTAACCCCCCAGAATGTTTTGCTGTGTGCTATGTTACTTGGCCAGAGTGAAAATGCACCAACAGTTTTTGAAAAAAACCCAACCGTAAGACTGGTGTGTTTACACAATGTCAGCAGGTTACAAAATTGTTCCTTTGAGAGACTTTCACAAACATCACCCTGGTCTGTATGTGCTTTTTCACATTTTTCAAACTCTGGGACTATGTAAAGCCAAGGAGCTGTGGTTAACAAAGCTTCAGTGTTGGTGATTCCTGGGAAGGAATTTGTCCTTCCTTAAACATCTTGTATTTTAGTATAAGCTGTGAATGGATTCTGTAAGTGCTGAGCAGATGATAACTTTTTTCACCTGATGCATAATCCATGCCAATGGAAAAGGAATCATAAATAGTCCAGCTGATCTGTTACAGTGCATGGTAACGTGAGTTTCATGAATATATCTTGGTTTCCAGGATGGTGGTCTCCAGTGTAAATGTGTTGAGAACATTAACGGATCTGTCCTTGTAAATGACTTTGCAGTCTTCAACCCCACGTGCAAATTTTAATTGTGCAGACCTGAACCACAGAGAGGCCAGCAAAAAATACCACCTTGCAGTAATGCTGCTCATCTGTAGTGATCACAGACGATCAAAACCTGGGTTGGACGCTTCATTTGAGAACCTTTTGCTGTCATTGGGGTGGGTCTGTTGGGGTCTCCCTAGTGGTGAGCTTTACAGCTGTAGAAATACTGTTCTGAGAACAGAAACCTTCAGTGGCAGAGCCACTCTAGCCCAGAGGCTAACAAGCCATAGCCAGCATGGAAATGTTTGCTTGCGAACCTCTACCTTCGTGTCCGGGAGGCCACCTGGCCCTGGCTGCCTGCAGAGGTTTCACAACACAGTCCAATTCCTCCCGTCACAAGGAGAAATTTAACCATTAATCCTTCCAGTGGAAGGATAGAGTTGTAACCTGACGGACTGAAAAGAAAGTAGAGTAAAATTCATATTGCTATTGAGTACTTTTTTTTTTTAAGAACGGAAGATATACCATGTCTTTAAAGTTTTGAACGCGTGCAGAGAGAAAAGAATCGCTGTCTAAATTGTCTTACATCATTAGCTGCCCAAGATCCTGTTGCACTGAATATGTGTGGAAAAATTAGTGTCCGCTTTCCAAAGGCATGTGGAGCACGTGGATGCAGCGAGGCTCCCCTAGTTCAACACGGGGTAGGAATTAAGGCATGTGTTAGCAGCTGATTCAAAGTAAAAAGTAATTTTTTTTTGTTTAGTAGGCAACATTTCTTAATGGATAGACAACATTGACCTGGGGCTTTTAAAAGTAATATTCACAAAGGTTAATCTTAACTCGGAGAGGTATTTTCCCGTCAGCTCCATGCTTTGAACCAGCCCCTAGAGAACCTTCCATTTTAGATTTAGTTCTCTATTGGTTTGCAGATCGGTTCAGCGTGTGATACTGTTTCGGGACCCAGAACTGTGAAAAGCCCTTGTTTTTCCTTTGTCTTTAAAAAATGAGGGGTTTTTTTCACTTAAAAGTTTTTTGAATGAGGACTCTAATTTGGTTGTTCTTGTGATGAAAGTTGCATGCAAGAAAAGAGCAAATGTCATACATGACATTGCAGCTTATCAAGAACAGTGGAAACAAGTGTTTGAATCGTTACTTGCCACAGTTAGAAGTGGCGTGTCTGTGGTGTCTAACAGCACAACCTCCCGAGGTTCAAAACTGCCACAGATGACGAAGTTTCCATTAAAGGATAATAAACTCTATATGTCAATGTGACAAAAGAACTCTCTTATCTCTTTGGAATAAGAATGCTCTTTGAAGAGCTTCAGAAAAGACTGCAGTATGAAAAATAAGTCTAGCGGATGGTTATTTTGAATTTCTATAAAGTATGTCAACCCGAAGGCTAAAGGGATTATCTGTGAAGTAACAACACGTGAACGACGAATGCTTTCCTTCTATGTAGTGAATGACATCCCTTTAGAAAGGACAGGTATAAACTGTTGTTCCCCAGCAGTGGTTCAAATCGGGAATGACTCCTTGAAATTAGTGGGGCCTTTCAGATCCAAGGGATCGATCTATAGTTGAAGGCTGATTCAGTTTTAGGTTGAATGTAGGTCTCGAGTGTAAATAAGTAATCGTAATCCTGATTGGGCGTATGGTTGTCTACCTCTGGAATTGGAACACCATCTTTCTTTAAGCTTCGCTTATATTTTTAGGTGAATTAAAGTGACCAGGAACAAAGATTAACTAGAATAGGCATTTCCACGCATGAATTTACTTAAGAATTGCTCTCCCTGAACTAACTAAAGGTTTGCAAGCCTGACATCAGAGGTAGGTTGGATCTGAATATTCAGATTAGTCATAGGCATATTTAATGTTTATGGATTACTTTTTATTACTTTTTCTATTCATGAACTAGCTGAATACTAAGCTGTTACTGAAAGGCAGAGATCCAGTGGCAGGGGGGCTGAGGAGAGAGTGCTGTTTTGCTCATTATCAGCCATATACACAAACCGAGTGCGTATCTAAGCAAAAAAGAGAAATTATTGTACTGCTTTCAAGATCTAGTGCGTTAACCATTTGATAACTAGGTACATATTGGTTTTTTGTCTTTTTTCCAGGATTAATTCTAGAGCATTACTTCTTGAATTGAGAAACTGAAAATTAAAGAGTAGATTTCTTTTTTTTTTAAACTAGCAAGGGAGAAACTGTTTCCATTTTGTAATATTCCTCGTGTGCCAAAAGTGTAGAAGTCCTCTTAAGAATGAACAATTTTGTCCCGATATTAAATAACTCTGACAAATGGTGAAGTTGTGTGCCAGTTAGGAACCGGCCGACAGTAAATAACTCTTTATCTGAGGACTGGTGTATTCTACATCATGAAGATGATGAGAGGAGAATTTCTACCCTGCTCACAGAAAGGCGATAGAAACAAAAAACACCAAGCTTTGGAAATAAAAGCAGAGTGCTGTGGCAATTATGAAGTATATAGGCAGGAATCAGAAGGAATGTAAAATATTCCTGGGGCTAAATGGCCTCTGGTGATGGCTCCAGGGCTCCCGAATCTTCTCACCACCTTGCAAAGAGCAGGCTTGGTTCTGAGGGTGAGGGGCTTCAGCACACGCAATAATGTGGCCTCTGGAGATGGGCAAAAGGGGAACAGAGATGGATGGCACTGGTGGACAGCCAAAATTCAAGTTATTAAAACGTTCAGATGCTTTTGGTGCCATTTCATTCATTAAATGCCAGGATTATGGGGAGAAAAAATAAAAGGGGATGTGGGCAAAAGCTACTGGAACTCAGGTTTACAAGCCCCTATCGTTCCCAATTATCTTTGGCAAATGGCAGAATAAAATTAATGATGCCAAATTATCCTTCTATGCAGTGTGTGATAGCTTAACTATTTTAGCTATTTCAGTGTTGTAAATGATGAAACTGATAGCACACTAATGTGATCCTTTCAGGCTTCTCGTTTATATTAATGAGTTTTAGTCATCTAAGGCAAACTGATAACTACTGATTAATAGCTCCGCAACTTTCAAACTGGCATCAAAGGCTGATCTCTCCCTTTTTTTCTTTCCTTTTTTTTTTTTTTAACTCCTTGATGGGTTAGGAGTTAAGACAGTTAACAATTAACTCTAAGCTTAATTGAAATCCAGATGTTAAACTCTTGATGGCAGTTAATTTAATTCTGATCATGGCTGTAGCTGATTTCAGTCTGATTTCTTTTTTTTTTTTTTTTAAGTGGCTTTGAACTTGCAAAACAAGAGTGTGATTTGTTTCACAATTTTATTTTTTTTAGCGTTTGCAGTCTGTCGAAGAGGGCTTGTTAAACTAATATTGAACAAAGATAAATTATCATAGGAGCATCAAATAGCTACTAGCAAAAGCAATTAAACCCCTTAAAAAAACTCAAAATTATCAAGAAAAGGCAAACGGCTTTTCTTAAATCTTTAAGCTGTTTTTAATTCCCATATGTTTGTATGAAGAACAGATACCACATTTTCTGGACAGTGTGTAATGGTAGAGAGCAGACTAAGAGTTGCAGGTATGTGCTTGCGGGAAGTCAAATAACCATTACTTGGGTAAGAAAATGAATGGGAGGTTTTGGAAGAAAAACTGAGTGTGAAATAACAAAAGCAAAGTCAGTCTCTGAAGAAGTCGGGGGATTTTCTATGCAGGCAGCTGCTTACAGGTGAAATCTTGGAAAGTTTGATGGTGCGGTATTCGGTCTCTACAGTGAATACAGGATTGTCCAAAACTGTTAGAATAGTCAGTACAAGTAAGACATATTAATATGGGCTATCCTACGCTAATACCTACGTTAGGCTTCAAAACATTCCACTTCTGAAGCAGCGATTTTTTCAAAAGCCAAACAGACAACAATGTACTAGAGTGTTTGTGCGGTTATTATTATTATAAGTAACTCTGCATTTTTCCTGGACTGTTTACTAATAATTACATCAAGCAGCTGAAGTTCTCGCCCTGAGACTCAGATAATCCAGGTCAGCTTCTGCTTTTCAAACAACTGCCTTTATTGTTTTCCAGGAGGAATATCGCTACCGTTTTCTAAATAAGCCATTCCTCCAAATGAGGAAACCTGATATGCTGAGAAATCTAGGCCTAGAGATGAGAAATGCCGTTCACTAATCAGTATAACTTTAGAATATACAGGGATGTTGATGCTTCCTCTTGGTGTTTGAGCTTTAAGGCTGCCCTACAAATGGCTTCACACATTTGATTTGCACAATGATAGGAACTAGATTTGCAAAAAAACCACTCTTGCTGCAGAAAGAGAGGGGGGGAAAAAGGGTATTGGAACGCGTTTAGTCCTCACTTTAGATCAAGACATTTTACAGTCACTAGATTTTCCAAACAGCATCTGCTAGAAAGATAAATCCATTGTAGTGGAAATGAAATGCATATTTTAAATTCAGACAGTTTTGTATTGTATTGTCAGTGATGTAGAGGAAAAATAAATGCGAAAGCCATTTAAAAAGCTTGTGTAAAACCTGCATGTGTGCTAAAGAATGTTGTCCTTTAGAATTAGATCCCAAATCAGACTTCCTTGTCGGATTGACTGGTTTGTTTTTCATCTTAAGAGTTCTTTTCATCTTTAGAAACTTGGGTTTAAAGAAGATCTTTAATATTCTGCAACAGAATTACCCATCTGAACAATGAGCATCTGCTGCAGTTTGAGGTTCCCTCTTCACTTGTAAGAGGGCTCAGCGTGTGCTGAAGCTGGAGAGATTGACAAGAGGTGGCTCCGGCTGCAGCCATCGGACTGGCCATTAGGGATTTGGAACTCTCCCTACGGCATCCGCACTGAATTTCTAGACCAGCTTTCCAAAACTGCACAAAGCTACTATTTTTACCAACTCACCTTTTGCTCGATTTTGAAGAGGCCAACCCGAGTTTTAGAGTATCGCTGAACTCCAGCTGGGCAGGTTTTGTTTGACCAGAAGCCAGGTTTGGTAAGTGAAGATCTGCCTGGCAGAAATAAGATAACTACAAAGTGAATTCTTAAATTCCCAATATTCTTCTCAGAACTAGCATAAGATATGTATACCAAAATAAAGAATTAAAATAAGAAATGAATAGATGATAGTATAAAATAGTTTTAATGCTTACGAAAGGAGCACCAATATCAGGAACTTAATATAAATTACTGAAGCCTTTCAAATCCAACTAACCTAGAAGGGCCCTTCTAGCAGAAAATACATTATATATTGTTTAGGTATGGAAGGTAATCCTGGAATACTGAAGAGTTCTAATCTGTAGAAGCAAGGACTCCCTTTTTTTTTTTCTTTTTTTTTTTTCCCCCTAGCACTTAGAATCTTTCAAAATCCTAACGTGGCTATCTGAAGTTAAGAGCCTGTTTTTAAAAGCAGAACATAATAAAACAAAAAAAACCCACATTTGGTTAGGTTTGTTTTCTGGTTTTTAGCTTGCAGTGTTTAAGTTCTTCTCATCTGTGAAGAATGGAAGGAAGGATGTTTTGTTTGCCTCTTTGTTTTAAGGAACATTCTTCTGCTTGTTTAATACTAACACTCTGTGAGATGTGCTTGAGAATCACAAAAACGCCTTGATTTGCAATGGAGTGGCAAGTATTGACAAAACTAATGTACTGGAGTCTTGACTTCATATTGAAGGCTGTTAAGAGCTTCCGTAGCCCTAATAATAATTAATAATTTGGGTAAATCATTCTTTTACTTAGTTTTATATGAGAAGGTAAGACTCTCGATGATCTGAAGGGTCCTTTCCAACCATGAAGATTCTGTGATTCTATTTTTACAGTATCTGGACCAGGTTTCATCAAGAATGTCTCATGATTGCGTTCTGAGTAGATTTTTCCTCTCTTTCTCCACTGTGAGCTGTGTGCCAACCTCCGTAACCGCTTACACACAAAAACTGTTCTAGCAAAACACTTCATATAAATTTAGCTTTTTCAAATGGGAAGAAGAGGAAATCAGCCCCATACGAACAGCTACTTCTTCACGGTTGTCCAGAGATATCACTCAGTACTCCGTGAGTCGCAGAACACGGCAAGGAAACAGCATTGGAGAAGACTGAGGGTGCAGTTTTATGTTACGCTGAGTTCAGTCTAAGTTTAGGCTGCCAGTGAAATGGGATCCTGTTCTCCCCGGGCCAGCCATGTGCTTCCACTGTTTGTGTTTGCTCTGGCAACCCTGCGACTGTGGGCAAGTTGGATCGGTTTGCTGACTTAATGGAAAACTTGCTTTCAAAACTAAAAGCAAGTTTTCCATTGGATTGGACTGGTGACCCGAGACAGAAAACTATATAATCCTGTGCAAGATTGAGGGAGAGAATATGTACCTTAGGGAAAAAGAAAATAGGACTTCACCTTTCAACAGCAGCCAGCGTCATGTAAAACTGTGACCTTAGGTTACAAACTCTGATTCCATCTAGTTTAAAAACACAGAATACTTAGAATCTTTTTAAAACATCAGTTGGCACCTACAGGGTGAGAACCTGATTCTTTATTATGGGATGTGAACTACCCTGCGTGGTTGTAGCACTGTGTGTCGAAACACTGAAATGGGTGGAATTTGAATAGGGAAATAGAACACCCTTGGTATCACCGGCTCACTCCTCGCCAATGCATTACCTGCAGTACTGAGCATCTCTTACATCATGGGTATTTCCTAGAGAAAAAGGAGATGAACATGAAACTGTTTATCTGCAGTGTAACCTGTTATCAGAGGGTGTGGAACAAGTCTTTAAACACCTTTAGTTGCCTCAGACAAGCAGGAAGAACCCTGCTGCGGCCCAGGTTGATGTTCTGGGTCAATGGTTCTCGTTTCAAGTTGGTGACTGACTTAACCAGCAGGAAACTGTGATTTCCAGGGTGAAAACAAATTCTTTATCCTCTCAACTCCCGTGGACTAATCTAACCTTTTCTGATTCATAATACATGAAGTAGCTTTATGCAAGATCTTGTCTCATTCTGATCCACTTTGTTTCCATTCACTTTGATATAGATCAGGAGTAACGCTGTTTGAAGTCAAGGTATTTATAGAGCATAATATTATCCTTTAGCTCTATTCATGGAAGTAGTCCCTACAGGTAACCTGATGGGATACGCAGTGCGGAATCAAGCCTTAAGGCAGTGAAAGTTATGGTTTGTTGGACCGAGTTGTATTTATAGTGGGAACAGATACGGCAAAAATAGTATGCAGTAACAAACATGTTATAGTACTTAAACTTGGGGACTGTCATAAATACTCTCTGTATCACTCTCTTGCCCCTTGGCAGTGGAAAGTAGAATAAAGAACTTAATTTTCCGCATTGAGAAGAGCAATAGCCCTACTAGGTCTATCACGGAGCCGGTCTGGTGCGGCTCCCCAGAGGAATTCTTATCGCTGGGAGGAGTAAAGCGGCGCTTAACAGACCTTTGTACGTTTTTAGGGGGACTGTTGTAGAAAATTCACTCTGCTTTGTGCATTCAAGAGCCAGGGCTCTGCGGATCAATGTTCTTTATTACAGTAGCTAATAAAAAGAGCTTTATCAGGTTACCTGGCTTTGCAGCTGGTTCTTAGATCTGTCTCTGTTAAGCATTTCCCCATTCACTGCAAGGGCAGCCCAGCGCGAGGGCAGCTGTGCAGCAAGAGGAGGCAGAGGTGTCGCGCATGCAGGAGTTTGTATTAAACAATCTAGCAAGAGATCGCCGGTAAATTCACTCTTCTCAGCTATTCAAATCAGGCTGCAAATTTCCCGTGCCAGAGCGCTGACTTGAACTGGCCTGAGCACATACATTGTGATAAAAATTGTTTAAAAATGTCAAAATCCTCCTGTCAAATATGAGCTGACTGTCAATTGGAAATCAGAATGTACAAGCCTAGCTTGCGGTCTAAAGCATGTCTTTGCAAAAATATTTGATGGCTATACTAAAAATCCTTGCGTCTACCTGCTTGCTTTTGTTCAGTTACAGCATCGGGGGATAACAATAATAAACTGCCTCTCGTGGCTTCATTATGTGCACAAGCCCATTTTTTTGAAGCTGCATATTAGTGTTAGTATACATCATTATTAATACACACGGAACAAATACAAATATGAACTCCAGTCTTTTTTATGAAAGTTGTAGATGGAGAGAAATCAAAGTCACAAGAGAGTAGGCAAGAACAGAGTCTGCGCTTTGACTCTTGAAAGAGAATAGGAAGTTCAAATGGATAATTCTTTTTGGTCCTTTACATACTCCAGAAGATTTGGGAATATTGCTAACCAGTACTGAATTTTACTGCGACATTCAGAAAATCTTGTTAATTATTGTATAAAACTCTAATTTTCCCTAGCATGTCTGTTTCCTAAGCCTTTCCCCTTGTAATTACTAGATTTCTTAATTTCCCGTTTTCAGGTCTGATCAATGAAAAGGATAGAATGTGTACAATTTGTTTTAATTTCTTGCAGTATAACCTCTAGCCAGAAATACATGATATTGCAAAACAGGAAGAAAAAAAATGAGAGAAATGTGAAAGCTATTGGTGTTCGGAGTGGAAGCCCTGCTCCCTGAAGGATAGAGCTATTTCATGTTCCCCTTTTCAAATGGAGCATTACGGCATATAATGCAGCAATTATTTTGTTGGGTAGGTGTTTCATTACCAACCTGGGCCTTGGAGGTGATGGGAGAAAATTTGTCTTGACCTTCCAGGGAAGCCGTAAAAGAGAAATGATGTCTAAATAATAAATGTCTAGGAGAAATGTGAAATGCCTAACGGTGTTGCACTTAGCTTTCGTGACATGTGTGCATTGTAGTATAAAGAGCTGGTATATGGATCATTTCAAAAGCAGGAATATTTTCTATTGTTCCTTTGCATTTTTGACCTTCCTTCTCCTCCTGCTTCAATCCCTCCCAAATACGGTTCAATTGTTTTTTCTGCAGGATGCGTGTTTTCCTGGTTTTCCCTTAGGACTGCAGCAAACCACAAAAAGCAGATTTGGGAAAAAAAAAACTTTGATTCTGAAGTGAGGCTGATGGAATGAGGTTTTTATTTACTATATTTTGCCGTATATGCAGCATTTGGTAGCCACGGGAGAACAAATCTTGCCTTCTCCCTTTGATGATCCTATGACAGCAGGACCATAATAGCGTGGAGAGAAGATGCAGGAGGAGTAGCTGCGGTGACGTGTGGCCCTGCTTTGCATCGCCGCTCGGGGGTAGGAGTGCTGGTCGTTCTTGGGTTTGGGTGTTGTGGAGTATTTTTCATCCTTCATTTTCCAAATTTAGAGTTTAGTAATTTTCAGGGCCAGCAGTTGAGGTTGTTGTCATTCCTAAGTTCCGAAACTTAGAATTCTATAGTTACGTTGTTTAGTCCCCTGTTGAATAACCATAATGCTTTCTGTGCTTCTGCTCTTTCCAATTGCTTTGGGAAAGGCTGACTTCCTCTCTGATCTGCAATAAAAGTTATTTTAATGGAAAAATAAATCACTCTAGAATAAATAGTCCATTAAATGATCTCATTTTTAAATCTTTCCTTTTAAACAAGCATGAGTGTTGCCAGGTGTTGTTGTTCTTCTTATTTTATATTCCTCTAGAGCTAATGGAGACAGAGATTCTCTTTTGCCAAGCAATTGTGGTGCCCCCAAAGAACTGCTGATCTGGACGGATAAATGATCGTTATGTTGAGCTTTATTAATGTTCCTAGGAACCCTTGTGTAACATTATCCATCATGCCAGAGCATAGGAGTAACTTCTGATTGTATCTGGCTCAAGTGATCTGCCTCATTCTCTGTGAAGTTTTAAATCCTCAATGATCTCACATACCAGTCGATCAGCTGTTTTTCTGTGGCTGCTTGACAGTCTTTGTTTTACTCCTAACTCTGAAGTGTTCCTGTTCTTGGCTCAGGTGCTTGGGTCGAGGCGATCCTTTAGAGAAATAAATGCCAAACAACTTACCCACTGCTTTATTGTGTCCTTATTTGTGTCAGCTAGGTCTCTCGGACTCTGTAAGATTTGGAGTAACGTTTCTGGACACAAAAGGTTTGCAGTGATTTGAAGAGGCTCAAAGGAGAGCGTTTAGGTAGGTCTTCAATGCATAAAGCAGAACTCAACAGCCAGGAACTTAAGCTGTAGCATCCGAAGCACGTTATCTGCGAGAGGCAGGAGCTCTCAGCTGCTGAGCTCCGAATGCAGCTCCGCTGGAGAGCCGCTCCCTCTTGCAATGATAAGAAATTACTGATAAGGAAATAAGCAGATTCTTGCCTCTTTTTGAAGTCGGTTTTTAGCTTTATGTTCCCTTTGGGAAAGAAAAATCTAATCTGATCTGTTGGTCTCAAAATGTTGCCTGCGCTAAATCTCGCTTGGAGTCTAAGGAAGCACAAATGATGCCAAGCACCGTCCAAAAGACTCTCCTTGACATGGAAGCCACTAACCCTTTACACCGTGCTGCTTGTGTTTCTGAGGCTTGCCTTCTCCAACCACAGCTGTACTTCTCCCCTCTTCCCTTACATTTTCAACCTCACTTTTCCTTAATTGGGAGTCTTTGGTGGCTTCCCTCTCAGCACAATTCCAAACCCATTGCATTTGTGCCAACTGAGTGCCCTTCGTCTGAATCGACCTCAGGGACCTTCCCTAAACCCTCTTCCCATTCTTAAGACTTGCTCAGACGCTATTCTCCTTCCTTCTAGGCTCTCTTTCTTCACAGACTTCTTTTCTACCGTTTCATAGCTCCTTTCCGCCTACTTGCCGATACTTGCTGCCTTTATTTTGTTCTTTGTCTCTTCCCTGATAAGGCCTTTTGCCCATAAGGAGCCCTTGGTAAATGTTTATGTGAAACATGCCTGTTATAAAACGACTTCTGGTAGCTGTCGTGTCTCTCTAGGCGTACGTGGACAGTGATGATGTGCTTCTGGGATTTCAGCCAGAGTTGGCACTGCTCGGTTTTGGACCTTTTATTAAGGTCCTTTTATTAAGGACCTTTTATTAAGGAAATGGTTATCTAAAGTGATGTGATGAGTATTGGTTTGTTGGAGGCTTCATGTGACTCTGTGTAATATACAGGTCTGGAGGGAGTGGGAGTGCGTTATATTATTCGTAATAGCAGAAACTTGATGAGTTGAGAGGACACAAAGCATGATTTATCTCTGAGTTTTTGTTACTATTACAAACCTAGAAAAATACCCAAGGAGTGGCTGTAGCTTTAACTCATCTCAGCTGCGAGCTGGTTTTGATCATAGGGAAATGTACCAGTTCTTCTCAGGGCTTCTGGAGAGCCTTGATACCATTTTGACATCATGATGACTAGATATAAGAGTGCTTAACAAGACTGTCAGTACAGTGTCAAATATATATATATACATATATGTATAGATACAAAAAAGATTTTAAACTTTTCTTGTGATCCTTTATCTCACGACAGATATATCTTGCTTTACTGTGTCTCAGGGGAACAGCATCACCACTGGAATGTTTTCTCTGCTCTTTTTTACTGCCTATCAGACCCTTAGTTTTGCCATAAAGAGGTGGTTTCAAAAAAAAAAAAAAAAAAATCTACCAATGTCTGTGTTTAGATGATGACATTTATGCATGTTTCCTGTTGGCGGATAGTTGAGATAAGCAAAAGCATGTTCCAAATTGTAAGCTGGAAAGAGCAATCATTGTTGCCCTTCAGCACTGCAATGGCAGTACGGATCATTGCAGCAGTCCATTATGCAGGTTTTTTGTTTGGTTGTTGTTATTTTTTTCTTCAATCAAACTGACAATGACAATATCATAGAACGGTTTGGGTTGGAAGGGACCTTGAAGCCCATCCAGCGCCACCCCCTGCCCTGGGCAGGGACACCTCCCACCAGCCCAGGTTGCTCCAAGCCCCGTCTAACCTGGCCTTGAACCCCTCCAGGGATGGGGCAGCCACAGCTTCTCTGGGCAACCTGGGCCAGGGGCTCACCACCCTCACAGCCAAGAATTTCTTCCTAATATCTCAACTAAATCTCCCCTCTTCCAGTTTAAAACCATTCCTCCTCGTCCTCTCACTATGCCCCTTATCAAGAGTCCCTCCCTCCTCCATGGCAAGTGCCTTCCCGTAACTTTTTGCCTGAAGCTCGCAGAAGATTCAATCTGTTCATATATGTACTTTATTAACAACAAATCCTGATAACCAAGCCGTGTGGTTTTCTTAATTTCTTAAAATGTAAGTCCCCATTTTATGAGGCTACTCAGTATAGCGTCTATGTCATGTATGCACTGTGAACATGAAGGTGTTGCTCAAGGTTAATACTGATTTGCAGAGAGCTTAAGAAGAATTAGTTAAACAGTCAGTTCCCCCTGAATTGCAGATAGTAGGAAGAAATGTCATAATACCTGTGAACGTGCTTTCTCTGAAGCCCTCTAAGGAGGTAATGTGGAAGTTAATATTGGAAGCCAGACAGTTAAATACACTGTAAATAGTTAAAAGCTGTCTCTATCTCATGATGAAGTGGGCTGACAGCCTTATTACGTTGAACTGCTGAAAGAAATTGAAACTGTCTTGGTGTATGTTTTCAGTCCTATTTGTCCAAACGCGTTACTGCTGAGGCTCAATGTTAGGGAGCTGTCTTGTCTTTCTCTTCACTGTTGGTCGTGGACTCAGGTGCTGAGCCCATTTCGTTCTATTTAGGTGAGTGTCCTGGAGTGTGCAGGCGTTGTAGTCTCTGTTTTGAACAAGAATTGCAGAGTTTCACCCAGGAAGAGGGAACGTATGGAGCTCATCCATCCATACCTGAGAGGGATGCAGGAAGCCAGTGGGGGCAAAAATGCAATTGCGGGAAGCAGGGAGTGCAGCTGACACCTCCCGGTCTCACCTCTGGGATCTGGCTACACTCACCAGTAAAATTTCAGATTTGCATGAATTTCCTGAGTTCATCTCAGTAGCGCTTGCAAAGCCCCCATGTAATTCTGAGGAAAGAATTCTCCCTCTTGCCCCCTACAGAGACCTACAAATGCCATCTTGACGCAGACTCTGATCCAAGATTTTTTTCTTAACAGATAAAAGTAAGCGCTGGTCATGTGCAGGATTGCTCTTATGAGTTTGTCTCACCTGTAAGTCTAATCAGCGTTGTACTGGATTTAGGCATCTGTTATGAATTAAGCTGTTTCACGCAGACAAGCCCCCTGACTTTGACTTCTATTGTTACTGGTTTTCTGGGTTCCGTGTGCGTCTCTGTTTGTTGGTGGTAAGTGCCCTCCACAGCATATGGCTGCTGAAGCGTGGTGTCAGCACAAAAGCCACCCTGGAGGATAAGATAAAAAAGATTCTGTGTGGGCAACTACGTAGGAAGAATCTTCAAAGGAGCGATATGAAGAGCATCCCTTGAGACTTAACTCCCCTGATCGGCTAAACAAACATGGGACCGGTTCATCTTTCTGGCCCACTGGCGAGTTCACAGTGTCCTTCGGAAGTTTCTGGCTGAATGCAAGTAAGAATCCTGGACAGAAGCGTTAGATGTATCCTACCTCGTGTGCTTGCTGGTGTTAAAACTTTACTTGATGCTACAACAGCAAGTATTGCTGCCTCAGACAGGAAGCTCTCAGTAGTTGAAGCGTGGCTTCTGTTTATAGGAACCTGGTGGCCTGGTAAGGGCCAGTTAATCTCTGGGATGCCAGCCAACAGAATTTTTGGGTTTATGTCATTTTGCCTCTAGCAGGCTTGTCTGTTGGGGCTGGTGCTTCCCCTTCAGAGGGGTTAATTTTGTCTCACTCTCTGAACACAGGGGAATAAAACTTCGCCTCTTTATTCTTTTGTTCCCCCTCCATTGCCCATGTTAATTTAATTTGACAGCCTGGAGAATAGGATTTGTCAAATACTGTAACCTTAAGCAACAGAGATATTGAAAACTGTGCTTTAAATTTATCTAATCCAGATGTGAGAACCAATAAAACGCTCAGATGAAATGAAATGTCAGGCTTTGTGGGGAGAGAAAGGGAGAAATACTATTTGCCACTCATTTTTCCGCATGGCATGAAGTGCAGAGCTGGGTTCAATCAATTATATTAGTCTCCAAGAATAGAAGGAGTTTTTGCCATTTCAGTGCTGGTAGCTAATAGTAAATATGATTGATATCAAAACGCTGCGTCTCACAAGACTTGCTAAGCAAAAACAATTTAGTGTTTGGGCAGTGAAAAGGCTCGTCTTGGTAAGTATTTATGGCTAAGTTGCTGAGATGATCTTCAGCTCAGAATAGTAACGGCTAATTAAGCAAATCCTGTAGTATCATGCATGAAACTGATTACCTCTCTTCCCAACAAAACAAGGCGCCACTCAAAGAGATAACATTTCTCTCTCTTAGTAGTACTAACAAAAAAGCCACCAATGGAATGATTTTCGGTCTGCAGGAATTAGCCAGTTGGAACCAGTCAAAGACCTCCAAAACTCCAGTGGGTGGAAGAAAGCTTGGAAGCTGTTTGCTGCATGTGTGCTGAATACGTGAGCTATAATGTCCAATTTGGAAATTTCATTTGTTCTACAAAATATATTCTCAAATACTGTGTATAAACCAACTTCAGTTTCTGCAGTATTTGTTTTTCTGTATGTAGGAAAAACCTGAAAGTTGTATAATAGTTATCTTAAACTAATTTTCAGCTAAATCGCTTCCCCTGGCGACCTTTCTTTGGCAGAAGGGAAGAAATGCTGAGTACCTCTAGGCAATAGTTATCAAACAGTTCATTCCCCCAAAGTGCAATTTAGTTTTAGCTAAAAATGGGTATTCATCAAATTCAGAGCGTAGGCCTAATAAGTAGGATTCAAATTTGAAAAAGTTCCATTTGATATTTAAAAGGCAAAGATTTTAATGTCAATATGAATTGCCATTTTAAATTTGCCTGCATTTAATGTAAAAGCTGAAGAAATTTTCAATCAAAACAAAACAATTTTTCACATTTAAAAAATAACTTTATAGTGAGCCGCAGGTTGTATGCGTAGCTCAAACAGTAAGTAAATGCTGGCGTTGAGAACACTAACTGGATTTGTCCGTACTGTGTTGTTGTGGTATGATAAAATAAAGTTGGACTGCTCTTAGACTTGTTTCCGTTCTCCACCATATGAATTAGGTGCCCAGGAATAGGTTAGAAATTGAACTGTATTTAAACTACCACCCTCAAGTCCATTCTCAGAAAAAACACCTTTCATATTTGAATAAAGTTTGATGCGAATCGAGGCCAGCTGTGCTTTTGATCACTCAAAACCAAAACATGTATGATAAGATTTTTGCAAATCTAACCCAACTACTGGCATTGTGTGTCTATAAATGACGATTTGCTTAAGTCAAAACCTGTAGAAAAAACCTCAAAGGTTTACTGGAGAAAAAAGAACGCTGAGAAAATGCACGTCTTAGAATTTTTCTTCTTCCTAAGACACCAAATTAGAACAGCGAGGTGCCTAATGTCAGCACAATTAATAGAATTAACTGCTCGTGTTGGAGCCTTGGATTTTGTAAACTGAGTCGTGTGAGGTTAGTGCATTAATTAAGAGAGTGGGACACAGCAGACCTTAATTGAATTACTCAGTTTTTCAAAGACTGTCTGCATTGTCTTAGCACAGAATTACCTCTTACTCCAGATCTGTAATACAAGGCTACTACTGCTGCTGACGTCTGAAGGGAGGTTTTTATTTTCTTTTATTTTTTTACGATTGCGAGCCTAATAGGCTATGATGTTGAAAGAGCTTCTTCAGGCTGATGTAAAGGCAGAGCTTTTGTCAAAGATAGTTGTTGGGATGCGAGTTTGGGGCAAAGTCTGGGGTTTCTGCTGGAGTCTCCAGGTCTCCCACCCTTCCCAGACCACGCTTAGGGTACATTTTTTTATGCAGCCAGCTTACAAGTTCAGGCTGATATTACTACTAAAAGGGCAAATTTGAGCAGATAAAATTTCATAGCCCTGGGTGCTTTCCAAGAGAAGTATCCTGGTAGAAATGCCAAGTGCCATAGCTATATTTGAGAGAGAGAATGCTCCCTAAGTTGTTCTGTCCAGAGCTTTGGATTTGCTGTCATAGAGGAGTTTCTGCATCAATCGCAGGTAATTCAGATGGAGACGGCGCTGTCGAAAGATGCCAGTGAAGGCAGATCCATGCTGAAAAATTCCATGGTTTCTAAACAATGCAGTATCTGTCTGGATTCTGGCTCTTTGAAACCTTAGTATAACCTAAGAAGTAGAAGTGCCACTTAAAAAACTCAGCCCATTCAGCTGATCATACGCTCTGGTCTCTTGGGTTTGTTTGATTCGTTCATTAGCTGTGTAATCCATTCGTTTCTGCTGGGGTTCCATAAATCACATGCTTGCCAGAGTGGAGAGAGTTGTTTGAAAGGATGGAGGAACCATTAAGTAGAAATGAGAGTATGTGTAAAATGTTTGCCCTACATAGCTGGGGGGGGGAATGAGCACTGGCCTCTCTACAGCGTGGAGCGGAAAGACCAACAAAACCTCAGCCGTTTCCCCTGTTTCTGGCTAACGTAATAAACATGGGCCTGGGCTATTCCCAGCAGGGAATTCTGCAGCTTCCAAAGCTGGGGATCGCTTTCTTCTGTCATGCTCAGCCGTGGCTTTGTATGTTTTTCCTCCAAATTACAACATGGTTTTAATCTAAACAGACATCAGTTCTGTACGCCAAGCACATCAAATATATATCGCAAGGATAACAGAATGGAGGAAAGGAACGCGGCTCACAAAGTGACCGCGTGATAGTACAGGCAAGAGGAGGGGGAACTGGAGGAAAGGGCCGAGCAGGGAATAGACCCCCTAACTCAAAGCAACTTACGGAAAAAGCGGTTGATGAATAGAGGTATTGTATGCGACTTTGTGAAGGAGATTCCCTGGGGAAAGGTTAAGTTCCAGGATAAATGAAATCTCCCCTTAGATGGCGTTCTTCCCTGTCCAGATACAGGCATGACCATTACCTGTTACGAAACAGAATGGAGAGTTTTTATCACTTCTCTTCTAATTTACACGATTCTGTAAGTGTCTTATTTTTGTCTTGATTGGAAGGGCTGTGTCATCAGGAGATTCTGATTTTCTGGATGATATTTCCTTCTAGGATCTCTCAAGAACCTCCTCCAACTTAATACTTCATGTCAGTGGAAGGTCCAAGCTTTTTCCACAGTCACTGCAAAATTCTAGATAGAGAAGGGTCAACACTGTGTAAGTCTCCGTAGTTTGGTGTCTCTCCAGCTTCTAGGGGTACCGGATAAATTTTGGGAAGAGGGTGTGAATGGAGAAGTTCTGGCTTGGGAAGCCTTAGGGTTATTAGTCCCGGGTGAGCTCACAGATTAGCACAGACAGGGGATATACAAATGCTTAATAAGGCGGCTGTCGTGAGGAGTATGTGGGACTGAGGAGGGAAGAAACAGATGGGGTGCCTCTTGCAACCTGCTCCGAGGCCAGAAAGCTGTATGATGTCGTGGTGTCATTGTTGTGACATAGTGCTCAGCTCTGCTTCTTCGACAGTCGCGTTTGGGGTCGTTTGTTTGCTTAAGTGATTGCTGCTGCAATTAGAAAGTTACAGGACAACTTCAGTGTTAACTCCGAAAGAAGTTGGTTTTAGAACTAAAACTTTGAAGAAGTTTTAAAAACATGGAGTGTAGTCTAAAAATGTAGAAACCTGAAACCTCCTGAATCTTAGTTAGAATAATATCCCAAGGTTAATTTTTTTCAAGTTATGTTCTGCTCATGCTTTTTCAGCTCCTGAATGCGACGCGTATTTGCAGGAAATAGAAATACGTCAGCCTGAGCATGGTGTGTCGGGCTCTGATTGTAGCTGCGTTTAGTTCAGCGTTTGGGGTTTACATTGTCATCGTTCTTTGGAAACTCGTGCAAGTACTAGACGAAGTGCACTCGTGCCTTATGGGCTGCGCCAGGTTGTTCAGTCCTATTTCGTTATCAAGCATAGAGATACGGTCGTCTCCTTAGTAGATCAAAGGTACTAAACCAGATTTGTCTGCAGTTGTCACTAATACGGTGATATAAGAAGGACTGTGATATTTATATTGTTTTTAGAGAATTCTGCTGAACTATTTTGGAAAAAGGCGAATTACGGAAATAGTCTTGCAGGGAAACAGATACAAAAAAGGAGTCGTTCTCAGCGTGAGTGAGAGTGCAAAGGAAGCAAACTACATGTAGAAGGTATAGAAATTGCTTTAAAAAAAAAAAAAAAAGAATCAAGCTGAAACATGTTCTCTTTAATATATGGTCTCACTCTCCAGCTGCTGCTTCTCCAGCCAGGCATGCAGCAGTTTCACTGCGGCACTCCCTGCGGACTTGGCATTGCTCAGGCTGTCACGACCAACACCAGCACCGTGCTGCCGAAACAGATGAAGCACGAGTTGAGTGGTGCCAACACTTTATAATGTTACAGAGTTTTTACCCAAATAGAAGGATCCAGCACTGAAACTGCTTTATGTTCCGTTCTTTTTACAAATCTACACCTCTGACTTCTAGTTTTTGAGAGACGTGTTTCTCTCTGTGGCTTTTCAGAGATGTTGCACGTTCTCAGTCTTAGGCTTTGATGTGCTGTATTTTGACAGTTGCTTCAAAGCTTAAGTGGATTGGGCTCCAGAGAGTTGTAGATTCAGTCTACAACTTCAGACGGATGGGAATGAGGGAGGGAAGTCAAGTATCATAACGGTGTCTGAACCCTGGGAAGCAAAATGGTACTTGGTAGCAGAGCCAGTGTGATAAGAGCAGGGTGCTAGAAGCAGAATTACAGGACAGCTGGGACTAAGTCACTTCTTTCTGGAAATTTTCTCTCTGGAGCTCCTTGGGTTTGTTTTATAGAGCAACGGAAACGATCTAAACTGAAGACGAAGGGGAAAATGTAGAACTTCAGTCATTGTTCTCACCATGACTCGCCCCTTGTGGCCACAGGTAAAATGTTGTGTTTCCAATCTGTAAAACAGGTCAGACACTTACTTCCCCTCCTCGGAGAGATGGTGTGGGAATTAGTTTCCATTTACAAAGTATTTTAACGTGCTGTCATTCTTTATGGTTCAGAATGGACTTTAACCATAGAGATTTTTCTGGGTGGCTCAGAAAAGACCACGCCTGCCATATTGCGCTCAGCTTTATTCGAGTTTGCCAGAAAAAAAAAAAGCTAACAAATTGGCATGAGCTCAGAGGAAAGCAACCCAAACAACTTGGGGACTGGCTGGAGGGGCTAAATTAATAACACAAGATTAAGAGAGATAAATAGATGTAGTTTGGTGAAAGCTGTTCCCCTGGAGTTAATTATGCCATATTATTTTAAAGATGTAAATGTTGAAGGATTTGCTTAGCGTGCTCCAGAGAGGTAATTGGCAGAGAAAAGAGGAAGCAAAAAGGAACTTCAAGTTGAATACCAAGGGAAAAGAATTTCCTGACAGTGGATTGTTGCTCTGTCAACCAGACTTGCAGGGAAGTGCTCAAAGCCCCACTGTTTGAAACATGAAAGTCTCCTAAAGCCCTGAACTGAGATGAAGATGAAACTCAGCAAGCCTTGTCTGCCTCAATTACTGTAATTCGAGAGACTCAGATGCCATTATTGATGCAGCAGTAATGCCCAGGAGCTCCAGTCAGAGATGCGTGCTGGAGAAACACACGAACAAGCTTTCCCTATCTGTTACAAGATCTGTAGAGCAGCCTGGATCTAGACCAATTCAGAAGTTAGTCTTGAAGGGCCGCAGCCAGCGCTGGTGTCGATTCTCTGCCCTTTCCTCTCCCAGCAGAGGCACAAGGGCAGCCTGCGCTGGCAAGACCAGTGTGTCCAGCACAGCAGAGCTGCCCTCGGCGTACCCGAGAGGGCAGTGGCAAACAGCTCCCGTTGACTCAACCTCCGTGCGCCTTTTCAGTTCACAAACACAAAAATACTTTCCCAGGCTTCCAAGCTCCTCCTGATCAGGAATTACAAGAACAACTATAGGAAGGTTCACAAACTACAATGAAAACCCAAGCAAGAAAACTCACGAAACATTAGTTTAACTTCCCAGTTAATGATGAACATCTTTTCCCTTAGATATTTTTGTTTCTCTCGGATTCCAGGTGTTCCTATGCTGCAGCGTATACCAGAGCTGACCTGAATATTTGAGGAAGGATAGCTGTGGTGCCCTGGAGTTCCCTTGCAGGCAAATTTATCCTGGTAGTCTGAGCAGGGTGTATTAACCCCTGTTTAGCGCTGTGCTATTGCAGTTATGGTGCTTCCAGTGATTTGGCTAACTTGTTTAGACTTAGCACAAGCCATCTCTGCAGTCAGCTCAGCAGTCAGCTAAGCATTTTTGCTAGAAAACAGCATCAGCAAAAATCAGCATTTCTGCCAGTTGAACGAGATGCAGACCTAAAATCAAACCGCTCTGATTGTGCAGTTTATTTAGATCAGGCAAATCCCGAACTCTGGTCTGTAGAGTTAGGGAAGAAGTCAACCTTGATCACAGCTTTTAACTTGCTAGGCACTGGGTTTGATCAGAGAACTGGATTGAATGTCCTGTGTAAACAAAACAGTACATTCGAAACCACGTGTGAGAAATTGTAGCTGTGAAGCCTTAATCATATTGCATGGGAAATACTGAAGTTAGTCGTTTAGCTAGCAGCATTTAAATTTCTGGAAAAAAGAAGTCTGAAGCTAGTACTTCAACGCAAAATCCTGTATTCTTTTTACATCTGTGATTACAAGCATACACGAGGGCTCATAAATAATGCTTCTGCCAAGCTTCGTTACCTGTGCTGATGAACCCTGCAGGTTTTTATTCTCAAGCTGTAATACAGTGATAGTCCGGGAATGGAAGTCCAGTTCCATTCCCTTCCCTTGTGGCATTTCATTCCTTATCTACAGCTTTCTGCCATACCAAGCCTCAGCCCGAGCAGAACTCTGAACATCTTGGTCCGTGATTTAAGTTTAGCAGCACGTTGTATTTATGGCAGTGCGTGACGCGTTAGGGCATCTCAGATGGAAAGATGCAGGTGTGGAATTTCAGCCTTTTTGTGTCATCTTTTTTTAGAGTGCTTCTGTTTTGGGGTGTTAACTTCAAGATAAGTAGGTTTTAGAAAGCAATGTCAGTGGAATGAAAACAGTGAAATTGTTAGTGTTGCTGAAACTCCAAGAATCCCCTCCTGTTCCTGCACTGGGTAACTCCAATACATGAACACGTACAGGCAGCGTTTTTATCAGGACATGTGCTGCCAAGCAAGCAACTAAATGGGAAAAAAAAAAGATGTGATCTAGAGTTGAGTGTATTTGCTCTACTCTTTAAAAAAAAAAAAAAAAAAAGCATGCCATATAAAAGCTTCCAGAATACTGTTGTCAATGTTCTGGCTAATTAACTGATTAACAATTTGGGAAGCTGTAGTATTTCTGGTTTTGTTGAACTCTTCACTTCAGACTCACTGCTTAATGGGGGAAAGTCTGGTGTAGGCCCTATGCATGTTAAAGCCAAGGTGACAATTCTATTCCTGGGACCAATCCTGGAAGTCAGGGCAGAGGGGCTGATTTGTCCGGGCCGTTTTAGCTTTCCTTATCCGCTCCCTGCCATCTGGACATCAGAACGTGCTCTCTGCATCCCATCACTAACACTCTTCCAAAGAGAAATGCTGTGATAATGAGTAGTAACTTGGCTGTCCCATTCATTAGATATATTGTGACTTAATGATAACATTAATTGAATTGGCTGAATAAGTGCTCTTTGGGCGGGATGCCAGCGTTTCTGGGAGTTTGTGTAACAGCCGTGCTTCTGAGGAAGTGAATGAGATATGAATCCGTCTTACAGTAGGCACCAGTTTGGTGTCTGTTCCCGTGGTTCCCATCATGTTACGGCTCTGGAATGATACGTATACAAGTATATGGCTGGCTCTACTTTGATGCTCGTGAGCACTGGGGGGATTTGTCACAGTGATGATGATTGGAATTAGCACTTCACAGATGGTGTTCCCTGCCCTGGTGGCATGTTCACCACCAACCGCACTCTTTCTTCTCGTTTGGCTCCTGATGGCTGTATGTTCCTGGCCTTGGCCCAGAGAGGTCGGTGGCTCTTTCCTTTACCTCTTTCTTTACCTTCTGCCCTCTTCAGGTCTCTGGCATAAGGAAAATCAGAAGGTGGGATAACATTTTTGTTGTCCGGGATTCCTAGCAGCAGGTTTGCCAGTCTTCCTTTCCATTTACTAGTCCTGCGTGTTGTTCCCTGCTCCTCCTGAGAGCTTTTGTCAGGGAGTACCGCACCGCTTCGGGGTCGGGGCTCGGCCTTCCTCTCAGACTCCCACCGCATCCATAAAGGCGGGATAAAGTACAGTAGTGACTGTGCTGATGTTGGCATTGTTAAAGCTAAGGGATAACTCCTTCTCATCCGAGCTAATGCACAGTGTGTGTATGTTACCAAAATCTGAGTTCTTTCATTATTTAATCATTGTTTTCATTCAAGGACAGGTATATATAATTGATGCCATTTTAATTCTTACTGCTTCAGTTAGTTAGATGCTCCTCGGCCTTAATTAAAACAAGAGGCAACAAGTGTGTGTGTATGTAGCCAGAGAGCCAAGGGCGGTCTTTTTAGGTATTCTGTTGTGTTCTGAACACGGATATTTTTTTTTCCCCCTTCTTTTTCCCCCTCCTGTCAAACTTTGAGCTTCAGCAAGCTGCTTCTAACTGCTAACATATGTCTGGGGGTGGGGAAAGAGATGCGGGAAGGAATACTCCAAGGAGTACAGTAGCATTTCGGCATTCAGTAAGTTAGTCGTCAGCTACTTCAGTTGTAACACAAAAAATAAAATGAATGATCTGCAAAGGGGCTGTAAATCCGAGAGCGCAAGCTTGTGCTGTTCGTATAGTGATTACACAGAAGACCATCACTGTAGTTTTTACCTAGTCTTTTCTTTATGACGATCTCAAAGCACTTCAGCACTTTGAAGTATCGAGATGTTTATTGCCTCTCCTTTACAAAAGAGAACATGAAGAGCCAGACAGAGCTAGATCTTGAATTTTTTGATTCACAACAGCCATTTACTGTTTTCAGTGTGAGATGCTGTATGGAAGGAGTTTTGAAAATTCAGCAAGTAGTGATTGAGGGGGAGATAAAACCATGTCTGAGGTGGAGGAGAAGAGCAAGATCTCTTGTGTCTTAATTTGTTCTTTGAAACCCAATATCAACTTAACTTTTGTCTTCAAAGTCAAACTCCGGTCTGTCCACCATCAGCACTTGCCTGCTCTACCCAGACAGGGGCTGTTCTCACTTGAACTTTTTGAAATCTCTCCATCTCACCCCGACAGTGATCCCAGTCGGCTCTCGGAGTTTTTGTTTTAGTACTTTGGTCTTTTACTGTACAAACCACAACCTGGGGGCCGCTTTGTCACCTCATTTTCCCACCTCTGCCTTGGAACTCTTGAGAACATTCTTTCTATCTCTACCCCTTCCAAAATTAGTACTTTTTTCCCCCCTGTTTTAAATATGACAGATATATGCCTATTTACTTTAAGTCCTTACGGAGCACAAAGTTGTGATTTAATTGCTGTCTCCTGAGTATTTCTCGGGAAGGCAGGTAGCTGTACAAATAAGAGCACTAACAGTTGTCTTTTTAAATCAAATTGCTGTAGCGTATGGCATGCGTGCGGTGAGTATCTCCATTCATTTTTGGTCTCGTCTTCTATTTGAGTTTGCCCATAAAACCTCTATGAGCATTGCTGGGAGTGAGCCAAGTGTAACAATGGCTGTAAGGAGTGGGAGCGCATCTTCCACATAATTGCAATCAGGTTTGAGGTCCACTTGTACTGCAGACTGTAGCTTTCTGCTTCTGTGCATTCCTTCATTGCTATCACCCGGGTTTCAGCGCTGCAGGAGCTGTGCTGGGCTGAGGCTTTGGTTCAAGTCTCATCTTGAACATATGCTCCGTCTTGTTTTCTTTTTTTTTTTTTTTTTTTTTTTTTTTTCCTTTCTCCTTTGTGTTTGCTCAGACTAAAAACTTTGGTTACAAATCTCAGCGAACAAGTCCTTTGAGCTACGCCAATTGTTTGTGGAAGCTAATTATTGTGTGTTAGTAAATGAACTGGGGAGAAAGAATGTTAAATTTATCAGACTTGCAGCAACAAGTCTCCTGTCAAAAGGAAAAATCCTAACCTCTCCCTAAACTGATGCGGTATCAGCAGTTACAGCCTGTAAGGTGAGAAACAGAGTAAACCAGGAACAGAGTTGTAAGTATTATACAATGAGCTTCTTCATGTAAAAGAAAGTTTCTGAAAAGCAGAGACCAAGGCTGTTTCCCGTCCCACGCACGTGGTTCTGTGCTGCTGGTACTGTAAGGAAAGTAAGGAAAGCCTCTTGTCTTTTTTTTTTTTTTTTTTTTTTTTCCTTTCCCCTCGCCCCTTCCAGACTTGGTGAATGCTGGAGTGGAAGAGGAATTCGAATGCTGACTCAGAGGCATCAGCACGTATTCTGTCCTGGTTGGTTTGATTCCTGCTTTTCCAGCTACAGCAGGATTTCTGCAAGTGAAGTTTCAGGCTCTCAAATGCATCCACTTGCCCAGAGGGGAATAATGAAATCCAGAACGTAGCGATTCAAAACATTCCTGATTCCAAACCAATCCCCTGAGTCACTCAGTGCAAGGGACGCAATTTAAGAGTGAGCTCAGATCAAAACAAACCTGGAGCTCATTATCAATTTGGGCCGATTTAATCTCACAGCCTTTTTTATTATTCCTTTCTGGGGCTCACTGAGGTGAAAGTTGTTGGATCTTCCGCTGCAGAGAGAAAGTGCCCCAGGCCAGAGACGTGTGGCGAAGGCGACTTGTGTTTGTCTGACAAACTCCAGGACTTTGCAATCCAAAAAGGAAGCTCAGCCTAAAAGTGGGGCATGGTCTAACGCTTTGCCACGAGTCAGTCAGCTCCCTGTGCCTCACTGTATTTATCCATAAAATGGATGTCATAAGCGAAGTGCGTATTTTTAAATTAAATACACCCTGTCCCCCCTTTTTTTTCCCCTGTATCCGTTAAGCAGATACGGTGCAAGGTAACAGATGCTGAGGCAATATCAGGTGTCTGCAAAGTTCTCACCGAGTCTGGCCTTGTAAGAGTAGAGCCAATAGTGAGTCGATCTCGGGTGTCAAGGGCTGCACTGCATAATTAATTATAACTTTATATGGCAGAGAGAGAAACAGAGTAATGCTGTCCCTGTGTGTTAACGGTAATAAATGGATCTGTTTACTAAGGATCTATGTTACAGTTCAATTTTCCCCCCGCCCCCCCAATCTTTCCACTGGTTTATCATTTCATCCAGACTTTTCCATTAATTAATTATGTGGTAATTAATCCTTCTTGCTGTTCATATATCTGTTCCGTCTGAGTAAATTTGTCTTACCTAGGTGACCAAGAACAAAGGCATTTATGAACTCCGGTCTGTGCAAAACATGACCCAAACTAAACTGTACTTTTCATCCTGTGGGTATCGGTCGCTTCTGCTACTGTGAAGTACATTGACCTCTGTTTCCCAATAATATGTCTTTTCCTTTACACATATGCCGTGAATTTATTTTCAGAGCATGCCTTGCCCAGCCTGGCTGGGGTGTTCTCGGTGTCGGGGAGAGGTGGATGTTGTGGAGGTGGGACGGCGCCTGCCCCGTGGCTGGAGTGACGGGGGGAGGCAGGAGTTCAGGGGGCAAAGCTCTCATTCTGCCTGTCCTGGGTGTTCTCTGCTTGGAGTTTGGGCCAGACTCCCATGCCTGTGGTTGCTGGTGAGATGTGGTCTGCTGATACAGCATGGTTCTTGCACATGAGCAGCAAGTGACGGACTTCGTTATGGGAGCTTTGTCCCTGAACTCTGGGCCTATGAATTTGGAGGCTGGGAGCCATCGTGGTGTTTGGATTAGGTTGGCTCTCAAGGACTTGCCCTCTCTTTGCTAAGTCCTCTTCCTCCGTGGACAGTGAACGTCTTTGAGATGCACTCCATGCTCATGCTTTTCATGAGTTGGGACAACGACTAAAGTACAAGTGTGTTTCACTTCAAGCTACAAAACTGTCCATGTTTTCCAGCTGTAACCTAAGGATGTCATTTAATCCTGAGACTCCAGCTGCACGGTAACCGTGAAAGCTCAAGTGAGAGTTTTATTTTCAGTGCAGCGGGGAGGTGGATGTATTAAAATGTAACGCGGTAAGCAGGTATTTGTGTTTTCATTCAGGTCAGTTATTTGCCTCTCAAAAAAACCTAGCAAGTAATAGGTTGGGGTTTTCCCCCCTCTGCTGATTACACTTTATCCTCTTTCCTCATACCCTTCTTATCTGTTCTTAATTCTCTATAGAAATGCTTCACTGAACATGTCAGATGTTTAGTATTCTGCTGTTCTCTGCATGGGCTCAGACATTTTAAGCAGTTGCTTTAGAAGTCCTATAAATTGATTTACTAAATATGAATAATCTTATCTTAAACTATTCTGCTTTGTCAAAATAAAGACACGGGTATTGTAAAGAAAAGTTCTCTGGTAAAATTGAAGCACGAATCATGAATTGTTTCTAAGGCTATCTGAGTTTTGATTGTTTCTAGTGCAAATGCTGCATAGTTACATTTTGATCTGATGTAAAACCCTGGCGAGACTTTGATGTGGGTGAGGTTGGGCAAGGCTGGCTTTGCGAGCTTCTCGCCCTTTCCTCCTACGAACGCAACCCAGACTCTCCGTCTCTTCAAGGCGAGCAAATGGTTTACTGGGAAATTCGCTTGGTTTCACCAAGGTTTTTCCCTGGTTGTGATGTGTAAGTAAGGCAGAAATGAATATCGGGCACCAAAAGCAAGTGGGAGGTGTTAACCTGCCCTGGGGGCGTAGCGCTGGCTCAGTGCCCAGGCCGTGAAAGATGGAGATGTTGCAGGGATACTTTTGTTTCCCTGTTGAACAGTGAGGTAGGGGGATTCTCCCAGTTTCAAGAGGACAGAAAAGCGCGAGCTTAACTTACCCTTATTTTGTCTGGCCAGTGACAATTACCAAACTGCGCTGCACGTTATTGCTGTTGTTTCTTTAAGGTAAGAGATGCGGAGGCTGCTGGAGCTTTAATAAGCACGTCTGGAGATAATGGCATGTACTGCATAGCCCAACTATTGCCTGCGCTTTTTTGCAAAGCCTTTCATCTGCCAGAACAGAGTCTGAGTCTCACTCTCTTTTAGCTCATACTCAACTTGGTACATAAGTTGCATAAGTCAGTGGCGTCGCAGCATCCTGGTGTACGCAAGAGCAGAAAAAGGTCTTTTATTCCTTTTTTACGTACAAGAGTCTTCTCAGCACTGCTGCCTGGTAGTCCTGTTGGTCGCAGTGGGCTGTCGTCAGTATGGTGATTCAGTGCAATTAATAGCGGTACTTAAATATGCCCCTGGTTCCATTTGGGATAATTTAGGCAGAATGTTTAAGAGTCCGGTATGCTCTGTCGTTACAGGGGAGAAAGGACCATTGGTAGTTTAGCTACATATGGCAGCAGCTGTTTAAAAGATGAGCTGTTACGTGCTGTATGCAGGACCAGCACATCATACACCTTCTAGCGAATCCCAAGCTCACTCTGGGCACTGTTTCTATACATCAAGACCCACGGTGGAAGGTGTTTTCTGTCTGAAAGAGCTTTCAGTCCAAGATAAGCTCTGACAAGCAGCCATGATGACGACCATGGAAGAAGAAATAAGTAAAAAAGGCAGATGGAGATGGCCTAAGGAGAAGAGAAGAGGGGCTGCATCTACAGGCAAATGGAATTATGGCTGCTCAGTTTGGCAGAACCACTCAGGTAACTGTTGTCAATAGGAATTGCTCCTGCCTTTTTCCTGGCTGTGCCTCCGGCAGGTGTATATCCCTTGACTTACCAGTGCTCATACTGACGATGTGTGGTCAGTACCACGAATCCACCTCCAGCTTGTGCCACAACCCCTCCTAGGGAACAGGAGGACTGCTGTAAAGAGCATAACAATTCGGGATTTGTTTGCTCTTGTAGCTTCTGGACATGGCCTTTCCTGTAGGTCTCCCGTGACTCTTGAATGCTCCGATAAGAGAGCCCCAAGGCCCCGGGGCTGCCGATCACACTAGCCTTATAGTAGGGGCTGACAGGGCTAGAGTGTGTATGTGGTTTTGCTTGTAAAAAGAAGTGGGTCACGTTTTTAAAGAATGTATTTCCTTTCGGCCTCCCCTCAGTGTATACAGATGGTATTTTGGAGAAAACTGCAACTACACTGGTTTGTAGAAATCGTAGACTCCGCTGTTTCCTAAAAACCCGCTTCTCGGTCTCATACATCTCTGCATATATACAGTCTTGTAACTCACAAGGGCTGTTCTTAGAGGTTCCACAGTGAGATTTATTTTCTGGGACTTACTGGAAACATTATCAGAGAAAACTTATAGCTAGTGACCCAGCTACGTTGTGTTTTTCTGTCTGTTTTTTATTATGCTTGTGGTTTTCACTAGATTTGCTTCAGCTGTGATTTATTTTCATCTTCTGCTTTGGCATTTACTGTTCAAGCTTGCATATTCCTTGCATTTTGTTGAGTGTCACTTCTTCTCTCTTCTCTGAGGTGTGGGATTATTTTGAGATGACATCCAGGCCTTTGTCTTTCCCGAGTGCATGGCACTGGTTGTCCAGATCTCTGTCAGAGCCAGATTCCAAGTCGGCTCAGCATGTCCCGCTTGACTCGGAGTTTTTGCTGCCTTTTTCTGTTACTGTTATTTTTCTGAACCAGAAAAAGTACTAAAATCCAGGGCCGTTTGGCTTTGAATAATGTTTCGTATATTGACCACACACTGATTTTCGCATTTAATGATTGAAAGCTAAAGAGAAATTGGGCCAGAGGACGCCTTTTGAGGCTGTTGAAAGGATTAGCCAGAGCAAAGGCTGAAAACAAGAAGTACTTTAGGCTAAAGCTGCCAAAGCTGCCTCAGAAATGCCAAATGACACGAGTGATGTATCTGTCTTAATTCTAACGTCTGGGTCCTTTACCTGAGCGCCCACCGTGGAATCTGTACGCTCTGCAGGTTGTGGGAGTGGGGCTTTTACAGGTTTCGGCTGAAAGGTCGACCCACACTGAGGAGGGTGGAAACAGCTCAAGCTTCTGAAGAAGAGCAAAGGGCTGAGCCAGTTGGGTTGGCAAAATACGCTGCTCTTCCAGGGAGCTGGAAGTCCTGCTTTGAAGGTGACTTTTAGGCAGGAAATATGAAGACAAATCCTCAGACCTGTCTTCTCCGGGGACTTTTGGTTGGTTGGTCGGTTGGTGAAAAATAGGTAGAAAATGCATAATTTTAGTAATTTAGAGTGTTTGGGGGGGTTGCTTAATGTAGTAAATAAGAGTTTGGTGGCATTCAAAGGCATCTGAGAAGATCTTTAAATCTTTTTTTATTTAATTCATTACGTACAAGTTCTGGGGCGAGTTCTCAGCAGAGAGACTGTGGGGTGAAGTAGGAGCCAAAATTTTCTCTGTAAATTTGAGGTGGTTCTGTGGTCCAAGAGAGATGAAATGTGGCTGTTAAAGAGCCCACAATGTGTTTCATTTTTTCTCTCTTCAGTATATTTGTTAGGGGCTTCCATTTTGTCAGCACCGTGGGCTTTTCCTAGCTCTCAGTCGGTGAGCTCAGTGCTGTTGCCTACAAGACCTGCAGTCCAACACCGTGAGTGTTGTTTGGGCAGGAGCTTCTCGTTTGATTACCATATGATTCACAGTCTTGCTGTGATACCAGCTTATGTCATACGTGTCCTGCTCCCACGCCCACAGAGCTCACGTAAATCCTCTGCTTTGCTTATATTTGTTTTATTTCTTTTGTAGTAAAAAGGGTGTCTGGAAGCCTCAGTTGTGGAAACCGAGTGTGGTCAACTATGACAAGGTTTTCTGGCTTTCCTTCCTCTCTCCCTCCATGTATGTCTTTCCTTCCTAAGCTGGATCCGATTACGCTATATCCCTGCCCTCTTCTCTGGCTACTAACGCAAACCCGGTTATTAATACAAGGCTCGTGTGTTCTGTACCTTCCTGCAGTCTCCTCTACAGAACTTGCGCAAAAGACACGGTCCCTTCTGCCAGCGCTTCAAAAGCAGCCGGGCTGGTGCGGCCGTGCTAAGTCACCATAGTGACTTGGTCTGTTTGTTTAAACAGCCCATGCCACTCTTGGACCCAAGCTTAGCAGTTTCATCCTCAGTCTCTCCTGTGCAGCAGAGAAGGGCTAGTGTCTCACGGAAATTAAACATTAAGGTTGTCTGCTGTGGCCTCTTGGGGCCTGAGCTTGTGCGTGTTGCCTGCTTATACAATCACAGAATCGTTTTGGTTGGAAGAGACTTTTAAGATCATTGAGTCCAGCCATTAACCTAACACTGTCAAAACCACCACTAACCCATGTCCCTCGGCACCACACCTACACATCTTTTAAATACCTCCAGGGATGGTGACTCAACCGCTTCCCTGGGCAGCCTGTTCCAATGCTTGATAACCCTTTGAGCAAAGAAATTTTTCCTAATATCCGTCCTAAACCTCCCCTGCTTGTCGGATAGGATCCTGCTTCTTATCTTCAGTGAGCCAGCCGGCTGTCATTTAGGGCAGCTTTGAACCAAAACTGTAGCCCTGGGGGTGGTATTTGTGCAACTGGCCCAAGCCACTTGGCCAGGGACTGTGAGGCCATTACTGGACGTGCTCTGGATACGTCAAAGGTCCAAGGGGAGACTAACCTCCCTGTCCGATTGCTGGTTTTCAGCTGAGTGTCAAATGTAAAGAAACTAAGCCAAACCCTTGGTGAACAGCAGGATGCCATGTCAGTAGTGAGCGGTGTGCCCAGCATGGGCTACACTCTGCTTCGTCAACTGGAGAGCTGGTACCCATAAGGAGATCCAGATTTAGACATCTGGTAATAGACTTCAGGATAGTACAGATACACCGATGGCCCACTGTGAATTCCCACTGAAATCTGGTGGTTTTGTTATTTCAAATGAAACTGTGTAATCATTTAAACTATTTTATTGTTTGCAAGGCTCTGTCCCTAAGCAGAAGAGCAGAGAAGCAAAGTGTTAGGCTGAAGAATGTGACTGGTAAACCACAAAAACTGGAAAAAGAATTCAGGGTGTGAATAACCCTTTCCCTCCCCTTTCCATGAGACTTCAGTTTGATGCAAATGAGCAAATGGCAAAATAGAGAAAGCAGTTTTTTTTAGTAGGAGGTTTTTTCCTCCGATTCTTTGGTAGCCGTAATACTTTATTGTGGCCCTCTAATTTGGTACTACCAAACAGGCTCCCAGGGAGGCTTTTGTTGCCTTAAGAAACTTGAAGGGAACCACTCTCACCCTGGAGTTAATTTTTCAGAAGATGTGGAGAGATGTTCAAGAAACTGTTTCACTTCTAGTTGCTGCCTTAATAGTTCTGAGCCACGCCATCCTGTACGGTGTAGTTGGTGAGAGGCTGTATGAGAACGTGATTTGGATTTCCTTGGCCAATACGAAGCAGGAGACAGTCCAGTGAAGCTGATGTAAAACCGCTTTGAGTTGCGGGTGGTAGCGAGTGGAACGAACGTAGTGCTGTGCCACTTGCACCGCTTGCGGCTGACATCTTGGGAAAGCAACAGGTTAAAAGCAAAGCCCCCGAAATAAAGCATCGGGAGAGACTGGCATCCCTTGTGCCAGGCAGAGCAAGTCTGACGTCTCCTCTCCTAAATGCTTGCTGTGACAGAGACACCAGTAATGCTGTGAAGCTGCAGGACGTCAGCGTTACTGTTTTGTAAGTAGCTCTGATTTTTCCTGATTTCACATAAAATTGATCTCTTTCTGCTATAGGATGGCAAACGATCTTTAAAATAATATTTTTGAGCACTGCAAATGCCGAGATGACAGCAAAGGCTGCCTCCTTGCCACTCCCTCAGCCCCGGCTCCCCGTGGTGTCAGCTACAGCGTGTGCCTTGGGTCTTCTGTTGTTTGGGTTTGGTTTTTAAACAGAGAGCTATCCAGGCTTTAGACGTGGCAGGATAAGCTGGTTGCAATGATAAACTGTAAAACAAATTAATAATAATAATAAAAAAGTTATTTCAGGCTAGTTTATGTGGTGTGATTTATGGGCGTTCCAAAATCACTCTGCTTCCATCGCGCAGGATCAGACAGATGATGTTGAATAATAAAATGAACAGGGAATGTTTATTTAAAAAAAAAAATAAAAATAGACTGTGCAGCAGCAATTGCGTTCTGGTTGGTTGGGAGTGTGTATGAATGTTGAAAAGAGATTAAAGAGGCATTAGGGTGAGCCAAGATGTTATGCTTTTTAAAAGAGCAGGGAGGGGAAATTCGTCGGTTTCGGAGTCTGGCTGTGAGCCTGCCAGCCCTTAGTCATGGCCTTGTGAAAGGGAGCGGAGAACCTCAACTGACCATTTACTTGCCTTTTATTTTTGGAAGGAGTTGGTTTGGAATTTAAAAAAAAATAAAAAATAATCGGTCTCTTTTACGTGACGAAATAAGGCATTCTTCTTTGGCTAGTATTTGAGAAAGGACGGTTCTGCCTGCCCCAGGCTTGGATGCAGTTCAGGCTCGCTGTGCCAGAGCCCCCCAAGGGGACGGAGCGATGGTCCCAACGGGGGCGATGGCATTAACATCAGCTGACGTTGAAGCTGCTCAGAACCAGGCAGGGAAAGTGGGAAGAAATAACTTCCATTTAAAGATGACAACTTAAGTCACGCACAAGGTAATGGAGAGGATGAGTGCAGTTTCGGTAGGGGTTGCTTCTGTGCAAGAGGCGTCGGTGGAGCACGTGAGCGTAGCTCAGTTGTCCAAATAGCTGTTGGTACATCCCAGTCAGGCGGCGGTGGGGAAAGGCTTTTTCCTCCCCTAAGAAGTTAAATGGATCACATGCTCTGGCTGGAAGCCGTGTGGATTCATTACTCATTGCGGAATTCTGGTAAACTGTCCTCTCCGGAGCCTCTCCTCTCCGCGCACCCGCAGGAACCTGTTCTCCTGTGGGACACACTCTGACTCGTTCCTCATCCACCTGAGGCCCTTCTTCCAGGACACTCCTTTTCCCTCTTTTGCCTGGCTCATCTGGTGTTTGAAACCAGTATAAATACAAAACAGAAAAAGTCTTCGGTCAGAGAGAAGCTGTGCTGCAGAAATGAGCCTTACGTATGAAGAATATATTCTCCCATATTGAAAATGCAAATTTGTAATAAAAACGCCTATAATATCTGCCCAGTTCCTAGGTGTGGAAAAGGGGGCATGGATTAAAATGTCCCAAAGACCCTGAAAAAAAGATACGATCTGAGAAATATAATGCCCTGTTTCTGTGTCTGGAAAAACACCCTTTTGTAGCCTACTGTGTGTCAGACCAAGCCTTGCGCTCGCCTCTCGCCGCGAGACTCGGCGTTTCAAACAGAGCGAAGCTTTGTACAAAACACAAAGTGAAGACGGCTGGTGAAGCTGTGTGTCTCGTAGTCGAACCACAACAGATGGATTTTTTTTATTTTTTATCCTCCCTAGTCAGATACTGGCAATAAAGAGAATTTCCTGTGTGTGTAACTGGTGATATTAGAAGTCATTCGCCTGCTGCCACTGGCGTGCCCGGGCTTGCCTTTCATCTCCGTTCAGCCTTTTGAAGGCCCAGGAGAGTGCAGATAGACTTTTAACCTTATCTCGTAATTTGTTGTAAAAGAGCTTTTTGGCTGAATTAATAGGTTATGAAAATGTTTTCTATCTGTATAAAAAAGTGGCATTTTCATCAGGACACAGCTATTGCCACAAATGCAGCGACAGCGCTCAGCCCCTGAGGTTACCTGGTGGGTCTGGACAACGTTTCTGGGCTTTTCCCTTGCAGAGGTTGAGAATTTAATTGTGAATACCAGAAATCTTTAATTGTAGCAACACCTGCCTTGTCGTAGACCACAAACTGCTTGCTTTTCGGGTTAATTGTATTGAAAATGCTGCTAACTTTGTCATGGCTGTATCTGTTTGCCGAGGGTGATCTTGCTGTTTGGGTTTTTTCCCCTCAAAGAGTGCTCTGGAGGAAAACCAGAATTGTGAAGTAGCCTTGCTTTGAGGCTGATATGTTATGTTTTATACAGAGCATTATGTTTTATATAAAGCGGCAAACGAGTGCTTGGCCTTTCGTCTCGGTGGATCATGGATTTAGTGTTCACAACGGTAGGATCTAGTGAAGACTGAGAGCTTTTGTGTGCCGTACTGCTTCCTTCCTCCGCATCTCGGAGCGTTTTCCAAGCATCTCTGAGGCATCGTAAGTGGGAAGCCGTATTGTTAACTGTTTAACAGATGAGAAAACTGAGGGAAATGCCTTAGTCACATGATTTAGTGGCAGACTGGAATAAATTCAATATTTCTGCTGCTGGGTCCCATGAGCGATGTACTAAACCTTCTGTTGCCTTTACAGCCTACTAAGTCTTTTCCCACCATAACCTCCGTTTCGGCACAGTCTTACGGTTTGTGATGCTGCCTCAAAATAGTTTTCCTTCTGAGAATAGAGAAGTTTTTCTTCAAAATACCTACCCTCCCCCAGATTTTTATTTTTAATCATCCCCTGCTGCAAAACTCCACATCAATCTGATCTCAGCTTGTCCTTCCAGCAGGAGAGAGGGGTTTGCATCGGCCCCATCCAGAGCAGGGAATGTCAGCGCCTCTCTGGGTTATTTAAGATACATCCACGATGTAATAAATCTGATGTTGTCATTCTAATGGTACAATAACTTGGAAATGAAAGAAGTCAGCTGGGGGAATATGTGTGCGCTGGAAAAATCATCCAGAATACTGTGCTGGAACAGGGCTTTGGATATTGTTGTGGAAAAATCTTGGAAGCTGTTAGTCTGGTGCACAGAAGCATGAAGCAAAACAGTGAGGCTTGTTTAACGAAGGGAGAGAATATGAGAGGTGGCAGACTTAACGCATCCGTTACTTCTGGACTCTTTTTTTTTTTTTTTTTAAATTCTTTTTTGTGGTGGTGCAGGTCTTGTTGGCATTATTCCTTAGGAGAAAGTGACCGTAAGGAAAGCAAGGCAGAGAGCAACCAAAACAATACTGAAGTCGACTCTAGCATTGAAATGATTTATTTTTTTGTTGTACCTCCCAGCTGAAGACACTGGATAAACTATATCCATGTGGAAATGCCTTGAGCTTTTAGGCTGCCAACCAGGTCCCGTGTCCTGTGTTGCATAAAACTGCTCGGTGGAGATGTATTTCCCCAGGAGACTGCGCGGATGCCCTGTGTTCACCAGTAACTACGCAAACAGGAGAAGAACTATTGATAACCACTTCTCTTCTCCCACCCTTTTCTCTGGAGCGTGTCTGACTTCCAGAGCCCTGGGCTTCCAGCTCCAGCACAGCACTGGGGAACGATGCTGGGCAAGGGCTTTGATGCCCCTGCCTTCATTTCTGCAGCTGAAAAACAAAGATAGTGATATCGATCTTTCCTTTGTGCAGGAGCTGGGGTGGCCGAAGAAAGGGTTCTGTAGGTATTGTTTAAAGCTTCCACTTTAAGGAAGGGCTAAGTTGATTGAAATACATAAATCTGTTCCTGCAAAGAGTGGTTTAGGTCTATTCATTACATCCCAGAAGAAAGGGTAGGAGGAATTCTTGGTTTGGTTTTTTCTCAGTCTGTTACACAAGACCTCTTCCTTCTGACCTAAGTATTGCAGAGTGGGAAGCAGTCCCCAAAGGCCCCGGTTAGACCTGAACCTCAGAACTTCAGCCACGTTTGAAAAAGGACTTGATGATGCTGTCTTCAATGAAGCCTAAATCTGAACCAAAATTTGACAAATAACTGTCTGTATAGTGGGCCCACATGCTCTGGCACAGACTTTCATGAGAGTTTGAAATCCCATCCTCAGGTTTCAGGCAGCGTACAGGTCTAGGTAAAAAACCATTTTCCTTCTTGGTGCTTGGTGGTGAGAAGAGAAATGCTAATATGGGTAAAGTGCACTTCCTTTCGTTATAAAATACAAAAGACAAAATTGGGATTAAAGCCTGATGCAACAAATGCGCTTAATTTTTATTTGTGGAGAAGACATTCGGCAGCAGAAATCAAAAAGGCAACGTAGCCTCTTTGAGATCGGTGACCTTGGTTTGCCCTGTAAAATGCTCTGCGTTCTGCTTTGCATTAGCTGTTTGCTTATGAGGTTGATATGCTCTATAGGCAAAAAAAAATAAAACATGGACTCTGGTACGATTTAGACTTAACACAGACCTTAGGGATGATGTGATCAAGCTTGTAAGAGCTGGGCTCTTTGTGGTTTGATGCAACATAGTTCTTACTCAAGTCAATGCATGAGATCATGAGATCGCTTCACTGAAATCAGTGAAGGCACAAGAGCTTCTGTAATTACGGCTGAAATCCTCTGTCGCGCATACTTAGGAGTCGTATTTTTCCACCTGGGGATGCGCTTGGTATCGATGGAGGTTTCTGATAGGGAGGAAACTTGCTGATGACTTGGAGGGAGCCGCTTCATCCTGGGCAGATACTTGATGATTTAATGAAAACTTTAACTGAGGTACTAAATGCTTTTGGTTCAGTGTTGGATCCTGGAGCTTCCCCCAGCCCAAAAGGATTAAGAGATGATTGTGTTTCTTCCCAGAATGTTAGCTCTGGTGGGAGATTAATGGGAGATTACTGGAGCTGTTTAAGAGGATTCAGCATTGTAAAAACTAAATATTCAGAAACCAGAACCTCATTTCAGGTCTTCTTTCATCAGAATGCTCCAGTGTGTATGGGGCGGGGGGAGATGGAGAAGGTAGAAAAAGTCCTTCCAAAAAATCGCTTTTACATTTGCCTAAAGATACTCTTTATGAAGAGGTAACAAATTACCAAGTAGAATTTCTGTATAGACAGAAACAAATCTCCAAGGAAAAGATCTTGCACGGAAGATGTCAAGAAGTTTCATGGAATCCTGTGTCCCCATGTCCTGACATTTGCGCTATATTAGGGAGCAAAAGCTGCATGTATGTAAGCGAAGAATTTCCTGCTTTCTTTTCCTCAGTTGCTGAAGTTTTTTTCTTTTTCTGTAATCTAACAGTAATGTTTGTACTTCCGCAGCACTTACCCGGAATTGCAACACATTTTAAGATGACCAATTAGTCAGTGCATCTGCGTGAGTAATGGCAAGGATACTCCGAGATCCCATTTTCCCTAACAGCAGCCTTCAGGGCTGAATGTGGCAGCTGTTAAAGAGCACACAGCAGCAACTTTGCACAACAGGTTAGGCCAGGAAATGAAGAAAATCTTAAACTACACGTGTCACGAGCGAGTTAAAGCAGTTGTGAAGATACTGTTCACGTTAAACTGTATCAGGGTGTTTCTTTAAAATTTCAGCTTTCGGAAAACAAGTGGCGTGAGCTTGAACAGTTGTACCTCTAAGAAGGCAGTATGTAAATTCACCACATTAGTAAATAAAGTAATAGTTCAAAGTTGGGAAAAAGCAGCCTGTGGGTTACATCCGATTCTGTAGCATTTGTCTCCTCAGCAGGCATGGCCAGAGTCACGAGAATGAAAGCTCCCTTGTGAATCCTGTGTCTGCACTCTTACATGGAAGTTTTGACTTTCACTTGAAAAGTGATGGTACGAGAATAAGCTTCATATTGTGTCCTCGGGGACTGAAACACTATAGGAACATCTGCCCGGCTGAAGAGAGTCTGAAATGATTGCTCTCTCCTAAGGTTTTTAGGCCAACGCTGAGACCCTCAGAGCATCGTCCAGGCTGGAGACCTGGGGCTGCCAAGACCGGGTTGGACCGGGGCTTTGAGCAACCTGGTCTACTGGGGGGTGTCCCTGCCCATGGCAGGGGCTTGGAACTAGATGATGTTTCAGGTCCCTTCTAAAGCGAACCATTCTATGATTGTCAACACGCTTTGGTGGTGGGGATGGACCACACGTGGCAGCCCAGCCTCTGGTCTTGTCAGTAGATGCGCTGGCTGGCCCAGCACAAGCACTGTGGTAATTAGCATAGAATTGCCTAGGTTGGAAGGGACCTTTCAGATCATCAAGTCCAACCATCACTAGACTCTAGAGCATAGACTCTTCCCTGCTTCCCACCTCTCTGTGAGCATTTTTGTGGGGAAGGAGAGAGGAGGGACCCTGAGCAGGCCAGGGCTGTAACGAGCTGTGGCGCTGTGAAGTGCTTTGGACCTGCCAAATGCACAAATCCAGCTCCGACTTCGCAGCATTCCCCAGACTGGTTCATTACAACAGCCGAACACTTTGTATGTCTGCGGGACAGTAGTTTTCCTTTCTTGACTGGTAGGACAGCATTGCTGTGTGTGGGCAGCTACTGGATTTTGGTTTCCTTGCACCCCAGCAATGACTGTATTTCCTTTTTCCAGGAAGCACCGCCTAGGAACTACCCTCTTTAATGTCTAAGAAAGCTCTTTTAGGTGCTTCAAGATAAAAGGCATCCATAACACTGCTTCAGAATTAATGATGTCGTGCTGGCTCCATCAGAGAGTTTATGAGTCTTGGCTTCTCAGACTCTCATAAAATAGGTAATTTATCAGTTGTGCTAAATGAGAGAAATCACCCTCCAGGTGGAGTCAGGAACAGGCGTGCTTTGATTGCAGTGGTAGAGGAGGAGAACGTTGTTAGACGAGCTGTCATATTGTAACTAGGTCAGTGCTGTGTTTTATTTTGGAGTGAAATTGTCTAAATATTGAAAAAGTGTTCTCTAATATGACCTTTAAAATACTGAAACATCAACTGACCTGTTTGCATGTGTTGTGTTTTCCTCTTTTAAACACAGCACCACACATAGAATCCCTCGGCAGGCTGGTGCTGTGCTTAAGTCTGACTCGTCACGAGCAATAGTGGCTCTGTGGCTTTTGGGCTGGAGCTACTTCGCATTCATCCATCTGTAAGCAGGAACCGAGAAAGCTCATGGCTGAGAAAGGCAAATTCTGGAAGATGCTCACTGTCCCAAGAATCTGAAGATTTTTTAAAAAACAAACAAACAACATTCTCCTCCCCCTCCCCCCCCCCAACAAAACCAAACCAACCAGTAAAGAGGAGGAGAAATGTCTTTATTTCTGCTTACAGGTAGGAAGTTTAAAGGCAGAGTCCCGCTGTCCCTAGCAGAGCTAGGGAGAGAACCCAGACCTCCTGCAAAACCGTTTCTCCCTGCCTGTTGTACCAAGCAACTTGCTAATTTGAGGGTAATATTGTTCCAGTTCTCAGGCTATCTGGGCTGATGTAATATTTTGGCTGCAATCAGGTGGATCATAATAAATTTTCTGGAACTATTTCCAGTTCTCTGTTTCTTTTCTTATAAACAACTTCTTGCACTTGGCAAATTCAATTTGTCTCAGAATGCCAAAACTGCGAATGAGTTTTCTACTAATTTCTAACTGTAAGTCTTTTACTATTTTCTCTAAAAGCAGAAGAGATAAATTTAAGGGATTTTACTTCATTTATGATTTTTGGTATTTCAGCAGTTTCTATTATTTCTACAAGATGCGGTGGCAATGTAAGGGTGTGATTTTGTGGCAGCTTAGGCTGAACTGAATTGGAGTTGCTGCAGTCTTATCCGTCCCCTTTTGCCCCCAAACACGTTCCCGCTGCCTATTTCATGCCTGCACTCGCATTTATGTGTTTATGCAGTGCTTATGCTGAGACAAGGAGTTGATGTGACCAAAGCTAAGCCTGCCAAGAGAGAGGGGAGAACAAAAAAGAGACGTCCCTCTGTTTCCTGAAGCATCTTATGATACAACTGCACAAGTGCCAATTCTGACAAAAGCCGACGGCAGGAACACAAAGCTCAGTGTCAGAGCAGAGGGGCAGGAGCTCGGCTGCTCTAATATTGGAGGTAGTTCAGTGGAAGTTTAAAACAATGCAGGCGGTTTAATGAGAGTACGAAGCCTTCAGCTCATTTTTAAAGCCTTAGGTCTCTTTGAGACACTACCTCTTATCTGTGTCAGTCTGCCTGGAATGGGTAATGTGGAGACAGAGGGGTGCGATCTGGCCTGAAGCACCTTATAAGGATGATCTTTCGTCAGGTCGGCTCTTTAGAGAGGGTGAGAGGTGATTCAGTCTCCAGACAAAGATAACAGGTTAGACAAGTGCCAGTCACCTCCCCTGTGGGTAGGCTGGTGCGGAGCTGTGGTTTGGGTGTCCCATGCGGTTTGCACGGCAGATCCAGAGCGAGCTGTGAGCACCGCCGAGGGATTAAAAACCTTGTCTTTACCGACTCAAGTGTCCAGGCACCTCATCTAAGATGTAACCCAGAGGCTCATGTTGCAAACAAAAAACACAGGGGAAACATTGCTCTTTTCTTTCTTTTGTGGATTTTGGACAAGTAATAGACTACTCCTCTGCATCTGGGAAACGAGAGCAGTAGAGGCTACAATAGCTGCAACCCTTTGATGTATTTCCTGCTCTCAAAAGCTGCAGCTTTTGCCACCTGTCCGTTGACACCGTGGATTTTTAACACTATATAACACAGCTTTAGCTACCGCGTATGTCCAAAACTGAGAGGTTTGGGCTTGACTCCCTCTGAAGTTTTCTCTGTGCGTAACAATTTTTTTGCTGTCTTCTGTGTTTGGTAAAACTGCAGTTGCCAGTTTTGTTCCAAACTTCTGCTTTATGCTGCTTTGTATGGTTTTATACTCCAGCAACATCCCCAGGTACTGCGAAAGCTTTTCCATCCGGTCCTTGGCTAGGTGGGTGCTGCCTGTGACCTGCTGGTTTACTGGTAAAAATGGGATTATGGGAGAAACTCAAAGAGAAGATTGGGGAAAAAAAAACCCTCTCTCCTGGAGATAGTTTGATGGACACCGCAGTGATATTTCTCAAGGTGACATGAAGGAGAACAGATTGCTTACACCTGGGGGAGACACCCAGCAAAATACAAATAGAGTAATAGAGCGGCTGGAGAGCAGGGTTCCCCCTGGCTTTACACAGCACAGAGATTTCCACATTAATTGCTGTCAGCATGGAGACCCCTTGACATTATTAGGTCAAAGAAAGGTGCTAATCCATCACAGAAAATGGCTCGGCGCTTGATTTGTATTCATTTATCTTTGCTCTGCACAAATGCTTTGTTCCTTATCCTTCTTTGAATCGGGCCAGTCTAATATATTGGCATCTCAATCATCATTTGGCTCCTACTGAGATGAAGAAGCGGTGGCCGGGCCTTCAGGGCCGTAACAGTAAATCAATGATTTATTAGCAGGACTAGGGCAGGAAGGTGAAGAGGATCTTGAAGAAAATAGGGAGTTTGGAGACTGTAGCATTTTTCTGTTCGTGTTTGATTATTCATCCCTGAAGAATTGTAAAAGAGCAAAACCAAAATGAAACCAAGCATCTTCAGGTTTCAAAGCATGGTGGTGAAAAATTGATGCCTTTATCTTTGTGTCTTATGATGGTGATCTTGCAATTAGCCCGTGAAGGTACATGCGGAAACCGAATGGCTCTGCCCAGATAGCTACAGTGGATATCAGGTTCCATCGGGATTAGGAAGAGCGTGTCCAGCTCTGCTGGGGCGCCCTTTGCTTATTGTGCCATTTGCAGGGAACGAGGTGAGGGGGAGGGAGACAAATGATGTCGGGGGTTAAAGGAGACAGAGCGTTATGAGTTCATCAAGACCCTGAACACTTTTAGGAAAAATAAAATATTTCCAAGATAAGAAGCAGAAGTGTATCTTATTCGACTGTTTTCCAGCACTCTCCCGTTCTTTCACTAATTCCTTCATCGGAGAATGTTTGGGGATTTTTAGCTGTTCCTTTCCCACCATCTTCTTCCATGTATCTGTTTCCAGCCTCTCTGAGTCTCCTCTGTGCTCCCTTCCCTTCCCTGTTACTGTGGTATTTCTTTTGGGGAAAAAGATGGGTCTAGAGTAAAATTTCAACTCCAAATAAGTCTACGTTGTGGAGCACCTGGGTTTCAGATCCGAGTGATGAGTCCTGTCTCCTATTCCAGTCTTTACTCCGATCTGCACTTTGAAATTCCCTAAGTGGAGCTGCAGTGCAGTCGCGTTTTAGCCGTTACCAACTTGTCCCTGTTTTCACAGAATGGTCTCTTATTCAAAGAGACTGTTGCATCAATAATTTGGTGAAAGAAACGGAGTGCCATTTGAGGAAAAAGTGTTCTTAGATAGTTGGGCCTCCCCCAGCCTGCATCTACCACGGCTCTAGCTTTTGCTTTCCTCCATGACAAATTTAAAAAGCCTTCTAAGACATTTTTTTTTCTTGGCAATAGTCAAAGCTATTAATGTTACTAGGATATAGTGGTTGCATACAAACAGCTGGATCCAAAAAGTGATTACTGATGTGGTGTGGGATTATTTATGTGGTATGGATCCTTGCTTTTCAAGTACTTCCATGCTGTGCGACTCTGCTATGCAGCAGTAGAGATGCTGCACGTTGCCATCAGAGAGAAAATCGCAACGTAGAGCAGCGTGGTCTGGGTTCAGCAGAGAACCAACAACATACAAAACAGGAGCATTATCTTACAGCCTAATGAATCTTATGAGGAGCGATTGAAGGAGCTGGGACTGTTTAGTTTGAGGAAGAGGAGGCTGAGGGGAGACCTCATCGCTCTCTACAACTACTTGAAAGGCCATTGTAGAGAGATTGGTGCTGGTCTCTTCTGACAGGTAATTAGTGATAGAACAAGAGGGAATGGGCTCAAGCTGCAGCAGGGGAGGTTTAGGCTGGACATGAGGAAAAAATTCTTCCCAGAAAGAGTGGTCAGACACTGGAATAGGCTGCCCAGGGAGTGGTGGAGTCACCATCCCTGGAGGTGTTTAAGACTCGTTTAGATGTGGTGTTGGGGGATATGGTGTAAGGGGGAACTTTGTAGAGTGGAGATGATGGTTGGACTCGATGATCCCAAGGGTCTTTTCCAACCTAAATGGTTCTATGATTCTATGAATATGGAAGTTTAATAGACAGAGGTAATACTATGATCATTTATTAAAAAAAATAAAAAGTTTTTCCAGCTATGTTATTTTTTGGTCAATGGAAGGATCTTCTTCTGAGAGCCAGTTTTCCATTGTTTTCCGAAGAAATGCAGGAAGGTTCCCTGTAATCTTAATCTTCGCCACCAGTGTGAGAGATGCATATGTATTTTATTTTATATTTTATGCATATATATTTTATATTTTTATGCCTGCTTTTTTGTTTGTCCTTCCTCGGGTCATCTTCTCTAGGAAATGGGTTGCCGTAGTCCTGCTGTTTGACTAGCCCCTGACTGTGACCATGGGCAAGTTATTTTAGCGCAGTATAATTCAAGATCCCTCGAAAGATAACTGCCCTCTTGATTTTGAAAGGGATTTAGAAGAGCGGGACACAGTCTGGTGGATAAGCAGGTGGGCACCCCCCCAGTTTGTGTCCTACCCCTCGGGTCCCGCAGAGTTTGCCGGCAGTGATGGGGACGGGGCTGAGCTGCTCTTCTGGCTGAAGTGCAAGAAACGCCACTTTATTTTGCGGTTAGCAGCGAGGGTTCCGTAGCATTTAAAGGAAATGATTTTGGTTCTCTCTCTGGTAGAGATTTGTGGGCACAAAATCACGACGTTATTTTTGCTTATTGTCTGTGAGAAGAAGCACTTCTGTATTTGGAGCTCTTCTGGCACGTGTGTGTTCCCGCTCTGAGCTCCGCGGTGTTATTCCTTCTGGGGACACTGCCAGCGTCCCTGTGTTTACAGTTTTGTAAAGTAACAAGAACCTGTCCCGCTTCAAAAAGTACTTTCCTTTTTAGTTCTGCTGTAAGGTAATTTTTGCCTTTTTTTAAGCGTCTCACCTGAAGGAGGTCACCTCTACAAATAGCTATGTTCCAAGTGTCAAGAAAATAATTGCGTGCCCTGAAATGCTGTAATTGACTCTCGCGTGGAAGAAAGCTTTAAGAAGATAGCACGCTGGCAAAATCAGTTGGGTTGAATGGTTGAATCCATTACAGATAAGGCACGCAGGTGTAATAAAGATAGCAAATTGTATTTTCCCTGTTTAAAAAAAAATACGAAATTGAGATTCTAACTTTCATCCGTGTTAAAAATGTGAAACCCGTGGAAGTGTTTCCAGATTCTTCAAAGAACCGTGCCCATGCAGTCTGAACACTATAAACATTGCTGCCTTTTATGCTTATGCAAAAAAGATGCCGTTCTAGAATAAAAATATGGGCGACCTGTTTTTTCTTCCGAGCTATTTAGACTTCTAAAACAATGCTGGGGATCCGTTAATCTGAGTGGTTTCCTGACTAAGTATTTAGATCTTAATGTAAATGTCTATAAATAATATAGCGGCAGCGGCATTCTTTTGAAAACAAAATTCAAAGGGGTACTGTTTGAGAAGTGAATACTTGCTTAGGGCAGTTATATTTAGGGCTCTAATGGAAGTGTACAAGTTATGCTTTTTATACAAACTATAAATGGCTGCAACCAAGAGACTTAGACTTTGAAATGCCTTTGGCATTTATGCGATGAGAGAGACGGGCCAGAGCCTTGTAGTGGAGTTGTTGGGGGTGTTTTTTTCTGCTAGTTTTACAAATATTGCCAAATTCTTACGGAGTTGCTACCCCTAGAGGGTACATTCAAAATAGATATTGTATCTGCTTTTGTTTGTGACTCGTGTTGAGCCTTGAAAGGCTGAATCCTGGAAAGAGCACAAGGATGATGATGATGGGGGGGATAAGGAAGAAGAATGCAGATGTGAAAATAGAGAGTAAAAAAGGAGCTAGAAGCCAGAGCAAGAGGCATACAACATGGAAAAAAATCCAAGCATGAATTCAGATGGTATGGGATGGTCCTTTGGAACCACACATAATGTGAGAAACAGGCTACGGTGTTGCAAAGATCGAGGGCGAAATTCAGCAGTTGGTGAGTAAGTGGAATTCCTCAGCTCCGCTTCTGAGTCTTTAAACAAATTGCTGATTGTTGAAAAGCTCTCCGGGATGCTTTGATGTGAGGAAACAGAAAGTTGCAAAATGCTGTCATTCGTAAGAGAGTGATTTGTTGTATTATGGGGGGGGGGGGTGGGTGGGAAACTGCCAAATACTTCAAGTGTTTGTTTGAGGAAAGAAAAATTAAAAGAGGAATAGCTTCTGTTCTGAGATAGAATTGTTCCTAGTCTTTAGCGCTGTCAAAATACTCGTAGAGAGTAAACCCTGTCTAAGGGCACATGTCAAACAGAAACGTCGTTATCTGTATGGTGGAAGTTTGTGTTTATCCCTGTCCCAAAAACTTGCGCTCCCTAAAGCGAATATTGGGCTCCGGGCAGTTTTGGGGTAAGAATGACAGAGCTTGTGACTCATGAACTACTCATGCAACACAAATGTTGGCGTGAGCAATTTACTTTAGCTACACTGATAACAACATTGGAGATTAAACTCTAGGTATCAAATCTACAATATACTGTGTGTCGTCTGGCCGGTGACTCAGGACCTGAACGATGTGCGTCTGCAGGCGTGGTCTGCACGGGCTCAGCCCCGCGAGGCTCCAGGCATTGCCCTCTCGAGGTCAGACTTTATGGTCCCCAGGCCGGGCTGTGTTTCTCTTAGACAAAATTGCAATTTTATATTAAGTGACAGATGCGTATTTTACCCTGACAAAACCGCAACGGCGCAGCTGTGCATCAGAGGGCTGGTGTTGCCGACAGCTAATAGAGACAATCTTGAGTCCTCTAAAAAAGACCAGTCCTTTGGGTGCAGCAGTTGGGTTACTGTTGAGTTCCTATTTCCTCATGGCTCTTTAAAATAACCATAGCTCTTATGATTCTCTAATGTTTTAGGTCATTAACTGATGTAACTCCAGTGTTGATGGTTATTACTAAGTGACCACGCTTTCTAAAATTTTACTTTAATGACATGTTAACTGCAGCTGGGAGAGTCTAACCAGCGTAGATTTTATCAGACCAAGGGCTCCCTTGTATAAAGAAGTTGATGGGCAGGGGTCATGTAGAGTAAGCTCTTTCCAAAGATGACTCTGGAATAGCTGAGAGGGGATTGCATGAGATTATTCTGGAGTAATGTCCTGCTCAGATTCTCCATCTAGATGTTCCCTAAGAAAAGGAACTGGGAGTGACAGAGGGTATAAATTTACTCTCCTCTCTTTGTGTTTGGCAAGCGTACAGATCATGGGATGTATAAATAGAAGAATTGAACGCAAGTAAAGAGAGGTCATTATGGCATGTACAAAGAGCTTACTCAGACCACATCTGGAGAACTGGGCATGATTCAAAGACCATATTTCAGGAAGGACAGTGAACAATAAGGAAAGGATTAGAAGAGGGTATTGTAGAGGGTACGAGGGCTCTAGCTGGTGCCTGCAGTTGCTGCAGTCCAACTGGTTACTCCAAATGAAGCTATTTTTACTGTAAAACCACCTTAATTGGAGACTTCTAAAGAATTCCAAGGGAATGGAGAAAGCGATATAAACCTCTTCTCCCTAAGCTTTCTAATCCCCACAGTAATGCCACTAAAGGACTTGGTGTTTCTGGAGTTGCCGTTGTTTACCTGTCATCTCTCTCTCTTTTTTTTTTAATAAGGTTCGTTTCTTAGCTTTCGTATATTGTTTCTTGTGTGTACATATATTGTTTCTTCTTTATCGTTTCTCATGGTATTTTTGCTATATTCTATCCACATCAGAATCTCTATTAGGCTTAAACCCATTTTGCAGTTCTTAAGCCTCTCAGTTGTGTAAAACTTCTTTTCTTGTATCATAAGCTTCATTGAGGTGGAATTCTACATTGTGACAATATTGTGTCCTTTCATCTGGGAAGTAGCTGTGTCTTGGAGAGCTTTGGGATTGGTGAAGGTAAAAAGGGCTACGTAAATGGAAGATGGACTGTTGTAAAGGGACGAAAAATGTGCTATTGACACATAGGGGAAATGGGGACACTGCTGAAATGTTGGGTAGCATGAAGGAGTAAGAAGAGAATGAGACATGAAGCAAGAACACTGCTTCTGTCATACCATCCTTTGCAGGAATGAAACAACGTCCCCGTTTTCCAGGTAAGTGAACTGGGACGCTGAGTCAACTGGTCAGGGTTTACACAACTAGTTAATGCCAAGTCTTCTGCCTGTTGGACCACAGTCATTTTTTGGCACAGGATTCTGGTTTTGTATTTCTTTCACAGTGTTCATAAACTGTTTATACCATGCCTCCTAAAACTTTCTCTCTGTTTTTTCATTGATATTTATAGCCCAATATGGGGTTTTCTCTTTAATGCGCCTTACTGGATCCAGACAATAAGAGTCCTAGAAACACAGACCGTTTCATCTCTCAGTGTAACGTTAGAGTCTGGTGCGGGTCTTCGCCTGCTCTCAGACCTTGCGTTGAAGATCCGATGCCTGGAAAACCACGCGTGCAAAATTGTAATGGATCAGCCTAGTTTTAGGGATGTCCTCATTCACGTGCTGGCACACACGCTCCTTTTCGAAAGCAGTTGTAGTCACGGTACTAGGAAGCATTTACGGTTTATATTTACAGATCGTATTCTCAGAGGTCTTCTACTCTGACGTATAAAAGGTAGCATGGTTCTGCAAACCTAGACTACAGCCCCGCAGTCATGCCATACATTTCAAATCTCTGGATCCAGGTTGTGAGAACAAGGGCTCTGTGTTGGCCAGTTTCATACAGGTAAGGTCCAATGGCACCGGGATTCTGAACTGGGAGATGTGGACTTTGCAAAGAGCTGGTTCTGAGCAGAGATGCTTCTTTTGTCTCTTTCTCCATCTAAGAAATGGAAACAAGGACGATCACCATCTCATAAAAGCACCGATGCCTTTTATCTTGCTGCTGCTGCTGCTGCTAAAGATAAAATTTGCTAGGTTTTGGCAGTCATTAAAATATAAGCCAAGGATATGTTCCCTTGAGCTTATGTTCAATTAAGCACTTGGGGCCAAGCCAGGTTAGCGGTTGTCCAGAAGACCACAGGGATATGGAAGTGGATTAATGACTCAATAAATACTGACTTGGTACTAAACCAAGGCCTTTCTCCTACGTTTATAGTCATTTGCAATCCTGTATATCATAGTTGGATTCAAATATAATAATTCTTATAGAAGAACTCCGCTGCTTTCATGGCTTTTGGACCACAAGGTGCTGCAGTGACCCCGAAAAAGGGTAGTGGATTTTGAAAGTGCTTTAAAACTCTGTTTTAGGGTATTTTCATACTTCAGTCAAACGGTGCCTGTTGACACTGAGCTACGTGAAGGACCAGACTGCATGCTTGAAGACACCACATCTCTGATAACATTCCTGAAGTCCAGGTGAAATGCATTTTGTTCATTTGAAGGTGACGTTGTCTCTGTGAGCAGTTAGACCGAGACCGGGGAGCCCACGGAGGGCCTGGTGAATCCGACAGATCTGTCCAGAAGTCTCCGATTAGGACAGCAGCTCAATGGAGAGGTTCAGTTGAGCACTTGCAGAAGATTTAAAGATCTCTCTCTTCTTGAAGCTCCTCCCTCTTCTGCTTTTCCTCCTGCTTTCAATTACAGTATTACTGTTTAATGTGGACGCAGATACAAGCAACTGCGTTTGATTTTTCTTACTGCTGACAGAGACAAACTGAAAGAGATGCCTGCCCGCTTTATAGCAGAAGCCACGTTATTTTCCTATATGTTAGCAATTATGTGCATTGTCTCCTGATCACAAGTCTTTCTCACAATCCGTAGCATGACTGTAGTTGATTATAGAGCCTGATGTGTTTAGATTTGAGTCGGTTATATCAGGAAGACTTTGGTTGCTTGGTTTTTTGGGGGAGTGGGGAGCCTTTGTTTATATTCTGTCAGAATGATTCTGTCTCATTTCATAAATAACGGAGAGTTGAGCTTTTTTCTAGCGGTGGTAGTTCGGCAAGAAGAAAACAGAGCTTCAGGAACTGGCAGTAATTCTCGGTGGTGTCCTGTCCTCTGAATTCATTGGCAAGAGGGAACTGGAGGGCATTGTGTTGCTCGGTAGAATGGGAAACAAAGATCAAGGAAAACCTTGAATGCTCCTTGCCATGAAGAATTACAGGACTTTGTGCAAGGTGACAGCCATCCTGATGTCCTGGCCAAATTCCGATGTGGGAACTGCAGTTGCAATTGGACGAGGTTTTTACCGGGTCCGTTGACATCAGTGGGATTTGGCTCTTCACTTCAGCGGAGTCAGGTCATCGCTATCTGCCGTCCAAATGTTGGCCTTCCAAATCACAGCTCGGTGCAGTGGCATCAGCTCTTGTTCTCACCTCCCAGAAGGTCTCTTATGGAATTTATCACAAACCAAACCTTGCAAAAGTACACCGATGCTGGAGACCGAGACCATTTTTTCTTACTCTACATTTCTGGAGCGTATTCACAGCAGTTGTGATTTCACATATGTGGCTTTTTGCGGTACTAGGGGCTTTTGGAAACAATTTCTAACATATAAAGATGATCCTGACTTTTCAGAGGGCTTTTGTTTCTGGTTGGTTTGGCCAAATAGATACTTGTTTCCTGTCATTCTAATTTGTATTATGGTAGTGTTCAGTAACGGTTGCCACTGGTTTAGGTGCTGTGCAAACAGAACGCACAGAGAGAATCCTTGCCTAGGAAACCTGTTTTTTATTCTGGCCAAAGGGAGAAATCAATACACATTGTATTGTCTCATAGATTTTACTAGGTTTATCAAAAAAAAAAAAAAAAGACATTTTTGCTGTGTCAGTAGCTTATAGTGTGTGCCCCTGTCCTAATTATATTCCTGATTCTTTGCCTAACCTGTCATTAATACAGGCAGAGCGTTTCTGAAATAAGGGAGTTAGTATCCTGCACAATTTTCATGAGGAATCCCAGACAGCAGAATTCGAGTGCTTTCCAGACAAGTCCGCTTGGCCCTTTGCCATGTGTCAGTGGCCCCATCGTAACCTCCAGACACCATGCAAGTGTTGGAAAGTCGTCAAATGGCTGATGAGTTAATCACTAGGAAGTTGTCTCCCAACGTGAAGGATTTAGATTAGAGAAAGCACAGAGAAAATCATTACAGCGACGTAAAAATGGTGGCTAGTCCTTTTTCATGAATGAAACCTGCAAAGAGCATAACGTGTGAAGAAGGAAAGCTGGAGAGGGACTTTTTACAAGGGCATGTAGTGATAGGATGAGGGGGAACGGTTTTAAACTGGAAGAGGGGAGATTTAGATGAGATCTGAGGAAGAAATTCTTTGCTGTGAGGGGGGTGAGCCCCTGGCCCAGGTTGCCCAGAGAAGCTGTGGCTGCCCCATCCCTGGAGGGGTTCAAGGCCAGGTTGGACGGGGCTTGGAGCAACCTGGGCTGGTGGGAGGTGTCTCTGCCCAGGGCAGGGGGTGGCACTGGATGGGCTTTAAGGTCCCTTTCAACCGAAGCCATTCCATGATAACATGGTTACTTTAAAAAATACTTGAAATAAGATTTTAAAACATTCAAGTCTTTAAAAAGAATTCAGCTGAAGGCCTGCATTTGCTTGTGTCACGATACTAAAAGAGCAGAACTTGATACCGGCCTCTGAATTATCACGGGACATTAGGATTCCTTACAGAACTTGCCTTGCTTGAGGACCTGACTGATTGTGCAGCTGGAGGGAACCACGCGGGGCCCTGCAGAGCCCTGCTGCCCCTGGGAGCGGTCGCGATGTAGCCAAAGCTCTCAGCAGAGCGGCTGCACCTCTCACAGCAGAAAGATGTCCAAGAGTGTGAACAGACTTTTCCCTGGACCTAGCTCAGGTTGTGGAAACCTTTTCAGTCGGTGTTCAAAAGCATCAAATTACAGACAACAATTTCAAAATCTTCAGGTAACCAGAATAATTTGAGTTTAAGGAACTGCTTAACTGGAATTTCACCCAGTCGTGACTGCCTTTTAAGATCGTTGGCAGCCAGTGCCCACAAACAGGTTTCATATATTAACTGAGGTAGAATAAATATGCCTTTATTTCCAGCTGCTATTTCAAAGGCTGTGGAAATCTCAGAAACAAATTGTTACCCAGCCGTGCCTTAATGGCAGCGCTACAAACGTGCTTTCAATTGGGCTGCTGCAGGGTGTTGCCTCACGCCATTCTAGAGAGGCGACTTCTTCACTCCTCCTGCTCGTGAGGTTTGATCCAAGCCGCGCTCAAATTAATAGGCTCTCACTAACTTCACCTGGGCTTGGATCCTGTACTTAAAATCCTGGTTAATTAAAAAAAAAAAAAGGGGGGGGGGACCAGAACGCCAGGATACAGCCAGGGATGTGTAGGAAACACAGCGTAGACCACATCAGAGAAAATACTGTAAGAAGAGCGGTGTGCATGCTGGAATGGTTCGTTCCTGCACGGTAATTACGTGCTGTTTCACATTGTTGTTTTGTGGGGAAAACACGTTCTTGAACGTCAGGAAATAAATCGGCAGTTTTAACGTTGATTTCAAACAGAGAGAGTGTTTTGACATGAATTGATTTACTTCAGTTGCAGTTTTGCTTATTTAGCTAGCCATGATTAAAACCAGCGTTGCCACAAATATAAAAATAGAGAAATGTGAGTGCCAGATAGAAACAGACATTGCCCTTATGGTTTATACCATTCTAACACATTTTGACTGCAGGCTTCTCGATTTGGGTGGGAGGAGAGCAGGTACCACCATTTGGGGCACAAGTAGTCATCACAATGCAGTTGTCTCTGTTATCAAACAATGTGCTTTTAATTGGTATTAAGTCCTGTTCCTAATTATAGTATCAGTGGGCAGAGCTTGACTGCAGATGTCCTTCCGCCCGAGTTTCTGATCTGAAGAGCAAAGATGATGCTTTTCCAACTCTTCCTCCCCGTATGGAAGAGGAAATCCCGATTAGCGTGCTGCAAGGCGCAGTAACTGTCGGGTACGTTCTACTTTGCTGCCCGCTTGGCTGCTGCTCTCTGTCTGTCTCAAAAGCAGCGTCGAGAAGGGTGTTCTCTCATTCCCAGGCCTGTTCATACCTAATCGAGACCTGCCAGACGTGGGGAGCCTTTGTGAAATCGCACATGTAGGTAATGAGGGCCTGAGTCATACCCCGCTGCCAGCCCAGGGAAAATCCCCAGTGGCATCATCGGGCTTTGGCGCGTGGCCAGAGTCTCGGAAACTTCCTTATTTCTCTCTCCTACATCGGGGATATTCCTCAGCTGTACCAAGGCAGATGAGAACATAAATCTCGCCCACAACTATCTGGTATGAGTAATTTTTCCAAAAGTAAATAAATCATCCCAGTTTCCTCTTACCCGCAGCACCTGGCGAAGAGTTAACTGAAAAACTGAGGAAACGTTGTCTCATTTGTGAGTCGACTTAAATCATGCTACAAATCTTTATTTTTAATGCCTTGTTAGAAAACAGAACCAACTGAAACTGGCTGGCAGAGGAAATGTCCCCCTTTCGCCCTGCCCCCACCTCTGCCTGGCTTCGTAATGTAACTGCCAGTTTCTGTTTTCGCCTCTGTAGAATTATATGCCCCTATTTGAAACTCGTGACAAATCAGTCTATTTTCATTCTCCCTCTGCCATAAATTCAATCCATATGTCTTAAAACATCCTTTCATAGCTTTAACATGGAAAAGGAAGTGGCTTAGGCTCTGTACAGTGTATTTAAAGCAAGCTCTCCTCGTTTGCATGCATCGCTTCTGTTAGCTCTTAAAGCCTCCACTTCCTAATTATTCAGGTTACGGAGGGCATTGGCAGAGTTTTCTCCATTAACTAACAGTGATGTACAGTGAAGAAGCACAACGGCATAAATCATTCCCTTATTCTCAAAAATATCCAGGAAGTTTTTGATGCAGCCCTTGGCGTTACCACCAAGCAGGATGCAAAGCGGATGTGAAAAGGGTAGGAGAGATCAATTCGGCATAAAATTTCAAAAGAAAACCTCAAGACAAAGAAACAAAGCTCTTGCACAATGCGCTGCCCTTCAGCCGGCGGGGTTTTGTTTGACAAGAATACGCGGCACCTACGTGACAGGAGGTCGCCGCAATAGGAGTAAAGTATCTCCACATCTGAGGCTGAACCGGGGTCAGAAGGTGAGGGTGGGAAGGAAACGTGGGTCTAAGCTGAAAGATACTGGTCTGGCCGTGCATGGATCAAAGTTGAAAAATCAAAAATACAGGATGCAGCAGGGTAAGAGCACGGGCAGTCGTGGCTGTAAGCGTCCTCGTGGGAAATCATGGAAAATTTGGGCCGGGGGATGCTTCTGGAATTATCCATAATTAAAAATATGGTAGCAACAGGGGTGCGGGAACCCTGGCTGAGTGGACTGCAAAAGGCTTTTCAGAGTCCTCCTACACTACGTTTCCTCAGGTCCGCTCTCCCAGCCCAGCCTCAGGCATGTATCCACGCTCCCCACCTCGCGTTCCCACCCTTCCCTCTGTGCCGCACGGAGCAATCGCGTGGCCAAAGGGTGACAAAATTCACTTCGCTAATTTGAAGACAAACTATTCTCTACCTGAAAGGAGGCTGTAGCGAGGTGGGGCTTGGTCTCTTCTCCCAAGTAAGAAGTGATAGGACAAGAGGAAGTGGCCTCAAGTTGCACCAGGGGAGGTTTAGGATGGATATTAGGAAAGATTTCTTCACTGAAAGGGTTGTCAAGCATTGAAACAGGCTGCCCAGGGAAGTGGTGGAGTCGCCATCCCTGGAGATATTTAAAAGCCGGGTAGACGTGGTGCTGAGGGACATGGTTTAGTGGTGGAGTTGGCAGTGTTGGGTTGATGGTTGGACTCAACAATCTGAAAGGTCCCTTCCAAGCCAGGCGATTCTGTGATTCTATTCAACTAATGGATTTCTGGGAGAAAGCAGGGGGGGCTATATATTTTTGGATCTCTGTGTTGCACTGACTTGCATCGTGGCTGCAGATCTGCCATGCTCAACCAAAGATAACGGGTGAAAAGGATGACGGGGGGTGGGACACGGTGAATGCCCCTTTTAGGGACTGCCTGCACCTTAATGTGAAACGGTATGTCGAGTTTTTTGTAGCATCCCTGGTCTTCGCGGCCATTCCCATCAAATTCACCCAAATGGTGTCTAATTTGCCAACAATGCAAATGAGTTGTCAGGATATGCAGAAAGTAGGATGGGGTCCCAACAACAACTCCCCGACACTGCTCGCAAATCCGTCGTTCTGCTCAGTTACTGCCCGTTAATGCTCCTGTGCGCGAGAAGATAAAATGGAAGGAGTGTGTGTGTGTGGTAAATGCGTGTGCGCGATGTAATTATCTTTCTAATCTCTCTCTCTTGCAGAGGGGTGATTTATGGAGATGAAAATATTGCCAACCTTAGGACGTGTGGGCGTAGTTTGGCGTATCCTAAAGTTCGCACATGTAGAAACCAACGTCTGTGCGTGCAGGTTCAAAGACCTGGCAGAGCCCGTGGTTTTGTTTTCAGGGTTGCAAAGATTTGCAGCTCCCGTTTGCCTTAGATGGACTCGAGGTTATCTCCCACACCTCTAAACATCAGGCCTTTATAGCGAGCAATCTGCATACAGCTGTTCCAAACCAAGCTGTCTGTGCACAGCTGCGCTGTTGTATAAACAATATTAGAGACTTCACTAAAGCTTTTCATGTAGTTTTATCTCAACTGCAATTTGTTTCTAGTTTTTAAAGGCTGTGGAAACATCCAGCCTTACCCCCTGGAGCCTAGTTTCACCGTTTCAACCATTCCAATGGTATTTACAGCGCTGTTTGATTTTACTTGAACTGTTCAAAAGACCTCAAATCCCCGGAGAAAGGTGCAAAGGTGTTCAAATTCGCTGTCGCTCCTATCAGTAGAGACTTGCTTTTCGGCTCCAGTGACTTCGTGTGTAAGAGGTCTGTTCCTTGCTCTCGTCCCCAGGTGTGCTCTCCCTGCCCGCCTACTTCAGCCCCTACAACGACGGCTCCGTGTGCAGCGATGGACGGGCCGATGCTTACGCCCAGCTGGAACTCCGAACCTTAGAGCAATCTCTGTTGGCAACTTGCGTTGGAAGCATCTCCGAACTGAGTAAGTTTTGGATGTGAGCGACCGTGGGTTTCTTTCAGGGAAGCAGGAGAGCCAGTCCCTCCGCTCTTGAGGTCAGTGGGAGCGTTGCCATTGTTGACAGTGTGAGCGGCTTTTGGCTAACGTTGTGTAAGATTTAATTGTCTCGTGGTGCTGTTTATGAAATTGGGGTTGTTTCATTAGACTACTTTATATTGAATTCACCTTGGAGATGTATTAGATGTGGCTTTTCTCGAGCCTTTTGGTAGTTAGTGGTGTTAGTGCCAGCAGAAGATAGATGCTTTTGCCTGGATGCCTCTGGAGGTTTTCTCCTACATTTGTGGAACAGAGCAGTGGCACCTTCCTCAGATGGCGAAGAGGGTTCTCTTTGTTAGTGTGTGTGCGGTGGAAATGTCAAGGGCGCAGGATAGTCAAGGAAAAGCTTTTTGGTTACTTAAAAAACAAAAAACGGAGGAAAAAAAAATCTGAGAGCACTTTGGTAACAAAAACTTGTTCAAAACCTTCTTTTTTAATGCTAACCAAATGAAATGTTCCATTCCTAGACTACTCAAAAGCCCCTTTAAAGTAAACAAACATGATTTGTGTTTTCCCGGACTACTTTTCCCTTGCAACATTTCTGCTGGCATCACTCTCGTAGTCTCCACCATCCGAATGCTAATGAATGTCAGGGCCGGCAAGGAGTTCGCGGGTTTCACCATTTATTTTGCAACCTGCCTTAATTTGAGGTTTTCAAATTCCTTTAACACACCTCTATTTATCCTGGAACACAAGAGAGCATTTGTAGCATGGGCCTAAGATTGAATACGGCTCCCTCTCTCTCTCTTCCCCCTTCCCTGCTTTGGCCAAGTTGGTCATTACATCTAGTGAATAGATCTCCTGATACAGTTGCCTACTTTTTTTTTTTTTTTTTAAAAACGTTGCTGCACATTGCCAGAAAAATAAAGAGGGTGAGTGTGCAAAGGAGAAGGAACGTTATTCTGAGCTGAAAATTTGAATTCCAGATGCCTTTCTGCTATAACTGCGCAGGCTTCTATGTTAGTACCAACGCTGGAGGATTCGTGACGCTCTCGTAAAACATTTGGATCCTGGAGAGTCGGGAGCTACTGAAGTGGCAAGGCAGAGATGTTAGAAGGTTTTTCCATTCTGAAGTGGGTCCCTAAATTGAACATACTATGAACGACCAAACAAGTGGCACAGCGTTGCATTGCAAACCGAGGTTTTTAATCCTCTATCGATCTGAATTATTAATAATACTGTTGTGTTTGGACATAGAGTAGCTTTGTCGGGGTTTCTCCCTGACCTGTTAGATATAAATGAATAAATAATAACTCCTAAGAATTTCAAAGGGAGGTGCGACTAATTCACATGTGGCACGCCGAAGTTCGGGTCGCCTTCTCAGGAACCAGCTTTGTGATGGCACGACCATTTCAGTTCCGTCCTTTCCCAGTATTGTAACTGTAGGACACAATGGAGTAGCGTTTCCTGTGAGAGTTTTAGGGGACTGTAAAAAAATAAAGCAACAGAAGATTCTCCCAAGGAAAAAATAGATCCTAGCCACGTGTACTAACCTATAGTAATCGTTCAGCTCACGGGTATAGCAGTCCCACTACTCAAAGATGTAGTGGCTGAAATCTTTACTGCAAAGCTCTTGAGAGTTTGCAATGCACCACAATAAAAGGAGCGTAAACAGGGTGTGCCCAAAGCAAGCTTACTGCACAAAGACCAGCTTTATGTGCCTGCAGAGCTGCTGTCCTGGGGTCATTGCTCTGCGAACTTTTTAAAAATGTGCAGTCTTAAAATCCTTTCCGAGTAGAAGCTATGTAATACAGGTTGCCTCCTTCCAGGCCTCGAGTCCACCAGTACTCTGACGTAGAGGCAGGTTGGCTCCAGTTCAAAGACCAAGAGCAGCCCCGAAAGCTCCTGGATTGAGCGTCTTACAAGGCTCAGGGGCACATTTCTGGCAAGCTTCTGCCAGTCGGCATGATAAAGATTGGCTTTTTAATAAGAGAGTCAGGTCTTGTTATTCTGGAGAAACCTGCAGCAGACCCCTAAAAGAAGGGATTTCTCTATGGAACGGAACATCATTAATTTGTCACAAGTGCCTGGGTGGGAGGGTAGAAAGTTATAACCCAGCTGAAAGAAATGGGAACAATCTCATAACATAAAATGGCGATGCTGGCGATGAAAGTATTTGTACTGGTGTTACTGACCTTGCCGTGTGAAAGCTGTACTCCCAGCTTGGGCAGAGGACGTTTTACAAAGATACCAGTAGTTTTTGTAGGCGGGCAAGAAACTGGTACGCGTGACTGGAAAGAGGAGAAAACCAGCATTAAAACAGGACAGAAAAATCCCTGTAAAGCTGTTGCTCGGAATGTATGGTGACTGAGAGAAGTTTCATTCTGTACTGTCAAGCTAAAACTTGTTATTGGAAAGAAAGTTAAATTTCCTATACAGCAACCTCCAAAGTGGCAGCTTGAGGACAGCTTATGCCTTTGTGGAGGAAAAAGAATACGTGGCACACAAAAGACATTTCTTTTCTTCGCCGCGAGAGATTTTATTTAGGTCAAAAGGTATACTTAAGAGGACTGTGGATGAATAATAAAGAGATGCTTTTTGCGTTCTTTCTCTTGGTGCAGGTGATTTGGTATCACGAGCAATGCACCACATGCAGTGCTTGAACACCATCCGCCCAGGAATGAGCCCCATTCGGCAAACCAGGCAGCAGCAACCCATCTCCTGGTCCCCTGATGCTCTCCACACCCTCTACTACTTCCTACGCTGTCCTCAGATGGAGTCCATGGAGAACCCCAACCTTGACCCTCCAAGAATGACCCTGAACAACGAACGGTATGTGGGTTGGCCAACTGTTAGTAGTCAGGGAGTTGGGCTAAGAAGGTCTCCTTTTGTAGAGTGACTGCGTCTGCACGGGCAGCTCAGGCCGCTTTGTGGGATGCTGCCTATCAGGCATCAGTTATTCCTGCAGTCAGGCCAGGTTATGTTGTCAGCCTTGCCAAGTTTACGAAGCCTTGGAATCGGAACTGGAAAGTGAGCTGTTTTTTCATGCAGTCTTTCCGAGCGAGGCATATACTCTATGCTGCCAACGAGGCTTGTCTAGAGACGCTGCCAAAAGTACATGTGGTTGCCTAAAGCAGTAAAGACCTTACCAAAGAAAATGTTACCTTCTGAATAGTGCCAATTAACAATTGTCATCATTCTCGGGAAAAGCAGTGTCATTTGCCCTGGAGAGGCTTGAAGGGATTTATGAACATCCTTTTTAAGGATTACTTCAGTTGATGCTGCGTGTCTGGTATAGAAAGAAATTTATATAGGAAGCCAAGAACTAAACAGAAAATGCAGTGGGTCTCCCTACCTTCTGCCAGCATCATAACTGACTCTGAAAATAGGCCCATTATTAGAGTGGGTCAGAAATTTTCCAGTGGGATGTTTTTTTCTGTTAGAAACCTCCCTGGTTTCCTTCCTGCCCAGCTCCTTGGCAGTCTGCCTGACAGGCTGGTGGCAGCGGAGAGCTGAGGAGCCCTCGGAGCTCTGGCGGCCACGAGTTGAGCTCCTTGACAGGTCAGGCAGCTCCCGCTCCTCAGCCCAAAGGTAGACCGATAGCTGCCTGCCTTGCAGTTGCATCCTGCGGGGAGGCCCAGGCCTCACTGGACTTGTTAGGTTTCCCCAGTTTGACATGCATATCCAACTGTGTAATTATTTCAGAAATCTTACCTACCTGGGAAATGTTGTGTTCTGATTAATTCTATCCACTATTTATGCTTCCTCTTTGGATGTCTTTAAGGCTGCTGGACATCAGGCCAATGGCTCTGTCTTGGCCCTTTCCAAAAGCAGCCCGTGGTTGGGAAGTTCTGTGGTGTAGTGAGGTGTTGAAGCCTGGGGTGGAGACCACATTCACAAAATAAAAAAAGCAAGGTGTTTGTTGGGCAGGTGAGCAGGGAAAGGAGAACATCTCTGCAGCTTTGTAAACAGCGTGGTTTCTTCTTCCCACCTTGGGCTTTACTGTACTGAGCCCCAGCTTCTAAAGTTGGTATGAAATCATGATAACATACCAATAATTATTTGACGTACAAATAATTATCTCTTAAAATTGATTCTAAAACCACCCTAAATGTTAGCCCTCTCTCTCTTCCTCCTGTCCTCTTCTGCACGTGTGGGGATTATGGTGCCTTTTCCTCTGCTCCATGCTGGGGAGCCTGGTGTTTGGTTTGGTTTGTTTTTTTTATTGAGACGCTTCCTGATTGCTCTCAGACTGCAGTGTCTTCAGTCTGCACGTTTCTGATGCTGCAGATCAACCCCACCTCATGTAGACCTACGTTGGCCCGCACCAAGCCCGTGGCTGATTTCAGCAGACCTAAAGGCTTCTTGTAGCTGCATTCACCGCCATTGGAGCTGTGGCCGACGGCTTCATGGCCAGAGCTTGGCTGGTCAGGTGTGAGAAGACATCTTGATAGGTTGAACTGTCTCCTAAAGCTCTGAATTTTCAGGCCAGGGTGCGCAGAAAATACATATTTGACAGAAGGCAGCCTCTATAAAAGCAGTGCTGGTGAGTTACTCTAGGTTAAGGGAAATGTCAAATATGGAGAAAAAGTTGTCTCTCCTAAGCCACCTGTTCTGCCGTAATATTTTACGTGTGACAGGTCCGTGTAGCTTCCTGCACCCGTCACTTTCTCTTGCATTTTCTCATGGTTGCTGAGCCATCTTTCTGCACTTTACTGTAGTTTGTACTGGACCAACTTTTTGGAGGTTTCAGCCTGGCAGGAGCTCTACTGTTTTACAAAGTAAAAAAGGTTGTCTTTCTCTTTGTCTGATCCTTCCCCAAAATCCTTTCAAAAAGAGCAATCTGTGAGCAGAAGTGCAGCATCAGCGAGAGGGAACCCATGTACACGCGTGAAGAACCAAGAGGAATTAAGTGAAGTTAAGTAGGAATAGGAAGAGGCACGGCTGCGCAACTCGGAGCCCGTTGGTAGCTCTGTTTTTTGGGCTCACTAATCTTAATCGAATGCCCTACTTAGCGCAAGATGATTTATTTTGCATTTCGTGTTTGCACACTGTGCAAAAAAATGGGGTTTTATGGGGCCAGCTTCTGTAAAGTCGTACCGCTAGTTCTCACAGTTGTACAGCCGAAGCTGCTGAACAGCTTGCGTCAGAACTGTGGATTAAGCTATTTTGCGTTGTGTTCTTTTCAGTACTCTCACTGTAATGGTGTTACTGCAGCTACTTGTTTTGTACACTGAGGATAATAAATGAGTTAAATCAGGAGTGCGGTTATCTCTCCAGTTGCTCCTGAACAATGCTCTTCACATGGTTCGCTGGAGTTTTTTTGGAATGCAGGCTGCAACTCTATTCTGTTTTAAAATCCGCACTAGATCCTATAACAGCTGGTGTAAGGGAAATTTCTGCCATTTTTTTCTGACCAGTACTTAGCTGTAAAGGAAATTAAAGAGGATACATTAAAATGGATCAAAAACTGACGTTGGGGGGAAAAAAAACCAGAACCGGGGGACTATCAGTTTAAACAATTGGCTTTGAAAAGTTTATAAAACCTGGAAATAAAATTAATACTGCCCGGTATACCAGAAATGAACGTCCAATCCTGCCTGTCATTTGTTCTGAGATGTGTTTGCACGTGTCTTACTGTACCGACCTGTGCACACATTGTTTAGCATAGCCAGTGGGATAAATATTGCTAGCAGTGCTTTATAGAGGAGACAGTTTACTCTTTCCTAGCTTAAGAAGAAAGATGGTTGAGCGTGTGCGATGCCGGACTCATGGCACGGTAGATGAGGGCACTGATTCACCTAATGCGACTTGGCAAAGCTGTGCAGCCCAGGGTTTTGTTTTTTGTTGGTTTTTTTTTTTTTATTCTTTCCTGAGCTGTGCTAAATCAGCTGCAAACTCTGCATTGCTCTTTTGTACAATTATGCTGTCTCTCTGGAATATACTTGTTACGTGCACTGCAATCCCAGTTTGTTTTCCACTGAAAAAAAAAAATCTCGGTCACAAACAAGGACAATAATGCTGACCTGTTCTGCATTTGCTTGGGCTTTAGTTTCTAGGCTGCGCTATAAACGTATCGGTGTTGAACATCAATCTGAAAATTAGCAAAGAGGGGCCGTTAGAGCTGCAGATTTGCTAAAACCTGATCTTGGGAAGATTGGTGAGCCACGTCGATTCAGTGGAAGGAACTGCGGCTGTTTAGTACATCTGGAGACCTGACAGCCTACTGTCTGTCTTGCTTGGCTTTCTGTTGGCTGTGAGCTTTCTGTGTGTCACACTGCGATGCAAAGTGCTCTGACAAGCACTTTGGAAGGTCTTCACTGTACTTCACTTCAACATGGAGGCAAGCGTAGAATTCAGGTTCTGAAACCGTGCCTAATGGAGGGTGTCGTATGCCATAAAGGGCTTTAAAAAACACTAGCTGAGCTTCTGGACGCATCCTGCAGCAAGCTGTGCAAGGTATGGAAACATACACGCTTGCAGTTAAGTTTGCGAGGCACTGCGATGAACAGAGCCAGTTTAAACTCCTACGAGCTGTGTGCCTTACCCACGCTAAACACCTTGGCAACTAAAGAACTGGGGTGGCTAAACTGTGGAGTCCTGCAGGAATGGGGTGGATGTAGGTGTCTCTCTAGAGCTTGGCAGGGAGAGGAGCTTTCTCATCTGGCGTGCGGCACATGAATGATTTGGGATACCAATAGATTGAAACTCTGGAAAGTTTGTGGGTTGGTTATATCTGGTTCTGATACTTGCCTCCAGGTAAAGAAAGCAGCCAGGTATCATAAGCAAAACATTTGAAACGTTTCCACAGTGAATGCAGCTTCTTGCTGTATGACCAAGCCATGACCCACTCGGAACCCCAAAATGATGGTATTTGCTACATGGACAGTAAGCCATCTGCTGTTTGGTGTCAAAATAGGCCACCTGAGGAAGTGTTTTGCAAATACAGAGTGCCACTTGTGCAATACTTTGGCAAACAAATTAAACCCTGAGGTGAGAACAAGCTGCTTTACTCAGTAACGATACGCCTGACTGCCCGAAGGCTAAGAGCCTGGCAGTGTCATCAGAGAGCACGTCTACCTGCGTTACTGCAAAAAAAGTACCTCTGCTGGGCAGTAAGATTTTTAGCGCTTCTCAGAGATCATAGCCTGTGTTGTGTCAGAGGTGAGACAACGTGGTTTTGGCCCGTGAAGGGTGAGCAGATGCGTGGCACTCGCTCTCCCTCTGCTCTGTTTCTGCTCTGGGCTTTTTCCCATTGCTTATGTCAGGCTGGCTGAGCTCGGGAGCGCTCCGCAGTGTGAGATCATGTCCCAGAGCAGCACAGCATGTTTGCTGGGATTGTTTGGGATACTGTGACTTGAGAAGGGCCATCCAAAGGTAAACGAAGATTCTTTCTCCCTTCTTCGCTTTTTCCCAAGTGGAATATAAAGCTTTTGTCTTATTTTATAGTGGTGTGTCAAGGCAAGAATGCTCTCTGTGATACTTATCTCAGGGAGTATTTATCTGCTCCCCGTAGAGCGCAAATCAAGGTCAATATTATAGTCTCATTTTACAGCTGGGTGGACTAGTCTATCCTAGGTTAACTGACTTGGCCAGGGTAGTGATCTAGCCTTCAAGCTAGGAGTAGACTATTGACTGTTCTCCTATCTCTTTGGTTATCATGGGCGTACAGCATTTGCTGTAGGAATGTTAGCATGATCTAATACCTAAAAATAGGCAAAAGAGTTGGATCCTGACTGTGTCTTTGGTGGGCTGAGCTTCTTCCTCTTCCAGCTACCCTATTAAAAAAAAAAAAGCCCTATAATTTATGTTTGCCTATTGTTGATCTTGTTGGCCTGTAGACCGTTCTAAAAGTAATTCTGGGCTTGTCCACCAGTACCCGTGGATCCAGCCATGTCAGACCTTTCTGAGCTATCCATGTTGCAGACCTGCCAAGTTTTACACATTGTCTGAGTTTGCTGGTGCAGTATTTTATTCCAAATGTCAATGAGTAGAAAGCAATTTACATCAGCAGAAGCACACAGACTGTGCCCATCTGACTCTGTCGGTGAAAATCCAGTAAAAACGCTAGTGAAATTCCAGAGCTGATGTAGGATTTGTCAGCTGCCAACAGTAAAATTTGGGGCTTGCCAATTTGATGGAAATTCACAGCTCTTCAGCTGCAAAAGCTGTGGACACCGCAAGAAGCCAACTGCAATCACACAGCAGGCCACCTTATAAGAAAATAGAGAGCTTCATTCTGTTTTCCACGTGCAGGCATTGCCTGAGATTTGCTCCTTCTCCAGAGGAGTTTTGTGATGTTGATTGTAAACCTGGAGTCACTCGGTTTCTCCCTCATCGCATGAAATCCTTCAGAAAGGCCACAGCTCCTTCTGCTTTCAGCTGGATGGTGGCTTTTATCTACGAGGCTCAAAAGGGATCTAACATTTTTTTTCTTCTTCCAACTGGGGTCCTCCCGTTACACCTATTACCTCCCGTGATCCGGGGCCCATGGATAAGCATGCAAATCATATTTTTCAATAGGATCAAGCAGGAGAAAGAGACTAATGCCTACCCTCCTGTGCCACGTTAGCTGGGCAGAGGAAGGAGCTGAGCTATCTCCTTGGGGTTTCTCTCTGCCGAGTGTTGCCAGCAGTGCCTGCTCTGAAACATTATTTATTGGGAAAGGATGAGAAATCGGGCCATGAAGATGATCAGAGGGCTGGAGCACCTATGCTGTGAGGACAGACAGAGAGAGTTGGGGTTGTTCAGCCTGGAGAAGGCTCTGAGCAGACCTTATAGCGGCCTTCCAGTCCCTAAAGGGGGTCTACAGGAAGGATGGGGAGGGACTATTGATCAGGGGGTGTAATGATAGGACATGGGGTAACGGCTTCAAACTGAAAGAGGGTAGATTTAGATGGGATATCAGGAAGAAATTCTTTGCTGTGAGGGCAGTGAGCCCCTGGCCCAGGTTGCCCAGAGAAGCTGTGGCTGCCCCATCCCTGGAGGGGTTCAAGGCCAGGTTGGACGGGGCTTGGAGCAACCTGGGCTGGTGGGAGGTGTCCCTGCCCAGGGCAGGGGGTGGCACTGGGTGATCTTTTAAGGTCAATTCTAACCCAAACCGTTCTGTGATTCTGTGAAACGCGTCTGATGCTGCCAGAAGAAAAGATTGTAGCCCTTTCATGCTATTTTTGAGTGCTGTTTGCTCAAATCCTATATTCTTCCAATATCTGAGCTATTGATTCAAATCGTCATTAGCTAGAACAAGTGATTATTATTTTTATTGTCTTGTGGCGTACAATCCAAATTTACTCTGGCTAGCGTGGAAACCACAGATGGGTCTAAATTAATACTCCCTGATACAGCATCAAAATCCTGTCCAAGCGTCCCTTGATTCAATGGTGATCAAGTTGGCGTCTCAGCCCTTAGATTTAAATACTCGTGCTCAGACCAGACTGAGCAGAGTGGTGGCCTTCTGACCTTACTTTATCTTTCATGCTTCGTAAAATTCAGTCTGTCCTCAGGTACATCAGAGACATGCCAGGGACTTCTGCTGAGAGAAAAAGCATCTCCGAGTAGTGTGAGCATCTGCTTTCCTACGGTGCTGCTTCCGAGAGCCTTCTGGCGTAGTTTCCCTTTCGGAGTCTCGCAGTGGTTGATGCACGCAGAGCCCCCTGTGCTACGGCTATTTCTAAATCCCCGGGGACCAGCTGATGGAGATGGGGCCTCCTCATCACGTTTTCTAAATTTCGTGTTTTGAAAAAAAGCATTACTTTGATCTTACTTAGTGCCTTTTTACTTGATGATCTCTAGGGTGCATCGTTAGAAATAATTGGAGCCTCCAGCTTCTTTCCCTCACGGTTAGTTGCTTTCTTCCCCTGTGTTCAAAAAACGCCCGGCACAACGGAATGTTCATTCTGAAATTGCTTGAGACAGGAGTGACTTGGTCACATGGATCAAATTTATACAACAGTATCAATTAATATTAAAGAGAATACTAACATTGCAGTTATTAGTGTGAATTGTCTGCGGAAAGTCTTGCCCTGTGCCACATGGGCACCCAAATGGCAGAAAGGGAAGGAAAACCAGGAATAACCTGCAGAGCCTGCTGCTGAGAGCTGCGTTTGCTCGAGGTGCATCCTCAGCATCACTGAGAAATATCGCTGCTTTCAGAGCTGGTTAAGGCTTTTTGGAACAAATCTTTTCTGCAGATGGATGTTTCCAGACTCTCACTGATCTGTCATGAGGCTTTTTTCCCCTCTGCTCTTTTTAACTGCACGTTCATGGAATTTTATGAAGTGCGATAGCTACATCATTGTCTGTCTTTTAGATTTATCTGTGGCCTAGCCTTTCCTAATTCCAGTTTAATATATTTATGTCTGAATTCCTTTATTTTACAGCCATATCCCATTGTTACCATGCTGCATCAGGAACAGAACTCAATACACTTAGTTCAGTGAGCTGTGCCTTTGGAAAGGTCTGCAATAAAATAAGTTCTGGGATCTCTTGTCTGAGGGATCTTAATATCTTTCTCTTCTGCCTACAGCTGCCTCGCCAGTCAGGAATAGGTACATAGGGATAATAAAAGTAGACCCCGATTCATTTGCTTGAGAGAGAATAATGCTCTAATTGTACATTCATGTTTAACAGTACTCAGATCCACTCGGAGTACCCCTGAAGCCAAGGGGGTGATCACAGAAAGATGTGTCAGCGAGCATATTCCAGTCCCACCCCCATGCAATAGCCCCCATGATTTTTATATATCTTTTTTTCCCCCCCAGAGCTATTTTGATATAAATATACTGATTAAATATAGGGAAACGGAAGCCTTACAGTGAACCGTGCCATTACGGCATCGCTTGTTCGGAGTGGACACAGAAATCTGCCCCTCTTTGTTTTAAAGAAGGAAAAGCTATTTGCTATTGATGAAAGATTAGTTTGGTAGATTTAGTAGAAGAATAAGGCAGCTACAAACAGGTAAGATCAGCTTCCTTCACCAACACTAAGGAGAGAAGCTGTTACTGTGGATTTTTGCCTGTTTCAGACTTTGACCAGTTAATGTCGGACTTAATTGTGATTCTGAGATACTCATTCAGGAGGAAAATGGAGCGAATGGCCAATAAGCTACAATCAACCCGTACCTCTTGACTAAAATTAACTGTTCGTGGGCAGTGCTGTTCCTGACCTTAGGCAGCATTCTGTATTTGTTGAGCCCGTACTAAATAGTTGCAGTACACTGAATATCTTCTGCAGTTTTGAGAATTGAGAATGTGTATTATTTAACAGGAGGAGTCAGTAGCTCTATCACACTTGCGGTGAGCAACCTTCGCCTTCCTGCTCTTTATGGTGACACCTCAGCACGTGTGACAGCAGTAACATCTAGTCAGAAAAAAACAGAAGCGCTTAGGAACTACTGACTTTTTAACAGAGTCAGGTCCCTGCTAGTGGGACTCCTTCCACATAGCGCCCCTGGTATCCTCACTGAAAGACTCAGGAGAGATCCGGGATGAAATGCTTGTTTATTACCCGGTGTCTGTGTGTCTGTGCATGCTCTGCACACCGTAGCGTTGGCTATGGGAAGTCAATTAAAAACAAGTCACCTTAAAGTCAATAGGTGACAGACAGTAGTTACGTTTGGGTTCCTGGAAATAACCCTGCCTTTGCCTGGCATCATCTACTGAGGTATTTTTAAGTCTCATAATTTTTTTAATTGTTCATTTCTTTCCAGTTCAAAGATTGCAGAATTGGAATGTGAGGGGCGACCTTGGCAGTAGCGAAGGGAATTAATTGCAAACCCTGAGGATCGAATTCATCCAAGTGTAACTGCTGAAACTGGCAATGCCGACTACTCTGAATTAGATTCCCCCCTCCCATCTTTTATGTTGTTTGTATAAACAAACACGACTCAATTTTTATTTTTTTTTTTAACTCCGTGTATCTCGCACCTGGGACAGACTAGCCTTTCTCCCACGTTACTGGCTGTCAGCAATTTGTAGTCGTTGGAGTGTTTCCAAGGCGGCCTGTATCTGATCTTTCTGCATTGGGGCAAGGGTGCGGTACAAACAGAGATTATTTCAATTCTCTGCAAAACTGCAAGGAGGAGAATCTCACTGTATACGAGATGGAACAGCACCGAGCAGACTTCATGGAGAGTAAAGAGACTGCTTTCCTATGCCAACCTTGGCAGGCGGGGAAAGCATTACAGGTAAAAAAGAGCATACACGGTGAAACAAAAATTTGTTACTAATGGCTGTATGTGAAGCCACGTGCCAAAACGTCCGGTTCTTAGGCTACCTTGAAACTTCGCTGCTGCTTCTGCACTGGTTTCCATGGACAACAGTCTGAGTAGTCTCCGATGTCACAGACAGAAGCATGCAGAGGGACAAGTCACCTGAAAAACGACCAGTTTCACCTGGTCCTGGGCAACCTGCCCCGGTTCACCCTGGTTTGGATGAAACGATCTCCAGGAGGGCCCTCCAACCTCAGCGCTTCTGTGCTTCCGTGGTTCTAATTACAGCGTTTGTGCCTTAAAGTTGTTGTTCGCGTGTCAGGGTGGTAACTTCCCAATCATCGACAGCTATCAATACCTTGTTTCCTGGAACTGGCTATTCGGGCAGCCAGCAGGCAGCAGCTGATCCTACCTAGAGAAGTAGTAAGGCATTTGACGGTCTTCGTCCTATCAGTTACAAAACAGTCGTGTGAAAAACACTATTTTCTGTTTTCATGGGCATTTTACAGTAGACCTCTGGGCTTGCTGGAAATCCCCGGAAAGACTGTCTTCGACCTAAGCTGTTTCTGGCGAACGTCCCCAATTTGTAAAAAATATTTGAAAATGAGATAGATGATTTTTGGCTCTCTTGTTTAGCGATGAAGAGATGACAGCCCGTGTGTGTGTGTGTGTGTGCTGCCACCCTGCAATTACTGTAACTACAGCTACAGTAATTACTGTAACTACTGTAAAGATGTCCATGTTGAGTTCTTGGCTTCTGCTCTTGAGTTTCCATCTGTTCAGATAAAAAAGAAGGTGCAAGAAAATGAGAGCCTGGCAGCTTTGCCGCCTGGATTCTCGGGGCTGGAACGAACAGCGATCGTGGGTGCCTGTAGGCACCCTGTGTGGTGTATTGTTTATTGTTTGCTGTTTCAGGATGAGAAGACTAAGCAGCAAGCTGGCATCAAAAATGAAGGAAAAATAAGCCAGGGAAACTGAAAACAAAACTGTTACAGCGTGTGTTACTAAAAAGGCATTCTAGAAACGCAGAAAGGGATAAGACAAGATCTCCTGGCGTCTTTTTTCCACCTTTCAGACAGTCAGTAGAGGACTGACTGAAAGTCTGAATTTCTCTACTTGACTCTGGCTGGTTTGCTGTCACTTAATATCAGCCCATCTCCGTTTTTCCTAGCCAGAGATCCTTAAAGACAGTGTCGTGATACCAACGTAGTGCTCTTCTAACTAATACAAGTAAAAAGCAGTAACTCTGTGGATGAAAGCTTTTGAGCATATCGCGAAGAACGATGATGGTAACAAGCCAAGAAAGTTTATTCTTTTTCAGTAATTGCTGTTTCCAATTGAAGTTAATATTATTTCCTATTGGACTACGTTACAGGCCTTCACTGGCAGAACCTGCCTGTTTCCTGAGGAAGGAGTTAGCCCGTGCTTGAACAAAGGCCACCCTAAATAAAGACACAATTCTGAGCTTTTGCTGTGCAGCAGCCAGGGCTGGCTGGCTGCTGGGGGTTTCGCTCTGATTGCTCCTAACATCTTTGTACCAGGGAGCTAAGAGCTAAGCTCTTCTGAAGAGTAAATGTTTCTGCGTATAATTTATGATAATAGCAACAATCATTCTTTCTCTTTGACCTTGTGGAGATTAGGAATTAAGCTTTCCCTGGGGTGATCCTAGATTGCTCTCTGCTTTGTTTCCTTTTGGAAGGAGACCCTGGCGGTTTGCGCTTCCTCCTCCTCTACCTACGTGTGCACGTACTGCCATGACCTGGTGGTCACTCACGAAGCTAAACTCTACTGCTTTCATCACATGTTTTTACAGTAAATGCTGAACTTACTGTTTTTAAAAAGCATGTCTGCTCTGCAAGACAAATCCCATTCAAATGAGTTACGTGTCTGAGCTGATTCAGCTCTGGTTCGTGGATTCTTCTGGGCTAAACAACCTTGTGTTGATACAACGCCTGCTGGTCTAACGCGTTTGCTTAGAGAAGGAGGAGAGCGAGCTGGGTTTTCTCTTACGGCTTATCAGTGTGAATCTGGAGTGATGCTGCTGAAAAGGGGTAGCTTCAGTCTGGAGTCAAACTGCTGGGAACTCCAGTGCCACTTGAAGCGTGGCCAGTGGGGCGAGGGAGGGGATTCTACCCCTCTGCTGCACTCTCGTGAGACCTCACCTGAAGTACTGTGTCCAGCTTTGGAGTCCTCAGTACAGGAATGACGTGGACCTGTTGGAGCGGGGCCAGAGGAGGCCGTGAAGATGCTCTGAAGGCTGGAGCCCCTCTGCTGTGAGGACAGGCTGAGAGAGCTGGGGTTGTTCAGCCTGGAGAAGAGAAGGCTCCGGGGAGACTTTATAGCAGCCTTCCAGTAATTAAAGGGGGCCTACAGGAGAGATGGGGAGGGATTCTTTATGAGGGAATGTAGCAGTAGGACGAGGGGGAACGGTTTTAAGCTGAAAGAGGGAAAATTTAGATTAGATATTAGGAAGAAATTCTTGGCTGTGAGGGTGGTGAGCCCCTGGCCCAGGTTGCCCAGAGAAGCTGTGGCTGCCCCATCCCTGGAGGGGTTCAAGGCCAGGTTGGATGGGGCTTGGAGCAACCTGGGCTGGTGGGAGGTGTCCCTGCTCAGGGCAGGGGGGTGGACTAGCTGATGTTTAAGGTCCCTTCCAACTCTAACCATTCTATGATTCTTTCTTCCATGGATTAGAAAGTGTATCATAATGACTAGAGAAGAAAGAGGGGGGGGCAGGGACAGAAGCTGTAAGGTTTTATTCCTAGGCTTGCTGGAAGACTCTCTGCTCCTGTGAGGAATTCACTTAGCCGTTCCTCACCTCTTTGGCTTCCTTCAGAAATGCAGAAGATCCTTCCAGAGAAACATGGGATCCTTCTGAGACAGGTGCTTCAGAATGGGTAGGCTTTTTCAGCAGGAAAGGATGAGTTGTCCATGATGCAGTTCTAGGAGAAGATAATTAAGCTATCTGAGAGGAATATAAGCACATTAGCGTGAAATTACAACAGGTCTAATATAACCTGCTCAGAATGTATCTTCTTGTAATTATGTTGCTTCCAGCATCCAGACTGTGTGATTACGAGCTGCCCCTGCAGCGCTGCGCTGTGCCAGGTCGTCAGTGCTCACTTCCCTGCTGTGGCTGCCAAGTTCTCCAGCAAAGATCTCTCTGAAGACTTGATGTGTTAGAACATCACAGAAACATATGTTCCTTAAATGACTTTCCATCTGGGCATCCCATTCTTCCTTGTACGAGTTACCAGAGTTTAATTAACTCACTTTGGAACCTCTTTTAGTCTGCTAAACTCTCGGTGTTGAGACACTCAACAAGATTAAGGCGAAGTGGCCAAATTAACTTATCCTGACCCTACGTGTAGAAAGAGCGTGTGGAAAGAGCCCCGCTGTAGTGATATGTTACCGTTTTGGCTGTGTACAGCTTTATTCACATAGTTAGGGCTCAAGGGTACCTGCTGTGAAGAAAGGTAAATGAAAATTAGTTTATTTCTCAAGGAATTTAGTTTCTTCGGTTTTCCTTGGGGTAAAAACGCTGGGAAGAGAGATACCTGTTTCCCATGTTTCGTATTCATTTTAGTGATTGCTCTTCCTTTGGGTTTGGAATGCAGAGCACTGGGTGTTGGTAGAAAAGTTTATTCAAGCAACAGGTAATGAAGTGTAGAGCAGATTAGGATTTTGAATGCTATGTGTTTTCTCAACAAGCTGAAAAAAAATAATTGCGCACATTGCACTTGGTGTTAGAATTGATGCGTGTTTAACTTTGTCGTTTTTAACACATCATTCACCGATGCCTACGTGGTTTTAGATCTGCATTCTGGCAGCAGAATTTTAACTGCGCTGAAAAGAGAAAAATATCCTTGTAATTTGGTGTTAGAAACAAAAATTATCATTTTGTCATGCTAGGCATTAGCTGAGTGGGGAGCTGGAGCTTGACATTCCTCCGCGTTCCTGCGGTAACGCAGCGCTGCTCCCTCGGCGATGGTCAAAGTGAAGCAGGTTGGACCTGTTGCAAGAACAGGTTTTAACTGCGTGTAAGAAAACTCTATTCTCTTACCCCCCATTAGAATGTTTATCTAATCTATTAATATGAGACTATTGAAGTGTGCCTATTTAGAGAGAGAGATGGGGGAACAGATAACCTTGATATGGAGGGTTGTACGACAGCTGGGTTTTCAGTCTGCCTCCTCGCCTGTACTGCAGATGGCCTGGGTATAAACAAACGTTGCTGGTGTCTTACTCAGTCGTTTGCAAACTCAGCATAAAATCTGCACCTCCGCGGTTCAGGGTTACACGAGATGTAAAACTTTTGACAAGTTGCTTTGTAGGAAAGTACTGCTTGTGCTGCTGGCCTCCTCTTTGTGCAAGTCGTCGTGGCGACTGCGTGCGTGATGGTGTCGAGGTTTGAAAGGGAGTGCCTGTGCATCTCTCGTTTGCAGGACGGTCGTTTTGCGAGGATTCCCCCCAATTCTGGTGTAGAAGGACACATGTCTTGAGGAATGGCTGACGTTACCTGCGAGCTTCTGCGGTGTTTATATGGATGACATTGTCCTTCTGGAGAAGCTGGGAGAGCAGTTATGTGAGTTAGTTTTACGGGCTGACAGCGTTTGAAAGACTTGAGAGCAGACTTGCCAAAGCTCGTGATATTTTGTCAACTATGGCTATTATCTGCGGCACATAAATTCATTATTGTAGCAACTCTACAGCTCTGACCTTAGATCTATAGACCTTTTTCTAAGACAAAGCAACAAAATTTTTATAATTCAGTAGAGATGTCAGGAGGCTACTAACACTCAAGGTGGCAAAATCTTCTTAGTTCAACTTTACATGTGTTCCATCTGCATTGGTTTTGGCTAGACCAAACTGTTATCTGCTGGAAAATCTCCTGCAGGCATATATTTGAGGTACTGAAACGTAATATTAGTATTTGAAAGTTCATACGCTGCAACAGTCAAAGCGAGAGACTGTTCAGCAGCAGTGGGCAGATCTAAATAACCGTGCTGAAAGCAGACATAATAGCTGGAATTTGTGGCATCTGCTGAGAAGCACTACAGCTCCAAATGTTGGCATTTAATGCGTGCATACTCTAAATTTAGGATATTTGGAAACCGAAAGAATTTGAGCTTTATCAATTAGGTCCACCTATTGGAATCCCACAGTTAAGCAGTTTTGTCTCCCGTTTGTAGTGCTGCTTAGCTTCATCGATATCCATTGATACGACTGTAAAAATCATGGTGATAGAAGCATAAAAAGAGTTCGGAATTGGGAGAGTTTGCGATATTGAACACAAAATGGAAGAGCTGAGGGGATTTCTCGTAGAAATTTCTAGTCCTTCTTTCATAGAAGGACTGACTTCATCGCAGTGGTTGTTTTCTCTGGATTCAGGACCCTTCTGTTGTTTATATGTCTCGTATCTATACACTTACACGACACTATTTATTTAATTACCTAAGGCAAAATGCAAACATATAACTGATCATGCTTTCCAGTGAAAAACAGAAACCCATTCGTTCACCACTGGTAGCAGACACCTGTGGATGAAACAGAACTCTCTCTCTCTTCACTTCTGCACAGCAACTCTTCAATATTTTAAGACAAGAACGGAGGAACAAAACAGAAAAGCTCCTTGAAGATGTAGGTGAAATGTGTTCATTGAGCAGCTTGCCATTAGAACAGGCTGATGTTCTCTTGCAAAATAGTAATTAAAAAAATGCCATGCTGGCGTCTATTTCATCCAGCAGTGGTGTTGCTCCTCCTTCTAATCTTACATTCATGCAGATCATACATGTCTTACCTGGCGCTGACTTAGAGAGGAGACTCCTGCCTATTCATTCACAAATGCTACAACCTGGGGGCTCGATCGCCTTTTATTCATGAAAAGAATCTTAAATTTTGGCTGTTTTGTGAGACCTTTTGTGACTGTACTACAGCAGCCAGAACCTGGGTTGTATAATTACGCTGTTGGGTGGAGTTGGGTACCTGATTTGAGTGCGCACATTACATTATTGTACCAAAGAAGGCTCCAAAATCGGATCTTTTCATCCGCGTGTGTTGGTGTGTTCCTCATGCCTTCATGCCAAGTTAGTTTCTGGAACTTCTCAGATTCCAGGAATGTGGAAAGCCAAAAGATTACTTAGCTTTTCATTAAGAAAACACTGACGTCAGCATCAGGTGAGACTGACGTTATAAGAAGGCCACGGTCACAGCAGCGTGACATGGCACAGAACTGTGACATTGCTCAAGCCATTAGAAAAATAGAAGTTTCATCAACTTTTTCTTAGTCCTGAAAATGAAAGACTCATCTTTTAGCCTTGAAATGTTTAGCCTCTAGATACCATTATTTTGTGTTTGAAAATTTCTCTTTTGAGATATTACTTAGGTTTTGGCTTGTGCTGTAAGGTACGTGGGAAACGTTTCCTTATTTATTGTGAAAACCCTTTGCTTTGCTGAGGACCGTCTTTGTTTAGCTGAACAAACTTTTGCAGTTATAATTAATTAAACAGTTTTCAGGGTTCCAGAACTGCACAAAAATATTTATCTTTCTGGCTCTTTGTTCACACAGTTGTAGCTCGGGAGCTTCAGGCAGTTTTCGTAAGCGCGGCAACGCTCTGCCTTCGGGATTTTACAACTGGGCCCTGAAAATTAGTTCTGTGATTGAACCTGGCAGATTGGTTTTGGCTTGAGAATCAGCGTATGTTTTTAACATATGCATGTTGGCAAATCAGACTGAAATCGTAACTAAGAGGCCTGTTATCTCGATCCTACTAGTGCTTTTGGGAATTAAGTATAATGGGCAAAAAAATGATGGAGGAGGAGTCGCAGCACCGGATAATGAAGAACCGCACTGACCCCAGATAAATCTGCTTGCAGATAGCAATGTTTTCTTAAGTTTGCTGGAATGAACCACAGGAGTTACCTCTCGGTTTTTCTGCCCACAGGATCAAGGCTAATCCAAGAGCAGCCGGCAGCCCGTCCTGGCTCTCTGCCCGTGTTTTTCTCTGCCTATCACACAGCATGCTGTTACAGGCTCATTTCTTTAATGCGCGTAGTTTGTATTCGTGTCCTGCTCCAAAATCATAGATCATAGACGGGTTTGAGTTGGAAGGGACCTTAAAGGCCACCCAGTGCCACCCCCTGCCCTGGGCAGGGACACCTCCCACCAGCCCAGGTTGCTCCAAGCCCCATCCAACCTGGCCTTGAACCCCTCCAGGGATGGGGCAGCCACAGCTTCTCTGGGCAACCTGGGCCAGGGGCTCACCGCCCTCACAGCCAAGAATTTCTTCCAAAATGTACCAGCGTTGTCCTTTCCAGCAGAAATTGTCACACGTGGTGAGGTTTCCTCGGTCAGTCTCCTTGGGGTGGGTCCTGGGTGCCTCCATGTGTCAGACTGGTTCAGGGGGCAGCAAGACACGCCAGCCATTTCTGGTCCTCCCGCAAAGTCTCCTGCGCCCTTTGCACTGACCAACCCAGGAAATCCACAAGAATGGCCTTTCTCTTGTCTTATTTTTCTCTTAGGCAATTATGCTAATTAAAAAAAAAGGGAAAAAAAAGAAAAAAAATAGTATTATTTGAAACAAGAACACAAAAGGACTTTTTAAGATTTTCTGTGGGAGTTGATTTTGAAGTTTGAGGCAGTTTGTGACCTGCCATGTAATTCAGCACAGGCGCATTTGGGCTTTTAGAAACTGAAACTGTAAAAGCCAAAATGACAGGCAGCGGTGGCCGAGGGACATGCCAGAAGCCAAGTGTCCTTCTGTGGGTCTGGGCAGGCCAGTGAGGTGCATTCCCACCTCACCTGCCCAGCAGCCACAAGCACTGCATCCTTCAAAGTAGCTCCTGTGGAAGACCTGGGCCATGGTTAGACCTCGTCTAGAAAGTGTTTTGTGTACAAAATGGCAGGCTTGCAAACCAGGGTAGTCACCTGTTGATAAGAGCTGGGAAAGGCGTAACAGATCTGATGCAAATCATAGAATCGTTTTGGTTGGAAGTGACCTTTAAGATCATCAAGTCCAACCATTCCTCCAACACTGCCAAAACCACCACTAACCCATGTCCCGCAGCACCACAGCTATGCGTCTTTTAAATACCTCCAGGGATGGTGACTCCACCACTTCCCTGGGCAGCCTGTTCCAATGCTTGATAACCCTTGCTGGGAAGAAATTTTTCCTAATATCCATCCTAAACCTCCCCTGGAGCAACTTGAGGCCATTTCCTCTTGTCCTGTCTCTTGTAACTTGGGAGTAGAGACCAACCCCCACTTCTCTACCCCCTCCTTTCAGGGGGCTGTAGAGAGCGAGAAGGTCTCCCCTCAGCCTCCTCTTCTCCAGGCTGAACACCCCCAGCTCCCTCAGCCGCTCCTCACAAGACTCCTGCTCCAGACCCCTCACCAGCTCCTCTGCCCTTCTCTAGACACGCTCCAGCCCCTCAATGTCTGTCTCGTAGTGAGAGACACAAAGGGGCCCAGAACTGGACGTAGTAGGCAGAGACATTGCTCTGTGGTGGGAAGAGCCTGAGTCTCAGTGACGATACGAGGATACAGCTGGTCAGAGACAGGATTTGAGACAGGTCCTTTGGAGGAGACCTGTAGGGTTGACCTCTGCAAGTCTGGTGGTACAAGCTGATGGGCACAGGTCACTGGCAAGAGGTGTTTTCTGTATCTGAGTCAGCAAGTCACTCCTCGTGGCTGCATCTGGTCTTGCAAGTGACTTAAACATCCAGCTGCCTGTTAATTGAGGTCAGGAGGTTAGGTCCGGAGTCACGCCAGAACAGTTCATCTCCCGGATTGTTTGCAGTAGTTTTCAGCTGATGGGGAGTTTTAGAGGGTTGAGGAGCACGATCGGTGGTTTCCCTTCCTCGGCGTTCCCTCTGTTGAGGTGGGTGCTGGCGGTGCCCGTCAGGGATCAAACAGCTCTCCCTGCGCCGGGGGGAGGCAGATGGAAGTCACTCGCATCCTTGACCGCGTAGCTATGGCCATATTGTTGTAGTTAAAACTATCGTGTATATCTATCTGACTCTTATCATCAACTATACACAATTTAAGTTGGTTTTAATTATTTTCTGTCTGTCTGGAAACCAAGAGCTCCTTCTGCCACAGCATACAGATGTTACAAATATGTTTTTCTAATGAGACACATGGCACATTCCAGAGCAGCACAACTACTTGTTTTCAGCCTGAAAATGGAATCTTTTCCTTGTTGTTAAAAAAAAGTTTGTAAAATGTGATTATAATAAATAAACCACAGACTCGAGGATCTTTTTTAAGCTTCACAGTGAGTTCCTAATGATTACTTCATGGGTTTTTTTTTTAGTGACCTTGGATTTAGTTTTTACTTTGATTTGCAGTTCAAGTGAAGTAAAAGCTGTCTGATGCCGCACCTTATTTCTCAGTGCGGTTTGCAGGCAAGGGTGGAAAAGGTGGTGTTTCTGTCTGTGGTTACTAGGATTGCCACGAAAGATCAGAGCTGCCAGTTCTAGATTTAAACTGTTCTTGTACCATTTTGTATTCTATAAGCAGAGGAAACTGTGAAGGCAGATTTAGTGGAGAAAGAATCCCAATAAATATAATATTATCCACATGTTGTTCGTTCTGTTAGTGTCTGACTGAAGGATAACTCTCTAAACTCTGGAAGTTCGTGTCATGGCACATCCGAGCCAAGACCTTAGTAACTTGATAATGACCCACTAAAATTTGAGAACTCTTATCTTCTGAGATGTGAGCCAGTCACTGTTTCAAGGGAATTCAGAAGAAAACTTTCTTCTTGGGCCAGTTGGCTGTGGTTAAATTTCTTCTTCCTTTTCTGTGAAGATCTGGGACTTTTCTGCTTTGAAAGACATGGTGTTTGTTGAGATGATCCTTGAATCAGATCCAGCCTGGTGATTCCTATCTTTTCTCTGTGAATTCGGCAGGCTTTTGCAAATTCAGTAAAATATTTTGAATCTGAAAGGAATGGCTCCTGACTTAAGCTGGTTGTGTTTTGAAGCAAAGATTTTGTGTTTTTCCTAAATCATCGTTTCAGTTGTTATTTTATTCACGTATAATTACATACTCAGAGATTTATTTATTTATTTTTCGCTGCAGCTTGGAAGGGGTTTAGCGTTTGAGAATCCAAACGGTAAATACGCCACTGTTTTCCGCATGGCCATGACACGGTTTAGGTTTTGGGTACTCCGTCTTGCCTACGAGTCTTTTCCCTTCTCCACTTACTGAGCCTTCACTCTGTTCTCTTTTTGACTCTGTTGCCATCCTTGGGGTTTTTCCATCTTGGTGCAAAGTTTAAACAACGCATCTTCTCCTAGGCACCCTCCTATGTGAGTATTCACCATTTCGTTGCGGATTAGTCTTATTCCCACTGGTCTTCCCCTGTGTAGTTCTGCTCCTTGCCACATGGGTCTCCCGGGACCCCTGACGAGGAGCGTTGAAAAGCTCTGAAGAAGCCTGTGTGGCTTCCTCAGGGAGAGTGACTACCAGATGGCTATCTCTGCTAGTCGCATTACTCCCTTCTCTGTGTGCACACGCGCAATGTGACTTTTAAGCTTATTCCTTTAAAAAAAAAAAAAAACAACAAACCAAAGCGAACAGCTGAGGCTGAGTTGTAGCTTTTTATTGCTGTTCTTAACTCCGTGTTAGTGACTTTGAGCTCTGTCATTTTAGGGTAAAATGGGACAGAACCAAAGAGTTTGGTTCCAGCATTAAACCCAAACATCAGCTCGCTGCACTGAAAGCCTTTCTTCTTTTTGCAGTCCCTTGCAAAAACACACAACGATCTTTAAAGATGTGGGATTCTCCTCCCTATCCTTTCAGTAAATCAAATATGGGGAGTTATCCTGGCCTATTCTACTCTGACCACAAGCATTCTGATATTTACAGGTGTTTTGTGATGCTAAACTTTACATGCATTTAACACGTTAGCAGATGAAGGGAAGAGAAAGCTTGTTCAGTCCAACCATTGAGAAGAAAGTGGGAGAGGCTGGAGACTGTCCCTTGATGAGTGTCTCAGGACCAGCTCAGGCTGCCAAGAGGGAGACAGATGTTGCCATTCTCAGCTGCTTCCATTAGGACAGTATTTTCTTTCTGGCTTTAGAAGGAGGAGGTTCTTGTTTAGAAGAACAAGGTTTTTCTTTCTTGATGTTGCTGTCACTGTTGGCTCCCTCTTTGTTTTGCTGTCGCAAAACGGGAGGTGACCAAAAATAGCGCAGGAGGAGAAGAGAAGTGGCTGCAGGGAAAATGTCTCCTCCTCCCTTTTCTCCTCCTTTCTCCAGCAATCTTGTCACTGCGAGGGAGGAATTTGATACCATGGCTGTTTCTTCTGGGAAGACCTACTGTTTCCATGGGAGATAGCAGGTCTTCCTCACCTCTGGAAGTCAAGCACCAAGTGAATTGTCCTAGTATTGAATGCAGAGGAGGGATGACAATTTTTCTAACTCCTCTGGAGCTCTTTCCTTTTTGCATACAATTAATTTCCTTCCGCCAAAAACGTCTTGGCCCCAGGGCTCTTAAAAATGCTCAGAAGAGCCCACTTTGGGGACTAGTTTCTTTGTGATGCACGAGTTAACACTGAAAGCCTGTGATCCCACAGCACATCCTTGAGGACTGAGCACATGATCTCCACGTGCTGGTGATGTCCTAGGCCGTTCTAATCAAATGAGTGGAGAACATTTTCCAGGAAAAAGTTACAACTTCCTATAAATTCTCTGCCAAGTGCTGCTGCCTCCATCCTTCTCGGCTATGTCTAAAAAAACCCAACATGTTTTAGTTCAAATGAGGGGAAAAAGCCCACAACAGAGTCCATTCTTTCTCAGAGCACATCTCGCCCAGCTCCAGCCTGATCCCCTTGGGAACGGAGTGGTTGTGTAATTCTAAATGGAGAAAATTTCAAAGAACCTATGGATAAAATATTGACGGCACATGACCGTCATAGACATTACTGCCATTCTTTACAAGGAGTACAGTAGATGGGCAGTGTCCGTGTTACTTTCCACTGCTGTGTACTTCCCCACTTTACATGTGGAATCGCTTGAAGACAACTTCATGGCAAGAAACTAAACAAAGCAATGGTGGCATCCTTCTTCATGGACACCAGAGATTGTGTCTCCCTAGTGAACTCCTGTGGCGAGTATGACGGTTTCCCAGGGCTGGATCACATCATCTGCAGAATTTAATGAGCTGCCAAATGCTTCTGAATGTCAGAAAGTCCAATGAAAAATGCGCGGTACAGAACATGGCGCAGACAGAAATGCAGAGACAGAAATCAATTCTTTAGCTTGCAGCATCTCCCAGTTAATTTTCCATGAAGGTTTCTCCCCTTCCCCTCCTCCGGTGTTTTGCAGACTGTGAAATGATCAGTGTTCCCTGGAGGCAGATAGACACCCAGGTTAAGGGCCACAGGGGTGATAATTGCATTTATTGTCTGGAAAACAAATAATTGCATTTATTTTCTTAGTGCAATGCAACCCAGCATTGGCATTTCATTCAGTTGAACCGAATCTCTTTCTTTTCGCTCAGATCATGCGGTAATACCGCTTATCTGATGTAGTGTCGGTGAGCAAAGTAACACAGAGCTGTTCCTGCAAGCGTGGCCGTGTGGAAGTAGTCGGGTACAAGAGGATTGTGCGTGTGTCGGGGGAGAGCTAGTAATTTTCAAGAGAAATAAAGCTTCTACAGCAAAATAGAAATTGAAGTCATTATTGTCACTCCTGATAGAATACTGGTTTATCCAGCTTGCCCAGTGATGCGAGTGGTGGGGTTGGGACAGCTGAGGATGGCAGTAAGAGGAAAACATCCTTCTTGACGCTTCTTTTTGCGAGCCGAAGTCTGCTCTCCTTTGGGCACAGGGTAAGTAGGCAGTCTGTTGAGCTGTGGGTTTTCAAGCCTTTGGAAAAAATCTGTTGAGACTAAAGAAATAAACAAACAAAAGAAATCTTTCTGCTTCCCATTGCCTCCCAAACCAGGTTTTCCACATTCAAGGTCTGTTTGGGCGTGCAAGCCATTTATAACCCTGGCACATGTGAATTTTTAACAGAATGGAAATTTCTTCACTATGCCTGTTATTTCTGGTGCAGTCTCCATGGTATTTGCTGTTGGCTGACCACAGCCTCTTGCTGCCCGGTGCCCTGTGTAACAGTCACCAAGGTTTGGCTCGTTACCTGGTAAGACAATCAGGACTGTGCTGGATTGACGTGGCTTTCTGTCCAGCAGCGTTGCCACCGTGAAAGCACCAGAGAAGCTGTGACATGGCCTAAATAGCTTATCTACCGTAAAAGGTGGTAGATATGAACACTTGTAAGATGAGTTTTCTAATTGCTCCTGATGTGTTCACTGCATCTGATTTTGAGTGTATAATTCTGGTGCTTTAACCTACCTAGCCTACCGCTCTGTCCTCACCACCTCTCAGGAGCTTTGAATCCTATACTGGAGGTTCTGCTGAGTAATTAGAAAATCTAGATAATGAATTTAGGCTCCTCCCTTAAATGCCTGAATTTAAAGGGTGTAAATGTCTCTTTTGTAGGCCAGATAAGGGTTGAAGTTCTCTAGAACAGACTGTTGAAAGGCATCTCCCAAATGCCTGGTGTGATTGCTGCCCTTCCCTTAGGGGAGTCAGTCATAGAATGAATCACAGGAGGGTTTGGGTTGGAAAGGACCTTAAAGCCCACCCAATGCCACCCCCTGCCCTGGGCAGGGACACCTCCCACCAGCCCAGGTTGCTCCAAGCCCCATCCAACCTGGCCTTGAACCCCTCCAGGGATGGGGCAGCCACAGCTTCTCTGGGCAACCTGGGCCAGGGGCTCACCCCCCTCACAGCAAACAATTTCTCCCTCTGATCTCATCCAAATCTCCCCTCTTTCAGTAGAAAACCCTTCCCCCTCGTCCCATGGCTCCCCTCCCTGATCCAGAGTCCCTCCCCAGCTTTCCTGGAGCCCCTTGAGGGTCTGGAAGGGACTGGAAGGTCTCCGCGGAGCCTTCTCTTCCCCAGGCTGAACCCCCCCAGCTCTCTCAGCCTGTCCTCCCAGCAGAGGGGCTCCAGCCCTCCCAGCATCTCCGGGGCCTCCTCTGGCCCTGCTCTGACAGGTCTGCGTCCTTCTTACCTTATGTCAAATCCGAATTGGCTGTGCTGGAGGGATTCATCCCATTCCATGGGTCTGGGACAAGTTAGAAAGCCTGAATGGCTTGAGGGATTCAACCTGGAATTCCAGAAAAAGTCTTTCAACTAATGAGCTACTGGGTGATTTTCAACGTATCAGCCCTGATATTTTGATTGTTTAACTTAGAAGTACACTGGTAAAAGCCGTAAGTAGATGTTTGGTTAAAACCAGCCTTGCATTGGCAATCCAGGATTGATCAGATGCTTAAAATTACCTCTGATTCTGTAGACGCTGCTTTGCTGCTTAGAAGAAGAGAAGGAGCAGAGGGAAAAATAGAGCACTTCTTTGTAAAGAGATAATGGCAGCGTTTTAGAGCGCACCTTGCAACTGGCAAAATGGAAACAGATGGCACATATTTTAGAGAGTGGAGTTATTCCACCCTGAAGGATGTTCAAAGTCATACAAAGGGAGTTCTGCTGGGAAATCCCGTTATTGATTAACGGTTTCTAATGGGATTGGTGCTGCTTACTCTTACCGCACTCGCACATATACGTGCACCGCTTTGAAAATGCTTTTCATGGGTTCAGCTCCTTTCGTAAATGCCAAAATCATTTTATATTTTCTGGTATGTATCTTTTTTTTTCTCTGAACTTTGTAAAGGAATTGATACCTTCTCCCCTCGGTTATTTTCTTTTCATTGCTTAAATGAAAATGGCTTTTTTCCCAGCGTTAATAAATTTGTTACTGGAAATGGGAAAGGTGTTTTCAATTACAGCTGGCGCTTCTGAGCCTTCCACCAGGGTGGCAGGTATCCTTGGGGAAAAAAATCAAGCAAATAATTGATCAGTCTGGCTGTATATTGAGAGGATGGATGAGATATGTGGTGTATGAGAGTGTTATAGTACCCATATGTTAATGCGTAATCTCAGTATTGTGTTCATTCCTATTGCAGGAGTAAAGGGGGGGGCCTCTTCATAAGCTAGTCCAAAATGTCTGCTGTTGCTATTGTTATTACCTTATTTATATTCCTTTATTGCCTTGCAACCCTTCGTAGCGAGTAAAACCTCACCGTGTTGGATGTTCTGTAAAAATTAGGAACAGGTAGATTGCTTTTCCACAAATTGCTTCTGATTTAAGTAACGGTGTACGTTAATTCTTGCACGGAGATGTCTCTGTGTTAGTTGTTATCTTTTTGATTCTGCTTATTCCTCCTTAGCAAAACAGTTCAGATTAAAACACAGCTGCATCGGTTCTGCTGCGGTCTAGAGGGTCGCTTGTGCAAGAATGAAGGCCTGAGCTCTGCACGTGAGAAATGTAGGATGTGAAAAGCCATCGGAGAGGGATGGTGTAATGTAAAGATCAGTGGAGACAGTATTGAATTAGCCTGGTTTAATTGAAGTTTCAAACAGTCAAGAATATTTTCAGTGTTACTAAGGGAGCTGTGGAACAGTCTGTATATATGGATTATTTAGAAGAAAAGGCTCAATTATGATATAAACTGCACCCCTGAGACGAAGAGCCGTTCGGATCCAAAGCATTGGCCGCTTAAGCTAGGGAGGGCCTGACCTAGAGCTAATAATAGTAGAGTCATAGAATCACAGGATGGTTTGGGTTGGAAGGACTTTAAAGCCCACCCAATGCCACCCCCTGCCCTGGGCAGGGACACCTCCCACCAGCCCAGGTTGCTCCAAGCCCCATCCAACCTGGCCTTGAACCCCTCCAGGGATGGGGCAGCCACAGCTTCTCTGGGCAACCTGGGCCGGGGGCTCACCACCCTCACAGCAAACAATTTCTCCCTCAGATCTCATCCAAATCTCCCCTCTTTCAGTGGAAAACCCTTCCCCCTCGTCCCACGGCTCCTCTCCCTGATCCAGAGTCCCTCCACAGCTTTCCTGGAGCCCCTTGAGGGACTGGAAGGGGCTGGAAGGTCTCCCCGGAGCCTTCTCTTCTCCAGGCTGAACCCCCCCAGCTCTCTCAGCCTGTCCTCCCAGCAGAGGGGCTCCAGCCCTCCCAGCATCTCCGGGGCCTCCTCTGGCCCCGCTCCAACAGCTCCGTGTCCTTCTGCTGTTGGTGTCCCAGCGCTGGAGGCAGCACTGCAGGGGGGTCTCCCAGAGCGGAGCAGAGGGGCAGAATCCCCCCCTCGCCCTGCTGCCCACGCTGCTGGGGATGCAGCCCAGGCTGCGGGGGGTTTCTGGGCTGGGAGCGCCCATCCCTGGCTCAGACCTACATAGTAGAAGGTCACTTACATTCAGTCTGGCCCTATTTCCCACAGGGTAGAATGTATTGCACGGAAGCAGCATGTCCCGGCATGACCCCGTTTTGGGTAAGAATCAGTTCAGATAACTAAGGCTGAGCAGTTCCAGTTCCTTCCACCTGCTGTGACCTGCCAGCCTTGCCGAGCACAGGGACGGAGTTTGCCTCTGCAGGGGGGTTTTATCTGTGCCAGCCCCCCACAAGCACGCCCACAAAGTGACGAAATGTGCTTTTGCATTGCCGTACAAGACAGCGGGCCAGCCTTAACTGTGGTGGATTTTTTTCCCTTGTTTGCACAGACCCTTCATGCTTCTTCCGCCGCTGATGGAGTGGATGCGAGTGGCGATCACCTACGCTGAGCACCGGCGCAGTCTAACTGTGGACAGTGACGATATCAGGCAGACAGCCAGACTGCTCTTACCCGGACTGGATTGCGAGCCCCGGCAGCTAAAGTACGTGAACTAAGCTTTATAAGCAGCTAAAGCAGTCGTAACTTCTCACAATATTCTTCTTACTACATTTCACAGAAGCCAGATCTCAAAATACTATACAGGCGGTACGTGTTTAACCTTGTAGTATTCCAAGAGATGAAGAAGTGTTTGGGCAAACACTGCAGCTGGGGTAGAAAAATTTTTGTCTTGCCAAAAGTTCTGTAGGAGGAATGAGACCGAGAAGGATTGAGATACAAGTACCTGGGGTTTTTTTATGCCTCAGTCTTAATTACAAGATTATTCTTTGCTTTTTGAGATACCTTGATGAAAAGTATCAGTGCCTTTTAAAATCTTCCCCTCACGTATATATTGAACGGGGATTTATAATTAGCTTGGTTCATTAGCACATCATAGGCATTTTATTCGGGTTTGTAGACCTTTAAGTTGCTGTCATTAGCACTGGTTTTGATATCGGGGTCACGTCTTGAAGTTTAGTACAAGATAAATTCTTCAGTGAATTTTATCCCCCATATACCTTTGGGTTAAATGAGTGGGCGGAACATGTTATTAATAATAAATAATACTTTTATCATGCTCTTAAGTGATGAAATGATCACCTGAAAAGATAAAAATATACCTTTAGTCTTAGAATTCTTTTTCACGAACAATAAAAGCAACAAGAGGCTTTTAATCGGGAGTTTTGGATCTGGTTTTGTTGCTTTTTACCTTTTCCTTCTGCAGCCCAAAAGGCTCTTGCTTTTTTGCTACATCTCTTACTCCCTGTTTGTGAACCGAAGGGTAGTGATTATTACCCACAAAACATGACGCGAAGCTTAATTAGTTGGCGAGTTTGGTGGTGCAATTAGATGAGTGAATGTTTTGCCAGCTGCAGCCGACTCCTGGTCTTGTTCGGAGCTCTGGGCTCCTGCCGCTCCCGCGAGCCGGGGTACCTGCCCGAGTGCTTCCTAAAAGTGGAGTTAACCAGGTGATCCTCAGCAGTTACTTAAATTCCTCGGCTTCACGCTGGCAGGGAGCAGTGGAACTTGGCGTCCACAAAGCAGGAGTTGTACGTTTATTCCAGGAAGGCTTTTCTTCTCCCTTTTCTCTGCCAGTCTACGTGTGCTCTGGGTCAACTAAAGCAGGCGCTGCTCTGGCTTGCGCGTGGATGGTGGGTGCTAGTGTAGGCGACCTAATATGGGCTAAACTCATTTTACGTTTGTGCCTAATGCTTGTCAAAATCTTTTAAATTCTTTGATGAACCGTACTGCAGAAGACCAACCTAATCACAAATACTTCCAGTCAGTTTCGTGGTTTTTCTTTCAGTCTCTCCTTTAGAAAGACTTTTGATTTCAAAACCGAATCCAAACTTCCATTTCAAAGGCATCCAGCTCCATCTCTGCACTGGTTTTTCATGCACATTCACATACAAAGTACAGGTAGTCCCGTCCTTTGTAGATCATATTCCTTAAAAAACCAACCAAAAGAGGGCAGGGATTTTGGTGTTTGATTTTGCTGCTGCTCTGAGCTACAAGGAAACACTTAGAGACAGCCTTTGTGAAAATGGGCTTCATCTCACTCATTTCAAACTGAAGGCGTAACGATACAGGTATGAATTGAAGGTCTCGACAGAAACCCAGGGAGTCCAAAATAATGTAGGCAATAAATAAAAACGAGAAGCAGGTCTAAAGGGCCTGAGCCACACTATGTGGGATCCTCGGGCACAAGATAATTGAGCTGCTGGGTTGTTAAGGGTTAGTAGGACTGGCCTGGGGAAGGAGTATGGTAGAGGGTTCTGTCCAGTTTGTTGTTATGACAGGAAGAATGGCAATTCTGTAAGGAAACTGAGATCCTTTCACACCTTTTGCCCCACCAGACAGTTCCTCCCTAGGGACGTATGCAGCGTGCATTCCCTGCAGGTGCATCAACCTCTGCTTTGAAGCAACGCACGTCATCTTTGTAGGAGAGGTCCAAAATCAAAGTTAAGCTTGATCAGGTCTTTGTTCTGAACTGTCTCGCCTGAGTTTTATTTTCAGAGGTCTAAGGATGTCCTGTGATGTGTGGTATGAGAGAAAGAGCATTCATTGTCTTTTTGCTGCATGAAAGATTTAAACTAACAGAAAAAGAAACAGGAGGAGAGAGCAGTGCCTTGTTTCCAGTGTCCATTATATCATCCTTTGAAGCTGCTGTTTGTATCTAGCCATTACAGCACGTTTAGGGGGAAAGGAAATCTTGGAATCATAGAACCATAGAGTTGGCAGGGCCCTCTGGAGATCATCCCCTCCAACCCCCTGCCAGAGCAGGGTCACCCAGAGCAGGTGGCACAGGAACGCCTCCGGGCGGGTTTGAATGTCTCCAGAGACGGAGACTCCCCCACCTCTCTGGGCAGCCTGTGCCAGGGCTCTGCCACCCTCACAGGAAAGAAGTTCCTCTGAAGCCAGATTCCCCCCTGGTTTGCTGTGGGACTACAGGCAAATCGCGACTGGCTTTTCCTCATGATGCACAGGGTAAAAGTCATCTAATGATAGTTCCTTGCAGCGGTGATGCATCAGGTAGGGTATGTTGAAATCCCTGAAAGAGAAGTTGCGCAGAAGAACAACATATAATTAGTATAACCTGAAATTCAGACCTAATATCTGTTCTTTGACACCGACTGCTTGGGCAGTACAGTCCTCCACAACAACTGGTTTTGTCTTAGCGGATGAAGCCTTCCGATAGGATGCTCTCAGTTTACGTCTGCCAGACAATTTATAAATATCTTCAGTACTCACCTGTTGCTGGTTAAATGACAATATCAGGGGGAAACGCTAAGTTGCAGAGAACTGTGTTGCTTTTCCACCTACTTAAATATAAATGTTGGGATTTTAAGTTATTATCACACACTGCTTTTTTTATTATTATTTTTGATTCACTGCAGGCCAAATTTAAATCGTTCACTACCAGTAGTTATACTTCTAGTAGTCGTTACTGCTTATGAAACCCAAAGAGCGCGCCAGGCTCCTGCTCCCTCTTCAAGCTGTCCTGTCCCAAATGAGGACCTCAGCCCTGTCCTGGGGCTCTGCCCTCCCCCGTGTCTCTCAGGCCACCTTCGGTTCTTCAGTCTCTCCTGGGGCTCAGCTGGGCCTGCGTGGGAGCAGCTCTCCGGGCAAGTGCAGGAGCACGGGCTTTGCTCTACGAAGCGTGCCAGAGTTTGCGGCTCTTCTCCACAGGGTAACAACTCACACATGGAAAACCTGCTGCGGTTACAGCTGCTGCACAGCAGTTGTGCATACGTGGGCTCTCCCCCCACCCCGGCTCTCGTAGGATGCTCGAACTTTTATCACACTCTGAAAGAAAAAGCTCCTTTGCATCTATGGCAGAAGAGGGTGCTGTCAAGCTCCTGCTACAGAGTCAGCGTGGGCTGAGCCTGCAGGTCCCCCAGGAGTAAAGCTCCCAAATTAGAACTTCAAATTCTGGCCTCCTGGCAGCTCTGCACCAAGACCTACAGTCCGCCTTCTCGCTGGGTCTCCCTGACTGCTCCATGCAACTGGTTTGTTTTGCTCTTGGCTCTGCAGAGCTCGTCAGTGACCTGTCCCCCCACCACCCTTGCTCCACCAGCGCCTGTAAACACCACTGGTGGGGACCATGCCCGTTAGCAACACAGAAACAGTGTGCAAAGACAGGTACCATCCCTTCAAAAACTTTTGTTTTCTGAGGTTCGCTGGATTTCAAGTGATGTCATTTCAGGTTTTTTTGCATAGGGTTCTTCTTCTCCTTATTAGTATACAAAGACATTGCATCATGGTGACCCTGCTCTGGCAGGGGAGTTGGACTAGATGATCTCCGGAGATGTCTTCCAGCCCCTATCGTTCTGTGATTTTCTAGATAACGTTGTAGCATCATGGTACTGTACCAGTTACCTCAGTAGAACAAGGTTATTAATTGACTATCCTAGCTCCAGGACTTACGTCTAGTCTCTTACCTCACTGTCCTCTCTGTAGTGTGTGTGTCCCCATCTAGTATCTGGGTGCTTCAGAGATCTTCTCATCAAATAGTTGTACTCAGCTGCCTCGGGGACACATTTCGTTTGTAGATGTACCTCCAAAGAGCTAAGGGTTCTGAGACCATCACTTTGGTTCCCTGCAGATTGTTCCCCGAATCGTACCCTGCCGTAGTTCCTTTCTGAAAGCAGCTGCGGCGAGATACAGGTTTCCCCTCTACAGTGTGACCGGTCACCAGGCTGGGTGGGGGGGGATCTTTGTCAACTCAGCATATTGCTCATAGCATCTGCTCACCATTTGTCATCCACCATCAATGCAAGTTGAGAAGCATTAAAAAACGACAAGCTGAATTGAAACGTGAATAAGATTCATCTTGAATGTTGTACGCGAAGTGATGTAGTGGTGTACTTACCCGCCAGGCCGTACAGAGTTTCCAGAAGAGGTTAACCTTGGTGAAAGAATCTCATTTTTCAAAGGAACTTGGCAGGCTGGTATCTCGCTCACTGAGGGTTTGCACAAGAGCCTGTGCTGAAAACCAGACAAGTGGTAGAGAGGGCATTTGCCCCGAAATAACATCAAAGGGCTGACCGTATCGGTGCCCAGCTCAGATAGGAAACTCCTCCGATTTGGCAATGCTTCTTCAGTGAAGGAGATGCACTTCCAGCTTTGGAATTCAGAAGCCTCTGAGCAGATAACCAGAGGATTTACAGTAATCCCTGGGCTCCTTCCAGATGAGATAAAGGTCGTTTGATAGTCATCTAAAGGATAAGGATTTCATAGAGCCTCACAGATACATTAACACACTTCCTTTTATTGAGGCGTCGGAAAAGAGTTGAGAATGTTTCACTATCTAAATTTGATGTCTTTTTTTTTTTTTTTTTAATTTTGATTTTCTTTTCCAGAAAAGAATAAGGATCATTATCTTCTTTCAGAAATGGCTTTTATTTCAAAATAACAGCTATTCTGGTAGACAGACAGCATAATTGTTTCAACCTAGACCTACACTGGTATTTTATTAGATACACTTTCTCTCCACCTCTTTCTCCTCCGTGCAATCTGTTTTTCTCTATGTTTGATAGACTGTCCTATAACAAGCAGGAAACTACAAATATGACATCCAAAATATATACAGCTAATTATTGAAAGCAACTGGCTTTTGGTGGTGTTTTTTTTTGTGAGAAGCGGATCTAAGGAGACTTGGTCGCTGGAGGTTTGCAGCCTGTGACACCGCTCCCACGGCAATAACCCCGGCTGCTCGGTGCCTGTTCTGGTACGGGCGTATCCCGGCATCCCCTTCCCTTTTGCTGGGTAAGATGTGGCAGAAGCGGTCCCTGGTCCAGGGCTACCCAGGGAGTTGAGGGACTGGGTGGTAACTACCACTCTTGAGCAGGAATAAGGATTTCTTCCTGCCTTTCCCTGGGAGAAGGGCACTGATGAGGTTTCTCTACTTGGAAACCGTTTTTTAATTTTTTTTTTTTTTTTGCAGTGTTTACATGACCTTACTGTCTTTCTCTAAAAACTACAACTTCTATCTCCAGTGTGAGTGAGGTTAGCCAGATTTTTCAGAAATGATTAAGCAGTGGGGAAGGTGTTCGATAGGTAAAATCACGAAAATTCATGAGCCCGATTTCTAAGGAGATGGGGCTAAAAAAAAAACCAGGAAACAAAAAATCCAGAAATTATGTTGTTCTTCACAGACCTGAATGCTGCTTTAGTTCCTTCCGGAGACTGGATGCTAAGGCTGCTACTGAAAAATTCCAGCAGGATCTGGGTTTCCGAATGCTAAACTGTGGAAGGACAGATCTGATCAACCAAGCAATCGATGCACTGGGACCTGACGGGGTTAACACCATGGATGATCAGGTAAGCTGCTGTATAACCACACACGCAAAAACAAATTGCATCTTCCTTTCCGTGTGGCGAATCAATAGACGAGGTCCGTAAATGTTAGTTTGCCTCTCCAGGGCCTTTCTAATTCTAGCTTCTGTTTTAGTCTGAAAATGTATCCCTTAAAAAACAAAAAAAATACACCTCTGGGTCAAAGCCTCGAGTGAATTGTTTCTTTATCAGCCGGAATGTAGGTCTGTTCCTTGGACGGCTGGTGTCGGACACTGATGGAAGACAGGTCAGCGCGCGGCTGCAAAGGGAAAGTCTGATGTTGGCTTAATGCTAAGACAATGTCAGAACAAAGCGGCTTTTTGCCAGTGACACTCTCTTCTGGTTCAACGGCCCAAATGCAGACTGGGTCAGCGAGGAGCGACCAAAAGGTGTTGCTGTCTGATGGCTTTCAGGCGCAAAGTGAGTTACATGTTCTCAGCACGGTCTGGCATAGAAGAAACAGCCCCAACAACCCCAGTGGCACCGGTATCAGTCAGTGTTAGCGTTGTTGAAAGTCCATCATGCTCCTGTGTCTATTTTTTTTTCATTTTTACCGGTTCCCTGCTCAGCAACATTGAACCATAAGGATTCGGTAGTCTGGGGAATCTTCAGCTGCTTCTGCTGGTGCTGTCAGTCCTATCAAGTAACGGCAGTCTGTTCTCTGGGGCATCATTCAGTGCATTGAATTAGCTTTTAATTTAAAAAAAAAAAAACCAACAAAACTCCTCTAAATAAACACTCATTATAGCTGTCACAGCAATGAGAACGAGCTGTCGCGTCTCGGAAACAATGGGATATTTATCAGTAGGAAGGGTTTACGTTCAAGTAGAGCGGTTTTCTCATAGACAGTATTTCACCGCAGTAGCATTTCAAACCAAATTCTGAAACACGGTACTTTCCACCGTCCTGCAATTTTAAAGGAAGTGTGAATGTGCACACAAATACGAGCGGAGACTGCGCCTGCACAAGCGTCTGTCTAGGTATGGAGTTGCCTTATTTACATACCCAGTACCAGGAGCTTTGTGGTCCCAGAGCTGGGGTATCACAGCATAAGTCCCCTTGACATTGACTTTATTAAAGTGACAAAGGCGGCAGATTTATATTACAAGGATCTGCCACTTACTTCCTGTGTTGATTTTTTTTTTTCATAGGATTTTGCAGTTCTTGTTTATGTAGCCCTGAGGCCTTTTGTTCTCTCAAAGCAGATGATTTTGCGTTGTGAACTTTGCTGTCCTAACACCAAAGACGCTGGTGCCAAGACCGGCACTTCTCGCTGCGCGATGGTTTTTACCTCTCTTCTTCAGCCAGACAGCAAACTGGGAGCTCTTTGCCTTTTTTATGCATAAAGACCCCGCGTTCTGCAGGCAACTCGTTGGGAAGTTTGAGGAGCTTCTGCTGTCACTTATTTATGGTCTCATTGTCATCCTGTTGATGTCACCCTCCAGCCAGTCCCGCTGTGAACAGAGGGATTGCAGCGTGCTGGCGGCTCTGTCGTCTTTGCAGAATGCTGCTCCCACGTCTCCAGGCGGTGTTTTGGCAGAGGAGGGCAAGCCAGGCTCCCTCTGGAGATGTTGCTGCTCTGGAATTCTCCGCTTTAGTGGTTCTGCAGCAACTCGTCATCTCTGCAGCTGAGCAAGTGTCCTCCACTGCGCTCCCAGTCACAGGCGAAGTTACATCCAGACTCCAGCAGTGAGTCTGCCAGAGCTGGAGTATGCACACTGAGGAACAAGCAGGGAATGCCAAACTCATACCAAAAATAAAATAATAATAATAATAATAGGTAAGGTAAGCCAGTACAAAGCTGCTAGTTTTAGAAGCCTGATGGTGGCAGTAAATACGGACTTGTCCCTGCAGACCCGAGTTCTGAATTCTCAGTTCAGTTTATTTATCTATAATGAGTTGATCCTCCCAAGCCCCCCAAAAGCCAAACCCATCCATCCCCCCCACCACCCGAAACATCTTTGCAAATGTCACTGCCTCAGAGGCAGGAAGATGTGAATTGTGGCTGGTTTGAAAGGACGCCTTTGCAGGTACAAGGTCAGCGCTCCTCAGTGTGAGACGTAATTCTGGTTTATGATACGCGTCCGTCTCTAAAGATGAAGCTGTATTATTACACAATGAGCAAGGAGATGCCGCCTGTGAAAAATTCAAACATTCACAATAATTAAGGAGTGGGGGGGAAGCCATAGGACGTGAGCAGGAAGGGATTTTAGTAGGCCGTTTCCTTTCTGTCCTTGGCTACTTCTGGGGTGGACTCCGTAAGTATGGCTCATTTCTCTCATAATTCATCTCTGAGCCGTCACGGTTTGCTGGCTAAGTAGAGAGAGCGAGATTTATGGGATTGAAATGCTGAAATATTGTGGCAAATAGGATTTTAGCAGTGGGGATGAGTTGCCAAATAAATTCATCTTGTGTATTTTTGTGTTGTTTTCCGCTTTTGGTTCATCTGGCTACAAATGATCCAAGAAATGGTATTTCTTTTTTGGCAGCCTTGGGAAAGCTCAAGAATTGTGGACGATACACAGCTGGGATTTTCAGTGATCCCTTTTGTATTCTCGCAGTCTTGTCCCCTGATGTTTGATCCACGTCGCTTTCTGATATTAACACGTTGTGTGCCCACTCTGCAGGGAAACCAAAGTTGTTTTGAACATACATGTACACACATGCGTGCCTGCACACACACGCTCTTCTGTACGTTAAGGTTCAAACTCACTGTGTCCGTGCAGCTTCACTGTTGATAGGTATAGAAAGATAACTTTATTTTCTTCCTTCTTCCTGAAGGGTATGACCCCACTAATGTACGCCTGCGCTGCTGGAGATGAAGCCATGGTCCAAATGCTTATAGATGCTGGAGCAAATTTAGATATACCAGTGAGTAACAGAGGACCCTCTCTCCGTAATTATTCATCTGTAAACTAACAAGAGCATTATGAAATCTCTCCTAGCAACTGGAGGCTTCATTTCTGGAAGCTTCTGAGCAAGCCACTTCTTTCAGAAATCATTGCTTCAGGGATTTGGGAGGGGGAAGAAAACCTGCAAAACCTCTCGGAGCACTCAGTGGCTCCAATTATGATTGGCATTGGCAAGTCTAATTGGCATGGCGGGGGTAAAGGGGCCTCCAGCCTGAAAGAGCTGCCACTAGGAGAAACCAATAAGCCCATTAAAAAGGCCCAGGGGACGGGACAGAGTGACTAGCGCTGGCGGTGCGCTCTAAATGGCGTAAGTTACCGTTCCCTGGGGTTGTCACTTACAAAGGAAAAAGCCAGTTATGTACAAGTGTGAAGACGCCGGCAGACAGATACTGCAATGGTTAATGACTACCTGGTTCCTCTCCCCCAGGTCCCCAGCACCTCTCCACGGTACCCTTCAGTCCACCCCGACAGCCGACACTGGACCGCTCTTACCTTCGCTGTCTTACATGGGCACATCTCTGTTGTTCAGGTAAGCGGAGAAAATGCCCCGTTGGGGAATCTTTACAGGAGAGACGGAGGGAGCGGAGAGCAGCCCCCTCGCTGTCAGCCTTCCTGAGCACGAGTCCCTCACGGGCTCCAGGTGCCGTTTGGTGGAAGCCTTCTAAAAACCAGCGTGTTTTGAAAAGGAGGAGAACTCAACCGATGCTTTTCTTGCGGAACTGTGAATTGCTGACATAATTCCTAGCAAGGCCTTGATAACAAAACACATATGTTTCCTTATTTTTCTTTGGTTTCAGTATTGGTCCATGGCTTACCACATCCAGAACGATGCTGCGCGATCGTTTCTTTGGTATTAGAGAAACTAGTGCTTCGTGTGGAGTGGTTACAGGCAGACTGCTTGATCAGGATGCTCTCTGACATTAGACGTTAATTGGTTTCTACATTTACATGTGTAAAAATTAAGCGTATGCTGATTTCTGCTCTAATGGCAGCAAATCATCTGTAACTTCCTTTATAATCCTTGAGAATTGCATGAACGAGACTTCAGGTGTCATGGGAGTTGAGCCTCTCGCATCCTCCCTGCTCCCTTTTTTTGGGAATTAACGCAGAACTGGGTAGAGTCCCGGAAACTGGACCTGAACTTCAAGAGGAATTCAGAACTGATCACAGCAGATAGTCAATTGCCGGTGAATTTAATTACCCTTCTGCTCAAAGGGAGAAAAAAAAAAAAGGTGTAAGCAAATGGAGGCTGCACACACTCATTTTTTGTTTGTGTACGTTTGTAAATAATTACAGAGATTAGATCCCACCTGGCAAATTGCCAGGGCAGCCTTTGCTATTACAAAGGTTGGTCAGCCTTAATTTACGTGGGAGATAAGAGCGTGATTCTCCCAGGAGAATGCAGCCAAGGATATCAAAGCTCCTGTTGGACTGTGTTATCCCCCACGTTCATTTCTTTTATTTTGGTTAGAACTTCTGAAGTTTTCATACATTTTTTTTCATTTGGCAACTATTATTTTAAAAGGGTGGATGTCAGCTTTTGCTGAAATGGGTGTATAAACTCGCCTTTCCAGCCAAGGTCCACCGTGCAATCCTTGCGTGGAAGAGCTGGCATCCCAAGGGAGAAACAAACCAGCCGAGGACCCAGCAGGTCGTGCTCTGCGAGAAGTTTTATATATAAAAATGTGAATGTTTATGTACTTCGTGCCAAGGTCAGCGCTAATTGGGGACGGCTGAAAGTGTTAAATTGCGAGAGTGTTCTAGGACAGCACCAGCTGGGCTCCTGCGCCCAGTGGAGGAACCTCTGCTGGTGATGGGGCAGGGCTCGTCCTCGCTGCCATGGGAGAGGGGTGGCACCCGTCGCTCTGCGCCCGCGAGCGCTGCTCTGGGTGCCCTGATGCTGCCTGCCAGCCAGCCCTGCCCATAAAAGTTCCCTATCATCTTGGGAGGGGGGTAATTTCCCTTGCGAGCAGCTCGGGGCGTGCCGTGAAAGCAGGTTCTGCGTGTGGCAAACGCCTGCGGCTGCCGGGGCCTCCTTGCGCAGCTCCATAGGGCTGAGAGACCGAATCGTGTTTGGCCTCCAGGGCTAATTCCCTGGAGGAACCTTGTTTCCTGCTCACAGCGTGAAACTAAGTAAGATGGACTTCCTGCGCTGAAGAGAAGCTCTGACTGCAGAGCTCTTTGGAGTTGGGAAATTACAATTGCAAAACCATCTTCGTAAAGGAGATTTTAAAAAAGGAAAAAAAAAAAAAAGTAGGCGATGTTCTCCAAGCTGCCAGCTGAGCACCTTCCCAGCACAAACTCACTACTGAAAGCACAGTAAAGCAAAAGAAAATAAGAAAACTCTAAAGTGACATTCATGTGGAGACTTTAGCCCTAGGCTGAGGGAGGAAACGCATGAGAAATTTGCCTCGTAATAGGTATTTTGCTTTAACCTTTGAGATGGTCCCTTTGTGTGCGTGCACTCTCCACTACGAGTCTACGGGTTTTCCTTTCTAACACACAGCCCCTTCTGTTCCGTCCTGAATGGCTCTTTTCTCAACTCCTTGTCTTTCACGTGTCTGTTGCAGCTGCTCTTGGACGCTGGTGCCCACGTAGAGGGCTCTGCAGTTAACAGCGGAGAGGACAACTACGCTGAGACTCCACTCCAGCTGGCTTCAGCCGCAGGTGAGCTCGGTGCAGCCTCAGCACACTCCGTCTCTTGCTACCACCGAACAACCACAACAAATTCACGCCTGGGTCCCACGTCTCTAAAATGCCTTAGGAGTCACTTTGCACTGAGTTCTAAGGGACTGTAAAGATACCAAATGACCAGCACAGTGAGCGGGCTACTCTGCATTTTTTTTAATTTCTTGTGAGACCCCCCTGCAGTGCTGCCTCCAGCCCTGCAGCACCAACATCAGAAGAACGCGGAGCTGTTGGAGTGGGGCCAGAGGAGGCCCCGGAGATGCTGGGAGGGCTGGAGCCCCTCTGCTGGGAGGACAGGCTGAGAGAGCTGGGGGGGTTCAGCCTGGAGAAGAGAAGGCTCCGGGGAGACATGAAAGAGCCTTCCAGTATCTGAAGGGGGCCTACAAGAAAGCTGGAGGTGGACTTTTTACAAGGGCATGTAGTGATAGGACGAGGGGGATGGCTTCAAACCAGAAGAGGGGAGACTTAGATGAGATCTGAGGAAGAAATTCTTGGCTGTGAGGGTGGTGAGCCCCTGGCCCAGGTTGCCCAGAGAAGCTGTGGCTGCCCCATCCCTGGAGGGGTTCAAGGCCAGGTTGGACGGGGCTTGGAGCAGCCTGGGCTGGTGGGAGGTGTCCCTGCCCAGGGCAGGGGGTGGCACTGGGTGAGCTTTAAGGTCCTTCCAACCCAAACCATCCTGTGATTCTATGACTCTACTATTATTAGCTCTAGGTCAGGCCCTCCCTAGCTCAAGGGGCCAATGCTTTGGATCAGAACGACGGGCGCCAAAGGAGTCTCTGCATTTGCAGCTAGTCCCAACGCTCACCTCCTGCCAGCGGCCTCCAGCGCAACGGTGACTGAAACAGCTCCTTTGCGCAGGGCACTGTCGAGAAACATAAACCAGCTACTGTCTAGTCTAGGCGCGTCTTGGATCTAAATAACTTCCAGATGCAGAAATTAACAAGTTTAAATTCAGCCTGGGGAAAAATAACTGCTATATAAAGAAATTTGTTTTATTAATTTAGTAAATACAGGTAAAATTCTGCAATTCTTCTGCCTAACTGTGAGGAGAAGAGTTTAGCGTTCTGTGAACAAGTCTGTGCTAGCCTAAAAGTACCTGTTGTTTTTCAACGCTTTTCATCTCTAACGCTTTTTACTTTTTTTCTCCTTTATTTCGTTGTGCTTCATTTTTGTGCTTTTATGAAGATGAGTCTCTGTCTTGCCCCGGGCCAAGCTTTATTGAAGGGATAAAGAAACGGTCCCCTCCCTTCCCAGTGACGGCCCCTCACGGTGCTGGCTCTGCTGCCCCCCCCCCCCGTGCTACATCTAGTGCGAGTGGTGGCAAGGAGGCCTGGCTGAACGTGGGCTGCTCCCATAGACTGCTCTGCTTAAACTGGTGGCGTACATCTCCGCTGGTGTGCATTGAGAGCGCCAGACCAGTTTAATTCTCTTTCATTCTACCTCTAGATGCTAGTTGGGTAATTTAAGTGCTTTGTGACTCAGTTTCTCTCTCTGAGATGTTACAAAGTCTAACGTGTGCCTGCAGGACCTTATTTGGTAGCACAAATGTTGCTGGTACGGTGTCTGTTACCAATCCTGTGTTATATGCTTTCAAAGAGGTAATGGACATGGAATCATGGTTGTTTCTGTCAATTTTTTTCCTAGGGAACTACGAGTTGGTCAGCTTATTGCTAAGTAGGGGTGCTGATCCGCTCCTCAGCATGTTGGAAGTCAATGGTATGTCCTCATCCCTCCATGAAGATATGAACTGCTTCAGTCACTCAGCTGCACATGGGCACAGGTACAGCGCCGTTCGTGTTCTGAACAGGGTATTTTTCCTAAGGAATTCCCGTGTGACTTCTTACACCCAAAGCGCCGGGGCTGCAGTTCAGAAGATCTTCAGGCTCTCCTGATAGCAACCATTTTTCAAACTCTCCTGATAGCAACCATTTCTAGTGCAGCGCAGTTTCTCAGACGCTTTGGACGTAGGTATTGCCTTTTGAGCGTTTTGGGGAGCTGAAGGATTCTTTGCACTGGTAGTTGCTCTGTTACAGCCCTTCGAGAAAAAATTATGCAAGGCTTACCTTATTCAGCAACTAGAGCTTTGATAAAAAAAAGGGATTCTATTTTAGTCAAAAGCACAAAATACAACAGAAGGGTCTTTGTTTGCTTTTTTTGCTTATTCTCTCACGTGCTGGTCTAGCTCTGCAGCACTAAGAGCGAGCAGGAGCTGGTTCTAGGCCATGGGCGAGCAGGCTAAGCTCGGCCTACGGGTAGGTTATGAGACAGTGGTTCACGTTCTGAGACAGAATCTAATCACATTAAGGTGGCAAAAATAATCTGCGGCAGAATTTGATTGATGCATCTCTGATTTTTGGATGGTTGATCAAGACATCAGTCATTAAAACACTGAAAAGCCAGACCGGGCTGTTTCCAGCGTTTTTATTTAGAAATAAGACATTACTGATAAACTCATCCATAAATCCTTCTGCTCCCAGACAAAAATGTCAGCGTAACCAGCCAATTAAAACAGCCCTGAAACCGCCCGAGTGGCAGGGCTGTGCGATAGCCACGGGGGCTTACGGCTGGCCCATCTAGGAGCACGGTAAATAGCAGCTACCTTGCTTGAGCACAGCTGGGCTTCAGAGCGGTGCCAAAACTCCACCTCCAGGTACATGGCACATCTGGATACACCGGGGAAAACGGCCCAAGCTCAAATGAAGCCCAGCCTCTGCAAAGCTGGAACGGCCTCATGCAGTTATTTACAGTGTAAAACTACACGGACGCTGGTCTGTTCCCAATTCTCTTCCCCTCCCACAATCTTCTGCAACATCTGACCAGGCAGACTGTGAAATTCAAGGCTTGTTCTCCAATCGGATCGGGCAGGGTGATCCTAAAGCGCAAAATTAACTGGGTTTAGTCACACCGAGTGGTGTGGGTGCAAAGAGAGCACCAGCTAGTGGCAATTCGGCGTCAGAGCTGGGCGCTGGGCTGGACTCGCTGGGGTGGACAAGGGCTGCTGCAGATGGCCCCAGCTGGCCGCGGGGACAGCAGTGATGCAAGCTTCCGAAAGCGGCCGGACACAAACAAGAAAGCCTCTTGCTTGCAACTGCTGTGTGAAATTCCAACCCCCCCAAAAGTTCTCCCTGGGTTTAGTGATGCAGAACCATGGGCTTTATGGTTTCTACCTGCTGATGCAGGAAGCGGGTCTGACTGAACGTAGCAGTGCTTGAAGATGGTCGTTTGGGAAAACAGCAAGGTTCTAACAGACACTCTTTGGTAAATCTTACTTCAGAGCTTAAGACGTTACCACACTCGGGGCTGGCAGAAGGCAGCGCGCTTCTATGCCAAAGTATAGACTGAAATAAAACCCAGTTTTTGCATTAACGCTCTGAAAAAGGCCCTGGTACCACTAAGGAACAGGAGCATATTCTGCGCTTTTGCCCTTGCCACCGGAGCATCGATTTCTAGCATGTGGGATAGGGAAGGAGAAGTGGTTTAAAAGATCCAGATGATCTTTAAGGTCCCTTCCAACCTAAACCATTCTGTGATTCTATGAAACGCTGCTCCGCGTCTGCCAGCTGACTGTCTTTAGGAAAGAAATTATTGACTAAGCCAGACTCCTGCACCAAATCACCATAGTCCGGGCTGAATTGTTGTTATTTCATTTGTTAATAAGGGATCTCTTCTACCTCTTCAGGAATGTTCTGCGTAAGCTCCTGACGCAGCCCCAGCAGCTGAAGGGGGACGTCCTCTCCCTGGAGGAGATTTTAGCTGAGGGCGTGGAGAGCGACACCTCCAGCCAGGGCAGCTCCAGCGAGGGGCAGGTCAGGCTGTGCAAAACAAGAATGAAGGCTCTGCAGGAGGCCATGTATTACAGCGCCGAGCACGGCTACGTAGACATCACCATGGAGCTCAGGGCACTGGGTGAGGTTTTCACTTTAAGCAATCTGCACATTTAAGGCATGAAAAGCTTTTTCCTCTGCCCCTTTCACTTGAAGAAGAATCTGTAACCCTCACTGCAAAGCCATGCCAAGCTTAGGGACGCTAGCTGTCAAATTTCATAAAAAAAGTGTTTAAGGCTCCTCACAATTATTTTCCACATTCCCGCTGATCTACGATGTCTCTTACTTTTGGCTGGATCCTCTGTTCCCAAGTATCAAAGGCACGTCTCTTCGTCAGATACCCTGACGCCTAAAATTCAGTGTTAAAGAGGCCAGTCTCAAAAACAAAGATAACATCAGAGATTAAATGGTTTAAGGTGAAAGAAGAGACTTGATCTAAAGGTAGGAAGGAGAAGCTTTGAAGCTTGTGTGTCTAGACTGTTACAGGTAACCAGGAGAAGAGACCTCACACCACGTTTGTGTAGGGTTAGGGATTCTTGCAAGTTTGGCGCAAATTTATTTTGTATTTCCAACTAATCATGAAGCTAAATACACAACAGGGAGTCTCTGGTTCTTAATCAGCAGAAAGTTCCAGCTTATGGTCCTGGTACCTTTGCTGCTGTAGATAAATCACTTAATCTGTCAACGACCCAGTTCAGTCGTCTTTAATCTCAAGCCAAAAATGTATCTGCTGTTTGGATGTCCATAAATATCTGCTTGAGGGCTGCTAAGTGTTAGTCAGTGGCAGGAGGATCTACTCACAGGTACTTCAGCAAGTCACCATCTCTCACTGTCCTTTCTGCTGTGGCTACAGGAGTCCCGTGGAAACTCCACGTGTGGATCGAGTCACTGCGGACAACCTTCTACCAGTCTCGTTACTCGGTCGTACAGACCCTCTTACGGGAATTTGTCACCATTAAAGAAGAGGACTACAATGAAGAACTGGTTAGCGAAGGGTTGCAGCTCATGTTTGAGATCCTCAAAACCAGCAAAGTAATTATTAATTTTGTAATAGTATCAAAATCAATGTTGGGGTTTTTGCTGTTGAACAAGTTAGTGCACAACAAGAGCAAGCGAGTGCCCATGGAAAGTCCCCAGTGAGTGACGGTATGAAAGCGACCCTGATATAATTTAGATAAATGCTATGCACCCACAAAAGCCGACCTCACAGTAAAGACATTAATTGCAATAGAAGTGAAAGTTATTCTGTTAAAGTCTTGTTCGGCAACTGGCTTTTGAAGCCGTGTGACTGTAAGAGGAAGAGTCACCAACACAGCACTGGGCAGTTCAGGTGGTTCTTCTGATGGTTCTTCAGGTGGTTCAGGTGGCATCTTCTCGGAGTTTTCTGAACAATGCTTTTGTTTGGCAACATTTGCCTTCTACTTTTTCCTTCTATTTAAAGGGTGCCTACGACTGGTTTTTCCTTGCTTTCCAAGGCACGTCTAGAAGAGATTTGATCCATGGTATCTAGTTTACCTGTCTCGTTTTGCAGATAAGTTCACCCAGTCTCTATCACGTTCTCTTCAAGAGGCCGTTGCCTACAACGTTCACTGTAACTGACCTTTAAATGAAAAGCACGGATATAACTGGCTAACTAAAACCGGCCGCAAACCAGGAGCCGGAGCTTGGTATCTGGCAGTGAGCTAATGCCATTAATCAAATCCTGCTGAGAACAGGCTCGTGGGCTTAACCTGTTACAGAGAAAGGGACGACGAGCTTTTGCTGATGGACTCTCTTTCCCTTGGCGGAGGTCGGCCCGTGAACTGTTGCTGAGAGAATTCAGTCAGAGCGTATTTGCTCAGACCGTGCTCTTGACGCTCTGTTTGGAGGTCGTTCTTGTAGAGCGCCGTTGCTGTAAGCCTCAAGTGAACTGTTAGAGCATGTCTGAGACCTGCTGACTACAAAGTGCCGATTGATGATACCTGTTCGATCCTCCTTACAGAATGACTCCATCAATCAGCAGCTTGCATCCATCTTCACCCACTGCTACGGCAGCAGTCCCATACCCAGCATTCCCGAAATCCGAAAGACGCTGCCAGCTCGGCTAGGTAAGATGCTCACCTCAACAGTGAACTTCCTGTGATTTTTTTATTACCTTTTTTTTTTTTTAAAGGATCCACAGTTTCAAAAAGTATTCACTTTTTTTTTTTTTTTCTTTCTTACCCTAACAGATCCTCACTTTCTGAACAATAAAGAAATGTCTGATGTAACTTTCTTAGTAGAAGGAAAGCTATTTTATGCACACAAAGTCCTGCTGGTTACTGCATCTAACAGGTGAGTGGCTTTCCACAGCTAAGGACAGGTTGTTGAAGGAAGGTCTGGCCCTTACTCTCTCATTTGTGTGACGAGCTCTCGGTCACCCACCGCAGTAAGGCAGCTGCTCAGGACACGGGCTACAGACCGTAATTCAGACCTGATGCACTTGTGGTTATTAGTTTCTTTCTCTGTTATTGGCACAGTAACAGGTTTTTGCAACTATTACAGGGCGGGATTGGATCCGAGCCAAGCAATTTACAGGTTACGTTGTCGCTGAAGCTCTAAACTAATTGTCATTAAACTGAAAGGAATGTTTCCACTTTCGCCTCGCAAACAAGAGCAAGGAAGGATCTTTCTCTTCCCCTTGCCTAGGCTGCTTGTCAGTAGGTCAATGAGGATGCGAAGCACTAATACCGAAATCTATTAAAACCATTCTCAGGTTTAAGACGCTAATGACCAATAAAACAGACCACGACAGCCACGGCAGCAAGACTGTTGAAATCAGCGATATGAAATACAATATTTTCAAGGTACGTTACTCATTCCACCCGTTCTTTATTCTTTTCATCTTTTCACATACTTGGAAGCTGAGAAGGCCAAGGCTTAATATCGCAGGTAATTTACAAGCGGAGCTGGCGTTCATTTCAACACCCCCCTGTTTCAGGAGCGTTCTGATCTTGTCAAAACTTTCCAGCTAGGACCAACCTTAAAACAGAGACCTCCGGCCTAAATCCTTATTTTGTTACCAGGCAGCTGACTCCTCCATACGGCAGCAGAAACTGGTTTGCTACTGAAAGTAGTTTTATACTTTTAAGACACCATTTTCATGCTTTTTAAGGCACCATTTTTGTGCTGCGCTAAGCAAAAAGTAAACTTATTTACAGCAGGTGGACTGCCAGGCTTTGTATTAATTCAAATCAGGGGATCAGAAACCAATGGTGTCCCTTTCAAGGAAGGCTCAAAATTGAGAATTGCACTTTGCTTTTATGACATTTCTGTAATGGGCTTACGGGAGGTTCATTCACGATGGAGAGAAAGTAAGTTACTTACACACACCCAAGGAAGAAAAACCAAGTCAGTGAAATGCGATCGTTCACTTACTCCAGCTTTCCAGGTCTGTGTTTCAAATTTGGAAGAAAGGAAGAGAAGAGGGAAATCTGAAGTGCAGAATAGGGTGTGTAACTGTTTCACTACAGGGTTCAGGCTTCTCCTTTTTTTTTTTTTTCTCCTCTTCATAAGCAAACAAAACAGCAAAGCTGCTGGTCAGCAGTACTGTCACCTCACGAAGGGGGAACTCAGTTGACCATAAGAACATCTTTGTTCTACGTGAAAGGGGCCGTACAAGTTTTGTGTCGGCCAGATGACATGCAAAGTTTGCAGAGATGTGACATGACAGAAGGAGTATATTGAAACAAACCTCCTTAACAGCATTTTCACATCAAAAGGTTTCCAAAGATAAACTTCTGCTTCACTGGAGAGAGAGCAACAAATCAAAAAGAAATAAAAAGGTGAAATACTTCACAGAATGAAACAATTTGATGGTAGATAAAATGAGATGAGTTAAGGAGCTGATGGCATTCTACGGCAGCCGCAGTTACGGCGCATGGAGGATGCCGAGCCACCGGAGATCCGTGTTGTGCTCGGGGCTCTGCGGGACAGCAGATCTGCTCCCCTGCAACTCCCTTCTACAAATAAGGCAATTTTAAAAGTAGCAGCTTGGTTTTAGTTACCGCTACCGTTAGAAATGGTAAGCGCAGGACGCAATCCCCACCCCTGCTAGCACAGCACCCAGGACGCTGGAACGACTTCTCTTCCCATCACCAAATCCGTCGTTCCCTAGATAAGGCTGTGCTGGTTTAGCTGGGGGTGTGCACGTGCAGATCAAAGAGCAGATGCTGCCTCCTCCTCTCCCTGCAAACAATTAGGCCTTTTCCTCTGGCCCTGACGGGGGGCTAGAAGCTGATTAGAAGCACAGCAGGGGGGGCAAGTGGCTGGGAGGTCCCCGAGACACACACGCTCCTGGCGCGGCAGTTTCGGCGCTGGGGCGAGCTGGCAGCTCTGCGTGTGACCAGCCTGCAGGGCTTCGCAAAACCGGATCCAAGGAGCCGTTCTACAAGGACGCTGGTGTTGCTTGGAGACACGCTGTCACCCTCGGCCTAAAATCCTCAACAGGGCCCTTTTCAGAGCCTGAGGAAGAAAAGTAGAAAGCAGCAGATTTGCAACACTAGACACAAAAAAAAACCCCCCAGAACCCAGAGTGGAGGTGAGAGGCAGCCCCCCCGCGCAGCTCCCGTCTGCTCAGGAAGGGGAGTGCAGCCATTCACAGCCCCCTGCCACCGCAGCGATAACAGCCTCGGGCCCGGCCTTCTTCCCATTGCAGATGCTGATGCAGTATTTGTACTACGGAGGAACCGAATCCATGGAAATTCCCACCACTGATATCTTAGAGGTGAGTGTGCGTTTTCTTCTAAGCCTTGCCAAGCGCACCGGGGCATAAACAGAGCTTCAAAGGCCAAATCCAGGAGCTGACAGCGAGCTTCCAATCCAGGAACATGCTTAACACTTTGAAACGAGCTTCAAGTTTCAAAACGCTATTGCTTGGAAATAAGAACTGCCAGTTATGTTTTATTACGTCCATGAGACGCTGCGGGGGAGAAGGCGGGGTGGCAGCAGGGAGGGAAATCACGACAGTGCTCTTGGTACCCCCGGCTGGGTGGAAGCCTCCTTTGCGCATCCCCTCTGTCCTGGGAGAAGGGGCCGGGGGGGCGGTCTGGAGCTCACCCAGCACGGTGACAGACGGTGGCACAAATAGACTTCCAGAAGCAAGCCTTTGCTCAGAGGGGAGATCTGTGTGTCGCTTGAGCTAGGCATCGAGTGGCCTTTCTGCTCCTTCATGAGGACTCGGCCATTAAAACGGGGCGCGGGAGATGGCTCAGAGAGGAAATCATCCGTTCCATCCGTTTGCCTTCCCTCAGCCTTATCAAGGCTCACGATCTGAAATAGCTTCTCTCTTGTCCCCATAGCTGCTGTCGGCTGCCAGCCTCTTTCAACTGGACGGCCTCCAGAGACACTGTGAAATCCTCTGTGCCCAGACGATCAGCTTGGAGAACTCTGTTAACATCTATAAATATGCAAAGGTAGATGCCAAACCGCCTTATTTAAGAACCACAATGAAACGGCACGCCTGCTTTCTGCGGGCTCCTGTGGTAACGAAATACAGCGGGCAGCGCGCGGGCACCAGCTACGCCGGTAACTCTACCCCAACCCCAAGTGAGATGTTGGAGTCAAGTCCCAAGTCCTGCACTGCCCTAGTACGTTTTCTTGTCTAAAGCAATCGCGGATGACATTGATGCGAGATCCCTCCAGAGCCGGGGAGAGGTGTGTAACAGGCTGATACAGCAGCAGCGGCAAAGCCCAGGAGATCTAAATCCTGGGAGCAGCAGGGACAACTGATCGTAGTGCAGCAACCGAGACGTAAACCCTTTCCTAGCGCTCCTGCTGCTAAAATATATTGGTTACAGCTCCAGAACTAGCACAGACAGACAGAGATATTCAACTCTATAGCAAATAGCCCACGTTACCAATCAAATCATAGAGAAATACTCGGCCATTTCTGCAAGTTTGCAGGGTCAGATTCCTTAAAGACAAGCAGAAGGAATACACAGAGGGCTGATAATGATGCACGTTTTCATTTTGTCTGGTGTCACACTGATCCTGTTCCATTCCTGACTCTCACACTGGGCCGTTTTTTTGCAGCAAAGGGAACCAGATCACAGCCAGAAATCCACCGGGCATGTTTTACAAGTGTAACAGCCCTATTTCCCAGCTCCTTCTTCTAGGAGTTCGGCTCGCATCCTACGAACCGTATTCGTATTGCTGCGAGCTGTGCGTGCCATCTGGCAGCGCAGCGTTTTTGTGTTGGGGCACACGCGCTCCCCGCTTGCGGAGCTGAACAGGTACCGCGGGCGCTGCATCGGCCAGCTGCTCGGATCCTTTAAGGGGAAGAGCCCGGAGCACGGGCCAGTGGCTCTGCCAACAGCAGGCCAACAGGGCAAGGAATTCAAAAAAGCTTGAATGCCTCCCCGCTCACATCTGTGCCTGCAAAAAGCGCCAAAAGAAATTATTAGCCATCACCAGTTCTACTTCTAGTGCTTTTTCCACTCTTATTACCCACCTTTTTCTGTCTTAGAAGACATTGAAGGGAAAAGCATTAGAACTGAGGAGACCCTCAGGCATGTCCTTAGGTGTGTGGCACACAGAAAAAGCTAATTAATCTTCCTGTCTTCCGCAGATTCACAACGCGCCTGAACTAGCCTCTTTTTGTGAGGGCTTCTTCCTCAAACACATGAGCTCTCTTCTAGAGCAGGACTCGTTCAAACAGCTCATCTACAGCAGGAACAGCAAAGTGCAAGGCCTGGACCCTCTGCGGGACCTGCAGACAGCGCTGGCCGCCCGCCTGCACTCCGTGTACGTCACCTCCAGGGTGTGAAGCAGGACGAAGGCGGTGGCAGGAGCACTGGTTCAAACTGCAGGGGGACGCGCCGGCAGGCAAAGCTGTGGCTTTTCCTCTTTGCCTTCTGGATCTTGCGGAAGGTCCCCTACAAGAGACACCCCCCAGGCAGGGGTGCTGTGCCCCGTCCCGCGGACGGGCTTGGGGGGGGGGAGCTGGCTTCTCTGGGCTACTACTGTCACAGAAACACTGCCACAGCGCAAACCAGAACTGAGGATCCAAGTGAAGAACCGGAACGGAAGAGAAGATCAATGCTGCCGTTTAACCAAGCACGATGCCGGGCTGCAGAGAAGTGAGGCAACTGACCCACACCCAACACCTAATACGTCGTCTGAAGTGTCTGTCTACACGCCGTAATGGCCACCTAGTTCATGCGCGTAAATGTTTTACTTGTAAAAAGGCTGCATAGAAGGAGTTTTCTAATCCTATGGATCACTGCCCATTCCATGAATCATCCGTCTGAACACAAAGGCTGGAGCACACAAACCACTCCGCTACAGTAATAAACACCAGCGTCTCCACGTGTCAAAAGACTCCGACGTCAGTTTTCCCCCAGACTGTTTGCACCTTGAGAGAGAGAGATTTCGTAGATGTTCAAAGCTGAGTAGGAACTAATACTAACTCTGAAGTTACTCACTCCTTAAGCCTAATATGAAGAACCGAGCTGGGGCAGGGAGAATTGTGGGGTTTTGTATTTTTTTTTTTTTAACACGGTTTCACTGTGCTAGTTGTTATCTGGATCCATTTTGAGGGGGGAAAAGATGACTGTCTGCCCTTTCACCATCGAGGTTTGACAGTCCTGTCACTGTCACCTTAAAAACCTGTTTCTGAACATCATCTGTGAGACCTGACGCCATAAAAGATGGTTTCTAAAAGACTCAGGTATAGTAGGAGCTGGCACTACGCTGAAAACTGTCCGATAGGATAAATAGCAATAAAAGTCTCCCTGAGACCTTGAGGAACACACGGCTCGAATGTTTGTTCTCTCTCTGGAGCACGTTGGAATTAGAAGCTCGAACCTGCAGCCTCCGCTTCCCCAGCCTCATCCATGGAACGTTCTTCCCACCAACACGCTACCTCAGGGGGTACTGGGCCCGGCGCACCCCTGACCGGTTGCTAGAGGTAGGCTGAGGGCTGGCGTTCAGGCGGCAGCACTTAAACAAGGCGCCTCAGCTCAAAGGCTCCGAGAGTCACGTTTTTTCGCAGCAGGCAGATTTTTCCGGTCCAAAAGGACCCATTCTCGGCCGCCTTCCAGCTGACTTAGGAGAACTAAAAGGAGACAATTCAATCTATGGTTTTGAGTCTGAAGCAGTGGTTTTGTGTGTGTTTTTTTTTTTTTATTCTAAATAATCCCAACTGTAGAAAGGCAATTAGTTGTGTAAAAACACAGACCTTGCTCTTACCGATAGCTTTAAGGAACAACCTGCAGATATTCCCGCTGATCTTTGTTGGCACCCACCAGAAGCGTTTTTTGAGGTGCTTTCATTCGTTATGGGCGGGTGAAGGAGAAGAGGAAGCCGAGTTCTCAGTGGAGAACTGCTGCTGCTTAGAAATTCAACAATTAATATGGTAACGGAACACACTGGAAGAAGGAGGCTCAGCTGGGCCCAAGCTCCAAAGCAGGACAGAGCCATGGTTTAGGTGGATGCAGGGAATGAGAACGAACTACAGCGTCTCCCACCAAATCCGTCAAAATCTGACATCGCCTCGTTCCTAAAGGATTTACACGAGAGGCTAATTGCACGCAAGGGTGAGCACGGTGAGTCTACGGCTGCCAGCCAGGTTGGTGAGGGCCCGCTCCCGCGTGTGCGTTAGGCACACAGCCACCTCTGAAGAGCACCAGCTTCAATAACCCTATTTATTGCCAGAAAGCCACACAGGGGTTTCAAAATTATCACTGGTCTGCCTGAAAAATACCACAAAAGGCTTTATCTCGGGAAGTATTTTCAAGTAGCTGCTCCAGCTATCTGTACAAATATGTAGGTCCTCTTTTGTTGCTGTAATATTACAATGCTTTGTTAATTGTACATTACTGTTGTCATTTATGTAAATGTACCGGGATTTTATTAACAACGTAATTTTAAAATACACGTAATTTTAAAATAGCTGCTGTTATTTATTCTGTTCTTCCAACAACGAGAAAAAACTCATTTAAAGACACTTCGGTGGAAAAGGCCGTTGCAGGTTTAGCATCTTAAAATTTGTTTTGGTATAGATACCGAATTTTATGCTTTAAAACAAGGGATAGAGAGGCATTCATTTCCCCTTCCTAGGCTCAAACATTTATGAAGCACTGTATGAAGTACTGAATTTTCCCCAGCTGAAGTAAATTTACCTGTTTTCCATCAAAAAGCAGCGGATGGTAGCGTCTAAGAAAAATGCTACTTTTAGGCTGCTTCTCTGCAGCAGAAGAGACCCTGAGGGTTGAAACAACTGCTAACGGGGGTATTTGAGCAGCCCTCAGAAGTTCAACATCTGATTCACTCCCTCCCAAACACTAACAAAAACCGAAAAAGCAGGTAGTGCTTCCAGAACCCCAAAGGCTACAGCAGCCCTGGCTGGTGCAGTGGCTGCGGCAGCAGCAAAGAGCGTTTGAGAACAGCCCGAGAGCCGCGCGGGGTCAGGTGGGCAGCAGCATAGGAAGGAAAGCAGGGAAAAAAAAAAAAAAAAAAAAAAAAGGCAAAAAATTTAGGTAGGAGGTAAGAAGTCTACAGCTTTAAGAGCAAGAATTTGACCCAGAACTATTTTGGTTTTTCCTCCCCTAAGTCTACCCCGTAAATCTTGCAGAGCCCTACGGAGTTGGGGGATGACGGCCGCGCTGTAACTCTGAACTTGGTGAATTTGGTCCTCTCCAGGACACAAACCTTCCTTCGGACGCCGTTGCAGGGGAAGCCCTTAACACAGCCAGAGCCCGTACTTCGCTGCCGAGAATCTAATTGTTTCTGTCCTCGAATTTCCCACCACACAGCGCATCCCTCTGGCGCAGCGAGAGTTGAAGTACAGTTCTACACTAAGTTCCCGTCGCAAGCATTTCTTAGCATTTCATTTCCATCCCGCGAGAGAAGGCTGCTGGGAAGGATACAGGAGGGGCGCCGTCCCTCGCACTGTGCCCTTACACCAGCACGCTTTGGAAACCCACCAACACAAACACCAGCTTGTTCTCGAGAATCACGGAATACAAACACCTGAGATTCCCTTTGGAGCACTTTAACAAGTAGATTAAATAGAAATTTCTTATCAAAGCAGTTGCAAACCACCTCTGTTTTACACAGTGCTGCCCTCGGCGTCCTACAAAGTAACACGGCAGAGGTTGCCCAGCTTTGGGGAAGCACAAAACTTTGCTGGCCATAATTATATTATTTCAGGGAGCAGAGGAAATAAATGGAGCTCACACATCTGCCTGAACACACTCGATGCGTCTCAGACTAAAATAAAACCTTTTTTGCTTTCCTATAAGCCTTTCCACAGCCAGCAAGCGCTGGCTAATGTGGCACCGATACGAACTGGCCCTTTGCCCTCGCCAAACGCTGCCCGAGCAACCAGACATCGCTTCCTGCACCTGCCCTAACGGAGACAGCCAAGGGGATGCGAAAGGGGGGGGAAAAAAAAGAGGAGATGGCGACTCCCTCGAGGGACAGGGGCAGGGAGCTGCTGTCGCCGCTGCCTCTGGCAGGGAAGGGGACTCAAAAGCCAGATTTGCCTCCCCAAAGGGCAGACTTTGAGTATAAGGGATCCATTAATCCACAGCAAAATAAACAGAGTATTGCACCCCGCGCTATTTGCCCATGCAAAAGAGGGGCAGGAAAAAAAAAAAAAAAGTTTCTGTCATATGATGACAAATGCCAGCACAGCAGGGAGAAAGGCCGTGGCAGCAGCAACACAGATCGGCGCAGCCCCGGAGCCGGAGCCGTTTCACTGCTGGCTGTTTCCCTACTGTCTGTAAGTGGAAAAGGGTCTGGGCGGCTCACGCGGCCGGGCTGCAGCACAGCCCTCCTGCACGGGGCCGTCAAAGCTCCCTGTGCTTCACGCACCCACCGCACGGGCAGCTCGCTAGACCAGGCACAGGATCTCACCCAACGCTCCCGTCCCCACGTTTAGCTCGGGCAGGAGAAGGCCACCCGTGTCCCTCAGCCCCTCTTCTCTGCCCGCAGCCTCCGCACGCCTGCTAAGGGAAAGCAGCTGCCAGAAAACACACCCCACGAGGTGCGCGTAGTTTTAGGGCCCTTACCAAGAGACAGGCTCCCCATTCTGAGACTACGTCGGGAAGAAGTAGTGACAAAGCCAAACAAAAATCCAGCTGTGGAAGCAAAAAAACCCTCCCAAGACAACATCACAATGGCCAAACGGAAGAGACGTAACTTCCTCCTGCCCCTTCTAGGCCTTGCCCTTATCCGCTACCCCAACCTCTGCTTCCCAGGCAGCTCGCTTCACCCTCACGCAGCTGCAGGAGGCAAGACCCCTCCTGCAAGCGCAGCCGGCTCCCAGCAGCGGGGACCATCCTCGGCTCCACTGGTTTTACTTCCTCCCAGATACCTCACGGAGCTCAGCTGGCTCCAGCTGTCAAAACAGCTCAGGGGGCTCCAAGCAAGCAGGAGGATTCCTCTGACAACCAGGTCACATCTCCCCACCACCTGCAGGGAGCTGCTCAGCTATACGTGGCTTCCCCGTTTTCCTCCAATTAGCCACAGCGCTCCGTTGCTGCGGGCAAACAAGCTCAGCTTAGGCACAGGAGAGAGGGAACCTAGAGCAAGGTGACACATCAGCGATCCAGGGAGCGCTGAGACAAGGCCGTAAGCTGACCTCGAGGGTTTAAAACAAGGCCCGAGACACTAATGCACGTGGTTACTGGGTTGCGCAAAGACCTGTTCCCCGACTGGGAGAGGGACGGCCGGGCCACCTGCGGTTAAGCGCCTGCGCTGCCATCAGCGCTACACCAGGCTCCTCCGAGCATTCGCAGCCTGCAGGGGATCCGGGTCTGGAAAGACCAGGAACCTGCTCAAGTCAGAGGGAAACCCAGGCTCAAATCCAACCAAACCAACCCTAAAACCCAAAGATACAGAACTCACTTCTCAGCTGCTGTCGCGTGGCATTTTCAGTGCGCTTCTGGCTACAGAAGAGACAGGCATCCGTGCTCCGTTGTTGGATGGGGTTCAACCAGCCCTTACTCGAGCTGGAATTTTCACCCAGCTTGACTGATGGAAAGCACAGGCAGAGGAAAATGTGGTTTGACTAGACTTGTTAAAAAAATAAAATAAAAAAAAATAATCCACATCTCTCACTTATTTTAGTATCTGAGGGCTTTTTTCCACTTTGCTGTTCAAAGAGCAATAGACGGGCAGAGGAATCCAAAAAGCTGCCAGAAATCATAAAATGTACACGGAAAACCTGAAAACGAGCGGTTCAACTGAATACACACGTTTTCTGTAGAAATGGCAAAATTCTCCTTAAATACAACTCCCGCTCAGAAACGGAGGGGCACACGCGCAGCTCAAATCCTCTGAGTCTTTTACAGCAACTACAGCACACCGAATTCCCAGAAAACAGGGCAAGAACGAGTACAGCCTATGGAAAGCAGCGGAGGCAGCTCTAGAAAGATGTCAGATAAATAATAAAATCCTGGTTTCCTTGAAGAATCCAGTTGAATTTCGCCTACTATCTGCCACCTTGATTTCCAGACAATTTACAAGAAGTCTTGGCTGGACTTTAGATATTTTTATAGGTCAGCTCCTACCTCGCCTGTCACGGTGAATGCCTCCAAGGTACTTTCCCCAAGACGGTGCCAGTAAGTCAGGCGTCAAAAGTTTTTACGGCTGCTGCTGACTCGCATGAGGCCGTAGTTCCTGAAACAACCAGAAATCTCAGTCTGGCTTCGGGCTCACACAGAAACAGCTTCATCACGGCCACGTGCGGGTCACGGCTTGGGCTCAGTCCCAGCAGAAGCAGCGGACAGTCGAATTCATACACCCTTTCACAGCTATTTAGCACGGCCTTATAAATAAACAGAAATTCTGACATATTTTTCATGCAAACATGAACTTTCTTTGAACTTCTTGGCCATTTCATCCTCACCTTCGCCATTAAAACACAGAAACGAACTTCAGAGCCCTAACAGCACATGGGCGTTCTATAATAAAACTTCTCTTAAACCTTAGTTTTGAACCTATTAGTAGGACAAGAGTTTAACAGCCCTCCCGAGACATGCATCGTGATTTGCACCACTTCTACATTTTAAGGAAGTTCAATCAGCATTTTCTAAGCACAAGTAGTAATGTGCAATAAAAAAAAAGGCTTCCGATACTGTCGCCCATTAGACAGTAAGACCAGTAAGACCCAGAGCAAGTAAAACACCAACACCTGGGTGAACAAATCCAGCAACGCGCACAGGCTAGAGAATCTGAAATAATTACTGCTGCTTTATTAGTACAAAATTTCACCACGCTTTTAAAGGACTCTGAAAGTGTTTAAAGCTTTGACTTGCAGCCTGTTAAATCCCAGCTGAACCTCGCCGAGCAGAGCACACGAAGTGGGACGGCCAAGGATAGTCAGTCAGTAGCCATTTGATACCAGTTCCTTCCCTGACCACTACTGCAAGCACATCTTTGTTATCGCCCTTCCCCAAACGGCTAAAGGATGTGACCGGCTCAGGACAATCCGTAAAAGAAAAGCTTTTTACTACAATAACCATCCCTCAGACAAATGTGACCAACTCGAAATGTTTCTGCATTGAGCTAAGCAAGACACTGGAAAACCACCGTCACAGAATCACAGACTGGTTCGGGTTGGAAGGACCTTAAAGCCACCCCCTGCCCTGGGCAGGGACACCTCCCACCAGCCCAGGTTGCTCCAAGCCCCGTCCAACCTGGCCTTGAACCCCTCCAGGGATGGGGCAGCCACAGCTTCTCTGGGCACCCTGGGCCAGGGGCTCACCCCCCTCACAGCAAAGAATTTCTTCCTAGTATCTAATCTAAGTCTCCCCTCTTTCAGTGGAAAACCGATCCCCCTCGTCCCATGGCTCCCCTCCCTGATCCAGAGTCCCTCCCCAGCTTTCCTGGAGCCCCTTGAGGGACTGGAAGGGGCTGGAAGGTCTCCCCGGAGCCTTCTCTTCTCCAGGCTGAACCCCCCCAGCTCTCTCAGCCTGTCTTCATAGGTGAGGCGCTCCAGCCCTCGGATCATCCTACAGGTATCCATAAGAAATGCGTTTTTGTTGCTGCAGCGCCCCTGGGCCAGAGAACAGCCTCCAGGCTCAGCCACGCTACTCCCGTTTGTCGGAGCCGCTCTCCTCTCACCCGGCCGGGGAGCAAACCCCGACAGGGCTCCAGCCCCTCCTGCCCCAGCTGCTGTAACATCCCCCGCGGAACAACTTGTTCTGTGTCTCTCAGGACCAAGTGAAGGAAAAGACGGCATCCAGAGAGCACCACATCCAGCAGACTCCATCCCCCAAAGCAAGGGGTTGTAGCTCTTCACCCCTGTCCCAGCAGGGCCACCACCTACCCCATTTTTTAAGAATAACAACAGCAAAACCAGAGGGAATTCACACTCACCTTTCCTTCTGCGGGCTCCCCAGGCAGCTGTGAAGAGCCTCACGCTTCTTGCCTTCCACGTCTGCTCCTTTTACAACTTCTTTAGAGCTGGTTCAGGACAGCCGCCACCACCACCTCATCCCTACAGGCTGCCAGCACTGCTTTTTCACACAGCCAGGTGATAACGGGGCCCCTCGTCAAGCCTTTAATGGCCGCAGCTGCAAATCTCCCTTCTCAGGGCTCAGCTGCCCCTCGCAACGTGGGGGATGTGCCCTTGCCACTGACTCTCACACAGCGGCTTGCGAACCAAAGGCATACGTGGGCTGTGCTGTATGTATTAAGGCAATGCCCGTACTTAACATAGACGCTTCATAAAACAGCCTCCTAGAGAAGAAATGCTGTCTTTACCTAGGAACAAACTCCTTCTTCAAGGATTTGCTGAAAAAAGGAGCTGTAAGATCTATAAGTGAAGAGGGTGCAGCTGTGTATCAGCTGTAGGCAAGTCTCTCTGTTCCAAACCTCTAGGGCACAAAGCTGGGACATCAAGACAATGCGTCAGGGCACTCCTGGTTTGGGACAGGGACGTTCTGTGTCAAAGGTCTGCTCTGGTTTTGAAGCCCCTGGAGTCTGACAGGCATCGGAGCTGGAGTGCTGCAGTCACAGAAAGCCCCAGCTCCAGACTGGTACGTACTTATTGCCAAGCAGGGACCAGCGAGCAGCAGAGCTGGGAGTTCAGTGGCTCGTCTGCTCAACTGGCCTCCGAGCTCAAAGAGGAAACGGCTAACACCAGGCGTCGGTACGATAGTGCTGATTTCCTGGCAACCTTAACACAAAACTTTCCAGTGAAGCCCAGCAGCAGCTCTAGGTCAGCAGAGAGCAGGGAGACGGAACAGCCTCAGCAGCTTCCCCAGCACCTGCTGATGGTGCTACCCTGCTTGAGAAGTAGGAAATGTAAATTGCTGAGCGATGGGAATGCTGAGACCTTGTAAGCAAGGGTGAATGCAAGAGAGCAGCCTCTATTACAGCTGCTTGAGGAGCACAGAAAGTAGGAACTATAGACTGCCTTCCAAAAGAGAAGCGTTCATTGTATACCCTGAACTCCTGCGCGCAAGGACCAACCCCATCATGAGTCTGAACTGACGACACAGTCAGTGCTCGCTGAATAGCCGGCCCCAAATAAAAAGTCAGTTGCCATTCACACCGAAAACTCCCTCAAGCTACAAAGGAGTGGTAGGACTACGGAGCCAGCGCTGCAGATATCAAGATGTGCTGCAATGCTAAAAGGTAGAGTCACATACCAAAGTCTAACGCGTTTCTATCCTTCGTTGTCCAAACTCTTTTTTAATAAAGATACCAACCATTAAGATGAGGGAAAGTTTACAGATCGATCTGCCCTCTTTGAATGGCAACTCTGTAGCTGCTGACGCACCCTCATAATATGCCAGTGTGTTGCTCAGTGCCTCGCTCAAGCTCTGCAGTCACACTTCATAAAAAAATCTTCATAGACTGTCTCCTGGCAGTGTCACTGCAATTCCCGTCATACAAACACTTTAAAAACGCCTCTAAGGCTTTTCCTTCCCTCCAGCTCTCACCCCCCCAAAAGAAAAGTCTTTTGATTTAAAGGAGAATAGTACTTCTTAAGCACAGACCCGTCACTTGTTAATTCAAGTTCACTGATTGGCTTTAAAGTCATTTCTTCCACTTCTGCTTTATATCTTTAGTCTTCTTAAATTTCTTCTGTTGCTTGGGTCCTCTTGCTGTTTCTAATTTTCTCTTCTTCTCACTGGGAAACAGGAACAAAATATCTGTTAAAAATACACTAGATTCCCATCCAGCTGGGAAATTTTTGCTGCAAAAGGGGGGCGAGCGTCTACACAGAAATGTGGTTGGGAGAAAATACTTCCTATTTCTTGGGTTATTTAAACTGGTGCTAGAGAAAGCACAAACAAGAATATGACCTAGATTTTCTGGCGTCTTCAGATTCTCTAACCCAATTTGAATCCCGTAAGATCTTGATTTTTAGCTCTTGTCATTTCTTTTCAAGACAGGGCACCTGGAATTTAGAGTGCCCGGGAAAAATATTACCACTGACAGTTTTAAGTATACAATTTTGTTCCTGCACTAGATTCTGACTAGAGCAAACATGACAGAGCTCCGATCTTCATAAGCACTGACAAGACTCTCTCATCCCTGTAAGGCTTCTGGAAACTCACAGCTTCCAGCATTTACAAAAAAACCCCACGAATATACAAAAGGTGGAACAGAAATCACGTAGTTACTTCAGCTGTCAGGCACCCCAGGAAGGGAAATAAGCAAGCAGGCAAGTCTCAACTACGAACCCCCAAGGGAAAAATGAGGAAAGACTCCATGCTGGGCAAGGTCGAAGAAAGAAGATGGATGAAAAGGAAGGAATTACAGAAAAGCAGACTCAGTATTTTGCAGGCTTACGCTCACACTTGAAAGAACTCTCCTTCCCCCAATCTGCATTTTCTCCAATGCGAATATCATCGGCTCCCACCCACTGTTAGCTCCCAAAGCAAATGGGACAGTTACGTGGAATGAGTCTGTTCTTTAGAAGTGGCCCAAGGGAGAATTAGTACCAACTTTTCTGTACGATTAGGATCAAGGCTTAACCATGTCAACAGAAAAAAGTTACAATAAGCAACCAAGTGACGCGAAGACCGGATTATACCCCAGAGCAACACAGAACTCACAGCACCAGTCTCGCCATCAGAGGAACCGCTGAGTGCCCAGTAGAGCTCTCAGGTGCTCACATCCTGACTCCTCCAGGAAAATAGAGAATCTATCAAGGATGCTAAGTTCATTTTATCTGCATTTAACTCTTCAGCTTCACTCTTTTTGAAAAACGTTATAATAAAGCCAGCAGGAAAGACCAGAGAGATCTCTGTGGAGTATTTCAACTTCCTTAACCTTTTCAAACTGACGACGGAAGCGTTCTGTCCTGCTTTGCTCAGCACCTCATTCCATTCTTCATCGTCACCCCGGATAATGTATCTAAGTGAAAAAGGTAAAGGAAAATCCAAGTAAAATTGCTATCACAAAGTGAAAAAAAAAAGGTTGATTATATTGTCAGACACACACTATTCTACGATCTGGCGTCAGCACCCAGCGAAATCAGTATTTGGAAATACAGGGAAAACTAGACTGGCAAAGGGATACAATGGCTTGTCACAACTCTGTCAGCAGACTCAGTCCCAACTAGGTCAATAGCAACCAACAATTGTCCCCGTCCAAAGCTGGTCAGTGTCCAATGAAGTTCTCTCAGGAGCCCCTATAGTAAACATCACAAAACCGTTCTATGAAAGCCTCTCATCAGAAAAGCGGAGTGCTGACTAGAGTACATCTGTTACGAAAGCAAAAAATTAGGCCACAAAGGTCCATAGCAGTAGTGCGTTCCTCTACTAGATTTCTTAAAAGACAGACCTTCAATCACTATAGCTTTAAGCCTGACAACCACAATCAGATCTATATTCACGATATAGATTTCTTCAGAAAAGTTTGAGGGCTTTTTTTAATTTTCCGCCTCCAAAAAAGAGGAGGAGGATGGTTGTGGGGGTAAAAGAAGAGGACGCAAAAAGCAACGGCTTCTAACAGAAAGTTAGCTAAATTAGCAGCTGGTCTGAGACCAGCAGTAAGCTTGAACGGTACAGTTTTTCTGCATCAGCCCAGGAAAAACCGAAGACACGCAGCTTTCTTTTGAAAAGAGAAATTAAGGCAACAATTGCTATTCAAATAAGTTCACGTTCTGTGCCCCATGTCTGGTTGTTCAAGTACCCTGGAAATTACATACAAATTTAACTAGGCAAAGCAATCATGTAGCAAAATTGAGTGGTTGCTCTCCATCTCAAGTTCTTAGAGATTTAGAATAGCCCAGCCTTTGTTCATGCAAGGCTGAACAATACTGGACAAAGCCTTTTCAGATCAAACAGCTCTCTCTCTTCTATTATTTTTCTATAACCTGTATTGAAAAGTGTTCAAAATAGATTTTTGTCTCTCTTTCCTCACGGAGGAGAATAGAAATCTATTTCTGGGTGGAAAAAAAAAAAAAAGGAACATGGTCCAAAATGTCAAACAGGCATGTAACACTATAAACTCTAAAAAAATGAATTAAAACTTTAAAAAAATTCTGGTGTTATTGTTTCCCTAGTTGCAAGTCACTTCAAATCCATTTTTGTCCTTCCTTCAAACAAGACAACCAAAGATACAAGGAAGCTTTTATTCCTTTTCTCAGATTTAACAGAGATTAATCTAGAGCCAAACCAGACAACTTTTCTGGGATGTCAATATAGTAAACAGGATTTATGAGACAAAAAGTGGGAGGAGAGAGAAGGGAGAGAATCAGTGGCATGCTCAACTCCTCTTGGTCCAGAAAAAGAGACATCTGCTGACACTTCAAGTAAATTGCTGGTTCAGCAACTCAGTATCCTACAAATTGTCCAGCTCCACAGCAGTTAAAAGGCAGCCGCGCTCACTGTGGTTAGTAAAAGACGCTCTGGTTGGTTGTTCTTTTCCTGTTGGTTTGGGGTTTTTTTGCTAAAGAAGAGAATATTAAAATTAGCCAGGCGCTATTTTCACTGGACTGCAGACTGCTGGACAGCAGGCAACAGGACCCGGGTATCCTGGTTTGAGGAAACTAATGACTATTCCTAGAAGCATGGGAAACTCTAAAATTAGAAACAGTCCACAGCCAGGCAGCTTGTTTTATTACTCCATATTATAGAACCATATAACTTATATATATATAATATAGATACTGTACACAGCCAGGATCAAGACTGACACATAGATACATAGTAGGAGCTACTGCCATGAATAATTTACCATTTAAGTGACAAAAGAGAACAGAGGTGAAAGAAGAATGTGCTCAAGCTGATGCCAGCGGCACTGGGGCAGAGCTGAGAACCGATCCAGCATTCCCATTCACAGTGCATCTTCTGCTCGCAGTGCCGTAACCATGAGCCAGCCCCAACTCTAACAAGTCAGTCCTGCAGTTCCACAGACAGACAGATCTCAGTGCTGACCTGCTGTGATCTGCTAACTCACAACCTTTTGCTTTTTGTTCAAAATACCAGCAGAGAAAGGGAAGTCAGTAAGTTCACGCCTGGGAGTATGACACGCTTCTCAGGCAATGCATTCAGGTACTGAGGTAAACAGGTGAACGGCCTTGATCAGCAGTTGTTACCGAATTTAATTTATACTGGAAAGAATGTTTTGAGCGTGAAACAAAGCAGCTGCTAACAGGGCCGACAAAGACTAAGTTATTGGCTGTCAGGCACACAATACCCAAAGTCTTCATTAGCGCAGCAGCATATGCTTATCTTACCTGCACACTGCGGAAAACACCCGCTGCTACCTCTCATTTACCGATGGTTTGAGACTGCGATACTGCAACTGCAGCCTGGTGCACAAGTCTCAGCAAGATGCACTAGTGACCTGGCATTTAAATAGATATCAGGGCAAACTGGATTTGAGACTCATACGGATAAATTCTTACTGTGTAAGGTCCATTTCCTTCAGCTTCCCCACTTCTTGCTTGTGTTTTTCTTGGAATTCCTTTGCGGCTTCTTCCTACAACAGGAGAGCACAACAGATGCATTAAGCTCTAAGTGCAATAGTGACCATGCAATGCAAGGAAAATGCCTTTCCCCCTGAAAGAGTAGTACATCCCCTAAAACAAATGCCAGATGGTCCTGAAAAGCTTCTCTCTTTTATATAATTACATTTGTGTGCTATTTGTATACATATACTTGTAATATATAACTCCAAGAACATCTTAGTAAGCTCTGCAAAAAATCTATATTGCAGATTAACAAAGCATGACTAGAAGCACGGACCACAAAGCTGTCAGGTTTTAACTACCATCAAGTGACAGACCTGATGTGGAATTCTTTCCATCCAAGAAAATTAAGATTACAAGGCTTCTACACCCAAGGGAACTCCATGAAGTGTTTACATATGTATGAAGAAGAAAGTTCATAATTACCAAATCGTCATTTAAAGATTTCAGCGTTGGCTCCATTACAATATCCTTTGTTGCCACCATCTGCTCCTCCACAGCTTTTTCCTGGACTGTGTTGAACAACTGTAAATGAAGTAAGCCAACACATGTAAGACTTGATGATATTTCTTCTAAGTTACTGCTTTAAAATAAATAAGAAATGCTGTCTGTCCCCATGGAACTCTTCTAACCTTGCAAATATTATCGGGCAGTTGTTTATTTCTGATGCATACTTTCCATCACACTGAAATAAAAAGCTCAAGGCTGCTTCCCGAAGGCAGAATTATATACAGCTTTTATAGAAAGTATAAAACCGAAATCAGTCAGCACTCAACCTCACTCACGTAAATGTAGAGAACTCGTAGTTTACAACATGCTTCATTAATAAAGCATCATCTGATAACACTGGCAGCTAAAAGCTGCATTTATTTCGGTTAAGTTATTTTTTTCAATATAATTACAAAGGTGTTATGCTGAGCGAATCATCTCTCCAGTGAACAACCTACACCAGACTGCAGAAGCTTTGGTACCGTACCCTGATCCTTGAGAACCAGAGGCCCCAGACTCGGCAAGCAATGGCAAGCAGTTGGCAAGTATTCTGTCCGTCCCACCATCTGATAACTCATCACATTACTCACTTTAACACAGACATCAGAGAGAAAAGAAGCCAGATCCAAAACTTTCCCATTATTTCACTGGACTTCAAGTCGACCTCTAAATGACACCGGGAAAGTTTTTTTCCAAGACAAGTTGAGATGCCACCAATGCGATGAACAATCATAAACAAACGGCTCAGGCTCAGCTGGCAACATAGGCTGTACGCTCAGCATTTTGGTCGGGACATTTCAATATTTAAACGCATATGATAAGCACTATTATTGGGGAAACCACTATATAAATCAATGCCGTAAATATCTGCTTTTTCCACTGGGATTTTCGCATCTTACAAAGAAGTTTACACTGGGGACATGTTCAAGACACACAGTTCTGATTCAGCTTTCTACTAGTGCTGGGCTCAGTACTGGAATCACACTTTGGTCCAATACAACCCAGACAAAGCTCGTCATGACACTATTACCTGAACTACTTTGCGGATGATTCTGTTGAAGAGGCCCATCAACTGACTGCTGGGCAGTTCTACCTCCTTTTCCAGTTGGTCCAGAGATTTATGCTGTAGGCCAATGCCTAGAAAAAGGGCCTGAGGAAATGACATGTATTTCAGTTTACTTTTAGAGCAAACACAAACACATAATACCCTCTACATTCCCTACACAAGGCTGGTACAAGCTGAAGCTTTGCTCGGATGCATGGGAACACCCCTAAATTATTCTGTAGACAGCAAGCGCCATTCCATACTTAGTACAGATGAATACCTTTCTCATGAAGTACAGTTCAAGAGCCAGAAGATCTTGAGGGCATTTTAAGCCACAGTTCACACCATGTTATAAATGCATGGAGCACTCCAAACACAACAGAGTATGATCCCTACAAATTTTATTCAAAGGAAACACTAAAGGTGGAAGAACACTACAAGCAGCTTCCTCCAGCTGCCTAGAGGTATTTAAGAAATGTGTAGATTTGGCACTTCAGGGCATGCTCTAGTGACCGAGATTGTAGGGCTTTTTTGTGTGTGTGTATGGTTGGACTCGATGATCTCAAAGGTCCCTTCCAACCATGAAGATTCTATGATTCTATGAAGTCATGAAGAAGACTACAAAAGAAGCAATTAAGTGAAGCAAAGTCTGTTTTTAAAGATGATATGAAACAGGAAACTATTCCAAATATATATACCAAGAGAGGTGAAGAATGGCTTGTTCTCACAGTGATACATACCGACTGCGCAGCAGAGAGAGAGATATCACCCATCTGGTTGAGAAAAAACATCCTGGCAATGGTAGGTACCATATCCATGATGAGATGGTAGTCCACCATGTTGCGAGAGTACATCTCTAATCTCTTCAGGTCATACGGGATGAAAACTGATTCTAATTCAGCACGACTGATGGCTGATGGGTTCAATAAAAAGACAACGTCAAGCCTGGTCTTCAAAGCTGCCCTGGGTCTCAGTATTTAACAAGTTCCTTTTCATATCAGTGAGTAAAGGCCAACTGCTGCCCCTTAGGTTCACTTCCCAACACACTTCAGAATTCAACACACTAGGTGTAACACTGCTATTCAGACTGGTGTGGTTATTCAAAGTCTTTTCAGACAGACATACATCCATATGAAAAACATTACAACTGTCAAAACAGACCAGTATATCAAACTAAAGATGCCAGAGAGACTTAAAACAGCGAGTGTTGAGAAACACAGGTTGCCCAGTCTTTAATTACGTTACACCGGTTTTGCTGTTAAAGAGCTTTGTTCGCTTGTAGCAGCCACCAAAACACTTTCACCAAGACAGGTGCTTAAAACCCACAAGAACAGATTACCAAGTTCTCTCAAGAGGACTCCCCTCGGTTAAGACGCACTGAGAAAACAGCAATTTGCTTTTAAGCCAGAAGTGACTGTTAGAATTGTCTTGTCTGGCCTTTTTTTATATACTTTTTTTTTAATGCTTTTTTTATACTGCCTGTGTGTTTCCCCCAACAAGTGCTGCACTGAGCCCAATAACACGCAGTTGAACTAAAGCCTCTCTCTTAGAAAGACATCACATTCCAGTTTCCAAATTCCTGATGACAGTGTTCTTCCCAAGATCCTAAGCAACCTGCTCTGACTACTGACCCTTGCTATTCAAGGTTTCCCTTTTAATTCCATACTGGATGTGGCAGATGTCAGTATCCATCCATGTTTTTTGATGCGTTTCGCTGTTACAGTCAAGAGCTCTCTAATTTTGGGTTACTTGAATCATCAATCAAAAAAGCAGGAAAAAAAACCCTACACCAAAAAAACCCCCACTACCCATTTTCAGTGGCAGAAAATGCCCACTTAGCTTTTACTTAGAAATACAAGCATTTTTCTGGATAACAGGGACAAAACACAGTAACTGACCAAGAGCAATTGTGGCAATTCACAAGAGAGATCGTATAATGAATGGATTTGAGAACTCTGATAAACATATACATAGACTTTAAACTGCAACCTAACTGAACATTGCGAACCAGGGTACTCACGTGGTTGCTGCTGCTGTTTGATATTTTTGTTCTGTAGAATATTCAATGCCAATGAGGGAGAGAATGTGCTGAACTGGTAGGAAAGCAGAGAAAGGAACCGCCTCCTAAAATCTATAGGACAAGATGATAAAATAAATTATTGCTGTGGACAAAACATCCCAGAAGATTCCCCTAACATTAGCAAAATCAAAGTTACCTTTCCAGAAGGCAGTAAGCCAAGGCTCCTGTTCAGTGTCCTCTTCATTCAGCATCTTCAGCATGATGCACGAATGCTCACCGGTCAGGTCATTCTAATAAATAAGATATATCTCCCATCACCCCCATGAACCTTTTGCACCCTATGCTCAACTGAAGAAGGCAAAGGTCTTCTAAATCAACAAGAATTCATGTATCAACTGCTACTGATCACCACTACCTAATGTAAAACCTATGAACGTCTAGAATTTGGTAAATCCCAGTACTGAGGGATTTTGGCTTCTCAAGGTAACGAGTAGTCACCAGTATTGTAAATTCCAGGTACAGTCCAAGAGCCAGAAAAACAACAAAAAAAATACGCAGTGGCATGGGACAAATTATTCTCTCCAAAAGTACTGTAACTGCTCATGCTATTTTTTGTAAACACCTTGAAAAATGAGAGCGGTCAAGTTCAAGGGCCACTTGCATATTTTACCAATGACCACATTAATAACCCTCAACAGCTGCACCTGCACTCTAATTTTTAAGTGCAAACTAATTAGAAGACCACATTCACAAACCTAATACTTTACTTCTTTAGCTAACTATAGGCCCAAAGAACAAAAATGAATATAAAACAACCCCCAAATGTAGTCTCAGAAAACTTTCCTGCCCAAATTACATCTCACAGAAGCTAATGGAAAGATGCCCAGTGATTTCAATAGGGCTGGATTTCGTTCAGAAACAATATGCGACTTACTGGTGTCTGCCTTAGATAAACTGGCACAAATCCAGCACGTTTCCAAAACCTGGGGAAAGGGAAAAGAGAAAACGCACTGAGAATTATGGAGCTGTTGATTCTACAATAATACCTGTGGTCAAATGCAATCTATCTACCGTACAAGAACAACTGTTGAAAACTAGGCAAAAGTCTGTAAGACACTCCACCAACTAACAAAAATGAACACTGACAGCAACGGGAATCAAACCGACTGAGGTTCTAACTTAGAGGAGTGAAAAACGATGACTGTGATACCAAAAAATGAACAAACTTTGAAAGACAGAGACGTGATACAAGAGTTATTGTATTTGACATGCTTCCAGGACCTCCTTTAAAAACAGGCAAACAGGTCTTGACCAATATCACAGACTCCTAAGAGATACCCTGGGGAGGGGCTGAGGATTTACAGTTTACTTCAGAGATTCAGCTCTTCTTCAACAAATGATGATTTTCCCTGGCAACTCCCACGTTTCAAATAATCACTTGTGTACCAGAGAGAACCCCAGACTGGTCAGCAAAATCCTGTTGACATCCCTTTCCATTCTCATGTTCCTTCTCACGTCTTAGTTACAAACTGACCCTACGATTCAGTTTGCCCAGTAAAAGGAGGACTTAGTACAAAAAGACCTGCTGAGACCAAACATATGGCATCCCAGACAAAAGAGAGAAGCCAGGCCCCAGAGCAACTGTCCCTGGCAACCTACCTCCCCAGGCTGTGGGGTGACTACTCATCAGCTGCGCAGGATGTTGCACAATTTCAGCAGGAAGCCCCACATGTGCACCCCGGCGTCTCCCTATCCCACTATTCATCCTTTTTTTTTTTAATCTATCTCACTACAGCTAACAGTCAAATAATTAAAAAAGTAGTAGCGGAACACTTTATTCTCCTCCTTTGCCCTGAGAGGGATCATTCAAATAAAGTAAGAAATCTGAATCATCTGCTTTATAATTTGCCATGATTAAGAGTATTTCACGATAACCATTCAGTTCTGCTGCCCTCCTGCACAGCTAAACAATTCACCATCCCATTTTGGCATGAACTTTGCAGCATGCTTGCCGTGGAACAAAACAGGCTGCTATCTTTGTGTCTGAAATGCTGAAGCGTACATAGTTGTGTTACCACGGTTCTGACTGGGTCAGTCACAAATTGGCCTCCACTGCTCTTACTTCTCTTGAATTCAGCCTCATCTCATGTGCTTGTACAGCACCCGAGGTCCTCTCTAAGTGGGGGTAAGCCAGCAAGGAACCAAGGCTTTAGGTGATAAATGACTGTTTTGCTTTTTGCCTAGCAATGGGAAGAATTCTGCATTATTTTGAATCTGTCTCCCAAACTACAGATTCACCACTTCCCACACTATGGCTAAGAAAGTCTCAGGAATCTAGGTATTTTATAGAATTTGATAATATTAAAAAAGTTAGCATTTGTTACAAAATAATTGAATTGGTCCCTGAATTGGTCATGCAGTTGGACTAGATATCATTGTAGGTCCCCTCCTACTGAAACTATTCTGTTCTATTCTAAAATGGTATGCTTTCATGTAAAACTATGTTGTAAAGTAGATATAAAATGTAAGAAAAATTGATAAATATTTTACTGCTGGAGTAACTCAGTTCCTCCATGGTAAGAAAAGCAAGAAGCAGCTGCAGTTGCTGGTGAAAAGCATTTACATTAGTCAGGAAACTAACAACTGGCCTTGAAGTCAGCAGCAGCTCAAGCTTCTACAGGTCACAGGAAGCAGTATTTAACTCCTCCCTACTTATTACAGGCTGTTCTTATTTTTCTAGCCTGGAAAAACGTAGCAATTAAAATTAGTTAACTGTTTAGAAGGATCGCAGAGACAACCAAGAAGGGAATGGGTTTTCCCTCAGAAAGAGTCTGAGGAAAAACTACCCCGAAGGTAGGATCTCAAAGATTACACTTAGGATCAACCCTACTGCACATCAAGAAAAGGTCTTGCAGGAGAAATGGGCTCAGACCTTCCCAGTTTTACAAACCAAGAGAAGCATGCAGAGATAAAGGGAATGTCCAAGGGCTAAAATAACATCATCTGCACCTCTATATATTATATTATTTATATATACTATAAAAAAATCTATTCTTTTAATATAATTTATACAGTTATATTTTTGCACTGGATGTAACTAGAAAACAGAATAATGTCTTACTTGAGTAATCTTGGTGTTAGGCCATAAGATACCCCTAAATAGTCCAGGTTTTCAGCTTGTCTCTCGCTCAGTTTGAGAAGTAAAGGAGGCAAGTCTTTCCGAGGTGTCACAACCTCTTCTAATAAACTAACAGTCTGAAAGAGAAAGTGGAAATGGGTTAGCAGCAATCCTCAAAGAAATCTGCAAATTAAATCTCTTATTCTGTATAAAAAATAAATATGAGTATTTCCTTATTACCCAGAGAAATCATTAATTATTGAGACTTACAGTGAAAAACAAACAGCTTAGCACAACAGAAAAGACAAGAAATGCACTGAGCTCCATACCTCACTGCTTACAGTTGCAATTTCTTTTGGCTTTTGAACTGTTTTTTCGTCCAAACATGGAAACTTGCCTTCATAGTACATCTGCAGTAAAGTCAGAGCTCTGCTGCCATAGCCCATCTGTGAAGTAGGTACAATACACTATAAGCAAAAAGACATACCTAGTTTTTAAGACAGGGCAACAACATTCTCCTCTTACAAACCCATTAACAATCATCAGTGCAGAGATCACTCAGTCACTGCAAAAATGCATTTTCTTTGCTACATAGCACTCCATAAAGGACACTACAGAACCCAAACGTCCAAAACCACAACGAGAGCCCAGTTGCTAGTTCAGGACTGTGTAATAATTCTCGGTGCTTAACTCTGGCACTCAGAAAATGCCAAACACCAGCATGAACATTTGTTAACCTCCCAATAAATATCACTGGATCTTGATTGTAGACTGCCGCTTGGGATGCTGGTACGCTACAAACCTGCCTAGTAATGATAGAAGCACAGGTTTGCTACCCACCCAGAGGAAAGCAATGTCCCCCAGCCTGTTGTGGCATACGACCATTGCTGCATGTCTGTCTTCACTGTTACTGCCGCTGGCTCAGTCCCCAAGCTTAAAATGGGGCAACCGGAGCAATTGAAGTGTTTGCCCTGTTCTTGAATTCTGCCTGTAGAGCCATTCTCATGGTACCACTGCTGACTATTCACAATAATTGGGTGCCAAAGTACTTTACCCCCTGATAATCCGGATGAACTGCAATACGAACAACACGCCCACCAGAGAGGCCCCCAAAGTCCGGATCTTGGAACTGCATAGGAGACAAAAGTCAATTTAAAGAACACGGATGGGCACTCTGGAAATAAGAAACAGCGCTGAAACGTACGTTGGGTGTGAATACACAGCAAAATTATTCACCTGCTCTGAAATGGTCCAGGGAATAAGATCACCAGAAGCTTTCTTTCCCCTGGAAAGGCTGTTCATGATAGACTGGCGAGAGATCTCTCCCTCCATGCACACCTGCCAGAAAAGGTGAAAGACCATTGTTGGAGAAAAAAGTGTTTACTCCTACAGCCACTCCACTACAGCAGAATTAAAATTTATACTCAGTTGCCGAGTATATTGTGCAGTATTGACATTTCATGTGATCCCTGCTCTGCAACACGATGAGTAAACATGTATGTGCCAACAGACAGGCTCTGCCCCTAAAATCCCTGTCTCAAAAAGCACACCAGTGGGCCAGCCAAGTACAGCTGACGCAGCAGGCGTTACATTATGGTGCAACAGCAGCCTGAAGAGATTAACAGCATAGAAACTGGTCTATGCATTTTCTGTAGTCCATCAACAGCAAGATAAAAGCCTGCCCCACCAATATTTCTCTTTAAATGTTATATATTTTTCATGTAACTGGGTTTTTTCTTTTAAGAAACAGTAGATTTAAGTAGGTGCATTGAACACGTAATTAAGAATCTGTGTTCTTAAGGAAGGAAGCATATAGTCAGATACCCAACAGTCAATGGCTGAAATATTTCTACACCTCTAAGCACGTACATCTGAGGAGTTTGTATTTTTGCAGTTCTACTGCAAATAAAAGGGATGCCAGAAACATGGGACAGGCAGAGTGAACCAATGAACCAACTCTCCTCGCAGGAAGTTGAAATGGGAGGACAAAGTCATCTCTTGAAGCAGTAGTTCAGCTCCTTAGAAGGCTTCTCAGCACAAACACATTGTGGAGACTGGGAGGTCTATGTGAAAGGATCAGCAATTTATATTTATAAAGCAATATATTTATAAAGCAATTAGTGTTAACTAAAGAAAGTGTGTGTGTGGGGAAACACACTTAATACACGATTATAACACGCACAAAACCACAGCTGTATGCTACCGTCTACTCCTAGATAGTACACTGCCGTCGAAGTACGCTGACAGTATACCGTCTCACAGCAGCGCACTGCTTCGTTACTGAACGGCACACTTTATAGACACACGCTGCTTTCTTACCTGAACAACAGCAAGTACTTCTGGTAATGAATTCTGGGTAGGTGGAACAGGGGGCAAAAGGCAAAAAAGATGATGGGCAGGTGCATCGGACAGCATTTGGAGGTCATTGGGTGAGTTCTGGAGGGTAAAGACATATCAGAAAGTTGAATTATTCTATGAGAAGAGTTTCAAAGGCCGGTGTAATGTCAGTAGCTGACTTTTAAAGAATCCTCCATTTTCTGAATTTAGGGCTATTAAGAAACTTGGAGCAAGGACAATACCAATGGATGAAGAAGCTCACAAGCCAGTTCACGGCTGTTACACTACCAGACAGCATCTGTTTTTCCCAAGTAAAACCTCTTGCTCTAATATGTATGGAACTGAACTTTCTATTTTTATATAGCTACTTATCTCTTTATGAAATCTTAAATATTTTTTTGAAAGGACAGATTTTTAGTACTCAGTACTTCAGTACTCATGGACTTCACCACTCACATTTACTAGTCACCCCGGTCTCGAAACCTTGAGATGAATTATTACTACTCTTTTCAGTAGTACAACGGTATGAGTCCTTTGGTTAACTTGAGGCTGCCAAAATATGGTAAAGAGAACTGCAAAAGAGGAACTGACACTATTCTGACAAGCTTGTAGGCTCATCTAGAATTTAGTCTCCAGAATTCTCAAGACAAAAATATTCCAGATATCTGTAAATCCAGTATATTCAGCCAAGACCAAGGCAGAGATCTTCTCAGAGAAAGGAGAATATGGAACTGTATACAACAAGAAGCAACTGAAGCTGTCTGGAAACCTCAGTTAGGCCAATTCAACTAGACTGTCATAACAAGCACTGCTCCCTCCACAGAATTGCTAGCTGAAATTTTGATAGACGTAGCACAAGCGTTACCTTGTAGTGTGAAGCCACATAGAGGGCCATCAGTCTCTGCAGAAAAACTTCTGATGCTCTGTGGTAACAAAAAAGCGTGTCTCTATTTACATAGTATCTTAACACAGGGATTAAGGAAAAAACCTCCTTGGAAACAAGGAAAGAGCTCCTTGTTGGTTTAGGAGTAATTTTTTCAATAAAGCCGTGGGCTACATGCTGCCTTGTGCTTTTAGACCCTACAGCTCTGTCTACAAGAATGAATGACTTTGGGCAGTGTTCATAGCTTTCACACTCTTAATCTGTAAAGCTAAACTTTTTATAACTCCAACAAGGACTTCCCTTCATTCAACCCTTCCTTAGGATTGTCTCTGCAATAAAACTGGAGTTTGGTAATGTCCTGGTAACACACACCACTGGTCTTATAAGGCAGCAGTAAGAGCTTAACTCCGGAAGCGTGGTCTTTAATAGACTTCTGCCAAAAGATCATGTGCTGAGGTTATCAAGTTAAACTGGAGAACCCACTACTAATCAGCTTGAAAAAGCCTCTTTCACCGGAAAGCAATATATTTTGATCAGAACATAACATTTGAGTAAGGATACAGGTCACAAGTTTCGGGCAGCGGGCAGCCAGAGATAATTCTGGTGATGTTGAGACAGTCCAAACACAGCAGATCATTTAGCCACTTTTCAACTGGGTCACCAGGGGCATATCTGATCGACTCATGGAGGGAGACTTCATGCAACGTACGAGCTGCAAACAGATTTCAAAGAAGAACATTTAGTGTTGGAAGTTACAGCTAACAAAGAATGCAATAGGATCAGTGTCCTTTGAAGGGCTTCCAGGAGATCAGAAAGTCATTACTCGTATAGCTTTCATCCTTTAAAAGCCTTTATATCTGAAAATCATGAGAAGAGTTCCTTCATTTTCCCATATCACTACCTTCCTACAGCTAAAAAGGATATGGACACATGCGATACCCAGAGGGCTTGCCAGTCAGCAGCACCGGAGATCATGGTTATACACCACAGTCCAGAACGCAATGGAGTACCTGAGGCGAGTTTAGCTGTAGCTGTAGATTTGTTCTCTGCTGTCATGGTGACTTGGGTTTGTGCACTCTGCTGACGGAGCTGCTGAATGAGCTTCAGAGATAGTGATCGACCAGTACCCTCATACCTGAAAAGCAGAAGACAAAAGTCTGAAGCAAATAACCCAACAGCAATCCTGAGCCCTGGTGAAGCTCCAGCACAGAAGTAGGCTGTCATCTAGAGCTATGTGCCACTCTGAGGCCTGTGAGGGCCCCAACCATCTGTGAGAATCGCTGCCTTTTGATGTTCTTGAGCATGTAGGACAGGGCAGCCTACCCTGTCGCTTTCTTAGTCTCACCATATTAGAAGGAAGATGTCATTCTTCCCTCTCTCTTAACAGAATCCTGTTTATATATTTGCTGCTTGTAGCAGAACAAATGAGGCGCAAGTCAAACACTTAACGAATCCACGGTGGAACAAAAGAAAGCAGCAAGTTCAGGTACTGACTCTCGGTTATTTTAAGGAACAGTTCCAGGACAGATCAAGAATTAGCATGACCTGATGTAATAGCGTGTAATAAAAAAAGCACTGTAGATAAGAAATAGTCTACTGGCACTTGCACAACTGCTTTTCCAGGTAGACAGTTGCTGCTCAAGCCTCACCCGTTGATTGTAGAAGCCATGAAAACAAGGTAAGGGCCTAGCAGGTTTTTCACCAGGGGCAGAGGAATGGCAGCAGCTTCATCAATCACAACAAGTTCAGCTTGACCCAGTTTCACAGAATCCGCAGGGTGTATGTACTGCAAGGAATGAGAGGACACCGTCATCATCAACAACAGCTTGTCTGGGAATTAGGGAAATGTCAGAGTTGGCAAAGCTGGAGCCCTGAAAAGCTGTTTGTTGTCCCTGTTCTCCACAACCATCAAGCCAGGGACTGAGACATGAAAACAAATAGTTGGGAAAGGGTTCATGTTACCCTAACAAGAACTGGATCGCACATCTTTTTTTGCACATTTCCACACAAATTTAGCCGCAGAGATCATGAAAATGAAGGAAATCTAATCACTAGAAACATATGCTCTTCCTTCACTGTTTCCTTCACCTTCCTTTGCTTTTGTTTCAAGAAGAAATCCACCAGCGATTACCAAGGGAACTTTGTAACCTACAAGGTTACTCACAGAAAGGAGATATTTTGTGAAAGTCACTCACCAGAATAAAAAGGTCTGCCTTAAAGCAAAATCAATCAGGACAAGCCAACTGTTATGAAGAAAAAGTAGAAAGGGAAGACTGCAAAAGAGGCCAGTTACCTGAATGGTCTGTCTGTGCTCCTTGAACACGTTCACCCTGACAACAGCCTTGTTAAACTCTGGATTTAAAGACTGAACAATCTCATAATCCAGATGTTCCTGAAAGAAAACATTGTTAAACAGTGTGAACAAGACAAGATTTAAGAAAAACATCATTTACCATTATCATCAAAATAAGTTCACTAGGAGCACACTGTTGTTTCAGATTCTAGTTAAAAACTTTTATAACAGAAGTTTCATAGGCCTGAGAACTGAGAAATTATTTACTTATCTTAAAAACTATTTCACAAAGAAACTGATTTTCGCAACTTAAAAACAGAAAAGGAAACATTACTGTACTACGATTCACTTTTGCAGAACATTATTAAAAGGGCTGGTAGGGGCAAAAGCTGATAGCTAATATACGTAAAAAATCACAGATGAGATGCAAAACCCCTCCTAAACAGGAACACTGTGAAAGTACTGTAAAAGAGTCTGCTCTCCTTACCTGATACTGCAGTGCATCAAAGCCTTTAAATATGAACTCAAAGAGAGTGTGAAGGTTATCAGGGCTTGGAGATGTGACAAAGATATTGGAGTAACTGCACAGAAAAATAAAACAAGAGTTTAGCTCTTTCTACATACACATGCTAAGAGGGGTTGATTTTACCTAATAACCAAAACACAGCAGATTACTTTAGACACTTATCTCACTTTATGTGAGATTATTTTGATTTTTAAAGACTGAGGTTTTCTTATTACTATAAAATAGAAAAACTTGAATATCAGTGTATGCAGCAATCAAAAGATACAAGAGTAATAAAAAGGAAGGATGAAGGACCGGAAATTACAAGTATACAAGTATATTCAGATCCTGTCTTTTTTTTTTTTAACTCATGGATACAAATAAAGCCTGGAAGATGGAGGGGATCACTCACCCAAAAGCTACTGCTCCAGCAATGGCCAGTCCTAAAGCAGCAGATTTACCACGTCCTCTGGCTGCTGTTAAAGCCACAGTGCTCCGTAGAGTCTTCTCAGAAATGGCTTCAATGAATTTTAGAACTGCTTTTGCCTGATGATCAGAGAACAACAGAAGACAAAAATCAGCTGCGTTCAAATTGCTTTCAGCATTACTTAGACTTACCACTAGTACACGTTTCTTCCTGTTCTATGAATGAAGACAAGAGAAAGACAAGACAGGAGAGCTGAACATTAAAACCCAGACAAACAATGTGCAAGAAGTGGTAGTCTTGACCCACTGAGTTCTTGAAATTATTCAGGTCAAAACACAGATCAAAAATCAGTACAGCAATTGTCCATTACTACCTCCATGCCACTGACCACTGAGTACATTCAGCAAGACGGGAAGAGACACATTGTCCTCAGAGGTGGAAGATGAACATATCTTGGCAGTGAGAAGGCTTACTACAAAAAGGGCTTAAGCAGTGCACAGCTCTGGGAGCCACGAGGCTGAACTGCAACTTCTCAGTGGATACTCTGAAGCAGGAAAGACAATTGCAATCGGGCCTTCATTTACACTAGTCAGTGATTCTCAAACTGGAAAAAAAGTGCAAGGGAGGCAGGAATAAGGGTGTATTAAAACACGATATGGATTTTCAACTTCTATTCAGAACTAAACTGAGCAGAAACTTCAGGTTAGACCACAGCCGTCAATGTTCACGCTCAAATTTGATTACATGCGAGGTAAGACACAAACATGAGTACCTAAGGTTACCTGTCAAGCACAGAGTATCCCAAATTCAAACACCACACCAACCTGATCCAGGGTTTTACAGCCATCCACCAAAACTCCTACAGGCTGTGTATCCTGCAAGCTCTCCTTCAGTTCTTTCAGCTCCAAGTCCTGCGGCTGAAGGCTATCTTCCTATAAGCACAGGATTTACCATAACAGGATTAGTAAAGGACGCTTCGACACAGTTATACCTTTGTCATGTCTTCTGGTATCTTTTATTAGGCAGAGAAAGATATCTGAAATGAAATGTTACCACACTTTGAACATACTCCCTAGAAACAGAAAAATTTAAATGGACGACAGATATTTAGCACTTAAATTTTAACACATCTTCAGGAGAACGGTTACATGAGAAGTGGGTATCCTGGCTTCCCCAAGCTTAGAGAAAAAAAAGAAAGGATTTTTCAGTACGTAGTAACCATAGAATAACATTGCTAGGAAAAAGAGACCATTGACAAATTTTCTGAAGAATCTAATTCATTTTTCAGTCTTCAGACTATTCCAAAATTTTATGATCTTTGTTACACCTGTCACACGAGGTGTACATACTGCCATGAAGGGGGAAAAACTACTCCAGCAGCAATATATCAGTTTTCAAACCAATATCAAGATTTTCAAAGTCAAACAAACTTGGACACAAAAGGAATCAATTTTCAATAGGAATGAATTCTGATTTTCCTAATTGTCACTTAAAATTCCAAAGGCATCGGTCTATCGATTCAACGGATAAGCATTAGTGCTGCTGCCAATACTGTTATAATGCTAAGGGGGATTTGGTTTGTTTTGTTTTTTTAAAATCAATGCTCTGTTAAAATGTTTTTACCATCTCTGACATAACCTATGTCGGTATTTCTTAGGCAAAACAAAACAGTTCAAGAGTGTAAAGATTTCTGTTTAAAACTGTTTCCATTTTACTTTAGTCTACAATGGAAAGTGATAAAAGTATACATTTCTAACAGTGCAAGCTATACGTCTGGCTTATATTCAGTGAATGTCTCCCGAGATGTGGCATGCGAATTCAGAAACTGAAACAACTACCACAGCTTCTAGCTATCAGGTGTCTCTTGAGCTCATAATAGACCTTTTTCCAAAGCAGCTTCCCACCCTCCAACCCTCGAAAGACTTTTTTATTTCTCTCGTTCCAACTGTCCATCAGCCTTAAGTCTCTCTATGTACTTCTCAAGCAGCAACCACAGCAATTAAGCTCCACCTCGCTAGGTTAAACAATGATACAGCAAAATCAATTAAGACAGGCAAGCACACAAAAAAAAGCTTTGACAAAAAAAAAACAAACAAGGAGGAAAGGCACAACAGCTTCCCATGCTTCACCCACACCAGGTATAATTTTTGCAGAACATTCTACTCCCTGTCTGCAAGACAATTATTTGATATAAATCAGGGTGAAACAAAAGTTTCCTCTTTTAAATCTTAAACACCCCGCGGTAAACTCAGACCAATTTCTCCCAAGGAAAAGCAACTGGCGTCGCTCACTGACCTGCGACTGTGGTGGAACAGGTGTGATGTTTGCAACATGACTGGAGATGGGCAAGATATTCAGCTGATCATCAATCACAATGCAATTCTTGCATGAAGCCAGAGAGAGAATGAACCTGAGCAGTAAAGCAAAGACAACTCAGTAAAAACACTAGCAACACAACTGCAATTAGGTAGTTAATTTAAACTCTTCTCTAAAGCCAGACATAGTATTTACAGCTACTTACAGATGAACTACAACAAGTTCACGTAACTGGCAGTGTGACTCTTACCATGAAATCAGTATCATCTACACAAAAGAGGTATCCACTTACCAGGATGTCTCCAAAGAAGAATGATAACTAAAGATGATCTACCAGGAGAGCATTTAAGTGGGAAGTAGCTGCATAAAAGTCTAAGACATGAGACAACTGTGACAAGTGCTGATCACCCAAAGACTGCAGTCAGCACTGGCTTATTCATCCTTCTAATTTCTGACATGACAAAACCACCCGCATGCTAAAGAACAAATGCTGCAATTTTACTATGGCTAGAGCTAGGGCTCGCTCAGTCAGTAAGAGATGCTTATTCTATACAACAGAGAAAATACCTTTACAAGGCACTTCTAAACCCACAAAGAATATTCCACACTAAGCAGTTTTAAAGTAGTGCAATAAGTATCTGAACTTCTGTGCATCTAGAGCATACATTTCCACAGAATGTTTCAAGAAAGAGACTCAGAAAAGTTTACAAATCTGGCCCTATTTGCATATCCCTTGTAACTTTTGCCAAAATTTTGTATACAATTCCTCCAACAATAAATGTATTCATTTCCACAACAGTGCATGAAAACTTCACTGAAGCAGCCAGGAAGCCCTGTTCCAATGCAAACCCCTAGGATGCTTTCCTAATATGAATACATGATGTTCCAGATGCTTTTCCTGGGCATACAGCCTAGATCCTTTACACTCTTAATAACTTACCTCTCATTAAACCGTCCTACCACGTCCTGGTGTGCTTCTGTTCTATATCGAGAGTGTACATCCTGAAACAAAAAGAAAAAGTCAATCTGGAAAACAAAGACCAGTAACAGTGACACTTACAAGATTGCTACTCATGGGACGATCCAACTTCTTTTCCACTCCTGTGGATTACAGCCTCCCTTTCCATCAACACTGCATCCCAGACAGTATTCTGATTTTCTACTTGTTGCAAAACATCCACATTTTCCAAATACTTGTTAAAAATGTACTTTTCCACCAACAGTTTTCACAATGGTCTTTCTTATTTTTGCCTGACTTAAAGGTCAATTCTGCCAGGTACAGAATGCTTCAAGCACCTCAGGGATGCTAAGAAAAAATAGTCTATCACTTTAATGTGCCTACTGGCATTATTACTAATGGAAACAGTTCTTGCTTTAGGGGTAAGTTTACTCAACGTGAATAGGTCATATATAGAAATATACAGTAGCAGTGAAGCTGATCTCACCTAGAAACTGGTCACAAAATACTCAAAAGGCCTATTTTTTTACTTAAATTTTCTGTTACATGGGCAGATAGCATAAACATTTTGCAAAACTATTGCGGAACAAAAGAATACGGTTACGTTTGTGAATGACGGGTGTTTCTTCCTTGTAACCTAGCAGGATTTCAAGACACACAGGTTGTCAGAATTGCCTAAGCATAAGACACATTCAATCACAGATGAATGAAGGAGCAGGAAAGATGACAGAAGGAAGACTACAGCCCATAACAAAAGCAAAACTTAGCATCACCATGATGTACCTACTTATATAAAACAGACGCATTATGTTGAACATACCATGGTCATTGTATACAGCTGCTTCAGTGAGTTCATAGTTCTCAGGAGAATCACCACAATTCCACCACCTTCTACTGTTTCAACAGTTCTAGCTAGCAGGTTTGGAGTCAAGGCTTCAAAATCCTAGGAAATAAAGAAAAATTCAAACTTGCCTGGAGTTCATCAGTGCAACTAGGACCCTGTAAAAGGAACAGAAAGCCTAAAAATATTATTTCTCAAAGTTTAATTCACACTTAACATTTGCATTAACCAATATCCCATTAAAATTCTACCAACAAGGCTATCTCACCCTCGCAAAACTTGTAACAGATACATAAGGCCATCATAATTGAAATAACAGAAGCAACAAACAGTATTCCTGCAGCATTTAAACCAAAGCAACCAATACTAGAGCAACGTCCTTTTTAAGTCAAAAGTTTAACTCCTTACCTGAAGTACACACATGCCAAAAGTGTTACCAAGAATCTTATGAGTTTCATTGTAATAGCAGTAGCGAATGTTTGTGGCTGCTATGAATAACTCAAAAGGATCATCGTCCTTGATGTTTAAAGTTCCGCTTTTAATCTTTTTCTGTAGTTGTCTCATCCTCTTCTTCCGGTGGCTGGAGAACAAGATTATACAGAAGTTTTCTTGAAAAACGGTTTGAGAAAAGCGCATTCAGGCCTATGTTCAAGCCTAATTGGAAGTCAGAGCTCAGCCTCCAAGGAAAAAAGCCTTGAATCACAATTGCTCTTTTCGCGTTACGTTCCCATGTGTTGCAGCCCAAAGTAGTGGATATCACACAGAACCAGCTGTTTTTGCAAGAAACCCCTTGGTTGGAATCATGCAGTTTCAGGTAACGCTTCCTCCCTGACTTTGTGTGCAGACTGTAAGTACGCACACAAATCTAAGAATCAAAGTTTTAAACACTTTTTCAAAAGCAAGGAATTCTAATGCTTAATCCACATACAGTCCTAAACATGACTGAGGCTGAAAAGCTGGGGAATTAAAGTTTTAACCTTTGAGGTTAAAAAGGTGAGGGAGAGATTGGCCCAGGATAACAGAGTGAGCGTTAGAGCTACACAAAGAAATCAGAATTACCTAGTGCTAGTGTCAACTGTATTAGTGAAGGCAATTTTAGTTATGGAAGATCAAACTTCCTGTAGCTCCTCTAAGAACTAATATCGTTTCTCCTTACAACTAAATCGTGCAACCCACGCCCAGCAAACCAGTCACAGAGCTTTTGCTTCACACAGAGTAGCGACCGCAGCATGAGACACAAGAAGCATCTTACCTGCTAAAGCCTAGCTCCTTTTTGTAACACCATAGCACAGAGGGTCTGGCCTTTACCGTTGCTTTAGACAACATGTGATGAAGTATAACCACCTGCCAAAACACAGAAACATTCGTGAACAACTGTACTCACAAGCTAACATCAAAGAGCAAAATATTTCTCTATACTTGATGTTACAGCTATGTTTTCTACTGAGCAATCATGTGCAAAACAGAAGGATCCCTTGACATGTTGTGAAGGTTACATTCCTTCTTACACAGACCTGTGTGTCTGTGCCTTCTCCAGGGCTACGTGACATCGAACACACTGAATTATTCCTACCGTTTCCTTAGCACTCTTCTTTGGCAGAACTGCTAACAACTGCACAAACAGAAGGCGATTACTCCAGGCTAAATACAGTTCCTGGTATTGGTCTCTTAGTAGATTTCACACAACGTATGTCAGGCGTGTACAATTTACCAGGATTTCATTTTGAGTTTTCATCCTCTAGTGGGTTTGGCAACCCACCTCAGGGATATGTAGCCAGCACATCCAGTAAGCATGCTTGCTGCTTTAGAATCCAGCTCATCCGTGAAAATACTGAACACAACCAGACTCAGGATATGTCCCACCAGAACTCACCCGTCCGCTTTAGCAGCAAATCAATGACAACTTTCTTCTACTGCTGCCTGATCAACTCGTTATTTTCTAAGTTTTTTTATAACTAGTTTATTGTACTTTTCCCAGGAACTGGAGCAAACTGAACTGACTTATCTTAAAATACTACAGTTTTGCCATGCTGTTCTTCCCCTTTCCACTCCAAAAACACAAGTCTGGAGTCTCTGAAGCGTTAGTGGTTAATTTCTTCCATACTACGTTACCAGTTGTATGGTATGGACCTATCAGGTAGGTCCAGGCCAAATTCTGGCGTGGTGACATTTGCAAGATGACTCAGTACATAAACCGGCTTGAGAGCAAAACCGTAACATCTTACATCAGAACTGCGACAGGAAAGAAGCCCCTGGTAGGCAGAAAATTGGATATCTTTTGCCCCAGCTTACAAAAAAAGATTCTGATTTGCCTGAACTCGCTTTTTTTTAACGGTCATGAGCTTCTCAAACAGTAGATGTTTAAGAAGTCTCCTAAGCCATTTCTAACACCCTTTTTCGTTTCTGCAGCGCGGCGAGTCACCTCACACACCCTGAGGCACGCCACTGCTCTGCCTCATTCTGTGCGGGTTTTAACGCTTTACAGAGGAAAAAGCCGGTACCGGGGGATTCCAGATCAGCCGTTCTTCAAAGGCGCGGTTCAAAATCAGCACACACACACACACACAGACCCCCGCCCGGAGGCAGGGCGAGTCCCTCTGCCCTCCGGGAGAGCGTTACCTGGTCCTTGCCGCGGTCGCCGACCACCACGAAGAGGGCCCGCTGCCGCTCCGCCACCCCATTCTCGATCAGCACCCGAATGCGGTTGTCCACCTTCCGGCGCTGCATGGCTGCGGGGCGCTCGGACCTTCCCCCGAGCCCCGAGTGCCGCCCTGAGGAGACGCGAGGCGAGGCGAGGCGAGGCGAGGGGAGCCGAGCCGCCCCCTCAGGCGGCAGCGAGGGACCCGGCGGCTCGCGGCCACACCACGTGGGAGCGGCGCGGGCCAGGGCGCGCGCGCCGCGCACCGCAGCAGGACCCCGAGGCTGCCCCCGCCGTTCGCCTGCGCGCCGTAAAACACAGTTTTATTTATTTCTTTATTTAAAAGCAGAATTTAAGCCAGTTTTCCGCACGGGAAAGTCGCGGTGGAGTTGAGGAAACACGCATTGGTCAGAGCCTCGACGCCCTCGGCCTGCAGAGACACGGAGTGCAGGTACCTGCGCCCCACCTGAGGAGAAGGTGGACGGCAGCCATGTTACAGGCCTGGCACCAGCAGCACCAAGGACTAAAGAGGAAGTAATTGCTTTAATAACGAGGATTCTTCATCTGGGGAAAAATACAGGAGTTGTGGAAGCTATTTTTTAAATTAGCTATGTATCCTTAATTACAATTTAGCACCTGGAGATAACCCCAACTCTCAAAATCAAGCAAAGGCCCAGTCCGGTGCCAGGGGCCAGGAACTGCCACATCAATTCTGGGTTTACCTCAGTGACTTTGGTGTAACTGACTGTAAAAAGGGGATAAACACAATTGCGATGGCAACACTAGTTTTATTTTTTTAAAATCCTTCATTCTAAATAAGTCTTGCTTGCAAACCCCAGCCCTACTGTAGTCAACGCCATGCCTCTAATGACTTTATAAAGATACTCCATTTCCACCTACTGCCGTTCTACGATACACTTGGTGTCACTGGGTATCCTCGGGTGCTGTTAAGAGCAAAAAGAAAAAAAAAAAGGGCATTTGGATACACCGTATTGAGCACATGTACAGAAAAGTAACAAATCTTTACGCTACATCAGTATCAGATACTAAATTATGAAATCCCAAGAAACGTTAATGCTTCTCAATAAAAGCTTACGTAGCTTGTAACATTTAAGCTCCACTGTTTAATAAAACCACAGCTGTTTGAAAGTCTTCTATACAAAATCCCAAATTGCATAACTGTGGAGCTGCAACAGGAAAACAATTTATCAATCTGACTTTGTTTAAGTTCTAGTAATTCTGAAACACAAAATTTATTCTCAAACTGACAGCAAAACTATTCCTAATAACCTAAAATCTATAACATTAACCTTCCAATACCAAAGTTGAGCCAAGCTATTTGCATAGATATATTTATTCTTAGCTTTTAATACTGCCAAAAAAAAAAAAGTTTTGAACTTGAACATTTGAACAATGAAATATTTAAGCCAGGTAACATCGTAGGAAATATGTGTTTAATACCACTGGATGTATTTGAGGACAAAATATTTAAGTTTTAAAATATAGCAAAAATATGATAAAACTACTGAATTAATAATCATAAAGGCTGTAGAACAGTATTTTTTGAGGTGAACCCAGGTAAACCCAAATTACTGAAACCAAACCACCGATGCAACAGAAGTGTAGCAAGACAATTCCCTAAGGTATAGCTATGAAATATTTGCTTAAAAGGGAAGGACATAAAACAATTACATAGATTTATTTTTCAAATGTTTACATAAGCCATGGACCAATTTGTTTTAAATGTTGAGTTAAAGAACTGCAAAGACATATATACAGGTATGTTTAAGGCCATCAGAAAATTTAAATCTGACAATTAAGTAAAACGTAATTCTGAAGACTTATTTTATATGGTAGATGCACTACTAAAAATTTGTTCTAAAATTGAATAGCTTTAAAAAAGGAAACACATTTCCACTTAATAAAAGTCTAATGCATAATTACTAAAATTTATCTTGATACCAAAATTTCAGGTGGACTCTTGATCCACTATTGGGTATTTGAGCACATTTCATAGAAAGGAGAAACTGGCCACTGTAGCTGGAACTGAGCTAGTTACACCCGATTATTTTATGAACATTAAAAAGTGGGGAGGGAACAGAATGTAGCTTTTCAAATTAATGTGTTAGTAACTGCAGCAAGAGCTAACAATAAATTTAATTCAAAACAAAATGTCAAGTTAGGCTGATGTTTCCTAACGCTGTTCTCTTAAGCGCCGCTCGAAGTGGCTTTAGGATGTGGATTCTGGAAAACAGATTTCCTTTCTTCCATTAAGGCCAGATGTAGAGCCACAAGTAATTTTAATTGCATTATATTCAAAAAGCCTAAGAAAGCAGTTAGTAGAATAGCACCTCTTCCCTTAGACAAACAGTTTAGAAAATTAGTTTCTCATCAGGGACTCTGACATTCCGCACCAAAACTTAACCATCACCCAGTGTCTGAAACCTGGTAGGAACAGACAGAAATCCAAGATGCTTTTAAGTTTTCGCAGAAGCGTGAGGGTCAAGGGCTTGCTTTCACATAAAGGAAGAGACATTAAATTTCTTTAACAGTCTACTACAGGGTAGATGTTTTCTTTCCCTTTGATGTTAGACGATTTGAATGCAACCTCAAATCCTGAACAGCCGAGGTGCAGTAGTTCTCAAAAGCATGGAACCTTTCCTCTTGGAAAATGTACTGACTGGGATGAAAAACATTTGAATGTAAAAGCAAGTTTTGTCATTTAGAGAAAACCAGAAGGAAAGAACACAATTTTGAGTTTCCAGCCAAGTTCACAACAGTAATCCTAACTATGTTTAAGCCCAGATTTAAACAAGGGAATAATCTTTCTAAATTCAAAAGGAAAGTTTTATTGTTCAGGACCATTTCCTGCTTGCTCTTCACACGAGGCACTGATTTTTAGGTCAATCGGTGGTGAAGAACACCTACCCAGCCCACCTGTAGAACTTGGTAGGTACTAGCTCAAACAATTAAAAAGCCTTTCCAGTCCCATCCATGTTCAGTGCAGCTGGAAGGAATGCTGTAAAAAATGTGTGCAGAGATTTGAAACACTAAAATACACAGCCTACTTTATATAGTCGCAAACCTCAACTCCAACTATGAATTTGTATCTTAAAACTACCTGTTTCGATACTTTGCATACATTTTATTCAAGAACAGTTTCGCATGAGAAAGAGGGGTGATCTTTATTTTTCAAGATGTGACTAACAGCCTCATTAATGGGGCTGGTAAGGAGCAGTGTCCTCATATCCCTTCATATCCACAAGAGACTTGGGATGGGAGAAAACTGGGAGAATATAGCAGAACTTTGTCCACTGAGCCCCAAGACGCGTCTCTCAGATGTGCATTTATAATGAATGGTTCTTGCAAAGAAGAGGTAGGAAAAGTCAAACTACTCAGCTTACACAATGCCAGAACTTCAAAAAAAAACAATACGAAGAGCAAGATTTTTCTGCCCAATTGGTTTTGATCTTATTCTGCTGGACTACGAAGGTTTTGCCCTTATTCTGCTGGACTACGAAGGTTTTGCCCTATTTGCTTTTAATCATATGAAGTTAAACCACTTTTTCATTTATCGTCTTTCTAATATTTGTCTAAAGCCCTTTCAATAACTTTTCTCTCAAATGGCATTTCAGAGAAAAGAAGGAAGCTCGATCCATTCTCCCAAGACACTTTGAAGGTAGCCTGTAACCCAATCACAGAACCTGCCTGTCTAATAAGGTCAGCAGGATATTTTGAGAAGACACATTTTTAAGGTCATGAAGTTCTCTGAGCGTTACAAAGCCCCAGCAGAATACATTGACTGGCTATTAACAAGAAGTGAACATTACTCTTCAGCTACTCTGGATGATGCTTCAGAGATTGCTATACAAAAGACAGTATCTTGGAAACAAAACAGGGGTTAAGTGAAGTCTAGAACACCTCCCACAGCAAAACCCGGAATTCATATTGGTGAACTGTTCTTACAAAGACAGCCCGAATACAGGAAGAACACCCAAGTAAAACGTAGGACAAACTGATCTTAGGTATGAGACAATAGCTCATGATTTCCAAGTATAATATTAAAGTCATAGGATTTCTAGGAACGATTCAAGTTTCCCAGACACAATAACATTAGGTAGAAACATCTGGAAACTCGAGTGACTTATAAATTATTTTTAAGAATCCTTGCATTACAGCCAAGAGGAAGACAGGCACTGAAGCCAGAAGTTTGTTTTCAAACCCATACCACTGTACACTATTGCAGCCTAGAAGTATTAGACACTGAAGCCCCTGCCAAAATAAAAATCTGTATTTCCTCATAGTAGCTGTATGTGCAAGGCAGTCACAACTAGCCCGTTATGATCCCCGAAGACTGATTCGCAGAAGAATCAAGTAAAACCACCAAAGGCTGCAACAGATGTGTCTACATACAGGCTCGGAAGTAGCACTTTGTTATGCTCTCTCACGCCCTCCAACCACAGATATCAGGCTGGAGTTCTCCCACCGCAGCACCCAACTAGAATTAACGCAGCTCACCCCCTGGCATCCAGTCCAGAACTGCCACTTTCAGCCTCAATACGATCATTTATCATCACGGCCTTTGTTCAAAAAGATGACCTTTTTCAAAAGAAACGTTATCTAGGAGTGCTTGTGATCTGGACGTAACTCAGATCTAGAGCTAAGTTACGGAGTGAAGATACTTAAAAGCTCCCCTGAACAGGCCAGAAAACCAGTTTGTGGATCTATGTGCCGTACTGTGACTCAAGCCAATTTTTCAGTATACTGTTTATTAGACGCATGTATTGAGATTAAAGGAGTCAGTGCAAATTCCCAGATTAAACACATCTTAAGTACTTGTTTTACGGTTATAACACATCTCTCTCTATCGGCATACAGTAGAGCAGCTACTCTAAAGACCATTTTCATACATGAAAAGGCTTACAAAGTTGTATCTCAATTAAGAGGCCTCTCAACTACCCAATGTTTTATTAATAAATTTAAGTTAAAAAAAAGAAAAAACACCCCCAAAACCTTAAATGGAATGTTCTGATCCATTCGGCGGTCTTTAATTTAGTATGCTGCAGGTTTATTGTCAAACTACAATTAGCTATTAAAGAAGCATTTGGTGTGCAATGGAAAAAGCTGAATAGCTTGTGTTCTACCAACCATTTAAAAAGTAAGCTGATGCACACAAAAAAAAAAAAAAAAAAAAAGAATTCACTGTTTTCCTACATCAGTTCAACATTAAAAGGTTTGTCTTTTTATTTTTTTTCCAGTTAAAAAACAGTTGGGACTATTATCTTGGTAATAGCTTCCTAAAAAAAGACACAGAACAGCAACTTCTCACCAGACTGCAGTTTATATTGTTATACTGGTATGGAATGTTTCTAGGCCTTCACTAAAACTGCTGCTTCTAGCCATCAGCATCGTTTCAAGATGTCTGGTGTGTAGTATCTTCTTCACAAGCTTATCACTTCTCTCAGTAAAAACATTTCGCATTTGTGCTCTTCACACAGAAGATGGAAAAGTGATATCACCACCTATTTGTATGGAGTTTCAGCTTATTTCACAATGAAGTCAAAGTATCTGACTACAAGTTCTGAAAGTTCAGTTGTGATACAAAGTAGAAATGACCCTCTGAGTGAAAACAACCTTCAGTTTTGTATATAACAGTTAGACAACACGTAGCTGTTCCTTAATGTCACCTTTCCACAGGTAGGAATTATTTGATGAGCAATACTTAACGTATATAGCACTTTTCTTCTTGCACGTGCTATAGAATGCAACAGAACTACCAACACCTCTATGGAGGCAGCTATCAATATATTCTCCCCACTGCAGAGAGAGTGCATGTGCGCAAAAGGTAGGCACAAGTGATTTTCCAAAGATTATACCACAAGTATGCAGAAAAACTTGAATAAGACCTGGTATTTTCCAGCTCCTAGTCTTATGCCATTTGTTTTATACATTGCTGCCTTGATGAAAAGAAAGTCCATAAAAAGGAAAGCTTCCCCGAAGAAGTCACAGCTATTAGAATAAAATCAGAAAAACAGAAGGAGGGTTTACATGTATTCAGGAAAAAGAGAATCTATCAGGGAGAAAAAAAACCCAAAACAAAAGACAACCTTATGAAATGTCACCCCGTTACATTAAATTTAAGTCGTTGAAAACCAGTGTTCCAGGATACAATTTTTATAAACATGTTTTATTTGTCTTACTTATACCATTAGAACTGTAACTGCTGGCTGTCATTTCCCTTAAAAGGGGAAATCAATTCAAACACATACTGGTGCTTTTCAAAAGATAGCAATTAAAAGGGCAGCAGCAGCGGGCATTTGAGATTTCTTAAAACCTTCAAGGCTGCAGGAAAGACAAAAGGACATGTGACCAAAAGTGTTATGATTATCCATTAGAGATTTCCATCAGTACCGGCATCAGTTATTTAGGTGATAATACAGCAAGGTCAAGTATTAGTGACAGACAATGTGCAAGTCATAAGGAATGATAGAGAATACCAATCCTTACAAAAGTCATTGCTATCAAAGAAACTTAAAAGTGTTTCAAAGAGATATCTAAATACTTCACATCAAATATACCGTGGCCATCCAGATCATATCTCACATTTGTTGCAAAATTTTGTTGAAGTGCCAAATCAAAGCTTTTTTTTCTTTCTTCTTTAAAAAAAAATAATAAAAATTACACAAGTACATTAGCAGTTATGCAAGCGATCTTAAATCCTTAGCCACAGTAAACAGGGCCCTGGCGATGAGGAGTGCTGTAGCTAAGGGTGCTTCTTCTTTGTCAAAAACCGGCTAAAAGCCTATTTGTCTATTTAGGGAAATATGCATCACTACGCATCTTTAACTGTTCAGTGCTTCAATTTAACAAGAAAAAGCTGAAATGCAGTTGCTCTACCAAGCCACACTTCACCTTTTCCATCCTTTCATGGGAACATTAAGTTTTGTCAACTGCCACCACAGTAAATCTTTGAATTTGCAGATTTTATCCAAATTTGTTATGTCACTTTTAAATGTCAGAAGTGAGTCTTTGTTTTTTCCTGCCACTTCAGTTAACCATGGAGATGGGATCACCCTGAAAATTGCCTTTTTTGCTTTACTCTTAGCAAGGGTGAGGAATCTGAATCTCATGTGCAAGGCTCAAGATGATGCTTAGGACAGAACATGCAGAGTAAACGTTGTTTCGTTCCTTTCCATATCCAGGTAATATAAAGCTGGCAACTGTAGTCCTGTCATTATGGGTAATGAAAATAGTCCCTTTACAACAAACTTCCTGTAAGGGAGAACAAATAGATAATAACTCTTCTGGTAACATGTATAGTACACTGGCCAGTGTGGTTTTGGCGTTTAATGTAATCCTGTGAATTTCTTTAATTCACTTGCTGAGCATTCATTTGAGGCATCCCTCTGTTTGGTCTTGGGGGCCCTCCACGACCTAGAAAACATATAAAAAAGGCACTTGAATTATGCATGAAGTCAGGTTATTTTAAAAAATTCCTAAAAGCTCTAGTCTAAACTGGGTAAGAATTCCCAGGCTTGTATCTAGACTGTGTATGGTTCTAAAAGCTCCTTCAAATCAAAACTCAACAGCATGTAACCTGTCTTTACAGTTTTCAGCTTTATCCCAATACTTTTTTTTCCTCAGAACTACTTAAAATCACTTCAAATAAAAATGAAGAAAAAAATATAATCCAGTCATGAAAATATGAATATAAAACTAAAAGTTCTGCAGTAATGTAAGGAATAATTGGTCTACAGTATTTTAAGTAAGTCCTGTGAGCTAACGAATCATGTTTTAACTTCCGTTCTTTTATTCCTTTGTTAAGAGACTGCCGGTAGCTCACGTTCTCAGTATTATAAGAATTGTAGGTCTCTTGGGGAATCCCTCTCATGTTTGCCTGCACACCCCTGACAATGAACCTCAAGACTTTTCTTCATTATCCTTGTGCTTCCTAAAATACACTCACAGTTTCACCACAGCCTAATTCTACACTGAACTTCAGGCCACAGTTCCACACTACAGGGCTGTCAGTACCAAGACAGTCAAAGACAGAAGTCTTCAAAACCAAACTACCACACGGAACTCTGGTTTCATGGACAGTGCAATGTACAGCCTTGCCTCTCATGGATATGGACTCTCAAGGAATAAATCAAGATTCTCATGGAAATATCTGTATATTCTATATATTCTCATGGAAATATCGGATGAGACAGGAGAGTCTCATCACCAAAGATCTACTAAAACTAAGAACAACTGTGGAAGCAGTGTTGAAAATACTATCTAGAAGTTTAACTACAGCCTCATTATGTATGTGGAGTTTTTTGTTTGTTTTCTCAGATGAATATGTGGCAAACACCCTTACGAAGCTACAGGACGACACACTTCCCACAAGCTAAAAGCAACAATTCTCTCAGATCAAGTAACAGATGAGCATGGAGGGAAGTTATGTGTTCTTAGATCAAAAGAGACTTCCACAACAGATGAAGTAGGACATTAGGCTGCAACAGAGTAACATACAATTTTAGGCTGACAGCCAACGGAAGCCTATGTCTGTTTTATAAACACGTCTTACCTGCAAACTACTAACGCACCTAGTAAGCAGATCTTAAGTCTTGGTAAACCTCACCAAAAAAACCCAAGTAAATCACTTTCCTACGGCTTTCATTAATAAAAGGGAACTAAATGGTTCTGTTAAAGTGTCAAAAGCAATTGTTGTTTTAAATTCTTTTCAAAGGAACAGCCAGCTACGCTTCCACTACAAGTTCCAAGGATCACAGTATAATTCCAGTCATCAGGGACCTCGAGAGGTCCTCCAAGTCCAACCTCCGTTCAAAAGCAGGGTCAACTATGAGGTCTGAGGAAAGTAAGCTTATTCTTTAATTGTGACCTGCTCAATAAGGAGTGAGGCGGCTTTTTAAATCCAAAACTATAGAAGGTGGATTTAAAAACCTCCATTCAGCCCAAATCAATTATTCACTACTTAGGAATTACCTCTAGGAGCTCCCCGAGGTCCACTTTGTCCAGAGCCACGTTTGAAATTCTGTTGATATCCATCCTGAAGCAAAGAAATGAAAAAAGTTACGGCATAAAACCTGGGCATTTTGTCACGTTTCAGGAAGCTATTAGTTGCCAACAAAATAAGCAGCTTTTAAAACTATGTGCACTGACAAAACACTTGTGACTTCAACATATAGCATTCTGTTGGTTTAAATCATCTTGGAAAAGTAAATTCTGACTCCTACCAGTACCCAGGAGGAATAATAAAACATACAATGACAAATTCTCTCTCCAGTTACAGGATATGTTGTTCGACAGAAGTAAGAAATGTAAATAGACATATTTGGTGTTCAAATTTTTCAAAGTATACAGAGGTCAAACAGACGAAGTTGCTGAAGGACCAGTCAATAAATGAAGCGACATTCTAACGGCAGGATCGAAATCTGTCATCTCATTTACTTATAAATACTTGTTTAGGGATATGCAGAGTTCGACGTTTTCCAGTCAGTCTAAGTTTTGAGCATACTTCCTTCAGAACAATGAAATTCTGAGCAAGTTTCAGAATAACGTATCAGCATTGCAGAAGACAGGCAATCCCAAACAAGTTTGAAAAGTCAGTTTCAAAGGATTTACGTTCTTCAAGTTTCTCTCTCAAAGCTGTGAAAACAATTACGTTTAAGGCAGAGTTCTTTAGTAACTCCTTTATAGATCAATCAGCCAAAACCAACACATTTAATATTCTGCTATTTCCAAGTATCTATTTAGTACCTGAAACTTTTGTCTTCATTAACAATAAAAAAAGCCCTCGGAAAAGTTTTGACTAGTAGATTTGAGTGCTTTTGTTGACAAGTACTTTTTTCTTCTACTTCTAGACTGTCACAACATAATGATAGCTTACCCGCTGGTAGTTTGAATAATCCCGAGGAGCATTAAATTGGGGCTGCGTGTAACCGCTGTTTGGAGTGTTGGAAAAGGAAGGACGGTAGCCATCATATCCTCCTAAGGAACAGGGTACGAACAGGGTACAAGTCTTTCACTTGGAAATGATTGCCTATTACTTTATGCTACCATATAAAGAAATGCAGTAACAGCATTTTACCTAAACCTGAGGGCAAAAACCCTTTTACTAAGTACTGTTTACCTGCAAGTCAAGCAAATGTTTGCAACACCAGTGCTAATACCATCACCCAGAAATAGGAATGAAGATCTCGTAAGAACTGAGGAGACAGCAATTCAATGCACTGCTCTAGTAATTTGAAGTTTGATTTACGTAACATTTAATCCAGAGCTAAAGATAATACTACGATCTAAACATAACAGAGGTGACCTGCAAGGCCACAACAGCCAACTCAAGCAAGAAGCTGCTCCTGAGCAGACTCTCCTGAGTGCTGGGAACCATGTCCAAGGATGGTTCCAGTCCCAAGGGTCCAACACTGGGAATCCAGATCAATTTTAAGCACACAAGTAGTGACCACTGCGTTCCCTACTACAAGCAGTTGTATTTTTGTTATACGGGTTTCTCCTCTACTCTCCAACCACACAAGAGGAAGAGAACATGGTGACAGCACACAGTACTGTATCCATTAGTCTAACCCTGAACACCTGGCAAGGAAATGGTCTCTCTCTCCCATTCTAACATAGATCTCTTCATTAATATTGACAGCCACATATAATCATCTCCAGGAATCGTGAATGCTCTCTTGTTTATCCAGAACTATCATTCCTCCGCTCTCGTTAATTCTCTCAGAGTAATGGCTTTGGGACTTTTTTGTTCTTTTATTTCTACATTATCCAAGTCTATCCTCAATATGATGAAACATGGAACTCTAAAAAACACTGCTTCTACCATAACTCAAAATAAAAAACATTTCTGAAGTACCAATTGGCATCTGAATCCCTCACTTGATGGCTGTGAAATTCTGTTGGCTATTTCTGTGTTTGCTTTTACTTGCAGTAGAGGCCTAATCAAATTAACACTAAGGCTTCAGTACATAACAGAAAGTAAGTGTTTCTTTGTCTACATCCTAGTAGGAAGCCTAGCCAAACACCTAAAATTTAAGTTGCTTAAGTTAGCTAAAGCAAACGGCATTTTTACTACAAGTTTAAGTATCTTGCAGAGATACCACTACAGTATAAAACCAACAGTAGGTCAGTTTAATACTTGGTATCTTGAGATGGTGTTTCCAGAAAGTAAGCAAAAGTCAAATGAGAGTGTTTAATAAAGCTGTTTACCTCTAAATCCATTTGCCGGTCCCCTGTAACCATTCATTAAGCCACGAGCCCCACGTGATCCACCACGAGACACTCCTCGACTGTTATAATAAGGCTGACTGTTACGTGGAAATCCAGTATTCTGTTGAGGAGGTTGCTGGTGGTTACCTGCAACTTGATGGGTCTGGTCCGGGGAACCATGGTAAGTACCAACCACTATATTGAAAGCAGGGAGAAAAAACAAAGTATAAAAGTCTGCATTTCTTTATTTATGTTCCCATATATACTCTCTGCCAACTCAACATTCAAAGCTTTGAAATACCATTGAGCACATCAATAAATGCTCACCCATTCAAAGAAAAATAATCTGCAGAATTAAGTAAAAAGTACAGCAGTCAGATATCTCACAATATTAGAATAACCCAGAAATGGTAGAAAGTTGATTTAAGTCAGCATCAAGAAGTCTCTAGTGCAAGCTCAGCAACAAGTGTTCCTAATGTAGGTACAATTCTCCTGTGCTACTTCAAATCCTTTAAAAATCAGCAACACATACTCTGGAAAAAGCAGTATAATTCCTCCTCTCTGAACTAGCAGAGAGAAACTAATAAATCTTGGCTTTCACTAAATCCTCTGTTAGGTGTTGCTGTGCTCACTAAGGTGAGATTGACGGGAACATTTTAACAGAGCTGCTGTTTTGACTGTCAGGCTGGGGGGTCCTTTCTTTATACAGGACATGTAAATCAAGAGGCAAGAGCTGACTGGATAGCTTGAGGCTATCTGCACCTTTGAAGTAAGGTATGCCACAACATCTTCACAGGAATCACCAGGAACGAAGTGGATTACAGAAGCAATCCAAGGACCAAACGCACAGTAAGAGTAATAAAAGACGGAATTCTGTACATAAGAGCAAAACAGCTTTAAAATTTAGCCTGGTAACAAATGCTGAAGTAAGATCTCAAAGAAAATTAAGTGATAAAGCCCCTCAGGAAGATTTCTCCATCATCCATCAGGGAGCACAACTTCACGTCTACTTCACCCAGCCACGGAGTGCTGTGGAACTTTTGCATATGTAGATCCTCCCTTCTCCTCAACTTCCCATTGATTCTCGTGAAATGCATGAAGTGGTCATCCTTTTGATTGTTTAATTAGTGTGCAGGTTTTGTTCTAAGGGCACTGCATTTTCTGCCTATCAACAGTTACATTTACTTAGCTGTTATATTAAGCTAAGCATTTCATATTGTATGGTCCACCTTCAACACCAGCATTCCCCAGACTGTCTTTCTGCCGTGTGCGGTATATGGCTCAAAAAACATCTAGATAGACAAGGAAAACTTGGTTCTCCCTCTTCTCACCTACCCGCCCCAGTATCCCGCCTTGCAAGGAAGACAAAATTCAAGCTCGTAGAAAAAGGATCAGGCTCTTTTCCCCTGCTTCACCTCCAGCAGTTATTAGCACTTCACCCTTGTCATCTCTGTCCTGTGTCCTTCACTCAAAATCCTGCTCTGCATCTGCAAATTTTATCTCAGTGGAAAGTGAGGAGTGTGCTGGGAGAGCAACAGCTTTGTACAGACTTTTTTTTTTTTGAAGTTGCTAACTTGGAAAGCATTCTGCCTGCTGTATTCAAACCATGTCTAACTGATTTCGGCAAAAGATTCTAGATCTTTATGAACCTTACATCGTCTGTGAGAAGCAGTCCATATTTGCTCTCAATTGTAGTTTACTATTTCCTTTTTAAAATGTCATCTCAAATAGTACATTGTTGGGTTTTTTTAAAAGCAAATTTAAGGATCATCCAACCTTAACATCAGGAGAGCAATTACTCCACTATCCTGCTTTCATCTTTAGAATAATCCTTAATCCCGTCAAACCTGTATTGGGTGTGCATGGCAGGTTTTGGTAGTGGGGAGTGGTGGGGCTACAAGGGTGGTTTCTGTGAGAAGCTGCTAGAAGCTTTCCCCATGTCCAATAGAGCCAATGCCAGCCGGCTCCGAGATGGACCTGCCACTGGCCAAGGCCATCAGTGACAGTGGTAGCACCTCTGGGATAACTTAACTAAGGCGGCGGGGGGGGAGGGGGGGGGAAACCTGCACAACTGCAGCCAAAGAGGAGTGAAAATATGTAAGAGAAACAGCCCTGCAGACACCAAGGTCAGTGAAGAAGGTGGCGAAGAAGGTGCTCCAGGCACCACAGCAGAGATTCCCCTGCAGCCCATGGTGAGGCAGGCTGTCCCCCCTGCAGCCCATGGAGGTCCACGGTGGAGCCAATATCCACCTGCAGCCCCCAAAGGATCCCATGTCAGAGCAAGCGGATGCCCAAAGGAGAATGTGGCCCTGTGGGAAGCCCATGCTGGAGCAGGCTCCTGGTGGGACCTGTGGCCCCACGGGGTACCCACCACACTGGAGCAGTTCATGAAGATCCCACGCTGGAGCAGGGGAAGAGTATGAGGAGGAAGTAGAGACAACATGTGCTGAACTGACTGCAACCCCCATTCCCCGTTGCCCTACGCTGCTCAGGGGGAGGCGGCGGCTGAGAAAATCAGGAGTAAAGTTAAGCCGGGGGGCGAAGGTGTTTTAAAGATTCAGTTTTATTTCTCATTATCCTACTCTGATTTGATTGGTAACAGATTAAACTGATTTCCCCAACTCAAGTCTGTTTTGCCTGTGCCTGTAATTGGTGAGTGATGTCTCTCTGTCCTTATCTCAACCCACGAGCCTTTCACTGTGTTTTCTCTCCCATGTCCAGCTGAGGACAGGAGTGATAGAGGGGCTTTGATGGGCATCTGGCATCCAGCCAGGGTCAACCCACCACACCCATATAAAACTGAATCAAGTAGCAAAATTCTTTGAATTTTGAATTTCTTTTGAATCTTTTGAATTTCACCCCCGACAGATATTCCAGCCGAGACAGAGTAACAAAAACCAGGTACTGTTCAGGGGGAAAGCGTGGCAAGACTAGGAACATTTCAGAATGTGTGACGTGCTTTGCTGCATCATCTAGGACTTCACAGCCTGATGATCTGCTCTATTCAAGCTATTGCCATTTTAGTTTTTGCTCAAATAAGTTTACCTGTCTGGAGTTGTTCTTGCTGAAGATCTGATTGTTCTACTTGGTGAGGCTGATTGGAGAAACTCTGGTTGTAACTGGCCTGGTACTGATTTTGCTGCTTAAGGGTTTCTGGCTCATTAACAGGAGGAACAGGTGCATTCATGTTGAATACCTATAATGTTAGAAAAATAGCTCTCTGGTCCAATTTGTTTTTTACAATTCCTCATCGCATCATGTAAAGTAGTATGCAAGTCTGAGAATGTGAATAACCAAAGACTACTTTATGTAATCCCATGACTGATTCCAGTGTTTGCATAAAAACACAAGGAATGACTACCAAAATAAAGGGATTCAATATTAATTTATTACTTACTGTTTGCATGGATTGGAATGGAGCTGCATTAACATTGATTCCGCTGCTATGCAAAGGTTTGCTAGATCCAGCCTGGAACACCTGCGGCTGGGATGCAGTGGGAAGTGATGACGATGACGGGGTCTGGTCTGCATTCAGTGACATTGAAGCCTAATAATTAAAACAAAGACCATTTTGGCAGCTTTTGAGTAATACAAAAAATTAACTTAAAAACTTCACTTTCTTTTTTTTAAAAAAGTGACAATACCTCAGGTTCACCTCAACAAATGAGTATTTTCTACTTCAGCTGAACAGCCTCATTCACAACAGCATAATGGGAGATGAAAAACCTAGCAGTCTTTTCCCTCATTAACTTGAAACACAACTAGAAAAATCTAGAAGGGGAAATGAGCAAGTTTTTGGGCTAACTGCCAGCCAATGGAAAAAAATAAATCACATTTCCTAAGCCAACAACACTGATGCCTAGCTGCCGTTGTTGACATGTTACTTCTAACTAAACAAACAATCTTTTAAGACAAAAAGTCTTACTATGAAGGACTTACTGGTCACAGACAGGCTCAAAATTTTGAAATTAAACAGAACTGAAGCGGCCCTACCAGTAGGTAACTAAAAATTACAAAGCTTTGTACAAAGAAACATGGACTAACATTTGATCACACCTGCAAGCAGAGTCCTTCCCACCCCTGTGAAATCTGACTTGCCTGAATCTGGTCAATTGATTCTTTCTGTGGCCGTTGCTCTGTTGTGTGAGAAGGCTGATACATGGGTTGGGAGGCTGTATATCCCTCACTTGTAGAAGAAACCAAGGGAACCTGACAAAATAAACCCCAAAGCGCCCCAGAAGTCAGCTGATGCTCACACACAGTTTCAGGAAAAGTATCACAGAACTCTGGAATGAATGTTACTCTCTAGTAAAAGTACGTATTTCCTGCAAATCTTTACAAACCTTAAAAATTAAGTACTTTAACAAGTAGATGTTCAAGCACCTCATCTTGTCATATACTCTAACGTGTCACACCAACCACCCCCCACCAGATTGTAGTCTGTGGATATTTCTCAATCAGTTGGACGTGTATTTGCTTTTACTGCAGAACATCCACATCCTCCTCCTCATTTCCTTATGCAACCCCAGCTACCATTACAATAAAGCTGGGGAAAGAAACTGAGACAGAGATATATACAGAAGTTTAAATGAGAGAAACTCCAAGCTCATACAGAAATAGAGAATGTTTCCAATGGACTAAAGTTGCTCATTTTACAGCCTCTGCTCCCTTACACAGAGACCAGTGAAAACTGGCCAACAAAGCAGAGGACTTTGCATTTAAGGCCACTGGAGACGTTAAGAGGCAACCGATAACAACTGATGGGTGTGTTCACATTGCTTTGTTGAACTTTCAAAAGGAAGCTTAGCTACTGCTTGCAAGATCCCCAAGGGAATCATTGGCAGGAGTGGCAGAGGAAAGGAAAATAAGAAGAGAAAAATCCATTGGGGTAAAGTCACAGACATCATTTAACCATAAAGTAAAAGCTAGTGCAGAAAGAACTCTGACAAAAAAATTATTCTACACCTACAAAACAACAGAACTCCTGAGAGTACTAGCACTTCAGCAGTTACATAAAGAGGAAACTCAGGAAAAGACCCCCATTCCTGTTACATAGAAATAAGTGACTTAAATCTTGCAGATCTAATCTGGACAAGATCAAGCAATTTATACTACCATCAGTCTGAGACACACAATCTATCCAGGCTTTTCTTTTTGTTTTCAAACACCTACAGGGATCAGATTCATAACTTGAGACCAGCAGATTCCTTCAGAGATGACACACGTGCTTAATTTTCCTATTCAGGAAATTCTTTAATCACGAGACAATTCGGTAAGAAACTGGCACATCTTACTGAAAAGGTGAATAGACCATTTATACATTGCAGAAGCACGCATAAGAAATCCTACTTAAACAGGAATTTCAGGAAAGCTAAATAGCTGAAAACAGCATTCAAACTCATTCTGACTGCTCTAAAACTCGCAGTATTAAAATACTACCCAAGCAAGCAACTGGGACTCATCCTTAACAGAACAAGTCAAAAACAGCACCACAAACTATATAGTTAATCCATTAAATTTATTTGTGGTCTGATGCCCACTTCAACAGATACAGACTGCCTTTTAACCAAGTTCTTTTGAGTTTGGCATTTCTGTCACAAATGAAGGACAACTTGCTTCCACCTGAATTAGAAATATCACTACGTATGGCTTAAGCTGAAAGAGAACAGTACTAGGCAAAGACTGACATTTAGTGGGAGATATCCCTGCCCAAGGCAGGACAGTTGGAACTAGATGGTATTTAAGGTCTCTTCCAACCCAAACCAGTCTGCGATTCTGTGTGATTCTGTGACATGTCAATTTATTAGTCCATCTTGAACAGAATGCACAGAGAAACCTCAAGTTAAACTGCTATATTAGAGTAGCACTAACAGGCAGCATTCCAAACAAAGTACTTCCTCTGAATCATGAAAAAAAACCACTTAAAATTCACCACTGTCACACGGGATACAGATTTTAAATGATGGCAGTCTAACACACAGGCACCTGGAACTCTATTTGTGAAATGAAAAATCACATCCACACACCGAATTTGAAGACTGAGGTGAGCTCCACAGATTGAAAGAACGGGGAGAAGTCCGTATTGGGCCATCACAACGAGCACTGCAAACTGCAACTGCTTCTGGGCTTGTGCCCTTCAGTTAGGCCTCTCATTAGAAATGCAGTTTCCTCAATAAACTCCTACTTCAACCTTGAACCCAGGAGTTTTCCAAACAGGGTAATACCTGATAAGATTCCATTACAGAAGATATGCAATGTCTGAATAGCATAAAAGCTCTATGTAGTAATGCTTCTAAGTGATAATGCTGAAGAGATAATGGACATAACAAATTTCCCAAAATGAGTGCTTCAGCTTTTTCTTTGAGTTCGTCATATAGTTAGGAATGAAGTCATCTTATAACATCAAAACTAAAATAATTTAAAATCCCAAATACAATTTACTAAATACATTACCTGTGTAGCTTCTGGTTGCACAGGAACTTGATTAGGCTGGGCAAGTCTTGACTCAGCATGAACTGAAGTAAAATAATTTCAGTTACTACATTGTACAATCAAACCTTTCACAGAACAGCATCACCATCTTATCCAACTCAGTTATTTGAGAGCTCATCATCATGAAGATGATTATGCCTTTGGCATGGCAAAGCTACACTCAAAATACCAATTACTATTTCCATGCAAAGTACGTTTTTTTTCTAGTTGTCCAAAATAATCCAGCGATTTCCAAAAGGCTAAGCAAAACTATTTTGTTCATTTAAAAAAAAGTTTAAAACGTTCCACACTTGCAAGCAAAATGTAGAAGCAAGTGAGCATCTGAAGTCTACAAACAGTATGCTTCAAAAGTACAATCACATTTCTGAGAAAAACACACTTTAACTGGGCGGTATTATTACTTGTGATGATCTCTTTACTATGTAGCAGTAACTGAAGCATTTCTAACAGATGACTTGCAGACTTTCCCAATATTTATGTTTAGGATTTACCATTACAAACCTGGAGGGCAAACCATTTGTGGCATGTCCAAATTCTGTGCTGGATTCATGGGCTGCGCAGACACAATGGCAGGATCGAGTGTTTGGTTCTCAAACTCCAGCATAGAGTCCTGGGAAAAAAATAAAAATAAGAGCAAATCCAACTTACTGCATTTTAAAAATATTAACATTCAGAGTGCAGAAATTACCAGGTTACAATAAAGAAAGCTTAGTCCAGTTACACAATTTCTGGTTTTACCACACAGTTTAAGTCAATGAAGATGCTAAAAATTCCAAAATGTATTTATCACAATAAAAATTCAGTCCATGTACACAAATTACAGCTTATGTGACAAAAAGATAACTGGAGGGAGATTTCAATAGCCTGATAGAATAGGCAGTGATCTACTCTTTGTTCTTTATCCTAAATTAACACTTTGTAGGGAGAAACAAAAAAAGGAACATAAAAAGTGTATCCCTCATTTGTTGCCAAGGTGTCTACTCTTTTCTTTGCAGAGGAAGAGGAGAGGCTTTTTCTGAGGTATTCCATTATGTCCCAATGCATTTCTAGTTGGATCTAACTTTAGAGATTCAAGAGAACCTTCAAGAAGCAACTAAAAAAAAATATTCTCTTCACGTGTTGTATAATTTTTTCACAACACAAAATTTAGAACTAGCTTACAGAAGGGATATTTTACATCTGGTCTCACTTAAACAGAATACACGCTACGGCACCCCATGATGCCCAACCTTCTGCCTTCTCTGTGGATTTAGTACAAACAAGGACTGAAAAGCTAAATAACATTCTCATTGTACTTTGACTTTGGATGAGATCTTGCCACACAGCACTATACTGTTTGCAAGACCACTGTATTTTCCAAATAAATTACAGCAGACTCTCTAAATCGTGACTAACATCCAAAAAGCGTTATTTTGTGTTTCTTTGACTCTAGCTTCACAGTACCATGGTGGGTTCCATCATACCTGCATGAAGTTATATGGGCCCTGCATCTGCGCCATAAGGTCCTGTACTCGCTGTCTTCTAACAAGAGGATCTGCTTGAGCCACAGTAGTGAGTGTGTGAGGTTCAGGAACCGGAGGAGATGTAGCTTGTGTCTGTTGCTGCAGCGAGTTTACAACCTAATAAGAAACAAGCAACCGACTGAAATTTCAGCTTAAGATAGCACCGCACAGAAGTGACTCAATATTTCTTGAAATTTATGGCTATTGCCTAATTCATTATGGTCACAATTACTATAATATTCTTGAAGAAAAATACCACATCCTCCCAGTCAGGCCAGTACTGGTGCTGGCCAGGTACTGACCCGAGCACTTCACAGGATGAGAAAGTTTAGAGACTGTGCTCTATTTTCTTTCTATCTATTCTATTCCCCATCAAGAACAGCACCAACAAAAATTGGTTCAATATTATGGGGATTTTTTTAGAGCAGGATTTGAGACAGCAATTTATCAACATTTGCAAATTTAAAGAAAGTTAGGGAAAGGTAAGTTTCAGAAATAAGCACACATGAAGAACAATTCTTCTCTCATACCTTTTCAGTAATGTAAGTAGAGTCAGAATTTTTGTCTTTCGTAAGACTTCTAAAGTCTAAATTTTCATAGCCATGTCTAGACCCAAGGTCTCAAGTGTTATCCTAGCTAACTGATTTATGGTCTCAGAGAACAGCAGGCAGCATTGCGGGATGGGAAGATTGCAGAGAGCACTGTGGGGGGACACCAGAAGCCCAGAAGCAGAAGCACAACTTACAGCAGGCAAGAAAGCTCAGGTTTACTAGACATATTCCACTACGGTGCATATAAACAAAGGTACAGACAGCAACATGCTTTCCAATACCACCTTATCAAAGACAGCAGAGCAACCAGGAAAGCTGAACATGAGCATCTAAGAACAACCATCAACAAGGAGCTTGAAAACAGATTGTTACGAGGACACCTGACCTGCACAAAGTAGCACTTCCGCGGTCCTAACCGGTTTTGCTCTTTAGGCCACTCCCATAATACAGAAGTGCCATTTTCAATTTGCATTCACGTCAACAACTGTCCTTTAATGAGAAGATAACTGTCAATAACTTGTCTATCGCTTCTCTATTCCCAGGAGCTTTTCATCATTAATAATCTTCCAGATAAACATGTAAGCCTTAAACTTACAGTTGCACAGGATATAAGTGTTATTAATTATTATTATAAATTAATGCACCTGAAAGTTCAAAATATTTAAATAAAATATCTGGTTTCTTATTAAAACTGCAGAACAGAGTTTTGTACAGCTGTCATCACAAGTGCCAAAACAGTCTCTTTTGGACCAGTTCTATAATCATATGTCTGAATTTCCAACTTTAACTCCCTCTATCCACCCTCAAAGCCTTTAAATTTTTTTTAAACTTCTCAAAGAAACCAACAGCACTTCCCAGGATGCCTACTCTTTCCTCAGATATACAAACATTGTCTGTGTATGACATTCCGCACATGCAATTGCCTCACAAACTCCAATGACTCTTTCCTTGACCTAATGCTGAGCCATCTCGAACAGAAAATTAAATAATATTTTAAAAAATTAAAATCTCTAAACAAAACTAAAAGCCGATCACTACCTACATTCCTCTTCAAGATTCCCTTCAGATCCAGATCTCCACTATGAGCAATCCAAGGGGAAGTAATGTGACAACTCCCATGGGAGTACGCTCTAAGGCTGTCCACACTGGCAAACCACCACAACTGCTCTGCTGTATTACACAGTCCACAAACTCCAAATTATGGCCTGTTTCCAAATTAAGAGTGAATTCCTTCTGAGTGGAAAAAACATCTTTTTGAAAATGTCATCAGGAGCGCATATACGGAGCTCTCGCACATTACAAAGCTGTAAAATGAAAGTAAAGAAAAAAGGCAAGCCGGATGACTAGGTGAAACCTGAGAGGTAAAACCAGCAGCTACTCGTCTCCTGCACAATCATTATCAAAAATGTTCTCAATTATTTGAGTACTATTGCTCAACTTAGGAAGTCCAAGCCATTCTCAACAATTCAGTATCTTCAAGAAAAAACAAGCTGACGGAATAAGCAAGAACACAGAACAGGGACAAAATTTTATCAAACGTTTTCCTTTTTCACAAATAGTACAGTACTAACTTCAGATGGTGCTTAGCATTTTACGTTATCTTTTTCAAACCTCTTTTTTTTTTTTTTAGTGCCAAAAGGAACTGCTTGGGGCCTATTCCTTTCCTCTTATTATCACTACCAGGTACTTAGACCTATTATAATCATAGCAGCATGAAACTACTAAAAAAATAAAATATGTTCAAGTTCTGCATATTAAGTTTCCAATGAACAGGCTCTAGTTCTAAAGTTAACAGCTAACAGCCTGCTGCACGAAAAAGGTACAGAGACTACTTAAATATAAGAATCATTATTCAGAAAGCAAATTATTACCCAACTACATCTCCATTCGTCTTGGGGGCATAGCAGCAAGGTGGAATTCTTTCTTTTTCTGCAGAATAGCAGAAATTGCACGCTCCCCTTCTGCCACCCTGCCTCCTGCCACTCGACCTCTGCCCAGACACAGTCAGAGAACAACAGGGTTGAGAAGGCCAGGGGGCAAAGGAGGAGGAAAGAAGAAGTGAGACCACAAACCAACCAGAATGTTGTCAGTCTGGCAGTCACAGAACAGATTTTCCAGTTCTACAAAAAATACGCACACATTCATCCAACCAAAGTTCCATAATCTAAGACAGAGAACTGTCTATACAAGCAGGTTCAGTTTCAGGCACTTATTACAAAGGAAGCAGTTAAAAAAAATAAAATCAAACAAACAAACCTCAACAACAAGCAGAAGCCACCCAAACCCAGATCAACAACAACAAAAAAATGACCCCACAAACAAAATCTCCACTATTATCAATAAAAGACATCTTCACCAAAATTAAAACATCATATAATCGAAATGCAAATACAATTCTGAGAATTCACAAGCAAATTCTTCAGTTTAAAGAAATGTCATTGTGAGACACCATCATTTCTCAAACTATAAACATACCATACCCACAAATCTTGAATGTATCACATCTACTCAACCATTACTGAAAAAGAGAGGAGTTTGTGATATCCTTCCTCTTCATAAACAATTAGGGAAATTCTTCTGCATAAATATTCTCTTTCAGAATACCACCAGCTTCCAAAAAGAACAGCTGTCATTTGCAGCTCTCACGCTGCTAATGCCACAACTACCTTGAGCTGTATAGAGCCTTTGTGCCCACATGTATCATCACATTCCCTAAGGATAACTCAGTTGCATTCCCACGAGAAATGGGCTTTTGGTGCCAGCAAGAATAATTTCAAAGACCGTTATTCTCTGTTTCCCCTTTTTGTGCTAAATCTGAGAAAATAAGGTTCTTAATTATGAAGATGCAGTCTTCAAATTGCTTATCTGTACATAGTCCAAAAAACTGAGACCAAAGTATATATAATTTGTATTGGTTTACAAAAACAAAGCTGATATAATGCGGATTTAGCTGACTAGTAGAGATGTGTGGAAAATCAGGAGTTTCTGAAATTCGTCTGATACAAAACTACAACCTGAATTGTTTTACCATACCAGTACAGTTACTGCATATTATTATTATTCCCATGAAGAAGCATGTGAGTTTTCAACTGTGCAATACAGTCTTACAGTTTAAGAGCAGAGGGAAGCACACCAGGCTTCAATCATTAAGGCCATTTCCTATACTCTCATGTCTTCATCCACATTACTTACATTAAAAACCGCAGAGAACTGAACCTCTAGGCTACTCTGGACTCTTGGTATAAACACAGATTTACTTTGGGTAAATTTCAAGATGCCAATCAAGAATTAAATTTAAAATACTGTGCCTTGTAAGAATATCCCAATCAAGCATGACTTTAATCTGTGTGGTTTTGGAGGTTTCTTAGGGGTTTTTTTGGTTTGTTTTTTTTTGTTGTTGTTGTTGTTGGTTTTTTTTTTTTAAGAGATTTCTTAGATTGCATTTGATAGCAATGATATTTTAAGGTTTTTTAAATGAGAATGGAATACTATGACAAGGTACTACCAAAATCATTCCTGTACATGGGAAAAGTTGTCTCGTGAGTTATAGGAGCCTCACACCCACCCTAAGTATTATTATATCTCTTAGTGGTCTTCAACACCGTTAAGACACAAATTTCAGCTGGACTGAACGTAAAAATTGGGCAAATTAGATAATCATATCAAAATGGCTCCTCTCTTTTTCACCAGTTGAATACACGATGAACATTTACTGCACTCCCACACTTAAAAGAGCCTGAAGACATCAAGGAAGAGAGTCTAAAAGACTGACCATCTGTAATTTTCTGCTACAGAAGGCTAAAGCGAATCAAAAATGAAGCTGCTAGAAGATGCTGCTCATACCTGTTCCTAACAGATGGGATAGAACCCAAGTTCCAACATATCAAACATCTGAATGACTCCATGCGACTTGTCCTTTCCCGTACGTGCAGAACACAATTTAAAGTATAATAAAATGGACTTGTACATGTAGTTAAGCCTAGAGTCTAAATTGCTAAACTGGGAACAGATCCCAACAGCAACGTACCACAAACATCACAAGCAAACAGCCACTCAACTGCAAAGAAGTAACAAGTTAAACACTTGAAGAACTATAGCTCTTGAAAGCAGAGACGTACAGGCAGGTGTATTTTAACATCAAATTATGTGCATGTGCAATTTGGAGTAGATATTAGTTGAGATACTAATTTTCAGCTCCCTCTCCATGGAACCACGCAACGAAACGCAGAACTAGCCATGCTGTCAGCAGCTGTGTAGATAAACTTAAGTTCTACATTTGCAGCAAAGTCCTCTTAAAAAAAAAAAAAAAGCCTTCACAAAGAAGCCTCTTTCAGCCTAAGACTTAAGTCCCATTTTCCCAAGCAAGCCACTACTGAACAAAGCAAGTTCTCCACAAACTTAGCCAGACTGCGCAGCTTCTATTTTAGATACTCCTGAGCTAAATATATAATTGAAGACTGAGTAGTGAGTCCAAACCTACTTAAATATATGTATTTTTATATATATTGGGGGAGAAGGGATGCAATACTAAAACCTATGAGCTGTGAGTCAGCGGAAACAGGGATTGCAATTTTACCTGCAATACACAAGATCTTACCTCAACCGTTTCAACTGTCCACTCATCTACCTGTTCCTTCTCACTACTGCTGAACTGAGTCTCTGCCATGAATTGTCTGTTTACATACTAAAATAAAAATAAGAAAGGGTATGAAAGTAAAAGTAAGTGGCATTAAAGCTATACAAAATGACAATCTTTCCAGTGAATAATACCTCAGTTGATTCAACTTCAGTTGGTTCAGTAAATTCTTCCGCTGGATCAGGTTCTGTAAGAAAAATATATCATTTATGTGAAAAAAACAAAGCAAACCAAACATCATGTTACAGACCTGGAAGATACAAAGTTAGATGAAAAAATCCCCTCCTAAAACCGTGGAATTTTCAAGAAGTGTGATGCATGTTTGCGGTCGTTATTTATCAAAAACGTTTACTTTAAAAACGTGTTATAGACTACTACTACACAGGAAGTACAGCTAGGTATAAGAATGAACAGACAGGCTTTTACTCCTGAGTGACATTAATACCTAATATTAGAAGCTTGCTACTTGTTAGGGCATGTGTCGCCTTCTCAGACATCTTCAAGGGGATGGGAATTTGATTAGATCTGAAATTCGAGCCTCAATATTGCTGACTTGTACAGTTAAGTATCTGCTGGGTGCAGAAACAAACCCAATGCTACAAGGTAGATGAAGAAACTCACGTCTCAGAATTAAGAAAATAGTAACAATGGGATATTACAGAGAATTAAGGAATAACAAGGATTTTCAGAGTTTTGAAATAAAATTTTTAAAAAAATTTCATATTAAATTCTTGCTTTGAAGAGTTATGTTTAATTACCCTAAATTTCAATTTTTTCCACAACATATTCAAAAGGGAAAAAACATCATGAATCTTTTCTTCAAGGTTGGTACCACATTCTCAGTTTCTTAAGTATATAAGCACACTCCTTGCTTCAAAAACTCTTCCCTTATGACAAAGGATTAAACTGGCGGAAAGACTGAAAAGTGGAAAAGCCTCAGGCAACCAGAACTTTAATCTTCTATCATTTTAATACTACAGACAAACAAAATTGTGTTTATAAATCATAATGAGAAGTTCTGCAGGAAAAACAAAATCGGAAAAAGATGATTTTCATTTGCATAAACCTGCTTCTAAATAATTTCATTGTTAGCCTGGGTTCTTATTTCAGCAAGTGACATACCAGACAAACAAATGCTGGAAGATGCGTTCAAAACCAAGTACTACTAAGCGACTTTGTTCGTTCATTCAGCTGATGCTCCGCAGCAGAACAGTTAAGTCTTTCCTTGCACATGATGGAAGAAATTTATGATGTGATGTTTAGAAAGGATCACGGTCTCTCAAAAGTAGCTGGCAAGAGTCAGCCTTACAGAACGCTTCCTGGAAAACAGCTCTGCCTCTCCCTCCCCATGGCTCAGAGCAGGGCTCAATGAATGTCTGACTGCCCCTATATATGTTGCCTGACCAGAGGTATAACCAATTATCAAGAAATTACATTTCTACTCGAAACACCAGCACACCTAAAGAATTCAGAGACAAGTGGTTTTTGCGCTTAAAACTGCATTTGTAATTTAATCATTCCGATGAATCCAAAGAGACAAGACAGTACAACACTAACAAACATGCCAGTCACAGGGGATCTTCATACTCTTACCAGCTTCTGCTACAGTGTCTTCTACTGCAGGTGCGGGTGCTGCCTCTTCTTCCTCACATAATCCATTCTGATGGTTATGGGTGCTATCGAAGTAACTAGTTTGAAGAATACGTTCAACAATCTCCTTTAGTGCTTTATCTAGGAAAACGGAAGAAGTTAAAGATTAACAGTAATTCAATCCTAATAATCTTTTCCTTCCTTCCCAAAGATCCCACATAAATTTTATTAGCCTTTTGCTAGGAAGATGTTGCTGGCCCAAGCTAGTCCATGGACACTACTGTTACAGGATTTCTTCTGTCTTACTAGATAATATTAAATAAATCAATAAATAATCCACTTATGTTCAGAAAAATCTGAAGGGTAAGGAGAATCTTAGGAGAATGTAATACTCTTCAGAAGATTTGTGAAACTTCAAAGTGAGGTAAAGTTTATGAATTTAATTACCATACTTTTATTCCTGTTATTTCAAAAATACCCAATTGCTTAGTTTTCAGTTTGGAAAGTCTTAGACGCTCGCTAAAGTTTTAACTGTAACTGATTTATTTGTAATTTCCCAGTTAAAGAAAATCCTCACTGTATGGCAATTTCTTATGAAACTACTGTGAGTACAAACACATTTATACAGGTAATTCAAGAAGGTTCTTTCCCCCAGGTGAAGTGGCTCAGAACAGCCTTTGTAAGCGAAACAAGCACAAGCCTGTACTCAGTGCCTCAGATGAATGCTGCGGTGTCTTAACACAAAACAAATCAGCCACATTGGCACGGCAGCATTTCTGACTGTCTTGGCCAACAAAAACCAAAACAGACTCAAAATGGAAGATTCACAATGCAGGTCTGGCACGCATAATCACCGTATGAATCAATATGCACACACGAGCACAGAAATACAATAACATTCATCCCTATTATAAGACAAAGCAAACCAGCAACGACTGCCAGTGACATCACTAAAAGCTCATCCTGAGATCCAGATACAATATCCAGCACAACTTCATCCAGAAAGAAAATGACTAGGTCTCCAAGCGTACATTAGCTCTCTCCCAAAAACTATCCCCATACCTCCTCCTTCCTCCACCTCTTCAAAAAAGTACGTGGCCCATCCTTTGAGCTCTCACAAAGATCTAACATCACAATCACTTCAGACTTGAGTTCTCGCAGAACAAATATTAATTTAAAAAAATACCAACCTGGTACATCCTCACAAGATTTCATTTCAACAATATAAACAATTTGAAGTTTCTGATTCTACCACTAACAAGCAAAATCGTACAATTAAGGCCACAGTATCTTACAAACTCCTGTGTATCACCCCTTAACAAAGCAGGTTAGATAACTATTGCAATACTATCATTTCACTTTCTATGAACAGAAGACAAAAAAGTCTTTCAACAGCTCAGTACTACTCTAATATAATAAGGATAATTGAAAATTTTTTAAGAGGGGGAAAGCTGTTAGCCATTTTACCTACGAAAAGGTATACTATTGCCTAAAACTTTTGTATTAATTTCCAATTAAGAGACTTCAAAATTCCCCAAATTACAAAAACCACAACTGCTTAGCAGAGACATTTTCTTAAGGTGTAACGTTAGAAGGTATGTGTTTGTGAAAATTCACATTTCTGCAAGAAAGCAGTCCATCTGCATGATCACACCCTGATTTACAGAGTTTATCAATCAAATGCGGCAAAACCAGGATGCTTTTTGCAGGAGACAAGGGGAAAGAGAACGTCACGCTAAACATGACCTAGTACATAAAGCAGCATGGCCTTATTATTGACAAAGCTCCTTGTTCACACACACATTTCCAGAAAACAAAGCATTGCTACTAAGCACCACCAGCAGCAGAATACTGCTGAAACAGCAGGAACAGACCAAGCTAAAATACTGAGTAACGCTGCATCAGGAAAAAAAAAAAAAATACACCACACAGTAAGCTCACACTTCAGTAAGGCACTGTTACAGTACAGCTAAGGTCTGAAAAAAAGTACCTGCTCTAAAAACTCAGAAAGTTAATTAACTGCCAAAGTTCTCTTCTATCAGACACTGTATTTTAGTTCAAGCAAGTTCAGTGCACTATCTCTTAATACAGAGACTATACTTACAGGTTGTTCCACAAACTGGTTTCTCCTTCCCTTCCAGTAAGTCCCACAGGTGAACAGATGCTTGCTCATACTGCTCATTCAACCTTAAAAAAAATAATTAGTAAGGGTTAATTTCTTACCAAGCCTTTAAATTACCACAGTACAAATATGTCCTTAACTGACTGACAATTATAAAGAAAAGTACTTTACTGCAAGCCTACCTCATGTTCATGTCTCGTTCGGGGTAAACTAGCTTGTAAAACTCATCCAGCATTGTCAGTTCCTCCTCTGTCAGTACTGGCACTCCATTTGATCCTTGTTTCAAGTCGTTGCGCACTTCGTCATCACCTAACTTGTCCAAAATAAACTGTAGCTCTAGCACAGTCTTTAAACGCTTCTGCTCAGCTTCTTCTCTCATCAGTTGCTCCCTGCGAGCTGTCTTTTTAATTGTTTTCTGGATCTGTTTAAAATGAAAAGAAATTTTAAATTGCTTGAACTTAGATTCTGTAGTGAACTCAGGGGAAAAAAGATAGATTTGAAATGTCTTTTATTGATGAGATGGATGTTGGTGTTGAACTGTCACTTATCAATCTACTATTACAGCAGAATAACCCATGAAATTTGAAGAATACGCAGTCAAAACCCTGCAAAGTAAGACAAACTTTAAAATCAATACCACAAATCATGTTCTTATTTGAAGCCTGTACTTCATGACTTACAAGCAGTTAAGTAGCTACAGTTACTATGTCTAAAGCTTCAGACACAAATGTGCCATTTCGAATACGGTCAGCTTGCTATTATCTGCTTCCTTTATGAATTATTGTGTAAACTCTTAAAGTGATTTTGATCTAGGTGAAAGTGCATAAACGTAAAAAATTAACTACCTTTTAAACATTATGGCTCTTTACAACTCCTGGCTTCCATAATTCAAAGGGGACTTACAGCAATTAGAAAAGGTCTACAGAGGAGGGCAAATCATATGATTAAGGGGATAGAACAGTTGCCTTCCGAGCAGAGCCTAAGACTTGGGTTCTTCAGTTTGGAGGAGTAAGGGATATCCAGTAAGGGTGGCCTTTCATAAAGGCCACAAAGGCCAGCAGATAACATGAACAGAGTGGTTATTCACCATATCCTGTGATAGCAGGAGGCATTCATTGAAACTAGTAGGAAATCAGCTTAAAACAGATAACCAAAACAAAAGTACTCTTGTTTCTTACACACCCTGGAAGAGAACTCACAGAATATTTTGCAATGAAAGGCTGGGGAGATAGACAGTATGTTTGAGGGGGAATGGATGACAGATAATCATCAGCCTTGTACTCTACACAGGGCCTTCTACAACTGCTGTCATAATGCTGGTCTAAACCTACAGGATGTTTCTTCCATTCTTATTTTTAATCCAAGCATCTAGCATCCAAAATTCAGCTTGCTCACTTTCTAACTATACAAATCCTTAATCATTTTTTCCAAAAAAATTAATGTGTTACAGCAACTTTCTCCATCTGAAGCATCTAAATTATTTTTTTTTTTTTTAAATCAAAGACATATCTTAACATAACTGTGTGATTACTAACTCCAGTCACAAAAAATTGCTACCAAGTTTGAAAGCAGAGCACCAATTTGTCACTCCTGGATTCACTCGATTCTTTTGGCAGTCAGCTGACTGGGGAAATATTTCAGGACAAACTCGTTCAAAGAAAGTTCTTCATTACTAATATTCCATAAACATACATGGAATCTGATGCAAGAAAAGCAAAGGAATACCTTGGCTTAGAAGCCTAGAAACTTACAGCCACACAGAATGTGAAAAGCAGTTTATAATGTGAGGATGCTGATGCCCTTCAAATTATCACATAGTCTGTTCACAAACTTAATACACTATTTAGACCAGTCTGCTGCACTAACATCAACTACACAATGAACTCTACCAATGTTGCTACTCTTTCCAAACTCATTAACTCTAACTTTATTACTGCATTTACAATCTTCCAGTCCTGTAGAATGGGTTACGCTTTCAGTTTGCCCCAGAATTAATTCTTCCTTGCAATGATACTGCAGAGGTCTAAAGTGCATCTTTTTGTTTGCAGCTCTTGGCACAAGAAACAAAGCAAAGCTGCTTATATAAGCGGAACTGTCTATTACAGTTTTAGAACTTATTCTTGATTCCACTGTTATTTTACATTCTTGATAAAACACCAACCCAAAAGATTACCTGGTATTACTAGTATTTAGTTAACATATCCTTTATGAAAATAGTATTATTCTTGTCCCATACTGCAGTTTCAGACTGTATTTGCAATTAAAAAGACAGAAAGAATCTGGAAAAATGAACCACGATGTTTTCAGTTGCTGAGACTTGATATCCTATAGCAATACTAAGAACTGAAAACCCTCAGCCACTTGCCAAAGAAGCAAGACTGAAATCTCCATTTTCCTTTAAGAAAGTTTTACTATTGGCAGTAAGTGGCTGATTATAACGTTGCATGACAGGCCTGTTTTGCCATCACACTGTTTTCAACAGTTGTGTTTTGTCAGAAAGTTACATTATTTTTGTTCCCATACATTTATGCAGTCCATCAGAAAAATATTTTAGATATAGTCTTCAGAAAACCTGACACGAACTAGTACACAGAGCAAAAGAGACAAACATACAAGACATCATGAGCATTTCATCTCTGTAAATAGAGGCGACCACTGCATCTAGTATTACCTAAAGACAGTTCAAAGCCTAAGTGTTTGGTATTGCAGTCAATAGCCCACATTGCACCACTTGCTCTTTACTTACGTCTTGGCTCAGAGCCATAAAACTCCTCTGCAGTTCTTTAGCAAATTCCAGATTATTTGTCACTTCCTGGTATTTTGACACCGCATCCTTAAAAAAAGAAAACACAAAAGTAAACCATCACAAATAGAACAAAATACATACTTCCAACAAAAAAGTTCCCACATTTTCAGTTCCTAAGCGAGACACAGCATCCCTGAATGGGACTGCCTGTAACAATGTAAGTCAAATTTTGATTTTCACTGGCCAAAATACTGAGAAGACTCGTGTATGTCTTTAGGGCCTCTAATTTTTTAGATAAATATGCTAAAGCATATGCCTATATATGCTCACATGCATTACATACTAGTTTAATGTTTGGCTTTAGCCAGTTTCTGGCAAAAACTAACTGGCAGGCCAGGGGAATGGGGGAGAAGAGTAATCTGGCAACTCAAAACTGCTCAAGAGAGAAATGTGTGAGAATTGATGCACTGTTACCTTCAGTCAGAGCCAAAAATCAAAATGCTACACAGACCATAATGTTCCCTTTTCCAGAAATCTGTATCATTTGCTATTTTCTTAAATCTAATATTCTGATTTGCACCAAAGCAATCCAAACTCCTTAACCCAACTTTGCAGTACTGAGAAATTACTGAGTCAGCACAGGGGAAAAAAAAAAAAAAAAAAAAAAAAAACAAACAGCTGAGACATTTACACTCCTGCTGTGACAAAATTAATAATGGATATGTTCTTGGTAAGAACAATTGAGCCAAAGATAAGGTAAGGTCCTACTTTTCTTTGAAAAGCAAGGAACATGAACTGTATGTGCTTTTTTTTCCCCTTAAGGATTTCTGTTTGTAATATAGCTGAGATACACGTATACACTGGATGATCTACAAAATTCATCATTCTTAGATGATTTGTAGAAGCAGAAGACAGAAGTGATGGTAACAAATAGTTCTGGTATTTCTCCAACCAAAAAAGATTTTATCTTTATGAAGTGTGGTAGTCAAGCTGTGGTCTTCATAAAACTAAATTCCTAAGTTCCCTCCTCAATATGAGATTTCAGTTCTCTTCCTCACTCAAATAGAAAACGTCTCATGGTTTATTTTCAAAATATGCCATTAAAAAATAAAAATCTACAAATCAGTGATATTTCAGTTTTTGGCTGTCACAGAAGAACCAAAGAGAAGCCTAGACAGATGAAAAGACCACATGGACCAAGGGAAGCAGCTAATTCTGTTAACTGTCAACAGCTGCAATAGTTGCTTTTGCTTCTTTTCCTTCACTCTTTTCAATGTTAAAAATCATCATCAAAATGTTGTTGATTACTGAGCATCTGGTAATCTAAGTATCATTATGCATGTTTGCACCATACAACTGAATTTAATTTGGTACTTGCTTTACATTTACTACAACTGGAAAACTGCTGTTGAGTCAGGCTCTACAATAACCTACTTGAAGTACCAGCCCAAACAAGGAGAGAGGCAGCACCCATCCAGTAAGCCCAGCTTATCTAGAGCGCCACATCTGCTGCACTGACAGCTGTGATATACACATGGAGCAGCTTATTTTCAGAGCCCTTCAAAACTTGGTCTAAGCTACATCTCTAACTAGACCGCACAGTATTTACAAGCTACCAAGTGACTAAGCTCCTGAAGATCTCCCCGGGCACATTTTCTGCAAAGAGAAGGATGATGTCCAGAGAACCTCTAAGGTATCATTTAGCACTTTCAACAGTCCTAGGTTATAACACGTGCCAGTTTTCACCACAGCTTATTTACAACCTAACCTCAACATACATAAAGCATTACAACACATTCATCCTACCCATTCCTTCAGTTTCTGATTAACAGAAAAATTGAGGTGTTCTAGGTAAAAAAAACTGAGGCCAAGCCAGAGCTCAGAAAAATCTAGCTTTTAACAAGGGGAAAGAGGAAGTGAAATTCATCCCTTCCTTCCCCACAAAGATCACAAAACAATTTAACAGAGATCTGGTTAGTATTTTTTTTTTTTCATTTTACCAGTTGATCTTGATTCAGACGTTCTCCTTTGTTCATTCGTTCCTGGTAATCATCAAGTTTGCTCTGAAAAGAAAGAAAAATGCTGTTATGAGGAGCCAAAATCAGGTTACTGCTTTTTTCTACTTGTGCTAACAAAATTAGGTACTGTAATATTACAGTCAACACGGACTCTAATACATTACACAAGCATGTGACTTATGTGGAAATAGCACCCAAGAAAATTTGTCTTCTAGGTTAAAAAAAAGTAAATATTTCCCCAAGAGACAAATATTTTAATGTTATTTGGCTACTACAATACATCTTCACAACCAGTCTTAATTTCAGAGGAAATATACATTCCCCTTAAAGGGGAGAGTGCTCTCAATGCACATTTCCTTCAGTACAAACAATAGAGCTGAACTCAGAACTGAGTCAGAGCTTATTTCTACTGTACCACTACAATACCAAAAACATGACTGCAAAAAAACCACTGTCAATGCTAATAAGATTCAGAACTGTAATTCTTTGTACTTGCATCAGTTGAGATAGTTTTAAAGAATTTAAAACAGTTTCTAATCCTTTGTGCAAGAATGCCCACCAACACAATACATATTAATAGCTCTAAAATATTTTTGTTCAAGAGCATTAAGATTTCTTTTTCATGGAGAGAACCTGAAAAAGGAATCATTAGGTTAATTTTCAGCAGGAATGGTCCTCTAATCTGCTTAAATGCAAAACCACGCAAAACACTGACATTAGCCAAAAGCAGGCAAAACATGCATGCCAGAAGCGACAAAGAACCTACAGGTTAAGTAAAAAGTCTGTAAGAATAACATAACTAACTATTAAGCTCTAAGCTTTCACCGTTTCTGTATTATCACATATGCTTGTATTTTTTATGAAATCTACCTTGGTCTTATTAAAAAAGCCATTAAAATGAGTCCCTAACAATTATCTTCCCAATCTCAATCTAGCACAACAACATGAAAAGGAACGCAAACAGAAAGACTCAATTAATTTTGAACGTAAAATAATTAAAGCCCTGATGCAACCACTGTTCCAGAGTTTATAGTTGCCACAGAACGACGGGGGGGTTTGCTGGTGGTGGGTTTTGGGGTTTTTTTACTACTTCTGTTTCAGGACATTTCAGTTAAAATATTTTACTGATATTTTTCTAGCTAATTCAACTTCTATGCTCAATTTCAGGCCTTCTGGAAAGATCAGAGTCTGTAAGACAGTTTAACAAGAAAGCTTCTCTTACAAAGTATTTGATGCCCAGTATCACTTACTGGAACATGTAATCACCCTTATGAGACTTGGTCCTTTTGATGTCAGATAGCACCAACACTATTTCTTTGACAATCCTACAGGTTAGATTTAACATTTAACTACTTCATATTTCAGTGTATCAGAGGCAGTAATAGCCTAGGAGAAGTCAAAGAAGAACTTCCTGAGCTCCAAAAATATATTACTGGGAATTTCATGCTGGGGAAGGACACTAGCAGAGTAACGGTTGTCAAATGCAGCGGCCACAGTTGGCACTACATTAAAAAAAAAAAATACCCCTGAAAAGCATTTGGCATATTGGAAACCTACCACAACAGGAAATAAGGTCATTTTACTCCTATACATACGTATTTTAGAATAGATGAGGACGTGGTTGGACAATCACAAAAGTAGTTTTCGTGATTTAAGAGGTCGCAGCTGAGCTGTGAAGTCTAAAAGGGAGGGTAAAGAGCTCAAACACTGCAGTGCCCCAGTGCGAAGCCAGCCAGGTTAACTGGAGCCTCCGCTGCTTAAGGTAGTTTAAATCCTACAATGAACTGGCTTTGCAGACAAATTTTTAAAAGTTCCTGCTTGCTCAAGCCACTTACTCCCATGCTGCAGATTACAATTCCCTTGGTCACACTGATGCAATTGTTTGTGAGGCCGTGCAGTAATGCTAATATGGGACAGTTTAAACAGTGCCTACAAAAATGCATTTTAAAAAACCCCCCCGATTTCTGTGATGCCATTTCCAACACAAACCCGTAAACAATAACATCAGTAAACCAAACGGGACAGAACATCAAATCCTAGGAGAACACTACTTAGATCAACTTTGTTGAAGAAACATGTATTGCAAAATTATGCTGCAAAACACTCACATAATCCATTTTGGTGACTAAGGGCATAAGGGAGGGAAGAGACAAAAATATCCCAAATAACTACAACTATTTCTGCATAATTTTCCCATTCAGCCTTACTTCACCATGGTTGTTATCTTCAGATTAAGCACATTGCAATAATATATTCAAACAGCGAATAAGTTTTTCTTAAATGGTCAAATATTCTTAGGTCTAATGTAAATGCTTTGCTCATTTTTATTCAGCAATTTATCAACTAAAAACCAATGGGTAGTATGTCTAACCGTTAGGAATAGAAGAAAAGTTACTTCTCACTTTTTGTTCCTTAGTAACATTCATATCAGAAAGGTGGAAGCAGAAGAAAGAAACCCCTTTCAGCTGCAATGCAGAGGACAAGCACATGTGTATTTAGTTACATGCTATCACAAAGATTCCAAATGCCAAGCAAGCATTTTCCTATCATCCCAAAGACACTGTAAAATCCAAATGCTGCATTAGACAAAAATATTAAGGAAGCAAAATGCTTTCTTTTCAATCTGTACCGTCAACTTGCAGCAATCTAAGAGCAGCATTAGTGCTGTAAAGTAACTGCAGTAAAATTTCTGCTTAGCAACCTACTGCAGTGTCTGCAAGAGGTGAAGATCTTAATTTTACCCGCCCTTACACAACTTCATCCTCACTCATCATGGATCTACATCTTGAAGTATAAAAGCCAGACCAGCAGAAAAAAACATGCAATAATCAAGTGGCAAAGCGAGCACACAAATTGTCTATTAAACAGCTCATGAGTCAGCAGACCCCAGCTCTGCAGACAGCAAGCCACCGTGCTTCAGCTCTTTTTCCACCAAGACACCTGAAGTATTTTGGAGTTCCCTAAGAGAAAAGCACTATACACAGGCTACTGGGGGGAAACAGGGAGAAGGCCGCATTGTTCATTGCTTAAATATGCCCTAGATTTTATTTTGATAGGAATACGAAATCGAGTTACTTTATGGTAACAGATACCTTCCCCTCACACTCAAGTTCTCATTACCGTCTCTGAATTGCCTCAAAAACACCATCCCAAAGTGAAAAAAAAACGCAGTTACATGACACTAGCTTCAAAAACAATACCGGTTTTAAAATGCCTGACCACTCAGCTGTGCTGTTACAGTAATTTACAGTGCTGTGCTATAAACTAGACCACTGGAATGATCTGATTAAAAATAACCCTTAAAAAAAGGGGGCCAGGAGCAGGAGGGAGGTGCTATATTTAACCACATAATTTCAATGGTATGTTTTATACCAGTTACAGAGGCACAAGTGTATATGACAAGCCGCAAGGCGGAAGGGGAGTGGGTAACCTCTTCAACCAGCTGGAGTAAACATTTTGTACTGCACACTTCGCTACAAGCAAAGAAAAGATGGAGGAGACTACCGCAAGTCTGTTTTCTGAGATCTTTCAAAAAACACGTTATCTTTTTAACAGCATTAAGCAATTAAGATAATCCAAAATTTAAAATAGCTCCATTATATGCTTCCCGCTGAAGCAAAAGAAAAGCCAAGCTAGAAAACAGAAGTTTATTAACCTGTTTAACATTTGTACATTGTAATTTATTCACCCTCCATCATCTCCACGCTCATTCATCAGTTTAATTTCTCAGCAAAGATTGCACAGAAATCACTACAAAATAAAAATAAAAAAATAAAAAAATAAAACCCACCAGTCTTCCCATTTCCTCAGAAAAACAGGCAGAAAAAAAATATCAAAAAGGTAAAACACTTAAACAGGAATGAAACATGGATGTTCAGAACATCTCAAAAAAACCTCACAGCTCTCATGTTCACTGTCAGGGTTCACTTCCTCTCATATCTACATACCTAACAGAAGTCCCAAGAAGCTGTTTCAGTCCTGAGTTATAACCAAGAACACGTAACGAAGCATTTACATCAATACTCTAGAACACAAAACACTTACCGGTCTTCTGTTTAAGCTGAATTAATTTTTAAAATAACAACTGTAAATATTCTTGCGGGTTTTTCCCCTAAAGTCTGTCAGTTTGACAGTTTAGAAAAAAATACCTTTCTTAGTTTTTAAGCAGGTGATAAAGACATACCGATTCTGAGACTGCAGTCTCACGACCATCTCGCCCCAGAGGACACTGATCACAAAGGGGTATTCTCCTGCTCCCCACGTGCCAGCAGGGACAGCCATATGGCCAGGCTGACAGCTGGGGCAGGGGCCTGATCCCACCAAACACTCAGCCACAGGGATACGGGACCCACTCCTTCCCAAAGAAACGCAGAATCCACGGGTGTGTGCAACCTTCACAGTGTACACCTTTTAAACTCAGATGCATCGACTACAGAGAAAAAAACTGCTTCTTCCATAACCTGGACTAAATTAAGCCACAGATGAGTGTAACTCCTAAAAGTTTTGGTGGCTGCATATATGTGTTCTCTTTCCAAATCGCCATACAGTATTCCCTATAGACACTATGAATCTACAGGTAAGTTGACTACACAGAGAGACCTAGATTTTGTTCTACTCATCATTAACATTCAAAGTGAGTTACTTTCTCAACAGCAAGTAAATTCTAGAACATAAACTGGGTTCTCCCAACACATTCTGCAAATCTTTCTCTTCTGAAAGAACAAGAAAGGCATCAACCAAACATCAAAACAGCATCTGAAAAAACTTAAATAACTAGATCTTTCACAGCTCGTAGGAGTCATCACGTATCTAGTTATATGAGAAATAATCCCTATGCTACATAAAAGTTAAAAACAAAACAGAGCAAGATGAAGCCAGAATCACAGAATCGGACAGTTGGAAGGGACCTCTGGAGATCATCCCCTCCAACCCCCTGCCAGAAAAGGGTCACCTAGAGCAGGGGGCACAGGAACGTGTCCAGGTGGGTTTGGAATGTCTCCAGAGACGGAGACTCCCCCACCTCTCTGGGCAGCCTGTGCCAGGGCTCTGCCACCCTCACAGCAAAGAAGTTCCTCCTCGTGTTGAGATGGAACTTCCTATGGTCAAGTTTGTGCCCGTTACCTCTTGTCCTGTCCCTCGGCACCACTGAGAAGAGCCTGGCCCCATCCTCCTGACACCCACCCTTTCAGTATTTATTAAGTGTTGACAAGATCCCCCCTCAGTCGTCTCTTTTCCAGGCTGAAGAGACCCAAATCCCTCAGCCTTTCCTCATAAGAGAGGTGTTCCAGTCCCCTCATCTTGGTAGCCCTTTGCTGCACCCTCTCCAGCAGTTCCCTGTCCTCCTTGAGCTGGGGAGCCCAGAACTGGACACAGTACTCCAGGGGCGGCCTCACCCGGGGCAGAGCAGGGGGGGAGGACGCCCTCCCTTGACCTGCCGGCCACACTCTTCTTGATGCACCCCAGGATGCCATTGGCCTTCTTGGCCACAAGGGCCCATTGCTGGCTCATGGTCATCCTGTTGTCCACCAGGACTCCCAGGTCCCTTCCCACCGAGCTGCTCCCCAGCAGGTCACCCCTAACCTGTCCTGGTGCAGGGGGTTATTCCTCCCCAGGTGCAGCACCCTACACTTGCCCCTGTTGAATTTCATAAGGTTCCTCTCTGCCCAAGTTTCCAATCTGTCCAGGTCTCTCTGTATGGTGGCACAGCCTTCCGGTGTGTCAGCCAGCCCCCCCTCAGCTTTGTGTCATTGGCAAACTTGCTGAGGGTGCACTCTATCCAGTCATTGATGAATATATTGAAAGTACCAAACACCAATAACGTGACAGATAAACCTGCTTGGTTTTTAAGATACAAAGCTTGGTTATACAAAACTGCTATCAAAAGAGCTTTTAAAGAAAGATTTGGGCTTTCAATACAGTTTCAAACGAATTCTACAATTTCTTGGTTTCAAAATCACGTTTTATTTCCAAAGATAAATTTGAAACCAAGCTTCATAAGGACAGTTTCTGGAGACACTCACAAGCCTTGAACATCCGAGTGGCCCAAATAATGGTGCAAAAGCACTTAAGAGTGGTGCTACTGATGGGCAACTAGAAGCGTGGTGCTTCCCTGCTATCATTAGCTGCACCTACCAGAATAGAAATCTGATCTCAGCTCTTACTATAGGTTTGCAACTGTCTCCCCTATGGGAAACCCAACACAATATTCAACCAACTCAGATTAACTTGACACATCCATCTACTGTTCCAGTGAAAATTCTTGTGCGATAATGACAGAGGCACGTTTTAAGTATTCATTTTTCAACCCAGTCAGGATTACACTTATTTGAAAATTCAGAGATGGGCTGATAAAGCCACAGCATCTAAGCTACCAGTTATAGCTAAAATGTGCCATCTTTTTAACCCTGTAACACCAAGCTCAAGTAATGTCAAGTAGTTTAAGCTAACATGTTTACTTCATCTTTATGGTTGTCCAAGAATAATAATCTTTGTGACCACCTGCCCATACCTTAAACCATGTTGGCAAATGAGAGATTTTGTCCCTCTTACAGAACATTTGGTTTTAAAAACTGTTTTTACATAGCTCATGCTACATTACACAAGTTGAAAGCAAAAATAGCTTGTTTTTTTTCAGTCATTGTATCAAGACATGAGTTCTATCTAGATTCCAATTGGCTTAATTTGGAAAAGTTTTTCCCTCTAAAAACCAAAAAGCGGAAGAGGCAGGGAGAAGAAAATGCAGGTCTTACTGAAGTATTTTCTCCCAGGGAACCTGGAGAACTGGTAAGATTCTAACCTCAGGTGCCCAACAAAAACCTAGAGGAGTTCATGCAACTTTTAAATTAAGTAATCTTGTCAACATATACTCAAGTCTCTTTGAAGGTCTTGTAGAGAAAATACCCCTTCAGTCACCCCCTCCCACGCACGAATATCTAGTCATCTAAGAACAGAGGAAGAAAACAAGATAGCACTCCTATCATTTCCAAACATAAAGAGATGAAGAGAACACAGACATTTTCAGGCCATGTTTTCACATGCATTTATGAACAGCAATTCAAATTATCCTAGTCCCTTTTAATACATTATTCTTTCAAATAATGAGGTCACTTTCAGTAACAGAAAATGAAAGCATAACCAAGAATCTAATACCCCTAGTTTATACAAAAACATTTAAAATAGTGTAGTACTAAACTCTAAATATTTTGATTTGAAATTGTGTGCTGTTATTTTGATGGCCACATCATGTTATCCTCAGAGTTTAGAAGGAAACATGACACTAAATAATTAACTTCAGAAATTCTAATTTTGTCATAAGGAACGACCTTTCCTCAACTAAAAGCTGCACATACCATTTAAAACCTAAGTGGTACCTCTTTATGGAGCAGTTCTTTTTCATCCTTCAAAAGCACGTGTCTAAGTCAAAAATATTTTTGTATTTGTTCTCAAATACAAAGCTCTCAAAATCATCTCTACTGGCCTTTGTTATCAGCTGCTGATAAAGAAAGGATTAAATGTTCAACTAAGCAGAACTTTTCAGTGAAATTTACTGTATTTTTCACCCAACCCTGCCTGTGCAGTATGCAGTACAATTTTGCTTTCTGGATAATTAAAAAAAAATAATTCTAGTCGAAAGATTCAAAATACAGGAAAAAGCCATTAATTTGTGTACTTAAGTAAATTTATCAAGTAATAAAATAAAAATACCAATGTCCAAGTGTACAATAAGCTTTGTTTTCAGGACCCTAATTGTTCTCTTTATTAAAGAATGTAGATTAACTGAAGAACTGTTGATTCCCCCAAGGTAGAGGCTTGAGACCACAAATTCTGCTTTCATACACCAACGACAATATATCACGACTTCTATAACATTTACATGAGAGTCCTACCTCAGTAAGTTTCACAACTTCTTCAGCCCATAAAGTTTGAACTTTTAATTCATCTGTGTGAGAACCCACCTAGCTTTTCTTCTTCAAGAGCTAGCCTTTGCCTTTTCTTTTTCAAGCCCGTGCTGCCTAGCACTGAATACCTCAAAAAGAGATGCCCTAAGTAACTTTAACGGAAGATCTTTCAACAGAAGCCATTTCCAGAAAAAAAAGGGGCTTTGTCCCATTTTCACTTGCCACGACACCAATTACAGAAAGTCGTGACAGCAGCCACAGACATACACACAAAAAAAACCCCAAACCCCAAAACCTAGGGCCTTTTTGAGACCAGCACCGCTAATTTTCACTCTCTTCTGCCAGAATAATAGCCTCCCACATATCCTTCTAACTTAAGATTCTACGAAAGTAGACCAAAAGTCCAAATAGAATGGAATGGCTAGTCCAAGTGTAAATTAGGCGTAAATTATTTATTTTAAAAGGTAAATAAAAACACTACTAGAAAGGAAAGCTGACCCGCACAGCAACAGGAGCGTGCTCATCCTCTTTATTACTTCGAAGTACAGACTAGATCAGAAAAATGTTCACCTGCTAATTCTAGTTTTTATAATATGCATTTTGGAAACCACACAAAAATATTTTTAGAGTATTTTTGTGTATGCTAGATACAACAATCATTTCAAACCATTCTATTTTATTGAAACAACTAGAGACGAACACAAAGATCTGCATTCTACTCAAGTTAATGACCAGTGCTCTTGTGTGTGTGCACGTTTGTACATATTGATGACAAGTTTCAGACATTTTGTCTTATCTATACACAACAGCATTCAGAAAAGGATCAATAAAAGATCCTCCAATTATAAAACTTAATTTAAAAAGCTCCTGGCTTGCTGCTTTTTGTAGTTTCATTTTTAAAAAACAGAAAAACCCAACACTCATTTTTTTAAGTGGGAAACTATGCTTTGTGCATATTCTCAGGTAATGTACAGTGTGTTTCACCCTCAACTCACCTGTACAGACTAATTTACTGCTAATGGATCCACCTCCTGCAAATATAGAATACTAATCTATACTACTACGATCTGAAGCGGTAGTTAAAAAAAATGAAGAGTAATTGTGCTTATTGACTTTCAAGAGCAAGAAGAGATTTAGAGCTTCAACACAGGCATAAAATTGTTTTTTAGTATTCCCTAATTTTAGCTTGGTAGTCTAGTGTTTTAAAGCAAGTCTTTAGGCTGTGTGTGTGTTAATACTTTTCTGAGGGACACCTCATGCTCTGGAGGTTGGAAAGCCCTCTGAGGCTCATTTAATCTAGCAACACAGAGCACTGAATGGGTGCCACACAAACCGTACGCAATCACAACACCCTTTTTTCCCCTCTTCTGTCACAACTCGAACCGTCCAAGGACCACGGGATTTAGCAGCTTGCTATTTCTAAAAATAACTCCTTAAAGGCCGCTTCCAGCTGACCTAAGACTCCCAACGGGGGGAGGTGAGCTTAAGGCGATGAAAAAGGAGAGATGAGAAAGCCCTGGGTGGGGTGGCCGGCGGCCCCCGGCTTTGTGCGGGCTGCTGGCACAATGCAGTTCCGCCGGAGAGGCTGGGGCTGCCTCCGCCGCCGCCATGTTAGCTCCCGCCTCCATGTGCACGGGCTCTGAGGGGACCCCGCCGCCCCTCAGCCTCTCCCCCCGCCTCAGCTCACCCCTCCGGGGCGGGGAAGGGGGAACGCTCCCGCGGGTGGGGTTTGGTGGGGGGGAAGGAGGGAAATGAGGGAGCCGTTCCCCGCGGCGAGGCGAGAGCGGGGCTGGGCAAGGCCCCGCCGAGGGAAACAAAAGGCGGAAGGGGGTGGGGGGGAAGGGAGCCGCGCCGCCGAGGGGGTCTCGCCGAGCCTGGAGGGGGCCGTGGGCTACGGGGCTGGAGAGGGGCGGCAGCAACAACCCCTCCGGCCTCTGCCCTCCGCCGCTGCTGCGGCGGGGGGGAGGGGGACGAGCCCGGCTGGCTCCCGGGGCGGCGGGAGAGGGCGGCCGACAGAAGGGGCCAGGGGACCCCCGAAAGGGGAAGGGGAAAGGCCGGTAGAGAGGCGTTCGCCCTTCTGGAACCTTCCAGCGGGCGGCCCCTGGGGGCGACGGTGGGAACAACCCGCGCAAGGCCACAGGCTCCCTCGCCCAGGGAGCAGGAGGGCACGGCCGAAGGGACCGGCTGCCGCCTGTCCGGCACAAGGAAGAGAAAACAAATTAAGATGGGGCGGTTCAACGTCCCCTCAGCCGGCCTGACGGCGGGGGCAAGGCTGGCCAGAAAGCGGGGGTCTCCCGGGGTGAGGGTGGCCGACCGAGGGGCCTGGGGCCGACCCTCGGGGCCTGGGAGGGGGGGACCGGTCATCCCGCGTCCGCCGGGGAGAGGAAATCGCACCTTTTTCTTTTCCAGGTTGCGCAGCTTTTTGTCGATCACGCCCAGGATCTGCTTCATGGCCTCGGTTTGCACCGAGGTGATGCTGCCGCCCGATGCCTGCGGGGCGGCCGCCGCTGCCGCCGCCGGGGCTGCCTCACCGCCCGGGCCCGCTTTCCCGCTGCTGCTGCTCGCCATAGTGCTGTTGGTAGCCGAGGGCATCTCTGTGCGAGACGGGAGAGAGAGAGACGCAGGGAGGAGAGAGCGAGGGCGCGTTACGGGGGAACGGGCCGCCGGAGGGGACACGCGGGAGGGCGGGCGCGCGCGCACACACACGGCCGCTTCCCCACGCCCAGGCCCCGCGCGCGCGCGCTAACGCGCGCCCCCGCGCATGCCGCACCTGCCGGCGCGCGCCCGCCCACCCACCCACCCACCCACCCACCCACCCAATTAGATTGTGGGGCGGTCACGTGAGCGGGCAGCCTCGCGCCGCGCTCCGGCAACGGTCATTCCCCTCAGCTCGGACCCGCTGGTGTCCGGCGGGGCCGCGCCATCCTCCTCACCGTGAGTGGCCCGGGGGAACCGGGAGGAGGGGCGGGGGGAGGAACTTAGCGCGCCGCGCTGCCGCTGTAGGAATGGCCGCCTCAGCCGACTACCGGCCCCGCCGCCCGCGCTGCGCCCGCTACCGCCGCGCTGCTGAGGGGAGAGAGCGGCGGCGCGCACGCCCAGCGCGTAAGGCGAGGCGGGCGCGGGAGCGAGCGGCGCGGGGTCCTGACCGCTGGCGGCTGTCCGCGGAGGATGCCTGAGACCGCCTGCTGGTGCGCTTTGGGCTCCTCTCGGGCGGGTCTTTCAGGCGGCGCGGCGGGCGCCTAAGCGCCAGACACAATAGGCGGGCGGGGCAGCTTGCCTCAGGACTCCGCCCGCCGATGCCGAGGCGGGTCTGCGGGTCCGCGGGTCCGCACCGGGTTGGGACCCATTGTGGGGTTGGCCCTGCCTTCCCTACTACTCCCCCGCTGGGTTGCGCCTCCCGTGAGACCGACCAGCGGCGTCGGGCTGGTGGTGGGCGCCCCTGAGGAGCGGGGCGCTGCCGGGCTCTGCCTCGCTGAGGCGATGAGACGCGGGGGGGAGTCGCCCCGGAGCCGGGGCCGTCGCACCGCTCCCGGCAGAAGCAGGGCTTCAAAACATGTTTTCTGTGTATTCACGCCTTTAAGGCACGTCCCTAAAACTGTGGGAGGGTTCCGGAGAGGTGGCGTGCCACGGGTGTAATTGGGACTTAATAACTGCGTTTCAGTCACTGGAAACAGTTGCCTCATTTGTCTTTCATGCTGCCGTTTGCGTTAGAGGTACCTGCATCTGTCTCAGAATACAGCCCCTGAAGACTACACAACATCGCTTAGTTTAGTTTTACACGTTTTTGTGACGCAAAGCTGCACTGCGTCTAGCTAGCACTTGCTGAACATTTACTTCCATGCTGGCAACAAATAATATTATTTAACTTAAAGACATTGTACTGAAATAGCATCCGGTTTTCTATGAAGTAAAGGAAATTTTTTAGTGAATACTATGCCATTTTAGTGAAGTACAGCTTGGAAATGCAATGTCACTGCCTTCAGCGGGCTAGGGAGCTAGCATTGGAAAGGGTTTGCTATTTATTCAGTTGTCTTTCTGGAATTAATGGATGGAAGACTTCTGGAAGATAAGGCCCTGGAAGTTCAATGCCCAGTAACTGCAAATTGGAGATGGAATTTTGGTTTGTAATACCAGTTTAAGATTATATTTCTACCATTGTTTTTTAAAGCTGAAGTTTTCTTGTATCTGTTTAATCACAGATCCACACAATCAATTACATTAACACAAGGAAAAGTGCAGTTTCTTGAATAACTGGGCCAACCTAATGATTCTCCACACCAAAATAGAGATGTCTCATCAGCCTTCCTCACCAAACCACTGCACACAATTGCACAGGCCTTGCCCTTGGTTCCATTCTGATTCTTGCTTCCCAGGAGTTAATTCCAGTTGATAATCCAGCAAGAAACTGTTTTTTGACCTCATGCTGTAGAAGTTAACTTCGGTCAGATTTTTTTTAATTCATTCCATCTGTACATATTGCTTCCTATACTTTTCATGTATGCCTTCATTTTCCGTAGCAGCTCAATGCGTTGTCACTTTGTATTAGATTATTTGCTTTCCAAATCACCTCTTTTTGCATAACAGGTTATAAAACAAGTATAAGAAATCACCCACCCCAATTATTTCAGTTGAATAAATGAAGTATAAAAGAAATATCTTCAAATATTGAAAGTCCGTTTCTTTTCACTATTCCCCAATAATTTTTTTTAAATATATTTACAATATTTATTTTTTATGCGTTTACTTCTCTAAGCCCCTCACACAGGTGTTGAAATCTCCTTTTTCCCAAGTCAAATGCGGTTTCTTCGTGAGCATGTGAAGCAGATTGAGGCTTTGTGACCACAATATATGATGCTTTGAAATAATATGAAATTGTTTCATCCATTCCTATTCATTTCTCCTTTTTGTTACATTGCCGTTGCAATTCTGCATAAACTCTGGGCACTCAACAGTTTAGGCAAGTGTTTCGGCTAAGATGTAGGATCCTAGTTTGTACTCAAAACCGGTATTGCTGAGGAACTAAAAAAAAAAAAAAAAAGTGGAATAAAAGGGAAATCAGAGCTGATGGGAGAAGTTGTAGCAATAAATTAAGAATACATTTTGGACCAGAATAAAGCCCTGGTCTTGATTCTTCGTGGGACAGCATAGCACAAAATAGCAAATGTTCATGGTCTCAAAAAAAAAAAAAAGTTAGAAATGCTGCTCCTGAGAGCAGTTATTACTTGAGATTACATGAGCAATAATTACATGACAATTACTGCATCAAAGCTCTTCATAATTACACTGGATGCTGGTTTGGTTAGCCAAAGATGGGATTGAGACTACTGCTAAATTTACATGCTAAAGCATAAGTAACTATAAGCAAAGCATTAAGTACTTACCTTACACAGGGGCTGCAAAAGGAGGACTTTCATATTATACTTTAAAAAAAGACTTGTTAATTTAGCCTTACTAAATTCATGTAACAGATTCTTACCATAACACAGCGACTTTATACCAAAAATACCTGTCACTGTTGTATTATAGCATAATTCACTGTCAGTACTGTGCTGCAATCCCTCTGCGTCGGCTCCGTACCGGATCTCCGGACCATTCCGCAGTCTCTTGGAGCAGCCCGGGAACAGCTGAAGTACGCGTGGTTCCCTAGTCTGTGCTGACTTTAGAAGTAAAACTTCCATACTTCCAAAATTCACTCAAAAATAACTTTCACACCAACAAACTGTAGTGCATAGTCAATCTCAACTCTTAAAACATCTCTTAGTACTTAATGTGCTCATAATTTTAGGCAGGTCATGCTGTCATATATTCATCTACCTCTTTCATACTTTTCCTCAAAAAACAGTGACCACAAATGCGTTGTACTTCTGTGCCAACAATATCGATCATCAATGCCTGACAGTGAAAACCCTACATAAGAATTCCCCACCCTCAAAGAAGAGTTGAGACCTCATCCTCTTTACTTTAAGGAAGTGTTGAACCGCTTCTGATATGTGAGTAAGCTTTATCCTGGCAACCTCTAGCATGACAAACTTGTAATTAGCATGTGGGTCCCAACTTTTACATTTCTGAGAGGTAAGTACCCCTGTAGTTACCACGTGTGGTATGATCTCCCTGTAAATCTGGATTCGGGTCTCTCTGCCTTTGACTCCTTTGATGTTAGCTAGCTGGTTGAAATCACACTTCTGCATAATTATGGTGCAGATCAAATCTTCTTATTTGTAGGGAGCTGGCTTTGTATTTCATGTTTGTGAGCTGTGTAAATGAAGGTCAGGTCTGGAGTTTGGACTCATATTTGTTTAGTCACTGTAGAAAGGCAAAAGAGAGAAAGTCCCCCCAGCAAAAGCTTATGTAGCACTCCCAGAAATGTCAACCTTTTAGACCACAAAACTGCTCAAGATGTGGGAGGCCTCCACCTCCCTGACAGCAGTGTGGGATCCAGATTTAGGAGACACTTAGCTTTGCTTTTCATGTTCCAGGGGAATACCTCCCATGCTGCGTTTTCATTCATCATTATTTTTATCAGCTGCAATTGGAAAGTCTGAATACATCTTTTCTGTTGTTTCTTGGTTTTCAGCCCTCAGAAGGGCAAAACCTGAGATACATGTATTTAAAATGCACATAACCAGCAAGTTACACAAAGAAGAAGGTGGAGGGGAAGAAAGTCTTAAGCTTATTGGTGTAATTGGGGCTCAACTATTGTATAAATATTCTGTGGGGACATAAAACCTGCTCACTGAAGTATTGTCTCAGGCAGGGTTTTTCTGATCCTCCTTTAGATAACTTTTTTTACCCCTGACACACCTTCCCAGCCCTTTCCATTTCAGATTTCCTCCCTTTGCCCTCTTGCTCGGGGATTTTCGACCAAGACAAGCCTTGCCGCTCCCTCCAGGGAAAATCCTGCCGGGAAGTACTATCAGTCCCCCTGCCCCGTTGTTCTTTCTCCAGGTAAAAAAGAAGAAAAAGAAAGGAAGAAAGGAAGAAAGAAGATGGCTACTTCCAAGCAAGAGTGAGGTCTCATGTTAGTTCTTTGTAAGCTCCAAGGATGAGCTGTGTCTCCCTGCAGCTCTGCCTTGCTCTGACTATTCCTATGCAGGCAATGAAAACAGACAAATGGAGACATGTTCCTGTCTCCCTAAACCTGTGTTGAGGGGTATTAGTTGTTTAGCATAAATAAGTTTTAATTAGAATAAATCACTTAGGATTATAATAGGATTATAATATGGTGTGATTTGTGCTGCTTGCTTAGCTTTACTTAGCATGAGTAGCTAGATTTGCTGAAGCCTAGGCCGTGATAGAGTGATTTTTCGTCATAATTTTTCTAGCAGCTGGTACAGTGCTGTGTTTCGTCTTCTAGCATGTGGAAGTGTTTTGATACCACACTGATGTTTTGGGATTGTTTTTCCCGAGTCTGGGACTCTTCAGTTTTCCATGTTCTGCCAGGGAGCGCAGGTGCACAAGGACTGTAAACCAGAAGATAAGGAGGCTCCAACCCTTGGCTGAAACTGCAGATCAGCAAGATGAGAGCCTGCCTGCCTGGACACAGAAAAAGAACCCAATTAGATCTTAGAAGACTCCAGACCAAAAATCACCATTGGACTAAAAGACATGTGGACAGCACATGAGGGGCGGGTGTACGGATCACAAAGGTCCCGCTCTTTGGAGACACCCAGCCGGGGTGGTTCTTGCTGCTGTATCTTCCAATTAATTTAATTATTTTATAAAATCTGATGCCTGAGACTCTGCTGTGGGAAACCTAGGCTCAAGCCTGAAGAAGGAGGAAGCGCGCTTGAAAGTAAGAGAGCGTGTGTGTGTGTGTGTGTGTATGCGTGCGACACCTCGAATGGTGTGTGAATGCTCGGGCAGCAGCTTCTCCTTTTACACCTGGTACCCCAGCCCTGGGTCCTTCCAACTTCAATTCTGCAAGACAGCAACCAGTCCTGCATCTCACCAGCTTTCCCACCCTGTTGATACGTTCTCTCCTTCCCCAAAGCAGGAACTCTGACCCACGATGCGTAGTGTTGTCTCCTTAATTGCCACGTCTGCTCCCTGTTCATACTCAGAATTATTCTGAGTAATGTAATTAAATAATATAATGAATAACTTCTATTTATTCTGTGGGGTTGTTTGTTTTTTTTTCAGTAGGATCCATAAGGCTAAAATGAAATTTCCCTTCTGGCGCGTTATCACAGATCTATTAATCAACCAGTTCCTTGCCTGATCTCATTGAATGTTATGAGACTTCAGACGCCACTGAGAACATGACAGTAAGAACAGGAATAGAGGTAACCACAGCTGAATTTGAAAAGCAGATCATTTTCCACTGGTGGTGCACAGAAAATAAAAGTACCAACCTCCTATTTCCAGTTTTGAGATTTAGTATACAAGGATTATGGTTAGAAAATAACCAAAATACTTTAACCTCTGAAATATCAACATTTAAACTGGAGTAATGAACGGCAGTCAACAATATTTTTATTTGCCTTTGAGATTACAAACTTATTTTGGAAAGTAGAATTGTACCGACAGCAACACCAGCCCCGAGCAGGAGTTCTGTTTGGGAACAGGAGCCTAGGAGAATCTGAACTTTCACTCAGTTTTACTGTCTTAAGAGGGGCCCACTCTGCAAATTTCAAAAGCTGTGGTTCCTCCTGCTTATCAGGCAGTTTTAGAAAGTTATCGCTTTGTTTTTATTTAGGTTTCCTTTTCCTAAAGGAATTCGCTCAGAGAAGAAAAATTCGTATTCTCTCTGAACCCACAGGCTGGCTAACTTTTGTAACAAAATTAAACCCAAACAAAATAAACCTCTCTTTGAATAAGCATTGAAAGCTCGGTATATGCTTTTGTCTGCATAAAATTAAATTACAGTTTTTTTTATCACAAATGTTAAACACAAATGTATTAGCAGCAAGATCAATAAAAAATTCAAAAGATATTTGGGTTCAAAGGAGATTAAATGATGTCTAATGGCATCTTTAGTCAAAACTAGCATAATTCCAATCCAATACAGCAAAAATAGATTAAATGCCACTACATGATAGATTTCCCTACATAGCCATTGATGGAAAATCGTTATGAAGTGTGTTTCTGTTTCAACTCATGTCACACAGTGCTTTGGCCCCTGCATGAAGCAATTGTTTACAAATGTCTTCAGCTTACAGAAGTAAATAACCAGGCTGGGAGACTCCTTTGCTACATAAACTGTATGCAAAGGAGATCAAGCATTCATTTTAATGTACAAAATCCCGACATAGGAAGGGAGTGGGTTGGTCATGCATACCAAAGAAGAAACCTCAATGCTGAAAAGCAGCTCAAAACCGCTTAGGGCTTTATATTTGCTTGAATTAGCTAATTTGAATGGGCCTAGCTTACAATGCTATCCAGTCTGTTCTATGCCTCTCCTCCCTCTAATTTTTTTCACTCATCTTCTTGTATTTGTAAATTATATCAAGTAATTTTGTGTTTATTTCCATACTGTTAAGGAAAATATTGGGTAGTGTTATGACAAATGCTGCAGCTCCAACCAAAACATCTTCCTAACCAGCAATTTTCTACCAGTTTGGGTTTTTTTTTTTTGCAACTGTCAGCCACTTTACTGTATCACACCAGTTTAAATGCGAGGATCACAAGGCTTTAAGTCAGACGTAGGCTTATCACAGTGTCTCAGACCTCTACTTCTGAAGAACATCTAGAGTGATTGTCATCCAAAACTTGTAATTGCATCCAAAAAAAATCCTTTTTCTTTCAAAATGCTATTCTCTATAACTGCAGAGATAAAATGGCACTTACTGAAAGGATATTCAATCCAGTCCTGAAAGGTATCATAAAAATCAATAGTTGGAGGCCAAAGATACTGTCAGGGAGGCCAAATTTTACTCTAGATGGAAAGAGTAATGTGGGGCTTGTGATATGCCTAGTACCAACTTTTTCTCTTAATTTCTATGAATCTATGAACAGAAGAGTCCAAATAGTTCTTTACAATGAAAGGGCTGGATCCAGCTAGTGCCTGCCCACTTAGTTCCCAGTAAATTTGTGCCTAAGCTCTTCATCACTTCAGCTGATTTGGTCGTGCATAGTCATTGGAAAAAGAATGTTTTTTTTCTAATGATATTCATAGTTTATTCATGGTCACGACACCTAGTTTCCAAGTGAACTTGAAGATTGCTAAGCAAACCTCATGCACTCCAACTGGCACATCAAAATCTTCCTGCATATCATATACTTGAGAAAGGTAATGGAGGAGTAAATTTGAAAGTAACTTGAAGGTAAAGCATGACTGGCTATTTTAAGGAATCCATAATGCTGATATAGGACAGGCTGGACTTAGGGTGCAGTTTAGTCCCAGGACGGACTGGTAATGTCAGCCTCCCAGGCAGGTTATTTTAGTGCTTCGTGATTCTTACTGATAGAAATTTGTCTTTGCATGTAACCTGAATCTCAGTTGCTCTGGTGTTGATGCTGCTACTTCGCATCCTAAATATCCTAGACGCAGATACTATGTTTTTCTTTGTGAAGCTGTCGTTCTGACACAGTATGATAATATAGCTGTATTTCTTCATGGTGTTCTTTGGCAGGTCAAGCAACCACAGTTCTTTCAACGTTTCCATATAGGTGGAGTTTATTAGACCTCTGACTATTCTTGATGTTTTCCTCAATGGTTTATATATACCTTCCAGCAAAGCGCTTAAACCAGGGTACGTTCGTTCAACTAAGTCCTCATTAATAAGTCGTCCCTGCTTACTGAAGGGGGGTTGGACTAGATGACCTTTAAAGGTACCTTCCAACCCAAACTATTCTATGGCTCTATGATGGCATCATGATGTTGTTACATTATGTGTCTCACGGGATACATGCACTCAGATATGATGTTTGCTTTTTCTGCAACAAAATCACACTGTACACTGACTTTCAGCTGGTAATTCATTATCACCTCCACATCTTTTTCTGCAGAAATACTGGCTAACACATTATCCCTCAGCATGAGTTTATGAAGTTCCTTACTGCTGCCCAAGTGGACCTGTCCGCATTGAGTTTAATCTCTTTTTTTGACCATTTCACTTTTGATTCCAAGGTATTTGACGTTTTTTTTAACAACTTTCATACCTTCTGTTCTACCATCTAGGTCATAATGAAAATATTAACTACCATGGACACATGAACAAATTCCAGTGATACCTCGCTTCATACCCCCTTTCATTTTGACAGGGAATCGCTTGACATTATTCTTTAAGTAGACCAAGTTTGCGCCCACTTTACAGTAGTTTCATTTAGGTCATGTTTTCTTAGCTTGCTTATGAGTTGTGTGAAATAGTATTAGAAGCCTTGTTAAAGACATACATCTGCTTCTCCTCTGTCTGTGTGATATTCTTTGTGGAAGGAAATTAAATAATTTTACACAGTTTGGTTTTGACAAGTTTATGTTGTCTTACTCATCTCCTTTATTTCCCAATCACTTAGGATGTTTCATGAAAAAAGGTAGAGCATCTCTAACTTAATTTAGAAAAACCTGGTATACAGCTGGATTTGCAAGTGACTGGATCAACTTGTTGCTTTCATTGTGTTTCCCAAGTGAAAAACTCTCATTACGAGCTTTCAAATAAGAAAGTTTCTCCCAATGTGAAAAGAGAAAATAGTGCTGATGTGTAAATCCCTGCACACTGAGATAAGAAGATGCCTTTTTGCAGTCTGGCTCTTGTGTACTTGTTTATACTGACTTGCTTATCTCAGGCTTTATCGTATCATTTACACTTTTTAACCTAATGTCTGTTTTCCAGTACAGTATAGTCAGAAAGGAAGAGGAAATACTTAAAACCTCTTATACAAAATATTCTTCTATGGAAAATAAAAGTGTGCTTAGTAAAAGAACTGGAAGCTGCTGTAAACAACAGCATTTGAAACCTCTGCACTTAACCAAGGACAGGTTGTACATGACAATTCCACTGTACCATCTTTAAATCCTATCAATGTAACCGTGAAGTAAAAGAAAAGAAAATCACAGGATGTTTTATGGTTCTTCTTATAGCACATTTAAGCACAAATGTCCTAGCTTTCAAAGATTCTGAGGAACTACAGTTCTCATGCCAAGTCAGGTATATTTTAACGTTCACAATATATTGACCGTACCTGAATGCTTTTCTGTCTGTCTATCTATGTCTCTGTCTACTGTTGTAGCGTCTATCTATCTGTCTGTTTAGGTAATGATATAGATGACATTTCTTCACAGTGGACAGAATTGCGTCTCACAATGAATACTTGCAAGAAAAGAATGCAGAAAGCATTTATCCGTGTTGGTATAAAATACCTCCAGTCCAGAGGAGAGCAAGGATGGGCTGATAATTCTCACACTGCAGTCAGTGTTTGAGGCTCAGCTGGGCTATTTTGAGGAAGACTAATCACAGACCTTATGCTAAAGGTCTACTCTGAAGAAAAACAATGTCTTTTGCAGTCATGACTATAAGTTCAAGGACTCTTCAAGTCCAAACTCTTCAAGTTCACTTAGCAATTCTATTCCCCAACACCCCAGTGATGAATGGGTTATACGTGTCTTTGAAGAACAGTAGATCTATTCAACAGACAGCTCTCCAAGTCACAAACACACAGAGTAAAACCCTACTGAAGCGGAGGAAATAAGAAATTTGGGACCAGCTTTCTTTAAGGAGCCTGTAGCACGTCTAGTTTATCTGAGACCAACACAAGATTTAAGGTTTTAAAAAAAATATTTGTGATTCACTGACATTAGTAACTAACAGATTGCAGTAATAACATGTTACGCTCTGAGAATTGCAATGACAGAACAATTATCTAATTAGACAGTAAAATTAATTACATCATGTTTTAATTACTTAATAACTGAGAAATTGTCATCAAGATGAAGGCTGGGAAATGTCATAAAAAATTATCGAGGAGTACAATTTGCTGGTTAACAGAAAGTTTTCCTTGCAAACGTGGAAGCAGGCTTACATCAGCTCCTCACGGGCCCACCACCGAGTTTTGCTCTGCGTCACCACATCTGTATCGGACTCCATTTGGGGACAGGAGGCCTTGTTGGACCTGAAGAGCTGAAGGCAAGAGCCAAGACCTGCGCTTGGCAGCAGTAAGTAGGACGGCTGCTAGAGAGGGAGAAAACCCCGGTGCAACAGCGAGCTGGAGGAAGCTGGAAGTGGAAGATGAGATTGGAGAAAGAGGAGCACTGAATTCCAGTTGTTTTGGGCCTACAAATTTCTGCCAGGAAGTCAGCAAAGGCTGATGTGATTTCGAGCAATGCCAGGTGTGTGTGATGCTGTGGCGGGAGCTAGTTTGGTCCAGAACTCAAGAGCCTGTAAAAGTGCCATTATTTGGCCAAGAGATGTGTTGCATCGGTTGCAAAGACGGAATGCTGCATCAAAATCTAAATCTGCCAAGTGTGCGATTTGGAATAAGTCTTGGGGATACAATACTTACCAAGGACCTTATATGATCCAGGATTTTTGTATAGGGTTGTTACTGGAGCAGCTTTCCAAGTTGCTTCAGACTACCTGAAAAACAGTCTGATGTTTAAACCGATGATGGTGATGATTAAAGTAGTAACTGTGACGAGAAAGGCAGACAAACAAGAAGACACCGTCTTTAAATAAACAGAGAGTAGACAAGAAAAAAATGAAATCATTCAAATAACGTGTGTCTGTGAACCAGTGTGTTTGTTTTTGCAAGACAGGTTGCAATTAACATTTGAAAAGGTATGCAAATAATGTTTCATGCAAATATTCCCTTGGACACAGGCTTGTGATCTATTAATTATTCAAAAACAGCGCAAGCATTTTGTCATTACTGTCTGTGGCGTGTTCTTTGCTTTAATCTGTCCTTTGGTCTTGGAGCTGCCAGATTTCCATAACTGGGTCACCTAGTTCTTTCTCAACTTTGCTTTCTGCTGTGAAATGAAAAATTAGCATTTTCTGTGACATACATTTAGGACTTCTATGAGGAGCTTGAATGGCTACTCTAGAAAGTATGGAATCCTGACATATGTGGGAAAATACACAGGAAAGAATGAATTCATATTTGTGGATAACATGAATTTTCAGTGACCTTTGCAAACACAGTCTAGGATGAAAATGTGACTTCATGCACAGGAATGATATTATTACATTTACTCTTTGTACTTTACATAGTGAAAAGCACTACTCTAGTGCCCAATAACAAATTAGAATAAAATATTATAATAATTATAACAGTAAGTATAACCATAATTTAAAAATCCTTTAAACTCGGAGATACATGAGTCATTGTGAGTGATTTATTAATTAAAATTGGGTTGAAAAGGGGATGGAAGGTGACATTACAAGTATTTGCTATTTTAACCACTAGAGAGCGTTCAAGAGCTGCTTTAAAAATCCATTTTTTACTCGTCCCTTGAACTCCAGGGTTGCTCTGAGATGCATGGGATGGATAGTCACTGGGGTTTGAAGGAGGACTAGGGAGAGATCTCAGAGAGGGGCTCGGTTCTGACTCCTGCTGGCCTACACGTGCCAGTGAAGAAGAGTATGATGAAGGAATGGAGGCGATCCTCCGCTTTTTGACCTTCTGTCACAATTATCCTCAGAACAAGTGGGGATGTGGCTGGAGCAAGCAGTCTCCTCGAGGAAAAGGGGAAGGCTATGAGAGGAAAGAGGAAAGGGAGTGGGACAAGCAGACCATCTTGGAAAACAGCTCTGCTGCCCCATTTCTTACTGGCCCCAGAGATTTCACAATCTCCCACCAAATCTATGCTCCATCAGAGTGCTGCAGACTCTCGTTTTAAGGTCTTGTCCTCTTAAAATGCTTGTTATAGACCTGATTTCTTTCAGCTTTTAATGTCCACTAGAAAGATTTGTAAGTGATGTATTGCAGAGGGGAAGAAGGCAGGAGATTGTTAACCTTCTCCTGATGTTGCAGTTTTAACGGACTTAAGATGTAATAAGAGGTGAGGCTTGGCCATAGACCTGCAATCCCTGAACCCAAGCCAAGGCTGGGTTCCACCACAGCCCTCGAAAGACAAGCCAAAGTGGCAGAGTGAGGTTTTGAGCTGAAGGACAAAACTTTGTCACCATTTAAAATAACAAGTGGCAGAGTGAGGTTTTGAGCTGAAGGACAAAACTTTGTCACCATTTAAAGTAACGTCAAAACTTTCACTGACTCACAAAAAAGAGATGTTTCATCCTGAGGCCTTTGGAGTTGATAGGTAAGGATCAGAAAGGTCTTTGTTCTAACAGGACATCTCAAAACCCTGTGACAACAGCTAGTTCTTTTGCTCAGGAAAACCTGAAATCAGAGAATGAGAGAATCGGAATAGTTCCAGTCGGAAGGGACGTCAGGAGATCTCTAGTCTTGTCTCCCAAACTTCCAAGGCTGGACACTGCACAACCCCTTGGGCAACCTGTGCTCCTGTTCATAGAGCTCAGGATGTTGTTGGTCGTCTTTGCTGCCAGGAACACTGTGTCCACCAAGTGACTCAGGTCCTCTTCAGCAGAGCCGTTCCCCAGCCAGTCCCTCCCAGCCTGTGTGGTTTCCACGGGCTCTTGCTTCCCAGAAAGAGAAGAAACATCTAACTACACAAGTGGTTCCATTGCTTTTTTTATTCTTCTACATGAAAAAATGCGTAGGTGTATCAGAAAAAAATAATGAAAGCCTTCCATTTGAAAATAATTCCAGCAAGCCTTAACTAGCTTTCCACTTGCATCACTCATCCAGGAACGGGTGGGTTCATTTGTAATTTCTAGTGTACAGAAATGTATAGACCTGGGGACCAGTTCATTAAGTTTACATCAAGTCTTTACATTGGCACTCATCGATTTTGAGACTAATATATCATTAGCCTAATTTTCGGACTTCTAGAACATGAGCATTAGTTGTAGATACTGAGCTCGTTTGGAAAACAAACTGAGCAACGATTGCTTATATAAAGAAAAATTGTGTGACAATCTGCATTTCCTAAGCACTGCTGCTTCTGCTACTCCGAAAACCACCTTCTGACAAGGTCTTCTGGCAGGAAAGGAAGGATTTTTTTCCTGCTCTCCGTATTAGTGGCAGAGTTATTCACATTATAGTCAGAAGTGGATGCAGCAGGACCTGTTGTAGTCAAAATCAGCCCAGTATTGAATGTTCCAGAATCCTTGGTCTTACGCATAGCTTTGGGTACATACTAAAAGGGAGGAGCTGGGCTTTGTGCCATTACAATCAATGGAAATCGGGGTGAGTAGCGAATGCAACAGTCATTGTTATGAGTAAAAATTACAAGATTTTTGCTTGAGTCTTCAGGGCTTGTTAATAATGATATTGAGGAATCCAAAACTAATTTTCCTTTCAGTAGTTCTCTCTTCTTTTTCTGCTGCAATGCTTGCCTATCTTTTATCCACTAGAAGGCAGAAGTGAGGTTTTATGAGCGCGTCTACCAGAAATATTGCACAGCAGGAAGATTTATAGCAAAGTGACTGCCGCTGTTTTTCTATGGTTTCATCATCTTCGTTCTACCAAGCACTTCTCATTTTCAAGGGTCCCAAGGCCTTCACAAACTTGACCTCACATAAGCATTGCACGCAGAAATCACTCTATCTGCAAACGGTAGCTCAGCGGTGGGCTGCGACAGTGCTCAGCCCCATGGGACATGCATGGAAGAATATATTATCTAGCTGAAACTTCAGGGGGAATTTTAAAAGGCAGATTGTAATTAACTGAGTTGGAATTTGGCCAAGGCAGAGACTTTAATATATCTTCTTTCCTGGCTCTTTTTTTTTTTTTTTTTGCAGACTCAGAAGTCGTATAACACCCTTGTCTAGAGCTTACACCTCTGTCAAATCCATTTCAGTCCCGTTCTTGTGAGAACCCCACGTTCCAGCTGTGGGGCTGGGGGTCGATTTAGCCCTTAGCCATGTGCATGCTTGAATGTCTTCGGCATTCTCTCATCCGGGTCCCTTCTCCAGGATCCCTCCTCATCCTCACGTTTTTCCACCGTAGCCGGTCCCAAACCTTGATTTGGCATCCTTGCCTGCTCCTGATTTCTCCATCGTTCTTACGCTGCGTAATGCCTGCTGTCTTTGGAGGAACTCTTGCATCAGCAGCAGTCAGATCTCTCTTATTTAATGCAGCTGCTTCTGGCCTATGGATTATTAGTGCCCTCTTTCAGTACATATCTGCTTGCATGTTTTCAGCTTTTGGCTAAGCACATCTTTTTACTTTTTCCTCCTTTTCCTTAGCACCAATTAAACTCCCTAGGCACAGATAAAAAAACGCCTTTTCATTCCAAGACAGAAACACTTTCTCTTATCGATACATTTTAAAACCCAAGATGACTGCAGGAATTTTGTCAATTAGCAGAGAGAATCAACTTTACCTCATTTATCTGCCAATTATGCAATGTCATTTGCATAATGTGAAATTTAGATCTTCCATTGTCATATGCTTCAACTCATTTACTATCCTAATGTCCATTTGAAGTACATGATGAAAGTGCCGGCACATTCCTAGTCCTTTGTTTCATACCAGACTTGGTTTCAACCAGGTGCTTAATTTTCTGCCAGTTCCTATAGTACTGCAGGAGTTCCCAGCATTTATGCTACCAATGTGCTTATCTGAATGTTGTATTGTTTTTGCTGCATGCTGTAATGGCTCCTTCCAAATAAAATGCTTCATAGCATCAAGGAAAATAATAAGCGCTTTTAAACCCCATTCTTTTTCTTTTCTGTCAACTGTAAAAATCTGCGTATCTGATTAATGCAACTTCATCCTGGTCTGCAGCCACATTGTTTTTCTCTCACTACTCCCTCTAAAACCAGCTTTGATCTGTGGACTATTACTTGCATCCGAATTTTTCTCTGTACTGACAATAAGCTTTCACCTCCATAATTATTTTGATCAGCAGGATCTCCTATTGCCAGGACTGTGACAACTATTGCCTTTAGCTAGTCACCTGGTAGTCTCTCCCCTTCCCACAACCGTTTGTATTTTTGTACACGCTCCACAACCTTTCTCATTTTTAACAGACTCACTGCTCTGGTTGTTCTCCTGATCCCAGCTGAATACTGATTCAGCACAGCCATGCAAGTTAACAAGTCTGTTCTTGCAAAGTGTCATTAAATCATTCACACACGAAGATGTTCACCATGCCAGTGCTGTGTTTGATCCTTCATACGCACCCATTTCTACCAACTCACACGAACCACATCGTTGCCATTAACAGGTGTTTCCGGGGGGTCTTCAGCAAGTACTGATCTTCTTTAACACGTGAGATATAGTGAGACCACTGTACAAGAAAGTGGGGCTTAATGCTTGAAGCGATGTCTAGTACACTCACTTTTTTAAAAATGGAAGGATCATGCTATGTTAGCTTTTCAGATGTCATCCCCATGGCCCTTCCCTGAAAACCATGAATAACAACAGTCTGCGTGGAAAGAATACTTCACAATTTAGGGGACAACTACAGAATGAAAAAACCCACCACCAGCACACTCCCCTTGCAGTCTGTTAGTAGTCATGCAGTTAAAAAAACAGGATTTTTTTTTCTTTTTTTGCCTGGTGTGTATGGTAATGCATTCATTATATGTACAAATATTGTCAGATCCAGTCTGAAATCTTTGTGTATACCAGGTTTTAAACATCATGGCAACAAGTTACATAGATCAACTGGTCACTGGCTAAAAATTAAAATCTTTTGCCATTAAAAAAATGTATTTTCTTTTAATGTCATGAAGTGTCTCCTTACTTTTGTACTACAGAGATGGCAGACAGAACTGCGACTTTAACTTTACTGTGACTTCTCCTGTTGTTCATTATTATTCGCATCTCTGTTATGGGCAAAAAAAATTAGCACTAAGTATTTATGATTTGAGCTTTAAAGTCCTTCTGTGTACTGTTCCTATAAACACAGTTGATTATAAAAACAGACGCACTCAATTACTTCTGTGACAGTAAACCACGTGGTTTCTTTTCATTGTGTTCCAGCTACATTTTTGACCTTAACCATATATAACATCTCATTCCTTAACTTTTCTCTCTATTCTCTCTCCTATGTCGCTTCACCTCCTTTCATTTTTATTTTCTGCTCCTCTCTCCCCCTCTTTTCCCCTGTCCATAATATTTTAACTTCCAGAGCTCCAAGAACCCCTTCCCTCCTGTGAACCCCTATTTTAATATGTCTGTATGTGCCTTTAGTGGAGCTGCTGAGCACCTGCAGCTCCCACTGCAACAGAGGTGAAGACGGTCAGCAACTTGCAGAGCAAGTATTTGGGTTTCTCAGAGCTTAGTACGTTTTGTAGACTTCCCTTTTTCACTGTCAGTGTGAAATATATATGTGACACATACCGTGACATTTGATGGAAAGGTGTACAGGGGTGTCCTTTCCCAAAAATAAGAGAAAAGGACTCTCAGAGGTGACTTGCTTAACATGGACGTTTAATTATGCAGGGTCATGGGCTGCCGGTTCTGCCTTCAGGATGGGTTTAGAGAAAAAAAACTCAAGTTTTTGTTTTTAATTCTTTTTAGAGGCCATTTCTCGGTTGGTTCCGTTGCTATCGCTTTGAAGCCTATTTTACACACCCTTGTGAAAGGAGTGTTTGTGTCTCTGTGGAGGCCGATAAGGACGCGTGAGAGGTGGTGGTCTCACCCCGCCCGCTGACCACACAGCCTTTCCCTTTCCTCCTCCTTTGCTGGCTCTTTTTGAGATGCCAGGACATATGGGAGGAGGGATAGCTGTCTCCTCGTTATCATGACGCTGCAGAGAAAGCACTCGGCAACATCTGCCTGAACTTCGCTAGCTGGGTTTATACCTTGTGTTTCCAGCTCTGTTGTTAAGTAACTTTATCAGCTCCTTCAGCTGCCCTTCAGCGACACACAGCGTGTCTGCTCAGGGGACAATCTTGCAGCATGTTTGGGAAACTCTACAGCCCTGTACATGCAGAATTTCGGGAAAGGATGGCCTCAGGTGGGGATGCTAGGTTTGGTCCAGCAGTACTGCATAGTTCTAGGGATTGCTGTCACCACATTGTTGGGAGACCAGGTTGCCTTCTAGCAGTTTTTCCTTCATCAGTCAGGGATGTGCCAGAAATACCTTTTAATCCTCCCATCATCCCTCTTCAAATGCTTTTGTCCTCTAAGGAAGGACCTCAAAGGAATACCATACATAGACCTGATTTCTTCTCAGCTTCTCGCAGCTAGGACCTGGCGGGAACATCAACCAACTGTCTTCTGGGAGCTCACACCCTCATAGGTACCCACCACCCTTGAGGGGAGCCGCTTTGGATGGGCGATAGGCAGGCAGGCCATCCCGTATTCCCAGCAACGTGGCTCTTAGGCCCTCAGTGCTAATCCAGAACGTCATCACAAGCCCCTTCTCTTCCCATAGCATTTTTTTTCCATGGGTGACAGGTTTGTAACCCCTCAATGAGGGTGGTGAGACACTGGCCCAGGTTGCCCAGAGAGGTGGTGGAGGCCCCATCCCTGGAGACATTCAAGGCCAGGCTGGATGAGGCTCTGAGCAACCTGATCTAGTTAAAGATGTCCCTGCTGCCTGCAGGGGGGTTGGACTAGATGGCCTTTAGAGGTCCCTTCCAACCCAACACATTCTATCGTTCTATGATTCTATTATTCTTTCTGAATATTTCTCACTCCATGTAGTTGTCACTGCACTTCTTTTGCATGGGTGATTTTATTTCAATTGTATCTATTTTACCTTTCTTAGATATTCCACCCTGGTAGTTCTTTTAAATACTGGTTTTGGTTAGAGAAAACTGATGTTCTGCTTACTGGTATCGATACCACATATGCTCCTGATCCGGAACCACTTAGGCACATAATTATCGAAGAGATTTTATGCAGCTCTATTGAGTTCTGCCTGAATATTTGCGCATTATGAGAATCATCGTAGGACTAGGCTTTCATCTGCAGATGTTTTAGGCCAGCGACTGTTTAATAGGTGTGCACCTGACAGCTGAAGCCTCTACAGGCTGCTGTGGTGATATATGAAGAAACTCAGGAAACAAGGGAGAGTTTGAAACACAGTCTAAGTGATGTGTTTCCTCAGGTAGAGAAAGCTCCCTCCTTTTTGCTTAGAACAGCCATTATTGTAGTCTCAAAAGGAGCTTTCCTAAATTAACGTTGGCTGCATAACTTAAGCATAGACAAATACTACCCGAGTCTCTTTCCTGCTGTCTTATAAGACCATCAGAAGGGGATCTATTTTACTAGATGTGTATACATGTTATCAACCTGCATTAGAAAACCTTTTATTTTATTCTAAGTTTTATCACCAAGTAATCTTTCATGTATTTCTACAATTGAGCAGATGTTTAATAGCCAGGGACAAGTCTGGCATTGAAGAAAAGATATTTTCAAAGTAATTTGGGGGAACCTGACAAGAATCTGTTACTACTGGCTGCTGACTGTTTTCTGCCTCTTTTGATAGATCTGGTTGTGTCAAGAAAAGTCTCTATGGACTTGGCTTAACAAAGGCATGATGGATCTAACCCTTTGTATTCTTTGCCATTAAAGCTAGGAAAATGTTAGCTTTTTACTCTGTTGCTCTCTTGCCAAACATCATTTTACTCCCAGGAAAGACCGGCATTGAATCATGTTAGGTGCAATAGTTACCCACCTGGGCTTGGATCTTTTGTCCAAGCATGCCAACTTTTTTTCCCCTTTGTATTGCCAAAGATTTTGATTTATTGTGCCGCTACTCTTTTGGAGTTGATGTTATTATCTTGAAAGAAGATTTTCCTGATCAGTTGCCATAATAAACAAAGGTTTCATTTGCAAATCTGCCTTGGGTGATTATAGACATTAAGCACATTTGGATCCCTATTGCTCATGATTTATTATGAAAGACGATGTAGCTATGGGATTCATGGCTAGCAAATTTAGAGGGGAAAAAGAGCTCCTATCCCGATTAGGCGGGTGAAACTAAGTAGAGGGGAGTGGTGAGAGACGCAGAAATAGGACTGTTATTTCTGATATTCTAATAAAGAAGGACAATCTCTTCAAATAGCCCCCCCCCCAAATTTCACTGTTCGTTTAAAATGTGCCTGCTTGTTAGAAACAGCCTCCCAGGCTTGCTGGTACTGCTATTGTTAATTACTGACTCATCTCACAGAAAGCTGTTTGAAGGAGGTTAAGGATTTTGATTCTTTGGATAATATGTGGCAGCAACAGCAAATGGGAAGCCTTTTGGGATCCTGCTATTGAATCAAGCCCTGGAGATGACAAATATAATGCTACTGACAAGATGGAGTGTGAGCTTGTTCCTATCAAATGTACAGGATGGAGGGAGGTACCAGACTCATCCTTTGGATACTTCGGTAGAAAGGAGAAGTCAAAACCTGCTGCCTTTTCATTCCAAACCAGGAGGGCTTGTTTTGTGGTGGGGTCTTGTGCTGCTCACCACCGCTCCGGTGCTGGTATGAAGTAGCTCAATGGAGCTTTACCGCCGTTGTGCCAACTTTGAGGCAGGGACGGTATGTGAGATACCTGAGTCTAGTTAGGTTGAACATTCACCTTCCCAAAAGCCTGAGCTAGTTTCAAGAGATGCTGGCTACAATCCAGGCCAGGGAGAGTTGACAGGGAATAGCTGGTGGATTTATGATTTTGGATATACCTACTTTTTTGAATGGCTCTTAGCTGTATGATTGCAGTATGGACAAAGAGTACAACATATCTAGGATTTTCTGTGGTGTTTTGTTTGCACAATTTCATATAAACACCAAAATAAATTCTGGAAAGCCCTGCTGATATTCCTGATGCTCTTGTTTTGTTGCTGTTTCATTGAAAAAAAAATTCATAATGAATTTTCTCTCTGACTAAACCTTGACCCTGTTTTGTCTTTGAGTTGCAGCCATAACGTTTTTTGGTTTTAGAAGTATCACCTGTATTTATAGTAGTGGATTCGGGAGAAGAATCTAGTCTTATATCTTCAAAAACAGCATGTTTCAGGTTCACACCAAAATATGAAATCCCAGTCTTCTTTTTCACCTCCAAGATTGTAATGTAAGACATGGATAGTTGTTCATAATGGATCATAAAAAAAGCATTTGTGTGATCACCACTAAGCCAAAAGTTCAAATTTGCTAATCCTCCAGTGGACATTTCTAACTTGGTGAAATCTTAAGAAAAAAATCATTAAAAATATTTTCTTGTTGATATGTCTCTTGGTTTTCAACTCTAGCACAGAAAGTGAGACCAATGTGACTCAAGGATTTAAGATGAAGAGTACTAGTGCAGTACAAAATATTTTAACAATTGCTAGTTGAACTGTTAATTTTTAAAATAATATTTCATAATTAATGTTCTTCCCACCAAATCACTTATTCTATTCATTCCAATGTCCTTCTTTCTAATGTACCTCAGCTGGGATCCCGGTGTGACAGATGCTGTACAAACACAAGTCTGAGATGGATCCTACACAAAGAGTTTCCAAGGACAGGCAAAAGGTGGTAGAAAAGCAGCAGCATCATTTGACTACACAAATGGAAAACTTCCAGAGGCAGATGAGGCAGTCTTCCCAAGATCACCCTGGGAACCTCTGGCAAAGCCAAGAGCTGAATTAACATCTCCCGAGTCCTTCAAAGATGACCCTTCCTCACCCCATCAGTTTATTTTCTAATCCAAAGCCAGTGGAAAGAACCCTTTGATTTCAGTGGTGTTTGAACGGAGTCCCAAATGCCCCCCAAAATTCCACTGTTGTTTTCCCAAGCAGCATAAAGATAAGGCTTTATCCAAGAGAAGAGAAGAATTTTAACCTCTACTTTTGTCAACTTATGCCCAGAAGTTCGTTTAAAGCGTGGTAGATCAGCAGGAGCTCCGCGCCCTTGCTGGCAGTCAGTGTACTAAGAAAATGATTTCTTTTTTGTCACTTCTTGTTGTTAGCCATGTCTCACCTGGGTTACATGGATACCATCATTCTCTTTTTTGAACTTTGTGATTTGAATTCAGACATGGGGTTTTTTTTTGCTTATCTCAAATCTTACTTGTATGCAGAGTACTTAAAGGGAAGTCTTTTTCTGACAAATTCGGTGATGCTATTCTTGCTCATCCGATATACAGACTTGAGCATCAAATGTGCAACTTCACTATTACCACACTTATCCCCTCTGGATTATTATACAGTGGAAAGTTTTGAGGCATTTTGGAGTTGAAACAAGACATCACAGCTGTCACAGTATCATCAACATCATTCAACTTTACCGTGTGTAAAGAAGCCCAAACATATGGTTAGACTCTGTAGTGTAAATCTACTGACTTCAGTGAAATTACCTCAGCCATAAATTTAAGCCATTAGTTTCATCTCTGGCAATAAGAAGATCCACTGTACTGATTTTGCATTTTTATCATTCCCATCGAGGCAGTACCCAGAAACCAGCTGAGGCAGAAGCTAAAGTTTGCAGCCCCTATTTCCAAGAAAAGCGAAGACCTGTGCTCGCTGGCTGTTCTATTCCTATTCTAATCCTTGTGCAGTCGCAACATCTCATTCCTGCGTTAGGCAAAAAACCCCAACCCTAGAACCAAACCCAAACCCAAAGGTTGGCTCTGTGTTTTTGTTCTGAATCCTGCCAGCCAAAGCTCTGACCTGGCAGTCAGTCTTCTCTGAGCCCACGCAGCCTGCACAGAAAGGCTTCCCAGCAAACGTTTACAAAGCGTATTGAAATGCCCGTACTCAGTCTGTTTGGTCACCAGCTAATTTATTCTCAGGAGTAAAACCCACACTGGTGAAGTCATCCTCAGTAACTGGGCATCCCGAATGATTTTTTGGACTAAGATTCAAATTTTTTTTGGCATCTGCAAAGATAAAAAAGCTTTCAGGTTTCACTAGGCAGGTTTTTCATGTGTCGTTTGAGATTCCTTTGCATATTTGAAAACTTCTACAGGAAAACTAACTTATGCAAGCATGCTTTTCATCCGGTATGTGTTTCATATGGTTGTTACCCTGATCTAGCTATCCACTATCATTGATTACCATTTTCTCAGCCTTGTTTTCTGTATTCGTCTGTTGCATCCTTTCTGATACTGTTATAAAAGCTTTCCAACTCAGTCTCTCTGCTCAGTGGATGGTTACACCATAGGGCTACCATGGAGTAGTTCCCACATCAGACCTGAGATGCTACTACAACTACAAATGCAGCGGCAAGAGTCTTGATGGCAGCAATGGAAATTTTCATGTCATCCCTGGTATGATTTTACTGCCAGACACATAGAAAAGTCAACCAGGAAATGCCCCGTGCTCGGCCACGGAGGTAACTGACAGGCAGCGCTAAAAGGGCAACGATGGGGGGAGAGCAAGTTACAAGCGGCATTTTCTTGTCACGTTATGAGCTTCTCTCCTATCAAATCAAAGAAGAACAAATGGCCCATTTGTTGCAGAGATGCTGCCCATCTGTGGCTGTGTCTAATCAGAGTTAATTATGGCGAGCTGAGCCTCTGTAATACTCCTGGTCCCGGAGCTCTGAAGGACCCACGGCTTTATTCTGTAGCTTCCACTGCCAACTTCTGGAGCTGCCTATTATCAAGCACCAAAAGGTAGAGATTGTACAGGATCCCTGGCAAGCAACACAAAGCATCCCAGCTTAATACTAAAGCAATGACTAATCAGGGTATCCCAGGAGGAAGCTTTGCAACAGCTCTTGCAAGGGTAATGAGGACAATTTTCATAGCTATGACACTTTAAGCCAAGCAAAAAGCAAGCAATCTTGTTTATTCTTGTTTACTCTCTCCTGGAGCAGCAGGTAACGCAGATCCAAAAGAAAAGGACTCTTCCTGGGAGAAGGATTGTGCCAAGATGGGTTGCAGGATGAACAGCCACGGTTGTTGTTTTATCATAGCAGGACTAATAGGTAAATTCTATTAATTGCTGAATGCTGTTTTGTTTGGCAAATACAGGAAGCAGTTTACATGGCTACGCCGTGCTCTGGTTCACAGTCCTTCTGAAATAGTATTATTGTAACGGGATAATACTGATTAAGGACAGTTCCCTGAGGAAGGAGGGCCTTTTGATGATTGAGTCATTTCCTTTCCCTGCTTGACTTCAGTAAGATAGCGCTTCTCTCACCACAGACACACACCCTTTGTAGCCAGAGACTTCTCCAGCGAGGAGGTCAAAAGCACATGCCTGAGGCTTAGGTGGAAATGCCTGAGCGCGTGAGTCCTAAAGAAAGCACTGAATCACCAGAAATGTGCCAGAAGTCCAAGCAGAGACTATTTTTTCCCCCAGCTATTCTGTTTGCCCGTCCCCTTCCAAAACTACAGGACAATGCTGTCTTTGGCTACACCACTCTGCTGGAATAACCTTTCAACCCTTTAATCTTTGATTTTTGTTCCCATACAGGTTCAGCAAATTCATTTGAAAATAGCGATGGGTTTACCGTCTAAGGAAAGGCAACACCACCTCTGCAAACCACTGAAGTACAGCCTTCTGCTTCTGGATGTGGTCACCTGCCATCGGTGAAAGGCTGACCAAGGCCACTATCTCAGTTAACACAGATCAGAAATCAGAAATAGCAAACGCTGTTTACTCCTGAACTAGAGCAAATTCAGATTAGGGACGTAGAGGGAAAAGATTCCATGTTCCCTTTCAACTGATGGGCACCAACAAAATCCCAGCTCCCAAACCATGCAAGCAGCAGGGGATCCTGGTCATATAGGAATATGGTAGATAAGAGCAACCTTCAGCCTCTCCTCTCTGATTTTTGCCATGGGATATGCTTGAATGAGCTCAAGTCCAACCAGGGCTTAGCAAGAAAATGTCCCTGTTATCGCTTCTGAGCTAAAACTGGGTTCTTCTAAATGTTTTCCCTTTTGAGGTACAGTAATTGCTCTCCGATTAGGCAGGAAACTGTACCAGCATTATTGCTCTAAAGGAGCCAGCGTTATCAAAAAACAACACATCAGGGCCTGTCCTCACAGGAAGGGAATCATAAGTAATCAGCAGTGCTATAATGCAATTGGCTGCTGGTCCCTCCGCGCCGAGGGGACAGAGCACAGAAAAAAAGCATTTTAGGACTTTTTTTTGTGTCCAAAGTATTTTAAAAGAGCCCTGGTTCCTCTTTGCCTCCCTGCTTGGCTTCTCCAAACATTGCTGTGTTTCCTCAACGGAACATAAAAAAACCCCTTGGTGTGTGCAAGAACGCAGCGTGAGGTCCTTCCACCCAAAGGGTTCTTTTGCAAACAGGTGCCATCCCTTCCCTGAACGCTCCACCAGTTTGTACTGGGAAAGCCACCCTCATTGGGCAGTGTTAGTCAAGGGGAAGAACTGCCCTGGCGTAGCAAGATGATGAAGATCCTTGGGTGATGCAGTTCCTACACTTTATTCCCTTTCAGGTTTCCTCCCTTGGAAGCTGTTGATAAGAGATAGGTATGCCACAACCTCTGTGAATACGGTACAGGGGCAATGGTGGAGGTACGGTTGGCTTTCTTGTAAAACTAGTTGACATAATGGCCTCTTAACATTGTCCAAGTGGTGAGATGGCTTAATTTCATCTACTCTCCATCCTGGGGTACATCAATATCATTTGATTGTTAGACTGACCAGGATTTACACATCCAGCCATCCATCCATCCATACATCCATCCATACATAAACACACCTACCCGCCCCTACGTACACTCTACGAGAACTGTGCAGAGTACTTATATTTGGATTACATAGCAAGAGCCAGCCTGCTCTCACCCTGTTCTACAAAAGGAAACAGAAACGTTTAATTTGGTTAATAAAACAGAATCTGACTGGAAAACTCACCTCTTCTTTTAAGCAGAATCTACTGCAGTGCCGTTTTGCTCTGCTTTTACTAGCAGTGTGTTTTGGGATTGGTAGGGATGTGCAGAGATGGGTTCTACTGCTAATCTGTCCAGGTTCCTCACTGTGTCTTCAGATCAGATCCTTTTCTTTTTTTTAAGCAATATTTACTAGTCCAGCAGTAAGAATCAGAGATATCAGGAACCCAGGAAAACGGCTGCATCTGCCAATGTTCGTTTTGATGGCCGTTGCAGAGTATGTTCTCGTCCCAACACAGATGAAGAGGGATGGTCGCTCATCACTCATTACAATCTCAGAGTGACACCGAGGTCGGTCACAAAGGGAGCGCTTCATAACACTACACTGAAGCCTCAACACCACGACTGTCTAGAATAGACAGACTTCTACAGAAGGGTAAAAAAAAGTCAGTCCTCAGGGCTGGTTGTGTGAGAAAATGTCAGGATTTTAATTGAAGTAGACAAAGCAATGGCAATGACAAAGACAAAGCGATGAAGAAACCCACCCCCACGCACCCCCCAACAAAATGCAACACTACCCCCCTAGAAGTATCCGTGAGAAAAAAGAAGACAGCAGGTAACAATTTCAAACTCACCAAGTTTCAAACTCAAACTCACTTGAACATCTGCTGAAAGTGACATCTGAGATTTCCAAAAAAGGGATTCATAGGTGTTTTCATAATTTTTTTCTACCATGATTAGCGTCAGTGAGCGGGCTTCAAATAGTTGGTTGTCCTGCTAGAGTAGTTTCCCGGGATGGGAATACTGCTTGAGCCCCTCAGACCTGCAAAATGCTGCTCGCAGGAGTCCCCAGTTTCTCAGCACCGGGCGCAGGACTCTACTGCTGCCCATCTTGGGTAACCTGGTCCCCAGACACCAGTTGGTTCTGGAGAGACGGCCAGGGAGCATAGGATGGAGTCAAGGGAAGACAGGTCAGAAAGGGTTTCCCGTCTTGGTGGAACACAGATGGGGACTTCTAGGTCCCACCCTGGTCAGGTGGGTCTGGGGACATGGGGTGATGGTGAAGGAGAAGCTGTGAAATTTGTGAAAACAAATACAGGGGAGTCTCCTGGAGAAGAATTTTAATAGCTGTTTCTACTCAACTGAGTCTGTCATCGGCACAGACCTTCTGACGATCCCTGATGGATCAGAAAAGGAAGTAATAAAAGAAAAAACAAAAAAATCTGTCAATGAACCATTTTGGAATGTTCCAATATTTTGCTGTTTGGCGAGTTTAACTGCGGGTAACAAAAAGGAAAATATGAGAGCCTTGAGCTGTCAGAGAAGAGGCTGGAAAATCAGATGGTGTCAGGGAGAAAGCTCACAACGTTTTGTGCTTATCATCTGTCCACAGAAATAGAAATATTTGCCCTTCTATCTCTACTTTTCCTGTCTGTTTTTTCCCATCTATTATACGTGGAAGTGCTCACGGCTTAGTTGAGCCTCCGTACTAGCATGGTGGCAATATGCAAAGGGATGTGATCGCATCCCCCAGTCCCGCATCCCCCACGCAACCTCTTAACCTCCATCTCAGGAGCCTGGGCTGCTAAGAGTTCACAGACACGGAGTCTGAAGAGCCAGAGGAAGAACATCCTCTTTGCCAGGGAGTCACGATTTCCCATTGGGTCTGATCTAGGGGTCATCGTCCTTCAACCTTGGCGGAAGGCTTTTACCTCAAGGGGTATTGCGCGTACCGAGTTGCGTTTACATCTCCGTTGCTCTCCCTGAGCTGACTTTTGTCGGTTCGGTTGTTTGTTTTAGTGGTGATGTTTTTAAATTGAAGCCTGTGTGCCCAGAAGGCACATAAAACAAGAGGCTTTTAAAAGCCAGAGGATAAATAAAACACAACCTTGAATAAACAACAGGCTTTTGTCCTAATTTCCTTCCATTCCTTAATGGATACTGATAAACTATCTGAATTTCTCAGTGTATTAATGCCACAATGACAGTAATACGAAACCCACAACCTCACAATAGCAATTATTTGACCAAATCGCTAGCTTTTAGCCAAGCAATTGTTTCATTCAAAGTGTTTTGTAGGCTATCATGGTCTTACCACACTGCTCCTTTCCCTACCCCATCATAGACTATTTCAGCGAGACACATTTATCGAAGAAAACTGCTAGACTCACTTGGGACTAATACATTTCATAGAAAAAAATATCTTGTTTAATCAGATAAGAGCGTGCACATCATGTTTCATTACTGATTTTATACTGTTACCAAATAATACTGCTTAATTTCTGGATCAAAAGTAGCCTTGGTATGTAAGACACTGGCTAACAGAAGTATTAATACTTTATATTGCTTTTTTCTTCCTATGCAGAGCAGCAACAAAGTAAAGACGTATTATTTTCAGGACCTAGGAACATGTTTCTGAGTAAAGTAAGAGAACTGGAGAAAGATGCCAAGGAGAAAGGAGACTTCTTTGGGAAGTGGACTCACACCAGGTTAAGCGTAGTCCATGTCGCTGCTTTTGTCAGCCACCACTTCAGGTCTGGGTATTCCAGAGGAACCAACTGGTCCCAGTTTTGCAAACAACTGAGGTGTGAAGAGGAGTTCTCAACATGGGCTGAGCTGAGACCCTCGCGCAGCAGCAGAGATCGTAACTACCATATGAACCACAGGCGAGTTATGACAATGACATTAAACTCCACATTTTCCTAGAGCCTCTTGGTGACTGTCCCAACACAGCACATGCTTTGGCAAGTACCCCTGTCCCCGTATGACTGCCAGCAACCCCTATTTCACCCTCCTCGTCCCACACTGGTGTATCTGCAAAACTATCACCACACAGCTCCATTTGTGCCTGTTGTCCTCTACGGTTACTGCCACCGTGACAACATTTTCTTTATTGTTTCTGGCCATTCAATCATAGAATCATAGAATCTTCATGGTTGGAAGGGGCCTTTGAGATCATCGAGTCCAACCATACACACACAAAAAAAAAACCCTCTACAATCTCTGTCCCTAGAGCATGCCCTGAAGTGCCGAATCTACATGTTTCTTAAATACCTCTAATGCCCTGGGCCATTCTGGAAGACTATGGTTAATTCCTCCCTTCACCCAGGTTTGTGTATGTATGTATTTTTTTAAGGTGAGGGTGTTGAAACTCTGGCCCAGGTTGCCCAGAGAGGTGGCAGATGCCCCATCCCTGGAAACGTTCAAGATCATGTTGGACGGGGCTTTGAACAACCTGATCTAGTTGAAGATGTCATTGCAGGGGGGTTGGGCTTGATGACCTTTTCAGGTCCCTTCCAACTCAAACTGTTCTACAGTTGCCAATCTATGAGTGCTAAGACATACGTGCTAGTGCTAAATAAATGCCCAAACCTGTATGTAAGTGCAAGGACTGCTCCTACACGAGCGTCTCCCAGTATTTCACTGGCACTGCAAGTAACAAGGCACCTTTTTAGCACTTCAGTTCAGTGGGAATTAGAGCCCGAGACACGGATTTCTGCTTCCAGCAGCTGCAATCCCTGAGTCCACTCGCCCCTTTGTGCTCTAGACTCTGTACCAAGGGCAAGTCAAAACAGACCAACCACCCACCCAGCGTTTTGTTTTGAGAACATTCCCAGGGCAAGTCACACCCAATGCATTTTTCTTTCTGAAAGTCTCAGAACAAAACAAGGCCGTGCTGGATAACACAAACACACGCACACTGAAGGCAGCCAGAAATAGGCGGCAAGCAAAACACATTTACAGAAAAATACAACTTTGGGCAAGTCTAGACACAGACAGCATTCACTTGGCGTGTGTATGCACTTAATGTTTATTGCTTGGCAATGGGCTACATGGTAGAAAAAGTGTTTCTTGTCTGTATTGATCCACTCACTTCTGTTTATTTCAGGACAGGTATAACTTTTACCAAAGGGCGGTGATAATTTTCACAACCAGACTTCACTTTGCTTCAGAAACAAGCAAAGCATCAAAACGGGGCAATTCGTAAAAATACATTAAAACATTGCACATAAAATGAATACACACCCAGGAATGAACGCCGAGAATTCAGAGACAAATGGAAAGCACAATAATTTGCTACGAGAGAAGCACATGAGCTTCATACTAAATAGCAGTAATATTGGCCCACCTATTGGTTTTCCCTGAAGGCTTATTTTCTCATTTAGCAAGAAGCCAGACCTTACATCATCAGAAACTCAATCTCTGAGCACCCACGTGAGAATCAAGCAGGGTATGGATTCAAGTATCGGAGACAGTGTGGGTTTCTTTAACTCTGAGTTTAGAGAATAAAAAGGAGAGGATCTCAGCTTCTGCAACGTCAGATAGGCTGGGAAAAAAAAAAGAGATTTGTAATCTAAAATTAATAAACATTTCAATCATGAAGGCCAATTAAAGCTCTCGTATGCTCAGGATGGACCCAGAACAAAAAGAAATGGGAGTTGAGCTTTCCTCTTCCAGTCACGAGCGTTTTCTCCCTCATCCCTGCAAGCGTCTCGGACGCTGCAGCGTGCCTTCGGTTCATCCTCGGGAGCTGACGGCAGACAGCACGGCACAGGATCAGGTCTGTGAGCGGCAAGCCTGGCTCTGTTATGATGAATTCTCGCCGTTATAATGATTTGGAGAAAAATATTGTTCGGGGGCTACATAAACAATTTTAATTGGCTCAGGCGCCCAAAATGTGCTTTTTTTGTTTGGCTGCCAAGGTTGCTTTCTCGCTTGCTAATTATGTTTCACTTTAGCTTTCAGCAAAAACAGGAAATAAAGCATCCATTACTCGAATGACAACTTTTCAACAGGCCAACATTTCAACATCTATTGTGTAATTTCCGACCTAGAGCCAGCTGGGAGCTAAGTGCCTTTAGAACCATACATCCCCTCTTACAAGGGCCTTATCAGCCCCCCCGTGCTCCTAAATAACAGGGCACAATGTTTATGAGGCTGAAACACCGGCCGGAGATGTTTGCCGCTGCTACCCCATGCCCCAGGAAACCCCCTCTGTAACACAAGATTTCATGAATCCTGCAGAAGAACATCTCAAGAGGTTTTTGCTTTCTCCCGTGGGCTGGCTGGCAGCCACCCCCTCCATTGCTCTCTGACTGATCCCCATTTCATGGCGTTTATTTTCCTCTCTGCCATAGGCAGTAACAGGTTTCTTCTGCTCAAAAAGATAGCTGGTAGCTCAAGTCAATGCAGCAGGGGTTCAATATTCACCTGCTGCTGGTACGGAAGATAAAAGATGGAGAGAAGAACCGTCACCCCTGTGTCAAGCAGCCCTTGGCTTTATTGAGCCATCAGTCCAACTCGATGGTTCATTTTCTTCATGATTGTGTTCAAACCAACTCTTCGTGTCCTTTAGGAAAGCTCAATATAAAGGTATTTGCAACTTTAAATTATCATCATGCAGGTCAGTGGACATGGAACCTGGTACAAACAAAGCATCCTCAAAACTGTGCTTACAGATGTGGGTTTTTTTCTTATGTAAACTCTCTGACATAAACATTGTGGATTTACCTAGTATGTCTGCAAATCAAACTGCCAAGATCCTAGAAAGAGATTAAAATATAGTCTCTCCTCCTTTACATGCAAATATGGTGGTCCCAAGCCACAGCACCAGCAGAAGAGGGCTGGACTGAGGAGGGCACGCATTTTCCTTTTACATCTCTGTTTCTTTAGTGCTGATATTGATTCTAAGCTCTGATGTATTTTGGGGGTTGTTTTTTAACAAGTCTTGTGAGTTAGGTATTTCCCCGCCCCGAGACGCCCGGCCTTTTGTCGTTTCAAAACATACTATCCAAACCACCTGGAACAGTTGCTGTGTGCCATTTCCCAGCTCGGGTGGGGAGAAAAAGCTGTCACTCCTCTTGTTCAGCCAACTGAGCTGTAATTGGCAAAGCAAGCGATAGGTATATACCACATTGTGGGGGTGAATGAGGATGCCCTTTAAATTACCTATAAAACCCTTTGATTCAAACTGCTGATGTTGCCATAGGCAATTTGCTAAGCTTATTGATCATCTTCTGTTTAAATTAAAGTTTGATGTCCTGGAACAGGCTATTCAGCACAGAGAGCTAATGGGATGGGATGAGATACAGGGAGCGAGCGAAACACATGCACACAGGGGAAATGGATTGTGGTCAAAAAGAAAAAAGAAAAAGAGGGTTATATATGCTGAATAGGTTCCATGGGTCAGTTAGCAAGAAATATCGTGGTGATAAAAGAGTCCAGCATGGATATCGAAGGTAGGGGCTTTGCTGTGTGATTAAAGGAAAATGGGCAGCTTGTTAGAAAACTAAAATTTCAGAGAAAGGAGGTGGAAAAGAGAGCGTTAAGATTTACTGTAAAGGTGTGCATACAAGCTTAGTGATTTCCGCCAGAAATTCAAGCTCCCCCAAGTTTTTGGTGAGTTGGGTTGATGGGAGCCAGTACAGGCAAGAGCTGGTGGACTCCAGGTGAATGTTGGCCAAGGCAGCTTGGAAGAGGTTGTCCCTAATAGCAACCCTCTGGCTGCGTGTCTGTTCTTTCCATCTGTCAATCAATCATACAATCATTCAAACTCAAGCAAAATAAAAGCTTTAGAAGGAACTAAAATCAGGCTTTCATAAAGAACGAAATGTGCCTTGCTGAGCTCTACCCAGCGGGACTGGAGCTTTTTTTTTCCCCATGAAAATCTAGCTTGATTTCATGGTCTTAGACTAATTGTCAAACTTCTAAATATTTACGTTTCACAACACCGCACTTGTCCTGGCATTAATGAAGCATACACACTTGCAGAAGGACTATCAAGATAAATTCTGTATTTGAGTTGCCAAAGGTGTAACTGAGAGCACAATTAAACTCACTTTAAACTGGGAAATTGTGAAATCAGTCTTCCCATAGAAGAATTGAATCCTGCAGAGCTGTTAAGCAGGGGCCACTGGTGGAATGGTTTGTGAAGTCTTCATAAACCAGGATTTCTGTCTAAGCTATAGAAAAAGGATTGCAGCAGTGCTGAGGTTGTACAATGTGTGTCCGTGGATGAAGAGGTTTTATTACTTACCCAAGAGGTGGGAGGACAGCAGCTACTCCTAAGCTTATAAGTACAAGCTAGGACTGCGTGAAGATTGAGTAAATTTTGCCCATGCCGACTAGGAAGTCATTGGATAACCCCCAAAGCTCATTAAAGCTGAAATAGTCTTGGTAAATAGTGGTCCTGCGACATGTTTGCTGGCAAAATCTCCTGGAGATAAACTGAGTGCTGCTGTTGATTTTAGTAGGAAATTGTCAGACGCTCTCCTTTTTCTCCAATAGTGCTGTAAATATGTAAGCCAATGATTCCTTTAAAAAGGAAAGGCCTACAAGAGATGGACCTACTTATGAGCCATCTAAGAATCCAGGATTTTTGCCTGTGACTGAGCCCATCCACTCGGCAGCAATTACAGGACACGTCAGCAGCTTTAACTTGCTGTTTGGGGTGAGGATCTTGTTCCTCCATGCTGAAAGCCACTGAAGGGACCTGTAGACTTGGTCTTGCCTCACGTGTGCACTCTAAATGAAGAAGCTCCCAAGCTGCATCTCTACATTCCGTTCTTATCTATTTCTGTTCTCATCTGGGGGTAGTTGTGCCTACTGAAATCATTCCTCTTTGTGACTTGCTCCCTGGGCTAAATCCTCTATGTCCTGAATGGTTTGGGTTGGAAGGGAACTTTAAGGTCACCTAGTCCAACTCCCCTGCAATGAGCAGGGACATCTCCAACTTGATCAAGCTGCTCAGAGCCCCGTCCAATGTGACCTTGAAAGTTTTTAGGGATGGGGCATCTACAATCACTCCCACTTCACTGCAGCTGAGGGGAAAAGTGGCCTTGGAATCTTAAACCTGGTCAGGTCACAGATGCTGGGAAGCAAACATTTAAGCTCTCACCCAGAGCAGAAAAAGACTGTCTCCTCTAAATTTACATTTTATTTCAGCAAATAAAATCTTTGTGGGAAAACTAGTCATGTAAAAATGCAACAGGAGCAAAAGACTTGTAGCCCTAAACATCTATGGTCAGATATCGAGCAAGTTTCCACACCCAACCAATGCGTTTCGCGCTGTTCACCCTCTTTTGGCCACAGCAGAAAGGCTGTACTTTCTCCGAATCTGCAGGAAATCAAGCCCAGGTGTTGCTCATGGCATTGAGAAACCTGATTTCCCCAGCCTGGAGAGCAGCGGGCGAAGCTGGAGTCCTGGGAAGAGGGCGTGGAAAAAATGGGAGAAGTGCTGCCAAGGAAACCCAACTATCTAGATCTTCTGGGAATCACAGCGCAGACTGTGTGGCGTGGAAAGGTGGTTTTACAATCTCTGCTGCGTTTTGTGTCGCTGTGGGGTCCAGGCTTGTCCTCATTATAATTGTAGTCATCTTCTCTCCTGCTTCCAGTCAGTCCCAGCAATAGCTTGTGTTGTTGCGAAGAGAGGGTTTTTGCTGTTAGGGAATGATGGCCCTATGTCTGATCCCGATGCTTCTGTTACAGCAGCAAACGGAGCGGTCCCACGCTGCTTTTCATTTGGCTTGGAAAGCAACAGGAACAGGAGGAGGGAAGAAACTCTGGGAGTAAAGAAATGGAGACTTGTGACAGCAGCAATATGTCCTACTTTCCTTCACCTAAAGTAGTGAAGGTGAGAGGCAGAGGTTTACCAGGAAAGCAAGGCAGAAATAAGAAATACCAGTTGCATAGTTCATAGCCCCCCTCTGCTCATACGGCCCCCGGAATTACTCAATGGCTCCATACCTCACTTTGCTGCTTTGTGTCTGTTCTCTATAAACACAGAAAACGGTGAGGTTTAAACCATTAACCCTTCTTTGCTGTGAGAAACTGGGGAAACTCACGGGCAAATGTTTCATCCATTTTCTGATACAGGTCCAAGAAGCCCGAATGACCCAACCGCAGCCTAAGCCCTGGCCCGCAGATGTTTTACAGCCATCAAACCCTCACCCCTGATATATGTGAGCCGGTACCCAGCAAGTTGTGGTGCCCGGGAAGAGCTATCGCAGGAAGCCATCTGTACAGAGGCAGCCTTTGCAGGAAACCCAGCCAGGCCAGCAACCATTTATTATTATTATTTCTCTCCCTGACGGTTTTCTCCTTGACACTTTCCCTAAACGACGCCGGGGAGGAAGTAAGTTGTCAATTGAAAATCATCGCGTATTATTAGCCCTGGAATGTGAGGTACTTTAGTTAAGAAACTGATGCGTAACAGATTTGCATTTATTTCCTGTAGGCGTAGTTAACAGGAAATCTATTTGTAATAGAAATAATTAGAAAAACTACAGCGGGCGCTTTTAGAATCATAGGATCATTTAGGTTGGAAAAGACCTTCAAGATCATCGAGTCCGACCGTCCGACTTTTCCTGAGAAGAGTAATTTTTGCCTGGCCAGAAATTCGTGCTCAGTGTTTTGGTGAATTCTTGAAAACACAGAAGGGTTAGAAAGAGGGCTGAAGAGAATAGGGAAAAAAAAATCAATTAGTGGACAAAGTCTGACAAAAGCTTTAAACAAGTCCCAGAAAAGCAATAGTGCAGAATGCACCTGCAGGATCTCAGCGGACACTCTCCTAAGAAAACAAAGCCAATCCCACCTTCCGAATTGAAATGATGTCTTTTCCATGGCTAAATAGTGACTGAAATGGCCGTTAATTCTACAACTCCCACCGGGTGGTGGGTGGAAAATACAGAAAATGATGCCGAGATTGCAAACTATCATATAGTTCATAACTGTCATTGAAATACTAGGGCAGTCATCCCACCTTGGAAATATTTTTCCTCTGCCCAGGCCACTGGCTATATAATTATTATATTTCCTATTATGTAAAATGACCAAAATATCTTTAGAATATTCCCTCAGCAATTGTTATTCATAAAAATCTTCCTAGGTGGAAACTGTAAACCTATAAAATAAATCTAAAATTTAAAAAATGCTAAATCTATAAAACAAGGTTTACCAATTCAATGTAGACAATGTTATTTTAACATTCTGGTGGTTCTATTTGTGTTACCTTTAAAAAAAAGATCGTAATTCAGCCTTTCCCCAAACATAAACTTTAAGTAAGCTTGAAGTATGTCATTTCTGCCATACTCTGCTGTGGGGAAGACCAGTAGATTTTGGAGCCAGCCTTGTGTTCACCCTGCTACGAATGGCCTCAGGTTGGTCACAAACTCTAAACTTGGGCTGGCTCAGAGGTAGAAGGAGAAATGATGCCTGCTCAGCAGCGGCAAAAGCTCCTAGCTCAGAATAACTCATCCTAGCAAAATCACACGTTTGCCAGCTGAGCGTGTTTCACCCAAGTAAAGCTGGAAGGAGCTCCTCCAGAAGACGCTTAAGGTTTCAGCTGTGGCTACAAAATCAGTGTTTTGCTGGTACGGCGTGACGGGATAGGCAAATATTCCCCATTTAGGTCTGTCCCAGGTTTCCCGCTCAGCCGGTAGTAAACAGAAAATCAGACGTCAGGAAAGCAGTGAAGAAATCTCTGAGTCTAAAGGGGAATCTCCCAAAGCAGAGACCCCTCCAGTGAACAGGAACCCTGGGGATGTTCCTACCCTGCGACAGCACCCGCAGCCCTCGCCGGATAACCCAGCGGCAGGGCAGGGGGGCAGAAATTGTGCAATAAGTTCAATCGGCGCTGAAACGAGGAAGGAAATAATGTGTTAAATGATTTAATTTTTTAAGTTCGCTGTGTTCCTTACAGATAGACCTAGAATCGGAGCTGATTATAGTGCCTTGTTTTGATTAACGGAGAGAGATCTAAGACAGAGACATTTCTATCAGTTTCAAAGAGTTGTCACATCTTGTATTTCATTTTCATAGTGGGGTCAGGAATTCAAAGGACATTTATCTGTCATTCTTTATAGCTAAAAAATGATTCTTAACGATGCTAGTTTAATGCTAGTCAACTCCACTGACCTTACATTTCCTATACTTCAGTGCAGTTACTCCAGATTTACACCAGTGGAAGCAGGTACACTTTATCCGACACTAAGTGAATTTACAAGCTTTAAGTAGTCTGTAGATGCTCGTTCCACTTCTTGGGGAGTTAGATGGAATTTATAGGCAATCAATTATTTTAGTTGGGTTTCAGCTCTGCATATTCCATCAGTCAGGTTTGTGGTGTAACACAGCCAGAATTTGGAGGTTAATGGGCCAAGGGCAGTCTCAGATGCACCCGGGGATGCTGTTGAGATCTGGTCCTCCCCCAGACCATCACTCCTTCTGCCGCTGCCTGACAAATCCCGGCACCTCTGCACTGCCGCAGGAGATTAAAGCAACATTTCTTTTGTATTACCCAGTAATCTTTATGCTTGGTGGTAAAGTTAATGTACGGGATTGTCATTCAACTCATTTCACACCGGCTGCCAAAGAGCCTTCAGAGCACAATGAGGTTCTGTCGCTACCAGCCTAGAGCAGATCTGAGCCAGCAATCCGGAGGTAAAAGCATCGCACACTCACCCGTTCCTCAGTTTCAGTGCAGAAAGCAATCGCTGGAGAGCAAACGCAATCACCATTGCCTCTAAATGAATCATTAAAAAGCATCGAGGATTCCTGATGCTCAGCCCTGTCGCAACTACTAGAAAGCACCTCCACCCCCCGAAGTCTCTAATTCTCGGCAACTGCAACTCTCTTGAGGCTTAGTGAAAGGGGAAACGGGGGAGAAATGTCTATGAGACAGCTCCGTTCTTTAGTGAGTGTGTTCCTTTTAATAAGGAATGAAGACAGGCTCACAGAGCCTATTAGCTGTTCCACATACACATTCATCGGGAAGGGGAATTAGTTTCTGGCGAGCACACAGACGCTGGGTAATACAAAGGCAAGACTCCTTTAATCTTCTGCAGCAGTATAGCGGTGTCCGGGATTGTCAGAAGCTGCAGGAGGAGTGATGGCCTTGTCACTGACAGCCTTCTAATTGGGTAGTAGAAAGCAGCTCTAAAGGATGTGTTTGTGCCAACAAGTGTGGCTTGACATCAAGAAGGATCTGCTGGGGAACGGAGAGGGGGAGGACAGCGGTACCGCAGTGCTGGATGCTGTCCGAGCCCAGCAGGGCTTGGGCCTTACAGCCAGCAGAGCTTGAGCGTGCTGAGGTTACCCATAGCTGGTGGAAGGCTACGGCAGAGAAGATGATGTTTGGCTGGAACCAGAAACAATCGGAAGCCGATGGCCTGGCTCCTCTGCCAAAAAGGGGTCTCTGTGTCCTGGCGATGAGGCTCAAGCTCACCAATTGCCAAGATGGGAGACACTAGAGCTGCAAACACTTGAAAGCGTACGCCCACCGTGGGTTTGTCCACTGGTCACCCAGTTCTCTCGCTCTGTACTGCATAACCGCCCAGTTAGCATTCCCATGCTACCTGCCGCATTGCTGGGATCCAGCAACCTAGATCCACCAGGACCTCCTGTGTCGGCCCCTGCTTCTCCAAATGTACTACAAAGCAGCAGCAGAGCCAACAGAAACTTCCAACTGGAAAACACAGGCAACTTTCTAACCTGCCTTCACTTAAATATTAACAGGAGATGCTGAATAATTCCACCTTGAGACCTTGATGGCGCTCGTCTGAGAGAACAAGTTGGTGGAGGCTGGCTGATACGTATGTGATGTGAGTTGCTGCACCAGTGCGTCACTGGGCTTAGTTGACTCTAGAACTAAGTCAACGGGGAACTGAAACCACAGTTTAATCCGAAAACGCTCAAGCCTTCTCTAAATATAAATAAAGGCTGAAGAACTCACTGCCTGAAATATCTGGAGAGCTGTAGCAGAGGTGGGATGGGAGAGGCACCTGGCCTTAGGTGGAGGCTCCGGCCGGAGCAGAAGATGCAGGCAAGAACACCCAGGCTTCTTCAGGCTTTGCTGTTGTTCCTGCTGACCAGGAAGAGAAGCCGCAGCTTTGTGGTGATAATTTGAGTAGATGACGTCAGTGAAGGAGTCTGAAGGTCCCAAAAGGGGCTAAGAAATTCGAAAGGAAATCTCCAGGGAAAGGTCCACTCCAGAGCTGTCTATTGTTCTCCTTCTGAGTGTATTTCCAAACAGAGAGTGGTCCCAGCCGTGCTTCCAGCGGCACCAAGTCCATACAGAGCTTCTGACGGTAACAGCAGAGAAGCAAAAATTAGCAATGGGTGATGGGGACCAGATGGGGTGGGAAAGGACCAGATAGTCTGCCAGCAAGCCTCCCAGCATCCCAGCTCTCCCCCTTTGGCATGCCTCTGACTTCTCCACGTCTTGCCAGAGCACGGAGGTGGCACTGCTAATAGCTGCGGAGGTGCCCCAGGGATGAGGCGGGTGCTTCAGAGCCATAGCGGGTGCAGAGAGCAAGGAGGCAGGACAACGGGCAGCTGCCAGCAGCAGATTCCCCCATGGGTCGCACGCTGCAACCCAGCAAAGGCAAAAGGATCGCACCAGGATAACTTCAACCCTCGTAGACAAGATTATTTAAAAAAACGTGTCAGGATTGATGAATACTCCAACAAACAGCAGAGTCTGATAGGGCCACTGTAAAGAGGAGATGTGAGGAGATGTCGTAATGGCGTGGAAAGATACCAGTTGTGCTGGAACCAGCACCGTTTTCTCATTTTAATGGTGTTTACCCGCAGACTGGTGTCTGCGGAGGGAAAGCCAGACAATTCATACCCAGAGCATTTAGAGGTAGCTAATAATTTGGTCAATGGTGGAGTGCAGCATGTTTTCCTAACATCTGTGGTAGCGGGAAATTTACCCAGCCAATTTTCTCCTCTACCCCAGTCACAAAGGGAGATCACTCCAATTATTTTTCAGGCAGAATTAGGGCTGATGTTTACCATTATCTCCCTGGTAACCCTCTTCTCATGACTACATTATGCAACGTAATTGTAAAGCCGCCTCAGCTCACTGGGGTTATTATTAAATGCACTCTGCTTCTTTTTTTTTCCCAAGGTCAAGGTTAATAATTAGGTGGTGGGTATGCCTGTGGCAGAGCCTTGTTATGTAGAAAAAAAAGAAGCAATTTAAAGGATGCATCAGACATTCCCAAGTGAGGAAGTTTCTGCGGAGCGTTAGAAGATCTGCTGAAGGTGGGCCAGCAGAGCAGGGTGAATTAGTGAACATGACGTGGTCCAGCACGCCGGCCTATGGATGAGGCTTGGACAGACTCGCGGTGTGAAGCACGTTAGATGAATTTCTAAGGGGAACGTGGGAAAGCAGGTGATGAGATTCAAAGCTGAGCTCCAGCGTCTGAAATGAAGAGGTGAACGCGACTCCTCTGTGCTGCAGTTTTTAGTTGAGCTGGTGGAGCAGTAGTGAATTGAGCTGTTTGTTTTTCTTCTGGATGTTTTTTTCCCAAAGGTCCGTGGTTCTTGCCCACGATGTGTAAGCACATTATACAGTTCCCAGGCCGTGTATTTTTGAGGGTGTGCATGTGCGTTGGGATGCATCCACTCAGCAGGAGGTCTCACTGTTTCCTTGGCCAGTCAATGGTACCTCCAGCAATGCCAGACATGGCGGCGATTTGCCTGGTTGAAGTTCAGAGGCTGGAAAAGGAGGATGCTGCCAGGAACAGAGAAACTGAGGCGCAAAGTCTTGCCCAAGTGAGTTCTCTACTCAGAGGCAGAGCGGGAAGCAAACCTCATCTCTCCTATCTGCTGCCCGCTGCCCGTTAGACCACTCTGCCTCCTTGGTGGCACCAGGATGGCCCTGTGAACTAGGTGACGCCAGACCTACTCATTAGAACGACCTCCTATTATGTTGCATTTGGGAAGATGGCTTTATCGCGTGTTAAAGCCCCGGAGGGAATTAAAAGCAGAAATAACAACATTACACAGGGGAAGAAGAGGACTGATGTATTCCTGGAATGATGTTAGACCTTCTGGTGTGTTGCCAGCTAGTGCCAAGGTTACTCCCGCTACCTGGTGACTCTCCCAGATGACAACATGAAATGCGCCTTGGCTCGAGCCAGCAGTAAGCTTAAAAAGCTACTTTGGTTTGGGAAACAGCTTGGAAAGCAGCAAAAGATGAAACTACGTGACAGGCAAGTCTGTATGTGTCTCTGTGGGTTTACAAATACGTGCATGCAGGCAAAAATGTATAATTATACACACATTACCTATACACGCACGTACAAATGTGTGTGTATATATAAAAATAAATAAACAAATAAATATATCTATACATACGTGTGCATGTATATATAAACAGGGGCGACTGAGCTGCAGTTTCTGGTTGGTCTATGACTCCCTCTGAAATTTTCCCCGAGGGAATTGCTTTCCCAGTCACCAGTTATTTTCTAAACCAAAAGTATTTGCGGGTCCAACTCAAAGCCCATTTCGGTTCAGATACGTCTCTCCTCTGACGCGTGTTTGTTGGGATGAGATATTTAACACCAAAGTAAAGACTGTCCCCAGTGCCCTATTGGGGTGATTCCCATGCATAAGCATAGGAGAGAGTCCTTACCGTGGAAAAAGGCAAGATTAAATGAAAGGACTATACTGTAGGGCAGTAGCCTTGTGAAAGCAGTAGCCTTATGAAGACCATGACAGGGTAATTGGATGTGGCTTGTGTGCCAGGCAGCAAGGGCTCGATGGGAGCGAGAGAAATCAATAAGAGAAGAGAGAGGAAACGGGGAGGGGGAACCTTTCACATTTTTTGCAGCAAAATATCCCTTCATCTGCCTGCCTGTAACTTACTTTTCATCATCCGTGGTGTGACCTGCAGTCGAAGATATCTCTCAGCTACAAACACAGACTTGGTGGTTTGGGTTTTTTTTTTTTTTTCATCTTTGTTGCTTGTCGAAGAAAATAAGGCAAAACAAAACTTTGTAACTGCTCAAACTTCTTTATGCACCAGGCTTCTTATCTACCATCTGGACCCCACAGTCCCAGGGCAAACCTCACCCCGAGTGTGGTTTTTATTGTTCTGGTTTGTTTTCCTCCAGTTCAAAGGAAAGGTTAACCCCCAAAAGAGAAGTGCGTCCTTGGTCAGGAGCCTTTAAGTTCTCTGAATCACACTTTACCAAAAGGCTCTAAAGTACGTTCAAGTTCGTGCATGTGGTCATCACTGGAGGAGGACTCTTTATCCTCGCTATCACCACCTCTGTCCCCAGGAACGTTAGAAAACATGCCAGCTAGGAGAAAGATGTGGAGTCTTTGATATGACAAAACACACCCAAAGCAGCACCTGTGGAGCCTGCACAGGCCAGAACAGAAATTACTGGCTAAAAAAGAAATTTCCAGATCCATGCAAAGGCAATAAATACATTTGGGTTTTTTTCTTTGAATTATGTGGTGCCTTTGATATCGTTAGTATTACGTAGTGGTGGTATGAGTAACTATTGCTATGGCATTGCTTCTCCAGTGGCATAGTCAAATGTCCTCAGCAGTAGCGGGTTTATGTTCCTCCTCAAGTATTCTGTGCTCAGGGTCTCAACTTGTTCTAGAGCGTCAAAGCCATGTTCAAAAAACCCAAACCAACCCAAACTTTCCATTTCTTTAGAGCATCACCCAAAGGGCTGGCGTGTCAAAGCTTCCATCCAGCGTGTGGAGGGAAGGAGGTGAGTTCTTCCCTTTTGTAAATGGGTAAACTGAGGAATGGAGAGGAGCGGTGGTTGTTCTAACACCAAATGGTGGGTCAGTGGCAGAACATAGCCCAAATCACAGAAATCCTTATTCCTCTTTGCCACCTTTCGTGTTAATCATTCACCTTTAGCCACGGTCTTGACTTTTCTGTCCCACGGAAAGCGTTAACAGAAAATCGAGTCCACCATCACTGAGATTTAATTCTTGTACCTATGCAGAGACTTCAGTCTTCATAAACCATATTTTAGGCAACCAGCATCACCAACTATTAAGGGCAGCGAAGTTAATCTTACTGAACACAGACTTCTCTAAACGGGGGTAACTGGAAATAGTTCAGCAGCATCCATAAGCCCTAGGGGGAATAAAGCTAGGATATACTAAAGAAATAAAGGTAGGAGCACTGAGACTGAGGGGGGGTGGTGATGATGATGATCCTGTGGCCCTCCAAAACCGCTCTGAAAATACTCACTGAGTCTAAGAGGGGCTGTTTCTTTGGAAACAGGCACGTTGAGCTATTTCTTTAGATGACTCCACTCATAGAAATGATGCAGTTTTATGTCAAAAGTTCTCGTTGAGAAATACCTAGAAAAGTCCAGCCAACTTATTCATGGCATGTTATTCCAAGCCCTGAATCCTAACTAACAGCAGATTTGATCTCAGCCGTGCTCCAAGAACTGGTCTGTAGCGTGCGTGATCTATATTAATAAAAGTTAATTGCAACCCAAACTCATCCCACGGGATTTTCAATCAATGCACACACAAAAAAAAAGCTGCACTAAAAAGCACTGGAAAATACAGCTTCACAGAGAAAGGGACAATGGAAAGAAAAGCCCTCACTAAAAATAGTGCTAGTCTTTTTGTCCCTGTGCAGGAAATGTCGGCACCACCAATTCTAGCGCTGAATAACGCTTTGTCTTTGGGAACATTATTCAGCGGGAGGCAAAAGTAAATCAACAGCCAGCTCTGCTGCGGGAAGTAAACATTTGCAGATTGAGGCAAAAAGGTATTAAGGGACTTGCCCAAGATCAAAAAAAGAAGTCGCTTTTGATTCCTGGTCATCTGTTCTGGTGGGACACAAGAGTCCTCAGCTGGAAATGCCAAATTTCACTGTCCAGAGCAAGAGTTTATTACATGTAAACCCAATAAAGGAGAATGGAATTGTCCCAGAAAAGTCTACGTCTTTGTTCCTCAAAGGTGTTGGAAGGTGCAGCTCTTGGTGAGCGCGCTGAGGACCTTGCTGGGCTTTCCGCTGCGAATCCAGTGGGAACTGCCACTAAATGCCAGCGCAGAAACGTGAAGAAAAGGTGCTTCCAGAAATGCCACTGGGGCAAACCACCCCCTGGCGGTTTGGTAGACACCCACCAGGCCAGGACACTGCTTCTTGGCACCTTCTGCCCATCTTCTGCCACACTACTGCCTGCAAAGCCGCGTTTTGGTTCAGCTTGAAACCCCACCTGATGCACGGTGTTGCCTGGTGTCTTTGCTCTGTGCTTTGTTCGAGGCACCCTGACAGCTTTAATCCTCACGCCGCGTCTTCTCATCGCTGTTTGTCTCAGCAAATCCAGTTTGAGCACTGGCCCATTAAGCGCGGTGGAGCAACACGCGTTATTATGTTACGTACCAGCAAATTGACTGGGATTTTTCTCACTTTTCTCAGCTCCCGGTTTTGTCTAGCGTCTCTCCTTCATAGGAAAGAGAGAAAACAAGGAATAATCTTGTGGGTTTGATTACAATTCTTTTTAGACAGGAAGACCATGGAGTGGTCCCGGCACTATCACAAGCACTGTGCTTAAAGACCTGACTTTTTCCTAGGAAAGTCTGTTCTGGATCTGCCTGAAAAGGACGACAATAAAAGGCATAGAGATTGTCCTCTTCAGCTTCTTTATCACATGCTGTTCCGTTGGTTTTACGCCGAGAAGCTTTCCACAGGTTAAGGGATTGATCTTGCAAAGCAGGGAGCATTCTCGGTCCACCCAACTATGGATATGAGGAATATCTCATTAGCTTCAGGGAGGTTATCTGCTAGACCTGAGGTAGGTTGACCAAAGGAAGGAATACAAGTGTTGCAAAAGCTTAAAAAATTATGTTTTCCCATAATCACTGGTCACTGTGTACTATAAGTCCTCATTTTTCTGTTGTTTTCCAAAGGAATTAAGTAGTTCCTTATGTGCCGATGTTGATGGTTTTGTCCTTCACCAAAACTTTCGAACCAGCTGATCTCTTTTAGATAGACAAAGGGACAGAGGTCTTAAAGATATTAATTTCCTGCGAATTTTGGAAAAATAAATAGAAGGGAGGCAGCATGCCAGTATGTCTCAGTGTACGCACAACTGTGTCATCTGAAACCAGGAAATTTACCTGGCGTTATGGAATTGTTCACATAATTCCATCAGGAGCTATTCGGAGTATGAATACTCCAATCATCCGGGAAATTTTGACTCAGAGTTTATATTTTTATTAAACTCAAGACACAGAGCCAGGAGAAACCAAGCTCATAGAAATGTCTTTTTTTACTATTATTATTATTATTAACATGTTTGAAATCCTTATGCATGTTTTTGATCCACTTTTAAATTCAATTTCTGATTTTTTTAAACCAACACAATAAAGTCCCTAGCCGAATTATTATTATTTTGGGGGGTGGGGGTGGGAGTGGCGGGGTGTCCTGCAATGCTTTAATTATTCAGTCTTCTGGAAAGGTTTACATTTTACTTTTCTGATCACGGTGTAAATACATCAGAAATTAAATAGTCACATTCTAATTCAGTCCTGTCTGCGAAAACCCAACAAAAGAGCCTTTTCCTTTAACAGAAATAAGAGCGACTGTCATACTGTAATAGCTTAAAATACATCGGAGAGAATGTTTTTATAAGAAAGATTATTCTTTTATAATAAGAAAGATGTGTTCTAATGACCGGGGATGGCTCTAAAGTATTGCGAGAGCTTGGTTCAAAGCCCCTTGAAATGAATAACAGTCCTTCTGCTGACATTACTAATCTTTGAATCGGGCTCATTAATGTATTGCAGATATTATATCCCTAGCTGCCAAAAAGCTGAAAAATTTAGAATGTAGTCATAAAAATAGACATCAAATACATTCCTCTTCTGGGAATTAATATAGAAGTGAAGTATTTCTACTACTAATCAGTAGTGCTTTATTACAGATATTTTCTTGCTGTTTTTAAAGTAATTAACGGGGCAAGCAGTTCATCTCATCCAGAACTCTGCCTCCAGCAATGGCCAGTCTCTGATGCCACAGAGACTGGGAAATGCTCGAATTTGCTGTGACAGTTTTCACTCCGGCACTGTAAATCAGTCCTTTCCGGGATGTGCCGTGCTGATGGAGAGGAGGAAGGCTGGGAGGGGAAACAGAGATATTCAGGCAAGACTTTCCCATCTTTAGCTTCTCCGAGATTAATTACAGATCGATACTTCGTACTCTCCGGCTTTTATAGCTCATTAACATCAAACAGTGTCGAGATATAAATTTGTTGTACTGCTTGCCAAGAACCAGGGGATGTCTAGAAGCAGACACCCGCAGGTGTTCACTGGGGGATACAAATGGGACACAACTGAGCTGACCAATTTGAATCCTAGGTAGAAAAATAACACTTAGGTTCTTTGCCTGTGGATCTCAAGGTACCGTACAAAAATGCGTGTGCGTGTGGGCATGTGCATATGTGTGTAAGAGAAGGAGAGGGAGAGGAGAGAGACGGGGACCGTCGCTTTGGTCCTGTCTGCAGCTGAGAAGAAGCCAGTAACAGGGAACGGGGCACTTCTTTTTTTCCAGCCCTTGGGGTCATTTTCATGTTGCCCACCTACCTGAGCACCGAGAAAGTGATATTAAATGTCCTTGTTAACGTGAAAATGCAACGTCAGCTGGCGGGGAGCCCCGGCTCTGTCCCTTTAAGAAACCCAGCGAGTCGTGATGCTGCTGTTTGTATTGCTAAACCCCCAGGAGTCCAGTTAAGAAACGGGCAGCTGTCTCTTTAAGTGTGATTTCCTTCTATTGTATTTGAATCGTGATCAGGAAAAAGGAAATGAAACCAGAGACCCGGGGCTGAGCCACGGAGTTAATCACAATAATAGCGATGCTCGGCTCCCCTTTTCCAGCATCCCCACCCGGCTCCGGAGCATGGTCAGAGCTGCCCGGGCAGAAAGCCTGAGCGGAGCCCGGGGAGCTCCGGGCTGGGGCAGCGGTGGCAGCCGAAGCAGCCGCTTCCCACCCTCCGCCACCAGCGGAGCCGGCGGAGCGGCGGCGGGGGCTGCCCCGGCGGGCGGCGCGGCGGGGGAGCGCGGCGGGGATGGGAGGTGAGCGGCGTGCGGGGCCGGGGCCGGCGGGGGAGCGGCGGCGGCGGCAGCCCCAGCCCATATTTCTCCTCTCTCTCTCTCTCTCTTTGGTGTTGCAGGAGGAAATCCTGTGAATGTCATTGGGGGGCGGAGGGGGAACTCGGCTGGTGACAAGGCTTCGAGAGCAGACAGCCTTTGCGGGGGCAGCGGGGGCAGATCCCACCACAGGCACGCTACAAAGGAACAATCCCTGCCAATGTCATCGGCCATCGAGAGGAAAAGCCTCGATCCTTCCGAGTAAGTGGCCGCCTTTTCCTTCTCCCCCCCCCCCCCCCCCATCACCCCTCTCTCCCCGGGAGCCCTTCCACGGCCACTCACCCTCCCCACCGCGACCACTTGGCCACCGGCATTGTGTGCCCGGCAGCCCCCTTCCCGGTGGCGGGGAGCCCCGCTGCTCCTTCCCCCGCCTCTCCCTCGGCGCCGCCAGCCCCGCCGCAGCGGGGACAGCGGGCACCGAGCACCGGCGGCCGCGCTGGCCCGGCCCCCGCCTCTCCCCGGCCCCCGGGGGGCTGGCGGTGGGGTGCAGGTTGATGAGAGCCCCCCAAGTTGTGGGAAAGAGCCGCCTCCGGGGGCAGAGAGGCAGCAAACATCCTCCCCACCCACCCCCCCCCGCCCAGGCAGGGGATTTTCCAGCCGCGCATCCCACCCCGGCGTGCTGGGAAGGGAAAGGCAGAGCATCACCCTGTCCACAGCTGAAGGTGGGGGAGGTTTTTTGCATTTGGAGGGACCGTCTCTGCCCCATCTTTGATCTGCCCAACTCGCCGGAGGCGATTAAAGCGAAAGGTCAGAGCTGTTATCTGCGGGTGCCCAACTTCCACATTTTCGTAATGCAACTTTCTGGTATAAACTGCTTTGGTGGGGGGCAGGGTGTCCTGCAAAGGGCACGGAGAAAGACTCGATTGCCGGGATGGAGAAGATGAGAATTTCCCTCCCTGGGTTTCCCATTCGGGAAAGGGACCGGCTCTGGTGTCCTGATCCAGGGACTGTGCTCCGCAGCTGTCCCTGCGGGCATCCTGCCGGGCAGAGGCACCGTAACTCAGCCTAAAGTCACTCATTTCAGCCCTCTATGTGCTAATACTGCACTTACGCTTGTCTGGAATCATGATAAGAGTGAAGAAGAAAAAAATTATAAAATCTCCGTTTTCAGATAACGCTTAAAACATTGCTCTTAGCAAACTTGAGTCATTCGGGGTTTGTTTCCTGTGAGATACTAAAAATGCCATCGTGTGAAGCCCTGAGTGAACGCATGGGAACTGTTTCTTTTGTGGATTAAATCAATCCATCCCATGTCACATCTGATGTTTTCTGTGTTACATTTTCTCTTATTTTATACTGTTTTATAAGAAACAATAACCCAAGCGCCTTGGCATGCGAAGTCCAGGTTTCAACTACAAAGTTTTACTAATTTTTATTTATTTACCTACCTTGTGTTCTAGTGACTGAAGTGCTGGCTTAGAAATCTAGGAACATCAAAAAGCTAATGCATAAACCAGCAATTCTGTTCTGCGTAAACATCCGCCGGGCTGTTCCGGAGTTTAGGGCTTTCAGAGAGACCTGACTTGTGACTCCTGAACACCCGTAAAATGAAATATTTTGGGGTACATCTGAAGTTTCAAATAATGGATAATAAAGGATAATAACATGCATTTCCTTCTATCGGAAGGCTCTCAGAACTTGCCAGAGTGGAGGCCGCGTGTTAGGGAGTATTGGGCCCAAAAGAATAAACTTGGGAAAACGAGGGCCTAATCGCGTGTAGAGCTCCCCACGATTTTAACGAAAACTCACAGAGCCGGTAGGAGAGGGGTGTTATGACACAACTTGCAGAGCACAGCAGTTTAAACCTAGAAGAGTGAAAACCAGAACAGAATATAATCAGATAATATCTCAGGGCTCAGCTTGCCTAAATAAAAAACTGCAGGATCAGTTTCTCAGCACAGAAGTTCTTGACCAGTGGTCGTTTCTCCCTGCTGAAGAAAGTAATTTTTGCCCAGAAAACCGCTGACCCAGTAAATAAGTGGCAGTAATATGATTTTTTCCTGTTGCTTGCTGGAAATTGGGAGCAGCCTGATCCTTCTCCGTCAGTGTCGGTCTCCCCTGCCCCCAGCAGCCCAGGAGAGGGCAGACAGTGACAGAAACAAAGCATTTGAGGGACTCTGTGCTAGACGGAGAACCCAGTAACATATGGAAAAATTTGGGGCTCTGCTCTACCAGATATTGAGCACCTTGGTCATCATCCAGCAAAACATAAATGTATATACGCGCCTTCCTTGCCGCTAGCCGCAGGTTTAAAATTAAGCAAAGTGCTTAAAGGATTGATCCAATAGTTTTTTTATTAACTTCCCTGGGGTTTGGGTGCAGCCCTCAGTGGCAGCCCCAGGTCACTGCAAACCCCGCAGAACTGAGCTCGGGTGCTTTTCTTTTAATTTTTTTGCTGATTGGTTTGGGGTTTTTTGGCAGAACTCATAAAATTTCACCAAAAAAATAAGAGAATTCCTTAAGAAAGTAGCTTTGAAGAAAAGTCTTGCTTTATCCCCAGGTCTTACCAGAACCATCCTAGATTTCAGAGCTTTTTAAAAAGGGAAAAAAATACCATGCCTGAATTGTCAATGCTAGTATCTCTTTTCACGCAGGGATGCGTAAATCCCAAATAATTATTTGAGCTTTTAGCATAGACCCATCCCACGGGATTCATGCCCTTAGCTGAAGGGAAAATAAGAAGTCCCGCAGTAACACCAGGTGAAATTCTGGCTCTGTTAAAACCAGCAGCAAAACTGAAACCCGTTGGGCAACAGTCTCATCGGTCGTATTCATTCATTTCACGCTGTTCAGAGAAACAACGTCCTCAGACTTCATCTGCAAATTTACATTTCCCAAGGGAAAGTTGGCCGCGTGTAAAATCCCTTGGGTGCCTTTTCCAGAGGCAGAAATTCCCTTCGCTTCCAGCGGCACTAACAGTCGAAGCTTGCAAGCTCAGATTTACAATACGTTCATGTATTTTGGGGTTCACGCACCGATGCTTTATGGTACTGCTGGGGTTCTTCCGTAAATTTTAGGTCGATTCAGAGGTTGTCTGTGCTGATTAGGTCACTTAACGGTTGTTTCTAGGTAAATCTTAAAAATCTTGTCCAAAGAAAGCATTTTTTTTAAAGTGGAAATGAAAGCATTGCTACATGCTGTGGACAAAAGAGAATTGTTTGAAAACGTGAAGAATATAGTAAGAACTCCCAGGACTTTGGGGGTGTCGGCATCTGTTGGTCTGCAGGGGCATAACCAGCGTTTCTACGACATGGTGAATCCAGGCAGCTTTTTGAAAAAGTGCAATCTTTCATTATGGAAGAATCGGGTTATGGGAAAGGTATTTCTTTTATAAGAACTGCATGGATTGAGACACCGAGCAATTCATGTTCTGTCCAGCAGAAGAAAAATGCTGTATCTACACGAACACCAATGTCCCAGTGAAGTAGTAGATACCTTTACAGTAATTAATACACATGGGTGATACAGAGATTCTCACGTTTATGCATTATTCTTTGAAGAAAAATGAAAAAATTAGTTAGCAACTTTTTGGATGTCTTATTAACTCGTTAAATTTTAAGCTGTTCTCTTTTTTTATAGCAAAAGAAGAGTGAAGTCCTGCTCCTCTTGTGTCCGAAGTGGACAAATCGCTGCCTCCGCTGGCAGAAAAAACAAGGATGCAATCCCCGTTCTAACTTGCTCACTCTTGTGTTTCGTTTTTCTTTCTCCTTCTTCTCACGTGGATGCTTTGGGAGTACATTTTCCTCGTCCAATGGTTCTTTCCTTCCCTCAGGGAGCCGGTGGATGAAGTCCTCCAGATTCCCCCTTCGCTGCTGACATGCGGCGGTTGCCAGCAGAACATCGGGGACCGCTATTTCCTGAAAGCCATCGACCAGTACTGGCACGAAGACTGCCTCAGCTGCGACCTGTGCGGGTGCAGGCTGGGAGAAGTGGGGAGACGGCTGTATTACAAACTGGGCAGAAAGCTCTGCCGAAGGGACTATCTCAGGTACGCCACCCACTCCTTCTACCCTCCCTCCCTTTCCTTCCATTGCTTCGGCTTTGCTTAGTCATTTAATTAGCGTAGCTAGTCAGCAAAGATCCGTAAAAAAATCATTTTTGACTACTTTTAAACATAAAGCCTGACACACAGCACCTCAGGTTTGCAATCTCAGGTTTACAATATGGGCTCGTACATTTTGGGGGGTTGATGCACAGACGCTTTGTGGTACTGCTGGGGTTCTTCAGTAAGTTAGAGGTAAATCCAGAGGTTGTCTGTGTTGATTCGGTCACGTAAAATGGTTTATAGGTCAAATCTTAAAAATCTCGTTGGGGAAAAAAAAAAAAAAAGGCATTTTTCACTGAAAATGAAAGCGTTGCTACCTGTTGTGGGCAAAAGAGAATAATTTAAAAATGTGAAGAATATAGTAAGGACTCCCAGGACTTTGGGGTTGCCGGCATCTGTTGGTCTGCACAGACATCACCCGATAGCTCCAGGGGAACCGTGCAGTGTCAGCGTGGGATTCCGTCAGCTGGAAATTGGGAAAAGGTGATGAATTTCAGCAAGCTCCCCCTGAGATCACAACGAACTGGTTCCCCCGGATGGTTTTCAATAGTTCTGTGCTTCTCTGAGCATTGCCTTGGAGCTGGAAGGTCCACAAAACCAGGTGCCAAGATTGGCAACTGATGAGAGATCATTTACTTCTCTCACTTAAGTACCCAGTATCCAAGGTAACTGAATTAAATTCATTTTCCTGACGCAGTGATATCAGCTGTATGAGAGATGCTTGCTTCCACTGGCCAGCAGGGCTACTGGAATCAAGGAACCTGCTTGGTGTCTGAAGGCGCTGCCTTTTACACAGGGATCGATCCCCGTGTTTTTCGGCACCGCTGGCAAAGGTATCTGGGACACTTCAGGCAGAAGGATGCCGTGTGCTGTGTGTTTATTGCAAAGCTACAACCAGCACAGGGAAGTTTGATTGCACTAATTTTTGGATCTAGTGGATTTTTAGGATTCTCAGTCCTGGTCCTAAATAGACAGGAATTTACCCATTTTGCTGAATCAGATCCTACAAATACACTTGTTGCAGGTATTTTCATTAACATCTCTCTGCCTGTCTGTTTTGCCAAAATTTGTAAGTAGAAGGATTAAATTGACATGAAGATATTTCACAGAAATGTATAATAAAGAGTCTTTATATTCTTGATTACAATTAAAGTATTGATCTTTGCTGTGCGGGCTGCGTACCGTTCCCTCTAACGGATCCCTAATGTCACAGGAGGTCTGTGGAACAGAATAGCAATACGTGGTGTTTTTCAGCTCCCTTCCCTAAGTCTAATTTACCTGCCAATAAAAACTAGCCCAAAATCTCTGTGGAATTCCTAATTATGGTGTTCCTGAGCTTTACCGATGGGAATTTTGCTAAGCGGAAACTAAGAGCTGAGTTCTGCTAATGGGGCCGCTTGTAAATACTCGGCATAAAGAACAGTCCGACAGTGATCCACGGTTAGTTACACTTTCCAAATGCTTTTCATCTTAAAATGGAAGCAACAGAAAGAATGGCAATACAATGAATGTATTTTCTTGCTCTGAAGTTCAACGTTTTTATTTATTTAATGAGGCAACATATAATCTCTTCCCTTATTAATGAAAAATTTGGCAACCTTTTTGTAACCTTAGTATTACTTTCGTTGGGCAGAAGTAAACACTGACATCTCCTGGTAGATGAAAGAAATTATGTCTTCTCCCCTTAAAGATCTCTTAATTTAGCAGGCACCCTTTTTTCCAGTTCGGAGGATGATATGAAGCAGGCACAACATATGTAAAAGAAGTGTAGGAGGTGGAAAAGCTCTTTCCAGAATTAGTATGGAAACTTAGAAGTCGAACTCAATAGGTGTATACTCTGAACAAGTAATACGTAGTATTTCTTCCCCCTTTTAAGAAAAAAATAATAATGTATTTCTGCTTATTTATTAATGATTTGACTTACAAGCTCTGTAGGCAGCAGACTGCATGAAAGGCTGGTGTTCAGCCATAGCTGACTCTGTCTCCCTGCTCCAGCTGAATGGCAGTGTGTGCTGGGAGGGGAATACGCGTCTAGTGCGTTCATTAGAGGCTCCTCTTCATGGGCAATACCATGACAAGCTCAGCAGGGTTTTTCAATGCGGATTAAAGAGCAGTCCACATCATAAAATTGTTTGGGCTGGCATAGGAATCTAGAAGGTCTTAGCACACAGCCTTCTGAAACCCAGCAGGAGTGACTTTATGGATGTTTGAGTTGGAAAGAATCTCCAATGTGGAGGCAACAACAAGAGAGAGGGGACTCTTAGACCATGGCTTGTGTCAACTCCTTTCTGTAAACTACAATAGCAACAGCTGAAGATAGGCCAAATCTATCAACAGAAAGGTATTCTCTATTGGTCGCAGAAGTGGAAGTGTTAGCATGGCGCGACTTTATGCTATGATCTAGGAAACCTTTACTCCTCCTGAAGCTGCTCAGCAATTCAGGATAAGGTCATTGATCAGAGAAGTCAATTCTATTGAAAATAGGTGAGGACCTTGGACTTTCTACTTCCATTTTTGGTATTGCAAAGTTCTGCTCGGCAGCTTTCCATGCGACCTCTATCGAACTTGGCAATACTATGACTAATGGGTCAAGGCACTGATGTCGTGTTCTTGTTTTGATTTGTTTTTTCCCATCTCCCCAGCAAAGGAGACCTGCTTACCTCTCTGCTGTTGTTGTTTTAGGCTCTTTGGCCAAGACGGCCTCTGTGCCTCCTGTGACAAGCGAATCCGGGCTTACGAGATGACCATGCGGGTGAAGGACAAAGTGTATCACCTTGAATGCTTCAAATGTGCTGCCTGCCAGAAACATTTCTGTGTTGGGGACAGATATCTCCTCATCAACTCGGACATAGTATGTGAACAGGACATCTACGAGTGGACTAAGATAAATGGAATGATCTAGCGAGGACACACCTCCGTAGTCTATAAAAGACATCTCATGGGTGACACCGATGCATAGCTGCAGTGAGGAGGTCATCACTTGAGCTATGGGCTTTGTCTAAAATGGGGGGAAAATACCACGGAGTCGGCCCTTTGCAGGCAGTGCTGCGTAGAATCTGAACTACATATGGGTGAAGAAGGGAGAGCGAAGCAATAGTAGATGATAGACTGACTTCTGTTAACAAAGGCGTATGGATGATAACTGACATCAGCCGTGTAGGTGAGAGCTCAGGAGCAAACACAATGCTGTAAGGAGTCCTCCCAACTGGAAAAAAAAGAGTAGGGACCTCTGTAAAGAGATGTTATGACTTTGTCACCTGCAGACTAGGATTGTGCAATTGAATTTTCTTCTTGTCTTGTTTTAGTTACTGAGTTTAGACGACAGCTCCTAATGTAGACATGAGGAAGGACACTGGCAGAAAAGGGCCATCACTTCGGTGGTCATTCTATACGGCCTTACACTTCGGGTAGGAGAGAAAGCGGGAAGAGGGTGGGGGTTATTTTTGCATGGATTTTTTTTTTTTCTTTGAGAATGAACAGTTCATCCTCTTGTCCCAAACTCTTCTTTAAAAAAAAATCCTGCTGAGTAGGTGTGTTCGGGCACTGCTGTTTCAAGATGAGATGTTCCACAGATCATTTCTATACAAATATAAATCTAAAGAGTTGTTCAACTATTTTATTAACTTAGATTATATCGATAAAATATTTGTTGTGTGTAGTATGACTCTGCAGCTTTAATAAAAATAACAGAAGATTTGAGTGTTGTTATTTCCTTTTTTTTTTTTTTAAATTGGGCTGGATTTTTTGTTTGTATTTTTTATTTTATTTTTTGTAGTGGGGCTTCTACACTCTATCTAGGGCTGATGCCTGCGGGTTGTGTTTCAAAGCAGTAATGGGAGAACCCTGAGGTCTCAGTAAGCCTTGCAGAGTTCATGCTAAGGAGAAATTACATAGTGTTGTAAGAGAAATTAGGTAGTGTTGTGTGACACTGAAGCTCTTTGGTGTTTATGAGGATGTTTTGAGGCTGGTGGCCCACAGAGAACTACATTTGGATGTTACTTCACAGCAAAGATGGAGCCTATCTGATTTCAGACAAGATCACGTAGGATTAGGGTCTCCTAGAAAGGTAGCTCATCCTGATTTTGCTCTGGATAATTGAATCCAGCTTAATATCACTAGAGCAAATCAATAGTTGCTCATATTTAGAAAGAATTAAGTTCAGAGCCTTTCCTGCAAAGACTGTTGTCACTTGCTTCTTAAGCAAAAGGGAGTTTCTTAGCATTGCAGAATTACTAAGAACATGAGAAACACACCTGGTCAGGCAAAAGTGGACATTTGGTATCTTACTCGCACAGAGACAAGTAGTGGGGGCTCAGGCAAGCAGGGAGTGACCTCCGCATGAAGCCTTTCCGGCTTGCAGGAATCATAGAATCATAGAACCATAGGGTTGGCAGGGCCCTCTGGAGATCATCCCCTCCAACCCCCTGCCAGAGCAGGGTCACCCAGAGCAGGTGGCACAGGAACGCGTCCAGGCGGGTTTGAATGTCTCCAGAGACGGAGACTCCCCCACCTCTCTGGGCAGCCTGTGCCAGGGCTCTGCCACCCTCACAGCAAAGAAGTTCCTCCTCGTGTTGAGATGGAACTTCCTATGGTCAAGTTTGTGCCCGTCACCCCTTGTCCTGTTGCCAGGCACCACTGAGAAGAGCCTGGCCCCATCCTCCTGACACCCCCCTTTCAGTATTTATAAGTGTTGACAAGATCCCCCCTCAGCTGTCTTTTTTCCAGACTGAAGAGACCCAAATCCCTCAGCCTTTCTTCATCAGAGAGGTGTTCCCGTCCCCTCAGCATCTTGGTAGCCCTTTGCTGCACCCTCTCCAGCAGTTCCCTGTCCTTCTTGAGCTGGGGAGCCCAGAACTGGACACAGTACTCCAGGTGAGGCCTCCCCAGGGCAGAGCAGAGGGGGAGGATGACCTCCCTCCACCTGCTGGCCACACTCTTCTTGATGCACCCCAGGATGCCATTGGCCTTTTTGGCCACAAGGGCCCATTGCTGGCTCATGGTCATCCTGTTGTCCTCCAGGACTCCCAGGTCTCTTTCCAGCTTCCAGCTTCAAAAGAGCTTTGTGTGAACTTGCCTTCAGACCCCTCTGCCTAACACCGACCCCCAGACCCATTCTCCATGAGTTTGCCTCATCCCTTTTTTTGGCTCTTTGCCTCCATAAAGTCCCAAAGCAATGATTTTTACAGTTTAATTCCGTGCTGTGTGTATTTCAAAACCTGTTGCCTGATAACTTCGTTGGTTGGCTGCCATATTGTGTGAGATAATGAGCAGTCATTTCCAATCACATTTTTTTCACTCTTCTTGGCTTTAAAGACCTATATCATATTCCCTCCAACTTTTTTTTTTTCTGAGATGAATAGTCTAAGATCGTTCTTACATGAAAGCTGTTTCATGCCTCTGATAATCTCTGCTTCTCATCTCTGTATGTTTTCTGGTTCTACGTTATCATTTTCCAGGCTGTCACTAGAACTGCACGTTGTGTTCAAATGTACTAAAAAATAAAGCCTATAACACAGCTGAACAAGTCTGACAGTCCACTCCGAAGACAGCTGGCGTGTCCACTCACCCCAGCAGCACTAACGTGTAAGGAATAGCACTTAAGCATAAGGATATCCATTTGTCTGATCATTTACGATAAACTTGCCACCTAAGGGATCTCTCATCCAAGTGGCAGGACTGACCAAGGACAACATTTTGCATTTTACAATGGGTATTCTGAGAGCTCTTTTTTTTTTTTTCTTGCTTTTGTTGTCACAGCTAGCATTGGGGACAAAACCTTTACATCTTACTACCAGTGAAATTGGAAACTATACATAATGAGATCATGCTTGAAAAGACTAGTTTGAGGGCTCTGTGATTTAGCTCTTCTCAAGTGATATGCTGACCTCTGGAGGCCATAGGCAGCTGGTATAATTTTAATTCTTAGCCTAAAACGTATCCCTGCCAGCACAGGCAAGAAAGCTATGGACCCAAGGAAACTACCTATCATCTCTGGCAATATTCTGTCCAGCTAGAAATGAAGTCTCATTATCCCTGTTAGTTTACACATCCTGGTGGGTGTAACCAGGACACTAATGCAGGGTGGAGGTGGACAACCATTCTTCAGGTCGGTGCGTGGGAGCACACACACACACAGTGAGCACCGTCAGACAAGGTAGTATCAACAGCTTCGCGCCAGACGCCTTTAAAGCTTCCCAGGTCATCATGCACTGCTGAAGCCCCACCTTGAGTACTGTGTCCAGTTTTGGGACCCTCACCACAAAAAAGACATTGAGGTGCTGGAGCGGGTCCAGAGAAGGGCAACGGAGCTGGTGAGGGGTCTGGAGCAGGAGTTGTGTGAGGAGCGGCTGAGGGAGCTGGGGGTGTTCAGCCTGGAGAAGAGGAGGCTGAGGGGAGACCTTCTCGCTCTCTACAGCCCCCTGAAAGGAGGGGGTACACAGGGGGGGTCGGTCTCTTCTCCCAAGGAACAGGCAATGGGACAAGAGGAAATGGCCTCAAGTTGCGCTGGGGAGGTTTAGGATGGATATTAGGAAAAATTTTTTACACTGAAAGGGTTGTCAAGCATTGGAACAGGCTGCCCAGGGAAGTGATTGAGGCACCATGCCTGGAGGTATTTAAAAGACGGGTAGACACAGTGCTTAGAGATATGGTTTAGTGACGGTTTGTCAGAGTTAGGTTGATGGTTGGACTCTATGATCTGAAAGGTCCCTTCCAACCTGGGTGATTCTATGATTCTATGTCATTGCTGTGTCCCTCTCAGAGCCCCTCTTCTTTCTTCCTCTCTCCTTTCCCCGAAAAAATATACCTCGATAGCACTATTGTACGAGCAGGGCAGAGGAGCACTTCCGGCTTCGTGAACACCAACTAGTTCATGGCAAGAAATTTTTACAGATGATGGCAATCAGCTGTAAAAGTGCGACTCTCTGTAGTCACACACCAATGATGGAGACAAACAGGTATCAAAGGGAGCGTTGTACACTGGGGAGACCGGGACTCCGCTCCATCCCACGGCGCTGCCAGCCGAAGGGTGCCTGAACGTGTTTCAGATAACAAGTAGCCATCTGCTGAGAGTCCCAACCCCGCGAGGGGAAGGGGGAGATAAAATGAGCTTCCCTTTGACAAAGTAAGGCGCGATTTTGACTTTTCAGAATTGCTATGAAGAGGTTGTGAGCTGCATCCTGATCTCCCGCAGCGTGATGGTGTAACTGGCTGGAAAATAATAGCCGCAATCACAGAGTTACACCAGCATAACGATAGCGTCGATGCGGGCAGGATCAACCGGTGTCATGACAGGTAAGAGCTTGGACACTTGTTCCCGAAACTCTTTCCAGTGTAATTTTCAAGCTTGCTCAGGCGTGCTGCAGGGCTGATTTCCACGATTCCGTCTCACAAAGAGGTTTGGCTGAAAATTTAGAGTAAGGGGCCTCGTTAACATCTGGGCTGAGATTAGGTAAGAGTGGCAATGGTTCAGAGACACTTTTGGTTTTGCACTAATAAAAGCAAGATCCGTGTTTTGTTCCCACCCCGGAAAGTATTTCCTGTGTGACTTTTGGCAAGGTAGTTACATACTCTGCTTCTCAGTTGCCTACCTGTAAAATGGAGATATTATCACTTACGCTGTAAAATATCACTTAATCTGTAAAATTTTTTAGAATTCCTAAAGGAAATACACTAATTATTTTGGGTAAGGGACCATTTCCACAGGAAAATGCATTTTAAAACGTAAATGAATAGGTTTGTAAAGGAAGGATGCTGCAGGGTCCACAGTGGATATTCTTGTTTTGTTATAAGACCATCAGTTTTATCTAGTTTATGTAACTTCAGAAAGGGTTTAAGCTGAACGGGAAAATGACAGCTTGTGCCAGAAGAAGAGTCTCTACCTGTATAATTATACCGGTCTGTCGGTGGATTTTTCCCTGCCAGATTCCTAACTCTTGCTCTCCGGATGCAGGAGGAGAGAGAGCAGATTTCTCTTGGAATTAGTGTAACCAACGCTTCCCCTCCATCCTCATCTCAAGTACGTTCCTTACAGTAAGGACTCTCTCCTGAAATAACAAGAAAATAAAATGTTCCAAAACCAACGGCGAAAATAAAAGCGAAGATGATTTCAAGGCGTAGGCGAAAAGCACAATAATCTGAATATGACTTCATCAGCCGATAGTCAAATGCATTGTCCTTTATGTGTTTTCAATATCAGCAGTATTTTAAAAGGCGTATCATCCTTCAAGATTTCCCTTCTTTGTCCCCATTATTCAATGTCATGGTAGGAAGATGAGAGCATTACCATCGATATCTCTTTTTTAATTCCATGCCCTTGAATAAGGGCAATAAGAACCCCGCATAATAGAGTTTTCAGCGGAGAGAGTAAATGGGAATCGGTTGTTAATTCAATACAGGATACAGAAGCTGTCTCTCCCATCTCTTTTTCTCAAGGTAATACTGTGCCTCCAATTGTCATTATACCCAAGAATCAAATTATTTGAATTCTGGACACATCAGCACAAAACTGAAGACTCCCTGCCAATTCCGTAGCCTGCTTGGAAGAGAACATCAGAGAGCATCACTCATTTATACGACTGCCAGCCCGAGCCTGTAAATGCAGAAAACAAGAAGGCCTCAGGTGCTGCACTTTAACACGTCTTTCTGCTCCTGCATCGCCCCCCCTCGCCCCCCCATCACACACGAGGTAACATTTTATCTCTGAAAGGCAAAGCTTTCAAGCATCTGCCGGGGCGAGCATAGACTCCATAGGGCCTGAATGCGAATGGAAAATGAGACTATTAAGTACATTAATTGATAACAGCGACTTGCGACTGAAGGAGATTCACGACACTTGGAAAAATAATCGATAAAGATTGTTGTTGCTCTAAAAAGACAGTGCAGCATCAGCTTATTTGACTTGCAGCAGGTTCATCTCTTTTATAGAGCACATTGCACTGCAGGCAAAGGGAATTTTAATGGACATCGGGAAAAAATGATCTACCCCTCTGTCCCATGACAAAAAAGAAATCATAAAAAGACATAGAACAGAGAGACTGAGATACGGTATCAGAAAACATTCAAGGAACTATAATTAAATTAAGATTCAGAAGTCTGTCAATGAGCTGAAGATTAAACGGGCAGAAAGTTGAACCTTGTTTGAAGCAACCTGTTCCCTCCTGCTGGGGGTTGTTTCGTAGCAGGCTAATGAGAAGGCACATCTCTCTGAGGTTCCGAATAAACCAGCACATCTCTGATGGTTAATTAATACACATCTTTTGCAGGAGTATACCGGGTTCCATTTAATGCTTTTCAAGTGCCTTGCAAGCACTAATGCAATAATGCATTACTCTCTCCTTTTTTAAGCCCCGCTCCATAGGTGGGGAAACTGAGGCGCAAAATGAACAAGAGCGGCTTAAAAATCCCCCAGTAACTCAGCCGAACTTCCGCAGGAGCAGAAGTTAGATCTCTTGGCTTGAGTGTGACCATTCAACCACCCGCTGTTTGGCAACTGCTGAGGAAGCAGGTATGGTCCCGCATGGCCTGACCTGTCCGACCGTGGAGATCTCAAATACACTGGGAGAGCAGTCTCAAATAGCGTTTTATATGGATACTTTCTACAAATTATGCCTGACGGTGCCATACATCCCCTCCTGCATGACAGGCACTTTGGTATATAAAGCTCAGCTGTGTTTGCGGAGTCAGGAGTTAAGAGCCCGTGGGGACATTTGGGCTTGGGTGGTAAAAACCTGTAAACTTTGGCTAAAATAAATGCATTTGGTGACAACTATGGCTTATTCTTCAAACACAGAGAGCGACCCACCATTTCACTCTCTGTAGCGATATGCAAGCAATGCCTGAAACCCCCTTAAGCCCCCTTATCTTTTGGGTTGGCCAACAGCAAAAGGATCATAGAACCATAGAATGGTTTGTGTTGAAAGGGACCTTAAAGACCATCTAGTTCCAACCCCCTGCCCTGGGCAGGGACACCTCCCACCAGCCCAGGTTGCTCCAAGCCCCATCCAACCTGGCCTTGAACCCCTCCAGGGACAGGATGGTGTAACACTAGTGGCTGGAATGGTGAAAAATAGCTGTTGACAGAGGAATAACCTTTTAGAGCCACGACTCAAGAGAACTAACTCCTTTTGTACTCCAGTAGCTCTGTGCCAGCCACATTTCACATGATTGCTGAGATGTTTCCTCTTCAGGGCTGTATCTTCTTGGGTTGGTCGGTAAAAGCTGGCACTAAGAAGGCTGTGCAAGAAGCCTGGAAAGCAAGGCAGGCTTTTGTTTTCTTCCTTCGGTTAATCATTGCAGACCTCTGCCTAAAAGACAAAAAAAGCAGAAGCATTTCTTTTGCGTGAAAGCTACCACAAATGTTTGCCAGGCCAAAAATGGCAAATAAAGATCTGGGAGCAGGGGTGCAGCAGACCAGCAAACCAGCATCGGAGGCAGAAGTAACGAGGCAAAAGACCCCGGATAAAACAGCTGAGAGTTTAGAAGAGCTTATTCGTAACCGACTGATGATATTAGCGGAATACTCTATAACGACTCCTGCTGTCTGTGTGTAGCTCCCACAACATGTCAGTGACAAGATGTATTTTCCCTTTCTATGGCCGATTTGGATGCTTGTTAGGACAGGGAGCGGCTTTTCAACCATCGCAGCTGAGCCCTTGACTTCAGCCTCCGGCCTTCTGACTTTTGTAGACCCCTGCTTCTGGGCTGGGATTAGTTTTGGTTTTCTTCTCTCCTCAGATACGCGCCTTGCATCTCATGTCAGACACTTTACCAATGTATTTCACAACAGCTGCGAACTGTTTTAGAGATAAAGATGGTTTACTTATTTACATTTATTTTAAAGAGACAATCAGAATAAAACAGAAATTCTTCTACAATAAGACACATACTCTTCAGTCTGACAATACCCCGAAGCATCCTGGCAGCTACCCAAAGCGGTGCTTAGATATCATATTGATATCTCGTGAAAAAGATCTAAGACCTGCAATCATCAACCTAAGGATGCTTTGCGACGCTGGAAAATTCTCAGTCGGCTTGTAAGACGACGAGGTGGTTATTATGGGGTTTTTTTGCAGTCAGTAGGTGCAAGCGAGCACTGAGCGAGCTGTGGTACAGTCGCCCCGGAGTTCTTGGAGCTGGACCAGCAGTGAGTTTGACCCAACACGCACGAGAGGCGTGTTGTTCAGCTGATAAGGAAACTGAGAATGTGCATCAGCAAATACAGTTTGTTTATCCCGTAATAACTGTTTTTGAGTAGTACAAGCAAAAAGAGCCCGGGTCTGCACTAGACAGATAAGAGCTCTGACCAAAAGGACGACCAAAGGTCACGCCAGGCCTCCTGGAAACTTCAAAAGAGAAGCCTTCGGTGGGAATGGATGACTAAGGGAATCGCAAATGGCTGCTGGAGTCTTTTATCTTTGCGCTACCTCTTCAAATCCAGCTCAACACTTCAGTCGTTTATTGTTGCCGTCGTCTGATGGATGTACACGGGGCTCAGTCTTGTTCCTGCTGCACGTGTGTCTGTGGCCAAAAAAAACCCCACCGCTGTGGCCACGGCTAACTGTCCGCCTCGTTAACAATCTCAGCTAATAACCTAACGAAAGAGTGTGTGGAGCTGAAAAGTGAGCTGCTATCTGGTTCTTACAGATGTTTTCTTCAGGTCAGGAAAGGCTCAATAGCAGCAGAATTTTCTCTGGGGCTGCCTTAATGTTCTCTGTGTTCCTTGGGTAAAGAAAGACCTTCTGAGCTCCCACAGGGTCCCAGCACTTTCCACAAGATCATGAAATATTCTTCCAACCCTCGCTTTCAGCGGGGTCTTTCACACATCCGTTAGCATCGGGAATCACACAGAGTGGAAATGCTGTAAGCACAGGAAATTATAAGTATTCGTGCAGCTTTACTGCGGCTTTTTTTTTGACCACGTTAAATTTGAAGTTAGGAATCTTGGTCTCCTGTGACGTTTGTCAGTGCTCTTGTCTGTCAGCATTAATCCAGCATGCACAACTATATATGCGCAAAAGCTGAAAGCAGGTATTAGCGTTGCTGGCCTGTGATGAAGGCACCTACCTACTAATTACCCACTGCACTGAGTTTCTCTTCTACACTAGCTGCTTAATTTCATGTGTTAGCTCTTGGATGCAAGAATCGTGGCTTTTGATGCTATTCACGCACAGTAAAGTAAATAAACTTTATTTTGGATTCTTTCACAGGCTAATGTTTACACTTGCAGCAGTATCTTATATTTGATTTATGTGAAAGGGGATGATATGAAAGGAAAACCAACTCGGAGCTAAGCGACCCTGGGAAAGAATAATGCCAGTCTGTGTCAACACAGAATCTTTCATCTGAAGAAAACAGCCCACTCCATCAAAATGACTCTCTAAGTGGGATTTCAAACTTGGCAAACATATATAAATACTTTAGACCCATTTTGGAGCTAAGAATAGGAGACAAAAGGAGTTGCAAAGAAAAAAAGACAAGCCTGAAGTCACAGAGCACCTTGACTCAGAGATGTGCCGTACAAGACAGGGAAGGACCCGTTTGTGGACTATTCCAACATGGACCTGATGGAATAGGTCCAGAAGAGGGTCACAAAGATCATCTGAGGGCTGGAGCACCTCTCCTATGAAGACAACCTGAGAGAGTTGGGGCTGTTCAGCCTGGAGAAGAGAAGGCTCTGGGGAGACCTTATAGCAGCCTCCTAGTACCTAAAGGGGGCCTATAGGAGAGATGGGGAGGGACACTTGATCAGGGAGTGGAGCAATAGGAGGAGGGGGAATCGTTTAAACTGACAGATGGGAGATTTAGATAGATATTAGGAACAAATTCTTGACTATGAGGTTGGTGAGACACTGGAACAGCAAGTTGTGGCTGCCCCATCCCTGGAGGGGTTCAAGGCCAGGTTGGACGGGGCTTGGAGCCACCTGGGCTGGTGGGAGGTGTCCCTGCCCAGGGCAGGGGGTGGCACTGGGTGATCTTTAAGGTCCCTTCCAACCCAAACCATTCTATGATTCTATGATTCTGTGATTCTATGATTCTATGAAGGACCAGCGGCAGCTTTTTGACCACCTTGGCAACCGATGGAGACAAGACCATCCATGTAGGGCCCTTGGACAATTCCAGATAGACCAACCTCAGTCATCTTGCCACAGTGTTCCTTCCCCAGCTCATCCCCACACCAGGAGGCGAGAGGCACAAGGCCATCAAGCTCAAACTGAGCTTGCAGCCTTCTGCACTAAGGGACTGGCCTGGATTACTGCCCATGGCATACCTTCTAAGGGCCAGAAGTAGGAAAGCCAAGAGTAGAATCCAGCCATGGTTACTTCAAGTCTTTCACTGCAACCGCTAGATAAAGTCCATGGGTTGAATTCTTGGTGATTCCTTTGACTTCATTTGCCCTTGGAGCTGTCAAGGCTAAGTCACCATCGTGTGAGGGAGATCCAGGAGGGCTGTTGTGTCTTTGTTGGCCATGTCTATGTGGCAGTAACAAGGAAGGGTTGATTTTTTTTAAACTGTTGTTTCATTCTGTGAGAAGGCAGCCTGATGCTGTATTCTGACAGATATCCCATTTGTTACTGAAATGTCTGACAAGTTCCCGTGTAATATTTAGTTCATTCACGTACACATTTCACTGAAGTTCTGGCTCTGATCCCTTTTGCTACCTCTTTGTCATCTTCCCCATCTCATCTGAGATTCACTCCTGCGAAGCCTGAAAAAGTGATTTGGTTATCGGTTCGTTTGTAAATTCCCTCACCTTTCCAAGGACGGCCCAACTGTCTTTACATTGCTGGGTTTCACTGGAGTCGCCACAGGATCACACAGCTCCCGTTTTTAATTTTCTTACCTTGCTCTTTCCGTGCTCTTTATTACAGCCGCTCATTGTGTTCGGGTTAATTTTAGATGATCAGATTTCCAAGCAAAGGTCATTGCCTTTTCGTTCCTATGAAGCCCTGACCTTATTGCATCTTTGCTACAGTAAAGAACAAACCCAATAATAATAGTATAATAACACAAATTTTCAGCACCTCAGCTTCTTTCTTACTACCAATTCCCCAAGCTGTCTGCTCCCCTCAAAGTCTCAGTTTTGCCCATTTATTATTGTCCATTTAGAGCACTAAGGAGCTGATCTTGTGAAATGTAGACCATCCCCTGACCGAAAATCTTAGCGCATTAGGTGAATTTCTCAGCACCCGGTGGTGAAGATCCCTAGCGTGTCGTTTCATTAGATTTTCAATAAGTAAAAATAAATGAAGGATGCTAAAAGCCTCATCACCTTTCAAAGATTAAACACGGGGTGCGTGAAGCAATCTGAGAAATTTTTAGCGAGGAATACCTCTGATATATTTAGCCATTTTGGCTCTAAGACTGGTGATAATGGAAGAAAAACTGCGCTCCATTATTAAAGCGGAAAAGAACCTTTATGTCTAGACTGCGCTGAAAAAGTGCCACAATAACATACTGTGTCCAGTTTGTGCAGCTCTTGGTTATTTAACAGAGAATGCAAAGCCTGCTGTGGGTAAAGCATTTAAATGCAACAATTTTAAGTGTGTTTTTTGCTTTTTGGGGGGTTAATTTGTATTTTGAAAAATTTTTGTTCAGCTTCAGGAACGGATATTTCTCTTTTGCTTTCTTTGCACTTGTTAGGATTCCATTAGGAAAGTAAAATGCCAGCTCTTCGACGCACACCTGAGGAGCCCCCAGCCTAACCAGTGGGGGTAATTAATTTTTACAGCTAATTCCTGCATTCTAGACCACTTCATCTCCATCCTCACGGTGGCCTGAGCCCCGGTGTAACACCGGTCCCGGCTACTTTTACCCCTGCCACAGTCACAACTCTGCCCGTCAACTCTCAGAAAAGAAACAAAGATCTAGAAACCTTAAGAGCTGCAGATGTGGAGCTGTCCTCAAATATTCCAGAATTGCTTTCGTTGTTCAAGGTAATACATGCTTTATGTTACGCGTTGAAGGATAACACACACCGGAAGCATATGACATAGGAATACTGTTTAGTCCGTCTCCTCCTGGTTTTCTAATTCTTTTTTCAGTCTCTATGATGTTTCATACCACTCCGACAGACAAACGTTATTTAACGCTGTGGGCTTTCATTCTGAATCCAAAGGAAAATTCAGACCACGACGTGGCATTATGCCAACAATAGAGGGATTTAAACACTAAAACTCAGCAGCAAATGTAGAAAGAAAGGTAAAGAAGGAATTTGAGAAAGAAAGAAATACAGAGGGTAGTTTGTACAATTTTATGAAATATTGAACTTGGCTGCTTGATGGATGAAATCCTCCCCCAAATATTCATGCTTTACATGGAAGGTAATGTCTCATGTCAATTTACATGGAATTACGTCAAGTGAAATGGAGCACAATAGGAGTGGAGGAAGATGGATTCAGCCATTGAAACAACACGAAAGAGTTCAAATAGATTTTCAGCATGAAAACAGAAAGTGTCACAAGGGAAAAGAAGTCCCCTCCAGACAATATTAGAAAACTAAACAGTAGATTTTAATTATTTACCAAAAAAAAGGCTACAATTGATAACCAATGCAAGCCTTAGGACTACAGAAGTACTAGAAGCAACACTATCCAGGCTTTGGATCAATCTTTTGGTAGAACCTGACAGAAACAAAGAATTATATAGCTTCACTTAGCTCTGCATTGTTAGAGTTTAATGGACCACAAAGCCAAGAACAAACACAAATACAAGTAACAGCATTTTAGTAACATTTTAAATATACTTTTACCATTTTATTTTCTTCTCTACAGGGAACTTCACAATTATACAAATCATAAAGGACAAAAATCTCCCCCACAGCTAGCAAAAACGCAGTCATATAAACACCAGCTTGTTCCTTTTCAGTTCTTATTTGAGTGATGTTGCTAGGACAATCAACTGTTTCAATAACATACTCCTGCTGTCTGAAAAAGAAGAGAGAAAAAAGGATTACTAGTGTAAAATCACACAGTAGAAACCAGTCTTTCTTTCACATAAGAACATTTAACTCACTAAACGTGAGGGACATAAAAAGAGTAGTTTCTGTTTTTGTTCTGCAGCTGTCATATCATCTGACTTTTTCTATATAAAATGTGGTTTATTTAATATTTATCTGTCTCAGAGAATGCTTGTGAAGCTTAACTCACCATTTGCATAACACTTTGGGATTCTTGGTTTTACAGGACTACTGCGTTATAAATTAATTATTTTTGTGACTATATTATCTAATAGCTATTTTTGATGAGCAAGCAGATTTTGCTTGTTGAGCTTGAAATGTTTCACCTGCAACATCTGGGGTTTGACATGCTTTCACACAACTCGAAGTTTCTGCGTATTAGCTGATGGCTGGAAGTTGTGGGTCTGTGGCTTGTGGCTCAGGAGAGGACGTGGCCACGGCTTTGGGTTCCAGAGGTTCCAGCAGCATCAACGCTTGGCGACGCAGCCGTGTTGAGGACCGTGTTGAGGACACTGGGCTTCTCCATGCAGACGTGGGAGCTTGGTAGCGCGAGACCTCAGGTTTGCAAAAATTTCTGGATTCCTATTGCAAAGCCTGGACTCAGAATTCTCCTTGAAGGTCTTAGAGGAAATCAGTTCTAGGGACAGTGTTCTGGAAAAAAAGTTTCTCTGAAATGAATAAAACTAAATGAAAATACGCTTTCCCTGAAGACCTATTACTTTTCAATAAAATATGGAAGAAAGCTTAAAAAAAATCTGGTATTTGCATGCACACTTAAGATGCAACACTTTGTTTTAATGATATTGATCTCAGTAAGTTTATTTTCCCATCTATATGCACATGACCTTTTTAATTTCAGTCCTAGTGGATTCTAGTCATCTGTTAGAATCAGCCGATAGGGGTTGATTATTTAAGCAGGTTTGTATTTGTCTCTTCAGTGCCGTTCTAACATTAATTCTTATCCTTTTGGTAAACAGAAAACTACAAAGCAATTGCAAGCGATCTGATGTTGGAAGTAGTCAGTACCCCCATCTCCCAGGGATGTCCATGGTCTGATTCTACCAGATGATTCGGTGGTCCAAGTACTCCAGCTGAACACAAACTATTTTTCTCTTTCAGGAAAGCAAATTAAGAAGCTTGATCTCTTAATATTCTTTAAAAGCAAAGCCTGGTTAGTCCTGGATCACCTGAAATGGTGACAAGATGGTCTCCAGCCAGTTGCCTAACCACAGGAGCAAGACGCCATTTGTGATGCTTGAGGGTAACGGGGACACCAGCCCAGGGCTCACAGATGGTCACAGGCCACCGAGGCCAGTGCTGTGCTGGTGCAGAGGCTGAAGGCCCGGTGGCTCCCCAAGGTGGGGGGCACCTCTCCCAAAGCAGGGTCCTCCACCTCATGGCTGCCGTCTGAGCCAAGCGTCCCTACAGGACATGTTTAACTGACGAGATCACAGAATCATAGACTGGTTTGGGTTGGAAGAGACCTTAAAGCCCACCTAGTGCCACCCCCTGCCCTGGGCAGGGACACCTCCCACCAGCCCAGGTTGCTCCAAGCCCCGTCCAACCTGGCTTTGAACCCCTCCAGGGATGGGGCAGCCACAGCTTCTCTGGGCACCCTGGGCCAGGGACTCACCGCCCTCACAGTCAAGAATTTCTTCCTAGTATCTAAACTAAGTCTCCCCTCTTTCAGTGTAAAACCGATCCCCCTCGTCCCATGGCTCCCCTCCCTGATCCAGAGTCCCTCCCCAGCTTTCCTGGAGCCCCTTGAGGGCCTGGAAGGGGCTGGAAGGTCTCCCCGGAGCCTTCTCTTCTCCAGGCTGAACCCCCCCAGCTCTCTCAGCCTGTCCTCCCAGCAGAGGGGCTCCAGCCCTCCCAGCATCTCCGGGGCCTCCTCTGGCCCCGCTCCAACAGCTCCGTGTCCTTCTGCTGTTGGTGCCCCAGCGCTGGAGGCAGCACTGCAGGGGGGTCTCCCAGAGCGGAGCAGAGGGGCAGAATCCCCCACTCGCCCTGCTGCCCACGCTGCTGGGGATGCAGCCCAGGCTGCGGGGGGTTTCTGGGCTGGGAGCGCCCATCTCCGGCTCACGTTGAGCTTCTACTCAACCAACACCCCCAAGCCCCTCTCCTCAGGGCTGCTCTCCGCCCATTCTCAGGTGGCACTGGTGGCTGCAGACGGCCCCGTCTCTCCCTGCTCCCTGAGGGTAGCCCCAGCCGCGGGCTGAGGGGCCGCGGGCTGAGGGGCCGCCGGCGGCGGGCGGGCGCGGTCGGCAGGGGGCGCTGCGGGCCGCCCCGCCCGGCCCCGCCCCGCCCCGGCGGCTGACAACGGAGCGGCGCGAGGGGCGGGCGCGTCCCCGGCGGCGGCGGAGCCGTGGGACGTCTCGCAAGATGGCGGCGCCCCTGGACATGGAGCCGTCAGCCCTCAGCCTGGAGCTGCTGCCCACCGACCCGCTGCTCCTCATCCTCAGCTTCCTCGACTACGGGGATCTGATGAGGTACGGGGCCGGGGCTTCACCGCGATCCGCGCTGCCGAGGGTGAGGGGAAGGGAAGGCCGAGCCGGGCCGGGCCTCGGCGGGGGGTGGGGGAGGCAGCGCCGGGCCGCGGGGCGGGGCAGGGCAGGGGAGCGGGGCTGAGGGGCGGGAGGCCCAGCCTGCGCTTGGTGGGTGAGCCGGGGCCTGCTGCGGGTGTCAGGGGACCGGGGGGGAGCTGAGGGGTGAAGCCCGGAGGAGGCGGGGTGAAGCCCGCGGGGGAGGCGGGGACTGCCGGCGGCTTCGGGTCTCACAACTTCTCGGTGGGCGGATCGCTGGGCCGGGAAACCGGGTCGGGGTGGAGCGGGCTGGGGGGGGCTGGACGGGCACAGCGCTTCCAAAGCGCTGGGCAGTGGGTGGGAAGAGGGGTTGGCTCCTTCTGGAGGAGCTACTGTGTGGAGGACGTATCCTAATGCATCCTTCCCTTCCAGAAACAGTTGTTCGGGCTTTGTTTTTTTGTTTGTTTGTTTTTTAAAGCAAAAGGGTACGTTCCTTGTTTTCTCTCTCTCGTTCCATGTTGTTTTTGTTTGTACCTAAATTACAACTTAGAGATCATAAAATGGTTTAGGTTGGAAGGGACCTTCAAGCTCATCTAGTTCCGTGGCAGGGACACTTCCCACTAGACCAGGTTGCTCCAAGCCCCGTCCAACCTGGCACTGAGGTGAACCAATAACTGAATTTGTGAAGTCAATAATTCTCTGAAACTGTTGCAAACAAAGGGTGGTCTTGTTGCCGGTAAATACATTTGATTATTTGAACGAGCTGTTTGAGGAAAGCCGAATGAAATGAAATAGGGTGATTTTTTTTTTTTCAGGCAGAAAGACATGAATGAAAGTTCCAAGCTCCTCTTGGACACTTTACTCGATGGCTGAAGAGTTATGAGTCATACAGTGAAGATGAGAGTATATTTTCAGCTAAAACCTTACCAATGAAGTACAAGCACTGGCAGTGATTGAAATCACAGTATTTAATCAAAGAGGGAGGAATGTGTACGAATAAAATAGAATATTATCAAAATTTTTTTTGTTTGGGTTCCCTCCCCTAAATATTAATCAAGAAAGTCATTGGGGAGAATTCTGTTAGGACAACAGCAAAAAAGAAATTAAGCCTAAGCAAAAATGGTAATAATTGTTACAAGTCCAGCATGGATGATTTAGTAGTAGTTGCAAAGGGTGTAGCAAAGGCACTGCCTATTTTTGTTATGTATTTAACAAAATGAAATGGATTTTGCTGTGCAAGGACAATTAAATACCGTGTAGGTTTGTTATTTGTAAGGTCAGTAATGGTAGTTTTGCATAACTGGCTGTTTGTAGTACTCAAAGCCTTAATTGGGGAAATCTCTAGGTTGTTTACATTTGTTTTAGTGACGTGTATATACTCTGACCATCACAAACATTACATTTTCCCTAGTATTCCATAGCTTGGTTAGTCTGGTGGTGGTGCTTAAATAACGGAAAAGCTGACAGGTGACCAAATATTTATGTAATTAATGAGAGTGACTTTAATTGCATCTTTATCGTGTTTTAAGTCACACGTCCCTGTGATGCCACAGTGACTTCTTTCCTACCAGAAATTACAGGCTTGATTGATAAACACCAATATAATGAATTTCTGCAAGGGCTTTGACTTTGGGATATTCCCCACCTCACTCCCCAAAAACTAATAGAAATTCCCCATGTCATGAATGAAGCTTTTACATGGGCAAATGTCAAGGTTTGAAGTAAATGTGGTTTGTGTCACTGCAGAGGGGATGGGTAATGGCAGGGCCTACAGCAGAATCACTTTACTTTGTTGAGGTTGATTTGGGAATACTGATACAATTCTAGTTTAAACAGTTTATAATGGATATTGAGGAGGAAAAAAAAAAAAGATTGGATTGGACAGGTAAACGTGAATAATTCTGTAATCTCAGTGCAACATGTTTTCACCAGCCCTGGACTTTGGCTGATTTTACTTATCAAAGAAAAGATGGAGAGGCATCTTTATTTCAGTGTGTAACTATGTCCATTTACACTGCTGGTCTTTTTTACTTACTGATTTCTGAACTACACTGAAAAAAACCCCAAAAATCAGTAACTGGAAGCTTAAGTTTGGTAACCTCATTTGGGGTATTTAGATGTTAATCACAGCCATTAAAACACACATATTAACTGTTAGAACAGGCTACCAAAGGAAGTGATGTTGCCACATCTAAACTGGTGGTATCTTTTGAGGAGTTTCTTAAAGCATAACTGATAATTCAGCTCAAACACAGAAGAAAAAGAGGTTTATTGTCTGGTGTTCAGGTTAGAGGCAATGATTTCCTTTAAATTCTATGAATCTTTGAATAACACAATCATTCCCTGTATTACTGCTCTGTACATTGCTGATGCTGTACTGAACATTCTTATTCATATAAATACACTGAAATGTCTTACTGTCGATACAATTGTACATTCCAGAAAGGCTTTATAACTGTAAAAGTAAATATGGAACAGCCTGTATTTGATGGCACCTCCATTGCTGGTTTTAAAGCGCAAGTTAGTAGGTGTCAGGAATATAGGTTAGCTTTTGCTATCTCCTTGCATCAAACCAGGATCAACTTAAGTAATTTCTGAGGACAGTTTTAGACCTATATCCTACAGGTTTTTTAATAACTGCATTTGCAATAGTACTGCACAGTGAAGCATATGATTCTCTTAACTTCCTGAAGTAGCAATGTTACCTGTAATGCAATGCCAAGAGCTTTTGTATGGTCTTCATTAGATTGAGGTTGCTGTATTTATTTCCAGGTCTGTCACCCTATGTATTTTAATCATGTCTGTTTCTGGCCATGAAGTTTGTTATTTAAACAACTTAAAAGTGGAAAGTAACTTTATAATACTGAAACTGGATAGTTTCTATAGTTTATTGATTGAGCTTTCTGTAGTATGGAAACTGGAAAATAAAAGGTAAAGACTGACAATCCAGATAAGAAAGCAATTTAAATCATAACAACTAGTCTGTGCTTCTGGAATGCTTGCTGCTGATGGAGTGGAGTCAGACAATGTTTACGATGGCGTAGGTCTACAGGGTGACCTGCTTTACAAAATTACTTAATTGCTGACAGTTCTCAAAGTGTGTTGAAAAGTAGTTCATGACTTACAAAGCTGTAGTGAAGACTTTTAACCATTGTAAGTACAACTCTAAAAAGGACAGCTGACTAACTTTCCAACTCTGCATTTATTTCATGAGAACGGATGTGTAATATACTGCTCAGTATTTAGCCCTGTTTATTTTGCTACTTGTCTACAATCGAATTTAATGATTTTATTTTTATAGTTGCTGCTATTTAAGTCGAAGATTAAATCAGCTATCAAGCCACGATCCATTGTGGAAAAGACACTGCAAGAAATACTGGCTTATTTCAGAGTAAGTATGATTGTTTTAAGCCTTTTTTTTCTGTGAAAATAAGGCTTATGTTATTGTGCTGTCTGTTTATGTCCACGTTACTTCTAGCGACTCTAAGATTGAATTGGTATTCACCAGCTTCAAACCGATGAAAGGTTAGAGGTATCAAAAATGTTAATTTCCTAAAAAAGCTTTATGAATGTACAAGTTTTAAAAAGTTTTATGGATGGGTGGAGGTGTCCTGTTAATGCCTAGGCTGAAGGAGAAGCTGCAGCATGACCTTATCAGACACCAGATATTCTGAATGCTGTAATTATGAGGGGTACAACTGGATGGTTCTGTCAAGGGTAGCCATGACTGGAATCGCAGAGTAGTTCTGGTTGGAAGGGACCTTTTGAGATCCTCTAGGCCAACTCCCCTTCTCACACAGGGTCACCTAGAGTAGGTTGTCCAGGACTGTGTCCAGTGTCCTGTCAGTGGGCACTGCTGAGAAGAGTCTGGCTCCATCTTTACTCCTTCCCATCAGGTAACTGTACGCATTGATAAGATCCCCCTAAGCCTTCCCCAGGCAGAAGACTTCCAGCTCTCTCAGCCTCTCCTTGTGTGAAAGTTGCTCCGGTCCCATAATCATCTTTGAGGCCCTGCACTGGACTTGTTCCAGTATGCCCATATCTTTCATGTAATATGGAGCCCAGAACTGGACAGAGTACTCCAGATGTGGGTTCACCAGTGCTGACTAGAGAGGAGGGATCACCTCCCTTGACGTGCTGGCAACACTCTTCCTATTGCAGCCTAGGATACTCTTGGCCTTTTGTACTGCGAGGGTGCAGTGCTGGCTCATGGTCAGCTTGGTGTCTACCAAGACCCCTAGGTTCTCAGCTGGCCAGCCCCCAGTGTGTACTGGTGTCGGATTATTTGTCCCCAGGTGCAGGATGTTGCATTTCCCCTTGCTGAGTAGGAGATTCTTCTCTACCTGTCAAGGTTTCTCTGGCTGCACAACCATCTGCTGTATCAAACACTCCTCATAGTTTTGTAGCTAGAGGGATCTTGATGTGAAGACTTCTAAATTGTTACATTTTTATTCAGGTGTAGGAAGCTGTACTAAATCTTTTAGATTCTGTGTGCTGATTGGAGTTGAGGAGTTGGAATATATGTTGCAATTTGGAGGCAAGCATCCTGTGTCAGATGTTAGTCAGCACTTTTTTTGGCAGCCTGTATTCCTATAGCCTGCTGTTGTGCCTGTGAGGAGTACTAAACATGCAGCAATTCCTTAAGAAACTGACTTTCCAGATCAGTGCACAGAGTTCTCGTTTAACTCTCTGATTTACTCCTTAATATTTATTAGATAAATAAAGGAGTTTGTGACTAATGCAGTAGATCAAAAAATGTGGTTTTTTTGAAGGCCTTCTCTGTGTATGTGTGAAATGCGATGTAAATTAGGTATTCACCAGTTTTAAGATTTAATAATAGACGGTGCTCTGTTTAAAGGACTACTGTTTCTAAATTTTCCCCTGATACTAAGTACCCCAAATAGATACTGGAATTAATTGAGTTTCTGTATCTTCACATGGCTCAAAGTGTTCCTGGTTTAATATTATGCATACTGTTTCTGCCACATAACAAATAATAACTTCTTGGGTTTAGAAGGCAAGCTTTTTAGGCTGGTATTTAAACTTACTTCCTTCATGTCCACTTAGAGAGGAAAAAAGTCAGCGAAATCAGACCTGGAAGGCCATCTTCATCAGTACCTACTCTGACCTAGGAAGATACATCCACTACTATGCTACATTGAAAAAAGCCTGGGATGACCTAGAGAAATACTTAGGGCAGCGGTGTCCTCGGATGATTGGTTCTTTGAAAGGTAGGGTGTGATACCTCTCTAGTAGGTTGGCTGACGCGACATTGTCTGTGGTTAAGTTTCATATGGCTTTCATCCTAGGTGCCCTAATTACTGGAACCCTGAAAGTCAAATAGATGTGTTTTCCCTTCCTCTCCAGTAAATAAGTAAATCAGACCATGTGTATAGTCCTTGTCCAGTTACCAGTGATCCATAGATTCTCTGAAGATTTCTTTTCAGAGAAGAAATCAAGATTATTTTTTTTCCAGTGACCAGTCTATCTTCTTTATCTCTGGATAATCAGGAAATGAATACACTTTTACCGCTTTTGTCTTTGGTTGCTATGACTGATTTGTTTGTTTGTTTGTTTATTATTTTTTTTCAGTTTTATAATGCCATTACTTCAAGGACCTGGGACCCACTGGTGTGACTTTATTTGTGAGACTTTCTTAAGACCTAATTAAAACACTTTCACATGAACGCAGGCATTTTAAACTAAAGCCAATCAGAAAGGAAGTATTTTTTTTCTTTCCAGTAGGTCTTATTGTGTTCCTCTAATGAAGGTAAATTGGCTGAACAAGAATTTTTACTTTTTTTTTTTTCCAAGGTTATGTTTCAAATTAAGTTTGTGTTTTAATACTTCAAGTACTTCCAGTGTTCCAGTTCATAAATCTTACACAGCAAGATGTACAGCAAGTTTGGGCTTTTATGGTATAGGGACAAAACGACTCTTATATTTGCAACTGTACTTCAGTCTTCTGTATTAAGTTGACTGTTAGATGAAGATGTCTGATGTAACATAATCTGTGAAATTAAGAGAAACGTATAGACAGTGATCTCTTTCTATGTAAATGTTGCATTGTTCTTGGCCTGCTGAATAGTGCTGCATTTTTAAGTTCTGCTAAGTATTTATGAATAACAGAACACGGTTAGAAATTAACGCTTACTGTCTTCTTTAAAAAAAATTTTGTTTTGTTACTCCTGAGTGTTAGTGAAGGACTGCCCTTTTAGGAAAAGGACAAAACGGTTATATGTAGCCTGAACTCTTGTGTAACACAGGTCATAGGACTTGACGTAGGTATCATGCCTTGATTTCTGTAACTTTCATGCTGCTTTATCAAAAACATGGACTTCACTCAGGTATACAGAACCACTGAACTGCCAGTCAAGTAACTTTTTTTTTTTTTCATAAAATGGAAAGTGTCTGTGTTGGAGATGTTGAAATGAATAGATTTTACCACAGTTTACTTTCAAAATCCTTCTAAAGAATTTGGTGCAATGAAGCTTCTCTCTGTCTACAGAAAGACAAAAATAAATTTTAAATTATCAATTTCCACACTTCTATAGTGATGGCAGGTTTTAGCAGAAGCTCTTCCATAACTTACAACTTTTTAATACCATGTGTACAGGATCTTGTTTCAGTGAATTGTTAAATTATGCTATAAAAGTGAAACTGATTACAAATATGGAAAGAGTTTCCAAAAAAAAAAATCGCCCAAAAAACCTTGACTGGAACAAACCATACAGGCCACCCAGTTGATCTTTGGTAGAAGCGAGGGTGTGGAAACCCCCTCAAGTGTGTGTGGAGGTGTAAGAGTAGTTGTTACCTACCCCCTTCTCTTGATGATGATACGAAAATCCCCTTGTTACAGCCCATTTATTGCTTTGAATTCCAGGTGAATGGTGGCTGCAGCCAACATTTCTTTGTTACTGATTGGACCGGAAACTTAAAGAAGCAACCCTTAGAATGATGAAAGAGTAAAATCAATATTGCCGAAAAGTTTTAACTGGGAATTAGTCAGCTAATGACAGTATTGTGGGGAAAGGGTTCGTTTCACTTTATAAATACTTTCTGCTTAAGTCAGGGCTGTTGAGATTTCATTGGATGGAGATTGGTGCTGTATTAAGTAATCAGTTAATGTAATCAGCTTCCTTTCAAATTTATGTAGTATTCATTTTGTGCCACCTAGCATACAATAAAGTCACCAAATATTGACTTGAGTCCTCATTCGTTTGGTCAAAGCACTTACAAATTCCATGCTTCGTAGTTGAAATACTTGATTTTTAGTGATTCTGGCCACTGGGATGGATTTAATCAGTGGAAGATTCTTGAGACCATGCTAGTAGACAGCTGCGTCCTAAAGTTGAACTGAATTTATCTTGCTTTTGTATGTCTGTTGGTTCACTTTGTCTGGATTATAAGTGGCAAAACACTTCAAAATATATATTCCTTTTGTGATAACACTTAAAAAAAATAATCCATAATGCTAAGGTTGCTGGGGCTGCTTAAAATTCTCTTTGGCAGTTGAAAACATGTGGTCGTGTCCGGAATGTAGCTGGTTTTTGCCTTATTTCTAGCCATGCAGCTCTGATGAAATGATGTGAAATAAAATTTTAAAGGAGAGGTCTTAACACAAATTCTTGTATTTACCTTTGTCAGGAGCAGCATACTGGGCACTCGGGGACAGAGTAGTGAAGAAGCATTAAATTTGAGAGTTATGGAGGAGCAGCAGTTCTTGATTCTCCCTCCAAAGCTGCCACTTAATCCTGTCTTTCTTTTTGTACACAGAGAGTGTGCGGGAGGAAGATCTAGATGCTGTGGAAGCACAAATAGGTTGCAAACTCCCTGATGACTATCGATGTTCATTCCGTATTCATAATGGACAGAAGCTAGTGGTTCCTGGGTAAGGAGTGAAAACTACGTACCAAGTTGTTAATTCCTTTTGTATTTCTTGAATACTTTATTTCCTAAAAAGATAAAATGTCTGCTGAACAGGACAGATGAAGCATTAAACATATTGTAACTGCATGACCGCTTGAAGTGACACTTCTAGAATTTACTATCTTTTAGTCTCAGAAGCAATTAAAAACACAGTGTAGATTTCTAATTGCTCAAATTACTCTTACACTTCAGTCCTTTTTCCTAATGAAAACCTTTCTCTTTTTTTTTTTTATAATAACTAAATCTTCCAATTGTTAGACTCTTTGTCATACCACTGCAAGTTGCTCCCTTGAAGTTTTGCTTTGTATTGCATAAGTAAATTAGCTTCTTGCACTTTGCAAGTTTCATTATTTAGTAACTTTTTGCTTTCAAGGAGCTAGGGAATAACTTTCAAACCAGGCAGTGATTTAAGGTAGATTCAAAATGTCAGTTCTGCAAATTAGGTTTTCTCAGTAGAAGATTTCACAATTTTATGCGGTTTCAACAATTAAAAAATCCTTTTACATCAAGGTTAGAAGACAAATGACCAAACATAGCTTCCTATTTTCCAGCTATAGAAAAAGTTTGAGGTCAGCACTTGATGAAGTGCTACAAACATCAGAGTTGGAAAGCGAGGGCAAATCACTGCAGTGGCTGTAGGGGGCAATGCCTTCACTAGTAAAGAAGGTGCAGCTTCCTCCAATCCTAGTGCTGTATGTGCAGAAGGGATATGAGAAACAGTTTTATGCAACCATAAAGGTGACTTCTCATTCTGTTTCTTTTCCAGGAGAGATTTTTTTTTTTAGAGAGGAGATAGGTACCCTAGTTCTGTAGACTTCAAATGGAGCTGTGCAGCTTGTGTGCTTCCTGCTTTTCCTACTATTTCATTCCCACGAAGCCTCTGCTGTGGTGATGTGCCTGTGGAAGGGCTGGGGGAGCTTGAACAACTGCCAGTGGGCTGTGGTCCATTGCTGTGTCCTCAAAGCCAGGGCCTGAGCCTGACAACCTCAACACAGGTTGACAGACCTTGTTGGTGGAGCACTGACTGGGGGACTAGTTAGGTGGGACCCTGGAGCAAGAAAGGCTGCCATGCTGTGAGTAGAAGGTGTGGTCTCGCTGTTGGGGACAGGCTTGCTTTCTTGAAGGAATACTGGAAAGATCAGGTGTAGGTAGTAGAAGTCTATGCAGCAAGCTGTTGGCATGTTAGGTCAGAAATGGCGGAGACTCAGGACTCTTTGTCATTGTTAGATTCTTCAGGTTTCTGTGTCTGGATGTTAGCATCGCTTTTTAAACTAGAAGGTGCTAATTCCAGGCAGGACTATGTAAGGAAAAAGAGGAATGGAACCTGTTGCCCAGGATGGGAGCAGTTTATATCATCCTGACATGTGGCAGCTTGTGCCTGAGTTAGTGCTTTCGTAACACCAGTAAAAGCTCAGCGTCTGCAAGAGTTTACACCTGAGAACATCAGTGAAAGGCAAATTAGAAGGGAGTGTGGGTGGGGAGGTGCACATTACAGGTTTGTGTGCTCTTCTTCTTGCTAAGCGCGTTGCTGTAGTGTGTGCCCTTCTAGCTGATTACTTTGATCATATTACCCCTTTTTGTCATTCTTCCATTGTATGCCCCTTTATTACATTGAGTCTGTTTTACTTTTTTTTTTGCCCTAGCTGTCATCTAGCCAAACATATCATATCAGTGTTAACTTTAGCTTCTAATGCTCACCTCCATTCCTAATCTGTTACATATTTCAGATTAGTACTACTTTTTTCCAAATTTACATCTTCTTTTCTTATGTATAGAGAGGCTCCTTTTACTGTCTTCAGCGTCACTTCTTTATTGTTAAAAACAAACAAATAAAAAAATCCCATTCTTCACTGTAATGCCTACAAAAAGCCAGAGGAAAAAATTTGAAACACAGTTGATAGCCTTTCCATGTCATGATGATGAATATTGTCTCATTCTTTCCTTGTATGTCTGTTTACTTGTGCCTGTATGCCTTAGTGTTTATACTGGGATTATCATCTCTCTGACTCAATAGTTATTTTCCTTGTTTACTTCTCAACCTTCTCTCCAAAGCATATAGAGCACCTCGTTCACCGTAGTTTTGATCAGTGACCGTTTCTATAGCAGCTAGGTATTCTAATTGAAAAATCATGGATGCTTTGATAGTATTGAAATGAACTTGCCCAAAACTTGAGCTACCAAGCACTGGTTATTATTACATTATGCTACTATAGGAAGCTGCATCAGCTGTCAACAGCTTCTTTGAAGTAGTTGCAGACATAGTGGGAATCACCAACACCGTTTAAAATGGTGCTTTGGGATGCACAAAACGTACAAGGAAGCGTTTATTTTAGAGCCATCAAGCCTCCCCTTGTGAAGGTTGACGTTGTGAACTAATAAGCTAGTCCAGCATATGGATATTAGACTTCATCTAAGCCTAATATGCATCTAGAGCATTTGTAGAACCAATGCTTAGAAACGATTTAAAACTATCTTTGCATTGCGAGTGGTATCTTCTGTTTATCTTTCCTTTTTTTGTTGTTGTCTGTTAAGTTTGATGGGAAGCATGGCACTGTCAAACCACTACCGCTCTGAAGACTTGTTGGATATCGACACAGCGGCTGGAGGTTTTCAGCAGAGGCCAGGTCTGAAACAATGCCTTCCTCTTACTTTTTGCATTCATACTGGCCTGAGTCAATACATGGCCCTGGAGAGTGTGGAGGGACGAAATAAATACGAGATCTTCTATCAATGTCCAGTAAGGAAGATATGTTTATACTTGTGAATGTACTTTTCTAATGATTGATGGTGTCCCTTTGCATGTTATCAGATACCTGAAATATTTTACATAGCATAAAGTGAATACTAAGAGATCGTATTTGTTCGTTACTTGCCCCTGAGTTGCCATCTGATTTTCATCAAAGCCCACAAGTGAAATGGTTAGTAAGTGAGTGAAATTTACACAAAGTTATTAATGGCTAATGCAATTTCTATAGGTCCATGATAGTGGACAACATCCATCCGTATTGGAAAAATACTATTTTAATTTGTTCAAACTATGGCAGGTATATGCTCTTGTCTCTGTTTCCATAAGGAAGAAAAGCTTCTCCGTAATGGAGAAGATCAGCATCTGTGTGCATCTTCTCCCTCAGATATGTTAAATGTAAATTTAATACAATAAATGATACCCTCTGGGTTGTAAGCAAAACTTACTCTCCAGTGAAAGAACAAGTTGCTCTTGAACAGCTCATTTGTATAACATAATTAAGTATGTAGATAGGCATATGTATTATATATGTAATATACATATTAAGTATGTAGAACATAATTACAGCTGTAGTATTTTAAGATAGGCATAGTGTTGCTACTGAAGTTTAACGATATTATACCTAACAAGATTTTAGCCCTCTCTCTCCTTAGCCATGCCCTGACAACCTCCTCACCCCAAAAAGAAAGGAGGGTGAGTAAAGGGTGTTTCTTGTAAAAAAAGATGTGGATCTTCATCCTGCTATGGAGTTCCTGGATGTTTGTTTTCAAAGCATGTAGCCATGAGATTTCTAGGGAATGCCTTGATAATGGATCACTTGAATAATGTTAAGATACCCCTTTGTATTGTGCCGAGTAGTTAAACTTTCTGGATAACGCGTGGGAACTTGGAAGGTTGCTTACTTACGTTTATTATGTATTAAGCAGCCACATTTTAGGCTTAGTGAATATAGGGAAAGTGTTCCCTATGTTATATTTCTGGAGTTGAATTTTAACCTTGGAAGTCTAATGCTCTCCTCCTAATACATCCGTAACCTTCCTTCCCTTTTAGGACCAAATGGCTCGCAATCCATCTGCTATTGATATGTTCATTACAGGTAACACTTTAGATAAAATATTCTGTAAAATGTTTTAATTGCACTGTTTAGAAAATGCATGTCAGCATGACCTGAACAAAGCAAGCATTCTGAACTTTCTGTGCTACTTGCAAGCCTCTAACCCGCTTTAAAACATCAGCGGTTACTTGAAAAGAGATGCAAGTTTTCTGTATTAAAGGCTGTCCTGTGTGTCTTGTAGACAAATCATTCCATGTACTAACCTGTCTAACAAGATGAGCAAAACCTTTAACTTGACTATCATGGGGGTGATGTAAGCAATTATTATATACAACATCCAAGTGGACGGAAAGGTATTTTTTCCCTGTCTCCAGAAGTTTTTGCAGCTATGTTAGAAGTTGAAAATATTTTGTGTCCCTTAATGAAATCTAAATAACTATAAATATAGCTGCAGAAAAAAAACCTTTCTGGATTTTTGATCTGCCTCCTTGCTGTGTTCAAAGGATAAAGGAGGGGAGGGGTAAACTATGTAATTGTTGTTTGTTATGTAGTAATCTATTGTGATCATCTGTCAGGCACGTACATTGACTGGAATAGTGTTTTGATTATTTCTTTTTGTTAATCCACTGGAATCTAGTAATTGTGCCTATATCTAACTTAATTCCTTTCACTCAGTAGGAATGCAGATGTGTAATAAACGGCACCAAAACTAATATTAAAATTTAGCCTTGCACGTTTCTTAGGAAATATGTATTAGTATTACAGTGAGAAACCACATTAGGTAATGCTATACCATTACTGGTTTGGGTTGAAGGTAGTCAAACTCTTAGCCACGCTAATTTTAGGAAACCTTTCTATGTACTGATTAATTGTGTGAGCTGATTTCAGTGTGAAGTAGTCAGCCTGTTGTCTGTTTTACAAAGGTCGTTGAGGAATGCATTGTGTGCTTTAGAACCATCATAGGAAAGATATAGCAGAAGCTCGAGAGTTTGGTTACTTGCTTCTCTCCACCTGAGGATTTTGTAATACTTCAGAGCTACTTCATGGTGAAGCTGCTTTTATGGAATTGAGTCAATGGTGAGGTGATCTGACATTGTATTTAAGTGTGTTCCACTTGGCTGAAAGGGTTAATCTGGACTTACCTCAGAGTGGAGGCAAAGTTTTATATACAGCATTTATCTCTTGTCATTTTGAACGTGGCAGGGTAAATTGTTCTGCTTCCTCCATTCGTAGTTCCTTTATACAAGGTTTGCATTTTGTGGGTTAGTGGTAGAAAGGAGGATAATAAACTTGGAGTTCCTTAGGCTTCCGAAAGATCAAAGGACAGTACACATAACTCTTGCTCTAAGGAAGAAGTGGTTAAGTACACTTAATCTAACAGGAGTGGTAGCACTTGATAACACGTTGGTGAGGGTAATGATAATGATTTCTTAGTGTTTCAGCTTAAATGCAGTTTTGTATCAGTAATACTGACAAATAATTGAAGAACGCTCTACTTTTCCCTTGAACTCTATATTGCAATGCTTGGAAGATTTATGGCTGACAAGTTCTTTTATGGAGAGCCAGTATCTCTTGTATGAAACGCTCTTCTTTGAGAGTCGAATGTGACAGCTTGACTGTCTGCTTAGAAATCAAGCTGTTCCTAATTAATGGCTGTAGGTGTATGAAAAGCTGTTCTCAGACAATGGCTGTAAAGGTATGAAAATCCCAGGTTCTTTGGAATGTCATACAGCCTTAGTCTTCTGGCTTTGTAGCGGGAGTGCGGAGCGTGTCTATGAATTACACCTGTTTTTTAAGGAGAGGGGAATTCTGCAAGTTACTGGCATGTAAGTCTATTTGTATGCAAACCTAAGCCCATAAATCCACCAGTGGGTTTGCATGCTTCTTGTAGGTAGAATAGAAATAGTTGTACAAGTAGTCTAGGCCACTATACTTGTCGTCTTTCCCAGTCATAGCAGAAGAGTCAGGAGCAGGAAACCAGATGATGAGAGACACCAGCATTTGAAGACCATGATTATAAGGTGAAATACTTAGCTAAGAGATTCTTCCTTTGCTGTGTCATTTCTGGAGCATGCACCCTTCACTCTTAGTTCTTGGTTGGTTTCTCCAAATGATCTTTGTTGATAGAATAGACTGGGATATAGACTGACTCATCTAAGTAATTCTGAGAGTTTATTATAAAAATATTCAAAGCTTTAAACTGTTTCCTTGAAGTATTTATTGCAATGGGCTTAGTGGTAAATTTGCCTGGTTTTATAAATACTTTTCTTCTTTGGCATCTAGGTACATCTTACTTGGAGTGGTTTACGTCCTACGTAAACAAAGTTGTAACTGGTGGTTATCCTATCATCAGAGACCAGATTTTCAGGTATTGTGACTGGGATTTATAACCTCACTGCAAGGTTTTGGTGCTTCTTTTAGAATGGTGACTTCTTTCCAAGTATTTATGGGTATCCGATGATAAAGCTGATGGTGGAAAAAGGAGAAAGGATGTTAAACTTGGTGCAGATGAAGCTGTAAAACAGAATGCTTAAAGAAACTTTTTTTTTTACCAGAAGCTTCAGTGTTCATAACTTTGTGTTAACGGGACCAGAATTTTGCATTATAACTGACCTGAGGCTTAGCTAACAGCATCATGCTTATGCTGCTTGCCATGAGTGTGTTGCAGCTGCAGGACTGTCCTGAGTTATTAAAAAAGGAATTGTCTCAGTGAACTGGTCGCCAGCACAACACCGTTGAATATGTAAATAAACAGGACCCTTCTGGTGTTTGAATCTGTATGCACTTTTTATTTCTTCTAAGCAAGAACCTTAATTCTGTCAAACCGAGATGCTGTAGAACCGAGTTCCTGATCTGTAAACTAACTTGCTGTAGGACTTCCTATTTTTTGTTTGTTTTTTTTTTTAAATAGCATAATGACACATCTTTATTAACAAGTATGTCTTCATTGACTTTAGATCAAATTATACACTCAGCTTAATACAAGCATTAATGGAGGTACAAAGGGATTATTGATAGCTGTATGAGTTTAGGTGATGGGGACGTATACGTCATGAAGACACTCCATACATCCTTTATTTAAAAGCCAAATGATAAGTTCAGAATTACTTCTAACCTAGCACCACAGTGCTCTTATTAGTAAATAACTAATCACTTGTTTAGATTTCTGTATTGAGTGTGCAGAGCTATTTACAGAGTTAATGCTTTCCTTTCTGTAGGTACGTGCACGATAAAGAATGTGTTGCAACCACTGGAGATATTACTGTTTCTGTGTCCACGTCTTTTCTACCTGAACTCAGTTCTGTACATCCACCGCATTATTTCTTCACTTACAGAATCAGGTAAAAATAACAACTGAATTAACTCTTGTAACCCAGGAAAAACCTATGTAATGTTCAAAGGATTGTTGTTGCAAATTTACGGACAGCGTTCATAAATGTACTAAAATGAATAGGATGTGCTCAACATGCCGTACTTTTAAATAAAAAAAGTACTAAATCATTACCTGGTCAGGGATGCAAAGTACCGGTACTAATTACTTCACCAGGTAATTGGTAAAGTACAGTGATAGGTGGGGGAAAGAAGCTATGAGTCACTCTTGTGATTTAGAAAGGGTTAAATAACGATAGTGAAGTGGAGGCATGGAGATGGATCCCAACAACTTATTCAGTGTACTTTACCTTAGAGTGGGGTTGGGTTTTTTTGCCCAGTCTACTTGGAGAGAGACCCCAAGGATACTAAAGTGTTTCGTAATATGTAGGGCAGTAGTTACATACCCATTGAGTGTGCTGTTTGGCTTCCAGAATTGAAATGTCCAAAGATGCTCTTCCTGAGAAGGCTTGTCAGCTGGACAGTCGATACTGGAGAATAACAAATGCCAAAGGTGATGTAGAAGAAGTTCAGGGGCCTGGAGTAGTTGGTAAGTAAAAGATTGCTTTTACAAACACAATAGAGAGAGTGTTTTTGCATTTAATGTGCATGTTATCAAAGTTACGTCATTAGTTGTTCATCATGGTGACAGAGGGTAGTAGTTGTATGGTTTGTATCAGAATCACTTTGTTGCTTGAAAGAAAGAGATATATTTCCATCTGTTTTGTCTTTAAAGTTGTTTTGCAGAAGATGTCTGAACATCCTGATAGTTAGCGGCTCTTCAGGGCGTTTTTTAACATCAGTAATTGCTGAGAATCATTTATGCGTCCACTGGAATAGAAGATGATGTGCCTGAATGTGTTGTGTAGTGCAAACTGCAAAATTGTAGTTCGGCTTCAGTCCTTCCTATAGTGATCTAATATTTTACCTACAGGGGAGTTTCCAATTATCAGTCCAGGGAGAGTCTATGAGTATACCAGCTGTACTACGTTTTCCACGACATCTGGATACATGGAGGGGTATTACACCTTCCATTGCCTCTACTACAAGGACAAGTTCTTTAACGTCACAATTCCCAGATTTCATATGGTGTGTCCAACATTCAAGGTGTCTACAGCACGAATGGTAAGTGGAGATGCAGTTGTGCTTATCCTAGATTTTTTTTTAATGATGTTCATTAGTTCTCACTGAAAGTGCATTTCATAAAGTCATTTAATGACTTTGCAAATCAGTAAGGTATTTACCTTACTGTTAATATAATGTAGTTTTAGTTTGGGGATTGCGGGTGAACTATATAATTTCTCCCTTTGCCTTGGCCCATTTAAAGAAGAATGCTTTATTTATTTTATTGCTAGCATAGCCCTTATTTAGTGACTGAGTCAGAAAGAACTTGGAAGTTTTTTGTGTGAGCATTGAGTCTTTCCTTGGGCGTAGACATCTACTTGGATGTTTTCTGACGTTTTTCCAGGGATTCGAGACACTCTCATTACCAGTAGCTCTAACAGCAAATGCCAGCAGATGTCGTGCTTCTAACAGAAAACGGCATCTCTTAACTCGTGCTCACGTTTATGGGAGTTGTAACCTCCTTCCATTCACTTGACTGTAAAAATAATTTGCTTTTCTCTTTTGATCTGCCTGTGCTTTAAAGGTAGTAACGACCCTTTTTTTTTTTTTCTTTAACTACTTTTTATTAAAAAAGCAACATAAGCCACCAAGAAAATTGGTAGAGCAGAGCTACTGAATTGTGGCTTTAGAGAGTTGTACACAAGAAATAATGAAGGCTAACGGATATTTACTGAGTTAAAGGTCAAGTAGTTAAAATGACCTTGATTGCAAATTAAACTTTGTAACTGTAATGAGCTGGTTTTAGAGCCTAGAGTACAGTGTCTGCTCCACCTAATTGACATGATAATACAGACTTCAGATTTTTCTAGGGAATTGTTAGTGCTTTCTTAGAATTACCTGGGAGATTTTAATTAAGTATGCATGTGTTTTGTATTAGGAACCAAATCATAATGAATATGCAGTGGATGAAGACGAAGATTCCACAGACACTGACGAATATGAAGATCGACGTAGAGTGTTGGACATTCCTGCACCTTCTGGACGCTGCCCACGTCACACCTGATGGGATTTTTTTTTCCAAACAAACTGTTTTCAGAAGCTGAACTCCATGGGGCTAGTGCATAAGAATATTTCTGACTCTTGTAAATGAACTTTCTGTTGCACATCAGGGCAACTAGCATGAATGTTGGTGCCAGTTCTAATGTTCATCAGAGTTATAACTTCTTTTTTTTCTGGTTTGGAAGTGGGGAGGGGGCTTGGGTGGGGGTTGGAGGCGGGGAGGGAGGGAGAGAAAGACAAAGGTGTTTGGGCTTTGTTCACTCTTTGCCGAAGTGCGAAACAGCTTGGTAGTCCGAGGTAATCATATCTGACATTTTTAAACTATTGCCTATTTATGATCAGATTGCAAATGGGTGTGGGGATTTGTTTTTATACGAGCATTTAAAATTAGCAATAGACAAGATGGCAAAAAAGGTGCATACTATTGTCCTTTCTCATGAGTTTCTACTCTCGAGAACTCCTGCTAAGAATGAAACTTGCAGTTGGGTCTGTGTATCCTGTTTGGGTGAGATCAGGTGCTCTTAATGCCTTTTTTTTTTTATTATTATCATAGAAGTACTAGAAAATTTTGGTCATCAAATGCATAAATTAGGAATGAAACTGGCCTTATTTTTAGACAATCTGTCTTTCAGCTTAATTTTATGCTAAGTGACTCTGATTGGATAATGCCTTTTGGAATGTAGTGTACGTGCATAATCTGCCTCTCGGTAACCAAGAAATTTCTCAATGACTACAAAGTATGAATTTGTAAATACATTTTGAGGTTTGGTTGGTTTTTTTTTTTCTTTATATGATGTTTGCTGTTCAGACTTTGTCATAGGTGAGAAATTTCTGTCGAAGTATGTTCCCCTAAATCCTCTGTGGATTTTTGTAACTACACCTGAATAAGAAAAAAAGAAAAAAAAAAAAAAAAGGGGGGGGGGGGGGAGCCTGACAGAACACTAGGTGACTAGAAACTTTATATTTAAAGAAGTATCTGTTTGCTTTATCACTTTTATTTTGTTTCCATTGTCATTAATAAACAACTGCCTCCTTTGCTCTGAAGTGCTCCATGGGACTCTTCTTGCCAAGACGTGAGCGATAATTGTGTGACTTCCATGGCTGTAGTCCGTTCCGCTTTTTGGCATCTGGGATTAGGAGCTCCTGTGAGGAAAACCAGTATATCGTGCTTCTAACTGAATATTTCTGATGTTGACTGGTTACTGCTCATACGGAAAGCCAGGGTGTTTTACAAGCCATAGTTTTAGATTCTCTGTTCACCTTTCTCCAGTGCCACGCAACATTTGGATCTTCCACGATGGTACAAGGTAGAAAAACAAATATTCCCTGTGACCCCTACAACAGTCCTTCAGGTTAAACATCTAGAGAGGCAAAAAAACCTTGTGTTGTCTGGCGCAGAAGTCTGAACAGCAGTGTGAATGTCTGGAGTGGTTTAAAAAATTTTCCAATTTAAGGATTCCTCGGTATTAACTGCGAGGGGAAAACGTGGTGTTCGTGGCGTAATGCTTTTTCGTAATAAAAATTTCATCATCTCTTAAAAGGGTGAGTGAAAAGGGCATTTCGTGGAACTTACTGCAGTGCTGTGAGTCTGCTGTGTGTTTTTAAGGACCGATAGCCCTCGCGGTCGGAGGTTTGCTTTGTGCTTCGCCAGGGTCTGTGCGTTCTAGTTGAGCAATAGCAGAGCAAGGTCACAAGGCTCTACAGAAACGCTTCCCAACTCACGGCCATCTCGCTCTCTCAGGGAGCGGCCCTCCCTTGGGTCGTTAAAGAGGAACTATAATTATTGCTTACTGTAGAAGAAGCCAAGATACAGGGCAGCCGATACTCTGTCAGCTTCTGACTGCTGGGATGTGAGGGCTTGAGGCCTCTGGCCCGAGCAGAACTGGCGGTCGCAGGAGCCCTGTGTGAAGGGAGGAGATCAGGTAGGGGGAGTGAGGGGTCGCTGTTATTGTAGCGAACGCGTATGTATTTGTAGCAGGAAAAGGATTATTCCGTTGCTTCAGGCAGCTATTTGAGCACATGGCATAGTGCCTAAAGCTACCAGATGCAGCGTTGCTGCCAGCCTTGTGAGTCTTCATTATGTGCATCTGAAGTAGGGTTTATGCCAGCGGTTCTCCTCACCCCACCCAAAACTCTGAAGCTTATGCCAGATTGGGATGAAAAGTGAAGTGGCCGAGACATGGAAGAAAACAAGGAATCGCTTGTGGGGCCAGCGCTGCGGGACTGTAGAAACCTTCTCTGAGGAAGCAGGAGAGAACTGACTGTCGAGATCCCGCTTCAGAAGACAGCGCTTCGCCAGGGCTCCGGCTGATTCAGCAGGCGGGTGTTGGGTAGGTGCGCTGGTACCTGCCGACGTCGCACACCCAACCGCTAAACGCCTGCTACGGTTGCTAGAGTTGCGCAATACGCACGCACGGGTTGTAACATATGTACGTCTTTCCCTTTGGCCGCCATCCTTCAGGTTCAGCCTGAAGTTCTGCCACCGTCTCCTGACTCTGATCCCGACTGTTTGGTGCTTGGCTAGGGCTTCTCCGGTTGTCGTGGCTTTGGCCAGACTGGCCCCTGAGACGAAGGGTAAAATAAGCCTCGTTGAACATCTATGAATACGGTTAAAAACCTAGCACACCCAACGCAAATATGGAACTGGTCTAGTCCTTTTTCCTTCTTTTTGTAGGTGGAAAAGGCCTACACTGACAGTCGTTTCATAACTGTGCCGTAGGATTCCTTCAGCATTTTTGTGGGCTTGTGCTGGGTGGATAGTTTAGTGGAGAGAACCTTTGTCTACCATTCCGTTGCTGTGATTGCATCACATGAGAGAAAAACAACTGGTGTGCCAGCCCGTGGAAGAAAACCCCAACAACCAAAAAAAAGTCGCTGTGCAAGTTAGTCCAGTGCTGGATTATTATTTTTTTTTCCTGTTGTTTAAAATAATTTCTCGTCACCTATGCAAAGAATGTAAGGTGGAAAATTTGGACCAAGTTGCAAATACCATTTATCCGTGACGATACGGATAAATGTATTCCCTGTGAGGGAAAAAGATTTTTGGGAAGGGAAAAGAGTTAAATGTTCAGCTATGGCTGAAGTGAAGTTCTGTGTTCCCAGTTCCTCACTGCAAAATTTTCTAAGTGAATTAACCATAGACTGGTTTGGGTTGGAAAGACCTTAAAGCCCACCCAGTGCCACCCCCTGCCCTGGGCAGGGACACCTCCCACCAGCCCAGGTTGCTCCAAGCCCCGTCCAACCTGGCCTTGAACCCCTCCAGGGATGGGGCAGCCACAGCTTCTCTGGGCAACCTGGGCCAGGGGCTCACCACCCTCACAGCCAAGAATTTCTTCCCCAGATCTCATCCAAATCTCCCCTCTTTCAGTTTAAAACTATTCCTCCTTGTCCCATGGCTCCCCTCCCTGATCCAGAGTCCCTCCCCATCTCTCCTGCAGGTCCCCTTTGTTGTCCCAAATCTGGGTTCCTCACCCGCTGTGCAAAGAGCCGATCCACACACGGCGCCGAGATGTTTATTTCATGGGCGCGAGGTGGGAGCCCCACAAAGCTAGCACACCGCGGCTTGTACATTGTAACCTTTTATATTTTACAAAAATTGATTAATTGGCATACTGTAATTATCATTGGTGGCTCATGATTTCACAATAACGGCTACTAGTAGCCTTGCTTTGAACTAAAGGTATAATATGTTCCTAAGTTACTGCGCTTGCTCAGTGAGTAGGGGTCTCATCTAGGAGGCCTCAAGCTCAGATTTGGAGGTGTGGTTTCCACGTTACAATGAGCTACCTTCACCTAAAGGACACGTACTTTTTATTTTCAACGCTTTGTAACAACCAGCAACCTTGCGGTTTTAACGGAATGCCCCAGTATTCCCAAGCGGGGCTTCCTTGTGTCTTTTTGCTATCTACAGGCTGATACCACGCGTTTGTTTTCTTTGATTGCTCAAGGTCTTTCCTTCCTTGGCAACACCTTATCTGCTTTGCCTTCATCGCCGTTAGGGGCTGGAAGGTCTCCCCGGAGCCTTCTCTTCTCCAGGCTGAACCCCCCCAGCTCTCTCAGCCCGTCCTCCCAGCAGAGGGGCTCCAGCCCTCCCAGCATCTCCGGGGCCTCCTCTGGCCCCGCTCCAGCAGCTCCGTGTCGCTCCTGCGCTGGGGACTCCAGAGCTGGATGCCGTTCTCCAGCTGGGGCCTGGACCTCTTCCTTCCATCCGTCGCGCCCCGTGAAAAACCAGTAGAGCGTTAAAAGTTTCGGCCGCCCGTTCGAGCGGGGAACGATCGCTCCCCCCTCCCCGCACCACCGCTCCCCCGGCTCCTCGGGGCGGGGCGGGGGCGGCTCCTCGATCCCCCCTCCCGGGGCCGGGCCGAAGCCGCCGCTCCGCCCCGGGGAACGGGGGGACGATACAGCCCGTCGAGGCAACGCCGCCTCCGCAGCCCATCACCGCCAGCAGCACCAACCCCCCCCCCCCCCCGCAACGGACGGTGCGGGGCCGGTCGGCAGCGGGTGCTCGGGGGGAGGCAGGTAAGGGGCGAACGGGTCGCTTCAACGCTGCCGCCGGGCCCCCGGGGGTGGAGGTGGGGATGGGGAGGAAGGCCGGTGTCCCCCGCTTCTCCGGGACCCGGGTTTTTGGGGTTTTTTTGTTGTTTTTTTTTTTTGGGGGGGGGGCAGCCCCTCGTCTCACCTCGTCTTACCGGGACTGGAGAAGGGCAGGTCCTCGTTGCGGCTGTGGGGGTGCGTGTGAGGGTTTTTCCTAGGAATTTTGAGGGGGGGGGGGGGGGAGATGTTTTGGGTGGCAATGTGTATGAATAGCGTTTTAGCGGAGGGGGGGGTTTGGGCAAGTTGGCGGGTTGAGCCCCCCCCCCCCCCCCCCCCCCCCCGGGTCTGAGTCATGCCGGCACCGCACTGCGCTAAGCGGGGCGGGCTGCGGAGCCCCCGCGGAGGAAGGGGGGGGTCCGGCCGACCCCCCCCCCCCCGCAGGGACGCGGGGAGCCGGGGCCCCGGCTCCCCGCGTCCCTGCGGGGGGGGGGGGTCGGCCGGACCCCCGCCTCCCCGGGGGCTCCGCCGCATCCCGGCGACCAAACGCTTAAAAATAGATGGGAGGGAGCCAGGTGGTCGCTGGCAAACTTGGGGGGGGGGGGGGAGGGATGTGCAAGCATGAGGGGCTGCTGAAATGTCCTGGTCCCGTCTCCCTTTCCCCCCCCCCCCGCCTCCCCCAGCCAAGGAATGGGGCTCCCGGTCCGAATTCCACCTTTTCTTGCCTCTTCCCGCTCCGTGGTTGTGTTGGGGGGCAGCAGCCCCGGCTCCTTCCCTGTGCTCTCTCCCAGCTGGGACTGCGGAGAAATTCTCCTGTTTCACAACCAAGGCAATTAAAAAAAAAAAAAAAAAAAAAAAAAAAAGCCTCTCTCGCTGTTTCCAAGTGCTGTTTTTTCGTGACGGAGATCGGTCGGATGCTTCGCTTAAAACAGCAGTTTAGCAAATTCAGTTTGGGAAGTGTTTTCTGCTTCGTTTCTTCCAAGCCCTGTTGTGAATTGCTGTCTGTAACTTTTTTTTTTTTTTTTTTTAAAAAAAGCTAAAATTTTCCTCTTTTCTCACCCCTTCGTCATTCAGGAGTACAGAAAAAAATAAAAAAATTACTCATTTTCACCAAAATAGATTTGTTGAATGACTACTGTCAAAGCTAGGATGACTTGGATGGGCTGGGAGTTGGACTAGATGATCTCTAGAGGTCCCTTCCAACTCTGAAGATTCTGTGATTCTGTGACTTTTATTAAGCTGCCTTATATTTATTCTGGTCATGACTTGGCTTTGCTAAAAGGCAAAACTGTTTTGCTCTGCTGCCACCCTTGTGCGAGCGAGGGCTCCTGGAAGATGGAGAGGTTCCCAGGGAGGTTCTTGTTGCCATCCAGAATGGCTCTCGCTTTAACCACCAGACTAACAGCGCTCCCGCGGCTTCACGCCACTGTGGGATGAGCCTCTGGTCTTGAAAGGCTTCTCACAAACTTGTTTACCTCATAAAATCATCTCGTCCTGCCCGTTATGAGTTTGTTTTTCTAGTTTTCCTGCTCAACAGTAGCTCATACAGTCAGGAAAAAAAACAGTGGATTTTTTGTTGAGCTTCTTTAGTGGTTTTTTTTCAGTAGAAAAATTAACTAGACTGAAGGTTGAGAAGGATTTCATTATTGGTTTACTATGAAACTGTCTTTTCAAGTCCACAATCAGTCTTCTGGGAGGGAAAAAAACCCAAACCCATCCCAACGCAATTATGGTCTGCCACGCTAGACCCTTAGCTGCGTATAGAAATGGCTTCCAACACTATTAACAGGGTCAAGAGCGGCGATGTGAATGCTTCACGGCAGCGTTATGCTAAGTGAAACTTGTTATCTGAATGCCTTGGATTCTTTGGGCCTTCCAGTCCCACTTGGGCTTTGAAGACAAACATGAAATCGTGCCCTCCTAGCGCAAATACGGGCCCTGTCTCCCTCTCCCCCTGTATCTGCACAATACCTTGTCTGAATAGCCCGCTCTCTGCAATAGCAGAGATTTTTTTAGCAGTAGATACCATTATTTATAGTTCAGACTCTTGTGTGCAGAAGTCTATTTAACAACAACTGCTTTGGAGCTGCCTACATTAAAAAAATCCTGACTTTCCTAATTCACTGCTACCTGTGGGTTGCAGGAATTGCGGAGGATTCGAGCCATCACTGCAGTTGCTTGGAGGGGGGGGGAGTGTTATTGTATGTGTCAGTCCCTCGGTGAGAGGGAGAAATTTGGGTAGAAAAGAGGCAAAAGCCCCCTTAGTGCAGCCAAATCTCTTGCAAGCCCATGAGAGAGAAGAAGAAAGGAGCACGGTCTGGCTCCAGGGTTATCAGCGAGCTGCTATAAAAGAAAAAGCATCCCAGACCTAAATGGCTTCTCTTTTTTGTTAGGTGCATTTGTAGCTGTGGGAAATAGAGAGACCTGTTGAATGGTGTAATCAGAGGGGAGAAAGGAGACCCATCCACGGCCCGTCGGGGCTCAAATCTCAGTTCTGAGAATAAAGCCCCTGTTCTCAGAATAAAAATCCTCTCTCACAAAGTGCTAAGTTACTTTTCTCTCTTCCCTCTCACTGTTTTTCCTGGCCAATGCCTTCAGTTCCGTACTGAGGCAAGGCTTGAAGCCTTGATTCCTTGCGGGAGGTTTTGCCAGTTCCATGTAGCTTTTAAATAAAATAGATGTGTAACATCTGTTTGTGCCTTCAAATTAGGGAAGAAGCATGATCAAGATGAACTGCATCCTGTTAACCGCCTGCCTTGTTCTGGTTGCTTTTTGTAGTTCTGGTGAGTATAAAAGAGATACTTTCCTCGTGGCATGTTATGACAGGGGCTGAGGAAACCACGGAAAAAAATTGTCGGAGAGGGGAAAAAAAATAACAAAGGCCTGGATTATTTAAGACCACTTTGGGGAACGACAGTAACCGGCGAAGTAGGGCTTGGTTTGTGGTGGCCGTCTCTGGGCAGAGGAGAGAATCGGGTGCGGAATAGGGTGCTGGTGAATATGGCACCCCGCTGTTCTGGTTTGCTGCTGGGAGATCGGATTCCTGTTGTGTCAATCGGAAGCCAGGTTGTATAGCACGAGAGAGAAATGCGATGAAATAAAAAACGGATAGAATAGAATTCTGCTGAAAGCGTCTCTCGTTGTCCATCCTTTTGGAAGAGGCAGTCTTTAAGACGAAAGCAGCAAACGTTTAATGCAGGGACGTAAAGGGAAGCGTTTTTAAAAAGGACAGAAGTACGTGCTTCAAGATCTTCCTTTCAAAATTGCCAGTTTCCATTTGTACACCAACAAAAGCTTGGAAATTTTAGCTTGAGTCTAACAACCAGGCGTGTGTTTTGTGACAGGGAGGCGCAGAGAGCGAGTCGTCGTTTTCCCCTTTTCAGTGCTGCTACAGATTCAGCCCTGTGTTATTCCGTAAGGATAAACCCCTCTCTTCTTAGGTTATGCCCTGAGGTGTTACCACTGCGACAACAGCCCTTCCTTGTGCAAGACCAATAGTACGTGCCTAGCGACCGAAGATACTTGCTTGCAGATGAAATTTGGTACGTATGCTGTCCTGCAGACCTAAAATAAACACGGTTACATCAGTTTTCGTTGCCCGTACGCTTCCAATCTGGCCTCAGCATGCATTTCTTAGCCTCGCTCAAAAGAAGGTTGCGGACACTTTTGAAGGTCACGCTTGGAGTAAACTGATGTATTTTGACTTCCAAGCAGCTGATAAGGATGATTTAGATAGCTGATTTACACTTGTACCAGCATATACACAGATATTTGTGTATCCAGACTTAAAAAAAAAAAACAAACCCACAAACCAACACCCCCGACCTAAGGGAGCTGGAAACCAATAGGAGACAGCAATGACTTTAAAATACAAAACCTTTGCCCTGAGCTTGTTAGAATTTTAATGAGATAAAGCGGGTGCAACACACAAAATAAACCTGCAGATGAAGACTCAGTAGTTTATGAATTGACACTATTAAAATAAACTTTTCCTGAGGGTGAAGCCACCTGCGTCCCAGGAATATGGTCAAGGATGTTCAGGGCACAGGGTTACTGTTCGAGTTGTTCACTAACATTTATGTAACCCTTCTACTAAGAGTGAAAGGAGTTTCATTTCTGTTTTTATTCTGGAAAAACAGAAATACTGAGACAACTGGAATAATGTCCTGCTCTCCCAGCTGGTTCCTTCAGCCTTAGAAAGACCCTTGGGCTGGCTTTGGACAGCGGGAACCAGGATGGGACGGGGCTGCTCTGTTCCCCGAGATGGTGCCTGCTAAAGCTCATGAATTTTGTGGGGAGGAAGGAGAGCTTCTAACGCTGATGGAGCAGGATGCTGCTTGCATCCTAAGGGATTTTCCCTTTTGCTGTTTCCCTTGAGCCTAAACCTTCATGAGCACAAACTGTAGTGTGCAGCCTACGGCGGTGGTCCATTGTCAGAGTCAGGAGTTGAGTTCTTGAGGTGTCAAGCTTGGGAAGATGGAAGACAAGGTGTTTGATATCTGGTGTCCAGGGGAACGAGTGAGAAAAAGGGAGGACTGTTCTTCTCTTTGAGCTCTGTCTTCTGCATGTTGTTTCTGGAAATGACGCCGGTCAGGTCTGACGGGACTTGTCTTCAGCACAAAAACTAGCTTGAGTTACTGGACTTGCTCTGAGCTTTGTGCAAGGAGGACGGCCGTGCTGTAGGACAATGCAAGAGCAGTGCAACTTGAGCTAGGTGGTGGCACATTGTCCTTCTGTGTCGGGAGCCCCAGAGCAGGTATCACTCAATCTTCACCCTGTATCTCCCAGGGGGTCTTTTGGACTGAATTGGAAGCACTGGTTAGCTTGAGCTAGAAATCTTAACCTACGCTAAGAAGTACAAGAGAGTCTTGTGGAGGCAGGACCATGGCTTGCTATCGCCATTCACACTTTTAAATTCCTAGGGAAGGCAAATTTAGAAACTTCTAAACGCTTGAAAATAAGCTAAAAAAGCAAGTACGCGGCAGCCTAGGCAGTGATTCTCGCTCCGTACCGAAAATGGTATTACTTTCAATAGTCTCTTAATCTGTTTAATTTTATTTGTTTTGTAGGTAAATTGAGAACTTCCTCCTGCTGGAAGGCATCCCAGTGCAGCATGAATGATATTGCCGAATTCTTCCAGTTGGATAATTTTGAATTCTTTTGCTGCCAACACGACTTGTGCAACGAGAGCGCAACTACTGGGGTTAACAAAGCAGCCTTCAGTATTGCCTCCGTAATGACCATGTTATGGATGCTTCTGTAATAATCCCGATTTGTATGCCGTACTATCAAGCTGAGATTATACAAAATCATTAACTCTCTTCTGAATCGTTACTTCTCGCATTTTCAGTTCCTAACTGTGGGCTGAAACATTACCTTTTAATGTTAAATTCTGTTTCCTGAGGTTCCATCTGTTAAATCACCATCTCCAGCCATGGGAAGGAGACGTATATTGTTACCCGTTATAGGGAGTTCAGGTATTTTGGTGTACCGTATTCATGGGGAAAATAACTTGTTAAGAAGTGGTGTTATCTTGTGGAGAACCTCGGCAAACTTCCGTGGGTGATGTGAAAGGGAAGGAATACTGTAGGTTTTTATGCTGGAAAACTATAATTTCTTACCATCCCATAAATTGTGATTGGTTTTGGTTGGGATTTCTGTGGGGTTTTTTGGTGAGTTTGGAAATATTGTTTTGATGAGTATGGAAATACTTAGTTTCAAGTGATGTAGACTCTTTGTTCCCATCACTGTAATTATATTTTTTTTTCTTTCTACAAGCCAGTGATATAACCTTGTAAGTACTGTTATTTTGGGAGAAAACATCTACATTTCTTAAACCAAAACCAAAATAATGCCTCTTTTTATATTTCTGTGAGCATGCAGACAACACATGCTAGCTTCTTTTGCAAGCTTCCCCCCCTCCTTTATCCACGTCTAGGATTTTAACTAAGCATGTGCTTTGCACTGAGTATTTATTGGAATACTGAAAATAGTTTATAAAATGCTAAGGAATTGAAATGGCACATCTAGTTTATTTTCCCACACAGTAAGCGTTTGGGTTTTGTTGGGAAACAGTGTCATGTAAACTTAACCCTTCAAGCTTCCACCTAAGAGTATTAAACAAAACCTTGCAGAACTTTATATTTTCACTTTTACGCAACTCTATAAATGCCAATACGAAATATACGTGTATTATATAGCATGAATAAAAACCGCTTGGTTTGTATGTGTAAGAGGTCTGGAGCAGAAGTGGTGTGGACGTTGCTCTGCCTCAGTGGTGGAGAAAGACCTTTGGCATTTCTCCGGGACTTGGGGACCCTCTCGGTCAGGTACAATGTCAAATTCTCCTTTTTCTCTTCTGGAGCACTTGGCACATCCCTGCAAGAGTCGTGGTCCATTGCCAATGACATATTCCCTTCCTGAGGATCCCCGCTTGTGCTACGCAGGGTGCCAGTGACACCAGTTCACCCAGTCATAACGAGGGTGTTACGCCAATCCATGATTTATTCTGCAATGTATCTTTTGGTTAAGCTTATCTTAGCTGTGAAAGCGTCTCCTGGGATCTCTCTGATCACTCAAAATATGGAAGTCATGCTGTCTTTGATTAATAAAAATGTCAGAAAAGAAAACGTGGCGAGTGCTGTTATTTATCGGTGTACTGTTTACAGCTGGGTATAGCTCCTCGTTTCCGGGGGAGATGCATCCGCGCTTCCCATCCAGAGACTCTCGACAAGTTCAAGGAGACTTCTCTCACTTCGTCACTGGAGATGGGTGCCGGGTGTAGTCGGTGAGTTTTGGCAGAGTGGTGATTTGCTGTAGGGGGCTGTTTGACAGGACAAGGGGTGATTGTTTTAAACTAAAAGAGAGTAGATTCAGACTAAAGAAATTTTTTTACACTGAGGGCGATGAAACACTGGCCCAGGTTGCCCAGAGAGGTGGTAGATGCCCCATCCCTGGAAACATCCAAGGTGAGGTTGGACGGGGCTCTGAACAACCTGATCTAGTTGAAGATGTCCCTGCTCATCGTAGGGGCGTTGGACTGGATGCCCTTTAAAGGGCCCTTCCAACCCAAACCATTCTGTGCTCGGAAATTAGGAGAGTTAGTGATCTTTCCCTAGGTGAACTGACAACTATGCGTCCCTGGGTGGAAGTAGTAAAATAAGGGGTCCCTCAGTCTCTTCTACTTGAGAATTGTCTCATTGGAGATATGAATATGCCATGATTTGGGGAAAAAAAAGAGTTGTCCCTGTGTGACTGCTTCAACGGCTGAAGCACAGCATGGAACGTGCTCGCTGTGATGGCGCTCGGGGCATTCCTGTGCAGTTTTCCACTATGACATGTTTTTATTCTCCTATGTACTGATTTGATTTCTTTGTGGAAGTGTTGGTTGTTTCTTCTCTTCTCATCCCCCCTCAGTCCTTAGCTTTAGCTAACTTCTAATACCTGTCTCGGGAGGGAAAACAGTTATATGTGATACTCCTCAGGTTGTGAATGATCTTACTAGAAAGAGTTTGCTTGAAGTGTATGGCCAAGTTGAATAGAAAGCAGTTTAGTTGTATTTGTGAAGTCAGACAACTGGAAAACAATTTTTTTTTTCCCTCTCTAGTTATACTTTTGGCTCTAGCCAAAACTCTAGCTAGTTATACTTTTGGCCTTGTGATGTCCATTCTCGATCTAACAGGTACTAGAAATGGTGATTTGATGTTGCGCTAGAAAGAAGAAAACAGTCCTTGAGTTCCCGCTTTCTTGACCTTCCATCTTTATATTTCCCGTCTGATTAACAAAAGCAGACACTTAAAAGACAGTAATTTCTGCACAGTGACTTTTTCCACTGCTGCACCACCATTTGTGAAGCTCTTGCTCCTTTTAGAGGAAAAAGTGGTCTTAAAGCGCTGACTTAATATACACTTGGGGGAAGGTTTGTAGCTGAGAAGGTATTTTGTGTTAGACAAGCTGATAGTTACCTTATGTTTAAACCATCTTGGTTGCAGCGGTTTTGTTCTGCTATTTGTCAGTGTCTCTCTTTTGACGGCTGACACTTCTAAACCCGTTTGATGGCCGTATGGTCTGCATATGTAAAATAGTCTTTTGTTGTCGTTGTTTTAATAAGCACAAAAAGAAGCTCTGTATTTTGTCTGTCTGAAAATAGTTCGAACAATAATTTTTAATATTTGTTTTTTGATAGCCTTGAACACTTTCTTGTCTAATCTATCATATTTCTCCTTCCCTTGTCTTCTAGAAGCAGCTTGAGCAACAAGTCCTTGTGTTTTGCACTCTAGAAGGCCACTTCTTTTGTAAAGATCAACAGGAACATTAATTCTTGGGGTGAGAATGCATGTACCAAAGTAAGAGTATTTGCAAAGGCAACTGCTATGATAGCAAACAACTTTTAAAAAAACTTACTAGATTTCAAGTGGAAAGCATCGCTTTTGTCCCTCTCCTGGGTAAGGTAGATTAGTTACGTGGGCTGATTCACATCTCGTGCCATTTACAAGCTAAATGGTGATGCAAGGTTTCATGTTTTGAGATATATTTGCGTCTTTAAGCCTGTGTGGTCCGACTGGTGAGCTCTCTCCTGCGTAAAAGCGTTGTTGAACACCGACTGCTGCTGTATGATGTCCAGATTTGATGGTGAGCCCTCAAAGGTGGGTAACCAGAGCCATCACGCCTTGTATCAAATACAATCCCATTTAGTGGCGGTAAGAGAAGCTAGTACAGGGTGCCAGGGATCAGTTCTGCATACGGGCATCACATCAGTGTGAATAGTTGGTTTAGCGTTAGGTTTGCATGTGCTTTAAAGACAGCTCTGTCTTTGCTCTGAGTTACGGAGGAAACAACCCTCATTAGGTCGTTACAAGGCTTTCTGTAGAGGTGATTGGTCATTTCTGTGTATGGCCTTGATACGGTCTTGTGACTGTTCACTTCTACGTATGTCCCAATTCTTAAGACAATGATTTTTCACTCTATGTAACAGTGGGCTTAATGACTATGATAATTTATTGACTCTTACTTATATCTTATTATGGCACTGTTATTGGATGGACTGGAGTTTGCCAGTGGTAACAGCTCGTTACAAGGAACTGAAGGGCTGGTGGGAAGTCATAGAATCACAGAGTGGCTGGGGCTGGAAGGGACCTCTGGAAGTATCTGGTCCAACTCTCTGCTCAAGCAGGGCCACCTACAGCCAGTTGCCCAGAACCATGTCCAGACAGCTTTTGAATACCTCCAAGGATGGAGACTCCACCTCCTCTTTGGGCAACCTGTGCTAGTGCTCAGTCACCCTCACAGTGAAAAAAGGTTTCCTGACGTTCAGAGGGAATCTCCTGTGTTTGCGTTGTTGCCCTTTGCCTCTGGTCCTGCCACTGGGCACCACTGAAATGAGACTGTCTCCATCCTCTTTGCACCCTCCCTTCAGGTATTTATATACATTCATAAAGTCCTCCCTGAACCTTCTCTAGGATGAGCAGTTCTCTCAGCCTTTCCTCATAGGAGAGATGCTCCAGTCCCTTCATCTTCTTGGTAGCCCTTTGCAGGACTCTCTCCAGTATGTCCATGCCTGTCTTGCATTGGGGACCCCAGAACTGGACACAGTACTCCAGGTGTGGCCTCACCAGTGCAGAGCTGATGGGAAGGATCACCTCCCTTGACCCTGCTGGCAACACTTTGCCTAATGCAGCCCAGGATACCATTGCCACCTTTGCAGCAAGGGCACATCGCTGGCTCATGTTCAACTTGGTGTCCACCAAGACCCTCAAGTTCTCTTCTGCAAAGCTGTTTTCCAACTGGCCAGACCCCAGCATGTACTAGTGTCTGGGGTTATTCCTGGTCTTTGGGGTGGATGTCACAAAACTGGGCTTGAACCCCAGGGACTCCTAAGTTTAGGCCATCTTCCCGGGGAAGTGCAGGTACCAGGTATTTTGTGTGGTTTAGCTGTGTCCTGTAAGATACAGGATAGTGAAAAATATATTCAGGGTGAACGGCGGTATTGCTGTGCAAACGCGCCTGTTGCTGTCTGCAGTGAGTGCTGGGTAACTTGCCACTATTGTCCGGGTTTCGTTTGGTTTGGCTTTGTAATTACCTAAATGGTTTGCTCTGTTCTGAATTAGTGGCATGACTAAAACCTCATCCTTACTGTTTACCGTTCAGCGTGCTTTTTTTGCCAATACATATAGTTTATATACTAGTGGCCATCTAATTATCAGAGAGTATTCCTCCCTGCATCTCATTCTCAATATTTGTTGCTCTCGTAACCATTACTCCCTTTTTTGGTGGGGGAACAAGTTCACAAAGGAGTTATTTTTCCCTACAGGAACAAGAAGGACGAGCTAGCAAATGGAAGCTGCAGTAGCAGCAAGCAGCATGTGCAGAAATTCGTTCTTGTTATCTATCTTTGCCATGAAATCCTCCTTCAAGCCCTCATCCTGCTTTCTGCCTTCTGTGTGGTGGTGACTACCTGTCCTTTGACTTGAACTTGGCCATGGAGAGCTTGGAAGCCCGATGGTACTGGTGGGAAGGTGGGGCTGATGTACCTGGTTAGTATGGATTTTATTTTATCCTTCTCAAGTTTTACCGCCACTCATCAAGGACAAGGTGGGATGTCTCCCTGCTATTTCAGGATGCAGGAAACTGTGAAACGAAGCAGATGCCTGGGAAAAAACCAGATAGGCAGAGCAAGTAATTTCCTCCCACTGCTTGGTGGAGTGAGAGGAATGAGGAGGCTGACCACTGACAAGCTTTTATTTTGTAAAAAGGAGGAGGAATTGCTAAGATGATAAACTAGTCCTAAGAGAGATCTCCACATTAAGTAACTGGGTATTGCGCTAACTGGGGCATCGGGATACTGCTGTTATATAAATGTTAAACACATTTAATAGGAGCGGTGTTCCTCCAGCTGGAAGAGAGTTTAATGTGCCTGAATCTCTGCGTGTTTCCAAGGGGCTTGCATCTCGCTGGTCAATACAGCCCGTCCTGGGGCTGGCATCGCAGCAGGGAAGTTAGGCTGCAAGATAAGCCCAAACATCCCAACCAGTGGTATCTGTAAGATACCCACGTGTGTTCGGGCAGAAACTAGTACACCGCGCTTTCTGTCTCCATAACACGCTGCTAATATTGCACTAACAGGACGGTGGTAACAGCATTCTGCATTTTAGAGAGGGAGAAAAAAGCAGCTAATTTGGCTGTGGGATCCCCAAAAGAAGTAGGTTGTCATTTCCACTCCCATCTTTCCAAGAATAATTTATACATTGGATAAAATAAAGACCTGCAGATGATATTATCTCTGCGGATTTATATGCTGCAGTGATTATTACAGTATGACAACTTACAGCATAGGAAAAACTGTGCTGGAGCCTGGAAAAGTGAAAGCTTAAAAATGCTTTTGGTTTCTTGTGCTTAAGTGGAATGAATAAAAACATGTTTGGAGCAAAGTTTCAGAAAAAAACCTTTTTCTGAAATGAGAAACTGATTCTGAAGAGTCAATTAAGATGACGATACAGGTGTAAATAGACAGGGTATATTTATATGATACAGGGACCTAAATACAGAGCGTTCCCCCAGGCAACACTGATATGCACATCCCCGTATACAAGAGCTGAAAATTCTGTAATTCTTGCTTCCTGAAGAGGCTACAGGGCCGGCTCTACTCACAGTCCAATCTTTCTTTACGTGTAAGCTGTCTATATTGACGTCTTTCTGCATACACCTTCTGCTGCTCTTGGTTTTACCTCCAAGCCCCAGGTGTTTATTTACCTATGGATGAGGACGGCCGTGCTCTAACAACGGCTGTTAGAATGTCACTATTGCAGATACAATGCAGAAAAATCTCTCCTCAGAAATGGAGGAGGAGGAAAAATGACCTGAATATATCTGGACTTAACGTTTTGGACTGTTGTATCTGAACCCACGCTCCTGCATGTAAAAATCTCTACGTATGATCCGATGTTGGTTCCGTTTAAGTGGTTATGAGTCTTGTATTGACTGAGATTCTCCCAGGATTCAGATCCCAGCACGGTTCTGAGTCCAGCTGAGTTATTCATGGCACGCTACTGCTGTTCAGGAATAATAACTACACCGTTCCTCACTGCACAGGGTTGGTTTGATGCTTGATACAATTTAAAACGCCCACTTAGAGCACTTTGGAGGCTAAGGATGAGCGCGGAGCGCATTCATTCCTCTCTTCTCCTTTCTGACAGCTCTTCAGAGATGCTACTTTGGGGCGGGTTTTGAGACAGACAAACAAGGCCGTGGAGATACTGCAGGATGGGGCTAAAATCATGAAGGCTACAGGTTGAGTAGAAGGAGGTTGTGGTCAGATGCACTGTGGTATTTGTTTTGGTGACTGCTGCAAACCCAAATTGACGGAAACAAGAAATAGCGCAAACGTGACTGTCTACCTTGTGCTCTGCTGGATGCATAAGGAGGACTAATTGGTGAGTGTAGTAATGAGAATCCTGGCTTAAAAGCTTCCCTTGCTTTTTAAGGATCCAAGTTTCCTTTGGGTTTCATTAAAATGCACAATATTTTTGAATCACAAGCTAGCCAAACAGTATCTTCAGGGTGCAATGCGGTGCTTTTTCCCCCCCGCATTTGTATGATTCCTAAAGAAGCCTTTATTCTCATGAGCGCTCCGCTGTAGTTCATTTCATGCTCGGGTTTGTATTTCCAGAGATGCTAATGTCTTCCAGAGAGCTTGAGGCACCCCTCATCGTCAGCTGCTGTATTACTAAATGTTCAAGGCGTGGATGAGAACATGCACAAGGCAGTATAATCGTTTCTTTCGCATTCAAAGCGAACAAAGGTAGAGTCTGCAGTGTTGCACCGGGAAAAAGTTAAAGTGATGAAAATGACAAGCACACCTTGAAATCTAATCACTGCTAAAGTCTGACGGCTTTCTTCCTTTGTCTTCCCAGTCATTTTAATGTTGTAGTCTCCTGTAAATGAAGGTTTATTCTCTGTTCTGGGTACTATATGATGAACCGATGCTTGTCTGGGAAATGCTGGGGCTGGGGCTGGGCCACACCAGAACGCAGAAGTGCCAGACACTGGTAGAGAGCTGCAGTTCGCACACAGGGAAAATGACTATCTGAATTACTACAGAAGGCAGAATACGAAAGCTGCTGCTGTCAGACACACAATGTACAGCTTGCTTTTGTACTTACGAGTATATTCTACCCCATAGAAAGCTGGAGGTGGTTTTCTTCTTTCTGCTTAGAAAAAGGACTTTCAACCCATTCCTCTCCTTGAAAGCAAGATCAATATAACTATTGTTATGAAAATTTCCTTCCCTAACTGTATAGCAACCAGTCTTTGTCGTATGAAAGTGTTTTAACTTTGTTGAGATATATATATATATATATATATGTTAGTTGACATGATGCACTGTAATGCAATGAGGTAGCGGAATTTTACTGGAGACTTTGGCAATGTTCATGCGTCAGCATAACAAACTAAAGGACTGCCTGGCTCTGGAAATAAAGACTTTGCTCCTTGGAAGCTTAGAGCTGTCCGTGAAGGATAAAGGATATCCCTGAACAACCAAGATAATACCAGCATTGGGTTGTACCTGAACATTTGAAGGGTGTAAGGATCCTGTGTAAAACCACATCTGGGGTGCCCCACTTTGGCTGGGACTGTTTCTCTTGGATTTCTCTGCACTGTGTCCAAGCCTCCCTTCTTGGTCGGCATGGGCCAGTTGCGAATTTTCATGATGCTGTGTGCACCTATACCCTCACTAACCTCTGCTGAATGAAATCCCTTCTCTCTACAAGAAGTTTATCACAGGGCTTCACTTTTTCCTAATCTTTAACTTCATCTTCCTTGCTGAAATTTAAGTCATAGAATCATAGAATGCGTTGGGTTGGAAGGGACCTTTAAAGGTCATCTAGTCCAACCCCCCCAAGTCCATTGCGATCACATCCCACACAGGCAGAAGACATTGTGGTCACCTTTCTGCCCCATACGAATTCTTCATCAGGTTGGGGAAGTACCACCAGCTCCTTCAACTCAATCTTTCTGTTCTCTTCTACTGAATAATTACCTTTCTCTCATTTTTTTTTTATTGTCTTGGGGGATCATTTTTTTTCCTTGGGTAACATTTTTTGCCCTGGTTTTATTTGCTTGCCAAGATGACCTTTTGAACAGTTGGCAGCCCGCTGTACTTTAAAGCATCTGTAGGCTTTTAGAATCGTAGAATCATAGAATTGTTAGGGTTGGAAGGGACCGTAAAGATCGTCCAGTTCCAACCCCCTGCCCTGGGCAGGGACACCTCCCGCTAGATCGGGTTGCTCAGAGCCCCGTGCAGCCTGGCCTTAAAAACTTGCAGGGATGGGGCTTCCACCACCTCTCTGGGCAACCCGTTCCAGTGTCTCACCACCCTCATGCAGGGAGGAGCACAGAGTCACAAAATCACGGAATTTTAGGGGTTGGAAGGGACTTCTGGGGGTCATCTAGTCCAACCCCCTGCCAAAGCAGGGTCGCCTAGAGCAGGTGAAATAGTCCAACAGGGTTATATCATACCATGAACGTGACATTCAATATAAATTAGAAAGTTTGCTGAGAATTTCTCCCTCTCCCCCTTGCTGGCTGCCGTCCTGAGCACTCCTCGCCCCGGTGCCGGAGCCCTGAGCCCTTCCCTTCCTCCCGCAGCCGCAGCGCTCGCAGGGGCCCACGTTTGCTGTCCCCTGTGGGGAGAGCACAGCTTCCTGCTGAGAGAATGGGCTGACTAGAATCAATATTGGTTCGTTAGTATTATTAATATTAAGTATCTAGTCTTATTCTATTGAATGTGTTGATATTTCAACCCTCCAGCTTCCTTGTTTTTTCCCGATTCCCCTTCCCGGGTGGGGAGGGGTCCTGGGGTGAGAGAATAATTGTTTTTGTGGGATCCTCAAGCCACTTTTTGGCCCCAGGGGCCCCTCGTACTCGGGCCCCAGGTACGACATCGCCTTCATCCCCTCCAGCACCTCCGAGGGGCGGAGGCCGGTACCTGCTGTGGGGACCGCGGTCCTCCGCCCCGCGAGGGGGCGCTGTCGCCGCCGCCGGGCGCCTCCCGCCGGGGCGTGGCGGATGCTGTGGGGGCCGCGCTGAGGAGGAGGAGGAGGAGGCGGCGGCGGTGACCGGTTGTGCAGGGCCCGGCCGGCCCACCGTCACCCCGCAGGTGAGAGGGGCTGCAGGGGTTCACCCCGCTGGGCTTTACCCCTTTCCCGCCGCCGGCAGGCCCTGCCGGGCCTCCCCGGGGGGACGGCCGGAGCCCCTTGGGCCGCTGGCGGAGCAGGCCGTGCCCAGGGAGGGGAGGGCCGGGCCAGCCGGGGTTCTGCCGGTGTGTGTGTGTGTGTGGGGGGGGGGTGGGTTCCCCTCCCTTGTGCCGGCCTCTGAACCGGGCTGAAAGGTGCTCCCCGCCGCGGGGCTTGCTGTGAAGGCCTTCAGTGAGGGGAGCCCCGCCGAAAACGGGGGGGAAGGCGGGGTGTCGTGTACCTCCAGTCGCAGGGTGCTGGTAGCACTGCACTGCAGGAGGAGCTGCAGCCCGCAGCTCTGGTGGAAACAGCTAATTCTCTGCACCGCACAGGCACCTGCGCTACCGTCCCCTGAAGCCCCTTCCAGTCCCTAAAAGGGCTTCAGGAAAGCTGGGGGGGGATTCTGGATCGGGGAGGGGAGCGATAGGACGAGGGGTAATGGTTTTAAACTGAAAGAGGGGAAATTTAGATGAGATATGAGGGAGAAATTGTTTGCTGTGAGGGTGGTGAGCCCCTGGCCCAGGTTGCCCAGAGAAGCTGTGGCTGCCCCATCCCTGGAGGGGTTCAAGGCCAGGTTGGACGGGGCTTGGAGCAACCTGGGCTGGTGGGAGGTGTCCCTGCCCAGGGCAGGGGGTGGCACTGGATGGTCTTTAAGGTCCCTTCCAACCCAAACCATTCTGTGATTCGGTGGGGGCTCTGCACTGATACTTTATTTCTCCAATGGTGCACTGTTACAAAATATTACTTCCCTTTTATATTATTTTTAAGACAAAAATGTAGTCAGTGTTATTAAGAAATAGCGTTTAAAATAGACACAAGTAATAACTATATAAATGTACTGTTATATTAACTTTACAGAGCACTTGTGGTTTCTTTAACGCAGCTTCTGTGTTTGTCCTTCTTTGCTGTATGTCATATCTTTGTGCAGTTTTTATCCAAGAGCTTTTAAGTCGTAGATGGCACAGGCCATTTAAAAACAAGTTTAACTTATTCAGCAGAAGAAGCAACATCTTGGCAAGGCATCAAACAAGGATGCAAACAAAAATGTGCAGATAGGAAACATCTTGTATTTCTTAAATACATGTATTCTTAAATACAATAAGAAAATAATTGTATTCAAATGCTTTTCTTCCAGTGTGCATCTTTAAAGCACAAAATTGTTCTAGGAAATGGATTTTAAATAATAAACCACCTGATTTTTTACACACTTTTGCTATTGTCTGTTTTTCTGCTGTAGTCTTGTGGAACAGAGAAGAAAGGGGACTAGCCTTGCCTGCCTTGGTAGTAAGAGGAGCGGTAAGAGCAAGAGAAGGGTAAAGATCCTTCCTTAATAGCTTCACAGTGAGAACTCAAATGAGTGCTCTTTGAAGCCATTTTTTATATCAGAATGATTTTGGAATAGATGTGGGGAAAGTTAGACAGACAAGAGGAGTTCTATGGGAGTCAGTGGGCTGTTGCTCTGCCTGGGTAGTCATCCAAATAGGTGTTTGTGACAATGCAGTTCAATATTTCACCATGTACATTGGTCGTCTTCAAGCTGTGGGACTTCTGTGACCACTTCAGCTGCTGAAATCTGTCCTGTCTGCTGTTGTGTGCTCCTGAGTGCCCCTTGTGCAGGGCCTTGTGATATCTGACTCAGGGGAGTTGAGTAGGCTGGAAACTACTGAGATGAATAATACATGGTTAGTTTTCTTTTAGCTGGATTTGGCTGCAGCTCGTGCTGGGACAACAGAACGGGCGAGTACGAAGGCAAAACTGCCAATGGCACTTTTCTTTTTGGCAGCATCCCGTTACGATAAGAGCTGAAACCTCGGTTGTACTTTGAGGGTCAGAAGAAACTTGTTTCATAAAATTAAGTAGGCCTCTGTTGTATCTTGTGGAATTTGTGAAAGGTGTGACTGCTGCCCGTGGTTCTTCAGTGAAGAAGAGATTAGCAGAAATGAGTGCATAGTGCATGGCAAAGAATGGTTGTCAACACCATAGACTGGAACAGAGTATAATTGTAGAATAGAATTATTTAGGTTGGAAAAGACCTTTAAATCGTCGAGTCCCACTGAATATGCAAGATGAAGAGCAGATGAGGTGCTGGCAGTCATGAAGCAATGTGAAACCTTGAAAGTGAGGGTGAGCGGCTTGAATTTACAGGGGAAAGAGAAATTATCTGTCACTGCGAAAACTTCAGAGAGGGTAGCCACAGATAATTTGAATTCACCGCTTCTCTTATGCTTGATAGTGCTGTGTCCAGGCTGCCAAAGGAAGGAAAATGGTGATAGAAAACTTAATTGAATTGTGTTTAGCTGTACTGCGAGGAGAAGGGATTGGGTTGAACCGTCCGGCATTCAGATTGCAGCTTCACCAGCTTCAGGGCTTTAACTTGCTGTCTGTACCCCAGAAGAAAAGCAAAAAGACGTTATTGGTTGACTTCGTGCTGGGTAAGGAAAATCTGTTCAGTTTTGTTTCCCAGCTTGATTTGGAAAACCCGTCAATATTTAATGTCTCTGATGTAAATAAAAATACATCAGAAAGTGGCAGTTAAGGTATTCAGGTAGGAATGCCATCACATGAAGTGAGCAAAAGTGATTGCATCAGTCAGAGCTAGAAATGAGCTAAAATATTTATAAATTAAATACAAATGCACCGCCACATTACATCTAGTGAGTCATTTTGTCCTCTTTGTACCTGAGTAACCCTTTTATGTGTCTGCAAATGAGCTTTTCATTGAGAACAGATTTGGTGGTACAGCTCTGGAGAAGTTATGAGAGGAGGTTTTTACTTACGAGTTGTGTAATTCTGATCCCCAGGCTCCCGGCTCGTTTGTTGATTTCAATGTTAGAAAGGGTCCTTAGCAGAATCCAGTTTGGCCCTGTAGGTAATGTAGGCCACAGATTGCAGCCTGTGATTCCTGGTTTTAGCTTTGAAATGATAAACGGCTTTAAGAGCAGCGTCTGCTATCATCCTGCATACTTTTTAAGATAAGCTATATGCTAATGTTGATTATAAACTGTTTTCCAAATTTGGTACTGTTCTCTGTATGGATATTTCAAAAGTCTGTAATAAACAAGAAAGGACACATTATTACTAGGTGAGAGTGAAAATTACTGAACAGGTACAGCCTCTCTTCTCACTTCATGCTGCTATTGGGAATATCGTCCAGAGGCCGAGCAAGATGTGGTAATCTGCTTTTAAGATTATATCTCCAAGACACAATTTGGAATTTACTGCATGGGCTATTTTATAGATTTTGCCCATTTTTTTTCTCAATCCAGTTTGTAACTATTATTCAGTAAAGGTCTTAAGCTTTGAGCTGCCTGGTGCCTACCTGATCTTTAGGATTTTGCTTTTTGAAACTTTGTTGTGGCCTATATTGTGTTTATTAGAAAGCTACAGCTTTCCATGATCAGAAACTGTGATTATGTATATGTCTGGCACTTTGGTGCCATTTTTTGTACCTGACTGGGACCAAAAGAAGCAAGGAACACTCGCTGTTCCTGGGATTTGAGATGTGGGTGTTTTATATGCTGACCAGTGACCTCAAGGGTTGCAACATTCATTTTTCAGATATGCAGCATTTGTGCAGCAATTAATGCAGTTTGGTGTTCTTTCATGTTTTTAGTCTTATTTATGGTTTTGTAGAAATACGCATTGATATAATCCCTGTCATATTGCCGTGGCAGGAAGTGTTTAAGGTCAGGTTAAATATTAGCAAACTATACATGGTTTGTATCTTCTATTTATATGTGGGACAAGCGACTACGCTGATTAATGCTTTATGGCATTTACTCTTTAAACACTTTTATGATTATTTTTGGTAGTGTTGACCTTTTACTGACTAACACTTTTTAGAAAAGGCATATTATGCATATTTTATACATAATTTCATTATTTTCAACAACTAGTAATGTGGTAGAGATCAGAGGTGCTGTCAGAATTTAACAAACAAATTAGTTTCAAGCATTTTACAGTGGAATATGTAGTGAGAAGCACGATTTAATTACAGTTATCTGACAGTCACTGATACTTACTGCGGTGTTATTTCATTTATGTTTTTGTAGCCATCGTGAAACTATGTGGAAATGGGGTAGTGGAGATGATTCTCCTTCCAAAACAGTAAGTATTGAATTATTATTAAAATAATATTTTCTTAAGAATTTCTGATCTAGGGAGTCTTTAATTGATGACAGACAAATTGTACGTTTTTGCTCTTTTGTAAATAAGTTGCTTAACTAGTTTTACCGTGACTCAGTTTTAGGACCCTAAAAAGTCAGGTTGGATTCTTGCTTTTTGTCTGCTTGGTATTTAATCTCTTGTGCGTAACTCTGTTTCTCTTCACTAGGCTTATCTTGATTTAAGAAAACATCTGGAGGAATTACATAAGCTTTATCCCGAGTGTATTTTTTGTGTATAGTATGTTCTAGATCAATATTTTGTTGCCACTACTGTAACGCTACTACTGGTTGTTACAATGCAAATCCAGTAAATGAGGCAATTCAATTTTAGATTCCTAGAGGCTTTGATGGTTTTGCTGTATTTAAAACTATGAATCATAGAAACTGGTTTAGGAATATTAATTTCTTATGTCTATCAAACTTGCTAAAAACCATCTGGTATAGGTACATACAGTATATGGAAGTTTTAGTATTGCACTCTAATTAAAGATTTGCTGAATGCGTTTATAAATACCGAACCAAACACCAAGTGCAGGCTGTTCGGCAGAAGCAGTATTGTCTGCACCATTTTCTTTGTTCTAAGTATATTTAACGGCTGCAGGCCGCAGGCTCGCAAGATGCAAGAAGCATGTCGGTGACAGATTTGACTGAACAGCTGACAAGTACTGAACAGCTGGTAACACAGCTAAAGGAGCTTGTCAGAGAGAAGGATGCTGAGCTTCGGAATAAAGATCTTCAGTTAAAGGTACCGTGCGCGTATTCATGTCAAAAAGACTGCTTAAAAAGAACGCCTTCAGTCCTGTTTATCGTGAGCTGTTTTCATGGATACAGGCTTATATTCAGTTATAGCAGCTCCGGGAACACAAGAAGCATTGGTCACAATTAGCTGTTGCGGTTCCTGGACATTGCCGCTTTTTGCCATGGTGTCTTCTGTTCCAAAATTGTAACTGGGTTCGGGTATTAGACAGGCAGCGTGTGTTCCTGGCACAAGCAGATGCAAGGGAGAGACTGACTTCCCGAGATCTGCACGTGCATGGTCACGTTAGGCTAAATATAGGGAAAACCACCATCCAAATAATTGCTGGACATTTAGTGAGACGGCAGCTTACATCAGACTGAATTTCTGTAGATAATTTTTTATTTCTACTTCCACTATATATGTCTTTTTGTTGTATAATGATCTTCCTGTTAATGTTACTCTATATCATGCCTCTGCTTTTGACTGGCATTAGGAAGGATGGAACTAGAAAGAATTTATATCTAATATCCTGAAGACTTTTGAGGGTTTGTTTTTTTTACTCTGTTGTTTTTTAAACAGTGATAAGGTTGGTCTGTTCCTGCAAGAGACTTATTTTTACGCTTCTAAAAAAATGTCTTCTGTGGATGCAAACAGCCAAGTGTTAAAATACTGAATTTTCTAAAATTTTCTAAATTTTCTAAAATTCATTGTGAATTAAGTCATCTCTGTAAACAAAAAGAAACATGCTTTTGTAGTATTATGAAGGTGTCTGTCTTTTTGAACCCAAAAAAGTTTAAATGAATAACTCTTCTTGTTAAAAAATGAAGCCCTGAATCTGTATAGCTATCAAAAAATAGGAACGTTTCTAAAGTTTTAATGCCCTGTATTCTATGCAATAATAATAACCATATGCAGAAAGTTTAAATAATGAAAGGAAGGTTGTTTCATATATGCAGACCTGTTGCATGTGACATTATAATGTCTCTTCGGGGGAAAGATTTTTTTTTTTTTTTTTTTTTGGTAATCACTTTAGACTTTTCTTTCTCTCTTTTTTTTTTTTTTTTTAAATGGAAGAATCGAAGGATGCAGTTGTTCACGTAGCTAATTTAGTCCTTCATGACTTTGATGTTTTTAGGAGGAGAAGGAATCTGCTGATGCCAAACTTTCCAAGTTGAAGCTGCAAAACAAAGCCAAGGTTGCATCATTAACCTCACAGTTGGAAGAACTTAAGAAACAGTTATCAGAATCAGGAGGCTTGGAGGCAAAAGCAGAACAAAAAAGGGTAAGTGTCCTTACGTTTTAAAGCAGACATAATTTCTGTAAGGCTATAGACAGTTTTGTGTGCTGGACTCAACTGTGAAACTGAACTTCACATTTTGAGCTGTGTCAGATTAGGATCAGGGTAAACTCTATGGGTGCTGTCAGTCCATCTGTGTATTTTTATTTCATTCTTCTTTTATCTTTCTGTAGAAATTTACAAAATGGCACATTTCTTTCAAATCGTTTTAGTAAAAAAATCCTTTCTGATCTTCATCTTATTAGCAGCTCAAACTTTTAACACGTGTGAATCAGGAAGATAAATTATTTAGAAGAAATGAAAACAAAAACTAACTTGTTACTTTAATGTTGAAGATAAAAATGGAAATCTAAAAATGACCTTTGTGGCAAAATGTGAATTAAATATTGGAATGTTTCATTTAAGTGACCAGTGTTTTACCTTTAACAAAGATTCTCGGGTCTGTTCGTAGTAGCACAGTTGTGTGAGTAGGCTTGTACTTCTTTAAAATAGCATATTTTAACTTCATACAGCTACTAAGTGAGGCATTAGTGAGGCTTTAATATTTCCAGGGCTTTTGTTTTCTAAAACTATGCTGAAAGGGAACAGAAATAGATCAGTTTGTTGAAGTCCCTACGTGTCTGCAAAGACATGCAGTATTTATGTTTCTGATCCCTTTCGCTAATAAAACGTATACTTAGCAATTGCACTTGATTTCTTTTGTAACGACAAATAATTTCTATAATCCAGTAGTTATGCATACTGAAATTCAGATTGGAGACATTGTGCTTAAGAACAGTTTAGTTTACACTCTTCTCCCCCCGCCCCCCCGCAACCCCCCAATAGTCCATTTTCCCTCTGAGTTATATGGACTACGCTTGCCAGATTGTATGGGTTACAATTGCTAGAGGAAATCAATGCCCTTATTGCACGTTTCAGTCCACTTTGCAGCAATAATTATCATTCATAATTTAAATATAAAGATTTTTGCAAGCTTGATATGAATTCTGTGCCTGCTTTCTCTAGCTTCTACATGGAATATGTAATATATAAGAGAACTGAAACGCAAACTATGAGTAAAGTCCACTTTTTCTCACCAGTATTATCTGAATAGGTAGAGGTACAGAAGTCAGATGTTACCTAATTACGGAATGCAAAACTCCCTGTTTTTGCAGGCATCAAAAGATGGCGACCAGGAAAATGCTGCTGCGAATCGTGGGAAAATATTAGTACTGAGAAGGAGAATAGAAGAACTAGAATCCCAGATCACCCAAAAAAATGAAGAGTTACGCAAAAAGGTGATGTTTTATATGATGCTAAGTGTGTGGTTTTTCACATTTGTGGTGTAGGATTGCACTTAAATATATTTATTTAAATATCTTTAGTAATATAACATATAATTAAATATATAAATAGGTATTCTGAGAGATTTCTGTTGAGTAGACAAAGAAGTTTATGTGCTACAACCTGCATGAGCAAATGCAGTGAGAGTTTTGTCACTGTGTCTTCAGCGAGCAGTGATTCCTCAAGCGTGCTTTTGTAGTCGTTTGAAAATGAATGGAATAGGGTACACAAATACGAGTTTTGTGGATTCATGCTATATTTAAATCTTGTATTTTGAACAAAAATGCTGTTTTGCTTCCGTTTTTCTTATTATAAAAGTAAGTCATAACAGGAAGAAACGTAGGCATGTTTCGGTTTGTAGCTGTTCCATGCAGCGATGTGTTTTGTGTATGTGACTGTGGAAAGTGGCAGGAATGTGAGTGCTGCAGAATTTCAGAAAGAAAGGCTTAGTAATTACAGTTTACACTTCAAATTGAACCAGGTTATAAATTTGATTGTATTTTTTTCAGCACCCTAAAGCAGGCCAAAAGGAAATAATCCAAACCGTTCTTCCATGCTGTAGATGGCGGAAGTATAGATTACAAGCAATGCTGTCTTTTCATTTTCAGAGTGTTGAACTGGAGGCCCAGCGCTGTCGTGGGGCTGAAATGGATGCCATGCTGGCAGAGAAAGAAAAGAAGTTAGCTGAAAGAGATGCTTATATCATCGACTTACAGATAGCGTGTGGATCAAGTGGTGTTGCCAATGAAACACTCTTGCCCAATGAAGAATTGAAGGTATATTAGCAGCTCAAATGTAAAATCTTCATAGAGGTTTCAAGGAATCGGCTAATTCTGATGTGTTATATGGTGGATCCTTCTCTGAAGCACAAATCCTCTGCAGATATTCGTGTGAATAAAAGTTCTTTACTGATTATTTTTCATTTCTAGTAGGTCTATGTATAGGTCTATAGTATATTCATTTTTAGTAGGTCTATACTTTTGTCAGTAGCATTTATATGTATTAGTATCAACTTCACAATCTGCAGACAAATTTCTTTCAAATTTAAACCAAACCTGAATTTTGAGTTTAATGTTCCTTTAACTGAGGGAAGGGGTTGGAGGTGGCTTCATGATAATTGCTCTGTCCTTTTTCTGGGTCCATTCTTCTAATTGTCTTTTGGCTTGCATTCTAAAGAATCAGCTGGCTGTTAAAGAGTCATCGCTAGAAAGCATGCAGATTCTAGTTCAAAACCTTACCAAAAAGGTTGGAGACAGCGAAGAAAAGTGCAGCTTGTTCCAGGAACAGATTGAAAGTCTTAAAAATACTCAGAACAAAGAAAGAGAGCGTTTCCAAGCAAAAGAAGCTACGTATATGGAAAATGTAAGTAAAACCACTATAAAAATATTTACATTCTTTGGCAGAAGAAGTGGTGTCTTAGCTGTAGTGTTTCTATCCTGATAGTTAAGAAATGCCTTTTTTAATTTTGGATGATTCTTGAGTAAAGGTCTATATGGTGATCAGATGAAGTGAGAATAATGAAGCAGTAGATGTGCTGGCGATAACTGAAGTTGAAAGTTTTATGCAAGAAAGGAGTTTAAGGATGTGGCTGGTGGTTGGGCACGGAGGAACTAGTGTGGAAGAGAGTGGAATGAGTTGAGCAGAAGAACCCCTAAACATCTCTCTGTTGTAGCACTACATCTGAAAGTGCAAAAATGCACGTGTGCGGTGGCTGGTAGTGCTTTTGGATTATTGCAACCATTCTCGGCACAAATGGCTTTTTGGCATATCACTTTCACTTCTGCTGTGAGCTGTCTGGCACACTTTGTAGCATGGGAGCATGGGAAAAAATTGCGTTTTCCTCTTGACTAAAAAACAGTTGAAAAAGTTTGGTATACTTAATGGGAAACTTTTCTAGAAGTTAGCAGCTGGTTAAGAGACTAAGACAAACAACATCATCCTCTGAAATAACACTTAAAAAGAAAAAAAAAAAAAAAGTGGAACTAGGGAGCATGTTATCCATTCCTTGATGTTACCAGGCTCTTCCAGCTCCTTTGGAAGCTAAATCTCAGATTTTAATGCGATATGCCTCATCCCTCAGTGTTTGAGCTCTACCATATATGAAACTGGTCATCTCAGTATTTCCCACATCGTATGATGTCTTGAGTTTATTTTATCTGTAACAAAAATCACGGAATCACGGAATCTTCAGAGTTGGAAGGGACCTCTAGAGATCATCTAGTCCAACTCCCCTGCTAGAGCAGGATTGCCTAAACCACATCCCTCAGGGCTGCATCCAGGCGAGTCTTGAAAATCTCCAGAGAAGGGGACTCCACACCCTCCCTGGGCAGCCTGTTCCAGTGCTCTGTCACCCTCACCGTAAAGAAGTTTTTCCGTGTATTTGAACGGAACTTCCTATGTTCCAACCTGTGCCCGTTGCCCCTCGTCCTGTCACTGGGAACCATTGAAAAGAGCCTGGCTCCGTCCTCCTTAAACCCACCCTTTAGATACTTGTAGACATTAATCAGGTCCCCCCTCAACCTTCTCTTCTCCAGGCTAAAGAGTCCCAGCTCTTTCAGCCTTTCCTCATAAGGGAGATGCTCCAGTCCCATAATCATCTTGGTTGCCCTTCGCTGGACTCGCTCCAGTAGTTCCCTGTCCCTCTTGAACTGGGAAGCCCAAAACTGGACACAGTACTCCAGGTGTGGCCTCACCAGTGCAGAGTAGAGGGGGAGAATGACCTCCCTCGATCTACTGGCCACACTCTTCCCTGTGCAGCCCAGGATGCCATTAGCCTTCTTGGCGACAAGGGCACACTGCTGGCTCATGGATAATTTGCTGTCTACTAGGACCCCCAGGTCCTTCTCCTCAGAGCTGCTTCCCAGCAGGTCCACCCCTAACCTATACTGGTGCTTGGCATTCTTCCTTCCCAAGTGCAGGACCTTGCACTTGCTTTTGTTGAACCTCATTAGGTTCTTCTCTGCCCAGCTCTCCAGCCTGTCCAGGTCACGCTGGATGGCAGCACGGCCCTCTGGAGTGTCGGCCACCCCTCCCAGCTTGGTATCATCAGCAAACTTGCTGAGGATACACTCTGTCCCCTCATCCAAGTCGTTAATGAATATACTGAACAAAATTGGACCGAGTATTGACCCCTGGGGGACACCACTGGTTACAGGCCTCCAACTGGACTCTGTGCCGCTGATCACAACCCTCTGAGTTGTGTCACTCAGCCAGCTCTCGATCCACCTCACTGTCACCTCATCTAGCCCATACTTCCTCAGCTTCCTAATGAGGATGTTATGGGAGACAGTGTCAAAAGCCTTGCTAAGGTCAAGGTAGACGACATCTACGGCTCTCCCCTCATCCAGCCAACCAGCTATAACATCATAGAAAGCTATCAGATTGGTCAGGCATGACTTGCCCTTGGTAAATCCATGCTGACCACTTCCAATAACTTCCTGTTCCTCTACGTGTTTGGAGATGACATCCAGAATGAGTCGCTCCATTACCTTCCCAGGGACAGAGGTGAGACTAACCGGTCTGTAGTTCCCTGGCTCCTCCTTCTTGCCTTTTTTGAAGATTGGAGTGATGTCAGCCTTCCTCCAGTCCTCAGGCACCTCTCCTGTTCCCCATGACCTTGCAAAGACAATGGAGAGCGGTCTAGCGATAACATCTGCCAGCTAATGCAGCTTTTGATCCTGTAAATGACCACACCTGTTCAGAAGCACACAAGGAATTAGTTTTCATACAGGAAAGAAAGAAAAAGACAAACAATTGAGACTGTAAAAGCCATTTTTGGCAAGCACAATATCGTAATATATATCTGGGTAGGATTTTATGTGAATTTATTCAAAATAACATTAGCGAGATTCCAAAAGCTACATCCAGTTCTTATAAAAATTGTAAGATAGCTAACAAAGATGTTAGAAGTAGAATACAGGTTTTTGAGGGGGAGGCAGATAGGTTTTAAAGCTGCCATTTGGGCTTACTTGGTAGAAACTTGCTAGAAATGAACACGATCCATGTAGTCTTCTAGAAATCGTAAGTCTCAGAACAACATCATCCAAAAAAGAAAGGCAAAGATCTGTGATATTAAACAAAAATGAACAGTACTGTGCTTCTCATTTGAAGTTTGTTATTGTGGATTTAAGACAAACTTTATGTAAGTTGGAGGTTTATCTGCTCAGATCTGATCAGTAGTCACTGCCTAGTTACTATATTTAATGTTAAATGGAAGCAAAATTGAGACAAGATAGAACATAGTATCTTGCTCTGCTTGGACAATTCAGTGTACTTTCACTGTACCTTTGTGTTTCATGTTTACTTTCTATTTGTTTTTAGATAAGTGTGTTTCAAAATATTATCCAGGAAAAGGAAAAGGAACTGGAAGCACAGAGAGAAAAGCATGAGCAAGAGCTCTTTAAATTAGCTGCTAAATCTGATGCAAGTGCTGACCTAGAACAGGTATGTTGCTTTGGAAACTCAATAGCTTGCTTTGATTTGGTTAGACGTGGGAATTCGGAATCATGTAATTACTAACCTCTGTGGCACAGTTCAGGTGTCTGGCTGGGCGAATAAAGAGAAGTCGTCGTCTTTCTCTTCTGAAAGTTTTAACTCCTTTATTGATGGCTTGATTATTTTTTATTTTTTTTTTTAATTTCTTTGCTAGTTACTGAAGGCCTTGAAACAGAAGCTCCATGAAAAGGAAGAAGTCATGCTGGGAAGGACACAGGTGATAGATGTCTTGCAAAACGAACTGGATGCCAAGGACGAGCAATTGAAAGTAAGAAATAGCATGAGTGCACAACTAAACGCACCGGGTCAATTACAAGTTCAAAAAGCTGTTTGGTTGTGCGCAAAAGATAGTTTTGTATAAAATATTTAGACAGTTCTGTGGGAGGCTTTTCAGTGTGCTAGTAATGTAACCATAGTTGTGCAAACAAATGTTAGTTCCAGTTAGGAAATTAACTTAAAGGAGCGGTAAACTCCATAAAATATAAAACTGTCAACTCTCACCTGTAGTTTGTCTTGATTCACTTTGGGAACTTGCCATGTAGGGAAGAATTTTTTGCTGTCAAAAGATTTTTAGCTTCTCTGGTTAGAGACTGCAGTGACCCCCAAAACTGAGGCTTTTCTTTCCCTTTTTCCCCAGAGAGTGTTTTGCTATTTGTGTGCCTTTCGTTTTGCCAAATTTCTACTGATTGAAAAGCAATACCTAATCAAGGTGTGTTGTGTTTAAGCACCTTGCAGGAACTCTCATTATAGCCTTTGAGTGCTGCTGATTCAGTTCAACAGCATAGAAAAAGGATGTTGCAGTCTCTCAGACGGGCTTTTGGGACTCTGAAACAGACCCGTTACAGCCTGTCCGGGGTGCCGATTTAGCTATACACTATTTCCAATAAATTTTCAACTTGCCAAGCGGGCTGCCAGAATCAAAATCTTACTAGAAATTGTTTCAACTATATGTACCCAGGTAGATGCCCTGCTCAGATAGTTAAGATCCGTGGTAGTTTAAATATGTTTCATTTGTCCTTCCCATTTGTTATGCCTCCTGCCTTATGCAGGACTTTATTGGGTTTTTTTTTCTTTTGGGTTAGATGCATCTTTCTACAGTGATGCTCTGCAAGAACTGATGGTACCTAGTGCTAGCGCATTGAGGGGACAGAAATGTACACCTTGAGGGCAGGGGGAAGGTTTGACTGTGACAACATGAACTTAAAGCACTTAAACCTGAGATTCCATTACAGCTTAAGTACTAAAATAGCAGGAAGCCTTGCTTTATTTACAGAAGCATTTTAAACCGTATTTTGGAAATGTTCTCTCAGCTCTTCTGCACAGCTTCTTTGCTTGGACAGTTTATATTCTGAGGTTTATGTATCATGAACGTAGTTTTTGAACAGCAGGTCTAATGTAAGTGGACTGCTCTGCTGCAGTGATCTGTAATCTTTTCTACCTCTTTATGTATAAAACTAACAAATGTAAAGGCACTAAAAGAAGAATAAGCACTAACAGAAAACTAGTTAGCAACAAAACATCGTAAGGAAGAAGTACATCAGTTTGCCAGCTTCAGTTTTAATGCATGTAGGTGGCAGCACCTGGGTGGCATTGTAGCGAGCATTCTTAATCGTTGGGATCACCGTTGAAGAGATCTGCTTCTGTTTTTCTTTTATATTCCATAGAACCAAACATTCTTTTTTACTCCATTTTCATCTGTGGGAGAAGTTACCTGTAGTTTGCACTCCAATAGTGATGCCATTTTGCTGAAGTCCCCGTTTGTGTCTTGGGAAGTCAGAGCTGAGTAGCTACTGGAGTAGAGCCAGGTTACCAACAGCAATGCACATATAATATTTGACAGTGGTGCTAAAAATACTTTGCATTAAAATATAAAGTGGTTGGGTTTTTTTGGTTTGATTTTTTTTTTTACAGGAGATTAATGAAAACTTGAAACGTCTTCTGTCTGAAAAAGAAAATCTCCAGTCTAAACTGGATGCTGAGAAACATGTAATGAGAGCCCAGTTAAGAGACATGATGGAGAAACATGAGCTTGAAATGACAAAAGTTAAGGAGAAATACAATGCTGAACTGCATGAAATTCAAGAGAAACATGAAACTGAGCTACAAGAGAAAGATCAGGCCCTGTTCCAGCTTAAGAAACAAGTGGCAGAATTAAGCCGTAGCGGACAGATTCATTCCAAAGAAGTTAGAGATCTGGAATCTATAACCAAAGAGAAGATGGAAGATTTAGAAGGTATCCTGTTTAAACAGTTGTTACATATGAAGGGTTCCTTTGCCCCAGACTGTTAGGTATTGCATGCCGATTTCCTACCTGTTGCAAGTAAAAATACATTAAATTTGGTAGAAGAGTTATTGCCACACTAATTAAAAAGTATCTATCATCAAATCCTATAATAATGAGGGTTATAGGAATACCAAGATCATCACATGAACAATAAATTTCTCACTGCATTTCTTATTTTACATTTTTCGGTAAATGAAGTTGTCTTGTGTAAGCGTATGACTTCCAGTGCTAAAGGAATTAAAGATAGATCTTGTATTAATAATCTTTCTATGGTTTTAAATAACTTTTTGCATCTTGTTTCTTAGCACAAGTGAAATTGAAAACAGAAGAGGCCAGCAAATCTGAAGCAAAGTTTCTGAAAATGAAGGCTTGGTCTAAATCAAGAATCAAACAACTGGAGGATGAACTAAAAAACGTATGCGTGACGTTATGTTTAATATTCCATACCTGTTTTAAACTACTGTGCTTGGAGATTTGACTGAACAATAAATATATGGGGTAAATAGAACATTAAAATAATTTACTCAGAGTACCTTTATATATGAATGAATGTATAAAAATTGAGTGGTGGTAAAACATTGATACAGGATCAAGTTTCAACAATAAATAGTGCAGACTGGTGCTACCAGCATTCAGGGGTAAATTTGCTAGAGATTAGCTAGTTTATTGCACTTTCCAATATTAGAAAAACAGCTGTTCTAAATATTGCTAAAAAATCAGAAAAAAAAAAGTTGCACTGACTTTGCTGTGTTTGTGGCATGTAAAAAACTCATAACTATTTTTTCTTTTAGTTTTCATCAAAGAATAATGATGTATCTGCCTTAAACAATCGTGTCTCAGAATTAGAAATTGAAAATGAAGAACTACAGTCGAAGCTGCAATCGTTACATGAAATTAGAACTCAAAATGGTAAAAAAGAAATCTATGGTTTTTTGCGGATGATTCAAAGTAAAGAGATAAAGAGAAACGAACTCTTTCCTTTTCAAAGTGTATCTTCTTCTTTTTAAAACAGATTCTGAAGTAATTGCATGCAACTTTGAAGAATAGCATACAGTACTTAAGTCAGAGCTACAGCTCAGCTTTTCCTTCCCTGTATCAACCTGTGCATAATTCTTGTTGCATTTAGGCTTAGGCAGAATATGGGTAAACCTTTCCAGCAGTTGTGGAAGAGGCATCTTCTTAGGAGAAAAAATGAGACCAAACATACAAAATTTATCAAAGTATATACGGTAAACTTCTGAGAGCAGTGAGTTTCAAGTAAATGAAGAATCTTCTTTCCTTTTGTAAGGATTTGAGAGAGACTTTTTGCTTAAAACCTCAGATAGTTTAAAGTAGAGTTGTGTGAGAGATTTTTCTGTTTCATCTTGTGTTATTTTCTCTGATGTCCTTTTCAGTAAATAGAAAACAGTAGAATTTTCAGTTCATCAGTCTAAATTAGATTTAAAGCACTCATCAATATTTAATAATCAAGAAGACAGTTTCATGGGTTAATGGATAACACAGTCCAACAGACGTCTTCTAACTGAAATGAATTATCGTCTGAATTTTCATTTTGAATTTTTCTTTTAAGTTGATCTTCCTATTAGTTTTGTGTCCTTATGAGCCAAATTTATTATATTTTTTGTAGAAGAATTGCTGACTAAGCTGGAAGTCTATGAAGAGCAGCAGAGGAAGTTGCAAGCTGATCTTGACCAAGTTACAAAGAGGGCAGCTTCACAGGTTAACTTTCAAATTGATTTGTAGGAGTTACTGATTAACTCTGACAGTGCTAATTAGACTTTGAAAAGTGTTAGGTAGATTTTGGAGCTGAAAATTAATGTAGTGATATATGGAATTGTCAGTGCCAGTAGCCGTTCACTTGGATAAGAAGCTGACAGGTTTTGAATTACTTGCTTTTCCACATACCTTACATTATATTTTCCCAAGCAGTTTACTGTTTATTGAGTTACATTTAACATGAGTCATCGAAATGTGTCTGTGATTTTGTGTACAATACAGAGAGCTTTCAGAAGGAAATATAGCTGTAACCTTGATAAATGTACAGCTCCGATAACAAAGTGAGAAGACTCAGAAAATATTGCTAAAGGGCTTTAGAAGGATTAATAGTATACATTAATCACGCAACCTTTATGCAGCCCTAGCAGCAGAGCCAGTTTGAAACCATTAATTATATTTTGCTAAAAAAGAATTGTTTTTCCAAATGTTGTGGAGAAGTTAATTGTTTTGTTTTTGTTTTCCTAAAATCTTAAAATAGTTTTTATTTTGATGAGAAAGCAGAAGTTTTTTTTATTCTGTTCACGGAATCACGGAATAATAGATGTTTGTTATCCCACATAAAGACAGTTGAATATTGTTTTTCAGTGGAACACAGCTAAGACGAAAATGTGCAGCAAAAATATTTTGGTGAAAATAGATGTTTTTCATTTTAAAATGTTTCAGGTTGAAAGTGCAACTGGCGGTAGCATTTTTAATTTTGTAAAGCCGTGAGGCTTGGTTTATACATAATCTACAGTAGCAATTATTGCTTTCACAGATTTTTATTTATGCAGAGTGTTGAATTATAATGGATAGTTTTCTCTGTGAATGGCTTGCCAACTTAAAATGTTATTTCCATTTGCAGTGGGACTTGGTAAATATATTTTCATGTGCAATTTTCTCTTGTTAGGCCAGTGAATCAGGGAGCGTGGATGAATTGCAGAGTCAGCTCATGGAATGGCAAGAAAACGTACCAGAGTCCGAGGAGTCCCGTGATCAAGTGAGAGAAGAGAAATCTGCTATGGCCTTGAGAATGGCTCAGATTGAGGAGGAGAGAGAAGGTGAATCGTTTTATTTACGATACAGTTACCATATTTATATATACGAGATAGATATAGATATATACACACACACGTCTGTGTGTCTGCTGTACTTCAGACTGAATTGATGGCACACCACCACGACTTGTTTCTGTAGTCATAAGATGTGTATAGTTAGTGAAATTGCTTAAATTTGCAATTTTTGCTTTTTTTTCCCATTTCCTTGAATCTGCTTTCCGTACATTCATCTATTTTGTATCATTTTTAAGAGTAGATGTGCTTGTTCTGTTTGCCATCTGAGTTGCTGCTCTGAACGACTGCTTGAACTTACTTCGAAAGCTTATTGTCTGCGTATTGAAGGATCAATGATAAAAAGTTCACCACTGAAATATTAAAGCTGCCTGTCTAGAACGACCGGTGAAGCTGGGGAACTATAGTGTTGGTTTGAATTTGATGAATGAAGGTGGGGCTTTAGCAAGATGTATCTGAGACAGGGTTTTTCTTTTAAATATAATTAATGAGAAACCTTTCTTAAAATATCTAGTAATCCGTTAGGTCAGCTGAATAACACTAACTGGCAGTGGTTTGGAACTAGTTAAAAATATTAAATTACCTACAGAAAATAACATTTCAAGTGACCTCAGGTTTTGTAGTTTTCTAAATTACTAATAAAGAAGGTGAGGAGAGAGTGAAGCAGCTTCTATTAAAACTTGTAAAAGTTTGGTTGAATTTCAGATAGTTTTTGCTGCCTTTTTTTTTTTCTATGCCATCTAGTACTTTGTTACAATTTTTATCCCGTTAGTTAACTGTGTGGGGATTAATGGCAAATTTTAATGTGCACAACCTACCATCATAATTAATCCAGTTAGTTAATTTGAGCCTTCTCTTTTCAATCTGCGATTGAATTATTTTTCATTTACATGATCAATTTGGAAGCTCAGTATGTAAGCATAGAAATGTTTTAAGGATCACGTCTCTCCTTTTTGAGGGATTTAAGCGTGTAATGCTTTGGAAGTGAAAAAGAATAATATTCCCTTCATTAAAACTACCTGTTATATCATCTGTGGTAACTACAGATCCACATGCAATATTAATAACAGTTGTAAAATTTCATCTGCGTCAGTCCGTGTTTAATTTTGCATTTTTTCCCCTTGGGATAAGCATGACCTTTCTGTTTCTTTTTTTCCTGCCGTTACACCTGACGAGCCCTCAGCGTCCCTTCCCCCTCCACTCCTACCCTACACTGCGATCTGGTCAGCCAGGGAGAACGTAGTTTCCCATCAGTTTTGTGCATGCAGGTTCCTGCAGCGATGGCAACTTGTAATGTACTGCTGCTGATTTCTTCCGTCGTTACTTCTTTGGAGGAAATTGCCAACAGTACCTTATAAGATTTGCCATTGATGGTACGTGGGTTTTTAGCAGTACATGTAACAAATGCTGGGTTTAACTTGTTTTTTTTTCTGCCTTCCAATACCTGTTTCTTCATTTATATTAACTGAATCATCTTCCTTCCCTTTCCTTTGTGGTAACAGCTGACTCCATATTTATATTGTAACCTTATCTAGAGAAAAATCTCTTGGCTTGTTGCAAGTGGTTGTGACTAAGTAAGAATCAAATTCATTGAAATATTCTTAGTAGTACTTGCAATTCAGTAGTAGTTTTTTTTTTTTTTAAATTATTCCATCTCATAAATTGCAGAACTTTGTGTGCATTAATATTAGCTACCAATATTTTGAGCAATATATAAACCCACTGCTCATTCCATCATAGCTCAGCACGGTTTGCCATATGTGGCAATTCTCTCTTTTGGGTTGAATGTGTGGGGAGCTGCAAAAGCAGAGAGGATGATGGTATTGATTACATCTCTAGACTGGGGCTTGTTTCCTCGCAAACTACTAAAGATTGTGATATTTGGTGTGAATAGTGACACCAGGAAATATAGACACATAATTAGTTAATTTAAATGCAGCGTGTATCTGAAGAAAGGTGTTCTGGGAAGTTTTCCATTTTTTACGTTAGATATAATTGCAAATGAAAAGCTCCCTACGCTGCTGTAAAACACTAGAAGATGTATTTACTTACTAATTGTTGTTAAAGCAATGCTGAATTTAACTGAAAGTGTTTTAACACTTGCCTAAGCATTTGAAATCATTCTAAAGCTCCACTTCCTATACTTTCATTTTTCATGTGACAATGGTAATTTCATTCTTTTTTTCATTATCAAATACTTAGAAGCCTAAATATTTTGGGTTGATTGTGCTTAAAAACAGATTAATTCAATTTCAACTTCCAAGAAATTAATTTTTTTTTTTTTTCCTCCAAAGAAGGGGTTAAGTTCTTATCTGGAGTAATGCTTGCTCCTTGAATTGCTTCACTGAGTTCAATGACAGTTCTTCTAAATAGAGATTTAAGGCATATGATCAAAATTTGGCATTTATTTTTATGGCTTTTAAGAAGTATCTATAATGACAAAAAATACTAAAAATTGTAGAATCTATACTTGAAAACTTACACACCTTTCTTTAATGAATGCTGATAAAGTGACAGTGCCAGAAGCCAAAGCGTAATTAAAACCAGAAGTAAAATGCAATTTAGTAGTTCTACCTGAAAAAGGTCATTCATTTTTTTTTTTCCCTTTAACTTTTTTCCTCTAATCTTTTCTGACAACATGTTAAGTATGTAATTTTTAAATATTACAGGAAGAACTTAAATCTAGTAGGTGTTACAGAATTGTGTTTTAATGAAATTTGTGGTATAAGTAATCCTTGGACAACTCAGATGAAAGCTGAGTATCCCCAGTTAGGCCGAATCTCAAAGGAGTGCCTGGGGTTTGCCTCCCAGGTGCGTCGACATAAGTTCTGCAAATTGTGCATGCTGTGAGGGCAGCTCTGGATTGATGTGGTTAAATGGAAAGCTAAATTTGTACTTACCTAATTAATCTACTTTTCAATTAAAGTATGGAGCCACCTTTACTTTCATTTCTTTTCACTGGCTGTTCTGTTTTGTCTGCTTTGCATGAAACATCTATTTCCTAATCTGTTACCCCAAACATGTTTTGTCGTATCACAAAACAGATGGGAATGTACTTTAAATGACAAATCATTTCTAACAATGAACAGGATGCATACCTAAGCTGTCATATTCTGAATTTATTCAGTGTGTTTATTTACAAGTGATTCTGTATTTGTCTTAAAAAGAATGGTATTATTAATTTATAAGATGGTTTGATGCCAGTTTGCAGTGTAACACATGCTTGTGACTTCCTCAAATTATCTGGCTAAAATTAAAGTTGAAAGGGATGTATGTCATTTCCATACAAATGAATGTGATCGTTCAGATCATAAAAACCACAGCTGTTTCGGCTGATGCCTTCATCATACAAATTAGGTATATTTTAACCTGGTAAATTGAAATGAGATGTAATTTGGCCTTTTAATTGGTTGGCATTTTTTCTTAGTATCAGCATAACCTCACCCTTTCCAGTCTCCTGTATAAAGTCTTCATTTAGAGAAGAAGTAGTAAAGTTAGACTTCGGTTTGCTTCTTCTTAGTGAGATATGTGGACTTCATTCTTACGTTCTTCGTAGTAATGTTGGAGGGAAATCACAAGGTGAACGCAATGGATTTGCTTCTTTAATCTTGTTCCTGTCAGTCATTCATAGGGACTTCAGCCTGTCCCTGGTCTCTTCTCATGTAGTAAGTGTCTGATATAAATGTAACTGCTTTCCTGTGGCACAAAACTGATTGAGGATGACTGGTTCTTTCCTGGCTGCTCTGATCCAGCCATGGTCTCAGGGCAACAGGAGCTGGAGGAGGAACTGGCCACAGCTCAAGGAATGGGCAGGCTGCAGCAGGCACGAAGAAAAAGCAATCAGACCAGCAGGAAGCTTCAGGTGGGTTAAGAGAGATAACAGTTTATTTTTACCTGTATGTTAATAAAAATATGGAAAGTGCTATTATTTATATGGTGCTTCACACTTAAAAATACTACGGGCTTAAGAATTTAGATTAGTTGTGTAACTGAAAACTTTGGTAAATTTAATGATTATGTGTGTGGTCAGGAGGGGAGAAATTCCAATGGCATCGCACCTCTCTATTCCTCGAGCAACGAGTCTACTTAATTTTACACTGAAAAATAACCAGCTTCCCTCTGGAGTAATTCACATGCTTGAAGCTATGTGCATGCTTAATATGTTAACACCATTTTTGGTTCAGATACAGTCTTTACAAATCTCTGCTGGTGGAGCTTTAGTGAATAATTAGTAAGTAGTGTCAGATCATTCAGGTGTTCTTGGAGGTAGTCGGTGCTGTAACTTGCACGATAAAATGGTAATCTTTTATAAGAAGAATTAGGATGCCATTGTCACATTAACATACCATTGGAAGAATCGTTTTATGTTTAGTTAACTCCCATACTTTATCCTGAGATTCAGAGAACCCTATTAACTGTAGAAATCAGGGGACCAATTAAGATATCGAAAAATACTTATCCACTGGCTTTTCAGATGCCTGAGGGTGTCTTCAAAGGCCTTGCAGGTACAGAACCTGTGGGAGACTTGGATTTTCTGAAAATAATAGCTGGAAGCTGGGCAGGTTACTCTACAGCAGCCCCATATACCTATATTTAGGCACCTGAGTCACTTGCTGAGTTTTAGGACTTCTAATTGTAACCGCGCTTTTGATAACAGAATATGTATTTTACCTTTGCTTCCTTTCTTCTTTAAATTAAACCTGATTCTCTTGTTTTGTGCGTAGGAAGAATACAACTTCGATAGAAAACAATGCTTTCAAGAATTGAACATCACCTTGGATAGCACTGATTCAGCTGAAGGAGAAAATATGGGAGGTTGGTGGCCAGAGTACACTTCACCTAATGCAGGTGTGATAGCGACTAGACAGTTTATTAAAGCATGCACAGCATCTGTATTTTGTGTCTATTTTTGTTTTCAAATTCAACTAACAACCCATTTGTGGTGTATTCTAATCTTTGTTGAATTTTTTGGCTTGTGTTTTCTTCCTTTTCATTTTAAAGCATGTGCGTGCTGTATGAACTGCCTAGTTTTGGTTCAGAAGTAGAATATAAATACGAGTAAACACTGAAACTGGGTGAACATTGGTGCCCATGAAATATCCTCCGTGGCAAGATCATGTGTTTTTTAAGTTACGAGTCTTGTTCCTGTGAATGTGTTTCCAATCTGTATAAGAGTTATGTTGCAATTCCATTGCTGTATGCTTTTAGTTTAAATATCGAATTCTTATTTTTCTAATGCAAATGTTTTTATATCGCTGCTAAAGGCTGCAAATATATCTTATTGTTAAAATGGAATAGACACACTTGCAAATTTTGATACAGACCAGTTTACTTTGTTTATTAATAATTGCTTAAGATCTGATCCTGCCAAGTACATGATTGACTTGTGATTAAAGTAATGTGAGCCACACTATTGATTGAGCCACAATACTGTTTAGAATATTTCTGCCAGGTTCTCTGAGTTCTTGAGCTATGCAGCTTTATTTTGGTTTTTCAACAGTTAAGGCCATCTAATGTTTGGAAATGCCGGGCCTCAGGCATTTCCACTGGAAATGGTTGAGACCTGATTGTGCCCAACATCGGTGAGAATTGTGAAGAAAAAGCTGAAACCATTTCTAGATTTCAGGAATTTTAGTAGACCTTGCTTGAAATAATTTTTCTTCTTTGACTTAAGCAGGCTTACGGAGTGTGGTTGAAGAGTTGGAATTGGAAAGAAATCAACTGCAGGAACAAATTCTGTTTCTAGAAGAGCGTTGTCAGGATTTGGAAGATAGAATGCAGCTTCAAGGTAGAATGGAGGCTCTTCAGGTGAGCTTTTGTATTTGTGTAAAATCCTGCGGTGTAAGAGAATCATTTTATTCTCTTGTTTATGGTCTTACTATCATAGCCTACAGTAAGACAAAAATGTCAATTTGCATCTAGCAAAAATGTCTAAAGCCTACTTTATGCTTCATAATTATGTTGGCAGAGAGCGTACACGTATTATATTATGCTTTGAAGCTGAAGCCTGTCACTTCTGTTCAGCAAAAGTAACAGTCATTACAGGGAGAACCCTGTTTGAACGTAGGCTTTGTTATTTGCTTTGGAAACATAGTAAAAGGCAACATGATTTTCATTATTCTTTGCAGGTGGCCTTTGTCAAAAAGTCCAGAATTAGATTTTCTTCCTACTGGCATAAGTCTCCCTCTTCTTACATCCCTCAAGTTTCTTTTATATAAGTGCGTGTGTGTCTATATTACTATTTTTTTATATATATACACACACACTTATAAAAAAGAAACTGTGTAAACATATAAAAATAATAATTTAATATTCATTTATATACATACAATCTAAACCCCATATATTGATTTTATATGTACTTATATTGTAAAATTAGTCGGTGAAGGCACCAAAAGGAACAGTAAAGTAAATGTTTATCAGAAAAGTTATTTTTAATATTTCCTGATGGACAAGTTACAGTGTTTGATAATTTGTAAACCTTATTTTCACTAAATGACACAACTCATCTCTTACTCGAACTCCTTCGGGCTTGCTGCATTATTCATAGTTCTTTATCCGTTAAGTTGCACATATATAAAAAAGAATTAACGATTTTAAGATGAAAGACAACCTTCTATTATTAATTACTTGAGAATCTTGTAACAAAGCCTTTCAATACAGGTAACGTTTGGTGTAGATGAAGAAGGGCAGCTATTGAGGGCGGCACAGGTGTGTTCTGCCTTCTCTAGAATGCTAGCTTATTTGCATTAGAGGTGACAAGTTTGCCGTGTTTGTCCTATTTGCTGTTGATTCTGGATATATGTTCTGGTTTTGGTTGCTGTTGTCAGATCTTTTTTCTGGTGGTTTTATTTTTGATTTGGTGCAGTGGATCTGGCTAGAGTAGGAGATTTGTATGTGGTTTTTTTTTAAAAAAAAAAAAAAAAAAGCTGTGTGAATGGAGCTTGCTTCCTTTTTCTTTTCTCCACAATCCCCCATCTGCAGGTTTTTGCATTCCTTCAACCTGAAAAATAGGCAGAAAAAAATAAATTTGCAAGTTTGGTATTGTCCTCAAACCAACGAGGAAAGTATATTTTCAAAGCAGTAGCTCCCCCTGTTAAGATAAGTAAGCTGCCTTAACACAGTATGAGTGTGTGTGGTGTGTTGGGTATACGGCAATCATCCTTGAGTTCGTGCTATCACAGCATTGCTGAAGGAGGTATTTCTGAAAGGTGGGTTGCATCTATTTAAACTAATATCACATCTCAACTTTTGGTTGAGATGTGATATTAGTTGGTGGTATTAGTGGTGTATTTTGCACTATCTGCTGAAGTGCTAGAATAATGGTCTCTATTACCGTGTAGGCTGTAAATCTCCTGAAGAGTCAGATTCCCTGAGCCTTTCTGAGTGTTTGTAAGTGATGATCCTCTTCACTCTTACTTTGTTGCAGAATGAAAATGAACGTTTGCAAACTCAGCTCACCCAATTACGCAACCAACAAATGCGAGATGTGGAAAAGCATCAGATTCTGATCTCTGGCTTGAATGAGCAGCTTAAAGGGTAAAATAAAGGCTCTTTACAACTCCATACAGGATTCGCTTTCTTTGCTTTAAGCTTCTACTTAGGATAATCTCTTAAAACACTTGAAAAAGAGTTACTTAATTCCTGCTCCTGGTTGCAGTAATGTTAGTTTTTGTACTTTGAAGTTTAAATGGAAAGTGTGAAAACAATTTTTCTTTTAGGAACATAGTTTGGAGCTAATATGCCTAGAAAGCTTAAAGCAAGCTTTGTTTTCAAAATATCTAAATATGTATTATCTTCTTAGATTAAGTGACAGAAATAGCTTCCTTGAAACTTCACTTGGAGAAAAAGAACAAAAACTGTTGAGCACGACAGAAAAATTAGAACAAATTGAAACTTTGAGGAAACAGCTTCAAGAAAAGGATCTTCTGAACAAAGAGCTTGGTGAAAAGTTTGTGCATATGGAGCAAAAAGTAAGTTAAAGTTATTATTAAATAGTATTTAATTTATTAGAACTGGTGAGCATTAGCCGTAACTTTCTATTTGCGTACCAGCAGCTATATTGCTGAAGGCTTTTGCTCTGTTTCTTTACATTTTTGTTTGCTTCGTGTAATTGCTTTGCTTTAAGTTGGGCGTAAGGATTTCTTAGACCCAACACTGAGCTTTGCATGGAAGTATTTACATTTTATTAGGATGATAAGTTACCCTCATTTATTAATTTCAAAGTATAAACTCTGCTGTTTTGTAAATTAAATATGACAAATCTAACATCACAGTTTTAATATAGTTCTATGTATTTCTATCACATTGACTTTTATTTTTAATACTAAGCTGAATGAAGCCTTAAAGAAGTGCAGTGTTTATGAACTGGAGAACGCTGAGCAGAAAACAGTCATCAGTGATCTAACAGAAAAAGTTGCTACACTGAAGGAAAAGGTAACTCGTCAAAATAAAGGGAAGAAACCTTATGTTCTTTTGACATGGTCCATTTAAATGTCAGCAAAATAACAGCATTAGCTGCTAAAAATTTCATACACTAAACTTTCTGTAGGCTAAAACAATTTAAAGAATAACATGGTTATCTTGTGACAGTTGGGGACAGATTGAGTATCTTAGATACTCGTTCTACATGTGGAGTGTAACTTCCGTTCTCCCTCTAACGTATGTTTGAAGTATTCTTCTAACGTTATTTTCTTGATGTTTAGACTTTGAAACAAGATGGCGTGGTAGAGTCGATGCAGCTGGATCTGGACCAGACAAATGAAGAGCTCGACAAATTGAATACAAGCCATTTAGAGGAAAGATCTCAACTTATTCAAGATCTCCAGAAACGTGAAAGAGAAATTGATAATCTTAAAGAAGCACTGGCAGAAAAAGACAGGGAGGTGTCTGTCCTGTCTTTGACTATGACAGAATATTCTGAACAGATTATCATCCTGAAGCGTCAAGTGCAATGCAAAGAGGAAGAAATACGAGGGATGGAGGAGGCTTTATCAAAGGCTGAAAGGGAAACTCATTTACTGAAAGAAGTACAAACAGCTGATGTAAGAGATGCAAGCGTGAAGATATCTGTCCTTTCGGAGCAAAGTAATACAATGAGACTAGAGCTAGAAAGAGTTAGAGTTGAGAATGAAGCTAAAACCAAAGAAAATGAGGAATTAATAAGACAAAACACTGAGAACAGCGTTACAATTAAGGACCTTCGTTCTGAAATCAAAGCCAACAATGTCGCATACCGTAACAAACTGGCGGAATGTGAGTCACAAATTACTTTGCTGAAAGAACAAATTAGTAAATCATCTGAAAAGCTACAAGAAACCGAGGATAAACAAAGAAAAGAAACTGAATACTTGAAATCTCAGCTTGAGGAAAACAATACGCTAAAGGAAAAATGGAACAATTTGCTTAAAGAGAAAGAGAGTAAAGCACAGACACTTGAAAATGAGTTAAAATCAATTAAAGATTCATACAACAAACTGGTTTTGGAAAATGCTAAAAAAGATGAAGAGTTGGCTGAGTTATCTAGAAAGCTTATAGAACATACTGAACATCAGGAAACAATTAAAAAAGAATTACAAGAGAAACAAGAGTTCATTGCTTCATTAGAGCAGAAGCTTGGGGTTTTGGAGCAGCAAAATGAAGAGACTAAACTTAAGTTATCTGGAGATCTGAAAGCCAAAGAGACATGTTGCAAAGAACTTAATAACCAATTAAATGAAATACATAAACAAATTAACAAGATGGAAATAGAGACACAGGAGAAAGCTTCAGCTAATAAGCAATTGCAGGCAGATCTTCAAGGGAAAGAAGAAAAATTGGCAGAGCAAATAAAAGCAAACGAGTATCTGAAAAGAAGTATAGATATAGTGGAAAAAGAGAAGGAACAGCTGATCAGGGAAAACGAGAATTTGTCCAAACTCCTGGATGTAAAAGAATGTGAATTGTTAAAGAAAATCCAGGCTGTGGCAGAAATAGAGAATAAGTTATCGGTTAGCACTGCTGAGTACGAAAAAACTCTTTCAGTACTAAACTGTGATAAAAACACCCTGGCAAAAGAGATTGAACAACTTTCAGTACTTGCCGAGCAAAAAGAAAATTCAGTGGCAGAACAGCTGCAGGAGAAAACAAAGGAATGTAACGTGCTGGCTGATCAGTTGTGTGAAAGTAAGGAACAGACACAACAGTTGCATGAACAAATGCAATCACTTCTCATTCAGCTGAAGGATACTAGAGACAAAGAAATAAAGAAAGAAGAAATGTTAAATAATAAGTTATCTGAATGCAGTAGCCTAATCCAAGAGCTCAGCCATAGTAAGGAAAAGAATTTACTACTGCAGGAACAAATTCAAAGCCTAACTTTGGATTTTGAAGCTGTGAACAGGTCTCTAGAAGAGACAAACCTTCAAAATAATTCATTACGTAAGGCAACCGAAGAGAGTAAGTTTTGTATTGTAGAGCTGCAGGATGAAATAAAAAATCTTAAAGATGAAAAAACAAAGTTATCTCAGTTGGTAGAGGAAAGAGACCTGACTGTAAAAAGTCAGGGTTCAGAACTTGAGAACCTTCATAGGCAAATGTCTGAAAAAATGGAAGAAAGTACAGTGTTAAATAATCAGCTACAGCTAGTAAGCAAAGAATTGGATGTGCTTAAGCATGAAAAGGAGGACTTTTCAAGCTTATTGAGCGAGAAGTCACGTGAATGTGAAGTTCTTCAGTCACAGTTGGTACAGCAACAGTCTGAAATTGCTTCAGCAAGGCAACAAGCACATGCAGCAGCTCTAGAAAATGAAAAATTGAAAGTAGACATCGAAACAGTTAATGTTATGGTAATGAAAAAGTCAGACGAAGTAGCTGCTTTAACTTCACACTTGTCTCAACAAAGCCATAATATTTTAGCTCTGAAGGACCAAATTGACGGCCTCTTGATTGAAAAAGAAAACTTAAAAATTGTCTTTGAAGAAAAACAAACTCTCCTTTCTGAAAAGGAGGCTTTGATTCAGCAAATGAAAGATAGTAAAATGGCAGGAGAGGGGCAATACATGCAAATCATTTCAGATCTGCAAAACCAAATACAAGCCCTAGGTTTTGAAACCAGCCAGCTTAGACATGCAATGCAGGAAAAAGAAAGTGAATTTAAGAGGCAAGCCCAAGAATTAAAGTTATTAAAAGATAAATCTGAAGAGTCTGATGTACTTAGGGTTCAACTGTCTGAGAATATGGAGGTTATTTCTGACCTTCAGTGTCAGCTTAAAAATGTGACAGAAAAATCATCTCAGTTGAATGATTCAATTATACAGAAGGATGAATCTTTAAAACAAAAGTTAGATGAATACATCAGTTTAAAAGTACAGCTTTCTGAGGTACAGGAATCTTCTGTTTTGCAACAGAAACAGTTGGAGCTTCTAGGCTCTGAAGCAGAGCAATTAAAAGTACTACTTTCAGAAAAAGAATTAACCATCAACAATATTTCATTATCTAGTGAGAATTTAAAGACGCAATTTCAAGAGAAAGAGGATGAATGTGAAGTCTTAAAGAAACAGGTGGTAGAACTGGAGGAAGCGAAAGTGAATTTAGAAAAAGAAATACAACGTCAGAAGAGTGTAATAATTGAGGTGAACCAATCCTTATCAGAAAAGGAGTCATCTCTTACGGAAAATAAAAGTCTCCTCAAAACTCTGCAGGAGAAAGCAAGGAAAGATGAAGAGAAGACAAATTTAATTTCTCAGCTTAGAAGTCAGGTAGATGAATTAACGCAAGAACTACATAAATCTAAAGAACTAGTCCATGAGGGTGAAAATGCCTTTTTATCTCTTCAGGAGAAAATTGAAGCACAGTATGTATTAAGGACTGAGTTGGATGCAGCTCTTGAGAAAAAAGAAGAAGTTATTGCTGGACTGCAAAATTCTTTAAAAGAGAAAAATACCAGCATACAGTTGGCAGATAGCAATGTTGATGTTCTTTCTAGTGAGATTGAAGTTCTCAGAGAAAAATTAGAAAAAAGTGATACAGCCATGAAAAACTTTACTAAGGAATTTCAGGAAAAGAACGAGGAGCTTGATATTAATCAGAAGAAAATTGGTTCTTTGACAATTGAACTTGATTCTCTTAAAAATGAACACCAAAAAGCACTAGACCAAATAAGCTCATGGAAAGAACAACTACAGCAAAAAGAATTGACTGTGGAGTCTCTACGTGTGAAGTGCACTGAACAGGCAGATAACATAGCGTGTTTGAAGCTAGAATTGAACAATGTAAATTCCAAATCATCTCAAGACTGCCATGACAATGCGCTTTTAATAGATAGTCTGCAGTGCCAGGTAGAGTCTTTAGAGAAAGAAAAAAATCGGTTGCAAGAAGATGCTGGTAAACTGGTGGCTGAAAATGCACAGCTTACTACATCTCAAAATCATTTGCAAAAGAAATTGGAAGAGCTCCAAGAAATCAATGAAAAACTAGAAACCAGTGAGAATTATTCAAGAATGCAGATAGATGCTGTCAAACTGCAGATGAAGACTGAAAATGAGAAGTTACAGATGCAGGTTAGTGTGAAAGGTGAAGAACTGTCTAAATTAGAACTTAAATTTGAAACTCTAGAACAAAATCTACTCGAGTCAGAAAACAAATGGGTGACAGAACTTGATGGGGCAACTTTACAAAATAATAAACTTACTGAGCAATTGAGCAGTTTAGAAAGTGAAATGAAATCAAAGGATAGAAAAATCCAGTCTTTGCAGCAAGAGCTGGATCTTATAAAAGAGGAGTTAACTCAAAGCTTATCTCCATTACTTAGCAGTAGGTTTCTATGTAAAGAAAAGAAGGCACAGACTGCAGATTCTGAACTGCAGCTAACCGATAGTAAAATTCAGTTGGAAAAATTCTCCACTCTTATAACCACTATTTTGAGCAAAGAAACAGAAGGAGAACAATTGCAACTGGTGCTTTTAGAAAAACAGAAAGAAATAGACACGATGAAAGATGAATTAAAAAGTATGCAGTCACTTGAGAAGCAGAAGGAGTCGCTGCAGAATGATATCGAAAAGATGAAGGACAAATACCAGTCTGAAATTGAATGTCTGTCAAAAGAAGTGGTCACAGTCAAGGAAACATTAGGTAAACAACAGTGTCTCTTGCAAGAAAGGGAAGAGTCTCTTGCAGAAATAAATAAGCAGGTTGAATTTCTTCAAGACAAGATAAATAAATCAGAAGAAATTGCAAGAACCAGTCAAGAAAAACTGCACGTTGAAGGTAAAAAAGTAACAAGTCTCCTTGAAGAAATGGGAAAAAAAGATCAACTCCTTGAAAACTTAACTACCCAGGTAAATCAGCAGAAAGAGTTAATTTCTGGTCTAAGCCAGCAACTGAAAGAAAAGGACTGTTCTGTTACCCAGATCATGGAATCATTGTCTAATGAAATGCTGAATTTTTCTGAAGAGAGAAATAAGTTAAATACCAAACTGCAAGACCTCGAAGCTGTTCATAATAGTTCTGTAGGAGAGCTAAACCGAGTATTGCAGGAACTTGAGGATTGTAAGAAAGAACTGGAACACAGTCAGGTTACGTTGAGCAGTAGAGAAGCTGTGTTTAAGGATTTAATGAATGAAAAAGAGGAGATGCAGTTTAATCTTGAGAAAATGGGCAAGGAAAAAGAGAATCTGAAAAAGAAACTTCAAGCAGCATTGATAGTAAGAAGAGATCTAATGCAAAAAGTTGGAAAACTAGAAAAGAGTGGGCAGGAAGAAGTAGAAAAAGAGCAAAAAAAAGCAGAGGAGCTGTTGAAGAAAGTTAATGACTTAACAGACAAGCTGAAACTAGTTGAAGTACAAAATAAAGATTTTGAGTCTCATCTTGGAAGTTTGAAGCAACAACTTTTAGAAAAAGATGCCAAAATAAGTGATTTGACTGAAATTTTGTCTTCAAAAGCTGCTTGTTTAGAGGAACTTCAGGACAACATTACAAAACTAAATGATGTCATTGCTGAAAAAGAAAATATATGTGAGCAGAACCTAAAATCTTTAGAGGAAAAGGACTGCATGCTTGCTCATACGCAATCTGTACTTGATGAAAAGACAGGTGCATATGAAGAGGAACGTTCTCAGCTGCTTTTAGCTCTTGAAAATTTGAAGTCTGAAGTTAAGAAGAAGGAAGAATTGTTGAAAAATTCCTGTTCAGAAGAGCCTGGTTTAAGTGCTGGGGACAGGAAGAAGCGTCTGGACCCCAACCATGACATTAATGTCTTAAATCAATTAAAAAAAGAAAAAGAAGCTTTACAGAGGGAGCTTTTGGTCAGGAAAGAAGATATGAAAAAATTTCAGAAAGAAAGGGAAGAGCACACTAAACTCATGGCAGATTTTGAAAAACAAAAAAAATACCTTGAGCAACTGAAAAAAGAACATAAAGCACTCTGGGAAGTTCTTCAAACAAAAAGTAAAGAACTTGACTTTATTCAGTTAGAAGAGTACCCTTTAGGGAAAGAGCTGGCTTCACCAAAGGCAGTGCTGGGAGAAGAAGCAGCTGACCTAAGGAATTTGGAATCAGAGAAGGCAAGAAACAAGGTTCAGAATGCATCCTTAAAAGAGTCAGAAAACACGATCGCTTCAGCGGCAAGTGAAGAAACTGAGTTAAAAGAACTAAGAAGTAATTACACAAAACTTCAGGAGGAAACAGAAATGTTAAAGAAAGAGTTGAGAAAAATATCGGTTGAATTTGGTGGTAAAAGAGAAGAAACAGTCAGCTTAGACTCTTTGAGGCAGCAGGAGCAATGTATGGGCACCTTGTTGGAGGACGTAAAGCAGCTACAGGAAAAACTGAAAGCATACCAGGCTGAAGCTGTAGAGATTAAGACAGCACTTGAACATGTAAGTAATGAGAAAGAAGCACTTGTTAAAAAAAGTGAAGAGGATTACAAGATGAACCAGGAGGAACTGCAGAGGTTGAGAAGTGAAGCTAAGAAAGAGGTTGCAGAAAAGAATGAAGAAATAGAAGCGTTGCATTGTTCACTTAGGGATGTCAAAGATAAACTTGATATGAAAAAGGAATTATTAAACAAAGCTATAAGGGAGGGCCAAGAAGCAGCCCACCATTACAAAACAGCATTTGAAGAAATGAAGGATGAAAAAGAGAAACTGCTCGGTTGTTTAGAAAAGTCCAATTTGGAACTAATTAATATGAAAAAGGAGGTAAAACATTTCAGTGAAGAAAACAAAAAACTCCTGACAGAGCTATGTACGCTACGTGAGAAGGCTGAGATGAGTGGACCTGTGGTGTCGCGCAAAGAGCTTAAGGAAGGAAATGATACTGAAAAAGAATTGGGAGAGTTTTGTTTGGAAAGTAATTCCCTTCAAGGAAAGCTAGAAGGTAAAGGCACCTGTTTCCAACCCTCAGAGACTGATTACTCCGGGAAAACTAAACTGAGAGAAGCAACAGAATGTCAAATTCAGAAACAAATGCAAATGATTGAAGAGCCGCTGTCAAAAACTGCAAATGTAAATGATTCTAAACCACAAGAGCAAGGAACTATAGCAGAAGAGAAGTCCAGAGAGCGCCTTCAGAGAAAATTACAGGCAGCTTTAATATCACGTAAAGAAGCCCTGAGAGAAAATAAATGTCTAAAAGACCAGATGGATAAGCTGATGTTGGAAAGAGAAGAACTGGTGAACAAGACAGATATGCTTGAAGGCTTGTTAGAGCTTAGTAGAGAAACACAAAGTTCAAGTGCTGTTTCTCCGTTGTCTGAAGAGGAGCGCCTTGTTTCTGAAAATGCCAGACTGTTGACTGAAAACGAAAACCTCACCGCGGCATGTGAAAGTCTTAAATCTACCATGGAGACCATAGTTCAGGAAAAAGAGGCCTTTTCTTTCCAACTAAATACCTTAAAAGATTCTCAGACAGTTGAATTAACAGGATGGAAGGCTAAACATAGTGAATTAAAGCAGGAGTATGAGTCGCTCCTTCAGGCTTACGAGAATATCAGTAGTAAAATAGCTGATATGAGGCAAGTTATTGATCTCACTAGAAAAGAGAAGCAAGAGGCTATTCAAAGGCTCAGGGAAGGAGAATCTGAGAAGGAGACTCTTGAGAAGCGTTTACAAAAACTCACGGATGAAAATGAGGTTATTAAGAATCACCTGAAACAACTTGGCGAATCCAAGAAAATGGAAGTCGACGAATTACAAAGTAAAGCAGAAAGGCAGATCCGTGAGCAAGAGGCAAGGATGCAGGAACACCAGGATCGGCTTCATGAACTCACTGGTCAGAATCATCAGCTAATGGAGGAAAATGAGCAGCTGAAACAAATGTCTGAAAATTTAAAGCAGGCTTTAGAGAAAATCCAGAATGAAAATGATATCCTTCATAATAACATTACCGTAACTAAAGCAGCTTTGGGGGAGCTCCAAGTTCAAATGGAAGTGTACCAAAATGATATGCAATCTAAAATCAATGATGCATTATGTGAGAATGAATCATTGTTGCAGGACATTAATGTGTTAAAGGATAAACTCTCTGAAAAAGAGCAAGCTGTGCTTGTCCTAGAACAAGAAAGAAAATTAATGTCAGAAAAAGCAAAAGAAATTGAAAAATCTCTGGACCATAAAAATCATTGTCTAACCAAGCTGGACATGGAATGTAAAAGCCTGACACAAGAAATTGTTAGTCTAAATGAAAAAGTTAAGATTTTAGAGGATGATAAATGTCTGTTACAGGAAGAATTAGAAAACGTCCAAGAAAGTTCTTACAAAGTAAAGAATGAGAGAGAATTTCTTGAGACAGAATTGCTTAATCATGTTAAAAAAGTTGATCATCTTACTGATAGAATGAAATCAGCACAGGTACAGAATAACTTGCTGTTACAGCAACTGGAAGAATTAAAGGCGGAAAAATGTAATGTGGTCAGAGAAAAAGAAGAGCAGCAGGTACACCTTGTAAAAATGTTTGAGGAGAAGGTGAAAAGTGCTCAGAGGGATAATAATGGAAGTAAAAACAAAACAAAAGAATTGCAAGAACTCTTAAAGGAGAAGCAGCAGGAGATCAACCATTTGCAAAAGGATTCTATAAAGTTCCAGGAGCTGATCCTGGATTTGGAAAGATCTGTGAAACTCTCACAGTCAAAAAGTGAAAAACTCGAAAAGGACTTAAGTAACATTTCAGAAAAGCTTGCAAAATCAAATGAAGAAATCTGTCGTCTCAAGGGAGAGCTTTCTTCACAGATGAACTTGTTGGATCAGTCAAAGAATGAAGTGGTCGGGCTTGCAGATGAGAATCTAAATTGGAGAAAAGAACTTAAAAAGAAAGAAGACGAGCTACAAATTCAAAAGAGACAATATGAGAGAGAATTGGAATTTAATCTTCAACAATTAAAATTGGTTCACAAAAGAGAATTTTTGAACCTAGAAGAAAGACACGGTGCCCTTGAGAGAGAAAAAGACAGGGCAATTACTGAGCTTCGTGGTTTGCGAGAGGAAGTTAGCATTAAGGACTTTCAAAACAAGAAACTTCAAGCAGATCTGAATGCGGCTTTGGCACGATTAGCCGCTTTCACAAAGTGTGTGTCCTCTCTTCAGGATGACCGGGACAGGGTAATCACTGAAATGAAAACCTGGGAAATGCAGTTCAAAGAGGCCATCCAAAATAAAGAGAAACAGGTAGAAGACAGCAACAAAAAAATAATGTCTCTGCAAGAGGAACTGAAAGACAAAATTGCTCAGATTCAAGAATTGAATATCAAATATTCTGTGGTAGAGGAAACAAAGGATGAACTGTATTTGAGGCAAAAATCTGTTGATACACAACGCTATGAAGAGCTCTGCAGAATAAAGGAAGAAAATATGTTTTTCTTTAACAGGCAGCAAGAATTGGAGAGTGTTCTTCAGTCCAAAGAAGAAGCTTTGCAAGCACTCCTTAAAGAAAATAATTCTCTTAATCATCTTATAGAGAATAGCAAAAGTGCAGGAAGAGAGATAAAAGCTCTGGAAAGTAGTTTTACAAGACAGGAACAAGAACTGCAAGAGCTTCTAGCTGAGAAGGAAAAAATTAATGCTGAATTGCAAAAGCAGATTACCATTTCTGAGCAAATGAAGATCATGCTAAATAATAAAGACAAAGAAATCTCCTTACTGATTTCTTCAAAAGGTGATGAAATTTCTGACTACCTGATTCAGGTACAGACTCAACATAGAGAACAAATCAAAGAGTATGAACTTCAGTTGAGGTCTCTGCAGACAGAGAAACAACAATCCAAGGAGTCCTGTCAGAGGATGGAAAACGAATTGAGAAATCTCCAGATGAAAGCAGACAAAGCAGGTCAAGATAAGGCTGCAATTGCTAGTGAAATAGATGCCTTTAAAAAGTCCATGTCGTCTCTTCAGAATGATCGGGATGATCTCTTTTCTAAATACAAAGAACTGGAACAACAACACCGAGATGTCTTAAGTCAGCGGGACAGTCTGATAGTTGGCAACGCCAGTGAGAATAATGCTTTGAAGCAAGAAATAAGGATACTTCTCAATCAGATAGATGATCTTCATTCTGAAAACGCGATGCTAAGTGCACAGCTGATAAAATACAGGGAAGATCTTAACCAGGTTCTGTCTCTGAAAGACCATCAGCTGAAAGACTTACTTAAGCAGAAATTGGATTGTATTAAAAGCCTGGAACAAGAAAAATACGACCTTCAAAAACAAATAAAAGAAATGCAACTCTCCAGTCAACTGCAGAAGGATAGTGCTGAATCTTTGGAACGTGAAAACAAAAAATTAGTGTCTAAAATAAATGATTTAGAATCTTTAATTGCATCCTTAAACAAAGAGAAACTTGTTTCTGAATCTGGAGAGAAGCTGCTAACTAGTGATAGCGTTCAGAAAAAAGAAAGTGTGTCCAATGGACAGTATGGAGAAAATCTTCAGAAGAAGATTCAAGAACTCCATAAATCAAGAGGTGGAAACGCTAAGGATGCAGATGAGGAATACAGTAAGAGTCTTTTGAAACTTGAACGCAGAGATGAACCTGATGCTTTGGCAGAGAAGATGTTACTAGAAGTTCAATCTCAAAATAGTGACCTGAGGTCCCAAAATGCGGCCTTTGGGAAAGCAATGACTGCGCTGCAAAATGACAGAGATAGGATAATAGAGGACTTAAAGGTACTTCAGAGCAAATACACATCTGAACTCAAGACTGAAAAAAAGAAAGGAGATGAACTTGAGGCTCAATTGGATGGCTTTAAATTACATTTTATCAGTATGCTCAAAGAAAATTCTCTTCTGAATCGGGTTATTTTTCATGCTGCAGATAAGGTTACACTTGATCAGATTGCTGATGGAATTGAAAATCTCTGTAGGACGTTAGTCAGTCGTGAGATGGAGATTAGCAGGCTCTCATCTGAGCGTGGGAATTACGTTCACCAGATTGAAGCGTTTTCCAAGGCTATGGCCAGTCTTCAGGATGACCGAGACAAATTGCTGCAGGAACTCGGCAATCAGAAGGTAACTTCTGAAACAAAACAGGGCACAGTTTCGCTTCCCATTGGTTGTAACAGCATCAGTGAGATAAATCCTTTTAAAAGTAGCTTGGATACGCCTCAGAACAATAGGGAAAGATTGGTAAGTTTTAATTAGCTGTATCACTTCAATTTTTTTTTTTTTTTTTTTTATACCGAGAATGCTTAGAGGCATTATGGATTCTGAAGTTGAACTTTGTAAATTATGTGAGTTCTAAGAAAACATTGTGTGACTAGAGAAGACACGTTTACACTTTTGGGAGTTTAGATAATTATCCTGTTAAACAGGAGCAAATGGGGGAAATACATTGTTCTGTAATTAGAATTCTAGCACGAATAAAACTTCAGTCCTGTAGTTTTCATTCCAGTTCACTGACCATGTTTATTAAACATAGGCTAAAGAAGGAGCCAGCCTTGCAGCTGTTGAAATATCAAAACTGAAGACCAAGGTTGATGATTTGGAGAAGGCATTGCATCAGACAAAAACCTTCCAAGCAGAAACTGAGCGAGAGATTGCGTCGTACCAGAATGAGCTTGCTGGATTAAGGTATAAATGTTAAAATTAACCAACACGTGGCTCTTGTTTAGAATTCTTCAGCGACTTCACAACCTGACCTAAAACTGACACACAACCAAAATTATGGATTGTTTAGCAGGAAGTGGGATGAGGATATTTCTGTAATGTGTGAAATCAACTTCCACAGAGTTGTCTTTGTTCGTGGTTATCCTTCTATCTTTATGTAATGGTCTCTTTTTTTGTGTAAAGTTTCAGACAGTCTTAAGTGAATGTTTTCTTGGTTGTGAAAACATTCGGTTGGTGACTTGGGTATACGGAACTACAGTTTAAGAATCTTATTTCAATGCTTGGTATTATATTCTCTTCTTAGAGTAATGATTGATATGGCTGAACGTGTTCCCTGAAATCTTTTTCTAAAGGATGTCTGAGGTGTTGCATCTTTGGCCCGACTTCATATTGAAAATTGACTTCATTTCACATTTCAGCATTGTTTTTGTAGATTCAGGAGTCCGTTTCGGCACTGTTCACATCTTGCATCATCTGTGACAAGTGAATAATGTGACGCCTTGGGCCTGATTCTGTGAATGCCTCGTGAGGTCTGCTTCAAAGAAGGCAGTAGGCGTTTTTAAGTGGCACTTAGTGGAGGCAGATCAAGATTTGATCATCTTAAACTGTTCTTCTTCAGGCTTTTAAACTTATGCAGATGATTGAAGTGTGAAAGCATGCTATATGATCAGTTCAGTGAAGATAATTTTGGCTGAACTTGAGGCCAGTAGGCAGTATCCTTAGTGCCTTACTGCGTTTTATTGTTCCAAGTGCAATTTCTAGATCTCTCATTAAAGTCTGTGTGAGATAATACCTGTCTTACACGAGAAGCTTTTGCAGGAGGGGGTGTAGATCAAAAGGTCAGCCCCCACATTTATCTGTGAGCAAGTTAACACGAAACATTCAAACCTCATTCTAACTTGTAGACTTAACCAGTGAACAGCATGAAGAGCCTTTTCCCATTTCGTTTTTTCCCCCCAAAACTTTAAAAACATATATTAAATTGCATTCAAAAGGATTTCAGTCACTTTCATGCCCTTTGTGATACTGCCTGTGTATGACAGCAGTGTCCGGGAATGTGGTGTGTTTGTTTCTTTCAATCTTCTGAGTCTGGGCTGTTCCTTTTCAAACTCGTGTTTTTGCAGTAGGGTAGACTGCCTACCTCGAGCAGGACTCTACACAACTGTGACCTTGAGCCGTTTTGCTGCGCAACCTTATTCTTTACGTAGCTGAACCGTTTATTGTGTTAACGGATGTTAGTATCTTTACAGCCAATTAACTTCTCTCATCTCCAAGCCAACGAAGCAAACACGATGTTATCACTTCCCAGGCTTTATTTTCTGATTTTTTTTTAATTTTTTTTTTTAGCAGATGTCTTTAAACTGAAACATGTGTTGAGAATGTTCATGTAGTGCTCCATATTTGCATATAACAGTTCAAAAAATACCATTACTTATTTCAGAAATAAGTGAGTACAGCTTTATCCTTTTCATTCACTAATATGTAGCGTATTATCATTTAACGTCTAGTCTAATATTTTATGTTCAGAATGGAAAACAACCTCCTCCTCTCAGAGTCCCAGGCACTGCGAAATCAATGTCAAATCACAGTTGCTGAGAAAGACCGACAGATTGCAGAACTACAGAAGCTGCAGCAAGACGTGGCTGTTAAGAAATCAGTCTCCGCTGGCAGCAATTACCCAGCCAAGGTAAACAAATGAAATGTAGCAGGAGGCACGGATGTGCTTCCATCGGTTTATTGTATTAAATTTGCAGCCTGCTTCCCAAATGAGAACTATACAGCAGGCCGATGAGAGCATTACCTCTATGTCAGTGTTGCCTAGGGTCAAGTCAGCAAGTTACAACTATTCCAAGCAAACGAGTTGCAATTATTAAAACCACTTTATAACGCAGTCTGATATATCGATCAACTTCTTTTAAACAAAGAAAAATCATGAGTTTCTCATAGGTTGATATGGACATATGAGAAAATAGAGAGAACTTGCTCGTGTGGTGTATTTTACTGGTTAAAAACATGGAAAGCATCTTCACAAAGAAATGAAATGGTTGTGAAGTGAAAGGTGAAGGTCACGAACCAATAATGGTTATTGATTCTTGGTCAAAAGGGAGTAACAATTTGCCGTCCCTAAGTTGTAAGGTAACGGCGTTTCCTTGTTCCTGAGTTGCCCATGTTAGTAGGTTACTTTAGTCATCTTTAAGTTACTGTTTTAGGTTAGTTAAATCCAGAATATAATAAGAAGTTAAAAAAGTATCATAATAAAATGGTTCAAACATGATTCCACAGTAGAGATGTAGTATAGCTACAACCTATATTCAGGAACACAGTTTTTAAGAAGATCAAAAAAGGACTTTGTAGTTTATGTTGACAACAGCAGTTTTTCGGAATTTGTATACTTCATGCTAAAAAATTTTAAAGACTTAATAAAGTTCGTTCATGAGAGCCTAAACCAATCTCTAACTACTGCAGATTAGAACGGGACCTAACTGGGGGTAGAAGGGAGAGATGATGTGCTGAATGGAAGCGTTCTTACCATTGCCCTGAAGCAGCTGGAGTTGGCTTCTGGCAGGAACAAAACACTAGATTTAGAAAGGCAGCAGCTGAGCCCCAGGCTGGCAGTTGTTGTCTACTTTTGTAGCCTATCATTAAAGGTTCAAGGAAAGCGTTATTTTAGAATAATATTCTTATTTGCTTTTTTTGTGCCAAAGGAAGTGAACCTTATTCCTTTTAATTTCACTAAAACCAGCATTTTAGTTGGTCAAGTTTGTGTCTCGTATGCTGTTCGTTTTTAGTGATTAAAATCACTAATAGGAGCTATTGACCAGTAATGTCTGTTGGGTTATGGAATATTTTATGTGGTAGAAGTCTTTATTTCATGATTGTATAGGAAAATAGATTCCATAAAGTATTAGGGATGGCACACTTCCTTCCATTATTGGCGATTAACATAAAAATGTTGACCTGCCAGAGACAAGGAAGGCCAAAGATGTGAATGAGTCATAAAGTTGAGTGTTCGTTTTGGTTTTTTTCCAAAATGGACTTTCAGCTTTAAATTCATATTTACAAATAGCTCTTCCACAAGTCATGAATACATACATTATTAGTTTGAAAGTAATTTTTGAAAGGGTTTTTATATTAATCTGCCTTTTTCTGTTTTTTCCCTTTGTTTTTTTTTTTGTGCTTCACACTATTTGCAAATTAAAAATTACATTGGGTTGCCTTTTCATGTTAATTTTTAATTGTTTTTTGTAATTGAAGTGTTTAGGTTGAAAACACTAAGCAGAAGTTTTTTGGTTTTTTTTTAGATATATATATATATATAAAGTCTCTTGCAAATGCGGTATTAACTTGTGAGAAGGAAATGATCTTGTGAAAAGGAAATTGTTCTGTAGTCTGTGCGTATATTTAGCCTTGGAGTTGTATATTATTTAGAAAACTCCTATACCATTTACACTGAATACGCTAATACTTTTTTTTAAGGTTTTAGAAACTGCCTCCCTCGCCGGAAGTGCAGATGTGCCTGAGGAAATCAAACATGTCTTAGCTGAGAAGAATCAGCTTCAAAATGACCTGCAGCGCTGTCTTCAGGAGATACACCAGAAGGATCTGCATTTTCAGCAGGTTAATTCGAAGGTAACCTAGAACAACAGTTGTGATCCTCAGTAGCTCCTGAGAATCTGAGCTTGTATCAACATAGAAATACTGCTAAATCGGCGATGTCTTGTATACTTGAAAGTGCTTTAGAACTTAGATGCATCAAAACAGCCCTGTTGGCTCAGACTAGAAATTGCAAACTAAATGTCATATTTATTTGCCTGAGAGAGGTTTATTTGAATCTGCATTCTGAAGAGATTGATGGGGCACTGCTGAACTTCTACTCAAAGTAAAATACTTTTTGTTATAGACAGAAACAGATGGCTGTCTTAGCTGGAACAAGATTTTTAGCCATCTGATATGAAACTTCAAACACCTCAAAAATGTTTCTTTACACATTCTTGATAACACTTTTCTGGCTGTTAAGGTGGTAAGAGTGTGTGTCCCCGCATGCACGTGTGTGTTTGTATTCGGTTTTGTTGGCAAAAGTTTGTAAATGTTCTTGGAAACCTTCCCTTAATGTTTATCTGTCTTTCTGTGGCCTGGTGTTCAAAGCAAGTTAGGTTTATGTTACCTTGCATCTGTCACTGTGTCCATTTTCGCTGCTTCACCCAAACATTTTATAAACCTAATAACAGTTTTAACCAAACATTGAAACAGGTGTAGAAATCTCAAGCTCCTGCAAGTGAAGATGAGTGTTGTCCTGAAGTAGCAACTTACGTATGCCGGCTTTTGCCAGGTGGTGATATCAGAGCAAACACAGGGAGGAAAGTACTGGGGTTAAAAACTCTTGAGTTTCTGGTTTGGGCATGTTGAAGACAGGGGAGATCAATACTCAGGGTTCATTATTTCCACTGCTCATAAAACAACTAGTTAAATCTGTGAGCTTGCCAAAAAGTTGATGCAATTTTGAAACTAGTACTTGGTTTTCAACATCAGGTCTCAAGTCTGTAGTAATTTCCCAGAGGAGGTAATTCCTAATTTTTATTTCTTTAACGTTATTTTGTTTCAGGTTGCGCAGTCAGCAGAAGAGAATGCTGTCTTGTCTGCCCAGTTGAAGACTCTTTCGCAGACTCTTAGGGATAACCAGCTTCGTTACACTGATTTGCAAAATCGTTATTTAAGACTGGAGAGGGAATATCAGACCATGCAAGTAACATCTTTCCAAGGCACTGTTCAGGTAAACAAATACATGGAAGTGTTTTTAGGTTGGTTTTTTTTTCTTCTGTGCTTGCCCTTTTCTGTTTTTCTGCTGAAAATAAAGTAAATACTTTTTGTTGTACTGAGTTAGTACTTTTGCTAGCCCATGATGCACTGAAGATAACTTTATTGTTGTAGAGCTGTTTTTACTTGACCTTTCATTTAAGGAAGCTGTTTATACATGCTTTTCTTGTTTTGAAGTATCATCTTGAATTGGTCTACAGCTGGTAGAGGTAATTGGATGATCGCTAATCATTGGATCAACAGAGTTTAGTGATAATTTCCCAGCAGTCGTGAATCATTTTGCAAGGTGTCTTGAGTTTCAGTACCCTCTGCCAACCCCTCATACACGTCTGTAAGCTTATGCCCTTGGGATCTCTTCATTTTTCCAAAGTTTTTCTGTACTGCCTTGGTTACTCAGTAGCGATCAATTAATATAATGCCCTAAAATATTATATGGATACATATATAAAACAACCCTTACTCTTCCATAAGCAGAAATAAACACAAATGAGGAGAACTGTAAAGTAAAAAATAAATGAGTAGCTGCATTACTTATGAAACTGTGGTCAGTGCTGTGTTACTGTGTGGATGTGTACGTGCATTTCTTGCCCTTCAGACACTGTTCAGATTGCTGTGTTACGCATTGTGAACGTATCCTCCCAGTCCGCAGCACACACCGGCTGTATTCTGCATCAGCTTTCTGTTAGAAGATAGGTTTGGAAAAGAATAGCTCCAGAAATTAAAAGATTAAATAGCACAAGGAGTGGTTTGTTCCACTGCTTTATGGTGCTTCTGGTTTTAATCGAAACAAAGATTTTTAGCAACTAGAAAAACGGTGACTGGCTTTTTTCCCCCCTTTAATATTTTCTAGGATGAAGCTAGAGCAGAAGTTCCCCCTGGAGCACCACAGGAAAGATCTGCGGTTATTGTTGAAATAGACAATACGGAACTAAATGAACTCCGAAAAAGGTCAGGAGTGAGAGCGTGTATTAGCAATATTGTTTTCCTGACAGCTGTGTTGTAAGTGTGAAAGTAATGCTTTTCTATCCCTCTAAGGCATTTGGGAGGGAAAAAGGAGAGAAGCGGATTTACAGTGGATTAAATGAATCATAGTCATATTCTTGAATTGTTATTATCTGGTAGCGTTTGTGGTTTGCTTTAGTAAAGATACATACTTATTGGTGACTTTTTATTTCAGTATCTAATCTAAAGCATCTCATTATAATTAAGTCTTTATCGCAATAAAAGAACATTCTTTCATAAAAAAGAACAAGAAAGTAATTCTTTACGTACATAATATACTGATTTCAGAATTCATTTTGTCACAGGCTTGCAGAGACCGAGCAACAGTATGAGTCAGTGCAGCAGACGCTCTCGCAGCTGACAGAAACACTGTCAGAAGAGAAGAGGAGGAGAGAAGCTGCAGAAGAGGCTCTTGGACTCTCGGAGGAGCAAAGTAACAGGTAAAATACTCCTGTCTGTAAGACGTGGGGTTCTCCTCTTCTGAAAGAAAAGTGTCTGTAAAACAATATTTATTTTTCTCATGCTTTTGAAGTATGTGGCCGTTAGATTGCTGCATTAAACCTTTATGTGGGTATGAAATAACTTGCATGTTCAGAGAGCCGACGCCATCTTTCACTTCTGCTTCCCCTTGGACAGAAGCGTGCTGAGGTTTTCATTTGCACTCTGCCTGCAGTAAATGCCACGTGTACCACACAACTGGAAAACAGAGTGTCAGGTTTTTTGTTTGCCTTTTATTTTTAGTGAGATTAGTGATAGGTTTTCCTATGGGTGTTAGGTTTCTGAGCAAATAATAGAACAAAGAGGACAAACGAATAATAGAACCTCTTTGTGAGTCCACGGTACCTGAAGCAACGCAAATGCATGTGTAACTGTGTTAAAAAGCTAGGTCTAACGCTATGCATCAAGAAAATGTTAAGGGCTTTGGGATTTGTTTTTCTTTATTTAATTTCTTGCTTCAGATGTTGGACTCAGTGAGTGGTGTTTCTTTTTTTCCAAGTTAGAAAAAAAATCTCACATATAGCAGCTTTAGCACAGCTACTGTATAGATTTAAAATATCATTATCCATCTGCCTACATAAAGTGTCCGTCACTACCATCGTCTGAAAATCACTTTCAGTCAGGTAGTGATGATGGGGGTTATTCTGAATAAATGGAACACCTTGAGAGTAGATAGCAAACAGAGATGGAACAAGACCTGGCAGCGCAAACTAAGTTTTGCTGCTTTTTGTGGGGACTTTCCCCCAGTAATTTAAGTATACAAAATGATGTTTCTTATGTGAATTCGGTACTTTAAAAGAACAGATAATTCAGTGCTCCCTTGTCTCCCTTTCATTTTTCTCTAGATTTGACGTAAGCAGTTACAGGTCTGTACCTAGCGAATATTCTGTTCAGATGGAAACCGAAGAGGAAAGAGAAGCCTTAATCATCAATCCCAGTGAACATGTTATTGTGCGAAAGGTAAGTGAATTAAAGTTTTTAAAACCCCTGAATTATCAGCAACTTAAAAGCGGTGTGCATATTGTACGCTGCTGGTTGCAGACTGGATTGAAGACAGCACAGTTCATTATCTCCTTCATGCTACTCCTTTCTTTTTCCTGTCTTCCCTCTGCTATCCCTTTCTTTCAACTATAATTCATTCTTGGAGTGTGGATTTCCCTTCCGAGTGACTGGGAGTCACTGGTTTTGTGTTGTCCTTTTTATGTGTAAACACTAGAACGAAGCAGCTGCCTGCCTAATCTGCCTTGTCTCTGAAACACTGACTGTGAAATACTCTTTTATTGGGTTAGATGTCATGGGGATGGGTGGGCCGTAAAGGCGTCCATTCAGAGTAGCAAACTACTACTGAAATTACGCTTTACTGAAAAAATGTCCTTAATTTCTTTCTGTTTGGGTTGTGGATGGCGAGTTAAATACAGGCAGCTGTGTAAAACCATGCCATATAACACATTACATCTGTCCAGATTAAAATGTGAGTAATCATATTTATATTGCACATGTGGCCATTAAATAAAACATGCATGCATATAATTACGCGGTTATGTAATTACATAATACACAACTGTCTTGGGTCCATTCCTCTCCCCTTATTGACGCTGTTTTCCTTGGCCTTTAAATCATTTCTGCTTACAGCCTGTGCTGTGGCATCCGTTGCTGCATCAGAGGCAAAAGGTGTATAGTGCCTCAGAAATCTAAGTTACAGAGAAGCTTATTTGAGCTTATTTGAGAAGCTTATTTGACGTTTTTTGTTTCCTGACCAGATGAAAGGAGGAGCCCTCTCCTTCAGAAGATGGGTTCGGGGGCGAAGTCTTTACTGTTCTAAGCTGCTGACCTCCAGAGCAAAATCCCGCTATTTATTCCTCACCTACCTAGTGACACTACATCTTGTTGTTTTACTCTGCCTCACCGGTGTTCTCTGAATACACTGTGTTTTCTGGGTAAATGATTTCTCTGTAGGTAACGGTGTGCCAATTCAAGATACTAGACTTTTCACATGCTGCTGTTAAGCTATGCACTGGACACAGGTGTATATATTCTTGTTACACTACATGAATCTTACGCTTCTTCAGAGAAATTTGTGTATATCACAGTTGCTCCAAAGTTGACTTGAATTGCTCTTTATCAGTGGAATATTATATTTGCTAAGGAGAAGATATTCCCTTCTGTTTGCCCTATAAAGAAACTGCTGCATACAAGTTATTTAATATTGTTTGTGAGTACATAATGACTGATTACTACTGAATGGGTTGTAAATGATATCTTTTCTATATAAATTTTATTTTAAGAGTTAAACTATAAATTTTAAAGGAATAATCAGCTATTACTGTTTATTGGCTTCTTGATTATAACAAGAGGTTTTATAGAGTGCAATAAAGAAAGGACTACTGGATTTTTTTATTTTCTTTTTGATTTTCTTTTTTCCTGGCTGAAAATTAAAGATATAAGAAGGTTGTGCTTTGGCCATACAGTTTGTAATGGCTCTGACAAGGTGTACAGCTATGTATATGGTAACGAGGTAAGCTGATGATTAAAGATTCAGAATTGAGATGACACGAAGTAATGTCTTCAACTTCTTATATTCCTTTACTGTTGTTTAAAGGTGCAATTTGTGTAGCTTTTCTCGTGGTTGTTTTTGTTTGTTTGTTTTTTTGTTATTTTTTAATTCACTTGCACGAATTGTCTCGGTGGGTTTAGTTACTGCATATCTTTGGGGCAAAATGTTACTCAGCTGCTTGACACGTGAAAGTCAAGCTTATAAAGACACAGCCTTACATATTTTGCATACTTGGGCTTGAAGATATAAATGAATAAAGGGTACACTTTCAACTAAGAGGCTATAAGAAGCAGAGGATTTGCATTCCATTCCTGTAGACACGTAATAGGGTGTTTTGCGTTGCATAGGAATACATCCATGTTTTGTTACAGCGTTCTCTGAAACAGCACAGCTATTTCTCTGATTCAAAAAGTAGCTGATTTGTGAAGACTGTGGCCACTGGAACGTTGTTTTTAAAGCCTCTGTTGTTGTTTGTTGGTGTTTGTTCTGTCTGCGTTTCGGCTCACCGCTGTATAAAATGGAGATACAATCAAAGCAAGTCCAGTCTAAAGGAGTAGACATAAAGCCACATGGAAATGGAAGGATTCCATCAGTTTTACTGATGGGCAGACACAGGGTTGACTTTGAAGAGATGCTAGTGAAGTAAATTATCTGCTTAAGGTCCAAGGATTCTTGTATGTGAGGTTTGCTGCGGAGTCGTGTGACGGGTTAGAAAGAGGGATTGGTTGGCATTTCCGTTTGCAGAGTTAACGTTTACCAGATTATATCTGATGTTCTGCATTGCTTGTCTTTTTCACGTGGAATGGGAAATACAACTAGCCGTAGTTACAACCGTCGGTAAATCCTGTAAACTTCCTTCTTTCGATGGTTCTTTAATGTTTCTTAGTCTAGTAAAGGCCTGGATTTCTGTAGAAACCCAATATATTCCTATATAATTGGTGTCTGTTTTTGTGAAATGGTCATGGTTCGTCTCCTTTGAATGGCTGATGGCTGATTCAGTCCCTGTTTTCAGCCATCGTGTCACCCCACTCCTGAGATAAGTCGGCTATTTTCAGTCTTTGCGCCAAGCAAACAAACAAGTACAGTTGAAACTTGAGTACTGTATGTACATGGTAAGACTTTTCCCTTTCCAGCTTGAAGATGGCTGTTAACAGAATGATAATGAGCTATTCTTAGCTAATTATGTTATAATGAAGCAGAATGCAATGACAACAGTGGACCTACACAAATCCTTCCAGTCTTACTCATCTAGCGTGAGGGATTTTTGTCTTCAGGGGAGGAAACAACCCTCTGTCACGAGGCGTAGCAGGTTAGTGAGTGGGAAAGGATCCAGAGAGGTTAGAAGTTCTGCCCTAATTTATCCAGGCCTTTGTGCTGTCACTGTGATAAGCACAAACTGGGAAAAAAGGTTTCCAAAAATGGCTTGACACATGTAGATATTTTGTGAACTCCATTCCAGAAGCTGATATAAATGTAATGGAAGATGCGACCATGTCATTTACAGCGAGGCTTTTACAAATCATCACCGTTTCCTGGGTAAGTATTGCCATGAGAGGTTTTTTTCATGTCACAGTTCATTATTTTAATGCTTCGCTTCACTTGGTCTGAGATCTTTTGGGGATTTACACACTTGCTGGACTTGGATGCAGCTTGCCTCAGGCTTTGGAGGAATTCCAGGGGGTCTACTGGTATAAGGTAATTCAGGTTTGACTGCATGGATGCAGGGAAACTGCAGACATTCCTCGTTGCTGGAAGGATCAATAGGGTGCGATGAAAACCTTCTTAATCTGCCTGAAACCTGGAAGAACACTTCAGTAGTGTTTGCTGTCTGGATATCAGGACTTATGCAGAAACCAAATAGGAAGTGTTAATTGTCTTTAATTTTGCACTGGGAATTAGATAAAGAAAAACTGAAATAAAAATTAAAATCCAGCAAATTTAGGAAATTTATTTAGAAACTTCATCTGGTAAAAAGGTTTCCAAATAGCTGCTTTGTGAAAATGATTATTTTAAACCTATGAATTCAGCAGCTGTAAAGCTGTAACGTGATTCAATCAATGAAAACTTTTAAGTAGTGCTCTTTATCAGTTCGTTCACCTTGTAATTAAGCAATGATAAGGAAAGCAAGATTTTTTTTATTTTTTTTTTTTTAAATGGGAAATTAACAAATTCAGCGATTGATTTTATTAGGGAGTGTCAGTGGCTTCTCTGGAATCTAATCAATAGTGAGTAAAAGCGTAAGCGATTGCTGCCAGCGCTCCAAAGTGTAACTTGTAAAGATCAGCTGGAGTTTCTCTATGAATTTTGTGTCTCCGAGTATGGCTGCGCTGACCTTAGTTTTACATGTCAAGCTATATAGGAAATGCTGTGTCTGCGAATGAATGGGAGTGTTATTTCTTACCGCGGAGGATTAAACATCTTGGTGCTATACAGCCTTCCTTAGATCCAAGGAGCGATGCTGATCTCTGAGCTTTGTAGCATTTCCCTACTTTAAAATTCTCTACTCTTAAATTCTGGTATCTCATCCGATGTCATTTCTGATGTATTTAAGAACTGAGTTTTCCTTCCGTTTTACGTTGATGGGGTCAGAGTCTGGGTGCAGTTCTGTAGTGTTGGATGCTGCTGGTAAGTGGTTGGTTTATTGCATTCTAAAAGCCTTTTCCCGAGGGTTTTAGAAGAAGATAACAATTCATGGTGACATGAATGAATGTTCAAAAATACCAGCTACTAGAACTAATGGTTAAACATTCCTATATTAAAACTGAAGTAGCCTTCCTTACCGAGTGAGGTTGCCAGAGTAGGAAAAATAAAATCCTTCCCTGTCCTTGACTGCCTAAAGAGGCGATCGCACAGTCCTAAAAATAACCAAGGAATCTGAAACAGAAGTCTTGGTGAAATTTAGGGCCCCCCCCTTGGTGGGAGTTTTGCCATGAATTTCAATGAGTTCAGGGCTTCGTCTGATGTGTTGGCCAACCGCTGAAGTTGAGTTGTTCCTGGGCGGGTGTGCCAGCTGCCTCTTGTCCTTTTTCCTGGAATAACCACTTCGATAAGGTATTTACCACTTACAAATATGGAATCAGTCCTCTAGGGAGCACTTCACGTTACAGAGGAGCTGTCCTTTAAAAACACACAGCAAACGCTTTCCTGAGACTTTTTTTTGGGGGGTGGGGTATTTTTAGTTGGTTGATTAAGATTGTTGATGACCCTCTATGAAAAAGGCAAATTTAAACATGCCGCTAGGGAGCAATCGTGGTCTTTGAAGTAATGAATGTTCGGTGATTCTTATTTACCATCTGCCCTTATAACTGGTAGGTACGTATGACCAATTCATTTTTAACAAAGGAAATTTCTAGAAGATAATTCATCCTGGGAAGAGATGGGGTTATGCGTGCTTAAGTCCAAGTAGAGCCGAATGTGTATCCTGTAGCAGATATGGTCACGAGGCCAATTAACTAGAATATCACAGGACTCCTTGAGGCTATGGCAGTGGAGATGTCCCTTTTGGAAACAAAGCCTGAATGTCCTGATTAATTTGCTTCTGTAAAACCTATTCAAGCTGAAATTTATGCGGATGCTTAAGATGCTTTGCAAGACTGGGGCTTTTGCGTAGACTTTGCTGTTTAGGTTTATTCTTTGCCAAAATTATTCTTTTTACAGCAGTTTGCTCTCTAAATGATGGAGAGTTGCTTCTGTCCTATACCCTTCCATCTGCTCCTCCCCAACCCTCCGAATTACTGTTTTGCAGCCAAAATTGTGAGGCATAATGTGCGATGACGATGAAACCACTGCCCTTGTGTGTGACAATGGTTCTGGGCTTTGCAAAGCTGGGTTTGCAGGAGATGATGCCCCAAGAGCTGTATTTCCATCCATCGTTGGACGTCCTCGACATCAGGTTGGTTGGTACCAAAATGGGAGTTCTGTCTGGTTTGGGTGCTTGGTTTTGGGTTTTTTTTGAGACTTTAGATATGACAATGATAAAGCGTCAGATTTATTCAGGCAAAACTCCCATCGGCCTTTGTAGGAATTTGGCTTGTTAACTGGGGGATTAAGCTGCATGGCTTTAAGGTAAACTTCTCAATCCTTTGGAAAAGATGTTTCAGCCATAAAACGTTGACTGTAGAAGAATGCGAGCGTGTTAAATATACGAAGGTGTCTTATGGACACCCTTCTCCTACCCTCCACCCCCCCAACTTGTTGGATTAGTTAATACTTGCTGTATCAATACAAAGAAAAACGAAAGGCAGAACATGGCTAACAAGAGAAACCAAATGACTAATAGTGGTAAGTTCCTTTTCTAGTTACATTAAGCAACAATATGGCCCAATAAACTTCCAAAAAGGTCTCTAGCACATCACTTTATCAACTCAAACTTAAGTCTGGAAAGGACAAGTCTGGCTTTTCTTGACTTTGGAAAAGGTCTTTCTGCTTAAGTCGTTCTTTAACAGTTCCTTTATAAATAGAAGATAAAGATTTTTATTCATTTGATTCGTATCTGAGTCAGATTTTAATTTTCTGGGCAGTAAAACCCCTTCCCTGAAGTTCTGTGTGTTCTTTTGCTCAGCTAAACATGCCTGGTTTGACAGGCATAAAATACTAAGCATTTTAAGGAATGCAATTTGAACACCTCCACGAACTGTTGAAGTTGAATGTCAGTGGTTGAAAATATGTCCATTCTTTAACATCTCAAGTTGTTCGTTGGCTTTTATTAGTGATTAGAGCTGGCATGTAATTTTGCACAGTTAAGCAGCTCAGCAGCCATATTACTGGATCCATGGAATTCGGGTGTATCCATGAGAAAAATTAAATATTTTTATGCCAGTTGATGAATAATATTGTACTTGTATGTTACATTATTTGGGGCAATCATGATAGGCTTCCTAATGCATAAATGATAAACTTAGTAAAACCTTAATTTGATAAGTGAGTTTTCTTTTATAAAATATCTGTTTTATATAAATCAGTGCGCTTTTTTTTTTTCCCCAGAAAGTATATTTTGAAAAACCAATTCACTTGCAGCAAGGGGGAATAACGTCACTGTTTAAAGGCAACAGTGGAACTGCCTAGACACAAAGTGCAACCCAATATATGAAGTAAATCTAGGGAGCCAAGAAGAGATTATACCTTTTTCACTTGTAATTCCTTCCCTTTATTGCTTTGTGCAATGACAAAGGACCCATCCCTTGTGGAGAACCGTGAATTTGCTGACGCCTGCCTTGGCTGGGCTCCTGCATGGACGTTAGTTGCAGCAGGTGTGAGAAACCGTCCTTCCGTTTTGGAGCCGCCTTCCTCTTCTGGTGGGATCATAGCGGGTGTTAGTACAGAGTAGGTGGTTACCGATAAATTCACATTTTAGTTCCTTGCACGTCTTGGGGGTGTGTTCTGGAATGGTAGTAGCAGGTACAGTATTTCACATGAAGTTTTAAATTAAAAATATTCTAGCTCTAACGTGTGATATATTGCACTAATATTAGAATAATATGCTTTGCAGGGTGTTATGGTTGGAATGGGTCAGAAAGACAGCTATGTAGGGGACGAAGCACAAAGTAAAAGAGGGATCCTGACGCTGAAATATCCCATTGAGCATGGAATCATCACTAACTGGGATGACATGGAAAAGGTGGGTGTTTAATGCAATCCTGTTGAGGCGTCATCTTATTCAAGACGTACAATTTGCCGTTAACCTTCTTGCAAACCAAAGGGAAAATCCTTGAAGACTTTGTAATTGCAGTACGGGTAAAGTACAGGATGCTCATGCAGGGGTTGATCAGGTCTTGGCAGTTCTAGGGTTACTATTTTAAAAAGTAAATGCTTATTACTCATCAAATTTGGCAGTCTGTTACAGAAGTATTTTATGATTTGTACATACTCTTTTCAGTCTTGATACTAAAGCAGAACATTTGACAATGATAGAAAGTAGCTACAGGAAAAAAAATACAGGTTGCAGCATCACAGGTGAATCAGAGAAATATTAAAGATACATTACTGAAGTTGGGAACAAAAACAGTGAGGTGGAGGGGTGATTTTTTTTTTCCCTCCTCAGTACTTGCCTACAAGAAGAAAAAGATGATGGTTGATGCCCACATCTCATATTGCACATGACATTCTCACTGTCAATTAAAGAGGAAAAGACAGATTGGGGCTTCCTATCCCTCTACTAATTCTTTGAGGGTGGGATATCTTTTTTTCCCTGAGGGATGTTTTTCTGTTGCCAATTCCAGTTAGCTTTTAGCGCCTGGATGGTCAGAAGGCGTCTTTATTCCCTATCAAGCACAACTTCCTTGGTGTGTGGCCAGCACGATGGCCTCTCTGTGACATGCCTGCTGAAGGATGTCCCAGAGCCGGTGCAGGCAATAAGGTCTGCTCATGGCACATGCTGGAGAGGCAGGAGGAGTCCTAAAGGCACTCTCACTCTGCTAATTCCCTCAAATATCCCATGTGTCCTGGTCTGTTCAGGGAACATCTGAGTCTGGATGTGGGAATATTGTATGCCTTCTTTAGGGACAGGAGTGCAGTTCAGTCCCTTGTTGTCTCCAGGTGGAATGGTGTGGAAACTCTGCAAGCAAATGCTTCTAGTAATGTTTTGTTGTGGAAAATACCACGGAAAGGAAGACACAGGGCTGGTGGTGGTCTGTAGTCCTACTTGCTGAGATGAGGTGTATAAAATTATAACGTATATATACATAAAGTCAGTTATTGTGTCAGATTTGTGAACCCAAAGTGGTAAGTGCAGACTGTTCCAGATCACAGAATAGAATCATAGACTGGTTTGGGTTGGAAGGGACCTTGAAGCCCCCCCAGTGCCACCCCCTGCCCTGGGCAGGGACACCTCCCACCAGCCCAGGTTGTTCCAAGCCCCATCCAACCTGGCCTTGAACCCCTCCAGGGATGGGGCAGCCACAGCTTCTCTGGGCAACCTGGGCCAGGGGCTCACCACCCTCACAGCAAAGAATTTCTTCCTAGTATCTCATCTAGATCTCCCCTCTTTCTGTTTAAAACTGTTACCCCTTGTCCAATTGCTACACTCCCTGCTAAAGATGAAGACACCGAAGTGGATACAGGAGTTCCCCAGTTCACATTTGGAAATAAATTGCCCACCTACTCCTCTAGATGGAAGCATAGTATTTGCATTTCATTATTTCACTGCTTCCTGGGAGGACACCTTGCTCATCTCTGCAGAGTAGAAAGTCTACCTCATACATCCCGGTATGTTGGTCTTCCAGATAATTTTCCTGCTGTTGGCATTCAGCAAGAAATTTTATTTCCGTCTAGGTAAAATAAAATAAAATTGGAGGTCACTATTTTATGTTCTTCCCTCCGTGACTGGCCATCTGGAAATTGTCCTGAGTATAAGACATACCGGTATGTTTTTTTTCCTGGGTAACGCTGGATACTGGAGCAGACTTCCTAGAATTTAGTTAGGAGAAGGAATTAGGGAAGGTAAAAAAGGTGGGATGTGCTTTACGGTAGTGTAACTTTATGGCTAGATTGATCGTATTTTAGGGTATAACGTAGTGGAGGCTTCAGGCAGTGCAGTAATTCAAATAATGGTCAGATACTACATGGGTTCTTGTGGTTTGAACTCTTCTTCTCTTTGTCACTTCAATGGATGAAGGAATTACTTGCGAAAGTGCGTCCCTGGCCCAAATGTACCTTCTTCTGACAGATAGTGTGCAACATCCAGTAGCCGGCGAAGATGCCCCAGCACTGAGTTGTGCTTAGACTTCTTGCTGAGAACCAGGAGCAGAGCGGGACAGAAAGTGGAGGCTGCTTGCAAGGAAATGAGCAACAAATAGGAAAAAAAGCAGCATGAGAGAAAGGCAGCGGTAGGGAAGAGACAAGAAACAGCGTTGCTAACTTTTGCGATTATTGCAAATAAGGAAAAAAAGCATTTTTTTTTTTTTTAATGTATGGGCTTCCCTGATTCAATCTAATGATTACATGCATATCTCAACTTCCCCTAAAGCTCTGGAACGCACACAGACGTGTGCATGTACTCTTCGGGCTGAAAGAAGTCCTGAAATTCAATCCCTAAAGTTTTGGTGCTAAGGGAATGTGTGTGTTTGTGTATATATGTGTGTGTGCGTGTATATATATATATAAAAAATATATATATGTGTGTGTATATACATACATATGTGTGTGTGCGCATATTTTTATATGTAAGTATATAAATTTATTTATTTATTTATTTTCCTCCCCAAGATTTTTGAAACCAGTTGCATGATTTTGGTCCGGACCACAGATTTCTTTCCAGTGCTTGGAAATAACACTACTAAAAGCGTCACAATGTAGAAGAAACAAGAGAATTACTGGGTAACTGTGCCAAAAGTGGGACAAAGGCAGAGTAGCCCAGTGCCCAACCATCCACACGTTACAAAAAGCCGGGGGGGTCGCCAAAAGATTCGGCTGAGTGTGCGTGTGCGCAGGAGAAAGCGGGAGCGAGGATGCTGCAGGACACACAGATATCCGTGTGAAGCGGGAGGAGAGCATGTAGGCGATGAAATGAAGCATTCTTCTCCTCCTGTGCTTCAGTTCACAATATTCAAATTGGGACTGCTCTGTTTTCCGCTGGGTAATAATACAGGGCATTGTACATCACTGTCAGTTTGTTCGTAGCAACTGAGCTGACAACGTATGGGAGGGAAAGGGTTGGGACGGAGCATTTTCTGGCTCTGGTGACTATGTAAATGTTTAATATAAGTGTTGGAATAATTCTTCCTCAGTCATTCCTCTTTGCTGTTGCGCTTGCTGCTTACATTTAATTCTCGTGACCTATAAAATCCAACACTCAACTATATTCTGTTTCTTCCAGAATATAATTATCCATTAACATTATGGTTACCATTAGGGCGAATCTAATGGGCTGTGCAGTGCCTAATCATGCCTGGTTTTGAGGAAAAACCTGCAACTGCCAGGGATTTAGGCAGGGTCCTGCTTTATGAGTCCAGGTTTGTTCCTCACTGCTGGAAGGGCCAGTACTTTGTTAATGGTGGAAGCATGGAGGTGTCTTTCTCTTCCCTTAGTTCTTTCCTGTCTGAAATGGCAGTCGTCTTGTATCTGATTTATATTTTTAACTTTTACATGATTACTTTCTCTTTTATTCACCTTCTCCCTGTATTTCTGTTCTAAACCTTCAAATGGAAGATGGCCCGGCATCCCAAGCCCCAGTTCTGGAAACATCTGATAATTTTTTTTTTTTAGGGAACTGAGTTGGAATTGAAATTTCTTTTAGGGCTGATAATTTTCTTAATAATTCCAACTCTGGACAGCTATTGACTTTGTAGGTTCTTCAGATTTAGATAAGATCCTTTTCCCACTTAACTTTATTTTGAAGCATAATAGTATTTGTTTCTAGGACGTTAATCAAATAAACCTACCCATAAAACTGTCGTGATGGTTTGTGCTCAAAGTAAACTCGTTGGGTCAGGCAAAGCTGGAATATGATTAAAAATAGGAGGAAAAAAAAAAGAAGAAATAAGAGTAGGAAAGAATTGAACAAGGTGAAATATTTCATCATGTTACTGAACAGTCTGTCTTTGAGCTGGAATCAAGAAAAAAATCCCTTTGGTTCCTCACAGCCATAGTCCTCAGGCAATGAAAGTGAACATCTTTTGATATAGGTAGCACCTTCCAACATGAAAAAATATGACAGTACTTTATGGACTTGCGACTAAGAAAGTTAGGTATTCTAGAATAAGTGAAGAGTTTGAGTCAGGATTTACCGGGTGAAATATCTCTGGCATAAAAGGCCTTTCGCTTCTGTGGAAATAATTAGATTCCTAAAGAGCATCTCGGCAATGACTTGCAACTGGAGCAGTCTCCAAGCAGCTTGAGGTGGAGAAGGCTTTCCAGGTCCAACAACTCGGTGCTTGGCTGAGCTTCTGTGTCGGAGCACTGGGGGCGGCAACTCACCGGTGCCCCTGCTTAGAAAGGGTGGTCTCCGCTCTGCTTAGGGAATCCAGGGGGAAGGATACCTGCCTGGCGCAGGTAATATTCTGTTGTTACATACAGTAGAAACCCAATGGTTTCAGTTCTAAATAGAGTTGAATTTGGCAGATTTGCTCTTGCTTGCTTTCTGTCTATTTTAATATGTCTGTAAAAAAAAAAAAAAAAAAAATCGCTCCGACTGTATTTGAAAAGCTTTCTGTGTGGTTCTGTGGACAGAAGAAACAATTTTCGTAATTCTAAAGTAATTTTCATTTTTAGATTTGGCATCATTCTTTCTATAATGAACTCCGGGTTGCGCCGGAGGAACACCCCGTCCTGCTGACCGAGGCGCCCCTGAATCCCAAAGCCAACCGTGAAAAAATGACTCAGGTAATTGTCTGAATGCTGTGCTGCGGATCATTGCTGCACTGAAGGAGCTAAAAATATAAATAGTCCTGGCTATTCAATTTTCTTCTTAATCTGGGAGAATAATCCCTTAGGGCTCGTGTGGGTTAGCGTGCTGGCTAAGCCGTGGTGAGACAGCGAGAGTTTCTGCTGCTCATGCAGTACCAGCTCTCTGGATGGCCCTAAAATGTTTCATACTTGTGTGTGGCAGTGAGCTATTTGAAACCAGCCTCTGAAAAGCTGGAAGTAATTTTCTTTGTTCACAAGATCACATGTGCGCTCAGTTCTGGAAGTGGGGAAACTGGAGGCTAAGGTGCCTTCTGAAGCTGAGTTTTGGTGGGTAGATGATGTCAAACGCAGGATTCATATAACTATTTTGGATGGAGTTATGAGTCATTGATGTATTTAAATCTGAGGTTTGCAAGTGCTGTAACACTGGTCATGTACCAGCTGAATCACCCTTCTGTGTTGAGTTTTGGATCAATGACGCCTTTTATGTACCTACCTCTGGCCACCAAGAGTGCTCAACCTGTAGTAGCCCGGCTCCTCAGCTCGTGCTGTACTAACTTCTGCTTTCTACCCTGAGGACTGGCACTGTATCAACGCTTTTGCATCATACAAAATGCTAGTTATCATATCAGAATTGTGGGGTTTTGGAAGATTTGAATAAAGATGTTTGAAGGCCATCATGTAGATGACTTTGTGGAACTCGCAACTGGAGCACCTCTTCAGGGACCAGGGGGAAAAGTGTTCAAAAGCTGGAGTCTTTGTGTGCTGTCTTAGGAAAATGAGTTGACTGAAGCAAACTTAAATGATATTTTGCTAAACGTTTTTGCCCATGACATACCCAGTCTGATGTAGCAAACTCGGGTCAGAACCAAAAGTCAGCCTCTGAGGTTTGAGTATTTTAGAGCAGCCTTCTGGCCAAAAGCCCATGTTATAAATGTAGCCGGTGATCTAACCAGAAGTGTGATTTAAATACAGATATAGGTCTAAAGTCACCTGGGAAAATTAGATGTGGCTCTGTGCTTCCCTTTGTGCCCACTTTTGGCATATATTTAATGGGAAGATTATGCATCAATTTAGCAACTGTGTAAATAAACTAATTAAGTAGTGAGCTTGGCAGCACGCATTACTGGGAGATAATACAACTGGGAGCTAATAAACAACAAGAGACCGTAAGAAAAGCCTAGTTTGTAACAACCAGGAGGTGTGCTTCATACAGTAGACATGTCTAGGACTGTTTCTCTGTGATTATACTGTAATGGTAAATCCTGTTTCCAAGATTGTTTATTACTGATTGCATTAAATTCATTACATTAATTAACTATGAAATATCGGTAATTTGTGTATTTTTTAATTGAAAGCATACTTTTCATTAAAAGTAGACTTCATTGGCAAAGGTATTAGCTTATGAAATTCAAAGCTTACGTTTAAGTTTAACTCCCTGATGTCTCTGACGGGTACAATGGTGATGGTTGAGTCACCAGTCCTGGAGGTATTTAAAAGACGGGTAGACGTGGCCCTTAGGGACATGTTTTAGTGGTGGACGTGGCAGTGTTAAGTTTATGGTTGGACTCAGTCTTAACTGTCTTTTCCAGCCTGAATGATTCTTTGATGGTCCCAGCAGCACCACTGGCGATGGGGTAGCACTGCCTGGCGTAGGTGGCATTGGTTTAAGAAGGATAAAGCACATTGCGTTGTCCAGGGTGTGTTAGTTCACTGTGTGCCCTTAATGGTGTTCCTTAGCAGAGCTCCGGTGGAAGTCCAGCTGGAAACAAATGTTATTCCATCTGCTCAGATAAAATTGCAGTGTGTCTGACACAGGAGATGGAAAGAACCGAAGCTTGTTAGAGTAGAGGAGGTGAGGGATGAGACAAGAGGATATGGCTAAAGTCGCCATAAAGAGAAAAGATACTGTTGTGTTTGCTGGGGGCAGGTTGAGGCGCAATGCATTTAAACTAGACCACGTGAGGTTTTAGCTAGACACCAAGAAACCCCTGATAGTTGTAAGTATAGTGTATCACTAGATTTGTTTGCCGGAGGAATCTGCATACGCTCCATTAGAGGAATTTCTGAGACAGAACCTGTGTCAGAAATGGCTGATTCTTCCTTGAGATGGGAATAGGCAGATTATTGCTCGTGGCCTCTTCCAGCTGTGTCTTCTGTAAATCTTTTATAGGTGTGCCTGTGTGCATATATGTAAAAAAAGAATATTTTTGATTGCTGCATTCTTGCAGTCCTGCTCGCAGGGTAAAAAAGTTATCCCAAGGTGTCATCTTCAATTATATTATCAGTAAGAATCTGACCTAGACTGAGGTTAATGGAAAGATACTCACTTACTTCCATGATTTTTTCATGAAATCCTAAAGGAAACATAGTGTGGTGTTCGCAGAAGAACGACAGTTCAGGAGGGGGATTCAGGAGTAGTAACTGGCAGTATTCATTAAAAAAAAAATTAAAATTTGCTGTCTCTTCAGATACTCGTAAGTGTAGATCCTAAAGGTTTTCAAATTCTTCATTCCAGATTATGTTTGAGACGTTCAACGTGCCAGCCATGTATGTAGCAATTCAGGCGGTGCTGTCTCTGTATGCGTCTGGAAGAACAACTGGTGAGTCTTTCTGGAAGTCCTATTTTCCACCCGTCCTTCCCGCGTGGCTGTGTGTGCATATATACACACGTATATGTTGAAGATGATGCACCAGCTGTGTATTAAGAAGAACCGGCAGCCATATGGAGACTGAATACTTCCCACCATGCTGCGCAAGTGCTTCTTGGTTGGTTTCAGCTTCATGGCATGTATGGGTATAGATTTATGACTTTCTGCTTCAAAAGCTCAAATGACTATGTCTCGACTATATGAACAGATGAAAGGTGATGCAGTTTGATACTGCCCTTAATTGAACAGCATGGGGAAAAAAACCCCAACCATTCAGTAGCTAAATGAAAATATTTCATTTAAATGTTGAATTTCAGTCACCTAAAGATGTCCGCTGTTAAGCGATCCTTAGAATTAGCATGCAGGTCTCTCCTTATTGCCATTTAGAGTCTGATCAGGCGTCGAGACGATAAATTACTTCTTAGCCACCCTTGAGTCTTCGTATATTTTGAAAAAAATTAAAATACCATCTGTCTTTGTAGCCTGATGCCGCAATAAAATTTTGTATAGAAAGATCACCAGCTTACAGGAATTACAATTGTCAGAAATACTTGGTTTATGTTTAAAATTCAATTATTTGTATGCATGTTTGGTATCAGAAATGCTTTATTCGTTTTGAGTGGAAAACATGTACTTCATTTCTTATCCAAGAACATAAGTAACATGGCTTTGCACAGATAAACCATTGTTATATTTTCTCTAATATGGGTGGCTTATTTTAATGGCAGATTCAAATTTTTAATTTTATAGATAGGTTTTCAGTTACAGTTTGTACATTATTTCATGTCTGTAAAGTGCTCGAGGTTATCTGAAACGGAAGCCTCTGCATCCATACAAGATCATTATTGCTTGCCTCCATTCGGGAAGAACAATACAATCAAATTGCTGAATGTTACATGTCTTTTTTTCCCTGAACGCAGTTGCTGTTTAGTTTGTGCTAACAATTTCATCTCACGTGAGCAGCTCTTTAGTTATAGAAATGGCAGAAGCAATTGGCCTGTGAGCATCTTTATTTGTCGTTGCATGTTTCAGCTGTGAATATGGAGTACGTGGAAACCCCGTGTCAGTGGGAAATAACCAGCTTCTCCTTTTCTTTCACTTTCCAGGAATAGTTTTGGACTCCGGGGATGGTGTCACTCACAACGTGCCTATCTATGAAGGCTATGCCTTGCCTCATGCCATCATGAGACTGGATCTGGCAGGCAGAGACCTGACTGACTATCTCATGAAAATTCTTACGGAAAGAGGCTACTCTTTTGTCACCACTGGTAACAAGCTGCGCTTTGGATGCACTTCGCATACGTTTGCTCTGTTAGTTGTCTTATTATGCAGGAAGCCCGTACCTGGTGAGATGCATCAAAATCATTAGGTTGGCCTGGGAAAAACAGTTCACGTTAGCGAACAGGATTCTCCTGACTTTGACTTTCAGCTGAGGGACATGTTTTAGTGGTAACTTGGCAGTGCTAGGTTAATGGTTGAACCTGATGATCTTAAAGGTCTCTTCCAACCAAAATGATTCTATGATTCTACATATGTTGAGCATCAAGGACGAAGATGCCACCTCATTAGGAAATCCTAAGTCACTGACAGATATAACTGGTTGTCGTGTTTGATCATATCTCTTCTACAGACAAAGGAACAAAGTTAGTAGCTGGTAATGGACAAACGTCTGGAGGTTTGATCGAGGTTTTGTGACATAGATATGTAAACATTAATCTTTACAATATTCTGTAGTACAATATATCTTTTTATTTGCCAATGAGGGAAATTTGGTAACGCAAAGGGAAAGTAATGTTGTTGAGACAACAGAGAGGTCATAATCCAAAGAACCGTATGACCACCAATGAAACCAAGGAAATGTGCATGAGAAATAGCTGCCGTACTGTATGTTGATTAAAAACTTGTTGGCTGTCTGCAGCGGAACGGGAGATTGTGAGAGACGTCAAGGAGAAGCTTTGTTATGTGGCGTTGGATTTTGAAAATGAAATGGCAACTGCTGCTTCCTCCTCCTCTCTTGAAAAGAGCTACGAGCTTCCTGATGGACAAGTCATCACCATTGGCAATGAACGGTTCCGATGCCCAGAAACGCTCTTCCAGCCATCCTTCATAGGTGAGACAGGACTTTTCTTTCTAGGGACTTGACAGAGAATGAAAGGAAGAATTTCTTAGAAAGTGTAGACAGCCTTCAGCTGCAGGAACTGAGGTATTTAGCCTCGAATGTCCTTAGAAACATGCAGCTTCTATTGATTTATCAGTTCTTTAGAAGCTATGAACACTGCTGCTACTGCTGCTGGACATGAAGATGCCTGTCAGTTTAGAAACACATGACTTCTAATATAATTTCAACCTCTTATAAATGCAGTAGAGTTTCTAAGGTGGTGTTTAGGGTATTGTCAGAAAATCATGCTTTTTATCTTGACTGGCTGATATATAACTGCACAGAGCTGCTTATGTGGGTTTTAAATCTAGATGCTGCTTCCGCTTATTGTTTTATTATATTAATCTGTAATTTAATCATACAAAATCAAATCATACGTTATTTTCCAGTAGTTTTAGCTGTATGTTAAAATTCCCATGCTATCCAGTGGAGGACTGACACTTTATGTGCTAACTCATGCCGCCCTCACAAATTTCCCGCTTCCCACTTAAATTCCGTGCTTGAGGACTGAGCAAAATGGCTGCAGGCAGTTTGGCACGATTTCCATTAAACTAAACGGCGAAGCTAGCTACGTCTGTGTGTAGAAATGAAATTATTCAGGCATTAATACAGCTCCAAGTTCTGTACTTGAACATCAGTAGGAGCGATGTTCCAATATTCTGTATTTGAACATCAGCAGGAGAAATTCTCCGAAGCAGACAGAGGGGTTTGGCTGCCAGGCGTGTATCAGGGATCGCAGCTGGTGCCTAACAGTGGTCAGTATCAGAAACGCAGAGATGGAAATCTGGATTTCCTGGATCACAAAACTTTGTCAAAATGTGCGTGTTAAGCTAGTTAAAAAGTCTACCACTTTAAGGTCAAACCCTCTTCCCAGGACTGTATCTGGTCTGTTTCTTTTCTTTAGCAAAAAGTAGTACCATAAGTTAACTTTACTGTACTGGCGTTCAGATTAAACCACCACCTCAAAAGCAAGGTAGCTCACTGAAATACCGAGTGGGATTCTGTTACTAGATAACATCATCATAAAAGATTATAAAAATGGCAAACTATTGCAGTAATGCCTCATTTTAAAATTTTCTTTAAATAATGTTAATTGTTTTTTAATTAAGGAAGTAAAAAGACCTCAGTATGAAATCATAATGGGCTCTTTCTTCCTCCTGAGTGTATTTTGCTTGTATAATTACTATGCTGAGAGGACAAAGAAGGTGAGGAATATGTTCTGTCTTTCTCCTTCCTGTCCTAAGCATCACGTAGCTTTTTTTTTTTTTTCTTGGAGTTTTAAGGGAGAGAGCTTGGATTAGTGAGACTTTGTTTCAGTTTCACAGTAATAAAAGAGAGGGACAAAGAGAATAACATGTTGAAACTTCTTTCCACTCAGGGATGGAATCTGCAGGTATCCATGAAACTACTTACAACAGTATTATGAAATGCGATATCGACATCCGTAAGGATCTTTATGCTAATAACGTCCTCTCTGGAGGAACCACGATGTATCCTGGGATTGGCGATCGTATGCAGAAAGAGATTACAGCTTTGGCTCCAAGTACTATGAAGATTAAGGTAATTTTGAACACCTGCACTTGCAAAAGAAGCTTTTTGTTGGAAAGTTAGATCTTATAAACAAATCGAAATGTCCATTGGATAATGTCCAGGTCTTGCATCCCAAATCCTGATGTTAGGGGAGCCTCGGACAGCCTTCTTAATGTATACCTCTTTTCTTCCTACCAGCCAAAGCAGAGTTTAAAAAGGGATTTGAGAGGTAATAAAAATGGTCGCTGAAGCAATGGGAGTTGATGAGGTCATTTTGAGAAAATGTGAAGCAACAGTTAGGGAAGAGAATCCCGTGGGATTCCCAAAGAAATAGGGTTATGGGAGAGAAAAGGGCTGCTTGAAAGACACCATGGGAAAAACAAGAGAGGAACAACAAGAGAGGTAGGGATGAACCTAGAGAAGGTGGAGCTGTAAATACTAAGGGGGCACGAACAACTTGAAGATGCTGGGAATATTAGAGACGTCAAGGCTTAGCTGTCAGTGAACGTCAGCAGTCAAAAGGGTGAAAGGCGTTTCACTTGCGAGTTCTTTACTAAAAAATCCCAAATCCAAGCAGCGTGCAAAGTCTGCAGCTAGTTACCTGTTTGAAAGGACCCTTTCAGCCTAGATTCAAGAAAATGTATAGTGAAATTGAGAGGCACCTTTTTATCAGGCAGCAGGCCGCATGCCGAACGAGCAGGACAGAGTGGCTGGAATGGAGACAGGAGCGCGCCGAAGCAGGGGTACATCCAGCGTGTTTTACCAATTCAGTGGCTAAGGGGGGAAGTGGCAGGAGGTGTTCTAGATCTACATCTAGTGCTTAGTTCGATACAGAATGCCAGTGTATCTCAACGTTTTGTTGTTCCTTTTTTTTTTTTTTTTTTACATTAAAGAATTTCCTTGTCCTTAAAAAAAATAAAATGAAAAGCTCAGATCATTCTGCGCGGTGTAGTCCCAGTGGGCTTTATTTACAACCAAGTTAGGTTGATATTTTAAAATTTGAATTTTCTTTGATATCTGTTTATAACTCTTTTGGTAGCTGCTTTATGGGCCATCTGCCAATATCTCATGAGCTGCCGTATTTGCCTGCTCAGGGTAACATTATAGCATCTCTGTCGACTTGAGGCGGAAGACAAAACATGGCAGTCTTCCCACCTCTGAGGGGCTTTACTTGACTGGAATTGTGCTCCTATGACGGAGAGCCTTTCACCTCATCTTTTCATCCAGAGAGATGTTTACTGTGTTATCTGCTTGTCACTTTATTTACAACAGATTGCACTTCTCTTCCAGATGATTGCACCACCAGAACGCAAATACTCGGTCTGGATTGGGGGTTCAATATTGGCATCTCTGTCCACGTTTCAGCAAATGTGGATCAGTAAAGATGAATATGAGGAAGCTGGCCCCTCTATTGTCCATCGCAAGTGCTTTTGAATACTTCCATCACGTGCTGTCGGTGAGAAGTTTCTCTACGCACCACCTGGCCTCGTTCACCTCTGAGGGTGGCTTGGCTTTCTTCTACGTGTGACAAACCACACTGTATGGATGTTGTACGAATTAGCGAATCACTTCTAATTTTTGATGCTAAAATGAGACTAACGTTTCAGTGATGGGTGCTTTCCAAGATTAATAACAGTAGTTACACTACACGTTTTTATAGACCTCCTTTCCCACCATGTGCAAGTGTTGTTCTGCCATCCGGGAGGTGACACACAAGGCTGCTGTGTGCCCGTCTCCGCTAATCGATGGTGAGTCTGAAGTATGCACATAAGTCATTCTTTCAAACTCAAACATAATGCAAGATTTAGGTACCAGAGAAGGCATATTCTATGCAGTGAAGTTGTACACAGGATTCTTCTAAGAGGGTTTGTTTTACTGAGGATAGAGCGGATGTAGGAGGGTACCGCTGTGCACGTGGGTACCAGTAAGGAGCTTCAACAAGCTACATTACGTCTGAACTTACACGTCACAGGTTAATTTATTGGATGTATTATTGCTTTCTTCATCTCTCTGCCTAAGCAGTTAACTGATGTTTCATTTACTTTTACCATGTGTGCGCTATGCTAAGCACAGCTCGTGATTACAGAGTAAATAACAACCTTTTGAAAATGTTACTGAAATACTGTGGGTTTAATGGATCAATAAAAAGTGTAATTACCCATGTAAGGCTGCTGTGGCTTACATTAATTTCATAGCGACTAGTTTATCTGTTAATGATAAAATAATAATTACTAATTTATATTTGAATTTTATTATGAAAAAAGTTTCATTCCCTCTGAGTTTTCTAGCTAAGCAATTTTAAAATGAAAACAGAATTGTTTCACAGTTTCTATTAAAAAAAATAAATCTTCCTGGATGACAAACTTTTTCATAATGTTCCATATGAAGATTAGAGTCAGCTGTGAAGATTCTACTCTTTCAGGTAGCAGGAAAATGTGATTCTGGATGCCATAGACTTTGAATTGACGTGATGTCAGGCTTGATGCGCGTTTCATGATTTAAATCAAACCTGTCAAGTTCTTGTCAGTAAACACAATATCCTCTTTCCAAAGATGTGGAAAAGATAGCAGTTGGATTTACAGTTTTCTGAAAACATATCTAGGGGATGTTTTAAGGAAGCTTCTTAGTGCTGCGGGTTCTCGCTCAGGGGGATCTCATTTCCTTATCCAAATGATCTCTTAACGGTAAAAGCTGGAAGACGTATAAGGGAAGGATTGTTCAAAGGTTTGCTGCAGCTAGCGCTGCCTCGTAAGTAAAAGAGGTTGATCTTACCTTCATTCCCACTTCGGAACAGCAGTCAGTTCAAATTGCCAGCATCCACGTCTTCTTGAGCAAATGTAAATCACTGCAAATTTCTCAGCCTCTGCATGAATTTTACATTAAGTTTATTATCTTGGTCTAAGCTTATATGATTGCTTGCTTCTTAAGTTGATAATAAATCCCTTATATCTAGGAATAGCACTGTTAACTGGCCTTATTGCCTCCCCAGGCAACATCACTTACATTTGAATCTTGACCTCTTGTAGGTGTGATGTTCAAGAGCATAAACCTAGGTACTCGGATGTCTGGAACCAAATTACGTGTGCAGTCCCCTCTAGGATCAAGGCAAAATTCCATTCAGTTGGCTAATAATCTACCTGTCCTTGCTTCAATATTAAAAAAAACGAAGAATCTTCTTCAGGTTTTCAGGTTATTTTTTTAATATGTCCTTTCAGTGTATACTTACAGGTTGTTAATCAGGGAAAAAAAGAATGAAAATGTTTAAAAGTGTCTATATTTTTTGTAAGTGGCAAGGGAGATACTTGTTTACAACATTTGTGTATAACTGAAAGAGTTCTTTGGGCTTTTCTTCTTCCCTCCCTTCCCCAGGTCTCCTCCTCTCCTTCTGCAAAACAAAATTCTCTTCAGTCCTTGGTTGGCATCTCTAGCTGCTGGCACAGCTGGCGCTGAGACGTGAGCTCTCAATGGTTACAATATGAATCCTCATCCCGCAGCTGACTCCTTTTTCAGTGTGGAAGAGCATGATTACGCTCTGAATACCTCCCTAACAATCTGCATGTGGAATCTTATTGAAAATTAACATGCATTTTGAAAATGGAATTAATTACGTGCTCGGAGCAAATACAGATAAAAATAAGTAAAACTATTAAGCAGTTTGTGTCATTTGGCAAACCTCTGCTTGTCTGAGAGGAAATGGCCTTAGCCACCGTGGAAGTTCCTTTTCTATATGCTGTTGTACAGAACACTATAGCGGTTGGAAGAGAGAGTAGGGAATACCTGTAGCCAAGAAAATAGTTCACAGTTTTCCCCAAGAAACTAGTTCACAGTTTTCTCCAAACACTCACCTGATGTTCCCAACTACTCCTTGGTTACCATTTCACTTTAATTTTATATTTAAACCCATGGAGGTGTTAACGTTTATACTCGATTATACCTGTGCATGCCTTACTCTGGTACTATTTAGGATGGTACTACTTTAGTATCCTAAATTTGGAAGAGCTTCCTGTGTAATATCAACAGTGCCACCAGTGCCAAGCATTCAGAAGCCATCTGGTTCTGGAGAATAGCTTTGCATTTCAGTTTTCTAATTTAGTAGGTTTTGCATTCATAATATTCACTCAGGTTTTCTTCCCTCCAGCCATAGAGGCCATAAATATCTTCTTTAAGTAATAAACAAATCAAATTTCTCTCACCTTTAGAAGTCAGGACTCAGAAGACGCCTCCCCACAGAACTAATGTATCTTGAGGTTCGTGATAAATCATGGCTTTACCATATCACATCAAGTAGACCTCATGGGCAGAGGTAGTCCAGAAATTTTTAATCTTAAGAGCAGGTGAACTTGATAGAGAAAGAAGAAAGATCGTCGCCTACAACGAGACTTTTAGGTAAGAGCTATTTATAAAAAAGCTTTTATAAATACATCAACAACAAGAGAGCCAGGAAGAATCTCCATCCCTTACTGGATGCGGGGGGGAAAGTTGCAACCAATGGCAAGGAGAAGGCTGAGATATGTAATGCCTTCTTTGCCTCCATCTTCAGTAGTCAGACCAGCTATCCCCAGGGTGCTCAGCCTCCTGAGCTAGAAGATAAGGATGGAGAGCGGAACAACCCACCCATAATCCAGGAGGAAGTAGTCAGTGATCTGCTTCTGCACCTAGACGTACATAAGTCTATGAGGCCGGATGGGATTCACCCAAGAGTACTCAGGGAGCTGGCGGGAGAGCTGGTGGTGGGAGAGCTCACCAAGCCTCTCTCCATCATTGATAACAATCCTGGTCAATGGGGCAGGTGCCAGATGACTGGAGGGTGGCTAATGTGATGCCCATCTACAAGAAGGGTCGGAAGGAGGATCCGGGGAACTACAGGCCTGTCAGCCTGACCTCGGTACCAGGAAAGATCATGGAGAGGATCATCTTTTGTGAGGTCTCACGGCAAGTGCAGGGCAGCCAAGGGATCAGGGCCAGCCAGCATGGGTTTAGGAAGGGGAGGTCCTGCTTAACCAACCTGATCTCTTTCTATGACCATGTCACCCGCCTTCTGGATGCGGGGAAGGCTGTGGACGTTGTCTGTCTGGACTTTGGTAAGGCCTTTGACACCGTCCCCTACAGCATTCTCCTGGAGAAGCTGGCGATTCATGGCATAGACAAGTGTACTCTTCACTGGGTTAAAAACTGGCCGGATGGCCGTGCCCAGAGAGTTGTGATTAATGGGGTGAAATCCTCTTGGCAGCCGGTCACCAGTGGTGTCCCTCAGGGCTCAGTTTTGGGGCCAGTTTTGTTTAATATCTTTATCAATGAGCTGGATGAGGGGATTGAGTGCACCCTCAGTAAGTTTGCAGATGACACCAAACTAGGTGGGAGCGTTGGTCTGCTTGAGGGTAGGAAGGCTCTACAGAGGGACCTGGACAGGCCGGATCGATGGGCCAAGGCCAACTGTATGAGGTTTAATAAGGCCAAGTGCCGGGTCCTGCATTTTGGTCACAACAACCCCCAGCAACGCTACAGGCTTGGGGAAGAGTGGCTGGAAAGCTGCCTGGCAGAAAAGGACCTGGGGGTGCTGGTGGACGGCCAGCTTCACATGAGCCAGCAGTGTGCCCAGGTGGCCAAGAAGGCCAACAGCATTCTGGCTTGTATCAGGAATAGCGTGGCCAGCAGGAGGAGGGGAGTGATGGTGCCTCTGTACTCGGCACTGGTGAGGCCTCACCTCGAGTGCTGTGTCCAGTTCTGGGCCCCTCTGTACAAGAGGGACATGGAAGTGCTGGAGCGTGTCCAGAGGAGAGCTACCAGGCTGGTGAGGGGTCTGGAGACCAGGGCATATGAGGAGAGGCTGAGGGAGCTGGGCATGTTTAGCTTGGAGAAGAGGAGGCTGAGGGGAGACCTCATTGCCCTCTACAACCACCTGAAAGGAGGCTGGAGAGAGGTGGGTGTTGGCCTCTTCTCCCAGGTGAATAATGACAGGACCAGAGGAAATGGTCTGAAGTTGCGGCAGGGGAGGTTTAGGTTAGATATTAGGAGGAATTACTTTACTGAAAGAGTGGTCAGGCACTGGGACAGCCTGCCTAGGGAGGGGGTTGAGTCACCATCCCTAGAGGTGTTTAAGGAACGTCTAGATGTGGCACTTCAGGGCATGTTCTAGTGGCAGAGATTGTAGGTTGTTTGGTTGGACTCGATGATCTTAAGGGTCCTTTCCAACCATGAAGATTCTATGATTTGTATTTTTAATAGATTCTGTTGTTTCTGTAAATAATGTCAGCTTGCAGGTGAGACACTCCAAAGGTAGAACACTTGACAGCAAGTCAAAGGTTACAAATAACTCTTTGTGTGGCCGAGGGTAATCTGCTTGATTCAGTTCACAATGGCAATTTAATCACATTTTTCGAAAGAGCAGGTAGACTCTTACCAGGTGAATTTGCATCACTGTTTTACTTCAAGGTAAATGTATCAAGAACGTTTAACTAGAAGTTACCTTAAATCATGAAAATATTTGTATCTTTGGAGCAGAAAGTGAGAGTTACTGTTATAAACTGTCATGGCGGAAGGAAACTCAAGAGCTTGCTCTGTATGGGCCGAGAGTGTGTCATAGCCTCCCTACGCACCAACCGATACGACGTGAAGGAAGCGTGTTACATTGGTCCCAGTTTGTGCCTGTCTTTGAAATAGCGTCTTGCAACAGAAACACCAGTGGTAATGACTCTTCTTCACCAGTTTTTTCTAGTTGTAAAGACAAACTGTTCCGCGTCAGGAGCGTGCCTTTTCCTGCTGGCCGAAGCTGTCCCGTGGGGAGCATAAGGTAAAGGGCAGGGACCTACTCCTGTTCCCGAAGAGGAATCCTCAGCTACGTTTGGATGGCTTGGGCAAAGAGTATCCTCCAACTTCAGCAGTGAGCCGTGTTCAGTTGCAGATGCTGTATCTTTGGCTTTTGAAGGTATGATTATTTTTTTTTTTTGTCAGTATATTTGCAAGATAAAATCCTTAAAATTCTAAATATATGTTTTGCTTAATGCCACATCCTTTTGTTGGACCTTTACTAATGCAGTCTTGTACCTTTTCAAAATATGCTCCTTAAGATCATTCTCCTAGCCTGTGTCCTTGATTATTTTATGTCCATCCTTTATCCAAGAAATGTATGTCTTTACGTTCAAGACCCTTTCATAGTTTTAAGTTTCCTCTTTTTCCCTATCAAATGGTTGTTTTACGCTTCTGATCAGCTTCTCTTTCAAGTCAAGCATGTTGTTGCTACATCTTTGCAACCGCAGTCCTTCTAAATGCTTCTACAAAACTTTGGAAGACCTTGATGCCTCTTAATCCTGACCAGAATGAGAGACTCAGGTGGTTTTCTATCAAATGTTGCCCTGCTTTTTGCCACCCCAGTGTTATCCCTTTTCTTAGATTAAAAAGTACTCATGAACAGGAACCAATTTTTCCTTTTGTCTTTGGACAGGACCTTTTGTAATCAGGTTTTTGGCCTTAGCTGGGCAGCTTTGCAGTGTGGGTGGATCAGAGTTACTACGTGCTTCAAGGCTGTCCTTTATGCACTTGGGTCACAACAACCCCATGCAGCGCTACAGGATTGGGGCAGAGTGGCTTGAAAGCAGCTCGACAGAAAAGGACTCGGGAGTGTTGGTTGACAGCCGGCTGAATATGAGCCAGCAGTGTGCCCAGGTGGCCAAGAAGGCCAACAGCATCCTAGCCTGTATCAGGAATAGTGTGGTGAGCCGGACTAGGGAAGTGATCATCCCCCTGTACTCGGCACTGGTGAGGCCCCACCTTGAGTACTGCGTTCAGTTTTGGGCCCCTCGCTACAAGAGGGACATTGAGGTGTTGGAGCGTGTCCAGAGAAGGGCTACAAAGCTGGTGAGGGGCCTGGAGGACAAACCTTATGAGGAACGACTGAGGGAGCTGGGGTTGTTTAGCCTGGAGAAGAGGAGGCTGAGGGGAGACCTTATCACCCTCTACAACTACCTGAAAGGAGGTTGTAAAGAGATGGGGGCTGACCTCTTCTCCCTGGTGACAAGTGGTAGGACGAGGGGAAACGGGTTCAAGTTACGTCAGGGGAGGTTTAGATTAGATATTAGGAGACATTTTTTCACTGAAAGGGTTATTAAACATTGGAATAGGTTGCCCAGGGAGGTGGTGGATTCACCATCTCTGGAGGTGTTTAAAAAAAGGGTAGATGGGGCACTGAGGGACATGGTTTAGAAGTGGCTCTTGTCAGGGTAGGCTAAAGGTTGGACTCGATGATCTTAAAGGTCCCTTCCAACCTCAACAATTCTATGATTCTATGATTCTATGATTCTATGCGCTCCTTAACCTTGTTGAAGCGGCCTCATTCTTTCACCTGCTCAGTTTCTTTAACAAATAATAGTACAAAATAGCTCGGGGTGTGTGAAGCATTGTGTTTGAATAATATTCTTAAGAGTAAGGGTGCTCTTAAGTAAGAATAAGAGTATTTTTCAGACTGATGTTGTCCTAGACATACAAGGTGTCCTCATGTAGCGTGTGAGGTTCAGATCAGAACCCACCTGCTTATTACCTGGCTGTTCAAGAAGATGCCTCCTATGTACTTTAAAATTTCCCAAGTTTTTCTGAACTTCACAGTTGCTTCTTCTTAATCTGGTAATGGCTACATAATAATCAGCTTTCATTAACATTTCTCAAAATTGCTTTCCTGGAAACATGTTAAATAATGTGTCACTTCAAAGTGACCCCTTGTTCCATAGTCCCTTTAACAAAGAAAACTTTGTCGCCATCATTTAAATGTAATTTCTTCTAAAGGAAAGAAAATCTGTCCAACGCAAGAGTAAGCAGATATTCCCCCTCATGGATTTTTTTTTTTTTTTTCCCCACGGGGAAATACCTTCTTCTCATAGGAATAAATTGGTGGGGGAAAATGCTCACTCATATGAAGGTTACCAACTTCCATGCGTATAAACTAGCAGAGCTGCAGTTGCTTCTGTGGACGTAATTTATTAAATCCACTGAATATTCGACATCTAGCTTTTAAATGTGAATTCTGAGTTTCAGGTGATTTCTGAGGCTCCAGTCTCCTGTAACGGTACCTCCCCATTCTGCATTTCACATCGGCGATGCTTTGCTGTTCCTGACAGTGATACGGGATCTGAGGTGAAACATGCATCACCAGTTATGTCACGGATCTCGGTGTTCACTCATAAAACACAAGCAGCAGTTGGAAGGTTTCTTCTGGGGGCTTTTCCCTCCATTTTTGCTACAAAGTTAGATGTTGCATCTTTGGCGAAATAGTATTTTCTTGGAACTATAAACTAGGAAACTAGTGAAGTCGGTATTTGCGCTTTGCTGACATTCTAAGAATCTTTAGACTCTTAGAGAGTTCAGAGTCAGAGGCACATTTTTTTTTTTAAACAGGAAAATCTGTTTTTAAAAGCAGTAGTGTTTTGGAGAGACAAAATATGCGAGCACTTGGGTAGCTCCAAATTTCAAGGTAAATACAAGGGAAACGGAAAATCCTGAAACTAATCGTTAACCTTTGATCAAAATGAGTATTGGTAATTTTAACTGGGGATGCTCAGCTTCCAAAAGCAAATGACATCTGCTTCACCTCATGTATGCAGAATAGGGAGGGAAGGGAGAGAAAGGTGTAATGATGAGAGCAAGTCACCTCTGTAAAAAGCTTCTTGAAACCACTGGGTGCACTGTACTTGGGATGAACTGACCCTCTTTTCTATCTGGAAAGCTTTTAATGAAAGAGGAAAAGGACCCGATGATCTTTTACTGCAAAGGTTAATAACATAAAATACTGATGAGCATTTTATGTAAGAAGCGAAGCCTGCAGGTCTCATTACCTGGCCCTCCCGATTGTGGACTCACGTCCAATGAGGGAAGTGGGAAATACACTTGGTACATTTAAAGGGTTATAGTGGACAGCGTTCACATTTCTGATTCCATTCCCCACGCATTTTTCTCGTTAATAGAAATACAAAATTCCACTGAGGTCGCCCAGGCTGTCTTCCAGCCCGGGCAAGCTTGTTCACGCACCAGACACTGACAGCCGAGAGACACGCGTGTGACTGCAGTGAACATCAAGGTGAGGGCAAGATTTGGGTTACAATTCGTTGATGAGCAATTACTGCAACTCATTTTTGGCTTGCATCACTTTTAGGTAAAGATCTTGATTTCTGTTGCAAATCTGCAGTTAGAAAATCTGGGGGGAGGTGCCGGGTCACTGACTGTAGTAAGTGCGACAGCGTGGCCCAATCTTCATCGTGTCATGGGTGGCGACCGGTTTGCGTAGCGTTGCATGGTGAAAATTACCCAAATCGCATATCACCCTTTAACTGGGGATTTCAGAAAACAGCAGTCCTGAGAGAAAGAAAACAAAAATCATAATGTAGTGACAGCAAGCAATAAAAATTGCAAGCTTTGACTTGAATTAAATTTGCAAAGGCGGAAGCCATCCCCGACAACGTGACAAGCTAATACGGAGGAGAATGAGATTAACGAGTTGAAATATCTCTTTCCTGTTTAAGATTAACCTCGGGCAAGAATGAGTTTGTTGGTGTAACGTCTTGTTGAATTTTAATATGGAAATGTCTCCTGGCATGTATTCCAAACACCCTACAAATAGTGATATTGATCTGACCTTCAATTAATGTGAGAGGCCCTCTGCAAAAATCGGGTCTGGGTTTGAATGGCAAATAGCTTTAATATTCTGCGGAGAGTGGATCATTTAGAAGCCTCAGTTTGAGACTATAAATCACCGGGATTATGGCTTTTTTTATTATCCTTTTAATGCAGGCTTGCTTCCCCTGGAGCAAAGGACCAAAAGTGTGGTGGATCATTTAAAAAATCACAGAGAAGATGTCAGTAGGTACGGAGAACAAATAATGTATTTGTACAAAAGGGAGTTATTTGAAATCCCTTCCTGCTCTCTTGCCACGTTTTTCAGGTATCTGCTGCCTTTTTGGCAGTGGGCTAGAATGAGCACTCCCCATCTTTAGCCTTTACGCAATCCGTGGGTATCTGTCCCCTTTTAGTTCCCACAGGGCATCTTTTCTAGTGGCCAGCAATTTGCATTTTTGTTTGCTTGTGACAATAATAAAAATTGAATAAGGGGACCTACATACCTTCCTGTCTTACCTGTTTTTGAAGGCTTTATATCATCTTTATGTCACCAGAGTCTCAATTCTCACACAGTTTCGTAAGTACAGTAGCAGCTGGGAGTGCTTCTGTGGCTGTCCACCTGTAGTTTAGGGAACACCTTAACTGAGTCGGGCATCACTCTGCTTTTCTTACAGATAATTTTTTTTTTATAGCAGTCTTTTTCCATCTAGGCTGTTAGCAAATAACCTTTCTTAGCCATGAAGTAATACATAGTTTTGCTGAAGTTGATGCTGATATTGAGCAGTTTTCTATAGCTCATGATCCGAGTGTGAATTTTCCAGGTTTACTCTCTAATTGATTTCCCATCTGGCCCGTCTGCAAATGATGTTCTTACAGGACTTCAAAGCCTCCTAATTTAACCAGAGAAGAATTTCAGCCAGTCATAGCCTCCACTGGTCTGTAAAATACCCAAGCTGAAAGGCAACTAGATCAACTTGGCCAACTGGACCTTATGGTTTGCCAATACTACTCATAGAGCTGGCAGCGATGTAGCTGGGTTGAGCCTGCTCCCAAGCCACAGGACCTTGCCTTAAGAACCATCCTTCTCTGGCAGTTTGACCTTGGAAGCATCACTTTTATTTAATAAAAAAAATAAATAATAAAAAAGTGAAGATGGGCTCCAGTCTGCCTAAACTTGCCTGGTTGGTGCCGCTCAAGTTCCAGACGACAGTCCTGCCTACCCACTTTCTGCTGATGCTTAGTCTCACCTGTGTTACTGGATGAACCTACCTACTCCTCTGCTCAGAGGTGGAGAGGATGGTTGACTTGGGTAGAGCTTTGCCATACCTTCAAGGTGAAAAAGCATTAAATAAGTGCTGAGGTCTTGGCTTGGATTTTTTTTATTTTTTTTAGTAAGATTTTTCTTGTACAACAAAATATCACAAACCCTCTTCTGACTTCTTATACAGACTTATGGTCCATAGCAGTCTGAAGGGGATGTATGGAGCTTGTCTTGAGAAAATATCGATGCTCTGGGCCTTTTCCTGCTCCCATTCCAGTTGCTGAATATTTTGCTCTTGTCCTTGGTAAGTACGAGAAGATGTGATTCTCTGAAAATGTGCAATTCTTTGAATATGTGCAATTCCCGCTATAGCCCACTGCTGTTAGGGCTGGGGAGGAAGGGTTCGTTATGGTAGCTCTTTCACTCTGGTAGTTTTGTAAAGAGCATTTTGCATTGCAGGATGCACACTAAATCAGTCACTTGGCTCTCACGCAGAGTTGCTGAATTAACATGATGTGACCCAGAGATGCAAAGGGATTTCTTTCATTAATGGTGCCGGGATGCTCGGGAGAACACAAGATGCGTTTCCTAGACAACAGCCACCGTTACTGTGTAACTGGAAGAAAGTAGAAAGGCTGAAAAGGGAGTTTATGAAGAGTAGGGATCAATTTAGGGAAAAAAAAAAACTGAATAGCAAAATTAAAGTTCTTTTACAAAATGTAAAAGGCATCAAACATAGAGACCTGCTATAGAGTCTGTGAAACAGCTGTGATGGCCTCAGAAATAAAAAGCCCCGCAAAAAAAACCAACAAAGAAATGCAGTTTCAAACACAAGTACATCACCTCCTAAAGCCTGTACATGCTGCAGCCTTAAAGTCACAATCCTTGTCTGACTTTTTTTTCCCCAAAATAAAACAAAGAATGGTAATCCTGATGGCATAAACACAGATGGCAGCTTGCCCGTGATCTCATTCAGCTGAAGTTTTACTTCAAATTCTGTGCAGGGTAAATAAACATCAGCTGAAGTGCCATCTCTCCTCTGTTCTGGGTGATGGGGGTAGGAGGACTGCTGCAGACTTTTGGTTAATATTTAAGCGGCGTTCCTGAGAGCGGAATACTGTGCGGCAGCCTGGGAAACCAGCTTGTGTCTAGCCCCGCGGTTCCTTTTTGACAGACAGGTTAGAAGTTTGGATGCATGGCTCGTCTGCTTTAGTAGATAGAAAAGTATGACTTAAATTTCCCTCATCTGACCATTTTAAAATGATTAAAAAGATTACTTTTCTGCACTTATAACTATAGCTACTTGGGCTAACCATTGCTCTAGAGAACTATTTTAGGATCCTAAAGGTACGTGTATCTTTTAGGTTGCCAGTTCACAGACGTCCAGGCTGATCTGTTGGCTTGCTGCCATCAGAAAGGCATGGTCTTTTTCTCCCCCCTCATCTCTTATCCTCCCTTTCCTTTTGCCTAGTCTGCAGGGATTTTTTTTTTCATGAGCTGATTCGGTAACCTGATTTTAAAAAAAAAAAAGAAAAAAAAGTAGCCTCTTTTCTTTTGCTTTGACTAGTTAGCTTTCAGATGGGTTTGTGAGTTAAATTGTTGAATTGTTTAATTTTGGATAGTCCTGGCAACCGTCAAGGCTGACACAAACCAGTGGGAGATGAAGGGGGAGCTGTCTGCCCCTTTCATTGCCAGGATGCTGTTCGTTGCCCTCCTGTTTCATTAAACTGCAGCATCAGGGGGGAGAATTTAGTGTTTGCTGAGAAACCGGAGTTCTCATCTACGTTCCAAACTCAGTAACACCTTTTTCTATTGTCTTGGACCAGAACCCTTGCATCCTATCATTTGTCTGAGGATTTTATAACCTTTTACAATTAATTCACGTGAATTAACTAATATGACAGGAAAAAGGAAATGCTACGCCATCTTCAGGGTGGGCAAGGAGGAAGGGAACTACGTGCCTTGGTCCTTAGGAAGATTACGGAGCGGTTCCTCATGAAAACAGTTTACTAGCGCATGAAGAACAAAAATTTGAAGAGCCAGCATGGATCTACCAAGAGCAAATCATGCTTGACCATCCCGATTGACTTTTACGATGAAACGACAGGTTTTGTGGATGAAGGGACAGGAATGGCTGAAGGTTCACTTTGGCTTGAGAAAGGCTTTTGGTACAGTCTTGCGTATTATCTTAGTAGCCAAATGAAGGAGATGTGAACTGGATGGGTGGACAACAAAGTGAGGGAAAAACTGGTTGAAGGGCAGTGGTCCATGGTGCAAAGTCTGACTGGCATCTGCTTACTGGTGATGTTTCTCGAGGATCAGTACTGCAATGACCTGGATTGTAGAATCATACAATGGTTTGGGTTGGAAGGGACCTTTAAAGGTCATCTAGTCCAATCTCCCCTGCAATGAGCAGGGACATCTTCAACTAGATCAGGTTGCTCAGAGGCCCGTCCAACCTGACCTTGAATGTTTCCAGGGATGGGGTGTCTACCACCTCTCTGGGCAACCTGGGCCAGTGTCTCACCACTCTCACCCGGATGATGGGCCCTAATGCGCTGCTCAGCAAATTTCCAAATGATGCCAAATTAGGGGGGTGAGTTGATGGTTGGACTCAATGATCTTAAAGGTCCCTTGCAACATAAATGATTCTATGTGCTGGAAGGCAGTGTGGCATTGAGAAGGGACTACAGATGGAGAGAGGCTGATAGAACTGGGTTTGTTTAACGTGAAGAGGAGGGAGGGAATAGAATCACTTTTTTCCACTGCCAAAAAGGTGGGGATGGGTGGGTAACAGAAGGGCTTCCTTCTCAGAAGTGCACAGCTGAAGGACAAGAAGCAATGGTCACAGGCTGAAACATGGAACTTCTAGTTGGACTTACGGAGAACATGGTTCATCCTGAGTGTGGTGAAGCACTGGCATAGCCTGCCTGGAGCCGTAGGGGGATCTTCATTCTTAGAAGTTTTTAAAACTTGACTGGACAATGCCATAAGGATCCTAATTTAATTTACAAGTTAGCTCTGCTTCAAGCAGGGGACTGGACCAGGTGAACTTCAAAGGTCTCTTCCAATCTAATTTTTTCTTCATCTGTGATTACTTTGTCTCTCTTATAAATGCAGGATAATTTGTCCACTTGCCCGAGCTCTCAGAAAAAAAATAATCAGCAAATCCGAAAACAGACATGAGAACAACTGATAAGAGTTCTGTGTTTTAACCATGAAGATGTTTCTCTGTGTGTGTCTTTATTCACACCAGTGTCTCGTAGACAATTGTTAAGCAGCTGCTGTTGCTGCAAAACTTTATCTAACCCGCTCTGCTTTTGATTGTGTTTATTAAAAAAGGAGAATTATTGGAGAAATAGTAGTAAGCACCTCTGACTTCATTGCTTGCTTTTAATTAATATCTTTTTCCCCTCTCAAAAGTGTTTACTAGGCAAACATCACTCTATGAGGCTCATATTGGGCAAATATGTTGGTAAAGTTTGTTGGAATAAGAGGTTACATAAATGTGGAGCTCTGGGACGCTGCAGTTCCCCGAGCTGCTTGCTGAAGAGGTTTTACTCTTTGCTACCTGCCAGTGGATGTCACACTTACACAAAAGTGGCGTAAGTAACGAGCCAAATTTCTACTTCTTCCATTAAAAGAAATGTTCTGGCCCTAAATTTTTACAATCTCCTCAAAGAAAGCTTTGACTTCAGCAGGACTATAGCCTGAGGACATACAACAAAATTCAGCATGGGCTATATATTCGATGAGGATTTCTGTTCTGTCTTATGAAACTAGACTGACGACTTCCTAACAGACGCAAGCAATTCCGCTGTGAAGAATTATTAAATTTCTCTGTGAGAGAAGTTTAATTTCTCGGTGAGAAAAGCTTTCTCCCCATTTTATCAGTGACCTGTATCTCTGCAAGGGAATTCTGTTATAAATAGAGCTAAATGCACAGAGTTCAGCCCCGGTAACATTTTCATCATTATTTCATTATCAGAGCAATGCGATCCCGGCATTTCCTTCTAATTCTTTCCCTTGTGACTTTGCATATTCTGTCTTAGCAAAACATTGTGGTACAGGTATTGGAAGGCAAGGAGGTACCGCTGCCGTTAGGCTTCTGTGCCCTGAAAAAAAACAGCGTCAAGATCATCCCGTGAGTTTGTATTGAAACCGCAAAGCATTTGAAAATGAGCACTAGCTCAAATGGTACCCAACTCAGAAACTGAAGTTTACAAAAGTGTCGTTTAAAGACATTTCTGGATGCTGGAGAGATTATTGCCATTCCCTGAGGCACAGGAAACGTAAGAGGCTTTACCGAAAACTGTGCAGGAGTTCATTGTCAGAATCTTGGTCTCTTGGGCTGGTACCAGAAATACAGAGCCATTTTTCTTTTTGTATTTCATTGCTGAAATCTCAGGGATAAAAAAACCCAAACAAACCCAAACCAACCCAAACCTCTACAGAATTAGCAGCTAAATGTTTTATATCGACTTCACTGTCCAAGACAGTCGCTTCGAAACTGATTCTTGGAAGCTAAAATTAGATTGTTGTCATATTTAAAGCCCTCGTATTTGTCTTGGTCGGTAGAACTGAAATATAGAACCGGTTGGCAGCAGCCTTTCTTTCCTACAGAGGTATCCTGTCTGCTCAGTTACAGACCATCTATTGATCATAATGGCATCACAGTTATATTAATTACTGTGTTTAGTTAGACTAAACTTTTTAGCTGGCAATATTTTAGATTATTTAAAGTACTTAAAAATATTGTTACAAAGGTTGAATGCCTGTCAAAAAGTCTTCCAACTAGGTGTTATTTGACGGTGAAAATGCTGTCTCTTGCTTTGTATCTCTGCCTGGGGGTTACGTGCAGAGAAAACCAGTCTGAAATGAGAGTCGTAAATCCCAGATGTTGTAACTTGTTTACACCTAACCCCCAAAGTCACGGGTTGCTTCTAAAACACCGTCGAGTGTTTCAGGACATACTATCAGCGTGGCTGCAGCTTTTCCCTTATTGGATTCCTTACCTGTTAAAAAAGGATCCTTTACCTCTATACATTCTTTACGTTTATACTGGAAAACTTCGGATTTGACGTTTAGGAGAATAGGATAGAGACAGATGTGATTCCTGCTCTCTGGTGTTTCATCTTGCCAAAGACAGACCAGGTCGGACACAATTTCTGTCTAACGGCTGTACATCACTATAATCGTTTAAATTGTGGTTGTGTTATTGGTGCCGTATTGGTAAGGAAAAGACGCAGATGCAAGATCGGTGGGCTGGAAGTAGAAGCAGCAGACAGTTGAGGTACCTTGCTGCTCGGTTTGCTGCGTGTATCTTACAAGGGGAGCTCTCGCTCAGTCTGATTAGTCCAGAGCTGTGCCCTGCAGCAGGGATCCTTGCACGACGGAGCAGGAGGCTGGATCCAGTCCCCTTGAGCTGAGGGATGCTATGTGTCCACACGTCCTTCTTCACGTTACTACTGCATGAAACCAGGCCATAAAGTTCATCGGCTGCTTACACATACCAACGTTATTGTGCCGTCTGCTGTCACCGTTAAGTATTTCTTCCTGGCCAGAATGATGTCTCCAGGGAAGGAATTCCTCCGTGCAGCGCAATGGCGGAGCCTTTCACGGAAGGGAGTATGGATTGTGTTCCCGGAGCCTCCTGCTTTGGCAATGCAGATACAGCTTCCAAATTGGGAGTGATACAATGCTAGGATTTCTGACAGTTGGCGGGAGAAAGGATGCTAATTTGTATAGCGCTGCGCGGCCGACCTGTGCCGCTTTCTGAGGAGAGTGTCTGATCTCCTACCGACATAGTCCTTTGTCAGAAGATGCCAGAAAAACCATATTATCAGATGTTACAACAGTGGTAGAGGGGGTGAAAGAGCCTTTTCTGTCTTGATAATTAGGTGAGGACTTGTCTAGCAGTACAGCCCTACAAAGAGGGGAATCTGGGAAGCTGAGTTTGACTGTAGGAGGGAGAGGGGAGGACCATCGGCAACCTCAGTTCAATAGGAACTTAGATGAAACATTTCGAGCCACGCTGGCAGTGATGCTAAAAGTGACGTTTCCTGGGGCTGGAAATGGCATTGGAACATAAATGACTTTTTCTTTTCTATTTTCTTTCTTTGCAAGACTTTTAAGGAACTTGAATGTGCTTACAGGGGTGAGCCCGGAGGCAGAAGTTCTGTATTTAGATCAAACTCTGTTCAGACCAGACGCAGGTGGTTAAACAGCCACGGGTTAGCTGGGGAGGGAGGGACGGGTAGAGACTGAGCTTTTTGGCCCTATATTTTTGTTAGGCCTATGTGTAATTTAATTTATAATATAATTATAATAATATAATAATTCCACTCTAAATGTAAGTGGGTAGCAATTTGAATTTGTATCAAAATGGGATACGTGCAGCAAGTTGGAGATGTTGTGACATTATAAAGCAGCTAATGTTATATAAACGCAATATTTTAAATAACAGAGTTACAATATATAGCATCAAATGAGTCCTAGACATTAATCATGAAAATTGGTTAGCAAAAAAATATTTTTTTTATAAGCAATATGCTGAATTTCAGTATCGGAAAGGAAACCACCTGTTTCCAGCTGTGTATTTCACAATCAAAGGAGAAAGAAAAGTAAGTTCCAAATATTTCTTTTAAACTGAGATTCGTTTTAAAAACAGTATTCACCTGCCCAAATCAAACAAGCAGACTTTAAGGGGATTAGAGTTTCTGTTTGATATAAATCAGTCTCTTGCTTGAAAAATACATCTGCTTCAGTAGGCTTCATGAGAGCTATCAAGACCCGCAAAAACACCTCAGAGACCGCGATGTGTGAAATCACTCCAGGCAGAAATATCCTAAATTACTTGTTGCGGGTTTTTTTGGTATTTAAATATCTCATATTTTGGTAAACTATGTTAGTATTTTCCTTATCAATACAGCTTCTCTATTATTTAAGTTATAAAATCTTCCCTTATATCGCAGCATCGTAGATCTGTTGACGTTGGAAGGGGCTTTGGGGGAGTCTCGCTCCAACCTGCTGCTCAGAGCAGGGTCAGGCCTGAATTCACGCGAGGCCGATTCCGGGCTTTGTCTAACCAGGTCTTAAAAACCTCCAAGGACAGAGAATTCACAGCCTCTGTGGGCAATCTGCTCCAATATATAATTATCCTGAGAGGTTTTTTTCTGTCGTAGAGCTGGAATATCGAAGGAGCCGTGAGAAGGTAACTCCCTTCTGCGCTGGGAGTCTCGGAACTGAGTGAACTGGAAGGTAGTTGCGCTTGTTTCGAAGGCAGAGATGGCAAAAATGAACTCTCCAAATAAAGACTTCTAGTGTTACATCAGAAATTTACCCTGGCCAAAGCAGCCCCGTCCCCCTCCCCTCCTCCGCTGTGTTATACCAAGCCAGGTGCTCGCACAGCCTAGGGATACCTCCCTGGTAATTTTGTTGAACTTCCGCGTTGAGAAGTATAAAGTCCTGCTTGAGAAGTTGTTTGCTGCCTTTATTCTTCCTCATAATACAGCTCAGCGGTAATGTAGAGCTTTCCATTGTCATTAACTAATACAGATGTTAATTAATTAATCATGCTTGCATATTTCTCTACTAAATTGCTTGTCTACTAAAATTTATCCTTTCTATTCCCTAAAGGTATTTTATATATCAGCGAGGGCTTCTGTTAATCTTCTCTTTTCCACAGCACGTTTAACCTTCTTTCGCTTATCATTTAGGGTCATTAAGGCTTATTATCTCAGTTATCCTCTCTTGAACCTTCTGTGTTGTCCATTTTATTTTATTTTTTTTCCTTCCTCTCACCGGAACGGCGTAGCTGCCCCAGATTCTCTTCTGATTAAGTGTAAAAAAAAAAAAAATCAGGAAAAACTGTATCAGAGTTGACTCTACCAGAAGCCAGATTGTGGACTCATTCTCAGGAATTCAGAGCTGACTTTCTGGTCCGCACCAAGACTCAGTGCTACCTGCAATTGCTTTAGTGGTTCTTTTTTAATAAGATTTATCACTTTTTGCAGATTAGGCATTTGCTAGTAAATTGTGTCCAGTTTCTGTGGACACACGGTGTATGCGCTTCAGAGAGAAAAGGAGAAATTTGGAAAGAATGGAAAAAAGATTCCAAGAATGATTTGGAGTCTCCAAATGATGATGGGTAACGAGAAACTAAAGTAGTTCAACCTATTCCGAGGTAAGGCAGCTTGGAGGAAACCTGTAGAACCTCCAGGGAGAGGATCGCAGAGCGCGCTGAAATTGAACCAAGGTGCAACAAAACGCAGAGTTTGAAAACCGGAGACAAATTCAGAGTTCATTTAAGATTCACTGAGAGTAATGAACCATCAGGGCAATTAACCTATGGACGTAGGGAATTTGTTGAAGTATTTAAATTGAGACTAAGTATTTTTCCTAGGTTGTCCAGCCAGAAGTGACTGGGTGAGGTTCTTTGGTATCGTGTTCTGTGTGAAGTCAGAATAATTCATTGCAGTCTCTTCCAGCCTTAAAATTTAAGCCTCTAAACCTTATATGCTCAAAACTTCAGGTTTTATATTTTTGATTTTTCCTACTTGGTGTTTGGGGAAGGGGTATGGCTTATTCCTGATGGAATACAAAACATCACCTCTCTTGGGATTCTTGCCCACACACATTCCCCAGTGTTTTCCTGGGAATAATGCAGAATATGCCTCGGCATTCCAGACCCTTTGCTCCCTTGGTGTCCTGTAACGTAAGATCTCTTTTCATTTATTCCTGCTCTTTACAATTTCTCTTCCACCGTTGCATTGAGCGAAGTTGGATTGTCGGGGTTGCTGCCCTATTCCTCTTTAACTTCCCGCTGGTTATTCTGTCAGCAGCGTTTCCTGCAGGCCGTGTAATTATACCCACAGATTCTCTCCCCGGAAAATCTTTTCCGTTATTGCTGCCTCTCCGATGAGGCAGCGCGAGGTTTCTCAGGCAAGCTCTCTGATGGTAAATGCATGCTGACTGTCTGCAATTTAGGTATAATTTGCTAAATGTTCCATGCCAACTATTTTCTGCTATTCTTATTATTCAAATCATGCTTGTAGAGCCTTCTAGTTTTGGGGTTTTTCCTTGTTTGTTTTCTTGATATCCGTAATAAATGTAGCATGGACTTTACCCTACCACTTCTGCCTATTCCGTCAATTCCAAGGAATCTGTTATTGCTGTTAAAGCTCTACAGTACCGTTTGGCTGATTTCTGCCTCGTCAGAGATTAGAATTGTCATATATTTGCCTCTTTTCCCCCTTTGTTTTGTATACGGTCCCTCCTCGTTCTCTTCATGAAAACCAAGTGATGGATCAACAAGGCCAAGTGCCGGGTCCTGCACTTGGGTCACAACAACCCCGTGTGGTGTGACAGGCGTGGGGCAGAGTGGCTGGAAAGATGCCCAGCGGAAAAGGACCTGGGGGTGTTGGTCAACAGCAGCTGAGTATGAGCCAGCAGTGTGCCCAGGTGGCCAAGAAGGCCAACAGCATCCTGGCCTGTACCAGGAACAGTGTGGTGAGTAGGACTGGGGAAGCGATCGTCCCCTTGTACTCGGCACTGGTGAGCCCCCACCTCGAGGGCTGTGTCCAGTTTTGGGACCCTCACCACAAAAAAGACATTGGGGTGCTGGAGAGGGTCCAGAGAAGGGCAGTGGAGCCGGTGAGGGGTCTGGAGCAGGAGTCTTGTGAGGAGCGGCTGAGGGAGCTGGGGGTGTTCAGCCTGGAGAAGAGGAGGCTGAGGGGAGACCACCTCTCTCTACAGCTCCCCGAAAGGAGTGAAACGAGGGGAGGTCGGTCTCTTCTCTCAAGTAATAAGTGATAGGACAAGAGGAAACGGCCTCAAGTTGTGCCAGGGGAGGTTTAGGATGGATATTAGGAAAAATTTTTACACTGAAAGGGTTGTCAAGCATTGGAACAGGCTGCCCGGGGAAGTGATTGAGGCACCATCCCTGGGATATTTAAAAGACGGGTAGACACAGTGCTTAGAGATATGGTTTAGGGATGGTTTTTGTCAGAGTTAGGCTGATGGTTGGACTCGATGATCTGAAAGGTCCCTTCCAACCTGGGCGATTCTTTGATAATGAGGCTTTATACCCCTTATGACAACTTTCTTCCATTTCTACCTCTCTTTTTTTTTTTTATCACCCATTTTTCCAGCTAATTTATTTTTCTCCCTAAACATGCTTCTCTCATCTACCTGTTGCTCCTAGCCTGTAAGCACAGCCTGTGTCACAGGCATTTGGCCTCCACGTTTTTTTGCCAAAATCCCCTTATTTCTCTTGCTGACAGTGAGCATCTCTGGCGAGTTAATCTATTCCTCAGCGTTCTGTCTTCCAGCTCTGTCATTTCACCCAGGATTTACAGAGTTGAAAACTATCAATAAAATAAGAAAGTATTTTAGTGCTGCCTGTAAAAACAAACAAGCAAACAATCCCCCCGGCCCCGCACAGGTGATGGGCTTTTGGAACGAGCACACGATGGCTTTTCTCTGTATCTCATGTCTACGCTGCAAGTGCAGCGCCTCTTCAAGGGTAGGATATCATAGCCTCTTGCTAATGCGTTGATGACCCATTTTTATTTTGTATCGTGCTATTCAAAGACAAAGGAAGGTGAGACCATCTGAGGGAGCTTTCGTGATTAATTGGTCTGTGCTACCTGTCCCAGAATGCAGGCTGAAACTGGAACGCTCCGGCTCCCAAAGCTAAATTCACAGAAAGCAGCTGGGGGTTTTTCTAATAAGCGGCAGAAACGCGCACCTGCCACTTAATATGTGAATGATCTTTAAAATACCGGGTTGTTTCCACCAGATCAAAGCAACAATGGCTTTAGATACAGTCGTTTAAACCCATTTGCATCCTCTTCCCTGTTGTCTATCACAGCCGTAGAGAGGCACTCTTAGGAATGATGCATTCCTGGCATTATGTTCGTGTTTCAGCTTAAAGCCACTGGCGGTAGCTAATTTTCCATTCTTTTGCCTGTATCAGATCAGCTCTGATGCACTGTTCACTTGGCACGTTAATAATAACGGAGAATCAAACGTGCTACAGCGCTTGTGCCGTCACTGTGGTACTTGAGCAACTCGCCGTCAGGTGTGAGTCTGTTTTCCAATGTTTACGCAGGGAGAGAAGTCACATCGCCTGTACGGAAATTGCGAACAGAAGCGGACGGATACGCAAACGCTTCGATGCCCGCGTGACAAGTAACATTGAAAGCAGCAGGCCCCCTCGCAGGAGTCAAGCTAAGCATTCAGACGAGTAGTTATTTGAAAAAAATCAGAGTAGAACAACTACACTTTCAGCCCAGGCGCATGAAAATGCTTTGAACAGATGGGGAGGGGATCTCCCGAGCCGCATGCCAGCGCTTATAAAGCTCCACAGCCGAATGGAAGAATATCTCACTTAGAATAATGCTTAAAGGGAGACGGGACAAGAGGAGACACAGCCACAGCCAGGGAATAATTAACTGGGCCCTTTGAAATCTTTAAAAACACAGTTAGTAATTTGGTTGGAAAAGACTTTGGAATGACTTAATCTGCCCTCAAAAGGAGACTGTTTATTGATCCTTGTTTACGTGTTTGTTTTTGGGAAGGGTGGGTAAAGTAGGGATCTTGTTGGCGCTTTTAAGATGTATAAGAGACTTTTTTTAATTTCAGTTTTTGTTCCCTATAGAAGCCTTACAGCGCGTAACTTGTGGTTGTGCTCTGCTGGTGTCACAAGGTAGGGGCTTGTATTGGGTTGATTCAAGGCGCTGTAGGGAACAACTGCGGAAAGCCCCTGGCTTTGTCCTGCTGTTGTTGCTCTTCTGCCTGGGGAAAACTCCACCTCGAGTCTCAGCCGCCTTTGGCTTTCCAACGTGCTGGGTCACCGGCTTCACCTTCTTCCAAAGTCGTGATCTGTATGAGGGAGCTGCAGTAGCTGAGCAGGCTTTCACTTTGGGTCAGATTGCCTGATTTTGGTCAGTTCTTGCCTGGCGATGGGTGGCTGTCTCAACCCCGCCTCGGAGCGATGCCGTTTACGCTGTTCAGGTTTCACGGTGCGATGAAGCAATCGATATCTGTATACAACTGCTCTCGCTGAAGATGTGAAAGTGGAGAACCTTAATTATTTAATGTTGTAGAGCGTTCCAGGGATCTAACCTGGCGGTACAAAGCCTTTTCTTACTTCGGATGTTTCTTGTGTTCAAATGGATGGAATATCCAGGAGAGCATAAGGGCTCTCCTAATTATTGACACCTCTGGCTAATTCTATTGATGGGCAAATATACCACTTCCATACGCTGCCCAGGCACCCGGTATCAACGGCAATATCGTTACGAATAGGATGTCTGCTTCAAGAGCGGCTTGTTTCTATTTAGCAGCTGTCACAGGTAGTCGCGAGTAGCTGTATTAGCTGTCACCCGTTGGACGGGCAGCAAATTTGTTTTCTAAGAAGCAGGGAGGTTTCATTATTCTCTGTCTGGTAATCGTTCCGAACGGGAAACGTGGCATCTTACATTTCGTATTAATGCCCCAGCAGCTTCCTGAAGGCTCCCTCCCCACCGCTGCCTGCTTGGCTCGTGGCAGCCTGGGAAGGAAGGTGTTTTAGGCATTGGGGAGGATAGACTTTATAAAGGTTGTATGTATATGACGTTATATATATATATATATATATATATATATAGTAGAAAAGATAAATATGCAATATATATGGCATTTAAGTAACTGCAGGCTGTTGAAAGCTGTGTTGTCGTGTACAGAAAATAGACACTTGAAATAGTGAAAAGGCTATAGCCTAATTTAAAGTCATACCATTAAGACAGAAGTGGTGACTCCACCACTCCACCATGACTCCAGTGAACACCGTCGTGAGCACAGATCGTACACAACGATGTACTTGTACGCGGGCTTCGGCTCTTGTCAGACCCTGAGGAAATCCAATCTGTTACAGCCGTTCTAGAGACTTCTGTGCCAGTGCGCATAAATTCACTTTATCTCGTGCTGATGGCTGACATTTAGCACTCTTGGGGCACTACAAATATCAAAGGTGCAGCCAATATTTGACACGTTCTCTTACAGAGCTAAGCCAACCCAAGCCCTGTCTTCTGGCACAGTACTACGACCCAGCCGCGTGGGTATTACAACCAAGGATAGCGCGTAGCTCCGTATTTCTGGGTTACCATAAAATGATCTATTACGCCCTGCAATCTACCGCCAGACGATCTGGGACAACGAGGCACATAACATCATTTTGATATTTTGAGAAACGGGGACAAAAGAATTAGAACATTCTTGTTGGCTGCCTTAAAAATTTCTTCATGCCAGCGAGTAAAAATTTTACAGTAGGGAAAAATCCCTAACCTTTTCAACTGCAACTTTTTTTTAAAGAAAAAAGGCACTTTGTTGAAATCTTTAGCAGTAAATGCAGCTGTTTAAGAAATAAATTGAAAAAAGGTATTCTGAGTCTTCTAGCAATAAAGCCATATGATTGCATTTCCCTCACCGGTATAATTTACTGCCAAGACGATGCCGATGAAATTTAAATAAAATTTTAAATTGTATACAGCGATAACAGGAATTTAGTGTCTGTTTTAGTGGTGATGCATATCCCAGCTTTCTAACACAAATTTAATTATAGAACCTGAAATCACTGTTGCTGGATCTAACACGTTTGTAAAACTTTATGAACAAGTACAATTCAGCTTGATTTGATAAATGACTTGATGTCCTTTGCATCAAACTTTGAATTATAGAAATAATACTTCTTGGGAATTATTTTTATTCTGCTGCTTTTGGATTTAATCCACTTTTTTGTTATTAACTTTTACCAAATGTAAAACTTTATAAGCTGCATGCAAACAAAATATTCAATGCAGACCTAAGTTGTCTTCGAAGTACGATTTAAAAAGAAACCGTTGCTTAAAAATAGCCAGAAAACTGATTCCGAGAAGTGAAAACATGTGAGGACAACAATTGTACTGTAATTGCTTCAGAGGAGCGGATCGAGCATCCCCGACCTGGGAAAGTTCATGAAACGGTGTCCCAAAATTCAGGCTTACACTGGGGAGCAAGTTCAGCTGGTGTTTACCTTGTTGACATCTGATTGTAAAGGATTGCTTGGGGCTGCCGAGCTGTCACCAGCAGAAGGAGGGAGGTGACTGTCCCCCTGTACTCAGCACTGGGGAGGCCACCCCTTGAGTACTGTGTCCAGTTCTGGGCACCTCAATACGAGCGAGATCTCGAGGTGCTGGAGCGAGCGCAGAGGAGGGCAACGAAGCTGGTGAAGGGCCCGGAGAACAAATCCTATGAGGAGCGATTGAAGGAGCTGGGACTGTTTAGTTTGAGGAAGAGGAGGCTGAGGGGAGACCTCATCGCTCTCTACAACTACTTGAAAGGCCATTGTAGAGAGGTTGGTGATGGTCTCTTCTCACAGGTAATTAGTGATAGAACAAGAGGGAATGGGTTCAAGTTGCAGCAGGGGAGGTTTAGGCTGGACGTTAGGAAAAAATTCTTCCCAGAAAGAGTGGTCAGACACTGGAATAGGCTGCCCAGGGAGGTGGTGGAGTCACCATCCCTGGAGGTGTTTAAGACTCGTTTAGATGTGGTGTTGGGGGATGTGGTGTAGGGGAGAACTTTGTAGAGTGGAGTTGATGGTTGGACTCGATGATCCCAAGGGTCTTTTCCAACCTAAATGATTCTATGATGAAGACAAGTCCCACATGGAAACCCCAAACCTCCTTTGTCTGTTCCCAGACTGTAGTATGAGTTTGGTGGTCAATTTATTATATAAACCCTCAGTAAATGGATGCTGCCTGCTGTGAAACGCGGAGTATCCTGTGTTGATGACGAAGGAAAACACCGAGACAGAGATTATAACTAGGATGAGGCTTTATTATAACTGCAAGTTAAGTGACCTCGGTGATGAAGGAGCATAGATGTGTGTCCCGTTCTTATCAGGTGATTAACACTGACTCTAAAAACCACAGCTGGTGTGAACCAGACTCTTCCAGACCCTTAAAGGACCTGTCACCTGTACAAAATGCACGCCATAGGAAGTAAAAATTCAATTATACTGCATTTACCTTTCTTACCGTGAACCATAGCACCCTTTTTTCCCTGGGATTTTGAGTGAAGACCTCCACAGAAAAGCTCAGCTCATCTGCCTTTCACTGTGGGATCAAGGTAACAATGAGCTACTTTACTGCTGCCGTATTATTTGAGACCCAGCGTTGACCATCCCCATAAATTCTCTCAATTAAAAGCTGTATCTTCCACTTGGGATAAAATAGGTTTTCAAGATGTTACCAACATAATTTTATAAAGGAATATGTATAACTAAGGAAAATTTTCCAGAAAGCAAGATTAAATTGGCTAAAATGAGCCAGGGAGTATTTTTAATTGTCTGAACATTGTCATATTTCACTTGTGCAGCAGATAATAAACTGAAAATTATTCTGAAAGTCCAACTGTGAGTATTTCGGTATCTTGTCAGATGTTTATCTATAACATGAGTTTTAATGTGAACTGCAAGTTGTCTTTAAAATGTGATTTTAGACAGACCCGTAAAAGAGCACAAGCAAGAAACTTCCCCGGCTTTAATGGAGCAATATATGGTTGATTTGGCTCCCTGCTGATGCAGAGATACTTGCTTGGATGCAGATTCAAGCAGGGAATTGGTAGGAAAGTTGAATAGCGAGAAGCCAACGAGGGCATTAAATACCCTGAGTGTGTCACAGTGGGCTCAGCAGAGTTTCTTCGTTGCGTATGGCAAGTCTTGGATTTTGCAAATGGAGACAGACTGCCGGTGTGTGCGTGCTTAGCGTTACCTTGTTCTCTGCTCCGCAGGTGTACATCACGCTTTGCAGGAAATTCAAGAAGACAACAATCTTAAAATAGCACAGGAAAACAAAAAGGAAAGGTGAGAAGGAACTCTTCTTTGTTCTCGTGCTCCCTGGAAATGCATGGGCCCGCAGGGGCGAATGCCGCGCGCCATCCGGAGGAATGGGCTCTTCTTGCTAAGAGTCGTGAGTAAAGTTGGTTCCAGATTTCCTTTCTTCACTACCTCCCTTGCAGATTCCAGCTGGAGATTTCAAGGGTAAGTCAATCACTTAAAATCCTTAGGCTCAATCTCAAAAGCAATGATGAGTATTTATTTTTTTTTTTTTCTAATGGCTAAATTAGTTTTATCTTCTATATCCCTGGAATAAGTTAAAGCACACTTTCAAGCTGTTCACAACTATCTGCAATGGGTAACAAAAAAAAAAAAAAAGATTAAGAAAAGAGTGAAAAAACACAATCAAACCAAAAAAAAGAATGTTTCTAGTCTGAAACTCAGAAAATTTAAGTAGATACCTATTTTTTTAGGTTAGTTAAGTGATGGAGCAAAATCACGTACTTTCAAAGAACATAATTTCTCCCTGGTGAATTTTCTTGCTCCTTTAATTCACAGAATAGCTCTGAAGTAGATTATTTTTTCAAGATGAGGACTATTCATGTTATGACTGACCATGAATATTCAAAATTTGAGCTATTATTTGAACGTATCTGGCCAGATACATTGTATGTAATCCCTGCTTCTTTATTGGAGAAAAACAGAGGAATTCTTTGTTCAGGTATTTGCATCGACACATTTTCCCATTTGTTTTTAAGCAATATTCATACCTTTGACTTTTAAATGATTATTTTTTTTCAGAGCATTGGTTTATGAGAAGTTGATTGCTCAGATCTTTCCACAAAACACACTCCGTGACGTGACTGAGGCCAGCCTGTCTTAATTTGAAAACAACAATATTCCTGATAGATTTTTTTTCTATACTTTATGCCTAACTTTTATGAAATGTATTGTTTTATGCACATGTGGCTGTGAACCATTCGACTGCAAAAGCTGCTCAGCAAAACCACTTGTGCTGGTGTCTCGGTCCCATTGCTTCTCGAGGCAGCTCGTTACAGTGCTTACTGGTAACGGCATGACTCTTATTATTAAATATTCAGGAAATTTTTACCGAATCACTGTTTTTCAGCTGTGATCATGACATAGGTTGACCCCGAGTTGGAAATAATATTCCCCTGAAGGATTATTGCGTGTTGAACTTAGAGAGCAGGTTTGTAAATCACACAAATATGGTTGATAACTTTATAGTATCTCGTTTACCTTGTAAACTAATTCATAGAATCATTTATGTTGGAAAAGACCTTCAAGATCATCGAGTCCAACCATTAACCTAACACTGCCAAGTGCACCACTAAACCATGTCCCTAAGAATCACGACTACACGTCTTTTAAATACCTCCGGGGATGGTGACTCAACCCCTTCTCTGGGCAACCTCTTCCAGTACCTGACAACCCTTTTGGTGAAGAAACTCGTTAACACCATGCAAGACGGTAGCTGATGCATGCCTAGGAGAAAAACAGAAGTAAGACGTTCAGTGCCCCATGACAATCTGGCAGAGACTTTCTGCCCACTTTAGGCCTTTCAAGATAAGGAAAACCCTAAAAAATGAAGCTTGGGCTCCATGCGTCCATGTATGTGTGTCTAGTGGTGGCTTTACAGAGGTGGAGGCTACTCTTCAGTCAGATATTATGGACATGTGGTGAGAAGAAGCAGCTGTAAGTCATTCATCTGCTCTGATTAAGTTTAATATTAGGCTACCTCACCTTCTCCAAAGGATATGTGGAGAAAGCTACTGGGCGAGACCTGTGTGGAGCATCTCAGTGGTGCTCTCAGTACGGGTGCTCAGAGGGACTGTCGGGAGTTTCTCGCTCTGCATTTGCACGTTTGCACTGCGTAGTTGAAATTCATAATCAGAGCTCATGATTGTGTTGGTTGCTCGTGTTTGGTATTTTTTTAATATTGATTTTCTTCTTAAATATTGAGGATTCACAGCTACTTTTTATTTCAGTAGCTGTTTCGGGGCTATTTTGTTTTTCCCAGCTGTCGAGCTGTTCCTTGTAATGCATGTCTCACTACCACAATGTCAGATTTCATGTCGAGGGAGGGAAAAACCTGATGAGGGTGACAGCCTGTTTGCTCTTCCCCAGTTAGGGACAAGGCTGCAGTTTCAGCTTGGGTGAGCTGATAAGGAGCAATGCGTGGACTCAGAAGGTGAAATGGCACTGGAAATCACCTGGCACTTCATTAGTCACACTTGGATTAATTCATACGGTGCCATCTGAATTTCCCACCCTCTCTTCAGGCAGGTGCTTGTTTTTCCTCCCTTAACGGCCATTGCCTTCAGCAGGAGGGGACGCCTTTCTGCTGTCCCCTAAAACCTCTTTGATTTTGATAAGTTGACTTCCCTCTGCGTCTCCTGACATTGGCAGGGAAGAATCATAGAATCAGAGAATGGTTTGGGTTGGAAGGGACCTTAAAGATCACCCAGTGCCACCCCCTGCCCTGGGCAGGGACACCTCCCACCAGCCCAGGTTGCTCCAAGCCCCGTCCAACCTGGCCTTGAACCCCTCCAGGGATGGGGCAGCCACAGCTTCTCTGGGCAACCTGGGCCAGGGGCTCACCACCCTCACAGCAAACAATTTCTTCCTAATATCTAACATAAATCTCTCCTCTTTCAGTTTAAAACCATTACCCCTCATCCTATTGCAACACTCCCTGATCCAGAGTCCCTCCTCAGCTTTTCTGTAGGCCTCCTTTAGGTACTGGAAGGCTGCTATAAGGTCTCCCCGGAGCCTTCTCTTCTCCAGGCTGAACCCCCCCAGCTCTCTCAGCCTGTCCTCCCAGCAGAGGGGCTCCAGCCCTCCCAGCATCTCCATGGCCTCCTCTGGACATGTTCCAACAGGTCTGTGTCCTTCCTGTGCTGAGGATCTTGTAGATCAGCACAATTTGCTGGTGATGGCACATCTGTCTGCCTCCTGTATTCGTACCAACGAGCGCTGGGAAAATCAAGTCTCATTTTCCGTATCCCATCAGCAAATAATAAGGCACCCCAATATTATGCAGACAGAACGACCTCAGAGCACCAGGAATTTAGATGAAGAGTCTACAGCAGAAGGCAGTTTATAAAATGCATACATTTTTTGGTACTGCAGGTTGCTCTGCATTGTAGTGATCCACCCGTGTCTCCTTGATCCCTGGAGAGCAGAGTCGGGGTGGTGTACAGCCACGCTGGCTGGGCTTCGTCCAGTCCTGTGCTCACCACGCACCAGGGAGATGCAGATATGGGGCTTGTGGTCTTCTCTGCACTCAAGAGAAGCTGTCTCTGCAGCTCTCCCCGCGGTTCCCTTGCTACAACAGGTCTAGCGGGGGGCTGAGGCACCCCAAAACGTAATTGAGCTTTTGGAGTTGCAGAGGAAAAAATACAGAATATTACTATAAGTAGCACACGATCATCGGTGTGATTCAAAAGGTGGAGAGGACAACAAAGTTGTTAGAAGCTGAATAAGACCAAGCACACTGACACAGCTTGTGCGGTTTGTTAGAAGCCAAGTAAAGACGTTGATCTCAAGCAGCTCAATGTAAAATGATCCCATGCCCAAGTTGGGACCATTTTCTTCCTTAGGTGACCGAGTGCATTCCTAAAGGGAAAGAAAGCAGTCTGCTGATCCGTTGTCAGTTCTAGTATAGCAAATATGTATAAGGGAATGATGATTTTTTTTTTTTCAGAGAGCGATAAAAATTGTATGAGACTGCAAGGAGTTTATGTATGTTTTATGGCAGGAGCAACCATGAGAGTAAAACTACATTGTTTTCCTCTTTCGCGCTTCCTTTCTGCTTTCAGACCACATTCCCTGTGAAGTGAAGCAAAAGGTTCTTTAGTTTCGGCAAATGTCTCTGAAAAAAAGTAGTAGTAAAAAAAAATCAGCAGTACAATTATGTATTTATGCAGGGGCATTAAGCAGAATGTAAACGATATAAATCAAACAGTGTTGCCAAGCAGGAGGTTATGTATGTTAATGCAGCACGTTTCCCATTCATAGCCCCTAATGAAGCGGGAAAGTCAGGGTACGATGTTTTTGATGTAATTCACTGAAGTCGAAGGCTGGGGTTTCCCAGGTCTAACTCCACTGGTGCGTTCCACCACTGACTCACGCCATCTTGTTTCCAGGACAATGGGATTCTCAGCCATGTACAGCTATGTTCTGAAAATGCTCAGGGACAAGCACATAGATGGTATAAAATGCTTTAAATGAAGTTGTGCTTGTTACATGTCATTGCCATTGTGTACGAGTGGTAGAAAAGCAAAAAGCTGGATCCCTGTGAACATGTTGGTTGTGTGTGTGTGGTTGGTTCTGGTCTTTATTAGAAACATTGCTAGGGAGGACCAACAGGTTTGGTTTTTTTTTTTTTTTTTAAAGCAATAATAAAATTTGCCAAATGTTGGGGCCTGCCTGTCCTTCGTGCGTGTGTTGTCTGTAGGTAGATGTTGGACTGAAACAGATCTCTCAGATCAGAAAATGGAGGATGTTGCTATTAAGTGTAGCCACATTTTGAGGGCAGGTAATTTTCCGGTTCCCAGTAATTGTGGAAGGCTGGTAGGCTTCTGGTGCCTGGAAATCTTCTGCCAACGGACATTGTGGTGTTGTCTGAAGCACAGGTTGACTCCTGTCCTCCCTGAAGTTAGAGTCAATTTATTGCCTTTGAAAGTCATAGGAAAAGATAACCAAGAGTCAGAAGTGGAAGAACGTGCGATGGTGTAAAAGGGGTACTCGTTAAGAACAAGCTGCCTTCTGACTCTGGGGAAAGAAAAGAAAAAAGATGGGATTTTTGGTAAAACAGACAAACAGAAATCCCGCAAAGAATTGGCGGCACCGTTGACTCAAAGGATTTACGTTATGTAAATCTATTCCCGTGGGAGGCTATAAATGTTGCGGTGCTCTAAATTAGCTGAGGATGATGACGTCCTCTAAATTAGGTGAGGATCGGTTTGTCCTCAGACAGCCTTCTGACTGTGAAGGAATGTATTTCCTATCATTACAGTAATCTGCTCCGGAAAATTAAAAACTAAACTAAACTTCCCTATCCCTGAAACAAACACTGTAATCACTTACCTTGTCTTTAATATTCTGGTAGTTAAATTCAGTTTAAATACTAATTAGCACTTAATTAATTAATATTAGCATTTTCCATCGAAGATTTAAAATGAAAAATCTAAAAATATCATAATGGAAAGATGTTTTTATGAAGGAAGGGTATTTTGCGTCTAATGAAGAATACAACTTCCACCACTTTTAACTAAGGAAAAGGCATCTTTTTCCACTCAGAAATACTGTTTTCACTGGAGTCTAGTTAGAAAAATACACACTGAAAGAAAGTCTTGTTGTGCTTATTATAATTTTGCTTTCAGCATCTGAAAATACTTTAAAGGCAAGATCGCAGTCTGGTTGGTTATTTTAGGCGCGGCTTAGCTTTCTTCCCTGTTGAGTGAAGCATTTGAAGACATGTTTATCTTTAAGAATTTGCTTAAATGCAGTTGTTACTCGGTACACGCATAAACGCTTTGCTGAATAGGGATAGATCGCTACAGCAGGCTCTGCGTGAACTAAGAATCCAGTGGATAAAGGGATGCTTGTGGGTACGCTGTGCTAAATTTTAGAGCAGTTGAGATCCCCACTACACTGAGCACCATGCATGCGTCTTAATCATGGCAGCTAAAATTATAATCTCCGTTTTTCTTATCTGGAAATTATAGCGCAGGGGGAGGCAGCGATTTGCTCGTGGCGTATCTGGTGAGTGGGATGTGATTGTTTGTCAAACCACAGCCAAAGGCGGGTAAGCGGGGCTTTTCAGTAACAACGTCAATCCCATTCTCACAAGGGGAATATTTCCTTTTTGATTTTAAATTTCCATCTGATATTAATGAGCGCTATGTCTGGGTCTCGAGGAAAGAGTAGGAGCCAAGACAGTCTGGTTCTGCGAAGTGGCTACTCCATAACGAAACTTCCTATGTTTGTGAGTTAATGGGCCAAACCATTAGTCGGCCCTCCCGCTGACTTCACTGGTGAACCCGGCCCGTTATTCCAACGTCTTACTGGCTGGACATGTTCCTGCTTGACTGTTACATGGCTGAAATGGGCTGGCGAGCACGATTAGATGGAGTGCGTGCACAGAGGCCCACGACAGAGACCAGCGTGGCTCATTATGACCGACTGAGGGTGAAAATGAAAACGTCTTGCTGTGTAATGGGCTGTTCTAATTGAGGTCTTGTCCAAAATACATGTAAAAAAGGACAAATTCTTTAAATTAGCTTTCCAAAGTCATGTTTTGTTTAGATTTTGTTTTTTTTATTTAACTTCAGCTGAGATGTAGAATGTATCATTTTCCCTAATCAATGAGTAATCCTGAAAAGGCGGGGAAATACTCTACGAACGTATTTCAAAAACATTTCTAGCTTTCCCATTTCCATAATATTAAACTGAAGAGTTGCAAAGGGAAACTGCTACAACATAATGTTTTTCTGCAAGTCAGTGCCAAATTCTCTGAAAAACTCAGCCTTTGCAGTTTGCAGCGGTTGATCGTGATCATCATCTTCTGTGACAAAACCGAGGAAAAAAAGTCCATAAAATAACGGCATGCCCATTTTTCTTAGACTAGTTCAAGTCTAAGACTAGTTCAAGGAGTTGGATGATACTTTGAACATGTGTGGTACTGAATTTCTGCTCTTGATGTCTTGGTAATTTCATGTTCATCTTACCTTGGCCAATTCATACGTGGAAAATACTGTGGGTTTTTTTTTCATTTTTTGCTCAATAACTTCTCACTCTCCAAAACGTTCTCTCCTTTTATGGGCACTTTCTGGTAGCTCTAATGGAGTCCAGGACTCTGGGGACTGCCCATTACTGCATTCTTATCAAGCAATAACAAAGTGGGTACAGAAAATGTGGTCACAGACAGCTGGCCTTGTTATCTTCTTTCAGACAAGATCCAAGGAACAGACCTTGAGGCACATCATCTATTAAAATGGGTTGTGAGCCATAATTTTGAAGTTTTTTGCATTTCTTTGTTATTTATTGTTTTATAAGCTTTATGGCCATCAGCAAGATTGTTAAAACATCCTGGGTTATAGAAAGAGACCTGGTGGACAACAGGATGCCCATGAGCCAGCAGTGTGCCCTTGTGGCCAAGAAGGCCAACGGCATCCTGGGGGGCATCAAGAAGAGTGTGGCCAGCAGGTGGAGGGAGGTCATCCTCCCCCTCTGCTCTGCCCTGGGGAGGGCACATCTGGAGTACTGTGTCCAGTTCTGGGCTCCCCGGGTCAAGAGGGACAGGGAACTGCTGGAGAGGGGACAGCAAAGGGCTACCGAGATGATTAGGGGACTGGAACACCTCTCTGATGAAGAGAAAGGCTGAGGGATTTGGGTCTCTTCAGTCTGGAAAAAAGACAGTTGAGGGGGGACCTTATCAATGCTTATAAATGCTGAAAGGGGGGGTGTCAGGAGGATGGGGCCAGGCTGTTTTCGGTGGTGCCGAGGGACAGGACAAGGGGGAACGGGCACAAACTTGACCATAGGAAGTTCCATCTCAACATGAGGATGAACTTCTTTGCTGTGAGGGTGGCAGAGCCCTGGCACAGGCTGCCCAGAGAGGTGGGGGAGTCTTGTCACGTCCCACTCCCAGGAAAGAGCCAGGGTAAGTGACTTCAGATTTGTAAATTACCAACGGCGCGGACTAAGGTGAGATAAATCTCGAGGTCCATAGAGAAACATTTATTAGCTTCCCAAAATGGTTAGTATAGGTCTTAACAAGTCCACGATAATTGGTTAGGTATATAAATAATTATGGCAAATGGTGAGGCATGCGTAGGACAACTTATGGCAAGTGGTACTTAAGGTTGTACTTAAGGTCATTTCTTAACAACTCTAACTGTTACTTAACAATTCTAAGAGAAAAGAGAAACTGAGGGATAGAGAAAGGAAAAGACAGAGAAAAAGACAGAGATAAAGAAAGAGATCACCGGTCCTGATTCCAGCGTCTTTTTCAGGGAATATTCCCACGCATAATCTTCTTTCTTGGGAAGAATCTTCCCAGGCAGGGTCATCTTCTTCTGTTTCTTCTTTGTTCCCCTGCCTGGGAGCACTTACTTTCCCCTTTTATGTTTGCTAATTAGCACGGTCCACCCCTCTTGTCGAGGACAGCCTCATCTCAGGTTTCTGCCTTCTCCCAGGTGACGTGTAGCATGATTTGGGTGGAGAGACAAGTGCCATAGTCATACGTATTTAGCATGATCTCTATAATCCTCATTAGCATATGCAGGGGTGTGCGCTTGCATATGCATTTCGCGGATAATGAAGCAAAGGTCACTTATTGGACACAATGGCCTCGAGACCTGAGAACTAGCGAGCTCACCACACGAGTGGCAGAACTATCCTGTCTTCACAAGACAGTTGTCCCACACTTTCAGGCGCCAGAAGCGTTAGGTTTATCAGTTCTTTGAAGGCCAGGCCTGCATTATTTTTTTCCTTGCGAGCGTTTGAGGCATTGAAGGCTTGGAGGGTCTCCTGCCCCTCGGCAGGGAATTTACAGTCCGTCTCTTACAAGTCTCCGTCTCTGGAGACATTCAAACCCGCCTGGAGGCGTTCCTGTGCCACCTGCTCTGGGTGACCCTGCTCTGGCAGGGGGCTGGAGGGGATGATCTCCAGAGGGCCCTTCTGACCCCTGTCATTTTATGATTCTGTCATTATGCTGGAAGACTACATACCCAAGAAATACCGAAGTATATCCAAAAATATCCAAATGGCTGTCATCACTGAAAAAGTTTTCAGAAAGTTAGGACCAAACAGCTGTTTACTGTTTTGTGTTTTTTTTTTTTTTTTTAAATATAGTTATGATAGAAGTAAATCCCTCTTTGGAACTGTAAAATAAACATTAAGAGGTCAGTTGATTTATATTTTACCCTTCTGTAAATGTTCTTATACAGCTCCATTAATTCACTATATTTTGGGATGAGAGCTATAGCAGTCCCCATCGTAACCTTAGTTTTAGCATCGTCTGTCCTTCCAGCCTCCTCTAAGACTTTTTTTGCCCCGCAAACAAGTACCTAGTGTCAGCATTTTGCATACCATAATTTATCTTAGTAAAACTTCATTTTGTTTCTAACTGTATGAGTTTATAACTTTGAGTTCGATTTTTAATTTTTGAAGAGACGAACAATAACATAATTTTACTGAAATCTGGCAAAACTGTCATGGACTTTGCAGAAACCAATATACTATCAAATGCATGTGTGTATGGAAATAGAAGACTGTCTGAATTGATCTCCTACTGAGCTGTGTTTCAGATAACAGCTCTGACTTGGAAACACAGATAGGGGAAGGGAAAAGAGCTGTAAGAGCTGAGAAATCTAGCAGAAAATAATCCCTTCCCTGTTTTGGAAATGTTACTGTTAACAAGTCCTACGGAAACTATGACTTCTTTCAGGCTTCTGCCTTCTCTTCACCAAAATCCAGCTCTTCCTACACACAGTGAATGGATTTAGGACCTAGTGTTGCATTCAAAGCTGTTGCAGTGAATCATTATACTCAAAAACACTACAACTTTGTGCTGGCTCCAAGGATTTGTTCACATATAATAAACGGCAGCCAAAGGTATCCTAGAAAGAGCCTTGGGAGGATGCCTCTGTAAATACCGTAATAAGTTTTCAAAATGTATTTGGTTAGCATCGTTGTTATTGCTTTACAGTACGTGGACTTTCACCTTGAGGTAAAAAAGAGAAATATTCACTATAGAGAACTAAACAAAGCCCATGGGTCCACGGAGGAGTCACTGAAGTTGATACAAATCCACACTACAGCCGGTTGCGGCGTCAAACTTTTGTTCGCTACGACCGATGCCTTCAACTTCTGTTAAACCCCTCACACGCGCAGACAGATGCCGGAGCTGGCAATGTCTGCGTTTCCGTTTCATGGCTCAGAAACCCAGCTGATATTAGCAGAAGCAACACGCTCTACGGGGCCTGAAAATTTATGCTTGAACTTTGCTTGTTTCAGGCACAACTCGCTTGTAAATAATAAATGAAATAAGTCATTCCACTTCGGTATTTCTACTGTTGAATCTATAGAAAACATTGACAAAGTTGGTTTTGCAAGATTGCTCATTTTAAACCGTTTGGAGTCGTCCTAGGAGCCTAAGCGTCATGGAAAAGACAGTTATTAGCAGTTTCTTGGTTTGACTTCTTGAACTCCTAAATCTTTTAGTTTCTCACTGTCTACAATTCAGGTTTTGTTCTTCTACCGCGTTGTCTCAGGTGTTTTCCTGGAAACATGAATCAAGCTGAAATTGTGTAGCTGTTGCACACAATCCGAGAGTTTTGCAATGTAGACCTTCTGACACCTCCATGTTATCTGCCAGTATTTATGGGACTGGCAGATATGTACAAGTTATGTTATGTACAAGTAACTGTATTTGCAGGAAATGCATCACCCACCAGTGAAATAGCAATCTTTTTCAGCTGTTTCGTACACGGAGATCTATTTCAACACCAAGTGATCATTCTCTTTCTTTACATTACCTCGGTAAACAAGTTATTACACGTTCAGTTGTCTTAAACTGTTGCTGGAGTCAAGAGCTGGACGAGGTTGTCAGGGTGTCTCCAGGAGATGGTCAGTGACATTTTGAAGCTGGCAGGTGTGGGAGCTGAATTTCAGAGGGTAGTGAGCTTTCTGAACAGCTGCAGCTTTGCTCTTTTTGACTGCCTTCTACTTGCTTGGATAACTGTACTTTCTATGAAACTAAGTAAAGCAATGGTGAAGGAAATTAGATGGAATGACTATAAAAATAAGTGAAGGAGAAAGAGGACGTACGTGACTTTAGTGTAACTTATCTTTGACACGCCGGTCTGTTATTTTTCACTGATGTAAAGGTTAAATCCATTAACTGGTGGTCTTCCAGTGAGGACGGAGAGCTGACAAGGCATGAAGGGCTCGGGCCAGCGAAACCACAAAGTACTTGATCTTTGAATGTATGACTTTTATTGTCAGCAGCAAAAATGACTTGACTTTCATATGTTCCCTCTACGTGTGAGGAAATGAACATAAATTAATAGCTACAGTAATTTCCTCTGGGTAAATCTATCTAAACGATCTTAAATATTAGAATGCTGAAAGGCTAATGGCTTGAATATGACACGATGAACACCTACAGCTGTTTGTGAAGCCAAAGGGAGGTCTGGGTGCTCGCTGTCTTCGAAAATCACACCACCAACAATGTCTTTATACAGAGAATCCCCTTGGTTTCAGTAAAATTTACATAACCTTGCAGCACTGTAACAGTCTCATATACCAATACTATATCCGAGTTTCTAAAAATTACAGGGCTTGGAAATGATTGCCTTGTTTACCTTCCAAGAGATGTTAGACTATGGATGGAGTGTTTTTATCCCCAACTGTTGAATGCATCAGTGTTTTGCGTTTATTCTGAAGAGTCAAACAGTATGTAAACCTAAAGAGTAAATTTTAGGAAATGAACAGCTGATTTGTTTTTTGCAATTCACGTGCATGAACTCCCCTTGCTAGAGTTATCGCTCAGCAGTAAAACAAATTAAAATGTTCATGTCAAAGTGATTATAATTTTTGTGTGTCACGAGGTATTTGTACATCCGTTACACAGGATGGCTATATTTTTATTTTGTATTTATTTTAGTTTTTGTCTGGGAGGAAAATGATTTCTTGTCGATACTGCCATGCTATTGGGTACAAGAATATGCATTTGAGGGAAATAATTTTTTTTTAAGACTTAAAGATTTGCCTACACTGTATTTGTCCATTAGGACTCTGTGCTTGTGTGTTGTAACAGTCCGAACCTGACTCAAAATACAGCTCTCGTGTATTTTCTCAGCTTCTCGGAGGTTAACTGTACCAACGATTCACTCAAGATACAGTCAAATAATCAAAGTGACCAAGTTAGCAAATTTTAGGAAACCGCTGCCCAGTAATGGTTATGTACATACATCCGGTCCTCCCTAACAACAAATAAAATAGATTAGCCATAAAGATCCAATGAGCTTATTTTAACACATGGCTGTTTACATTTGAGTTTACCTGCCCCCTCAGCTGAGATGTGTAACCATGTGCAAATTCCTCCACCGTTGCAATGAGAAGTAAAATGGCTTCCTTTGGACTACTAACTCTTGTACTCAGCAGACAGCACTCTCGTTCAGTGACGTGCTACTGTCTACTGTGGTCTGCAATGTCGATTCAAAGGAAGGAGTGATTGTGCCAAGCTTGCAAAGCAACAAAACCAAACAAAACAAAGAAAAGAGAGGAAAAAACTTATGTGTGTTTTCCTCTCCTTTCTGTTTGCCCTGGCTGTCTGTAATGTGTCCGACACCAGCCAGTATTCATATATATTTCAGTTTTTAAAATTGATTTACAGTTTGCAAGAGACTAAGAAGCAATAAAATCTAAGCTTACCTAACACCTGGTAGCATTAACTACAATTCAGAAGCTTCAGACTAATATAAGAGGAAACATAATTTGGATTTAGCAAGAAGCAGGATTCATGAATTCTCCATCCACTGTGACTAACTCGTACCTTTGTAAAAGTTTCTTGATCTCTATTTTTACCTTGAAAGACCCACATGGAAAATGAACTTTCACGGGAATGCATTGAAGGTATTTATGAACTTTGAAAATTCTATGTCAATAAAAACAAGTAGTCAATGATTGGTAAAGACATTTAAATGTTAAGTCTAAAGAAACTGATTTATTTGCTTTTCTGTATAAAAGCTTGCTTAATTCTCCTTGAGCTGCTGGTTAGTGGATGCTGAATAGAATCTGCCTAATAAAAGAGCATCTCTTCCCCTTCTTGAGCAACCACCTCATTTGGCTGAGACAATCTGGATAGAGTGTACGTTTAGCTTGACAGCAGAAAGTCTTCCTCGTTTTGACAAACTTTGTCTTTTAACAACAAACTTCAACAGACTCCTGTTTTTAAAGACATGGGGTCTGTGTGGTCCCTAGTTTGAATGATTAAACTCCGTAAAAATCTGCTTGTGTAACTTTCAAGCAAGCGCCAACCTTAATAAATGGATATTTACGGCTCTAAGTGGTTAAATGTGGCATATTCCTGATCCAGAGGAATAAGTTTTGAGACAGAAAATCATAACATGAAAAAATGTTAGTAAATATTCCTATTGGCATGAAAAGGAGAACATCTGCTAAAGTCACGAATGGTTTGTTGCCTGAGCTAGCAGCAGGACAGCCTACAGCTGATTAGCTATGGCTTGGTAAGAGAACGGGAGTGCAATGAATAGAAATGTTTGTCATTTGAAGTTGCTTAAAATCACCCTAAAAGCATTAAAAAAATGACACTTCACCTTTTAAATCGTTTCCTTGGTATCTTCCGAAACTGCTGTAATGACTGCGTAACTATTAGTACAGCTCCAAACTGAGTTGTATGTGTATGAAATGTCCTGATTTGATTTTGTCTTCACTAAAGTATTTAAGGAAGCATTTGTCCGTTCCTACCTAGAAATGCACAAAAGCACGTGCAAAACACCAAGCAGATCTTCCAAAATCAAGTTTAAACATATATTTACGGTTGTGGGTCTGGTCTTGAGCTGTGATGCCAGTCTGAACTTTGGACCACAGGCTCCAAACAGTTCTTGCCCACTTTTTTCCTAAACTCACTTTGTGCATGGATATCTCTGATTTAAAACAGATCCGGCAATTTGAACACCTTTGAATCTCAAATATCCTACAGTTAGGTTTGATGTAAGGGTGAGGCAATTATGGATGCCATCACAATTAGCCTTGGATGTCTGTTATGTTAATTCTTAAAGATAGATGTGCTAATGCGTGGAAACAGAAATAACCTCCAATATGTTTTTTGCTGTTTTTCTTGATTCCCTGCAGTCTAATTTGGAGGAGGAGTTTTGCCTGTGAGAGCTACCGTGATAAATTGACCATTGACTTAAGGAAGAAATTTTTTACGATGAAGCGTGGTAAGACACTGGCCCAGGTTGGCCAGAGAGGTGGTAGATGCCCCATCCCTGGAAACATTCAAGGTCAGGTTGGATGAGGCTCTGAGCAACCTGATCTAGTTGAAGATGTCCCTGCCTGTGGCAGGGCGTTGGACTAGATGGCCTTTAAATGTCCCTTCCAACCCAAACTATCCTATGATTCTGTGAGTTCGGTTGTTGTTCCTGTGATGTCTGTATGAAAGATTTCTCTTCTCTCTGAAAAGAAATCAAGTTTGGGCAATCTGTAATGTCTCTATATAGGTGTGTTTAGTAAATACTCATACAGCAGTTTAAGCATTTGGCCACTGATACAGCATATTGTTTTAAGGTGACATATGTTATGGTCCCAAATGGCGTATCCCCCTATGCTGCCTGTCTGAACATTTCTCAGTGGGGAAAGGAGAGGACCTTCTGTTACTATGAAGTGACGTGACGAGCATCACATCGTGCGAGCTGGGATGATGACTCAGGCCACGGCTGGAGGACCCTTCCTCGTTTTGCTGAAATCGGGTGGGGAGAGGATCTAGAACCTGGTTCTACCTAGCTGGAGGACGGGAGATTTCTCAGCCTGAAGCCGCTTTCCCACTCTGCCTCAGGATGCCTTAACAGGCCATGAAGATTCAATTGCCTGATAGTCTACAAATGAGCCTATCAAAGGTAATTTCATACTGGCTAGATACTATGAAGAAAGTTTGTTATCCCTACCTTATGCAGTTCTGTGGGTGAATAGGGGCAGGCTTTTTTACTCGGATGCTGTAATTTATATTTTGTGTAAGATGCTTCATTTGGGCATGTTTCTTGAGAGAGTTAAAAGCTAATTGCCTCTGAGAGGAATACTTTAATATTTTAAAATTATACTTATTTTTATATATAGAGAAAATCTATGTAAATAGCAGTTGAACAAGACAAGTAACACTTGTGTTTCCATAGTATTTGTGACTGACATGCAGCTCTGAATCTTCTTAGGTCATCTTCACTTATCAAAAGTGTGGTAAATTATCTACTTTTCTGATTATTTCTGAAACTGTATGGATGACTTCTGATTTTCAGTTTTTTTGCTACCTAGATACAGTAAAGAACAATGGTAAGTCTTACCTTATCTGTACTACATTTGACGGTGGATAATAGATCTGTTGTCCAAAAAGCCAAACGGGACTGGAAGGACAGGTGCAGAACGGGACACTGACCCCTCCAGTCTGTAAGAAAAGGACTGTTAGCGTACAGCCTACTGAACACAATAGTGTGTCTTCATTTCTTTATTCTACACTAAGATCTGGCGGCTTCAACTTAAAAATATACATAAAAGTAGCCAGCATCCAGATATAGATGACAATTACAGAAAGCATGGAGAGACTTCATACAAGAAAAAAAGTTAAGAGACTGGAATTACATAGTTTGAAAAATAGATGTGTGTACAAAATAACAAATTCTATAAAACAGTGTAGCTGGTCACAAGAGTTGGGGAATGTTCAGCGAAAGCCAGAGGTACTGTATTTAAATTCCAGTTTTTCTTTGTTGTGTTCTATTTTATTATTCTCACTTATTTCAATTAGTTCAGACGGTAAATCCGATTGATTAAAGGCTTTTAGTAAATGAGGGCTCAATGTGGAGCAGAGGCACACAAGTACAATGTCTGCTCACACCCAACAACAAAAATGAGGAGATTCTTTATTTAAAAATGACGTTTGGTGCTGGAAGAAGCTGTGGTGATGTGGAGGGACGGCTGTGTGGTGGTGCAGCCGCTCTGGACGAAATCACAGCCTTCCTTCAGGGCTTCAGAGCAGATTAAGCAAGATGCCTTGACACTCTGATATTAGGAACTGAAATCTGTAAAATTCTCCGGCCGGTTTATACACATCACAAAGCCAATTCTCTTTGCGTTGCTTGTTGTCTCTGGTAAATGTGTGCCAGTGGAGCAATATAACCAACCGACGGGATAACTCTAGAGGTACCGATGGAAGATGGGATCTGGAAGGTCATGATTATGTATAATACTCATGACAGGCCGAGTACAGCCAAGTTCTTAAAATAAACTATTGTGTAACCGTGTCATTATGCATGTAACCTGAGGAGGAAATGAATTAACCATTGAAATCAGAACATGCATATTACAAATCACAAATTTATCAGAAGAAAAAAGACAGACACTCTGACTTTTGATACAGGAAAATTAGATAATGTATTGTTTAATGTTTGTTGTATAATAATAATAATAATTTTTGCTTGCATACTACTTTATAGAAGAATTATTTTCTTCAGCATGAACAAAGTAAGGAGTGGAAGTTAGGGAAGAATTTTTTTCTCTCTTTTTTTTTTTAATAGCAAGAAACTGGCAACAGATGACTCCATGGTAATTTACCTATAATGGAAAAGGAACAGATTTATCTCCTTATCAGTCACTAATTTAAAGAAGTATTTTATCTCGGAGTGCAAGGAACCTAATAAAAATTGACACCAAGTATTTCTATTTAAATGGCCTATTATTTTAAAGGGCACAATACTCTTACATCAGGAGATACTCATGTATTTTACAGCCCTTTCAGATCTGTGTCTAACTGGTGCTTTTAATGACTTTTATTACTCTTCAAGAATGTGAAGAACTGCTGGAGAAATGTATTCACAGTCACAGGAAAAAAATAATTCTACATTAATCTAACTTTACATTGGATAAACTTAGATAAACCATTTCTGAACAGAAGGGGAAAAATAGTTACAGAAGAAGCATGGAAGCAAAGTAGAAAAAATGGATAAAGATGTTAAAACATCACACCCAAAAAGAGCTTAGGAAGTCCAACTTTGCGAGTATTGAACAGAGCACAGAAAAGGATTGGGAATTCAGTGGTGAAGATATTATGGGCAGGACCATTTGAGAGAATGAGGGGTCTGAGATCTTATCTGTAAGCAAATACATTCCTCAAACTTATTTAAAAGATTTAAGTTGGCCATGAAAGTGTTTTTTATGAGTTTAAGTAAATGCAAAAAAAAAAAAAAAATAAATGAAATTCCTAACTAATGTATACAACTTGATCTTTTTGGAAACTTATAAAAATGCTAAGGAATTTGTAGGGTTTTTTAACAAAATATTTCACTTTTTACCTTTTGTAAAGAAATCCGAGTTTGGAGTCTGCCACATTATCGCTTTCTGTAATTTCTGTTGATTTCTGTAATTCAACTACATGCAGGTTCTGTTTGATTGGAATTTTAAAAACCTCGTAATAAGTCTAATAGTAAGTCTAATGCTGAACTTGCATTCAAAGTTATCAGAATGTACTGAAACCAGGTCATTAATCTAAAATGAGAGGTGAAAAAGTCTTTGAAACTTCCCTTACTGTGAATAAGAAGCATGGGTTTCATCCTCCCTAACCCTCTCGGCCTATGAAGTATTAGTTCTCCAGTTTAATATAATTCCCCATACTTCTGTAATAAACGGAAAAAGCTGAGCAGCTGCAGGTGGCCTGTCTCAGACGGTGCCTGATCAGACAAACCCCTTCTGTAACGGTCAGGAGTCGCCTTTTGCTGGCTCAAGGAACAGAAATGCAGTAGTCCAAAGTACTGCTGCAGCTTTATGGGCTTCCAGAAGTTTTATGGACAACCACAAAAGGTTATAGAGTGGGTTAGGAAATTAATAGTCAAACATACTCATCAGAGAAAGTTCCCCGAAGCTGCGAAGTTGTGTAATTTCATACAGAGATTTGCTCTCGCTGTATTTCCTTTCGTTACAGGAACAGACAAAATTTCCTAATATCACATCCCAACTTACCGTGTTTTTCATGGAAACTGGTTATGGTTGGGAGCAGCTCCTTTGTCCCAGTTTTCTTAGCTCTTACTCAGCTGAAGCTCCTGAAGGTCGTCGTAATTTTTTCTTAACGGAAGAAACCTAAAGATGTAGAAACTGAAAACATATTTAATTATAGATAAAGCTTTGGCAGGGCTTAACTCATCAAAGTAGTTTTAAACATCACAGTTAAAAAATTGGGGGATATAAATTTGTTTGTGCTTTCCTGTGTTCTCCATCAGTATTTATAAAATACTTGAAGGATGCCAAAGTTCTCTTGTATCTTAGGATTGAGAAGGAAATACATACCATTCGACTTGATTGTACTTCGAGCCTTTTCATTTGAAATTTGATGAAGACAGTATGTGTTAATTAGATGCCAGTAAAAATATGCATGTAGCATTATGCACTTCATGCAGAGCAACTGTCAGCTATTGCCACTGACAAGTAATTTTCATTTGCACTTTTCGTACGCTGGTCATTGGATTCAATGTTGAGTTTTGAATTAAAGCATAAAAAGGAACAAAACACTTTTCACTGGGTTTGGGTTTTTTTGGCTGTTGTTGTTCACTGTTTGCAAGTTTTTAATTGTAAGAGATGCTGTAGATGGAGTTTTTCTTCTTAGCACTGCTGTCCTATTTTCCCCGTGATATCCCCTGGGGATCTAACATGAGTTTAAGTAAGTCCATTTTTTCTCGACTGACAGAACAAATGTTCAGATGCTTTAAAATTTAAAGAGCAAAATGTAGGGATGGGTGAATCAGTTTAGAAGAGGTAGGAAATTCCACATTCAAATCAAATAGCCTTCTTTTTGTTTGTTTGCTTGCTTGCTTCTGGGTTGTTTTTGTTTGCTTTTAATTTCCTCTAACGATGTTACATTTTGAAACCTTGGCATTTTCAACATCCTTCACTGTATCTAAAAGGAAAGACCTCCAGGACTTGCAACCAGTAGGGAGAATTACGCGTGAACTTCGCCAGTGAATGCACCCATGTGCATAAGACCTATTGCATGAAAATTATTTTCATGGCACGCAGTTTAATGTTCATTAATATTTATGAGGTAACATAGTTGTTCTGTGTATATTAAAGAATATTCTCCTTTTCAAGGACGTTTCTCGTTTTAAAAGAGCCATTTGAGAGCTACCATGATAAGAAGTTTTGTAAGTATACAGAGCAGTTCAGAAAGTCCAGAAGTGAGTTGCTAAAGATATTTACATGTATTTTCTGTTCTATTTACTTTGAAATGGCTTATATAGAAAAAAATATAGCAAGAGAGTCATTGTTGTTAAAGTTCAGTATGGCATTGTGCCTTAAGGGTTGACTCCTTCAAGTGGTTTAAAATCCATATTCTTGCATGGAGTAACTTGAAATTTGCACTAAGTGGAATCATTGATTCGAAATTGGTGTTGTTTGGGTTTGGGGATAAAATGTTGAAGATACGGCCTTTTTAGAAAGACGTTTTCCTGAGTACAGTTCCTAGTTTTGTTGCATCCATCAAGGACTCAAACTATGGTTCTAATGTCTACAAATCCTTTCAGTGGCTTGGCAGTGATCATAGTTGGAACTGAGTGTTTACCAAAGTGAGCTGTTGGAGATTCAGCCCATGCCATGACAAACTGTGGTGTGTTTGGGATTAGGTGTCGAGTTGTACCTGCCTCTCGGATGCAGGTGCGTGATGTCTGGGAAGATGTGGAGAAACGGCAGCAGCACACGGACAGTTGGAGTGTGTGAGATCAGAAAGTCCCACGCATTCGCCTCCCCGCTGTGCTCCCCACTGCCTTTCTGTCCACATCTCCATCCAGGATTTCCCCTCAGCTTGAGATTCATGGTCCCTGTGCCCACCCCACGCTTGGATCTCATAGAATCATAGACTGGTTTGGGTTGGAAGAGACCTTAAAGATCATCCAGTGCCACCCCCTGCCCTGGGCAGGGACACCTCCCACCAGCCCAGGTTGCTCCAAGCCCCGTCCAACCTGGCCTTGAACCCCTCCAGGGATGGGGTAGCCACAGCTTCTCTGGGCAACCTGGGCCAGGGGCTCACCACCCTCACAGCCAAGAATTTCTTCCTAGTATCTAATCTAGGTCTCCCCTCTTTCAGTGGAAAACCGATCCCCCTCGTCCCATGGCTCCCCTCCCTGATCCAGAGTCCCTCCCCAGCTTTCCTGGAGCCCCTTGAGGGCCTGGAAGGGGCTGGAAGGTCTCCGCGGAGCCTTCTCTTCTCCAGGCTGAACCCCCCCAGCTCTCTCAGCCTGTCCTCCCAGCAGAGGGGCTCCAGCCCTCCCAGCATCTCCGGGGCCTCCTCTGGCCCCGCTCCAACACCTCCGTGTCCTTCTGCTGTTGGTGCCCCAGCGCTGGAGGCAGCACTGCAGGGGGGTCTCCCAGAGCGGAGCAGAGGGGCAGAATCCCCCCCTCGCCCCCCTGCCCACGCTGCTGGGGATGCAGCCCAGGCCGCGGGGGGTTTCTGGGCTGGGAGCGCCCATCTCCGGCTCACGTTGAGCTTTTCCTCAGTCAACACCCCCAAGTCCTTCTCTTGGGTCCAGCCTGACACCTTACGTTCCTCTAGGAAATCAATGTATTGGTAGAAGTTTCTTAACTTCTCGCCTCGGCCGCGATATTCCCCAGCCGCGGAGTTGGCCGCGGTGCGGTTCGGAGACCCGCGCTGCGGCCTCTCAGCGGGCGGCCGCCCTGCGCCCGTCCCTCTGCCCCGCGGCTCCGGGGAGGACGCTCTGCTGGATGCACCGACCGCGCTTGGACCCGTCCCCGCATTCCCTCGAGCTCAGCCGCGGAGGAAAGGGCGGGAGCAAGATTAAAAAATAAGGCAGAAACTCAAGAAAATTCGAGTATGCGGGGACGGGCGCTGGCTGAGGCGCCGGACAGCCCTCAGGGCCACCAGCACTGACCCAGCCAACCGCCGAAAATCCCAGTATCCCGGCGGCGGGGCCGCAGCGGCTGCCGCCGCGCACGTTACGCGCCCGGCGGTGGAGAGGCGGGCAGGGGGCAGCGGCCCCTCGGCGAGGACAGCGGGCGGCAGCCGGTAAGCTTGGCGGCGGCGGGCACCGACGGCGGAGCGGGGAGGGGGGAGCCGGCCCGGGCAGCGAGGCGGGCACTGGCTGTCTGAGGGCGGGGGGCGGCTCCCCGGCCCGTCCCCCCCCTCCACCCCGGGAAACGCGGCCCCGCCGAGCCCGGCCGGCGGCGGAGGCAGCCGGGAGTGAAGGGAGCGCGGCCCCCGCCGCCCCCTCACGGCTTCCCGCCCCGTTCCCCTCACGGCTTCCCGCCCCGTCCCGCGACAGGTATGCACGGCCCGGGGATAGCGGGCGGCGGGGGGGGGGTTCGCTGAGGCGGGGGTCTGGTCTCGCCCCCGAGGCGGGGGGTATCGCCCTGCCGGCGGCGTGTTCGAGGGACGGGCTCTATGCCGTCCGGGGGGTCGGTAGCTGCCCCCTCCCCATCCCCCCCCGCTTCTTGCACTGAGGGAGGGCTTCGGTGAGGGAACCCCCTGGAAAGCGGTGAAGCAGAGCTGCCCGCAGGCGGGGTCTCCATCAGCCCCCTCGGCTTTGGCGGCGGAGTTTGGCTCGCCCAGCCGAGCCCGACGGGCGGGGATGGCGGCGGGCAGGGGCGGGAGATGGAGATCCCCGGCTGGGGATGGGGGCGGTGAAGCGGCGCGTTTGGGGGCCGTTTGGGGGTGAGGGGGTGCGTGGCTGTGAGGAGGGGGCGAAGGGGAGGGCGCGGTGTGGGCTGGAGAGGGCAGCGACGGGCCGGTCCCCGGGTGGACCCGGCTCTCAGAGCGGGGGCGGGGGCTGGGAGGCGGTGGGGGTACCAGCGCATCCTGACTTCTCCCACAGAATCACAGAATGGTTTGGGTTGGAAAGGACCTTAAAGACCATATAGTTCCAACCCCCTGCCATGGGCAGGGGCACCTCCCACTAGACCAGGCTGCTCAAAGGCTCATCCAGCCTGGCCTTGGACACCTCCAGGGATGGGGCGGAAGAAAGAGAGCAGGAAGGGCAGAATTCAGCAAGGGAACGCGAAATCTTGTCTGGAAGCAGAGTGACCTTCCCTCACACTGTTTGTATGACTCTGGGAGCGGCAGGATGAGGTAGGAAAAGGGAAAGGGGTCGGAGTATGAGCAGCAGGAAAGCAATTCCTGAGGGCTCCATGGAGGAGTAAAAGCAGTAGGAATTCAGTTAGCTGCTGGCATGCTTGATCTGAAACACCTGCGTCAGTGGGCCTGGCTCTTTAAAACAGAAGTCACAAAACCTTCCCACAAGTAACTGAACAAACACACGAGTCAATTTATTCTTCTCCTGAAAGTTTTTTACATCCTTTCCTTTTTAGATCTTCCTTTTCTCCTTTCCTGTGGTCTTGGCTCTGTTTCACTCCTCTCAGAATAACCTGTCTTGTTGAAGGGAGTCTCTGTCAGGGGATGAAAAAAAAAGTCCTCAAAAACAAATGCTATCTTTGTTTAAAGCTATTTGTGGATCAAGGTTGTGACTTAACTGTGAAATAGCATGGCTCTTTTTTGCTTATATTAAAAACACAATAACATTAAAATAATCAAAGTCTTAGGAGGTAACTAGGCTGAAATGCAATTCAGCAGTGTGAGACTTCAATGTAGGTTTTTACAGTACCTCACCTCTCTTGTGAATAAATATATAATTAGTTGTAGGGCTTTTTTTTAAGCTTTTACTTTTGTGTTTTGTTTGAAGAAGTACTTCAGGATAGAGATTATAATTGATAACACTTTTAATTTTTCCCACTTTGTTCCTGAGGTCTGTAGCTATGTTGTTTGGTGTTTATGTTTGTTATGGTATGCTATATTATTTTACTGGTACATAATGTTATTTTAAAATGCGTTGGCGAGTGGATTAGATTTCCCGTGGACCTGTCTGAATTAGACTTGTGATGGCCTTAATTGCCCATGATTGTGAAGAATGAGAATCAATAAACAACCTCATCCTTTTAGTGTCATGTTCCTCTTATAATACATTTATATCACCTAGCACGGCGTGGCCTTAATCTACTTGTCATTGTGGAACAAATAATAGAGAATAGCATATAGTTATACCCGAGGGAGTACGTGGACGAAGCAGCAGTGGCTGTTGCCTCGTCTGCCTGGAGCGTGGTCTTTGGGCTCAGTAATGCCCCGATGAACACCCCACCTCCCGTCTGCAGAGGGAAACTGAGAGCACTTCCACATCCACCAGCTTAGATGTAATAGGAGACAGCAAGAATATGGGTTAGAGTATGGATTCACTCCTTCCAGGTCTGTCTCCTCTTCTCTTTTTAAAAGTTGCAGCTACAATTAGCGAACTGGAGTACCTGCTGTTAAATTTTTGGATCTGTTGCTGGGCACCACCATAAGAGTTTTCAGGCTTGGGTATGGATGGGAGTGGAGCTAACAGGTCCTCAGCATCTCTGGAATGCAGTGAGTTTTAAGCAGTCACCTATATGCCTTTCATAGCTCCAAGACACTGAAGTCCCAGCTGTCCTGCATATCATAGGATGTTAACTTTGCCCATACCTTCTATATTAAAAATCCAAGGACTGTAGTTAGGCCAAATATGTTAATCCCCCAGAATCAAATGACAGCACAAACTGCAAATAGAGTGTAGGGAAGCAGAGATGCTGTCAGTGCTCAGTTCCTTGCAGTGGCAGGTTAGCTGGATCCCAGTTAGGAGAAGTATTCCCAGTCTTGTAGGAGGTGGCAAAATGGCCTCAAAAGGCCCTTGCTTGAATAGGGGGAACACTTTTCCCAGTTTCAAATTTGATGGCCCATATTGTCTTATATATGTTAGGTATCAGCACCACCCAGGCATTTGCAATGATTTTCTGCAGCACTTTCAAACTACGGTGCAGTTCTGGTATTTCTTCTCTAGCCACAGTTGGTCTGATGGTTTAGAAGAATTAAGCTGAAAAAAGTAGCACTTGAATTTAGGTGTCAAGGCCTGAAGACTGTTCAAATGCAGCATTATTCCTGTGCACCTTTTCCAGGTGTTTTGCTGTAAACTAGAATTAAAAGCCCATGAAGATACGGCTAAGAGTCAGAGCCATCTAACAAATTCTTTGCACTGATTCTGACTACCTCTTTTGACAGCCCCTGTTTTTTCCCACAGCACTCATGCTTTCTCCTGGCATTAGGTCCAGAAAAAATAATTTTTAATTTCTTCAGGTCGATTTTTCCCCTGCCTCCATCCCAGCTTTTCTCTTTTTCCCCACACTTGTGCTTCCCTGTCTTTCAGCTGAGGTTATTCAAGCTTTCTGTTTTCCTTTAGCTTACACATTTCTCACATGCTGTAACCCCTGGGTTACTTCTTAGATTCCCCCACTCAGAAATAGTCCTGGCTCTTTCTCTTTGCGGGTTGCTCACAGCTGGCAGCCACAGCCATTTCTGAGTGGTTTGTATCTTGGAAATACTACTCCTTCTTCTTGGACTGTGTTCCTGGAGTGGGTGGTAGCCCTTTAGGCTTTAGCCCTTTAGGATGTGCCATAGGTAAGGTGTCTGTACGGTATCTGAGATGCGAGGATGGCAAAGGGCTGGGAGGCACGGTGTTCCTTCTCCACATCAGCCAAGAGTGGTCCAAAGAAGAGAAAGTGAATTATGCAAGAGACTCCAATACCTTGATCAAATTTCTTTCTTGAGTTTCATTGGCAGACTTCAATTTCGCTGCTCCTGAGGTCAGACTGTTATGTTGGGGAGTCTGACGAGCGCTTGCCGTGTAACAGAACAGCGAGTTTCTAGAGAAGCCCCTCAGAGCCCCGGTGTGACGTAGGTCTTCCCATCAAACTAGTTTTCCATTAATTAAAAAAGTATGCACCCTAGATAGCGTGAACTCTCCGATAAGGATAGTAGAGACAAGTTATTTATCTTCAGCCTTTTAATACTTTTTTTTAACCTTTGCTTATTTCTTCTGTGTTAGTTATTCATGTCTCTTGCTTATCTGAAATGTCTTTGCTGAAACCTAGAGGAGGATCATTGCTCTATTTTCTAACTTCTCAATCTTGTCCTAATCAAAAATGTAAATAAATGCATAATGATTTGCATGTCATTAACTTCAGAAAAACACTGTCATGCTAAAAATCAATGTTTTTTGGAATCTAATTTTCTTGCCTGCCCGAGAAGTAGCACCTGGAATTCACAAACTAAGAATTCTGAAAATAAAAACTACTTTGAGCACTGCTGTTTACTTTCTGCATTTACTTACTGCATTTTTCAGTACAGCTAGGGAAGAGCAATAATTTAAAAATAGGGTGATGGTGATTTTTCTAACCGGTTTCTCTCTTCAGTCTTCATACTTCAATAGAAAGCTTCATTGCTTTTTTTTTTTTTATTTAAAAGTGAACAAACTTAGCATGGTAAATACTTACACTCAACTTGCCAGCACTGATATCGTTGTGATCATTTGTGAACACAGCATCTAACACATTCCATAAATTTCAGGGAAAGTACCTATACCTGTGGACAGGAACTTGCAGATTTTGAGGAACAAAGGGAAACCAGGAGAAAATAATGCCATTGGAGCCAGGGTGGCAGTGTAGCTGACTGGATTTCAGTTTCCCGAGCACAGAGCTTTGTGTATGAACTGAAAGATCAGGCTTTGAGTCTGTGTATGGAGCAATCAGTAGACAAGGATACAGCACAGGCACTTTGCCAGCAGTTTACACAAGTGTTTTTGCTTGATGTCAGAGATGCTGAGAATAAAAATTCTTGGGTTCTTGCTCGGTTGTGGAGATGATTGTCACTGACATCTCGGAGGTGCTGAGTATGTGTATTGGACGCAGTTGTTCTATCTTTAAGAATAAGCAGATGAGATGTAATTCATGTTAAAAACCTAGGGTCTGAAACGAGCCCTTGATATGCATCATTTGCCCAGAATTCAGGTCTTGTTTTAATAGGCTGCCTTCAAGTCAGTGAGTCTGTAGGCCAGCACAGGGTTACTTTGGATCAGATGCCATAGCATATAAGGGCTATCCCTATCTGAAAGCGCTAACGGTCTTTGAAAACAGGATTATCAGTAGTCCTGCAAATACTGTGTGCTGCTGGAGTGCGTTGTACTGTTGGTTAGAAATGCACATTCTGGACCCCTAAGGAGCAAAAAGAAAGGGCCACTGTTACTGATGATTCAATATAGCAGCTTTAACATGTCTTTTCTTTCAGGAAGGAGGGTAAAACAGTGTATAACACTTCTGTTGGTACAAATAAAGACCTCATTCTAAATGGTGAGATAAAACATAAGGCAAAGTGTGGATCAGATTTAAGTTGAAATTATATTTGAAAAAGCATTTTGATTTTCTTTACTTTGACACATTTAGCATATGGTTCTGTCTGATGTCTGAGATACAGTGGCTGTATTTCATAAATTTCTGTATTAAGAGTAAACAGTATATGATCTCTCAATTAAAAAAAAACTCAAACAACCCCCCCCTTTTTTTTTTTTTTTTTTTTTTGGAAACCAGCTAAGTTTTTAGAAACCAACTAGGCTACTGTGTCTTTTTGATGGTAAGAAACACAGGAGAGCAGTGCCACAATGCACGATGTTCACTCTTGAGCATTTGTTCTTGTGAGTTGGGGTCTGTTGTAGCATGTGGGGAAATGTGCCTTGTGCTCAGCAGCGTGAGTGGGCTGCGAGGATCTTGATAGCCATGCATGGTTGAGCAATAGGATGCTTAATGAGGGGATGCTGAACGAGGCAATAAGTGTTGTGCCAACACCTTCTTAGAGGCACCGGACACCATGCCTTTACAATTAAATAAAATAGGCCAGTGTCTGTTCTCCATCCCTGAGGCCAAATGGCATGGCACAGCTCCCTCCCGCACACCTGAGCTCGCTTCCTCTCCAAAACGGAGTGGCAGTGACCAGACTGTCTGTCGGGGATGGATCCTGAGGTCTCTCAGTGCCCGAGTTTTGCCCGTGCACTTGCTCTCTGGGATGCTGGGATGAGCAGGCAAAAAACGTGCTAGCAAGGGCGCAAGCAATTAAGCAGCATAAACAGTCTCTGGCCTATTTTGTTTAGTATAGCTGCAGCTGTAATGTTCAGGACCTATGGCATCATTCTTCTGAAATTGTTATTGCACGTTCATGTAGAAGGGGTTGTCATATGTAATTGATTTAAACCATTCATACGTTTGGATTCTAAATGTCTCCGGTTTAGATTTTGGTAACACCGTTATATTTAGCCACGTACACTGGTTCATTGTTGCAATTTCAGATTCGTAGTGCATGTGTGCTTTTTGTTTAATTAAACTTTAGTGACAAAATATCAGCAGCGTGAGTACTTGACAAAATTTGAGAATTGTAATGAGGATGCAGTAGTTATAGAAATACAGTACTGGGACTAACATCCTTTCAATTACAAACAGAGGATATTTACTCTGAGTAAATTTTGAAAGCAAGCCTTACAAAAACAGTTAGTTAAACGGTATTTTTATATTCAACACTGAGACTGTGAAGCTATGAAACCAGCAGTTTCAGCTTTAAATCTAAAGTTTAATCACCAGAGTATAAGAGAGAATAGACACAAGTGGTGTCCCCCAGGGTTCGGTGCTGGGGCCGGTTCTCTTTAATATCTTTATCAATGATCTGGATGAAGGGATTGAATGCACCCTCAGTAAGTTCGCAGATGACACTAAACTGGGCGGGCGTGTTGATCTGCTTGAGGGTAGGTTGGCTCTGCAGAGGGATCTGGACAGGCTGGACCGATGGGCTGAGACCAATGGTATGAGGTTCAACAAGGCCAAGTGCCGGGTCCTGCACTTGGGTCACAACAACCCCATGCAGCGCTACAGGATTGGGGCAGAATGGCTTGAAAGCAGCTCGACAGAAAAGGACTTGGGAGTGTTGGTTGACAGCCGGCTGAATATGAGCCAGCAGTGTGCCCAGGTGGCCAAGAAGGCCAACAGCATCCTAGCCTGTATCAGGAATAGTGTGGTGAGCCGGACTAGGGAAGTGATCATCCCCCTGTACTCGGCACTGGTGAGGCCCCACCTCGAGTACTGCGTTCAGTTTTGGGCCCCTCGCTACAAGAGGGACATTGAGGTGTTGGAGCGTGTCCAGAGAAGGGCTACAAAGCTGGTGAGGGGTCTGGAGGACAAACCTTATGAGGAACGACTGAGGGAGCTGGGGTTGTTTAGCCTGGAGAAGAGGAGGCTGAGGGGAGACCTTATCACCCTCTACAACTACCTGAAAGGAGGTTGTAGAGAGATGGGGGCTGACCTCTTCTCCCTGGTGACAAGTGATAGGACGAGGGGAAACGGGTTCAAGTTACGTCAGGGGAGGTTTAGATTAGATATTAGGAGACATTTTTTCACTGAAAGGGTTATTAAACATTGGAATAGGCTGCCCAGGGAGGTGGTGGATTCACCATCTCTGGAGCTGTTTAAAAAAAGGGTAGATGGGGCACTGAGGGACACGGTTTAGAAGTGGCTCTTGTCAGGGTAGGCTAAAGGTTGGACTCGATGATCTTAAAGGTCCCTTCCAACCTCAACAATTCTATGATTCTATGTTCAACAGTCCTTATTCTGACTATCAAGATGCTCCTCCTTTAATTTTGTTAACACTGCAATATAAATATTTTAAATCATCCCACCATTCCACCGTTATGACTGGGGATGTGAGGAGAGGCTGTGTATCTTGAATAGTTTGTGATTTTTGCAGATCATCCTTTCACATTTTTAATTCCCAGGTAGGGAGATCTGTCTCTGGGTCACTTATGATAGCCGATGGTCACTGATACACCAACTAGAATGAAGCCTGACTGGAGTACTGAGGAAAAAAAAGGGTAGATGAGAAGAAGGGACAAAGATGACAGCTATTAAAGGAGAGAAGGAGAGATGGAAAGAAATGACCAAGAGTGAAGCCTGTAACAGTTAAGGTGTTGCATTATGTTAATCCTAACCAGGGAGAAAGTGTTTGCTGACCTTAATGTGGGTTGTATGGGTTAAAATAATCTGTGGAAAAGGCAAAAAGAGAAGTATTAGAACAAGTCCTTAAAATGCCACGTATTTAATCCTGCTGGTAAAAGAACCTCTGTTGCTGGTGAAAACTAATGTCTCTGTTTCCGACCCTGTAAAAAATATAAAATTCTTTCCCAAATTTAACTTTACTTCTTAAACACCCTTTGGCTTTCTGCATTTCTGATCAAACTGGTGTTCAGTTTCTTCATTAGTTGTAAAAGCTGCAGTTATTTTTGCAGCTGAAAGTCCATGATGTTGACTTAAGTGTAAAAGACTCAAAGTTACTTGCCTCTTCTTGGGATACATTTTAAGTGTCTCCTCTCAGAATATTTTTAATAAGAAATCTGAACCAGTCGTCTTGCTAGCTTAAGGTGTCGCTGACAGTGCGTTATACACTGGCTCCAATCTAATTTTTAACCAAAATGCAGGCTATAATTAAACCATGCATATCATTAAAGAATTTGAGATGAGACTTTTGTGGGTACAGAAAGATGCTTTTGTAATGAGAAAAGCCTGTGCTCAGATCCCATCACCCTATTTGGAAAGGAGGGCTGATGGCAGAAACTGTGACGTGCAGTAGGCTGTTAGTGAATTACATTGACGTTCCTCACAGGTGTGTATTTTGAAAGCAGCTTTTCCAGTGAAAGAGAGTGATGGGATAGGGTGTGTCACTGGAAACCATGTTGCATTTAGTTAACAGTCACATTTTGGTTAAAATTGTTGTGTATTAGCGTTTTCCCATTTCCCCATGATTTTCAAATGTTTTACTGGATACTTTAACAGATGGAGATTTTTTTTTTTCAGTTAATCATAATCAGTTAAACTGAATTCTGCCACCATATAACACCCCTTAGGAAGTTATGAAACTGGAGGGATTCCCACCTGAGTCATGCCCCACTGCTGTGCCACACACTGGGAGGAGGAATCGGATGCCTGCTGCTACTGCTCGTCTCCCCTCCAGAGAAGGGCTTTCAAAAGACCTGATCTGATGAAAAATGGAGTGTAATAAAACTTGTGCCACTTGCTAGCCTTTGGGTTACTCCCAGGACACATCCCTACAGCTTTGACGTTAGCAGTTAAACTGGCAGGTAACTGACCTGTGGAAATCTTCCACTAGCTCTTTTAGACCAGCTGCTTTCCAATTAGGTTCCCCTTACAGCATGCCATCACTGTAGCAAGCTCAGTAATTTGGCCCATTGATTTCGTCTAGCATGTATACGTATCTGTAGCCATTATTTCTGAAAATAGATTTTTAGGTAGACTATAAATGATTGTAGCTATATGAAATATTATGTCTCTCAAATGATATCTATCCAATTAGACAGTATTCTCATAGAACATAACTTTGGTGTAGTATATTGTTATTGGTTTTGTTATTATACATTACTTTAATAAGAGTGCAGAATGATCCTACCATCAGTGCAGTGGACTGTACAATTTCTGTCTTCTCCAGGAAATATTAAGATAGGCTTTTCTGAAGCTTATTATAGCCTGAAAAACATAAGCAAGAAGATGATACCCTTTCCTACTACTGATGGTCGCATATCCTTTGTTACCCGTTGTCTCTTCCTAGGAATAATAAGAAGTGTGACTGCTGGCCAGTTATTTTTTTTTTTAACTTGGTTGTTTCATATATTTTGCAGTAAGAATGTCTTACATTAACTCCGAGAAGCTGGAATTGTGAGAACAACAAAAGCTGATGTATACCCAAAGACCTTAATTCAGCTCAGTCATTGCCCCTCTCCTGTCGTGTCCTGGTATGCTGTTCAGATGGGACCTGAAAAAGTTGAAGAGTTCAGAATTAAATGGCAATGTGTTTTGGTAGACAAGGCTTGTCTAGCTGTGTACTGCAGGCAATTACAGTTTATAAGCACGTAATTCATATTAGGATCAGCAAGATGTGTCAGCTGTGGGTTCCTGAGAGGAGGGATCTAGATGAGGACTCGAGCAAAGACACTCAAGCAAAGAAGCAGGTCCAGGAACCAAGATAAAATTGTGGCCTGCACTGAATAGTTTACAGGGCTTTACTGCTTTAAAAAAATCTTTAATTAAGGGTTGGTTTGGTTTCACCTAACTTTAGTGGTTTAAGTGCCTTCAGTGGTGAATAGAGAATGGTCCTTCTGGAGAGCCCTTCTTTCCACGTGGCTCAGCCACCTCTGCCAGGGTGAGTTTCTGTCTCCCGCCTGAGCTTGCAGGGATGGCAGACCTGGCTCCTGTATCCCATAAAAGTCTGCATTTGTGCTCCGGTGACTCTCTGGCTTGAGAGGGGAGGATCTGAGGAGATTCCAGGTGGAAGGCTGGCCGTTCCTCTCACTAGCATTTTCTCTCTAAAATGGGCCTGACACCTTCTTGGAAAGTCAGCAGCCCACAGAAATTCAGTGCTTTTCCTGTTTCTCACTTTCAGCCCTGTTACGTCCACTTTGATCCATCCACTCTCCATCAGAAGGCGGAAGCCCAGCAGGACGGAGAAGCCATCTGCAGGTCGCCTTCGTGGGCACCAGTCACCGTACAATCGACTCCACTCTCGGACACAAGGTGAGCTCCGACAGTTTCTCATGTGAGGGAAGAGCGATCTCAAGGTCAGCACTAAATATCCCTCCTGGACTTTTGCCCCATAGAAGTTGTTTTGCACCTGTGGATGCTCATTTTTCTTTGTTTCCTTTCCTGTCTGTAAGTCCGAGATCCCCCAGTGCTGTCCTCTGTGTGGTTACAGCTGTGTGAGGGATGAGAGCTGGTGACAGAGGCAGCTGTCCCTCTCCTCCTGCAGCCTGGCCTTAGTTTTGAGGTTTCCTCCGACTCCCACTGCTGCTGATAGTTGCTGCACACCATCTTTACAGTTTGTCCTCTGATGTCTGCCAGCTTGCAGCCTGTAGCTGAGGTGTTATCTATGTTTTGTAAGTACCACAAGCACCACCTGCAAAACTGAACTGAACTTTTTCTATTTTTTCCATCTGACGAAAAAGCATTACAGAAGAAAAACTTTTTTTTTTTTTTTAAATGCTCCTGCTGCATGAACCAGAAGGTGTGTGTCGCCTTGCCATCAGCATGGTGTTTACCTGATAGCGAAGATCACCCCTAAACAAATATTTGAAAATGTTATCGTGGAAGAACTGAGCTTGTGACAAATTCTGCTTTTTACTCTGCCCTTTGCACTTTTACAGTCAGGTTTGAAAAATAACACTTTTTTCTTGCTATGAATGCTGCTTAGCTTTTCGGACATCTATGAAATGAACGTGCAGAATAAAGCAATGTGAAATTTCTATATTGCAAAACCCATGAAAAATGTTTGAGGAACAAAAGTGTTTATTTTACATCCTTCGAGATCCTCAGCTGGTGTCAGCATCTCTGCTGAAGTCAGTTATCTATGCCACCTCAGAGCCGACTTCAAAATCACAAGCGTTAATGCAAAGAGCAGGCACTGTGAAGTAGCCTTTAAATGCCACATGGAAAAAGATATATCAAGATCTCCAAAAGATCCATACTACAAAAAATACTCCAACATAGTATGCTTTTTCACCCTTCTCCTTTCTCCTGTTCCCCTTCCTATGATATCCCAATACCACTGCCGCCTTCGTTTTTTCTCCTGGGAAGAGTGGTACCTCCCACACAGCTCAGTGGCTTATATCCCATGGAGTTGGATCATAGTGTGTCACTGTTTCTTTGGTTTCCAGTGGATTATATTTCAAACCCCAAATGTCTACATACCGCAGTGTTCTCGTGTCTGATGGCTTTTCTGCCTTCCATTCCATTGAGGACATGATCTTCATTTTTAATGAGTTCCTGAAATAAAAGCCTTCTGTATGTTCCAAAGGCAGAAGACAGAAAGAGGAGCCCTTTCTAAAGTTCAACTGAAGACTTAAACATTTCCTTGAAATTTTGTCTCCTGTGGTAATCCACCTATGGGGTACGACTTCATTTTCTGTCAACAAAGCAGGACTAAAACTTTGAGGATTACTGTGAAACTTTTCTCACGTGAGACCTCAGATTGACAAAGAAGGTGTAAAACTCCATGAAGTTAAACTCATCAAACTGCTTTTTCCTTCCCTTTTTGCAAACTCCCTTACTTGCCAAACCAGATGGGACAAAACCACAATGCTAGTTAGGTGGAATGTAGCAGTTTAACACTGTTCCCCGCTCTTGATAATACACTTTTAGCAGAGAATGCATACTGACTTTTTGCATAGTTTATTCATGCTTACTATTTTTATTCAGAGTGACAGAATGTTGTGCAGTGAAAAATGACGTGTAGTAGTTAATTCAATATATTCGTATTTATTGATACCTAAGATTCTATGCTTTTTAACCTAAACTGAAAATAATATCCTGCTGAGGTCCTCAGGTGTCAACATCTTCTTACTGGTCATCTAGAAGTATAAGATGGTCCCATGAAGTATAGTCTAATTAATGGCCTTTCGTAATTTTTGTTGCATATCAGTGTAATTGTTAACCCAAGCCTTGCTCCACAATGTTGTTGCAAAATGTTTTGTTCTTATTTTTTTCCCTCTTAGCCCTCTTAACATTTGACTACAGCTGTTTGGTTTTTTTATATTACTGTTCAGTATTTCAGCTTCTCTCCAATTCTGTCAGCTCTCACTTTGAAACTACTTTTTAATCTCTCTCTTTTTTAGTTTGTTTTTGTTTTTTTTTTAAATTTTTTAACTGCTTGAACTAGATGGTAGCTTTACCTTTTCAGTTTAGAAATTTGGTATTATTTTCTTTCTTTTTTTTTTTTTGTAAACAATTTATTCTGTGGTAATGTCTCAGTAGATAACTATGATTTGGAAATGTTTGCAAAGTGAGAAGCGTCACGTATACAAACTTTTAAATATGTCATCTCTGAAAGGCAGCTATTCAACCAGTGACGAGAAGAGTGAACAAGATTACGTGTTTTCTAGACCTTTATTTATATGCCAGTTGGTTAAGAGATAAGGACTTCAGAGTTCAGTGTAAATGTTATATCTTTCCCTGAGTAGTAAAGAAATTATGCAATTGTAGAATCAGATTCACAGATGCAAAACAAGAAGAAAATTAAACTCAATATTGAAAATCAACAAAAATAAATTTAATTCCTGCTTTAGACTTGCTTTCCACTGAGTCTGTGGAATCACATCAGTGGGAGAACTTGGGTCCCCTTGGGCACTTCCGGTTGATGCGCAAGTTACCGATCTCCTAAACATCACAGATTAAATTTAGCAGTTTCTCACGCACTGTATACAAGTGTTGCATTGATAGTTGCAAATATATACAAAAATGTTTGTGCTCCAGTAGCACCTAGAGGTGTTAAACAGGTGGCATTTCATCCTGCCACGTACCATAGAGAGCATTGGTTTTGCCTTGAAAGCTGTCTGGCTTAAATGGAATGTAAAAATGGATTGTAAAAAAACCCCACCACCCTATCAATTGCGCTGGAGAAAGTAACCACTATATGTCATCCTGCTGTTAAAAAAATTGGGCATAGTTTTGTCCGTTCAAACCATGCTAATGTTCTTTCAAAATAAATTAATAAATTCATATCAAATACTTGAATACTATCACACATTTAGAAAAATAGCCATGTCACCATTGAAGTGAGTTTATTAGGTAACCATAAATATTGGCTGCAATTGGCTACAGGAAAAAAAAAAGTACCTTTTTGCTTCATGGCTGTCTTGTATGTTTGATATTCCTGCTGTGTGAAAGGCTGAGAGGCTGGTACAGTGAACGTCACACCTTGTACTCTACCTGTGTCTGAAAGGGTTATTTGGTTAACACTTATTTTAGTTTCAAACTTCTTAGGGAGCTTGTGAAGTCTCTGTCACTGAACACTTGTAAGAACAAGTAAGAGATACATGCTGGGATATACCAAAGTCTGTTTATCTTTTAGGGGCAGAGAATCCACTAGACACCTTCTCAATGTCTGTTTGGCCCTAAATTGCCTGGCATTCAATCTGAAGTGGTCTGCTAAAAGCTTGCTGGAAAATAGTTTATGAAGGTGAGAAAGTGTAATTGAATTTATTTTTCCTGAAGAAATTTATTCACCGAATATCACATACTAGTTTTTTCTGCTGATGATAATCAGTTAATTGTTTCTCCAGAATTTCTTCATTAATTCACCTGTGTGTGTGAGGAAGACCAAAATCACGTGTTCATTACTGTAAAGAATTTTGTTAAAAGAACATGTAGCCCCAGTGTCCTTTCCGGAGTCAGTATGTACCCAGTATGGACTGGCTACAAAGCCAGGGAGAAGTGGTGGTGTGGAATAGGGGGGTGTAAATTCCTGCTCTAGTTTCTGTGTGTGGATCATTTAATTAATGGACTGGCTGATAGTGGGGACACGCTTTTAATTCAGGCTTTCTTAAAAAGGAAGGAGTGTGGCAAATGCCCGGCAGCCGTGCTGAATTGTAATGCTTTCAGAAGATTCACTACACTAGTGAAGAAATGTTCTAGGTGCACTGATCAGTTGTTTAGTGGGATGAAAGCCAACAGGATGTCTGCGTTCCCTGGCTGGAGCTGCTCAGGGGTAAATGGAGAGACTGATGGTATTGTCACTTCTGGCAATATATAAAACTCACTGGAATGCTTGAAATTATGTTTCCATGTACTTCGCTTCCACTACAAAGGTCGTCGTGATTTTTCAGGTCATGATAGACCACGTTGCTCCGAGGACCGTTCAGTGAGGTCTCCCAAATAACATCATTAAGGTGGTCAGTGTTTTGTAAAATGCTTAAGTTTCAGTAAAGAGAAAAGAGTGCAGCGGCTTCAGAACAGTTGTTTTCAATGTCTTGAAAAGATTGAAATGTGTTTCAAAACCAGTGAAAATAAAATTGTGTATAAGCAGCTGACAGTTATGTGCTTTGTGAATATTTTTTTTTTTAAAAAAACCTATTGCATCCCAAGACAGAGTAATGACAATGATCCCCAAATCAGACATTAATAAGGTACAAGGTTTTTGTGTAGTACATTTAAACTCAAGATCAGAGAAGTATGCAGAAGAAGAGCTTCTGCTGACTTTTAGTCCTACCAAAGGAAATGTTATTTTAGTTCTACTGGCATACTCCTGAAAAGAAGCTGCAAACAAAGTTAAGTTGGTTCAATAGGATTTTATTATGGCAAAAGAAATATGTAAGTTAGATTTTAGTTTGTCTTACCCAGAGCATTCGCATCCACTTTATCCCTTGCCAGGAAAAAATCCTTTACCTGCACTGTGTTCTATTTCTTATTTACTGGATTGCTTTCCAGAGTTGCTGTGGAGATTGCTGTTGTAAATGTCATAGCTGGCCATGGGATAAAGGAAGCGTTACCCACCAAAGTCTTCTCCCTCTTTCAACAGAAATTTTAACAGGCTGTTAAAAGTAGAGGCTGTGAAAACCTTCAGGCCAGGCAAGCGTGGGAAAGAGAAAGACAGGGCAGCTATCGCTCAGGGCTGGGCGCGGGTGGAAGGAGTAGGACTGGTTCCCTTGCAGAAGGGTCCTAGAGCTAGAGGAGCCAAAGAGCGGCGAAGCTGAAAGTTGAACATTATCATCCTTTGAACTTTCTGGGCTTATTCTGACTTAAGCCATGCAAGGAGAAAGGGTAGTGTGTAGCTATAGGATACTTGCATTAGACCTGGTTATAGGGGTGGTCACGAATGCTGGCTGTCCTTTAATAAGAAACAATTCAAATATGTTGTAACTGCATCCTTTATCTTAACGTTGAACAGAAGTGATCGATGTTGTAATAGGGGATTCGGTTACATAGGTTTGAGATGTTATGGAAAATAATAAACTCAAGGTTTGAGAGAAGTACAGACAAAACCTTGAAAGTCTGATCTGAATCATTGAATTCACGTACAACTGTGTGGTCCTTCAACAGAAAAGGCCTCACAGGGATGTTGATAACTGTTAAAAGCAGTTTATATAGTGCAGCCAATATGAGTGTCCTGGTTTGGGGTGAAGCGCAGCCAACTGCCTGTTCAGTGAGAGAGGCTCAGCTCACAGGGTCAGCTGACCTGGGTGTTTAGCCTGTGGGGAGGCATGGACAGGTCAGGTGACCCAAGCTGACCAATCCGGTGTTCCATCCCATCCGCCATGCTCGGTAGAAAAGCTGAGGGACCAAAGGCATCAGGCTTTTCTCCACTGAGTTTTTCTCTGAGGGCCCTTTGTCTTCAGCTCTTCTGTGTGGGTTCTTCTCCGAGGGCTCTTCGTCTTCGGCTCTTCTTCAGTGGCTCTTCTTCAATGGCCTGCTTCTTCAGTGCCTCTCTTTCTTCAATGACTGATGTCTGAGGAGGACCCTGTCGGCTCATCTGCCTTTTGATCCCAGTCAGTGTGTTCCAGTTCCCATTTGTTGCTGAGTCCAGTCTGGAACTTTCCCAGTGCCTGCCAATGACATCATCCTAGGAACATGATATGTTTTTGTATCTATTTATTTATATTGTATCTATTTTGTTATAACCTTTTTTATTTTATTATTAATTTTTCATGAAAGTAGTTTAGTGTTTTTTTCTGAACTTGTAACTCTCTTTTATCTCTCTTCTTCCTGTTCTTGGAGTGAGAGGTGGGGGAGAGCATCTGTCATCTTGTCATTCGCCAACCTGGCCCAAACCACGACAATGAGTAAAAGTAGGGGTTTTTTAGAAGTCTGTATTGGATGAGTATCTGATGCTTAGGGAGGGACTTTAAGAACAGGGCAAATATACTGCAATATGTCTCATTCTAGCCCCTGAGCACGTTTGTTTCAGGGGTTCATTTAAAGCTCAGTCATGTAGCCTTCATGTGGAACAGTTACTCAGGGAACTCAAGTTGGTACATGATTTGTTTTCTTAGGGTCTCAGATGTCTGCGTGTCACCTGTGTCATGGAGTGTTGCATACCAATACCTGCTGTATGATGATATACAAGTTCTAATGTTAAAGAATGCTGGTTTTAATTTTCAGACATCCACATTGTGTTAGGCATGAACAAGAGGCCTTGAGAAGAGGACAGAGGGAATCATTTTTCGTCTCTGTAAATACTTAATGTGATGTAATTCTTTAATACTGTATGTCTGCATCTGATGAAGGATGTAATGGAGTTGGATGAGATACAAAGAGAGAATAAAGAAGCTGTGACTTCAGTTTGGAAAGGAGAAGGCTGAGTGAGAAAGAACTGAGGTTTTCAAAATCGTGAAAGTGGTTGTTTAAGTGTATGTGGAACTGTTGTTCATTGAGTTCTGCAGCATGAGTTGAAAATAGAAATTTCTAATTGAAATTGGTAGATTGGTTTAACACAGATAAAGTACAGTTTTGCACAGTGGATATTGTCACGTATAGGCTTTGTAGCATGTGATTACCAAGACAAAGCTTCTAGTAAGGGTTCCAAGAAGACTCTTCTTCTTGGAACGATGCAAAAAGATTTCCACTAGTGGTACCTGAGTAGGATTGGGTTAAACCCAGACCACGACATCTGAACACTGTTGAACCGGAGAATGCATTGACCTTGCAGTTCTCTGCTTGGTGTGGTTAAGGAATCGTGGTCAATGCTGGCAACAAAACATTGCCAGCGTGACCGTCGTTGGAAGACACTTAGGAATTGCACTTTATTTGGGTAGAAGAGAATCTGGTAAATCTGGTGGTTTTTTTCCTTCTCTCTCTCTGAAACAATGTCTTGATGGGTAGCAGGTTTTCAAAGCATCTAGGAGCTCCACAAGCAAACCTTAGTCTGTTATGGGGAAACTCAGTAACCTCTTAATTGAAAATGTTACATTTCAGGTGGGGCATTCACTGATGATAATGTGTTTTAAGCTATTCAAAATATTGTTTACAAATTGAATGATAGATAATAAGCATAAATCTCCAATTTGCTAATTATGATGCTAATAGGTCATTAACAACTGGTCTGTTAGCAATTAGTGATGATACTTAATTCGGGTTGCTTACTATTGTGTTTGCATTTATTGGTACTAATGAGGCATGTAAGATACTCACGTTATTTGTCCTCTGAAGATTTATCTGAAAAGTCAAGGGAAGTCATCGTGCCTCTGTACTCGGCACTGGTGAGGCCTCACTTTGAGTACTGTGTTCAGTTTTGGGCCCCTCACTACAGGAAAGACATTGAAGTGCTGGAGCGTGTCCAGAGGAGAGCCACCAAGCTGGTGAGGGGTCTGGAGACCAGGGCATATGAGGAGAGGCTGAGGGAGCTGGGCATGTTTAGTTTGGAGAAGAGGAGGCTGAGGGGAGACCTCATTGCCCTCTACAACTACCTGAAAGGAAACTGTAGAGAGGCAGGGGTTGGCCTCTTCTCCCAAGGGAATAACGACAGGACCAGAGGAAATGGTCTGAAGCTGCGGCAAGGGAGATTTAGATTAGATATTAGGAAGAATTACTTTACTGCAAGAGTGGTCAGGCACTGGAACAGCCTGCCCAGGGAGGTGGTGGAGTCACCATCCCTAGAGGTGTTTAAGGAACATCTAGATGTGGCACTTCAGGGCATGCTCTAGTGCCCAAGATTATTGGTTTGTGGTGGGGTGTTGTGTGTGGGGTTGTGGGTGTGGAGTTTAGTAGGTGGGTGCTTTTTTTTTTTGTTGGTTTTTTTTTTTTTTTTATGTGGTTGGACTCGATGATCTCAGAGGTCCCTTCCAACCACTAAGATTCTGTGATTCTGTGATACTGCTATAAACATAGTCCTTGTTGTTTTCCCCTCATACCGTTTATTCACTTTTCTGTTTCCTACTAATAATAAAGTAGTTATAATTTCCATGCCCATAATTTCCATGCAAGTGTCCAGCGAAATTTATGGTCAGAGAATGTTCTGTGTAGTCCTTTTCAGTGCCACATTAAATTTTTCTGATTTGTCTGTGATTGGTCATGTTATAATGTACATAATATCAATAAGAAAGTACAATGGTATGACCCGTCGGAGTTGAGATGCCTTGTAGATCGCATCCGCTCACATCACCCTGCTGGTGAGGAAGGTGAAGTGAAGGTGGGAGGTGGATAGGGAGAGACAGAGAAGACTTGCAATGCAAGGTACAGCCAAACTGGGCCATGGCAGGTGGGCTTCTTAATGTAGTACTGAAGCAGATTTTGACTAGATAACATTGGATAGGTTAGATTCGTGGTTTTGCCATAATGCTCACGGTTTCTCTCCCAGCTGAAGCTACGGTCCATAATCTCACCAAAGCAGTGATGCAGTATCTTGAGAGCCCTCAATGAGTTTTGCTCCAGGAATGTGTTCAGTTGTGCTGTGAACGTATGCTGAGCTTCGGTGACCAATGGCATCTTGTGGCAGTGAGTTCCTCAGCTTCACGGTGTGTTTTGAGCTTGTGAGATTCACTTGCTGTTTCTTACTCCTTTTATTAGAGGAGGTAGTAAGTACTCTGCTCGGTTTCTCCAGGCACTCATGATGGTACATACCTATCAGTAAACTTTCCCCAGACTTAAGAAGTTGTAAGACATTTTTTTCTTATGTGCATGCTAGCTGTTTTATATATTTATTTTCTTGGTCAACTTTCTGTATCTTTTCTAGTTCTTCATTAGCCCTTTCGAGCCTGGGAGGAAGCAGAGGAAGACAGGGAAAGCATAGGGCCAAGACCTGCATTTCACATATTTATAACGTCACTTAATATCTTTTATTTTGTTCTTTATTTCTTTCCTAATATTCTTATTAATCTTGTGAATGCAGGATGTAAAACTGACATTTGCAAAATACTGTTTGTCGTGAATGGCAGTAATTAGCTCAGTTTCCACTGCTGTATGTGTAGAGCTGTTTTTGCCCATGTTACTTCATATTTGTCAACTTCATGTTCAATCTGCCATTTTCTTACCCAGTCATCACTTTCTCCTGTTGCTCCCTGCAGCCAGCTTCTTTCCTCCCTTCAGGTTTCTCCTAGACCTTGTTGAACATTAACCTGGAAACACCCTGAGAGTGATATAAGTTTTGCTATTTGATGTAGCTCCATGGACAGCTAGTGTTGCCTTCCCTGTAGGAAACAGGACCCTGAGCTCCTCTTTGGAGGAAGAGCTGTCTTGGGAATCCTGCAGGATAGCTCAGAGAGGTCAGGTTGCTCAGATCTCACTCTGTGCATTATAGCCACTACTGGCTTTTACAGCTATTTTATGCTCCCTGCTATTATTTGTTTCTTCCACGTAGCCAGAAAAGCATACTCGATCAGCTAGAGATTAAAGAATTGCTTAATGAAAGCAATATGCATCTTTCAACAAATGAGTATTTTTATATTTCATATGCACAAATGTGCTCTTCAGGGTTCCTGATAAGTTCTTTTCTTTCATTTTAAGTCTGTGGTGCAGCTTGGAATTGTAGCTGAGGTCAGGGTGACACCGTGCAGCATTAGCTTTGCTTAATTCCTGACAGACACACACCTTGTATTTTCAGGGGGCGGAAGGGAAGGGTTGTTTCTGTCTGAGATTGCATTTGAATCAAAATACTCTGTTTCTCAGGGTAAAGATCACTCAAACAGCTTACAAGTACCCCGTGTATATGAATATTTGAATGCACTTAACAGGCTGCATGGCCATATACTGCTTTGGGGCATATTAACATTTATTTTTTCTGCATGGAGGGCCAGTTCTCCGTATAGCAAGCTACATATTTGTCGAGCTGGCTTTAGTAATCTGTAGTAGCAGCTGAGTGTCTTTTATAGGGATATATGACTTTTTCAATACCTTTTATTTTGAGGATAAATTTTTATTTTGAGAATAAATTTTCTTAGTATTATATTATTTCATAGTACTTATGGGGTTAAACAAACAAATTTGTGGATAACAAAACTGGGTCCCATGGACGAGACTAATTAACCTGTATATAGGCAGATAAAACCAATGAAGGGAACAAGCTGTGAATAGAAGAAACATATCACAAAAACCAGCATGACCCAGATTTGAAAGTTACTGAAAATTTTATGTGCTTTCTTTAATTGTATTTACAGTTTCTATGTTCAAGACAAATCAAAGTTTGTAAAAATTGAAGACCCTAAATTGCATTCATACTGTGAGTAGGGATACAGTGCAGAATAGATCGCCTGTGGAAATAATAGCTGATGTTCTCTGCAGTAGATCCTTACTGGAAAATCCAAACGAATAAACAAATTGATGCCTGGTGTAACTCCGTTTACTGCAATATGTTACATGAGCAAGGATTTTATATCCGTGGCTCAGATGCTTTGTTGGTATTAATAAATGAAGTTCCACTAATGTACTAAATGTCTTTGTGGTGATGAAGAGAATCACAGAATCACAGGATTGTAGGGGTTGGAAGGGACCTTCGGAGATCATCTAGTCCAGCCCCCCGCCAAAGCATGGTCACCTAGATCAGGTTGCACAGGAGCACATCCAGGCGGGTTTGGAATGTCTCCAGAGAAGGAGACTCCACCACCTCTCTGGGCAGCCTGTGCCAGGGCTCTGCCACCCTCAAAGTAAAGAAGTTTTTCCTCATGTTGGAATGGAATTTCCTGTGTTCCAGTTTGTGCCTGTTTCCCCTTGTCCTGTCGCTGGGCACCACTGAAAAGAGCCTGTCCCCATCCTCCTGACACCCACCCTTTAGATATTGATAAGCATTGATGAGATGCCCTCTCAGTTTTCTCTCCTCCAGGCTAAACAGGTTTCTCAGCCTTTCCTCAGGGGCAATATTTTTTACTTCTCCACAGCACCCAAGTCAGCAGACCTTAACTTCAATACTTTGATAATAAACAGGCCAAGTCATCATATGTGGTACACACCATCCTGTCTGCCCCGGCACGTAACCAGCAAAAAGCCAAACAAGGCCCATGGGGATAGGGATTGGATTATCCACATGAAGGAGGTGCAAGTGGGTAGCGGGGAGACGCAACTGGACAGAACTCAGCGCCGGTGTGACAGCCTTTCTGCAGAGTGTAAAACCAGTGCTTCACTGATGCACCAGTCTAAAGGTCATGTCTTGGCATCAGCAATGGTATGCAAACAGGTAACGCTATCACTGAGATGTTTGGAGGGGGAGTCAGCACCACGCAGCTGTGTCTCACGGGTGCTCGACAGGAGACAGCTGGAGTCAAGCGTCCTTTTCATAAAATGTCAGAGCTGCCTTCTTGGGGGTTTATTTTCCTGGTGTAATTCTTTTGTCATGAAAATTGCAGTGTATTTTCAGCAGAAGTAAATAAGCGTTGCATAATTTGGTTGATTGGTGTGGGTTTTATTCGTCTAACTTGAGATCTCCACTGAGATTTGTGTACATCTGTCAATTTTATTCTCCCTTCTCCTATCCCTTTATCAGAGAAGAATGTTTGCTTGGGAACAGTGACTTTCCTGGGATGATGAGTTGTTAATGAGACTCAAAATTGATACCTATTTGTTTTGATCTGAGATTGTGATCTTAATGCGTTGTTTGCATGTTGCTATCCAAAATATGCAAAGACTTAGGATTTTGTAAGTTGTGGAAAGCTTTTGTATTCTTCCATTTGTTGTGCTTCCAGTTTCATTGAACCTTGTGTCTGCTGTCTGTGTTCATCAGGGAAGGAAGAGAATTCTATCCTAGAGTGAAACTATTCATTTAAAAGTCAATGTATTGTCAGTATAGATGCTTAAGATTTGCTTCTGCTCTACGTATCTGCTGTGTTAAAGCACATAAACATGTGTTGTAACATAAAGGAGTCTAATCTTGTTGAATACTCTCCAATGTATATGGAGATAATCCCATTTAGGCAGCTCAAAAAATTCATGGGAATGTTTTGTTACTTGCTATACCTACTTACGTTGGTAAGTCTCATTCATGGCAAACTGTGCTCATAGCGCGTTTTGAGGCTCTTGTTTTCTTTTGGTTTTATTTTCTCATCTGGTTCCCTTCCAGCTCACCACTTTTCACAAGTAAATCCTAGGCTGGATTAGGAAACTCAATCCCAGATCCTGTTGAATCGAGTGATTGAATTTGGGGAGGCAAACTCTCTCCAGGAGTCTGCCAAGGAAGGGCTCACATGCTGCTCATTTAAAGGGCATCGTTCCCTGTACGATGATGGAACAAAAAAATGTATTATCCCCGTTGAACTGGGATAAACTGAGCAACATCTATTTTGTGTCATTTTCACTTTTTCTTGTTTGTTTGGCTTGTAATTTTCTCAATGAAAAGACTGTGCACCGTCAGATTAATTGGGCCTGATGAATTTTCTTGAGATCACATGGCAGCAGCTCTTAACCTTTGTAGCTTGTTATGTGCACGGTGATTTACTTGCTAAACCTTAACAAAATTTTAAATTAGCACAAGTGTTTTCTTTATTATTGACATGGTTGTCATAGTATTTATAATAAGAACAGTTTAATTGTCCATGACGGGTCGATCAAATTATTTGAAATATATTGCTGCATTTTATCTTGCATTTCTATTTCCTTTAAATACCGCTAGCATCATATAAGCTAGTTTATTTCTTCTGATAATGGCAAATGTTTTTCTTAACCAAATTTTTAACCCAACCTCTCCCAAATACTAACAATCGTGTCCTTTTACACCAACCTAAATGTGTTGCCAGTAAACTGAACCAAATGGGAATGGGTTGACCTGTGCATTCACACCGCTGTAGTTGAAGGCAAGACTTGGCAGTCGAATAATTTCCTTCTGAGGGGGTCGGCTCTCCTTGCACAGGTCAGCCACAACTCCGGTATCGCCCCCTTTCATTGCTCCATCTTTCATCTCTCTTCACTTACTGTAGCTCAGCCAGGGAAGTTACTAAATGCCCATCTTTCACTAAAATTCCTATCTTTAAGAGAATGATAAAGAAACAGAGGCTGCAGCTGCCCTCAGTGATTTGTGATTTATAACTCGGGGGAGTAATCTCCCTCCTGTTGTCAAAACGGGAAATAGTGTTTCCACAACGCGGCAATGATTGTTTAGATGGTACATGTAAATAAAATGGAGCCATCTGGACTGCTGAAAGCATGGCAAATACAGTACTCTGCTAGATTGAGTAGATTAAGTAGACTATTTCTTCCTTTTAGGTAATCGTAATCTGTGGATTCCATTCGCTTCTTGAAAATATTTTTTTTTTCTTTTTGGTCAGCAGCTGGTAACATTTACAACCCTTGGAATGTGCTGAAGTCTAAAAAACAAGCAGCCCACGTTTGTTTGGTAAATGCAATGGGTAGGCTTAGACTCAAAATCCAGTTTCCAGTATAGGTAGAAAATGGGTACAAGTCTTTCTGTGAATCCAAGTTTCAAAGTTGCCCACCTTCTCATAAAACAAAAGCATAGAAATTTTGCAGTGCAAAATTTAGGATTGACTTCACTGAGTTGGACGGATCTCATGAGTTACATGCAAAATTACAGCCAAGGTAAGCACCTTCTGGCTTTTCAAAAAGCTTTTATTATTTATTAGTTATCATGGATTTTGCAGTATTCGGGAAATGAAATAATTATGAGCCATGAACTGAGGATGACACGTTTTTCTTTCATCACTGATTACTTATAATTTGCAGTAATACTTATTACTTTAATTATATTGCCATTTTATGTTTAGATAAGCATAGGAAGGAGGTATTTTTCTTTCCATAACTGAACATTTTTTTTAACCTACTATGAACAGGCAACAAAAATGCAGGATCTGATTCTAGTCTTTGTTTTGATATCATGAACTCAGAATTTAAGCTGTCTGGAATTATATTATTCTTTATACGTTGTGGCTTTCCTAGTAATATGAGTCTCCATGAGCTCAAGTTTTAGAGTGAAAATGTTTCAATTTAGAAATGTTGAACATAGGCATTGAATTGGTTTCACATAGACTACTAGCAAGACATCCAGGTATTTCTGGGGGATGAAAAAGGATTGTTGGCAGTGCCCATTTTATTCTTGAGCTTGTCTTCAATACTCAGCCTGAGTATTACGTATATTGCAGTTGTTTTAGTGGCTACAGACCATCCCTTAATGAAGTGCCAGGCAAAAAAATTGCTTCATGTGGTCTCTTCTTATTTGAATTCTCCTTAGTTGGTCACACGCTCAGAGGTCTCAAGAATCCTCATCGTATAAGTTAAACCATGCTCTGCTTCAGGTGATTGTCAGTCCAACTGTTTGGAATACAACTGCTGCTTAAATATCTTGCAAGATCTACTGATCCTGACTCTTCAGTGTTTTCCCTAACGGGACCTTTTTAATGAAGGTTGTACTACACTAAGTAATCTGCTAGGGAAGCCAGGAGCTGTGAGTGATATGCTCTGACTTTGTGGCTGTCCCACTTTATGAGAGGAGGAGGGAAATCTACAAAGCTGTTGTCCTAAGGGTTCCTACTATAGGTCCTTCTCAGATCCTGATGGATTTGTATTTATATTAACTCATTTACTTATGAGTTTACTGATGAGTTACTATGCTCCACATTTATTCATGCTGATCAAGAGTCATACATCAAATATGTAGATTCCTGGCTCTTGCTGTCACAAAAGGTTTTGCTTCATATAGCACCACACGCTCCTTTTGGCTTCCAGATGCAAGTGGTCGTGATTTTCTGCCCAGTGGTGCTCAGCTTGTGCGGCCATGGAGCAAAGACAAAGCGTGTCACTGAGTTTCAGGGTTTGCATATACTCTTAACTTTACCCACTTGCTGTTCCTTCTGCATTATGCATGGCCAAGGTGTTAAGAGATCCGCAGTTTGCATGCAGGTCAAAACTACTACGTGAGGTCTAACAACTGCTTAATTTGCTAAGTATTTTGGAAACAGGTTTAATAAGGGCCAGTAAAGTCAAGTCAGCTGTAACACAGGTTCAAGTGGGGTCATGAACATGGAGCAAAACTCTAGAAAAAGTGAAAATAGCCCTCGTTCAGTCTTCTGCTGTTGCACGGTCCAGGCAGAATCTGTCTTGGAAACGATCTGGGTCTGTTGAACTGGGCAGTGGAATGACCCTGATGTCTTGCTCACAACTTCACGCCTTGTCTTCCCTCCTCCTCTACATCAGAGAATTAGAAGAAGCCATCTAGTGCCTGAGTAGGAGGGGGTGGCTGAGGGATCTCTTCTGTACCTCTACGTTGTACTTACATGGAGCGCTCTTGGTTTTGTGCTAACTTGTCTCATTTTAGCATATTCCGTTGTCCCGATTCTCGATGCTGCCTTTTTCCTGTGTCTGCCTCTTCAAAGGTACTTAACAATGTGCGGCACTGTGGAGGTTCTCTGTGTCTTTAGTGTGTATGAAATTAACAGTACATATTCATATTGTCTGTATTTGGACAGGAAATAAGTTTTGTTTTTTTTGTTATTAGTATGAACTTGCTGCCGTAAGTAGTGAATAATCTGAAGCTGCAAAGCATCTGGCGTTTCTGAAGACCATTTTCTGCTACCACACAATATACAAGCATTTAAGCCCCCTTTATGTTTAGACTGCTGAGGAAAAAAGATTAGAGTAGTCGAGCATAGCAAAAAACTAAGAGTCACAAATATGTGAATTCATTTCAGTAAGTGTTTAAGCAGCTGTAGACTTCCTATTTAGTTCTGAAAAGGTCCATATGGAGTTCTTTCTGTTCTGAATTTTAAATATATGCCCAAATATGGTCTCTCCTGATGAATACAATAACTATTCTTCCACTTCCTCGAACTGTTTTCCTGATTCTGTTCACATTTCAACCTTGTGAACAGACTTTCTTTGTTTGCTCTGGCTTTATATAATGGCAGAATGAGATGATAGTAGTCTCTCAAAAATCTCAGCTAGCTCTTCCCTTGCTAAATTCATTTTTCAGCTTGTTGCTGCGTTCTTTGCTGAGCTGGAATCAAATCAGGTTTGCTTATTAAGTGTCTCTTAAGCAGCATTTCACTCCATCGTGTACGTACGTGCCAGAGACACAAGCCTTGGCCCTACTACTTACCTCAGGATTTGAGCTCTCAATTTAACATGGGGAAAAAAGTGCAGAATTCAGTGTGTGCGTTTGGGGTCTATTAGTATTAAAGACGTCTGGGAGTCTCAGAGTACTACTAAACTAATGGACTGCCTGCAGCCTTACAGTGCAAAGTGCCTTCAGCTCGCTATAAATTAAATTATATGAGTGTACTGTTAAAGCAGCAGTTAGTACTTTCATGTAGCATAACTGAACTGCTTTAGCAGTTTTTTACTAAATTGGGTCGTGTATTCTATAGTCACGCGAACTCCTCTGGTATTCACGTTCTGTAGACATCACGTATAAATTGTCTTTGATTTCAGAAGCCGCTGGTAATGTGAGCTTATGTGCAAATAAGAGGGTCTTCAAGGTTGATGACATGTTTTTATGTACATGAAAATAGAGAAAACGCTTAGGATGCTGTGATAGCATTAAGATTTTAAGGGCTGTTTGTGTTCAGAAAAGTTACGGATAAATGAATGAAATGTGTTGTTTTAAATTGTATTAATTAAAACATGCTAATCCTTTAGTAGCATACTTCCAAATGCTTCATTTTTGAGTGTTTCAGTGTATCCATTCTCTGTGCCCATCCTCATAAATTTCCAGAGATGGATATTTCTCGGTGGCTGTGCAGACATCTGTGCAGATAAGCTGGCTGGTCAGCTGGGAGCCAGTTCAGAACCAGAAACTGGGGCCATGCTGGCGTTGAAATAGTGTTAAGAAGTTATGCAGAAATATTCGCTAGAGTTTGCCAATACGGTTTTATGATTTTTGTTGACTTATGTTTGTGTAAGGTAGAATAAATGCATGTTTGTCTGCTGAGGAGTTTCTAGACATGCCTTATCTACGCAGTAGGTGAATTTACTTGAGCTTTGCTCTTACTAGTTAATAACTTTTACTTTCCTAGGTGGGCATCTGAGCATAGAGTAATGCCCACAAAAAAGGTTATCTTCCTGTGTAGGAGACTCATTAAAGGTACGTGCTACCATGAAAAAACAGGAATGCAAAAATGTTGACATTTTCATGCCACTCATTACAAATCATAACATCTCTAATGTTGTCATTCTAGATGTTACAAAAACATCTCTAATTTTGAAACTTGCCAAATCTGGGGGAAGATTTGACCCGTCTCCCTTTTTGAGAATGTTGATTCTGCAGCAGGCTGGTCGGGCGAAGGCTTTCCTCCGAGCACTGGAAGCAGCTGCAGAGTGCTGTCTCCCGGCTCCTTCGCCGGGGGAAAAGGAGCAGCACTAAGAAGCTGAGGAGAGAGAACTATAAATACTGCATGGCCGCGGCTATACTGCTCCCTGAACTAACTTACTGTTGGTACACTGCACACTGCAAAAATGTCACATCTCTTCACTGTACAGCACTGAATCACGTGGAAATAAATCACTGTACTGTTCATCTCGCTTTTGGCTTGGAGTTACGGTTCGGTGTTTTTGATTTGATAAGGAAGATAGCTTATGTGACCGTGCTGTCAGTTTTCTCCCCTCCTTATCCCGTTCCTTCTACTTTCCAATGGCTTTTGAATTCATTGCTCAACCTCAGGTAAATTTTTTAAAGGAATAGAAGTCTCTGAAGGTTTTATGTTCCTACAAACATGTTAAAAACTGTGATTAGGTATAGGATAGACCCACGCTAGAGCTCCCACGGAGGTAAAGACATGTTGCCTGTTGCGTTTGGTGTGTCACCTGAGGGATGAGCCCGTGCACGGCCACGCTCCCTTGCGCAGCCACACATGAAAGCAACGTCTGGAAGAGAAACCTGTAGTGGTAGGAAGTGCTAGGGATGTGCAAATACCTTGGGATTTCACAGCACAGAGATTTATTTAGGGATGCATCGGAGGCTCTGAGGTGAAGAGGAACTTCTGCTCTACTGATCCTGTGCTTGAAGAGAGGGAAAAATGGGATTTGGAGGGGACTCAGTAATTTTTGTCTGCATGCAGGTGTTAAGAGAATCCTTTTGCAGAAACAGGAGAGGCCAGTTGCTCACTTTTCCAACAATGGTGTCTCTCCACTGTGTAACCTCACCCAGCCTCATTAAGAAGTCAGTATTAGCACCATTTAATTTATTTTCTATGAATTTGCGATATACAAATGCTCTCATTTAAAGAACTTTTCCTAGCTCTTGGCAAACCACTGTTTTTCACGTTGATTTTCTTATCCTTAGGGTTAGCTCTGGAGAGTACTACGAAAAATAAGTTAACATCCAAAATACAAAGTGGAGTCATGCTGCTGGGTAATTCTTGTAGATAAAAGAATTTGGCCTCCGAACAGTACTGCTGGCATTCTCCTCTCTTCCACAATGAAGTGCAAAAATTCCCTGCAATGAATTTCAGTAGCCTTTGTTTTTGTGGGGTATTTAGTAGCTGAATGCTTAACATTTATGTTGCTTTTGCCATTTGTGGTATTTACTAAGAGTCCCAAAATATTTGCTTAAGATTCAGGCTATCGCTGCTGATAGACCTTTAGTAAATCTTAGCCATATCTATCCAAAACTGACCAAGTTATAAGTCTTTCCTGAAACCAACAAAACTTGTTTTTGGAATATGTTGAGCAGATGTGTCAGTATTTGAGAGCAATTTTGGAAAGTTTCATCTGTGATGGATATTTCCAGTCCCAGGTAGTTCTTCCTCCTCTGTCTCTGGATCCGTTTGAAACTGAAAGCTGGTGTGTGTAAAAGAGAGGTTTCAGAAGTGGAAGCAGTTTATCCCGTCTCTCAGAGATTAAGAAACCTGTTGGGTTAGTTAGCTGATTTTGCTTTGTTTTTAATTTGCCAGCTTGTTTCCTTGTATGGATTCTGGTTTTTGCCTTGTGGGAAACAGACGCTGATCTTTCCTTACCTACCTTTTCTGTGACATTCATGATTGTGGAGATCACGGTTCTATCTCCTGCTCTAAAAATGCAAAACCTACTAGGTTTAATCTCAAGTGCGCTTTACTTCTACGTGGTACAAAATACAGTAGTTCAGTGTGGGAAATGTCCTTAAATAGCTTTTTTTTTTTTGTGGTTGCTGAAAGATAGTTGTGCAGAATTACGCAGGTGCTGGAGACAGATTTGTAAGTATTTCTCAAAACTTTTTGGATAGGTTTATTTTTAGTAAAATATGTCAAAGTCTATATTTAAAATAAAGAATGAGCTTAAATACACTGAAAGTATATTTAAATGTTTGAGTATACATGTACATATAGGCATTAACTATTACTTGAATGTGCACAGCAGGAAGGGTCTAATAAAGCATAGAATAAGGGAGGGTGAATTTGAGGTGAATGCAGTTTTTATGTATATAGGAGTAAACAGTGCGGTGCCAATGATGTTCACAGAATTATCCTTGAGTAATTCCAGTTTCACTTATGGTCGTGTTCTGTATTTTTTCTGTAGCTGCATGACTGCTTCTCTTGTGCCTAATAGAGAGTGCCCATTTAGACCTCTTAATGTGGTTAGAAGTAGCAGATGTAACATAATCTAGTGTTATTTTTTGATGGAGTGCTGTACACCAGAAACTAAAGAAGTTTGTCAGACTTGCTTTCTCAATGGAAATCTCTGGATTTTCCCTTCCATTTATACCTGTAGAAGGAAGAAATACACGGTAGGCAAGACTTTCTTCGGCATGAGCTTCTGCTCGTCAGCAAAGGCAATAAAATTTGAACCTAGTCATACACACTTCAGAGTTTATCACTTTAGCTACAGGCTGTCCCTTACTGGCCAAGAGCTGGACTGTGATGCTCAGCACACGTCTGCTGGTCTGGGGAATCTCTTTGGGGTGCTGGAAACAGCAGACCCTAATTTCTGGATCTCAGGTGGACTTGGGGAAAAACCAAGCATCTTGCTGCTCAAATTCGGGTTGTTCAGCAAACGCGCGTGCCCAGGATGCTCATTGCTTTGGCAAGACTTAAATCAAGGAAGATGTCTGTGGGAAACAAGAGAGCAGCATCTTTCACCTTCTGTCAGATCTGGCCTGAAACTATGTCTGCCTTGAAAACCAAGAGCCTATTTTTTTTCTTAGTAGTGACTTCATGCTGCCAGAAGCACTCTGAAGTACGTTACATCAGGCTCTGCCCTTGCAAAGCTATGCATAATATTTATGTTACAGCATGAGGAATATGTTGGAAATTTGTAATGTGATAAACTTCCTCCCTCTCTTACCCACTGACATATCAAAATCCCCTTCATGCCACGCGCATTTCTGCTTTATACATTTTTAAATAGGGTGGCTGTTAGGTCACTGAATTTCTTTCTCCACATGCAAATCTTCTTTACGTCTTTATGTATTTTTTACAGGAATCTGAGATGAGAGAACGCTAGATTTTGATGATTATTTTGACACCGTTGCTCTCACCTGTATGTTGACAGGTAAGTGTGCTAGACTAATTTTGTAGAGAAATCATTTAAATTGCTTGTGTCAGTGGGCAATGTACAGTTACAGCCCGGGAGGTAAACCATGTCTTTTGCTGGATTCTTCTGAGGTGTATTTCAATAAACAGGTGGTCAAAAATCCTTGAAAAACCTGCTTGATCCCCAACAAGGAAAATGTTTCTCATCCTGCTTTACAGTGTTGGGTGGATTACAAGAATGATTTCAGAGCGGCGGAATTTGCACTTTAACTGTAGCCTGTAGTGAAGACGGTTGGCAGATCTTGTTAACTTTTATCCTCATGCATAACAGCTCTCTTCCTCCTCCTACCGAATATACTTTAAATATGAACTAGCAGATAGACTAATGTTATAGTACTTCTTCTGTTAGACCTGTTAAAACCCCCCTTTTTTTTTTGTGGGAGCAATTTATTAACTAGTTCACTGTAAACTTCAGCTGATGTTAGATATGGATAAATAATTTCTGGGAGTTTGTACTGTAGTGCCATTGTCCTACAATTAGGTGAGAACTGCTGCACTAGTGGATCAGTGTAGAGCCTCTTGTGATACAGAACAAACATTTTCCTTATATTTTTATTTTTTTTTTACTGTATCTGCTGCATTTTCAGTGTTTTCTGTTCAAAAAGGCTTATGGTCTCCACATCTTTTAAATTTTTTTTTTTTTAATTTTAGCTTTTCTATTATCCTTTTAAAACACAATTTAAAAAGTTTTGGTAGTACTCTGGAGACAACTTACAACTTTTTATGCCAAACAGTTTCTTAAACTAGAATTATTCTATTTGCTTCCAATCTAGTAGTTACAAAATAAATAGGAACTTTAAACTCAGAAATCAGAAAGCTAGAACAAAATGGACAGTGATTTAAAATTAAGTTTCCTTTGGTAAAGCGTGTTACTTCTGTATGATCTGAAAACTAAAAAACCCATTTACTCTGTGATAAGGGAAAGGAAAGGTGCCTTTTCTTGCATTGGCTGCTGCAGGTGTCTATGTCAATGCACATTATGAACACAGGTCAAAGATAAGATGGTGAGTCCTAACAGTGTCTTTGGATGAGCACTGGAAGGAGAGTGAAAATACAAGAATTATGTAAAATGTGTGAAAGGGAATGCCGTAAAGTGTGTGGTGACACAAAGTAGTACAATTTGGAGCAGTGCTCTGTAGAAATGGAAAAAGGAGACAAAGATTAAAAAAGAAGAAAAAAAATTAAAAAAAGATGTGTACCTGAAAGACCAGTACGAATACAAATTTCTAGTTTATCGGGCATTTACCAATTGACTGTTTGCCTCTGCGGAAGTGCCACTGTCAAAGATAAATACTTATGCCAATCAGAAGAGAAAGGTAATTGTATACAAACAGGTGTGCAAATTTGGATTTTAAGTATTGTATTTGCCAGTGTGTTGAGTCAATCTGAATAATTATGTTTTGTCGGCTGAAATGTGTGAGTGAGTTTGCAGTTGCGGTTAGGAGCTTTTCAAGAGTCAAGCTGGCCTTTAGTCTATGGAATGACCAAAGTCATCCATCAGAGCCCATGCTCTCGGTCCTGATAAGGGATATATATTTATTTGAAATGGATACAGAAGTGGTTTGTGAAAGGAAATATATGAAATAATTCTAAGAACAGGAAAATAAACCTAAATTGCTCAATTTTTACATTATTTGCTCAGTGCTACTGAACTGTTTATGGGAAACAGAAAGACCTCGTCAGTGTATGGCTGAACTTCCTTTCAAATAAGTCTGAAGCATAAGGAACAACAGTTACTCATAGCTAGCTTTGATAATGTATAAGCATTGAAATATAGTTTGAAATATAGATGTGATTGTGTAAGACCTTTGCTTACCTTTTCAGTCTTGGTAGTTACTTTTTTTTTTTTAATGTCGTTCTTTCCCATTTACATTCCTAGCAGTTGCAGTCACGGCAGATGTGAAAAGCAGACATTCATGACTGAGCACGCAGTACCGTTTCATAGCGAGCGCCAGCAGTGACAGTGATGTTTGATATAGGCTGTAAACACTCCTCTGCACTTTACATGCTTGGAGTAGTTAGTGAAATGGAACTTTCAACCTCATTCTGTGGTTTTCTTAAAAATATTATTATAGGCCTTTGTTGCACATATGGCTTTTTTGTTTTGTTTTGCCTTTTCATACCTATATATACATTCAACAGCCTTTATCACAATATAGAAAATATTATAATTATATATACATAGAATCTTAGAATGGTTTGGGCTGGAAGAGACCTTAAAGACCATCTAGTTCCAACCCCCTGCCATGGGCAGGGACACGTCCCACTAGACCAGGTTGCTCAAAGCCCCATCCAGCCTGGTCTTGAACACTTCGCTATATATATTTGCTTCTTTCTAATATAGCAAAACGTTATTTTATATGTAGTCTTTCTGACTTGCTATGATCTAATGAGTCTTCCTCTGGCTAGAAGATGGGGGATCCAGCCCTGCCTGCCTGGAGCTGGGCAGCCAAGTCAGCAGCCTGGGTGCTGCTGCAAGAGGAGGTGGTCTGTGGACCATCCCACCTTGCCCAATCCTCCTACCAAGGAGGTGGTGGTGCAGCTCTGGTGCCCAGTGTGCCTCGTGTTCTTGCATGGCAAGAAAAGGCAAGCTATAATGGTAGGAAATCCAGCAGACAGGCATCCTGATAGCTGCAAGTTCACAGTGGGAGAGAGCAGCTCCTGTTGGGTGAAAAGTTAGGAGACAACCCAAAATCTTGTACAAAAACCTTGGGAGGAACTGGTGACTGTGACCTAAGGAAGAGACAGAAGTTGTCAAAATTATGAAGTAAAAACGAAGGCGTAAAAGAAAATAAAACTCTAAAATGCTTCGAGTATTTCTGCCCACGAAACGGGCAGAAATGCTCACTCTCCATGTGTGACTGAAAGACCATGTGCAGAAGAGGAGTTTGGATTTATTAAGCCCAAAAAACCCTCAAAAACTCCAAGAACCAACTGTGAGGTAGACTAGATAAAAGCCGTGGGAGAACGTGAAGCAGACATAAAACCTAATGGCAAATCTCTTTTTAATGGTTCTTTCCTTTAAAAGTGTGAATTGAACAAAATCTATTTCTAGTTTTGTATTACCGCTGAAAAGGAGGGCTTTTCTCTCTCTGTCTCTGCCTCCTTCGTTCCTGCAAGTGGCAAAGCAGAGAGTGGGTTCAGTAAATCTCATTAATGGGTATGTCCTGAAGGATTTGTTTCACATGATGGGCTTAATTATCTCCTTCCCTGCACAGCTGCATTACACGGTAAGCAGAGCTGCCGAGATGTTGCTCTTCTCTTACAATGAGGTGCAGGGATAGGTAGCTCTGACAGCATCAACAGCAGCGTTAGGAAACGAGCTTTGCATAGAAATTGTTTAGATTAGCAACACACGTGGAAGTATTTGAGTAGCAAAATAGAATGAAGTTGAGCAAAGCGAAGGGGATGTCTTGTAGGGTCACTCCAGTCCCCAGTTTTATAGAGAACGACGAGTCCTTTCAAGCACGGTGTCGCTGCTCTTCATTCCTCATGGAACACAGTCCCGTGTGGGTGGCCATCACCAAGGTTTCTGACTCAAATCCCATATCAGCAGCTGCTTGATACCTCTGGAGTATTTAGTAAGAACTTTTACTAAATATTTTCTAATGGCAGAAACTGATTGTAATATGTCTTGAGTTCAAGAGATGCAGTTTTTTATTACGAATATTCTATATCATGATTCAATCAAGATTATTTTTTTTATAGTGCTTTTATATTCAGCTTGCATATCCTGATTAGACTGTGATAATTTCCATGACTGGAATCTCCGAAGTATGCTGTCATAAAATTATAGATGTTAATGAATTCACTTAATCAGGTCTTACAGGAGTACAATCAACGTGAAATCTAGTCAGTTAGAAATAAATCAGTTTAAAATATTTCTGCTTCTCCAGCAGCCTCGTTTTAGGACTTACGTTACCTGCCACTGAATTAGACACCTACATCAACAGGTAGAAATTACACTTTGTAAAGAAATCACTGTAAGTCATATAAACAAATCCAGAACTTTTGGTGATGCTGACATGCACCTGAATCTCTGTTGTAAACTATAGATTGGACTATTCATAGATAAAACTATGGATTCAGTCAATGATAACTTAAAATGTGATGTCCCCTTGAAAAGCACAAGAAAGGAAGATATTATTGATGGTTGCTTTAACAGCCAGAATTCATTTGTGTAGTTGGAAAAACTTTATACGTATCAGTATATTTTGCGGTGTGTGAGTATGTGAGACCATATTGATTGCAAAATGTGTGTTTCCTTATACTCTAACTTCCAAGAAGTTTTGGCGTTACAGAACTAAGTTGTAGGTTAATCTTTTGGTTTTATCTTAACCCTTACAGTTCTATTTAAAGACAAAATACAGGTACAAGTGCTGCATTTTGCTGTCGGCCTCAGTAAGACCAAGCTGTCCATGCGCCCAGCGTGGGTGCCATTTTTCTTTATGAACTTAGGCTTTGCCCTTCTTCGTAGGGTCAAGTTTTTTGTGATGGTTTGGTCACGGCTTTGTTACATGCATCCGTATGAGGGCAAAATGACCTTTTCTCTGTTTCTGACCTGGAGGAGGCAATGCATTGTGCTTTCCTCAAGTTTGTGGGTGGCACCAAACTCGGGGAACGGAGCTGCCATCCCTCGGGACCAAGGCAGGCTGGAGAAATGGGCTGACAGGAGCCATGTAAAGTTCAGCAAGGACAAATACTAAGTCCCGCACCTGGGAAGGCAGAGGCCCCGCAGCAGTGTTGGTGCGGACTGTCTGGCAGGGCAGCTGCTCAGAGGAGAGGGACTGGGGTGTCCGGTTGGGCAGCGAGCTGGGCATGAACCAGCTGTGTGCCTGGCAGCAACAGCAGCTAACAGCAACCTGGGCTGTCCTGCAAGCTGCACAGCCACCGGATTGAGAAAAGTGATTCCCTCCCCACAGTACAGGAAAGATGTTGACAAAGTGGAGCAGGTTCTGCGGAGGGCCACCGAGAAGGTGGAGGCTGGAGTACTTGTCCTGCAAGGAGAGGCTGAGGGACAGGGGCTTGCTGAGCCTGGAGAAGAGATGGCTTCGGGGAGCGTCAGCCATCCCAGACCTACAGGAGGACACTGAGACGACAGAGCCAGACTCTGTGCAGCCGCGCGTGGCAGAAGGATGACAGATAACAGTCATAAGTTGAAACAAGAGAAGTTCAGACTGGGTATGAGGAAAATCTTTTTCCCATGAGGGCAGTCGGGCGGAGGTTGCTCAGAGAGATTGTGTAACCTCTGCCCTTGGAGGTTTTCAAGACAGACCTGGATAAAGGCATGAGCAGCCCAAGCAGATCTCATCGCTGGAGCTGCTCTGAGCAGGAGGTTGAACTAAAGACCTCCGGAAACTTTTCGGACCCAAATGACTTGATAATTCTCTGACTCTGAGGCACAACAAAGAATCCACGTCACTGTGTTCATGGAAGCTGGTATTTGTCTTGGTTCTTGATTGAGAGAGGGATGCTTCAGAAAAGCAGTAGAGCAGTGCTGTTGGTACTCTAAACTCTGTCTCTAAATTGAAAGTACTGTAAGCAGTTATCCCAGGGTGATTTAGCATGCTATTTATTTTTAATATTAAATTCCAAACTACAGCTGGCATTTAAGCAATGAAAGCTTGAAGAGTTTGTTGTGAATCTTTCTGTATTTTTAAACATCAGTATTCCTTATATTTTTTGTTTCCCTGTTTTTGCATAATAGTCATAAACAAGTATCTCATTCTGTTTTCTTCTTGCCTAAGAAGTGACATTTTATTTCTCGAGCTGTTTACTGAAGGTAATAATTAAGTGTCAGTAGTCAGTGAGGAAAAACTGGTTCTTTTCATCAGTTTTATTGTGTCTTGATTGCCCAAATTTTGGCTAGATATAATTTGGTAAAAATGAATTTCTTATCTTTACAATGAGTTGAATCAAAATCTCAAAGGTCAAGAGAATAATTTATTTCTCAGTTCTTCTACAGAATCACTGTGCTGCCTGGGTCATCTTGGCAGATCACTTAGCCTTTTTGAGCCTGCAGATATTTTTCCCCAGTCTGCCGTCACCATCATTGTTCACGTACACAATCCCAAAGAACGTCCTTAATTGTGCCATGAGCGCAGCCTTGCTTGCACAGGCTGGAGTATAAGTTAAAGCCCAAGATATGCTTTCCTTGGCTTGGAAAAGAAGCAGGCAAGGTGCAGATAAGATCAGCAGAGTTCCTTTTTCAAAATTTCCTCTGGAAATAATCAGGTAAGTTTTTTTCTGCAATTAGGATAAGAGAAGCCCGGAGACCATCTGTCACTGGGAAGCAGGGATATTTGCTGCAGACATACACAGATGGGCGCAGAGATAGCGAGGACACGGCACGTGGCTTTACTTACGCTGGAGTTTGGCTAAACCAAGGGCTGGTCACCTGTCCTAGTTCTACAACGTGTGCATCCTTTTTGGGTCACCATTTGTTTGTTGCTTCCCTCTTGATTAAGAAAAGAAATTAAGTATGTAAAGGCCAGGTAGGTCCTTCTGCCTTTCTTCCCTCCTCTCTACACAAGTTGGTTTAGTTGTTCTAGCTGAGGCCAGGGCTTGTTCCTGCTCAGCTAGTCAGTAATTAAGGTAGCAACTGAACTAGATGTTTATTCGCCTAATATATTGCCTCGTGTGTTGCCAATATACTTACTGATGCTGGTGAAAAATAATGGTCACAACTTGACTTATGTATGTACAATTGCTCCTGATCTGAGATTTCTGGACCCTCATGTTAGTAATTCAAGTGAAACCTGACTACAAATGAAGCTGAGCAATGAAACTGGTGTCTGCATTTCACGGCTTGCAAACTGCTCTAGTTAAGCAGATCTATACAGAGAAAAAGGATGTCTGTATTTCAAAACTTGATTTCTTTGGGCTTTGGAATAAAACTCCCGCATTTTGGTGTCCTCCCTAGAGCACTGCACTGGAGTGGCGTAACTTGGAAATTTCCAACTACAGAGCCCTTTGGCGGGGGGACTGCCCTGGATTTGCAGACCTGGAGAGTCTGAGCTTGGTCCCCCCAAATCCCACCTTGCAGGCTACTGGAGACATTGGGTACCCAGTGTCCTCTACAGACTTCAAGGGGTGTTTCCCACTGAGTTGAAAGAAAAATTATTTTTTTGAAACTAAACAAAGAAAAAACCCAACACACACAACAAGAAAGGGTAATCGATTTTTTTTTTTCAACCAGTTCAGACAAAGATAATTCATAGTTTTATAAGAAAAATAGAGCATCTGTTCGAAGCTTTGCTTTTTTTAACTGACATATTATTTCTTTGATTAAAATAATGCAAACAAGGAGGCTACTTTTGGCAACACAGCAAGTAAATTAAAATAATGCAGTAGCCCCCATCAGGATCGCATCTGAAGAAAATTCAGGTTGAACTTATTGGCAAACTCTAAATGCTAACCCGTGTGAAAGCAGATTCCCTCTTCTCCTTAATCTGCTCTCAGGACCTGATCTAATCTATGTGACAAGACAACAACAGTGCTTATCTGTTAACATTTAATTATGTTTGTATTTGAATTATCACAAAAATGTTTTCCTTACGGATAAAGAGGAAACAGGTTGATAAGCATAAAACGCAAATTAATAAGCAACTAAGCTGCTTTGTGGAACAGGGAGATGAACCTGAGGTAAATATGTTCAACAAGCTTTGAAATTTTTTCAAATTCCTGTTGTAAATCTTTTTAAATTCTCTTATGTCCTTTCCCTTCCAATGTATTATAATCTTTTTGATATTTACGTAGTCGAGCGCAAGCAGAGGCTGGAAACAGAAAGGCTAGAAGATAAAATTGCTTGCTCTACATGCTTCTGTTTTGTAAGGAAGATTTCTGGGGAAACCAAAATGAGCATTATAGCCATCTTTTATAAGGAGATAATGACTTTTTAAAATTGAAGTCGTGTGATACTTCCACATGACTCAGAAAATAATTCACAGCTAGTTACTCACGCAGTATCGTTCTCGTTTTAGATAACTGAAGGGGATTTTTTTGTTTTCTTGCTGAGGTTTGAAATCTCCAGTTACTAGATGCAACTATGCTTCATGACAGTAAATATTTATAAGTTGTACTTTGGACTGGGGACAGAGTCAGTGTCACAGCTGAATCCGTACGTATTTTCCTGATTTGATAACTGAAAAGCTGTCATATTACAAAGAAATGCCTTAATGGATCCAGAACCGGATGAACTTTTCAATGTTGCGTGTTGGCTTTTCATAACTTGTCCTGGCTGTTGTTTTCCTCATGAATACAACATGCTGGGGTCAAGTCTGGTGGGAGCTGTTCCTAGAGTGATTTACATACATGATTGATTCCCCGTGCAAGATAAGAAATAGCTTTAAAAGGATCTTGGACCGTTACTTTATGTATTTTTGCTCCTAGCAAGATCAACAAATAAAGGTTATATGACAGATCCAACCCTACTTGCTTAGAAAGAGGTATTTATTTGAATTTAGGAGTCCAAGAAGACACATCTCAGATTTGGGATGCTGATGAACTTCTGTACCTGGGATTATATGCTTGGTTCATTTTCTTTAAAAGTTTTGTTGTATTTCATCATATTTGAATTAGTTATTGAGTTGCTACTTACTTAGCTTCTGTTGCTTAACATCTGTTTAAAGTGTTTTAGAATTCTGGATAATTATGTTCTGAACGGATGAATTTTCAAATTCAAAGTTGTTTTTCCAAGTAAGTGTACGCAATTGCTGTGGGATCCAGTCTCTTATTTAACACTTCAAAGATTTTGTCCTTGGTAAATTATAGTATCCGTTGCAAGCAGTATTTAAAGAATGACTTATGAGTACTCTTGTTTGTTAGTCTGTCTATCAGAAGATGGAAGTTCTACTAAATGTACAAAACTAGAGGCCAAATTAAAAACAACTATAGAAACGAACAGAGCCTGGGGCTCGCGGGGCTGGCCGTAATTCCGTGTCTGGAAGAATGACCTTTAAATAAAGGTCAGATGGAATTGCACTGGAAACCTCGCAGGTGCGTAAAAGACGGCACTTAAGATATTATATTGCCAGTGGGAGTTGGCCTTTACTGTAAACTTCGCTGTGGTTAACATTTATAAATACTTGCCGTGTTTCCCCTAGTAATATGTTTGAATCTTTTTATTTTTCTTAAGATTTTAACCATTTTAACCAACCTGACTGTGCCATTCTGTGCTACATCTTTACACCTTGTTCTTTCTTCTAGCATGTTGTTTTCTCATGTTGAACTCCAAATGTTTTTCTGTTTTCTCATGTTGAATTTACACTTTAAATGTTTTTAAGCTTTTTCTACGTCTGCTTCTCTAGTGTCTTCTGGCCTTGCTCGTTCAGTACAATGAGTCGCTTGTCTCCTGTCTTCTTTGTATTTGTCCTTCCCCAAAATCTCTCTTTGCATCTGTCTGATTGAACTTCATCCTTTCCGCGAAAATACCGTGACCGGCTGAATAGTTTAAAAGGAAAATAAATACTAAGTAGAACAGACGGAGGACAGAGGAGAATTTTAGCATCCAAAGCAGCTTGGAAACCAAAGAAACTTTCAGAAAACCACCCTGTGTTTGCAGGAATAGGTCGCGTGTGTAGATTTTGTATGTGCACAGGAGCGCTCATGGTGAAGTACATCTGTTTAAAAAAAAAAAAAAATTACATTCTTACAGTCTGATCTTAAGACCCACTTTAATCATATGATGTTGGTATTTAAGACTCTAAATACCAGAAGTTAATGGGGCTTAGCCTCTTCTTGGCAAGTCTGTGCTGTGCAAATATACATGACCAAGGGATAACAAGCTGCCTCAGAAATATGGAGCAGGTTTAACAATTACTTCACTCAATATTCTTCTTTTTCTTCCTTAAAAAAAAAAAAGGGAAAACAGTGTCACTCTTAAGCCCTTTTGCAAAACAGTTTGTCACCTGTGCAGGTCACCTATCAAAAAAATTAAGGACTGCATAAATCTGCCCTCAAACAGGGCAGTAAGAAAAATCTTCTGGTGGTGCTGGTGAGAACAACTGGATATGACCATAGATTTTTTCAATACTGATTTCAAATCAATATTTAAGTTTTGAAATAAGAGATGCCACGCTGAGAAACAACAGCTTTAGAGAAAAGTAAAGGAGTTTTGCTTGGCATTCTGGTACGTTAATATGTATGCCTTAGCACACATCTTCTAAAATATTTATTTGAGTGTTTCAGTTATTTAACAGAGAGATCAAAAATGCATTACCAGACAGTGTAACCAAAGTGAATTTAAGTGAAGGACTGGTGTATAGGGAATAAAACCATAATTATGGGGATTGTGAACAGCAAAATATGGTATGATTAAATTTGTTTAGGTAATTACCGTGGAGGGGGATTTTTTCAAATAAAGTGCAAGTGTTTTGGTTTTCTAGCATTTTCTTCCACAGAATGCAAATGCTTTAGAGAAGACTCAAGAATCAGTTGCTCCATTTTACAGAGGAAGATCAAGGGAACTGCAGGATAACAGATACACTTTCTTAGGGCCTTCATACATGTCATCGTTCTTTATTTTTCAGTTTCCAAACCTGTGTCTATACTCTTAAACAAAATTGGGCCAGGAGGTGTTCCCTGGCCCTGACACCATGTGGCATGAAGTGGACCTTGCTGACCCTCGGATACCTTCTGAGCTCCTGAGCCCCAAGAAAGTATTTATTTTTTTTTTGTGATTTAGCCTTTCTAAGTCGGTGTCTGCAATAGCACGTGGGCTGCTTTGCAGGGAGTCGTTTCAGCAGCATGAAAGCCTGCAGAGATTGGAGAGCCCCGAGCCTCGTGGCACCTCATCATGGGCATTGCCTGGCACTGACCAAGGGAGCACACGTGGGGACATGCCAAGGGAACAGTGCTCCGTTTTGCTGCCTGGCAGCTCTTTTTTCCTAGCAGAATAAAGGTAACATTGGAGTCTGTGCCGGCCCTTTTGCAGAGGGCCCCCAGGACTGGAGCCTGACCAGCACAGCTTCATCTGGTGTCCCATCAACACCAAAGCTGCCTCCTCGGCTGGTGGGTCTGGGAGAACAGGGGGAGCTCCAAGTGCCTCGTCTCAGCGAGATGTGGCCGTGGGCTGGGCTAGCACTCCTTGTGCACATTCTGTTTTAATTCTTGTAGATGTATTCTTTTAGGTTCTGCATTTACCTGGGATGAATTTTGTATCAGTGAGTTTCAGTAAGCAGTCCTGTTTGGAGTTATGGTATTTGGGTACTAATAATCGAGAGATTTTCATCGGAGTTAATCAGATGTCTGTATTTATGTAGATTTCTTTCCTGTCACTTAGGCAGTGATGTCTCAGATTCGCTTTACCCTGGCAAGCATTAATACTGCCTTTGGAAAAAGTGGTTCTGCCCTTTTCATGCCCTGGCTGTTTGCTTCTGGCCCTCTGCCATCTTCCCCCTGCTGCTTATGCAAACATTTGCATAGTGATCCAGTTCAGAGACGTGACGGATGCTGAAACTAACCTCCCAAACCAAAAAAAGCTGGTGTTTAAGCTGGGTCGATGCTTTGTTCTGCTTCACTGTTCGTGTTAGTGCAGAGATTAAAGCAGGCTGGGGGCAGGAGTGAAGTGGGCTGGGGAGCAGGGGAGGGTGGGATCTCTTTTTCGGGATGCAGTGGCGGTTATTGCCAGCTTTAAGGTAAGAGTGGAAAGTGGAAATGGAACTCATCAAATTGCAAATTGCCTGTTGGACTTGGTCTTCAGTTCAGATTTTCTTCCACGTGACCTTTCATCTCCGGAGAGGTGTGAAATGCATGGCGCGTTGGGATTGTACCCCCCATCTTCAGTTCTGTCTGAAATGCATTTTTGTTTTAATATTATTATAATTAGAAAAGACGATGCTTGATCTTTTCCAGCATTTTAATTTAGTAACTTGGCGAGCTGGTTCTTGAGCTGATATATATAATCCCGAATAAAGCCGCAGAATCCAAGTGTTAGGAGCTCTGGCAGGTTTCACACAGATGGAAATCCCTTTCGTGAATAGTTTCTCTTCAGAGTTAATGATTAAATACCTCTTTCTAGCAGTTGCTGTTACTCTAACAGCAAACTTTTCTCACAGTCTGGTTAATGGCATTACTCAACCCCTGACAATGCTGCCTCTGTGTCTGGGATATTCCCACAGGTACATTTTTAACTCATCTGACAATAGCAGTGCAGAGGGCTTCTCCCTGCAGGCAACAGGGCTGTTATTGTGCAGATGAATGTTTATATAAAAATAGATTGTTCTTATCATGACTAGAAGCCGGTGACCCTTGAATTTGAAACCTTGCTCTGAGATCTAGCCTCACTGGCCTTGTCCAAGACATTTGATGCATCTGCCCCAGCTGTATTTTAGAGAGAGGAGAACTAATAACTGTTGTGATGAGTCCGAATGGCCACTCGTGTGACACATGGTAACAAATCCAAAATCCCCAAAACAGGCTGGGGAAGGAAGGTTTGCATCCTTTAATGTCCTTTATTGGTTTCCCTACCAAAAGTTAGCCTTGGTCTTAGGGGTGCATTTTTTTCTGTCTCGCCATATGGCCAGAATCCTGGGGGGAACCTTTGCCGCAGCTGCAGCGTCATTTTGCTCCCACTGGAGAAGCTCTTGCCGTAGCGATAACCGGAGACGTGCTGCAGAGGAGTGGGATCTCTCTGCACATCCCTGTTTGCTTTGGGTGGTTGTCAGAGATACAGTGACCATTGGGTTTGCTCTGGGCAAACTGGACAGACACACCTGCACTCCCCATGTTTGCAGCTGCTGGTGTGGGATATGGTAGGGAGGGGACTTTATATGGGACAGATCTTTTGAAATAGGTTTCTGTGTGTGTAGGGAGTGGAGCGATAGGATGAGGGGTAACAGTTTTAAACTGGAAGAGGGGAGATTTGGATGAGATCTGAGGGAGAAATTGTTTGCTGTGAGGGTGGTGAGCCCCTGGCCCAGGGTGCCCAGAGAAGCTGTGGCTGCCCCATCCCTGGAGGGGTTCAAGGCCAGGTTGGACGGGGCTTGGAGCAACCTGGGCTGGTGGGAGGTGTCCCTGCCCAGGGCAGGGGGGTGGAACTGGGTGGGCTTTAAGGTCCCTTCTAACCTGAACCATTCTATGATCTTATGTTCCATATTTACCAATGTGAAACTAGAACATAGCCGTAATTAAGTTGAAGATTCTAAAACATGATTTTTGTAGTGGGGAGGTGCGTTGTATGTCATATAATACATCCATGTTTAATGAAGACACCCTGGCCTGCATCTGTCCATATCAATATTTTAAATCCTTTAGTAAATATCAAGTTTATAATACTTAACATAGTTAAAAATAAATCTAAACATATATATTTAATAAATTCTTTTCATATGATGTTTAACAACCATAAGGCTCCAAAAAATGGATCGGTCTGTGGCTGCTCTTGCTTTTTTCCCTGCTGTGCCAGTTTGCGCTCACTGGAGCACACTGTTCAGATAGAGAGCGAGTGAGCTCTGGGAATTGAATTTCTTGCCTTTTGATAATCTGTGCACTGTGGTAATTCCAGTCTTTCATAATGTGCTCTTAGTCTTTTCTTTTTTTTTTTAAAAAAAAAAAAAAAAAGAAAAAGGCAGTTAGACGGTCATGCTACTTGCCCATGTTTTTTTATTTTATTTTAATTTATTCCTAGGCTGTTTTCAACTCCCCTTGATGGTTGGGTGGTAACAAATAGCAGGATAAGAAATTCCTGCAGATTTTGTGAAAGTTGCTGGCTGCATAGAGACAAAAAACCCCATATCTAAGAATAGCACCTGTGAGGGGAAGGCAGCAACCTGAGCTCAGCTTATTTCATCTGACCTGTCGGCCTGAGAAACGTAACCCAGCAATAGCCATAGAGGCAGAGTAAACATCCCGGTGCTCCTGCAAAGCTAAAGGGCAAGATGCTGAGAGAAAAAGTACAGTAATAAGGGTAAGCATATAGCCATCCTTTTATCTTTCATCTTCCAGCTGTCGTACACCCTTCCTGTGTCAGAAGTGGTGTTTAAGCAGCTGGAGCTCATGTTGGCTTTGTTCAGCCGGCGGTTAGGGGATGTGCAGGGGCAGGGAGGGAGAATCATAGAATCACAGAATGGTTCGGGTTGGAAGGGTCCTTAAAGATCATCTAGTTCCAACCCCCCTGCCCTGGGCAGGGACACCTCCCACCAGACCAGGCTGCTCAAAGCCTCATCCAGCCTGGCCTTGGACACCTCCAGGGATGGGGCATCCACAACCTCCCTGGGCAACCTGTTCAGTGTCTCACCACCCTTACAGTAAAGAATTTCTTCCTGATATCCAATCTAAATCTACCCTCCATCAGTTTGAAACGTTACCCCTCGTCCTGTCATTACACTTCCTGATCGAGAGTCCCTCCCCATCCTTCCTGTAGACCCCCTTTAGGTACTGGAAGGCTGCTATAAGGTCCCCTCAGAGTCTTCTCTTCTCCAGGCTGAACACCCCCAACTCTCTCAGCCTGTCCTCACAGCAGAGGGGCTCCAGCCCTCTGATCATCTTCATGGCCCTCCGCTGGACCCGTTCCAACAGGTCCATGTCCTTCTTGTGTTGAGGACTCCAGAGCTGGACACAGTACTCCAGGTGGGGTCTCACCAGAGCGGAGCAGAGGGGCAGAATCACCTCCCTCGCCCCGCTGGCCACGCTGCGGGGGATGCAGCCCGGGGTGCAGTTGGCTTTCTGGGATGCCTGGGGCTGGGACACGTTGGGAGCTCAAGGTATGGGGGTCAAAAATAAGGACAGAGGACGTGAGGTGGAGCAAAGACTGTTGTGGTGGTAGTTTTGATAGTGAGTTTACTTCCAAGATCTTTGGAAACTTGTTTTCATTCATGTGTTTTGCTCTATACCAAAAGCAGCCACTGATGTATCACATTGCCATAACATACAATCAGCTTAAGCATAGGAAGCCAAGATCTGTTGTGTTTTTATAAAATGAAAGAAGCCATCCCAGACAATCGTATCAGCCACACCAAATCTATATTTTAGCTCTGCAACATCCTTTTGAACCAATGAATTGCTAACTGGGAATTAGGGATCTGGGATGCTATGTTTTCTTCTGCTGTGCAAGCCTAGGTAAACCAGGCTGTATTTTTCCTGAGATAATAGTTTTGGTTGTGGAAAAGTCTTTGGAATATCACTAGGATGAAACTAAAACAGTTCCTAAAAGATAACAGCTTCCCTGTGGGAGCTATGATAGCAAGCATCTCTGGTTAACGAACGGTGGTGTCTTCCATTTCCACGCAACTTGAGCCAAACAGCGAAATTGCCCGATGGTGTCTGTAGCTTTAGGGAGATGTGCTTGACCTCTGCTCCCTGGCAGCGTCTGCCCTACACTGGGACCTCTACAGATCTAGTTTCTCCAGTGGTTAGAGTGTCTGGTTTAAAAAAGGCCTTTAAATGATCTCCATGGCGCTGGTGGGGCATCGCTTCTGTTCCTTTTGCCACTGTAGATACAGTCTTTCATTATCCTTTCCATGGTTACTTATGCATTTTTATTTTCTATTCCAGAAAATTAGGTGACTTGTACCTTGTTGATGCATCTCCAAGGAGTTCTTTGTCCCACTATTTATTAAACTTAAGTGCTTGATACCTGGGAGTTGATTCTTCAGCTAGTAATTTCCCTTTGCTATTCCATCATGAGGTATTTCTGGGTAGTTTTTGCATGAAAATCCGCTTGCCAAAACTGTAGGAAGTTTTTTTTCCCCCAATTCAACTCTTTATTTGTATATTGTATAATTGCAGTTTACTGCTGTCTGTCAGAGGAGTTTAATCCATCACCCTGGAATATTTTGCACTCTCAAATGGCTTTAGGGAGACACAAACCGTGTGATGATCTTATCACTGGCCTATACCTCTTACGCTCTTAATACTGTGTATCGACCTACTGTATTTTGGCTTCGTGTGATTTAGCGTTGGTAGATAAATAAGGAAGCCATTGAAATATTTATGCTTGTTATTGACTTTAAGGTGCTTTGGAGAGCAGCATTAATCTACAGTTCAGTGAAGCAGTAAGAAAATGAAATACTCCCTCAAGAGTTTTCTTTTGTAAATAGAGCCTTGCATTAAGCTGCTGTGAACCGGCATGCGTTCCGATTTTTGAATGCACTGTTTTTGTCTTCATTAGTAATTATAGCTGAGGGTAATAACGCTGGAATTGTCCTTCATCAGAAATAACAATAAGGCTTGATGATGTGGCTATGTGATGTGCTTTGGAAATGCTTGCCCTTGACCTCAGGCTTTGGGCCTGCCTCGCTGCTGCCTGTCCCCGGGTGTGAGCTCTGCCTCCGACATATGGTCACCTTAAAATGCTAAATGAGAGCGGTAGCCTTTTATGCCCGCTCTATAATCATTGCCGTGTAAGTGACCGGATGGCGAAGAGGAATGTGTAATCTGGTTGTGATATTTAGTTGGCTCAAACTACATCATGAAACACAGTGGTAAAAAATGTTCCCTTAGTCCCTGCTGTTGTTTGACTGTATTTACTTTGGGGGATCTGACTATGAGACCATTATAAAAACCATATATTTGGATATCTCAGAACAGTCACCTGGTACGTAAGTGACTGTGGCCAAGTGAGTTCACCCTTCTGTGTTTTATTTTTGCTTTAACGTCGTCTTTTAATAGGGGCTGATAGTGGAATTGTTTGTTTGTTTTTCTTTTAATTGATTTTTTTTTTTTTTTAATTAAAAAGCAGAGAAGTTGCCTTGGGAGGTTTCTTATGGAATATATGAAAAATAACGTTTAAATTTTTCTGGCCTCTGAAAACTGAAAAAGTGCATGGTTACCAAACATTGCAAAGTTTATGGCGGTATTTTCAATTTTTTCCAGTACACATATTTCCCCATTTTTCAATAGAATAATAATTTTCATTTCCCAGAGAAACTTTTAGTTTGTGGGACAAAAAAAAGTCTTTTGCTGCTGTAGTGGGAAAAACCCAGAAGGAAAATGTTCTGCTGTTCCTACTGTGAGACCTCTGAATACAAATGTCCTTACGTTGGAATAAGCATTACTTTCATTTTAGCCTAATTTATACCACAGATTAAAAATCTTTCTAAAAATCTATATTTGAATACGTATAATAGCCAGATTTTGGTAGTGTTGATATTAAAGGATGTTGTATGAGCCACAAAGCAGCATCTGCATCTGTCTGGCTCCCTGTAGTATTTCATTTTTTTGGTTGATTCCGCTCTTTCAAAATACTGTCTTTTATTGAAGCTTTACCTGTAGAGTTTCTCGATGTGCAGGATGATATTACTTTAGCACCCGTTTTTCCTGAAATGTCTTTTTGCACTGAGGGAAGTCGGCTTCAAGGCCAGATCTAGTTCTAAGTACAGTTTACAAGAGTGCTATTTAGCGGAGAACCTTGTAATTATGCTGGGTTTTTCTGGATCCTTTGGGAGGTTGGGTGTGCCTGGGAAGAAAGGTCATCTCCCCTTTTATTACTTTTTTTCCTTCTCTTGTCCTTCTTCCTCTTCTGTAGTAAATTGGTAGCCAGATGTATTTCCATTATACTCTGCGTACCCACATAAATTACAGGAGGAAATACAAGCAGTATAAAACATACAACTTCATTGTTAAATGCATGTTACTTCCAAGAAAACAAAACTTGTAGCTGATTCATTTGTAAGACTTTAACTGTAACCTGTCTTTTTTTGTTGTTGTTGTTTCTGCTGTGTTTTGGCAGGATAAAAATCTTGAACATGCCTCGTAGCCCAACATCAAGTGAAGATGAAATGGCACAAAGCTTTTCCGACTATTCTGTTGAATCTGAATCAGACAGCTCCAAAGAAGAAACCATTTATGACACAATTAGAGCAACCGCAGAAAAGCCAAGCAGCAGAATGGAAGACAGTCAGAGCAACACGTTAGTGATCCGAATTATAATACCCGATCTGCAGCAAACGGTAAGGGGTATTGCGTTACGATTTAAAAAAAAAAATAAAATTAAATTATTAGCTTTGCCGCCTTCAATCTGCAGTACATCTGTTCTATTTTATGATAATTTTTTGACAAATTCCAGGCAAAACTTATGTCCTGTTTTCTTCTAGCGTCTAAATTTTTTCCCCAATGGTATGTCTGACTGATTGGCACTGACTAAATGCCAATGGTATGTCTGACTAAAGGCACCGTCCCGTCCAAGAGGGTGCGTTTAGTATGTTAACTTGATGAAAGCTCTGATCATAAAGCACCAACCTGTCTGATCTGCATTCAGAGGCGTTTTGGCACAAGAAAGAGAATTAGGCATCTAAAATCTCATCAGAAGATGAGGGTTGAACCCCAAAATCACATTATCTCCACAAAAGACACATACATATGTAACCTCATTCTCTTCTTTACTTTCTCTTTTCCTGATACAGTTTGTGATTGATGCTAGAGTGGGGTCTAGCAGGAGGTCATCAAATTCTCTCTCTTTACCATATTAGTTGCCTTTCTCTCTCATCCTCCCGCGAAAAGATATCCTTGTTAGATAGCTGGTGGGTTTTAGAGCATAAAAACCAGGAAAGAGAAGCACAAATAAATCTTTCATTCCTCCTTTGCTGCTATGCCTTTACTTACATGGTGGTGTTTCTCAGACTTCCACCCAGAGAAGTCAACACACTCCGTTTGGAGAAAGAATAAAACATGACATCATACTGTTCCACAGTTTTCACAATGACATGAAATGGCTATTTTATTCTCTTCCACCTCCTCACCACTTGTACTGGGAACGTATCACAGAGAGTAAAATGAACCTTTTCTGATTTTTCTAGAGGAGTCGTTTGCAAGCTAACTTGTGGACTTACGGCTATATCTCACATCCCTAAATCTGTTGGATGAAAATAAATCTTTTGTTGAAAAGCCTCTAATCTCTCGCGTCTTACAGAGAGAATTGAACGGACATTTGTTAAAAAATGCCTGATTAACTGAGTAAATGAGGAAAAAAAAAGTTTGTTTTTTTTTTAAATTAAAAAAATATCTTGGCTGTTCCTTACGTATTAGAAATCTACAGTCCAAATTCCTTGCTCTTTCTCAGAAGGACCTACGAAGTTGTGTTTCTTTTATGGTTGAATGTGTAACATTCAATGTCTGCAGTGTTACAGGCATCAAGTAGGAAAAGTTTGCTGTTGTAACTGTGTAAGTACAAGAATCCCTGTCCTCCACAAGTGCTATGACAGGAATGACAATCTTATCCCGGAGAAGGTCTTGGGAGTTACTTACTGATTCTCTGTAGAATCACTGCCTGTCCAAGTTTGTGATTAATTGTCTAAATTACCCTGGGCCTTCTTGAATGCTATTGTCGGGTTTTTCAATTGATGGTAGGCATCAGACTTTTTTCATTTCAATGATGATTATAAAAACACATTCTTTTTATGGATGTGTGCTACATACATCACTCTGTGCTGACATATAAGATCTACTTCATACTGTGCTGCCACTGAAGATCTATCTCAGATGAAATTATTCCTTTCTTTTTAATTAAGTTCATTTTCAGAATGATAGAGATGGCCTGTCTACAGGCTGACAGGGAAGAGCTGTTCTGACAGTGTGGCCTCAGGTGTGGTTGTAGATCTCTCTTCTTAAAGCCCAGTCTACACACAGTGCTGCAGAAACTCAGAGAAATCTGTGTTGGAGTTGGGAGCATTATCTCTTAAATTCTTGTACTTAAAAAAAAATCTTTTAAATGAGGATCTCTGCTGAAATTACAGTACCATTTGTTTATATGGTGTGAGATTAACCTCTATGAAGAAGAAGTGGTGTGGGACCCGAGCTGGAGAGGAGGGTCTTCAGAGGGCAGAGCAGGACTGAGGCTGCTGTGGGCCACACACGGGATTTTTATTAAATCCTGGCTGAAGCAGCCATCACCTTGGGTCTTTCATTTCAGTGTTGATTAAAATACTGAAATGCACAGTGGTACATCTTAAATTTTAAAGGATTTTGCCAGTAGTGAAGTCCCCTGTCAAGGCAAGCTCTGACTGGCCATGGTTAGGGTTTTATTGATGATCCTACCATCATCATCTTTGACTCTGTTCAGTGCTCAATGAATACATCCAGTAAAATGGAAAGATTAGCTTTACTTGCTAGGTTTACTCTGCTGTTAAAAACAGAGGGATGTTAGCCTCCTGAAGCCCTCTTATTTCATGACTTTTTTTTTTTTTTAGACCAATAATAAGACATTTACTGACACTATTGAAACAATTGTTTTTTTAAAATTCATTTTGTGCAGGAAATGAAATAAATGGAAAAGTATTTTTGGTTTTGTGTTTCTTTTGTTCATTTATATTGCTTTACTTTTTGCACTTTCTTTCCTTTTCAATAAACTCTTAATGAAAAGTAACTCAATGGTTTTAACCAGTTCTATAGCAGATGATCTATTTCTGATTTAATTTATCAGCCCACAAGCTCTAGTACAGAAAAGTGAAATCTGGGTTTAGGTTTGCAAACAGGAAGACTGATAAGCTATCAGTAGCATAGCAAAGATTGTAAATGTAAATGCTAAATGTAGCATAGCAAAGATTGGAGAAGATATATTTCATGAGCTGTGTTATAGCTACAAGGCAAATCCAACATACACCCCGTTTGCTGTATAATTATAATTAATTTAACATAAGAGGTGTTTAAAATTAGTCTGTTTAATCAAAGGAGCATGAAATGACATCACTTAGTTTTACATTTTTAATCTTTATTGCTTTTTAGAAAGTATGATCAAGAATATATTTGTTTAAAAGAAGGCAAGTTTAGGGTTTTAGATAAAACTCAACCCACTGGGAAGCTTTAAACCCCAAGCTAAACTCACTAGGAATAAAAGTTTGCTCATCTGCAGTGACTGGTGTAAATCACCTTTATTTCATTGCACGTATGAGATAAGCAGCAGGCATCTTAAGTAGGATGTGCTGCTACAGAAAACTTTATTAATTGTCAGCCATTGCAGAAAATCTCTCTTGTTGCCCTTTTATTCTCATTTGAGAATGTAAAGATAATGTAAACCTTGACAAGTTCATACAAAGCTCTTATGAAGACTTACTTTTCAGTTCTTATATAAATTCTTTTTTGTCTCCTTTTCAGTTCAGGTGATAATCATAGAATCACAGAATGGTTTGGGTTGGAAGGAACCTTAACTAACTCATCCAGTTCCACCCCCCTGCCCTGGGCAGGGACACCTCCCACTAGACCAGGTTGCTCCAAGCCCCGTCCAACCTGGCCTTGAACCCCTCCAGGGATGGGGCAGCCACAGCTTCTCTGGGCAGCCTGGGCCAGGGGCTCACCACCCTCACAGGAAAGAATTTCTTCCTCAGATCTCATGTACATCTCCCCTCTTCCAGTTTAAAACTATTCCCCCTCGTCCCATTGCTCCCCTCCCTGATCCAGAGTCCCTCCCCAGCTTTCCTGGAGCCCCTTGAGGGACTGGAAGGGGCTGGAAGGTCTCCGCGGAGCCTTCTCTTCTCCAGGCTGAACCCCCCCAGCTCTCTCAGCCTGTCCTCCCAGCAGAGGGGCTCCAGCCCTCCCAGCATCTCCGGGGCCTCCCCTGGACCCGACGTATTGAAACAATGCTTTGTAGAAAGAGTAATTTCTTATTGCTTTTGTGCGTCATCTGTATTCAAGTGTCATCCTTAGCACAGGAGTGTGGAGAGTATTTAACTGAGTGACGGAAAGATTAAAATGAGCTCAGTAAAAATATTGAAGGAACGGAGAGCATAGAAAACCCTCTGTATTCACAAATGTGTCTATAGGAGAGTGGGTAGAAAAGCCATATTATCTGGCATTTAATTTCCTGATTTAATGAGCCAGGAGGCTCAGCTTTAATAGATTCTTTATGGAGGCAGGACACAAGTGTAATCTCTTTTGACCAGAAGCTGATTCGCAGTGCATCCAGCCCAGAGGGCTCTGGCTTGACGATGACCCCTACTACTTGCTATTGAGATGGAAATGGCAGTACCTGACTGGTTCCTCCTCTCTTTGCAATAGTGGTGCAGGGTTTTGTGGCAGCTTGGGCAATATTCAATTGTGTTTGCCCTTAATGTGAGGATGCTTCATCTCTGGGGCAGCAAAGGTCAGTGTCATGTTGTCAGTGGCACCGCTTGATGACAGATCTGCGTCTTTCCTCCTTGGTAAGCAAAGTTGCAGCAGTCAACAGCCCCCAGCAGTTTGATGCCCAAGGTGGCTCCCTACCTTGTGCCTAAAGGTGTCGAACGTCTTTTTGGACACAGAAAACTGTGTGAACTGACGTGTTTGCTCTTTCCTCTGTGATGCCTGGCATAACTGACCTCTTCCTGGACCTTTTTGGTTTGAATCCAGGGTAAGTCTTCTTGTATCCCTTTCCTTTCTCAGCCCATGGAAGAACATGTCACAAGTGATTCTGCCTATGACTGGAAGGAGTCTGGTTCTTCTCCAGTAGCTGTTGTCAAGAAAATCTCCTTTGCGTGATATTCTGACAGTGATGTCCAACCTTTTGTGCTTAGTATCGCTCTTTTTCCCAGACTTGAAGAACAGATCTGTCAGCCAGATTTAAGAAATGTTTAAGGAACTCCTTGTTTTAAGGAATGTTTTCATTATTTTATTATCAACGCACGGTGGTTGTTGAGCTCTTTTGTTTTATCCTCTAGTTATGCGCTCCCTCTGGGTTAGGTTTAAAATCAAAATGCTCAGATTTGTATGTTTTATTAAATTCTGATGCTGAGATGGGATTGGGTCTGCTGAAGACTTCTTTGAAATGCTTTCCGCCCATCTGTTCTGCTGCTCTGCTTCAGCAAGGAGCATTTACTGACTCTTCCCGCACCTGGTTTTTTCTATATTGGACTTTCCATGCAAAATGTTGTTTGGTGGCAGTTTGGGAAAGCAACAGCTTAAGTTGTAGCTACTTTTTAGTTTTCTGCTTCTAAATTGCTTTTTATACTTTTGTATCTTTTTTAACTTTTTCTAGTATTTATTGACCTTTAGGATTAAGAATCTTTTAGTGCTTTTCTTTCTTAAAACACTTGTTTAGGTCGTGCAATTTTTATCTTACAAAGGTAGGAACCCAGTTGTCACAACTGCAGCTTGAGTCACATCTTTTGCTTAAATTGTCTCCATTTTCACTTGTTTCCAGTCTGTACTGACATCCTCTGCCTCAGATCTATTCCAGGTTTTCCTTTGCAACTGCTCACGAGTATTCTTCTCTATCCCATTCGGTGACTGATTCTTCATTGCTGCTTTCTGTTTATAGTTGATCTTCTTTCTTTTTGTCTTCAGTTTGACAACGGAAACATTGTGGGTGCTGCTGTTCTTATGCCCTTGATCTGGACAGGGGAGCTGACTTGCTCGTGTCGATGTGGCCAGACTGGTTTTTTTGACCTTTCATCTCATGAATTCTGTGTTTTCTGAATGCATTCTGATGAAGGAAAGCAGTGCCTCCAAGAATTAAGGTGAACAGCGAGCACAAATCAAAATGAGCGACTTGCTCTGTTTTTTTCATGATACCCGACTTTCATTTGCATTTTCTACTTTTTGGTAGTCACATGTCTAATATCGCCGTCTTCTACTGAAAGGAATAACTTGTATTTTGATATTCTGACAATCACATTTTGGAGGCAGCTGTACAAACCGTTTGTCATGGTTCCTCTGTTGTAGCGCAGTTCTCTGTGACTGACAGCTTCGTGAGTCTGATGAAAAAGATGTGTTGGATGATAGATTTTGAACAGATAAACGTTATTCCTCAGAGATTCTGTATCATGAACATTATTCCCCTTGAATTAATATCTTCCCTTTATCTGGAGTGGGTGAGCTATATTCTCCCCTTGCTTCTAGTTAGTGGCTTTCACCAGTGTGCAGGAATGCATGATTACAATTGACCACGTCTCTCATGATGCAAAGAGCTTTAATATCAAAACCACGGGTCTTCTATTTCAGCAACCGATGTTGACGTGCTGTCTTGCTGCTAGACTTGGATTTTGAGTGGCCTAGTGTCGCTTTGACAGTGGTGGTTTTGAGCCACTCGGGCCTTCTGTTTTGGTTCTTATTTGAAAGAACTGTTGCAGTTTTTATAGTGTATGTAGCTAGCCTTCAAGACAAACTATCGCATTTTATCTGGTCTTGGGATGCAACAAAAAGGGCAGAAAGAAGAGATCCCACATCTGTTAATGCAAAATATCTTTATGTTTCATATGCGTTTCTGTAGTTCTTTGCCACTAAAGTATCCCTATTTTTTTATTTTTATTTTTTTTATTTCACTGAAGATTAGATAAAGTTGTCCAGCTTTTTTGACTCAACTACTGTCTCATTTCCTTGTGGTCACCGGACCATGTGCATCTAATGAATTCTTACTTATTTCCTAATTAAAGCAGTCTGTGTGTAGATTCTGCTGTGATTCAGCGGATGTTTCCAAGTGTGGCAGTAGGTGATGACTCATCTACATGACAGAGATGATGACTGTGGTGGTCTCTGTCCTGGGAGGGCTGCTGAGGGACAGAGAAGTGGTCCAGGGGAGGCATTCTGGGGCAGGCTGATCTAAAACACACCCTATGCAGCATTTGAGTGGTCCTTCTTATCCCCTTGTTCAGCAGCTGCCTCTGAGAGAGTGGGAACAGCCTCCATCTCTATCCTGCCTGGCTTCATGGGAAGCATAAATACACTTTTCTCACTAGTTTCACTTTCCCGAGTCTGAGAAATTTTGGTAGGAAACAGTTGTTCATTTATTGGTTTGCTTTCTACATCATTGATCTTACTTAATTCACGAGAAATTACTAATGGGATCAACATTTATTAAAGTAAGCATGTTTTTGTTTCTTGTGAATCACTAGAAAAGCAAGGGCTGTGAATAAATTAGGTTTTGAAATTACTAGTTTCAAAGTGTTTCCGTATTTATTCTGCCATTGAGGACTCTATAAAATATTGTAGCTAGTGTGGTAGAAATATAATAGTGCTATAGTTACTGGATAACTCATTTTAAAACAAGCCTTTGAGCTACAGCACAAAAGGAATCCCTCACTGCCGTTTCAGTCCAGTGAAGGTGCTTAAACTATTATGTCCCGTCCTCGTGCGTTATATGAACGTGCCAATGACAGGCCTATGGACAGCAAACTGGCCAATTTCAGAAGATAAATATCGTGTGTTTCTGCAACGTGTATAAACACCGTAGAAAGCTTTATTTTCCATAGGAATATATTCTGAAGAAATTGGAAATTATTTGTAATTTTGCCAATGTAGCAAATCTTTGACAGTTAGAAACACACACGGTTATCTGCAATATTTGCGTGCAATCAAGGACATATAGAACTCAAGAATAAACCAAACAAAATTAAATATGCCGAATTCTCAAGGTGCATTAAAATAAACAGATTTAGTTGAACTGTGATCAGAAGTTAGTGTTTTGTATTGTTAAAATCAAAGCAGTGTCATAAAAGTCCAAAAATAATTTCTTTCATGTAACATTTTCATGTAAGAAAGGCTTTCCTGGGAAAAAATACATGTAATTTCAAAATTATCTTTGCTTCTTCCCATTTTAGTAGCATTTCTTATACTCTTTCAGGACATGTGGATAATGACAAGTCACTGCATGTTGATACAGGATGGAGAAGTTAAGCTCATAACGTACATTGTAACTGACAATTTTTAGAGCTGCTGAAAACTGCTGATGTTTGAGTCCAAACTTTGTATTGAAGTTTGAATCCAAACTTTGAATCCATGTAAGAGTCATGGGGCAAGAGAGGTTCAGAGCTGAAGGAGCACAGGGATGTAAACCAGGTTGCCCTTGCTGCTAAGTCAGTACCTTAACTCCTGGGCTGTTTGGGAATGAAAATGGTGTTTATCATGTTTTTTGGCTCCCCTCTCCTTCCCTCCACCATTTAAAAGCCCCCAACTTTTCAAAACCACCTTGATATGTAAAACACGTAAGGGGAATGAAACCTGCTTCCTAGACAACGTTATTTGTGACAAAATCTAATACCTCATTTGTTTGCATTTTTATATTTTAGACTGTAAAAGGAGTAAAGCTATCTGTTATTTCCTAGGCCAAAGCATCACTGGAGCACATTGCAATGAAAGTTTTATCTCGCTTCCCTTACATACCCCAAAATGTCTTAACATCGGGACTTGAGCCATATCTGAAAAAGTGCAGTTTGTTCAGGAACTGAGTGAAGACAAACCAAGTGCTAATTTTTAATAATTCATGCCCAGGCGCAGCGGAGCTGGACAAAGCCCAACGTTCACGAGCCTGCTCTTCTTCCTTGGGCAAACCCCCGTGAGATGCTATCACGACAACTTCAGTGGCACTGCTGGTCAGCCACGATGAATAGAGGACATCTTAGTATCAGTGTCTATTGACAGTCCTCATATCTGGGGATTAATTCACAGAAACGGAGCCAAACTCCTCAACTTCAGCATGTCATGATAGTCAACACCAGCTGGTCATCTCTGCTCTGATAAAGTGAATATATATATATGGAGGAATGGTTGACTGCAGTGTTTGCTTAGTTAAAAACAGTTGGAAATTGAAAGTCCTTCATGTCCTGGTTGTACTTTTTATTGTTGAAAATATTTGCGACATAATATTGGAATAGTCAAGAAGAAACTTTGAACATATAAAATATTGTGACTTTGGACAGGACAAGGGAATGGTTTTAAACTGAAAGAAGGGAGATTTAGATGAGATATTGGGAAGAAATTCTTGGCTGTGAGGGTGGTGAGGCCCTGGCCCAGGTCGCCCAGAGAAGCTGTGGCTGCCCCATCCCTGGAGGGGTTCAAGGCCAGGTTGGACGGGGCTTGGAGCAACCTGGGCTGGTGGGAGGTGTCCCTGCCCAGGGCAGGGGGTGGCACTGGATGATCTTTAAGGTTCCTTCCAACCCAACACATTCTGTGATTCTATGGTTCTGCCTTTGAATCTGCTCTTCAAATTCAGAATTGAAATATTGAAATTAATTTGGCATTTGATTTGTGTATATGGGATCAGAGATTACTTTCAGATGTGTGCAGAGCTCGCCAGGATAAACACGTTTAGTTCTAAAAGACAAACTCCAACCATTTTCTCATGGACGGCCTCGAGACTTTAAAAAGACACAAGAGATACTGCAGAAGCAGTCATGGGTAAAGTTAAAGGAAACACTTTACACTTATAAGACAATGCATAAGACATCAGTCTTATTTTTACTTGTTCTTCTGTTCTTTTGTGAAGTTGTTGTGGTGGAGACAGGGTTATCAGGGCAGCCTGGAGTCAAGTGGATGGTTAAAGATCTTGTAATATCCCTTTCACTTGGCTTTTTGAACAGGTTTGCCATGGAGCTGTTCTCTTTCTGAAGAAGAATGTCACCTCTGATGTTTGTGGAAAGACTTGAGATTTCCTGTTTTTTCACAGTACTTGTGGATTAGTTATTGCAGAGGAATGTGTGTCTGAAATGTAATTCTGTTGATGTATTTTTTGTCATGGAATTTGAAGGTTTATTGTGTATGTGTGTATATATTTATGACACTTGTAAATTTTAGAATGTAAGATACTATTTACATGCTTTTTTCATTAATTAGATTTTTTTTTTATAATTTCTCATTGCAGAAATGCATTAGATTTAACCCAGAAGCTTCAGTGTGGGTTGCAAAGCAACGGATTTTGTGCACTTTGAATCAGAGTTTGAAAGATGTCCTGAATTATGGACTCTTCCAGCCTGCAAGCAATGGTAGAGATGGGAAGTTTCTGGATGAGGAACGACTTCTTAGGGAATACCCACAGCCAGTGAATAAAGGAGTTCCTTCACTTGAGGTATTTGTAGATCTAGTATCTGAAACACTTGTATCCTGATACAAATTATGCAGAAAGCTATATTTGAGGTTTCTACACGAATTGCATTTGGGAAATGGTTGTCAGCAAGTCTGAACTTGAACCCTTGCCCACATCACTTTCTTAGTGGAGCTGTTCTATGTGTTATCCCTAAAAGAATCAGTCCCTCTGGGAAATTTGATTTTGGAGCGTTCCTCTGCTGAGGAACATATCTTGGGATATGTCCATAGGAACATATATCTTATATCCTATATCCATAGGAACATATATCTTGTCCTGTAATTTAATAAAGAAGTGTACGTTTCTAGATTAAGCTTTTGGATCTCTCCTTAGTTTTGCAGTAGTAGGGTAGCAGTTGCTGAATTACCAGCCTTTGCTTTCTCCCAAAGAGAGGGTCTGTCTTTCTCGGTAAAGCCATTTACTATTTTTTTTTTTTTCCCCATCTCGTTCCCTCTGTGCCTTCCATCAGAGTACGCAGATTTCCTCTGGCTGTCTCCTGGGAAAGCAGTAAGGGAAGAGAGGGGGTGTACGTGTGAAGCAGTCACGCGTAGACACTGGAATTTCCCCCCTCTCCGTTGCTCGTGCAGAGGCTGCGCAGCTGGGGGATAAACTGGGCAGAACTATTGTGGCACTGGGTGAACATGGAGCAGAGCCAGATCACCCTGAAACACAGTATAGCAAGAAACTGGGGCATGAAACTAGTATTTAATTAATTTTGATACTGCTTGTATGGTGGTAAATCAACCACTAATAATCTACAGTTAATAGACTTACTCCACTATAACAGAAATCCCAGAAAAAAACCCAACAGGCTCCAGAGAAGGTTTCAGGTCCTAACTTTTCTAGTGGTTTATTTCAGAGATTCAATCACTGATGTCCGTATTATAGCCATAAGCAAAATAAATATCTGCTTTCTTTTTTTTTTCTGTCATGTTTCTTAATGTCACAGAATCACAGAATCGTCATGGTTGGAAAGGACCCTTAAAATCATCGAGTCCAACCAAACAACCTACGATCTCTGCCACTAGAGCATGCCCTGAAGTGCCACATCTAGATGTTCCTTAAACACCTCTAGGGATGGTGACTCAACCCCCTCCCTGGGCAGGCTGTCCCAGTGCCTGACCACTCTTTCAGTAAAGTAATTCTTCCTAATATCTAACCTAAACCTCCCCTGCCGCAACTTCAGACCATTTCCTCCGGTCCTGTCATTACTCACTTGGGAGAAGAGGCCAACCCCCACCTCTCTCCACCCTCCTTTCAGGCAGTTGTGGAGGGCAATGAGGTCTCCCCTCAGCCTCCTCTTCTCCAGGCTAAACATGCCCAGCTCCCTCAGCCTCTCCTCATATGCCCTGGTCTCCAGAGCCCTCACCAGCCTGGTAGCTCTCCTCTGGACATGCTCCAGCACCTCTTGTACAGAGGGGCCCAGAACTGGACACAGCACTCGAGGTGAGGCCTCACCAGTGCCGAGTACAGAGGCACCATCACTTCCCTGCTCCTGCTGGCCACGCTATTCCTGATACAAGCCAGAATGCTGTTGGCCTTCTTGGCCACCTGGGCACACTGCTGGCTCATGTGAAGCTGGCCGTCCACCTGCACCCCCAGGTCCTTTTCTGCCAGGCAGCTTTCCAGCCACTCTTCCCCAAGCCTGTAGCGTTGCTGGGGGTTGTTGTGACCGAAATGCAGGACCCGGCACTTGGCCTTATTAAACCTCATACAGTTGGCCTTGGCCCATCGATCCGGCCTGTCCAGGTCCCTCTGTAGAGCCTTCCTACCCTCAAGCAGATCAACACTCCCACCTAGCTTGGTGTCATCTGCAAACTTACTGAGGGTGCACTCAATCCCCTCATCCAGCTCATTGATACAGATATTAAACAAAACTGGCCCCAAAACTGAGCCCTGAGGGACACCACTGGTGACCGGCCGCCAAGAGGATTTCACCCCCTTAATCACAACTCTCTGGGCACGGCCATCCAGCCAGTTTTTAACCCAGCAAAGAGTACACTTGTCTATGCCATGATTCGCCAGCTTCTCCAGGAGAATGCTGTAGGGGACGGTGTCAAAGGCCTTACCAAAGTCCAGACAGACAACGTCCACAGCCTTCCCCGCATCCAGAAGGCGGGTGACATGGTCATAGAAAGAGATCAGGTTGGTTAAGCAGGACCTCCCCTTCCTAAACCCATGCTGGCTGGCCCTGATCCCTTGGCTGCCCTGCACTTGCCGTGAGAGCTCACTCAAGATGATCCTCTCCATGATCTTTCCTGGTACCGAGGTCAGGCTGACAGGCCTGTAGTTCCCCGGATCCTCCTTCCGACCCTTCTTGTAGATGGGCGTCACATTAGCCACCCTCCGGTCATCTGGCACCTGCCCCATTGACCAGGATTGTTATCAACGATGGAGAGAGGCTTGGTGAGCTCTCCCACCACCAGCTCTCCCGCCAGCTCCCTGAGTACTCATGTTGTTTCATGAGTGTTCGCTGTTTGCAGAATTCTTTTCACTGCAGCTAAAGGATTGCAATTCAGGGGTTAAAAGGGGTCTTGTGAAAAGCTGGTATTAAAGCCTCGTTCAATACAGTCTCCCTGTCCAACAGACGTGCTGCATTCTTTGAATTCTCCATAGTAGAATTAGATAATAGTAAGTTGTAACTGTATAAAGCCCATGATTTTTGCCGTAGATCTTGCTACTCTGGCCATAGGGTAAAATTTGAGTGAGTTTTAACCAAAAAAAAAAAGAGGCAATCCTCTGAACCTCATTCACAGGACCAGCCCTGCTAAACGTCAGGAGAACTATTCCCATGTGTAAGTTCTGCCTATGTTGATTAAGGGTTTTTTCAGGAATTTATTTTTTAAAATAAAAATTGTGAAATGCTAAGCTGATATTTTGAAATATGTATTTTTTTTTTAATTTAACATGCCTTCCCAGTTTGTCTTTCTGCCTGAGACTATAACTGAAAGTGCGCAGATATCCTTAGGGAAATGCTCTTTTCACTGTAATTCCTGCTTATTTATGTAGATTCCAGAGGCCGATCTCATTTCCCATACACCTCCACTGATTTCAGTATACTTATAAAAGATCTGAATTTTGCTTACATGAACTGTAAAAATATGGTGCCACTATGTTAAGCAGAGTGCTGATTATTGGTGAATATTCAAAATGAAATACTAAGCCTTTTTTTAAAATTTTGCCTAAATCTGCATCATCGTGGATACTTTCTGGTAAGGTCAGGAAATTATATTACAAATTTTTGAGCAAAATAGGACATTTAAAGTTTATTCTTTTTTCTTCCCTCAGTTTCGATACAAGAAAAGAGTGTACAAACAGTACAATCTTGATGAAAAACAGCTGGCCAAGCTTCACACGAAGGTACGCCCAATTTACTGGACAAGTTAGCAATTGCCGAGGTAGCAAAGTAATGTGTCTGAGAAACTGGAAATAAGTAGGAGTTCATCACCACCTGGGCCCATTGCTGACCAACGGAGAGCGTGTGCTTCCAGCACCAACAGAGACGTGTGAATTGTGAGCTGGGAATTTCTCTCATAGAAAAATTCCCATGTTCAGCTCTTCCATACGGATACAAGTAATTTTAAATAAACCTTACTTTGTAAATATAATGTGCTTTCAGGCAAAAATGTCGATTTATGTCTTTAGACTCATTTGCAGGTCGGAATAGAGGTGGTGGAAGCCCCATCCCTGGAAGTTTTTAAGGCCAGGCTGGACGGGGCTCTGAGCAACCTGGTCTAGTGGGAGGTGTCCCTGCCCAGGGCAGGGGGTTGGAACTGGATGATCTTTAATGTCCCTTCCAACCCTAACAATTCTATGATTCTATGATAATAATAATAACGATCACCATACACCGAATTTCTTACTGAACGAAGCTTTCCCTCATTTTTATTCCTTAAGATTATAAATACCAGAATCTTCTTACTGTGTTTGACTTTAGAACGTTATAAACCGTAGGGTTTGTGCTCTCAGTATAAAGTCAAGTTCTCCAGGAATGTGAATTAGCTATTGTTCAATGATGTCAGTAGTTATTGACAGCAACTGACAGAATATTTCACTTTTAGTCAAAATTTTCTTTTTAAAATTAGAGGATAATTCGCTCTTCGTCGCTCTTTGTTTCAGGCAAACTTGAGGAAATTTATGGATCATGTCCACCATCTCTCAGTGGAAAAAATCACAAAGATGTTGGACCGAGGACTGGACCCAAACTATCATGACCTAGAAAGCGGAGGTCAGAACAATAAAACCAGCAGCATAAAGTAGTACTTTGGTACCACTTTTTTTGTCTAACCTAAATTGATTAACAGGCTGAATCTCACACATTCTTTCTATTGCCTCCTAACTCCAGGCTAATGGAATCTGGATGGTTTTGCTGTCCAAAGGAGAAAATTGATAATTTATAATTTTCTCTGAGCAGTATTTTAACGTTTTTAAAGCAAGTGTTCTTTATTTTATAAATTTGTTCCTCTTTTTTCAAGTACATGCTATTCTCTTCTTTAGAAACACCCCTAACTTTGGCAGTTCAGCTTGACAATACGGTAGAAGTCATAAAAGCTCTGAAAAATGGAGGAGCGCATTTAGACTTCAGAGCCAAAGATGGAATGACAGCTCTGCACAAAGCAGCCAGAGCCAAGAACCAAGTAACCCTCAAGGTAAATGCTTTCAGTAGGAAATTATACATTATTTTATAAAAATATATATATAGGAGAATGTTTTTAGTTAATTAGTGTTTTGTCCTCAAATAGATCCTTACGTATGTGCTTGTTCTAGTGCTTTCTTACGGCTTTCAAATTTTAGGATTTGGTTTCAGTAAAGGGCCTTTTAATTTCTGATTATTTTTTTTTGGTAGGAAGAACAAGTGGTGAAATTTAACCTTATTCATTGATACATTGGGAAAGATCTGTCTGAGGAAATAGGAATAGCGTTATTGTTGCTTATTGCTTTGAAAGCAAATGCCAGTGGCATGGATTACACATTATATCTTAACACAGTTTCCTCTGTTTTCTTTTGTATTCTAACAGCTATTCTTAAATCACCTTGATGTCCTAGATTAAATCTTATGTTTATGGCTTTCCTTATTCCCTTTTGACAGATATTCAAATTGCATGACATTTTTGATAAAGCAGCTTGTAACTGAAGAGGTGAATGTATTGCAAAGGCGACGCGGCATTTTCAGAACTGAGATTTCTGAACTTAATGCGGAGAGGATGGAAATGGGACATTGCCACTCATCCTTGCCTTGCTATCCCCATAGATTCCTTCAGATCCTAATTCTTCCAAGGTCATTCCTTGCTTAATTTACTCTGTGCTGCGGCCCATTCTATCCGCTTTTAAAGAAGTGAGCAAAAAATAAACATTATGGCAAATATCAACCTTGTAAATACTTTTTCAGGTAGAAAAGTCCCTTTATAGTTAGATGCCCCTCCAAAATATATTTTTTTTCACAGTTTGTGATTGCTTTCAGACCCTTTTAGAGCTTGGAGCGTCTCCTAACTACAAAGACAGCTGTGGCCTGACACCACTGTACCACACCGCTATTGTGGGAGGGGACCCTTACTGCTGTGAGCTGTTACTGCACGAACACGCTACAGTCAGTTGCAAGGATGAAAATGGATGGCAAGAAATTCATCAGGTAGGAGAGTGTACTTTTTCTTTGGAGTTGAAGCTGCGTGAGGAAATGTGCCGTGTGTGTTCTGTGGTTAAATGCTGTTTTGGAAGGCCGTTTGGATGTGTTTAGTCCATGCACATACAAGTACGGAATGACTTCCTCTTTCTATTTGCTTATTACTTTGCATCCTGCTGTGGCAAATTAGGAGTGGAAACTGTTCCTGTGGAGTTCTGTAACTTTGAAATCCCGTGGTTACTGTGGGTTTTGCTGGAGAAATTGCACTAGTCATATTTATGTAATGGACTCTTGGAAGTTTAGCATCCTATTAGTGGCACTTCAGTAAAAAAGCATAACTCAGTCTTTTTGTTAGATGCCAATTTTAGTATCCCTGGTAATGCTTCTTGTGTGTTTGTCAGAGATACTTTCTTCTTTCTCTCTGGTGAACTTTACAGGAAGATTTGGATGCAGGATCCTGCTGCTAGGATCCTTCAGTATGTTGCACTGAAGGATGTTGAACTCTTATAAACTCACGGTTTGAGTCAGTTTTCATTCCCTGTGTGTGTGGAAACTGAGATTCCAAGGATTTTTCTTTTGCTGCTTGTACATGGGGTTTCCTTTCCTTTCTTACATATTCAGTGTGTGGATAAAGGTGGTGGCGTGCCCTATAAAGAAAAATTATTTAAAAAAGTAATCTTTTGAGGTTCATGGTGCTCATGATACCTTGAGCCAGCTGTGGTGCCAGAATTCATCAGGCGCTGGCACATCTCCGTCAGCTTCACCATAGCTGTTGGAAAAGGAGACCTCCTGCCTCACCAAAGACCTAAATTCCGTCTCTTGAAAACACCTGTAATGTTTGGTAAGGCATTTTCTGAAAAAACTTCTTCTTCAAACTGTTTTATCTTGTCTTCTCCAGAAACGTCTGAGTATTATGCAACAGTTGTGTAAGAATGCTTATTGATGTCTCTGCATAGCAACGTCCTCAGTAATTTACAAAGTTTAAAGATTCTAGGAGTCCTAATGTCCTTACAGCTATTTGATGCCTTTCTTCTGTATGGATGAGTTTGAATAATCATAAAAAATGGAACTGATGTAGTATGATCAGATAAATAAAGAAACAAATAATGAACCTTACAGGTTTGCTTAGGTAAATCTAGGCTCACTTTCTTTTTTGTGCGCTATTTTTTTTAGTACACAACTTCTTTTCTTCTCTTTTTTTGAAAGAAGTGGGAGATAGCTGTGGTACCCAGGTTTGGGTGGGGATCTGAGCTTTTTCACTGTGTGAGTGTGTTCAGATCAAGGTCACGTGGATTCATCTCTAGTAGGAAAAAAAAAAATGATTAATTTACTACCTGAGGATGTGGAGGAAATGGATTGTATAGATCAAATAGTACCTCATCTGGACTCCCTGAAAATACAGAAAAAAATTCCCTATTTTGAAAACCCAGCCTCATACACATACGGCTATTATTTCTTATAATGAAACAGAGCTTTTTCAAAACTTATTTCTAAATAAATCAATGTTTACATCTGGATTACGGGCAATCTGTTTTCAGTAATCAATAATACAAGCATTCCTCAGTGAATTAAGTGAGATGATGGTGTGATACAATCCCATCTGCTGTTGTCTGCACGAAGAAGGCAAAGTTACCTTGCATGGCAAGGAAATAATCGGTAGCAAGTCTATTTTTCACGTTGCTAACACAGTCTCTAGCTGTAGAAATTAAGCCTCTGGGTTGCCTGTATAGTGAAGGGGAAAAGGTAAGGTGATGGTTCATCCTTAATAAAAAGGATATCTCCTGGAGATAACTGTCTCTCTCTGTTGACCGTGCTGGGGAGCCCTGGTGAATGGTTTGGACAACTCACCTACCACGCGACCTCTGCAACGAGGGGAAATGCATCTCCCCTGCGCTGGTTCTCTTCCAGTGCCTCCCCATAAGCTGAGTAAGTGCTATGGTCAGACTGGCAAAGAGGAGGCAAATCCCGCTCCAGCAAAGGAAGTGAAGTGGAGAAAGGGCCTGATTTTAACCCAGGTTATTGTAGTAAGAATAGAAAGTTGGAATCGGTTCTTGTATTTTACGAGTTATTTTAATATTTACATCCTCATATTCATACCTAGATGTTGAGTGACTTTTGAAGACTAGACAGAATTGGCAATTTTTAGCTAATTGCGTATTTGCTTTAATCTCCCGGATAGTCAGAAACACAGTTATGGTTTGATACTGATTCTCCCTTTGCTTGTTGCTGGATGCCTGCTTTCTGGTGCCTAGTGTTAAAATGTTCCTGTTCTAGTAACAGCTAGCATACTGTTTTGGCAAATAACTTATAAATGAATAGACTATGTAATATAACACTGTTTTACCTCTTTCTGTGTGTTGAAAATGGAAAACAGAGGAAGAAAAGATGTAATGGTTAGGATACTAGACTGGGATTTGGGATGTGATCTGTGTATTGAGCAACACACTTAATTTTTCTCATCCAAACTGCAACGTGTGTAGATTTGTAACTCCCACTGAAATCAGTGGTAATTAGGTACCTAAGACAGAGTGAATGGCTTCGTATACCTGTATGTCTCAGCGTAAATTCCATATTATTATGCAGGAATGATACTCATCTGAGATGATATCAAGTTAAAAAAACCACAAATCGGGAGGCACTCTGTTGGTGTGCTATAGAGGAGAAGATAGTCAAGTAAATCAGACTGATGAATGGAAATACCGTGATTTTGCTCCAACTTATTTCATGAACAGGACAGTTTCAAATTTCACTGGAGTCTCATTCATAGAGGTTTATTTCCAAGTATTCAGGGTCTACAGTTTCATTTGTGTGCCTGATAAAGTAACTCTTGAGGATGTTCCCTCCTTTGGATCAGTGCCCTGTGTATACTGTGCATCTACTTGACATCACAGAATCAAGAAGATTATTACTTGAATTTTGGCCAGATTTCCTCAAACTGTTTTCACCCCTTAAAAACAAGCTTTTGAAATCTGATCATCTTCAGTGCCCTCTAGTGGGCAACTTCCCGAAGATCAGCAGGACAAAAAACCCGATCTTACGTTAGTCTGCTTATCATGTTTGACAGTTAGGAATATTAGTGGATAAAAAGTGCCAAACTTTGTATTTTCTCAATCCCTTAAACGTCCATTCCTCAAATAAGCAGATGCTTAAACTTACGCACAGACTTGTTGTACCTGAAGTGCGCAAGTTGGTGTTTACAGGCAGGTGTGCACATCTGGGTGTTAGTCCTCCCATTCAGTCCAGGGGTGGTTCTAAAAATTAGACCCTAAGTAGAATATCATCTTCTCTGCTAAAAATCTTTACCTGGGACACCTGCGTAGATTGTGTAATAACCAAAATACGAATTCATCTCTTCACAGGCTTGCCGATACGGACACGTCCAACATCTGGAGCATCTCCTCTTCTACGGCGCCGATATGTGCGCGCAGAACGCCTCGGGAAACACAGCGCTGCACATCTGCGCCCTGTACAACCAGGTGAGCCGGCACACGCCGCCTCTGCTGGCAGAGGCACACTGTCCTCCTTCAGTGACATCAAGATCCCCGGCGGGAGTCGAGGCGTACCTGGGGTCCCCTCTGCGTACGGAAGTGGGAGGGATGTCTTGCTTTGGGGGAAGACGGATCCAGAGAGTCCAGTCCCGTGGAAACTGGAAACCAGTGCTGTAAGAGAATGATACATAACCAGGAAAAAAAAAGACAGAATTTGAGGAACAAATGCTCCATCTTGTACGTCCATCCACAGAAACAGAGGCTTGTTGAGTTTTCTGTTGAAGTTCACTGGTTTTGTGATAGGTTTTCCTGAGATGCTTCCTCGCCTTAAATAAATGCATTTTGGGATAAATTTCCCATTATTGTTGATCCATAGAGGCAAGCTACACTGAAGAAGAGCGTAGCTCATTATTTTTCATGTGTTTTATTTAATATGCAGTGAAGTGTTACAGCTTTTAAACAGTGGTCATAGAAACTAGGAAGAACATAATTAAAAACTATATTATTAGTACTTCATTCACTGATTACAAATAGGGCTGCTCATTGGAGGTAGCGAGAGTATACATATTAATTAGAAAATAAAACAACACACGTATCATATCTAAATATTTGTTTCTTATTCAGAGTTTATTGCTGTTTTGCTAGAATTTAAGTTAGAATTAAATAGGAAATACTTGGTGAATACTTGGAAATGTATCTGTAGGTTTTGCAGAAGATACTGGATTCTCTGCTCTTTACACCTTGTGTAGTCCTTTACAAATAATAGAATCATTTGATTTGATAGCATTTTATATTCTGTGTGGCTGGGATGGGGAGCAAACGAGTTTTACAACTATGTTAAAACACAGCACGTATAATGTTACATTGAAGTAGGAAAACACAAGTCATGAGATGTGACTGTAACTAGTGAAACATCTGTTAAAGCATCTGCTTCTTAATTAATTACCATCTTAGCTTTTTTCAAAAGTCTTGTCAAGACAGATTCCTCAATTAGGTCTAAAATACCCTCAGCTTCTTAAATTATTCCCAAAATTATATTTTTTGACTTTTTTCAAGACTGTTGACTTGATGCGCATGTCACAATTGGTACAAATTCGTAAAGAGTCTAGCCATACAAACCTTCCGCGTTAATGCTGATTATTTGAAGTACACGGGGTGTCAGTGGGAGCCAGTACCTCCATGGACTGCTGCTTTCCCACTGTCTACCAAGCGTCGTCAACAGGCTCTCAAGCACCAACATCAACTAATTTAAGGTATTAGCAAGAGTTTCTTTGTTCAGCTTGGGTGGCTTCTGCGACTGTAGGCATATAAAGCTTTTTGCAAGTTGGTCCATGTTCAAATTCCTAGAAAATTTTGCAGAGAAATGAAATTCACCTTCATATCAACAAAAATTTTGCATTTAGGCTTCACGTCAAGAGCTTAACGTGTGTAACTATGGGTACTTTTGTTGAAAAAAAAAAAAAAAAAAAAAATTAAAATATTCGCTTTAAGCTCATTTACTTCACTTTCCCTGAGTAGGAATTTTGAGGCCTGGGCCATAATGCACATAAAAATATTAACTCATCTCGGATTTTTTGTAACCGTTTTATTGCTGTGTTTCCATGACTATAGTTGTTTACAAGACCATACACCTTTAGCAAAGTTTATGCAGTATGATGCTGAAATTAGAATAATCCTGTAGCTTGACAGTATTTTTCATGTCGAGAGGTATTTTTTCTCCTGACCTCAGTGGAAAAAATTATTCTGTAGGAGACTTAGAGACACTAATTGAAATTGTATCTACAGATTTGCAAACATTTTCATGGTCATTAAGCTTGGCTTTGGGAATGGAAGTTTAACATCTTGTGACTACGCTGTCGTGCTTCTGTTTTCCTTAATCAGGTGTATGTGAAAATCAGGGTTTTTTTCTCAGGGTGCTGTGAACGGTAACCTGCTGTTAAAAATCGGTGTGCTGACTTTTTTCGGTGTCCTTTTTATTGCAAGTTGTTATTAGGGAATGCGGAAGGAAGGGTGTTGGCCTTTTCTGGATGGAGGGAATGGGAAGGACAGCAGTATCCTTTTTACCTCTTGATTCCTGTAGATGGAGTCATTACCCATTTGATTTTTCCCTTCCAGCCTTCCCTAGGGGATTAGGGGATTTTCTTGAGATGCTTTCTGAAGTTGGTAATTCTGTTTTCCTGAGTCTCAGCTAAGTGGTGATGGGAATAAATTCTTGTTTTTTAAAGTTACTTTGTGGCCATCCGGTAAATGAATAAAATCTAGACAGATCTTATGCCTCTGTATTTTGCAAATAACAACGCTGGGATGAAGTTTGCTTTCTTTCAGTCAATGGATCGGATTCTATATGAAAAGCATTTAGTGTTAAATCAGGTAATTGGCTTTCAGACAGCAAATTGGATCTAATCTGTTGACAAGCCCACACTTCTCTGTGAAATTGTTTTTAATCTTATGAAATCTAAAAAGCTGCTGGATATTAATTTATGTATGATATAATGAATGAGAAATACTAAGCTCTCAATATCAGAAATTACTAGCTTGTCAGGGCTAAAATACGCGCAAACAGGAGTTACAGCAGCCCCTTAACAATGGAGAGCTCTAAAATGTGGATTTCCATTAATTTAACAAAGGAAAAGTAATCAAAATAATTTCTGGTGGTGACTTTTTTGCGTATTCTCCTAGTTTGTTGCCCTTAGTATTGGGGAGGAGAAAAAAAGCAGAGAAGATGAAGCTAAGAATGCTTCTGTTTCTTTTAAAAGGATAAATAAACAGATGCAGTATTTCATCCAAAACACGTTTCCGTGGAAATTCTTACGTTGAACAACTCTGAGCACTTTTGTCAAAACTTTCCTTATCAAAACCATTTAATAAATAAATCACTTTGCGTGTTTTTTGTTACGCTGCAGACAGCTTATTAAATTTGTAAATCATGTGGTGTTTTAAAATGTGTAATTCTTTTGCTTTTTTGTAGTGTTGAATCATTTTCCAGGTATATTTAGGACAACTTTGTGATGGAGGAGACTTAATGGGATCGAGAATCTGGTGGGAGAAATTAGAAACCACAACGACAAAAATTATTTTCAATCATAATTTCAGCACATTCACTTATGACTCAGAATCTAGTAAATAAGCATCATTTCTGCCACTGAAATAGCTAAATTATATGATTGTTTTCTCTGGCTGCAAATTTACTGTTAAAAATGAAAGGCAGCACATTGAAATACCTCATTAGGTAGAACTCCGTAACACAACAGGGCAAGAAATCTGGAAAGCACAACAAAATTAATAGAAATATTTGTGATGAGGAAATGTAAAACTATGTTGAAACATGAGCTGGTTTGCAACAGGTCCTAAGATGGACGTTAAAGATGACAGGTAGGAAATACAGCCTACATACGGATCATCAAATAGTCTAGTATTTTGAGAACCGTGCCAGAACCACGGAGGATTTTCAGCAGGTTATGGTCAGTCGTATTTTACAGCAGCGCCAACTTAACACAGAGTACCAACTTAAGCAATACACTGTATCGGTGCAAAAAAATTGCTTTTGAGGGATTTCATTTGCAGATTTCCTCGGTTCAGAGGGCCTGAAGCCATACTTTTCTCTTAATGGAAGGGCTGTATTCGGTTAGTGCTGTAACTGTCAGTATTTCTCAGGGAAAAAAGAGAAGGTAAGACTGCTCAGTGCAGCGTGTATAGCCAGACCAAATAATTTCGGGTATATTAAAAAAAAAATAATCATACACTAAATGTTTAAAATTGAAGATAGGTTGAAAAAGCCAAAATAAGTGCATGCAAGCGGTAAAACTGCTTTATTTAATTTTTAGCAATAGAGGAGGATGTGGTTCATCCCAGGTGCTGTTTACTGTACTGTGAACAGTTCAATTTTTCCTACAAAATAGGCAAAAACCATACGAGAGCCAAATTTCATTTTGAACTGACACATTTTCTGCAAAATCTGATTTTTCATATATGGAATTTCCACAGTACACTTTCTCAAAAATTTAGTAAGGTGTTTATCTCTCACATTCCTCTACATATTTTTTTATACTTGCATATTGTTTCCACACGCTGTGAAAGCAGCTAGAGCCTTGTCATATTTAAGGAAAGTTATACCAAACGGCAACACGTCTCGTAGCCACAATATCTCTTTCTCTGGAGGGGTTCAAGGCCAGGCTGGATGAGGCTTGGAGCAGCCTGGTCTGGTGGGAGGTGTCCCTGCCCAGGGCAGGGGGGTGGAACTAGGTGATCTTTATGGTCCCTTCCAACCCAAACCATTCTGTGATTTAGTAACTAAAGAGCCTTATTAATAAGTTTACTCTTCTATTGTTTTTAGGAGGGCTGTGCAAGAGTGCTGCTGTTCCGGGGAGCCAACAAGGAGATTAAGAATTACAACAGCCAGTCTCCATTTCAGGTAAAAAAAGAATATTTCAGGTAAAAAAAAAAAAAAAAAATATTTCCCCCTGCCCTCCAGAAATATTGGCAAGAAAATCTCACATGAACTTGATTTTGTGGAGAAGTTAACGCTGCACAAAGCTGAAAACAACTGTAGAGTAAGGGAACTATTTTTGGAAAGATTACTATTTTCTAGGAAGAGAACTAGTTTTGGAAACTGTGGCTTTTGTGTAATGCAATAAGTGAAGATGTCCTGGGATAATGAGGAACGAGAGAAAAACACGCTCACTCTTAGCAGTTCCCATGACGCTGTCAATGAGTTTGAGAATTCTGTGAGCCGTTGATGACAAGACATGAAATGACTGGTGTCCTGTGGTTGGATGTGCTTTGCTTTGCAATGGTCTCCCACATAAGAGAGGTCCAAGGAGCGACCGGGCAGCTCAGCTTTGCTTGGCCCCCGTTGACTTAGCGAGAAAGAAACTCTTCCTTCCTTGGATGTGAGGCCAAAGAGCTGGGCTCAGTTTCAGGGATGGGGTTGATTTAACGCACTGTCAGTGGTAAAAGCTGAATGAAAATTAAGAAAATGATGTCTTTCTTTGGAAAGAAAATGAAGTCTTTCTTTGGATTAGTCAAAACTCACTGGATTTTATTTTTTTTTCACCGTTTTCTTATATTACAGTACTTTCGGAAAGCTTAATTAAAAATCCAAATGGAAGGTAGTTGTTTGTCCAAAGGGTTGTCAGGTATGCTTGACAACCTTAAGCCCTCATTTCTGAAGAAGTCTTAATTAGCCCGGATTTCAGAGAAACGTTCATAATGCAAACTGACATGTGAGAAATAGGGATGAAAGCTGTAACGTTTGAAGAAAAAGGAACAGAAAGAACGTTTTTCAAGTTACAGAAGGTGGTGCTTCTGGAAGAACGATGGCACAGTACCATTAAAAGGAACCGTCCTGTTGTGAAACATGAGGGGGCTATTTCCCAAAAGCAAGTAGTCTTTCAGCCAAAAGAAATCCTGATTTACCTTTGCTTTTTGCATCTTTCCCGTTACATCCTCGACCCACTTTGGATAATGCTGGCATGGAACTCAAGGAAGGCTGCCTTTTCTCTCATGCTTTGAACTAGTTGGAGTATTAACTATGTCCCATGTTGGCTCGACAAAGTTTATGTGTAGATAACGCCTCTGAGTTTCAGTCTTTTAAAAAACCCTCAGCCAAATATATCTATATGAGTTTAATTCTCTCCATATTTTGAAGGTTTTCTGGAGGTAAGTTGTGTATCTCAAGAGCTTGTGAGTTCTGCTTGCACATCCCAGCCAGATTGTTGTTTACTTTTGGGACCATTTTCCCAAAACTGGGGAAACAGTGTCTTAATAATTAAATTTTAGGCACCATTTTTGGACTGCTAATAGTTTGCCGTCTAAATTTGTGCTAAGCTCAAATTCACTAAGTGCTATACTTATCACTGTACCTTAGAGTTACGGAGCAATTAAAAAATGGGATAAGAGAAAACCCTAATTACTGGAGGAATGGGGTTCCAGTGTCATCTCTTTACTTTGAGAGATGAGATTATATTATTCCTTTATGTTTTTGATGTGGGGAGGGTAAGTGGCAAGTAAAATAGTTTCCATTTGTCTTCCTCGTGGTGCTGACTGCTGCAACATTCCTGTTCTTCCTCTTAGAACAGAAAAATACAGGGGAAAAAGGCAGAAAAGAAAATCTTTGTAAGAGCTGGTGCTGGTAATTGTAGGGCTTCGGGAAGTGAAGGACGAGTAGCCAAAATTAAATAAAATCAAGTGAGTACAGGAGACAGAAGAAATAATTTCAAGAGAAGGGTACAGCTGTAGAAGTGCACTTACTGACCAGGGACCTGTCCCCTGTCCCTACGGAATGAAATCTTATTTTTTATTGTTTATTATATGATTTTTGTATGATTTTTATTATATGTTAACGCTTCTGATGCTTGGGCTTTTGACTGGTCACTCTCCCCTTAGTATGAACATAAGGACTGACAATAAGGTTGGCTTTTTTTTTATCCTTTCTAGAGCCACATGCTTTAAAAAAGGAAATTACTTTCCATCTTTTTGCTCTATGGAGTGTTACTTCTAGCTGTAGGGAATGTAGGAAAAGTTCTAGTTTTTCAAATGCAGCGAGTAGAGAACACCCTGACGCCAGCACTGCAATAAAGCAGCATTAGAATTAATTCTTTGCCATCTGTCTGTTGCTGACCCAGTCGATCAGACACCACAAGTGGAGCTGTTATAAAATTATGCAGAATCCCCTCGAGTTAATAGGATTTTGCATACTAAAAATGTTTACTCATGTAATCAGTAGCAAGGAACATCGAAGCATCTCATATGTACATAATGAGAACGGTTGTAGCTGCAGCATCTATTCCTTTGAGTAACCTCCATTATGTTCTTTTCTCAGAAATCTAAAAGGATGATTCTTTTGAATTGCTGCTTAGAAAACTGATGATGTGAAAACTGTGCTATTCTGTAAAACAGAAGTATCCCGACATGGAGAAATTTTTTGCATTCAAGGCCTGCCAAAGCGTTATTTATTTTGATGAAAACGAGCAGCAGAGTTTGTATCTGGCATTAGTGTCCTATGAATGTAGTGTGATTTTACCACCAAAAAAACCCCAGCTGTGCACGTCTTCACTTCTCACCAGATCACAGTGCTTATTAAAACAAGCGTGGGTTTACCGGATCATATGGAAGGCAAATTCATCATGGCTGAACTCTGTGCCACTTAATTCAGGTATCCCACACGGTGTACCCATCTCTGCCTGGGACCCAGCTGTCCTTCTCAGTGTCTAGCGGAGTTAGTGTTGGAATGGCGTGGTCAGGTGTCGAGGCCATGAAAAAGCTTGTCTGTATTTCTCAGTTAGGCACCTAAGCTTTTATTGGCTGCCTTTGAAGAAACGTGTCTCATCCTGACTGATTACTGGGGTCCATTAGGTTAGTAATCAGTGTTGAGTACGGGTGATGTCACCCGTGGCCGAAAGTCTGGGGGTGACTGTCAGCCTTGATGGATGGCGCTGCTGATGGGATGCACTCTGCAATAGCAGAATATGGGTCAGCAGGCATTTCTCTCTCTGGTTTTTTTTTGGGGGGGGTCCCTCCCCCTCCTAATAAGTATTAACACTTGTATGGGCGTGGGGTGAATCTCCTCCCTCCGTGTATGTTCCAAGCAGATCGGGGCAATTCCTCCATCACCGTCCTCGGGCTGAGCGTGAGAATTCTGCGTGTCCTGTGCATTTTGGTTAAAGGCTGACTGGCAATTAGAGTTAAGATGATAGCTGTGCCACATCATTATACTGTATTACCACCTCTGTTTATTAATCACTTATCCATCCTGTCTTAGCTGGGTAATCTAAGTACCTTACACACTAATTATTCTGTGCGAACAGATGGGAAAAAAATTGATGTTACAGAGCTGGAAGCGCTAGCTAATAATATACTGGTATATATATTGTGCTTGGCCATTTTTCTTTTGAAGTAACTATAATCGGAGCGGGTCTGTGCTTTCATTTGTAGAACTGAACTTGGATGTGCCCTCAACCATGTCTGCTGTAAGCACCGCTGATGCCTCCACAACCATTCGTGCCTTATGCTAGAGGTTGCTGAAACAGTGTTTGCCACCAACGTACGGTACATCGAATTACAGCTCTCATAAGCTGGCTTATGAAATGCTGAACTGTAACTTCTGTTCCAGCTATAGGTTAAAGTTTCCAGTGGCTTTAGGGTTTTTTTTGATGTTACCGTCTGTATTGTATTGGTAAAACCTTACAGAATATCCTTGCAGAAAAACTGCGATATCCTGTCAATGTCCATAGCGAAGTTTCCACACATTTTATGTTCTCCTAGATTAATGTAAAATAATTTCTCACCTATCTGGCAAATATTAGTCCAATAACCCAGAAATATCAGAGTTTTGCAGTGTTCGCAAGCTGTTGAAATTCTGTTGTGTAAGTTAAAATGAACATACATCTTGTTTATCGTGATTTTCCATTTTCTTTTAGTGAGCAGAAGCTCTATGCGAATAATTCATATGTTTTCATATGGGCTATAAAGCGCTTCCAAGCTTAGAGCCAGTAGAGCTAATAATTAGTCAGTGTTTTTGAAGCATATGTGTTCAAATACACGGAACTATTCTGAGGTGGCATTTAGTGACATCTTTTAATGGCAGAGTTGTACCTGAGAATGATTGCGCTTGGCTGTACCTTATTATTGACCACTGCTGTCCCAAATCCGCATGGGTTATTAACGCGCTCGTGTGACACAGCTGGCAGGAGGAGCAGCAATCTCCCAGGTCCACTGCAGGTAGAATTGTTCCTTTCAGTGTGTTGGCGGTACATCCATTTTCAATTGCTCATACTTTTTGCCAGATTTGAATCATTTGAAATGAAATTTTCCACGCCTGGTATCTCGGGTGGCATTGTTCGGAAAAACAAAATGATTCAGCTGTTTCGGAGTATGGGTGAGGGAAAACATGTGTTGTTTTGCTCATACTGAAAAACTCTGTTGACCCACCTCTCCTCGTCCCATCTCCCCTGTTGTGTTATGTTGTGTTGTTTTGTTTTGTTTTCTTTAATTGCTGTGCATGCTGTCAGTGATCTCCGTGTTAATAACGTGGCACTGTAAACCAGTTTGCAGTCTGACTCAAATACAGGGGCTCCAAAACCAGGCTGTGTATTTGGAAGCTGAGCTGGCTGGGGGGAATAGAGACAGGCGCCATCGGGGATGGGTAAGTAAATATGGAGCTTGGAGATGGGTGAGAAAACACAAAACCAGCTGGGACTCGAAGGAGTAGAGTGAATGGGGCAAGACCAAGATTGATAAGGGTCTTGTGGGGAAGAGAAGTTCAGATTAGAGGGAAGTCGTGACTGACTGTATAAAGAGGGAGCTTTCCTGGGGCAGTTCCTGGGGCAGCGATGCTGGGGAGGAAGGCTCGGACCGGAATGGCTGAGCTGGGAGGCCGGGGAGGATGGGGCTGTCACAAGGTGGAAGGGCGTGCAATGGTCCCAGCCCTGCTAGTGGTCTGGAAAAAAATAATCTCGTTTATTATCCAGCATATCACTATAATGGCTTTGCAAACCCCAGGTTTGCTTAGGTTGTTATAATTTTGAATTTCATCTTTTTGATGAAATTTACAGGCAAAGAACTTTTTCTCTGTTTTTTTTTTTTTCTGTCTCTGACTTATTGTCGAAAGGGTGAAACTCTGAGCAAGCTAATTTTAAAACCGAAAACCAAAAATCTCTGTCCAGTGCCTCAAAAAGGCATCTTTACAAATATAAAGTAATGTTTTCTCTCTTGATGTTAAAATATGTAACTGTTGTGTTAATGGAGCGTACGAATTACACAAGGACTTTGTCTTTGCCAGGTATTTATTTTCATCCTAATTCCTTTCCTGAAGCACCTGCGTGAAGAATGCCTCATTGAATATTGTCTATTACTCTTAGTGTGTAGCTCTTTTCTCATTATGTATTCTGCCTTTAGTCAGACTTTCAGCTTTTTCCACCTTTTGTCCTGATTTGAGTCAAATAATGGAATTTATTCATACTTGCTTTGGTTGTTTTATTTTTTTTTATGTTAGATCACCGCTTGTGTTGATCAGTTCCGCTGTGTTTTGCAGTACAGAAATAATAGGTAAAGGACAATCTGTCATGGAAGAGTGTACAGTCTAATTTGCACTTACTCATTATTTGTGATATTTAGATATTGATTGGAAAAGATTTAAGGTTTTAATCATGTAAAAACACCAAAAGTACTAGAACAAGTATAATAAAAAATCTACAGAACGGCTTTTAAGACTGAGACATAGAGGTATTAGTCAGAGTTGCATTTAGCGTTTTTAAATCTGCACAAGTCGCCATACCAGAACAAACTATGGATTTTTCCTTTAAAAATAAAAAAGTGTGTTACGATGTATATATGTAGGCATACGGGAAGAGTGGCTGGAAAGCTGCCCGGCAGAAAAGGACCTGGGGGTGCTGGTGGACGGCCAGCTTCACATGAGCCAGCAGTGTGCCCAGGTGGCCAAGAAGGCCGACAGCATTCTGGCTTGTATCAGGAATAGCGTGGCCAGCAGGAGCAGGGGAGTGATGGTGCCTCTGTACTCGGCACTGGTGAGGCCTCACCTCGAGTGCTGTGTCCAGTTCTGGGCCCCTCTGTACAAGAGGGACATGGAAGTGCTGGAGCGTGTCCAGAGGAGAGCTACCAGGCTGGTGAGGGGTCTGGAGACCAGGGCATATGAGGAGAGGCTGAGGGAGCTGGGCATGTTTAGCCTGGAGAAGAGGAGGCTGAGGGGAGACCTCATGGCCCTCTACAACCACCTGAAAGGAGGCTGGAGAGAGGTGGGTGTTGGCCTCTTCTCCCAGGTGAGTAATGACAGGACCGGAGGAAATGGTCTGAAGTTGCGGCAGGGGAGGTTTAGGTTAGATATTAGGAAGAATTACTTTACTGCAAGAGTGGTCAGGCACTGGGACAGCCTGCCCAGGGAGGGGGTTGAGTCACCATCCCTAGAGGTGTTTAAGGAACGTCTAGATGTGGCACTTCAGGGCATGCTCTGAAGGGCAGAGATTGTAGGTTGTTGGGGTTTTTTTTGTGTGTGTGTGTATGGTTGGACTCAATGATTTCAAAGGTCCTTTCCAACCATGAAGATTCAATGATTCTATGATTCAATGCAATTTCTTAAAAAACGTAATTAACATTAAAAAAAAGAAAAAAAGGAGAGCTCTCATGGTGATATATCCAGATGCAAACAATGATTATTTATGTTATGTTTTCTCATCCCTTACCTTGGAGTGCTACTCACACAGAGGAACACCCGTTCTCATTTGAGAAAAAGGCTTTTTGGGAATTTTACACATGGCTTTGGGCATATTTATGCCTTTGTGGTGCTGATATGTGTGTTACCTGTTAGGGTATTGGGGGAAATGTTGCCAAATTAAAATATTCCTGAGACTAGAGATACAAGATACTGTTCCGATAACCCTTCCAACAGGAAAGTGCTTGATGGCAGGTTAGAGGTGACCTCAGGTGTCAGCAGATTTCCTCCTACTGTCAATTTTGGAATATCGACAAACTGTTGGGCAGATGCTTCTCCTTACTGGCACATGAAGTACAATTACCAAAGGTCAGTAATCGGTTCATTATACAGCTGGTGCCAAGCCAGTAACAAAGCAGAGGGTAATACTCTTGTTGAAGACGTGTGGCAGCAAAGATGCCTCAACTACTCTGAAGACATTGCCGCTACTTTTGAAAATTTGGACCTCAGCCTAAGGGACTTTCAGCAGTGCACTCCCTTGGCTTGATAAGGGCTGGATATAGTAAGACATCCAGGAGCAGAAAAATACATATGAACACAGAATTGGGTTAAAATCCATTCACTTCCACCCAGGGCATAGTGCTGGCTGATCACTCCTAACTTTTGTCTTAACCTCTGTCACTTCTCAGAAAAGCAGACAATATAAGTTACATAGTAAAATATAAAGAAATAATATGATTATCTTTTATTGAGAGATGCAAAATATTGCCACGCTTAGAGATGCTAAAAATACTTACTGCAGAGTGTGTCTTTTTTTTAAAAAAGAAGCTTTTGTTGCTGCACTCTTGTTATGTGACTGTAAACTTATGGGGAGTGTCCATGAGACCGTCTTTTGTATCACGCTCCCTGTAAATGATCCGAGACCCTTTCTTCTTCCCCTTCGTGCTTTTTCTCCCCTCTCAGGCAGAGGTGCCCAGCTGAAACGCCTCAGGTGTTCTCACATGCAGCAGGATTTCCCTGGGAAAAACAGTCTCTGAGGTCGCTAGGAGCCAATCTGTTTGTTTTTCCACCAAATGGGTAAACTTCCAAAAGCTCAGAAGCGACGGAAATTGGGTTATAAAAGGGAACAAATTAAGCAAACTAAATTGTAAGGGTCACTACCGCTTCTTGCTTCAAAGTAAGAAGCTCGTGTGCGATTCAGACGTGATTGGTTGTCATGGGTGAAGTTGCAAGAGGCAATGGTGATTCGTACAGTCTTAATTTAATTGTAATATTTTGACAGCAGGATTGAATATTGCTCTTGTGATTTTATTTATACTGTATCCTAGAAGAGAAGGCAGCAAGGGTAAGTTCTTAAATAGCCTGATCGTAACTGAGCAGTCACACGTAGTGTGTCTTATCCTTGGAAAAAGGTCAGCTCTGACAACTGTGTGTGTTTTTTACTGTAGCTGTAAAGAGTGCTGTAAATCTTGTCATTGGAAAAGCTTTATTTCATTGTTGTGTCTATCAGAAGAAGGTTTTGTATTTTTATGGGTTTAGGACAAATTTGGGGTGAATAAATGACATAAAAATACCCCATTAGTTCTAAGACTGGAGCTATATGAACAAGATTAATCTAAAATGCCCGTTTATTTGTATTACGTTGTTACCAGGGGTTTACATGTCTTGAAATGGAAATGCTAGGCACCATATAAAGATGTGACAGATATCCAGTATTTTTTTTCTCAGTGTTCTTGCAGGAAAGTGCATTGTATCAGACTCTGCTCCAGATTGAACTGTGGGAGAGATGAGAGATGTTGTCCTTTGAGGAATCCTTGATTCCCGTACCTGTATGTGTGGTATAAGAAGGTTAAACCTTATGGGAAATCTGTTTCACAAACCATAGATAAGCATGCTTGTGGTAATCTGCTACATTTAATTTTTTCTTATTGTTAAACCGTGTTATTTTGAGATATTAATACCATTCACTTTCTCTATAAAATGTAATACCTTATTACATTTTGTATGCTGCTGTCATGTGTATGCAATAGTGCTAGTGACACGGATTGAATCAGTCAATAATAATGAACCAGGAACATCAGAGAACCTGAAATCCGCTTTTTGTGCTGAGGCTGCTTCTGCCATGGATGACCAGGGTGCCCAGCGGCGTCCTGCTCCTGTCCTGTGTTCCTCTGTCTGCTTGTGTCCAAACGGATTGTCACAACTTCAGACTAGGCAGAAGGAAGAAATTTTTTTTACGCTGAGGGTGGTGAGACACTGGCCCAGGTTGCCCAGAGAGGTGGGAGATGCCTCATCCCTGGAAACGTGCAAGGTCAGGTTGGACGGGGCTCTGAGAGACCTGCTTTAGTTGAAGATGTCCCTGCTTATGGCAGGGGAGTAGGACTAGATGGACTTTAAAGGTCCTTTCCAACCCAAACCATTCTATGATTCTATGAACTTACACTTGCGTTTCTGGGCAACGATGATATTTTAATTTTGTGTCCATGGCCGTCAGTGTGGCACTTCAGGCTTCCAAGTACAGATGAATGGTCATAGTGAGGATGGACAGTGATGTGGTGGCATGTTCTCTTGCCTTTACATGACTGTACAGGCTATTGCCAGAAATCAGTGCTGAATATCCCAGTGAGTTCTTATTGCTTATAAAAATGGAGGATCTGTGCCTCTAGGACAGACTTAGCATCTTCTTGCATTGCTATTTGGAGAGAACATTCGTGACAAGCATTTGGCATACGCTGCCGTCCCGTGTCCATCTTCATCAGAGTATGTTATTGGCATTGACTTTCACTAGACTGCTGTTTCCAAAGGTTTTATTATAGTTAACCCCCAGAATTTGGAACGAATCCACCAAATGTATTAGGTAAAATAGTCACAGTATTTTATGAACCCAATGCATTTGATCCTAAGGGCTTTCCAAAAGCATTTTCAGCCATTTGGGTTAGCAGTTGAAGCAACACTGTATTATTAAGTGTTTGCAGAATTGAATCCCATGAACAGTTTTTACTGTGAAGTAGTGGGCAGTATCTACTGCCTGCTGTGAGTAGGAAGACATTTTTCTGAAAGTGTTTGGGGAAGAAGCTGCTAATATAGCACGTTTTGCCTTTTCTATCAGGTGGGACTGTCTTCAGAGGTGAGAGTTTTTACCCTGCAGCAGCACAGACCTATACACGCTTTAGCTGAAAGTTCTGTGTAACCTGACATGGAGCGTAATTTCAAGGAGAGCGAAATCTAGCAAATAAAACACTTTCTCAATCTTTTTTCTAACAGAGTTCTGCTGAAGAAGGTTGCATTTCATGGCTTTTTGATTTAGCATAGTATTGGAGGGGGGAGAAAATTAAGTCAGTTTTATTACTGGCTGTGTCTTATCTGATTCATCTGATGCTGCAACCTGGCTTTATCTGCTTTTAGTAAATACTCCTTTGCAATCGCTGCTCGCCCATGTAGCACTAACGAGGATTATGTAATAACTGGCTTTTGATGGCTCTTTCCAGCTTGAGCCGGATTTTCCCCTGGAATGGGTCTGTAATTGTAAATGCGCGTGTATCGCACCGCTTGCTTTTTCTTTTCCGTATTAATAATTAAAACCCAGGTGTAGGAAAACACATCTTACTTGAGAATGACTTGCTAGGTGGCATTTTAGCACAGAAGCAGAAAGAGGATGTAATTTATTTTCTCTACTTTTAAAATAGAAATAAAAATTAGATTTCCCAACACATGCAGTGGCCATGGAGGAGGCTTAATACAATCTATACGAAGTAGGGTAAGCTAAAAATCGTAGTTATTTCTCATCTAAAGAAACAGGAGGAAATAAAAGAAAGAATGGCGTGAAGCAGCGAAGTTGTGCCTGGGATGAATTTTCCTTCATGTTCCTTTTTTGCTTCCTGACATGTTTCATGGTACCTTTAATGGACTTGCCCGCGTATTCAGTTCAACGCTTTCTGGCACGCTGGTTCTTGCATAACGAGGGATCCTTTTGTCATAGGAGTTAAGTTTGCATTTCAAAGCTGAGAGAGTGAGATGATTTAGAAGTGATTTGCTCGCATGTTGTGAGGAAAGGACTTACATTTTTTTTTTTTTTTTTTTTTTTATCTTGGTGTCCATGCAGGCTTAGTTTAATCTGGAGGTATTCAGCCATGGCTTATTCATGAATAAGAGTAGTTAAGCTTTAAGAACGCAGTTGTGTATGTTCATGTAAAATGAAATACAGGTTCTAGTTTTTAAATCATAGTAAGGTTACTGGGAAGTGAGCATGGCTGCCTACAGGCAGTTTAGGTGTCGGTCCAGTATAGAGTCCTGCTAAGCCAGCACTGAGGACGCAGGGCGAGCAAAAGGAGGTCATACAGTGCGATACCCTTCTCTTAATTTTGGCTTGAATTCACCAGGCTAGTCAGCTCTGGCACTGGTTCATGGCTACTGAGTGTATTTCAGAAGACCCACAGGGACCGTAAAATCTCCTGCAAGCAAAACGAGCATTTTAGCGATGAAAATGTGCCAGCACTGTTATGCTTGCACTGTGGTTTTTTGATAATACTCAGCTAAATACATGTCGTGTATTTGGATGCACATTGTTATAGATCTGCTTATTTTTAAAATATTAGTTGCTCAAAAATATTTAGGGTAAAATCCTAGTTCCTGTGAAGTGGGTAACATTCTGTTTGATTTCACTGGGGGGTGGGAGCGTGTTCCTCGCACTTCACCTAAGATTGTTGCAAAGCCATGCTACCAAATCTTTCTATATACTCTATTCTAGTGAATATGGGTATTGCTAATCGGCATTTCCTGATTTTAGTACCATGCTAGCCTTTTTAGTTATACAAAATTGCAGACTACGTTGTAACAAATAACTTTGGTTAGGCAAAATCTTTAGCTACTAATAGATTATTTGCTGTAGCTGAAAACAAGATGCTTCCTCTCCTGAGTGAAGACTTTGTAAGAGTTTTAGGAGGCAAAACCAGTGCTTGGGAGGCTACGGTTGTAATTTTTTTTCCATTCCTTGAGCAGAATAGGGGACGTTGTTGCATTCCCTATGTAGCCACTGCTGCAGAGTCTGGTCGTCATTGCCCATTGCCACTGACCTTGTCCCACCCATTGTAGGGCACGTTCCATCAGGTTTATGCTCCAAGGCTGTGAAAAATGCTTAGATCTTAGTGCTAGTAGCAATATTTGAAATTTAAAACCCTCATCTTTGGTTACTATTAAAAACCAGCCAGAGCAGCAGCGTGAGGTGGTCCTCGCCAGGGAAGCCATCGCGACTGCTTGGAGGGCTTACGGGAGGGACGGTACCCAGCACAGCCGAGCTGCCTACGGCTGCGTGCAGGAAGGCATCAGTACTTTGACCTTAATACTAAGGCGAAGTGATCGTGGCAAGCCTTTGTTTAAACAGTGCTAAAATGATCAAGGGAATGATGAAGAGCCTCAAAGAAATATTGGCCCTTTCCCATAATTTATATTTTCAGATGCTAAAACTAGTTGTTGAGCAAATGTAAGGTATCTATTTTAAGATACTGCATGTCAATATCTGACTACAGATGGCTCCGTGAATCATAGTTGGAAGAAGGAAAATGTTAGACACTAAGATATTGTTGCTAAGAGATTTTTGTACACAGTATGCTAACATGTGCTGGCAAATTTGGGAACAGTAGCAGCAGCATGCTTTTGGAGAAAAAAAATTCAGTGGTGAAGAAACTGTCTTCAAAGGACTATTTAAAGGATAGTAACATTATTGTCCTTTGTTGTATCAAGAACTGATGAAGATGAAATTGTCGTTCAAGCAGATAACATACAGAAAACATCCAAAAGGTAAAGCTAATCCTGCTGTCCGGTGAAATAGAAAGCGGAGACTAGAAAGAAGAAGAAAAAAAATTATATACTTTGGGGTTTAAATTAAGCAAGTTTCAAGAAGATTAAAGGTGATGGTTGCTGATATTTTGCCATCTACTGGACATCAGATATATTAATAGACAAAGTTAGTTCCTTTCAAAATGCATAATATTAAGCTTGTATTACATTATAGAATTAAAGCTGTTAAGAATTACTTTTTTGTCCGGGAAAGCAGCATGTATGAAAATGCTGAGTATGATTTTTTACTGATATTCTTTCATAACGTTACTACAGAGTGATTTAGGAAAATTGCTAGCATTTTATTCTCCTGGTAGAGAACGGGGATTATTTCTGCACTTAATATAAATCTTTACTGACTATTATTTAAAGAAAACAAAAATAAATTTTACTGCTTTTCTTTATTCTATGTGTACCTTGTTCATCTTATTTCAGTGAGTTTTACTGAAACTTGAAAATGTTATACCTGAAGTGGAGCTTCAAATTGATAACATTAATTAACATTAATAACATTAATTTTATCAATAAATAAAACCTTTCAGTTCTGATATATTTTCAACAAAAACATTATTATCTTATTATATATGTGCAAAAATTACACAATTATAAACTTCTCAAATTGGTAATTTGCTTCTGACATATTTCTAATTAGACGTGTTACATCTCAACTTCAAAACTGATTAGTTTTTAATAAAGTTTCGGAGTGTAAATGTAAATTACATTTACTCCATAATGTAAACATATGTATCTTCTTGAGATATGTCATCCATATTATATGTATTCAGGAGCGCTGTTAGAAAAAGAGAGTGAGTTAGTGATATTAATAGTATATTAATCGAGGATTGGGTTTTATTTTATGATGAGGTGAACTAAGAAGCTTCCACTAGCTTTATTTTACAGTGTTGTAGCTTAAAAGTCAAAAATCAGCTGTAATCAATACAGCTACAAAATATGGGATGATACTTTGCCCCTTGATTTTGGAAAGTAAAATACAGAATTCATGATTATTCAGCATTTGTCTTTTAGATCATATAGTTATTGGAAGTGCCTAGAATTTTCCAACTGGTTCAGAAAAAAACCCCATGTTGTTGTATATATTGAATTCTTAGTGTCTTCTCTAATTGCAAATCCCTTAAGTCTGTGTTGTGATTTGAGCTCAGAACAATACTTGTCAAATGGTCACGTTTTGCTACGGTATTAGAAAAGAATGTATTTCCAAAGGAAAGTGAGTTCTAGGTGTGTTGTTCCATTTATTGAATAAATAGACGTACCCTCATGTAGAAGCTCTCTGAAATTGTGTCAGAAACCGATAGTGTTTGATCCGTACATTTTTCTCCCACACCTATGGAAGAGAAATTTGGAACACAGATTGCTTCTTGCTTTTCCAACCCGAACTCCATCTGTACCACTGAAGAGAGTTCTGAAATCTACATGCTGCTCATATATGAGAGCAACGGATACATATTGATTTAAGATTTATTTTTTTTTTTAATATTTTTTTTTTGAGTCTGCAAAGTGTGCTGCATGATTTTCTGTCACTATTTATGAGGGATAGAACCTGATGGTGCTGTGTCCTGCATGGGCGTGCACAGGCATATGTGAGAGCAGGGTCTTCGCAATTAATTGACCTTAATTTAACTTTCTAATCTCCTGGTGGATGACTGCTGCATACTTGATGGTACACAGTGACAGGCTTCAAAGGGGCTTTAGACTCCCAAAAGCCTTTACCTCTTGGTTTTATTAGGGAGAGCTTTTCTTTCGAGAGGACACGATAGAAATACCTTGAACTTCGTTGCCTTTTCATTGCCCCACAGTAAGCACCATTGGATTTTCAGATTCAATTAAAAAGGTTTCTGTCTGCAAAGGTTCTGATTATAATGGAATGGTTTAGAGATTGCCTTGCTGTTGGATTGTCACCTCTTTCTTGATATTGCAGTTATTGGCTGAATTGCTGGTGTGATACTTGTCTGGGAACTTGCACTTTTAAAAAATGATATAATTTCTTATAATTTTAATGTTAAGAAAACACGTCCTTATTATGACATGTGGAAGAGCTTTTCAGGTGGTCTCTTCGTTAAGGAGGTGATCCCAGCCATTCCTCCTAAACTCACTTGTGTTCATTTCTCATGAGTCTCTGCTGATCGTGAATCCTATTGCATAACGGCTGTAACTGCTTGGATGGTGTTTCTTCATTGCTAAAATAATATAGTCCTTAGTGGTACAAGAAATAATTTAGGATAAGTCTGTGATTTAAGTGGAAGGCAATTTCTGGAGAGTCTTATGGTTAGAATCTCATTGGCAGGGTTGTATCACCTCTTCCAGTTCCACCTGGAGGTGGGAGCTCGTGGGGTGGATGTACCTCAGAGCATCATAGAATCACAGAATGTGTTGGGTTGGAAGGGACCTCTAAAGGCCATCTAGTCCAGCCCCCCTGCAGTGAGCAGGGACATTTTTAGATCAGGTTGCTCACAGCCTCATCCAGCCTGGCCTTGAACGTCTCCAGGGATGGGGCCTCCACCACCTCTCTGGGCAACCTGGGCCAGTGTCTCACCACCTTCAGTATTCTGTGTGTCCATCTGCCTTTCTGCTGCTTGGCTGAGACCAAGCAAAGTCGAGACTGAAGCGGTGTTTTGTCCTGGGATAGAGCTACCTCCTTCTGTGTTTGGGCCATACCTGAACTCTGCCATTTCAAGCTTTCTTGAAAGACCCTCATTTAGTGGGCGCTGCTGGGTAGCAGAGGCGGTGGAAGGGTGAAACGTCAGCCCTGAAGGAAGGATAACGCAGGGTACTTTCATCAGGAAGGTCAAATGGTCTGGAAGAGAAGGGGGAGAAAAAGCAGGTGGGGAGTGCTGAGTGTTTTATCCTGAACTGCTTATTGTGAATTGCAGCTACAGCTGGGCAGCCCAAACAGCTTCCTCCGCTCTCCGTTTAGGCAGAGCGCTTTGAAGCTTTGTCTCGCCTGGTCTAAGCTTTAAGCATGGGCAGAAGGAAGCGCAGCAGCCTTGACTGAGAGTGGAACGTAAATGAACCGAGAGACTCCCTCCTCGCTCCCAGGTTAGAAAGTTTGTCAAAGTTCATTGGCTGGATTTGAGAGGGGACAACTTCAATTTCTGTCTCTTTTTGTATTGTTTCTTATTGTATGGAGCAGTTTGTTCCAAAGAGCGATAATGTAACACTGGTTTTGGTACTTGCCTTTCAGGGACTGACCTATAAAGCTCTAAAATTGTGTTTGCTAACAGGCTACAAAGATCCTGCTCTAATTTAATATGGAGTCTACCTGTGATACATTACGAGAGCAGAAAAAAATCAATAGTGAAAGGTTAGTGACAGCTGAAGTGTATGTATAATTTCCAGTTTCCCAAAAGGAACAGAACACTGCATTAATCACAATAAAAAAGAATAATATCTAAATACTTGGATGTAAGTAAGTGATACGTTGACAACTGCATTTATGAGGCTGAAAAGAGAGAAGCTGGTGAGTCAGTGCTGCTGCTTGTATCTGGTCCAGAGTCTGAAAACATTACGAAACCCTGTGGCACCGAAACCTGTAACTGGACATGTGTCAGGTTTCACGGTTGACACAAAGTAGTCTTACTTGCCGCGAGATTCAGGGAAGCAGAACTAACCAGATGCGTCAAATGTTTAATTTCTGAATTGACTTCTGAAAGCCAACTTCAAAACTGCCTGTATCCAGAGGGAACGTTTCTGACTAAATATCAGAAAATCAGAGGATGAGAATAATGCTGTGCCGGGAGGAAGAAATGTCCTTCTTCACCTTCTTCACCCTAGTGCCTCATGACCAGTTATGAGGGTTTCATTCCTCGTCCCGTGCCCTGTGCTGGACTGGCAGTCATGGGGTGCCCCCTCTCCTGCCTGCTCCCCCCGCTCTGCGTCACAGCTACTTCATTCATTCAAGTTTCTACTTCACCGAGCTGTCCCTTAGTTACCAGCCATAGCAACTGGCCAAGTGTCAGTTCACCTCCTGCACCGAGCGGGTGGCAGAGCAGCTGGCATCGCCTGCCGTGGCGGGGAGTAACCCCCTGCGACCAGCTGCGGCGTGTGGAGGAAACGTCTGTCTGTGAGGCATTCCGCGAGGCTCTAACAAGCTTTCCTTCTACCACGGCGGAGCAAATATCCATATAACGCAGAGCTTCTGGTCTCGCTCTGGCAGTGACACCAGCTCGTGCCTGGGCTCCGCTGCCTTGCCCGCGGTCACTGACCCCGTGCCTGGGTGCTCCGCGGCCCTCTGAGCGTGTCTCGGCTGTCACCCCTTGCAGCGACTCCGTTCGCTTTTTGTTGCGGTGACGTTAGGAAGACAGAGTGTCGTGGAAATAGGAGGTGATACCGCCAGTCTAGCTGCATGGTTTACCCTCCTTTCTTTTTATTTTGTACGAATTGTCTCCTCCCGAGAGAGATCTTCCTGCTCAGTTTTACTTCCTGCTCCCTTCCCTATTGTAGGCGTATGTACTTATTCAGGTCAGTCATGTATGTTATCAAATGTAATTTGAAAATAACTAATTCCCCTTGTTAACACCCTTAGTGGGGGTCAGTTAAACTTGGAGGCGTGGGAGCCGATAAATGAGTCACTTTGGTTACTATCATTCATGTAAAATTGCCTCTAATGATGATTTTAAAAAAAAAAAAAAACCAACCCAGGAGTTTCTGTTCTCTGTGTTGTACAGTGGGCTCCATGGCAGCGATCCCAACCAAATGGCACTGCAGCAGAGAAGGATCCTGGTTTGGGTCTGAAAACTCTGTGCTTGAGCTGTGCAGGTTTTAGTGGAAGTTGTCAAGGAGTGATTTTTATTTTTTTTTTTTTCTTTTTAGACGATGCATAAACAGGTTTTATCGGGTATACAGAGTAACGTGACTAAGGACATACAGGTTTTTGATGTAAGACGAGCGTCTCGTCCGTGGCAAAAGGAGGCAATGAAGGGCATTTGCTGCAGGGATCAGATAGTAAGAGTGCTGTATTTGCAGATTTTAAAAAGCTGCCGTTTTTGAAGCTTCAGCATAACAGAGTCTGTAGTTGGCCTCCAGTTGTAAAGCGCTACCTCCAGCCTCTCACGGTAATATTTCATGTCTGTAAACATGCACGTGATGCATTTTGATGACTGGAATCCAGTTCCTACTGGAATTGCAAAAAAATAATCTTTCCCTGCAGTTTTGCTGGCTCTGCTGCTTTTTCCCTGCCAAGAAGAGGTGTCTTGTGATCCAAAAAAACCCCAAATAAAACCTTCTTTCCTGCCGTAACCTCTCAGTTAGAAATCCAGCACTCGACTACAGAGCGTCCTGAAAAGCAAAATATGGCTATTTAAAACCAGGAAAATGGAGAAGCGTATTTTCTGTGAAGATGCTACATTAGGTTTGTGAGGGTTTTTTTAAGTAGAAAGAAATTTAATACAATTATAGAACTCCAGTAAGGCTCTGATTTAGTTTTCGTCTTAATCGTGGGGAGACTTTACACCGCCTTAATTTGGTTCAAGCCCTAGATCTTCTGAAGACCATTCACGCGTACAGTTTTATTTGAACACCCTATAATTTTGATTCCAAATAAATTTTGATGGAAAAGCGGCTGTGGTTGCTGTGCTTTGTAGTTTGCAACTGTAAAAATTGAATGAGTGTAATTTTGTAGCTCTCAGATTTTTCTCTTGACTTCACTCTCTCCCACACTCTTTACCCATCAAATTCAAGTGAAGTGTATTGATGTTATGCCAAGAAATATTTGTACTTTTAAACTTTTTCTTGCTTTCTTTAGCTCTTAACATCCTTCATTTTTGCTGTTAGAATTTTACATGCTGTTTTTAGCGAATTGAAGCAAATTAAACCGAGAGAGATGATACCTTGAGCTCGCTGAATTTCAGTGCTTGATTCAGAAGCAAGCACGGGAACAGTTCTCTGTCAAGCTGTCTCTTAGCTATCTGGCAATATCTTTTTTTGAGTAATAAAATGTGTTTATCCCTTGAACAGCATGTTTATACTTGAGTTTTAAAATCTACTCTGTATCAAAAATTCTTTCATTTGAGTAACATGGCTGCTGTCTAGCGAGCTGCCTGTCACTGGTGAATTCCCTGTTAGAATTTTACATGCTAATTGGAGGTAATGTTGAAGAGAGGTGTTGTTGCTTGCTTATAATGTAGAGAAAAGCCCCGATCTACATGCAAACGTTGCTTTTATGGACCGGAACCAAGCCAGGCTGCAGAATGTGAAGGTAAAGAGCCAGCGTTTGTACAGCTCTGCTGTTACTTTCGTGGGGCTGTTTGCCGTGGACAGCCGTGAGTTACGCTTCAGAAGCTGTACAGAGGAGGCTGAGGGCCAGACTCTGATGCCTTCTCCATGCTGAGAAGCAGTTCATTTCAGGAGTAGTTCCTGGAGTAAAGGTCTTCTTCCTAATGGTTCAAGTAGCAGTTTTTAGGTGGATAATTGCCTCTGTTGGCGATGAGGTGGCAGCGCACCAATCTACCTCTCTGGCCTCCCTGATCTTCCCAGACATTATGGCATGCAGAAGTCTTACGACATATCTGAGAAAAAACAGTCTTTATGTTTCCAGCTGTGGTCTAAAAGCAGAAGTGGGATTGAGTTGAAACCAGTATTATTGATTCGTAGTAATGCGTTTTGCTCCCAAGAATCCATCAGCGTTTGATGTAACACAGCTGAGAAGTGCCCAAAGCAAAGTGTTTCCTTACTGTTAATATGAGAAAATAATTACACGATTATCACTAGTAAGTATGGTGATATTACATGTGAGTTAATTATTTAAAGGGCAGAAATGATTATACTGCACATGCCGTGCTCATGGCTGCCTCCTGAGGCTTATTTTAAAACACGAGGGTACGCGTATTGAGTGTAACTGCCCGGTGCTAGACAAATGTGGAATAGAACGTCTGCCATGAAATAGATACACTTGAAAAGAAAATGTAATTACTGTGTTTAGCCTTTATGTTGGATAGAAATTTTTAATGAAACGAGAAACTATTTGCCAAGAAAAAAAGACGGAACCTGAAAAGCATTAAAAAAAAATTATATTGGGGGAAAACCTGGATTCAGGGAATTAACATGATAAATGGTAGGTTCAGTTGTTTTAAACTTTGCTTGGTAAGGTAAAAAAGTTATTCTGATATGGTATTATACTTAAAATATGGCAATTTCTTTAGTCTTGCTTGTACTTTACTAGCCAGTAGGCTTTACAACCTAAACTGAATCGGTTTGTCTTTCTTTAGACCAACTGTTGCTTGCTTAGGACGCAAAGATAAACCGGAGACTGCTTCACTGTGTTTGAAATAGTTTTTTTAATTATTGGGGGTCCTTCCCCAAGGGTTTCCAGGGCTGCGTACAGAAAGGACTAATGAGTAATGGCTTGAAGCATAAGTCTAATACAATGGGAGTCTCGGGTCTAAGGAAAGGCCTTAAAATGAAGTCATCGGGAGGGGAAAAAAGAGCGTGATAATCTGACTTTCAGCAATCCCGTCTAGTTTTATTCAGGAGCGTTGCAGTGAGTTCTTTTTTCTAAGGCCGTGCACCCATGCCCGTAGGAAATAGTCTTCCTCATACAGTGTTTCAATGGGACTTCTGCCGGTGGTGTGGTAGGATCTATGGTGTGTCCACTCCGAGCCTTGCGTGAGATGCACTAATGGCAGAAGGAGACATCATGTAAATAACCGATGCTGAATGAAAAGTGCAGAAAATATGTGTGATTATTTTATTTTTAGGTGAAACGGATGTAATGGTCATGACTCGTGATTTAAACCTGCTCTAAGTCTACCCTTTAAAGCAGATTTGGAAACTTAAATACAAATTAGTCAAGATTTTCTGTCTGAAGTGTGTTGCTTGTGTGTTAAGTCTTCATTTTTGAGGATTTCCATATTAGTTTGTTTCGCTTGGTCGTAAATAAAATTGTCTGTTCGATTTCCTGTGATGAGTGCAGAAATAAGGTCTTATGCTTGTTACTCGAAGAGATATTTTTCACATTAACTGTACTTGATACACCTCCCTAAGGCCGTTTCAGCGCTTCAGTCTTCCTTTGCGTTATTCGACATCCCTGAGATTTGCGGACTGGTACGAGGAGATAATCTTTCTTGGTCATCAGCTCAGAAATTTCCCTGAGTTTTCAGTCATTTCTCACGACTGCCAGTAGCCCTATATCCAGGGGAATCCTTAAAAAAGTTTGGGTTTTTTTTTTAAATTTTTTTTTCTTTTTTGGCCTGCACCCTGTATATGCAGAAGCTTCTATGAGAAAGGTGCGCCCAGCGTCGCCCTTTTACCTGCACCAGGAAAGCCACAGTGCCATTCGGGGACAGTATCCGTCACAATATAAAGCTGCCAAACAGAGCCAGCAAAGGTAATTGCTGAATATTCAGGGCAAAAATAGGAGAAGAAGAAAAAGGGAGGAGACAGCGATGGCATAACCAAATCACTTTACTCGTATCCAGTGGAGATGTTTCTCTTTTTAAGTACTTTAAATGGGAATTTGGAATAAGTAGTTACACGTCTATGTTTGACAACCAGGAAATACATGAAAAAGGAAATTATTACTTTAGAACTATTTTTATTAAAATACTTTAAATTTTATATATATGCGTAAGTTTTTCCAGTTCTTCTTTTTTTTAGTCTTTTTTGGTGTTTTAGCGGTACCTGAATACTTGTAGTTCTTGGTACTTCTTCCCTGGTTATCCCACCTGCGTTGCGTTGTAGCCCCTGTTTTCATTGCTCAGGTAAGTTGTGAGGCAGGAACAATTTAAGAGAAATAATATCTTGGATGTGTCTCTCCAAATCTGCTCCTGTACCGTTCCCACACGCCAGTAATAGCTCCCAGAGCTTTGGGGATGGTGTGGTTAATGTTCACTGCTGGTTTTGACTGCCGCCACATGAAAAGCCTCAGCTCTTCTGGGGGTCTCCCGAGACATCCAGGATCCCAGCGTTCCTGGTAGACGGGGAACTGGGGGACCAGCAGAGCTGCTTATAAATAGTTGGAGACGTCATTTCTCACCATTCCTTCATAAATGCATTGCGGGTAGTAGTCGCAGAATAGAAATAATAAAGTTACTCCACCTTGCGAAGTGAAAATGTAGTTGTATGATGTTTGTCAGTAACGTAACGTGCATATTTTCCTACTTAATAAGTGATGGCAATATGCTAATTGTAACTTTTTTACAATCCTTTAGGTGGCCATAATAGCGGGAAATTTTGAGCTCGCTGAATATATCAAGAATCACAGGGAAGCTGATATTGGTAAGCAAAATATTTACAGATGCAGAAAATAAGCTATATGTGTTTAAACCAGGATTTTGCAAAGATGTTAAATCTTATTCCACGTGAGATATGACTACAGGGCTGACGATAGTATCATTTGGGGAGATTTTAGAAGTAACTTTTCTGTAAAAAATGACGATGGGGAAAAAGCAGAAATGTTTTCAGAATAAGCTCTGAAAATGAAAATTTGCTCAGTACCGCAAGAGAGTGGTGGATGCTTTTATAAGTATAAATTAGACAGTTTGTAAGAGATTAAATACACATCCACATACCTGGAAGAGCCAAATTGGCTCTTGCAGGCTGTTTTGGCATCAACCTAAAGCAGCCTGAAGTAGGAATAATTGGTCAGAAGAAGATTAAGAGAGATACTTCTCTGCAATTAAATGAAGATGTGGCGGAAACTGCCTGTCCACAAAACCATTTCCTCTCCCTGAGGTGGGTGTGCGGCACTAGCGACAGGCGTTAAGGGCCCTTGACAAAAAACCTTAAGGCTTTTTAAAGTTCGTTTTACATAGAGAGTTTTGCCATTAAAATAAAAACCAGATTGATAAAAGTGATGTCTAATCCAGTTTAATTAAAATGAATTGAAATGCTTTAATTCAAGTTAATTAAAGTTCCACGGGAACTTCCTGAAGTTGAACGGAAAAAGGCATTCCTTTTGAAGCAGGAGGGTCTGTGTAGTCGACTGCACTGATTTAACTCAGTGATGCAAATCTGTGACTTGACAGTATTTAATTTATGTGGAAAACTAGGCCAGCTCACAGGAAACTGGAATTTCTCTGGATTAAGGCCTCCTTTTCCTTTCCCTTCCTGGTTGTGTATGATCTGCAGGGATATAATTAAAAATTCTGTGCGGTAATGTGAATTCTCGTAGCACTGTGATACTCTGAACTCTTTGCGATATGCGGTGAGAAAAATGAGGACACGTTGCATAAAGGTCTGGCATAAAAGTCATAACTTCTGCATAAAAGTTGGTAGTGAGTTTGGGAGGTTTTTACCTGAGATAGTGGGATAGTTCCTTCCCATGTAAGAAATCTTCATCCTTCTGTATTTATAAACAATAAGATGTAAAATATGCACTAAAAATGCATGAGGTTATTCCTCATAGGGCGAGCATCTTGTTGTTGTTTGTATTTACATATGGCTAATGGATTTATAGCTTCGTGAAGATGTTGAAATTAAAGGAAATGATTGTTTAGGTTCAAATATTCCCTTTATTTCTGCCATGTTAGTTTTTGATATTTTGGGTTGTGTGTAGAGTCAGTGCAGAGCAAGTACTGCACATAGACAATACACAGTATTACGTTTTATGTTCCTCTAAGTGGATTTTTTTCCTCTTAAAAATAGTTGTGTACGGTTAAAGAAAAAAAAACTAGTAAAGGAATGACTTGCTAGTATTAATTATGCATACACTTACAGTATGAGTAACTGTATAATAAAAGTAACACTTACAGTACGCTTACAAACAGTTGCTGCTAAACTGGTTTGCGTGAAACCGCATTAATGTTAATGTCATCGTTTTTTGGACGGACCAGTTCTGCAGGGCTGTTCCTTTCCCCCAACCAGTGCAGGTTCCAAGTTACATCAATGCGGGGGAGAAACTGGAATGTAGTTAGAAAGCAGGTGGATGAGGCTCGGTCCAGGAAACAAGTGACAGCCATGGGGCTGAGGCTTTAGGCAAAACTTACTATTGCTGCGTAAAAACTTTCTGTAGGATTTTGTGATTTCTAGAAAAATGCTTAGAAAATAATCTTCTATGGGAAGATTCTCAAAATTTTCCTGATGCCTTCCCCTTTCCACTGAAAAATAGAAATATTGGTGCATCCATGATTCACTTGCATTTTTTTGCAAGATGGTGGTGGATTGCACATAACTATTTAAATTAGCAATTTGTCTTAAAGAATAAGCATTACGTTATGATGTTTCTTCCCAGCTAATTTAATTTAGCTGGACAAAAAGGTGAAGTCATTGAAATGTCTAATTCTGGAATGTCTCTCAGCTTAAAAAAAATAAATAAATCAAAGGACAATATCCTGAGCAGAAAACCTGAGAGCTAGTATGATGATGAATGTGCGGAGTAATGTCAGCGCTTGAACTTCAACAAGTTGGCTTTTATTTATCTTACTTGTCTGGTTATCCGCTATATTCATGTAGTTTTGGATGCATTCCAACATATATCATTGGAGTAATGTACCTTCTCAAAGCCCAGAGGCAACAGAGTGGGAAGGAATAGCAAAGAGCTTGAGAAATATCCTCCTGAAGATAAGGAGGACAGATCGTACTACGAAGTCTCTTGAGAAACATTTCATTTTTCATCCCTCAGAAAGTGTATTTTTGGTTAGATACTGAATTTCGATATTGATCAATTCATTAAACCTTGTTGATTTTATTTTAGGCTCATTTAATAATTGTAATTTATATTTTATAATTATTTTAGACTCATTTAATAAGTTACAACTGTGGGAAATTCTTTGGAATATGTGCAGCTTTGGGTGGGTTTCTCTTGCTCGTCATCTACCAGCTTAGAGATGTTTAATCATTTAATAGTAAGCTTGTCAATGATCATAGAATCATAGAATCTTCATGGTTGGAAAGGACCTTTTGAGATCATCGAGTCCAACCATACACACACAAAAAACCCCAAACCCCTACAATCTCTGCCACTAGAGCATGCCCTGAAGTGCCACATCTAGACGTTCCTTAAACACCTCTAGGGATGGTGACTCAACCCCCTCCCTGGGCAGGCTGTCCCAGTGCCTGACCACTCTTGCAGTAAAGTAATTCTTCCTAATATCTAACCTAAACCTCCCCTGCCGCAACTTCAGACCATTTCTTCTGGTCCTGTCATTATTCCCCTGGGAGAAGAGGCCAACCCCCACCTCTCTCCAGCCTCCTTTCAGGGAGTTGTGGAGGGCCATGAGGTCTCCCCTCAGCCTCCTCTTCTCCAGGCTAAACATGCCCAGCTCCCTCAGCCTCTCCTCATATGCCCTGGTCTCCAGAGCCCTCACCAGCCTGGTAGCTCTCCTCTGGACACGCTCCAGCACTTCCACGTCCCTCTTGTACAGAGGGGCCCAGAACTGGACACAGCACTCGAGGTGAGGCCTCACCAGTGCGGGGTACAGAGGCACCGTCACTTCCCTACTCCTGCTGGCCACGCTATTCCTGATACAAGCCAGGATTATTCGCAATAGCATTCATTGGAAGGAGAGGTTGGGGATGCATTTGGGGAAAAACTCCACATTACAAACCTTATGAAGAACGACTGAGGGAGCTGGGGTTGTTTAGCCTGGAAAAGAGGAGGCTGAGGGGAGACCTTATCACCCTCTACAACTACCTGAAAGGAGGTTGTAGAGAGATGGGGGCTGACCTCTTCTCCCTGGTGACAAGTGATAGGACGAGGGGAAACGGGTTCAAGTTACGTCAGGGGAGTTTAGATTAGATATTAGGAGACATTTTTTCACTGAAAGGGTTATTAAACATTGGAATAGGCTGCCCAGGGAGGTGGTGGATTCACCATCTCTGGAGGTGTTTAAAAAAAGGGTAGATGGGGCACTGAGGGACACGGTTTAGAAGTGGCTCTTGTCAGGGTAGGCTAAAGGTTGGATTCGATGATCTTAAAGGTCCCTTCCAACCTCAACAATTCTATGATTCTATGATTGCTCTTGATTCATTGGAAAAAACTCCACATTGCTTACATAAGATTTCTGACCTAATCTTTTAACTTTTAGCGACATTCACACAGGGTCTCTTTAGCTATAGATAGTTCTAAATGCAAGCCTAATATACCACTAAGTAATATAAATGGCAATACTATTTTTTTCAAAAAAGAATCTATCTACTTTCCTGCGTATGTTGTCTTAAGGGTGGGAAAATTTTAATTGGTGGTAGTGATTGGAGGCTGGACCTAATTTAGGAGTTTCAAGTGCAGGTTTTTTTTATCTGGTTAGAGAAACAAGTTTTTACATTTTCCAAACTGAAGTATCTGAAATATGAAAAATAATATTTGCTTGAAATCTCTAATCTTACGTAGCGAGGAACTACACTATCCGTGTCCATCTGTTTTGACATGTGCTAATTAACATTATTCTTAGATAATTTTGTTGTCCCAAACTATTGCAGTAGGAAGTCGCTTGTACTTTCAATGCAGAAGGTATTATGTGGGTGTCTTCCAGTTTGTCAGTAGTCACAAAGCTGTTTCAAGTAGTGTTGCCAAAACTGCAATTATAAGGATCTAAGAGCAGTAACGTAATGCTTATGATTCATGGTCCTGTGCCATGCCTTGCGCTGAATGAGCCGCCGCGTGCAGTGGCGGAGATCCCAGCTCAGCCGTTCCGCGGAAGGAGGGTATCACTGCTATGGAGTAAAGGGATGCGGCTGCAGCGGGTCGACAGCAAAAGCACTGGATCTGGTCCACAAGAGTTCCATATAAATTAATTTATCTGCTTAAGTGCTGGGTATATCACTTACTATCTATTCCACCTTTGCCTGCCAGTTACATTTCATTGGCGTTTAGAGCGTAGAATACCATTTTAAGCCGTATGTGAAGTCTGGGGTCATTCAGTTAAGAAGAGGCTGAATTGTATGTCTTAAAGGGAGTCCTTTCCCTTTTTCCCTTTTTCCCTTTTTCCCTTTTTCCCTTTTTCCCTTTTTCCCTTTTTCCCTTTTTCCCTTTTTCCCTTTTTCCCTTTTTCCCTTTTTCCCTTTTTCCCTTTTTCCCTTTTTCCCTTGGCCTGGATGTGTGCCAGATTGCAATGCCGAGACTCTCCCTGTCGTTGAAGATGATGGAGAAGCAGCCCAGGTGGAAAATGACCAGGGCATTTTCTCTAGCAGTAGAAAATTCTAATTTACAGCCAAACTACTACGTCTTTGTTCCTCAGACCAAATCCCACAGAGATTGTTCTTCCTTTTTCTTTTTATTTCATTATAAAGCACTTCCATTAGACAAATGTGTTGAAATGCTGAAAAACTAGGCACATATAAAATAAGCTTCTTTGCAATAGTCATAAGGCTTCCTACTGTTCTGTAAAAAGAAAACATAAAAATATCTATTTTAGAGCCAAAAAAGGTAAAAATAATGACCCATGTTACTGGAGTAATGTGACTTCTGACTGTAAGGGGAGGATATTCATCCAAGGTGTGTAGTGTCTGGTTATCTCACTCAGGTTTTGCCAGATAAAAGTGTCTACTTAGGACCAACGTGAGCATATGTGTTTAGTCAGCGCGATGAAGTCTGTCTGCTTCCCTTCTTTAGAAGCAGAATGACTTAAAGTTTGTATCCGTAACAGAAGGTGGAGGTGCCATTGGCAACCTGCTTAATCTGAGGAGTCCCGACCTGGTCTTCTGAAAAAATGAAAGAAGAGATTTTGCCCGTAAGGTTTCTCAGCTACATCAAATTGTGCTGTAGAGGCCATTTGGTTGGCTCAGCTGAGTGTGTTTCCAGATGGATAAGGCTTTTTAGGGTTTTAAAACACTTAGGAGGTGTCAGAAGATGTACTCTGAGACAGCTCTGAGCACCAGCACTTTGGTTGAAGAGCGTGTACCACAGTGGTCCTACCTACCTACGTCCAGGTGTCTCTGCAGTCTGGGGAAAGCCCAGTGTCCCTCACGTCCTCTTTCCGGGTGGGTGCAGCTCTCTGTCTCTTGGGCAATTTCTCAGAGGAGGCTCATGATGAAACGAGGGGTGATCCGTGGAAGGGGGACACCTGGAATCCAAACCCAGTGGCTCTTCTCATGACACTGATGTACAGCATGTAAACGTTCCGGCAAGGTTGCACTTCAAGCAGTTACATTCCATTTTGGCTGTGAGCCCTCGTGTCTCCCAGCAAACTGGAGTTTCCCAGAACCCGCTTCCACTTAGCCACGATACCAGCATAAAAATCTGTTAGTTATTCCGTCCTTTTAAAAAAATGTGGCCTTTTCCTCTGAATATTCAGCACCATGTGGGTTCTCTCACACATGCTCTCCCTTCTTCTGTCAGCAAGTCGCTTCTTCCTTACCTTGCTGCCTTTCCCACCATCAATTGCCAATTCATCCTTCCATCTCAAGTAGTACATTAGGACATCAGGTGACCGGTTTGTTGAAACCCTGGCATGAAAAGTATTTAGCACAGATAACAATTTTTTTTTTGACTCGGTGCTGCCATTTTAAGAAATAAACTGAGGAAAAAAAAACCCTTTGCGAATTATTCCTGTGGCTTAATACAATAAAAGACACCTTGCTGTCACTATGTCACTACCGGAGAAACTTCACGTTAGTCTTATTCCAGTCAGGGATGATGCAGTTTTGTAAGACGAAATCAAACATAAGAGATAAAGGATTCAGAGAGGGGGAAAAAAGGATATCAGCAAAGGATTAAAAAACAAGATCCAGATTTCATTGTATTTATTTCTTTTATGAGGTTCTAAACATCAGGGAATCCCTTTTGTTTCCTTGACAGATGTTTGAAAGGTGAATGAATATTGTCGTATCACTTAAAAAGTAATCCTATTTGAAACAAATTAAAATAATATTTTTCATAAAGCAAGAAAACCTATTACCATAAGGTACTTAGAAACTTGTTTTACAAGCGGTATGAAATACTTAGCCTCGCTTCTCAGCTTATTGCAGTTCATCGTGCCCCCAAATTAGTTTTTTTTGAGGAATAATAGCAACATCAAAGCAGCTTATTTTAATTATCACCTATTTTGAAAGTCTTTGGAACCCAGAAGTCACTTGCAGCTCAGTGACTATTGTTCCATCTTCTTCTCTGCTTTGAGGAAGACAGGGCATATGCTCCTGATGCACAGCACAGCACTGACACATCATTGAAAAAATAACTACAATTTCCCTTTTTAGACTTCTTTTTTTCTTTTTTTTTAACTAGCTGTAGCACGTTTATAATTTGTTTAACTTTATGCATTTATTTATTGCAAACTAAGAGAAAGTAATGGATTAAAAGCTGCGATGAATAGAAAAGTTAATCCCTGATTGTTTTCAGCCAGCCTGCAGCTGTCTGTGAGTAAATGAGCACGGCAGATTTAGGAAGCGTTTGCTGTACAGAATTTACTATGGCTTCTGTAGGATGGAGGTACAAACCCCAATCATATATGTAAGAATATTGAAGCTTTCATTAGATATAGATATGCAGATATTAAGTATGTTGCAAGCTGATAATCCTTTGACTCGGATAACCTATTTTTAAATCTCTCTTTTGCCTTGGTTCTTTGTGATGAGATGAATTTTCAGATGGATTAAATGACATGGGTTGTTCTTCTTCAAGTGAACAAGGTTTGTTTTATATTGTACATCTTGTCCTTCAGCAGCTCTGAAGCGATAGGGTTCTTTTGTTTTATTTTTGTTTGCTTTTTTGCTCTTGAGAAAAATGAAACACGTTGAGCTGGTGTGCGAGTTTTTGGTAGTTGATTAGCAGACTAACTAATACTTGGATACTGTTGCTAGGCTTCGAGTCAGAGTTCCTGTATTCCTCTATAATTATGCGGAGATATGTGTATGTGGTGGTTTGTCTGTGCTTTCACACGGATTTTTTTTTTTATTTTTTTTTTAAATATTGAAAGTCTGCTAATATGGTAGGCTTAGCCTTTAAGATATACATATTCCACACTGGGCAATTGCTTTTAAATAAAACATTTTCCAAATATGTGTAAAAGTATTGATTTTTATTGAAATTGTGACTGTAAACATCTTAAGAAACATGCATTTCATTGTAGAATAAGCAGAACAGGTCTTTGAAAAGAAAAGGATATTAGTTGGTTTGTGGTAAAATTGCTTCTCTAACCCATTTTCTGTAATTAGATCAGAGTGATTGAGGTCAGGATTCTTGGTTTTTCAGCTGCAAGTGTTTTTATTAAGTGCTAGCCAGCCCAATGAATATTCTGTTTGTTTACTTATTTATTTTGGTTTTGGGAGCCATTTGGTAATTTTGATTTCTCATGAATCAAATGCCTGCGGAATACTTCTCAAGTTGGGAGAAATCATATTTAGAAAGATAAAAGCAGAAACAAGAAAAGGCAGTAAATCAAAAGACTTAAAAATCTACAAAACTGTCAGCAGCATGCAGTGACTTGTTCTATTTTTGTCGCCTGTTACTTAATAGAAGGGACACAAGCCTGTATTATAGCCCTGGCTATTTGTCATTTGAATGTGAAGAACATTAACCTGTTCCATATGCTAGCGGGCATTTGAACGCGGAAAAAGATGATAGTAGTGTAATCAGGGTGGCAAAGACACTGGGATCTTCATTGCCCACATTTTAAATGCATATTGTTTGGTAGATTGTCATAATCCTGTGTTCCCCTTTGTGGTTTCTTTCAAATACCTCTGCTAAATTAATAATTATTTCTCACGTCCATAGGAAAAGACCCTTTACATTAATGGCATGAATATTGATGGGCATGAAGTAAATTTATTGCTATTACTTATCTGGTTTTCTCCAAAAGGTTGCAAGGAATAGAATGTCATATGCTCACTCTTGCTATGTGGTAGCAAACAAATTGGAAAACTGGGAATTGTGATCTGCTAATGTAATTACATACCGAAATGTAGGACAGCGCTTGAAAAACTTCCAGTAGGTTTTTCTTTTTCCCTTTGATCACAAGTAATTTTTTTCTGTCTGTGTATTAGTACAAAATTGTGCAGTAACTAGTTTTGTTTTAAAGTTTAAACTTTATTTTCAGAAGTAGATTATTCTTATTGGCCTTTGAACTTCGGTGTATTCTTCTGCAACGGGAAACTGCCTGCAGAGGAGCACAAATTATCTTATGCCTGGTCATTGCCTGTCAGTTCTTAGGCTTGCTCTAGATTTTAAGCAGGAAAGTAAGGAGAGAACTGATGACATATGGAACTGCTGATACAAGTACAGTAGATTTCAGAATGATTTGGCCTGGTTTTTTAAACCAGTCTGTAGTGTGTCCTTGCCACCTGCCAGGTAGGCAACGATTGCCACAGCTACACCTGTTAGAGTTTATTTTACAGACTGAACAAGGAGAACCTTGTAATTGACCCGAAAATAAACTACCGGAGGAATCCTGGGCCATCTTCAGTGCCTTTGAGCTAGTTTTGGTCTTGGGCAAGAACTCTGTGGTCTGAGCAGTGGGTGCAGGTCACGCGGGGCTCGCTGGCTTGGCCCCTAGAGATGTTTGGGAGGGTGGCAGATGAAGGGTGGAAAGGAATCCTAGAATCATAGAATGGTTTAAGTTGGAAAGGACCTTAAAGATCATCTAGTTCCATTCCCTCTTCCAGGGGGAGAACTGATAGGTGTTTGGGTCTTGCCCCAGTCTTGGTGCTCAGACCCAACTGGTTAGAAGTGTTTCCAGGGCTCCCAGCTCCCTCTTCCCCCAAATCTGGCTTCTGGCTAGCTCCTAGTCCGCTAGCTCCTCATCAGGAGAAAAGCTTCTCTCTTTCGCTGCTCCATCGAGGCTGGGACCATTACATCCAGTGGTTGGGAACTGTGCCTTTTGTTTTTGGTAATGTTCCTATCAGCAGTGTGCTGCTTTATCAAGGAATAGGGTCACGTTACTTTTCCTGAGTGCTTAAAGGTTATGCATGCCATAAGGCATGGGCCTTTCCCCAGTATTGGATTATTTTTTTTTGTAATAGTTTCCACTGGCTCGACACCACTGAAGTGGTGTACAGGGGAGTAAAATCAGGTATAGAAGTACTGCAAGTCACTGAATTGAAAAGAGAAATAAAGCTGTAAAGCATAATCAGTAGGAAAAATGATTTGAGTATATCAGGGAGAGTTGCCGTGACTGGGGAGAAAAGTGGAATGTATTTTTGCATATCAAACAGGTTATCGGATTAGTAAGATTAATTTGTTGCTTTACAAAAATAAAGTAATTGAGTGCATTGTGCTATCCTCAAAAATTCTGGGGAAGTACATAAAAGGATAATGCCATTGAGCTGAATAGGTAGATCAAGGGCCATGTTATGAGCAGACAGCAATGCAAGTACCCCAGAACCCTCAAACGCTGAAATGTTGAACTTGTATTTCAGCCAAAATGGAACTTACAATAATGATGTTCTGTTACTCCTTGCGCATGAAATTGTCAGTGCTGTTCAGCCTGGTGGCTGGATCCTTCTGACCCCCGTAGCTCCCCTCGGAGTCGCTGGAAATGGTCAGCAGATGATCTGTCCCTCGGGATTCGGCTTTCTCATTGAGCCTTCCAGATGAGGTGCCTGATCCTGCACCAGGGTGTCTTCGGGGGCCGAGGGCAGGTACTAGAATAAGTTAAGGAGTTGAATTAGGCTGAGGGGATGTAAGAAGACAGTAGTACTTTTGAGTTTGTGTGGGCCCTGAAATGCGTTCAGGGATCTCTGATTCAATTTTATAGGTCAGAGAGTTACGTGATGATGCTGTCTGACCTTCTCCATAGTCCAGATCACAGAATTTGTATTAACTAATTCCTGCTTGAACAGGATTCTAACTAGAAAAAAACATTTTTTCTTGTTAAAGACCTGCAATAATGTAAATGGGATTTGGAAAATTGTATCCTAGTCTTGCAATCTGGTGGTTTTGGATCCACTCATTAGTTGTTCTAGAGTTGATTACCCCTTCATTAAACAGACGTGTCCTGTTTCTGCTAGCAGCCTGTCTGGCTGCGAGAACTGGACCCCGCGCGTAGCTGAGCCTTCTCAACTCGGCTGCGGCCGTGCCCCCGGCTCGCTCCTGGAGCCACTCCTTCCCTAGCGCCAAGGAGCTGATCTCAACTATCAGAGGAAAAACTCTCAGGAGGAGGTGTAAAACTTAAATGGAGGTCTAAACCGAGCATAAGAAACTACTATGGACTTTGTGGTTTTTATTTCTATTTCTGTTTGATCAGTATTATCTTAAGAGCCTTTCAGCTTTTCTCAGGGTCCACTAAAAACTGTATCCCTACATGTCCTGGTTTGAGGACCACGACATTAGACTTTATATAATTGTCCTTTTTTTAAGAGGGTACATCCTTTGGAAGTATGTGATCAGTACATTTCAATCCTTTTATATGTATTTTTATATATATATATAAAAATATATATAAATATATATATTTAGAGAGGTCTCTGTGTAACAAACCAGGAGGGTTTGGATGGCGATATGAGGATATTAAAGGGCCCACACCCAGCAGGATGAGGCAGGGAGCCTTCGATGCAGGGGTAAGATATGAGGCAGCCCAACGAGGGATAGTACAGAGGAAAAATTGTTTGAAGTGTCTCACAGAGAACTCTAGTATTCCTGAAAAGTTAATGTATTTTCTTTAAATCGTTTTTCAACGTGAGCCTCAAGAGCTCTCTAAGATCGTGTCAAACGCTGTGCGGGATTTCACGCAGTGAAGCCGGGTCAAAAATAGAGGTAGGACAAATGGAGAAATAGATGTGTGCAGAATCCCGTGGCGTTCTGCTTCTCCCATTTACAATGGTGAGAACACAGGAAAAAGAGATGAAAGAATATGAAATAAATGCTAGAGTTTAAAAAAAAAAAAAAAAAAAAAAAAATTAAAAAAAGGCAACGTAGAGATTGATAAGACTAGTGAGGAATGCTTCCTGAAAAAATTTCCTGTGTTTCCCAAAGTAAATACAAAGATGGTCTAAAAAAAGAAAAGAAAAAAAGAAGGGAAGAGGGGGAAAAAACGAGAAACTCTCAATGTAATGTAGGTCCTTACGTTCAGCACTTCATCACAAGCCTTTTTATGCACCCAATAATTTCCTTTGCAGAATTAGGCTATGAAAACGTTAGGACTAATGGCACAAGGGTGGCTTTGTAGCTTCTGAATATGTGGATCTTTATGTGCTAGTGTATATCTTAATTGTTGTGTTATTGAAAATAATTAGGTTGAATACAACTCCCATTTGGGGAAAGGAATATCTTCCATGGGCTAATTGGATGTGGATAAGGATAGACTTCCAAATACAGAAGCAACTTGGTTGCACTGCCAATCATGTAAAACAAGCATTTGTACGAATAAAAAACTTGCTATGAATATAAAACTAAATATTTGTATGAGCTTAGTGATTGCAAGGATAATATTTTTCTTTTAGATTGGTTCAAATAACCTTTTGAACCCTTTTCAGTAATAGCCAATATCCTCCATTTTCAACAGTTTTCTTACACTTCGGTGACTCCCCTACTTGGAACTCCTCTTTCTATTATGCTAAATTTATATTTATATGATTTTTAACAGCTAAACATACTGGTTTTCTTCCAAACTAGATTATTTATTGAAATCAAGTTGATGTTATGTTTTCCATTCACGATACAATGGTTGGGCAATTTACTTTAAGAACCGAGACTTCACTGGAGAAATCTGTTTTTAATGTCTTCTGAATAATCTGATTTTCATAACAAGGTATTAATGTCAGAATTTTCGTGAAAATTGATCTTGTAATGTGCAGTCTCTTTCAACGGAAATAGTATCCTCGTAGAAGATCATTTGTTGTCAAATTATAGATGGGGCTTGATAAAGGGATAGGCTTTGGAGCATACTGCTTTGTAATGAGTGTAATATTTCACACTGTATTTCACACTGTTCACAATATTTCACGCTGTTGCTGTTACTCCATTTATATCTCGGTCTCCTGGGCTATGTCTCAGTTGACAGTCTTTCCCTTGGAGCTCAGGATAAGCTGTATCTTTTTGCAGTCAAGGTTTTGTCACGCTGTGGAAGATATCTCCGGAGTAAACACTTTCCGAGTATTTAAATCGGATCTCCTTAGGATCTGGGACAAAGTTGCCAGAAAGCCCAAGGCCACTGAAACCACTTGAACCTTTTCTGTCATTCCCTTTTTATTTTAATGAGCTGGTGTTTGGAGATTTTCATATTGGGGTTTTTTTTGCCTCTTTTGTTTCATTGCCAGATGCCCTCTTCATTGACAAAAAAATGTTTTAGATGATTTCTCTGTATGTGGCAGTTCTAAGGGCAGCTGAATCAGAAGGGTGCCTTGTTTACTGGTTTCCATGGTTCTCTCCAGTCACAAGTGGCCCTCCTAAAGGAGGTATATATTGTTTGTTACAGTAACTGGTTTTTAAGGATAGCAGAGAAATAATTCCTTTGGAGTTATCTGGCTTTGTGTGCTTTCAGGAGTAGTTGAAAGTGTAAATTACTTCTAAACATAGTAATATAAGACAGAATTTATGGATGGCACGTGGTGTTAAGGGGTGACAATTTTAATTCCTTCAGTTTCCAAGTTAACCGATGAGGCGAGGTTTTATTTACTAGCCTGCCTAAACCGTTCTTTGTATTTGGGTGTAACCGTAGCTATAAATACAAATAAGTAAGGCGGTTATGGAATGAGGTCACTGGTTGGCACCTCTTTCTCTGGAGCATCTCCCCCTGCTCATTCCCGGCCACGGGAACCAGCCCAGCCCGTGCACTCCAGTCTCCTCCACCCTGCCCAGGGCAGCGTAGTTCCCATGCTGTGCCTTCTTTTCTCAGTGAATCTCTGTTCTGTTTTGATTTATTTTCCTTATCCTTTCCGTCTGTGTCCCGATAATTTCATCTGCAGGTTTTGAAGTCAAAAGACTATTTACTGCTCCATTTTCTATTTAATGTTGCTGAAATAATTGTCCAGGATTTCTCATGAAAGACGGAATTATGATACTGTCTTGAGTCAGAAGAGGTTGCAGAGTAAATACAATCCAGCAGAGTGACTATAATAGGGTGAAATCCACGCGGAATGAAAACAACAAAACATTTAGTAACTTGAAGAGCCAGGAAGATTTACAGCATTAAGACTGTATTATTTGTACGTGTGTAGGAGTATCTCTCATTTTCTGTTAATTATGTATTTCTACTAACTCCGGTAGACTAGGGCTTTAGTACCCTAGTAAGGATACCATCTTAAAACTATCATCCTAGCTGTCTGGCTTTCAGAAATAAGGAAACTATGAAAATGAAATGCCCAGATTTTGTTCCTCCTCCTAAATTATTCTCTTATGGAAAAAAACAACCCACTACTTGATAAATTTCCATTCTCTATATATATCTTTAGTATTATAGCAATTCCTACTTAGGAAACGGCCTCTTACATCTCTTTGGAAAATCTGAGATGGCAAAATTTAACATAAATTCTGTGATGGGTTTTCAGTTTTAAATGTGCCTTATCAAATCTATAATTTAACACAGATCATTTATCTCGAAGAAATTATTTGTTGCTCCTGAAAAAAGCCTTCCAAGTGCAGACTGTCAGCTTGCTGCTTTGTCCTTTGAGTCTCTCTTTCCTTTTTTTTAAATTTTTTTTTTAGTTTTTTTTTGATCTAACACCCAGCCACTAGTACTTGTAGCATTCCTGGGATTGCAGGCACCAAGGTACACGTGTATCTTGACCTCAGGGATTTTAGCAGACTAAAATTAATGTTTTTCTGTGTGTTACTTGTCCTCTTCCTGCGTTTCCCACCTATGTGAGGGGTTGAGCAGAGACGAGAGTCCCCGCCGCCCCCTCCCGCAGAGACGTGCTGGAGCTCGTGCTGCGGAACCTGATCTCAGCTCATTGCCTTGGCCTTCAAAAGGAAACCCGGTCCCTCCTGCCTCTCCACGTAGCACTTGTCCAGATGTCTGGGGTCACACCTTACAAAAAATCAAAAGAGGCCGTGAGTCCACGGGAATTTTTGTGTTAGTTCAAATTTATCTTTACCCTTCTTTTGAGGGGTAAGCTTTTTATTTTGGGTCAAAGCATGGCTTATCTTGCCGGCTTCATTAACACTCTTTGAGAATGCCAGGTGCTAAAGAGCTCTATTTTTGCTGCGCAGATCGAGTGTGTCTAGTTTCTTGTGGCCTATTTTTACATATTTCTTCATTCTATGACTAGGAAAAGCTGTGAAGGGAACAAAGAGATTGCAAATAGCCAGAGAAAACTGCTATGATATTATTACAGGAAAATAAAGGGGAGGATGTATCTGTGAGATTCCATTTCTGAGAGGGCATGGAATTAAAATTAAAGGCAGGAAATGATGCATATAAAAACAAATAAAATAAAAAGTGGAATAGCACATTTTGTTAGCTATATTTCATCAGTCAATTGACTATTTCCAGATAATTCTATGAAACGTGATTTTAGGTTTTTGAATAAAGGATTCTCAAGTGTCAGTGGCTCAGAAATTTTCTCCCTTATCCACGGGTATTCCAGTGCTTTCTTATTTAGCATTCAATATTAAGCAGTTATCTGCAGAAAGTGAGAGGGTGCTGAGGTACCTGATGGCTCTTTCTCCCCAGAGGAGGCAGCATGCGATCTACTGGGGTGTCTGCTTAACCCCAGTGGTGCCCTGCCTTAAAAACGGAGAACTGACTGGGCTGGAGGGAGCCTGGAGGGAGGAAAGGAGGTGCTCTGGTCCTTTGTGCAGAAGCCACCAGCCAACACAGGGACTCTGGAGTTGACGTGGCCGCCAAGGGCAAGGACTGGGAGCTTACTCTGCGGTAGTTGATGGACAGTTGATATTCATGGGATGGAAACCCAGCAAAATAGCAGAGAACCACTTTACGGTGACTTGCAGTGTAGCAGTAAGGCAAGAAAAAGTTCCTAAGACTAAGCTAACCAAACCGGTTCAGTCCTCCCTGTAGATCCTTTGGATTTTTGGCCACTCTGCTTGTCCCCTAAGCTCTCTCTGGTCGATCCATATGCAATACTGTGGTTGAATACCACGAACTGAGTGCTTAAGACAGTGCTCTCTACGCATCTTAGGGTTGTGTTTGCTTTTTTCCTACAGTCCGGTGACTCCAGGTGTATCTTTGTCTTTTGAAGGCAATCCCAGAAGTTCTCTACATGTGCTCAGAGGCAGCAGCTGGGAGACCGCAAACTGAAAGGCACAGAGCTAAGCTTTGTGTTGAGCCACGTTTAACACCAGAAAGCCTCCAAGCAAGGAGGTTGTTAGCGTAGCTTTGTGCTGTACGAAGGAATTGCTACAGCGTCAGTCTGGCTTGAGGAATGGCTGGAATGAGCTCCTTTGTCTGTCCCAGCACTACGCAGTCGGGTTGTGATCTGCCATAACATCCAGAGCCTTTTCTGCAGCACCGCTACCAAGTACTCATATCCCATCCGGATTTGTCTAATTGCTAATTCCACCCTAAATAACGATTTATAATTTTTTTTTCAGCTGTTGCACCTTGCCTTTTTCAGATCACTTTTCCATTTAATTGTGATCGCTTTCCTGTCTCTTTCCTCTGGTGTCGCCTTTCCTCATTTTTCTTCCCCTTCTGTCGGCGCCAGCTTTTCTGCTCTGTATTGTACCTCTGGGCTCTCCCACTGCTTTGCCTCGGTTCTTCGGCCTCCCTTCCCTCATAAGATAAAACCCTTTCCTGTGTCTGAGGAAGCTGCTAAGCTTTCTGTGTGTTGACTTGTCCTTGCCCGCAGCAATTTTGTAAGAAACTGTAAGATTATCGGGCTAAGGAAAATACTTTCCTTGCCCCTTGTCCTAAACAAGAGCAAGGCTGAATTTCAGGCCTACGCAGGATAATCTTCTGCACCTTTCCAGCGCCTGGCTGATACAAAGCTAAAGCTCTTTATCATGCCATTGTATGTTTAGCAGTTGCATTGAACGTCAGTAAAATCTGAAAGTGATATGTGAGATACTTGAGCTTCGAGTAGTGAGTACCATGGTCTCTTACGTACTGCTGTGTCGCAGCTACTGGCAGATCTGGCCTTGGGTTATGGTAGCATTGGGCAGTTTGCCGTGGATTAATAGTTTAACTTGCCTCCAAGAAAAGATTACATTAGGACAAATAAGAAATGACAAGCATTTGTAAAATATCTTGCTGGTCTTAGATTGGATCCATGAAATTTCACGTTTTAGCAGCTTTCCAGTATCTGAAGGGCACCTACAGGAAAGCTGGAGAGGGACTTTTTACAAGGGCAGGTAGCAGTAGGACGAGGGGTAATGGCTTCAAGCTGGAAGAGGGGAGATTTAGATGAGATATTGGGAAGAAATTCTTGGCTGTGAGGGCGGTGAGCCCCTGGCCCAGGCTGCCCAGAGAAGCTGTGGCTGCCCCATCCCTGGAGGGGTTCAAGGCCAGGTTGGACGGGGCTTGGAGCAACCTGGGCTGGTGGGAGGTGTCCCTGCCCAGGGCAGGGGGTGGCACTGGGTGATCTTTAAGGTCCCTTCCAACCCAAACCATTCTACCATTCTGTGATTCTATGTTTTACAAGTTCTGTGATATTTGGTTTGGCGTTTAGGAATTAAAAATAGCTACAAGTGACCCCAAGAGCCTGCTGCCGTTCTTCCTTTCTAATCTGTATTTAGCACAGAGTATTTTTTTTTTTTCTTTTGAGCCATTAGGATAACAATGTTTATTCAGACATCTTCATAAGCAACAGATGCACGTTCTTACATGTGAAGTTAACCAAGAGAGACAAAAAAATATAAGAACTAATCTGATATTGTTTATTTCAACTGAATGAGAGCAAATTTAGCTAGATTCCTAATATAGGAAATGCTTTGGATTTTTAACATTGGATTGTATTTTCCTTCTTGTGGTAAATAATGCAGCAATCATTTTACTGTTTGTTTTCTTTGTTTTTTGTTGTTTTTTTTTTTTTCATTGTGAGCTTGGTTGAGCATAGTGGGAGAACATACGTTTTCTTATGATGGTGGGAGGGAGAAGGATTTCTCTTTCCTCATCTTTATGGACAAAAGCTAAAGCTTGGAGCCGGTCTACCTCCAAAGCTGGTGGAGGTTTCTCTCCACACGCTTGCACTGAAGGATTGTTTTGTTGTGTTTTGATTTTGTTTGTTTGTTGTTTTTTTTTAAAGAAGAGAAGATCTAGATGAGTCAAAATCCCTGTGGGTTAACAGTAGTCTCATCTTTCTGGGTAGTACGGGTTACTATGTTAGAAAGTGCATTTCAAAAGTTACTTACTCTCAGAAATTTCATGGAATTAAGCATCATTTTGGCCTGTCCAGAGATTTGGAGTGAGAGGTACTTACTAAAAACTTTTTGATTGTATGTTGGCATTAATTATACGGCATTCCCATACAGGATTTGTTAATTAATTTTCTTTCATTTTCTTATTTCTAAAAAACCAGTTACGGAATTACCCAGAAGATAGTTTAGGGTTCCCCCTTTTTGAAGCATCTGCCTCTTCTTTGCTGCAAATAAGTGGAAGTTAAAAGAACGGAGCGCCCGTTATTAAGTCTGGGGTGCTGATAGTGCTTCTGCTCCTAGCGGTCCCTGCGCGGGGTGGTGCTCTGCTCGCTGTGGTGACGGCGCTTTGCTTTGAACACTGTGGCACAGCATCCTGCGGGCTGGGAATGACCGCCGCGCCTGCTGTAGGTACCCAGGAGTTACTGTGCCTCCGTGCTTTCCTCTTTAGTTGGTGTTTCTGTTTTCCACCCATGGCTACGTCTAAATAATCAGTCGCAGTTTATTCTGTGCCAGCTGATGAGGGAAATAGTTCAATTGATGGGGGAAGTTTTTTCTGGTGTCTAAACTCTGTTATGCAAGTGACAAATCGTGTGCTGCATTAAAGAAGTGTAAATCTGGGTAAAATCCACATAAATTATTACGGATTTAGGCTAGTGCCTTATCTTAGGGTGTGTTCGAGTTTCCTCTTGGAGAAGAAAAAAGACAAAATCTATTCAGTCTGTTTCTGGCAGCTGATGGACTGCATCCTATGCAATCTGAAGAATATCTATTCAGGTTAAAAAAAATCTGCATCTTCCAAGTGAAAAAATGGAGTAAGTTGCAAGTAAAGAGCTGTTTAAAACCAAAGATTCCCCATTTTGTTATATTTAGTATTCGGTAACAGCATGTTCTTGACATATGAAGATAAAACTGTAATGTTCTGCTGATATCCAAATGTTTGTACTGATCCAGTGCTATATGCAAATTAAAATTATTTGATTAATATTGGGTTCATGTACAATAGCAGTTGTGCTGGTTTCTGAAACAGTAAGTTACAATGACAAAAGCTTTGTATCTAGCTTTTGTAGATTACACCAGCATATGGCTTAGACGCTTTGTTACCATCCCCAACACAACAGGCTCTAATTTTAGAATGTCCTTTACTGGTTACAGCTAAATTGTTTTTGTCATATACTTTTCTTTTTTTGAGAAAAGTAAAGGTTTTTTTTTTTTTTTTTTTTTTGCAGTGTTTTAATAATCGTGCTCAAGTCCATTAAGCTTTGTGGAAACTAGAAAGAAATAGGAAAACAATGAGTCACTAAAATACATGTTGTGGAGGATTAAATTCTCTGTTCTGGTTGAATTGCTTCCAGGCAATAAGGAAAAGTCAGCCAAGTATCATATTGTGTTAAAGAAGTCTCAGAATTTTGGCAAGTTTTTTTTTTGGTTTTTTTTTTGTTTGTTTGTTTTTGTTTTTTTTTTCTCGTGGTAAATACTGCTAAAATTTGACTTTGGGAATACCAGAGTCATCTCTGCTATGTGAGAGGTGCCTGTAAGGGATGGGGGTACTGGGTGGCACTGGTGTGGTATCGAGGCATTTGACCGTCAGCGAACATGAGTGGTGAAATAAGGTACGTTTCTTAACTCGTATGGGAGTCCTTGTTTGCCAAGATCAGCATTTTATTAAGCTGTTGCAGTGAGGAGAGCGATTTAAAGAGGCAAAATGTTCAAGTCTAGAATTTATTTCCTGGGCTGTCAGGCGAGAACACAGATAGACTCATTAGCAATCATTATCAAATAAATAGCAGTCTGTGACGTAACTTCCTAACCCAGATCAGGAGATGCAGAATCACAAGAAATGGGTTTTAGTCGTGGCAATTCACATGTATACTCTGGCCATTTTTGTTTCATGATAGAGCCATTACATTTATATTAATCTCATAAAAGCTACAGGGTGTCCTTTTTAAACAGCTTTCATTTTTCTGTGCTAAATGACATTTTATAGGATGCTTATTTCTGATGTGGCAAGATGTGAATAGATGTGTTTAAAAACGTTAAAATCCAGATCAGTAGTTAAACTTCTTTTATCATTGGATAAAGAATATTTTTGCGAGGCAATTTTAATTGCATAAAACTGAACACACATACACAGACTCAAGATTTACACATGTATAAAATAAAGCCATTAGGGCCCTACCTTTTTAATTGCTACCAGTGCAATTAGCACTGACCCAACAGAAGCTTGAAATCAAAATCGTGTCTCTATGTTTAGTGATACTTAAGATTTTCTCTTTTAACACATACGGATTTGGGATAAGGTCAGTATAGTTTACACGTGAAGAGAGAAACCAGTTCTGAAGTATTTGGCAAAATATTGGGGTACATATTTCATCTCCTATTTCTAGAATTCTACCGCTTTGGATCTCCGATGAGCAATAGAAACATAGGAGATCTCAATTATTCAACCTAAATGAGTAATCTGTTTAATTAAGGATGTTGAGTGTGTGTATATGATGTGCTAGTGATATAAAATACCTTATTGTAAAGGATTTTTTACTTTTTTAATTTCAGTTGATCTTAAATTTAGGAGTTATTTTAGGCAAAGAAAAGCCTCCAAACAGCCTGTGGAAAATTTAATGTATCTTTATAGTAAAAACATCGTGTTTGAAGTACCCAGGATCCCGAGAATTGGAGATTAACATTATTTAGGGATGTTTTTGTTCTTGGTCTTCCTAGGGAAAAGATTTCTCTGTGGAAATCTTCAAGAAGGCACCATGAAAGTGGAGTTTTGGTCTGGATTTATATGAACATTAAAAATGTCTTGGTAATTTCCATAAAGTGAGAGCCGGACCCTGATCTGTCTGACTGGGGGGGTCCTCTTTCCCTTGGCTAATTGGTGCGTTGTCACTCCCCAGTCGCTGCAAGACAGTCTAGTTGTCTCACCCCAGACGTTTCTCCAGCACATCTAAAAGAGCAAATTTAACTAAAGATCCGTGAAGGGAAATACAACTGAACTAGAGGAAAATGAGCTGCTGGTGTAGTGTTATCTCAGTAGTGTTTCCAAACATTTAAAAAGTGTGTGAATATCCTAAGACACTAGCCAAACACTTACTGGAACAATATTTCCTCTTGAATTCTAGGTGGAGGTGGTTATCGGTCTGATTTTTTTCTTCGTCAACAGCGTATTTTTCTCATTGTACCTGGAATATCTGACATTTGGGATTCATTTTTTGTTAGTCTTAGGCTTTCTGACAGTCAAATATATATCTGAAAGGACTGCAAAAATAAATGACCTTAATGGATTTTTTTTTTTTTTTGCCACCTAGAGCGAGGCATATTTGATTTTTTTATCCATTATTTTACACTTTCTAATTTTACGGTTATGCCAAGAATGCTTCCTGTTGTAATTTGTCATTCTGTAACTTCACGAGATCAGGTCTAGGGTTGCCAACAGATTTTTTTGGGGGTTCAACCAATTGTTGAAATAAATAACTAGCTGATTAAATCCAACTTTTTCTTTTCCTTGAAAATGTCTTGTCTGAAAAATAAACATCGATTTCTGTTGAATTGAAACTATTTTGCTGTGTACAGTCTGTGTGGAAAAACCGTGCTGCCCAAATACAGACAGTATCGTGATTGTCCTTAAATACAGAAGGGTTAAAGCTATTAAATTCTGATAAAGAACATTAATGCATGGAGTTTAGCCCTGCCTGAGTAGGCACAGATGATAATAGATTCAGACACATGGAAGTATTTCATAATATAAGGTTTATGTAGATTTCATGGAAAATTTGTCCTGGGTAATTTGTATAAACTTGCAAAAATTATGCATTCCTCTACTGTTCACATTAGCGCTTAAGTAACGGTGTAGAACTTCTTAATGGCTGACTGGGCTTTTTAGTTGCTCACTGTGACTTAAAAATTCATTTATTGTTTCTGATCTTAATGTTTACTGTTGTATACTCCTAAAGATAATAAAATAATTGTTATAAATCGTGGTGTAAGGTAATTCCCGTGGAATTTTACTATTGAAAATTAAGATGGTGACGGCAATAACTTCTCCCCTCATCGGAAAAATTTTTACGTAACTTTAAACTTGTTTTTCTGCTTGACTGTTGTGTGGCGGAAGTTTCGTAGTCAGATAAAGAGTGAATATAATTGTAGTTAGTGCTACGGTAAACACAGGCTTTTACTACCGAAGGCCCGTGGCAGCCGGGATTGGGGTCGGAATGATCTGGGCGGCTCCGGCAGGAGCATCCGGGAGCCTCCAGCCTTGCGGCGTGGGGGGGCGTCAGGAGTTCAGAGCAGGTTGTGAATGATCCTCCTTCTTAACGGCTTTCCCTTGATTTGCATTTGATTCTGGGCTGCTTAACCACTGTAGATTATTTCAATTTTCCTGGTGAATAATGCATGAGGGTATATAAGTGGATGTTCCTTGGCTGAGTGGGCTGCAGATGAGAAGTGTCAGCTCCCTTGCAGCATTAATGTGCATTTTTTTTCTCAGGTTAAAGCTGTAGAGAACCTAGCTATGCTTTTTTGGGATAACTCCTACAAGTGCCAAAATATTGGCAATGTTTGCTTTTTCTCTTCTTTTCCGTTTGAATACCTGTTATTACAATGAAAAAGTCAAGTCAGTTGCCAATTTTCCATTATGAGCTTATTTTCCTTGGGACTCCCCTTCAGGATTTCAGTGTGACGTTGTTGTACCTGCTGCTGAAGCTGCCTGAAAACTATCAGGAACTGTTTTGTTTTTTTTTTTTTCTTTTGCTTTGTTTTCCTCCCACTAAGGTTAATTTGTTTTACCAAATCCGAACACTGACTCCTTCTTGCACCTCCTTCTTGCTCTTCAGTAGATACCTGGAGTATCCTTTCCTGCCCAAGCAACGTGGAGGCGCAGATACATGCAGTTCTTGTGTATAATATGTGCAATGTTTCCTATAGGTGGTTCGAAACACTTTGAACGCTGTAATAATTGAAGCAACACCTAAACCCACCCGTGATTCACTTAGTTGGAAAACCTCTTCAATTTTTTCCCTTATTAATTTACTAAGGGACGTTTGAGCGTCTTGCTGTACACTTCCTTCAGTCCCTGGGGTAGGAGGATCTTTCTTCCTTTTCCAGCTTATTAGAAAATATCCTTTTATATTCCAGAATGCTAGAAAATTGAAGCACAACCGTTGTTCTTGTTTGCTTGTGGTTCAGTTTGTAATTACAGAGCATCTATTCAAGATTATAATTTGATCCCTAAAATATCACAACTCTGAAACTTATGCCATGGGCCATTCTAAACAAAATATTTAATTGGAATGGTCAAATGCGAAATGTGAAAACTTCCAGGGATGTATCTGACATATCAAATACTTTGGAAAATTATGTTTGATATCGAAGTCCCGTGGGAGTGTGGTTAGAAAGAACTTCCTAAAATATGGAATCATGCTTCTGAACAAAACAGTCTTATAAAGTAGAACTCTCTGAAATTCCCCAAATGTAACAATATCCCTTGAATTTACAGGCATCCAGACATGAACCGTCGATAAGGGTATTGTAAAATAACACTTTTAAACTAAACTTAGTCGGACATTTCATAAGGTAAAAGATTGAAAGCGTGTGAAATTGGAGAGGTATAGTAAACAAGGCACAGAGCGCTGCAAATGTTTAAAAAGCAGATATAGATTAATAGCTATGATAACAGGATTCCATAAATGTTCAAAAAAGGGTCTATGAGTATTTTGCGGACTTTTTATAGTATTTGATGTAGAGATGCTGAAAATTGCAAAGAAAATACTCGGCAAAAATGCACATTCATAGAAGGGTTAGTTTTTTACTAGTATGAGGTTGTACAATATGAATTCTCAAAGTATAACCAAGAATGACAGAGAGGAAAAAGAGAAAAGATATTTTGAGAAGACGTGATTTTAGTTTGAAATAATTACAAAACATGCTATGAGAGCTATTTTCCAGAAAGCTAACTGTTCTTTTTGTGACGGTGATTCTGCAATTCCAACGCTACCGGGGCAGGGAGGGGGGTGGTGTTGGTCTCTTGTCCATCGCTGCAGCAAGTGGTCCCTGACTTCCACGTGTCACTCCAAACACTGCCGTTAAAGCGGTCTGTCTCATTGTTCCAGGCGTATCGCTGAGATATTCCAGTCTTCCAAACCCTGCCTCACCTTCCTCTGCCGTCCTTAATCACGTTGAACATTCTTCGTTGCCTTCCATTACCTCATTTCCATTTCCTCATTTCATGTGCGAAGTGGCAGGGACAGGAGAGTAGGAGAAAGTGAGAGAAACTCGAGTTTGCTTCCTCCTCTCCTCTAAATGTTTATTTTGCTCGCTTTTCCATTTTCAAATCATGCCATCAGAAGAGCTTCGTTTACGCAAACTTCTGCTTTCAAATTTTCCCCTTAAAATCGAATTCTGACACCTAACTTCTTTTTGATGTTGCCTTCGTTCCTTGCCCTTCTTAAAGGATCCTGCTTCCCATATCCAAGTAGAAGCCCCTGGAATCTGTTGCCGTCAGGTAAGGGTTAAACCGTGGTCATTTTTCTATTTGGGGGCAATAGTAGAAAGGTCTGATTTTGGTGCTCTTATTCCTGGTGTAGGAAAATCAATGAAACGCAGCTTTCCCGTAAGGAAAGACTTCACAGACCCATATTCTGTTGACTTGAGTTTGTTTCAGTAGGTAGGTAAAAGGTGGGTAAAGAAGGTCTCAATTAAAGATTTTGGGCTCCAAATTACTCTGAAGTCCACGTGTGGCCCTCAGAACGTTGAAAAGATGGATGGAACAGAGCAAGTGTTTTTAGTGTAAGATGCTATTCATTGTGACTAATAGAATAATTTCATCTTAATATGTTTTATACTGTGTCCCTAGATGTGGAATCATACATCTAAATTTGTGATTAAATGCTGTATTGTCCCAGTCAAACAGGGCTGTATTTTCTTGGGTTGTTTGAGAGTAACACTCCTATTTGAAGAGTAGTGCTACTGTAAGGAGTACCGGGTATTCCTATTGTCAAGGCAAAATACTGCAGTTCTGCACCTCATGACATTCCAGCAAGGATTCTGTATACAGAGCGCCTGCTCCATGTGGTCCCACCTACCTTCTTCCTGGGAAAGCCACTAAATAGGCAGCGGAAAAAGGACAGCTCTGGTTCGAAAACTTCTGCATAACAAATAAATGTTCTATGGTATGGACCAAATTAGCAACTTAAAAATGTAAGCTGTCAGAACAATAGATCGAAGGAGAGACTAAGATGCATTAAGATTTTAATTTTTTAACTATATAACTACAGATTAAGATGTTCCGTGCAATAAATGGGGTAGTCCCCCAGGAACAGTTCTCAATGTACCTGTCTTCCATCCGCTGTAAAGTGTCATCTATTTAATTTTGATGCAGTTTTTTTTGGTGAAAACCTTAAAACACATTGATTTTAATACTTTTCATGCATAATAAATAGGATACTAATAATATATAAATATTTCTATGAATACAGGTAGTGGTTTTTTTACAGGTTCTTTTAAGAGAATGGTTATTGCTTAATGTATACTGATGTGTAACTTTGTGTTAGTATATTGTTTTTTTAATGTGGTTTACAAGTCAGTTGTTACTAGGAAGGCTCCAAATGTCATTGAACAATTTCGGCTGGATTTTTTTTTTTTGCATATTAAAAAAATAGCTGCTCGATTTTTATTCGACGCCAACAGAATTTGGGCACAGAGGTCCTTTTGAACATCCTGACTTTGGGATTTAATTGAGGCAATGGCCTCGATGCTGCCCTGAGATGTGCAAGGTGTCTGCATGAGCCGTGCAGAATGCCGGGGACCCCGCACGGTAGGGGAATGGTTGTAGTATATATGCGAGCTCAGATTTACCACGTCTCTTCATGTAAAATGTTTATCAAGAACAGCTTAGACAAGGAAAGCTTACATAAAGAGGTCTTGTGGTGTGCCTACAGCAAGGCCACGTGTCTGTGGACGTGTGTCCATTTTTTATGGTGCAGTGAGTGGCAGGAGCCATTTTACGGTAATTAAGTTCTCAAACTTGAAATAAAATGCTTCAAATACTTTAACAAAGGAACAACAAATCTTAGATTTTTTTCAGTGCCCTTTATTGTTATTTTAGGTGTGTTTGCTTGTGCACTTCTATCACTTTAACTGCTCTTTATCTCTGTGGATCTGAGTTTCAGAAACGAGTGTCACTAATAGTTTGATACTGGATCAAAGGAAGTATTTTCAGAACTTAAATACACGTTGGAGCAACAAAAGCCGTATTCACAGTTTGCTAAAAACCAAATAAACTTCTTTTAAAATCAGAAGGGATGAATTAACCAACATCATGAGTGTAAGCGATTCAGATTGCTTGTTTTCTTAAATGCTTGCACAGTACGTATTGGAGGAATAAATCATAGGGGATAGTCTTTGTGTTATAGTAGAATTTGCCTCTCTGTTGCGGAGAAAATTTGAAGATAAGTCATTTATGCTCCTGGTGAGAGACATTCAGTTAGACTCCATTTAATTACTATCAGTTGTCACTGTTATGTCTCAAAGGAAAAAAAGCAAACCTAACCTCAATGTGTAGTTACCCAATACTATAAGAAGTTGTTGGGATGTAGATTCTGTTAGATTGGCATCGCGAAGACCCCACAGTGCCTGGTAACTGCAACGTTCACAGGGCTGGCAGCTTTTAAGTTTGCCTACGCAGCATTGACCCACTTAGAGCTGTTTAAAAATTTCCGAAAACACTTTTTTGGTTTTGGAGGCATCAACTTTTTTATGGAAAAGTTCTGGTTTAGTGAACCTCTGAAATACTGCGCGGTGGCTGCTCCACTCTTTGCCCAACGTAGGATGTTACCTGCGCCTGGAGACTTGACCGTGGCTCTCCCATCTCCTGCCATCGTTCCCTCATAGGTCCCCTTAGTTCTCTCTTCTCCAGCCAAGTGTCTTTTCGAGTGCGTTTTATATTAGTTCAGCCCAAGTAGTGGTGTGCTGTGCCGTAATCGGAATGTTTTAAGCCTTTCCCCCTAAAATATAGGAAGTTTTCAATGCAGTTTCATTAGGTTTTGTTTTTCTTGGTTTGAAGGTATAACATATAGTGGCTTTGGAGATTTTTAAAAAAAAATTTTTATTCAAACTGTGGTATAACGAGGATTACAGGTTGTCAGAATCAAATTGTGCTGCGTTTTCTACCATGGTTACAGCCTTTGTAATGAAATGTATAGATGTACCGTGCTCTGTTTTTATTAGAAGTTGGAAATTATCTTGAGGACTGCTTAGTTTTGTGACATTTTCTGTTCTTGTCAGAATCTGCTGTGACAATTGCTTAACAAGGAATTGAAATCTCATGGGTTCCTAATTCTGCTCCATCTTTACCTGATAAAATGTTCATAAACGCACAGTATGGGGCATCATCTTGTAGCTATAAAAAAGGCACTGAGAGCTGATCTAATTCTTAAAACTGTGAACGTGCAACTGAAGGGGAATTTATGCAAGGTGGTTTTGGAATTTATACAAAGCGTTGAAAACCAAAACGCCCAAAGGGGTTACAAAACCGATAAGCAAAACCACTAGTCCTGCTTCCGCTAATTTTTATCACTTTTTCAGCTTTAAGCGGATCCAGGCTCGACTTAACTGACGGTTTAGCAGTACCTTAAGCCCAGGAAGCTTTTACATCAGTCCCCCCTGCTTCAGGAGGCAGAGCGAGCGCGGCAGCGTGACCGACCTGTCCCCATCATCCCGGCGTCCCTGACTGATGGAACGAGAAGCCCCGTTGGGGAGCTGGGGTTTAATTAGCGCAGCTTTGAGTCAGCCCCGAAACGAAGGAGCACAAAACTCGCCTTCAGTCCATTTCGTACAGTGCTTTTCCGTGCTCTTTAATAAATTAAAGGCGAAAGATGAGCCTTTCAGAAGCTAAGGAAGGCGTAGTTTCATAACCAAGCATTTGAGCAACTTGAACCACTACGGGTAGGTAGTCACAAATCCCGCGCAGTTATTGAAAGTGAGTGACAACTTTCCAGTAACGGCTTCAAAGCTGTTCGCTGCCTCCTGTATTTTCAGAGGCTTCTCCCTATGTATAGGGAAGGTTACACCAGGACACGTCTTTTGATATCCTATGACATTATGCGGTGCACCCATCACATTGCATCATCATTGAAATAAACACTGTTCACATCATGTCTTTTCCTTGCATTAAAGCTTAATGACAGAAGATTGAGGCTGTACGCTGCGAACAAATGGATTCCTACTAGTCGTCTTCCCGTGTTTGGTTTCAAAAGCTAGGGCAAATAGAGAGGGAGACATTTCAGCTTCGCTGAAATCAGCAATCCTAATGAACTGTTATGAAAATTCAAAGCTTCACCCTTTGCAACCTCCTTGATGTTTTATTTTTCAAAATTTAGCTGGAGAAATTAGATTTGCTAAAGATCCGGTGTGGTACAACAGCTACTTGAATCTTATTTTTCCAGTTTACTATCTTCCTGCAGCATTTCGTGTGGGTGTTTGCATCCTGTTTAGCCTTCCATAGCTCAAGCATTTCCAGTTTCCCCGGGAGTTTTGCACATTCCAGTGCCCTTCATGGTCAAAATTTAAATCAGTAATATTTTGATGTCATGAAAAGTCACGATAGAATTGCCAAGTTAAAAAGAAAATAAATAAATTGGAATTCTTCTTTCATGATAGTCCTTTTATGCTTGGATGGAGACAACATTCAGGTCGGCACCGAAGCTCTCACCTGACTACAGTAAGTCGTAGCGTAGTACAAAGTCTGCTTCAGTGGTTTGTTTTTTTTTTTTGGCCTTTATTTTGGTGGCATACTACTACTGCGTACTCCTCTCTTCACATTTGCTTCTCTGTAATGCCTGTAGGGAACCTCAGCAGTGACTCGCACGGTAAAATAGCGTCAGTAAATTATTTAAAAGAGGTATAGTCACTTTAGTGTGATTTAATAATTAAAAACCCCTTTTAAGAAAAAGCCAGCTCCACAGAGACCTTTGCTAAAGTACTGAGAACCCTCATTTGAGAACTGGTGGCTCTGGCCAGAAGCCCTGAAGTTTTTGGATTACCATGAAATTGTCGGCTGTGACAGTTACAGGAAGATCCTCTCAAGCTGCTTATAGTCCCCGGTCTCTTTATTTACTTTCTTATCACTTAGCAAAGTCAGACCTAAATTATTATTGCACATTCAGGTCATTAAAACATTAAGTCTCTCTTATTTCCATTGCTCTCTTTAAGATAATTGTCTAATTATGTAAATGCATCGAATAACTTGAATCTGTTACTTTAACTAAGCACTATTTTCATTAACAAATCCAGGCTTTTTGTATAAAATATGAAATACTCTCTCTGTGTACATGCACACGTATATACAGTTAGAAAAGCCTATGGCTGGCATCTTGTTTTCCACATCAAGAGCTATAAATCTCTGTGAAGCCCAGTGTAAATTGTGATGTTAGCTTTTAGGTTGCAAACAGCTTCATTTAGGAAACCACGCAGGGAAAGGTATTGCCTAAGGATGTAAAAATATTTTATTTCCCGGAGAAAACAAAGTGGTTGCTATGGGACAGAAAATGATCTAATGATGGCTTTTCACAGACACATGCGACTGGACAAAATTAGAATATTCAAACCACAGTGGGTGAAAATGCTGTTTTTCCTAGGATGTATTTTTGAAAGATTTTTCTTAGAGTAGATCCTAGACACTTTCAAGAAAAATAAAGAAGCCATTATTTTTCCGTAGGGTACAATTTAATTGTTGTTTTCTTTCCAGTCATCCTAGAATACTGCGCAAATGAAATATATTTGTTTAGTCCAACTAGCTTTTAAATACCTATGGAGAAAAGTGCAGTACTTCTCAATGTTGAATGATGATTTCTTATGGTATTGCCTAGTACGAATAATGATATTTTTTTTTCTGTAGCAATAAGATTAAAAATCGAAGCAATAATATGAAAGTTATTCCATAAGTTTAATAATAACCCTCTTAATGGTCTTTTTCAATGAGGGAAACATTTAAATACCGATGTTTGAAATGCTACTGCGCCAGTTCTAAAAGCGCCATCAGCATCATCCTTTAACTCACCAAACAAAAGTAGGGACTCAGACGCAGTGGGGTGTCTGGGGGTTGTTTGGCTGTGTGAAACTCATTAGGGTCCATCGCAAACCATCTCATTAGCTCTCTTACCCCATCCTGCATGTGTAAAAACTATGGTTCTCTCTTCTCTTTCTCTTTCCCCCTGAGATTTCCTATGAGACAGCAGTTTTTAACAGCCCTGATCTCCCCCGTACGGAGGGGCTGCAGCGCCACTCCAAGCGTACCTGCATTGGTACGCTTGGTACCGATCGGTACCAATTTCAGTAAAACTAATTAGCTACAATTAAACACCATGATCGGTAAAACTAATTAGCTACAATTAAACACCATGTGACATGGGGCATAAAACCGCTAGGTCTTTACAGGTAGCTGATGCCTAATGGTGTAGAAAGCGATGTTTTAGGATGCTCTTTTGAACTGGTCGAATGCTTGTGCCCCATTGAAGTATATCTTTCAGAATTCAGTTAAATGGACCTAGAAAAGATGGTCAGTGGGAAATCCACCATCTTTTAGCAGCATTTGCCATAACATTCCTCTCTCCGGAGCGATGACAACCTGGCATACCCAGGAATTGTATAGAGACTTCTCAGGTGGATCTGCATGGAGTATTTTGGGTAAAGGATGGCTTGTTAGCTCTAGCATAACGCTTGCCTTGCCAGACCCTCCTGAGCCTTCAAAAATCCCGCGTGAACCGTGTTCCCTTTTGCTTTTTGATCTGGGCATAAGCTGCCGCAATGCCCAAGTCCAACAGAGCTTTCTGGGTTCTGCTCTGCGCTTGCTGCACTCAAGCGTTTATCTTTCTTACATGAGTTACTTAGCACTTGTACTCTTGTTAAAAAATGATTTTAATGTTGTTGCTAGCTTATTATGAACACTAATTTTTAACGTCTGTAGATTAGTAATGAGTAAGCTCCTTCCTAATGCTTGAGAAAAATTGGTCTGTTCTTGAACGAAACAAAAATTAAAGTTGTTTCATAATATTTGTTTTCATTCCTTTCATAACTTTATTCCCCTGGACCTTAGAGGTCTTGGTTCTGCAAAGAAATTTCTGCTGCGCTCATGCCTGAAATTCCCACTCGCTGTGTGGGGCTTGCATGAATGCGTGCAAAAATCGCTGCTCTAGATCATCCTGCTTTTGGCATGAATAGCTAAGAAGATGATCTTGCGATATGATTGGCATTCTTGTATCTTCCCAAATTCCCTGAGTGTTTCTAGCACGTAGTATCAAGCTAGGTAAGTCTTACTTGTTTGCTTTAAAAAGCTTTTTCTGAATGTGTCATATTTTGAGAAGTTATTAAAGTCAACGGACCATTGAGAGAGACCGTTTGCCATTGAGAGCGGTTGTGATTTCTGTCCTTAGTGTGTGCTTATACCTCCGTTTACTCGGAAATATCTGTGACTGTTGCCATTGATGTTAAATTCCTGCTTTGCTTTGATTTCCTATCTCCTTTTCCATTTTTTTCCATGCTCTTTAAAACTACTCCCTGAATTTTGTCTCTTAGTAATCCTTAGATTCCTGTTTAATAACTTCAGCCATCTTTCACGTTCTCCTTACTCCAGTTCATTCATTGCAGGCATTTCTGGAGCTGCGATGTTTTTTGCCAGCCGGTTTCCCGAACTGCCTGTTGTTATGCTACCTTTGTGCGCTGTTATGTGCTTATGGGTTCTATTCATCGTTACTAATCCGCTCTCTAGACCCTTTTTTTTCTCTCCTCTTTTTTCTTTATGTGTTTGCACGCCTTTTCTTTGCAGTGCTCCCTGTTAGTGAAGACGTGCTTCTTACCTGGCATTAGCAGTTGTGTATTGGGGGGTTTTCTGTCACTGACTCTATCATCCACACTAGGTAGGTATTGAAAATGCAGAATATTAATAAATGTAAAGCAGTAATGTTGTCAAAGCCAAGAAATTTATCATCGGCCACACAACTTCAGTTAGGAGATGCTGCTTCCCCCTCACCCCCTTTTTTCCTGTAAAGGAGAGTGACAGAATAGATAAGAAACACCAATTGATTTTACGGACACAAGTTTTCCCAGCCATAATGGTGCATAGCAACAATAGTCCTGACAGTCCAGCCCTTTAAGGAGCACAGCTGAAGGTTAAAATCAGTCGGTAAGGCTTAATTAGTGAGCTTCTGAAATAAAATCCACATTGAGACGGAGAAAGGTGATGATAAGGAGAGAACCTGTATTTTGTTTATTATGTTATTTACCACTAGCAATACGTATTTTCAGGAAAGGCTATCCATTCCTTTCAGTTGATGATCAGAAATTCGCATATAGTCTCTTCCAAAAAAAACCTAACAAACTTTAAATGCTAAGCGTCTTGATTATGTAAGTTGATATATGTAAAAGAAAACCCTGCCCATTCTCTTAGACAATGGACCAGTGGAGCACTATTTATAAATGAGTTTCCTAGTTAGTAGTTTGAACCTCGTCTATTGAAATATTTACGTAGTTTGAATAACGAAATGGAAGGCTTACTGGATTGTTCTTCTGATGGAGTTGTGCTCCATAAGATTCACGGTGTAAGTAAGAATCGTAAGATTCATGGTGCTTTCTGTCTACAGTTGTGAAATTTTTCACTTTTGCTCCGCAGATTATTCCACTCGATGGGTCAAAGAACTACATTGGATTTCTCCGTTTATTTCTATAAGTCTAGTTTGGGCTAGAGTACAGGGCAACAGTAGGGGCAGGGATCACAGAATCACAGAACGGTAGGGGTTGGATGGGACCTCTGGAGATCATCTAGTCCAAGCTGCACTGCTCTGTACAGCTGTCGGATGGAAACGTGCCTTGCGATGATGACGGGCTGTGGAGAGCTACCTGCCTTCCGGCCTATGACTGCTGGGAGCCAGGCCTGCGCCCTGTTTGCTCTCCCCAGTTATGCGCTTAGAAAAATCCTTGAACTATGATTCTTCAAAGGAATGGTAGGGGGAGAGGAGAAATCCTTTCAAATACCTTCTATGCTTTTGTACTGTTCCATTCTTCTTGTTGTCCTCCATAGATCCGATTCTATTGCTCCGTTACAGTCCACTGTCTTGCATCATTCAAATATTCCTTTATTTTTTGACTGAAATTCTGGTCCCATTAGAGTCCATAGCAAAAGATAGACCACCTTTACTGGGACTAGGGTTTAAACAGTTGTGTCTTTCCGTTTGTTCATTACTTATCAACCTGTAGAATGAGAGGTGCGTCTCTTCCAAGTTAAGCCGATGTCAAAACTCTGTGAATGGAGCTTGCTCAGAGCGTTTACTTTTTGTAATCTTTCCTACATAAATTTAAATCACTAATTAGTCCCTCTTGCATCTTCATGATATGCTGTATTGCTTTTGGTTGCCATGTGGTTTGATGAATCTTTACGTTAAACTGGTGTCTGGTATTCAGAAACTGGGTAAGATTTGAGAAGAGGCTGTAGGAATTGCACCTTACTCCTTCGTGTAATGTGCAGCAGCCAAACGTACGCTGCTTTCTTCTTTAAATACTACATGACATACACTTTCCTGAGTCATTGCGTACTGTGATTCCTAAGCATCTTAAAGCGGTAATCCATTTTCATTTTCTCCATTGAAAATCTCTTTCAGATTATATCTCCCAGACTCCCAGGGAATCACTCAAATTTCACTGTATTTTCTTCCCATCTTCCAGACCTTCCGCTTCCATTTATACTTTATTTCTTGACCTCACATGTATCCTGTGAGTCCCATTTATTTCTCCTCCTTCTTTTCTGCTGATAATTCCTTTGATGTTCCTTGCAGCTTCCCAGCATAAAGGAAAGCATGGTCCTAGCCAGGGGGACTTAGGGTGAGTCATTTCTAAATTTCTTACCAAATTCTAGACCAGGAAAAAGATAGGAAGACTTTATGGAAAATTTATTCTTACAGTGATTTTATGAAACTTTTCCCCAGCTTCATACGTTTCTGTTTATTCTTGTTCTGTTTCACCACCCTTCCACCAGTCATTGGCCAGCTGAGGGAGTGGTCTTGGGCGTTCCTGACCTCCACTGGGAACACGACACGGGGGGTGTGAATAATCTTTGACTGTGTTTCTGTCTCCCGTTGCAACGGAGGCGTCCTGGGGACTGCGGTCACTTCTATGTTGTCTAGAAGCTGTGGTTCCTCAGAAGCCAAAGCTGCTGGGGGCTGCTTGCAGGATTGCTGCACCCCACGTTCCTGGTGAGACTGGGTCTGGTGTCCACTGGTAGAGCCGAGGGCTGGATCTTTCCTTCATTTTAGGTCTTTATTACAAATGTTAGTAAACAAAAAAATAATACAGGTTAATTTGAATTTGCTTCTTGACTGAAGTTTCCTAGTGTAATGTCGGAAATACGTATTTTATGGTACCCTGTTTTATCTCTACTTATTTTTTTCTTTTGATACGTAGTGTATTCTTCATGCACTTTTTTGTTGCTTATAAAATTATACTGTTTATTACTTAAAATTCTCATACCCGAAACTGTGCGCTTGAATGTGTGCGTACAGTCATCATAACTTAGTTTAGATGTGCTTCTGTGGGTGACGACGGGCTGGATCCGAGGTGATCAGAGCCAAATGACGCTTCCTCGAATGAAAGTGGTGGTGGACACATACAGTAGTTACACATGTGTACAAGTAATGCCAACATGAGAATGATTTCTCTCCTAAACGCACAGTCTGCAATTATTCTGAAACATCAAGAATCTGCACCTGAAATGCCATGACTTAGTCGAGAACATATGCAATTGGCTTATTTATGCAATTACTCTCCTTTCTCTGATCCCACTCTTTTTTAGGTATGTGCATTGCCATTTTCCGCTAGCTTTATTTGCATCACTTCTTGTCCGGACGAAAACAGAGTTATTTTGAAACTTGAACGCGGAAGTCAAATTTTATTGTAGTACTCATGATGTCCGGGGGTGTGACTGCCAGATAATATCCAGAACACTTCTGTTTTCATAGTAATGTCTTGGATGTCAGCCATGCATTTTCCGCTGAATTAATGAATATCATGTAGCTGTATCTACCACTGCTGCCAGAAACATAAGACTAAATGATAATATTTCTGAAATAGTATATACATAGATTACTTTTTGATAATGGGCTTTAGGCGTGCACCTTCTCTAGTCTTTAATTGATCTTATTTACCTGCTCTGAATGACTAACCTATATAAACAAGAGAGCCCTTTTTCATACTCTTATTACGGAAAATGTAAGCATAGCTCTCAGTGCACCGTCTCAAAACTTAATCTGCCGGCAACATCAAGGAGCAGACTGCACTCGGTGGGGAAAAAAAAAAGTCTTCCCTTCAAACATTTTACAATGCAAGTGATAATGACTTGAACCAGAAGTAGGCACAGTATTGCTAATATTACTTTAATAATCCACCTCAAAAACTCTTTGGTGAGCAAGCCTTCCTTTCTCAATGGGATTAACCACTGAGAACGTTACAAACGCTGCAGACACCTACATATTTGTACAAAGATAACCCCCTGTTAGAGCGGATACATTCTTTTTTTATCCTTTCTTATTTATACCAGCATGATTCATTAACGGTTATTTTTGAGATGAAGAAATGTAGGCTACTAATATAATTTAAAATGCTGTTATTTTAATGAATAAGTCAGCAATGTTTTAGTTTCTTTTTAACACCAAATGTCTAAATGGAACTAAGGATAGTGAGACAATTACCAGCTTAAATTATTGGGTTTTATCTTTTAAAGATCCTGCTTGATAACATGGCTTTAGATAGAGCTTGCTCTCCTCTATTTAGAAGAGGAGATATTTTGAGGGTTGAATGGTTGCATTGCGTATCTACTACCTGCAGTATAAAAGGCGCTTGGAAATTTGCGGTGAGAGACTCTACTTGGGTAACCCAAATCTGCATCGTCTCCAAAGTGTAAGTATAACTTGGTGCTCACAGTGCTAGGTTCACTTTGGAACTGAGATGATGAGAATTAGAGCAAACGAGGAATTCTTGAAGATCGCTTATACTAGGTAAGAGGGAAAAAAAAAAAGTGTGCAGAGTATAACGTGGGGTGCAATAATGATGGTTCTCACCAACTCCACATTTGAGAAACTACATCTACAATTATGGAAATGCTTTTTGCTTTCCAGATTGTTATGCAGGTCTATGGGATATGGAGGTCTTACTGGCTTCTTCTACACTCATGACCCCTCAACAGTATTCCCTCCTTAAATTCTCCTCTGACTAATTGCGGATTCATGGGCTTCAGGGAGGCTGCAGAGTCAAGTTCTCTTGGGGCTTAGTGTGTGGTTTTGTTGATAATACCTCTGCCACAATGGGCTCCTTTTGCTGCTCTACTGTAAAATAAGAATGAAAGTGGTAATTTTTTGTCACTAAATACATCATAAAGTAGCGTGCACCTGTAGAAAGCCAACCAGTAGGGTGAAAAGCTTTCCTAGTTCTGTAGTTGCTTTGCTGACAGCTGAAGCCCAGCTATGTCTCCTCAGTAAAATAATGTATTCTTTTCTCAATGAAAATATTACCCTCAAAGTGCAATAATGTATGAAAAAGATCTAGCAATGTCATATTAACCGCTTGATTGTTCCCTCCTCTCTTCACAATTAAACTCCGGCATATGAAGATTGGGTGATATTTTTTTTTCCAGTGTTTTTAGACATTTGTGTGATGTGACCTCCTAGAGATCTTCCTCTTCTAGATGAGCTATCTCTTACACTCTTTTCTTGCTTCCCCCCAACCATCCTATCCTTATCCATCTGTCTTTATTGCTAATTTTATGTAACTTTGCCGCGACATGGTATCTTCTAGAAATACTCTCTTACATTCCATAGTTCCCGTTGGCTCTGTTTGGCAGGCAGATAGATTATCCTTAGAGAACTGGTGATGGAAGCAATGAAAGGGAACTGTAGCCATGAGAAGAAGGGAAAATGAGGTGGAAAAATAGCAGTCAAGGACACCAAGATTTAAGAGTTGAAGATGAGGGAGGAGCTGGAGCTGGAGCTAGAAGAAGATATTGTGTATTTGTTTCCTTGCTGTTTTGCTACAATTCCTGCCTTGGGCTAACTCACGGTCGTGCATGAACTTTAATGTCATGGCTTGGTTTCTTCTGTCATTTGCCCTGCAGTAAATCAGGAGCAACCGTATGTTTGAGAAACACGTGAGCCGAGGCTGGGCTCTAAAGCTGGTGTTGACACAGGTGTACTCCTCCATCCTCACGCACCTTGTCTTATCAACTAGACTTCTGCACAGGTACCGTAAAAGGTTATCAGAGCAGAGTGGATGCATTTCATATCTGATGTGCTGGGGGAACGGTGCCGAAAGATAAGAAGCCTGGAGAATTGGATCTGTCTGACTGATAACCTAAAATAGTATAAATAAATTTACCCCCCACCCCCCACCCTCCCAGTAATTACAGTTGTCTATAGAAATTGTACTAGCATAACGCACATGGCTGTGGCCCACCATTTGACCACTTCGGCTACTTATATAATTTTTTAACTTATATGAGAGACCAATCTTCTTTCCCCCCCCCCCCGCCATTGAGAGCAATATACACTTTTCAGTTATGAAAATGGTGTTATTCTAAATAAAACTGACATGATCCACCAACACTTTTGGAAGCACAGATGCTTTGTCCCACTATTTACTAAAGAGGTTCACACTTAGATTAAAGCAGTGAAATCAAATCACTGAATAAAGCCTGGAACAACATAATGATTTAAGGAATTCGTTGAGAGCTTTTGGTAGGAGGAAAGTTACACAAAGGCAAAATTAGATTGTTTTCTGTACAACACCAGAACACAGAAGCAGCATGCGATCCAATATTGGTACATTTGTTTTTCTAAGCATCTTGTGTGGTTTCATTTGTCTTTGTTCTCCTCTGCAACATCAGACTGCAACCCACAAATTTGTCTGCTGCATCCAAGGCTCATCAGCGTCAGACGTTAAAAGAAGAGTCAGGCATGTTTGTTTGCAGGAGCTACCAGCCATCAAATTTCTCCTCTCTCTGAATGACACTGCTTTTTTATTTTATTTCTTTTTTCATGATAAACTATGTGGGTTGGGATACGCACAGCCCCCTAATGTTAAATGATATTTTTCCCGGCTCAATGTATACATAATGCAAAGAACTAAATTAATTTGTTGTGTAATTCAGTGCTTCTGAGTGGTGCTGCATCAGGACTAGACTTCCCGGTGTATTATTAGTGGAGAAAATTGCACCATCCTTTCACCGGCTTGTTTAAAGAGCATAAGAACTTGTAGTGGGATATAATTATATTTGATTTGTATTTTCTATCTTATTGTTGGAGGTAAAGGAATGCAGCTTCAGGAGTTCACACTTGAATGCTCTCAGTTCAAGCTGGTAGCCTGGGCTAAATAGATCTTTCTGTCCAGGTACCGCACAAGTTGTTAATCCCTTGCCTCAACGGCACTTCTAAGTGCCTGGTTACTGACAGTCCGCTGCTGTATGAAGGTGAGCAATTCCGGAGGAGTTCTAATCGCTGATGAAAACCGACCTTGAAATCAGCCCAGCCCATATTTAAAGAAATGCCATCAAAAAGTAATCAAATCAATTAAAACAACTTTCATATTTTATCTACCGCAAATCACCCATTGCCCTGTTTGAAAGGATTCCCAATAACTGTCACAGCAGGACGAGGGGCAATGGTTTAAACTAGAGCAGGGCAGGTTTAGATTAGACATTTGGAAGAAGTTCTTTACGCTGAGGGTGGTGAGACACTGGCCCAGGTTGCCCAGAGAGGTGGTGGAGGCCCCATCCCTGGAGACCTTCAAGGCCAGGCTGGATGAGGCTCTGAGCAACCTGGTCTAGTTGGAGATGTCCTTGCTCACTGCAGGGGGGTTGCACTAGATGATCTTTAAGATCCCTTCCAACCCAACACGTTCTATGATTCTATGAACTGTTGACTTTTTAAAACATTTTCATTTTCTTTGGCCATATTACAGTGGGAAGGTCTTCACAAACAGCGGAGAAAACGATTTGTTATCTGGGTGCATGAATGTGTAGAAGAGAGATACAAATATTTGTTGTAGTTTGTATTATTCAGAGTACGGTTGGATGTTACTTTCGCCCCAAACGTGCATAATAGAAATGAGGGCCTGTGGGTGCTCCGGGACTATAAACCCTTGAGAACCCCTGGTCAGAGCTGGCCTTGCCCTTCCCCGGCCCTGGGGGAGGGAGAGTGCTCCGCAGAAACAGAACTACATAAAATACAGGTTTTTATTTGGATAAGTTGCTTTCTCTTTCAAGCAGTGTACCTGTTAGAATGAAAGTCAGCTGTACATATTTTATTCAAATTGGCTGCTTTCTTCGACGTTGCTGATAGATTTCAATCATGTTTTAAAATTCTCCTCCAGCTATTGTAGCTTTCTCTCATCGCATTTGCTTTTCCCTCTCTTCGAGCTGCTACTTGCCAGACATTTCCCTCATTATTGGCCATTGTTTCCTCCCCACTTCCCAGCCTTTCACACGAAATCGGAGGGTTTCATTTCCCCACCTTTTAACCTTCCATTGTTCCGCTTCTCTCCGCGCCCCGACCCAGATTCCTCACACAATCGCAGGCTACAAAGCAGCCTCTCCTCCTTGGGGACGGAGGTTTTATTTCGCTTCCCAGGTAAATTCTGGTCTGTGTATCCGTATCACTGCACTCAGAGCTTCAGATGTTTTGCGGGTGTTGCCACATTGAGCCTGGTAATTTATTTTTCTTTTAAAAAGGGAAGCCCCATGATATTCAAGCTCTTTTGAATCATAATTTCTAACCCTATTATCTTCTAACCTCTCAAAGAGATTGCAGACATTTGTTCTGACACGTAACAAGTTCTAAGCAATGCTTAGCAATTTTAAAATGTAATCTAAATAGAAGACTGTCTGTATCTTCTTGATGTTGTGTAAGCATCTCAAAGTAAAGCCTTAAGGTGAAAACGTGTCCCCTTCTGCAGAAGCATGCAGCTCTTTGGATGTTATTCTTGCAGTACTGCTGTCGTATTAGTAAAGGCTTATTTATAGTCATGTGAGCATGGTAAGAAAGAGGGATTGTTTTGCATTTTCCATGATTTTAAGCTCATTTATGTGTGGCAACTCTACATTCATCAGCTCTTAAATTCTTTTGAAATGTACCCACAAAGACATACACCTTGCGTGCTTAGTTATTAAAGTACTTCTAATAACAGGAATTGAGTAAAGTGTTTTCTGCCAAATGGGAGAGCCCAGGAGTGGCCAGATCCCTCCGCAACATAAAGAATTGCCTCTAATTAAGCCTTCCAGCTCCTCGCTGTTGTTTTTTAAGCAAGTTCTGGGAATGTGCTAGGTTCCTCCTGAGAGCAGAGTGAGACTGGCCGTTGTCAAAGCGAGCAAAGCTTGGGGACGGTGGCAGAGAGGCCAGGGGACGGAAGGCACGTCTGGCACATGGCTGTGGAGCTTGCCCGGCTATCTCTTGTTTTTCTTTCTCCTTCTAATTGACAACTCCTGCCATCTGTTCCTGAGCTGTCCTTTCCTACGCACAGTCTCCTGCCCCCGTTCTACCCTTCACACTTGTGGCTTGAAGGCCACGAAAGGAGCTGACTGATACCAGTAGCAGCTGGGTGGGCAGGAGATGCTGACCGAGAGACGCTAAGGCCGGGTCAGCTGAGGCTGGGCTCTTCGACCATCATTTGAGTGGGCTCAGATGCTTCTCTCTCAGCGCTGCTTTAACTGCAGTTAACTGAGCAAACTCCCCAGATTTTTTTTTTTTCAGAAAAATAAAAAAAACCCCAACCACCACTTTGCTTTATAAAACGGGTTTATTTGTTCCCCTGAGGTGGCTTCCTTCTGAATCTGTCGCCACTGCCTGTGTTCCTGACCACCTCGTGGCTTTGTGAAATAAGTAAGTAATCTAGAAGCTCCGTACCAACCTAAGAGTTGGGGTTTTGATTTTCTTTCAGGACTCGTCTTCTACTTTACAGTCTATATTTGAATCTGTCTTTTCTTGTCTAACTCTCCATTTGGTGGCTTAGCATACGGGAAGCCTATTTTATAGTGGAGAGAAATGCATTTATGTATTTTTATATATATACACATTATACAAGAACTGAATTTTTAACAAAAACCTAGATGCGTATACAAGTTAAAGGGATTTTTCTGGCGAGAACTCCAAAATAGACAAAATCAAAAAAGCATAAAGCGTGGCAATTGTAACTGTGTTCTACCATTATGTGAGAAGGTGGGAAGATTAAGCAAGAGCATAGATTTGGTCAAACAGATAATTTTTTTCTTTTCTAATGGTTTTTGAGTGCCTAAAAACAGATCCTAAAGAGTATGTAACTCACTGATTTGCACAGATTTCTAATGGGATCTATGGACTGGAATATCTACAAAAATTTGGGAACCTGATGTTACAAATGTACAAAAACTGCTAACCAAATTTAATTTAAAAGCCCGTGATTTGATTTCTGTTTGAGGTGGCCTTTTCTTCTCAGAGACATGCCCATGCAGACCTCACAGACGTTTTCCTGAGCACCTACAGAAGAAGTAGGGAAATCTGGGCTTACCTGTATTTGGAAGGTTCTTCATGATTTTTCGGTTATGGATGCTGATGGCTTGTGGGTTATATTACTGTTGTGTGCTAGCAGAATTGAATTATTAGGTTTTTGTCCTGACCTAATAATACCAAGACTACCGTTGTGCGGCAGAAAACCTTTCAGGAAAAGGTGAAAGCTGCTGGAATATTTTCTTTTTTAACTTCTCAACACCACAGATTTTAGGACTTCAGTTAAAATAAACAAATTCTAATAAGCCATTAGTGAAAATTAGAAAAAATCCAAAGCTGCAGCTGCAAATAGTTCACTGACTTCCTTGATTGTCGTATTTTGCAACTGCACGCTAGTGTTTATTGCAGTGGGCTCTGCCATGTAGGAAGAAATTATGTTTCCCGTGTTGGGGAAAAGGCAGACAGTTAAATGGAATAAAATGATCACTCATCAGGTGATGCATCTGATGGGGTAGTTCAGACAGTTCCCACAATTTCCATGAAACTCAATAATTCCAAGTGACTTTAATATTTTTTATATTTTTATAACACTGATTAGAAACCTCTAGATGATGAAATGCTACGGCTCTGGCAAGAATCTAATAAAAATACCCCCTGGGATTGATTTTGATTGACTACAGTTGCCTGTCTGTTTTTATTTTACTCTATATGAACAGACATGAATGAGCACGATTGAGTTAACCCTTTCCTTGCCTTACCGCTGTGATTAGCTCCTTAGGCTATCATTACTTTGAAACACCGACACCCGCCTAAAGGAAAAGACAGGATTCGACTCCCAGGTTTCTACACCAGCATCACCTTGTTAGTAAGACGCCCAGGACGTTCTGCTTAGAGAAACACGACCAACGCTGAGATCCCGTCCCTTTGGAGATAGTTAATGCTTATAGCCTGTACGTAACTTTTACTGACTGGTGTTCTGGTTGTTAAAGCGCAGAACTGAGCGTAGGGAGGCAGTGATTTTCTTCCTTTCCTGTGGGTGCGACAGGTAATTCTCCTCTGGAAGTACGTGGGGATCAATCTACGCTCGGTATCGTCAAGCAAGTATATTGCCCTACACTGTGTAAAATGAAGATGCGCTCCCTAGGGAACCTGTGCCCGCAGACATCGCGGCAATGCCTGGAGCTAAGCAGATTTCAGGAACTACCACCATAAAACTCCCTTCCGTCGATCTCCCATTTGGCTGTTGAAACAGGAGCACCACCAGATGCTCAGGTTTATGTGCAGAGTTCACGAGCCCTCGCGTACAATTGGCGAAGTTTAGTTAGAAAGCACTATGGAAATGCAGAATATTATTAATAATTATAACTCCTTCATCATTTGCAGCTCCAAATCTAATCGGGGGGATTGAATGAAGATATTAGAAAAAGTCACGCGTAGCAGCTTATAATTCAAATTAGTGGCACGGCTGTTCTGGCGTAGCTGTTCTTGCTCTGGAAACGATATTGATTCTTCTGGGGAGCTAATTAATGCACATATTTATAAGTTAGCAAATAACAGTTCAAAGTTATTCTTTAGAAAGATTTGCATCTTTTCAAAGTTAAGGAGAAAATTCTTCCGGTCAAATAAAGACGTTTAATGATGTACATTTGCTCTGGTAAGATCTCCACCTGCTAAGAATAGTTGCTTTTAAAAATAAATTGAGCCAAAGCATAAAATTATATTAATTAAGAGAAATATTCCTTTCTTAATAAATTAATAACTATGTAAACACTGGAATGTTAAATGAAGTTTAAACTATTAAATTTATTTATGCTTACTAATTCTTTTCAGTGCTACGTTAAATATGAGTTCATTATATATAACAGAGAGAAAATCCATTTAAGTCATTTATTTTCTGTCTGTCTTGAGGAAGTTGTCTCAGTGAGAAAAAGACCTAATTTTCAAAATAGATGCATTAGCTATCAGCAGAAACGTCTGAAATGGCATAAATATTTATTAACTGTTATATAGCTTATAGTATTTGAAGGCAATTTTTTAATGGAGGTTGCTTTTTTTCTTAAACAGGAAATTTCTTATTTTTGCAATCTTTATATCTTACGTTTAACTAGTTCTGCTTAAAATTTTTGTGATTTTTAGCACCTCCCCCTTCTTCCTATCTGCCCGTTTCAGTTATTTGCTCTTCCTCTGGGAGCGTGTTCGCACTGGCTGGCACGGCTATCTATAGAATTTTTTTTCAAAATTAGTACTTTAGAACCAGCAGTCATTTATTTTCTGGCGTCCGCGCTGCATTTAGCGAAGTGGCTCGGTCAAATATTTGTATTTTTACCTTGTGCAAAAAGAAATGGTGTTTCATTTCAGTGCAGTGGAAAGGGGAGTGGAAAATAATTGTGCGTGTATCTCGGACTGGAATACAGGCCGTGTTCAGATACTCGCTTTAGGGGCACTTCTGTCGCCGTTCTTAACGGAGTCAGCGTGTGAGGCTTGGTGGGATTTGGACTTTTTTCCCAAATTGGAAAAATTGGAGCATTGTAGCAAGCAAGCAGATAAAGAGCAAGAGGCAAATAAAGAGCACAAAGCAAACAAAGAGTAAAAAGCAGACAGATAGAAAAAGGCAAGTGAAGAGTAAAAAGCAGACAGATAGATAGAAAAAGGCAAGTGAAGAGTAAAAAGCAGACAGATAGATAGAAAAAGGCAAGTAAAGAGTAAAAAGCAGACAGATAGATAGAAAAGAGCAGATAGCTAGCAAAAAGCAGATAGCTAGCAAAAAGCCTCTGGAGTCAGCTGTGGAAGTTTAGAAGCTGCCGGCACTGCGCCAGCAGCTCTGGTCCCTGCACGGTTCCCCCTCCCCAGCTGCCGGCCGCCGCTGCGAAGCCCCTTTTCACGCCTCGCCGGCCCCTGCCATGGGGCAAATCTGGGCATTTTTGGTGGCGGTTGGAGCCGCGGCCGCCCGCGCCTCCCTCCGCCCGCACCAAGGCAGCGCTGGCGGAAGCGAGGGGCTCGTCTGCGAGGCTGTGGCGATGCTGTTCACATGACTAATGCTGTGAAAGATAGCAAGATTTTTTTTTTTTCTCCTCTTTTTTTTTTTTTTTTTTTTTTTTTTTTTTTTGAGCAGCTCCAGTCTATGCACAGTTGGCTCCCAGCTGACAGACAGAATGTGGGGTGGGCTTTGTCACCAGAACGCTGGGTACTGCATGCCCAGCGATGCTCGCAATTCCACAGTGCCCAGAAACCTGCTGCTTATGTCAGGGTGCAGGCAGCCCGAACACGTAGAAATTGGGGAGCTTTGGGTTTTTTTATTTTTTATTATTATTTTTATTTTTATTTTTTTTTTAACCTCTTTCTTCCCAGCAAAGGTTATATAATGAGGGGATTGCTGCTAAAGTAAAAAGGGAAAATGAAGTCTTTGTTAAATGCCTTCACAAAGAAAGAAGGTAAGCAATGCAAGCAGAACACTTTCATGTTTCAGACCGGTGTTTTCTTGTGTACATTTAATATGGTGGGCTTAGTGACTCTATAATTAATCAATTCCTGCAATTTCTTTTTCAAAATTATCTTGTGTTAGGCAGTCCAAGTAGGCAACTGAATATTAAGGCTGGATGTGACTTTATTCCTTTTGGGTGTTTCTCTGAGGAGTCAAATAGTTATAAAAATGTTTTTGTTCCCTAAGAAATGCATTTGAAGCCATGTAAGGCATTTCCTAGGTGGATTTTTGTCAGTGAATGATGCTGAATTGCCCCTTCAGATGTATGAAATGCCAGGAATAGAATTCTGAGAGCTGGAGGAAGGATTAAACGGTGCTTCTAGGTGTGCTTTGAGGGATGATTGTTTTAAACTTCAGAGGCGTGAATTGAGTTCAGACATTTTCATGTCATTTTATATCAAGTGTTTTTCCCAAACAAGTTTTGCAACAGTTATACTTCCAGTTCTGAACGTGGTGAGATATTAGGGGAAAAAACAGTGTCCAACAGGGGCTGGAGCGTGGAAATTTGCATTTCATCATTTTGTGTTGTAGTTATTTTTTTTTTAATTGTGAAAATAATATAAATAATGCCTATAAGAAGCAGCTAAAAAAATATCCACCCACTTACAGTTTGCAGATTGCTGGGGAAAAGAAACAGTTGGGTGGAATATTAATCACTTTAGGCACGGAAATGCTTATTTTTAACTCTTTCTATAAAAGATTTGTGTTAGACACACGTCAATTGGTGTAATTAGTTGTCCCCTGTCCTGTTTATTTTCTGTAGTAAAAGCTAATTTTGCTGGTAGTTCTCTCCTTAAGAATAGCACGTTAATAGCAAAGCAAAAGCTAACTCCTAAGTGGTCACGTAAAATCCTTCTAAGGTCCGCAAGGGAAAAGGAATTCATTTAATCTGGTACCTGGAGAGGGTGTATACATGCAAAACATCCCCTGGTTTTCAGTAGGGATGAACGCGCCAGTTTTGTGCTTTCTAAAACCTGTCGCTGTAAAGGTGCCCGGCAATTCCGCGTCCGTCCCGGCGCCGTGCCCCAGCGCCGTGCCCCTCCTGCTCCCTCCCACTCCCGCTCAACGTACCCCCTGACCTCGCAAAAGTGACGGGGAAACATCCCCAAAATATTGGCAATACTTAGTTTTCTCAGCCCGTGGCTGGAAGGCTCGGCACTCTGCTTGGAGTCTTCCCTGTTTAAGTTCATGAAGAATTCAAACTGAAGGCTCGGATCCGATTTTTACTGAAGTCCAAGAGAAAGTTTGGTGACCCTCAGGGGACAGCAGCAGACCTGCAGCTCGCAAACCTCTCTGTGCAAAACATTCCCCATATTCAGCTCCGTGTGCTTTCCCCTTTGCTGAGACGATTACAGGAGCTGTTCTGCGTTACTCTACCTGGGAAAGCTCCCGAGCGTCAATGAAATAATTTTAAAGCCGTATTCCAAATGTCAAAAATAGAGGAATGGCAGGACTGTGTCATCTACGTCGGTCTGGAGGATCTGTACGTGTCCAATTTGGAAATAAGTGCTGTGAGTTTTCTTTAAGTTAGTACTAGCCGGGGCTTTCACTGTGACATTTGAAGCACCTTCAGTGACATACTCTGCTGCTTTGGAACCTTAAAAAATATGAAATATGAAAAATGTGAAATATTCTGAAAATCAGACAGTTTCTGCCAGTTTCTAGCATAAATATTGGGCTTCTGTGCTTTATCCCCTTTAACGACTTCAAAGATCACTTTCCTTATTTCAGCCTTGTTTCAAATGAAACATTATGGAAATGAATTTAAAGCGCTTTCTCTCTCTGCTCACGGTTCTCTGTTTTCCTTCTTCTGATGTTGTTGAGCTGTTTACCAGAGAAAGTTTCAGCTCATTAGAAATACAAAGGATGTTATTTTAAAATATTCGGAGTCACAGTTAATCATCAACCTATTCTGGTGAAAATTACATAAACCATTCTTTTACTTGCAGTTCCATCTTTATTTTATGTTATAAATATGCTTTCAGTTTTGCTCAGAAACCTTATATTTTGCTGTGTTTTCTTAATTAAAGGCTGGATTTCAAGGCAGGACAGATTGATTCCTATGTGTATTCATATTTATGTGAATTTATGTACTTGCACAGGATGACAGACATTCTTCTTCTGGGTTTTGTGTGTTTTTGAAGGGTATTGAATGCGTCGACATTTCTGGCACTTTATGAATGGCACTTACTGGCACTTTAGACACGTAGGAGAATATTTTGTGGGGCTTCTTTCCCAATTCAATATGATTTTTTGCAAATTACAACAGCTCAATAAAGTCCTCAGAGTAATGCCTGGCTGCCTTTTGTTAGTTAGACTCCTGTGACTTTTCAGCTGTAAATATGTGCACTTTAGGTCAAATCCTGCGACCCCCTGAGTTTCGCTGAAATCCATTAATGAGAGGAGTTGCATGAATGGGGACGGAGGCAAACAGGAACTTGCAGGGTCAGATCCTTTATTTACCGTATAATATAGGTAAGAAATGCCATCGCATCTGGGTGCCTTTTATTAGGAAATTTGCCTTTTAAGTTGCACGTGGAACCAACTGACCCACTACAGCGAGAAAAGGAAAACGTAGCGTCTGCTTGTCCAAATTCTCCTACGACTGCAGCACTCTACCAGTAACGCTGGTGAAAGGATGGGCCCTCTGGTTTGTGTTAGACTTTTATTGCCCTTGCATTTGTTTTCTGTTATGACTATTTCATTAACTAGTGTATTGCAGCCCTTGGATACAGTCGCGTTCTCTTTGGGACACAGCACGTGACGGAGCGAGTGTATTACCCTCGGGTAGTATGTTCTATATACAATAGTAATAGATGCGGTAGGAGCGCCTAGATTAGAACGAGGGGAGTACCTAGGGATTACAGCAATGTAATAGAGTTCTGCCAGGAGGAAAATCTATGTCCTCAATTTTTAACCTGGAAGACGGGGATAAGGTGACTGTTAACACTACAGATTTCAGGTTGGGCCTGAACGTGCGATGGAACAAAATTCTCCATCTCCTATTGGCAATTCTCTGCCAATGGCAGAAGGAAGTTCGAAGTTCGTGCATCGAAAATTCTGCCCATCACCCTGTTCTGTGCCTTTCTGATGGAATACGACAACATAGCATGAGTATGAACTTTTTGAGACTTTAGCTTGAAGTGTTTCCCATTTCCTAGACCATAGTTCAGACTGTTCAGCAGACTCATGCCGCGGTTGTTGCCTGTTTATTAAAGGCAGCAAACAGGCTAATGTTGCCCTGTTGTTTTCAGTTTTAATGATGTTTTAAAGATAACGAATCCGATTAGCTCTGCCGGCAAGGTAGAGTTTGTGTTTCTGCAGAAGAAACAATGCCATATGTTGCTAAATCTTTTTATGAGGTGGTAAACAGATATAAATGGTGAAATCATCTGAGATTACCCTGGATGTCTGTCTTTACACAGTGCCCTTTAGAGAGGCTCCCACCTATTCCAACAGAAGGCGGAGACCCCCAAGCACCTTGGCAGCACCTCGGATCTTGCTTCGTTCCAACAGCGACAACAATCTCAACATCAACAACCTCCCAGAGTGGTCAGCCTCCTCCTCTGCTTCTTCGCACCGCAGCCTTTCACCTCATCTACTTCAACAGATGCAGAATAATCCTAATGGAACTGTAAAAACTGTGGGGAGTTACACTCCGTCCTCCCGGAGCCGGTCGCCGTCCCTAAACAGGCTGGGAGAGGATGCCAAACGGCAGCAGCACAGGCACATCAGGTGAGTTTTTGACGAATTGCACAGCACGAGATGTCCCTAATGTCATCATGCCAGGCTGCCACGTTCTTTTATGTTATTTAGATGTCCGTTTTGCACTCTATATAATATATAGGTATTAAAATCCCAGCACGGTGGAACATGTCCAAGTGTGACTATTTTAATTGGAAGCTCCAGTCAAAGCCAGCTGTTTCCCGACAGAGCTCCAGCAGCCAGGCAGACTTTAAAGTTCAGCAAAGCTCAGCAGTGACTTGTCACTGAGTTTGCACCTCCGAATTAGGGTGCTAGTCCTCAAGATCTTTTAAAAGTTGAAATAATGATTGTATTTAACAGCAAAGTAAAATGTTTCTGAGATGCTTGGTCCCTTCATGAAACTCTTGGTCACGCCTGAAACCTGCGTTGGAACCGCTCATGGGTGATGAAGCAGAGACTGTTTAAGTTCTCCCTTCTGTAGATGTGTGCTGAACCAGAGAGTCAAACGGAGGGAATAAGTGGGGCTGTGTAGGAGGCTGGCCGAGAGCAAAGGGGGCTTCTTGAGATGGTGGTGGTAGATGTCATGGGCTTCTTTCGTGGTTATCCTTGCTGCAGGGTTTTGCATCCCCTATGACTTTGCTGCTCTGTCTTTCCTCTTGAATTACAAATGTGATTTAGCAGGCACTCTCTGCAAATATCCTGCAGCTATGTCCCACTGGAGAGCAAATCCTGGCTAATTAGAGTGATGTAGGTATTGTGAGTACTATAATAAAACAGAGGATTGTGTCTAACTTTTGATCACAAACGGGGCCTTCAGCTTTGTGAAGCCACTGCCCTGTGAATAGGCAATTACGGCTTCGCTTTGAGGAGGATTCGGGAGCTGCATCTGCCACGTGTGCGAGCGATGGAGCTGCACCAGGATGAGGGGTTGAAGCAGAGGGCTGCGGGGAGGACGAGCTGAGTACTGATGGAGAGAAGAATAGAATGTGTTGGGTTGGAAGGGACCTCCAACCCCCCTGCAGTGAGCAGGGACATCTTTAACTAGATGAGGTTGCTCAGAGCCTCATCCAGCCTGGCCTTGAATGTCTCCAGGGATGGGGCCTCCACCACCTCTCTGGGCAACCTGTTCCTTGAGAGAATTAGAGCTTAAATGTTTTGACCAAACATGGTCAAATTGACCATTCCACAGTCATTTAAAATATCAAGCTTTGTCCTGTTTCCTTGTATCAAAAGACATCCACTGCTCGGAGTAGGAAAGGGCATGAGTGATGTTAAGAAATGGAGCTGTTGGTTTCTCCTTGTTGTTTGTGGGCGTAATGGATCTTTACTTGAGCTGTCAAGTCAGTAAACCAAAACATCATGTAGTTGAAGCTGTCACCTGCTACCTTACACGTTCTTCTTCTCTCCTTGGCTGTAGACACCCAAACTGACAAGCACTATTTGTGGTAGTAACAATACTGCTGGAGAGTGGAAATATGGGGCATTGTAAAAAAAAAGTCTGAAATATAAGAATCGCTGGAAGGAACAGGACAGGAATTTCTTATGCTGGTGGTTTCATGCAGTAGGGCAACCTCATCTTACCTGGTTGTATGTTAAAATAATAGCAAAGACTCAGTTGGTTATAATTTGGGTGATGCTTCTTCACAGAGACGCGTATGAGATTAAAACCAGGTTGTCTGTGATGAGGCTGCGCTCCGGTGAGGAGGTGGCCGTAAGGAGTGCCCTCGTCTGCCACTGGGTATTGCTGCTGCCACCAGAGGGGGAGGCTTTGCCTTTGAGTCAATGATTGTTGCAGCTGGAAGGGATAAAAAGTGCCTTTTCATCAATATTCCTGGGACTTCCAAATTCTTGACATATAAAAATCCTTTGAGGTGGGGGGAACAATTAAAAACTCTTTTGAATATGCAAACATTTATTTGTTTTGGCTTTATTCAGCCACTTTCCTCTTCCCTTTCTGAGAGCACGCCGGTTTGAAAATAGCACAAATGATAGTGGAAACCAATTTAATGCCTGAAGCATTGTGGAAATAAAATTTTGGTCTTTCTCTTAGTGCATGAGTATCACGGCTACTTAAACTGCTACCCAGCTGCCGAGTCCCGTATGTACCATCAAGATTTGTTTCAGAGATGTCCAGAGTGTGTACAAGTACTCAGAAGACAGCTGGAGGCTCTCTAAATTTAAAGACAACTGAAAGGATTTTAAATACAAATTTTTCATGCCAACAATGCGTTTGCTTGCCCCAGGCCCCTTTTGCAGTCATGAATGGCGCCTTACATGACACTTCCCTCACAGATTTTGTTTAACTGTGTGACCACCTACTTACTGTCAGCTGAATGTGGGAATTGTTGCTGTCTCTGCTTATTATTTGCAAATAATACATGCACCGCGAAGCTGTTGTGTTTCCCTTAGATGAAAAATTCATTGTTGACATAGCAGTAGATGGGGTTCTGGAGCAGAAGCAGCCCGAAGGCATAGGTTAATGGAGAAAGGTTAGAGTACGACAAAGGGTTAATGAGGTTTGTGGGGTTTGCGTTGTGGCGAGCGATCCTGGAAGGGGTTCCTGTGATCTGTACGGCTTGTGTGGCTCAGGTGTTTTATCTTCTCATGAGGCTGCTGCTTTTCACACCAAACTGGTTTTGGTGGAGAGTAGGAGGGCCAGGGGGACTGGCACCCTTCCTGTGGCATTTGTCCCATGGTGATGAGCAGAAGGAGGTGCCAGCACAGCCTCAGTCAGGGCTGAGCCGTCAAGGATGGCCACCGCCTTCTGTGGGAGAGGGAACCATCTCCACGCGTCTTCTGAAATCTCCCCATCCTCCTCCTGCTCCTTCACGGCGCGGGACTTGCTGGGCTGGCAGCCCACGCTGGGGACAAGGCGGGAGAGGAAAGATCGTTGTTTAAGAAGTCATCTGTCCCGTGTTGCAGCCCTGGTTTCCATTAGCAGGCCTGTCTCAGAAGAAGTGACGCGTTCAGTGCGAAGGTTCGATGTGCCGTTTCCCCCTCCTCTTTCAGCAAGAGAGAAAATGAATGAATCCTCTGTGACAGGAGTTAAAGGAGATGCTGGGCCATAACATGGTGAACAGCTGCTTCCAGACTAGGCAGGAAATAGGGCTTGATACAAGTGGAAATCAGATGCGTAGCAACAGTTTATAGAGATGGATTTTTTTTATGGTGATGACTGTTTCTTCGCTTATAAGGAAAAAGGAATGGAGCAAAACAGCTGAAACCCGAATGTCATCTTTTCCTGTCTTCCTTTAAACAACTGGGAGAACTGGCTGAGGTTCCTGATGCAAACTCCATCACAGACGTGCAACCAGAGCTCACTTTTAAACTCTTAAGCGTGGCTTATCTTTATTGGCACCTGTCCACAGTAATAGGAGAACAGAACGAGGTGAAAGGGGGATGCTGTCCCAAACGGTACAGAAGTTACTGCAAGAAAATGGAAGTGTTCCTGATATGCAAGATCCACCATTTGATATTTTACCAGAGAACTTCTTTACCTATATTGAGAGCCGTATTGCCTCCTATTTTGGTAGGAGATTGGTTAAAAAAAGGGCGAAGAAACAGAAAACTCCAGTCCCCATATTTCATTTTGCTTGTAGCAGTTTGAGGTCTTTTCTTTCTCCTTAAAGAAGTAAGCAGAGTGTTGCAATGCTAGACCACCGTAAGTCATTCTTCTTCCTTTGGTACTCTATCTTTTTCCTATAGATCTTTATGAATATTCATTTTTTCTCATTAATATTTTTCTGTTTCTAGACTTTCTGTGTTTTTTTTTTTTTCCAAAGTTGAATACACGTGTATTCCAAGTTTCTTAAAATACCTCCTATAGATTTTCCACCATCTTTAATATTTGCCACTTTCTCACCTGATCTTTTTGGCAGTTCACTCAGTAATGATCTTGTGCATCATTTGGTGGCTTTCGATAATTTCTTCTGTATACGCCATAAGTAGATTGTGCGTTCTTTGGTGACGTGTGACTTACTGGGGCGTACCACGCTGAAGTTGCTGGGAGAGCTACTGATCGCCATCAATAAGAAATGATCTTTTGGAGAATTTGTTATCCATAAGAACCATGCTTTCTGCAGATCTAAAATTTAGCTCTAGGCCTTGGAGTGACGAAGTAACTTGATTATTCAGTCCATTCAGTTAATAATTCAGTTGTCTTGATTGTTCATTTAACGTTGCAATATTACAAAGATATTCATTCCCAACAATAACGGTAAACACTGACATTGTAAAGTCTTTCTTCCAAATTGTGATGCTTATAATGTATGATTTGCATCTAAATTTTAAACTTCATCAGGGTCTGTGAATGTGCAAGTTTAATTTGCAGAAAAACTAAAAACCTTAGTGTTAATATGTTTTCTTTCCTAGGTCATCATGGTCAGATGAATATTGATCGTGTTTCGTATTGAAAGATTTCAGCCATTAAAAGTATGCGTTTAGGATGAACTACGTGTATTTTTTCTGAAGGGTTAGATGCCTTGCTGGAAGACAGTTATGTTATTCAATGCTTAATTTAAGGTGATGGTAAATGATTAACTCTGCCCATTTTAAATAACCAGTTAATGGTTTTTAATTTCAATTTCCAGTGCCGTTTACAATCCTAGTGCCAACAAGGATACTCTGTCTGCCTTGGATTATCAGGGTCCAAAACGCAAGCTTTACAGTGCTGTACCTGGAAGACTTTTTATCGTCGTAAAGCCATATCAACCTCAAGGAGAAGGGGAAATACATCTGCACAAAGGAGACAGAGTCAAAGGTGAGTACGTGATTAATTTTGAATAAAAATTTTCTTCTGCCAGGTGGAAACTTTACTTTAAAATTCTCTTCTGTTTTAGGGGAAAATAAATCTGTTCAGTAGAAGTGCCTTTATGGATTGATTTCTTTACTGGGTATTTACCTGGTTCTATTTTGTAACCAATGCATATTCAGCTACCACTTTAACTGTTCAGTGACTTCAAAGTACTACGACTGTTCAGAAGTATGTGCAGTAACAGCAGCGTTGTCTTTCACACAGAGCACGTAATTTGCTTCTGTAGTCATTACAGAAAGACAACTCCAGGGCTTTAAAAGGTTGTAAACATGTCAGCTATCTAAGCGGCTCAGGAAGGAAAGAGGGAGAAGGTCAAGTCTATTTCAAGCCCCTTCCTCAAGGAACAATTTGTTGGTTAAGTAGAAGAAGTCCCCTTGTGAGACTTAGGATAAGTAGGTAGGTAGAACCTGCTGGAAGTATTTTGGGGAGGAAGTGTGGCGGTGCATGTATAATTTCTATCCGCTGAGGCACTTTCCAACTAAGACTATGTTAAAATCAAGGCCAAACTTTGTGTTATAGTTTTGAAGGCCGTAAGTACATCCAGGTACGGCTGAGAAAGTGGGCAATGTGGTTTACAGGATGGACCTTCCTAAGGGTGCAGCGTTACGCAGTTTCGGTTTTGCACATTCAGGTAAAACTGGTCATGGAATAAAAAGACTTTCTGCTCAATCCGTACAAACCAAATACCGGTTATGGAAATCAAATAAAAGAGAATAGATTTGGTGTCTTTATTAAAAGTGTTAAGCAGATGAAAATTTCCCTGCAACTGAAACTACTTCCCTTACAAAGGAAAACTTCAAATACCTCCTCCCTTGAGCCTGCAAACAGGAGTTGGAAAAAAATGGGGAGCCATTAGAAGGTATCTTTGGTTTCGGATGTAGCTAATTCTGAAGTGTTTGTAGCTTTAATAATTTTTGTTAAGCCTTCAGAGGGTGTAGAACCGAAATCTGAAGAACACTGCACTTAAAACATATGCAAGATTCATTTTAAATGCAAGGGTGAAGGTTAAACTCAGGAGAGCTGCTGATGTCTGTAGGGCTGAAAAGATAATTTTGCAGCCTGGAAGATTGTGCCCTGATCAGGTAGGAAGCAATGATTGTGATCTAAAGAAAATAGCATACAAGAACTTTTGGAAAAGCCCATATGAAGACTTCATAAAACATTACAAAAGTTTGCAGTTAATGGAAGTTGTCTAGGCTAGAGTAAAATTAATAGAAGGCCAGCTAAGCTCTGAGGTTGTAGAATTTCTTTGGAATGCCAGATATCGGATAAAATTCAAGTCATGAAAAGCAGAAGTCATCTTCAAATTCAAACAAAATTGAGAGAGCTTTGCATGGGTTGGGAACCAGCTTTGCAAGCGCCCAGTACATGAGAAGAAATGGAAGAGAAGTAATGCAGAATACCACTGCGTGAAAGCCTTCCAGTGTCAGAGGAGTGGGTACAATCTAGAGAGGTAAAGCTGCATTACGAGTAACTATCATGCAAAAATGTAAAGCAAATTAAAAGCAAATACCATCTTTTCATACCTTTACTAAATACTGCTTCCTGGGTTAAAACATGGAGGCCTGGGATCTTCTGTGTGGAGTATAGAGTTCTCACTGGAAGGGTGGAGGAAAAAAACAGTTGAGAAAGATGCTTGTTGGTCAATTACAAGAAAATGAAAAAAATGTCACTTATAGTGGGGGAAAAAAAAAGATTAAAAAAAGCAAGACTTAAGCACACCCCAGAACTCTTTGCGTATTAATCTCAGAAAGTTTAACACCACCAGGAAGAATTCCCGATACCTACAAAAGATGAAATTTTGGGCCTCATGAGTGGTATTAAATAACTTTCTACAGCAAGTATGTTTACAGAGATCTAGGAGGTGCCAATAGGTAAAGAATGAGTACGGTTGGGTGCCATCATCTGTTCTTTGGGGAACGTTGTATCCCTACACAATTGTGTTCAAATGACTTATTGGATTTAAAGATGTAGTGATATTTTTATTTATTTAGAGGATATAAGATCAAAGTAGATTCTTGTCACCAGAAGAAAACAATAGAGACTCCGGGCAGTTCTGGAGAAAGACCAGACAGCAAATGTGTGTGTTCCCAGGCAAAAGAGGAAGCAGTGCAACAGGTTGCTTGGGACGCTGAATTTTGTAGGGCATTCGTTATTTGGCTGCTCGTTTACATTAGAGTTTGAGACTATTCTATGCAAAAATATCCCAAGAAGGAGAGATTTGAATTTCAATGAAGAGTTTAATATTTTAAAAAAATTAGTTCAGGAGCCCTTGGTTGTAAGTTATTATGGCAGTAACTGGAAAACAACGCAAGAAGAAATTTGTCCACTTTTCAGATCTTCTTGCAATAGTAGTATCTAAATTTGAGACCAAGGATTTTTGTGGGGGACACTAACCAATGAACGTCAAAATGCTGAAATAGAAAATAAGACTGTGTCTAGTCTGTGAGTTTTGTGTCTATATTTATGGCAAAAATGTATGTTTACTGAAACTGACTAAAATTAATTATTACTGTTAGAAAAAGGGGGACATACCCACCCAACATCAAACCATCCCTGCAGGGATTATTTTTTCAGCTTCAAGTAGATGATTTGCACATTGAATTAAAATCTGGCAGAGGTGTGGCAATTCCAGGCACGCTTGTTTTAGAGTATTTTATAGAACTTTGATGCGGTAAAGTCTAGGGAGATGTTCATCCATGTTGGTCTGCTTTTAGAGGAAGTTTGCAAAAAGAAGTGGTGTACGTAGGGACTGTCAGTGGTACTACTTAGGAGGAGCTCGCGTGGAGTGTAATTTCAGGCTGTTTGCACGGCAAAGCTGGAACGTTGCTAATCAAAGGAAAAACTTCCAGGATGAGATCAAGTCCTATTTCATGTTGCCATGTCAATGGTTCCTCACTTGTCACAAAAAATATGTCAGAATGAACAACCCAAGGTCATGTAGAGAACGAAGAGTCCAGGTAAAAAGACGGCGGTGCTTTAGAAAGGTCTCAGCTGCGTAACAGTGTTGAGGAGGCCATTCAAATTTAGCGTATGGACAAAATTCCAGTCCCTGTTCCAGTCAAAATGTAATTATTTATAGAGAATAAAAAAAATTTCTCCAACTTGAAAGATTGATAGGCGTCCCAGCGCACAGGCAGCAGAGCTCTTACAGTCCTCGGTACTTCCTGCGTGTTGCGCGAGTGCCAGAACCACTGGCTATACGGAGGTCCTGAGTTTTTTCTCTTTCTGAGCAGAAATTCCACTTGGTACTGGATATATTTTCTGTCTTGGAGACTTGCATAGCGAGACCATGACCCAGTCAGCACTGAGGTTTTGATTTTCTGGGGGTACACGTGCCTTTTTGGGGCTTAGTGACTCACTGTGTGCAGTGCTTGGAGGAAATGAAACAACGTCAATTCCCTAAGGAATTCAATTTTTCCTCACTTTGGAAACACCTTAGCCTCACATTTAAAAAATTAAAGCAGCTTTGCCTTAGCCCCTCTCCTCTGCCAGCTTGGTAGCTGCATTGTTCTGTATAAAACATGGATGCTGACGTACTGGCTTCTTGGATTCTTTCGGGGGATCCAGACGCGTATCGGCATTTGCTGTGGGATTCTGACCCGTGTTCAGTCGGAGCCTGGGGAGATGCTCATCACATGTACATCCCATGAGACTAATCACAGTGAAGATGTAGCAAGGCATTTATTACAGGGATAAAAACCCAGAACAGCATATTAGAGAAAGGGATTAGTTGGGAAATGTTTTTATGGATTTTCTTTTTTAACGTGGTAGAATTAGAAGGGTCACGGAGAGGGGTGGATTCCTAAATTCTTGATGAAAAGTGCTTTCATCAGATGAAGACAAGGCAGGGTTTTTTTCTTTCTTCCTAAACCCACCAGAAGTACATGAGTGACAATAGTTCACAGTATTTGATACAGGGAAACTGCTCAGAGAAAGCTGTGAATGGGCAAGGTCCAAAGAAAATGTAAACTAAACAAAATGGTCTTGTATTAATAGGATATTACGTAGCCTGTACAAAAATATCTGCCTTATTTTTAGTTGTTAGTCATTCATACTGACATCACTTGTGTGTCTGCCACTCATGAGAGAAGGGCCATGGCTCTTGTAAAAATAAATCTGATATCTTTATTTGCACAAGAACAACCTGAAAACATAAATGAAAAAGAAGAGTTAGCTTCATTCCTCATTGAAACATGTTTCACAGATTTTGTTTCTTTCTTCATTGTGTATCCAGAAGTCCATAGCAGTAAATCTGCCACAATCCAAACACACACACACATATATAATGTAAAGTATCTGTGAAATGTATTTTAATCAGCTTTTGTGTTGCTAAATTTAATTCTTAAACTGGAAATTGAATGGCCTCTTTTATAACCAAACTCGGGTGTGTGAAGAGAATGTGATGCTCCAAAGTTCTTTGTGAGCGAAGAATTAGCAGTTTTCTGTGTCACGAAGCTAAAGACTACAGACGTATCCCTGCATCCCCGAGGAGGTTCCCTGTGATTCAGGTCTGCACCAGCACACCGTGCTGGACAGGCAACAGGTCAACACGGGGCAGACAATCTCCAGACACTTAGAAACAAAACAATCAAAACTGTTTTCAGTATCTATGTTAACATTAAAACATACCTGAAATGCATATGAATTACCCCTCACTGACCTAGAAAGAAGAAACCCGCATGGTTGCCTGATTCAAATACCTAGAGAACTTTTGAAACTCACCCTGCTCACAGTTTTGTTTTTCTTGTCTTTCTATGTGTTTTTCTTACAGCCTTTCCGTATACCATGTGACTTCTAGTTATTTCTTCCAGTTTTTAGGTCCCAGATCACAGTATCGCATGTCCATAGGTGGCTTCCAACTGTAAATTTTTACTTTCCTCTCTTATTTTTGTTGCCTGCCCTGATGTTACGGTCTACGGTCTCCCCTCTTTCACCTGGAAGGCCAACAGAACATAGGGCTAGTTCTGGAAAATGCTGTTTCGTAGAATCATAGAATGGTTAGAGTTGGAAGGGACCTTAAAGATCATCCAGTGCCACCCCCTGCCCTGGGCAGGGACACCTCCCACCAGCCCAGGTTGCTCCAAGCCCCGTCCAACCTGGCCTTGAACCCCTCCAGGGATGGGGCAGCCACAGCTTCTCTGGGCAACCTGGGCCAGGGGCTCACCACCAAGTCAAAAATTCTTCCTCAGATCTCATCCAAATCTCCCCTCTTTCAGCTTAAAACCCTTCCCCCTCGTCCCACGGCTCCCCTCCCTGATCCAGAGTCCCTCCCCAGCTTTCCTGGAGCCCCTTGAGGGCCTGGAAGGTGCTCTAAGGTCTCCCCGGAGCCTTCTCTTCTCCAGGCTGAACCCCCCCAGCTCTCTCAGCCTGTCCTCCCGGCAGAGGGGCTCCAGCCCTCCCAGCATCTCCGGGGCCTCCTCTGGCCCCGCTCCAACAGCTCCGTGTCCTTCTGCTGTTGGTGCCCCAGCGCTGGAGGCAGCACTGCAGGGGGGTCTCCCAGAGCGGAGCAGAGGGGCAGAATCCCCCCCTCGCCCTGCTGCCCACGCTGCTGGGGATGCAGCCCAGGCTGCGGGGGCTTCCTGCGCTGCGAGCGCACATTGCGCTCTTAATGTGATTAAACAAATTTTCTAATTGCTAGTACCTAGAAAAATGGGGATTTGTTTCAGTATCTCAGATATGCTCCAACAGATGTCTTCATGAACTTTCTGAGATGCCTCCTGTGCAGGCACGGTCTGCACATCTGAGAGGAGTTTACCGCCACCGAGGTCTGTTCTCATTCTCCGGGGTCAGAGAAGTGGTAGCAATTCAGTCGTAGTGATTCAAGCATCTGTTCTAGGCAGAAAGTCGGTAGCTCTCAGGATTAGAAATATTGACCCTTGCAACGTGGCTTTCATTTCAGTGTGCTCTCAGCCAGTAGGGCAATCCAAATATATCGCTAACATTTTCATTTCTTGTGAAATCTACTTGTAAGTCATTTTGAAAAAGAAAGATTATTAAACCCCTGCGGTGCTTGAAGATATTGCCAACAGACAGTGCTTGTGGGCAGAAGGAAAGTTGTTCTCCCGGGCTTTTGTACTTGTTAGATTAGTAAATAAAATACTGGAAAGGAAAGTGCCTCAGAAACGCTGTTTCGTTTCTTCAAGAGCATCTTGTACCTTATGTGAATAAGTATGGCAGCAAAATTTAACCTAAGAGGTTTGCATGAGCATTGTTTTGCTACTCCTTTATGTGAAGGATGAAATTAGTGTGAAATGGAATATTAATCTTGCTCAGATTCATTGGTCTGTTTTGCTTCCTTACTGTCTCCTGACTCGATCGGTTTGATTTAAATTCCTGACATAAATAATTATGACTCATCGCAGATAATAACCTAACTCATTTCTTCGAGTTGCTCGCATCTGAAGAGCAGGAGTGAGTTGTGCTTCAACCTGATATATCGAAGTGTTGTAACAAAGACACGGCCTTGCTCCCGCTCGCTTCGCTGTCAAGGCTGCAAGAAAGTGATTAGGAAATAAGACCATCCACAGATACCCGTCATTTTAGCTCTGGATTACTTAAAGCCAGCCTTCCTTCTGAAGTCAGCAACTGGCCTGAAATATTCAGGAGACAGGGAGAACCAGAAGCCTGAGAGGAGCTATGAATGGTGTAATCCAACACAGTAGTGCAGGCTCCGGATCTGGTTTGGGGCATCTTCTCAGATTAATGCTCTCTGCTCTGCATTCCCCTGACCTCTGGCTTGAGCGTCGTGGAGAAGAGCAAACTTGATTCTGTCCACACGTTCCTCGACAGGGATGGCGATCAGTGTTACAAACAGATGGATTTTTCCAACGCTGGATTTGAATTTCTGTCCAAACTTCAGATCAGCACAGAACATTGGTTTCTTATGCTGTTTTTCTCTCTCCTCCACCTTCCCCAAGCTATTTGAGAGACACCCAAATAAAAAAGATGATCTTCATAGAAAGTTGTTGGCAAAGGTTAAAAAAGAAAAAGAAAAAGAAAAAAAATACAGGGCCAAATCTTGAACAGCGCAGCTCATTCAGTTTTATTTCAATTGAGCCCTATTTCCTTAGATTTAGAGGATTATGTGCAGATTGTTGTATTTGTACATTTTGACGTAGTGAGTAGTTGCTCTGTTAATAGTCACCATCATCTTCTCATCCCAAGGTCCTTTCCTAAACATTGCTTGTTTGCACTGTAGAAAGTAGAGGTGATAAAAGATAAAAAGCTGTTTTTTATCCAAGATCTAGCCTGTCATTGACTGGGGCCATGGTGGTTGGGTGGTTTGGGTGCTGTGACGTGCACCCAAAAGCTGAAGCTAAGGCTCCTTAGTCTTACCATCTGCTTGCAGATGTGATGGGACGCAACCAGGAGATGTGCACTAAGGGTATGGCAGTTAGACTCTGAGGAGAAGTAAGATGATTAAATACTGAATTACAGGCAGGTAAGGTAGCTTTCCAGGTTAACCAGCAGTCAGTTGCATTACAGAAAGGTCAACTCCTTGAAGCCACTGTTGGATCACACTTTTATTTTGGAGGCAAAACTGGAAGTTCAATGTAAGTGTAAGAAGTGAGGAATATTTGCTGTCCATGTTATTTCCCTATTTTGGTTTCTCCGTGAGGTCCCACAGTCCAAGGTGGGAAAGAACCGCTGAAATTTGCTTCTCCACTAAAAGAAATGTCTGTGGAGCCGCAGCGGAATGTGACTGCTCGGGTCAATTATACAAAATCATTAACTGCAGATACAGAAGGCTTTCCTTCCAGATTGTACGTGGCCTGCACAAGAACATTTTCTACGTGGCAGCTGGGGCGCAGTCACTTGTTTGCATGCTGGAGGCCTTAATGTGGTTGTCATCAGGGCGATAGACAATGACTTCCGTTCCAGTCCTGTTGCGCTGATCTCGAGTTATGTCAGTCTCTCTTGATTAAGTATTTGAAAGCCAGAAACGCTCTGCCCATAAGGCAGAACAGACACATCCTGTTCATCATTAACCACATTAATCACAGGAGGGATATCTATCAGGAGCAAGTAGGGAGAGATAAAGAAATAGAGTAAAATTGAAACTCAAACCGGATTTTAAGAAAAATATCTCTCTGTAAGGGAGAGCAAGATTAAGTTGTGACTTGTGCTGACCTTCATTTGCGTTGTGTGTTTGAGTCAAGTTGCGCTTCAGATGCAGAGAACGGTCACTGCACAGTACTTGTCTCTTCATGTTCTTTTCGATTTTCCTGGTTCCATGCAAAAATAGATCGAACATTGACTTTTTCTTTACAATGATCCGTATACTTAGAAAATCAGTTGCCATTACAACTGAAGGTTAGGAACATACTTTTTTTTTAAGTTGTAACCATTTTAGGGGCATTTTAAGCAAAATTGTTTTTATCATTGCATAGAATATCTGTCATTTGGAAGCTCTCCTTCCAAAAGGCAAATAATTCTGAAAACTTACATCAGGCAACAGATATTTCTACAGGAGAAAAGCCTAAGTTATAACCTTAAGTGTTTCTGAGAGAAAGAAGTTAGGGCTCTACTCACTGGAAATCAAAAATCTACTTTGTTTTAAAAAAGCAAATCCAGAAGATTGTTACATCATTACATTAGGAAATACATTAGGAAAAAATTCTTCCCAGAAAGAGTGGTCAGACACTGGAATAGGCTGCCCGGGGAGGTGGTGGAGTCACCATCCCTGGAGGTGTTTAAGACTCGTTTAGATGTGGTGTTGGGGGATATGGTGTAGGGGAGAACTTTGTAGAGCGGGGTTGATGGTTGGACTCGATGATCCCAAGGGTCTTTTCCAACCTGAATGATTCTATGATCAGGACACAAACCCAGAGTTCAGGTTTGCACTGAACCTTTCTTAGGTAAAATTCAAGTGAAAACCCTTTGTATTCCGTTAGGTAAATGGCATTTGTTATCAATAACAGAACAGTGGAATCAAGGTAAATAAGGTATTCATGCTGCAGTTTGAACGGAAGGGACACTGTCACCATCCCTTTCAGGTTAAGAATGAAATACTGAAATTTTCTGCTTTCTACTGTGTGGTCTAGAGGGCTTTCAGGTGACATAATTCCACATCTCACTAAGACTATTGAGAACTTCAGCTGCTCTTGATTAGCAGATACAACTTTTACTTCTAGCTCTCTTAGTTCTTGTATCAGCATGGGCTAGTTCAGCTGCGAGATTCTCCAATGGATTTTCAGCTTTACTTTATACTTTCTTGCCATTCTGTTAAATTTTCTTTTTTTCTCCTGGTTGTAGAAATGTTCTTCTCTTTCCAGAAGATGATGTGTCATTCCCAATCCGTATCATTACTTCTTTTCCCAGGAAAGAAGAATGCAGTTTATACAAGGACCAAAAAGTGATTCTAGATATTACAAAGACATTTCAGATGTATCCTGTAGCAGCTGTAAAGACGATGGCCTGAATTTGTCTGTAAATTGCATTGACGTTTTTGGAAATAAGGATACCTAGAATAATTTACTCATTGAAACGTCAACATCGCAAGGAATTTAGAAATAGTACGCACCATCATTTGATGGAAAAATAGAGTATATTTCTTGATTGTGGTATAATGAGGGGGGCTGTAATGTGGAAGAATAAAACTTCTTTGTTGCTTAGATTAAAGTGATTTTTTGATAGCGTATTGAGTAATTGAGCTGTTTGAGATGAGTATCTTACATTAGTATTAGTTAAAATACGTACATTTTCAATAAACTTAGAGAAGTTGCATGAGGCAAAACATCCTGTGCTCGATTGGCACTGTATGTAATTTTCTTGTGTTTTTCTCGGGATTTTGGCAAAGCAGACGCTGCCTAATATCAAGTATAATACTTTAAAGACATTAAAATACAAGATTTAGGTTGGCACCTGTCAATATATGTTTTGCTGGTACTCAGTTGTTTGGTATTTGTCCAATTTTGATTTGCAGTTTTGTTCATATAATTGAACATAATTCTTGTTTTAAACTCTACTTCTGCTGTGAAAGAGACTTACCAGGATTCACGATGTTACTAGAACCTTAATTTTACTCTTATAACAGCAGATTCTTTTTGTAATTCCTGTTGTGCGTAAAGAGACTCTGGCCTGCTCTTGCCATAGCAACCACATCTTTTGTTTTTACTAAAAGCAAAAGCAAAAAAAAAACCTCAAAATGATAAAGCTTAATTATTAATTTTGGGAAAGTTATCCTTTGATTTACCATTGTTATGTCCTTCAGAAGGGAAAACTTTGATTGGAAAATCTCTTGCTGGTACCAAATTATCTATTACGGTGTGTCTCTTAAGCACTATTGTGAGAGGGAAAAGACAGAAATTAAGGCCTTATTCTAAAAAAACACTCATGGGTACAAAAGATCAATTGTATTTTTTGATTTATCCTCTAAGTTCCCAGTTACCCACGTTGGAATAGGTGAAGTGTTGCCAGTTTTTATGGATATGTAGGTTATTATGGCTTTGGCTCCTGCTGCAGAATTTCTTATTAATGGCGCCACCTGAGATATGTTAGAAAGATTATTTCAGGTGTTTTGGTGGTGCAGAACCATCTAGATCTCAGCTTCTACATTTTGAGTATGAGGCCACGTGTGCTTATCCTCCATCTCGCCAAGTATTTGTCTCTGTCTCTGCACGTCAGCTCTACCCCTGGCTACCCCACCTTTGCCTCTTGGGTCATCTTCGTGCCTCTTGCAGTCCCATCCGTCTTTCCCTGCCTTTCTTGGCACCCATAATGATGTTTTTCTTTAATTGTAAGCCCGAAGGTACCATCGATTTCGTTGTAGGTGTAATCTCTAGGCAGGCTTGAACCAGAATTGTGAAGGCTGGCTGCATTCTCCTTTCCATAGACGTTGTGTCTTCAGGCAGGTCTATGTGTATTTTTGCTTTACTCTTGCTATTAGTAATTTCTAATATTTAATAATTCCTGTACTAATGATCTGAAGCGGGACTGGCTTTGCTCTGTAGTAATCGCTTTTTACGTGCACGCACAGATAGACTTAGAAAGCAAATCTCTTTTCCCATCTTGATTTGGATGACTTATCAGCTGCTCCTACCATAAACACATGAAATTACTCTAAGGGTGTGAAATACCCAACTTCCTTCTTACACTGCAAATGCTTTTTGGAGATGGAAATATCCATGTAATTTGGAGTGTCAAAATAGCAGATGTGACAGATTAATAGAATAGCGAAGTAGGGAAGTCTTTCTCAATCTCTAAGTAGTTTTTGTTCTCCCCGTCTTGCCAGTTTGTGGAGTGAAATCAGGACTGAGATTCAGTGCTGAAAACTCTCCTCAGAAAAAGCAAATTACTTGAAATAGGAGTTTTTCACTGCCTCACATTTTGACATTCCTTTTGGCTGGAGTCCTATGCTCACTTTTACGATTTGAAGTTAAATCAATGTACAATAGGATCCTACAATAATTATAATATCTAGATATGTTATTAATTAATTTTTCCTACTTCCTTATCTCATATATAAGAAATGCACTCTACTCTTACGTGAACACAGGTTGCGTTGTTAAAAATATAGTGGAAGCTGACGAATACCCAATATCTATTGGATGAGTGAATAGGCTTCTATTTTATGTAACATTTAATTATCGCATTGACACTGTGTGTGAATGTGCACAGGTTTTAAACATTTTCAGGATCAACTGGAATTTATCAACATATTTTTCATTAATTATGCCCCAAACGTATGTTTATTACTATTTTTGTTTATGTAATATTTATCTTATTAATACAATTAAAGCGCAGATCTGCCTTTTTCATTTTTGCTTGCATTTAAATGTAGACATGAAATATTTTCTGCTTATGTTATATTAACAGGTGTTAGGTAACTAAAAGAAAAGGCACGCTAAAATTTTTTTATTCAACTTAAGCCTCACCGTAGAGTTGTTGGTGTCTTCCAAGGTCAGTGTCCTCCCCCGTTATCCCATAACTACCTGGGTAGGTAGGTATAGGTTTCCCTATATATGCCAGAAAGGTGCTTGCTAAATTGGGCATTTGGGACCCATCCAGGTGGAGGATTTTGCCTTAATGGATCTATTTCCTGGGGCTTAATATGTATTTCTTATTGACAGTGGTGTGTAAATATGCAGTTCATGAAATCTGTCTCTGAATTTACTACATTAAAAGAGTTAAAACTGACACATTTAAAAGTGTTTTTCTGTCAAATAGATATTAGGCATATATAGATATGTTAATAGATATCCATGCTCCATAAGTAATGCCACAAATAGCTTAGGATTGCGTTAATGAAAAACTAGGTAAACATTTAATTTCAAATGCAGTTTCACAGACCTCGGTGTGTCAAACCAGACTCCTTACCACCTCCTTAGAATTAACAAGATTTATTTTTTTTTTTTTAGCCTATCATTGATTTGATTTTCATCTCACTCTATAGACGAGCAAATCAAGTTCAAATTCAATGCATTGAGTCTCAGCAGTTCGACTGATACAGAATTCAATTGCAGTCAGGCTCAGGAACTATGATTTTAAAGCCTGATAAGGGATGTTTTAACAGCGCAAAGAGCGCTTGTGTTGGAAATCATCAAAGGAGCTCTGAGCAAGTTAATATCCCTGCCATACTGAAATACCCTGCAGAGAGATTATCCTAGGTCTTGAAAACCGTATGCGTATGTTAGCAAGGAGATGTGCTTTGGGCTAATTAGCCTTGATTTTCAGCAGGGCCAGTTAGCTCGGCCGGCCCAGCTAGCGCTCCGCTAAGGAGCTCTGCTGCTTCGACTTCCACGGGCTGTTTTTTGGTGGCTCAGGGACCTCTCCACCCAACATCGTGTTTTGTACAGACGTCCTCTGAGGACCTGTGTGGTACGACTGGGCTACCTTCCCAATCGACCTATTTAGAAGAGCTAACCGTGTGTTTGTTAATCTATAATATCACCTTTGCTCCAATATTAATGTATGTTTTTAATAGTACATTCCTGTTCTTTTAATATACATTAAACATACAGTGATTTGTAGGAACTTCTATAAAGTTAATTTAAACATAATACTTCGCAAGTATTTAGGATCCTTTCATTGTTGTAATGCAACTCCACTTGTTTACTGGTAAAAACATAACATTGTTGTTCTGCAGTCTTTTCTCACAGTCCTTGTTGAGTCCTAAGATTAACATCAAGATAATTAGAACAACAGGAAGAAGATTTTTCTCCTATTGGTAAATAATTCTTCTCCCTGTTGTTGTTGTCTTCTACCGAGAAAAATCACTGAAATGTTTCAGAAGCATCTACATTGTGCATCGCACCTATGGGATATTCAAGTGTTTGCCGGGTACTCAAACCATTAAATCTTATTACTCGACCTACATTACAAATCTCTGGAGCTACCCACTAAATAAAATAGCACGTTTCCTTGGGAAGTAGAAAATATATGAGATATCAAAATATGTATTATTAAAATGCGATTTCGTTGTGGGTTCAGTTTGACAATGGGTTGAGCACGTCAGCTTAATTTGAACAGACAAGACAAATTTTTTTTGGTCTGAGAATGACAATGCATTTGTGTCTGATAAAAGCAGTGATGAGAAAACGGAAAATGGAAAGAATTATGTGAGGGCCAAGGAAACTTGTGACACAAATAAATTTGGGAAGAGGTTGCAACGGCTGATCGGGGAGAGTCGCATGTAAAGGTTACTCTGTGCCCACGTTTTGGGTACCAGCATTTGAGTTCTTGTACAATGTTTGCTTTTACCAACACGGTATTAAATTATTACTGAACGTATTATGTAACTAATCTTGGGGTTTCCAGGAGAAGAGAAAAAACTCTAACGCTTCCTCTGTCTCTCTCTATTTAGTTTTAAGCATCGGCGAAGGTGGATTCTGGGAAGGCAGCACCCGGGGACATATCGGATGGTTTCCAGCAGAGTGCGTTGAAGAAGTTCAGTGTAAACCCAATGAAAGCAAACCAGGTAATCACATCAAGTTCCTGTTGACTCCTAACGATGACAAATGCCGTGTGGCTGTCCGAGCAGAGAGGCAGCCCAAACGGTAACGCGTTATACAGCAGGGCATTTGTGCCACGCTATAAACTGGAGAATTAAATAATGCTGAGCTGCGGAATTAAAAAATAAAGATGGGTTTATTGATGGGATTTTACTGGATGCTGTCCAAGCAAACGGCCTTTCTCATGAGGGACTGTGCTGTGAAGTGCTGTGAAAGCTTTTACACAGAACTGTACGCAGACATTTTGTTTTATTTTCTTATAGTATGGGAAAACGGCTAATGAGACAATTAAATAATGGAAGAAAACTGATCAGTCATCTCCCAATCTGAGGTAGTCAGACAATGTATTTAGATCTTGTTCATAGCAATAGGGTTCCCGCTGTTGACCTTGTACTAAATTTTAGAGGCGGTGTCCATTAGTGGGATGTCCCCTATACGTCCTTACTGGTGACAAAGGAAATAGAATCCGCCTTTATCACAGACTTGTAAGTAAGCGAAACACAAGTGACTTTAGGCAAGGAGCCTTTACAGTCCTGGTATAATAAAAGAAAAAGAAACGTACACTGAAGCATGTTATTTTAAGAATTACTTACCATCTCATAATTTCTCTGCTTTTACCAATTAAGATAGGAGGACATCCTCTCTAATTAAAAGCTCATTATAAATGAGCTCCGAGAATATAATTAATGTTCTCCAGGAGTTTATGCTGTTTTAAATTAACTATTGATGTGGTTTGGATCTGTGATGTATTGATTAAGAACTTTTGGCATTGCACAGACAATATGCTAAAATTTATGCATCGGATCATTCATTCAAAAAACATTATTCTTTTATGCATGTCACTATAAATTGCGCAGGTATACTTTGCTTTTTCATTTATGCCTACTGTATGGATATGATAGAACGGAATAGAACGCACTGGACAAGATAATAGTGCCAGAGTAGTAAGGATTTGGAAAAAATTATAATATTTGATAAGTATTTTAATTTCATCCATTATAATGGGAGCTGTGGCAAGATGAAATAGAGTTCAGGGGATGAGCCGAAGAGGAGGCGAAAGGTTAGCTTTTGTAATATGAAAACTTCAAAAGAATAAGGGAATGAGGCATCAGGGACACTGCTCTAGACAACTAAACGCTGTGTGAACAGGTTATGCTTCCTTTTCTATTTCCCTTTTGAGAGAGAAAAAGAGAAGGAGGCAAAACCAGATCTAATATTTGGAGAGAATGGATTTAGGTTCCGAGAACAGAGAGAGGATGGTTGGATAGCTCTTCAAAGGGCTTAAGAGCGAATCAGAATTTAAAGGAGGAGGAGTATTGAACCAGAGGAAAGTTGGATTTGGCAAATCCAGAAGCCGTGCAGTTCTCAAATACTAGATGTACAGAGAGGATAACAAGTTGCAATTCTAGTGGAATTTCATTCGTTGGGAAACATTGTGGAAGACAAATGAATGCAGTCAGTGTGCAGCATGAGCTGGTGAAGAGCCGCCTGTCAGCTGTTCTGAAGATCCTTCAATAAAACCTTGTGAGCACTCGATGGAAAGACTTCAGAAAGATGGAGGCTTCATAAGTCATCACAAACACCTTTCTTGAGTCTGTCATGGCAGCTCTGCATTACATGTGAATCGTGCATTTATCACCAAATCTGAAGAAAATTCTTGGGGGGGACATTAAGTGAAGTTCTAAAATAACGAAGGGAGTTTTGCATCTCCTTTAGGGGTTTTGAAGAAAAAGTAACCAAACCAGTTTGTCGCAGATCCTTAGAGATCTTTTCGAGAAATACCGTAGGAGGTAAATTCAGTATATGACACGATTGCTTTAATATATGACAAGATTGTTTTCGAGCAAAAATTTCTTTGATCATTCAAAGGAAAATGAAAATTAAGGAAAAAAAAAATTGTTACAAGAACAGCAAAAGGATTACCAAAGCTGGAAATGTTAAAAGAATATAAACAGAAACATCTTACAATTTGTCTGACATGAAATTATGAAAACTTTTGTTATGTGTCTGGCAAAACACCAGAGCATTTACTGTAATTTCACCTATTACATACTGTTGTCTTTCCGATTGTTTTCCTATTTGTTTATAGAGTAGTGTGAATAAAAATGTTAACATAGCTAAAGACTTTGAATGTACCATTCTTCTACTCTAAAAAAGATGAAGATATAATTAAATAAGGACAAAATGGGCACATTTTCTATACCTTTGGACTTGTGCGCTCACATATTTTGCTGGGCTGTCTTGAAAAATGTGCTGTGCCCAGAAGGCACAAAGGAGGTACGGTGCTTCTCTGTGGAATGCGATGGAGCTGTGAGTACGAAATACATGAAATCCACAGTATGTGCCGTTTTATTATAGAAATACGGTATGGACTGAAAGCAGCCGATCACTGAATTGCTCTTTGCAGTTAACTTCCCTCCCTTTGCAGAGGAAACAATGGAAATGAGAGAGGAGAGCTTTATAAGCAAAAAAACCAGCCAGTGCTCCCTCTGAGTATGAATGCAAAAGTAATTTAGAAAAATGCATTAAGCGTGGTGAAATGATTAGAAATTAAATTAGGTCTGCTGGGATCGCTGAAGGAACATCAGCTGAGAAACATCACAAACTTGTGCGAGTTGCAAGAATTTGCATCGCGGACTTTGCAAAGCAAAGAACTTCTTATGATAATGATTTGGAAAGTAGATCATCTTAACGTGTAGGAAATGAATCTCAAACTCAGCCTTTTCCACACCAGCACCGCAGTAACGGTTCTTTCCTATAAATGAGATTTAGGAACATTTCTTCAAACGGCTTCCCTTTGCTATTAAGTTTGAATAATTGTGTTTAATAGTAGCTTGTCATTTGCGTGCCATGAATGAAAGAAAGAGGAATAGTTCTTGGAAAAAACAAACCACAATTAAACACTACGTGCCCAGTAAATCTGGCGGGCAGGTGTTTCGTGTCACGCTGATGTATAATCTCACTTCTAAGACAAGATCCATTTTCTGGGAACTTCATTGCCATCCCGACTGTTCTCTGGAAAAGGCAGTTCAGAACAGCACCTGGTTCCCGTGGTCTCTTCAAAGATACCATGCTAGCTTGGCAACTTCTGTTTTCCAAAAAAAAATCGTGTTAACTGGCATTAATTCTATATCCCTTCTTTAATCCTTCATTAATTGAGACTTGTAGGAATTATTCCATTATTTTGCTAGGATTGATGCCAGGCTTACAGGCTTTTAATTATCCAGGTTGTCTCATTTGCCCTTTAACAGCACTGGCACAGGACCCGCTGCCTTTCACTCTTAAGAAGTTTCCTTGGCATTTTGAGATCTAATGAAAAAAGAACAACGACAAAGGAAATCATTATCAGAGGTCTGCTAAGGTCTTTTGCCTGCTTTTAAAAAATTCTTGGACACAAAACCATCGTACCATCTCATTTTAAAAAGTGTCACCTTTAGTAGCCAGTTTTTAACATTCTCCAGAATTATTCTTAGAATGAAAGTATTCCTTCAGGTGAGATTGATACAACCCCTTGGTTTTTCCCTGTACAAACACAGAACACAAATGTTACATATTTCTTCTTTCTGCATTGACAGTTTTCCACTGTTATTCAGTAATGAACCTTAAATGTCTTTGTATTCCTAAATATGTGAAAATACACTGCTTTTTTGCTAACGTGTTCTGGGTGAATGGAAGAAAGTTCTGTGCAGGAGAAGCTTGATTCGTGTAAGATCCAAGTTCACTGAAATCTATGCAAATGTGAGGCACTACCTGGGGTTAACAGGCATCTTAACAGGATTTATTAGCTACGTGCCGTTGGTGCTGCAGAGGATCACAGGTCATCTTGGATCTCTGGCAGCAGCGGTTTCCATCCACTGAGAACACTGTGTGACAAAGCTTTGTCGAATTTTTCTACCTGTAAAAAAATAAAAGGGCAAGACTTTTCATTTTACCAGTTTGTTCTCCCCTTAGAATTCATTATCCTTCTTAAAATAGTAAGAATTCCTACCTAGTACCTTCCAATGGAAAATGGGAAGAATCTCGCCCATAAAATCATAGAATCTTCATGGTTGGAAGCGGCCTTTGAGATCATCGAGTCTAACCAAACAACCTACGATCTCTGCCACTAGAACATGCCCTGAAGTGCCACATCTAGACGTTCCTTAAACACCTCTAGGGATGGTGACTCAACCCCCTCCCTGGGCAGGCTGTTCCAGTGCCTGACCACTCTTTCAGTAAAGTCATTCTTCCTAATATCTAACCTAAACCTCCCCTGCCGCAACTTCAGACCATTTCCTCTGGTCCTGTCATTACTCACCTGGGAGAAGAGGCCAACACCCACCTCTCTCCAACCTCCTTTCAGGTGGCCCACCAATGAAAGATACAGTTTTCTTTCTCTCTAAATTAAGTTTAGATATTTCCTTTTGCTTTTCCTCCATCACAGGGTATTACTGCAACTTGAGAGATCTATGATTTGCTACAAAAATGCTTTCTATTAGACTTGTGATTTTATACTCCATGTCCTTCAGAATTCAGATATATAGATTTTCTGATTGCTCATAACTGAGGTGAAGTATTCATTTAATTTTCGAGCTAGAAATTATCCTTAACTATATTCTGTCTTTATTGTTTATTATTCCTTCCTCCCTAATATGCCTGAAGAACTCTTAGATTTTATAAATGATGCTGAAATGAAGGCAGACTCAGCATGTCTTTTGGTGTCTTTTAACTCTTGGCCTCTTCAGTGTGGCTTTCCTTGCATTCCGTGCTCATCTTTAATATCATCTTTGGGGTGAATTTTAATTCAGTAGCATCCTCCATGCATTTTTCTATCCTGTGGCCTTGGGGTACACCTTATTAGTAGCTGCAGTTGCCATACAAGCCCTGAGAGTTTATTTCAGACTAGATCTAATCCGGACATGTGGCTTGAACGACCATTAGCATTTGTTCAAGAGCTCATTTTTCCACGAAAGAATCCAGTTTGAGGTCTGCTCAGTTCTGTGGGCTGCAGCAGAGGAGGCAGCACTTGCAAAGCACATTCCTGGCCCGGAATAAAATGCTAATGTAGATGCGCCCATGCTGACCTCTAGTGTCACTGGTGCTCTGAGCAGACGCTACCTAGCATCTAAACCGGGATTTCGCTTTCAGGATGTCTGCAATTAAACATTCGGTATAGCTTATTCCTGAGTTTCCAGGGATTTGAAAATGCAATGACAGATTATCCAGTACAGTATAGTCCCTTGCCCCTTTCTTTTTACCTGTGTAATCATACACAGATGTTATAAGCAGAAATTGCAGCATTCCTTATCCAACAGTCCCTCTGAATTTCAGAAGTTACCAAACAAGTCAAAGTTGCGTTAATAAAATGAATGCTTTGCTACACACGCTGCTCTTTCAGAAGTAGAGAATCTTCTTTATTCCACATTCTTAGTTTTTAACACCTTGTGCGTTCAGGAAAACCAGCTTGGTTTCTCATTTCCAACATCCCTTTTTATAATTAGCACATCGCCTTCCCAGACAATCTAGTCAGCCAGGCTGCTAGAAAGTGGATTTGCCTTCTTGCAAAACAGAAAGTTTGCCTTACTGTGAACGGAGGAGCTACATCTGCACGAGTAGTTTGTAGATGCTCTGTCGTCTGCGCGGGTAGGTGGCTTGGCACATACTGTATCTACATCTACAAGTGGCTTGGCACATACTGTACCTGAAAGTTTTCTTCCCTTTGCCTGCCACATCAAGGTTGCTTTCTCCGTGCTGCCTTTCAGAACTGTCACCACCAGTTTTTGTCCACTGAAATGTATCTGGGTACTGTTTGGAAGAATAATAGTTGGCATAAGGGGAAGTTGTGCCAGGGACGCACCAACAGTGGAGCAGGGATGGATGGTCACACGCCAGAGCACAAGTTGCAGCCTTGACTGTGTCCTGCGTGGACATACACAGGCTGCCTGAAGTTCAAGAAACTGTATTTCCCCAGCTTATGCTCTTACGTACCTTGCAGATAATTTCAAACATGTTCTGTTTAACCTTTCCTGAGAAAGATGGCTGCTGGAAAATTAAATTTTGGCATTCTTTTTTTTATTGCTTTAAGTATCTCAGGGTGGTGGGTGGTGTGGTAGGTGTATTACAAAGCAGTGTCATTACTGGGTGTACTCCAGGAGGCAGGTGAACACTGAAGCACACCCCAGAAATTTGGTCTGTGTCTGTGTGCACCCCATTGCGTCCCAGTGTGGAACAGAACTGTCACGTGCTGGGCCTGGAAGCCCCCAGATCATCAAGCCCAGAGGATGTGATGGAGCACATGTTCACATATATGGATTTCTTTCCTGAATAGAAAAGGAAAAAATTTACATAGATGGACAGTTTAAGATGTCTTTGAAGTCTCTGATGAGGCTTTGCTCAGTTTCCATCCAGGTGTTAGTTCCTGAGCTCATGTAAAACTGGAATTTGTGAGTTGTAGCTCTGGTCCTTGTAGAAGAAGGACAGGAGTTTTGGTTTACCAAATTTGCTGTTTGGACATAATAGATAGACAGAACACAATCAGCTGTAAAAGCACTCCCTAATCACATATAATTATGCATTTAAAGGTCAGCACTGGAAGAAATAGAAACAGAAAACAAAAAAATCTTTTCATCCCACCTCTTCCCTTAATTACCCACCTTTTATAAATGATCCAAATTAACAAAATTGGTTTTAAACAACTTTTATCCTGTTTTGTTACGATCAGTTCTTGGTAGTTATTTAGCTGGAAAGAGAACTGTAAGACTAGATGGAAACATTTTAGAGATTATTAGAACTCTGAAAAAGTCTGTAAACTAAATAACTTTGAAAAGCAGTGGAAGGAAGAGCGTTTCAATGAGACAGAAGGGCCTGCAAATAAGAGATGCTATCTGACCATATGAGCACCCCGAGGTTTTTGATAAGTTTCGATAAATGCTCCTTACACATGATTTCACCTTGAATAGAAGGTACCTGCGTATCTGTGACAAACTGGCATGAACAGGAGCAGTTAAGGATAAAGCATTACCGCAGCCGGAGGCGCTAAATGGATGCAGTATAGAAATAATTCATATATCTAAGAAGGGAAAGACATTTTTGTTAGGAAAGTTAATCATAAGCATTCTCGTGTCAGTTGTGTAAAGAGCTAAGAAGTCCGATAGCTTGGAAACGTGTTCTGGCTCAACAGTGCAGGCAATGGCTGGACTTAATATGGCAGAATATAAACCAAATTAAAAAAAAAAAATTGAAAGTGCAGGATTTCCTCACGTGTAAGTGAGGCTTCTCGTTGTAAAACGTGATGCAGGTACAAATTCAGCCATTGAAAATGGATAGAAAGCTCGAGAGATTAATATTGTATGTTTGTAATCCCAAACAGGGTCCTAAATGTGGGACGTGCAGCCCAAAAGATGTATTTGTTGAAGTTTACCCGTGGCTGTTCGATGAACATTGTCCAGTGCTCAAACACTGGTACCCAGAGCTCGAACTGACAGGTCAAACACTGTTCAGTAAGTCCCCCTGCCTTGAAGGATATTGTCCGAAGTGCTGACCTCTGAAATACTCTTTTTTTTTCTGCCTTGCTTCTATGTTTTGCACAGCAAACAACATGGCTCACATGGTTCTGAAAAGTTTCATCTTTTGATAAGTAATTTTCTGCCACAAAATATGTTTCCCATGTACAAATTTGTAATTTAAAAAAAAAAAGTTAATAGATGACAAAACTCAGCACAGTGATCATCTGCAAAGACACTGTATTCTGGTTCATGCCTTAGAAAGATCAGGAATGTGCTACATACCATATATTTGCATAAACTGCATTCCCTTCTATCCAACAGTGGGAAAAATACTTTATACTGGAACAAAGAAGTCAATGCAAAGAATTAGATCTGAGGTGCTGGCAAGCCAGTCCCCAAAACCCAGCTGACATAGGAGCTCGGTGCAGTAATAGTCAACTAATTCTGAGAAGTCTCTGTAGCTGAGGATGTAAATCAACTCCTCTCTTTGTCTCAACTCATGGAAATTTAAAGAATGAGCCTCAGCAAATTTCTGCGCTTTAGCTTTGCTGAGCAAAGCGTTTGTGTTCTCAGCAATGGTAAACAGCAGTTTGGGAAAAGACTTGTCAATGAATCATCGCTCAATAATAACACTAATTTGGAAGCAGAGGTAACTTGAGAGATGCTTTTGTCTGGAAGCTGGCTATGGGATGGAGTCATACGCTTCCCACACAACCTGCTAACGCGTGTTCTCTCTGAGCAAGGCTGCCTTGGAAGACCTTGCGTTCTTTCAGTCTTGGTCTTCTGACCAAGGTGCAATAGAAGTTTCTTACTATAATAGTAATATTTGTAAGAAATGCTTTGGAAGACTGAGTCTGCCAACTAATGTTGCTGGTCAGCTTCTCTCTCTCAAGTTACGGTGGTTTTCTTTTGCTAATGATATGAGTTTGGTTTCAAAAAAGAGTAAAATAAAGTATTCCATGATAGTAACTTCATAATTTATCCAGTTTTTGAGAGCGGCAGAAAGCAAAACCATGAAAAAATAATTCAAAAGAAATAAAACACAAGCCTAGGCCTAGAGCTTGTAGAGGATGTAAGCCTGTCTGCATCTTTATCCCTGAATAACTCATTTTTAATTCATAATATTTTACTGTCTGGACTCTTCAGCTGACATACACTTCATCCTTTTCACTCTGATTTTCATGCTTGCTAAGAGCCACTTAGGAATAACTCTAATCAGATGAAAAGGAGCAACACAATTCTCTAAAGCATTGAAATAGACTAAAAATAAACTGCACAGCAATATAGAATTAAACTTACATGTTAGGAAACTCAACATTTCAAACGCATCGGGGATTGCTGGTGTGTGAAATCGGACGTGCAAGTGTAGATTTTTTCATTCTCTAATTCTTTCTGCATTTTTTTCCTCAAAAAGATGTCTCTCAAACCGTATAGGATAAAAAAAATGCAAACTCTGAAGAGTGTCTCGAAAAGAATGGAGTTACCATTATAGCATCTTCCTTTTACTTCCAGTGATGCGTTCACATTTTCTGTTCAAAATCACAGTCCATCTGACGTTAAGAAGCAACTTTTGAAGCCTGAGAGCACATATAGATACCAGCAATGTCTGATGTTACAAATTACTTTAGAAGTGGGAAAAAGATAAAGGTATAAAGCGAATGATTTATAAAGTGATACAGCCTTCTGAGGAGTTTAAGCCCAATTATTGGTTTAAGACAGGACGCTTCAGCCTGTGGCAGAATTTGAGCTAACAATCTAGAAATAATACTTAATTTTTTTGATTCCTATTTGTTCTTGTGGAAACTACACATGTATTTTTTTCAACCCATAAAAGTCTGGGGTCAAGTTATTTGCGTTTTAACCAATTGGGCATATCTCACTGATTGCTAGTGGGCAAAATCCTTTGCTTTCACCTTCTGGAATTTTGGAGCATTTCAAATTTCGTAAAGAGTATATATTTTGATAGTGACATCTCTTCCCTGTACTAATAGTTCCTTTTTTTCTTGATTAGAGGTACTTCTTAATATCTTACGATGCTATGATCAAATATAGTTGATCTTTGATCTTTCTGTAAATGTCTTATCTTAAATTATACTAGCAATAGGTTTTAGCTTTTATTTTTATTTTACATCATTTTTTTTCTGAAATTCTGTTTAATCAGGATTCTCTGGTGCACTTGTGCAAATATTATTTATATCAGAATACAACTTCTGTTAAAATCATCCTGGGTATACATCAGGATTAAATAAAGTGCCCTATTTCATTTGACTCGTTTCATTTAGCATAACCTAACGCTTTTTAAAACCATTTATTTAAAATGGCTGACATAAAGCAAGGCAAGCCTTAGATCCATGCATATTCTGAACGTGTTGGGAAGTCATCATTTTCTTCTGTATTCTCCTGGACTAAATGACACATTTGGGTTTTTTCTCCTCTTATTTTTAATGGTTCAGATAAAAGGCTTGACAACAGAGGCTGAAAACTCTTTGAAACACTCCCCATTTATTTGAGATCAAATTCATATTAATTTAAGGAAGATGATAGAGCATCTACTTAGAGTAATGGTGGTGCTGGAGGTGATCAGGAAAATGATACCTAAATAGCAGCAGCTGTTAGATAATCCATATTCTGTTCTTAAATTATGTCGCTGCTTTTTGCTTCCATACCTGCCTGCAACAAAAGAGAATGGAAAGGGGCTTTTTCCAGCTTGCTAAAAGATCCGCCAGTGCCTGATGGGGAGAAAATGACTTGATAATATGCTGCTTGATGACAGTAACTGATCATAGTAGAAGCAGCATGAAAACAAGCGTGTTATTTTGATTCATTAGAAAACCCGATCAGTTATTGTGCGTTACATGCCACTTGCAGGTTTTATTCTGCAGTGTGAACCATGTTAGTGGATTACCTCCTCGCTAGATACCTCTGCTAATTCTATTATCAGATTGATATCAAAGGGTCTCGCCTTCCTTGTGAACTGTTAACCCAGACCAGTGAGATAAGTGTTTAATGAAGATCATTTTCTCTCTGACATGTCATCTTAGGCCCAGTCAGTTCAGTCTCATGTAGGAAGTCCTACACCTCAGTCAGATGTAGGAAGCCCCAAACCTGACCAGTATCTCAGGTGGCATTCAGTATCACAGAATCATGGGATGGTTTAGGTTGGAAGGGACCTTAAAGATCACCTAGTTCCAACCCCCCTGCCCTGGGCAGGGACACCTCCCACCAGCCCAGGTTGCTCCAAGCCCCGTCCAACCTGGCCTTGAACCCCTCCAGGGATGGGGCAGCCACAGCTTCTCTGGGCAGCCTGGGCCAGGGGCTCACCACCCTCACAGCCAAGAATTTCTTTCTAATATCTAATCTAAATCTGCCCTTTTTCAGTTTAAAATCGTTACCCCTTGTCCCATGGCTCCCCTCCCTGATCCAGAGTCCCTCCCCAGCTTTCCTGGAGCCCCTTGAGGGACTGGAAGGGGCTCCAAGGTCTCCCCGGAGCCTTCTCTTCTCCAGGCTGAACCCCCCCAGCTCTCTCAGCCTGTCCTCCCAGCAGAGGGGCTCCAGCCCTCCCAGCATCTCCGGGGCCTCCTCTGGCCCGGCTCCAACAGCTCCGTGTCCTTCTGCTGTTGGTGCCCCAGCGCTGGAGGCAGCACTGCAGGGGGGTCTCCCAGAGCGGAGCAGAGGGGCAGAATCCCCCCCTCGCCCTGCTGCCCACGCTGCTGGGGATGAAGCCCAGGCTGCGGGGGGTTTCTGAGCTGGGAGCGCACATCGCCAGCTCATGTTGAGCTTCTTCTCAACCAGCACCCCTGAGCCCCTGTCCTCAGGGCTGCTCTTAATCCATTCTCCACCCAGCCTGGATTTGTCCTGGGGCACAGAGCCTGCAGAGAGAAGTTTTCCTGTTAGGGACCTCACAAACTCTCCTTCCCCCCTTTCCTGTTGCTTTCTGTCTCCAGATGTCTTTTTCTTAGAGATCTGCCACTGTCCGTTTTGTGCCTGCAGGGCAGAGGCAGGAGGGACCGGTCAGCCTGGTTGCAGCAGATTTTCTGGGTTATTCCTCCAGCATCGGGCTTGGAAACTGGCTGTGCCAGGGCTGTGCTTACTCAGACTGTCAATATCCCAGAGTGCATCTATTTAGCTAAGTGAAAGAACATCCCATCCATATCGATGTCTTATTTTTCAAGTTGGGAATAGGTTATTTGTCTTCAGGTAAAACAGGCAAACCTGAGTAAATGTTTCTAATTCTGAACTCACAAAATATATTGAATTTTAAATGGTAATGGAGCTTGGCTACATTTTTTATAAAAGCACATTTGTGTTTGGAACTGCGTTTGGGAATTTGGTTCTGATTTGAAGGGAACGATGCCCAGCGACTTTCTTAACCCTCAATTCAGGCTACAATTCACAAGTATCAAAAATGGCTGCAAAAGTCAAGGTAATTTTGTGGATGTTTTACAAGCAAAAAAGGGCTTCAGGGTATTATTTTGGGGTTTTTTTGAAGCCAAAAGTTCAACTGTAATTATACAGAAATCACAGGAAGCTATAGAGTCTTTATTTCATGCCTATAGATATGTTATACACGTATCGAGCACTACTTTAATGTTATCCAGAGAGACATTTAAAATAGTTACATATTTTGGCTGCTGTCCTGGAAATAATAAAAGGAATTATATTTAACTCGCCATACAACATATTAGTATTTTAAGGAAATTAAATATAATGTATCCTTGTCTCATTTATCTAAAAATTCCTTACATTTAAAAAATTGCAGTTTGTGGAGTAAAGGTTAACAAGAAACCTCCAGAAGCTCTAACATTATCTTTTGGCTGAATAGTTAAAGTGTTGGATGGTATGAGTTAAGAAAAGTGCTCCTGCTCTGTTGGACACATTTGTGTGCCACAATACACCGCAGGAGATGGGAAACTGAAGTTAGGTAACAAGAGTAGAAGTCTTTGCAACCACATGGTAATGAAAGATTGAGAGTTTTGGTGTTCCAGTATGTGCTGGAGATGTTCATGCGTGCCATGAAAGCTAAGCATGGTCAAAAGAAAAATGGGTTGGCAAAACCAATCCAGTCAGATACCAGCAACATCAATAACGGACAGGGCTTGGGAAAGTCTTGGCAGTGGAAGGAGGAAGATGTGTTGAGAAATGATACGTGCCGTGAGTCTGTCTTTGCCAAAGTATCTGCAGGAAGGAAGGGAAAGGAAGGGGTTTCAGGCTTTTAGCACATCTGCACTTGGGAAGTTGTCAGTTGGAAAGTACCTAAGCACAAGAATAACCCAAAATGCCTGTGAGGTTTTAAATTAAATTCAAGTTAGTGCAGACATGCTTACAGATGCTTTTACCTGGCTACGTAAAAGACAGAGACATCACTTTATCAGTTGCTAAGTGAACTGAAAAGTTTATAGTAATATATCCATCTTGTACAATATTGTCTGCATAATCACATCCTTTTCAGGTGCAAATCTTGTGCAACAGTGTTTTCTTTGTCATCTAAATTATTTTTTTACCATTTTTTATGCCTCTCCCTATTTCTGCTCTGCAGTTGTACTGGCAAAAAGCTTTGTGTGGCTGCACTTTGGACGGAAAGGGAAAAAAACATTGTGCTTTTAAAAAAAAAAAAGTTTTTAAGGCTGTTCCGTAAGCAGATTCACTTGGAAAAATGATCAGGGATTAATGGAAAGGACAGGAGTCCCATCAGTTGATACTGCAGAGAACTACAGCCTGAGTCAGTTGTCTGATAACACAGCAATTATTGAAGAGCAGGAGCTCGCAAGCACCTTCTGCTTTGCAGTAATAAGCTGGTGGCAATTATAAGGCACTTAAAAACGATTAATCCTTTCCACGATGCTTTTGTGGTATGAGTGCAGTTTACCTGATGGAACGTAGACAGCAAAGCTGCAGTGGGGAAAGACGCATATCACCTAACTAGATAAATGTCTATAGTATTAACATTTCCACCTGAGTTCGTCACCTTCAGATACCCTTCTACCTTTTTAGTATGTCTGTGTGCTTCAAACATGTAGCTGACCCCATAAATGTAGGATTGCAAGCCACTCCTTTGCTATTCAAATTTAACAAATCGGAATGAGGAAGCAAGAGGAAGGAGGGGAGTCTTCATGATGTTATTAATTTGCCATTAGAATTAAACTCCATGATAAAAGGATTAAACTCCATGAAAAATTTTTGAATTGCAGCTGCTCTTCCCATTCTAAATGTTTTGTCCGTCAGAGAAGTTACAAAACTATTTTTTATGTTATATTAGCATTTGTTAGTTAACACTTGAAAAAGAAAAGAAACAGTTATATTCCTCACTGTAAATCCCTATAGATTTAACCATAGATTATCCTTTTCCTTTCATTTGTCAGGATAAAACCTATGCTTTGGTTTGGTCTAACATAAGACTTTGAAGACTTTGAGGCCTTAGTAGGCCACTGGTTGAGAGGAAACACATGTATATATATTTATATATATATAAAAGATATATATAAAATATATATATAGGAATATATATAGATAGATTTATACATACAGGTGTATATATATGTACACACAGAAATGTCCAAGGCACTTTCATAACAAATCTATCTTGCTAAGATTTTGTCATCCAAAGACAAGATGCATTTACATGCAGAGAACAAAAGACTACGAGAAGAAGCAATGCCAGGATTTATTTATTTTTAAGAACCAGATGATGTTTAAAATGTAGCAGAAAGAATGGTGATAGTTGCTAAGTGCTTGCCCCAGAAAACAGAAGGGCAAATTGCAGAGAAGTGCGCTGATTAGTGCTGCAGGAAGAAAAGCTTAGATAAAGTCAGAGGAGAGAAGTACAAGGCAAAATTGGAATAGAAAGGTAATCCTTCAGTTTTTTCTGTTTATTGGTAAGTACTGTTATGATCCTAGACGTAGGCTGTTAGCTGCTGATAAAGTATTGCTCAAGGACAGAAGGAAAAGCTGGCTAAAAAGTGAAGCAGTGAGTCTCGAGATAGGAACTCCTTTGGCTGGAAAAGGGGCTTGCAGAGTTGCTGTACTTCTTTGGTGATAACATCTCGATATCTAGTCTAATTTTAAACACTTAAAACTCTCTGTCTTCAAACATTTCTGTTCAACAGTATAGGGCTATGAAGTAAAGATTACTATTTTTTTAAAATGAGCAAGGCCTTTATAGCTCTGGGACGGTTGTGGGGCTTCCTCCCTCTGTTCCTGCCATCACCACACAGCTCAGCTGTCTTCAGTTTCTTCTCAGCTTTGCACTTTGCTCTTTCCTTGTGAAAACAGCAGAGAACTGAGACCCCTTCTTCGCTCCCATACTCTTAACTAGCTCACGAGTGGCACTTAACCTCTGACACGACAGAGGTTTATAATTACCTCTATTATTACTAAGCTTTATAATTACCCGTTTTGAACTAGTTACCAAACATCCCAACATCATTATTACAGGTAAAAGGACACAAAATCACGTATTCTTTCTAAATTTTTTTCTGTGTGTTTTTTTTTTTTTTTGGCATACTCAAATAAGAAAATAAAATGAAAAATCCTCTAGAAATGTAGCAGTACCCACAGCTAAGTTACTGGGAGGAGTTTGTATTTGAAGTGTGCACTGCAAGGCAATTTCAAGGAAATTGAAATTCCTTATTACTAATTGCTTAGGAAAACAGGTGAATCCAGTGAGCTTTTGTTTGGTCTTCTTTCATTCTTGCTTCATTTTCAGAAACAAGTTTTAAGGGTGTAGTTGGTTTTCCCATGAAAATTTAAAATCTTTATATTATTCTTATTTATTTGGTTTAATTCTTTCATCATAAATAAATGCAGTTTTCATGGTGTGTGCTGCTGACGTGGTGAGGTGTTAACCTGTTCTCTGGGCAGCAGATGAACTGATGAGGAAGAGGAAGATTTTGAGTTTCTTGTAAATGTCTTGTTTAATGGGGACAATGGTAGAGTCCATAGAAAACCAGGAAGGTGGAAATGATTCTCGGAAGGATCATGCATTCTTGCTCTGCAATTAAAAGTAGGTAATCCCCAGTTTTTGTCTTTTCTAATTTATGCCTATGAGGTAGTCTAACAGGGTGGGAAAATGCTATTCCTGCTGAGCAGCCTAGCGCTCATTTTCTCTCTGCATCATCTCTCCTCTCCCGAGGATGCCTTCTCTGCTGCGGTATAGAAGATGCTATTCTTAGGAATGGATGTCCTCAGGTCCCCACTCCCCCAAAACATATTGCTATATTGCTAAAAAGTACAGACGCTTAGTAGTACACGTAGACACAGTCCCAGACCTTGACACAAGGGCTTAATGACTCTAAGTAGCTCGAGGTGGGAAGTGTTTATAAGACTGATAAGGAGGGAAAAACATACACCTGGGAAGCAAAAATAGCTGACATGGTTTCAAGTGCTGTTAGTTCTATGTATTTCGGTGCACCACTACCTCCAGCTGCCCTTCTGTTTTGTGTGTGTCTTCAACTGCACGTTTAGTAGTGGCACTAACCCGTGAAATAGATATATATTGGTTTTATGTTAGGTTGTGTGTAAAACTGTGTAAATTGTTCCTAAAATAATGACTGCGGCACCTAAAGTTAAAGTAATCTTGAAACTGAGTTTGTGCTTAGTCATGCTTCTATTTGTATGGGAAGAGAACTATCTAATGTTAGTGAATTTCTCTTCCTCATTAAATAGGAGTTGAGTTTATTAGCATATAGCTAATATTATATGCACCATAGTTGCTGGCTTTTGCGATTCAGTGAGATTTCACCATGTAGATCCGAGTTGGAAGATTGAAATGTATTATAAATACTCTTATTCAAAAGTAAGTGTTTTGAGTTTCTTGAAGGTCTAAACTTACTTTGTAGGATGTTGCAACGTGTACGTCACATTTGAAAGTTAATTGGAAGTGCTTAAGTTAATGGGTTTTAAAGCGTCAGCCAAACATTTAAGAAAGTTCTTGCAAAGCTGTTTTGATCAATTAGGTAAGGAATTTATCATATATGTGGTTTTTTTAAACCACACCGAACTTGACTGCTTTCTGTAAAATGGAGGCCTTGCATAGGTACGGCTCATGCATATTTCTAACATGTCACAAACTGCTGCTTTGCAGTACAAGTTAATTTAGTTTCTGGTCCTAGATGACTGGGAAATGGGCGTTGGCAATAATCTTGAAGACTTGCATAGCTACATTCTTAAATCATAACCGTACACAGGTACCTGTTTTATCACATCTGAGTAGCTACTTTTTGTGTGTTGCTTGAAAATCAATAGACTTATCAAAAATAATGTAAAAAATATTTAAAAATCAATTATTAAATAGTTTATTAAATAGTATCTCCAGTGTGAGAATCTTCGTGCTGGTTTGGTCTGATTTATTACTGAATCTTTTAAAAGTAAAGAATCAGTAAATGGTTGATATCCTTCTTTTAGATTCATCAGAATAACAAATAAGGCAGCTTGTGAAAGTTACGATCAGATCCACTTAGAATCAAAAGATATGAGGAATTTTCCTTTAAAAACTGTATCTAACTGCTTAGGTCGTACTGTATGAAAACAATATTGAAGAAACAGTTAGAATGTCATTAAGCACAATACTTTGGGATTCTCCCAATGTTTTTCTGTATATTTGTAAACATGGGTACATTTCAAGTGGTCACATTGTTTGTGAGAGACGAACTTGAAAAAGCATCCAAATTGTAAAGGTACATGTAGACGTATTTTCTTATATTTTTACTCTGATTCATGGTACCTTTTTATTCTAAAAAGTGATGGTTTTTTTCTGGCTTTTCTAGTTGTTTTGTTGAATCTTTGTGAGCACACAAAAGCTGAATAGGGGAAGGTATAGTTTCTCTTCATCTGCTGCCACTTTTTAGCCATTGTCTTTTTATATAGGAAATATTCGCATTTCCAGAATGTGTGATGTCTGGACTTTTATTTTTAAAAAAATATGATATCTTAATTGCCTTTTGGCTCAAAACTGTTGTTTCAGAAGGAAAAAATGTTCCAATCACACTTGAGATTGTAGGCCTTTGCACTTTTTTTAGTGGTAATCTACCTATAGGTTATACTGGTGTGAGAAAGCACAGTTGTTTTTCCTGAGGAAGCATCACACCATATTTTCTCGTTTCTGAGTGGACTTGGTAAATAAACTGTAAAGCTGAAGGGTGATAAAAGGGTTGACGGATCCCTTGGCATGGCGTGAGGGCCTGTGCTCTGAGGGCCTGTGATGGCGTCCTGAGGAGCAGGGGAAGGCACATGAGGGAGGAGGCTGCTGCCTCCGGCCTCCCTCTTCCCAGGCAGGCTGTCCGGAAGGACGGTTGGACAAAAATGGCTTGAGGAACACATGTGCTGAGGATTGCTTTTTTGCCCAGGGAAGAGGGGAGTGAGGGCAATGGGGGAAGTGGAGGCGCGGCCGGAGCGGTGGCGCAGCGTTGGCGGAAGGTGTGAGGGGCTGGTGGTCGTGGGCCTCGACTGGCGGTGAGGTGCCTCTCCAAAGCTGACAGAAAGGAAGCTTTTGAAGACTATTTGGGGAGGAATCAGGGAAGTAAGGGAAGAAATGTGCCCTCATCTTTGTTTTGGCAGCGTCTGAGGCTGTTTGTATGGAACTAAAAGTGTGAGTGAAGCTTGGACGGGGAGGTGAGGAGGAAGGGACTTCCTGATTCAGTGGTCACCTCGGCTCGCGTTACTATGGAATCCACTGCCATTGTTGTCCAATGCAAGCAATAAATGCCTGGGACTAGCACTGTTTCAAGGCTAAGGCAGGCTGAGTACTCTCCTCCCCTGCCAGTGGCTCTGTGTCCAGGTCTCCTGCTTTCTGTGCCGCCATCATGTGGCTTTGGAGCGGGCAACGGAGGAAACTTGCATTCACTGAAATTCCAGTCAGTTCTGCGTATTCGAGGTAAGAATATACAGGGGGAACGGGGGAGCCGCACATAAAAAGCTGATTTTTGGTAATCGGAGTCTTTCCTGATGCATTCGTTACGCAGTTCTGGGAGACTGCTGTGAGGGACTCTGCCAGAAGTCCTCGTTAGGTTGACACGTTTACTCCAGCCTTGCACAATACACAAGATTTATTAAAAGTGATGCAAGATTAACCACCAGCTCAGCAAACTGTGTTTTTCATACAGTCAGAGAAACTAGGCTGACAAGTAATTTTTATGGAAGGGCGCGTACAGAATTATGGTTTTTTACCTTTTTGTGCTACCGCTACTTGCTTTGAGTTAATTTGGTGAAATGTATTTCCCTTACATAAGGCAGAGTGTTTGAACTCTAGTTTAAAACTCACTAATGAGTTAGTGTCTCAGACTCCTACGTGCAGTAGGCTCCTACCATCCATTCTTTGGCCAAGATGATGGTAGAATAGAAAGAAAATAGTTGCAAGCAGTATCACAGGAGGCAGTATCTTGTACGCAGGGAAAAGGATCTGGGCTTTCTAATAAGATTCACCCCTGACAAGGATTTTCCCTTAATCCTCATGTTTCAGATAGCTCAAACAGATTACTAGGATACTGAAATGGGTAGGCTTAAAATACCATTTATTTCTGATTGCTGGAATCTTGTTCTGGGAATTGTTGGGGAGGACAGCGGTTCTTTGTTTTTTTAAACAAAAAACTTCCAGATTAACCCTGGAAAAACCTTTTACGGTGCAGGCTCTGGATGATGCAACTTGTCACTAAACGTCAGATAAATGGTTTGACTTGCAGCTTTCAAAACACATAATATGTGACCTAGTGCTCATTAACAGACCTCCTTCATGGCGTTTTCAACATCTCAGAAACAAGAACGTATTTTGAATTGTTATTATATGCATTTGATGAGCACGTAAGTCAAGGCTTCTTGAAGTTCAAATCTTGTATGACACAAATCAGCTAACTTCATTAGTATATGAAAATTTCAAGCATCTGTTTAGGAACTTGTTTCTCAATAAATGTGACTGGTTTGGTATCTTCATCTGGAATATCAATATTCAAAAGCCTTCCTACATTCTTAACTTGCTGATTGCATCTTTTCCTTACAGAAAATCAATTACTCTTACCTAGAGCTGCAGAATTTTAAAAAGATACAATCAAAGCTTGAATTTCATTCTACAGTTTAACTTCTGGATGCTGGGTGTGTACATCTCTTTTGTGCCCCTTGTTTCAATTCCCTTTGGGCTTTAGATAAGGTCACCAGTGTGCTGCCTTATTCCAAAAAGGTAAGCACAAGGAGGTGCTTTTTTCTCTGAGACCTCTCCTATCGACCCTTACAACTGTCCTCCACAGAGTACTGCAGCTGTTGTTTGTGTTCGGTTTGCTCTATTGATTGGCTTACGAAGCAGTAAAACCACAGCATTGTGAATTTCTATGAATGGAGAGACAGTAGCAAAATGAATGAATGCAAAGTGTTTGGTACTTTCTTTTTTTTCCTGGTGGTTTATAATGTATCTAGGCGGAGGAAGGTAAATCCCTGTGTAGATAGTCGTATTTTGTGTGAGGGGTTTATCTTAATCCACTACCTGGTAATGAAAAAGGATGGTAACAACACTGTTCCTTTAACCTATCTGGTATTATCCTTTTGTCTGTACGTGTTCTGGTGGATCTATCTAACTTTAATGCAGAGCTTTTAATGGTAATTATTAATTATAAATTGGCATAGCTTGCAGTTTTCCACCTAATATCATGCAAAAGCCTTTTTTTATATTTCCTAATAGGCAATTTAATCAAGAGTGCGAGGGCTTTTAAAGAGTTTGTCTTTGCTATCAAACTATATATAGAACATGAGCTTACTCAAGTTTTCTAATGAGACATCCCCAGTGAGGTTAGGTTTTCCTGTCATCAATTGCATGTGACTCGGTTCTACATTTATTGCTTACTGAGTCTGTGATTAGCATCATACTAGCCCAGCCTGTATTCTGAGTGCTACTGAAGGGAATGGCAACCATTGCTCATCTCTCCTCCCGTTACCTGCCATCCAAAGGTTACTTTTTTCCAACAAAAGGCAAAATTCATCTGAAAAAGAATATTGTAAGAATTAGCCTGTTAATCAAAAGCCAAATCTGTTATCCAAAATCAGTAGAAACGCAATGGCAAAAAATAGGAATATTTTTAAAATAGGAAACATCTAGGAATATTATTCAGATTAAGCTATTCTGTTTTTCTGAACTTCTTATTTTATTTATCAGCGTGCTGTATAATTTTGTATGTTACACTTTATGATACTATTCTGAGCATTAGCCATGCAGCAGGACATACTCCCAATCTTCTAAAGGAGGGAAGTAAAGATTAGCAAGGGAAGTGTCAAACTGCTGAAATATTACAGTCTCCAGTACCATGCCACAAAATATGCCCTTATCAGACAATAAGTGACTGGGATGCTAATATGTTGCTTTCAGCGTAGTATGTGAGACTAAGTGGTGTTCTGGGAGAGCAAAACATTTTATAATATTTATTACGTGGTGTGAGGGCTTGTTGGAAGGTCGTGCCTTTAGGATCTTTGTAAAGTACAGTTTGTGTTCAGCTGTGTTGCAAGTTTCAGTGCAGGCAAGACGTCATATAATTGGTCTTTTATAATAACATGTGCTGTGTAAGAGATATTTTCACAACACAAAATAGCTTAGATAAACTGCTGTATTTTATTTTTTTTTTAACTGATACGGAAGTTATCTCGACATTTCTTCTTAAGGAAAAAAAGAGAAGCTGGGTAGCAAGAGAAAACGGGATATTTTCTGTCTAGAAAATGCTGGAAAACCATAAATGCCTCAGTGTTTAGCTGTTTGTAGGCGCATATGGAGTCAATTATTCTAAAAATGTTCTGTAAGACAGAAGCCACCTTCTGGATGGAGTAGTTGAAGCACAGAGGAAGTGACAAATTTGTCGAGGGATATTAGATGCCCTTGAATAAAATTACTCTGGTAAAGAACTCATCTTTCCTGTTTCTCATATACATACAACACAAAAAAAATAGAGTAACAAAATGAACATGCACATCATAGTTAATGTGTAATATGTTATCTTAACAGTTGAAGTGAGATGCATTGTGCTTGTGTTCAGTAGACGGTCACTAGATGGCATTCTTTGGGTACAGAATTTAAGGGGAAAATAATCTGTAATGTTTAATTTGTATTCAGCCGCATTTCTATCCACTGTTATTTCTGCCTGAATATAAAAACTTACAAAAGGACGTGTTAGGGCAGTAGGAGAGAGGGGAGAAGGAAGCATTTTACTGTATTTTATTTCAGAGGCTGCACTTTCTAAGCAGTGTAGTTTATCTTGAACTCTAATAATATTGTGTAAGCATTTTTGAATACTTTTGTAGTTAGTGTGTATGGAAATATGTTTTTGGTTTATAGATTAATGCAGATCTATGGATCTGTTATGTGCTTTGCTCACACTCCTTAGAGACGATAATCAATTCCTATGAAATGTTCTAGATAAGATCATGTCTTCAAAGCATTTAAAATTGAAAGCAGCTAATCAACAACGCAAGCTGTCTTTGTGGAGCAGGGCTGCAGGAAAGCTCTGGTAATCAGAGCATGAGTGCAAATACTTACTCATTTTGTCTTTTTTAGGGTTGGGACAAGGTGTGTGTGTAATACTGTGATAAGCTGCCTCTCAGAAGTCGATCAGAAATCCTCTTTAGACATGAGGACCATTTCTTGATAAAACCTGTGGCAAAGCTATCACAAGTACTGCAGAACGCATGGAATAATTAAAAGTATATTGCTCTAGTAAAAGCTGTAAGTACTAACTGGCTACATGGCAGTTGCCTTACCTCAGTCAGAGCTATATTTTAGGATGAATAAAAGCATCATCGTTGATTTCTTAGCTGTGTTTCAGATCTGACTCATCTATTTTGTTCTAATTCAAAATGAGAGCTGAAGTATCTCAAGTGGTTATAAACACTCTGCTGCGAGTGCCGTTGAGTAACAGCTGTTTATTGCAGACAGGGCTCTCTGCACTTGTTTGCCGGTTGGTTTTATTGCCTCTGCAGCCCAGAGGAAAGGGTTCGCTCAGGTAGAATGCTCTGGTTTTCATGCTTTCTGCGCTACCTGAATTTTTCAGTATAACTGGTGAGATTTTGGGTATCCAGCTCGTTTCAGATATAAGATTATTAATTGGCTGGCTTTCTCTGTGCCAGTCTCTAACATGCCCGCATCACAACCTAGGAACCTTATAGTTTTGAGCCTGTCACTAGCGAGAATTTCCAGTTTAATACCAAACCAATTTCAGCAGCAAAGAAAAATTATATTTAACACTCTAAACCTTACAAATTTAGACACCTTTTTGTGTCTTTACATAGAAATAAGAAGTAAAAGCTATTATGAAAAATCTCATTGTTTGAAGGTAATGTTAATGTCTTTCCTAATAACACATAAAGGTGAGGGTAACTCAGTAGGTGGCAGTCCTCTGAAGCCAAAGAAGAAACAGTGCGAGCATAAGGGACTGGGATTTGAATGGAGTAAACTGTTTATTAAATATATCCGTGTCATCTAAAGTCAGTATAGCTTACTTCCTTTATTTAGAATCCTCCTAGCTATTGACGGTTTCTTTTTTCTATCTTGAGCTGTTCTGTAAAATCCTTACAATAACTCTCTAAAGGTATTTGAGGAGCTATGCTGTACAAAATGGAAAAAAAGAATTAGGTGAGTTTCCATATTTTTCTTGCTGATTGCTCAATATCTGAGCTTAATTCCTGAGTATTATTTTATATCCTTCTCTAAAGACAAATTCTTGTAGGAGTTCTAATGCATCAGTGCTCGGCATTCTTCTGCCCAAGCGGTTTATTTCCTGTAGCTCTTCCCATATCTGTGGTTTATCACTTCATCTGGCCCAAGGCACTTATGCCTTACTGGTTTCCAGTAGCAGCTGCCTTTCCTGGGTCCTATGTCTCTTGCTCTCGCTTACTCTCCTCTCCCATCTACTCTGTTCAGATCTTTACGCTCTTCTCGCAGACTAATTCTCAAAACAACTTGTCTGTGTAGCTATAGCTTATATTTTGTTTTCTTTTCTTGTTCCACACACAAAAAGGAAGCTCTGTCGTTCAGACACTACCCAGTGTTTTCACCTAAATTTTTACAGGATAATCCTTAGAACAGAAATCAGTGTTCTTCTCTCCCAAGTAAATGGTCTGTGCTGCTGAACGCCATCTCCTCTTGCACGCTTCCCGGTGGCTAAATTCTTTGTATATGGTCTCAGCTCAGTAGCAGAAATGAATGCTTCTACCTGTTTTGCTTTCAGCCTGTGGCAAAGGTGGTCTGTCGTGGGTTTGTATCGATGATGCCATAGTATCTATCAAACAAATTGTTTCCTTCAGGCTAGTTCTCGTCATCAACAGTGTGAGGGACCTCTCTGATTCAGTCCTCTTGGTTGCTAAGGGAGAGAATAGATACTTCTTTAAAATCTTACCTACATGATAGATTTGTGTCCCCAGCTGTATGCAAACTGTTTGAAAACTAATAACACAAAAATGCACTCATTTAAAAAAAAAAAAATAAGCCTAAGCTTTATTGGTATAAATCAGCGTGTGTTCTAAACATGTTAAATATAATTCATATTGCCTTCATCCCACTGTGCACTTGCTTCACTCCCAGTCCCTTTCAAGTAGGCTACAATCACTCCTCCTCTGCATGAAAGGAGTGCGCTTATAAAATAGATATCTTAAAATAAAGCCAAAGGAGTTGCTTATTTTCATGTAACGCAGAAGATGTGGGTGTCAGAGGCAAAAAGCTCTGATTACTTGGTTAAGCTGCTTAAACAGTGTTGGTGGAGACATGGGAAGATCAGATATGAGCAGGTCGAAGGGAGGTTTTGATAACGTTTGGGGAAGTTTGGCAGGGAACCTGTCCTGTCCTTCTCCTACGTGTTTGGCCAGATGTAGTGTGTGGGAAAAAATGTGGCAAAAATACAAATATTGCCTGGAGGTCACTGAAAAAGATACCAAAGGATCGCTGGATGATGTCTGGGGGAGATGTAGAAGAGAAACTTTGTGGATGGTATAAAAGTGAAAATTCACGTAAACTTTGGGTTCTTGATCTATTGGCTGCCTACATGTTGCTGCCATTTTCAATAGTTTGTATGTGGGGGGGATTCTTTGTTCTTACCTGGGTATAGATGGTACATGGGTGATAAATCATGGAAGAGAAAGCTGTTGTCCTGTGAAGCACTCAGTAAGAGTAAATGAACAAAAGTAGGATCCTTCCTAATCCTGTATAGATTGCTATACTGTTTATTTGTGGGCTTTTTAAAATATGGACAAAATGGCATAATCGAACTATAAACCAGAAATGTTTCCTTGCCAAGATTTGGATAGATTTGGAGTGACTGTTGCCTGATTATCAGGCTGCAGCTCTTGTATGGCTGGTTCTGCATCAGTGGGGTCTGAATTCCTACAGCCGTCATCTTCTGGAAAGAATAATCATTTTTCTTTTCATTAATTTAAGTTCTGATTTTTCTAACTTTGTGATTAGAATCTACAGTTCCCTATTTTCTTCAGATAAAAGCAGGCACCTAGGAAAGGAATACACAGTTTCTCATTTGAAAAATACTGCAACTGTTGTGATATTACAACTTAAAAATGATCAAGGGAAGGGAAAATGTACATATTAGGGGGATATTTAGTTAAGTTCCTTAAACTTGTGCTAGATATCTGTGTATATTCATTTTACCTGAGAAAGTTCCCTTAAAAAAAAAAAAAAGTCATGTCATACAAAACACCTTCTTCAAGGTGTGTCTCTTCTGCCTTTTACTCCATCATAGAGGATCAGAGGTTGGTTGTGTGTGGCAAAGATACTGTCTGTACTGTACTTGACTAACATAAACAGTTACATGTTACTTTTTATAGTTTTGTCCACTAGTAATAAATATGTTTTTTAAACATAATAACTTTTCATGACTTCGTGCAATTTACTGGAGATATAGTTAGTGAATTAGAAATAATTAAATGAAAAGAGAGTGGCTGATGGTTCTTTAATCTTTTTACATGCAACATAAATGCCAGAATAAAATATGCAATACTAATAGCTACTTAATGATCATGCAAGATATTATGGAGTGGGAAAATAACTCTGCAAATGAATAACTGGTACAGAAAACTTTAAAAAGACATATAAGAAAGCGACATAAGTTTTTACTGTGTGAAACTATAAAATAGATTGGAGTGTGATATAATCTTATCACTGCTGTGCTCAACCGAGCAGAAATAACACAAAGTTGCCTACTATTATCTCGATGAATGTCTTTGAAATCTTTCGTGATCAAAGGCATAATTTTGGGCTTCCCAGTGTCCATAGCCTTGCTTTTGGTAAGTGAAGAAAGCGGATTCTGGGGTTCTTTGTCCCTAGCCGCAGCTACAAACTGCATAGCTGAATAAATGTTTAGACAAATTCTGTTTCCAAATAGTTGCATGCATATGACAATAAATGAAGATTTGAGCATGTTTTCAGACCATGCAAGAAAGCTATGCCTATTATCTTAATAATAGTCACACCTCAAAGGTATGAAGAGTATAAACAGGAACTTTCTACTCTTTTACACAAGGGTAGATCCTCACAGGGAAATTAAGGCAATTTTTTCCATCTGTGACGTTGAAGTTTAGGTATTAGCAATGTAAGGAGGAATTTGCATTGCTTCCTGGATTCCTGCTCAGGAATTATTCTCGTTTCTGAGTTGATTTAGTGTTACATATCTACAGCAAAACAACAAAATAAGCCCCAAACCCTGAATACTACTATACACAGTAAAATGAAAAAAAACTTACCTAGCTGTCCTTGTTCCTCCTATATGATACCTGCAGCACTAAGATGTATATGAAGCCTTTTTGGGAGGGAGAGGAAATACTGTCTTGATAGTTCTCAGTAGCCTCAACAAGCCTTGAAAACAACAGGAGACTATTGGTCTGGGAAAATCCTGAATCCCGGCCTTCCTAATTGTCAGTTGAAAAAGCAGACCAGATGTCAAGAAAATCCTTTTCTCACACCATATAAACTATGCTTCAGTTCTTTTGTCCACCAGAAATTCAGATTTAATAGTACAAATTCATTAATTTTTGCAAGTAATTAGAATCTGTCCTGATATCAACACTGCTAATGTGCAAATTGACTGAGAAAATCTCCCCCTTTATTTTTCTTTAAATTATTTATCTTTTTAACATAAATTCCTATTCAACTGGTAAATGAAGTACAATGCAGTTTTGCTGTGATACCAGAACTGCCCACAGTACTCGAGATGTGGGCATGTTTAATGTGGAGATGAAATTACAGCCTTTGTCTTGTGTTCTGTAGAGTGTAGTTGAGCTAACCAGTTTGTGGAGATGTTCTGATAAAGCTTAAAGTCACATGAGCTATGGCTGAGGCCTCTGAAATGGCATGTGCTTGGTTTACTGATGTATTTTCATTTTTTTGGAGCTCTTCAGGGTTTGAGAGGGTTTATTTGTTTTGAATTGGTTGTTTGCTATCCTTTTGCACAAAGACAGTGCTAATATTTTTGTCCTAATGTCATTCTTGGGTTTGTTCCTATGAAGATGTCCAAAAAACTCACTTCAGCAACATTGTGTCAATATTTGAAGCATTTCTTCATAAAGCAAGAGAGCCTTGAGTGGAAATGCTTTTCTTAAAATAATTTCCGTGTTGTCTGTTGCGATGTTATTATCATTGTTACGTTCTGTGCCTTGGAGTAAATCCCTGCCTGTGCCCGAGCGCTATGTAGACCCCAAGGTGGCAATCCATGTCATGCCAACAGACTTTGTTCAGAGCTGAAAAGCGAGGGCATGTCTTGCACTTGGTGTAGCGTTAGGCTCATCCTGAGCAGTATGGCCACGGTGTGCAGGAGTTATTGTCACTTGTCAAAGGTAGGTATTGGATACTGCTCCTGCAATAAAGTCGTAGAGAGGAAGTTGTGTAGCTGCACCTCAGTAATGCTAGTTATAAGTACGTGAGCTTTGCAGTATGTTGAGACTTATAAGGAAAAAGTTATCTGTATTAATACGATCTGCATTGAATACCTCCGTATAGTCTATTTTGTGTCTATATTACAATATTCTGCATCTGTGAAGTCAGTTCCTTAAACTGTCAGTTGTGTAAATAAAACAGGAAAGACTTTGTCCTACTATGTCACCTCCAGATTCCAGGATATTCCAAATATCCATAGTAAATGCACATTTAAATTGTACCTGATTTATAAAGTCTGGAGGCTCTTTCTCCTCTCTGTAATTTGTATTTTCCACAAAGCTGATGAGACCTTTTCTTTCCTCCTGCTAATTTCTACTCTTCTGACTCTTTGGGTAAAGAAGTCCATTTCATGAGATCTCTAATTACATATTCAGGAAACTACTCATTACATTTTTGGCTAAGTAATGACCATTCTGCTTCACTTCATCTCAGGGCAAAATGTATGATGGCTTCTATTACTTCAGGAATAAAACAGATGGCCTTCAACACAACATCTTGGGGGGAAAAATCAGATCTCTGAAGCTTATTTAGTAAACTAAACACCACTAACATGAAATGATAGATTACTGGCCTTACTAAGAATCTCTCTGGATTGCAGGCAGGTCATTTAGTTGCTACTTATTCTCAGTGTTTTGTATCTACAGACAGGATTAGAAATAGCTAGGTGTAACTAGTGTTTCAGTTTTATGACATTTTGTTGATAAAAAGCTTTGAAAAATAAGTGTTATTACTACTTTAGTTCTGTGAGGAGTACCCTGCTGATCAGTCCTGAAAACACCTCAGTGGAGCTGGGCTGGTGCTGTCAACATCTCTCAATTGATTTTTGTGATTGCAAGTCAAGATGAATAAGGAATTCAGGTTTAAAAAAAAAAACAAACCTAAAAATCACTATGAATCTGTGATAGCTTCCGCAAGAATCCTAGAGAGGTCTGAGCATTTGTGGAAATACCTGGGGTCTTATTAATAATCTGAGTTATTAATGAGATCATTTTTTGGTAACAAAATGCACTTAAAGCTGACAGAACTACATTAAACTATAAATACGATACTGTGAATAGCAAGTCTGCCTTTAGCCACCTTATTCCCATTACCCATTTCTAGATGAGGCTTTTTCTTTCAAACAATATTATCTTAAAATTTTGACATCATAATGTTATTGAGGTGACAAGTTGTCAACTTCAGGTTATGTGATGGGGAAGAAGATTATTTAAGAGCAGTTATATGTCCTTTCTTTCCTAAAATGATTGTGATGTTACAAGTATGCCAATAACTCGTAATGCCCTAGCAGTCCCGTAAAGAGTAATTAGACAGTGATGTATTAAAGCATAATTGTTTAACTAGTTAGCTAATTTTGAGTGTCAAAAGAACTCTTCAAGCTGTGCAAATCATTATCGTTGTTAGGTGATTATTTCTCATACTGTCTGTGTGCAGGATTATGGTAAATAGAATGAAACGGGATTTTTTTAGGATATATTTGGAGGATTAGATTTGCATGTTCTCTTTGAGGATTAATTTTGAGTACGCTGAGATGGAATTTATATGTGAGAAAGAGATAAGGAGAGAGGGAGAACGGTGAGAAGGAGGGAGTGTGATTACCAGGTACAGAGAGATGGCTTATCCAGGTTGGTTTGATATACTCAATTACCTTTTTAGAAAGGAATAAACCTACTATGTACATAACTCAATTAAGTGCATCCCATGTTACAAAACAAAAATTAACTAATTCAAAATCGCTTCCACTTCTTCATATTTTTTTCCCTAGTCAAATTTTAGATGTCACAAACTCATAGAATCATAGAACAGTTTGGGTTAGAAAGGACCTTTGAAGCCCATCTAGTCCAATCCCCTGTAATGCGCAGGGACGTCTTCAACTAGACCAGGTCTACAATATAAAAGTTTCTATTAGGTCAAGGCTACATTTTCAGTAAGGTCTGCAAGTTTTAAACTGCTTTTGGGAGGTTCACTAGGTCAAGGCTTTTACATTATTTTTCTTTAAGATGGGGGAAGAAAAATGCATTCTGATTCCATAGAAGCCCATCAGTCCTGATAGGTTGACAGGCTGCAGAATTACCTCTCCATGGTCTTCCTTCTTGTTTTGTTGGGGAGAAGCTCTTCTAGTCTCAAATGCTTTGCAGAACAGAGTAGTAAATTTGCCACCTCCAGTTGCCAGCTCAGCACACTGGTTTGTCCCTTTGGTTTTGGGCCCCAGTAAAGGAGAGCTGGGGGGCTGGAAATTCTTTCCCTCTGATCCAGGGCCAATTCTAGCTACATCTTTTCCCTTTCCGGGGTGAAGCTGACTAGCGCTTCTTTTTCACTGGGACTCAGGACCAGACCACCAAACTATAACACTTTTGAGCAGATAGTATTCTGAAGCCTACAGTTGGCCAGACTCTTTTTTTTTTTTTCTTTTTCTTTATATCTGCAATGGTAAGAGTGTATGTCTAAAAGCGGAAGCTTCAGTGAAATTGTTAGTCCTCCTCTGGATACTGATTCAGTTCAGCAGGGATTATTGGTACCATTATAAAACAAGGATTGTGCTTTGAGGTGCGCTGTTGCTGGACAAAGTTAATGGTGCTCTCTACTTAAGTGTGATTGATACATAAAAGAGTCGTTAGTACCTGCTGACTATGTGTAATGCATCTGAATTCCTGCTCTCTGCTGTCTCTACCCCTTCTTGTCAGTCAGCCTCCTGGATTTTTGCTTTTCACATGAGTAATATACCCGGAGTATTTGATTTCTTCAGTTAGAACATTTTACAAATCTCATAACTAAAAATCTCCTAAGTACCAAGATGCAACATAATTAGTTTTTTCTTATTAGTTTATAGACATTAAGCATGATACCTAATGGAGTTTCAGGAATATATCAGTCTTAAGAGAATTCATTTCCATATCACTACTTGCTTCCAAGAATTAGTCATTTAGACTTACAGAAAACATCTGGAAATGATAACATTTTTTCTTTGCCATTCCTGCTTTTTTAGCCTTTGGATATCTTAAAAGTTATGTTTTGACATTTCTGTAACAGTTAGCAAATATACATTTTTATCTTATAAACGTAAAGATCAAATGCTTTTCAGGTGAACTACTTTAGAACAGGTTTATTGCCTTCCCTTTGTCTTTTGCTGGAGTCTTCGGCATGCTCTTTACGCTCCCTGTGCATCAGTTACCTAAATTGCAACGGTATGCTGAGGAGAAACACCCCAAAGGTTTAGATAGTTGTTCTGACTTTATGAATGTCAACCTACAATAATAAGTGTGTCTTCTACTGTTCATAGTGATCATTTCAGTGATGATTTTCACTTAAATTTAGCCAATTTCACACGAATGGCATTATTTGTGTATCAGCATATGCTCTTTGCTTTAATCTTCACTGAAGTGAGACTGGATTTTGATCAATAACTGGACAAGTTGCTATTCAATTTAATCAGCGTACAATTTAAACCCATGTAACTTTCTAGTCATCTGTTCATGGCAGTGTATTTCCGAAGGGTTTCAAAGTGTGCTATAAATAAAACTTTTTAAGTTTCTGTCATAGCAGAGGTCTAAAATCTTAACTTGAACAAGCATTTTACTGTCACTTTTAAAATAAATTCTTAGTCTAGATTGGACTAAATATTAGAAAATGAAACTTGGAAGTGTTTAGCTTGAGGTGTAGATAAAAGATTGTCAGATTTGAGAGAGACCTACTTTCTGCTGCCTTTTTGAAGCCTTCAGCAGATGAAGAAAAGGCATTTAAGTGCAACTGTTAGAACTAGCAAACTGAAAGCTAACCTAAAGGATAATATATATTCAAGCTGATTTGTTCATGTATGTGTATGCCCCACCTCTTTTTTTCCCTTTTTGTATTTTTACCCAAAATTTGAAGTTGGACAATAAAAAGTTGCTTTCTTTCTGTAATAGTCTGTTAGGCTAATATAGCAAGTACCTAAGTGAATCCTGTTCTGTTCTCCTTGGACTAGAAATGCCGTATACAGATATTTTCATGATGTAATTTTAAGTGGGTTTGCACATAAAGGAACCTCAAGGTTGGCATTTCAGTTTGGAAAACAAAGGTCAACTTCTCTGCAGAAAACTTTTTATTATAAATGTAATACAATATATGGGATTAATAGTGAAATTTTCATAAGATTCACTTTTCAGAGTAAATTCTTTGTTTCCATTTTTGCAGGACAAATATGGACCTGGTACTTTTGGACATTTTATAAGATACAGCTTTCCGTACTTTGCTGGGATTCCCCTAGCTGCTTCTCCCTGGTTGGGTAGATACCACTTGGTTAGGTTTTCCATGTTTTGTTGCAAAATAAAATTTCCTGATCCTGCCAGTCATGTTTTAAAAAAAAAAATAAACTGTGGGTGTTAATGAAGTAAAAGCAAACAATTATTTTTTTCTTGCATGACATTTTCCATCATATTCGTTTCACAGTACTTTTGTGGGTCCTGTAGCATTCAGAGTGGTTCAGGTTGTTCTGGCCTTAGGCAGTTAAAATCTAAATGCTGAAGGTATAGCCTGTAGGAGAGCCAGAGACACTATCTGAACTGCTGACTGGGTTTCAAACCTGAAGGTGTTTTATTTCTGTGGTTTGATTAGCGGCAGATTAGGATCAGTATGGTGTCATCCGCTCTAGGAATGAGCTGTACAAGGGAATGCTTGAAAGGTTTGGAATAAGTAATCTCAGTTTACAGTCCTGGCCCTGGGTAGGACCCACTCCCCTAGACAGACTCTTTGATCTCGTTTGCTTCTTTGCCCTTTGCTGCTTTCTGGAGTCCCGTTCTTCTCCTTTGCAGTTTCTGCTGCTGCTGCTCTGGTCTCGATGTCAGCAAGGAGAACCCTGAGCCTGTTGTCTGCCTCCTGAGTGCTTGCTTCGCTAGATGTGCCCAGTGCGGGAGGTGGAGAGTGCTTAACTGTTGTCTGGAAACAGCACTCATGCAGAATAGAGACCTGACTGCAATTAAAAATTTAAGAGGTCTTTTCCTCCAGAAGTGTGTTTCCTCCTTCTCAGATCCTACTGCTTGTGGTTTAATTGCAATGTTTATTGGCTGAAATCACAGTAATTTCAAGTAGACTTGTCAAGGGGACTACAGCTAGCGTGTTCCTGGCATACATATGTGTAGCGTAGATGCTAGATCTCAAATCTGCGCTCCAGACTTTGGAACAGCACTATTTATTCAGTAACCTCACTCTTCTATGTAATTACAACCATTTGGGAGACATTTTCTGTAAAACCTGATATAGACAATCAGAACTTGACAAAATTGTCATTAGAATCGTAAAACTGGATCTTTTCAAGGCTGCCCAGTGTTTTATCAGTTGTACTACAGTAGTTCATTCTTCGAGAGTGAGGGAAGGGGGAAAATAACTGGGTAGCAATAACAAGTTCAAATAATCTGAAATAACTCTCTGCCTTTATGGCAAAACATTTGTTCATATACAACAGCACCGTCCCTGTTCCACATCATTCAAAATTTTCCTGTGTGACAAGAGGCAGGAACAGGTTGAGGGCAGAGTGGCTTGAGGACAAGACAGGTTGAGGACAAGCTAGGTGATATATATCCTAAAGTGCTCGTGTGCCTGCTGCATGAACCAGATGGGCAGTATATGCTGTGTGCCAGAGGTGAAACTTCATCAGGGGGTCTCTGGAGATCTGTATGTGCCATCTAATACAGCTATAAGCATTTGTGACAAAGAGAGAAGAATGGGTGCCCATACTGATATATACTATATATTTGTGCTATATACACAAAGTTGTATATAGCTATGCTATATTGGGTGCTAAATTGCAGTTAGCTTTGGAAGTAGAGACCCACCTATGCCTGACATGTGTGTTGTGGTTACAAATAGATGTTCAGTAGCACGTTAATCAGATGTTATATTTACATAATATATTTTTAAGGATCATTAGCCCTTTAATGCAGATCAAAGTATTCCATTTCCTATTGCTCATCGAAATGACTAAAGTGAAGTATCTTTGACCAATAATGGAAAGAATAGTTTTCATGTACAATGGATTTTCATGGCAAAACAAATGTATGTTATTAACTACACTTGTGTTTTGCAACTGGTATGGTCTGACTTCATTGTTTGCTTGTTACGTGAGAGGTATTTTTAATGCTTTTTCTTTTTTTTCCCTCTCATAGGCAGTGAAAGAGTGGGTTTTAAAAAAACAGAGAAGCAGTTTTGTTTTTAGAATGCTACAACAATATATAGAAGTGATAGCTGTGCCACATTTCTAATAGCTGGGTTGAATCATATTCTTTTCCTCTAATGGCATGCGTAATTGCTCTAGGTTTTCAGGCGTCCTTCACTCGCGCTTATTTAGATTAGTGACTGATGCATTTCCATGGAAACCTGCAGCAGGGGAAAAAAAAATCTCTTGGTACAGTGTGGAACTGCAAGGATGTGGGCTTTCAGTCTCAGCCTATAACTTCTGTAAAATAAGACTTCTTGTTTGTGGTCAGCTTGGTTTGGGATTTTTGTTGTTGCTGTTCTTGAAAAAATAAGAAATGTTTCCAGCAGCATTTTGTATAAAAATGTAGAAGACTTGGAAAATCCTACATTTCTTGAGAAGCTTCAACTTTTTTTTATGTAGTTAAAATAGTACATTTTGAAATTAAATGTCTGGGATGTTTCTCTTCGTGAAGATGCAGAAACACACAAAACTCAAGTAAGCTGGTTAGAAACTATGGCTGAAAAGTCAAGATCCAAGAAGAGAGTTCAGTTTGGAGGTATTGTGTATAGTTTTAATGAAGAATGGCTGGTTTTTGGAGTGGTGGTGATGGTGGGAAATGGAAAGGTTTTATATAGAGTAGTGACTTCAGTGAGTAAAGTATGGGTACTTCTAAAAACTTTGCACAGTACTATATTGCTTTTCCAATATCTGGTACACTCTTCATATGCACTGCCTAACCTATAATATCTTTTAGTAATCTTATTTTTAGTGCTTTCTTAGGAAAACTTTATTCTTGGCATTCCCCGCAATTTATTCTGATTTCCAGGAGTGTTTAAGGTTGCAGCAGATGATAGATTTTCATCTGTGTTCTTTTACATTGCTCGTACCTGTCTTCACAATACTGAAAGGACAAGTACCTTCTATACTTTTTAAAAAGGAGAAATATTTTCAGATCTTGCTGCTTTCAAACTGCAGTGATCCTAACTATTTTCTATGTAGATTCTCTAGCCATAGCCTTTCAAACCACTGGTCAAATTACAATTTTAGATGTGGCAGTTGTTCACTTTTTGAAAAGAAATTAGCCTGTGGTCTGACCCTGAAACTTGTGTTGCTTAACAGCCGTCAATACAAAGTATCTCTAACTGTATCTATAGATTATTTTTATATTTTATATATTATATAATGCATATTATTTGTATTATTCTAAAAGCTACATATAGCTTTATCTATATAAGCTGATAAAGCATCACAAGTTCAGTCGATAGTTTTGTACTCCAGTTTCCTTAAAAATGATGCAATGTTCCTGAGTAATTTTGCTGTCCTGATAGCTTTGTATTTTAGACATGCTCAGTACTGCGGCAAGGAAGTTCTTCCTGTTGAGTGGGGAACCGTACGCATCTGCAGCTCCTTCTTCCACCCTTATCTTCCCCTCCCCGGTCCTGTGTAAACTCCGGTACAACATTGCTTAGCAACATTCTGCTCTGCTAATCTGAGCTATTTGTTCGCTCTGACTGAAGTAATATTATTAAATTATAAGTTATTCTAAGACCCTTACAGTAGAAGTCAGTGTATTCCTCTGGATGTCTGTTGGCTTTTGGTAATGCTATTATTTTATCCACAGTGAAATTCAGACTGTAAAGCCCATATACGCAATCAAAGCAGAGGAAGAAAAGAGACGGAGCGAAGACTTAAACTTTTGGCTTTTGCTTGATTTGTATTTAGCGCTATCTTGTTCTTAGAAATCATCTCCATTTTATAATATTTTAAATACCTGTCACACTATTCTTACGTGATGTTAGGGGGAATAACTTTGGCAAGTTTGGGAAGCGCGTTAAGAAAAAGTGCAATCTATAAATGCAGAACAGAGTGCGAAAGTTATTTTTTGAGACATTTTTACAAATGTCTGAAATATTCCAAGAGAACTGAGCACCCCAGCTCATTGATTTCAGTGCCCTTTGGTAAAGGAGAGGGAAATCAGTATGTTCTGCACAAGGCAAATGAGTTCTCCATATGGCTGATCTAGCAGAAAGTATTAAAAATGCTCTCTTGGCATCCCCGCTGGCCTCCCAGGGCAGTCAGGGGCCTGTTTGATGGCAGGAGGAGGAGAACTTTGTGTAGTTTGACTTGATAGCTAACTGCAAACCTGGCAAAAAGACATTTGAAACCACTGTGCGTGTCAGGGAGTGTTATGGTGAAAAAGATGGGGAGGTTCCTTGAACGTCTCGCGTATCTCCCATGCACAGCAGATGACGGCTTCTTATGTATTCAAAATGTTATCTATTATTGAAGTGAGAGAATTTGACAGACCATTGATCCTGAATATAGCTGGGGAAGATTTAGACTTGAATGAGGTTTCATAAGGGAGGAAATTGAGGGGAAACATTTGTATCACCATTGATGATAAAAGCCCATAATAACTCTTGTTGAAACTTGCTGTACATGAAAATTAATGATTTCTGAAATTGAATAGAAAAATGGCTTTTCAGGGCCTGTTTTTCCTAATCCAGCCCAAAATAGTTCTCCATCTGTTTTTTCCACCTTAGGGTGCAGAATGACCTTCTTCAAAGCAGTTGGTTATCTTTGTGTGATTGTAAACATGTCTCAGGTAGGAGGAATAAGCTGTGGTATGCAGACTAGACCACAGCTCCCGCCACACAAGCAAATGCAGAGTTCCTTCACAAACTTCTAATCGAGTTTCCCTAAATTTAAGGCTAAGTTACTGAAAATTGTTATCTGCTACTCTTTAATAACATTGACATGAATATTTCTATTAGATTGCTGTTCAGGTTCTTGTGGAAGATTTATAACCATGTGAAAAAGATTGATTAAAATGGTTTCTGTTTTGTCATCTCTCCTCAGAAAATAAATACCAAAGCTGGCACTCTAATAACTAGAACTGACCAAAATGAGAAGGCTATTCTGGTGTTTTGTTGTTGTTGTTGTTGCTGCTCTGTGACATCCCAGGATACCTGCAATAGGGAAAGTGGCACTTACTGTCACCTCTTGAATGTTTGCAGGAAACTTTCCATGGGGGGGCATCTGGCACCTTCCCAATGGTCGACTGGACTGATCCAGTCTCATGTGGCTTTGTGTTTGCTTCCAGCTGCAGAACTTATCTCTTTAGCAGAAGTAAACAAATTCTGCTCGCAGTTTCGAGAATAGTGGTAACTGTAAGAAAATAGTAATTAATTAATGAATGAGATAGGTGCCAAGTTTTAAAATACTACTTGGATTTCCTTTTTTTTTTTAGTCTAAAAGTGTGTTTTTCCTTGGGTTTCTAGGTTGGGTGTGGAGCTAAAGCAAGCTTCTTCCTTGTGGGTGGCGGAGAGCAATTTTTGTTTGCCCTTTACTTTTTTTTTTTTCTTTTTTTAAGCCCTCTTCTACTTTTAAGGGCTGAAAGTAGAAATATTTATAAACTGAACATTTTGTTAGTGTACCAACAATGAATCCTGCAAAGTCTCCACTTTGCTCCCACCTGTGAGCATGTTATCATATTGTCTCTGTTTGCAGTGTAGTGGTTTGGGACTTTAAATTGTCCCTGCTGCTCACAGAGGTGTATTCTTGACTTAAAATGAGTGACACTTATCGAAATATGGGAAGTTAGTGTTTGCATAAAGTAAAGCATGTGCAGAAGCATTGCAAGTTGGGGACTGCAAAATTAGCATCTACTGAGTGTGAAAAATAAAATCCCGCTATTAAGCAAACTGTTAAGCCAAGTTTTTGACTCCTGCCCTTTGTTACAGGCCATCATTTTGGATTATGCTGCTGTTATCAGTGAGAACGCTGCAGTCATTGACTAGAATATTTGCAGGAAAGAAGGAAAATATGAAATAAGGTGTTACGATTACAGACTTTTGTACCACAAATCAGTTCCAAACAATTGGAACATCACACCACCTGAGCTTTGTAGTTGAACAAACCATCCTGACCTTCAGGATAAGGAATATTTGCAACAGATGATATTGCCAGCAGGCAGTAAGTCAAGATTTCTTTGTTCTGAGTAAAATGGAAAAATAAGATGCCTTTATTTAGGTGTTCAGGACCAATTTGGGAAGTGACAGTGAGAACTGGTTGTTATAAAGTATCCACTACATATTGCCAGTCTGCAGCAAAGGGTAAAGCAAAGTGCATTGAAGTTGCTTTATGTGGACCCAATTTTGTAAAAACAGCGTGTTTCAGCAATGATCGAAACATGTGCCAACGGACGAACCCCATGCTCGGTTGCTGGAATCTCTGTGGTCTGGTACCAGCCCAGGTCAACATCCATCTCTTTACCAGCCACAAAGTCTGTGAAGCCTAATAAATCTTGGGGCAAAGAAGGGAAAAAAAATACCTCCTCTCCCAACTGGTTTCTTTTGATGACACCACCCAGACTAACATCTGCAGATGGTTGATTAATTATTCTGCTGCAGATGGGTTGTAAATGAGGGGCAGAGGGAAGGAAGGCCTGCGTTAAGCCCAAAAGGAGAGCTTCACAGGGAAAGATCAAGTTAGCACTACTGTGTTTTGGAAATATTTGGCAAAGGAGGGAAAAGCCATGCAAGAATAAACTGTCTGCTGCTCCTGCTCTGCAAACAGATCAGCAACAGTTTGCCTAACACAGGGAAGTTCTGAAACAAAATCTACCTCAGAGGTTTGCCTCGATTTTAATGCACATATAGCTTTGCTTCTTCATAAGACGCAAAGATGAAGTTAGGTTTCCAGTCAGGTTTAAACTTTAGCGACAGAATTGTATACATAGCTGGTAAAGTTGTTAAAAGAATACTGATTTCCTTCTATTGAGCTCCGTAAGCCTTATGCAGCGTTAGAGAATCAGCAGCAAATATTTCGACAACTACTTGCTGTTTTATTCAGGTATAAGTGAGGTTTTTGATAAATTAAAGGGAAAACTAATGACATGGGAAACCAATGTTGTTCCATAACTGCCTCTCCAGTAGGTCTAACATGCGTATTTCAGTTATGGAGGTTTCTCTTACAAACAAACTTGCTGATTTGCTACATTGATCAGCCGTTTCAGCATCCTTTGAGTAAGCTAATTCAGTGTATTCCAGCTCATCTTTCTCTAAGGGTGCAGGTGGGAATCAACATCAGTTTTCCTTTCTTTTTTGAAAATAGAAGTTAGCAAGGGAAAAAAAAAAAAGACAGGCAGGGGACATCCAAGGATTTGATATTCCAGTCAAGGAATCATCCTTGAGACATTTTTATGCCTATTCTCAGATCTGAAAAACTTCAAAAACTGCAAAGATTTGCTATTTCTCAGCTTCAACTGAAAGAAATATTGGCTGAGAGCACCACGTCAACCGAACACTGGGATTCAAAAAAGTCATCTACAAGCTTAAAAAGAAGAAAAATGAATTACGAATTAAAGGTTTTCATTAGTTTACAATTTAAAATGCCTTCATCATGTATTTCTTTTTTCTGGATCCTCATAGTTTATCCTTTCTAATGAAGCAACGGTGTTATTACTTCAGATTGGCAAAGATATGAAAAAGATAATTGCAGTTTCTTCTGAGTTCTTGGGTGGAACATACCTGCAGATTTCAGTTTCATAAGTTTTAATACCCCTTTAACAGAAGCAGGCTGTACTTGCATCAAGTATTGCCTACAAATCTTACAAATTCCTTATACATTCCAGCTTCAAAATTATGCACACTAATGTTCAGGAGGGAGTGAAATCCCAGTCAAGATTTTAAAGACAGCACATAGGAGGAAATAACGCTCCAATCCCTTCAGTGCAACAACTGTTGTTCTTAAAAAGCAAGGATCCTACGATAAAATAGTTAGGGACAAATTCTGTTTATATTTCTTAATCACATTTTTACATTTTTTGTACAGATGTTTAGAATCCAAGATCCTACTCTGCTTGATTTGGAGGAGGATCCCTGAAAAGATCTTTTCTATGGCTCCAATGACTGCTCAAAGACAGAAATATGAAATATTATGCTAAACAATTGTATCATAGGCCTGAAAATCCTTCTCACTTATCAAAACTTTAATGTACCATATTTCATAGAAAATCCCAGTTTTGAGGAATCTCCACTTTCTAAGGAGGAAAGGGAATAGGGAAAATAGGGATTTTACTAGAGAGCTTATTGAGACTTCACAGTATGTGGTATGAAGAGTGTTGGTTTTTTCTTTTAATTCAGTTCTTTTCTGGAGCAAAGTTCGTAGTGTGTTTGTTATCAAGAAGGTCATTTGTTACTCGAAAGCAAAATGCAGACGTAACTAGTAATTAGTTAAATCAGTAAAAATATGAAAGTTTTATGCTTACAACATGCAGAAAGGAATAGGGTAACTCTTCATGCTTCTGGCTTGCAAAATGTGACATTTATTTCCTTAATACGTTGTTTCACACATACTTGACATTACATTACCATCTAAATCAAAGCTTTACAAAGCTTTAGTTATGTTGTGATTTGATAGTAACACTGTGGGGTCGATTTGTAGTCCATGGCCTTTGTGTGAAACAAGCAGGTACTTAAGTTATGTCTGTCATTCATTAATCTGGTCACATAAAATAGCACTTTTTTAACCAGCACATGATATAGAATTGGTTATCCTACAGCAGCATGAACCTGTGATGCAATGATGGGCTTATTTTATTTAATAAATTGGAAAAACAGGGGCTAAATAAGTTTTAGGACAAGAACATCCACTTTAAGTTTGATTTTTGAGACATGGTTTTGCCAACAAAGCTGCTACCTCATTTTGCTTGTGGCTTCCTCTACATAGAGATAATTTGGCGTTGTTTAGTATGGCAAATATTTTGAATATGCATGTACTTGGGATAGAAAAGTAAATGCTGGTCTTAGTGATGTTTTCAATGCATATACTTTTTTGTCACTTCTTTTTTGTAGGGTCAAATTTTTCTGTGATACTGTTGAATCAGTTTTAGGAAAGGCTCATAAGAAAGGCGCACTGTCTTGTTGCAAAATAAGTGTATGGATAATGGCTAGAAAAAGTGCACTTGAATTGTGAACTTCTATTAACTTCATGTTACGGAACAAAGAATTTTAGCCTCCTTTCCTCAGCTTTGAGTACTTTTGATCTAAGCCCCAACGCAAATAGTTGTGAAAGCATTTTTTCCACAGGAAGGAGAAGACGGTGCAGAGTGAAAGCCTCCTCCCACTGTTGGGCATTGCTTGCCATCAGGCGCAGGCAGAGTGCTGTACCTGAACCTCTTTTCACAACAAACATCTGTAACTATCTATTGTATTCGTGAAACTTCTCCTTAGATGTCAGTGGGAAGACGGAAGGAAGAAAAGCTTCATGTTTTGGGATGGTGCTAAATCGTTGAATTTACTGTGCCCAGCTGAAGAGCAAAGGGAAGGACTCTGGCTCTACTTTTGAATTTATTTATTTTTTACTATGTTTGGGTTGAAAAAGCATTTCTTAGTTTGCAGGCTTATTTCTTCTTGCTGGAAATTGGCTTAGAACAGACTAAAATAATTTCTTAAATTCTGGTAGCTTAACAAGTGCAGTGAGTAGGTTGGAGTAGCAGTCTAACCTGACTTTACCAGTCAGCGATACTGGGAAGGTATCTGCTGCTCTGTGTTGTCTCTCCAATATCACACATAAATTAGGCTGTTACACCTTCATTTTCTTTGTTCATCCTATGGACGTGTCGATCACTGTAAACCCTTCCCAGAGTGCTGGCAAGCAGTCTGACAACATACCCACTGGCAGAGCAACCCCTCGCAGTTTCCTAGGAAACACGGCCGCAGAAATACCCTGCGAAGAATAAAAGGAATGAAGACAGTTGCTTTGGGATTTTTCCCCCCCTAGTTCTTTACTCTTCCAAACAATATCAAATATGTAAGCAGGCTACTACAAATAATAGTGTCAGTGTGGTAATCAGGTTGTCTGTTGTGACAAGCCTGCAATAGTTACGTGCTAATCACTCAAGAAATTAGAGCAAGAATGGAGTTCTCTGTGGGTTAGAGTCCAAATTTTATTTCTTGCTTTTCATGTCAGTGATTTTTCAGCTCTTGATAACGTCTGCAGGCACTGTTGGAGTCCTGTGGTCAGTTCTGAGGCTAACACAGCGAAGCTACAGGGAAGTCATACACATATTTCTCGGTTGAGGAAAGCCATCACTCCTCCTAAGGTGGAAGAAGAAAAGGAGAAAATGTTTTTCACTTGCATCTTCTCAATGTTAACCTTTCTTCGAACCCCTATAAAGTCCATTCTGGAACGGCAGGGTTTGAGTCTGTTGCTTACTGAAATGTCTGCAATAATAAATGATTCTTATAAAGAAAAAGCTAGGGCTTTATTGTTTTTATTACCATTATTGCACAGTCCAAATAGCTTATTTCTACTGCAACTCCATTGGCTTCAGTGGAGAAAGGACCAGGAAAAAACCTGCCACATTAGTTTGTTCCTTGCAGACTATTCTATGGCTCTCATCATATTAGGACTCACGTTACTCCTAGATGGCACATTAATTGATGTGAATAAAACCTCTTGGGTGGTTTTGGGGCTTTTTGTAGTGTTTTCTCTTTTAACAGAAAGTAGGGAGCTTTATGGTGATATTGTGTTGTTATAGAAAATGGTTTCAGTAGCTGTAGAAGGAACCTTCTTTTCCACGTAAATAGTTTTTACCCCATGACCGGCTGTGCAGTACTTTGAGAGTTGTGTTGTTAGCTGTCACCTTTATCCTGATACTTCATGCCCAGGTATGTCCTGTTGCTGTAACCTATAGATGGGTGAAGGCCTGTGTAGAGAAATTCCTCTAACCTATAGATATTAGGAAGAAATACAATGGAGTAAATCTAATAAAATATGGGCTACCCAAGAGATCTAGAAATTTCAAATGATAGACCAATGTCCCTTTTTTCTGGCAATGTAAACACTGGTATTCTGTTTTGCCTCCCAGAATAACTTTTGATCTGATCCAATTAGATGGCAATGACTTTTCATCTGTGGTGACAGATGTTCTTCTCAGTAATAATGCAGTAATATATGCACTGCTAAATAATGTTTTTCTGGACCTTCTTGTCTGTATCTTCTTGCTAGTCTTTTTAATCTGTCTGCAGTCAAGTTTAAAAAGAAATGCTCAAGGGATTCTGCAGGTAAAGATTCCATAAATGATGATGGGGTTATTAGGAGGTGGTTCTAACTTGCTCCAGAGCACTCTGATTAAAAGTGCTGGTCTTCAGAAAACCTGGGGACATAAGAATGGGTAAAAATCCAGTGAAACCTGGAACTAACCCCTTGGTGCTATTGTACCTGTCATAGTGCTACTACGCTATTATATGGCTTGAATTCAGGAAAGCATTTGTTAAACAATTGCCTACAGGTTCTTTGTATTCTTTAGTCAAATTTGAGAAGGGAACCTTTAAGTGGGGATTTTTTTCTTCTTCTTTTTTTCCTTTTTTTTTTTTTCTTTTCTTTTAGTATCCAGTCAATAGGATGGCAGATTCCTGATCCCTCCCCCCCACTTTTGGATGTGTGTACTCATGCTGTGCAGTAGGACAGACTGGAACCTGAGTCAGAGGTTAGGGAAAGAGGGTAATTAAAGAATTTCCACAGCAACCTGGGAAACATACCACTTAGCTTTGAGTTCAGGGATTTGTAAGGCTAATGGTTTCCCAAATAATCACTGTGAATACGACTGCACACAAAGCAGTGGGGGGAAGTAGAGGGGTGGGAGAGACAGGCTGCAGATACAAGCTGCAGCTGAAGAATGCTGGCTTTGCAATCCTAAGTAGCTGAACAAAGCTGTCTGTCTTACTGCGCCTTTCCGTTCCTCCCACCCACTTTGTATTCGTTAATAGCACTGAAATATCATGCTCTAGAAAACAGTTTCTGCAGAAGAAACATCTGGCTCCTTAAGGCTCAAGCAGTGGCTTTAAGATTTCCAAAATAGTCTTCATCATACTTTGCTTTTTTAATTATTTCTAAGTGACTTCTGAAAACAGGCCTGTGGTAAACTCTGAGTGGAATCCAGGTTTATGTTTTTCTGTCTTTCTTATTATGTCTCTTGATATTAATCTGATTTTTAGGATGGTGTGAAAAAGAATGTTCCTCGATGGGGAACAGACTGCAATTCATGCAGGTCACTCTATTCCACATCACAGCAGGGCACTGGATTTGGAAGCAAAACTTGTAAACTTAGCAACAAAGGCATGACCCGTAAAATTCACTGAACCCCTTACAGCACATTAAGAGGTACGGTCATACAGTGAGCTACTTCAAAACCAAATCTCTTTGAGCAGCTGTCATGTAGCCTTGGGTACCATTGCTGCTCACTGCACTTAAAGCTCTTATTCCGTGAAATTCTGAAAAAAACCCATGTTGTCCTCCAGCCCTGCAGCTAATGTGCTGGCTGGGTGAGCTTTGGTTGTGTCTAGGTGGGTGCTAGGTGAGTCCTGGAGCAAGGGATGTCCTTTTTGTGTCTTCCAGAAAGGCAGGGGGGTAAGGGCAGTAGGAGCTGGAACCTGGGGTAAAGGTAAGGCCTCTTTGGCAGAAAATACAGGTTGGAGGTGAAGGACAAAGGGAAAAAATAAGCCAATACAAAACTATCTTGAAGCATTCATATTTTAATAGAGATTTTCTTTGGCCATCCTGTAGGATAGGGCTGGCTAGTCTCCACAAAATTCATATAAATGTATATATTTCTGTTTTTTCTTAGTACTGCTTCTCTTGTATCTTAAAATTGGAGCACCACTATGAAGAAATAACTTGCTTACTCTTTTAGCCAGCTGCAATCTGCACGTATATTTTCAACCATAATTCCTCTTTATTACGGATGTATTTGTATTTATGTCTCCAGCTGGGGGCATGATCCAGTTATGGGTTAGCTGAACTGGTTAAACCAAGGAAAGATGCGTTTTGTCAACCCTTCTTCCCAAAGTCTGCCTCCCAGTACGTTCTTCTGCAGCGCGTTGCTTGGCCATGTTTAAAGCCTGTCATCCTGCACTGATGTATTTGTTCCCTCTGCACAGTAGCACTCAGTCATCTGACAGCACTACCTCTCACGGTAATTTTTAACATCCTTAAAAGTTGTGACACAGAGAGGGTGTGCCTTGAGGGCTGTGTCTAGCTTGGAGAACTAATAAAATGTGTTTGGATGGAGTCAGGCTGTCCTTCAATGAAAAATTCCTCAGCCATGCAGATGAGAATTTCATGGTCCCAAGCTAAAGCAGAAACTTTGCAATTTGACTTTTGATATCTGTTAGCCTAACTTAATGTGATTGCATTGGAGGACCAAGCTGTATTTCAGCAAGACTTTTTCCTGTCTCAAAAACTAGTTTCTGCAAAAGTATATTCCCTTGAGTGAAGAAGCCATATAAAAAGGGGCTGCACTAAAGGTATTCGTCTAAGGATGAATACACCAAAATATTATTGTGGTAAAGGTTGAGTAAGGCTCAGAAAATTGATACATTTGAACAACAATTATTGTAATACATAAAGCTACTGAAGAAGGTTCCTTACTCTCTTTTTTGGTTAACGTTTTACTTTATTTGAATGCCCCCTTGGAAGTAAGTTTGTGTGTGTTTTCCATTCATTCTGAAGAAGAATGTAACAATGAATTACCTACCTACCTCTACAATCCTTCTGTCTTTCCCTGCAAGTGTAATTTTTATATATATATATATTTTTATATTTATATCTATATATACACACACATATAGTGATAGCCTTTCAGCAAACGGCTCTTAGACTATGCCCTTTGCTGTGCAAACTGAAGCAACCAAATTCAGGAGTAGCTTGTGCATCTTTTCCACCTGCTTGATTTATTGGTGCTCCTGTAGGTACCTACTGAAAGAATAAATGAGAAAACATCTTTCCAATCCTAGAGGAAAGAGAAGTTTAGCTCTGATGTCTGTTGTTCTATAGACAGAGTTCTAAACTAAGTACTTTAACTGTTATAACCATACTAAACCAGTGTTAAAGTTGGTGAATTGTAGAAATACTTGGTCATAACATGTGATCATAAGTGCTGCAGGTTGATGTAATGCTGCAACCACTAGATGTGGGAGCTGCTTCAGTGGGATGGATGTTTTTTCCTTAAGAAAAGCATAAGTATCAAGTTTTAATGTATTTGAGTTTTTAAATGCCTTTTTTAGTAGATGTATTGTTGCCTTTTATTCCTTTGTTTTTCATGTTTCCCAAATATGGGGTTTATTTCTTTTTTATGTCACCCCATATCCCTCAGTTGTTCGTATTGTTTGCTTTTGCTATATAATGGTAGTACCGGTTTCATAGCACTATTTCCTGTGAGATTTGATTGATGGTGATTAATGTGGGCAGCTACTTTCCCCCTACCCCATTCTCCATTTGCCTAGTAAAATTATAGAATAGCTCTAGTTTTGTGCGTGTGCGCGCATATGTGTGTGTTTAAACAAAAAATAGTTTGCATTCTTTTGGCTATTTTTCCAGCCTTTCTGAAATGTGTAGCTGTTTTTTCTTCTTTCCTTCTTCCTGTATTTTCCCTCTTAGTCCAAGCTATAAAAGAACCAAAGATTGGAATTCAAAGGTTTTGCCACTGAGAATATGGGTGGAACTTTAAAACTTGTGAATTACATGATCTACAAGAAGTTCCCCTTGTTCACTTGATGTGTATGATATGATAAAAGAATGTCCCAACTCCAAAGTCAAAATTCTTTTCAAACCACCTTGAAGCCATGTTAATTCACTGTAAGGGAACAAAAGGAAACAGTTTTTTACTGTGAGGGTGACTGAGCACTGGAATAGGTTGCCCAGATCATGGAGTCTCCCTCCTTAGGGATATTCAAAAGCTGGTTGGACATGGTCCTGGGTGACTGGCTCTAGGTAGCCCTACTTGAACAGGGAGGTTGGTCAAGATGACCTCCAGGGGTCCCTTCTGACCCCAACCATTCCGTGATTCTGTGATAAGTACTGTAAGTTTTCTTTTCTTGATATATAGCAGAAAATCCACTTTGAAATTGCAAATTAAACCAGCACTTGATTAAGAAATACAGGAGTAGTATTAAAAGTTCTCTTTTCTTTGTGCAGAAACACGAACAGATAGAACAAAGAAACTCTTTAGACACTACACAGTTGGATCCTATGACAGCTTTGATGCTTCAAGGTAAGATTTTTTCTTTTTGGTTGCAATCTATTTACAAAACCTTTCTGGGTTTCATTTAATTGTTACTTTTTGTTTAGACTTTTGAGGGAAAGAGGGAAGCAGGTTACTAAACAGAGCTTCTCAAGATATCATTTTACATCTAAACTGTTTTTTATCACTGCTTACTTTTTTTCATATGCGATGGGTCTACAAAAATAGTGAGTAATGAAGTAATGAGTGTCATTCTTGTTTTCGTGAGTGGTGAAAGAGATCAGCATTTCAAGAAGCAGTATGTTCCAGCTGCTTCTACAGTCAAGGACCACTTAAGTTGTTGGATACTTCACAAGATCAGACCTTCTATATCTGTTCACAGAATCATACTTGCTGACAAGAAAACCTAAATAAAATTTTGTGATTTGTTGTTCTGAATGGTATCTTAGGTCCTAAGTAGAAATTAGGCTGTTAAAAACGAGGAAGTTAGACATTAGAAATTATATTATTTATTTGCAGTTTCTGCTGAGTATTCATGATTTTTAAGCCGGTTCTTCGACACGCATCATATACAGTGGAAATACAGCCCGCTTCTGGTAGAAAGAATGATTTTAAAGCACAGAACCTCAGTTAGCTGTTGGTGTCTTCTTGAGAAAATTGTGGTGGCGTGCTGGAATCGTTATGCTTCTTTGCTGAGTAATTACAGCTTGGGGTTTTTTTAGTTTTGAAGAAAAACACCTTTTTTGTAGAGAATTCTGAGACGTGTAAAGTAACAATGGCAGAGTTTCATATAGCACACTATTTTTTGAAACAGGAAAAAAAATGTGGTTAATGTTTCTTTTATTATGTGATCTTAATCCTGGTTCTGAGGGTCATGTGTAGTTTCTATGCCAGTTAAACAATTTGGGGAGGGAGGATGGAGTTGAAGTCAGCTGAAGTAGTTTGGATACCCAAGATGTCCTTCTGTGCTCCTGACAGTCGGTGTGTGGAGCTCTGAAAGGCAGGGGGCCTGCTGGCTGTCTGCTCTATGGAGCCTATAAGTATTTGGAAAATATATAAATCTGCAGTCCCTTGAGTTGTGATTTGAAAGAGTGTTGCAATGTTGGATGAAGAGGGAAGGTTTGGTGACATGGTGGGGGAAAAAGCACAGGCTTGTGGGTTGGCTACAGTCATCCCACCTTGGAGGCTCTGGTCTTCCTGTTAGTGTATACGGTGTGCTATAGGGCATCAGCTCTTAGGAACAGAGGACTTAGGAACAGAGAAACCCCATTTCAACATCTTCTGTGTATTCCCCTGTCATGATCAGCCAAGTTACCAAGGCTTTGCATGGTTGGACAACAATGTGGTTGACTAGGTAGTCTAATAATGATAAAGCTGTCAAGAGAAGCTGTTAGTCTGTATATGAAACACATAACTGTTCTGCAAAGCCGGCTAACTGGTTACTAGTTACATTTCCAGTGAGCAGAGTGGGCTTTTCACAACATTCTTTGAGTGACAATTCTATGAAGCTCAAAGCCTTGGCTATGTATTTCAGTGTTAATGGATAGGATTGTTTCCGTCAAACTAAAAGCTGCGGCCACAGCATATTGCCTCAGAGATAGCAAATAGTCCCACTTGGAAACCTCCTCCTACTTTCTAACAAAAGATTTTTTCATTTGAAAATGTCACTACTATCAAAACTTCTTTTTTTGGGTGTGGTGGTGGTGGGAGCTATTGATTCTAAAGCATTTGGATTTTTTGTTGTCCTTCTCCCGAGAAAATTCAGGTCCATTATTGGGAGGCAGCAATACCACCTGCCTTTCTGAAATAGGCAGTACCCTATCGCTTAGAGAGGTTATTTTGAAAGCAGGAGGCCAAAAGCCACGTTCAGACCGTGGGCTTGAACCCCCTGTCAGCGGTGCTCGAGTATATCTTTTAACCAGTGGGTTGTTGGGATTGAATGGATTAGACTCCCTGGTTTTGGGAAGTCATGGAAAGTGTGTGAGATGTCTGGGGGGAAGAGAGGGTGGTTGTTGGTTTAGTTTTGGATTGGGGTTTGTTTTTTTTTCCTCTTAAGGTGATGAGTTTGTGCAGTGCAACAGCAAAGCTCTCAAAAAATTTACATTGCTTGATTCAGGACCACAGCTGAGCAGGAGAGTTTGTCAGATGAAATGACAGGTTTTGTACAGCCTTATTATTGAGAAATTAGGTATGAAGTATGTCTGCAGTTGTTCCTGATTTTGGCATCGATATCTATTGTCTGAGCAGTAAGAGAGAAAGCAACAGAGTTCTGGCACCTTCTGAGTAAAGCAGAGTTTTGAAGAAAACTCAGAGAATCTGAAATCCAGTGGACCCATTTTGAAGAGTAGTAGTGGAAATTGAGAGGGAAAGGTAAAAGAGGGTAGAATTAATGGGAAATTCCAAGAAATACAGTAGAAAGGTAGACTTGCTTAACACACTTTTAAGTAGAGAAAAGTACAGTAATTTTAGAAATTTTGTTAAATGACGTGAGGAAAAATTTTAAAAAAATGGTTTTGGTGTCCAGGTTTCCAAACCTAGTTAGTTGCTGGAAAAGAAAAATTTGTTTCTCTGAGGTGCATATAATAACTTACTGTAATGATGTATTTACAGAGAACACACACCATGATGAAAGGCAGACTTCCCTTTTCATCCTTTACAAGCATGACATGTAGTGAAATGCTGTTCTGATATTTTTTTTCTAAGCCAAAAGAGAGTTTGAGGACTTGCTGTCCAAAAACTGCAATAGCACACAAAGTTGCGTTTCAGATACTTGACTGAGGCTGCAAATCAGCTTTTTGTACATCTGAATGGTAATTTTACTGGTGCTTACGTATTGCTGCTAAAGAAAAGGAATTTGCGTTTAAGAATCTGACTGGAGATTAGTATTTCTTGTTAGGATGTACAGATTTAATTCCTAGCATGGGCTTCTTCAGGGAGGGGAATTGTTGGAAAAAGGCAAACAAGATGTCAAACTACCAGCAATTCTCGATATTTCCAAATTTGTACTGCTTTGATTGCTTTCTCTGTTATCATTTCCTGTCAAAGTAAAGGAAGAATATAGTAAAACAGATTTGACTGCTTGCAGCTAAGTTTTAATAAACATTTGTTAGAAGGCAATTGTGCCTATGTATTAAAAGAGCTTTGAAACCCAAGTATTCACAAAGCCCATCCAGTTCCTTTCTGGAGATGAAGCGGGGGAGTGAGGGGAAGTGTCTGCTCCCTTCTCTTTTTCCTTCCCCCTCCCAAAGGGCAAAATTGCTGAGTAGAAACACTATGTTCAGAAATCTATATTAATGGGCTTATTCACATGCAGGAAAATACATTGTACATGGCATCTTTCATCTTTAGGAAAATGTGCAGCTTGAGTAATGGAGGTTCATTAAATCTTATTTCAGCTTTGCATAAGAGATCAGTTATCCATACATTAGCACTTCAGAAAAATGGGTGCTGTGCTTACTAGTATGTAGAAAGGCAGCGAGACTTGCTTGCCAGTACAAATAGTCATTAAATATCATACAAATATAATATTTGAAACTACCAGGTCTAATGTATTATCTGCTTTAAATGCTGACGGGATGAATTAATTCCATTGTGCAAAAATGATGTCTCCTGCAGCTGTCATGCGCTGCTACTGCTGACATTCCTTTACAGGGATTCTTTTACTATTTTATTAAAATCTTTTAAGAACTAATTACTTTCAATCATTTTCCTTTAATCTGATGAAGATCGACATATGTTGAAGGGAAGGTTAGGCTTTGTTGTAATGGCATACATGTGAGAGAGGGTGAAGTTTCCTATCCTGTACTGGATGGACAGGAGCCCCTGGACATTTGTCCTGGGTGGTGGCTCTGGAGGCTGAGGTGGCAAGTGGGGCAAGCAAAGTTTCCTTCTGCCTCCCCAAATGGAACGACACCATGAGCACCCACGGTGTCAGACCCCAGGAAATGCCATGCCCGAGGCTGTACTTTGTTGACATCCCTTAGAGCCGCAGAGAGGAGCAGAAAGCAGAATCATAGAATAGAATGATAGAATGGTTTGGGTTGGAAGGGACTTTTAAGGGTCATCTAGTCCAACCCCCCTGCAGTGAGCAGGCACATCTTCAACTAGATCAGGTTGCTCAGAGCCCCGTCCAACCTGACCTTGAATGTTTCCATGGATGGGGCATCTGCCACCTCTCTGGGCAACCTGGGCCAGTGTCTCACCACCCTCAGTGTATAAAATTTTTTCCTTATATCTAGTCTGAATCTACCCTCTTTTAGTTTAAAACCATTTTCCCTTGTCCTAAAGACCAGATATACCAACAAAGTTGCAAGGAGATAATGTCAGGCTGCTTTGACACGTCTCTGGAGTTTTGCGTCTTCCCTGTGTTTGTGGTAAGCAGTGGTCAAGACAACCATGGGACAGTGTTTTTAAGAGCTGGGGGAGGTGGATCCCACTGGGTTTGTTAGGAAAAACGTTTGTTTGTCTCTGTCTTGTCTAGGCCGGATGGGCAATATTGTGGCCAGCGAAGCAAAAGCTTCCAAAGTATTACAAATATTCTTCAGAAGTCCAGTTAAGGTTCAGGACTACATTTCATTCAAACAAAATTATTTGTACGTCTTAAATCAGTTATTTCATGGAGTCTTCTTTCATCAAGGTCAAATTCCAGTTTAGTAACAGAAATTATTGTTAAGGCATAGAACGGATGTTGGAATTTTAAAAAATTCTTTATTTTTTAAAAAATTAAAAATGAGGTAAACCTTTAGAAATGGTAGGTTTTTATCTGCTTTTTAACTGAAGTGAGGGAATTGATCAATTCTCTCACTGTCCTAAGATAGGACCGTGAATTTTTAAGTCAGGAAAATCAGAGAGAAGACAAAACGAAGTTATCAAATTATGTTAAATTAATTAGCTGTTTAATTTCAAATGTAAAATGTTAGCACCGTTTTAAATGTGACTGATGACTTAGTGGTAACTTAGTTTTCATACTCTGGAGACATAAATGAATGGGCAATATTGGTGCTATGTAAAGATTATAAACTTGATTTGGTGGAAAACATGATCCAGTTGCCTTCATGCATTTGGAAACTAGAACACGAGTGGAAACTTTTGCTGCTGCATTAATCGCACCATCTCCCTCCCATCCCCAACAGAATAGTGAAATAGCAGAAGTCAATAGCATAACTGAAAGCCAACTTCCATGCAATTATGAAGTATGTGATGTAAATGTAAGGTTTCCTGTCTCTTCTGTGTCTTCGCTGTCTTCACAGTGTAATCGACTTTCACATCTTTTGGTTTTTTTTTTTCCTAACCGCTTTAACTGGTACTAATCACTGCATGGGAGAAGTTTTCTTGGTGCCTTTTCTTGATATCCCATGGCTACAGCAGGATTACTCAGCTCACAGGAGAGGATGTAATAATAAATAACCTTTTTCAAAGGCTTCTTGTCACAAAGTTAACGACGGGACCAAATTGATTTGCCTTCTGCTTTTAGTTCTATTTTTCTGGATGAAGAAAAAGGAGAAAATTGAATAGGGTAGTCTGGGAGGTATGTGTGAGAAAGATTAATTAAAAGCTTCATTCATTAATCCTAATGTCCCTACTTGGAGTCAGGTGGCAGCATCCATGTCTCATGAGGGTAGAAGCTGACAGAAGCAACTCCTCAAAAGCCAATTTACATACAAACACGTAACAAAAATGAGAAATTCCTCTCTGCTATGTATGCCAGCAGTTCTCTGTTGATGTCATCTGCACTGTCGGATAGAGCTGTATAAGCTTTAATCCCGGACACCTCAGACAGACTCTTTGGCACAGCTGAAGTTGTCTACTCCGGTAATTCGGCAGGCTCTGTAGTGCCTTTTATTTTTCAACCCGCAGAATCTACCTGTTGAATACCACAGTCTTTGTCCCAAAGTTGTGATGTAAATGGTGCTGTCTTAATAGTTTAAGCATTAGGTGTGTTACACAGTAATTGCCCTCCTTTTAGTGGAAACTCTCAACTTGATGCAGAAATACTTTCATCTACTTTGATATCTGGTTTAATGTGGGTATTTTGCATAAATTGATTGTCTTCCTTCTGGAAAAATGCAGTTATGCATGACTTTAAATGTCTGTTTTAAATGGATGGAAACGTCTTGAAGAATTCTGGTCCTTGCAAGTCATGAGGAATGTAACGCTGCACAGGGAGCTAAGGGACTTTGGCCCAGTTCTGGCTCAGCACTGGTCCCGTTCCCGTGTCACGGTGATTCAGGCATATGTACTCCCGAGTGCTGCTGCTTCTGTGCAGCAATCTGTTAAATCCTGGCAAATGGTTCGTTACACAAATTGAAGGAATATATAAGAGCCATTGTTATTTTTTTATATCCTGCTTGACACGTTTTCACATTGGTTCTCCCTAGGCCTGCAGAACAGCGAGGGCGACACTGAGAGAAGTGAGATTAGGTCTTTCTGCATTGACATAACTGGCTTTTTTTGTTCTTCTGTTGGATGGTACCAGTTCCACTGTACTAATGTTTTCTGTGAAGTTTGTACTGGTCAGTTGGTCTCATGCAGGAACTGGAGTGAGGATATTAAAATGGATACTGTTCATTCTTAAAAAGAAATTCATGAGTTCTGTTACTTCATTCTGGGATTGATACATAGATAAGAAGTTGAAAGTGATTTTACAGTTGTTCTTAGCTGCAGGCATAGGTTTTAAACATAATTCTTGGTTTCCTTTTCTGTGGTGGAAAGAAGTAAAAGCAGTAGTATTTTAACTTCTTTACATGTATGTATAGCTCAATTTTTGTCCGGGAGATAGTAGCAAAAATATCTGAGTATGCTCATAATTGTAATGTATCTATAATGTAATGTATATAAAACTGATATAACCGTGTGATATAGTGATGTCGTTACATCTGAATGCTCCTTGAGGTTTTAATGATTTAAGATCTCTGCATTTGTGATACTCTTGGTTCTTTTTGGCATAGAGAACAATCAGCACCAACCCAATTATGGAAAACAAAGTATGTAAAATATTTTGTGTGCACGTATTGTTACTTTATTTCTAAAGATATTTTGTTGGGCTTGCCTCATGCCTGTTCTGAATTAATTCATTTTCTGTGAGTATAATAGTCTGATAGCGCTGAACTGCTCTTAACGTGTGAGGCAGAAAGACAAGGGTAGCTCATTTCTAATACCTCGTGCCTCATTAACTTGAAGAATATAATTTAATACAATTTGGAAAATTATATCTATGTTTAAGCAATAATTAAGGCATTGTAGATTTTGTGGAACAGGTGGAGATGCAAAATGTGAAGTTTTTCATTTACAGTTATTTAATTTCTAATGAAAATGATCTTACTTGCTAATAAACAACTTCGCACTTTGCCTCCTCTGCTGTTGTGCGCTGCCATGACTGAGCTTTTTATGTTGGTGACTACAGCAAATATTTAAAGTAATTGCTAAACTAGCAGGTAAAAAGGGTGTGTGTGTATACGTATTTGAACTTTTCGTTGAAATCTGTAGTATAATTTCATGAAGATGCAATATTAAAGTCTAATAAAATTACAGGAAGGTGCAAAACTATACGGTGAGTGGTCAGAGTTTCCATGAACTTGTAAGTGCATTTTTAAATTGTTTACTGCCTTAATAGTGAAGTTTCTTTAAAGCACTTCAATAAGATCCCACTTTTAGCAACTAATGGTTTTGTAACTAATGACTGAAATTTGTCAGACATTTTCTGGGCTAGATGTTTGCCTGAATTTTTAGTGATAAAGTGTTAGCAAAGACAGACCAACAGTTTCCAAGTCCGAAGTTGAAAAAAAATTATATATCCCTTCCCAAATTTAAAAGTAATATGTTCTTTGTGAGAAACTTTAAAGATCCCCCTCTAGTGCTAGTGAAGACCTAACTGTGTAACGATGGGTACAGAAGGTCCCGATTGCAAGGGCCGTGATTTGGTGGACGTGCCGTTTCCTGAACAGCAACTGATACTCTCAAGCTCTACAGTGTTTTCTCTGTAACTCCTCTGACCAGGTGCCGGAGGACAGGATGGATTTAAATGTCAGAACTGAAAGCGGCAGCCTGTGTCCTGTGCATGGGGAGGAATAAAGTTTTCTAAATTAGAATAAAGTAATAAAAAAAAGGAAACGACAGAAGGTGAGGACAGCAAGAAAAGACTGTGAGGGTGTGGTACCAGGTTAGTTAGAAACAGGAGCAACATAATTAGATGCAAGAATAGAGCAGAGGAAAACAGGAGATTAAACTATTTGTTTTCCAGGAGAAAATAGAACTATTAACAATTCTAACAGTTTCTAACAATTAGTGTTTTACATTCCTGTCTCCTGGCCTCCACTGCGATGACGTAGCTTCCTCTATGTGACCTTTAATTCCCTGCCCCACTACACCTTTGGCTGCCTTCCTCTCACCTCATCACTAGATGAGCAAAACCCAACATATGGTGCCGCTGATTGTAAGTGATGCATTTTTAAGTTTTGGCAGGCCAAAAGGAACAAATAACTGTTGAGCTCGCACTGTGGGCTTTCCTCCAGTGGGAACAATGATTTAAACCACTTTTTTTTTTCCTTTTTCCAGCTAGATTTTCGCAAATATTTGTTGCGTTTGCAGAATTTGATCTACAAGGCAAATTCTAAGGGTGACTGGCAGGCAACGTATGTCTTTTTTTCCTCTTAAAAGAGGACACTATTGAGAAGCCAGAAAGGGGTTGACTTTCATGCTCCAAGTAAAGCTGGTCACTTCCACTGCGCCAAACCTAAGGTTGGTGGGAGGAGGATGTCTTGTTTTGTCTTGGGGCAAATAGATGTGCTGGAGTTGTATTTCTTTATCGGTTGGGTGGGGTCAAACTGTACCAAGAGGGACCTGGAAAAGAGCAAGCAGTAGCTGGTGTCAGAGTGTTCACTTGGAATAAAGAAGATCTGGGCTTGAGTCCCATGTGTGTTAGACTGCTTCGACTTAAACCCGTACCTTGTATTGCTGATGAATGCCAAGAACATGGAGCATAGAGCGATTCTCTATCCAAGTCTTTTGAAACTATTATTCTTTGCCTGAGCCAAGAGGCAGATGCTAGCTCCGTGCTCCGAGGTTGTGGCGTGCAGGTGGGGACGGTAGGTTCGCATGATTGACAGGTATGCCAATTGAATAGCTGGGGATATTGCTGGGGGGGCTGCTCTCTCTGGCATCAAATTTCATCCCCTAGCCAGGAGAAAAAATGTCTAACGAAGGCTTAATTTAGACTAAAATATTTCAACAAAGTATTTGCTTTAGCAGATAATAATAAATAAATAAATAATAATAAAAAATAAACTAATTTCATGGCAAAATTCCGAACAGAAGAATAGTGAATGTTAAGTTAAATATGTGCACTAGGAAATGGTGGTAACTGCATATTTAGAAAAAAAAGACTGTTACCCATGTGTCTTCTAATTTCTCTGGTTTGTTTTTTTTTTAAATTAAAAAAGCATCTTGGCACAGATAACGGGTCTCAGAATTAAGAGTTTAACGTGTCATTTGAAAACTAGGGCTGATACTGAGTAGATCCTTTAAACTAGCATTTCAAAGACTGATAGCGTAGCACTGTCAGATTGATAAAACAGTTGGAGCTACAGCAGAGGAGGTTTATTCCTCTACAGTAAACACTTCAGATATCATAAATTCTGAAGTGCACTTAAAATTAAACTCTGTGCATCTTAAGTTAGTCACTCAATTGAAATGATAAACCAAAAGTTTTACCCTGTCTCCAGTACTTACAAAATAAAAGCTTCATATTTCCAGAAGTGACACATCAATGCAACCAGCGAGCTCTAGCTGGACGTTAAAGGAAAGAGGGCAATAAGGAGAGATTGCATTTCAACTTTCCCTTAATTAGGAAAAGTAACAGCCAATTTAAATAAAGCAGAGTTCTCTCTCTTCATCAGCTGATACCTGTCAAGTCAGTGAGTTTTCACTGCTACCAAAGTTGTTGGCTAAACTGGCCTTGCTTTGACAAAATTCCTGAAAATGACGATACTTAACAGCGAAAGCTCTTAAGATGGACATTTCTCAAGCTGTTTTGCAGATAAGCGAATAAAATTTGGAGTAAACTTAAACTAAAGGGCTTAGTGTAATTAGGGAAATGGAGAGAGGGGAGAATGTATTTCAGAAAAAAGGTAGAAATGCCACCTCCTTTTTGACAATGAGATTGTAAAACAATATGGTGATTAGTCAGGATTTTCAAATCTTTTTTTTTTAATATATATATTTATATCATCTTATATCCTGATATATTCTAATACATGCAAATTAAACTCTATTTGAAACCACCTCAATTTCTTTTCAGTAAAATCCTAGAAAATCTAAGTTTCTCAGGCTATCCTGTGTTTTTAAAGCTCTTGGAGAAGAAAAAGGTGGGAAAATGCTTTCAGAAAACCTTTCCTCTGTGCCTTTGTTAATACCTCACTTGTTTTGAGACAGAACTTGAAACTTACTTGTAAAATGCCTTATACTAAAGTGTCATCAAATTTTATGGGAATTTTAACACTGGTGATTAAAGCACTATACACTTCTATACAATGTAGAATTTTAGGTGAAATACGTCTCTAAAACGGAAATGAACAGTCAGGTTTACTCTGATTTCTCGTGGTTAGAGCTGTATTTAGTTTCCAAGGAATGCAGGAGAGGAGGAGGATGATTCCTCCCGCTCATCATAGCGAACAGGGAGTGACGGAAACCCTGAGGGACCCCTTAAAACTAATTGGAAACTCATGGTTATCACCAGTCGTGAAATCACTGGTCTCTTTCCCCTATTTCATAATTTATTTATGTTTAGCTGTTAGTATGTTTACACTCTCTGAATGACTGAGGGAGCAAATCAAGTTACGATACTGAAATGTGTAGTGAGTTTAGTAATTGTTATAAAGACCTGCAATGTCAGACTGCTACCTTAAAGGGCTTGTAACACATTGTAAAAGTGTTAATAAAACACTTTTTTGTTTCTTCGTTCATTTTTTTAACTGAAAGTGTGACTAAAGTGTATTATAGTGAGCCCAGTCAAGAGGAAGGCAGATCTAATCCCCTGTGTTTCCATGGGCTGTGCGGGTGCCAAAGCATGATGACAAAACCGTAGAAGAAGGGAATAGAGTATACCATGGATTTTTTTCAATAAGACAGGGAGCAAGTAGCGCAGCTTGGGTGGGGGCTGGTGGAGTGCTTTGGGGAAGCACCAAATGTGTTTGTCCAGCTCTTACACCCTTCTCTGCTGTTGGCCTGTGGCAAAGACGGGATCTTGGGCTCCAGATGGTCCAGTGGCACTCTCTAAAAAGGGAAGGAAAAAATTCAAAGTCCTATCTGATACATGCCAACTCTGAGATAAGCAGAGATTGATTAGCAAGCTTTCTGAACTGGTTTAGATGCTGTAGCAGCTGAAGAAAATCTTTATTGTTATATATAGTTATGTTTCTGTAAATTCATACCATTATCTTTTACTTTACTTCCCTGGTTCTACCTTTGTTATTTGTCCTATTTCCTAACCTTGGACACGTTCTTTTCCGTGTTACTGTGTCTGTCTGTGATAATACTGACCACCTTTAGGAAAACCATTTGGAAAATTATTGATTAAAAAAAGGCGATATAGAAAAGCAGTGTTGTAATTAATAGCTATCATTGTTATTCCTTTTCTGTGAATACTTTATATGTTAAGTTGCTTAGGGAAAAAATTCCTGGTTTTGTGTGGTTTGGTGTCAGTAGCTGGGGCTGGAGCTGCAGCTGGTTTGGGATAGAAAAATACAAACCTAAGAAGAAAGGTGGATAAATATTCTAGTTTCCTAAACATAAGTATGTGTTTGTACCGTCTGTTTGTTCAAAGCTCGTAGTATGAGCAATGAATATTAATATTTTCATAGTGCAGGCTTAGATTGCTCAAATGCTTGATAATTACAACTGAAAATTGCTACTAAGTATCAGGAATAAGTGGAGTGTGCTGTAGCCCAAAATACTAATGTGATTGATGGAACATCCGCGTGAAACGGTTTGAAGGACTCTGCATTATAAAACTCTCATGTTCTATACTAGAAGGACACCTGCCTGAATGTTTCATGTTTGGTTTTCACTTTGTTGTGTGTGGTACTTGAACTGACTATTTATTTTTAAATACAGAAAAAATTAATGAAGATAGAGGAATGAAGCTTTTCTTTTTTTTAAGCGCACTTTGCCAGTCTCCTCACCCTACAATGTTTTTTTTATTTTCTCCCTACCAGTGCAGATGGGAGAGAATAATAATATTTCTCTTAAAAAAAAGACTATATACACTCACTGTATTGTGCGTATAATGTGTATATATATTCATATATGGATAGCCATATATCCATACATGTTGATATGCTTGTATCCTATAGATATAGAGATACAGTCATAGATATAGGATCATGACCTACTATTGACTTTCTTCTTTTTTTCCTTCATATGCTAGCTTGGGATTTCTGTATAACATAAAATCCGGATGATTTATATTTCCAGGAAGTTGTTTGACTTCCTGTTTCGCTTTATCAATATGTTACTTTAGTGGTTACGGTTTCAGCAACTTAAGGTGAAAACAGGGAAAAAAACAAAAGTAGTACTAGCCAAATTAATTGACTTGGGTATTACTTCAGATTACCTACTCCCTTCTCCACACCAAATATGACATTTAGTTAATTAAAGGCTGGATAAAAGAAGGTGGACTGATATACATACATAGCGAGAGGAAGTTTCTCCTTGGTTCTACGTAAAGAAATTGTGTAACTTCTTCGCACTTGTGTCATAAAATGTAATGCTTCTCTTTTTAAACCTGTATTTCTTCGTAACGTTATATAGCATAAATTCATATATAGCACTATTACTTCCTTTAACATAGGTTGCTTCTTTATAATCATGGTTAATCCTTTGGGCAACTCTCAGTCTCAGGGCTGCAAAAAGCAGTACAATCTTTCTGACTTCCTAATTCTTATTGAATCGCTTCATGAGTGATTTTTTTAATTTTTTTTGTAACTTAATGAGGAGCTGTTCATTTTTTACCAAGGGTTTCAAGTATTCAAAATCCAATAGAGACAGCTTGGTTACTTGTTTAAAAGTGTGAATGAAACACCTTTGTAAGTGGAAGGAGTTTTATGCCCTGTCAGCTTTTACAGTAGTCTGTAACTTCCTCACAATGCAATACAGACCTGCGCAATGTAGGAACTGGGGAATATCTAAACGTCTTTTATGGCGTGTTACAGTTTGGCATATACCCCTTTCATCAGCAAATGAATGTCAAGGGAAAATATGCAGCCATGTTTTTCTAATGATCATAGGTCTCTCTCTGTGATGTTTACTGAACCCCGTAGAAAGAGCACTGATACAGGAGATCTGAAAAACAAATATGTAGATATAGGAAGTACATAGGAGTATTGCTGAAGCGTCCTCTCTTCTTTTCCCTTTCCTTTACTTGGCCTGAACGTAGCCAGCTGAGGAAGACATGGCTATGCTGACTTAGCCATTCAGCCATGGAGGAAATGTAAACTTGGCTGAGGAGAAATTAGAATATGCCCTTTCTATTGGAGTTTGAAGCTATTTGCCACAAATAACAAAGCCAGAGAGAACAACAGTGCAAGGGTGGTGGTGGTACCTAATAAGGAGTTTATCAACTTAAAGTTAACTGTCCTCCAGGACTTATCAACCGTCTGTTTGAACCTATTTTTTACTGCCCTCCTCCCAAGCACATCTTGCTATAAACATCCAGATAAACATACGTTCTAAAGGAAAATCATTTAGACTCGTTTTATATGACTGAAATTATATTGGCAGAATTGATCAGTTGTACAGAGTAAGGGGTGTGCATGTTTTTGACACAAGGCAGGACAAAATTTGCAATTTTATTTTTACTGAATTTTAATTTTACTGAATATGTATATTGTGCGTACAGAAAGCATTGTTAGAAGGTGGGAATAAGTAGCTGAGAAAAGCAAAATGTAGAAAATAATCACATGTTCTGAAAAATGGTAAAAACATTTCACCAAAATAGGTGGAAATTGTTATTGGTTATTTAAGACATTACCATAAGAAACTACAAACGATTCTATCAAAGGCAGTAGCACTGGGTTGTGAATTATTCGTTAGCATAATAGCCTGGTTTTGTTCAAAGCCATAGCATATACTTACCAAATAAGCACATTCTTAAGACAAATTGCGTTGCAGTGCAGTGAAAGACATCATCATGTGAGGGAATCTCTGCATGTGACAGCAACGTGTTACAGAGAGGTTACTATGAGTTTGAATATACGGTTGACTATATCATGCTGCTTCTGTTGGGCTGTGAGCAGGTTAGGTAGGGACCCATCTCTGTATTTGCCGATTTGCTGTGCAGAGAACCACGCTCACTGGCGGAGCTAATACCTCTTGAACAAGGGATTGCTGTTCCACGTTACACAAGAGCTGTGAAGGCTCTTCTGCAAGACCTACAGCTGGATGATCAATGCCTGGGGAACTCAAGCAATCACATACAGAGTCTTCATTAATCTTGAAGGCCTTAATTACAAGGATTAGCCAATTTTGCTGGAGTCATTACAGTAGATGACTATAAATAGTTAGGTTGACCCCTTCCAGCAATGCCAGCAAAATTTTTTCCACTGGAAGTCTGTTGTATCTTGCAGTAAGATTTGCTGTAGACAGCACTTCCATTTTACATGGTATCAGGACAAATAACTTCCCAAAAAAGGAAAATATTGGGAGAGAACATTCTTTATGTGCTTTTAACAGGGATTGGCTGTCAGAACATGCAGTAAAGAGCTCCTCTTGAATAGATTACCAGAATGCCCTTCTATGGGCTTGAACGTAACCACCATAAATTTATTATCTTAGCCGGAATGGAATTAGTGCACCTGCTTTCAGACATTGTATATAAATTTATGGAATGGTTTAGATATTGGGTTTTTTTGCATCTGGTAGAGTATAAAAAAGGCATTTCCTTTATTGTTGGGCTGTGATTTGATCCTTCTAACAAGTAGCTAGCTGTGAATTCAGTACATCTTTCAAAGAGATTGAAATGGCAAGAGTGCTAAGGAGAGGATATAAAAAAGGTCTGATGAAGAGATTTGGATTTACTTGGTGAACTGAAAGACGGGAACTTGGAGAGAACACCTGCTCACTGAAGGACAGAGCAAGCATGTGACTGAAGGGTTTGTGGGCTAAGCAAGCTACTCATTTGGTTGTATAAATGGTTGTTTGAATCTCATGTGTGAGATGATAGATAACTTCTCTACCTTGGGAGGCTGTAGTCCAGTTTGCTAAAGCTGAAAAGGTTAGACCTGGATTTTGTTTCTAGGGGATGTACAATTGGAGAGAATCAGGAAAATAATTCCCGTTTCAATTCAGTTTTTCTCTGCCTTAGGGAGAAATTGACAATATACCAATAGCCATTTTTGTTTCCAGATAATGATGGTCAGTTCCAGTGGTGTTCATTCTACGTCCTGTTTTCAACACATGAAATCAACAGCGATACATGTGATGCAAACTTGCCTAAACATATTCTATGGTCCTGATAGTTTCCATCTTTGTCATTCAGTATTTTAACTTTTGGAGTAAGTCATGCTGTAAGATAGGGTGTAGTTATTCTAGTCGGGAAGCTAGGTTTCATGGTTTTGCCTCCATCGGGAACCTGTGCTTCAACCTTTATTTTCTTCATACAGTTCTTTACGAAGGACTTGACATTTCTGCTTCCTTCCTCAAGTGTTGTCTTAATGGGCTGTTAGCAAAGTGGAAATCCTTGCTGTCTTGAAAAGTCTACACAGATGGTGGTTGTTATGTTGACTGCAACAGTGCTGGGTTCAAATCTCAGGTGTCTGTCTGACCATGGGTAAATCTCTTTATTTCCCTTTTTCCATTGGTAAGTCTGTAAAATTCTGGAAATTCTAACAGCTCCGCACAATTCTCGAGCCTTAAAATGTTAGGGAAGCTCCATGAACTGATGAACAAGTATGTTTTCTAATATGTAGTGTTTGGATAAAGCAAAAGTGATTTTAGGTGGACCTTTTTTTTGGCCTGAAGCTTTTATATTTGAGATTGTGCTTCATGCAGAAATATTCTGCGCTTGATAGAATGTATTTTGTGTTTAAATTTTTATCCGATGTATCTTGGCTTTATACAGCCCAAAGTCAAAGTAATATGTACCCTATTTAAGTAATGAGCTACTGATTTTAAAATTACTCATTTTATTAACATAATATGGAACTAGTAATATTCTGAAAACTTGTCTCTGAAATGGATGCTGTTTAATTTCAGTTTGAGATGGGACAGAAATGGAGTTTAAGGATTTCACCTATTGAAATTTGGTGTATCACAGATAGCAGGGATTCTTCAGCCTCATGTAGAGCCGTACACTGTACTCAGAGCATCCTTGCAGAAACACCTCTTCCTCTTGCTTGAGCTCAGACCTCTGAACGGGCTCGTAATGTAACGTCCCCTTTATTTGTCACTGGTAGCTATACCCTAGACGCATTCTGTCGCTAACTATTTACAACACCTTCAGGATCAAAGCAATGCTGCCAAAGGAGGCTCATTGTGAGAAATTTTGACCTACTTTTACTCTTGGCACCGCTTTGCCTGCCAAGACCAGGTAGACTGTGAACAGACCTTCAACGTGTCCTCAGGGAAGAGGTCCAATCTGACATTGAAATAAGAGAACCCTCTCATGGCAAGGCAAACAAAAAGCAGAATTGCAAACAGTCAGAGGGTAAACTTCTTTTCCCCCCTCTTTGCCTCCTTCTCTGGGAGACGCAAAGTGAGTTTGCTGGGAGAAAGGGTGTGGAGGTTGCGAGTTTGAATCATTTGTGTCCGCGTGTTAGTTTTCCATCCTTTTCCTGCTGCTAGTTCTTATCTTTGCTGCTCTGGGGTGTGTGTAGAGAATCAATTTGCTCTCTGTGATTGCTTTAAACAACTTTAAACTGCTCATGCCGTAAGATTATTGCAGGTCCCCTTCTCCTAGCACGTAAACGGGAAGAAATGGATACACATCTGATTTTTTCTGATGTACATTTTTGCTTTACAGGCTGTGATGGAGTTTTCCTTGTGTAGTACATGAGTGAAAGAGCATATTAGTAAGCTCTGTTTATCAAGTCATAAAGATCAGTTGGTATATTTGGCTACCAAAAATTCATGTTGTGCTTCTCCTTCCCTTCCCTTTCCCCTTCCTGTGGCATGCAAAACACAAAACTTCGTAAAATTTTGGAAATTTAGTATTCCCACTTTCAGTGTCTAAATTGAAGTATAAAACTGGGTAGTTTATGCAATAAATGTGCTGTACATGAAAAGAAAATCATAGGTGGCTTTCATATTTTTAATCTGGCCAGTTATAGGCCTCTACGTTAGGATGAAGAGACCATAACTTGAAAGTGCCTGTTCATTTCATGAGCTGACTGTGAAAGGACCCTGGATGCCTTTTTCTTAGGTGTAGATGCCTAACTTTGATCAGGTGAATTGATCCCGAGTTTTCCGAGTGCTGCTTTTGGAACTTCAGCCTTCAGCTTTTTAAGGAATGGCGTTGTGAATTTGTCTGGTTTTGTCAACAGAAATGAAAGAATGAGTGCAGGGGCTGATGAGGTACCTGGCGAATAGGCTTCTGAATTCTTTCTATTGATGGATTACGATGAGAGTGGGATTTGGGTAGGGGAGAGGAGGGTTGTTCTTTGAACCAAACACTTTCTGTGATTAGGTTCTCAAAAGTAGCCTTCTAACTTCTATTAAGCTATTGATTGTTTACAAGGAAACTTGAAGGAAATGGCTTTTATTAATTTGACCGTGTATTAAGAAAAAGACTCGGGACAGCTTTACCGTTGACTCTTCAGTGGATAAATATGAAGTACATCTTGAAAATGTGAGTGGTGAAATGAAGATAACGAGCCAGTACACTTGTAGGTTCAGTCAGTTTCTGTAACGTTAGGGCATTGATGGAGGGCTTCAGCGCTCTAGTATGGACTCTGAGGGTTGCATATTCCATTCCACCCCAATATCCCTAAACAGGAGTGTCTTTGGCTTTCTCAAGAAATAGGCATTTTCCTATTTTATCCTTTCCATAGCAGAGGTATTGATTGTAAGAAAAGGTAATGTCTGAATTATATGGTAAATAATAGTAAGTTGAGGGAGTATTCAAAAGTTGTTGGTACCTACGGAGATCACCCGTGCTCAGAAAGTCACCATTGTGGTAGTTCTAATTCAGGTGTCGTTCCCTTCAGTGGTGTTTATATACTTCGTAGTTTGGAGGACACAATTACATCATCACTTCAGCAGTAACATGGAGTTGCGTCCCCCAGTTAGAGTAGGAAAGTCACCAAAAGGATGATGTGTGTAATACATGAAAGATCTGGAGTTTGCACATTGGTGTCCTGATGTCATCATCCTTGTCTTTGTTCAGAGCTTTAAATAAAAAGGTCACACCAATTTTTCTTTAATTGGTTTCCTCCTCCCCTTCTGGATTATTAATGGCACTGAGGCAGATCCGGTCTCTTATTGTATTGAATGCTTTGGTGACTAGATTCTGTACAATCCCGGTGATAACAATAGTTGGCTAGTAAAACAATTAAGAAAAGACAAGAAAACTTGCTCATACTTCTTTCTGTCTTAAATAGTTCAGTAGGTATTTTAAAGCCAACCTAGCAGCGTGTTTTGCAGTGCTTACGATTCATGAATACTTAACCCCTGACACTGTCTTTATTCAGAAGAATGTCTTGCAACTTGTGCTGTCTAATGGTTTTTATACCTAAAAGAGCATTCAAAATCTCTTTCTTTTTTTTCTCTGTTTTTTTTTTTTTTTTTTTACTTTGAGCTTATTTTTAGTAACCTAATGTTTCATAAAAGACACTAAGCAACTTAAGGCTTTTACAGATTGTTCCCTGTATATGAAAGGTCCCATTTCAGTGTGGATTTTATGCATTTTCTTCATTTACCGTCTACTCTTTTCTTAGCCAATGACAGTAAGATTCCTAAGGCTACTTTCTCTTTAAGGACATACTGCTTACATAAATAGTCCTTTACAGCATCTCCGTGTTTTATAATATTAATTGTTTATCAGAAGATGGGCAATATTCCTTAGAAATGTCTTTTCCTGATTGTGCATGCCGTGTTACTATTTCAATTATGCAGATTCTTGATGCTGTGGAAATTTGTGCTTGATGACGCCAAGGCAGCTGCACGTTGTTAGCATTGTAGGCTGTCAGATGATCATGTGGGATTCTTGCAGCATGCAACATTCAATAGGATTGAAAAAGGGCTTTTGATGCAAGGCATAGCTTTCAGAATATATTTGTGCCTTTTAGTTAGCTAATAGAAAATCATAATTTATTATCTTTAAATTTAAAATGCTGCCTCATTTTTCTTCTGGTTGGTTTCATTTTGGCTTCACTAGAAGATGCATCTGGTACATCCACGATTGAGGAGTTTATTAATGATACTGTTGTTCAGTTCACTTACTTTTTTTCCTTTTAGAGTCCTAGCTAGCCCACAGATTACATGATCACATGTTCATTCAGTCATTCATATAGAACACAAACCACCATGCATGATTTCTTCTGCTTTCTTTTTCCTCTCTGCCTTTTTTATTCCTTTTAAGTTGCTTTGTCATGTTCTCTTTTATCATTAAGCTTCGTCTTTGTCTTCCCCTCGCTCCTATTTGTTCTTTATTTTCCCATGCTTGGTTACTGCAATATTATTTGATTAACGGGCTGTGATGATGATGAACCTGCACACTGGAGGAGCAGCTACTACAGTGGTGATGAAGGGATGTAATAATGGTCGCTATCCTCGGAATTCTCTCTACAGTGACTGCATAATAGAAGAAAAGGCAGTGGTCCTGCAGAAAAAAGACAATGAAGGATTTGGATTTGTGCTCAGAGGGGCAAAAGGTACGTGCTTCTGTGTGTGTGTGTGATGTGCAGTGGCATGAAGAAATTTATACATCTCTGAATATAAGCAGGAATTATTCTTGGTGCACTTGGTTGCTAGACAACAGGATTCTCTGTATGCTATACTACTCAGACGGATTTTAGTGGCTTCTGTCTGTAGCAGTTTGCATTTTTCCATAGGAGAAGCACTGTATAATCGTTTGGGGGGGAGAAAGTTTTGTCTGTATTTTTCTTGTGTTGGTATATGTAACGTTTTGTCAGTAATCTGTTTTGTTATGCAGTTTACCTAACTATGGGAAACCTGCTTTCCTTATAAAACCTGCTTCTTTATTTCAAATGTCAGTCTATTTAAATAGGTCTACGAATAGGAATAGACGAGAGAGTGATGTTTTGTTTAAAATAGGTGTGGATCTTCTGCAAGGTGACATTGGTGCAGTTTTAGTATGAAAATATGATCTTTTTTTATATCTTCAGAAGCTGCACGTATGTTGCATGGCCTGTAGTGTGCTCATTTTAAAAGCTGTTCATATGTTAAGCTGCATGTTACTTTTCTGCAGACTAAAATCTATAATAATGGCATTCTTAAGAGTTAAAAAAAGCATTCTATTTAATGCTTTGCTTTTTAACTTCCAGTCCAGTCTGCTCCTTTTGTATTTAAAAAAAAATATATGATGGTATGTCCCATCTCTTGCTCCCCCTCATTTTACATGGGTTCTCCCTTGCCTTGCTTGAGCATGAAAATTATTCCGTATCTTCACTCTTGGGACATGGTTTTTGCTCTCCCTGTTTCCCCACCCCTAAACCAGTGCCACCATAGATTTTCAGTGCCGTAAAAGCTTTTCTAATTTTAGCTAAATAAAAACGTTTGGAGTTCTACTCGGAAAGCCAATAGCGCTACCTTTTAGCTAACCCGTTGGCATGAGTTGTCTGTGCATCGAGCAGAGGTTGCTCCCTCTGTGTGAGCCCAACAACTGTCCCCAGATTTTCTCCGTAGCAGTGAGGGCACCTCAGGTGAAAGACCCAAGGACTTTTCTGCTTGTATGTGTACGTGACAGGGAGAGAGAGAGAGAGGGCTGTTACAAGGCCTGCTCTGCCTCCTTTCCTAAAAAGTGATTTCTTCCGTTATTGTCTTTGTAATATACATCTAAATCTAGAAGAAAAAAAATTCAGTTTGATCTTTTTCATCCTTTCCCACCCACCCCTTCCCCCCCAGCTCGGCCGGATGCTCTCTCCTGGCTGCAGTGCATAATTCATTTTTAGCTGGATGTTGCCAGAGTTACAAACAAAAGGGTTACCCCACCTAATACCGAATATCCTGGAATACTCAGAGTCCAGCTTATTGCCTCATACAGCTTGATTTGGTTTGTGTCAGTAAAGAAGCATGTATTTTTCTCTCTGAATGGAAGACCTGTGGATTGCTATTGCAGAGAGATTGCACTCTGGTCCCAGCATCTTCATATCCTCAGAGGCAGAGCCCTCTGACTTTTAGCACCCACCATTTTTTAACCATCAATTTGAATGGCCAATAGTAGGCCTGTAGTCAAGTGGTATTTGCAAGCACTCCATAACTTTCTGTTTTTTAATGTGGTATTTATTTTTAAAGCTGACACACCAATTGAAGAATTCACCCCAACTCCAGCCTTTCCTGCTTTGCAGTACTTGGAATCTGTGGACGAAGGGGGAGTAGCATGGCAAGCTGGCCTGAGAACTGGAGACTTTTTGATCGAGGTAGGAGATCCTGAAATTTGATTCTCAGCTGAGGAAAGAGCGATGTTCCCTTTGAGAATTTACTTTAGAAAAAGTGTGTGATGCTTCTGACTAGCAGGTTCAGTGGACAAACACCAATAATATACTTCACTTTATCTATTTTAAAATCTCCTGCAGCGTTTGGGAAAGCAGTTAAAAAGAACAATGTTCAGGTTGGCTGGGAATTTTCTATTTGTTCTTGTTGTTGGTTGGGAATACACTGTCAGAGGAATTTGGGAGGTTTTTTCCTTCTTTGCGGTATTGAATTGAAATTTAGATTAATTTCAATATTTATTGTAGGCTATCAGTTCTGTGGTCTTCTAAATATTTTTACAGACTCACCAAAATTAATGAGTTTTTATGCAACTATTTCTGCAATCATAAATGTCAGTGGTCTAGTGCTGTTTAAAAGCCATGGAGAATAAAGCAAATTGCTTGAAATTAAATATTTCCAACAGTGCACTGTAAATAAAGTCATACAAAAAATAAGCAATGGATGTTATTGCAATATAAATTACGTTATAAAAAGGCTATATTTAAATACTCTCTTCATATCAAAAATGGCTTCACATTCTATATTTTAGAGGATTTTTGGTTGGTAATTTAGGTTTTGTTGAAATAGTTGGCACTCTTTTTTAGTGTTACTGGGCAGTTTGCAACGAAAACATGATTTGGGATTTTCTTCCTCTTCCCCCCATAATCTTTTCATGACCAACAAAGCGATGCTGTGATTCTGTGACACTAGGTATTTGAAAATAGGTCTTTCAGGATGAATTGACCAAGGCTTGTCTCTAACATCTGTTGATTTTATTTTATTTTATTTTTTCTTCTTCAGGCACATATGTGTTTTGTTAAAGTATTTACTGGTGCTACAACATTTCTTTCTGCAGAGCTGGCCTTTACATTCCGGAGAGGATATAATATGCAGCTTTTATTTGTTGTGTGCATTGAACTCCCCCGGTGATTGAATTTAAATAGTTGCACCACTTCTTCACATTATAACAATGAAAGAACAGGCTTTGCAGACTTCTAAAGTAAATAGACGTGCGTTTTTATCTGTGCCTTCAAAGTGCATTTTTCTTACTGTTTACTTCAGAATTGGCATATAGAAAACTATTAAACAATAGCTTAGAAATTGTACTGATATGTACTCTGTGCAAGGACGCTCTGAAAACTATGATTATTGGCATTAGGTGGTGGTAGGTTTTTTTAGAATGAAGCTTCATTTTTAGAAGTTGTTTTCTTGTTAGGCTTTTAATCTATAGGGAGTAGGAATGGTCTGTACTGGCTGATTTCACAGATAGGTTTGATGGTGAATAGTGTGTAATTTAATGGAGAGGATTACAGAATGATAACTATGCATATGGATTCTTTTAAGATCTCTGAAGGGATGCAAGAAGTCTGGGATAACTGATTCTGCACAAAGCTTTACTGGTTTTCTGGCAAATGAAAGAAGAATTATAATTGATTGTCCAGACAATTTATTCCTAGCCTTAGCTTAGAGGAGCAGTTAAACATGCACATGCATTGCTGAATCGCGACATTAATCCCTACTCTATACAGGCCAGCATATTCGTAATAATTCTGAAAGAAGCAGTTGTTACATGCAAATCAAATCCATTTCTGTGTAATTTATGTTCATCGGGGTTATTCTGTTCTGAATCTTGCAACTTTTAATTAAGAGAATGCAGTAATCCTGAGAAATCACAACTTTGCCGTTGCTGAAGATTTTTATGTTGGAGAAAGGCGTTTTTTTTCTGTTTTATGAACGGCACGTGCAGTGCTCAATGCTCTCTAGCAATAGAAAGCCATCTTTGAAGATATTTACACTGATGCAAAAGATACTAGTGCTGAAACAGAAATGACTGGTCCACCTGCACTTCTAGGAATGCCAAGCTATTTTATTTCTTGTGTTGAACTGAGCAGAGTTACATGTACTATACATTGCGGTGAGTGGTTATCATAACTGGTGTAGTTACTCTGGCTTATTGTTAAATGATTTCTCCCATGACTCTAAAGTTTATGCTGCTGTGCGTAAGTGCCACCTCAACCATTTGTAAGTAATATAATGCATTTATCATAAATGTCGCATGAATAATAAAAGAGTTAATGGGCAACTAGGATCCTAATTAGTGCCATTTATAACACTCGCAGTAAGTGTCAGGCTTTAGGGAAGTGAGAGTCCAGTTTGGCAGAGGGCAAAATGCAAGGGAGAGCAAATGTTACCCTCTTGCTCGAGGAGGTTCGGAGGCGTGGGGTCATGGAGATAAAGAGAACCTTTTCCCTCATTCCTCACTATGGAAAGACAGGTTTGACAGGAAGATAGATCCTTTTTTTGGAAGCATGAGAGTAGGTGAAGAGAAGGCATCATTTCTTCATGTGTAATTGTGGTCTCTGGATCCTCTGAAGGGGGTAAAACTTCAGCAACTGCTACTGAGCATACCAAAGTAATTCAGCATTGAAGATGGTCGGTGTCGAGCAGAACAAATAAAAGATCTATACATAAAAGGAAGAGAAGGTGGTGTCTTACTTCAGCAGGTAAACAGGGTAGATATTGGCTGGAACAGTTTCCTTTGAGTTTTCATCAGGTTTGCAGTTTTTCTGAAAAGCCACGTGATACTGATTTGTCCAACCTGTACAATTAATTTTAACATGAGACTTTAGAGATGAATATTAAACTTGCCTGTAGGAATAGTGCTCACAGATTCTTCACTGAAATTTCTGACAATATATTTTTTTTCTCCTTGCTTCAAACCCATATTTTTGTGATAAAAATTATTATGTGGCTTTTCTGGATAGAGCACAAATAAAATGTATTGGAAAAGCAAGAATAGTTTTAGAGCTGAAACAGTTAGCCGGAGACAGCTGTCATTATATGTGGATTTTCATAAGCAATTCCACAGTTGCTGATTCATTTGATTTTTCTTAGCTTTGATAAACAGTCAGAAATGGAGTATGGTTATGACTTGGTTGTTATAACTGAGAGTGATTGTATGCTTTGCCCTATTTGCCGTTCTTCACTTTTTCAGTTGATATTTTCTTGAATCTTGGTATCTGCCCAATTAAAAAGACAGATAAAAGCAAAGCAACGTATTAGTAGTGCAAGTGCTATCAAACCGAAAAGATGACGGTTTCCATTAGAAAGGGATTTCAAAACTACAACCGCCATTAATGTCCACACCAATTCTAAAGCCATTGTAGATCGTTGTTAATTTGTCAGAGTGACTGGATTTCAATAATACACCTGTTCAAGTTTGGAAATGCTTGATCAGAAAAAAAATGAGCCATAAGCTGATTTGATCTGTTACTTGAAATATTTGCAAGAAAGAAAAGTATTAGCTCTGACTCTAAATCTTTTACTTATTCATAATCTTTAGATGCCTAGCCCTTTGTTACCTTTGTTTCGTGTGGTCAAACTCAGCATAAATAGAGGACCCATTGGCTACTACTGTTCAGAGTCCTGCCTTAAAACACCACTTAAAGAATTCTTTAAGTTGGGGTTGTGTTTTCTTTTGAGATTTGCTTTGATGACATATACAAGTATAACGATCCTTGAATAAAGGCATCCATTAAAGTGGAAGAGGTTTTTTAACTGAGAATAGGATTTGGGGGGTTTTTTAGTATTCATAGATATATTTAAATATAGACTATCTTACTAAATAAAACCCCAGTGGATTATTAAGTATTTGTTATTGTTGCACCCATGAGTGTGCAGCTGTTTTGCAGGTGTTGCATGATGGGATGTGTGGGGATTTTTCATCCGCCGCAGAGCATATCTCACATCAAACAATAAGGTTGTAATAGCAATACTTAGAAAGTGAAACTCATTCTGCAATACTTTACCAGAATAATGCATTTCTTCTCTAAATGAGGCATTGCAGTTTGCATTATTGTGCCATAAAATCACTTATTTTTCCAGATAAATTGAAATGTTATTGTCTTCAGAATAGGGTGGCTGCTTATTTACATTCCAGTTAAAATGTAAACTAGATAAAACCAGCGTATTACCCATTAAAAAAAGAAGAAAAGGGAAAAAAAAAAAGGCAAAATTCAAGGTTTGATTTGAGGATCAAAACCAGAGATGGTCATAGAAGAAATCTCATCATTTTGCTGCAGAACAGTTCAGTTGTACATCTGCTAAACCATGCAAAATGGTCTGGAGTATAACTGCCTGCATTTCTTTGTCCTCAAGGGCTTATAGAATTTATTGGTACAGACTTTTCTTTAAGCTGTGATAGGTGGAAAATAGCCATCATTTTATTACCAGCAGCATTATTTTATCACTGTATTAGATAAAGGTATGTGTCCTCTGACTGTATGTAGGAAGCAGCAATAGGCATTTAGGGAAGACATGTAAAATATCTAGAATAATTTTTTTAAAAAAATACACACGAGTTAACTTGAGATTCTTATTTAACAACAGGTTAGATTTTGTTTTATTCCAGTTAACACTTGTATAAAACCTCAAAAGTGATCTGGAAAGCAAGCTTTTAACTTTATTGTTGTAACTTAGACTGTAGTCATTATAAACACTTTCAGCAAGCATAGCAATGCTATGTCTTACATTTGTATTCAATGGCTGGATTTACAAAGTGGGTTTGCAAAGCCATCTGTTAATGATTTAAATCCTTTCTGCAACAGAGAAACCTTCCCATCCTCAGGTAATCTTCATTAACTGCCCTGTGGCTGAGTTTTCTCTTTTTCCTAGTGTGAACCTCGCTAGCTTCTGCCACCAGACATAAATCAAATTTTTATTTACTTATTTATTTTTCAAGGCACCATGATATTTTTTTCTCTCTTGGAAATAAACTGAGGCGTTGTTAGTGTCTTTGTAATAACATGGATTATCACATTGCTATTTTTTGCAGTTGTTTTCTGAAAGTTTGTTCATATGCTCCCAAAAGTGTGGACGCCAGCTCGATGCAGTACTTAGTAAGAGCCTCCCTAATATTGTGTGTGGGAGGAAGAAATTAAAAACAATATTCTTCCATTTTTATATGCTGTCTTTACCTCTCGCACTTAGGGCCTTTTGATGGACCAAAAGAGTAAGGTCCACCCCGGTTCGGTGGCTTGCATTGGGGTTTTTTAGTTGCCAATTTGGCTGGTCTTCCTGCCCATGCAGCGGGCCTCCCCTTTTGCACGCTAAGCCGGAGGATGGCCAGGCTCATCGTGGTGTGCTCTGAGCTGCTCTGGTCCTACACAGCATCTAGCTTGGGTTTTGGTTCAACTGTACAAACAATATATTACCAAAACTGCAACGGTGCTGTAATGTTTCAGCACACACACACACACATATATATAAAATATATACTGGAAGTGTGTGTGTGCGCGTCTGTGTACATGGCTGTTGTAAGGGTAACAGGGCTCTCACTAACCTGCAAGTCTGCACGTCTAGACTGGGCACCAGTATTTTTAAATCTGTATATTTAACTGGTACATAGTTTGATTCAACCAACCATAAGACGAAAAAGGTAATTTCTGTTTACCAGTTAGCCGTAATCCGCTTGGTGACATCTGAATATGATGTCTACTAAGCGCCAGCATACCCCCGACACTTCTTAAAATTAAAGTTGTGAGAGTCCAAGGGAAACTTCCTTCCTGTTTTGCTTTTGAAATTCTTCTGCTTAAGTGTAACTACAGATGTACTGGAGAAGTGGGACAATGGGGTCTTGGAAAAAGAGCAGCTCTGGCACAAGTGGTGAGCAGTCTGGTGTGTCTGTGCAGTCTCTGACCAAGCGGATTAATTTTTCACTTGATGGAAAAGTATTTTGGTTTCTTTCCACGTAAACTCAGTGAGTGAGGGTTTGAGTTTGGGTTTGTTTTTTTTCTTAATTTATGCTTTTAATGGGTGATAGCAGCTGAATGAAATTATTGTGCCTTCAAAGTGCTTTGGGTCTGCACAATAGCACTGTAGAAAAATGACAACTATTTTGGATTGTTCTTTTTCTCTGTTTAAATGCAGCCTGTAACCTGTAGGCAGTGATGGTATTCCAAACGTGCTCAGTGCGATCATAAAAAAGATGGACCAATCTTGTTTGACTCTAAAAATACGTTAATAAGACTGTTACCTTTTCGGCATAGATGGAAATGGGCAGGCAGAAAAGAACTTGGCTCTTACAAGAGCTCAGTTATTCACGCCTAAGCAAATAATATGCTTTAAAATAAGACTGAAAAGCAGACAAAAAATGAAATCACTTTGCTGTTGTGAGACATACAAAACCAGGCTGTGAGCAAAACTGGGAAGTGTTTTCCTTTAGCCTTGATTCTACATGAGGTGTATACTGGGCTTGTAATGCCAGGGTGCAAGAGAGAATGGTGCTATTGCTCTGATTTCCCAGAAATGGAAGAAGTACCAATTTGATACTGAGAACTGATTTTTCTGGGTTTTTGAGAGGAGGATTTGGAAGGAATTTTGGTGATACTGGCAGCAACTAGCTCTGTGTCCGTTCAGTTCTCCATTATCGCTTTTAAGGCATTTAGACCTAGATGCCACGGTATTTTTAAGAGAAGTTTGCTAACATTTCTATTCTGAGGGATTCTGCCGAAGCTCGTGGGACTGTGTGTGGAGTGTGGAGCTATCCATAGGGAGCTTTTTGCCTTCTTGTGAATATGAAAACCAGTATTTCCCTGACTTCCTACTACAAAACCCTCTAAAAATAGCAAACTTGTTTAAAGATAAGCTGCTTATTATAGATAGCCAGTTCTTGGCCACGTAGAAGCCATCCAGTGGCATCCGGCCATCTTGGCCATCCAGCATTTCACATAAAGCACAGCTATGGACAGTCTTTGCTTTTGCAGATGTCTGTCTATCCTCCACTCAAATAATACCAAAATAATTCATCTGTTCCATTTCTAGCTCTTAGGTGTTGAGTTTAGATATTAAGACTAATAATACTATATAAATAAATGCCGTTTTTAAGGTATAGTTTGGCGATTTCCAGAAGACATTATATTAAAATTAATTTCTCTGAAGCCTCTTGGCTTTTTTTAGTCTCTTGGTACTATGGAAACCTGGTTGCCGGAATGGAGCTATATGAAAAACAGTACTTGCGCCTGGTATTTTAGGGGAGAAAATACAATTTCTTTTAATTGCGGGATGTTGCTACAAACCTGCAAAATTACAGATGAAGGAAAAACAGATGAGTTGTTTTAAGTAGTGGAGAATTAACTGAAAAATTCCTATTGTTGAGTGCTTCAGTAGAACTAATCTAATACCTAGAATTTTTATTTTACTTTTTTTTTCTTTTTCCTTTTTTCAGGAAATGTAAGCATCTTACAAGCAGGAGAGATACTATAACAGGAGTTGTGTGTGTATGTGTTTTTTATTTATTTATTGCCAGTTTTCTTTTTCTTATTCTGAGACTAGCCACCAATTTGCGTGATGCTGAAATGCTAAGTTGTGTTTCATGGACCACAAGTGTGTCCAGAGGTTAAAAGGAAGTTGCTTGACACTTGATAATCACATGCTTCATGAGCAGTAACCTTACTCTCTCTTCCTGCCCGTCCCTCCTCCCCACCCAAAATTCCTGGTTTTCTTCAGAAATAGCTTCATTTGCGGTCACAAACTCTGCAAATCCATCTTTGCTACCATTTCCCAATCTGAAAAAGCAAATGAAAACTCTAGATCCTGACATGTATTCTTTTCATTTAGCTTTCTTGTTAGATTTTCCTGAAAATCATAATCTTTTAACCTTTTCTGTGGAACGGGGTTTCTAAACTGGTTTAGATGTTTCAGAGGGGTTAGACAAATCGCTGCGTGTTGGTGTACAGAACAGGCTCCCCACTGCTTTTGTGTGGGTGCTCGTAACTGCAGAAACACTCTTAATTTAGGGAAAATCTGAACTTTTGAGTCTGATCTAGCAGAAGCTCTGCATTTTTTTAATTAACATTTCTTCTACATTCAATTTCTAGTATGTGTCCTCTACAGAGTGGCCATGGGTTCAGATTTAATCCATTAATTACTTTGAAAAGCAGGAGAAGGCTTCCTTCCCTGTTCCTTTTCTCATCCTGCTCTGGCTGTTAGATGTAGGTTAGAAGTTTGTGATTTTTTCCTGATCTCTCAGTCTAATTCAGGTCCTTACACAATATTATGGTATGTACAAACACTACAGGGGTCTATCTTCTAGAACAGAAAATAGAAGTGATCAAAACACAAGGCAACATAGTTTGAGAAATGATCTAGTGAAAAGCTTGCTGATTTTAGTAGATGGGAGCATTCAGTGTTGGAGGTGTGCTAAGCTTCATCACAGTAAATGGGTGGTCATCCCTCTCGGAGATCCGCTGTGCTCCTCTGAGGCTATCGTACCTCTGTGCAGGAGACCAGGGAGAGGAAGGTAGTGACAGAAGATGGCTTTCTGAGGAACCCCCACCTTACTGCGTTCTGCCACATTCAAAGCATTTCCTACAGCTTGCGACTGTGGGACTCAGCAAATTTATCTAATAAGGAAATTGAAATATACTTTAAAGCAATCAGATTAGCAATAACATTTTATATCCTATTGTAAGACCGATATGAATCTTTTCGGAGACTCTTGTGTGTAACAACAGAGAATAATAATCCTTTCTCTCTACTACTTCATTTTTGCTTCATATATTCTGGCAGTAATTTGGGGAGCTCGATTTCTAGTTCTCCTCACCTCGTGGTACAAAGTTTTCACTTGTTACAAAAACCTTATTTCTCCCTGGTAAGAGTTTTGTCTGTCACTTTTCAAAACAGGAGCTCCTGGATAGTCTCCATAGCAAGTGGCAGCTGTTAGGTGGTGCTGGATGTGGTTGGACTTGAAGGTCTCTGAAGGCTTTGCTGATGAGAGCGCTGAAAATTGTCCTAGTGAATACATCAAAGGTTTAATGGAGTTTTTCAAGAATTGGTAAATTGAGTAATAGGATAAAAGCAGGTAGCTAAATGTATCTCTATTTGCTGATGCAGAGAAAATTTAAAAGCATGTACGTACATAAAGAAGAAGTCGTGGAAGAGTTTATTTAGAACGTGGAACAAAAAGGGTTGTTTCTGGAAAAATAGCATGGTTGTTTAAATACTCAGTGCAATAAAAAAGAGAGTTAAGAAAGAACATGACAGTCCTGGGCAGAGTAAGTCATTGCAGAGGTAAACTTCACCATGAAATACCCACAAATTACTAGTTCAATAGTTGTTAAAGAATTGGCATTAAAGATGGCAGAAAAGCTTTTTTATAAAGACTCGGGTTGGACTTGCACTGATGTCATATAACAAAGTGTTGTAACCTTGCATATATTTGATGCCAGCCTACATGCTAAAACAGGTGAGGATATGTGTGAAGCTCCTGCTTTCTGCTCCCAAAAGCAGGTCTACGACGCAGATGCCAAAGTCCTGCGTTAACTATGTTGTATTTTCTTTTAAAGAAATATAAACTGCAGAATCAAAGAATTCTTTTTTTTTTTTTGAAATCACAATATAAATCTCTCTCGTATTTTTATTATAACTCTTTCTTTTAGAATTGTTCTTCTAACAGGCTTCGAACAACTGTTATTGCTTTTAATGGAACCAACCTGTGGCTTGGCTTTTCAGCACTAGATAGATTTGTGTGAGGCAGTACTCACTGTTGACAGACTTGTAAGTTGTTAACAGCGCACTCGGTGTATTTATTTACACTGAGGGTTATTATGACTCACTTTAACTGCTAAATTAAAGAGAGAACTGTTTTTCAATGACCAGCAAAAAATTTATTGTAAGCATTTTCTTAAAGTTTCTTGTTAGTTTTTTATATCTAAATATGCTTTCTTGACTGTGCCTATTACAGACCTGGCTTTTACAAATAGCGTACAGATTGGGAATTGAATTTGAGATGTGTTTTGTCTGTGAGCAGTAGGTCTTTTTTTCCCATAATTCCCTGTCCGTGTGGTTTTTTTTTTTTAGAATCTGTTTGAGATATTTTAATAGAAATCAAGTGTATATCTAACAAATAGGTTGTTCTTCAGAGTTGGAAATAATGCAGGCACCTATTGTCCAAGAATCAAAGAGTAGGATTGTTCATCCCCAAGTCTCATTTTTCGGAAACTTTTTTCCCATTTCTTCTCCCTATCCCATGCAAACCTCTTCAGGAGAGCTCTACAGTTCTTCAGCTGTTTTCCTCCTTTCTTGTGGTGTGGGCCCAGCTCTGGGTGCTTGAAGTTGTCCTGTTGGGTCTCCCAGACCGTTGGGTCTCCCGGAGGTGTACTGCTGTGTTCTGTTGTGCTTTCTCTAGATAAGCCACGAGCTGCATCAGTCGTCTTCCACCCGTAAAGATATTTGAACCTCAGTATTGAGACAAGATGCTTCTCTTTGGCAGCTCTGGCTTTAAGGAGACTGCTCATGTCTCAGCCAGTAGCCAATAATGCAAAATGGCCATCTTAAGACCTGCAGCATGATAGCCTTACAAAGTAGCTGGGATAACGTGCAGCATTTCAGAGTTCTGTGAGGTGGAGTTCCAGCTTTCTGCGTTGATTGTAATTGCCTTATCCAGGTGTCCGTGTTTCAGCTGGTTTATTGGAAGCGGAAACCTGTGATTCAAAACTTTCCCATGATGGGTAAATACTCTGATGGCTGTGTGCGGTTCAGATGCACCTAATCTAGCTACGTTAAATCTTGTAATTTAGGCACTGATGGCTGTATTTTTTTTTCCCTTCCTCAAGGGAGATTGAAATGAAAGCCAAATTCATTTCGTATGGATTAGGAAGTATTAATGTTAATGTTGGCTGTCACGGGAATAGAAAGGCTGTTTAGATAAATTTTTCCATCTCCAAAGGAGTATGTGGTTGATAAGTTCTTGTGTTTAGGAGTAGAAAACAGGAAGGGTTTGGAACATAAAGAATGTGAACGGCTACAATATGTTACACTGCTGTAAAACTCATCAAGAATACCTTTTGGAAACAGGAATGTTGTCAGTTTTCTAACATTACAGAGGAATTTTTAATAGGTGAAATTCCTCCTTCATTTGCGTACTAACCCATATCTAATTGCTAGATTACTTTTTAAAGATCAGCTTGCCTCTCTGTTCATTAAAAATATTTGATATCTTAAGTAGTTTTATATACTGTTTTGCTGCTTTTATTATACAAGTGAATGTCATGAAGCCATTCTTTTTTTAATATTTTTTTAAAGACCTTTTAATTTAGTGAGGTGTAAAAGTTGTTTAATTTTTATGTTTTTTTAGTGATGATCTTATATGTAAAAGTGATGCTGCTAGGCAATTATCCACCCAGAGAGTTTTCAACACAGTTAGTCATAATAAACACCAGATCAGTGACATGACGACAGTTTTTGGTACATGCATGATCCCATTCTAATTATTGACTTTCAAATTGGCATGATTGTGCAAATCCACGTTTTAGAAAATTATGTTTATTTACAGGAGAAAATTATATAAAACTAGATGAAGGAAGATACTAGAATTAAGATGAGCCACTTGCAGGTTACCACTTCCGTGGCGCAGTCAGCAGAGCACAATCGGAGGGTGGCTTTTGCTCACAGTAAAAGGTTATATACTTAAGTTTAAACCGTTTTAGAAGCCAGCTGATGTACAAGCAGGCGAAGGAAATTTGTGCTATCGTTCACCCAGCATGATGCGTATTCACACATGGCTGTGGTTTGGAAAACTGCGATTGCAAAAGAAAGGTAGTAAACTTTTATCCTTAGCAGTCGCTTCCTAAGTTAATGTAGCTTTGCTTAGGAAAGGTGTGTAACTGCAGCTGAGCCACCCAGGGGAACTGAGATTTAAGTTGTTTATACGTTTGCTAATGCAGAGTAGGGTTTGGGGGTTAATTTTTCTTTCTAATTATTCTTTCACTAAAATCAAGAGCAGATGCATCTCAGTTACTTTGTTCCATTGCTGTATTGCTTAGATTGCTGTTTAAGTACATGGAATAATGTGCAGGAGCAGCTTTGTTTTAAAAGGTCTGGCCTATAGATCAAGGGAAGAGAATACAGCCAGAATATTCTTTCCCAAATGATAAATAGAGTTTAGATCTTACACACTTCTCCGGTACCCTAGGTGGGACTATTTTTCACGCTTTGGGCAAGTACTGGGTTTTTAAATAGGCGTTTTTGGTTGCCATGGGTCACTTTCTGGTCATTTCCAGTGCTTTTAGACTTCCAGTTCTTGCGTTTTTGTACTTCAATGTTTATGGCTTTTTCATTAGTTTTAAATGCCCAGATTTTTTATGTTATTATCTTATAAAAATAATACTCGTTTAAAAATAAAACTTCTAATTTTCGCCTTTAAATATTTTTGTTACAAAAAGTCTGTAAAGTAAGGAAAAAATATGTAGATCTCTGATTCTCAACATTCGATTGAAATCTCATGGTTGTCTTTTGTTACATCTTGGGTTTGTTGGGCTCTGGCAATAGGAAGCAATACAGATAGTACGTAACCCAATGCCAAACTGTGTTCGTGTTTTGAGTTGGCACCGAGAAATGGCTCAGTGGTAGCTTCATTTTTTTCAGACTTGTGGAGTCTGTTAGTGTTAGTGGCTATTTTCTCATATTGGCTGGTTTGACAGTTGTCTGGCATTTCTGTCCTTAAAAGGTCTTCACAGAAAACTACCAATGGTGTGTTGGGTTTTGGCTTTGGGGTTGCTTTTATTTCCTTCTAATACTTAAATTTCATAATTTTCTATAGCTTGGAAACAATTTCTTGCCCCCTTCTGATTTTGATTTCCGGTCCATAGGGTTCTGAATAGAGAAACACTGCCTTCAATAAAATATGCCGTGTTTGCACAGCAGCTTCTTTTATTGTTCTATAATAATATCTTTGGATGAAGTGTCACTTTTGAATTATTATTTTAATTAGTTTTGATTCACTTTGCTTATTGTTCTCTCCTGTGCATACAGAGAACTGTCTCGCAACAGAGTTTACTCCGAAAACTGCCCCATTACAATTATAGACATGAAAAAATTACACATCAGGTCCTCGCGATGCTACTCGTTGGAGGCAGGGTAAGATGTTTTGAAGGTGTATCTTGTCTCAGACACGCAGTTAGGAAGCGTCGCCCCACCGGGCTTTCCTGCAGCGTCTGCTGCAGACTGCATCTTGGAGGAACTGACTTCAAACCCCAGCTTTCCCTGTAGTTACAGGAGGGTTCCTGCCTGTCTGGGCTTTCATATCCTAAATATAAAATAGGTTATTTAGTCTGCACGACCTGCTGAGTTGAGTGTATGAGGAATTTGCATACATCAGCAGGGGGGACTGAAACTTAAGGTAGGCTCAATAGACCTATTACCAACGGATCCTCCCGGACTCTGCAAGCCCTGTCTGTTTCTAGCACGAGAAAGGTTTGATTTTATTTGATGCTTTCAGTGTATACAATCTGTATTTATGAGGTTTTGTAAGATCCAGTGATGTCTTACTGCGTTCTCCTCAGCTTCGATAAGTTAAACTTTGACTGTTGTAATTCTGATTTTGAGTAAGATCTACTAAGTAGTGGATGAGCTGCTGTCAGAAAGGCAAAGAGACCAAAAATAGATAAAATGTAATCCCAGCATACTTCTTTTCTTTTGTTAGTCTTTTTGCTAAAGAGAAAAAAAATCAGGAAAAAAACCCTTATAAAAGTAATCCCGAAAGTTGAAAGAACCGGAGAGAAAACAAGAAAGTTGGGAAAAGTTGGTTACATTTTTTTTTTTTGCCATCAGCGTACTGAGACGTTTTGATGCGGTAGTTTAACAGGCTGTGATATAATTTGTGATGCAGGATAAAGCTCCGAGATATCAATCTGAGGATCAACTTTGTATATTCAGATTATCAATTTGACTGAATGGCTCTGTTGGGTTTTTAGGATATTAGGAGTGGGTGAAGAAAAGAAGGGTATATGTAGATCTAGAATTGCCAAAACTAATTTCAAATGTAACATTTACTAAACCTACTACATAGTGTAGAAAAGAAAGGCTGCTTGGAATTTCACTTTATAGGCGGAGTTTTTTGAATCAGCCTGCATTGCTAAGAGCTATCCAAGTCAAAATAAAACAGTAAATTTTTCTTCAAAGATTAGAACTATGGCTTCATAGATAATATTTATTTCTTAAGGACTCCAAAGCCCAGCTGGGCTTTAAGCAAGGGCCTTATTGTCCTAGATTAGGGGCAAAAGTGCTCAGAAGACATTTCAGGCAAGCACATAAATTGGGCTGGATAAACCCAGTCCATGTGTTTCTGCATAAATGCTAGTAGGACGCCAATGGCAGTACACGTTTTTGTAAAATTAAACATTTGAAAATTGTCATATTTATGGCTGTATATCAAGGCACTGAATCACTCAAGGCTCTATCAACTGTAAAATATGTAAAAGTAAGGCTTGTAACACTTTTTATGTGTGGAAAACAGCATAAATCCTGCACTTCCTAATACCTGGGAATTCTGACCAATCATTAAAAACAATCATTAAAAAAAATTATTATCTAAATTCCTCATTTTTGAAGGATTTCTTGAAAAGGTAAAACCGTTCATTGTATTTGTAGAATCCATACTTTCCTTTTATCCTCCCATGTCTTTTCATCTTAATGTTAATGCCAACTGTACCATCTGATTCTTCTATCAGTTACTATAGATAACCCTATAGTTCAAGCAGAGATATCCAAATCGGTGCATCTTAGCTCATCGTCAAAATTAGGCTTCAGAACCCAATAGTATTCAGAGAGCTGGTATTGAAAAGTGAGAGTCCAACTACCTGTGGGAAGTGCAACTACCTGTGGGAAGTGCTGCTGCGTTTCTCAGGTGTTCGTGGTTCTGAGGGACACACGGTCCAGATAGATCCCTTGTCTCTCAGCATTACTAATGCCACTGGTTGCATGAGCTGGATGTAGCTGCTTCAGCTACCATATGTATCCATCTCTTCAGGCTGTTCATGTTACATGGCAGTTTTGGCAGTCTGCCAGGTTTTTCTGAGTAATGCGAGTGGTGGGGAATAATAATATTAACCCCTTTGTATCTCAGCCAACCAGGAGTAGGATTTTGTGGAGCAGAGAGCGCTTTTTAACCTCTGCTGCTCACCCCTTCTCCTCCTCTGTGCTCCTCAAGATGTACAGATTGTAGAATCATAGAATATCTCAAGTTGGAAGAGACCCATAAGGATCATCGAGTCCAACTCCCTGCTCCTCGCAGGACTACCTAAAAGTAAACCATATGACTAAGAGTGTTGTCCAGACAGGCTTGTCCTCTGACAGGCTTGGTGCTGTGACCACTTCCTTGGGGAGCCTGTTCCAGTGACCGACCACCCCCTCAGTGAAGAAGTCTGTGTTAGGTAGCCTATTGAGGCCTACTGAGGCTATTTAGGCTATCCACCTATTTAGAGAGGTGCCTATGGATAAAGTTTCTAAGGAGATGATAGTGTAGAAAAGGAAGAGGGTATGACTCTCCTACATTTTTTCCAGCCATTTGAAAGATGATGTGTGATTCTTTGTTTTCCCCTGTTCTACTTCACTGCCAAGGTCAAATATGAATGGCAACCACAGTGGTTAATGCTGACAGCCTTTCTCCATCCTTGTCTCTCTTCTAGAAGTGAAAGATTTGCAGTAGCAATATAACACCACTGCAGGCTTTTTCTTGGGTAAATCAAGAGCTAGTGCTTCCGAACTTCTCCATGGAGTGATTTCCAGATCATCAGAGGACACTAATCCTATACCGAGAGCTGGTGGCTATGGATGCTTGAGTTATGGTGACATTATTAAAATACTGACAACGCATCACTGCCTTAAGGATAAGACAACTGTATTTTGATAAAAGGAGGACAGGGAAAGCATGAATAAACTGTTGGTTTCTAATGTGGGGAAATGAACACCGAAAAAAATATCCTTATAGGCTTGAATTTCCAGAAGAAAGCAAACACATTTATTTTACTAACGCTGCTGATATGCTAATCAGTTCTTTCATGTTATGAAAGTCTTCATTAAAGACTATTTGAGATCTCTACGTAGGCCCAGACAACATTGCCAAATATCCTTTGCTGCTTTTCTCTGCTCATCCTTCCTCCTCTTATGCCTGCCTTCCTCACTCTTTTACTGGAAGAAGGAAATTTTATGCTCAACTGGTGTTACCCATATTCAGTGTGGGAAAGCAAGGTACGTGCTGTTGACGTGCTGCAACCTCGCGTAGTGTGTTGTGTATCAGCCCAGCAGACCTTCAGGTCCTCAGACTTGTTTGTGAGCTTCCCTGGGCTTCCTGCCTAGGAGCAAACAATACCATTTAACTAGCTCTCGAGTCGCCACTAATTGAAGCGGCATAATTATCAAATACTTGGACTCATTCCACATCTGAAATAAAACAGCTGTGTTATAATGTTATGATCAAATTCTTTCACTGTTATATGACCTAATAAATTAACGGTTGGGAATCGTGCATTTGTGACTCACAGTCTGTCACTAAAATATACTAATTTCATCAATGGTCTTTTGGATAAATTTCTCTGAATGGGTACTGGTTTACTTAGGCTGAAAAGAAGCGTGGCTGTTTCGTGCCATTAGCTCTAAGAGAACTGAGTTAATGGTCTCTGGTCTACAGAAGAGTAATGAAGAAACTAGAAAATAATGAAATATTTCTGTAAAGAATTGGCTTCCCAGAGGACCAGCTGCCCCATCAGTTTAGTGAGAGACGTAGGCCAGCTCCTGAGAGCTCTCAAAGTGGTCCTGGGTTGCTGCTCAAGGAGCTGTCTGGATACACGTTATGTAGATTGATTGCTCTGGAGAAAGAGTGATACAGAATATTGCAGACTAACCCTTGCTACGACGAGCTTAAGGGTGAGAAATTAAACAATTCCATTCTTGCTAAGCAAAAGATTAATATCTTGTTTGCAAAATTATAATTAGTTTAAACTACAAGCAATAAAACATTCTGAATTCAACTAAACATGACTTCTCTTCAGCTCTTCAAGTATTTTCATTTGCTTGGCAACTGGAAATTTAGCATCCACTTATACAGGTTGGCCTGCCTTGGATACCTCTCAAAACAGAAGATATCTGCTCTCTTTTTCCGTTGTTTCTTGCATTTTGTCTGGTAGGAATGCAGACGCCAAAAGAGGCAGCACAGTTAAATGGCTTCTGAACAATGTCATTTAGAATTAGGAAGTCTTATTTCAAAATTGGAAATGTGAACAAAGAAGAGAGAAAAGAATTTAAATCCTGCAGAGTTAAAACTATACTACAGCTCACCAAAATAGATCTTGAGGAAGAACTAGCTGAAGGCATAAAATCTCATGAGAGACTTTTTTTTCTTTCAAATCTACCAGAAACAGGAAGGTCTGCCAGAGGTCAGCAGACATGGAAGATGCTGGACCTGTAAAAGGGAACACTTCTGAAAGAGAATGCCATACATCAAAAGCTCAGTGAATTCTTTGTGGTAGTGTTACCTATGGAAGAACGTGGGATGCAGCTGCCTCCTCAGGAAATAAAGACCGATGGTGCAATTTTGCGTTTTGCTTAGGTCAGTGGTGGTCTGGCCTGTAGGTCCTTTACCATACCTGCATGTGTCCTGAGGTGCAGGCTCCCGCCTTCCCCCTCAGGTTTGTGCTGCTTTCCACAAACGATAATTTGCAGGTCTACCTGAAAAATGTAAGAAACAAAACCTGGAGGGTCAGTGATCAACTTAACCATCAAGAACCACCCAGAAAACCTCTTGACTGCAGGCTCTACCACAGGAACAACACTTTAATGTTAGATCGATTTAAGCATAAGCCTACCCCGAGGAGCAATGTCTGGTTTCATAGGCACCGTAGAAAGGTTTCATAACAGACTGACAAAATGAACAGTAACAAATCATGAGGACAAGGTGATATTCTGAGGGTAACTCAGATATGGAATTTCTGAACAGAAGTAGTGTCTGTTGCTCTGCCTCAATAGCCGAGAAGTGGAACATAAGAAATACATCGCTGGTCTCAGAGTTGTAGAAATGACCCTGAGAACTGAATTAGGAACCTTGTTTCCACTGCTGAAGAAATGGTACTAATGTCACAAAGATTAGAATCACCGGAAATGTAATTACAAAAAAAAAAAAAAAAGATGAACCTCTGAGAGTCAAAATGGCATTCATAAAGGGAAATCACGTGCTTTGAAGGGGTCAGTGGTTATATGGATAACTACCTTGATTCTTTCAGCTTTGATTTGGATATTCAGAAAGACGTGCTTAAAAGCCAGACTGTTGTGTAGTAAGAGAAAATGACCTCTAACATAAAGGATAAGAAATAAAGGGTAGAAATAAAGGAACAGTTTTCAAAATAGAGGGAAAAGGTGTGAAGTTTTAGAGGGCTTTAACTGCAACTCCTACTGGAAGAGATTTATAAACTCTGTATGGTTTGGTCTTGTCGTGTCTCTGTATTCTTTCTCAAGCCTTTTTCTAAGATGAGGGAAATGAAGCAGTTCATGTTAATTATCTCCCCAGATGCATCTTGCCTTTGAAGAAAAAAATGACAAAGGGTGCCTTCTGAAAAAAAACCTTTCTGTGTTTCAACAAAATCTCCTAGGAGGTTGCACGGGTAGCTTACAGCGCTTATCAGTAGGTCAGGTACAGATCAGTAAGCACCCAGAAGGTACTGATATCTGTGTCTGATTGCATGTCTCAGTTTTAGTCAGGAAAGAATACCTTCTCGCTTGTGTCGGTGTTCAGTTGCATAGTTATACCTATAGTGTGCTTTCCTGCTCTATGTCTTCCAAACAGGCAATGCAGAGTCCAGTCCTCAGGTGTAGGTGGAAGCTCCAGGATCACTTCATACTGGGGGTGAAGACAGTAATTTTTGTAGGGCTGGTTTCCAGATGGGCTTCACCAGGTACTATTCAGTTGGCTCAATGCAAGTGTCTAGTACCATTTTAGATGCCCGAGGGTATCCTGGTTAGCTTTGGTCTTTTACTCCAGAAGCCTTTAGGTATCCTGGAGGTCCTATGTCTTATCTGCCAGTCATGGACTGATCTCTGTGATAACCGTGGGTAACTGAAATAGCATTAGGTACCTATGTTGAAGAGGAATAACCCCAGGCACCAGTACATGCTAGGGGCTGACCAGCTGAAAAGCAGCTTTGCAGAAAAGGACTTGGCGGTCCTGGTGGACACCAAGTTGAACGTGAGCCAGCAATGTGTCCTTACAGCGAAGATGGCAAATGATATCCTGGGCTGCATTAGCCAGAGTGTTGCCAGCAGGGTCAAGGGAGTCTCCATCCTTGGGGATGTTCAAAAGGTGGCTTTAGATGGCCTTGCTTGAGCAGGGGGATGGACCAGATACCTCCAGAGGTCCCTTCCAGACTCAGCATTTTTGTGATTCTAAGGCAACTGAACGGTGAACCATGGGCGTGAAATTTGAATGGCCAGTGGCCAGCCACCTAAGACCCAGCTATTTTCAAACTTTTTGTACAAAAGTGAAGGCTGGTCACTTTTAATTTTATTTCTGCTTTCTCTTCTTTAAATATATTTATGGCTATATTTCATGGTTAACTTAAAATACATGCATGCAAACTGCAAAAAATCTCAGACATATGACCAACGATGGCCGCTATTAGGGGACAGAAAGAGTGGCGGTAAATTAAATTAATGTTTTACAACATGCTATAGATTCGTATTCATAAGAGATGGAAAAAGTTATTTTTGTATCCCGATATTGAGCAAGAACGAAATACAGCTACTAATTAGTAAAATATGTCTTTTATTTATTGAGCAAGGGTATTAAATATTTCTCCTGACCTGTATAATGTCAAGTTCCACATTTTTTGGTATAACCACTGGAAAAATACTGTGAATGAAATTCAACATGGAGAAATAATCAGTGCAGTTTCAAGAGGTGTGTGAAAACATGTTACTTTCCTGTTAAATATGGATCAAAAAAATGTATCAGTCAAGCCAGAAAACTTTCTAAATCATTCCTTCCTAAATACCTCAATCTCTTCATCTGCAAAAGCGAGGGAAGCAAGCCCTGAGCAGTCAGTAAGTACGAGATCTCATCTTGACAGAGTGTAACAAATCTGTGCCTGTAGTGCTATTTCCCAGTGCTAGTTGAGTTGTAACGCAGCAACTGTCTCCAAGCAACTGTGCGACCGCCCGGGCGGTACAACCGGGCTGGAGGAACCCAGGCAGCTCTGCCGCCGCGCACCCCCGGCCACCCAACCCTCGGGTCATGCCTCCTGCTGGAAAAAGACAGGCTCCAACTGCCTTCCAGATGGCCCTTTGCAGCAAGAGGCAGCTATTCCTGCAGGTGGAAAATCGGATTGGGTCATCAGTTGCCCACGTCAGGCTTTTTGCTGAAATAACTCGAACGTATTAATCAATTCAGCTCTCTCATCTGTACCGGTAGCGCTTGTCAAAACGTTATTTTTGCAGCTAGCTGAATCTAAACAAGCTCTCAAAACCAAAACCATGCCTTTGCAGGCCCAGCTCAGAATAGCTATCCGTGTAGATTTAATCTAATTAACTACAATTAATATACATCATAGAAAGAAAATCTATATGTTTGGTATAATTTCTCCACAGCTGCTTTATCTAAATGCAAAACTAGCAATATATGCGTGAAACTTCTATTAAAAGGTAATAATGTACATGATTCTGATAAAACTCATCATTTTATTATTTGTTGTATTATGTTTCATTTAGGACCACTCAAACCATTGTATAAGATGCAGGAATGCAGCAGTCCGCCTCTACCAGAGTTTAATTCCGGCGTAACATTTTGAATCCTTTATGGAAGGGAATTGTAGTCTATGAAATAATGTGCTACAAAAGCTAGTAGCTAAAGATGATCTTTCCTTGTTCTGGTATAATTTGTATAATCGTTCGTGTGATTGATGATTTCGGGACTTATAATTTTGCAAAAAGTGTTTTGAGACAAAACACTGGTGGCGTTTCAGAAGATTAAAAGCTTCACCCTTTACTTAGGGGGATGAAGAGACAGGAAGAGGGAAAAGGACATGAAAGAACTATTCCCAGAATGGGAGCAAACACAAGGTGGTTTCAGCAGTACAATTTTGTTATCAGCATTGATTTTTATGTGTTGCCAAAACTGTTCTGGCAGTAATGCTTGCATATTCCTGCTTTTATGGACTGCTTCTGAACCCTGAAATGGGATCAGAAACCTCTCTACCTTCTACTCCCTACCAGTATAGCTGGTTCTCAGCTACAGGAACCAGCACTTCAGTTGCTTCTCGGTTCTCCTGTGCAGTAGGTTAAGAAAACGTCAGGCTAGATCTGCTTCTTGTTTGGTAGTTTGCTGGCTGTTTCCATTCTCCAGCCTAATTTGGCAGGCTAGTGGGTGATGCTGGGAAATATACTGTAAGGTTTGCTTTGCTTTTCCCAATTTATTCCCTGTTCTCTCTTCTTCCAAAATTGTAAAAAGTCCACAGTGAATGACCTCTGTTAATGACCATATATTAATAGCAGATAACTATACGCTCATTTTATAGATATGTTCCGTATTGTTCTGACATTCGTTAATGCTGTTCAATCCAGAGGTCTTTACTGATCTCAATAGCCGAATCCAAAAAACCCGCTGAAACATTTTTATATCACAAATTAAATGCCTTCTCCAGCTGTAATTATTTAAAAGCTTCTAGGTAAGAGAATGTGGCATATTATGCTGCAGAAACACATCAATGTGCTGACAGTCCTTCATGAGCACTAGCTTCTGTGATTAGTCTCTTTTCAGCCCATAACTATTATTATTATTCAGTAAAAATTAAGTGGTATCTTAACTTGAAATTTAGACAATGGATTTATGCTTTCCAACAGTAATGGACGTAAGGGCAGTGGTCTGAGGCTGCAGTCCTCCAGAGTGTGAGGAGTTTGGGATTCGGTGTGGGCGCTGCAGGATAGGCTGGGTGGCAAGTGAAGGAGTTGTGAAGGTGCACGTGGAGTTCATGATGTTCTGCTTCAGTTCGAGTAGAAACTTCAGTGCCGGGATAGGAAATGACTGCACACAGGATGGGATCATAGAATCACAGAATGGTTTGGGTTAGAAGGGACCTTAAAGCCCACCCAGTGCCACCCCCTGCCCTGGGCAGGGACACCTCCCACCAGCCCAGGTTGCTCCAAGCCCCGTCCAACCTGGCCTTGAACCCCTCCAGGGATGGGGCAGCCACAGCTTCTCTGGGCAACCTGGGCCAGGGGCTCACCACCCTCAAAGTGAAAGATTTCTTCCTGATGTCTAATCTAAATCTGCCCTCTTCTATTTTGAAACCATTACCCCTTGTTCTGTCAGTGCTGTGGATGCTGTGGGATCATCTGAGCCTGCTAGGACTAGGCTTTCTCACCAACTCTTTCTGGTTTGCGATATCTATAGATTTTATTACCGAACACTGTTAGCATTTCTTTTAATATTATTTGTGTGTGGTTCATTTTTATTGGTAACATAAATGGCGCAGTGAGCATTTGGTGCACACTCAGTACATTACAGCTATCCATGTTCTCAAGATGGTACCGTCTAAGTTCTTTTTTCCCCTTTACAACAGCCGTGACGTAGCTGAACAGAACCAGTTGTGAGTCAGGTATCTTGTGCAGGCTGCACTGTGGTTGCCGTCCTTGGAAAGGTGTTTTGAGTCAGAAATGTTTATGTGAACTTGATAATACGGGTAATGCCTTTCTGCCAGTAGGACTTTAGGATGTTGTTACCCTATATTAACTTTTGAAGGATAGATTGGTAGCTGGAGATATATATATATATATATATGTTTTTATATATATGTTACTTTCTTCTTGACAAAGAGATTAGAGCTGCATCCCACCCATTCCATGATTAGATCTCCATCCTGAGAAAATGAGAGAGATATATATATTCTCTTTCTGTGAATATAGATTAAGCTGCTGGTTTTCTCCTTTTCTTCACCTAGAATATTATTCTGTGTTTTCAGGGCAAAAGAGGCGGTTCATTTTCATTAGGTCGAGGTAGCAGCACGAGAGACAAAGCTGCCGGCTCCAGAGAAAGCCTGAGCCCCAAGGTGTCCCAAACCTTTCCGTGCGGTTGGTGAGGATGGGGAGAGCTTGGTGGGACACGCCGGGCTGGGGGCTGGCACCGCAGGCAGCAGCAACGCAGCTCGAGCGTGTTCTTCTCCTTCTGCTTCCTGCAGGGAGAAATGGAAAAAAGGCTGGCAGTCCATATCTCCCTGGCCCACTCCTTTCCTTCTTCTCTGCCTCCCGCTCCACCCCCGCATGGGGACTTTTAATAAATCTGTCAACAAACAAATGAAATGTCCTAGAAGTGAAAATGGCTTTGCATTTTGGACTAGACCTCTGAAACTGAAGGGGAGGGAGTGGAAACACCACCTCTGTGTCACTCGTGGACGTGAGGCGCGCTGAAGCTGACTGCAGGGTTTGTGTTCTCCTTTCTGGGAGATCCATAGGGAAGAACAAAAAAAAAAAACCCAGCTGCAATCCCACTCTTAAACCTTTCCAGTGATCCTAGGTTTGTCCTTTGTTCTCTCTGTATGTGTTTTGAATATTTTTAATTATCTCCTATATTGAAAGCATTTATTATATTCCCTCAATTAATACGCAAGTGTAGGTTCTTGGCATTCGCTAGAATGCTGAGAATTCAATTTCATAGAAAACATGAATTTTTCTATACTGACATCTTATTTTAGTGGTATTTGATGTAGTCAAATTCTGATTGTTTTACTGTTCCATCAACTGATTTTCTATTTATTAACATAAATTTCTCTGCTCTTCAGAGATAGGATTTTTGCTTTCAAGGTGTTTCTCGAATGTCTCCTCCTTTTATCATTTATGAAATTAAATTTTACCCTTCAAAAGAAACCTCCCAAACTAGTTACTTAACAAGTTGGCCTATCTGATGGCACCAGATACCTGCAATTATTTTCATGTATTTTTTCACAAAGCAGATCTAGTTTAATGCCAAGTTCAGCTTTCTGCTATAATCTGAATTTTCCTGATGTGTTTTATAAAGACCATAATAGATAGACATCTCTTATTGGAAGAGGACCAGTTTTGCAATTAGTTAAAAATGTGAAATGCAGAGAGAATGGTTATTATTGAGGTCATGTTAACTATGAAGATATTATTTCTCAGTGACAAGAATACTTTATCAGACGTGCAATGTGCTTGCAAATGTTTCCAAGCCTAGAAATTCAGGTTTGCCTTTACCTGTTGTTCCATTTTGACTTATGACTTTATTTTTTCTGTTTGTCAAGTGGTTTTTTTGTCAGAGAGCATTTGTTTTCTAGCTTCGGTACAATTCATTGGCAGTGCTGTGTGCAGTGTTTGTCTTCTTTTGGTTTCTCATAGTATCAGTGACTAGAAATAATCTGGAAATGTCCACATTGTGGCATTTGGTTTGACTACTCTAATTACCATCTTTTTCCCAGTTTTCTACCCTAAGCTTTTAAGATACAAGTTCTGTTTCAATATTAGAAATTCAAAAAACAAACTTGTACCATTAATTCGATTAAGCCTCCTCACTGTACAAAATTTAATGATATAAGTAACTCATTTTGAAGTTTACTTGCATGCGCACACTTAGTCTGCTTATGCCTTTTCAGCAAAAAGTTTCAAATTAGGTACATCTTGGACTTATTACGAGGTTTTTCTTGAATGGTTTTCCCAGGTAAAAGAAGTTGGGGAAGGAAAAAATGATGCCATTCACTGCATGTTTAGCTTGGTAAAGTTGCCAGTGTTGTTGTTATTATTATTACAGAGTTCTGAGATTGGTTTGGTTTTTGGTTTTGCCCTGTGACAGTACTAGGGTTTGGCATAAAAGGGTACATATCTCTGTTTCTATGTGTGGTCATCAAGGAGCTGGTGGTTGAATAAGCATTTTTTAGATGCACCCTCCAAACAGTACTAATGGCATGCGTTGTAGTAATGACTTTCTGTATTTAGCCTGTGTTTTACCTTGTGTACAACTTCTCTTCTTGGGAGATAAAATAGAAGCTACGTTTTTTTATATGCACATCTGAGGAGGCAAAGCTCGTAAAAGTTTAATGTTGTTTATATATTTTAAAAGTTTTACTTTATCAAAATACGTCTAGATATTTTTAATCTCTCAGTGAACAGCAATTGAAGTGGAAACTGCTAAAAATAAGGTCACAGGAGGCCTATAGCCATCAAAGAATTTAGAAGAGGATTACAGTGTACTGAGTGTGGTACCTTTGACCAAAATGTAATTGTAGCCTGACATGAAAGACAAACTACTCTAAGGCATATGAAAAATGGTGATAGCCAAACGCAGCTAAAGACATCAATTTGAAGTCCTTTATAAGCTCTTCTATGTATAAGACTTACACGTAAGTCCTTATAAACTCTAAAATAAGTTTGTACGTAATGAACAACTGGGTTTTATTCCTTTTATTATATGTGCAGTGTGTTACTTAGTATCTAGTGTCTTAGTTTTAAGAAAATTTACCTCCCACTCTCGTAACATCTCTGGGAATTTGCACCTTCCGCTTCCTGTTTCAGCTTGGCATTACATAAATGTGGCAGGAACAATGTTGTTTGTCTTCTCCCTTCCACCTCCCCACCACCACCCCCCCCGCCAAAATACTGTCAGCTGTGACTTGGTGAGGGTGCCCAAGACCTGGCCATACAACTTTTCTAGAAGTCCCTCATAAACACAATTCTCGGTCATATTGACTGTTAAGAGATTGAAGATGCCATGTTTTGTAAGACACTTATTCCATAATTTAAATGTCTCATAGTGCAAAACAGTTGTTTGGTATTATTGCGTACCCAACTCTATGCAAAGTTTGTGTTTGCATTATGCCTGATATATGAGATTTGCTTTTTCCATGCTCATACGCAGTTTTATTTTTGTTTTCTTCCCTCAAACTGAATGCAGTCCAGGAGCTGATTGGTACAGGCTTTATTCCTAAGCCTTGTCCATGCTCCTCTGCCTCTGCTTCTCTTGCTCATTCAGTCAACATCCATCACAGCGGTATGAAGTAAAGTCAGATAAATATTATTTGGATGAGCTTTGACTTTCTTTTGGTTCTGCTAATCTGATCAAATGACTGTATTTTTAAATATCCAGAAGTTTAATTTCATTCTCCTGATCGGTAATGCTAATAATCATTTTAGTTATATCATATTATGGACTGTTTTAGTCAAAAGGACTCCATGTGATTATCACATTATGTATAGGTATTAGTGAGATGAAGAAGAATAGCTGAGTTAAACATCTGATTCGACTGATTTTTTTCCTCATAGGTATCAAATAATTTTTGTTAGACTTGAAAATGCATGACAAAAAAAACCTTTAAAGAGAGGTGGATTTGGGGAAGATCAGGTGAAGCAGCTAGAATTCTCAAGCAATGAACTTCTGCCCCTTAGGTAAAAGGTAATTGTTGCGAATAGTGTAAGAGTTTATTTTTAATCTGTGATCAATACATACAGCTGCCATGGACTGCAATTATTTCAAATTCTCCGTGACTTGGGGTTTTTTTCCTAATAAATATTTTGCGGAGATTTACACACCTGTAATTTTCAGTTTCTGATGGTGCTGAGTTAAATTTCCCTGTTTAAAAACACAGTGCAAGTCCCAGCCTTGTTATATTTACTGATTTTTTGTAATAGCAAAAAAAGTATTTTGTATAGCTTACCTCTGTTTGGTTTAGCCTGTAACTCCTGTGTTAAGCTTTTTTTATAGAGCAGATGTGCCCTTTTAAAAGGCACATTAAAACTCTTCTACCAATGGATCTCAGGTTTTGATTTTACAGTTTCCTTTCCTTCTTAATGCCAGCAAGGTGGGCAAATAATCTACTTTCCGAGTTCACAGGACCAAGTTGAACCTTCTACATCCAGGTGACACAAAGCATTGATCCAGCACAAAGTTGATTCTGTGGCTCAAATTTTTTAAAACGTTTTTTGATTACCTTGATGGTACTGGCAATGTGTGTACTGGATCAGCTGGCACGATGTTCAGGGAGAGGGATAAAGCTGACTAAACCTCAAATCCTGTGTGCTGGGTGAGTGGGCATGACTGCAGCCATGTGTCCTCAGTGACCGTGATCATGGTCCTGCTGTGCGATGGCCGGTGCACATACCGATGGTCGAATGTAAACCATGGTTGAATAGTTGAACCCCAGCCTCTGGTGTCAGGGGCGATGGCTATATCTGAATAACATGGGTGTATAAATCATACCTGATGCTCACATTAGTTGGTTGCGTTCGCCATTATGTGCTTCAAACCCCATTCAGCTCCCACCTAATCTGTGGATATTTGGAGTTTCCCAGGTACCACATGCCACCTCCAAACAGTCACATACTTGTGGGAAGGTATATGGTGGCCAAGCTTTGCAGTCTGAGAAGTCAGGGACATAACCCATTCCTGACCCTCATCTGGGTCAACAAACCAGTATTCTGCTTGGGCTGCCTCAGGAATTAGATTTTCTACAAGAACCTAGAGTACAGAAGCATGCCATTTTATTTTCTTTCCAAAACAGACCACTGTCTTACCCAGTAGGTTTTTTATTTGGTTGTAAGGATGCCTGTGATCCCACGCCTGCTCTGCTTTGATGCGTTTTGCGTTGAGACTGACTGAGACGGAGGCAGGGAGCAGAAGGGCCTCTCTTCAGAATGTGACTCGAGTCATATTCTGAGTTAGATTAAAGTGAAAATCTTGCTTTTCTTGAAGAATACTCTGGTTTGTTTCTATGCCAAGAGCTAATGCTCACACATCCACAGCGCTCAAGCCGAACCCCCCGTAAGTGGAAGTACCTCTGCTTGGTGAAGTGCAGGGCGTTAGACACATTTTCTCTGGAGCCTTTCCTGTTATCCAGGGTAACTCCTCCTTCAGTGTGCTGGAGCATGGATGTCATTTTGAGGTGTGTAATTTTCCCTGGGTGTTAAAATACATACGTGGTGGTTTTTCCTAGGAGTGCCAGGAGGAAAAACCTAAAAATGTTCAGTGAGGCTTAACATTGCAGTACCTAATCTGTTTCCGGATATTGGCTAGAAATTGTGAAGCATGACAGGCCATCGTTTGTTGTTCATACACGGAGCTACTACTCTGCTCTGATAAAGCAAGGAGGGCAAGAACGGTAAACAGTGCAGTGGTGTGTCTGTCAAGGTCCTTCGCACGATCAGAGGGTCAGAGCACCTCTGCTATGAAGATGAGTTGAGGGAGTTGGGGGTGTTCAGCCTGGAGAAGAGAAGGCTCCGGGGAGACCTTCCAGCCCCTTCCAGTATCTGAAGGGCACCCACAAGAAAGCTGGAGAGGGACTTTTTACAAGGGTATGTAGTGATAGGACAAGGGGTAATGGCTTCAACCTGGAAGACGGTAGATTTAGATTAGATTAGACATTAGGAAGAAATTCTTTGCTGTGAGGGCGGTGAGCCCCTGGCCCAGGTTGCCCAGAGAAGCTGTGGCTGCCCCATCCCTGGAGGGGTTAAAGGCTAGGCTGGACGGGGCTTTGAGGAACCAACCCAAACCGTTCTATGATTCTGTGATTCTCACACCAGAAGTCCAGCTCTCAGGAGGGATCTGGGGTCCCTGTCCTTGCCCTTGGAGGGGTATAGGGGGGTTGGAGCGTTTCCCTCGTGGCTGTTCCCCAGCCCCCATGCCTGAGCTCTTTTTGCCTTGCTCAGTGATGTTTGCCAGTAGGTTGTCCAGTGTTTGCTGTCCTTCACAGGACAGGGCTAATTTCAGATGTAATTAGTTTTTGGTGATTCTTGATTTTTTGTTGTAATTTTTGCCTAACTGTAGTGACAACCCAGACGCGCTGGCTGTTTTCCAGATGAGCTTACTGATAAGACTTGAAATGCAATAATGCAAAAATTCTCTCTGTACTTCTCTCTGTCATCGTTCAACAAGACAGTTCTTTTTGGTCATTAAATCTGCTGAATTGATGGTTATCTATTTAAATCTGTTGCCAAAGTGTTTAACCCTGGAATGTAATTCCCCCCCCAAATCTAATCAGTATTTTCCTGGAATTATTTTTGAAAGACAGTAATTCCTGCCAGTATGGACCAGGGTCTTTAAGAGAACTTCAAAAGAAACTTTAGAGGTGTGCCAATTTCCTTCTTTCAGGCTCAGTGGAGGAAGCGGTTTGGTCTCTTTACTCAATAAAGATGTCTCCAGGCAATTGTGGTATCAGACTGTCTAACGACAGAGGTGCAGTGTGGGAACACAGCTCTTGTTTGATGGAAATTTGAGGTGGTCCCACCCCACAGCTCAGCAAGGCACTGATCCAGTACTGCTTAAAAGAAAAAATAAATATGGACTAATAAATACATCCGAGTATATTTTTTTCCCCCAGAAGGCTCGTAGCTCAGCTCTGAAACAGTGTTGGGCTGGCAGACTGCGACAGGCAGCGAAGGTGGCAAGAGGGAGAGGCAGGAGGTCAGTGGGGCCAGAGTATCTTCAGACAGCTATTGTTGGGTCCTGCTTAGGCTTTTCTCTGCTTATGTAGATGAAAATATCATTTTGCAGAATTGTGGCACAGTCGGGGATTTCTGAGTAAGGGAACTACCTGCTGTTTGTTTCTGCTGTGTTCCCAGGAAATACAGCTTAACTCATTATTTTTGTAAATAAGCAAGATCATAGCAAATAATTGTTCCAAATAGCATAGCTGACAAATATCTGGTATCTTAACATAAATATCCTTCGAAGGCCCTAAATACTGGCTAACCATTCCAGCTGAAGGACAGTGCTCAGGCAGTCCTTGGCACTAATGGGAAGGTGTCATGAGATTTCAAGACAGTGTTGGTGGCCTCAGTAGGCACAAGTGTTTCTGGCGTCTTGACGCGTAGGTAATTCACACCTGGCTCAGGAATGTTATAAAAATTTTAACACTAGGGTTATGGTTTTTCATACTTAAAAACCCCCAAACCACAAACCTTTCTGTTTTCTTAGAATACAAATGCAGAGTGCTGCTCATTAATTGGAAGAATTCTCTCTAAACTCAATATTTTGTCTTTCTTTAATTAATATTTTTTAAGTCATAGCAGTCGAATAATGCTTTATAATGCACGATAGTTTTCAGACTTTCCCAAGGATGTTGGTCTTCTCTAGTTTGCTTTTTTTTCTCTTTTCAGAAGATAATACTTTTACACAGGAGCAAGATGGCATTCCAAAGTGACTTTTATGCTTATATTGCAACATGCAACAAAATTGCTGAAGTTGTAATGTTTTTAATCATGTGTGTCTTTGGAAGGACACCAACCCTGCATCCGTGTCCTCCAAAAGAGAAGAAAAGGGAGAAATAGGATACAGTTGCTTAGTTACCTTTTTGCTGCTCTTTTTGCTCTTGCTTGGCAAAAGAATTTTTACTCTCTCTGGCTGTATGTGGCTTGAGACCACTTAAAGAATAAGTAGCTGAAATGTCAGCTCATGCTGACATTTGCACTTACATGAAGTCTCATGCATCCGTCGGATGCTGATCTTACTCATAGCAACTGAGGAAAGTAAACTCTTCAGGTTCAGTTCAGGTTCTCAAACTAGCCCTGAATTCTCTTTCTGGTTTTAATATTGCAAAGGGTTTGATCCTTGTTGAACTTCAATCATCATGGGTGTTCTTAAATGGCTTAAGTAAAAGATTTGGAATCAAGAGACTTTGTTTCTTTTTTTCTGGACATTCTTTCTTTGTCCCAGGATGCAAAAAATAAAAGTCACGGGGCTCATCATTGTACAGGGAGCACTCCCCGTGTTAGCAGGAGCACAGGTTTAAGTGAACGGGTGGCAGGACAGCACTGAGGAGATGTGTTGGCTCTGGAATCTGGAAACAATATGGTTATCAAGGCTAATACTCTGCAGGCTACAGGTTTGTTGTTGTTTTTTAAATCCACGTATCCACATTATAGAAGGCCTCAGATCACTGTAGAGGCCAGAATTACAAACAGACTTGAAAGAAATGAAAGGGGACAGGTCCACTGGTGAGTCTTAAGACTTGTTGAAATGCAACTTCTGGATCACGAAGCTACTCCAGACTCGGAGTTCTGGGAGAGCACACAAGGGGAAGACCCGTGTACGTGTGCTGATTCCTGGATTCTTCTACGTAAGATACGGCGTGAGGGAGTGACTGGACGCTAGTCGAAAGAGAAGGCTGGGCAAGATGGACTGGGGGTTTGGCTCCTATAAATCATGCCAAGTCATTTTTAGCTTAAATGGGTAGACCACAGTCTACAGAGAGTTGTTGACTTACCTTCAGGTTTTTAAACACTTTCATTTTTCTAACCCCAAATTGGCTTACTTTGTTTTTGCAGATGTTTTTACTTATTCTATTACTTTATGTAACATGACAACTGGTTAGATCTGTTTTTGTTAAATTAAGCTTTTTAGGTCAGTTTCAGAGGGATGGCGATGGCTTTCCAAAACGCAGAATCCATCAGTATGACATTGACTCAAACCTAAACAGAGGATTTCAGCACTTTATGTGGCCGCAATTGCTATTCCATACAAAAATGTACAAAACTAACACTTTATTCTTTCCTGTGCTTCTTGTGCTCCTAATTTATCAACCCTGACTGTAACATCTTTATGATTGTGAATCTACAGGGCATAAGCATATAAAAATAAAGTTGTTAAAAGAATACAAAGGCTACCCTTTACTGCATACAAATATTAAGAACGTAGTTAAGTAGGTGGTTAAGAAAATCTCATTTCTAACTTGTTTCTATAAATATTACTGTGATCTGTGCCTTGAATGAGATTTATTTTTAAAGATCTTGACTTCTATCAAATGACTTATTCTGGCCTAAAAACACATTATTCAGCTTTGGGATTTAATGTGATTTTCTCTATCCACATGCACATAACGTAAAGAATAACTTCCCACATTTAGTGTGAATCAAGTTCTTTTACCGGGTATTGACATTGACCTTATGCTAACCTACTGAGAAACTGAAAGAAGTAGAAATGAAAGGTGTCACCCTTAGAAAATTACAAATGTAAAAGCGGTTTTAACTTGTGATTTTCATAGCTGTTAGCCCTTGATTTTGACATTATTTCAGATTGTCTTTATTTAAGGAATAACAGCCCTTCAAAATGTGTCATATTTAAAACCCGGGTGACAAAAGAGTTTCTATTTCCAGAAAAAAATTGTATGTTTTTTAGGTTTCTCTGCACCAAAAAATAATCATATAATGTTAAATCTTGTATGTCACATGCTGTGATTGGGGGTAGCTCATTTATTTTCACTGGCTTGTTTGGCAGGAGAAGGGAAAGTCTTCTGAATTCTATTTTTAACGTTAGAATGGTATTGTAATTCTTGCATCTAATTCACTACCTGGTGGGAAGAACACTGAATTTTTTCCCCGTCATTGTAGTTTACCAAGCTTTTAAATGCATTTCTTCCGTGCTTTCCTGCCCAGATGTTTTATAAAATGTGGATGGCTTTATAGATAGATAGACAGACAGACCGACTGATTGATTTGTGTGTACATGTATATTTATATAGATGCTCATATGTACATATATGCATACATATATATCAGACAAAGCAACACATTTTATAGACAATGGAAGTTGCAGGGTTTATTATCTTCTAGCATTGTAGGAAGGCGTTTTTGCTTTTTGATTATGGTATGACAGCATCCCTATCTTCAGGATGTCAAGTTATCAAGAGAGAATGTACGTGTTTTTTGAGACAGCTGGTGGAATCTAATAATGTTTGAGGACTAAAAATCTGAGTCTGTTTAACTGTCTTCTCAGTTTATTTCCATTAACGTTTACAGGATGTAAATGGCTTTTAAACATTCTGATATTGATGCTAATTTGTGCTCGTGTTACTATTTTACAGTTATAAAGGTGATTATTATGTTTTTCTGCTCTCTAGTTTTACCTGTGACTGGGACTATTCTAAATAGAAACATCATTGAATGCTTTGGGTTTTTCAGTACTTTACGGAGATCTTGATGTTTAAAAGTACGGCCTCAGCTGCGTTTCTAAACTAACCATATGTCCATTGAAGAATTGCATATGTTTAGCAAGTTTAATTGATTGGATTCTTAAGCAAATCTTAACAGCAATTTAGAGTAGAGATTTAAATGTATTAAGTATGAGGAGATATAGATATCTACTAAATTTGTTGATAGTAACTAGCCAGGGATGAAAAGAACCGACCCTATGTACCTGCCTATTAAATTTTGCTGGAGATACGAATGTACAGCTCAACAGAGTGGGAAGACACTTAGAATATTACCAGTTCGGAGGAGTAGGAAGATACCTACTGGAGGTGGTTATAGACTGCACATATTTTAGCTATAGCAACAGAGATTTTTCTTCCTTTAACTCCTACTTCTAGTATTTTCTAAATACTCTCTAAATAAATGTCCGCGCAGCAGCAATGTACCTTTATTAAATAACTGAGTATGAATGAAGAAAATAATAGTATCTTAGTATACAAATACCTAACCCAAAGCTGAAGTTAACAGTAATTAAAAAAACCAAGTGGTTTCTGTAAAGGCGATAAAAATCATTACATAATCATAAATATGGTAGTATATTGGTGTATTACAATCATGTCCTGTCCACATTATGAACGGGGTACATTGGAAAAATGGCTTCTCAAGCTGAGAAATGAAACCTCGGCCATCGTGTTTCAAAAGTGCAGTTTTCATTTTAAGTCGGGTATGCGGTAGAGATAATGGATGTGGACATCTCTGGGGGCCAGCTCCTGTTTGCCATGTATCTTTGTCAAACATGCTGAAAGGGAAAGCTGTCTTTAAAGCTAGTCAGCTTTATTACTGCTATATCTGACCTGAAGCTTGCTCGAGTTACGTAGGATGGATGATGAGACTCATTTCCTACCAGTCCTGCTCTCTTGTGTTTGAAGAACAGATCGGCCACTGATCTTTATTCTTTCTCAGACACTTCTTAAACCTCCAGGTAGATTCTCCGAGGTTGTCCTCCCCTTGGTGTGATTACATTCCCGGCCTAAGCTAATGCAGGCCAACAGTAGAGAAATAGGACTTCATTGGTGGTAGAAAGTTGAAATGGCCCACTACATTTTAGCACTAATTTTCTAAGTATTGTGCTTCCTACTAAGAGCTACTGGAGCAAAAACACTTTTCTAAAAAGCTAAACCTTTCTATAATTATACGTAATTGAGTAAGAGAATTCCAAAAGAGAGACTGTGTTGAAATTTTATTTGCGATGTGTTATTTGCAGGGAAGGTTTTACGTTCCGCTGGTGCATGAGGTATTTTGGATGTGAAGGTATTAGAATTTTATTTTGTCGTTCCTCATAAAAAACTTGTTTTCCAAATGGAATGTGGAAAGGCCTTAATTTAGGCTAGTAAATACAAAAGCCTCTATCTTGAATGTGAAACACTAACCCAGGCAGCATCTGCTCTTACCTCACCTGCCCGGCTAGGTGATCATCTTGATACCTGTTTTATATGCTAACTTTAGATAGTCTGTTAAGATACCTTTGATTTATAGTTCTTATAATATATCCAATGCAGACCTAGGATGTGCTGTAGAGGCTATAAAATGATTTGGGGTTAGGGAAGTTTTATTTTACTCTTGGCTTAGAAACATCTCATTTAATAGGTAGGAAGACCAGCCTTTACTTTTTAAGGAAAGAAAAATTTAAGCACGAGCAGTACTGCTCAGGAAAGACTGACAAATATTTATGGTGTGTATGTCTCTGAGTGTCTAGGAATTATAAACACAATGCAATGCATTCAAAATGTAATTTAGGATAATTTTTGGTATAAAGGTGCTACCCAATTGGCATCTCTAAGTTTCATAGCATAGGGAATGCTTTTCATTTTACTTTACATAGCAGCAATAGGGAATGTCAGGATACTGGTCTCTGGTTGGAGTTTGGGGCATTGTTCATTTAATTGCTATATTAAAGTTGTGGAACTTTGTTTGATTAAAGCTTTAGAATCCAAATTTGGCAGCCTTTACTTTTAGAAGCCAGAGCCGTGTTTGAGTTCTACTGTTGGATTTTTTTTGTTTGGTTTAAATGTCCCCTGAGGCAGGTGTGGTCTGCATCCAGGGGTCTTGTCTTTTCTAACATTTTGCCAAGTATATGAAGAAAACAACATGTGTCTGCGTCCTGGAGTGAGATACTGGATTCTGCAAAAAGGGTAGGCATCTGTGACAAGTTTCTTTTACCACTATGTGAAAGAAATCAGGCTTTCTTTTTCCTTGGAGGATAGCTACAGGGCTGAAGGTGGAGTTTGTAGTGGCTTTTTTGGCAGAAAACAGGTAGGCATGGAGCCAACAGAGGTACAGAGCATCTCTGCTGCAGGTTCCTAATCTAGGCAAAACAATCAAACATTCCTTCATGTGTTTACTTCAAATTTGTCAAAGCTGAAGTTGACACTAAAATGTTTACTTCTAATAAGTATTTCTTGGAACCTGACCGTTAGTGTGTCAGTGGTTCTGCTCAGCTGCCTAATTTCGTGTGACTTCTCTGTACGGTTATGGCTTTGATCTTGAAGTTGAGAGTTCTGTTTCTCCTTTTACCAGGCAGGCTGGCTTAAATCATTTAATAGGAACAGAAAAGTTTTTCTCTGGAACTGAATCCATGAGTCCAAATGCATTAGTACTCTGACATAGAAGTGAAAAAAAAATTTAAAATATATTTCCAGAATTATTTTTTTTGTAGGAAAATACTTTACGGACATTGACTTAAATCCTGTGGATGACATTTAATATTGGTCTATTTTAACCTTTTTTCTTGAGCTTTTCATGAGGACTTTGATGTTATTTTACTTTTCTTGCAATTATATTGTGCTCGATTTGACGTTTTCTGGGGAGTGGAGAGGTAGGAACAACGGATGGAATACACTTCTAATAATGGATTAGGCCATTTCTGGATGGCAGTGGAAAAGGCTGTATTGGATTGCATTTTTTGCTTTACTACAGTGACTACTATAGTAGTTTTAAAAAAAAACAATTTGTTTTTAAAAAAAAATAGCATTCACAAGTGGTTGAGGTCATGTTAAAATCCCAGATTCTGCTTCCATGCATCCAAGACATTTGTAAAATCTTTGCTGTTTCATTAGCTTGAGGTCAAAGCCTTGTTTGTTAGCGAGCGTAGAAATGCTGGCACTAATACTTGGATGAGCGTGAAATTTGAATGGAAATCTCCTGATGGCAGTGGGGAAGCTGTCCCCGTTATGGTGTGAAAGGTGTTTGTCACAAAACGAGTTCGGTAATGTTCTCATCCGTACTACAGCGTTCCCGTGATGTGGTCACATCAGCTTGATGGGAAAAATTCTGCCCCTTGGTTGACATTGATACGGTGGTAAAATCAGCGCCATTGTTGCAGCTTTGCTGACAGGAACGAGCTTTCCTTTGCCTGCCTACTTTATTCTCTTTGCTCAGAGAGACGGTGCTCTGATGCCAGCAGAAAAGCTCCTCTCGTCAGCATTTACTCTCTATCTGCTGTGAGGACTCTGCTGACACAGCACTGGTGCTATAAACCCATTAATATAACACACGCAAAATTAAACTGAAAATCAGAGAATAATGAAAGAAGTTTTAGGGAAAGTACAGCTCAACAGTAAATAAGTTGTAGATTCAAGTCTGCTTCGTGTTGCTGTTCCGGTAGGTTTTAGCAGAGGCTCATTTTTCTACCTCTGCAAAAGAAGTAATAGAGCATGAACTAGAGGCAGGAAAGCCTTCTCTGAACTTCTGCTGCTTTTGTGTGGAAAGGAGGAGGGAAGGAAAAGCTTAAAAGTGTAAGAATCAAATGAGAAATCCGAAGATGTCATATGAGGCAGTCTCTATTTTCATGCCATCAAGGGTATACGTAAATGAATAAAAGAATTATCTCAAACTCTGCTCACATCTGGACAACGTTCATAGACCTGTTTAAAATATGGAAATGGCTTATGTCTGAATTACTGAGCTCTAAGAACATGTAAAGTCCTACGGTGATTTATTGGTCATCTGGTACTTCTTGGTATATTTTTAGAAGGAAAAGTGGCAGTAGACATGACTTACTTCAAGATTTAAGATGAAAGGAAAACAGGGTTTTCACTATAAAAGCTAAATTGCCAGTCCCAGTGGATGGCAAAAACCCCATGATTTCTCCTGGATTGAAACCCAGCAGGTATGCTGCTGCTTTTCTGCTTCGGTCATATAATCAAGGGCATTTTGGATGCATTCAGATGCGATCTCACTCATTAGAGCGCATTTCAGATCGTGCTACTTTTTACAAAGGGTATTTGCTTTGTAGGAAATATTTATGCATCATTCTACACAAAGGTGTTTTAGTAATATATAAGGCAAAGTATTGAGTATTTGGCTGTATTACCATCTTCCATTTTAGCTAGCAGAAGGCTTGCTAATTTAGATATTTTAATGAATGAGTCATAACCTTTGTATAATAGCACGAAAATTATAATTGTCATTTTATTCTATCCACTGATGTATTTTTAGTAAAAAAAAATAAGTTTCGGGCGGGGAGAAGCTGTTTGCACACTTACGCAGAAAACAGCAAAAAAATAATCTAAACTCTTAGTAGGTTTTGTTAAATACTTGGTATAGTATTAAACACAAACAAGTTTGCGGGATTTGGAGAGCAACTATATAGATCTTATATTACCTTTTCCTCAGAGATTTTACAGCTGTACTTTTAGTTATCAATTTTATGTTTTCAACATAATTTCGTGTAACAGCCAGTTTGTAAACTAGTGGAACACTTTAATAAATGTGTAGGCCAGACGTACGATATCCTACTACTGCATTTTCTTCAAATATATTTAATTTTCTACTTATTATTTGAACTTTGGCTGGATTTTCAAATTGCTGATTGGTGAGATTTCAAATGGTTCGGATGTAGATCCCAGAACTGGGAGTGGTTTTTATTTCAGAGAACATTTCTCCCTTAATCACACAGAGGAGTGCAGGCAAATGTTTTGTTATTTCCCAACCAAACAATCATCTTTTTTGGTTTTCTGAGTCTTAAAAGTGCCACCAGAAAAATTGCTGTGCGTGTAGATAGGTACAGTGAAGCCTTCACTATGTCAAGCATGTATTCAACTGAAAGGTTTCTTTACAATTCTCTTTTATTTCGGACTGATGTTGTACGAAAAAATAATTGTCACAGTCATTATCTTACAACTGAACGCCAGCAAAACAAATAAGTAGCACCTAGAGGTTAGCAAATATTTTAGGAAGTGACTTCTATTTTGAACAGTCAGGGGTTTTTTTGCTAGCTTGAGCTGCATTATGTGCCGTGGCATCTCAAAGATTTTTCCAAAGAGTTGTTTGTCTAATTTGTGTTGTACAAATATGGAAAAAGCTCGATTGTCTGGAAACATCAGGGTTTTTTTCTGAAGGATGCTTGCTGCTTAATTGGTTTCCTTATATTCTGGTGCATAATTATTCCCTCATACCCCAATAGGTTTTGATGTCTCACTTACTTTAATTGTGAAGTACCACAGGCACTGTATAAATAAAAATAAATATCCAAAGGCAATCTATAAATACATCTCTAGCCTTAGACATCTGCACAAGATCTAGGTGTCTTGGAATTCTCAGGCAAAACGTTGTTAGAAATCCTGCTCTCAACAGAACAGTCGGGTTTATGATATAATGATTCTGTGAATCAGACAATATTATGTTGTTGCAACAAAAAACCTATGCGATATTGGGAAATGCAACTAAGACCGGTTTGTGTGTCTTTTTTTCCTAATAGGGAGGCAAGTATATCAATCGCTCTGTTTGGAGCAGTAAGCGTGATAATTCCTCATTTGGAGACACATGTCTAGTAGGGACATTGGACTTCAAGGAAAATGTGGATCATGTAAAGAAAGCCCAGAGGAGACCAAGAACAAAATTAACCTCATGTTATTGTTTTTTTTAAGGTGGAAGTTACAGTCTGCTGATGGCATTATCTAGAGTTTCCCCCGATCAAAGCCACATGCCGCTCTGGCTACAAGCCTGAAACACCTACGTTTCCAGTCAGAATAGAGCAGCCAATCTTTCAGGGACTGACTTCTTGGAGAATGGCTGGGGAGGAAGTCCAACAGACTTGAGGAATGCTTTTAACTACATTCCGGCCCTCAGACTAGTCTGATTTAACATAGAAGTTTAATATACTAATATCTGTTGAGAAAGGCAAATACTGAAGAGTGCCAACTTTTCGAAAAGCTTTCACATTTTTTATTTTATAAAGAAAATTATTTGTTGATTGAAAGATACTTAAGGGATTAGAGCATTCTGCTAGCATAAATAGTAGAATCTTCATTACTGGAGATCAGTGAGATAAACCTGCGCCATATATCATTTATGTAGAATTGATCCTATTGCAACAGGAAGCAGATTGCAAGACCTCTCTAGGTTTCTTCCAGGCATTTTTCTGCTTTTCTTACCAAAGCTTCTCAGCAACTCATCACATCATACACTTTCCTTTGCTCAGAAGGTTGCTAGAAATTTAATTATTTATTTTTCAATTTGTTTTTACCATGCGGTAGGAGGCTTGATGAATACGGGGCATATGTGTTCTGGAAGGCAAGTTTAATTAGTTTCTGAAATGATGTCCCCTTTGTAGCCGCGTCCTTTATTTGTGATGCTAGGTGAAGAAAGAGTCTGTCCTTGTTGCCCACCAAAGAATACCAGCAGTCCGTAGGGCATTGCTTTAACAGCCTGATATGTAAATTGAAGCAGGAAACGATAAGATTTTTATTAGCAAGTGTTTTTTCTGGAAAAGAACTCGCTCAGACTCCTGACATCTGCTAGAAAGAAAAAGTGAAGAGGGGTTCATGTACTGTGACTATTTCCACCATTTCTGAAAGAAAAGTTTGCAAACCCTCGTGAATTTTGTATTTTAGTAGATTACTGTGTTAGAATTTAATGGCAGGGAAAATGACTATTTGTGTTTGCTGAGTAGGGAAGGACCCTGCAGAGGAAGATGACTGACGGGAGCCTTCACATACTTCACTGGCTCCCTGCCTGACCTCTTCTGGTGTGGGCAGTGGAGGGTGGGTGGGTTGGTTGGTTCGTTTGTTTAACGTAGGGCTCATTTCTGCAAAACTCTGAAAAGATTAATCGTTGAAAAACTGCCCAAAGTAGCCTAAGAGCGTGTGCACTGGATCTTAGAATCATAGAATCACAGAAAATATGTTGGGTTGGAAGGGACCTTTAAAGGTCATCTAGTCCAACGCCCCTGCAGTGAGCAGGGACATCTTTAACTAGATCAGATCTTGCTTGCAATTAAGTATGCCCAGTAGTGACATCAAGAAACTGTGCCTGTCTCTGAATCCTTTACGATCTTTGCCTGTTATTTAATATGAAATCTTAGTTAAGGTCCCGTTTGTCCCTGTCACTCCTTTAAAGAATTGCTTAGTCACTTCTGAGAGCTCAGCCATTTCTAATGACCAAACTCACTCAATTTTTATGTTCGTGATTTTTTTATTACAGGACATATTACTATAATACACCACGCTTGGGTCTCATCATAGATATTCGTAAATTGAATCTTAAGGCTGAAGATTTTGTGAGAGTGATGGTTAATAAATGAGAGAATTATTATTAGCCTAGCAGATTGATTTAGCTATACGTAGTATCTGACCAGAGGATTCACGGTTTCCTTCTGTGCAGGTCTGAGCGTTGTACATCTCATTTTAAAGATGATTTTTCTACCATCTGTATTTACGCCCATTCATCAATAAGAGAGAGGAGGTAAGAATTTCACTGGGCAGGAACAGGTTGTGACGTGGTACCAAACACATGTGTGTGAGGTACGTGAGAATGTGGCATTCCTCCTCCTCTTCAAGTACACGCTTCTTGCAGCCCAGAATTTGTGATTTAGCAGAAGAAATTGCTGTCCAGTGGGATTTTTGCTTCCTATACTTACATGAGTAAAATCATAGGATGAGAAAGAAGGGGCTAAAAATTTAAACTACATCCCATTTGCTTGAAGATGGAGTTAGAATGAGAGGGAGGAAAAGGGGAGAAGTAAACCCTTAAGTTCATATTTTAAGTTATGTCTTCTTGCCACTCCTACATGGGTTTCTATGGAAACAGAAGCAGAAACTGGGCCATCGGCAGCCAAGAATCCATTTACACTTTAAATTTACTGCTTGAGCAGCCATGCAGTTTTCTTGTCCAAATTAAATCGTGATGGAGTAACACTTGCTAAGTAAATTGGGGGTAAGATGAAAACACCAAATATTAAATACCCTTCCATGGATACACCAAAAAAAACCCCCACCTTTTTTCTGAAAGACCTTAAAAAGACAAGTTAGATTATATTTTAAAAATAAGGTACTTACATGTGGCTTTTCAAATACGCATTGAAAGTATATTAAATAATGCTGTTATATTCTTCAAGTAATTACATTATCTACTTTAATTAGGAAGGTAGCTAACTCTCTCAGGCAGCTTAGCTGTTTCTGTGCTTTGGATGCAGAAAAGAAACAAGTTGCACTTTCCTTACTGCTTCTCTTCTAATAAATTTTGTGGTGAAGTTCTCATGCACTAACACAGCTCATGGATGTTGTATAATCACTACTGACATCTGTTCATGTCTTATTAGAAGATAAGATTGCTTATACTGCTTATGATAAAATATTATCAGATACTTAACCACTGTTAGAAACTTCACTAAAGTTACTAAGCATTTTTTGAAACCGTAATTGTTTTAGTGGATGTTTTCTGTTTTATTTTTTTTTTTTTTTTTAATTCTGGTGAGCTTTGATTAGAAAAATGATAGTGCTCTTATGCTTTTGAGTAAGAAGTTTTCTTTGGAAATATACACAAATTATGTCCTGTATTTGGTTCTGTTTGTCAAGTCTTTAATTGCACTTGTTTCCTCAGTTGACCTTTCAAAATCTGGTGGAAATCTCAGACTTTTTTTCTCTCAACTGCTAATAAAGCTGAACTGTGGGTACAACTGGTTAGAAGACTGTGAGCGAAGGAGCAGTCTCGACTGAACAATGAGTTTGTAAACAGCTACGGAAGAGAGATGGGAACTAAAGAGGAGTGATAACCTAGGAACCGTGTGTGCACGGAGCGAAGAAGTTAGAGGACAGAGAGAGGACGATCTAGGGGGGAGAAAAGAAGAATGAATAAAGAGAATATGGGATGGATGGTGAGGGATAGAGGAGGCGAAATGCCTAAATAACAAGGAAAAAGGAAGTGGGGTTGAGTGTATAAAGCAAGTGGGACTGAGGGTAGACTGGGAAGACTGGGACTGGCAGAAGATGGAGGCTAAGCCTGTGCTAAGAAGTTTGAGGCAAGGAATATGACGCTAGGATAAGAAACTGTCCTGGGATGAAGATAGATACAAGGCCTCTTCAGAGCCTGAAATGGTGGCTAAGAGAAGTATTTAGTCTGTATTTGGGAACTCTCTTAGCCTATTGCCAGATTTTCCCTGGGTCCTGGACCAAGCGAGAGCTGGAGTCCCAGCATGGCTGTTTGCTCAGCCCTGTGGCAGGCAGGCGTCTGCACACCAGCACCATGGATTACCTGCACGGGCCTCAACATTATGGCAAAATACAAGAATTTGGTTTGTCTTCGTGAACCTCGTTTTCATTCATACTTAAATTATTTTTTTTTAAGCGCTTGGTGGCTTTGGGTATTGCTGACACCAGCTGAATATGCCAGTCATGAAGGTAGTGAGAGTGCTGGCAGTCAGAGCAACTGTTTTGACAGGCCGTGAGATGTGCAAAGAAAGTGTTCCTCCATTTTCTCCTTCTTCCTGGTCAGGGATAAACACTTGTGTGAAGACTGCATGGCACAGGGAAATTCCTCTGTGTAGGAATTCAAGAGCTGCTGCTGCATGTGTTTGGTAGGGTACGTGGAGCATATTTTTTCCCAAGAGATGACACTGGTTGACAGCAGTTGGTAGTTTGTGTTGTCTTGTGGGATGTTTCATGAGTAAGGCCTCACAGACTTCTTAGAACTATGCAGATTAGGGTCTGGTCCCTGCACCTAATTAAGAGAGAAAGATGACTGATGCAGTAAGTTTTAAAAAGCTAAGCAGCAAGTAAATAGTAGTCAGTGGATAGGGTAGCAAACAGGGGAGTTTACATGGAATTTGTAAAGGAACTGGTAGGGTTTGGTTTTTGTTATCCATTTCCCTTAGGAGGAAAATGTGAAAAGTAATGCAGGAAGTGCCAAAATATGCAAGTGATAGAGAAACATAGTGCAAGCTGTGGAGTGTTCATCATTCTTGAGTCATTTCCAGTGGAAGTTATTTATGTGTGACACGGCGACTAATGTTGCTATTGGAAGAGAAGATCCATGCACTGGAGGCGTAACTGAAGATAATGGTTGTATTTGGTTTATGTGGCAAGATTTTGGTAGCAGGGCGGTGGGGAGGGCTGCAGCGGTGGCCTCTGTGAGAAGAGATCAGGGGCTGTCCCTGCGTCAGAGGCAGTTTCAGTCAGGCTCCGAAACGGACCCACTGCTGACCAAAGCTGAGCCCATCAGTGACACTGGCAGTGCCTCTGTCAAAAGGGTGGTGTGAGTGAGGAGTGAGAAAAATTGTGAGAGAAACCGTCCTGCAGACACCCAGGTCAGAGAAGAAAGGGGAGGAGATGGCTCAGGCAGCACAGCAGGGATTCCCCTGCAATCCATGGAGAAGCAGGTTGTCCCTCTGCAACCCATGGAGGACCACACCAGAGCAGATATGCACACTGCATCCCACGGAGGGCCCTATGCTGGAGCCCTGAAGGAAGCTGCAGGCCATGAGGACCTGGCAGGAGCTGCGGCCTGTGGAGAGGAGCCCATGCAGGAGCAGGTTTTCTGGCAGTAACTGCAGTCTGTGGCAGACCCAGGCTGGAGCAGTTTTTCCTTGAAGGACTGTAGGCCATGGAGAGGAATAGTTCTGCTGTTACAGAAAATTAGAGGGAAAAGCCAGAAGAACCTGCTGCGTGGAAGGAAAGAAAGACCAATCCACAGAGATCAGAAAAAAGGAAATCATTAAATGTGTCCAGTATCAGAGTCACAATAAGTTAGGAATGTTTTGAGAGATGAAATGTGAGGATGATTTTAGAGACTGTTACAGCCATCTGAAATATGCCACCTATAAGAGATCTTTGTCGGTGGGAGCTCATGAAAAGAGCAGATAGATCTGTTAGGAGAAAATCTAGATAACAATTTTGACAGCGAGAGGCAGCAATACAAACTTGTGTTTGAGGAATAGAAAAGAGGCAATTTATTGTTATTACTGCTGGAACAAACCGTACAGCCAAAGTCTTGCTGAAACATGTACGCCAGGGTGTGAAAAATGCTCGAAGTCATTGCAGCTTAGGTGAACTTTTGTGGGATTCCTCTAGAGAAATAATTGAGAATCATGAAATGGTTTTGAAAATAGTCTTAAGGGAATGGTATTACCAGGAGAGACTTGACACGTTTGATTTTCTTGAAATATAGATGGCAGCTTTTTTGGGGGGGACTGAATATCACCCAAATAGCTGCAGGACTATTAGGCATCAAGACCAAACATGCAAAGCACCATTAGAAAGTTAGCACAGAAGGCTGGAAGCAGCTTACAAGTTTACAGAGACACTGAAATCAGGTGAGTAAGAATGCAGCAAAGCAAGACTTTTGTGAGGGTCATGAAAAGGATGTAGCAGTAAATAGCTATTTTGATAGATAGCGAATGCATTTAGATAGAGGAAAGTGCAATGGTTTTTATGCATTCTGTATTGTAATGGAGGAATTGGGACACCTGATATGGGCCACCAGGCTGAGTGTTGTAGAAATAAGGGTGAACGGTCTCGATGGGCAGGAAGACAGTTGTGGTGGGTTGACCTTGGCTGGCTGCGAGGTGCCCACCCAGCTGCTCTCTCACTCGCCCTCATCAACAGGACAAGGGGGAAAACAACATGAAAAGATTTGGGGGTAAAGGTAAAGACAGGAAGATCACTTACCAGTTATCATTGCAGGCAAAACTGACTCAACTTGGGGAAAATTAATTTAATTTATTGCCCATTAGAAAAGACTTGGATAGTAAGAAACAAAGATGAAAACACCTTCTCCCCCGCCCCCTTTTTTTGTCCAAGGTTCAACTTCATTCCATCATTTCCGACTCCTCTAAGCTTCTCCCCCTCCCAAGTGGCACGGGGGAACTGGGAATATGGGGTTGGGGTCAGTCCCTGACAGTTCATCTCTGCCAGTCCTTCCTTCTAGCACCTGCTCCAGCGTGGGTCCTCCATGGCCTACAGCTCCTTCGGGATCAACCTGCTCCAGCGTGGGCTGTCCACAGGCTGCGGTTCCTTCACAAAATGTCCACTGGCTCTGGCATGGGGTCCTCTGAGGGCTGCAACGTGGACATCAGCTCCACGCAGTCCTCTCCATGAGTCCCTCCTTCTCTGACCTTTCTGTTGGAGGTTTCTCTCACATTTTTTCCTCACAGGGACATCCCGTACAGCAGCCGTAAGTGGAGAACCAAGATCTGAAAGGTAGAACCTCTTCAAGAAAGAGGAACATAAGCCCTGAGTGAGGCTACCATTTAAATTAGCCAAATTTTTCCTCTAAAAAGAGAAGCGGGGGTGATATTGATGATTGGAATGATTTAAACCGCTTTTATGAAGAGCGAAGGAACTGAAGTAAAATAGTGTTGACGTGACTGCTACTGACCTCTGCATATGTCAAAATATATACGGATGTCAAATATATGTGGATTTCTGTAAGATGAGGGAGGAAATAAAAATCCATGGGAAATGAGTGATTATAGGAGACTTCTAAATCCCAAATTTATGGAGTTTGTGTGCTGAGTGAGAGTCTCAGGGTCCAACAGAGCAGTTCTGAGTTTGAGCGAGCTTGCAAGCTGCACCAGTTCACGTCAGATTGCAAAGCAGATACAAGCATTAAAAAAAAAAAAACAAACCAACATTCTAATATGATTACACACTTGGATTTTAGAAAAACAAGCTTTGAAAAATGAAGAAAATGAAATAGTACAGTTAACTGGTCTGCAGAGCCTTGAACGCAGTGGAGACGGGCTTGTGTCAAAAGCTTGTAGAAAAGACTGCAGCTTTACTTGCGTGAATAAGCTTTTTAAGGAGGATACAAAAGGATGTAGAGAATCTACAAAGATTTGAAAGGGGATTGAAAAGTAAGGAAAATTAATAAAAAGAATGCAAAACAGTCAGAAAGGCCTATGATTTGCATTTTGTAAGGCATATTTAAACAAATAAAAAAAATTGTTCGTTCTTCCTTGGGACGCATATAGCAAGCTCACACCCCTCTCAACATGTACTATTACCTCTTCTGTAGGTCTGGAAACAAAAGGGAGCGCTTTGCGTCAGCTTCAGTAAGGTTCATGTTGGGCATGTGGGTGATTAGGTACCTACTGAAAATGAGCCTGACAGGCAACTACAGAGCTGGTGAAGTACAGAGCTGGTAAACAGTATTTATGTTGCTTGGATTTCTCAGGAGTCCAAGTGTAGTCCAGAATGAAACGTGAATAGCGAACATAACATCTGTATTCAAAAAGATAAAATGTGAGACAGCTATAGGCCGACAGATTTTCTGATGGCAAATTCTGTATGAAGTTTTAAACCAGAATTTTGAAAAGAATAGGTGGGTAACTGAAAGTAAATGGGAAGTGGTATAAATGGCAGAGTGTTTTTTTCAAGCTAGTTCATGAAGACTATGAGGGAGAGATTAGCTGGTTTCTTAAACAAGATGAATGAGGAGCGTCAATCTGTTTGGATTTAAACAAAACATTACTTCAGCATTCCATAGGAAGTTATTATTGAAGGTGGAAAAAGTTGGATAGGAAGATGGCTAACAAGAAGCTGTGAACAAAATACAGCTTTCAGGATGGACAGAGATTATTAATGGCTTTGTACCACGACTAGAAAATATTCTTAGATGTTTGCTTATTAAATTTTGGCTAATGTGAAAGTGAGAGGACTTGTTTAGACAGAGGAAAACTCATCATGCAGGGCAGATACAAAGAAGTTGTATCCACCACTGAGTCGGTGGATATGAAAAAGTAACAGGGCAACGGTCAAAGTTGCACATGAGAGCTAAGAACTGTGAACTGGGGGCGACGAGGAGGCATGAGAGCCAGAGATACTGATCTCTAAAGGATGACTGCAGCTGCAGAAATTGTGCAGCACAGAAAGGTAAATGCAGCGCTGAGTAAGACATTCAGTGAAAACCTGGGAAGCAGCAATTTCATATAATAACAGCTCAGCATCTGCCCTACCTAATGCCCTCTTTTTCTCAGTCTGAATTCTGTGAAAAGGCATATGAGTTGCCTTGGTCTTTCCTATAAAAGAACTCTTTTAAATTGCTTTCTGTAACACATACATTCAATTTAAGCAACACTAATACCACAAGTTCTCACTGCTGCACCCTTGAAAGAGCTTTTAAGTCCATCCTGATGACAGCAGGGGCCTCCATGCAGTCTCGACCTCAGTAATGGAAGTATTTTCCTTTTGTTATCATCTATTTACCTGTCAGCAATAAATGTGGGGCTGAGGGGGAACAATTTTAAACTAGAAATGGTAGATTTAGGTTAGATATTGGGAAGAAATTCTTAGTTGTGAGGGTGGTGCGGCACTGGCCCAGGTTGCCCAGAGAAGCTGTGGCTGCCCCATCCCTGGAGGGGTTCAAGGCCAGGTTGGGCGGGGCTTGGAGCAACCTGGGCTGGTGGGAGGTGTCCCTGCCCAGGGCAGGGGGTGGCACTGGATGGGGTTTAAGGTCCCTTCCAACCTAAACCATTCTATGATTCTATGACTTTTGAGAATGTTTCCTTTTCATTTAGGAGGAAGCTCAGTTGTCATGTAATGAGGAACGTGAACAGAAGTACCTGTGCCATAAAGCACAGGTCTCTTGCTGTTAGTGATGAATGTCCTCTGTTCCCAAAGATTAAATTTTCTTTGGTATTAGACTTCCCATTTACATTCTCCTGCAAGGTTCATTTTGAAATTTCAGTAAGCTCAAGCTCTGACTAAGAATGGTTGTCTGCTGTGGTGGTTTGCCTTTTTGCTACTCAGCCTCTTTTCCATTACCATTGTGGAAGTGTGGGACATTACACTTTCTTTCAAGGCACTAAAAGGCGTGACTCACTCCTTCTCCTTTGTTTCTTAACCAGGTTCTACTTCATGGCTTTACCTCGTGCTTTAATAGTCTTTTGCATGGAGCTTGTCAAAAGGGCTTTGGAAAGCTGAGTAAACTGTCAGGGAGTTTCAGCTATCTACGTTTCATTCTCCTCACATGCTCCAGAATTAGAGTAGACACATGCCGGGGGTTTTCTTTGCAGCTTTCCTTTCCTAGTATGTGGCTTTATAGGTCTATCCTTAATTATTTTAATCCCTTTTCCTGTCACAGGTGAAGTGGACTGTATGCTTAGGGTTGCCACGTATGTCCAATAGCAACCTGGCTAGTATTGGGAATAGTGTGGCCAGCAGGACTAGGGAAGGGATTGTCCCTTTGTACGCGGCACTGGTGAGGCCACAACTCGAGGGCTGTGTCCAGTTTTGGGCCCCTCACTACAGGAAAGACATTGAGGTGCTGGAGGGGTTCCAGAGAAGAGCAAAGAAGCTGGTGAGGGGTCTGGAGCACAAGTCTTATGGGGAGCAGCTGAGGGAACTGGGGGTGTTCAGCCTGGAGAAGAGAAGGCTGAGGGGAGACCTTCTCGCTCTCTACAGCTCCCTGAAAGGAGGGGGTAGAGATTTGGGGGTCAGTCTCTTCTCTCAAATAACAAGCGATGGGACAAGAGGAAATGGCCTCAAGTTGCACCAGGGGAGGTTTAGATTGGATATTAGGAAAAATTTCTTCACCGAAAGGGTTATCAAGCATTGGAGCAGGCTGCCCAGGGACGTTGTTGAGTCACCGTCCCTGGAGGTATTTAAAAGACGCATAGACGTGGTGCTGAGGGATGTGGTTTAGTGGTGGAGTTGGCAGTGTTAGGTTGATGGTTGGACTTGATGATCTTAAAGGTCTCTTCCAACTGAAATGATTCTATGATTTTATGAAATACTTCAAGTTAGAAACACCATTGGCTTCCTCGTTTTGGAGCGGTGCTAGATTTTAATAGGTGTATATCTTCATTAGTCATTCTTTCACATTTCAGAAGTTATGTAAATATTATCACAGTACAGATAACTTGTTGCTCTCCTAGCTAGAAATGTTCTACACATGTATTAAAAATGAGGAAATACAAATCATACAAATTTGTTCCTTGAGTTCAAGGCGACTTTTGATACTCATCTTTGCATCCGAACAGAAAAAAAAAAAAAAAAAAAAACACCAAAAAACGTGGTTTTAGTTTTATAGCTGGTTTAGGCTTTTTGTAAGCAAAATAAACACAATTATATGAACAGGAGACACAGGAACACATTAATTTGATTCCATCTGCTAAATAATTTTTGTGAATTTAATTGTACCCTGGTTGTTCTAAACATGTTAAGACATATGTTCATAAACTAATTGAATATAGCTTCTAGTCTTGGCAGTCATCCAATACACTGTTAAATCAACAACAGTATTCTTAAGAATTATTTCTGTTGTAGTATGTTAAATGTTCTCGTCACCATTTTCAGTTTTGAAAATCCTATGACAAAATGAAGTATAGGCTTATAAAAAGCTAGCTAAGTATCCCAAATTAAATACTAATAAGCTTTCTGATTAGAATGTTACTGTTTTGCCATTTGTGTGTTTTGGCTGTAAATTTAATATTGTAGCTCCTTTTGGATGTTTTTGTTGGGTTGCTGTATGTGGCTGCTGTAGCCTCAAAGACGTTCCCCCTTGCATTTCTGATTTAAAAATATTTAAACATCATAAGGTTTCTTATTTGTGACATTCATCAAGATGGGTTGAAAATCTGGTTCTAAACCCAGATCGTCTTCTTGTTATGAATGTTGATAAATTTTACCAGATCAATGAATCAGGTTATCTCTATAAAAGATGGAAGACTTTTTTCTTTTTTTTCCTTTTTTACTGTTCACTTCCTTACTGCTTCAAGTGATCTGCTGAATTTTGTGGCAGTTCTCTCTTCTAGGACTTGTGCAGCCTGTTAAGATTGACAGCAGTCTGAAGAGCCTGTAGTAAAACAGAAAGATGGCATATATTTGCATGTAGAGTGGGAATTTTAAAGATTTCTGATATTTCCCAGCAGGTTAATTACAGAACCTTTTCTTCCTCTGCAATTAGTGAGCATGTAGGATCAAGAGGAGACATTGAGCCCAAAGTAGCCTGTATTCTTACTAACACCGTGTCAAAAAAAATTTAAATGATCTATCATATTATGCAGATGCAAGCGTATTATTGAGAGAGAAGAAATAGAAGTAATTGCTTCCTGGTCGTGAGAGGCGATGCGCATTTGAATGTCAAGGCACATGTTCTGCCTTGTGCGGTGAAGTTGCGGCAGTCTTTATACAGCCAATGTCATTGCCTTCTCCGAGTCCTAAGTTGTAGAAGTGCAGCTCGGTGCTTTGCATATCATGAAATTTAAAAATCATGTAAATTGCTGCTGAATTTTTAACTGTGTACTGAGTAGGCCTCAGCCCAGTATTAAGTGAGCTTGAATAAACATATAAACAAGTGTTATTAAGTGTTGTTGGTATTAAAAGGCCAGGAGTTGCTTATAGTGCTTGGTCACTTAAACGAGTTGGGAAAGATACAAAAATGTCATGTGTTATATTTACGTGCTTGAATACTTATGGACTGGGGTATTTTCAGAATAGTTTTAAATAATTCATCGGGTGTATCTTTTGACCAAAGTATTGCTTACGAGTTACATTTTGAGTTAATAACCCTTTTCTGCACAGAATCACAATACATGTTAAGAAATTTCCTTCTGAATGCAGGAAAAATGCCTTAAAGCGTGCGACACCCCTGGCAGGGCACACTGAAACTCAGCTCTCTGTCTTTTTCACCTGTAGTTGAGAGACACAGAATTAAACCTCCTTCTGCTAGTAACTGATCTAATTACCTTAGTTGTAGAGTAGAGCAAATATCACTAATTAACACAGTGACAATTTCTAAGCAAAATGTAAGGAAGAATCACAGAAAATAATTTCAGATTTTTTTGCGGGGGTGTGTATGTCGAGGAGGCATCCAGTCCTGCTCCCGTGCCCCAGGGAAGGATGAAACTGTACCTAATGATACAGGAAACACTGGGCATGAAATTGAACTGAAAGCCTTGAGGAAGGATTTGGAGATCAGGCTTTTAAGTACGCTGATGTGTTAACGTACTAGAAATAATACAGCAGAACTTCAAAGTAGCATTTCTGAGGGAAGAGGGAGAAAGAAAAGAAGAATGTAATACACTAATAATTCTCCTTAATTTGAAAGTTAAAAGGATGCTGAAACAGCAACTGCACTGTTCATTGCATGCTGTTAAATGACAAATAATCTCTTCTACGTCCCATTTTTTCCTTAGTAACTAACTTTTCCTTTCTATTCCTATTAGAACCGTGTACGTAATTCACTTATTACGTGAGTAGAAGCAAAAATATATGCTGTTTGCTACAGGCAAAATATTGAATGCAGAGTCCCCTTTTTAACATAGTTTCAGGTTTATGGAAGTTTGCACTAGTTTTTATTTTTCCTCAAGCGTGAGCAAGAGGAAGACACAGAAGGAGGAGACGTAAGCGTGCTGTTATCCTCAGCACTTTAGAATATGCCTTCAAAGTATCCTCTGTTTGACACTATTGTGTCTCTGTGACATATTGGCACAGCCCCCATCAGCTGAGGTTATCAGACTGGGTTGCAGAAGGGCCTGCTAACAGAGCAGTCTGTGTAGCCATCGGATCTCATAAAAAATAAAACTTTAAGGTGTCTAACTGCCATATCTGTGAAAAGGTTGCAGAAGGAAGGCTGAGAATGGAGCGTTTCATTTGTTGTTGCTATGGGTTCAAGCCCAGCAATTGTAGTAGAACTCAGTGCTGCAGTTTTTGGTACTCTGCCTCAAAACAGATGATTTTTAAACCCGATGGTTTCAGGGATGCATTTTAAAGACCGGGTTTGCAGGCAGTTGTATCAACAGCACAGCCAAGCGGTTGTGTTAACAGGATGAAGTTAGCATGAGTGTTGTCTGTGTACAGATGCCGTTCCTGAGTGCTTTCAGCCAAGATTTTTTCCAAATCAAAAGAAAATTTTGAAATCTTAGCTAAAACACACCTGCATGCTGCTTCTGGAGTCACCAGCAGCTGCAATCTCTTTATACTGTGTTTCACTGCATCTGTCCTGTCCTAGTACTGCTGCTGTTGATTCATTTACTCGCTTATAATAGCAAAAAATAACGTACATTTGGAGAGGTATACGCATGTTCTTCATTCCTAGCTGAAGAAATGTGATCTTTCTCTACACATTGATACCACCTATTTCTCTTGTCACATTCTGTCTACTGTTATGATTTAGAAATTTTTTAAACTAATTTTTCACAGGTTGAAAAACTGTGAAACTTGTGTAACTATAGTGTTAAACCCAGAGATGGCTGGATGTATTTTTATTAAATATGGGCTAAAACCTGTCTTGACTCCGAAAGGTAGATGATAGTGAGCTTGTAGAAGTCACTCTGATATTTTTCTCTATTTGTGAATTTTTAAACTTTAGCATGTTTTCCCAATGCATCTAATTATTCTGAACAAAAGAACGTTGAGAATATGACAGGTATGACATTGAAAGTCATGATATTACCAAGATGGAATGGAAGTTCCAGGCTCGGACTCTGCGGGTTTACTTTCAAAGCAGTGTCTGGTATGCAATAATCCATGGGGCAAAGTTTGCTGACAATATTTTGACTTACCCAGTGCCTTGAGCTTGTGGATTTTAAATCATGGTACTTACAATAGACTTGTAGATTAATTATGTATTTTAAATACAAAAGAGAAATATAGCCATGTGATTCCCCCGCCCCCGCAGGTTGACTAGATATATGAGAATTAGATAAATACAAAAAGAGGCCATTATTACCATGCGGTGGCTGCTGTACTACATATAACCTATTCATTTTTGCTTTGCATTTAAAGAAAAGTAGTTTTTAAAATCTTGTTCAGATGTAGAATGTTTGTTAAGCATCTGAAGATTTCTGCATTGAATATGCATTAATAAGTCATAAGAATTAATAATTTACAATAGAATACAGATAAAACATGATTTGGCTTCTACTCAGCTGCATATTTCAGCAGTTTTGTGTTGTGTAACATCCACCTTTAGCCAGAAAATTTAACTTAATTCATCAGCACAGGCAAAATAGAAATGAAAGAAGCTGCAAGACAAATCTAAGAACTACACACAGATTGGCTCCATCAGTCTTTGCTCTTTAGGCTTCGTGGTTCCTAATGAATAGCAAGGAGTTAAATGGGAAAGGCCATCAGGAAAAAATATGAAACGTGTTTGATTTTTGGGAATCAAAGGCATGACTTCTCTAGAAAACATTTTTTTTAATAATACTGTTAGTTACAAGCATACAGAGTGCATAATTGCCTGCGTAAATTGTCTGTGCCAGGAAGTTAATGGAATTAAATACATAACTAGATTTTGAACTGAAGTAGATTTAATTTATGACCATTAATATTAGAAAATTTAACTGTGCTAAAATGGCAACCTGAAAATCTAATCTTTTGAAGTATAAATTCAGTTTTGAAGAAACCAGTTAATGTAAGGTCTTCATAGACAGGGCCAAGTGCTTAATACCATCTACAAATATGCTATTTTTGGCCACTGTTCTGTAGGTACCTTTTGAATTTCTGGCCTCAAAACACTACTTAAAATCCCTTTTCCTTGCTAAGAATAGACCATCTTCAATTTTCTTTCTCAGTCACAGGTAACCAGGAAGCGTCACAATGTACATTTTGCTTTAGAGTCACTGAGCCAAGCTTTGCATCTGTAGGAGTTACATCCTGAAGTCTCCACAAGGCCAGGAGCAAGAGTGTCTCCAGACACTCTCTGACTTACTCCCAGGTATTTTCCATTTTCCAGCATGGACCTGCCTTCTCCAATGTGGGTGCCTCTCAATTAGGGGCACATCTCACATGCAGCTGTAGCTGGCCAAAATAGTAGATAGTGGTGCAGAGCCTTGCAGGTGTGGGAGTGGAGCTCCTCCAGGTCCTGGGTGCTCCTGAAGGTCACTGGCTCCTCCTTCTCCTCTTCCCGCTGCTGCACGGTCTCCCCCTGGTACTTCCATCTGCCCCACCACCACAGCCTCTCTGGGTTTGCAGGCTGGGAAAGCTGGTGTACACCCGGAAGTACCTTAGGCATCCTTCTGTCAACCCTCTCCTGGATGTGACTTCATTTCTTCCGTTAGTTGTGATGAAGACCCTTCATACTTCAAAGGTGTTCTGTAATTGCACATCCACATTTTAACTACCCATCTAACCCTGTATTAGAGCAGCAACGAAAAAGTCTCCCTCACAGGACCACTTGTCTTCTCCCCACCTAAAATGACTCCATCTAAAACTACTCTAAAATTACTTAAATTGAAGATTTGGTTTTGATGAGCATTTCTTTAGTATTTTGTTTGAGAAAGTTAACAGCATTTAATTATTCACCATGCAACAGACCATGGTCTACCTAAGTTTGAACAGAAACATTCAGTAGCAGGTTCCCCCTTCCTTTCTTCCCCCAGTCAATCTGAATGAATGTGGATTTTATCATCTGGTTTTGGGGAGACGTTTCTTTAATTTGGTGACTCCCCTTTGAAACTGTGGGTCAAACAGCTGACTAAGCATTCTTTGGTTTTTCCGAATTCCCAGCTCAGAAATGTTTACTTTTTGAGAAGGAAAGGGTGGGTTTTAAAAGTAATGACAAAAAGAAGAAGATTACAAGAAGTAATTAACACTTCAGCTATGCAATAAAAATAAATTTTCAAACTGATTTCACGTATGTACTGATAGGTCCCAGTCATTTGTTTTACCGGCCACATCCTGTCTTAGCCTATGGAAGAGATTCAGATAAAAAGTTGTGTTTCTGGGTGATGGTAAAATCTGGCAGATTACAAAATATTGTGTATTTATATCATGGCATTTTGTTAAAAAATTCCATTTAGACAAATTGCATCTCAGAGATTGAGAAAAGTCTAACAAAATCTTCATCTAGTTACTACTTCCAGCAAGTAACATTTTTACTGCCTTATCTCCTCTGGGGGAAATGCTCATTAAAACTCCATTTAATTTGGTGTTAACGATGTCATTAGCTCCTCCACATGTTTCATGTGAGTCCTCCCCCACATCTGCATTCTTTTTCCCATTTTTCCTCCATTCACTTGCTTCCCCAGTTTGTCTGTCCCCGAAGTCTCTCCTGTTGGTTAATAAGTGCCAGGCAAGACGATGTAGCATATTTTGCAGACTCAGTAGATTTTCTTTGTGAAGGTTTTGTTGTATTTGTTACGTGTCTGTCTTTAGCGATCTAGGAAAACAGCCTTACGTTACAGGAGTACATCTGGTTAACAAATCAGCTGTCAGCCAGGAGGAATTGTTAGATTCCAACTTCCAGGTCTCTTTGCAGAAAGTGTCTTCCTTTGTCTCCCGTCTAAATTTGTCCTGGTCTCTAATGCCTGAGATTCTTCATGCAAAAAGAGAATCTGCTTTTTATTCTATCTATCTAAAGATGCCTATTGAGTATTTTTTTAATTTATACGCTTTCACTACTGTCTTTTGCTTTTATTTAAAAATCTAGGTTGGAATTGACTTAGTTTAGCTCAAATTTTAGTTGAATTTTATATTGTAGAGACTCAGAGAAACTGAATAAATAAAATGCAATATGAAGGGTAAAACAGGTAATTATTCTACTTACGCTTGTTTAAGAATTTGTGCAGCCAGAGTTAAGAATATGTACAGCCAGAGTTTGCTGGTAAATGGAAAATGTTTTATCATAATCTTGCTACGAAGTTGATGTTCTCTTTTTTTTTTTTTTTTTTCTTTTCGCATCAATTTAAAAGCACAGCTAATCGGTTCTAGCTGTTCGTAAACACCGAAGTGATTTTACTAGCTAACTGCTTTGCATGGTTTTGTGTCGATGGGGAGGGGATGTTGATGGGGTTGTTCGATAAACACTTTTCTTGTTGTAGAAGATCTTCTCTTCCACACCTAGTGCTGTAATATGGTGGCTGCTGTTACTGGGAAGAGTTTTAGAAAAGGGTAGTTGCTGCCTTCCTCTGGCAGCTCTCTGTTGGGGTGCCCAGGCCTCATTTGCTTGGGTAGCTGCTAATTGTAGAGCTTCAGCAACCAGTGTCAGGAAGCCGGGGCTGTTGGTCCTGCACCAGCCTGTGTACTTGCACAGTCTTTTCTTCCTTACAAGTCCTGTTTTTCCACTGAAGAACCTCACTCCTTCGACCATCAGATAACCTTCACTTGCTCTTCAAAGTACGAGTTAACTGTAGCATTTTCTTAAAAAAGATATAAATTTTCTATTTCCATCTATGTCCTACTTCACTGGAGAAAAGGTTTAGAAATAGCAGTATAATATGCTCCCTACAATGAGGAAGGGTGGAAAGATTCATAAATGCTAGGTTGGCTCGATTCCTGCTGATATGACACTGCTTAAAATTGAACCGTGTTTGCTAGCATGCTTGGATTGTGGAGTTGACTCCTCTTCTGAAGAGAAACGGTTGTCAAAGAAATTTAAAATAAATGGATCGATCACTTAGATATTTTTTTTTATTATTTTTAGACTGGCTTCCTAAGGGACAAATTTTGCAGTCTCCATGTCTGCCTGTTCAGCCATTTATCACTACCCAACCTCCTCCCATTTTTCAACACATTGCTTAATTTCATGCAAATTTGACAGAGCCAGAAGTCATTAGATTGAACCATTAGTCATGAGATCTAGTCATTAGATTTCAGTCATTAGTCATAAGATCAGCGTTCGTACAAATTTAATAAAAACTGGTGGTTGAATTTGATGGTAGAGATCCAAAGCAGTCCTTTCACTTTGGGGGGAAGAGGCAGAGGCTCAGGTCGGCAGGGACGGCTTGGCATCCTTGTGGGCATCTCCGCTGGGGCTCCTGCGGACTTAAGTGCAAAGGAGAGAGCGGTTCCTCCTCCTGCTGCAGCATATTTTGTTTCTTGTACTTGTCTTCTGGTCTTGTTAAAACAAATATGCATTAAGAAGAATTACAGTGGTAGAAGAGCTTTAGCGGACAGATACATGAAAACATTGAGATTCGGTCTGTTAAAAAACCAAATTAATATTTTATTGAACGTTGTTTCATGGGACAGTCAAAATCCCTATTTTTCCTAATCTTATTGTTAAGAAGAATATCAGGTTTTCCAACTTCCTTTTGATACTCATCTTCAGCATTTCATAATTACTGTTCCTAATAGGTTCCTCAGAGAATAAATAGGCCAAACTAACCAAGAAGTCCTTGTAAGATTTCAGCAGCAGCAAGTGGTCTGTAACTAAAATTTCCTTTCCAAGTGAGTTTGGTTTTACTTATTTGGTTGGGTTTTATTTCTTCCCCCGGCAAAAAATGATAATCAAGTGATTATAGTTATGAAGAGAAAGCAAAATAAGACGGTATTGTCAAATAAAAACTTGACAACTTGGGTCAAATCTTGGTTTTCCCAATACAGTCTAACCAGATGTTTCTACTCAGATCTAACAGTGAGGCTCATCGCTGGCCTAATTATCTTTTCACATGTCCCCTTCCACGTCCGACAGCTTTTGCTGGATCTGACGATAGATATTGTAATAATCTATGCAGTTTATTTTTGCACTTCTGTGCCATGATAGTCGGTGATAAACCTCGATGAGTGTATAAATTTAGCTAGCTGAAGTACCAACCTAGCGAAAGAGAGAAAAGGTGTTTCTGATGGTTTGGACTTTTTTATCGTGTGAGTATTTTTGATCATTAAATGTTAACTTGCTTATTTACCTTCATTAGAAGTATTTTTGTAGATTATTTAGAAACTCTTAGAAGAAAGTTCAGAGAAAAAAAAATTCTCAGGACGGATCCTTAAGTCTATATAACTCCTTTTAGTATATTTACTAAATACACAAATTTTGCTTTACTTCAATACAAATTCTAATTTGTTTCACTTCAAAAAATGCCTAGTGGCTACTCCCGAATTAATCAGATGTGGCTTCTTTGTAGACTGCTTTCTGTCCAGATGGTTTTTTCCCGACTTTCTTTATCTCTTTTCTGATTGTTATGGCACAGTGAATAATTTTCTGGTTTTCACTGATTTTTGCTGAGCTGATTTTCACTGCTTCACAAGCACTATGTGCTCATGTGTGCAAATACTACCCCTTTTTTCTTGTGCATCTTTCTTTAAAGCCACATTTTTTTCCCCAGAAGGACAGATAATACAATAAGTGATCCCGTTAAAGAAGTTGTCATCCAAATTCCTTTTTGCTTCTTCCTTCATTCTTTTAGTGAATGTATCCTAATTGCGTAGAGTTGATAACAAGCACAGAGGAAATTTTTGCTAAAATTTGGTTACTTACTTAAATTTTTTCATTCCTGTCAGTGAGTGTGTGTTAATAAGTGACAAGACAAACTGCCTTTCTCCTTACCCAGCTGAGCTTAGTTCATCACGTTTAATGGTTCTTTACCTAATTAAATCCATGTATCCTTGGTTAATGCCTGTCACTGAAAATGTAAAGCTGGGATCCTGGTTTTACTGAAGTCAGTATGTGATAGATGAAGTGAATTCACACACTCGTTAATTTTTCCATTGAATACACTAGATTTTTTGCTTGTTCTCAGGTACCTATATGGTCCTATTTAGATAATCAAAGTAAATTAACAGCCTGTTTATAATACGCTGACCCCTTTATGCTCTTAGTTTGCCAGAATCCATAGAGTTATTAGCAGAAAATCAAAGCATTAGATTACATGGAAGGAACTGAGATTGTTCTTGGCCGTGTCTTTTGGAGGCTTCAGGGAGCCTGATTTGTTATTCGTTTTGTGTAATTAATACTGATGTGCTCCTCCAAATTCCTAAAACAAATCGTGGCGAAAAGTTCACACGTGAAGAGTTTAAATATGCTCCAGATACTTATATTGATAGGAGGAAAAAGAACCTTGAATTTCTCTCTTCTGCCAGTTTAGCTTTTAGAAGCCCTTTTTCCTTTGGCCAAGCCATCCGGCTCACTGGGCCACCAAGCTAGTGGCCACAGTATGCATAGGAAAAGAGGAATATTCCACTGGCTCTTCATGAATGTAATTGCCATGAAGTTTATGAATTCATTGTGTGCTGGTCCTCTCTGATCAAGAAGTACGCTTACAATAACAGAGGATTTTTGTTTGGTTTTTTTTCTAATTGTCCTATACATGAAAAAAGGATGTTCTTAACACCCTCAAAATGGTACTATCGGACCGACTGTCTTATAATGGATTTAGTCTGTTATAAATACAGCGTTGAGGGGGAAGAAATACCACCATCAATAAGAGAACTGGGTATGGAGAAATTAAGGACCAAATTCTGTAAAACAGCACTTTTTCCCCAAAGCTGTGGGGACAGTCTCTGGAGCACCTTGCTGCGGGCACAGCACAGACTCTGCCACATCCTTAAATTGCTGGAATTGCTGCGGGGAGGGCAAGTCCTGCTGCTACTGGCTCTGCCGCACGTCGGCCGCAGCTCCAGTCTTTGCCCAAACCACTGAATCCACCTCCTTCTCTGGAGGTTATTCTGTTACAAGAATCTTTCTGGAATATGAGCTGGAAAAGATATGTTTAGACTACCAGTTGTGTTAATTAAATAAATGTGACTGATTTAATGAACTGTTGATGTAAAGATGATGAGAGGGCTGGAGCCCCTCTGCTGGGAGGACAGGCTGAGAGAGTTGGGGATGTTCAGCTGGAGAAGAGAAGGCTCCGGGGAGACCTTCCGGCCCCTTCCAGTATCTGAAAGGGGCCCACAGGAAAGCTGGGGAGGGACTTTTTACAAGGGCGTGTAGTAGTAGGATGAGAGGTAATGGCTTCAAGCTGGAAGAGGGGAGATTTAGATGAGGTATCAGGAAGAAATTTTTCACTCTGAGGGCGGTGAGCCCCTGGCCCAGGTTGCCCAGAGAAGCTGTGGCTGCCCCATCCCTGGAGGGGTTCAAGGCCAGGTTGGACGGGGCTTGGAGCAACCTGGGCTGGTGGGAGGTGTCCCTGCCCAGGGCAGGGGGTGGCACTGGATGGGGTTTAAGGTCCCTTCCAACCCAAATCATTCTGTCATTCTGTATCATATAGCAACAATGTCAGACATATGTCCTGTTTTTAGCGCAAAAATAAGCACAAAATAAGTGTTTTAAAAACTGTAAATTGCCTTCTGGAGGACAATAATTTATTGTATAATACAAACAAAGTTTATAAATCGTATTAAATATATGCTTTGGGACCAAAGTTATATCACTTTCCATGTTGAGCTTGCGTATCTGTTAAAGAAAGGTGTAACCACTTAACCTGGGGTTAAGCTTTGGCAATAAGATGTGAGAAAGCATAATATTTGCAGTTTCTGTGAGCTTGAAAGGCATAATGGAATAGAAAACTGCAATTCTCTTATTTTAAATCTTTTACAGATCTTTGAGGATGCATCACGGTTTGTATCAGTTAAAGCTGATAAATGATCTAATGGAATGATAGCACGATACAGTTTTCCTTGTAGGCATGGCCAAATAATGAGACAATCAAAGGTGGTTTGTTTATATTGAAATTCAATTTTAAGCTCAAATTATTTCCTCAATGAACAGTGATAATACGAATGCAGGTTTTCATTTGAGCTCTTGTTTGGAGATGTTGACTAAGGTAGCCACAGGCTATTTTATCTTTTTGTGGAGGTGAGCCATTTGATAAATCGCGTTCTCCCGTGCTTAAAAGAAATCCTAGTGTCAGCATGAAAGCCAGACAACGTATTTAGTGACAGATGACATGTTGGTGTTTGAGAGGAATCCGAGTAGCAAATTTTTTCATTGAAGGGGAAAAGAGAAGAAAAAGCTGAAATGGAGCAAACAATAGATTGATTTTTCTGGTGGTTGAAGTCTTCCATCTACTGCATGGGATTTTTCTAATGGGGAGAGAGAGATTTCACTACTGTAAGAGCAATACAGACTGAACAACAAGAGCAGCAGGGCTTTTATATATATATATATATAATTGTACAGTTAATCATCAGGTGTATAGTCAGCTTGGTTGTAGATTCAACAGATGCAAGTGAAGCAGCTGACACATATCTGAAATTTCATAAAAGCAGTGTACTGTGTGGAAGACTGAGACATGATTCACTCCTAACTTACATTTTTATGGGGAAATGAAGGGTGTGAAGACTGTTTCTTTGATCGCATTAAAAGATTTGTGGCTTAATAGGCGTAGAAATGAAGATCCCAACCTGTTTGTCCAAGTAATTAAAGGGACAGTGGAAAACGCGTTTTGAGACTCAAGGGATAAAATTAATTATTCATATTCACTTATCAGAATCTCAAAGCAAGAATGATTGCCATTTTCATAAGTGGATATGATTGAGACAACAGGGATAAATTGTTAACTGCCTGTGTGGGCTGCAGAATGATGTAGTTTGTATAATGATTGTCATAGAGATGTAAGGCTGAGGTGGAGAAATAGAAAGCAGCAGAAGAGATGAAACAGAACATAAAATATTTTCTTGCTCTTGATCAACATTCAGTTGTTCGTCTTTGCTATAGCTGTAAATAAACAGCTTTATTATTGTAATCTGGATTTGCATCAGATTTTGGAGAAGAAAATTGTGAAAAGACTTTGAGTGAAATCGCAACGCTACGCAAAGTTGTTAGAATCATGAAAAATGGCTAGAATCGTGAAATTGTCACATATGTAGTTGTTTTTTCAAGTGGTGAGTGCTTAGGTTTGAGGACTCACAGCTCATATTCGGAGAAGGCTAATCGAGATGTACGACAGGGAGAAGAGAAAGAAACTGGTATTCAAACCAGTAGTCTGTAGTGAGCATTCGGCTCTTCCTTTGAATACCTGCATTATTCAATAGCTTTTACAAGGGACTAATAATTTGCCCACATTGGTTTAGGGCATTTTGGAAACCTCTCTATTCGCACACCCCATGCTTTTTATACAGTTGAATGTAAAAGATTAACTTTAATTTGAAATTCCAACCTGGGTTTGCAATGCTGACGTTATATACTTATTAAAAGATTCAAACGTATTTGAATTAAGTCATCTCCATGGTGTTTAAGATACTATGCCTTCACTGCACTTTTTAGACATTAAAACATTAACAGGAGCACACAAAAATAGAAACCTGTTTGGTACTAGTTTTTCTTCGAGTCTCGGTATGCTTTTAAAAATCTAATGCCAGCGTCTTAGTATGGGTGCTAACAGCTTGGATTTAAAGTACCTGAAATATATTTTGAGCCTGTAAACAGGAGGTGCAGTCTAATGAGTTTAATCACAATCATTAACTGCCTCTCCAAACTTATTTCTAATCGAGCCACTGATAATGGTAGGTGCTTGATTGGCTCCTCTGACTTTGCTCATACAGAAGTCCTGCAAGAGGTGAGTAATCCCTGGATGTGCCTATTCCGCAGTCAGAGCAGTAATTGAAGTATGATGGAGCAATCCTTGTGCTGGAAAAAAATGAGGGATGCTGCGTTCTGGGTGCTGCCTCGCCAGGGCATCCTGGGGAAATTTCTCTTCCCGGAGGTCCGTGCCGTTGCAGGTGTTGCTGTCGCTTCTGCATCTAGACATCCTAATTAAGATATTAGCAATCAAGCTTGTTTGGAAATCATAAAATCACAGCAAATATGTGGAACAGCATCAAGATTTAGAAATTACAGCCATGGAGAGCGCGGAACAATAGAAGCAGATCACGCGGTGATTAGTGTCCTCCTAGACGCGTTGTTGAGGGAATGGTTTCAGGAGCTCCAGAGCTCTTCTCTGTGCTGTCAGACACAAACCATGCGGGGAAAACTCCTGCTCCCAGACGGGCTTCCTGCTCTCGTCAGATCCCTAAGCAAAGGCCCCCAAGAGCTGCGCATAAACAAGTGACCTCGGGGTTTATTTTAAGTGGATTACGCATTTTCATAAAAATCGTGTTTGTCTAAATAAATAGGTTGCAACATCAATTTTAATTAAGAAATAATGGAGGTGGAGGAATATTTTTACTGAATACTTCTAGAAAAGAAAATTTATTTTCTGGCAGTGATGGGAATCAAAAGGCTCAGTGGTCTCCATTGGTAAGAAAATCTCTCTGGCTGGGACAAATAGTGGGGCTTTTTCCACTTCTGTCGCAGACTAATTCACGGCTTCATTTTTGTAGGGCTTTTTTATGACTTGTACTTCTGTGATTATTTTTTTAAGCAATATGAAAATTATTTTACTACAAATAATTAAGCAAACCTATTAATATTCTGAAATTTACGTTGTGCTTAAGAATCTGCCTTTTCTGAGGTGAAAATTAATTCTAAAAAAGACCACGTGAGGTTGCCATCTTTCGCCATGAGAAAGTGAGTGCTGCCACTTGCTTCCTTAAATTATATTTAAAGTGATCTTCAGACAGTTCAGTGATTTCAAGGGTAATAAAGATAATGAAATTTATTTGAACGGGTTTGTGATTACAGCAGATGATTTTTAAATGCTTACCGATGTTCCAGCGTGCTGCCTGTAACGTTTTTATAGCTAATTTTTAAGAAGTCACTGTGATTTGCTCCTAACGACCAAACGTTTCTGACTCTGAGCAAGCTATGGAGATAAGCAGCTTTGAGAACAAGAGGGAAATGTTTAACCTGTCGATGCCGTTGCTAGAGAGCAGCACAGCGTGGTGCGAGGATCTGTTGCCATCTCTAAAGTTCATTGCTTTGCAGGAAATGAGACCAGGATTTTTTTCATTTGTTCCAAACATCAGATGGTTTTTTAAGCCTTTGACACAGTCTGGTAGATTACAGGATCTTCAGTTATCAGACACAGAAATGTCAACATGAAATAAAATACTTCAATTCCTGTTTTACATAGATCACGATACCAGCAGCAGGAATATTAATTACCTTTTCTGTACAGGTAATTTGGAAAGGAAAACAGGAGCCAAGTATACTATCGCACACTCTCTGGCGTGGTGCTTTCCAGCTGCAGTGGGCAAGAGTACTCCATAAAAATGTACTTACATTCTTTTGTGTTTTCTTCAAACACAAATCAAGCAGAATTTTAACGTATTGAAGCCTTCATAGGTGTAGGTAGTCATAGGAATGATTAAAGCTCCGCATATCTAGGTGGAAACGTTACTGATGAAAACTGGTTTTGTGGATTAGGCCTTTTGTTAATAAACCGATCTCTCTGTAAATGAATTTCTGCTAACAGGCTCCAGTGATCAGGTACAATAATGTGATATGCAGTAGCTGTGGGAAGTAAAAGGTACAAGGATCTGTAGCACTTTGCATGGAAGAGTAAATTTAGGCAATTGAGACGGCTGATCTAAAAGGAGGAATTCACCTCCAAATCCTGTGTCTTTATATATAAGCAAATTTTAAATACAAATTCTCCTAAAACTATACTGATAAGATTATGAATAGCAGAATCATAACATTTAGGAGACAACATTACAGTTTTTAAAATTGATTGCCCATCTCAGAAAATAAAATGGCTTTGATCATTCTATCTGGATTTGCCTTTTTGGAGATAAGGAAGGGAAAAGGTTATGGTTGAAACCAACCCAAGGTAGTTCTACTGCGGGAAAAGATGTATGTAGGCGATGCAGGGATTAGGAACACAGGCTGATGTCGTAACCCCTATTTGCCACGTTTACCTATAGTGTTGCCAATTGAAATTTATGGCATACTATTTTATATCCAAGGTATTTTTCTTTAAAAGATAGACACATGGTTAATTGTAAGGTCCAGCATCAGAGAGCTGGTTAATTCTGAAGAGAAAGTTCCATGTTGCTTACTTTTTATAGTAGCACCATCTCTCTGTTCTATTCGTCATAATCTTAAGTGTTGCTGTCTACAAATATGTTTCCAACCATAATAGTACAGAGAATAAAGGTGCAGGTTAGCAGTAGTCCAGAATTCCTCATCCTTAAATGAACCTGAACTGGATAGAACCGAATTCTGCTGCTGCTATGAGTGACTTAGTGCCTTCTGGAGTGGATTCTGTAGGGCAGTGCTGAGTTCCTGCAAAAATATTACTTAATATTACTTTGCAGCTCAGTGGTATTTTAACTCACCCTATGTCTTGGCAAAAATCTAATTTATTCCATTTAATAAATGAATGCAGTTTGAAATGTTTTCCATACACCAGAGTTTGATAAACTAATGCTGCACCTCTCTTTATTTCACATTTACTTTTTTTGCTTGGATTCTAAAGATCAATTGCTTGTGATAAACAGTATTAATTTAATAATATTCAGGGGAAAAAATCAATATAAACAAAGATTCTTACTGCAGGACTCCCCTCTGTTTCGGTGTATCTTTATTATGCCAGTGTTCTCAGCTGGTGTTTATTCTTTCCTTTATTACCATCTCTAAAATAATTCACATTCTGCAGTTACAGAACAGTATTTATCTTTGTCATTTGGATCGAATCCTCACTTGAGAAGATGAAATAAGCTTCCTACGGCAAATTGATATGTCTTTTGCCCAGTTTCTTTAAGTAATTCTGTGTGTCCTCAATATTTTTGCCCTGATTAACTCTGTTCTTTCACCTGTGTTTCACATACCACCAAAATCCTTCTTTTCCACCTCCAAATGTTCTGAAGGGGTTTTTTCCTTTATCTTGACTTTCACAAGCTTAAAAAGTTATTTCACTTTCTTATTTCCTTGCCCTTGACTGGTAGCCAGAATTAATAGTTCTTGCTTTACATTATTTTCAGAATTTATCTATTTCTTTGTCCTCCATCTCCATGATAAATGTCTGTGGCCAAAATCACTTTGGACACTCTGTAGCAGCCCAGCCGTGCTGGGTCTGCGCGCAGCTGAAATGCTGTGTCACTTGAAAGCTTTCCTAGATCTATCTGTGCGCTTTCTGCTTTATTTTTTAACCACCCTTCAGGTTTTATCAGCCCTTATTGTATCTTTCTCTGGTGATCATCTGTATTTTCACATGCTGTCTCTTCTGCTGACCTTGCCCTTTTTCAGAACGACCTCTGTTTTCTCTCTCAAAGCTGCTACTTTCAACGTTTCTTTTTTAAAAAGTGTGTTGTCAGCATAACTGCAACAATGTCAAATGGGACTCCTTGGATTTGTTTTATTATCTAAGAAGCCTTTTTATAGTACTTCTTGGATAATGGCCATTTTGTAAAGTATGTGTTATCAAACAAATGTACCCGCATACGTGAGGAGTAATTTCAGAACCTATGCATAGGTGTACAGAGGTTTATCCCACTAACTACTTATGCTTAGATATCTTTATCTTTGTGGGCATGGGTCATAGCTTTCCTAGAGATGGTGGGAATCATTGCGGTTTAGGGAATTAGCTGCTGGATACGGCTGCTTTGGCCTGTCTAGCATTAGAGGTCTTCCTGGAAAATGATAAGTGGCGAGGAGTTTTGGTGTCATTCCCTTCCGACCCAGATTCCGACCATTACCAAAGGAAACCTTAGCACGTTGTAGCAAAGAGAAGCCCTTGTATTTTCCTGTCTGTTTTGCTACTTGATATGTTTGCTCTAACTTAAAATCAAAAAGGATTCTGCAGAGGATTATTTTGCTGGTAGCAATAACTACTAAGTAGTTGCTTGAGGCTTCAGTCATCCAGTTAGCATTAGTTTTTAGTATTAGTTTTAACTTCTTCCTGACTGCCAACAGGATTGATAAAAGAATAATTAATAAATATTGCTGCCATTGTCTTGGAATGCTAATGTGTTATATATACATACGAATTCCATATATTTGCATCATATAAGAAATGGTAAAGTTGTTTTTTTTAAGGGAGGTATAGGTATAAAGATATGGAAGAAATTTTGAGCAAGCAAAGCATATGTTTTCTGCCTAAGAAGAGAGGGTGGAGAATTAAAATGCATACTCGAAGTACACCGGCTGGGTTATTTCCTCTGCTGAAGTACAATCAATCGGTCTACAAGATCCCATGCTGAACGTGAACGCAGTGCTGTTCCTAGGGGAGACATTATAGCCATAGTGTTCTAGCTACTGACCCACAAAAATTCTTGCTTTATTCATTGTTTTTCTGTATTCCTACATCAACAAGGTAAAAAAGTCATTGTTTGACTAAGTTTTTACTGTGAGATTATTTTTCGCTGTTATTGACTATTTCTTATGTTCATTCATTAATTTTAGATTAGTTAAAGAAAGGAGCATTAACAGATTTTGGCTGATGAGGGACTGGTTGGCTTGTAATGCCAATCTAACATATTGTTGACTTAGTAGCCAAATGCTGTGCCATTTTTGCCGTGGTAATTGGGGGCCAGGATATTAAATGTCTTACTCTGATTTTAAAGTCTGTAGACAGGTAACCATTAAAACACACTAGAAATAATAAAGAAATAAACACCACTATTTTAAGATTACTCTCTTTCTGCCACATTTTTGCATTTTCAGTTCCTATTACATTTTCATTTTTCAGTGCAATGCGATTTTCATTTCAAAAGGGCCAATATAGGGGTCATGAAGGAAAGTACTGTTCCAGCCCTCTAAATAGAGCTTGGCAAATTATTTCTATTCTTTGACGTAAAATCGGTATCTTTATGAGTTTTCTTATTTAAAAAGGAATCATAATTCGGGTGTGTATGCTGAAAGTATTGTAGTCAGTAAGCTTAAAATCCACATTTTGGTACTTGTACAGGAGGGCTCCTTTAGGGCAATCCTGCTGTTACTTGCATTTCTGTCAATTCATTCAACAGAGTAGCTCTAACTTTATTTATTTTCATGGGAAGCTTCCAATTTTGATTCCTTCCCCAGTGGCATTTAAGAAATGCAACCTTACTGTGTCACTTTAGGCCAAATGGCTCACTGGGGTTAAAGCACGACACGCTCTTCCTCTCTGTCTTTCTCTCTCTCTTTCCTCCCACCCCCTCATTTTGGAGAAAGCAAATCTTCAGAGTTTGGTCATTTTGAGATAGTTCTATTTAGAGACATATACAATATATATATCTCTCTGTATAGAGACATATGCAAACACACACACGTATGTGTGTATTGTCATTTCCAGTACTTATTAGTATCAACATCTATCTTTGAAACAGATGCTTTCTTTATTTAAATAACAAAAACAGTAATCAACTTCCTGTTTTGAATATTGAACTTACTACTGAATGGAACTAGCTAGCAGACTTTTTGAGCTCACATTCGCAAATGCACATGCCTATAATTAGCCATTTAGATAGATTAACTTTCCTCCCATCAAAAAAGTTCTCACCCGCTCATTTTATGGATTTCCGTGAAAGTCTGGACTTGCTCATGCCTTTTGAAAAATCAAAGCTATTGTGGACCGAGGCACATTTTTCATAATGTTGGTCTTTGGTATCCATTTCAAAATTCTTGTGCCTGGTAAGTGGAGAATTATCTGTGAAGTGGATTAAATAATATTCTGAAAAAAGATGAAACAAAGCTGGAAATTATCTCAGTTACTTCCTAAGTAATAGCACAGGGACTTCAGTCAGTTGTCTTTGAATCTGCTGTAAGTGACACCTTCGCTTGCTCGTGGTGAAATTTAAATAGTCAAATGGATGTTACCTGCTTTGCTGTAGCTGTTGTTATTCATTTCTTATTAAAGAGTGGTTTAACAGAAACAAACACGCTATCTAGTGGGAAACAAATACTGGTCTGGAATACTATGTAAGAAATAGAGTAAAAAATAAATAAATTTTATTGTATAATTTGTGGACTTGCTTCAGCAGTTCTAAATGTGATAGTGCAGCGGTTGATCCCAAAGAGATTCCCGCATCTCCACCCACACACTCTTCCTTACAGCAATAGCATTTGCTCACAGACACCCTTAAAGTGACATATTTTCTTATTCGTATTTCCTCTTCACGTGATAGCAGTCAAAATCTGATGGGTCTCTTACACTTTTAGAGAATCTGTATTTCTATACAGTTGCTGATGTCAATGCGCAGAAGCTGCTATACTTTCATTCATTACTCTAATTGGATTCACAGATTTCAGTTTTGATTTAAGCATCATGATGCGATTACGCTGGGCAAGCTTTGTCCCTAAAAACTATTCATTGCTGCTTTAGGTAGAGATTGCTGTACTTCTGCTCTCCTGATTCCTTTTCTGTATTGAGAAATAACTCGGTATTTATCCCCACAAGGTACAGGAAGGCCAGATGATATATATCTTGAGGGCCAGATTTTGAAAAATACGTATTTTGAAAAATAAGCAGGTTCTTGAAATTCAAAATCAATACTACTTTTGATATCCCCTCTAACCACTTCCACCTCAAAGTCTGGGGAGCTAAAAACCCTCTAAGAAACAACTTTAAAGAATTTTCAACATTTTGCAGAAAATTACTAGTTTTTTTTCAAACAAATGTAGGGGCTACATTTAGAAAAGAAGTCAGATCACAAGGGTCTGGAAACAGGTGAAATGACATAGTCAGAGGGAATATAGGGATGACATTATTGCCTAGTTATTCATTAAGTTATCTCGATGCTTCAGATGAAAGGACTATCATCATTTACATTATTAGGGCAGAGAGGATCACAAGTTAAATTTAGGTCAGAAACAGCTAAAAGTTGTGATAAGATGATTACATGTGACGCAGAATAAGAAGTACAAGCAAAGTCTGTAGATACGAAATGCTAATACATCCTTCTGGACCCACAGCTATCTCAGCAGGATCATACACCAGTAGTGGCCCAGTGTCCTTTGCTAGCTGGAGATGCGGAAGAAGCGGTTGCCGTCCTCTTTAATTCCATAGAATCATAGAATGTCTTGCGTTGGAAAGGACCTTAAAGATCATCTAGTTCCAACCGCCAAATTTGAATCGTGTGATCTGTCCTTTTGTCACTAGACCAGCATAATCAACTCGGCAGTTATCTTTGAACTCTCCTCAGACTCGTAGAAAGCAAAACCGTACGAACATAGTAGTTATCTACGCGCTGCAGTGGTTTCTTCATCTTCTCTGGTAGTATTTAAAATGTGCATGGCTTTCCAAAGCGTGGACCGTCAGGACTCATTGGTACTGCAGAGTATCGCGCTCTACTTTGTCACGTATCAGGTAAGTCAAGGCAGTGTATTCATAGCCCCTTGTCATGTCTCTTGAATTAGCAGCTGAACTATATCTGCTACGGCTGATCATGCTGCTGGCAGCTGGTGTACTTAGGAGAGATATAGGCACTTCTAGATGTATGTGTGCATATACATACAAACGCACAGGTGAGGTTCCGTTAAGATTATGTTATAGATAGTTGAGGCACCAGAGCAATAAAGGTGCAGCAGTGCATTAGTTCATAGAATCACAGACTGGTTTGGGTTGGAAGGGACCTTAAAGCTCATCCAGTGCCACCCCCTGCCCTGGGCAGGGACACCTCCCACCAGCCCAGGTTGCTCCAAGCCCCGTCCAGCCTGGCCTTGAACCCCTCCAGGGATGGGGCAGCCACAGCTTCTCTGGGAAGCCTGTGCTGGTGTCTCACCACCCTCATAGTGAAAAATTTCTTCATGGTATCTAATCTAAATCTGCCCTCTTCCAGTCTGAAGCCATTACCCCTTGTCCTATCCCTACATGCCCTTGCGAACAGTTCCTCCCCAGATTTCTTGTAGGCCCTCTTCAGGTATGCTATAAGGTCTCCCCGGAGCCTTCTCTTCCCCAGGCTGAACACCCCCAAGTTGCCTGAGTACACACTAGGACTGTGCCTGGTCCAAGCTGCGTCCTTCGTTGTCCTGGCTTTTCTGAAGCCGGTTCCAGTGTTAGCACCCAGACAATAATCTACATGCGACAGTATATTGAAAGCTGAGAGATACCACTTCTGGAATGAGTGTTCTCTCAGAAATTTTTCACCTTTCAGAGCCACAGCCAAAATTCCAAATAGTTCCTTCAATAGGTAGGGGGTTTTATTATTTTTTTCATGGATGGCATATATTCTGTTAGTTCTTCAGCTACAAAGGTTTCTAATATGGATAGTAATTGTCTAGATGCTGCAGAGATGGATGTTAAAAATTGATTGTAGATGATCTGTACTTTCCTCAAAGGCCAGTGTAAAATGTCAGAGCCTTTTATTATTGGGTCAGTTTAAGGGAAAAAAAAAACCCTTAAAGGAATTTAGGAATGTTTTAGTGATGGAAGCTGCCTTCTTCAGTTTATCAGTTACAGAGACTGGAGAAAAAGGGATGTATTTGAGGAAACTTATAGCAAAAAAAAAGTTTGCTAAGAAGAGAAAATATATCTATTTCTATGGTTTGTTTTTCATTCTTACAGAGGCGTAGGTCTTTATTATTCCTTTCCATGTTATTCACTTGACTTCCACCTATTCTTACAGAGGAGAGCTGGAAAAGAGGTTAACTAGCACCACTGAAATCTTAAATGACAATAGAAGGAGGCATACATTTGCATTAGAAATTTTACACTCTCTTTCTGCTGTCTACCAATCACATTTTTATGTATGTTTCAAAGAATTTGTGGTTTAGCACGTTTTTTCTGAAGTACAACACCCAATTAATTTGCATGAGAAAGACAGTAGGTTCTTCCGTGCTTCATGTGATGAGGTACGTCAGTGGAAGCTCTTAGCTTTACGAGCTCTGATTTTATGGCAAGTAGAGATACATTTTTACCCGTTGTTACTGGGTGATGCTGTATTAAAGAATGACAGAGATTCCCAGAGGAGAGGTTAACACAATTGCTAAACATTTTTGTATCTCTGGCAACTTTTGTCTTTTAGCCTGTGCAATAGTTGTCTTTAGTTAATGTTTTGCTCTGAAGCAGGACTGTGAGGGGATATCATGAAAAAAAGTATTTATTATTTTGGGGTACTATGTGGCCTCAGTAGTCAGGCTGCCTACTGTAGGTTTTTCCTTTTCTCCTTATGAACTTGTCTCTCCTTCACACCTTTCTCTTCTCTAACTCTTCTATTTTCCTCCCGTTCTTGTCTCAGTGCCTCCCCTGCCTCTTCTTTTCACCATTTCCAGATCTCCATACTATTGTCTCTACCTCTTCCCTTGTCTTTCTACTCCAGAAATGCTGCTTCTTCCTTTTAGATTTTTTGGATCTTGACAGGCTACTCTGTTGGATGACTTGTGTCATGTTCTTCTCAAGCTGCAGCTTCAAGTGCTGTAGGATTTGAGCACGCTTCCTGAAGCAAGTGTTTCCAGGATCACAGTCATCTCTCATTTCAAAATGTTCTTATTTTTAACCCCCCCAAAATTATCTTTTTTTTGTCACTATATTGTGACATTTGCATACTTCTCCTTTTTTCCATTTTGCTGTGAATTGAGTTAATTGTATTCTACCTCAGCTGAAGGTATGTATATGCAGCCTTAATCTGAGCCAGTATATAGGGAGTAGTGAATGAATTTTACCCACTACGGTAACCTGAAATATAGAACCTGTATATTTCCATTTGCTAGTCCAGCATAAACGCAATAAATTGTGCTTCCGTTTGTGTCCATCTGGGTGCTAGGGCAATATTGTGGGTGTTTGTGGGTGTTACTGAGAAAAAGCAGAAATTCGGGGATAACATCAGAGCTAGCGCTGTCCTTCACCAGCCAAACCCTTTCTAATACCTGTAATAACTCTGCTGTGTTTGTAACGCCTGGAAAGTGCATGTTTTTCACCTGTTTCATCTGTTGATGGTCTGTTTGTGGGAGAAGGCCTGTCGCAGTCTCCTGGCCCGTTCTGTAGCCCGCTGCTGGTAGAGATAAAGTTTGGGCAGGTGTTGAGTCATACCCTATAACTCACCTAACTTTCTGGAGGGAGAACGTTTGTTGCCTTACAAACAAGCAGTTTTCTGTGATAGAAACAAAACAATTAGGAACCTTCCCAAGTGACCTGTTATGTTTTGTTAGTTGAACTGTGCTCTGTCTAGTAAAGATGGGGAAAGGCATTATATACACACTAAAGAGCTGAGAATTTTGTTCATATTAGCAGTTTTCCTCTTGTAACTGCAGTTAGGAGGGGCCATATTTTATTATCGCGCTTTCTTCCGGAGCTTTGTGATTTGTTTTTTGTTAATCTAAACCCAAACCACGTGAGTTAACAGTCTAAAATCTATTGTTACCATCCTGTGGTTGATGCTTCTGTGATTTCTTGTGTTGTGGCAATAGAAGAGCGCTCAGGGTGGCAAAGCGGACAGTGGCAGAGCAAAAGAATAAAGCAAAGAAAGTAAAGATGAGAGACACCGATCGACTGTTCTGGCTGTCAGAGTGTTAGGAAGATTTTCCTCCAAAAATGTTAATGGGCCACATATTTGCTCCTTTAAAGGTTAAGGATCATTGCAACTAATGTTATGACTAATACAATCTGCAGTTCGTAGCAAAACTCAACTACGAAGTTGTGCCTGATGTCACAAAAGAGAAGCTGTATTTAAGATGTAATTTGTGTACTGATAATTATTTCAATTGAATTAGACAGTTCTTGAGAGTTTGATCCAAAGGAAGTAATTCAGAGCTGCTGCTGACTCCTAAAGCTTATTAGCATCCCTGCACACACATCCTAAATAAACTCCCTTTCCCCAAACTTTTTCTGCCTCTCACTTCTCCCTTCCTATTTTACAAAGGTCTGAGTTGCACAGATCCTCAGAAATTGGCGTTGGGGGAATTAATAAACCCTTTAAGCATCCATCTGGGATATTCCGCGTGAAGCATATGGTATGCTGGGAGAGACATTTGGGAAGGCAGAGACAGGAAGGCAATCTCCACTCCTGTCTGCCGTGCAGGTGCCTTCCTGCCAGTAGACCTGGAGACCTCCCTAACGGTAGACCTGTTATGGGTGTAGTGGAATGCAGCCGTTCTGAACTTCATCTTTCATGCTGCTGCAATTGTGAGAAAGTTTCTAACAGCCTATGAACTTAGTTCATTGACTTAGTTCATTAGTTGGGAGAATATTTCAAATTAATATCTAATATGAATACTCAGGGCAGCTGTCTTCATTCTTGGATGCTGATGGGGAGGAGATTATGGAAGTTTATATTAGATACTGTTGCTGGGTCCTTTTATTTAGTAAGGAAATATTCTCCTTTCAATCTTATTTTTATCTATGGAAATATTTTGCTTTTGCTTTGTGAGGGAAAATATGCTGAGTCATCTTTTCTAATTCACTGAGTGGATGACTGTTTTGGAAGAAACTTCTATAAAACAGTATGTTAAAACCAAGGAAAAAGAAATTGAGAACCATGCTTAATCTTAAAGTTTCCGTGAAACAAAAGAAAGAGAGATGTAAAGATACAAATCAAGCTTTGCAGGTACGTGGGATGCACAATTCTCCCCCTGCTAACAGGTGCGCACTGTCTCCCTCTCACTGCATGATCACAATTCTGAGATTTACTACATCTGTTCAGACAAGGCACACTGAAAATAATATGCCTGATACTTCATAGGTTGTGGTTGTTTCTTGTGTAACACAGTGAGTGTGGGTGAAAAGTATTCCAAGTTTTCATTTATATATAACTTTATATATACGTATGTACTGGGGGGGGGGGGGTTAAAGGCTAGGAAGAAACTGTTCTTGCTGCCAGGGCAATTCATTTGCTAATCTCACTACCTCTCTTTGCCAGAAAGAATTCAGAAGTGCACAAGAAACAAGATTAAATTATTTTGGTGGCTCTGATAAAACACAAATGCCGTATGTTCATAGTATGATAGGACTGTGAAAGCCATGAAAGAATCTGTTGTTGCGTCGCTTTTCCAAGTTTGGCTACATACTTAGAAGATCTTCACAGAGGAAACTAAAATCTAAATGGGTTTTTAAATCTTAGAGGAAGCCATTGACAATGTTTTTCTAATAACAGCCAGTCCTGGTTGTCAGTTTTGAAGGGCAAAATTCAGTGCCCGACAGCAATACTGTTTGAAGCTTGTAATGAAAGATAAGTTGTGTTGAACCTGCAGGGCATTTTCTTGTTTTTCTACAAAATGGCTTTCCCCCTTGAACAATTTTAAAATATGTTTTAAAAATATTATAATTCTGACTATGTTTAAATAAAACAACTGTGATGGAGAAGTAGGTTCTAACTGGGAAGAGCCTTCGCTGTACAGAAGGCTGTTCAAACCCAGAAAGTGATTGATTTTTGATCAGATAATGGAAAGGCTGTCCTGGGGATAAGCACCGATATATGAAGTCCATTGTTCAGCTGTTGTGTTAACTGCTAAGATGAAGGAACAGGCAGTGATTGTTGTTATGGAGAGGATGGAGAGCTTGACAGCATCTGAAAACTGTTTAAATCCAGCGAAACATAAATCCAATACAGTTGTCTGATGCACACTGAAGCAGGAAGAGCTTGTCTGTTGGGATAAGCATGAATAGTTTTTCATGGTCCCGTTATAACTCAGAGAAGTTTTCCTTTCATTTTATTTGCTGAGCTTTGCTGTGCTGTGAAAGGTTTTCTCCTCAGATAGCGTTACCTGTGTAGTCTTCTGCACTCTACATAGGGCTAATATTTGAATTTGCTGTATAAAAACCATTGGAGATGGATATACTCATTGCTACCCAGTGACACATGAAAGACATTTAATGGTTTAATAATTTTCTCAAAGTGTCAAAATATAATTCATGTGTTTATTATGGATGCATATGTTGAAAATATCCTTGCTTTGTGTAGAACAGCTCACAGACTTGATTTATGTTTTAGGAATCGGTACTATTCCTGTTTTCTAGGTTAGGATTGCAGTCAGAAATCTAGCTTCCTTTCGGTATCACTGTCGAGCAGGATTGATGGATGTATAAATATTTCGGTGATAGCACATTTCTGAAATTGCTGTGCCCCACTGTCTAGTGTGAATTATCAGTTTTGATATCAACATGAAAACAAATCACTAAGGTAAAATCAGCTGAGGTAAAAATCAGCTCTGTCTGCGCTGTGGTCCATACTACTGTTTTAGTAATAGAATAGTTCTAAGTGGGGAAGACTCTCTAAAGATGTAGCAGCTATTATTAGCATGGCTGCCTCTAAAAAGGTGCTTATTTTAGTCTTGCATGACTCATCCTTATTCTTACATAAAAGACAAGACAAAGTGCGGTTCACTGACTTTGGCCACTAATCAAAATACTGGCAAAACCTCAAAGTGTGTGCTTTTTCTTTTAATCTGTGTCTTGCCGCAGACAATGGGAAAGAAAATAAGTAACCACCATTTATTGTTTCTGTGACTAAGTATTATCTAGGAAGCTTTTGACTAATACGGCTTCTACAGTGACAACAGTTCTGGAACTCTATAGTGCTCAGTGAGGTTTCTGCCATTTGCTGGTTTTTACTAGCTGTCATGGTACGGTGTTAAATCACAGCTTTTGGCCACGTTAGATCTCCTACAACCTTCCAGATGGGCTACGGTTGTGTCAAACAAAATTCTTCATCTCGTCTTGATAAATTATGTGATAACCCTGGGGCGAGACAAAAAATAAGAAATAAACCCGGTTATACGTAGTTAAGCGAGGGTGTTCTTTATTAACCCAAGGGCCAGTGGTGGGAATGCTGGAGAGGGAGGCAGCTCGGAGATGCTTCAGTGACAAGCGGCCTAGTCCCCCTCTAAGTGAGAGGTTGGCCATGTAGCTTTGTAAACAGATGGTACTCATTTTAAAACGCATGAAGAGGAAAAAAGTCCAAGTAGCACAACTGCTTCAAGCCAAAAGGATTGTAACTCTTCCAGCAAAAACAAAGAGCAAAAACAGGAGCAAAGAAGATAACTGATAGGCCCTCTAGTCCCAGTTGGTAATTATGATTTCCCGATGGAAAGATTTAATAGGACTTTGCTAGTGTTTCAGCTGGAGCTGTGTTGAATGCAGTATTCAAGACTTTAAACAAAATTAAAAATTATACAACTCCATTTCCTTCCGTAGAAGGCAAAGCAAGAAGTGAAAACAGGTAATGTATGACTTTCCCCATACTGGTTAGAAAAGTGAAAGATTGCATCGTCTTTTCCAGATGGAAGAAACTAACCTTCATTTTTTATCACAACCTACAATCCATCCTTCCTTTCTGTTTTTGGCTTTTAAAAATTTTCCATTTCACCCTCTTTTTTGGGAATATGTCTTTCTGGCTGAAGACAACAGGCTCTGTCCTACTTATCAGTTATGCTTTGTTAGCTAGTGGCTCAACTCCTCAATATTACGAGAAACTTTGTGAGTAGAGGACAAAATTCGATCCTGTGTCTTACTTCACTCCTGTTTCCCTGATTATTTAGTTGATGTTACTGAAGTAAGTGGGAAAAAGATGGAGGAAAACGCTTTGTATTTGCAATATTCCTGCCTGGTAAGAAGTTTCTAGAATTTGTGAAGTCTCTCACTGCAGTGCAGAGAACTGAGCCATCCTCAGTGGTAGTAGACTTTAATGGCACCAGAATAAGGCTTTAATGAAATACAAGTAAGGATACAGTTCTAATCTTCTCTTTCTAAAGTTTCAACATATTTGCTTTATTTTATATGCGACAAGGACGTATATTTGTCTCTATCCTAAGGTAAGTGGTCTGAGTTTATGGGAAGGAACCCGACCTAGTGAAAGATGTCCATGTCCATGCCCATGGCAGGAGGGTTGGACTAGGTCATCTCTAAAGGTCCCTTCCAGCCCAAACCATTCTATGATGCTGTGATTCTATGATAAGAATTATTTATTTTGAGGCAATGTTGGAAACATATCAGAAGGTAAATTGAGAATCTAATGCATTGAGGAGGCTACATCATGTTTTCTAGGTCTTTGATCTATAACCAAAGCAACTGACTGTGTTTTTAGAGTTCTTGCATCCACACAACTTCCTACATATGGAAGTTCTGTCTATTCCATAGGCGCAGGACAACTTTCCAGAGAGTTTTTGCTATGTTCTCACGTATACTTAATTTCTGAGTAATACTCTGTGATACGTTCTCTTCTTTTCTCTTTCAAAATAAAGCTAGCCAGGAAAGTATTTATTCAAGATCTTTCTCTTATGAACGCAGTCCCTCAGCTTGTTGAGACATCTCAGCAGTCTCTTTCTCCTTACAATGACCTCTTTCTTAACCTGAAGGTCGTCTTTAAGAACGATTGGAACTCCCTGGCCTTTAGAGTATTTTGTTGTTGTTGTTATTGCAGTAAAGAAATACTCCGTAATCCAAGTATGGCTCCTTAAAAATTGTTTGATGATGCCTGTATGGGAAGCCGACTGTATGTGCTATACACCTGATACAGTCATGCCACTTAGCAGAAAAAAAGAAAAAAAGGAAAAAAAAAAAGTGAACACTAAATAATGAGCAATGTAAGAAGCAAATAGTTTTAGTCTTTCACAAAGAAATTTATCATTTAGCAACGACATACGTCTAAAACATTGTAACAGTCTAAAGAACACTGAGAAAAGAGAAAAATTCTAAGCTACGATGAAGTAGATACCGTATAGGTAAAATGATATTGTAATGACCCATCTGTAGTACAGTTTGTTTTAGAAATTAAAAAAAAAAAAAAAAAACAAAAAAAAAAACCCCAAGACATTCACTGCTTATATACTAGAAAACAGCTATGTATTCATTCACTATCTAAATTAAAGCCTGGTCTGGGATGTCTCCTTCGAGATTTGCAATCTTATATCTCTATAAACTCCAAAATGCAGATTGCATGGGGGGAAAAAGTAATTTTACCCCATTAATGACTAGGAAACTACATGTCTAATGATATCTTTGACTTCATTTCTGAAAATCTGAGTCTACCGGGAAAGAGCGAGAGCTGATTTTGGTAGCTTTCTCTCCTTCTGAGCAGTCTGAGATGCGAGGAGTAGTGAGGAGTCAGTGTCTAGGCTCCTTAGAGTATTGGTAGTATAAATATTTTTCTCAGAAGCTAGAGAAAAATCTGGTCACAAAATGACAGGCTTAACCCTTTTTCCTTTTGCTGCAAAATCAGAATTCTGAGCAAGTAAGAGGTGAAATCACGTAATCGCATTTGTCTGAAAGCTGAAAGATACGTTCAGCTGCTGAGGGATAACTACTGAATGGCTTAGCTAATTAATCCCTTCTGAGAATATTGTACTCATTAGTGTAAAAACTCGTATTGATTTTTATTAAATTTTGGAAACTACACTTAGCACCTTCAACAGCAATCTCCATATGTCACCCCTGACCGTTGTCCCTGTATATTTAATGTTAGCAGTGTGGGTGCGGACGTTAACACTGTGCATGGCCTGTGGGAGAAAGAGCCTTGAGCTGGCGTTGAATGTGCGAGCTCCAAAACCAGGAGTGACAAAAACGTGGTGATGCGGTACTAATTAGCCCGAGGGCAGCACCATGCTGCTATGACTGCGTTTCTTCCAGGATTGGAGCTCACGTCTCTGCATGGTGTCACGCTGCGTTGTGGAGGTATGCCAGGTTGCTGAGTGCTAGCTCTGATCCAGAATTCTCTCACACACCTTGGGAATTCGGTCCCTCTCTGTGTCCTAGACATGCCTCCAGAATAAATTGTAATGAGGTAAAGGATGAAGTGCCCTTCAGCGTTTTAAGATCCAAAGGAGAGGAATGGGGACGTTCGGTGTGGACAGGATGGTACATGGGAAGGATGCACAGGAGCTTTATCACGTTAAACAGGGATTGCAGGGGTTCCCAAAGAGACAGCCCTCAAGCCCATAGGGATAGCACAGGAATTCAGGAAACGCTAAATGTTTGCCTGACCTTGACGAACAAAACCAGTGAATTTCACAACTTAGTTTTTATGTATTTGGATAAAGTCGATTTCTAAATTAAATAATGAAATTCAGTCTCTCCAGGAGCATAAAATTTCCAACTCTTTCCTTCTGAGCAAGAACACTGGGAAAGACCTGCCATGTAAACGTGAGCAAAATTGTTGTAGAGCTTTCTGTTGAGACAACACTACAATTGGAGTCAATACGTTGTTGAGAAGACTCAATTATTTTCCCACTCCATTGTGGTTTTGTGTTATTTTTATGTAGCCCTTCCCTGTTATACCAAGATTAGCCAGTTGATGGAGTAAGTAAAGGTTGTATCAGATTATAGCTGTTCTTCCCCACTTAGAAAACATTAAGGGTTCATTAATGGCATATTTTGTCTGATTTATTTCTTTTTAAATTGCTGCCTCTAAACAACACAGTTTTTTAGTGTTGTCATGCCCATTAGTGGAATTATTTTTAGTAGACCTATACATTGTCAAATCCACACCTACGTTTTTTCTCCATTCCTGTGGACAAAATTGTGCTTCTTCAGTAAGAAATGTATTCTTAGTGATAAGCGTATATTGTAAATGTGTGTGAAAGAAACTATATATCATTAAGAATTGATCACTTAACTGTTTCAGACAGCATACATTTAGAACGTCTAAAAATATTTTTAATTTCATAAGCTCTTGGGAGCTTTGGTTACGGACCAGGAATTCCTTGGAGGACACTGTGAAGACTCAGAAACACACAATAATGAAACCCAATGGCAGAAGACATTGTGCCTCGGACTGGGGCAATTCCATCAGTGCTGCCTGTGCAGGAGTCGGAGTACCCATTAGTATGAGTGAGTAGCACACATTAGGGTTGCTTTTTTACAGCAAGTTTCTTAGAACTGAAGCTTTCATGTTACCATGGTCAGCCTTCGGGATCTGAATCACATTTTTCATGTCTGTCTCCCTTGTAGTCTAGAAAAAAACACCTGCAAATCAATAAAAAGAGTATTAGGATACGCTGAAATTGGCCCTCTACCATTGCCAGACTGACTTGTCAATGTCAGCAGCTGGGCCAAAACTGATTTAGGTCAAGGTATTTGGAGAGAAATCAATTTGGATGCTACTGCAATTTGGGCAATTAAGCAAAGAGCTAAGAGGCTGGGATAAAAAAAAAAAAAGATGGCATTCAAAGAGAATCAATTACTGCCTTAAAGTCATCTAAAATTTATACATTAGTCTTGTTGAGTGTACCTCTTCCTCACAGATCTGTCTCCAGGCGAGTGTATCGCACTGCAAAGCCGTGTGAGCAACATGGCGTTAAAGAAATTGTTATTGCTGCTATGAAGTGAAACCAGTAACTACTGGTGGGATTACCTGATACGTGTTTGGCAAAATGCAAAGTTCTTTTTCCCCTGATATATCTCTTGCATGTAAAACTCACATACACCAGTAAATTAAAGTATTAAAAGTTTTCTGGAGAGGGTGACTGCTGGCATGGAAGAATGCGCTACCATACGATCAGATTCAGCCTCCAAAGCAAGGCAGCTGCATCCATGGTGTCTCCTGGAAATGGTCCTTGGCCCGTGACGATTCCCAAATCCTTCAGCAGGTGGCTGGAGTGCCCTTGCAGGTGCTGGCCAAACAGGGTTTAGTAGCCCAGCAGGGAGCTCAGCGCTCAGGAAGGCAGCCGGGTTGCAGTGCGTAACTGGCCATCTGTATTGCTGTCGGGAGCGAGCGTTTGACCGGCCCTTTGCTGATGGGGAGGGTTTAGGATTAAGCTTTGGCACATCAAGTGTTCACAGGAGTCGTCCCAACATCTTGGGTAGTTATATCTCCTTTGCAGGTTGCGAAGTACTTCAGGAATTTGAGCTCCCGAGTCTCACTGGAGGCGTCCGTCTCACTTTCAGGAGTGGTGTGCAAGTGACCCAGGCACAGCTTTTGACAATTATAACTTTGGGGAAACTATTGGCTCTTCCCGCAGTGCCTTTAGGGTTTAAACCTTTGCATAAGAACTTGGTTGACATTTAAATTCCATTCTACAACACTTAGTTACAAAGCAATTTCATTTAAATTATAAGGGATTTCCATATTTGGTGTTTAAATCCAAGCTTCTTTTCCTTACTTCTGGAAGCACCTAGGATTTCTACCCTGCAGTGTATGGTGGCATCATCCCTTTCTTTGTTGGTCATACTTCCAAAGTTCATTTTCTGATCTTTCCTTGCTTGCTTTAGACTTACTTCAAACTCCAAAAGGTTTAACATAGAATCAAGCTTACTGGGGTTTTGCTACCTGTCAATGTTTTGGGTTTGAGGGGTGTTTTTTTAATTTCATGCACAGAAAACAAACGCAGCAGGATAACAAGCCTGCAAAATTACCGTTGTTACAAAAGAGGCTGCTGTTTCCTAATTGAAAAACCTGTTACGTGGTCTTCACTTGCGCCTCATTTGTCTCCCTCCCCTCAGCGTCTGCGTGGAGTTTAGGGGCATGTTTATTTCAATAATATGCTTCTGATGAGTTGCTGCATTTTTATATGGTCGTAGAGCGATTCAGTGTGTTCCTAAAATGTGAGTGCGTAACAGCACTGATTCATCCAATCCATTGCACAGCTGACTTCTGTTTGCGAAGCAGGCGATTTGGTGGCTAACTTTAGGTGGTGAGAGAAAGAGGAGGGCAGGTTTGGGGTTCCTTTCGGCCACTAGCAGGAAAGAAGTGTTTCCACTGAAGTGTTCCCAGCTTGTTTTGATACAGGATTTGGTTGTGGAGTAAATCTTTGCAAGGGACAGGCTGCATCTTCTCCTTGCCACTGCAGGCACCCACAGACTTGGAGCAGCGCGTACGGCAAAACATTGCGCAACTGGTTTTGCCTTTTGCTTGCGAGGATATTGCCTCCAGTCTAGCGTTCTGTGTAGGCTAGGTGGAGCCGCTTTAAAGGCCAGAAAATTTCCTCGTGCTCCGTGAGTCATCAGATCATACAAAAATAGATTTTTACTTCTAACTATTTACAAATAAAATCAAACTTAATGAAAGGTTTGTTGGTGATCCTTATTCACTATGACAAAATGCTCCAAGGAGTCTGCTGTTATACTTCTATGATGCTTGTTCACTAACCAAAATAAATCATTCCTTCTTAGTGGAGAAGCTTTTTGCACTGCTGCTCTTGGTTGAGATGGTAGAAAGTCATTCTGTGTGGACAGTATGTAAATTAGAACACTGCTGCTTTGAAACGGTAACAAAAAGACTCATTATAAATTAATGACGTTGCTCTCATAAACAAGTTTGTTTTCTTTAAAAAGAACTGCAAAAGTTGTCTTTTTTTGCTTTTGAGTTTTTGTTGAGTTGATGTTGTGTAACACTATGTGTCCGTGGCTAGTGTCTATTTTACACTGTAATTGCGGATGTACATTCTGATATTCTTTTACAAAGTAGGATGAGTGGGATTTTTGTTGTTGTCCCTGTGGATGCATCTGGTGAATTCTGACACTCCTCAGCAAAAGTAGATGCTAGAGGATTGTCCATTATTGTTTTTTATAATGTGTTGTGCTTCCCAATCAAACCTGTTCGAGCTCTCACCTCCATCTGTTGGGCCTTAGCGGCTGACGGTTGGCTGGGTGTGTTACAGGGGATTAGTTATTTTCCCCTTTTCAAGGCTGTTGAACCAAAGCACGGGCTTAAAGGTGACAAGGTGAGTCTCAGGCTGAATTGGGATTGTAGTGCAATTCTCATGCAGTATTAAAGGAAAAATAACTTTGAAACAAATTAATGGAATTCTGTCTGGTTTTCTTAAACAAAGAACCAAAAATGATCAAGACTGGATTGAATATAAATAATTGGGATGCATCTGCCATGCAAGTACTACATTCTAAGCAAGCAAATTTGGGCAGCTGAGTTTTACACCACATGGTTGGAGTTCCAGGAGCCGTTAATCTGAGATGGAGGACCATCTCTTTCTGCAAACAAGCTGCTGCAACTGGAGATTATTTTTTTTTTGCCTTAATAATTCCAATTTATTCTTTGCTTTTAGGTAGTTTAAAATTTATTTGTAATTCAGTTTGGTTAGTTATTTCAAACTAGACACCTCCTTGTTTGTAGCTACGGTATGGTTGGTAGTGCTTTTGGTTTTTATTTTTAATTTCAGAAGTCTTGCATAAAACATGCAGGTTCTTTTGGCAGTTAATGGAAAACTGCAGTATGGTTAGTGCAATTAGTAATTTTCTAAATTAGGATGGGACACTCTTAACATCACCAAGTTCATGACTCAGCTGACTGATGTATATTTCTTACCTCTAACCTAATACAGAAAACATTTTTGTGTGAGCTTGGTTATTCTGTATGTGCTTAAGCATTTTTTAAGCCCAGACTTCAGTCTTCATTCACTCTTGTTCTCAGGCACAGCTGTGGCAAAATGGTCCGCAGGCATCAGCTGCTTACCAGTTCTTTAGTCAGTTGTGCTATTGAAGTGCCTCAGTAAGTTTGCAGATGACACCAAGTTGAGCAGGAGTGTTGATCTGCTTGAGGGTAGGAAGGTTCTACAGAGGGGTCTGGACAGGCTGGATCAATGGGCTGAGGCCAATGGTAGGAGGATCGACAAGGCCCGTTTTTGGGTCCTGCACTTGGGTCACAACAACTCCATGCAGTGCTACAGGCTTGGAGAAGAGTGGCTGGAGAGCTGCCTGGCAGAAAAGGACCTGGGGGTGTTGGTCAACACCTGGATGAATACGAGCCAGCAGTGTGCCCAGGCGGCCAAGAAAGCCAACAGCATCCTGGCCTGTACCAGGAACAGTGTGGTGAGTAGGACTGGGGAAGCGATCGTCCCCTTGTACTCGGCACTGGTGAGCCCCCACCTCGAGGGCTGTGTCCAGTTTTGGGACCCTCACCACAAAAAAAACATTGAGGTGTTGGAGCGGGTCCAGAGAAGGGCAGCGGAGCCGGTGGGGGGTCTGGAGCAGGAGTCTTGTGAGGAGCGGCTGAGGAAGCTGGGGGTGTTCAGCCTGGAGAAGAGGAGGCTGAGGGGAGACCTTCTCGCTCTCTACAGCTCCCTGAAAGGAGGGCGTAACAAGGTTGGCATCGGTCTCTTCTCCTGAGTAACAAGCGATAGGACAAGAGGAAACAGCCTCAAGTTGCACCAGGGGAGGTTTAGGATGAATATTAGGAAACATTTCTTCAAGAAAGGGTTGTCAAGCACCAGAACAGGCTGCCCGGGGAAGTGGTGAAATCGCCGTCCCTGGAGATATTTAAAAGCCGGGTAGACGTGGTGCTGAGGGACATGGTTTAGTGGTGGGTTTTGTCAGTGTTAGGTTAATGATTGGACTTGATGATGTTAAAGGTTCCTTCTGACATAGACGATTCTGTGATTCTAAGTTAATGAGCCTAAAGTTAATCAAATCAGGACTTTGTTGAATCAAAGGATACCTTTCTGTAGTACAGGTCAGCTGCACGGCTCTACTGGGCAAACAACAGCCTAACGATCCAGCCATCTTAGAACAGCAAACGGTGCCAAGCTCGGGCCTGCCCGCAGGCATGGTGGGTCTGGTGGGTGACAAATTAAAACACCTGTCCATGTAGATAGTAATGTATTCATAGGTATTAAAACACAAAATCCCACTTCTTCCCAACATTACCCACTGAATGCAGGCGTCAAGTCAAACGCGCTTTACAAGGAGGCACAGTCTATGTGGTTGAAAAATCGAGCTGGAGCAGTTCCTGTTTGGGTGTCTGTTTCTGGAAGCAGTCCTGTTCCTGCTCTTCCATAAAGACAGTGAGTGTAATGCATGCCTGAGTAAGGAATATTGGCTTGCATTTGTTTTACCTATTTAAAGCTCTCTTATGTAGCTCTTATTTCCTTGCAGCGTGTCTCGCTCTAAAGACATGAATGCTTTACTACGTTTTTCTTCTAGGTTTGTATAGCAAAAGCCGTCACATACATCCCAACCTGACTGTTCTGTGAGTTTTAACAACATGATACACGGCCTCCAAAAAAAACTTATAAGCGATTCCAAGTTTAAGGCAGCGTAGTTAAAACTAACATGACTTTAAGAAAGAGTTATCTCTATATGCTGTAAGATTAGGCTTCCCTACATAAAGAGCAATACATGAGTAATACACTTTTTTTATTGTTCTAGTGCAGATGCATTTTCTGGAAAGTGACTGTATGTGGGAGGCAGAAATATAGATTATCTGTATTTGATGACAACACATTCTGTCAATATATCTATGTAGTCTCTGTAAAGGTTTTAACTGAAAGTCATTGGAATGTACAGAACCGGTCAATTTATATTATATGTATAAAGTTTAATTTTAAATTGTGTTGCCTGGCTGATGTGTGCTTACCTAATGAAAAAGAAGATTGGGCTGCATTTTAATACTCATAAAGAGGTCTATATTTTGATACGTATTTTAGAATTCTCTGCCTAATGGCCTTTAATGTAGGTATGCACAGTTTTAAAAATAGAAGGGCTCAGCCTGCTATCTTCTACCTATTGTAAATACTTATCAAGTGGTTCATTCAGAATTCAAATGAAGATCTATTGTCTTCTCACTGCTTGCATAATACCGCTGTACTCCTGATTTTAGAAAAGGATATATTTTTAGGGTTGAACATAGCCTCATGTTTTTCTAAAGTGTTAAGCTGGGAATTGTATAGTTGGGGTCTGAAGTGTTTAATCGCTTCCCAGGTCAGAGCATGGAAGATGAGTGCTGTCCCCGGGGCGTAATAGCAGGAGCACTGGTGGCAGTAACGCTGGCTTTGGCTTCCTCTGCTCCTCGGCCCTGTTCCTGCGCGCCCGCTCAGCTCCACTGGTGGAGCTCTTTGGGAAGCTGCTCAGTGAGCTTAGCTCCAGGAATAGGCCTGGCTTAGAAACACAGTCTGTCCCAAATGCGAGAGCTGAGGGATGCAACAGGGGGATCTGCTGGCATGGTCCTGCCAAAAGGGCACTTGGCCACAGCTTGGCCACCGTTCACCCACTGTGCTGCCCATTGCTGACCCAGCAGTGAGATCACAATGATAATTTGTGAAACTATGCAGTGTTAACCATGACGCTTAAATGATCCAGATTAAAATTATCCTCCTCTTTTTTGTTTTTTTCCCCCCTCTGGTGCCAGCTGATCAGAAGGGCCTCACAAAGCGCTAGTGACTCTGCTCAGAGAATGGCGAACTGGTGTGGGGCGGGTGGTCAGCAGAGGAGAGCAGAGGGACGAGAGTCTGTTAAACTTGGTTTTCGACTACACAACTACTGCTTGAATGTGCTGCCCGGGTTGTATTTCTTTTCTTTATGTGAAGAAACCCTGTTTCGTCAGACCTCAGAACAAACCCCAGCAGAGGTGGATGACCATGCCTATGTCAGAGAAATGAGGGGAAAGCAGCTCTGGTGGCAATGGTTGAGTGGGTTTAGGTTTTCATGCGTGCTTTCATCTGTGAAGGGCAGATATGCTCAAGATATTTCATTAGTATATGGGTGACCTCTAGGTTGCTATTTTTGGCACCCTATTGTTGGTGCTGGCTCTGTACCATAATTTACAGGCTACAATAGCACTGAGAACAAATTAAAATGCAAGAGGCATGTTCATGAAATGAATGTTAAGATACTCTCTGTTGCACTTCAAACTTCATTTTAATTTTACTGAATTTTAAATTAGAACATACTTTTTTAAAGCGTTGGAATTTGAAAAAAACAATCCAAACCAAAAAAACCAACCAGTCAGTTACCAGTTGATCATCACAAAAGCAAACATACCAGAAAGTGGATGAACTATCAGGTACTAATGGAATTCCGATATACAAAATAAGTACATGCTGAGAAGACAAAGGGAGCAGCAAATAAATACAGTGCCAACAAAACTAGGGCAAGGGATGAGGTGAATGCCAAATCCAAAGCTCTGTGACTAAATTAGGCCACCCCCCTCCTCAGGCTCATTGTGAACCAGCCAGATAATGTATTTGGCTCTGGCACGCTCCCGAGTTATCAGGACGGGGGCAGGGAAGAGGAGAAAGATTTGGTAGAGAAAGGAGATGAAAACTTAAACTGTGCCCAGACTCTGTGTCTGTGGACCTCTAAGGATTGTTCCCAGGTGCAGAGCTCCTGTCCGATAACTACTCTGAGGGCGCAGGAAGTGAGAACTGGTCAGAGAGCGCTCAGACAACCGCTGCACATCTATTGTTCATCTTTGACATTCCCAGACTGTTAAATATTCAGAGAATATAAGTCACATTCTTTAAAACTGGTTAAAATTAGATATTGGGAAGAAATTCTTTTCTGTGAGAGTGGTGAGCCCCTGGCCCAGGTTGCCCAGAGAAGCTGTGGCTGCCCCATCCCTGGAGGGGTTCAAGGCCAGGTTGGACGGGGCTTGGAGCAACCTGGGCTGGTGGGAGGTGTCCCTGCCCAGGGCAGGGGGGTAGAATGAGATGATCTTTAAGGTTCCTTCCACAATTCTATGAAAATACCAAGTGTAGGTCACAACCTCATACTGCCTTGTATCGATATATACCAGTTAGGTGTAATACTATTCTGAAGATTCCTCACAATCCTGCACAATTCACTTGATTTTTTTTCCTAAGAGAAGTCATGACGTGAAAAACCGCCACCTCTTGCACCTGAAAGCCATTGGACAAATTCATCCTAAGTGTAATTTAATTGATTGCGGTACACTGCAGTTCAATCAACTGCAATAAAGTTAATTGAACCTCTCCTAAGAAATGTGACTTAAACCACATGATTCAAAATAGTAACAGGTCCTGATTAATGGAGACAATTATTTTTAATGGGAATGGGTCCAAGTAATTGAGTGATGTTTAAATGTTCTGTATAAGGTAATCTCATGAGGACAGTTGTTCCTTACTTTCAGGAGCTTTCAGATCAGATACAGGTATGCAAAATGCAAAATTTTAGATTATAATGCTAGTTTAACATGGTTCCACCTTTGAAACCATGGCATGGGTGAGAGATAAACAGCAACCTTCAACTCTGCTGCTTTCTCTCCAGAGTATGCTTTCGACTTTGACCCCGAACTGAACCATTGAGTTCTGTACGGAAACAGCGCTGCTGTTTGTGTAACTTGGCAATGTTTTTAATGGGACAAAATAAGATGTTATTGAGAAACCATTCTGATATATCATCCCACTGCTTATTTTTTCTAGTAAGGCTAGATTATTATTGAACCTCCTTAATTAAAGTAAGCTGGGGATAAGGGAAGTTCCATTACAATATCCGGTTGCGTCTTCTTGTTATGTGGTGTTTGTGTGCATAGAAATGTACGTGGTCACGTGAGCAAAATTCACAACTTGGCCCTTGTGGAAAAAGGTCAGGACTTTTATAGTTTTTAACTAACTTTAGGATCAAATATTTTGTTTGCTGTCCCAAACATTTTCCACTGGCTGTGTGTGAATAACTCTCTCAGAGGCTCAGAAATGTCTGTGTTCCAGGTCAGCAGCTGTGAGGAAGGGAGTAGTGCAGACATTCCCCACTTGCATCTGGTAGGTGACTAGAAGAAAGTAAGTTGTGCGTTTCTTTTGAGAGAGGTCAGGCACTGACAGGGGTGCAATGTAGGTTAGGTGAAATACAGGTGAACATATGACCATCTTTATATGCTAGTATGACCGAACTTAGACACATTTGAAAAAAAAAAACAACCCCAAAAAAACCCCCTTGGAAGGGGGCTTGGAAGTGCTGGACAGCTGGAGAGCTGCTGTGCTGGACAGCTGTGTGGGTTTAGACTCTTTGTCATAATAGGTTATTAAAATGCTTGTTTAGCCAAGACAGGACGTTACGCCCACCTGATCTGTTAGTCGAACGCGTGGGGAGTAGGGGGGGAAATAGCTATTTAGGCTATTGGCTGTTTGGCCCAGGAAAAGAGGATTAATATAAACTAGTGACATCTAGGATGGAAATTAGAAAAAAAAGGTTATTTTCAGAGGATCTGGGCCTAACAGGAATAAGAGGGAAAAGAAATCGAAGGAGTTCCAAGATGGAGCTTGGCTAAATGTAAAGAAACAGATTATGTGATGCAGTTGCCATGACAACAAAGGAGTCTGGAGTTTATGATCTGAGATGCCTCTTCATTCCATCAGAAATAGATGTTCCTAAGTGCAGCTGAAGATTTGCAGTACTGGTGCTACTCAAGGGGATGAAGAGATGCAGGCTAAAACTGTCCTCAACAGCATGGCTCAGCTCTCTCTAGGCAGGGACCAGATTCATGCTGCGGTTCAGGAGACGACATTCTTTGAAGGCAAAGCCTGCTGCCTGGCTGGAGCAGCCCTGCACGTCCCGGGTCTCACCAGGGAGACCAGGCTTCAGCCTGCCCTGCTGCCCTTGCTGGGAGCGAGCACCAGGCAGAACATCTTCCCTTGCCATGGGAGATGCAAGAGAAAAGGCACAATATTCCCCCCATGCAAAGAGGGAGGGATGTGGTGATGGGATGAAATATAAAACCTCAAGACATAGTATCTCCACAGGGTGGTTTCCTTTAGATATCTTATATCTTGTTTGTTTACCCTAATATTTGAGTTTATGCAAAGAAATTTGTGTGGTGGCAATGCTACTTGATACTTTTCTTGTAATTCATAGGTTTTTTTCTGAAAGGCTGAAAAGTATTTTTCTGAAATACTTCCTTATGATATTTCTTCTTTTGAAGAAACCTCACAGAATCACAGAACTGTTGAGGTGGGAAGTCACCTCTGGTGATCACCTTACTCCAGTTCCCTGCTCACTGGCTTCATCTTCTTTATAGCCTTCCGTTCATTAAGGCCACCAATCCAGGCGAATCTATGAGCAAGTGGATTACTATTAAAATTTTACTAATGCGAGATTTCAGCTGGAGTTTCCACGTGCTTGTATCCCTGGTTCTGTGAAGCTTTGTTTTTATTTTCTTTTCAATGGTGCCTTTTGGGTCAACAGAGAGCATGAAGTCTCCAAAGCATCTTTTACACTAAATTAGATTATATGGGATATGGTCAAATACTCATAACAATCAGAGATGTTTGCGGTGGAGGTCAGAATGTAAACTAACTTCCTATTTGTATTAGTAAGTTTTCAGGAATTTTCGAGACTCTTCAAGGCCTGTTTCAGGACCTGTTCAAATAAAAGAATGGCCGAGGCCCAGTGGACGGAAGCCATCTGCTTTTGTCTGTTTAAGCTTCTCTAGTATGATGTGAAAAATTGGATTTACAGATACAAATTCATACATTAATTTCCATTATGGGACTCATTTATATGTAATATTATTACTTCCTATTTTAATCCTAGACACAGATTAAACTCACGTGCCAGTTTCTTGAGAAGATGAATCTTGAAATTGTTTGTGGTTAAATGCATTTTATAAGTACATAAAATATCACATTAATCCCAAACATCTTTTGGATTTGGACCTTTTTTACTTGCCTCCTCATTTTGGATCTCCAAACTCTATCAGCCAGTGTATTCATTTAGTCTTTTCCTGGAATACTCAGGGAAAAGTATGCTGCCAACGTAATCTGTTAAAAATTGCTTTGCACAGAAGCCTTTCTAGGTGGACCATCTACCTTCGTGCCTGTGGATGATGCTGGATTACGACAGAAGGCAAGCACTGGGGAAAGTATTCAGCATTTAGGACGAATTTAGGGGTTTTAACTTAGAGCAAATAATAAGATTTTTGACACTAAATATACTCGTAGAGTGCAAATTTTGGACATGGTCTAAGTTTGTGCTAAATATTGCTCCAGCCCATCACAAGGAGTTGAAGGCCAGGACAACCATAGACACCACGACTGGTTGCTGGTTTTCAGTGAAGGACGGAGTCTTGCGGCTGAGCCCCGGGTTAACGGCAGGTAGAATGAGCTTCCCAAAGATTGTCTGGGTCACTGTGTCTTTCTTTGTCTCGCATTTTAGGCTACAGAATAAGAGTATGTCACAGATGGGACATTCATACGAGTTTGTGACATGCTTAGACAGTGATCTGTGTGCAACTGGGTAGTTACTGGAAATGCAAAAGTATAATTTGAGCCTACAAAACGCCTTGTGTGCTATTTATTTTGCAGGTACAAATTGTAATTGGGTTAGCGTGTGTGAAGTATTTCCAAAAAATGGTGGATTTCTTAAAAGTGTGTAGGCAGGGGTTTGTAAGTGTGTGTAACAGGTTTGGGGGGTTCGTTGTGTTTTCAAGTGGTTGAGTGGATAGGATGAGCTGCTGAGAAGCTTATTTTGACAGAACGTGCATTCACAACTGCAAGGTGAATTTATTCACCACTGCAGCAATGGTCATTCTGAGCAGAATGATTTGGTTTGTCTTCCTAATTACTGTTGAAAATGATTGACTACATTTTCCACTGAGAATGTTTAGATAATGGAAGGATCGGGATGATGCATTTAAGAAATTAAGATTTAATTTATTTTTTTTTTTATTAATAGAACAAACTCTGCAAAGGTCTGTTTCTCTGCTAGTGTTTTTTCTTTTGCACCTTCCTACGGGAAGGCTGCTCTGGTGAATATGTTCCAGCTCATGCATCTGCTATCCTACAATGTGCAGGTTATTTTACTTTATATTTTATTTTATTTTATTTTTTATTTTATTATTTTTGGCCAGGCTCTTGTCAGTGGTGCCCCAGCAACAGGACAAGAGGTAATGGGCCCAAACTTGAACACAGGAAGTTCCATCTCAACACGAGGAGGAACTTCTTTACCCTGAGGGTGGCAGAGCCCTGGCACAGGCTGCCCAGAGAGGTGGGGGAGTCTCCGTCTCTGGAGACATTCCAAACCCACCTGGACGCGTTCCTGTGCCACCTGCTCTGGGTGACCCTGCTCTGGCAGGGGGTTGGAGGGGATGATCTCCAGAGGGCCCTGCCAACCCCTGCCAATCTGTGATTCTGTGATTTTCCAACCCATTGCATAGTTATACATTTCAGAAAAGAAATGCTTCTCTGCAGGCTGTCCCAATATCCATAAAATCTACCCCAGCGTCCCTAGGATACTCATTAACCCTTTCCAAAAAATCTACATTTTTAAATAATAGCATTTGTTCTTTCCTGTCCTGAATCTGCCCATGTAAGTAAACTAAATGCATGTATTTGCACAGTGAAGAGTCTGTTTGCAGTCAAATACTGCCTGGAGGTGTGGTGTGGCAAAAGAATGGGGACCCACCCAATTGTCGCTTCTGTGGGGAATAAGAACTGTGAAGAATAATACACTCCCTCGTTTTCGTTAAGATATGGAAGTACACGTTTATTTTGAGGGTGGAGGGGTAAGTTTAATCTTCAGGAAACAAATTTCAAGGTAATTCTCTCTCTAACCTTGCTTCTAAAGTAAATAGCAGCTGCCCTGTAGGCAGTGTAGTGATCATTTAGTGCTGTGTGAATGTAATTATACACGAAACAACCAATTTACAATTTTCTGTGCCTCTCAGCAGCATCTGTGTGGCTACGCTGACTTGTGTCTTGCTGTAGTCCTCTCTCTTACTGCATCATATTTAAGATCTGGTAGATACAGCTTCTGCCTTCGTCCTGGCATCCTGCCGTTCCAGCGAGAGTCCGTCTCTTGAAATCACCCACCAAATGACTTTACTGCCTTCCATTCATATTCACTGGAAACCACTTGCCACCTTGTCCTAACCTTTTCTAAACTTCTTCCATTTCATAAGCTGTTGTCATTCTCAGTCCCGTGCGCTTGTCTCTGATGTTATCAGGATTATAAGGTTGCCTGAACAGGAACATCTTTTTCTTTGTAAAGTTCAGGAGATATTTATTGATGTCATGGGTATTCATAGATCAGAAAAAAAAATAATAATTGATTACCTGATTGATATTTTGCTCTTGGAGACCACATCATTATTCATTCTTGATAAAGTGTCATGATTTTTGTTAGGTTTTGTGGCATTTAGATGTTGCTATTTATAAATGCTCAGTCAGAGTGGTGAACCTTGATACTAAAGATAGTGACATTTATGACTGTCAGTTGTCTTTGTCACTGGTTTGCTCCATATGTTTGAATCATCTCTGGAGAGAATGGCCATGTTGGAGAGAGAACTCTTCATCATTGGTGTTCAAAGTTCCTTGTGCAGGAGGAACGTTGCTGTTGATCACGGTCTGTGGTTTGGAGCTTTAAGCAGGTGTGAGTCCCGGCTGGGAAGCACATTGAATCCAAGCCCCAAGGTTTTCAGTTCTCCAAGAGGGTGCTGGAGGGAGCAGGGACGTGTCAGCCGTGGTGGCAGTGGTGAGGGGTGCAGAGGAGGCACAGCACACTGCTTTTTTTCTTGGAGAACTGAATGTTTTTATGCTCAAGTATATTGCATTGCTGTAGGGAGCCGTGAAGTGGCAACTGTGTAAATAACTGATTCCACCAGCTGGGAGGAAGGAATGAAACTTCTTAACTATGCGGAGGTGATGGCAAGTATTTTTTGCTGTCACATACGAATATTTAGTGTCTTAAATGTATCCAGAAGTGCCTGGAGTAACCAGCTGCATGTACCGATCATAGCTGCAAACAGGTCCATCCGTACCTCTAAATGCTGACTAAAGCATGAGCGTTGCTTTGTTTGCATTTCGTGTTAGATTTAGCTGCAAGCGAAGCAGTAATGGTGCAGCCGCTGGGGACGAAGGCTGGGTGTCACTGTCCCTCACCTGCTGTCCTTGGTGAGCCTTTCAACGGGTGGTTCACACAGGGTTGTGTTACATGAGGTACCTGTAAAACAGTGGTATAAGCCATGTGGCTGATAACACCTCAAGACATTGAAAGACACTGCATTGCAAACTCCTAGCAAATTATTTTATCTGGAAAAAATGTCTACTGTGAATTTTTCTTATTTCTGTCTCCAGCTTGCTCTTAAGTCATAATTTTCCTGCCTTGTAACATTGTACTGCTCTAAAAAAAAAATTGTGTGCGTTGATTATACAAGGTGGAAAAAGGACTGAGACATATAGTTGAAAAATCTTGATATTCACAAAGGTCTTCTTTCTTTTAAACACTTCAAGAACACTTCATACGTAACCAAAATGTAAGTTCAGTTTGAGATAGCTCAGGCTTCCAGTTTAGGTATTTGTTAAAGACTTTGGGGTCTGTAAGATTGTATTATTTCCTAAATTATTTCTCAGATTCTTTTAAAGCGCTCAAAGTAACTTCCATCCCACTGCCCAGTTTTAACCAAATTGTAATAAAGTATGAATTTCAAGAATATAAAGTTCTGAGGCTTTTCCTGAGAATCGGGAATAGATAGATGAGAGTTACTGAAATTGTTGGTGGTCCCAAGGGAGAGTTTTGTTTGCATTTGGCTTCTTGGATGACCACTTGCCGTTGATGTAGCATGGAACCAGCCAGATCACATTATTTTTTTCTATTATCTATTTTCACCTTTTTATGAAGGACATGGGAAAGAAAGCTCTGTGAAGGAAAGTCTTGTGGAAGAGTCAAAGGAATAAAAGAACTTAAGGTTTTGCAGGGAAAGATCACAGAAAACACACTGAAAGACTGGGTTGAAAAAGAAGAGAGAGACACAGATTTGTGCCTGCAAATGAGCTTTGCTGGTTTGACTGTTTATAGAATCATAGAATCACAGAATCATAGAATGTGTTGGGTTGGAAGGGACCTTTAAAGGCCATCTGGTCCAACCCCACTGCAGTAGCAGGGACATCTTTAACCAGATCAGGTTGCTCAGAGCCTCCTCCAGCCTGGCCTTGAATGTCTCCAGGGATGGGGCCTCCACCACCTCTCTGGGCAACCTGGGCCAGTGTCTCACCACCCTCATTGTAAAGAACTTCTTCCTAATGTCTAATCTAAACCCGCCCTGCTCTAGTTTAAACCATTGCCCCTCGTCCTATCGCTGCATGCCCTTGCAAACAGCCCCTCCCCAGCTTCCTTGTAGGCCCCCTTTAGGGACTGGAAGGGGCTGGAAGGTCTCCCCGGAGCCTTCTCTTCTCCAGGCTGAACCCCCTCCAGCTCTCTCAGCCTGTCCTCCCAGCAGAGGGGCTCCAGCCCTCAGATCATCTCTGTGGCCCTGCGCTGGACCCGCTCCAGCAGGTCCATGTCCTTCTGGTGCTGACAGTTCCAGAGCTGGACACAGTACTCCAGAACATCTTCTAAACACTTTTCCACTAAAAGCAAAAATATTTTTTTAATGTTTCAAAGAATGCGATCGCATTTAATACCAAGTGCACATGCAATTATTAAATGAATTGGCATAGGTGAAATAGATATCTATTTTACTGATTATGAAAATTTACCTTCTTCAGCTTGTTTACAAAGCCTGGATGAGATGCAGTAGTCATCTCCCCGCTGCCAAAGCTTGAAGTGGATGCAGAGAGACAGTCTCATCAAATTATTCACACCTGAAAAAGTTTTGCTGAATAATATCAGACTAAAACTATCAAGCAAACCTGCTGGAACTCATACTGTTTAATGACTATTTCTACAGTCATTTGGCTTATACATAAAATATTGAAGAAGGTTAAAAGAAATAGAGAATCTGTCACTGAAATCCTAGTTCCCTATAAGCTGCAGACAGTTCGGATGTTCTTGCTTTGTAATCATGCTGCAGTTTTCCCCACTGAGGTGCTGAAGATGAGGTGCTGCTCTGCTGATTTCATGGTTCTTTCGTTATCGAGTATTTCTGTACACTCTTTCAGTTAAATAATCTTCTAGATCTCCTATCAATATTTTTATTTTTGCAATATAAATCTTTTTGGTACCAGCTTTTGTAACTGTGCCTTTTAAACAAAGCTGCTATAAACAGTCATTTACAGGTTCTGTTTCTGAGACAGCTTTAAAAAATATGTCGTATATATTTGCTCTTGCTCTAAATGTTAAATCTCATTGCACATAACGATGCGAACAGATGGTATGCTGCATAAGCTGTTTATCATTTTACACATTTATCACTTTACACTAGTGAAGTGTACATGTGTTTCATTAATATTAACTTCTGATTTATTTGGAGGTCTCTGTTTTTTGACAGCATTAAGGGATATATTGTAATCCGTACTGGCTTCCAACCTGAAAAAGTAATTCCAGTAAAGACAGAGTAGAAGATGCATTCGGTAGTTTAATTGCAGGAGTTTTTTCAGTGTGGAAGAGAATTACCTGGTTGAGGTTTTAATACTGGAAGGAATTTGGAAGTAAATGGATAACTCCATTTGCTAAAATGTTTTAGACAGGTTAAATTTAGAGGCCGTCGGTCCAGCTAAATAAATACCGTATCTTGGAATTCAATACCAGATGCTAAGAAGGTGTAAAATAAAACAGCAACAGCCCTATTCCAATCAATATTCTTTTACATCCTCCACCTACAGAATGAGAGAACTTCATATTTGCCTGCTCAACAGGTCTGGATGTTCAGCATGTGTTACACCTACCTCACTGTATATGAAGCTAAAAAAGTATCTCAAAAAGCATCTCAAGCTTGCAGACATAGCACGGGGATCATACTTTGAGACTTTTGACTGCAGCAGTGTATTAAAAATATCGTTTACCAAGATGTTATTTCATCATAATGCATTTTGTCTCAGCGAAAGCCTGAAAAAAGGCAAGATTTCCCTTTGATACCCTGGGTGAAAAAACTATTTCGGTTGGAGTGGATCTGGTTGTGCTTGTTGTTCTGCTAAATGGCAATAATATTTAATGAGAGATTTTGCACTAAACTGTAAATTCTTTAGAGTGCGAGATGCCCAGCCTGTCAGAATAAATAGAGGAGGCTAAAAACACTTACTTTGAAAATGACTGTTCATTTTGGAAGGCACCGAGTGATCTCAGTGAAATATAACTGAGTCAGTTGAATTTTGGATAGAGATCAACTTCCCAGCATGTATTCTGGCAGCGTCTCTTCTTCCCTGATTCCGTTCCTCAAGATCTTTTATGTTCAAATAGCACATGCAGCACTTAGAAGCTGCCATCAGTCAGATTTCAGGTAACTCTCGGTGACTTCTTGTAGATTGAATGAATAAATAAACTACTTTTATCCATGCTTATTTACAGTTTTTATGCCTATGCTTTCTTCTGTTGTCTACTGATATTATGGAAAGACATATACAGCAAAAATGATGAGGTAGCACTAGGAAGTACCCAGAGAGTAGACATTTTAGAGTTTAATGTTGCAGTGCAGTTTAAAGTTTAATTGGCATGACCATAAATAGCTTCATAGAGTTAACTCATCTTTTTCCACAAAGACTCTTTTGGACTCCTGTGACGTTGCCTTTGCTCCCAGGACATTAGATCCTTCCAGAAACTTGCAGAAGGAAAATGCTGGGAAATGAGGAGAGCGTGTAGAATAAAAGAACGTCTCTTGAACATGAGAGTTTACTTCAGGAGTGAAACCCTTTGTTCCTGAATGAGCCGAAAAGAAAAGCTTTTTAGTATCTCATTGGTTATGTTAGCATAAAACGCGTATAAACGTTTGTGGATAATACAGTCAGGAAAAATGATTATCATTTAAGAAAATGTTAGTGTATGAAATGCAGAATTGTAGCACACTAATTATTGGAAATAAAATCTGTAAAGGGAAAGATTTGCTTGAACTCATTAACTCTTTCTTTTTTTTTTTAAACTGGTTTTATAAGGAAATTAGTTGCATATTTCATGAAGAGCTAGCTTTGTTTTCCTGTTACCGTGTCAGCTATACGCTGTTTCTTAAATATGTATTTTTATTAAAAGACAGTAATTAGAAGTTCTGTATCTTCCTGTTCTTTCCACCTTCTGTTTTTAAAACTGAAAGAAGTTTTCTGCCTTTTCATCTAAATGACTGTTTTCTTTCTTTGCAGGTTAATAATGAGAATGTAGTGAAAGTTGGCCACAGGCAGGTGGTGAACATGATTCGACAAGGGGGCAATCACCTAGTTCTTAAGGTTGTCACAGTAACCAGGAATCTTGATCCAGATGACACAGCTAGAAAGAAAGGTATATTTTTCTCTTTTTCTAATGGAGTCCATTTAGTCTTGCTCCACTGAAAACTGAGTATGGATGTGAAATTACTGTTTTATAAATTCTGCTTTCTAGATTTCACTTTCAAAATTTGAAATACCCTTCTGTTATTTAATTTCGAGTAATCTCGTTCTGTTGACTTCTGCACTGATGTGTGACAAAAAGGGTAATATTCTCTTGCCGTGCTTGCTTTGACATTTCATCTTCATGGATCTTTATACATTTATATGTTTGAAGATCTTGTAGTTGAATTTCTTGCAGTAGTGAGAGAGAAGAAGCACAAAGAACAAATTATCTTTTATTAATTAATTCCAAACATACTTGAAATGAGGTTAGTTTGACTTTTCTTGAAATCATTGAGAACTTACAATTTTACAAAACACATATTTTGGGAAGGACCTCTGTAAGAATAAGAAAAGCAAGCAACATGTTTAGATTGAAGTTCTAAGGTTGGAAAAAAAGTACATTTTAATGGGAAAATTCCTCTAGATGAATTCAAAGTTGAGGGGTTGTTCCAGCCGGGGAAGACCCCTCTTCCTCCCATAAATAGAAAACACATAGAGCTGCTTTTTCTGCCACTTGGCTGCTCGCAAGAGAGCAGCTACTCCAAGAAAAGTTAGTACAGCATCACGTGCCACAGATACTTCGGCAAAGAATTGTCTGGGTACAAACTGGACAGGGTATTTTTCAGCCTAGGGTTGGGGTTTTTTATATTAATTTTAATGGAGATTATGGGTTAACTTCTATCATAAGATTGGGCTACTCCCTTAAGAATGTCAATATGTTTCCCACCCACCCATCCAAAAAAACACCACCAAAACTTCAACCAACAAAAAAGACTGGAAAAAAAAAAAAAAAAAAAAGGTTTTTGCTCTATTTCCTTCACCTTAGATACCCCTGAGTTTGCTCAGGTAACAGCTACTCTGGGAAGTCGTTAGACCCTCATAATTACCATTCAATGGAAGAGACTGCTGCTGCTAGCGTTCAATACAGAGGAATCGCATTTTTGAAAATCCCTGTTCATGAATTGTCGCTCACAGCCGCCTGGCTCTTCAATGCAAGAGCGGGGCTAGGAGCTGGCGCCTGAGGGCTACCTCTCTGTCCACGAATAAAACTTTGTGTCTACGCTGTGAGTGTTCTTGACATGTACTGCTTATTAAAAAAAAATCAAAAATAAAGCACCTTGGGGGGAAAATTGCTGTATTAAAGTAAACCGTGTCCAAACATGGTCCTGCATTATTTTCAGCTTGATAGAGTTACTATTCACACATTTTAAACAAACCTTTCACCTCTGCCTTTTGGGATGTGTCGTGTTGGCCTTAAATAAAAATGCTGTTGTACGCAACCCAAAGGGAAGTTGCTTCTATAAAAGCAAACCCAGTTCTTTGTCATCTTTCCAGAGCCTTCTATCAATAAGGTGTCATTTGACAAAAACATGAACTTTCGAATCTTGTCCCTTTTTAATGCAAGTTGGTGGCCTTTCTTGCTACCTGACAATTGCTGTTGTACCTTAGGAATTGTGTGGAAGGATTTTCTTGCCATCAGTCTCCTTTACGGTGAGGCCAGTGTCAGGTACCCAGCCTCATTTAACGGTCCAGGATTTTATGCAGTTTCCCTCGCAGATTTGTTGTCACTTCTGGTGTTGGGCAAGGGCAGACCTCAGAGTTAATCTGTGCAGTCCTTCTGCAGCCTCAGAGCTGGCACTGAACCTGAGCGATATTTTTGCTTTCTCCTGACACCCTGTCATTCAAACCTCTGTAAGATGATGGAGCTTAACAGGGAAAGGATGACGCTGACATAGTAGATATAGGTGGTATGGGAAGAATGGTGTCTACTGGAGAGGGACTTTTTACAAGGGCATGTAGGGATAGGATGAGGGGTAATGTCTTCAAACTGGGAGGAGGTAGGTTTAGATTAGATACTTGGAAGAAATTTTTCACTCTGATGGTGGTGGGACGCTGGCCCAGGTTGCCCAGAGGTGCTGTGGCTGCCCCATCCCTGGAGGGGTTCAAGGCCAGGTTGGACGGGGCTTGGAGCAACCTGGGCTGGTGGGAGGTGTCCCTGCCCAGGGCAGGGGGGTGGAACTGGATGAGCTTTAAGGTCCCTTCCAACCCAAACCAGTCTGTGATTCCGTGATTCTATACTACTTGCCTCCATCATTCTTTCTCGCCCTCAAACTGCTTTGCCACCTTTTGTCAAAATGGTGTAGCCCGATATATAATATTGACCAAAACAAAATCTTTAATTTTTCCTGGTGTCCCAGAGCCATTTTTGTTTACTGGAAATCAACTTTCCTGCCAACCTTGGTGTAATCTTTTCTGATGTTATGCTCCTTTCTGACCGCCGGAAACACGGGTTATCAGGAGACTAAAACACCTGCTACATTTCAGTTTCTGTGCTAGATGATTGCCTTGATGTTTTCCGATCTGATTTATTCTGAGGATCGCCTGTTTTCCCTAGTCTTGCCATAACTATTAAGATAAATTTGAATCGTCTTTCTTGTATTTCTCAGATGTAAGTTTCTTCAAAGATGAAATTATTCTGGCAGAGACTGGCTGGTCTGCAGGAGATTTTTAGCTGTGTACATTTCTTAGAAGGAGGGACACAACTGCTGCGAGGCACTTTCTCTAGAAAGTCTTTTTCCTGGTGAAAAATAGAAGTGCACAGTTATTTAGCTTTAAATGTTTCTATGTATCCTGTTACATAAAAGCTTGCTGATGTGTCAAGCAACCTACGCTAAAAGTAGACAGGGTATAGAAATTCAGTACATGAAAAGCATCTCAGGGGTTTTTCCTCGGCATGTATGTATTTATTATTACCTTATTTAATGTAGCATATTCTTTTAAATAAATATGAAATTGTGTAGGTGAATGTAGTGTTTTAGAGATGCGTATTTACTTACACTGTGTATCCTTCTGTTTAACGCAAAGCCCCACCACCTCCTAAGCGAGCTCCAACCACTGCACTGACCTTGCGGTCTAAGTCAATGACCTCAGAGCTTGAAGAGCTTGGTAAGAAAGTGTTTTTTGACAAGCATGCTGACATAATAGAAATGTTAAATATATATATATATCTCTATGTTAAATTGACTAAAAGGATCTGCACTGTGTACAGTATATAGAACAGAAAAGGTTTTAAGAATGCTGCATCTTTGGAGACTTCAAATATGCATGATTTGCATGAATAATTTTTATTTAAACTTGTGCCTTTACTGCTACGCAAGAGAATGTTGATACATTTTATGCATCATCGAAGTTTGGCACATCTACTAAAAAGTAATGCCGTATCATATTTTGTTAGCTTTGCTTTCTAAATTTTCAGTTCATCTAATGTTGTTTTATTTTAAATTTCTGTGGCCTCTCATTAGTGGATAAAGGTAAGCTGCCAGAAGCTGTTGTTAAAAAGCTGAGAGTGTTAAAGCAGCTTCAACTTCAACTTGTTTTCGTTAGACTCTGATCTGAAAAAGTGCATATTATGATATCACTTTGACTTCTGTGCATGATATAAAGTTAATTCTTCTCACTATTGGTAATAAAAAAGTATTGAGCGTTCAGTCTTTTATTTGCTAATTTTAAGAAACGTGATGGTAGATTCCTCTGCTTGATCATCCACATTCCAGATATGCATAATTCTTTGGGAATTTTGGTGTATTTCCTAGAAGTGAGGAAGGTAATAGTTCTTTTCTTCCTGGTCTTAATCTGGTAGGTCGTTAAAAAGTAGAATTTCTGCAGCTAGACTAATAAACATCTTACGGATGGACCATATATACCAAGAGAAGAGCCCAGTGTATATTTATATACGGCTATTACACTAGAACAGTGTGTTGAGCAAGTGATAATTGGGTATAAAAACAAACCACATCCCTCATAGCAGACTAATAGAGTCTATCCTATAATAAAACCATTTTCCATGTAATCCTACATTGATTTGAACACATTTTATAATCGTATTTTTTTTTCTGGCATGGACTCATATGAGGGCCAACTGGAAGGAATCAAAGCCTTGTGGCCACTTTTTTTTCCCTGGAAGTCAATGTTTTCTGGGACAGATGGACTCCATCCGTCCTTTAGCGATCAAGTCACATAGCTTCAGTGGGAGTTCTTACCAACAAAGGGATGCTGAAGTGGTTACTGTCTTCTCTATGGTATAACAACCAAATGAAGACCAAAAGGAAGCAGCCTAATTATATAGCTCTAACAGGTCTCAGAAAATTTGACTTTTCCGTGCCAGGAAGTTTAGGAGTCTGACTAAAGGTTTCAGCAGTTTGTGAACGCTCCATAATTTTTCTTCCAGGATTAAAACGTAAAATAGTATTTCTGGAGCCACTTTTTGGTTTGGGGTGTTTTGCTTTGTTTTCCTTTCGTGGAGTGCTAAGAGATTGTAAAACTTGTCTGGCTTATCAACAGACTTTCCCAAGGGGACAGATATACTTAGGCACCATTTTTCCCCCTTCACTATCCCCTGCAAGTCAAACTGAGGATATTCTATTTCTCTTACTTTTCAAGCTTACATAGTAGATACTGTTCTTAAAGCAGAGAGCAGCAGCACTCTTATCCAGGGGAAAGTAGCTTATTAATAGTAAAGTCACCTCTGCAATGAAGACATCATATTTTAGCTTTCTCACCCCCTATTCAGGTTATAGTACTTGATCTGCTGTTTGTTCTCATCGGCTGGCAGAAACCACTGCAACTCTTGTGACTAGCAGCCATGGGACATACTCGAATCTTTAAGCACGTTTCCCATCTCTATCCAGATGGGGCAAATATTACAGTGGCAAGACTTTGCTGTTCGGAAGAATAGTCCTGATGCGTGTTCCAGAAGTGTATGTCCCCTAATAAAGCTGTAGGAATACTAGAGCATGGTAGAAATTTGTCTTCTTCCTAAACAAGACTGTAAATACCAGCTCCATGATACTCCGAACGTTTGCCGCCCTGTCAGATGATATGACTACTGTTATAAATAACATCTGTGGTCTACCTATTTTAATATTTGTCCTGTAAAAGGGCTACTATCAGAAGGAACAAGAATTCTTAAATTACAGAACAACCAAACCAGCTTCCAAAAAGAAAATGTTCTTGCTATCATCAGTTAAAAGTTGTCTTCTGACATAAACCACAGATTGTATGTGTGTATTTATATATAATTTATATATCTTTATATGTATATGTGTATATATTGGACATCTGTATGAATTATGAGAACACCCACATTTTTATATCCATTAAACTATCTAATGAATAAGCATTTGTTTCATAACATATACGTGCAAACTAAATAGGAAGTATGTATAGACAAACACTGTGGATGTTCTCATCAATATATATGTGTAATCTTTTTTCTGAATCAAAGAAGCTCATGGTCTCAATAATGTCTTGTGGCAAAGAATTCCACAGGCTAATTACGTGCTGTGTACAGATGTATTTCCTTTTTATTGGTTTTAAATGTGATGCCTTTAATTTTATTGAATGTCCCTCGTTATGTAATAGACAAAAAAGAGAAATAGAAATTCCCCATTTGTTTTCCCGGATAGTATATATTTTTGTAATTTCTCCTAGCTAAGCTAAACAACGTATTATTTAAAAAAAAAAAAGATACGTCTTGCAGCCTTTACAGTCACTTCCTTTGCCTGGCTCTGAATTCTACTCACGGTTTTATTGACATGTTTTTAGCTTCTCTGTTCTCCATAATACTGAGCAGACCATCTCAGTTGTTCTCTTTCTAATGAGTTAATCCAAAATATGGCAGATAATGTGTGCTAATGATGCCTTTCCACTTCAATCTGCAAAGATTATCATAGTTGGAAAGCCCTCGTATCAATAAGTTGCCCCAATTACTGGTTTTAAAAGAGAATTTAGGAAAAAGAATAAAATTGTACGCGTATCCCTAATATCTGCAGGGGAGCAATTTCTTATAGTTAAGGTATAAACCCCGATAAACTGTGCTTTTGCCAAGCTGTTTATCTGCTGTGGTTTGATAGATACGTGCGTAGTAGAGGCTAGAAGGGAGAGACTAACTTCTTAGATGGAAAATAAATGTTTATGCTCAAAAATGACAGAGAAGGATTTAGCATAAAAAAATTACCTTCAGAATTGATTCACAGTTCATTCCCTTTCTATTTCCAAGCTTCAGTACGGAAGAAGAAGGGTAAGGGGAAGCATTTTGTCTCTTGTTTAACCTGTTTCTCACCTTTCCATAGTGAAGGATAATAACATAATGTAAATGTTGGCATATGGTCCAGTTTATTTTATGGTGTCAAATGTACATTAATTATTGTATATGTTTTTTAGTTATTTAGTTAATAAATTACAAACACACTAAGAACTCAAACAGAAGACTACATTTGAAAATATTCCCCACATTCCTTCCTTTTGTCTCCTTTCCTTCATCTTGCCTTTTTTTCCTTCTTTGTATCCAGCTCTTTTCCAACCCTTCCATACCATCTCCTCACAGTTACTGTGCTAACTGGCAGCCACAGAGAACACGTGGCCAGTAACGTATCCTCAGTGTAGTCCTACGTTAGTGATTCCACTTGTCTTTTTAATGGCCAAACGTTACTCCCATAACCACACCGTCTCTGTCTCTGGAAGTAGGGATCTTGCACACAACACTTGAACTTGTGACCTGGAGAAATGCTGCTCTGCACAATTTTAAGTTTTCAATATAACATCTTCCCTGCTGGCCCATATGCATGAAGTGCCCTCCCTGAACTGATTGATAAGGCCACTACCTTCTCCTTGAAATCTCTCCTAAAGACCCGCTTCCCCTGTGATCCCTACGAAGCAGTCATCTCAGTAACGACGGCTAGGCAGAGGGGCAGGTAGAGAAATAGTGGTGCTCTTTTAATAGTTTTTATAAATGTAACCGTATATATATATATATGTATATGAAGTTTGTTTGTGTTTAGCTGTATTTTTCCATACCCCTGTATGTCATTTTGCTTTCTTAGATTGTAAGCTCTCCTGAGCAGGGCTTGTGTCATTTCCACGTTCTCATGGCGTCTGGCCCAAGGAGGAGTCTCCAGCCTCCCCGAGCCCGTGGGTGATAGCTGGTAAAGCTGTCTACGTCCTGCTTTTCCACAAAGTTCAGTGTCACGAAAAGGAAGGCTAGGCTGTAGGCAGTGCCTTCTCTCAACAGGGAAGCTTTGGCTTTGTAACGTTAAACAGGACAACATCGGGTTATTTTCCACTCTTTATTTTTCTGCTCTTTCCTGACCTCCTTTCAGGTCGCTAACAGAGGTTCCAGCTAGTGATATTTTCTATTCTCCATTCAGAGAATATGACAGAATAAACCCCATTGCTACTAGTATTTTTCTGAAAAATATATTTTGGCAGCATATAAAAAAGAAAATCTTTACCTTGTTATCATAGAACCTTCTGTCAACCAAAAATTCATTTTTCTGGGTCGTGACTGAGGGAGGCATTAAGATGAAAATACTGGCTTTTGTGTTTCTGTTTGAGTGGTTTTGTTGGTTGTCTTTTGAGAGGGATTCTGGTTCATTGGGAGGGTAGGAGAAGGGAAGGACATAGGTTGTATTTTTTATATTCAGGATAGAAAATACAACATTCGTGTCTAAAGAGATAGATAATAAAATCTTTAGGTTCACAGCAGTATGGCATGGACAGTACTATCATTTTACTGCAGTTACCTGGCATGAATTACTAAAAATGTAAATTGTGCTTCATCTGTGCCACTGACTTTCTGCTTACAGTAGTTGCCTGACTCAGAGAGAGCACCCGACTTCAAAATGTATGTTTGGAGGGGGACGTGTTTGCAATAGTAAAACTACTTTGTGGATTTTGCGGGCTATCCGGGAGGGGGAAGAGGCTTCTTTTTTCTTTTGTGACTTGTAGGTTTTCGAGAATTGTTGAATGAGGAAGTTATGGCAGCGTGTAAACTAACAGTTAGTTGCAGCAGGAGTTTTCTGGAGGCAGTACTTAAAATATAATTCTGGGTAATGCGTAGTTAGCCCATTAATACTGAAGGATAACCAAAATATTCATGTGGCAAATTAAGACTAAGATTTGAAAATACTCTAAAAATAAAACATCAAAAGAAAATAATTTCTTGTCATAATTTTCATCATCACTACAGAAAATAGGTATCATTAGACTTTCAAAACGAATATTTTAAAATAATACCTTTAACTCCGTTCGTAAAGAGTTTATGTGGCTCATGAAAAGCTTGGTTTTAAAGGGGTTTTCCTTCAGTTTTTGACTTGTTTATCGATAACTTCCTGTGGATGGAAAATTTTAAAATGATACAATACTTTAGGAACATACTCATAAACTAAGATCTGTAAACATCTAGATACATGATTTAAAAGTTTCATGCTCCTAACCGTTTATTACCCAGAAACTGGGTTTGATTTAGTGAGTAATTTGGGATTTTCAGTGAAAGCTAAAGTGGACAGTGTTTAATTTTAAAAACCTAATATAAAAATCCTCTAAGAGAAAGTACAGAACTGAGAATACAGCAGGCTGAATTGTCATAGTGAAATGGGAATGACAAAATAAATAGTTCTTCTGCATTAATAAATATTACTTTGACAGTGTCACACGAGTGTCAGTTGTGAGCTAGGGGTTGGTTTGTGCTTAGATTCGATATGGTAATCAATATAAAATAATCCCTTGCTACGTGTTGCTGCTGATCTTTGGGTTTTGATGCGGGCTACAGCACCAAATACGCATGTAGGATTTTCCTCCTTTGAAGGGTTTAGATGCTAGTACCACCTCTCAGATACAGAATAACTGTGATATTGTCAACACAGACTACTGTTGCCTGGCATCAAGTCTTAGTGGCATTTGAATAGAAAAAATATCAGTTGATGGCATTCAAAAGAAATATTATTAGCTCTGTCTGCAATAAGCATTCACACTTCATCCCATTCCTGTTGTCCATTGTTTCAAAGGTGGCACATTCTAATGGCATCTGAAACAATGAAATTGCAGAGCAAATATATATACGTGAATGCCAAACAGCGGCTTAGCTTACAGTGTTATGTTGTGTTTGAAGAAACCACTCACAAAGACGTCTAGGTTCAAAAATCATTTTTTTATTTCACTGTGGTGGAGTTGATGATGGAGATTTGTCTGCAGGAAACAATGGAAATACCATCAAAGCAACTTTTACAGCATTCACAACGTCGACTCCTTTGATAGTTCCCAGCATCCGCAGTGCTTCTATGTAGGAAGAAGGTTTTCTGATCTTCACCAGACACTGTGTTATAGAAGATGAGAGCAGAAGGCATCAGGCTTAATGAAGAATTCTTGAAGGGTATCCGTGTAAGTAATTGATTTGCATTACGTATTTGAAATTCTAATGAGATAGCAATATAATACTAAGATAAAGGTTGTCATCAGGTTGTCATTTTTTGCAAGCATAAAGCAGTGACTCTGGGTGGAATTTGTGAAGTATATGTGTGAAAACAATACGGGCCCTGTCTTTTTGTTGACGTAGCAAGGTTACAGGTTTCACGACCTGCAGTCTAACTTGTGGGGAGTCCACAGCCGTGTAAGAAGGTATGGGATTAGGACTATGCCTACAACGTATGTGCTTTTGAAACACTTTGTAAGAGAAAAGTATTGAAAGTTGGCATGTTTCAAGGAGAACAATGCTAACCCTATGTTTTCCACTGAAAAAAAAAAAAATTGGCACCTAGCCGGCAATGTGCTGATTAGCAACTTCTGGCACAGAATCTTAAATTAACCGGTAACTCTCAGGACTGAACAGTTCTTCGAAGCAGGGCTTATGTTGCTTGAGGTGGGCAGCTTCAACTAATGTTTTGAAAACCCTGGGAATGCTGAGCAGTGGTCAGTTGAGTCTCTGTGTGGGCGTTCTCCTCATTTACACTAGTAGCGTCTTGAATTTATCAGCTTGTTCTCGAGTATGTAGCGCCCTTTCGTGATACTTGTTTTTCTTTACCACAGGACAGTAATTGAAAAGGTTTTCAAAACCTTTCTGCATCAGCCAAACAAGACAATGGTATAAAAGAAGTTGGAAAAGGAATTGTAAGTGTTAAAGAAAATGTGGGGTTTGTAGCAGTTGGAAACAGACAAATTAAATATGTTGGCATACGTGAGCGTCGCTTGCTATACTCAGATATTATTAATTGAATACCTAACCATATATTCAAAGTCACAAATGCTTGAGGAACAGTAGAAATTGCATGAGTTTCCCAACATGGAACAGTTAGGGCAGTGGAAAACTTTTTCAACACTTTTAATGTGTTCTCTCTCTTTTTCAGGAGCCAGGGAGATGAAGGATTTACCTCCCTCATCTCAAAACTCCCTTTGCTGCTATTTCTCTCTTTTTTTTCCTTCAAATGTTCATATACCCATGTTAATTAATTTCTAATATAATTAAAAATAAATGTTTTTAGATAATTCATCATAGTTTGTTTGGTTTTTCCCCTCGGTGTGGAAGCGTGAGAGTAAGTGTAAGAACAGAGAAGGCTGCAAGTGTCTTAGGTCCTCCACCTTTCTTTTTGGTTTCTTTCGGTTGATTGTCTTTCCTTTGTGACTAGGCCAAATTTTCAAATGCTGTCTCTTAAACAGAACATCAAATTGCCACTTAAATTCCACCTGGCTTGCAGGGTAGGAGTGGGTATTGACTATATTCTCTGCTTTGTTTTTGTTCTTGAACAGAAACCACTGTTAGACAATGACCATTCCTCTTTCAAGGTAGGCTGAATTGTAAGGCTTCAGGATTGCAGGTGCATTTTGAATGCCTGTATAATTATTTCATGAATTGAACATACTGTTAAAGAGCTGGTACTTGAAAATTGTATCTGTAGCAAGATTTTGAACCTATCCGTTTTCTGCCTTCCTTAAAATTACTTTTGATGGTGTGATTATAATATGTAAATGTGACTTATATGTACTAATGTGAAGATATTTTCAGCCCTAGAAACACAAATAAGACTTTCGTTCAAGAAAGTTTTGATAGACTTTTATTGTGAATTTATACAAATCATTTTCATAAATCATATAATGCTATTTATAGATACTCAATGTTAAATGATTAATTTTAGTCACTAAGCAGTTTTTATGTTTTACGGATTTATTTTGCGTAGTTTTCCCTTTTTTGGATTTTAGTGTACTTTGTAGAGTTGACAGTATCCCAGAGAACATACAAGTATTTTTACTCAATTTTCATAGAAGGAGAGTGTTTCAAATGGCTTATGTTTTTGACTGTATTGCAAAGCACTTATGTTATTTCCTCATTATGCTAACTGCTAAAGTAATATTCTCTGCCTATTGTTTGCAGTACGGGACATATGGGATTTTGGCATTGTGATTTAAGCACAATCCTGCAAATTGTTCATTTGGGGCGGGGCTGGAAGAAGTTAATTCCAGATTAAAATGTGCTCGTGGTGGCAGATTTATGAGGATTAGCCTAATCATTCCTTTTCTGTATATTTCTTAACTATACGTTTACATGACATAACTATAGGCTGAACTTGTTGTTTCTTTCCTCTAAATGTGATCTTAAACAACAAATTGGAATTTAAATCTTAGCCTTTAACATTTTTACTCTGAAACAATGCTTTAGCTAAGGTTAGTCTTTAAATTATTAGCAGTATGTTGAAGGCCTAGTTATACTTTACCTCCTTTTGGTCTTTGACGAATTTTTATACATCTATTCCTATTTGAATAGCTAAAAAGAAAGACGTTAGTTTTCAGTGGGCATAGCTAATGTAACAGAGATCCATTTCTAACCGTCTGCAGATAGGAGTCACCCGGTTTTTCCCAGAGACGCTAGAGATCTAGTCGAGTACCATTGCTTCTATGACAAGCAACGTTACCACATGAACTTCCATAGTCTGATCAAGCTTTCCTTTGAAATCAGTAGGGTCTCGCCTTTCTGCTACCACCTCATTGCTATTGGAAAGCTGAGAGAATTTTGCTCATCTGCTTCTTTGAAAGTGTTGTCTAGATTGCAGTACGCACTGTTTGCCCAGCTTGTCCTTTACGTAGTTCTCCCCACCCGTATTCGCCCTGAAGTATTTATCAGGTTACTTCCCAGCTATTCTTTTACAAACTAAGCAGGGCAAGGTCTTTTGCAGATATATATGTATATATATATATGTGGGAAGTGACAAAAATCTAAAATACAATGTAAATAAGTGCACCTACTTGTTTGAGATGCTTATTTTTTTTCAGACCTGCAAAGTTATAATTATACGCATAATCACTCCTGGTCTTTATGCTAAAAACAAGCTACTTATAGTTAAAAATAAAAGAAATTTACTCCATAAGAAAAAAGCAACACCACAACCATATTTTAATGCAGTTTAAACAAATCTCTATGCATTTTTGATAAGCACATAAAGACTCCCCCTTTAGTTTTAGTACTGCTTATGTAACTGATTTTTGCAGATTATTGACAAGGAAACAAATTTTATCGGCTACTGAAAGAAATTAAACTAAACTTGCAAACTCATATTTAGGGAAGGCGATGGAACAAAATATATGCATATGCAGTACCTGACATTAAGGGCTATGTGCCTAGGCCTGTTGACACCAAGGAAGAATGAATGTCCTGTGTTCCCATCACTTTTCAAAAGGAAAAATACATGTGCCAAATATTTGACTGTGGTTGGCTGCAGATGCTAGAAAAGGTGGGTGAAATACAGCATATAGGTGCAATTGGCATTGTATGAAGTTTTGCATAACTGATTGCGCCTGGTACAGTTTCTGTCTGTATCTATCTTAGGTATTTACAAGGCATCTATCACCTTGGTACCTAAGCAGTTTGAAAAATGCACCCACCCCAGGAGGCATGATGCAGATACAGGCAGAGGCCCAGGTCCAGAGCAGCAGAGGCAGGTCCCAGGAAGCTCCCCAACCGTGTTACCGCTGTTGTTGAGCTCCTGGCCCACTTGGTGTGGCCAAGGAACATCTCCACCTACCTGTCAGCAGGAAGACGGTACCCCACCCCTCACGTCCAGCTCCACTGGTGGGGAATCTGAAAAGGAAAGATAATGGAAAAGGCAACGATCCAGTAGCAGAGGTGAAACAGAAATGGTGGGATTTCAAAAGGAGGGATTCTTAAAGAGCAGCACATCTCAGGGGAGGGATCAACTGCCAGTCCAAGTGGCAGGTAAGGCGCAACACAGGCATAAATCTCAAATGTTCTTCAGTGAACAAAAGTTAAAGAAATTCCTCTGATGTCTCTAAAGTTTGTCTATATCCAAAGCCCTGCTCTGTTCTTGGCCTCTGTCTCAGTCCTTTATCCCTACAGCTGAATCGACTGCTCGGTTTTCTGTGTATTTCAACCCAATTATTGCTACGATCCTAAATACGTCTAATAGCAGACTTAAAGGACTCTCACTGGTAATGATTGTTGTGGGGCAAAGAGACAGCACGGTATAGCGGTGCTCCAAAATGTTGGACGTATTCATGAACCTAAAGGCTGGAATAATCCTGGCTTCTGATCACCACGCTCAGAACCGCATGGGGCAAACCACAGGTCACCCCTGCAGGCACAAATGATGGAGCAGTTCTCCTGTGGCCACCAGGAGCAATTGCTGATCTACCACATCAGCCCAAGCTCTGTATCAGCCCAGTGCAAACAGGCAGCCAGCTACCGGCATCGCTGCAGAAACAGAGGACCTGTCTAACAGGAAAGAAAGGAAGATAGCCAGGACTTTGATGAAGGTTCACTAGTTACTATTACATGGACCACTTTAATAACAGATCTCATTTTTTTTTTCTTTAAACGCAACACAATCAGTGAGGTAAAACAAAAAACAGGCTTCAGAGACCTGTGAGTCCCGTGCGACTGTTGGAAATAGCTGCATAGTACTCGCAGAGATCAAACACTAAAGTTAAAGTGCAGCGGGTCACTGAATTCCAGATATTCATACTTCCTTTAGCCCATACACATGCTCCTTTCTGATTCCCTTACTTGGTCATTTAAGGATCAAAATGGGAGCCATGCCCAGTCAGAGCAAGGGACGTGAGGTTAGGAACATGAAGCAAGTCACAACTTTGAAGACTGCCAGTTTGTTGGCTGGTATCACTAGGTATAAATGTAAAGCTATCTATAAAAGACATAAGTGACCTATTTTGCCTGTAAATCGTGTATATCACTGTGAGCAAAATGCTGCATGTAGGAATGGTGTGTAAGGTGGAAACAACTAGAAAGATCGGAGAATCTGACCTCTTCCCTTTGCTTCATACCTAAAGAAGCTAGCTGTGCTTCTTTAGCTATATTTAAGGCTTGGTTTTAAAAGGGAGAGATTTTTTTTAAAGCCAATTAACAGCCAACTAAGATCAACCACATTTGGGCCGTAGCCAGTTCTGACTTGACCGTCTTAATGCCCTCTTTTTTTTTGAAAATCACCCCTTTGCCAAGGAAATGAGATAAAGACAGTTGAGGGAACTCTTTCAGCCAGCTTTAACCCCACTGCCGGCAGCTGTTTGAAGCAGCCAGCCTCTTCTCTGGCCGATCAGACAGTTTCTGGCCAAACCCAGTTTTCCAGTGCCCCTACTGTAACCGCCACACTTTTTCCGCCGCACCAACCTAGCCGCTGGTGCAATCATCTTACCAAGATCCGGTCTCAATTCAGGGCGACCTTTGGTCATCAAGGAATGGATTTATTGGGCAGAGACTGACACGTGCATCAAGGTGGTGTCAGCCATTGACTTTCAGGCAGTTTACCCATGATTGCTCCGTAGTGACCTAAAGCTTGTGTAAGGCCGTGCCTGTAACGCACCCTCGGTTTCCCCACGCCCCACGTCAATGCTTCACAAAGCTTCCAGAAACCGGAGTTACTAGAGCTGATGAACACTTTGTTACGAATAATAACAGTTATGAATATTCCTCCTTTTCATTGCTAGCCAAGTTAGCAGGCTATCCTAAAACCTGTGAAATGTATTCATTATTCATAAGTATTCGCCAATAGTTTCCACAATTAACTTTCTGCCCGTGACTGTTTGCTTGTACTCTTTGTCATTTGTGCTATAGGTCACCTCTGCCAGATGCTGTTCTTTCAGCTCTGAGAGGCTGAAAATAACGATGAGGAGGATAGCAAGTGGTAAATTTTCATAGAGAATTAGGAACTTTGCAAAAATGTATCATGCTTTTTCAGAGAAACTTCTCTTCGCAAGCCTCTGGCAAGTGTCTAAACATGCACAAATAACAAAAGTGTTATGATCCCCCTGAATCTGAACAAACTAAACTCAGTGATACTATTTACAGAAATACTCATAATTTAATGTGAGGTTTGGAGTTTTTTTATTTTGTTTTGCTTCAGTTTTTGACTTTTAATTTAGTTTGCTTCTATTACTTACCAGTTGCTAAGTGGGCTCTGTTTAGAACATTTGTTTTCAAATACGGGGAATTTTCTGCTGACATGTCAAAAGAAATAGACATTTTGTATGACCAGTGGCTCTACCAGAATGAATACATATGATCCCTTATCTTTCTCCAATTCCATAGAATTTAACTGAAATGTGTGTTTGCTATGTGTGGTAAAAATAGGTCCCCTGTTTTTTTTGTTCTTTTTTTCATGTGTACTCAAATAGGAAAATGCTGAGAAATAATTTCATGGTCCTACACGATAGTTGTTAAGAGAGGTTTGTTAATGACGGATTGCAGCTACGGCTGTATTCGGCAAAGGGGGAGAAGAATTGCAAAGGAAGAAGCAGTTATTACAGTTAGGTTGATATACGGTCCCTTTCCAATCTCCATGGAGTGGAAGAGCCAATGATTGCATGACAGTTTGTCCCTAAAATTCATTTTCATAAGGAGCTCATGCCTTTTTACAAATACAATCTCATCCTCACTTTCCATAAAACATGCAACTGGACAGTCCAGCCAGACACAGAGAGAATGTGAATACTTTGAATGTGAATACTTTGAAGTAGTGAATATGCTAAATGCACCAATAATATCCATTATTTTAGAATTTTAAAAATCATAATTATATTAAGCCACATAGAATCCCATTTAGAGCAGTACAATATTGGAGGCACTTGGGTGTAGAAATGACGAGTGCCACATAGGGTAGACAGGGACTGAGATATAGGAGGAGGGATGCTTGGGTCTGTCAGAAGGAGCTTTCGTTTAAAATCATATGGAATAAAAAAAAAACATAAAAAATCAAACAAGATAAAAGCCCTGAGTCATAAACAGAACCAGAAGTATCACTTAACATGACCTCAGCAACACCTTCCAGATGTAAGCTTACGGCTTCAAACTGAGGTCTGAAGAGCAGCATATCGAGTATTTCAAAGAGCAGAAATGACTCCTTTAGAGAATAACGTTTTTCAAGGCTGGGATGCTCTGGCATTCAGACCCCTGTAGCGCGAGCAGCACGGGCAGCTCGCCACGGTCAGCCCCCACTGTCCAGGTCACAGTCTTACCCATAGCAGCTCTTCTCCCGCGGGTCCCTTGCCTGAGCGTGAGGAATGCAGGCTCTTTGGGCTACCCTACTGCAACATGTTAGCCAGACCGCCCCAGATTAATTTCTGATGACCAAATTGTCCCCAAAAAGCCCCGCAGGGGACTCGGGTTTTTTTATCTGAAGCATGGAAAGGGTGAGAGTTATGGCCACTGACTGATGTAATGAAGAACGGTGCTGGGCAGATCGCACTCTACTGGGAGCCTGTGATCGCTGTGGGTGCAAAAAGCTTAGCGATTTCTAGCCTTTGGGAGTGCATTTTATGTAGGGGAGGATTCAGAGTAAGCACATGCGTAATTTCCTCCTCTTTAACATCTGTAACAATGCCTCTTTGCACACTAAGCTGCCGCAGGGAAGCACTTGCACCCAGATTCCCGCCCTGTGCCCTCAGGCAAGGGAGGAGGTAGCCAGGGGAGGGCAAAACTAAGTTTATTTTCAGAAGACGATGAGATCCTGGCGAGCAATGCCCTCAGATAGAGTTACCTACCATTTGGAGAAAAGAACCAGAAAATCCAGCCAATGTTGGGGAGGGCATTGCTCGCGGGATAAATGCTGTGGACGGCCACCGTCGCGCTGCAGCAGTGATTTGGGAGAGAGCGCACTGGGGGCGGGGGGTGACGTGAGACGTCGGACAAAAGCGAAGATAGCCAGCAGTGCTTCAGAACAACAAAGGGCTGCCCTCAGCCAGTGGTGGAGCACATCTGGCACCCCAGGAAGCTCAATTGGACACTTGGCCCTGAGCTCGTCCCAGGGATTTCTGACTGACACCACTGCAGTGCATAGGTGAGCTTTTTGCTAGGTTCACTGACATTTCCTGTCACAGTCACGATGAGGTGAATTGGTAGTTCCTGCCTTGGGATGCAGCATGGCTGTGTGTGTTATGGGTACAGGACAGTGTGCATTTGTACCAAAAAGCGGTTAATAACGTCAACTGCCACGTGCCCAATGCAGTCACTAAACTATAGTCCGCCCTTCCGTTTGCCCAAACACATACACTCTGGCTTCCCAACTGGCTTCTTTCTATGTGTTGTCCAATGCATGTAGATACCTCCATCTGCCTGGCCTCAGATACAGTGGTTGTTGCTCCTCTATTTGATTGCCAGATGTCACTGGGGAACAAGATGGGGAGGTTCCTGGATCCTCGGGGCAAGCCAGCCGTCACCGAGGGAGCTCACCGTCCACGCCGGCCGAAGAACAGGAATCTTCGGTGCCTGCCTCTGACGAAGACTCGCCGGCCAGGACCACAGAGAGCTGGCAGTGGCCGTTGTCCTCGTCTGAAACGCACAGCAACGTTGGGGAGGATTTTGAGGGATTTCAAACGCCAGCGCGGACTCCGGAGTGTACCATGGACATACAGTCTCCCGGGGATCAGTCACTCAGTAGGACTCCTCAGTTTGAAAGTGACTCTCCTGAGGAGGAGGGAAATGATGAAATGAATGAAGAGCACCGCGGTGTTGAGCCTGTCCCTAGGGATCGGGGTTGGAGAGGGCAGCCCCAGCTAACAGAGGGAGAGAAGCTGTTGATGGAAACCAACAGTAGGATTGTGCAGCTGCTGGAAAATATCAAGAGGGAGCATGCACAGTCCATGGGTCTCATGTCGCAGTCCATGGGCCGTATGGAGCTGCAGCTGGGCATTGTGGCTACCTCCACAAGAGCCATCCATAACTACCTGTCAGAGATTTTAGCTTTCCTCAAGCAGCCAAGGACGCAGGTCCTTGAAACACGCATCTCCCAAAGAGCCACCCCTCATGTCGAGTTAACCTGTGCCTCGACATGGACTGGTGAGGACGCAGTGGCATCCTCCACTGTGTGCTTACCAGGGGCCGAAGGGACGAGCGACTCTCGAGAACCACCGCAGGCCACGCTGCCTTGTCGCAGTGGCCGGCTGCAGAGAGCCATAACCGAGAGGGCCTCGTTGCCCATGCCTACACGCCAGGCAAAAGGGGGAGGGAAGAAAAAGTAACCACACCATAGGATTTTTAGGGTTTTTTTTAATGTGCCTGTCCTTTTAATTCTTAGCCATAAGGCCATCAGTGGCAGAATTCAACCATTTCCTACATTGGCTAACATTGTATTCTGGCTGACTAGATTAGTCTAACATTTTGTAGTTTATATTTGCACTGTTAACAATGTGTGCTGCTAGTATTTGAAGAACATTTGCCTCTGTTCTTTCACTTTAACTTCATACGAGCATTTTTTTACTCTGTGCCAGGCATTCATTGCTTTTCTTACAAATACAAGTCATTTCTTGAGGCAGCTGTTTTTTGAGTTTTCTTTCTCCATTATCCCATCCCCTCTGAGCAAGCGTTCTGGACTCGGTGGTAAGTATACAGGTCTTGGCAATACTCGCCTCCAAAACTGTGTTCGATCAGTCTTTGCCTGGTGTTTCTGGCATGCCAGCCTGAGGTGTTGGGGTTAGCCTGTACCGGATCATGATCATTCTTATCCTCTGTGGGTCTGACCAGCTCACTTTCTAAGACCCTCGGTGGAGCTAATCCACATGTCTTGGCTATGTCGTACAATAAGTAATGTTGCCAGGATCATACCTCATATTTCTCTTTTGGGGCCTGTATAGTGACGTGCCACCAGATCTATCTAGGCACCTGACTCTCATTTTCAAAGTTCCTTTTATGATGGATCTGGTGGTTTGATGGGCAGCATTATAATTTTTCCTCTGAGAGAGTCTGGGGATTTGAACCAGGAGTGACTAAGCAATGTGTTCTACGGGGATAAGAGCCATCTCCTGCAACCAATCTGTTAGGAGGAGACTGTCCCCTGTATTATCACAGATATTAATTATTTAAGAAAAAGACAAAAAAAGCAACTTGCCTAGCAGCCAGACCTCTTGAGAATGTAAAAGTCATGACATGCTGTTGGGTACTGTGCTACTATGTCTGTGATTAAGAGCTTTTCATCAGAGACGACCTACATGTTGATAAAACGCAACTACTTTCTGTGCCTTTAGGCCATCTAATTTCCTGAGGGCTGGCACCCTGAGCAGAGCAGGGGTGCGATTGGTGACCCACAGGGCAGATGGAAACGCACTTGGCAATAAATTATTTTATATCTGTTGGTGCTGCCTCTCTCGGGGGAATTTAATATAGTGGCACTCAAATTGCTATATGCATGCAGAGGCATCAGACTGGCTTATACATGTGGTATCCCTGACAGTTCTCCGAAAGGATGCTGTTACCAGGAGCCCCTTGAGCGGTGGGAACTAATTATCACAGGTGTAGCATGGCTCCTGTGTTTGACTCTCAAGATGCCGTTGTAACTTCTCGTAAAGGTTCAGAAGAGTTTATGTGGCAAAGCAGTGATGAATTCCTCTGGCAAATACTAGAGAATAACTGTAGGCCTAAAAATCCTCTTCCATGATGACAACTGAGCTGCGCCCTCTGTCCAGTGAGCCGTAGACTCTTCTTCCCTGTCTTTCTGCGAGACTGAAGTTATTCAAAATAAAGCAGATGATAGTATTTTGTTACTCTACCAGTCAGCCACAGATTGCTCCCTTATACATGTGTGTGCGTGCGTGCTTGTGGCTGTACTTTGCTAAATGACCGGTTTAACGATGAAATGCAGCTGGCATGGCCAACCTCCAGTGTAGGCTTTTTTCCCGCTCCAGAATATTTCTTCCCTTCCACCTACATCCAGCTGCGTTCCTTTTAAGGGTTCCACTGGAGGCGTGCTTCTTTGGCCACACTGTCGACACACCTCACACCAGGTGCAAATTTTTTGCACCCATTCTGTGGCTTTTTTATATCTCTTTTGTTAAAACTGTTTGTAAAGGTATCCTTGGAGAATTTCCACTGCGAGCTTGTAAGATTCCCCTCTCATTGGTGCGAGAAATGCATGCTGCAGAGTATTTAAGGAGGTTGGGAGAGAAGCCGATTAGTAAGCCTGACCAATTATTCCAGTATGTGCGGCCTTTTGAACATGTGTTGCTGGTGCATTCATGGTTTGCACACTGGTACGGTGGATATGAACAGCCTAGTTAAAGGCAAAGGCAGGTGAAGGTTTGTCCCAATACGCTTACGTCTTATTTCTTTGGGATGTTTGAATGAAGCTAAATACAATTCAGCCAGTTAATTTTCTTGGCCTAACGAGCACGTTTGACAATACAGTGAGAATGTTTTTATTTTACATAGTGCTTTCACTTCAGAAGTGTGGTGCAGTTGCGGCCAGACGCTAAGATTTTGACGTATTCTGCAGGACCCGCCATGTAGCTGCTGCCATTTAGAATAAATCTCGTTCCACACGCTGGCTGCTGCTGCTGCAGCTTCACAGATTATTTTTTTTTTTTTTTATGTCGTAGTTTTAAAATGACAACTTCCACTCTACCTTTGCTTTCTGATCCGAGGCAGGAGGGCAAAAGAAGGAGCTGCGCAGACGTAGCAGTGCTGCCGTTGGAAATACAACGCGAGGAACCTCTAAAGAGTTCCTTGCAAAGCAGCTTGAGCTCTAACCCGCTCTGCTCTCCCATTTCGGCGTGCTTTAGCTAGACTTGGCAAGGCACAAGCGCCACTTGAATGGGAGCAGCCGTAGGGCGCGAAGGACTGAGAACCTGTCTACAGACGAGAAACCTGCAATAAACTTACACGAAGCAAAGTCTTTTTTTTCTGACTGGAAATAGTAGATGGTGTTAAGCGTTGGTACCAACTGATATTTTGGTCAGATCCGAAATTAGGATCTGACTTCGAGTATTGTCTAGCAATATCAGTGCAGCTGGAGGGTAATGTATGTTTCATCCCCCAACAAATATTTTCATGCTTTTCAAGTGTCTGTCATAGCCTCATCACTCTTTCCCTGTAGCTTTTTGTTGTCTGAATGGGTATATGGTTACATGTGTCTGTTAAAAATAAAGGGGATCAGTTCTTACGTGGTATATTTACATTTCTTATTTACAGATTTTGAGTACCTAGTGCTTCAGTTTCCAAAGCTTCCTTCTTTCTGTATCCCAAAGACCAGTTGTTTGGCTTCTGGGATGATAAAAAAGGGTGGGAGAGACTTAACTGGAAATCTCTGCCCAGTTGAAGCTCTTGGCGATAGATCCCCTGAGTACGATTCTACAGTCTAGCCATATTTTTGCTGTATAGGTCAAATGTTCATGGTTACACCATTGCTTTCTGATGCCTTTTGCTGAGCAGAAGTGCAGCTATTTTTCTTTCAGAAGTTCACAGTTTGTATTACAAAGTCTTATGAAATGTGACTTGAAGTTCGTTTGATTTTTGAATACGTGTGATGTTTTTAAGAATTTTTTTTCCTTTTCTCCTTCCACTGGATGATTTAAAACACACAAAAAATAAAGCAGACCAATGACAAGAATTGAATGCTAACTTCAATTGAAAAGAAACAGCAACACCACTCTTGTGAGACAGTTTTCAACAGTGTTCAGCTTACTGGTTCTGCTCAACCTTCCCTTTCTTGCCTGCTCCCTGACCCTCTGTGACACTGAAATATCCACTTCTAGGACAACCTTCTTCCTAACCAGAAGGCTAAAAGTTCTTCCCTCTCTTCTTCTCCCATTTAAAATATCATCCTTGCATCAGACAGATCTACTGTTTAGAAGGACCAAAAGCTCTTTTCCTCCTGCCTTATTCCCATCCATATCCATATCCAGGGCCCCGAGTGCGCTGCTCTCCAGTGAGAGGTAAAACTTAAATCCCTAAATCTGGTACTTGGCACAGTAACACCGTCTCTAGACCACCAGAAACCCGGGGGTTTAAAGTCTATAGGATCCTAATGAAGTAGCCCTCTGTGTTTGCTGAAGCAAATAATCGTTTGGGAGATGGATCTGATTGATTGCTGAAAAGTAACGTTGCTCTGACTCACGTTGTGGAAGCCTAGGAGCCAGGCTAAGGTATTTCACTCACATAAATACCACAGGCTAGATAACTAATCCTTACTTTGTTGAAACTTCAAAGGAAAAGACACTGAATTAACACCCTAGAGTGCAGTCTGTGCTTTCTTAGGAAAGCAAATGCAGCGGAAGGCGTAGTAAGGAAACCTGTTGGAATGATTTGACTTTGGATTCTAGTACAGCTTCAAAAATCAAACTATCCTGCTGGCTTAGGCTGGTCATTTAATTTCTCCGTGCCTTAGTTTCATAGCAGTAGAAGTGGCAATAAAGGAGCTGTCAGGCTATAATTAGTTGATTATACGGTACTTTGAGGTCTTCAGTCTGAGGGAGTGACGTTATGTATTAAATACTCGTGAGCCTTGCTTGTGACCAAGTTGGAGACGGGGCTAAAACTAACACACTAAACTTTGGCAGATCTTGATTAAAGTTTTCCCTGTATTTTAGGATCACATCATATGGTAGATCAGAATCCCGTATCCAAACGCTGAAGTTCTTGTTCAGATTTGGACTTTGCCTATTTGGTCTGTTCCTGACCACAACTAAATACGTTCCCAGAGTGGGCAGTTATTAAAATATAAAATACATATAAAAATTTCATTCAAACACGCGATACAGTTACTAATGCTAATCTAATAATCCAAGAGTGTGAATAAATTAGGATGTGATTACTTAAGGAGAATAGGCATAAAAGAGCACTTCTGGAGTACTTGTTATTGTCCAAAATATCACTGAAATTCTGATGACTAGGTACAGTCAGCTTATCTCTATTTGAAACAGTGCTGTACAGATTCATTATTTCTAAAGGTCTTCTTTCCATTTCTATATAGATATTCTCCCTTCACATTTTGAAGGTTTGAAGAAGAGGATTGTTTTTCGAGTCACACTAAGTAAACATTAAATGCATGCAGGCTTAAAACTAAAGCATGCATGTTATGTAGCAGCAATAAAAAGTGCTCGGCTTGCACGACTTATGATGCTCAAGCGTTGCCTTGTTAAAAATGCCAAAAAAACTTTTTCTTTGCATTTTTTTGAAAAGTAAATCTCTTCCTTTGACCTTGCAATACTTACATTTTCAGTTTGGGGACAAATGATATTTATTTTACTGAATGCTTTTATATTACAGATAAGGTGGATGAAATAGTACCGGTTTCCAAGCCATCAAGAATTGCAGACAATGCAACTGTGGACTCAAGAGTGGCAACTATTAAACAGCGGCCTTCTAGTAGATGTTTTCCCTCAGCTACAGATATGAATGTGAGTGGTAGCTATGAAGTTCTGCTTTCACTTCTGAAACTGATTGGAGGGGGTCTTTCGGCAGTGGGCAGGGCTTACAGCCCAAACCAATTTACAAGCGTTGCTTTGTATACTCACTTTGCTTTTCTCTTTGTATTAAGGCGTGACCTACTCTGTGTTTCTAATAATAGCTTTTTAACAGAAGTGTTCGCGTACCCCTAGAAACCTTTTCTCATTATATCCTTATGTTTATTTTGAGACCAACACATCAGCAACATTGCTACCCCCGTGTTACTCAGCCAGATGTGCACTTGTTCTGCCCGTAATCTGAGCTGCTGGGACGCCAGTCAGTTCTGGGCTGGAAGGTGTCGGTACAACACTAATCCCAAGCTAAAAAACTTTGCTGAAAGTCAAGGTATGCCCGTGCAGTTTCAGCATCGGAGCTCGAGCAGCCACACCATTTCCACTAACGTGAAGGTTTCTCCTTCTGCAGGCTTTTTATTATTCCTAACGGCCTATGTAATACCTTGATTAAATAATACATAATGATTTGTAAGGGAAGAATTGACATTAATACTATAGCACATATGAAAAATTTAAACTCCAGAACTCTGAAATTGGATTACTCAATTGCACAATTGGCTCTTACAGAACTTCACATGTGAAAAAAATATTTTTATTGCATTTTAGGTGTATTTTTCCATTACCCATGCCTCCGAAAGAGCATCAGTCCTGATACAACAAGCACTTTTGCTGTTCTCAGCAGCTTGGGGTGGAAGGAAATTAAGGCTATTCTAAGAGGCAGAAAACAAATAGCTTTGCAATGTACCTACAAGAAGGAGGGACAGTGGAGTGCGTTGGGATTCGGGTGGCGTTCCTCCGTTCCTAGCTGAGATGCTGGCTGCCAGTGTCACCTTGCGCAAGACACCTCGAGTCTGTGCGAGAGCGGGGTGTGCTTCAGAAGCGAAGAGAGCATCCGGCTTGGTGCAGAGGGAACGCTAATACCTGTGCAGCGTGGGGCTAGTGAATGAAACAAAACGCTTCATTCTTCTTACGGCACGCAAAATGTGCTAAAAAGTTAACATATTGCTTTGTAAATTATTTCAATGAACTCCACTTACAGCTGTTGCCATTTTAATAGCATACAAACAAAGCCCAGTCATCCCTTTCTTTTCAGAATAACACCAAATTTGTTATTTTCCGTAAGAATTCTAAGTAAAAATGATAGCGGATAAACAGATATGACAGAAGAGTTATTTACGTTTGAGAGAAAGACTTGCATGCTTTAATGCTTGTGGGGTTTTTTGTTTGCTTTTTTGTAGTCCATGTATGAGAGACAGGGTATTGCTGTGATGACGCCCACTGTACCAGGGAGTCCTCAAGGTCCTTTTCTGGGTATACCTCGGGGTACAATGAGAAGACAAAAATCTATAGGTAAAATGCTTCTCATGTATAGTTTGCTTGTGCATTAATCACGTATTTTTAGTAACTTTGCTTCTTTCTTAAAGCGTATTTCTCCAACATCTTTACCTCAGTGAATGGCTGTTTAATTTTTATACAAAGTTCATGAGAAAAGAAGTTTGTGTGTAAGATGATATAATTTCCACATTCTGCTTTGATGGCAGTAGGCAAGTATTATGGAATTTAATTCCTTTCTTTAGAATGTTCCCTCGAACAAGGAAGGGTGGTGAGAAGGGAAAAAAAAGCTGATCGTTTTTATCTTTGTTATTGAGGCAAAAGCGTTGTTATGCTATGTAGTTTATGAAGGAATCCCTATTGATCAAATGGAATAAAATTAACTTCTTTTTCATTCCAAATACTGACAATAGATGATTTTAGAAAAAAAAAAAAAAAAGAAAAAAAGAGCAGACCAAATTTAGGCTTGCTTTGTTCTTGGTAGTAATCTTAGTAGTTATATTTATCAATTTAGAAACACATTATGCTGATGTAAAATTAGCATCTAAATTATCCCAATATTATCCAGTTTATTTATGTTAAAAGCTGCATTTGCAATAACATAATGTCATCTTTTGAAATGAAACAGTCTGATTTTTTTTCCCCAATAGAATCTGCACAGTCCCTTTGCTAAGTTTCAACTGCATCTTAAAAATTCATTAGGTTTTTAAGTTGCATTGTTATATGCGTTTTTAGAGTGCTAGAGCAAGGCATAAGCTACTCTTCTGCACAGAATGTCTTCCCTGTTCAATAATTTTCAAAGGAAATGTGCTTTTCTACAGCTACCTTGATGATACATAAAACCAAAACATTTGCCTACACATCAGTGATCGGTTTAATTAAAATTCTGTAGCATCTTTTTTAATTCTGGCATCTGGGTCTCTGGAAGTTGAACAAGAAAGAATGCCTATGGTAGGAATCAATCAAAAGACCCCTTTCATAATTTTGCATATGCCCCATGTCATGTGAAGTGCACCTTGGCATTTTAGGTTGGATACAGAAATAATACGATATGGGGGACCCCAGTGGAAGACAGTATTTTAAATATACTTTCTGATTTTTAGGAATAACAGAGGAAGAACGGCAGTTTTTGGCTCCTCCTATGCTGAAGTTTACCAGAAGTCTTTCAATGCCTGACACCTCTGAAGATATCCCACCGCCGCCGCAGTCCTTACCTCCTTCACCACCACCACCTTCTCCCTCTCTGTACAACTCTCCCAAATCCCCAACATCAAGGAGCTATGGAACTATTAAGCCTCCGTTTAATCAGAATTCAGGTGCAAAAATTTCTTTGGTTAGGCCTGAGAATGTGGGAACGATGATAAGGGACAAAGGGATCTATTTCAGACGAGAACTGGACCGATACTCTCTGGACTCTGAGGACCTGTACAGTCGGAGCGCCGCATCTCAGGCAAATTTCAGGAACAAGAGGGGTCAGATGCCAGAAAACCCGTATTCTGAAGTTGGGAAGATTGCAAGCAAAGCAGTTTACGTGCCAGCCAAACCAGCGAGGCGGAAGGGGATGCTGGTGAAACAATCCAATGTAGAAGACAGTCCGGAAAAGACCTGCTCTATTCCAATCCCGACGATTATTGTGAAAGAGCCGTCCACCAGCAGCAGTGGGAAAAGCAGCCAAGGGAGCAGCATGGAAATCGATCCTCAGTCTTCAGAGCAACCTGGGCAACTCCGACCCGACGATAGCTTAGGTGTCAGCAGCCCGTTTGCAGCAGCCATTGCCGGAGCAGTGAGGGACAGGGAAAAGAGGCTGGAAGCGAGGCGTAATTCCCCAGCCTTCCTTTCCACAGACCTAGGAGATGAGGATGTTGGACTAACGCCACCAACACCACGTATGAGGCAATCTAAATTTACCGATGAAGCAATGTTTAGTAGTGAAGATGGTTTTAGACAGCTTATGTCGCCATCTCCGATTCCTGCACCCAGAGAGCCTGAAAATCTTTTTAATAGCAGTGAACCCAGCAATCAAAGTGATTCAAGGACATTAAACGCTTCGTCCAAAACGAAAGGTACTGAAAACAGTACGGTGGCAGCTAAGTCCGCGAATGCGTCCAGCTCAGATAATTACGTTCACCCAGTCACAGGAAAGCTATTAGATCCAAACTCACCGCTAGCCCTCGCTCTCTCTGCCAGGGACAGAGCCATGAAAGAACAAACACAGCAGATTCCAGGCAAAGGAGATGCTGTTAAAGCTGACCTTAATAAACCACTTTACATCGATACAAAGCTGAGACCCAATATTGAAACGACTTTTCCTGTTACTGCTACTGTCACTAGGCAAAACACTCGCGGCCCATTGAGACGGCAGGAGACCGAGAACAAGTACGAAACAGATGCGGGGAAAGAGAAGAAAGCTGAGGAGAAGAAAAACATGTTGATAAACATTGTGGATACTTCGCAGCAAAAGTCAGCTGGCTTGTTGATGGTTCATACCGTGGACACAGCCAAGTCAGATGATACGCCCGAAGATGAAGAGGAAAAGAGAGCTGAAATGGAACCGAACCCCGAAAACTCCCCGCCGGAGAGGCCAGAGGGGAGCGAGGAAGCGGAAGGTGAGCTGAACGTGCCTGCCGCGTCCGAGCCACCGGCATCTCCCTGCAAAACCATCGTAGCAGCAAGCTCTGTTGACGACCCTGTCATCTTGCCGTTCCGCATCCCTCCGCCACCCTTAGCATCAGTTGATATCGATGAAGAGTTTATTTTTACTGAGCCACTACCACCCCCCTTAGAGTTTGCCAACAGCTTTGATATCCCCGACGACCGCGCAGCTCCCGGTTCGGCTCTAACAGACTTGATTAAGCAAAGAAAAAATGGCACGCCTTCACCCGCGCCATTTGCCCCCAGCCAGTCAACAAATTCCTTAGAAAGTAAAAAACAAGTGGGTCTTTCAAACTGTTTGCCTGCCTCCTTTCTGCCACCCCCTGACAGCTTTGATAACGTCACTGACTCTGGGATTGAGGAGGTAGACAGTCGAAGTAGTAGTGACCATCACTTAGAGACAACCAGCACTATCTCAACGGTGTCCAGCATCTCTACCTTATCCTCGGAAGGGGGTGAGAACGTGGATACTTGTACAGTCTATGCAGATGGGCAAACATTTCTGGTGGACAAACCCCCAGTACCTCCTAAGCCAAAAATGAAGCCCATAATCAACAAAAGCAATGCACTTTACAAGGACGCGCTGATTGAAGAAACTGTAGACAGCTTTGTTATTCCTCCTCCCGCTCCGCCCCCACCTCCCATCAGCGCACAGCCCAATATGGCTAAAGTTGTTCCCCAAAGGACATCTAAGCTATGGGGTGATGTGACGGAGGTGAAAAGCCCAATTCTCTCAGGCCCAAAGGCTAATGTTATTAGTGAATTGAACTCAATACTCCAGCAAATGAACAGAGAGAAATCCTCAAAGCCAGGGGAAGGATTGGAGTCACCTACTGGAACAAAAACCGCAAGTCTCAGTACAAGGTAAATGTAATTAACCAAATAATTTTGTAATAAAGGCTTGATTTTTTTCCGTCCCTTCACTAATTTCCCCCATAAATCACCTAGATTAAAGAGTGTATTCTATTGTACATGTTTGCTTAATGAATAGTCTATGACAAACAGTTTTACAGAGGGGAAGAATTTCCAACACTGTCATCGTTTCTGTAGTCTACACCATAGGACAGGAGCTTTCTTGGTCTTCTCCAACGTCAAAGACCGTTTCCACAAACCATTCAGTTGTTTTGATGTGAGTTAGATTTATTTTTGAGTAGTACTTTTCTCTTTGAAAAAAAAATTCTTTAAAATGTGGCGATAATTTAATTTTTCTTCAGTCCCATAACTTATTTTGGCTTCAAACAGGTAAAAAAGTGGTTTTGCCCAGGCTTAATACACGTTCGCTGTGTGATGTCATTTGGTTCCCGCTGACACCTCTGCTAATCCGCTTTATCGTGAAGCATAAAGCTGTCTTAGAAAAACCACTCCTTGAAATCACTTTGCACTATTTGTGTTATTACTAAAAAGATAATTTAGCATCTCTGCCACTTGGTATTACGGGGTTTAAGTTCTTCCTTTCTACTGTACACGTTGCTGGTGAACAGTCTCTGCCGTTGACAGGTTCAGGGACGTGGCTCGTTTCTCCCAACAGCGGCGCAGTGCGTTTGCACAGAAGTGGTTTGCGGAAGGTACTTAAGTGATAAGTAACTTAGAGTAGCCAGACAGCATTGGGTAAATGTGCAAGTAATTGTGCAGCCACGTTTGCGTGGAATATGGATCATGAAATCCATGCTCATAAAAAAACCAACCAAACAAAAAAAAAACCGTGATTTTGTTAGTTTTATTGAGAGCCTGAGGTATTTCTTTTTGCGGTGTGGGATGGTTTGGCCTTACACAGAGCAGTTAAAGACACCTTTTACTGAAGTATTGCATGTTGTTTGGCCCACGCTGCTCCATAGAAATGCGTTTTTTGCAGAAATTCAGTGCTGACTTTGGCTTTTTAAAAATTTTGTTGGAATCATTCTGCTGGTTAATAACTAACTCGGCCTTTGAAAAGCTACTGTCCTTTACATGCATAAAGATAATTTGGTTTTAGGGGAAGGGCGGCTCTGTTAATCGCAAATGATGGCTCATTCAGCAAGCAGTGTGATCCACAGGCTCGGAGTCAGGTAGGTGTATTATTTCCTGCAAGATGGAAGTGGGCAAACTGGTGCCAGGGAGGTGTGGAGTTCTTACAATGAAGAGATTAAGAAAAATTCTGGAATTCCTGTCAGTGGCACTTGACTAAACAGAGCAGAAATTGAGTTGTCTGTTCAGGAAAAGTCTTAATATTCCGCAAAAATATAATGAAAACTGTACAAGAAGGATAATACATACTGGCTGCCCGATGAAGGCAGTCTTTAAACAAAGTTAGCACAGCAACGGAACACTATACATTTAAGAATACCTCAGGCCAGAATAAAATCAGTACTCGTGCACTAAGCTTGAATTTACATAAGTCTTGCCTTGCAGAGGGCTCTGACAGTTTCATTTCGTATTATTTTTCCTATGTTTTCAGGAGTACTATTTTTGCTAGAGCTTGATCACGTTTCTTGTTAAACCATATGAACGTGTTGCCTCTAGCTTCATATGCATAATATTTAAACTGATGGTTATTTCCAGGTTACAGTAGAGATCTTTATCGTCCCTGCTTTATTAGAAAATAACTGAGACTAGCAACTCCAAAGTACTGTAAATATGTCAAAGTAAGTCCTGCACTTCTGAGAGGAAAATGAAAAATAGAAGCAAATAGAGATGCACCGCTTTGTGAAAGACATTTAAACAGGTATAAAGACTGGAAAATAATTGAAAAAACTACTATATCAGTTCATTGGAGAAAAGCAAACTATCATGTAATCAAGAGTAATCCCACATGTGTTACATTTTAGAGAAAGAGCTGGCTTGGACAGTGTTGGAAGTTAAGTGGCTTTTTTGTCCTTTAGCTTTTTTAATCCTGATAACTCACCTTTGGCAAATTACATAGTCTTCATTATGGAATACAGAGACTGAATTTGGAAACAAAACCACCCAAAGCATTATTTCAATGTGGCTGAAATCCTACTTCTTTCCTGAAAAGCAAACCCCAATGAGCATCTTTGCAAATTAAAGGGAGGATCTTGGGATATACCAATATTGAAAGGGCTGTGAGGTAATAAATAAGACAAGTTGACAGTGGCACAGAGCAGCAAAACTCTCGTCTGCTGTTTGACTGTGGAAGAAAATGACCCTCCACAGAATTCCCAGTGGGAATGGAAGGTAAGAGGGCTGTATTTTATTTCCTTCTGTTTTCAAAACCGATGTGATTACCTTATTTTTTAATCGAGCTCCAGAAAATTAGGTGAATTGGAGATAGTAAAAACGATCGGAGAAGGTTACTCAGGGTTCCTTTTTTAAGCTGAGCAATAAATCAGAGACAGCAGAAGAGATCCGACTACCTACGGAAAGTAAAAGTATGTTCTAAAAGGCGCTGCAGGCATATTCCTTTTCATCTTAACAAGGGTGAGGCAGAGAGATGTAAAGGGAGATGTTCACTTGTCGATTCACAAGTCCTGCTTGGAAAGCGGCGGTGGGTGGTTTGCCAGGTGGTGTCTGCCCGGCTGCACCCATGCCCGCTTCCCAGCCCCCCCCGGGGCAAGGCGGCACCTTCCCCTCCCTCTGAGCTGAGCCACGTCCCGGGGATGGATGAGAGGGGATTCACTTCCGAGCTTGATAAAGAGTGGGAGAGAGGGAGCAAAGGCTAATAGCAAAATGCTCTGATTTCTTTTTCTTGTGCGATGTGTGTTTGTACCCTGAACTGGCTGCATTAAATTTCGGTTCTGTCCTCAAAGCTGCCGGCATAAAAGCGATGGATGCATGGTAAATGCTTCCCAGAAAACGGCTTTTTTTTTTTTAACTGCTTTTACTCCTGCCTTATCTTTTAAGAAGTTAAATAAATGACAGCCTTTTTAGCCCAATTGCATGACTGACGCAATGTTTTACAAAGCTGTCAAATATTATGACCAAGGAATACCATCTTGCCAAAATTCCAAGTACTAAAGCTAATATTTAAATTTTAAAGCTAAAAATCTTAGAATGTATTGATTTTTTTTCTAATATTATGAAGCCTCGGACAACCATTCGTGGAGCTTGTAGCCCTTTTCTGTGAGGTAGCGTTAGAAAGGGAGCAAGGAATTTTAGCTCATGGAAAGCGGGGATTCTGCTAAATTAAAGAACGACTCGTTAGTTCTGCTAAAGGGAAAGTGATAAAAAACGAGTACGCCTGTTCATATCCTTCAGCCAAAGAGAAGTATTGGGAAGTGTTATAAATAGGAACATTGTTCACAGGCTCGCTTGGGTTATGTTCACAGCGCTAGCAGCCTGAGGAAATTAAAAATATATATTTGCTCACTGGGAAATGCATGAAGTTATAGCCCGGACAGCTGTTCCGAATATCACTAGGAGTCACTTTTGCGTGGCCAGTAGATGTACAGTTCGAGCTCAGTCATGGCAATTGCCCCATTAGGGTGGTGTAGAGGTGAATTAAATTGTAGATAGTTGGGTAATGGCTTGTGACAGAAACCCATAAAAATATCTTCTTTCTACGTTTTTGATAAATGAGGATTAGGAAGAGATTGTTCTATAGTCCTGAGCAGCATTGCTCTCTCAATTATTACATTAAAAAACGACCCCAGTCTTGCTTTTTTTCTCTGCACGTTGGTTTAGCAATAATTTTACATGGTGTATTTATAGTTTTCCGTGGTTCTTATGGAGACACTGAGTTTCAAGATTTTTAAATAGAGCGTGGAAACGTTTGACTGGAAACCATCTGCTTCTCAGCGGCAGTGACCAGCCGTGGGATAGGAAAAAGGAGACTGGTAGGGGAAGGAAAAAGAGGAGGAAGCGAAAGGATGTGCTTGCTTACTTTGCACTAATAAAAGTGTAATTAAAGGGTTTGATCAGTGGTTGTAGACTAGAGCTAATCCCACTCCCGGTTTTGGTCACCTTCATGAATTTTTGGAGATCAGCCCTGGTGACAGAGGTAGTCAGGCCACAACATCCAGCCATCACTTCCTCCATTTTTGCCCATCCTTCCTTACAGAAAAGGTGAAGGTGTTTGGTTACGGGGCTCCGATTGACCCAAATACTCTGAAGCCCCAGTGATGAGCTTTGGTCGCCATTCCCATTTCCGAAGTTGGGTATGCGCAGCCTGAGAGGTGGGAAAACCCAGCGTGGGGGAGCCCCGTGGCTTGGCAGGGGATGCTCCGCTCTCAGCGAGCGGGACAGGGAGGACAGAACGTGTAACAGCAGCATCAACCATGATGCTATAAATACAGCAGTGCTATAAATTCACTTGAGAGGCTACTGACTTTTATATGGAGCTGATAAAAGAAATGGGGAGAAGACTAATGGAGGGGTTTTTATCAGGTTAAGGGAGGAGTGCTCGCTCTGTCTGTGAACCCAGCAGTCGCTTAGCAACATGATGATCAAGTGCGAGCCTGCGAGATCAGCTGAATAATGTCAGCGTGATTAACGCAGAATAGACCCAGTGGCTGCGAGGGAGAAAAAACACAGCCCCCAGTGAAAACAGCATCCTTCCACCACCGAGCCAGTGTTCTAAGAGGGAATAATGAACAGCAACTGCTGCTGCTCTCCACCATCACCATACCAAGATGATGAATAGCTTTGCCAAAGGGAGAAACAATTTCTGTTTCAAACAGTGCTTATGTTTCTCTGGCTGGGTTTGCACAATGTCCCTCCCGTGGCCTCTGGGGCAGGTTGGGCGTCACTCCTGGGACCGGGAAACGCTCATTATAAACGTGGGAGTTTAGAGCATGAAGGATGCTTAACCATGCAGGATCGAGTTCTCTAGGAAAAATAACCTGTGCTGTGTTGGCAAAGCATGTTTTAAAAGTGAAACCACCTATGGCCAGGGGTTTTGCCCGTCTCTGAATATTTTTTTTGTGACTAGCTGGAAAAGTTCCTCTTTCTTCCCAAACAGGTAAGGCAGAACTGAACTTAGTAGTGAGTCCTGCGTTTGGTTTATTGTGAATTTTGTCTGGATTTCACAGTTGATGAAATAAGTATCTTGTGGGATAACTCTCAAGCCTTGATTTTCCAGTTTACTGCTGTCCCATTAGATTCATTTCATTTCGTTAACCGTTTGTCAGCCAGTTTCACAGGATTGCTTGCTTTGTCTGTAATTTCTGCAGTGTTTCAGTCATTCCATTTTGTCATTTTTATTTGCTCTCATGACTGCTGTTGTCAGAGGAGGGTCATGCTGAAGTGCCATGAAGTAAGTGACGACCATAAAGCATAGAATATTCTATGTTGTACATTCTGCTTCTTTTTAATGCTCGCTCATTGTTATTGCATTGCAGTGGTTTTGGTGTTGACTTTGTTACAAAGTGCAATGTGGATTAGGTCATCCTAATCCAGAAATGGTAGCCATTCTGAAACCAGAAATAGGATATCATCTCAAGCTGAAATAAAAGCCGCTTTCATCAGAGAAGTATTCAGCAAATGTTTTTATAACATGAGCACGTAAGACCAGATTCCCGAACTTACGTCTGAGCACCTAGATAAGGGGCGTGATTTTTTGAATATGCCCAAATTCTGCTGGATTTTTGGAGGGTGTTTTGGAGGGTGGAAGGGTTGGGAGGGATGGTTAGTGCATTTTTCCGTACCTATGTGAAGTTCATAGTAAAGACGAACTAGCCCTTGAGATAATCAAGATCTGCTGCGGTCATCACTGTCGAGTCTTTCATCCTTGGAAGCTGTGGGATTTCCCCTGTTCTCCTTCCAGCTTCCCTTGACCTGTTTCCCTGCAGCTCTCCAAGGAGAGAGGGCTGAGGCCGAGTTCTGGTCCTCCTCCCCTCGCCCGCACCATCCCCTTCCTGCCGCTGTCCTGACGTTTGTGCCATTCACATGGAAACTGTTGTTCTGGAGCAGACTCCCACAGACTTTAACGATTATTCTCCACTCCAGCTGAACGGTGTTACTTGCAACAGACACTAACCGTTTCTCGATTCTTCTCACTGAAATAACGCTGCTATAAGAAGCTCTGTATCCTGCCAGTCATCGCAGCAGCCCTTCTTTTTCATCTTCCCCCAAAACAGACAATTATTGTCTTACATTCCTACCATATAATTTTCCTTTGACAATCCAAAAATAAAGTAAAAATATTATAAGAGATGAAGGCAAAGGTTTGGGTTTGTGGGTTTGGGTGTTCTCAAAAAAGCTGTAAAAAGTTAATTTCTCGCAGTACCTCCGTGTAGGGACTCATTTCACTCATTGGTTCTCTTGGCTGTTAAGATTTTTTTTTTCAATGACACAATGGAAGAGCTTTGTCAGAAACAGCCAGTCTTTTGTCAAGTTGCAGGATAAAACGCCTCCCATGGGAGCGTAATGGTCTGGGGGGGTTTTTACATGGGAGACTCCTAGGAGCTGTTGCAGCGTGCCATCTTTCTCTGATTTCCTTCTGATATTAAGTTAACAGTAAATTTGAATCCTGCAAATCTAATTTAAAATCCAAAAGAATTGCTTACCTTCGAGCTGAGTTGATGGCTTCTGTACTTGGAGGCCGCATCGTTGTGACATAGGAATCATATATTGTCATTTTAATGCGAGGCAACATAATGGGCATCACAGTCAGTGCAGTCTTACAGCAGCAAATGTTTATAAATTACAACCATATGCTGATTCTAACAGAGCAAATTTTATTTAAAATAATAATCAGACTTTTCACCTTTTTAAAATGAAATTTGGGTTTAGGCAGGTTTAATATGTATTTAATACGTTTAGTATAACAGATGATCAAATAAGGCATAAGAAATTGCTCTTATTAAAAATCTGGAAAAGCCACAACACAAGAAAAACGTGCCTGCTTTCCAGATGGAATGCGCTTGCTCCTTATTGACCAGGATACCAATCAACCGGAAAATGCAAGACAGCTGATGGTTTCAAGGCTGTATCTGCATCACAGATTGTATCGGAGATGTCATAAATTATAATTTGGGATGCATAGGAGTTACACAAATACGCGTGGGTTTTTTTCCTTGGATTACAATTACAGCACAGCAGACTCTGTAACATGCTGGAGCTGATATGGCAGGGGAAAGAAGGGAAAAAAAATGAATCTTGGAATTAAAGACTTTCAACTGACAGCCTGGAAATGCAACCGTCGGCTTCAGCAGACTTGCATGACCTTCGCGAGGGCCGTGGCTGCGGAGCTGAGGGCAGAGCCGGCTGGAGCACGGCAGCCGGGACCCGAGCACGAGCTCGGTCTTGCAGGTTGCCCAGTGATTTTTGCAGGCAGCGGGTGACCTCGAGTTGCTGTGGTTAAACCTTGCCCTACGCAGGACCGCTCTTGCAGCGGTGGGGACATGCATTGGTCACACACTTGTCGGTGTTCCCAAGTGTGCAATGGAACTCAGAACTTTCTTGAAGAAGGTGTGTAAGATTAAGTCCGTTAACGTTGGCGAAGTGCTCTGAGATTTCTCATAAAAGGGTTAATGTTTATAAAAGCTTAGAGTACTGATGTGGCTTTAAACTGAGCTGCTATTGAAACCTCATTAATCAGCTAAAATAAAAAAAAAAATCTTATCATACTTCCAGAGATGTATTTTAATAGTCAGTAATCCTGAACCTGTGGCTTGAAAAAAAGGAAGATGCCCACAGATCTTTTAATGTTGCTTGTGGCCCTGTGAAGCCATTACCTTGATCCAGGCTGGCAGAAAGCAAAGTACGACGTTGCCTGCATTGCTTCGGTGACCCAGCATTACTGCCCCTGCGTCCGAGAAGGGTAGGGGGCACTAGGCCAAGGAATACTTAAAATAAGAGCACACAGTTTACTTTTTGGAGGTTTAGTTCTAGTGGCTTAACATACTTTCTTTAAAGGAAGAGTGACGATGATTTCCTGAACAAGGATGGACGGGGGGGTCTCTGAAAGGAACACCACAGAGAAGCAGCAGCAGAAGTGAGTTACAGAGCAGGAGGTGCACGCTGAGCCAGAAATGATCTTTCAGCATCTCGCCTAATAGAAGATAAATTTCCATCATCCATTTGATAACCGCCACAATGGGTGTGAATACAAAACCATCATTTCTAGTATTTGCAGGACAGGAATGTTAAGTAAAAGGCTGATTGTAGGTAAAGAGACAGGGAGAAATTTCTACATTTATACAAAACTCATCCTGCTCTCGCAGTCACTAGGGCAACACTATTCCAACCTGTTTCAGAGCAGGTTTTTTGTTGATTTAAAATTATATCATGCCTTATTGAAGTGTGTGAGACTCCTAACGCTAAGTTAAAGTAGGTAGAAATAACTTGCTCTCCTCGGTTAGTAGAATTTAATAGTTTCTTGCCATAGACTTTTATTTGTAAGAATGCTTAGCTCCAGTCCTGGAAGACAATGAGAGCCATTAAACTCCAAACAAATCACAGGAAACACTCAAAACCTTGCCAAGTGTTTCCTTTCTTTGTTAAATTACAAAGACGTAAGTGCTAACAGTATTGTTCCTACTGTGTTTTAAGTGAAGTACCGCTCTTTCAACCCTCGAAAAGATCCCCCTGTTCCCACTGAAATATATGGACCAATTTGTGGGAGATCAGTGGGATTGCTCCTGTGAATAACGTGTACTTTCTCCAAAAAGTTATTCTTAGTGCTTTTCTAATGACACGGTATCGGAGCTTTATTGAAATGCGACTCGCTGCGATAGGAGCGTGCTCTGAACCTGGATGTAGCAGTGCCGGAGGTTACCTGATGTCTGGGTTTGCTACTTATGTGCCAAAATCCCAGCTGAGATGCGGGGGGGGAATGTAGATAACAGGGTTCCCAACAGCCAGCAGCAAACCAAGGGAACACTGAAGTTTCCCTACTACCAGGACTGCAGGAAAGCTCGTAGGAGAGCAAGAGATTAACAGCCCGTTATCATTGCCTCAGGTTAGCTGCCTACATTTCTTCATGTTTGGTAATGGATGAGTACTTCTCGGGGCGGGGGGGGGGGAGCGGGTTAGGGTAGATGATGAGGAAATGCTTGTACCACCGCCTTTTTATTTAAAATTTTAACCACTCTGCTGTTCAGGGTGTGGGTGACCAAAGTCAAGCCACTCTCCTTCCATGGGCGTTCACGATTGCATTGCGCTGGGGAGCAGACCCGCTGAGACAGGATGACCCTGCACGCTACACCCTCCTTCCCAGCCGCCGCGGTGCCTAAAGGGGCTCCAGGAAAACTGGGGAGAGACTCTGGATCAGGGAGTGGAGCGCCAGGACGAGGGGGAATGGTTTTAAACTGGAAGAGGGGAGATTTAGATGAGATATCAGGCAGAAATTCTTTGCTGTGAGGGCGGTGAGCCCCTGGCCCAGGTTGCCCAGGGAAGCTGTGGCTGCCCCATCCCTGGAGGGGTTCAAGGCCAGGTTGGACGGGGCTTGGAGCAACCTGGGCTGGTGGGAGGTGTCCCTGCCCAGGGCAGGGCGTGGCACTGGGTGATCTTTAAGGTCCCTTCCAACCCAAACCATTCTGTGATTCTACTTCACAGGAAGGAGCAAAGCCGTCGTGATTACCTAGGGCAGAGGAGCAGGAGAGGGCATCTCATTTATGAAGCAGATCTAGTGGTGAGGGACATACCTCAGAGACAACAGATGTGGGGTTTGAACCCTGCTTCATGGATCAATTTGGTACTTTATTTGGTGGCAATTAACAAAAAAATCTTTAAGCAGTGACTTAAGAAGAGACCACAGTTTCTTCCGTAGCAGTACTTTAAATATGGGGGCTCCAGAACTACACTCGTCCTTTGGCTCTATAAGCTCTTTCCTGTGCAGTGGTGAATCTGCCGTATGAATGAAAGCATTTGTATCTGCCATTGTGCACCCAGGTCACCTTCAGTTCTGCCCAGGCATGATGGGTCTGTCCTGGGGACAATCTGGCACTCAGATACAGAGGGCTTCGGCCAGGGTCTGGGTTAGAAATATAACTGCAACGTCCTCCAGATCATCCTCTGGAGTCCACAGCATCGCTTCAAGGATAAACAAGTCCTTCCTTTGGTCTGGAAGTGCCTGAAATTGGTTGTCTGAAGGTTTTCCTAGTTGGCAGGGTATTTTAAAAGTGAAAACCTCAGGAGCTTCAGGCACCCAAGGGTTGAGTGGCCCAGGTGGCCAAGAGGGCCAACAGCATTCTGGCTTGTATCAGGAATAGCGTGGCCAGCAGGAGCAGGGGAGTGATGGTGCCTCTGTACTCGGCACTGGTGAGGCCTCATCTCAAGTGCTGTGTCCAGTTCTGGGCCCCCCTGTACGAGAGGGACATGGAAGTGCTGGAGCATGTCCAGAGGAGAGCTACCAGGCTGGTGAGGGCTCTGGAGACCAGGGCATATGAGGAGAGGCTGAGGGAGCTGGGCATGTTTAGCCTGAGGAAGAGGAGGCTGAGGGGAGACCTCATGGCCCTCCACAACTGCCTGAAAGGAGGCTGGAGAGAGGTGGGTGTTGGCCTCTTCTCCCAAGTGAGTAATGACAGGACCAGAGGAAATGGTCTGAAGTTGCGGCAGGGGAGGTTTAGGTTAGATATTAGGAGGAATTACTTTACTGAAAGAGTGGTCAGGCACTGGGACAGCCTGCCCAGGGAGGGGGTTGAGTCACCATCCCTAGAGGTGTTTAAGGAACGTCTAGATGTGGCACTTCAGGGCATGCTCTAGTGGCAGAGTTTGTAGGGGTTTTTTGTGTATGTATGGCTGGACTTGATGATCTCAAAGGTCCTTTCCAACCATTAAAAAAAATTTTAAAAAAATTAAAAAAAATCCTGAAGTGTGCACGCTGACTTGGCAGACTTTTCTCGTGAGAAGTAAGGCCTGTGGAGTTCAGCATTTTATGATATGAGCAGACATCAACCTGGATCTTCTGCTTCTAATTTTGTTCTATAGGCAGTAGACAAAAGCAGACTGGTCTGCTCCTTCACTCACCCTGTCAGCCTCGGCGTCAGGGCTCACCTCTCGGCAAGTTCCATGCCTGCTTAGTTTGTAATCTGAAATTTCCTTTAGGCAAGAGAGAGGTGTCGGTGACTTGATCACAACTACATCACCTCTGGGCATGCACGGCAACAAGAGCTGTGTCTTCTTATGTTTCGTAATGAAGCTGCCGAGGTATAATTTCTGTGTAGAAGGAAATGGACGTGGAAGTCCTTTTATGACCCTTAGAAGAACTGTTTCGTTTTTAAAGCACGAAAAGACCAGCTGAGCAGAAAGGGAAATGAGAGGAGCTTGTGGAGCATGTTCTGTGAATGAATGGGAATACAAACATGCCCTAAAATTCACCAAGTAGGTGTCCAAAGATCCAAAATCCAAGTTAATAATATGCTTCTGATACTTTCCATAACTGCTGTTATGACCTAGGTTATCTAAACATCTACGTGTGTAAAACTGGTAGGTTAAAACTGAAATGAAGGATCCCGCCCCTCCACACAACGAAGGGAAGACAACTCCTGATTGCGCTTCATGGGGAGCACAAAGTGCCCGTGTGCTTAATCCACTCGGTGTCTCTCGTTTAACCGTGAGTTAATTTGGTGTAGCCTGAAAAAGGAAGAATGTGCTCTGGAAGGTATTTTTTCAAACTGCTCATGAGCAAAGTTTTTGTTTTTAACTATGGCTTACCATTGATGATCGTTTGATGGGAAAGATGGAACAATGCCATCTTGGTACTGTTAACCTGATATTGCCCATTATTAACCATATTTATTAATTTATTATATTATTAACCATATTTATCACGTGTTGGTATGGAGAACCTTTCAGCAGGTGGCTGATGTGTCTAACTTTCCGTGTCTGTTTACAATTGCAGGAGCACGGAAGTCATGAGTACTGTCTCAGGTACACGAAGTACAACAATCACTTTTACTGTCCGACCTGGAACCAGCCAGCCGATCACACTGCAGAGCAGGTCCCCAGACTATGACAGTAGGACCTCAGGAGCAAGACATGCTCCAAGCCCTGTGGTTTCACCAACAGAGATTAATAAAGACATCATGCCTGCTCCTCTGACTGCTTCTGCTTCAGCTTCATCTCCTTCTCCAACTTTGTCCGATGTATTTAGCCTACCCAGCCAGCCCCCTTCTGGGGACTTATTTGGCTTGACCGCAGGGCGCAGCAGGTCTCCTTCTCCCTCAATATTACAACAGCCAATCTCAAATAAGCCTTTTACAACTAAGCCTGTCCACCTGTGGACTAAACCAGATGTGGCAGATTGGTTGGAAAGTCTAAACTTAGGTGAACATAAAGAAACATTTATGGACAATGAAATAGATGGCACTCATTTACCAAATCTACAAAAGGAAGATCTGATAGACCTTGGAGTGACTAGAGTTGGGCACAGAATGAACATAGAAAGAGCTTTGAAACAGCTGCTGGACAGATAAGAATAGCTATTTTGCCTCACAAACTTCTGTTGATAACTAGAGATGGGCTGGTACTGAAATACCCCAAATGCCTTGTCTGTCTGCGAGTGCCAGCAAAATTGTGGGGGGAGGGGGAAAACAGCTTAATTCCTGGTACTCAGGTAACGCAGACTGTATGCTACATGCCCAAACAGAAATCTAAATATGTTACACGAGTGGGGCCATTTGATTTCAAAGTTGTGGGGAGATACGAGAGAGAGAGAGAAAATTGTTAACTTCAAAAATATTATCCCTTGATAACGCCCCTCTGCTGGAACCATCACGTACCACTTTTCTTTCAATATAAAATTGCAAGCGTTTCATTTTTTTAATTGAAAAGCACTAGATTCTCTTCTTGATGTTCAGTCTCCGAGCAGGCTTCCTTCCCCAACCCTTAGTTCGTTTTCAGAGGACAGATTGCTTCATTACCACCCAAACCCGTTTTTGTTGGTAGCAGAGGCACAATGTTAGGACAGGTAGAGGAGTTCATAATACTGTTTTTTACTAGTTTAGCGCTCTGATTTGTTGGCAGCGAAGCTGGTTGTTCTGCTGGAATTAGTTCCAAGGTAACCTTGCTCTGTTTTACCTGGTATTTCTTTATTTCTGCAGTTATACTTAGCACTCTTCCAAGGTGGCAGAACAAGTTCACTACACGCTCCATTGACTTGACCTGTAAGACGCTGCAGACGTTGCATAAAAACTGAGGAGGAATGCACACTTAGAGGTACAACAAAATGAAGCTAGTTTGAACCTGAGACCCCCAGTTTTCAACCAGCTAAACTACTGCCGAGTCGCGATATGAACTCTGCAAGCCAGTAAAAATGTGGGGTTATGTCCAGAGGCGTCCTTTGGACTTCGCAGTCAGGTGCTCAGATATGCTGAGCCCTGAGAGATGCTGTTGAATTCAGTGAGTGGTAAGTGCTTGGCTATTTTGAACACCAGGCCAAGAAAGGAGAAAGAGATAGATGAAGGTTCCCATTGAAGTCAGTGGGAAGGTTGCCAGTATTTTAAGTGAGAGAGAGATTTCAGCCTTGTTAAAAAAAAAAATAAAATGAAAAAGGTAAAAAGGTAATGCCAAGATGGAAGGAGGTATGTAGTGTCTCAGAATGCGTGTGTTCCGAGGGCCAGGAGAACCGGGTAGGCATCCAGGTTCTCACTTTTATCGCTGTTAAGAGGTATTGGCTTCTTGACAAGGCGAGCAGGCTGAGCACGTCGCGGGGGAGCTGGACGCTGCCCGTCGGCCTCCGGCCGTCTCTTTGCAGGGCCCTTAGCGAGGCGGCAGGAGCGGTGCCCGCGCCCTGCTAGAAACCAGGCGGCCGCGGCCGAGCAGGGACGGGGCGGTGGGGCAGGAGAGCTCGGGAGCTTTCCAGGAGACTTCAGTCAGCAGGGGGAAACACGCAGATTTGGTTCACCTGACTTTTCATTTCGACTTTTCTTTTTTTTTTTTTTCTTTTTTTTTTTTTTAAAGTTAACAAGTCTCTCTCTGCATGTTTGAACTCCCCTTGTAATTAACACCTCTTAATATCTGTGAGTTTTGTAGGTCTTTATTAACATAATATTCAAGCTGTTCAAGGTGGGTACGTTGTGTGTGGATGGCTAGACTGCCTACCTACCGTACTTCCAGGTTCCCTTACATTTCGCAAGGTACCTGAACTTTCTTTCCTTGATATGGTCCTTGATATGGTCCAGCCTATCTCTAATTTTTTTATTGTGATTATTTTTGCTCACAGACAAGTGTCTAATTAGGTCTGCAACAGCCCTAGTATGAGTACATAAAGTTTAGCATTTTAAATATCTTTCTTTACTGCAAGTTTAAATAGTTGTACAGATAGTTTATAAGCACAATATTTTAAGAAAATAAGTGGCTGGTCTACTGGGCAGCCTTTGTGCCACTTCAGTGCTAGAAAGTTAAAAATGAAAAAAAAAAAACAAAAAAAAAAACTTTTGTGGTTTACTACTATTTCTGTGGAATAATTATAAAGTCTTGACCTTTTTAAAATCAACCTCATTTGGATGCATCTGAACCAGCAGAGCTGTGTTATATTTTCTATCTTTGCTAGAACTTCTACAAAGGAGGATGAATATTTCTTCAAAAGTGGTTATAGTTACCAACGCATTGGATACTCGTAAAAAGCAACTTATTTAGCCTCCTGCCCCCTTTACGGAACAACAAATCTTTTGACTTACCATCTGTTACTACGCTATATTTGTATTTGAAAGTTCCAAGTAACCTTGTAATAAAAATCAAGTACTAAGGCATTTTACTTTCAAGAGTACTGAATTTTTCCATAGGTGGTGTAGAAAAATGGCAGTTTCATTCAGCTAGTCGATACAGGCAACTTGAGGCCATCGAATACTTTAAGAAGTGTAAAAATGGTAATTTAGCCATCATTGTCTTCCATTTGGTGATACGACAGAATTCAGTAAATAAACCACTGATGCCATGCTCTTTTTTTTATTTCTTTGGGTACAGTTGATATTACCTCTATAATACGTGCCAGAACATACGTTAGAAAATACGGTAGTAAAAGAAAATGTAGAAGTTGACTTTTAAGCTGCTTTTTAATCACAACCTTCTTGTTGAATTTACGTTGAGCGAGCGCTGACATACACGGTAAATTCCAGTTGACGGTAATCCCTTTCTTACACAGGTGTGTTTCTTGCTCGTGTATCTTTCCAGGTACCGAAAGAATAGGTACGATACAATTAGCAGAAAAGAGGTTTAACACGCTCAAGAGCTAACGAAATAGTTTATTTTTTACATTGTGTCTTACAACGCAAAGGTAAGGAGACCTGAGAGGACCTACTTTCACCAATAAAACACGCCTCTGCCAAGATGAATTGGTCTCTAGCTCTGTGGGATGATTTTGCGACAGAAAGCAATAGTAACAGATACCGACGTTGCCGCCGAGTATTTTCATCAGTCTGGAAATGTTGGGGGGGGAGGAGAGAAGACCCATTTATTTCATGCTACTATGATAGTGAAAAAACCAAGTTGTTAGAGATCTATGAACTACGTTACGATATTCTGGGTTTTAGGATCAACTTTTGTTTATATACTGTAATTTAAATAAATTGCATTTACATGCCTAGTTTCTGTAATATTTGTGTATACAATACCAAAATCTTACAAGATGTAAATTGTGTATAACTGCACAGACTCCTTTCCCTAGGTGTCTGAGAACATTTTAAGTTGAATTCATATATTATAAAATGACTAGATGTGACTGTTGATTTACAGAATTTACATATCACAAAAGTTAATTATTTGTGGTACTTAAGTTAATAAAAATAGTGATTTTTTTTTTTTTTCCTCAGTTCTTAAAAAGCATTACCCAGTTGATCTGGCGATGATTATGTGTATGAGCCACAAATATTGATAATTTTTTTCCATTACATTTTTTTCTTTTCTTTTCTAGATATTAATATGTTTCTCGCTATAGTTTGTGTAACAACTTGTGTTCACGTTATCTATGTTGCTGTAATTTTTGTGCTTTAATTACTCTTATTTCGACTGATTAAAAAATCAAGCTCCTGTAACTTGCACTTTTCCCCAATCCTTAATACTCTTGTATGGCAACCAAAATTACTGTAAGAAATAAATATAATATTGCACTAAGGTTGTGGTTCTGATTGCAAACAGAGAACACTGTCTGAATTTTTATTAAAAAAAAAAAAAAAGTTGCCAAAAACCCTTGCAATCTGATGTTATTGAAAGCGCATAAAATGCTTTAACAAAATGTAGGTAGAATTAAGGCAAAATAATTGATTTATTGTTGGGAAAAAAAAAAATATTTCTGTTTTATTTCTTCTTTCTGGTTAAAGCATTCTTTATGCCGAACATGAGTTCTTTTGCTGAATTTCAGCTTCGTGTTTGAAATTTGAAAAGCGAAAATTCGCAGCGAGAGGTAGAAGAGCGCGTTATCTATTTGCCTTAAGGTGGATTGCAAATAATTGTGTTTTTCCTTGGCTGAACGTGCGCGTGGGGATGCATGCGCGCAACGTAGCCCTGCGGCTCGCAGAAGGCACGCGACTGTGGATCTCTTCCGCGATCTAATAAGGCTCCGAAAAGGGGGTTCTTGGGGGTGGGGGTGGAGTTTTTGTAGGGCAGAGCAGCTTTAGAGAAGAGAGGAGGAAGCAGTGCTCCTCGCCAGCCCGGTGCGTCTCGTGACTGAAAGAACGTACCAGCCGGGTCTGTTCGTACTGTGACTAAACAGGGATTAAAATGGGGGGCGGGGGGAGAAAAATTAAAAAAAAAAAATAAAAAGGAAACAATCCACATCTTCTTTTGGCTTAATCTAAAAATCTGGGGTTTTTTATCTTTAAATGGTGATGCAATGAAGAATATTTTTTATTTTTCTTTTCTAAGATATTGGAATAAACGCCTAGAACTGTTGCCATTTGGTTTCATATGGTCCTTAACTATTATTCTCTTCCCAGATGTCGTTCTAGTTCATCGTTTTTGCCGTTACCTCTTCATTCTCGCATATTTTACCAACAGCAATTACTTGGCAGATTTGTTTTGTTATAAAAGACAGGAAAAAAAACAAGCAGCTTTTTTTTTTTATTTCAGGTATTGTGGCACTCACTCCAGTGACAAACATCTGTGTATCTCAATAAAGTCAGGTGTTGCGAGTGCAAACCAAAGGATGCTCTGCAGTTGTCAATGCTTTGTTGGTCAAAGAAATGGGAAGATTTGCTCATTGCTGACGTAGCGTACGTCGTATCAATGTCTTGTCTTTTGTTTTCGGTCTTGGTTTTCTGTATTTTTTGGTACTTTTCTGCATTTCATGGTCTTTCATCCCTTTTGTCCAAAACCCCAGTAGCTACGACGGGCCATCCAGAACAGCGCGATTGTAACAATAGTACAGAGCATGGGGGGGTTTTTTTAAAAAAAATAATAATGTACGTGCCTTATAATTTTCATCCGGGATCAACTACACTGTACTTACCATAAAGAGCTTTATCTTCAAGGTATTACAGAAGGAGACAAAACAAAAAAAAAGAGCTTGTAGTGCTGGTTTTTTGGAGGGAGGAGTCCACGCCGCTGTGTTAGGAAAAGTGAAATGATTTCTATCTTATTTCGAAGCATTTTCGGTGTTATGAGACTGATTTGAAGTCCTCGATTCAAATCAAGTAAATGAGAGGGGGGGAAGAATTGAAACACGACTGTTATTTTGGGTTCCGTTTACTACCATTAGTTGCTCGGTTATTCCTGTAGTTGCCATGTGCTGTGTGTCACAGACAAGGAAACGAGAATAAATAAACCAGGTGGACTTCACGCTGTTGCGCCTGAAACAAACCGGTTCTATAACGCTGACATCTAGTGGAATTCGATGGGCATAGTCTCAGAGCAATATAAGAGCTTTTAAAATACTTATTTATTCTAAACAGTTGTCGTCCTTTCTACAAGAAGTCATTTTAGCAGCTTTTTTTTTTTTTATTATTGTAAGTTGGCCTGAATATTTGTCAGAGGAAAAAAAGGCTGACTGCATAATTACACAAATTATACACCGAAGGAGAAATCTTTAACGAACTGCAATGTGTTTTCTACTTTATATGTGGTTATGTTCTCTCAATTTTTGTGTTTCGAGTGTCAGCATCTCCATATGATCCTTCATCTGCATCAAGCGTGTGTTTTTAATGAGAATATAGTTTTTTTTGTCTCCAGCGCTGCAAAGCTTGGACTGTTTTGAGCCGTTCCAGCCGTTGGGATGTGAGGCCCAGCAGCGATTTCAGCCCCAGGCTGCAGCGGAGCGCCGGGGACTTGGGCTGGGAGTTGGCTGAGGAGAGCTGCTGGGTTACTCACCACCTGTACTTGCAGAACTGGCCTTGGGGGTCTCAAGTAAAATTTAAGTTGTTTTTCCTCAGGACTAATGCTAGAAGGAATTCCGTGCACGTGTGTGTGAGTTCGTGTATGCTTTTAATGTAAAGGTTCTCGGACAGCTTTAGAAATCGATGTACAAATAGGACACCGGTGTTGCATGTGCTTAAAAATGTACTGGAATAAATGTTGCCGTGTACCTTTTTGCTTTGAAAAAAAAAAAACCTGAAGAGAATACAATATACAGAAATCTCAAAAACGTAATTCATGTTTTAATGGGTTATTTTCCACTGATATCTTTGCATTTTCTAATTGTCTCCAATATTCTAGCTTCCTTATATACTTAAAAGCAATTTAAAACGATTTCTTTTAACTTCAGGAAAAGGAAGCCTTGGAATAGCTGACACTGAGGCTTGGGGGAGAGGAGGTAACCTCTCTGCTGCCCAGCCTTCTGAAGGTTCCTGCTCCTTAAGGATGTGCCTCTTCCAGGCGAATCCTGGGGGAAGCGGCGCCTCATTAGCACAGTGTTTGTGGGGGCTGTTGGCAAGGGCATGGAGCCATAGGACGAGGGACAATGGTTTAAACTAGAGCAGGGCGGGTTTAGATTAGACATTAGGAAGAAGTTCTTTACAATGAACGGTCTTTACACCACCCTCTTTACACTGAGGGTGGTGAGACACTGGCCCAGGTTGCCCAGAGAGGTGGTGGAGGCCCCATCCCTGGAGACATTCAAGGCCAGGCTGGATGAGGCTCTGAGCAACCTGATCTAAAGGTGTCCCTGCTACTGCAGGGGGGTTGGACTAGATGGCCTTTAGAGGTCCCTTCCAACCCAACGCATTCTGTGATTCTATATGTACAGCACCCACAGCTCCCTCCATGGGCGCTCCGTTGGCCATAAAGACCGTTGTGAGCTGTCACGCGGGTGCTCCCTACCCAGCCCCCTACCCAGCCCGGCCCCCAGAAAATACTCGGGGAGGAAAACTATTGTGACCATGTCATTCATTTGCCATTTCGCTTTGACCTGGTCGGTGCATCTTGAGGGCTCGTTCGAAGCTGATCTCAGACCTTTTAGGGTGTGCGGCGGTGAGCCAAGGGGAGAGCTCTGAGTGTCTCGTCAGAGGAGAACAGACAGAAGGGTGGCTGAGACAGAGCTAGAAGTCTCATTTACTTAATAGTCCACACTCAGTGTTGGAAAATGAACAAAAATAACTTCTTTTATATCTGGACATAGTCAGATTTGAGCTCTGTGCCTAATTGTGAAAAAAAAATACTATTGTGATAAGAACTTTATTTTTGCTTCAAGCCACGCTGGATGCCCTGCTCTCCAGTTGCTCTGTCTCAGCGATTTTCTTTCTTTACAAACCGGTGGACGTTGGTTTTACCATGTGCAACATTCTGTAGGGCTCTTTCATTCACCTGTAAGACTTTAGCGTGACCCAGTCACAGGTTACATGCTGTACATTTCACCTGAGGTGATTTGAATCTCTCATAATGCTAATTTTCCGCATTATGGAGAAGATCTGAAACGAGGGTAGGTGGCTCCCAGAAGATACTTTGCAATTTTTAGAAAAGAAGTTTTCTTTCAGGGAGAAATTCTTCACACGCCGTGTGTATTCAAAGCGGATCATTTCCACGCCTTGCCTTTTGTTCTCCCGTTCCCGCACACGTCCTCGCTCAACGGGGTGTTCTCGTTCTGCGTTGGAACACTCGGGCAATCTTCAGCCCGTTAAAGAAAAGTCACTAATCCTGGACCTAATAGTGTGTGCATTGACTGTTTGTGCTGATGACAAGGCTGGTTTATTCGCAGGGAAGATCAACACAGCATATATTTTTCACTTGAAAGACCAGTGCGATGGAAACAAGGAAAATTCGCTTGTACAAAATGCACCGAGCAGAAAAAAAAAAAAAATCTCACCGTGAATCCATGGGACTGAGCTCTTGGAGGTGACAGAAAGGAAGAGAAAACTTTGTCTTTATCAAGACGTGCACAGTACGCAGCCCTGAAAAAGGCCAGGCGTTTTCAACAAGAACTAAGGCCCTGTTAAGGCGAGTGGGCTGGAGGGTGTTCGCAGGAGCTCATCTGCAGCGGGTACAATGGGGAGAGGTGTGGGAACCAGCTGCTCGCGAGATGCTGCGAGTGGGGGCTTACAGCGGGTTTTGAAATGACTCGCTCTGTTTAACCGAGCAAATAGAAGGCTGAAATGAGATGTCTGCTTTTCCCACTCACTTGAGTGGGTGAACAGCCAGGAGAGGGATGTAACGACAAGGAACGTTGGTGCTAGAAGAACGTGTTACCGATTGGCGATGAATAAATTCAGACTGGAAGAAAATCCTAACGGGGAGAAGAGTGGGGCTGCGGTGTAGTCTCCTACAAGGAATAGTGGGGGAGTTCACAGTCCCAGGCACTGACAGTTCATGAATTCAGGAGCTGCCCCCTGTGTATTTCTCACGGCGTCTTCTGTGCAAACTGTTCTGCCCAAGCCACGGGCTGGGCTGGGAAGAAGAGGGTGGTGGGAACCCAGCCTACCCCAGGGGCAAGCCCCCTTAGTTGGGACGATGGATGGAGGCTCTAAACCGCTGTTTCCCAGCTGGAGTGGGGAGGTTGACCCTCCCAAGGCCAGGTTGGATGGGGCTTGGAGCAGCCTGGGCTGGTGGGAGGTGTCCCTGCCCAGGGCAGGGGGTGGCACTAGATGGTCTTCAAGCTCCCTTCCAACCCAAACCATTCTGATTCTATGACTGAGGCATTTGCACTGCACGGTGAGGGGGGGGGCGCCTTCCGTGTGCAGCAGGATTTCAAATCGCTTGGCCCAGGAGAGGCTGCAAAGGCTCACGGGACGAGCCCCCTTCCTCGGGGAGCAGGGTGGGACACAAGGGCTTGGCAACTGGGAAGCCCAGCTGTCGTAAATCGCGACACCTTTATGCATTTTATATTTTACATTCAAAAATAATAATTAGATTAATACTGAAGCACTAGGTGAAGCACTGGAGCAGAGAAGCAAAGCCTAGGATACGCATCTGAGAGAGGCAGAACCTGCTTGGTGCAGGGGGTTGGACTAGACGACCTTTAAAGGTCCCTTCCCTTCCAACACATTCCGTGATTCTATGAAAACCCAAGATACGCATCTAAGGGATGCAAAACCTAACACCAGGCTGCAGCGTTAATACATTTCAGGGGAGAAGGGCCGTTAATAAATTTCAGGGTAGGGGCAATGGTTTGTTCAGGAGAGAGAAAATCCTGCCACATCCTCCAGGGAGCACAGAAGTAGGTGTTTGAGCTGCAACTCATTAGGGATTAATTCGAGGTTCCACAACTCAGGCACTAAGCATCTGGCCCCGATGCTGCTGTGAGTAAGGGCCGTACCAGTCATTCCTCACCTTCCGGTTTTGTTTGTTTTCATCAGTTGTTTTGTTCTTTTTTTTTTAAAAAGAAAGAACTAAAACAACTAAAGCCCATCGGATTGATGTTGGCGTCACTCACCCCCTGTCCACTGTCGCTGGGTGTTCTTCTGTGTATTACATCACAGCTGACATCATATCATAGATCCCTGTAAAAAATAAAAGCCAGGAAAACGAACACCAGGTTTTGTGTTACCTGAATTAAAGAGAAACAAATTTCAGTTCTTCTTGGCAGATTTTTTTTTTCTTTAGATGGTTCCGTGGCCGTGACTCCACTCTCCTAAATCCCTCTGTAACAGGGTGCTCCCACCTTACTGGGACGGACTGAGGGCGCACTGACATCCCCATCCCTGGAGGGGTTCAAGGCCAGGTTGGACGGGGCTTGGAGCAACCTGGGCTGGTGGGAGGTGTCCCTGCCCAGGGCAGGGGGTGGCACTGGGTGGGCGTTAAGGTCCCTTCCAACCCAAACCATTCTATGTTTCTAACCCCCACCACCCAGGGAAGGGAAGGGGACCCCCGGGAGGCTGTGCCGGCGCCCCAGCATCGGGCTGCATGGGCACAGTTACCCCAGGTAGACACACGGGCTTCTTCCTCTATTGCGTTAAAGCCCCTGAGCAAGCCAGTCTCTCTGCAAGATGTATTTCAGGTTAGGTGAAAATTACTGAAATTCAAAGTGATGGACGTCACCAGGCATCGGGTCAGGCCTGGTCCACCACAAATTCCTTTACCAGCATCCTGCTAACGAGAACATAAATTATGACAAACAAAGACACCTGACCACCATCCAGAGGCATTTACAACCTCCCCCGCTATCGATTGACTGTTTATTGCCTGGTCATGTGCTTTAGCCACGGGGCTCGTAAGAGAGAAGGACCATGAGTGGGATGGTTCTCACCTCTCCACCGGGAAGAGCTGGAGTCAGAGCTCTGGGGCTGGAAGCCTCAGCCTTTCCTTGTGCTCTTTCAGGGTAAGGATTTTTAATGTCACTCTATTTTGCTTGAATCCTTTTGTTTGATTGTTTTTTTTTCTGCTCTTCCTCCAAGCTGTCTGGTGCGAGGTCATATCCTCCTCCTTCACCTCAGACTAGAAGTTATCAGGGCAAATAACCGGGGTTGGGGGGTTTGTTTAGCTTGTATGCAAAGACAGCAGAAAACTCGTAGCAATTTTCATAAGCCCTGAAAGCTTATTTTTTAGCAAAACATATTGATTGCCTTATTTTTTTTCCCCACCATTAAATAACAGAGGAAGGAAACTCTCTAACTGGAGGATGTTCCATCAGATAGGGAAAGTCCCACCTAGTTGACCACAATAACAAATCCTATGAAGAACAGCTTTCAGAGATCACGGAATCTTCAGAGTTGGAAGGGACCTCTAGAGATCATCTAGTCCAACTCCCCTGCTAGAGCAGGATTGCCTAAAGCACAGGATCACCTAAAGTACAGCTCCAACTTATATTTCGGGGATCTGAATTGGGAAAGGGTGGGTATTTGTACTGACATATACACCTAACCATTAAAATCAGAGACAAGCGTTAGAACAACAAGGTTTATGCAGCCTTGCTAATAAAAGGCAACATTTAATCAACCATTTCTAATACGCTCAGAGCCCTTCAACATAAATAGCCTTTTCTTTATAATACGGACACTTAAAACCTCGGTGTAAGAACATTTGAATTTGTTTGTCGTTTTCAGCTAGAAAGGCCAAAGGCCAAAACTAACGTCTAAGGTTGACAGAAGGAAAAGGTTATTCGAGTGCAAATTAGCAGTAATGCCATTTTAAAAGCTGTAGACTCGGGTAGAGTGAGCTCACTGGAGAATTTGTTTCCAGATTGCAATAGAAATAACACCCAGTATTTAGTAGAGGAATATTATTGTAAACTTGGAATACTACCAGACTGTACTCGAGTTCTTATATTGGTACATTAAGAATGATTTTGATGGCCTTAATTTTTATCAGTGCTCTGTTGACCACATTAAGGTTTCTTGCACTGTTGTGCAAACACAAGGGAGCCAGAGACCTGAGAGGCTTAGTTAATTAGGATTATTTTTTTTTCTAGCTGGCATAAATAGACGAATTCAGGGTAAGATGATACATGCAGTAGTTTATATTTTACCAGAAAAGGTAATAGTGCTCTGTGTGCCTGGGAAGAATAATTGATCCTGAAGTCAAGTATAAAGCTACTAACGCTGATCAGGCTGGGCTGCGCGTGGGCCGGTGTCCAGGGCTGTTTGACACCTACATTTCACTAATAGCAGCATTAATAATAATGTTAGAAGTGGTAAAAATGTAAATAAGCACGTAATTATCTAGTACCACGTAGGTTAAATGAATGTACATTGCTGAAGAAAGTTAGTAAGCGGGTGAGCTAGGGCATGGACCATCGCGCTTGAGGAGAAGGTGGCCAGCAGACCTGGGAAACGTCGCCTGAGGACAGAACTACTCTCTCCTGCTGTTCCTCAGCATGGCAGCAAGGGAACAGCAGCTGATTTTGCATACAAAAGAGCTTACATTTGTTTTAATAGGAGAGGGTAACTTGGCTCTTCTTGGTCTCTGCCATGAAAGCGGGATCTGTAGTAATGGCTGTGGAGAGGACGAACCTACCCGTGAGACAAGGAGGTGCTCCTCGGCTCTGGATGCCGCAGTGCGCAGTCCCTTTCTTCCAAAGCTTCAGCGAATGTCGATTCCTGCCCGAGATTCAACGAAACACCTAACGTGATTTTAAGAATGTCTTTGTACTTCCTCTGACCTGCCCTAAAGCTTAGTTTGTTGTACGCGCTGCTCGCAGAGAAAGCGTGTGCCAGGCACGTGCACTGCTGGCTTTACTCCAGAAAACCCAGACCTTCAATTTAAGATCTTTTACATTAAATGCTAGACAGCGGACCTTCCTTAAAACAATCAACGTGACATCACTTCCACTGTTACAGCAACTACTTGTCATAGATGCCTGTAGCTCTAAATACAACCCAAAACGTTCTCTAGCAGGGACACCAACTACAAGGTTGGCCAAAAGCGTGTATGAAAAAACAAAACTATTTGGACAGTTGGGGGTAGAATTGGTTCGCCTGACTCTTCTCTCACAGTGATATTGTCCAGCAATGGTTTACCCATCCTAAAATAGGGACATGGCGCTGTTAGGGCGCTACCCAGGGGTTTGTATTGCGCCCTGCTGGCTGCCAGCATCGAAATCACGCTCGTATCCTGGGTTTATGTTGCCAAGGAAGGACACTGCAGCACAGCCACGGCCCGGAGTGCGCAGAAAGGATGGTTTCTGCGAAAAGATTGCAGAAAGGGCAAACAAAGCTCAAACATTAAACCATTCCCACCATCGCTCTCCTCTACCGAAAGTCGGAGATGCGAAATAGGAACTCCAGCTACTGCAAGAGGACACCGGCACGCGGAGCGGGACACAGAGGACTGTGCTTGTCAACTGGAGATCTTCAGATCACAGTGGGACAACCAGGAGGACGACAACTGGCGAAAGAAATGCAACCCAAACAGCTGTGACCGCACCTGCGCTTACCAGCAGTATTTCTGCCCTGTGTGAGCAGATGCAACTGAGCATCTGGAGAAGCCCAACTAGTTGCAGAAGAAAACAAGTCAAACAAGTAAATTCATGTACTTTAAGTGCCCAGCCACAGCAGCAGTGCCAGGAGCTGAGATGGTCCCTCCCTGATAGCCAAGGAGGGCCAGGGCTCGCAGGTTCAGCAGGTGCCCCCGCAGCAGCAGCCAGAGGAGGTGCCCCCACGCTGGGGAAAGGGAGGAGGCACCAAATCCCAGGGTGGAGCCCTGCACACCCTCACTGGCAAAAATGTCACGTCAGGGGACATCAGGCACGCGGGACCAGGCAGCACCGAGAATGAAAGGAAAAGCCTCAGTGTGAGAAGTTTGCTCTAAGGCAAATGAAATTGCTTTTGATGGAGTTTAGGCCTTACCTTACGCTCTCGCACCCAGGCGACGTTTTATGCACAGTCCAAGAGCTATTTTGCTTTCCAAGTTTGACGCGCTGGAGGCTGTTAACAGGAGAAACCATTCTGCGAGTGCAGGCAACGCTCTGCCCGTACTCTCGGCCGGCAAAGGACGCATTGCCAGAGGCCATGGAACACAGCCCCGCTCTGCGTAGCACAGTAGCTCCGATGCCACCGAACAAGCCAGGGGCTGTGGAGTAATTTGTTCATGCAGTAATTTATGCTGAACTTACACACGAATCAGTTACTCCATGGGGCTATAAAATTACCACGGACTCCTTTTAGGTTAGTGTCATCCCCTGAGCATAAAGACTTTGAGCATTAATGCACCGAAGAATGTAATTTTTTAAAGCTTTTCCGTGCAGATGAATGATGGGCACAGGGTGGATGCTGGCATCGCGCCTACTCCTGCCTCAGCGCCTCCAGCACGAGCTCCTGCATTTGCCTGCTTCCTGGCCTGCTCTCCAGTCACGGATCTACTGAAACAAAAGATTTCCTTATCCAGTTAAAAAGTTCTAATAATTCTTCAGTGACAGCTTTACTAGGCTCAAAACCGTGAGGAAAATGGCTATTAATAAAAACTATAAAGCTCTTTACCTGACATTGCCAAAACGGACAAGAAAGCAAATTGCATGAGTTCTCTAAAGTTTTGTAGGCATAGGCTTACACGCTTTTGAAAAGAAAATCAACTGAATCCTGTTCTCAGCGATGCCCCAGCTCCTGACTTGGCCTTTGCCTGAAGTTTATTCTTCCCTTAGGACTCTCTCTCTTGCCGTGGAGCTTGCCGTCTAGGTAACTCATTAACCTTGTTCAGCTTCTAATTTTCAGTACCTCTGACATCTTGTGTTTTGGCAGTACTCTGCACTGCCTCAAACGTCTAGAACGCAAAAATCTGGAATTTGACACCAAAAAAACCGACCTGGGAAGTTGCGTGAGCCCAGCTCTGAGGATCATCTTCGCCTTTACGGTGGGAATCCTGCTAGAAGCTTATGCTCAGCCAGAACTGGTGTAGCCACCCCCTGGGCTCTCAGCTGAGCTCGGAGGAGGACAAGGACGCCAGAAATGTCCTTTTGGCTCTTCGGTTGCGATTTGGCCATCCTCCTTCCCCTGCAGAAAGAGAGGAGGTGAAGGCATCGAACCGCACAGCTGCGGGATTTTCTGCTCTTCGGAGCCTTTATGGAGCAGATGGGCACCGCGCCTCGTCTGAAGGCTAACGCGGCGGGATCTTTAACTCTGAAGTGCCGCCGTCTCGTTCTCTTCAGGTGAGCGCATGGACGGATGGCTGCCGTGCAAACAGCCAGCTCAAATGCAAAAGGTGACCATCAACTCCTGGTCCCGGTGGGCACAGCCCCCGCTTCTCATTTTCAGTGGGCTTAGATAATGGAAACAGCTGAAACAGCTAAATTTTTTTTGGCTAATTAAATAACAGTAACTGTTAAATTAATTTTGGCCAATTTAGAAAATGGCCATTAAACTCTGATTTTTGCAGCGAGCTGTACTAGAGCACCAGGCACCTCCTCTCAAGGTTCCCTTGCCGCAGTCGAAGATGCATCTTCCCTTTTCTGTCTGAGCTCCCCAGATTCTGGGACAAATGTGTCAAGGAAAGCTATTTTGATCAATTCAAATTCCCTTTTTGGAAGCCATCCAAGGCAGTACTCTGTACACTTAGCGTTGCACTGTCAAGATCGATTTTTCTTCTTTTCCTCTTTCCATGGACTAATATATCAATTTCCCTTTCGCCAACTAACTTTACAGCAGCGCCCGTAAATCACGGTAGAAGCAGCGCGCTCGACGTGAGGAGAATTTGAGGAAGCTTCTTCAAATTTAGCAAAAAAATTAAGCGCCACATCATTAGCACCCTGTTGATACTTTGATATGGACAAGCACGCAATAATGTGCCTACATTATCGCAGCCCGAATCTTGAAGGCTCCACGTCCCGGTATAACGTAGCAAGCCTGCAGGGAGGTGAATACTAACTACAGGAGATGGCAGCAGCTCTTGAACTTCATACTACAAGGATTCGACTCGCTGGTTGTGTATTAAACATCCGTGGGCTGCACTTTGAAAGCTCCTGTTATAGGCTGAAGTCTCGCAGAAAATCAGAGGTGGCTGCAGTTCTGCATTTGCAAAAGCACTCATCTGAAAGTGGGTGCTTCAGATAAATATCCTTGGTAACTAGCATTTGCTCTACTTGATTGAAAAGGGACTTAAAAAATGAGAATATGCTGAGATGTTGTGACAGTCGACCTTCCAAGTTCAGGAAAAACTGCAGAGGCCTCGCACGCTGCACACAATAGGAAATTTTGCTGGTGTACCTTTTATCTAAGCCAAACCACTTCTTCAGAGGAACTTCCCTGCGCTTCACTGTGTAATTTCCCCGGCCTCCCACTCCCCTTCCTTGGTTAACAGTCAAAAACCAGTTAGCTTGATTCTCGCTATTGAAAATCTAGGCAAAATTAACAGGTTGGTAATGGCCCATCGCACACAAAAACCTTGCAAAATACTCCACGGCTTCAAGGCTTTATATAAAATAAATTGGATGCAGGCGCATTCTTCACCATCCTCTTAAGCCTGCCATCTGTGCAGACTAAAAATAAAGCAGCAGCTTAAGGAGAGGTTTGATAAAATGCATCCGAGGAATGCAATGGTAAGGCTCTGCCAGGATCTTCAGATGCCTTTAGATGCTCACCCTGTGTCGCAGAGGGGATCTTCATCACTCTCCTTGCTCAGCTGGCCTCTGCGCCACCCGCTCGGTGGGTAGGGTAATGCCAAGGTCATAAGAGAGACGCTGGCTGGTGCCGGCGTTGGCCAAGAGCTCTTCTTCCGTGAGAGCAAAGTTGCTGCCAAACTGGCAGAAAAGGCTGAGCTAATTCAGGCAATTTATTCAAGTGAGTGAAAAAGAAGGCAATTAGCTACCTACAATTAACATGAGAAGATGCTCAGGCGCCAAGTGGGACTAATGTACGCACGTAGGGAAATACCATGAGTTTGTATGACATGAAACTCTCCCTCCGCTCTATCGACAGCCACCAGTCAGGGATTTAAGGCAGCTGCAGTTTCTGTCCCGCCAACGTGGCCACGCAGAATGGCCAAGGGTGTCTCGTGTCTGCCAGAATTTCTCCACCTCCCACGTAACCGTTTTTCAAACCATGTCCTTCTCTCACTATTGTCACTAGCAGTTATTACAGAAATAGGCAAATGAAATATTATAAAATGCTATGAAATATTTTCATATAAACCCACTTCACTGAGCATTCTTACTATGTGCTGAATTATAATTAATTTAGAAGAATGACACTCCGAAGTGTAAAATCATCGATTAGACAGCGAATAAAATCAGTGCTGCTGCTGCCTTTTGTCAGCTGAAGCCCCAGCGCGCGTAGGAGCTACAAGGGGATGTACATTAAGCAGCGCCATGATGACTTCAAGGCCAGGAAAGCAAATGGCTCACCCAAAGTCAGCCAGCGAATCAGCAAGACGTTCATTAACAGACGTTAACGGGCCTGCTGGCTGCTCGCGTTAGTTCCCCACGAGGAGGGCTGAGCCAGCCCTTCTGATGGTAAATGCAGATAGTTTGGGGCGGTGTTTTCCAGCAGCGTTTTGGATAACTTGAGCGATGACTGCCGATGAACAAGAGTGATCTTAAAACTTTAAGACTTGAGTATATCTAGTCTCAGAGTAGCAATGGTACAGTCGTAACGCTGCTACCTGAATGGGCTTGACAAGAGACTAAATCAATCTAATATAGAACATCTTGCCACGCTGCGATAGTGAGATTAGGAGTTTAAATTGGAGCTGAAACTTTCTCCATTAGGTGAGGCAATCCATTAATAAGCTTCCAAGACTTAACACCAATAATATTGCTGAAAGCGTCACCTAATTTATTCTCCCAGTAATTCAGTTCCTCCTGATCTCACTCTCCAACACAGATGGATGCAGGACTGCAGGATTTTCCCCACGATGCTGTTTATGAAGATAATGCAGCGAGTTCACGCAGGGTGACACTTCTCCTTTCCCTTGGAGCTTTTTCCTCCCTGCCAGCAGCTCATCTCTTGCCCTGCAGGGAGCTGTGGCAACCTCCCTGGGGCCCGTTTGCCTTGCAGCGGCAGCTGCAGCCCCCATCCCCAGACCTTGTGGCCATACCCCACCTGCCTTCACCCAAAACCCATCAAAAAGCCTTAACGCAGCAGCCACCCTTCGCATGGCACCATCCCACCTGCTCACGCTCCCCCTCATCGCCCACACCAGACCCTCAAATCTGCCTTTAGCACCATAAAGCTTTAATAAACTCACCCTGCACCCCCTCTCGGGCAGAAGGCCTACCTGTACGTGCACGTTTTCTTCTCAAATCGCGTGTTTTTAAGCGATCTGCTAAAGCAACGGCTCTCACTCGCTATTTTAGGATTCGTGGCAGCGAGCTCTGAAGCTTTGGCTTTCCTGTTAATATAGGAGCATTAAAGAACAATTAGGAAAAGGGTGTTAGGTTTTTCTTTTTTGGCCTTTCCAGCAGCGCGTTGTCAAGCTTCAGCTTCTCAGCAAAAATCAGGATTAGAAACTGTAAAATAAGGGCTTGCTTAGACAGCAAGGCAGGCCCCCCGCAGGCTCACAGGAGCAAAGCTTTGGGGAGCACCTGACCGAGGGAACACGAGCAAGAGCAGAACAGCTTTAAAGTGATGCCAAATGTTTCTTTGACCGTAACCGATGGCCGCATTTTCAGGAGCGCTCCGTGTCCTGCAGCCACCAGTATTCCCAAAAGGCAGGAGCAACTCTTGGCATCAAAACCACAGCTCACTGGTACTTTTAGCAAAAGTAATAGACACATAAACCAAAACAGATCCTGATGCTAAGGTGTTTAAAAAAACAAACCAAAACAAAATAACCATCTCTCCTTTAAGTTCACCCAAAGGCTTATTTTGATCTAAATATTTCCACAGGGAAATAGGAGTAAAAAAAGACAAAGCAAGTGGGGTTCTGAGGAAAAGAAGGACATGGAAGGCAGCAGGAACCTGAGCGTAGGTGCCCCTCACGACAGCGCTGAGCATCACGCAGCAGCTCGCCGTAGGAAGGATGATCCGTCGGATATAAGCTCATCCCAGATAAGCTTGAGACGAGACGAACTCTTCGTAACAGCCTGACAAAGCAATTTAAAAATACAGAAATATTCCATGCCAATGGTTCAAAAAGTTTATTGAATATTTAATTTACAAAAAATCATATCCCTATGAGGTGTTCTATGCAAAATTGGATAAAATAAACTGCATATAAAACCCAACCCTAGTAATGCAAATACAACACAGAAATGAGACCATGGAAAGGAAAAAAAAAAATAATCATGACACACATATGACATTCATTAAGGATTGTCCCAACCGTCCAAGAATTGGTTCAACATGATGCCTTCTTCCTTCCTAGATGCATTATACATTTTACCATTTTATACAGGTTTTCTATATTCCGTTGGTCCAAATTTAGAGTTTAAATAAATTCTTTGCAATCTTTCTTAGCTACTACACCAGTTCTGCCATTCCCGTTTTGATCAGAAGGTGGAAACAGACAATACATACATTGAACACGTGCACTAGTAGATGCAACTTGCTATCTTTGGTAGGGACCCTAAATCTGCAGTGAAGTCAGCTTTCTAGAACGACAAGAATTTCAGGTTTAGTTCTGGCAAAGAAGAGGTTTAATGTTTGCTTAGTAGAACGTTACTGGCAGTTTCTGTTGAATGTACAAAAAGTACAGTTGTCTCTTGTACTGTTTAAAAATCGAGATCATTTATACGGGTTTTAAATCTAATTACTTGTATTCACATTCCTTGACTCAAATATGGTTACATAAAACGTCATTACTGCACAGCAGGGCAATTCCTTGCATGAACAAAGGATGTATCGCACACAGAACACAACCGCAATCCCATCCTGCCTTTTTTCTCCCGTTTAAAGCAATGAGACTGTTCCTGCAGGCAGTCGCACAGATTTGGATGCCAGTTTCCCTTTGAATAAGCAAGAATCTCGCCGAGTGACTCAACACTTGCAGAAGTAACTTTTCCAAGTTTTCCTGGGAAAGAGGAGGGTGAAACAAAACCAAAAAGTAAAAAAAATTGGGACAATCAGTGCGAGAGTGTTTGCAGCCCTCCTCTGGCATAACATGAACAGGAGGAGTAGGAGCAGGAAAAAGAAGAAAAAAAAAAAATCAATGCAAGAGCCAAGGAACTTCAAAAGAAGGAAAAAGTAACCAGACTGTTTCCTTCATAACATTAATATTCCATAAATATTGGACAGTATTTGATTAACTGCCATTAGCTGCAACTTTCAAGCATTCTCTTTGCTTTTTCACGCACTATCTGGAAAAGAAAAGAAAAAATTATGCACTTCCCCAGTCCTCTCCTCTCCTACTTAGTGGAAATGCAAATAACCTGCATAGCCATGATTTTCTTAGCTGAAAACATTTAGTGGAAGACTAACTAGACTTAAACACTAAGTAAATCCGCTCACTTATGAGTAAAACATGCAATATTACGACAGACAGCTAATTGTCCTCAAAAAAGCTTTTTATGACAATTGCTAGTTTGGCAGAGAACAAATGTTTCCAAATGCATGAAAATCATTTTAAGAGCCTTAGTGAAGAACATAGTAGTTACAATATATTAGCGATTTCTGTGGCATAAACATTTTAAAAAGCATCAGCAAAGTATTAAATATAAAAGCAATATGTATATACCCCTCCATCCTCAGAAAAGCATCATGATTTGTAGTGTATTAAGTCAGATTTATTGACTGGGGAATTAAGGCATAACCAGTAGACAATAGTCTTTATTGTCTCAGCTCCACATAATTTGCGGGGAACAGCCCGTATCGGCCTTTGCAGACACCCCTCCACCAGCCGTCATCGATCATTTCTATGTTTGTGATGATGTCATCTGGGTCAAAGGAAATCTCGTCATCACCCGCTGGAAAGAGAGGTGAAGAGGCTCAGTGCTGACACAGGAGTCCACACTACAATCCCGCCTACCAACCCGCCGTCGCTGAAAAGAACACCCATCCCAACTGGGCACGGGGCAATTGCAATCCATAGAGATGGACGCTTCCTCCTCCGAGTGATGAGGTAGTTGGTTCTTACCTACTGCATTTTGGGTGCGTTTCTAACTTAGAGCAACAGTTGCTACCTAACACACTGAGAACCGCTTCACTTTCTTGATCGCTCCTCAGAATGAACCAGTCAAGATTTTACACAACTATGTATGCCAAGGGTTTAACGAGAGTGTTACCGCTTGGTTAAAAAAGATTTTGAAAACTTACACCGTTTCCAGAAACAGCAGCTAGGCATTTTCAAAAGCATCTCAATGCTATTAATAAATCACTAAATTCCTAGTTCTTCATATCTTCATTTCAGATATTACTACAAGAGTCTATACGATGAAAGGCAAAGGAAAAATCCCGACTTAGCTGTGCAGAACAGAGTTTTCAAAGACAAGGTTAAAAACAAGAGCTTTGCTTACCAGCTTGATAATCATAAAGGGCTATGGCTGTAATTCCAAGTTCATTTTCATATTCATCGTAAGCATTTTCTTCTAAAGAGAGAGAGAAGGAAAATGAAAAGCATGAAGCACACTACCCATCACCCCGAGTTCTCTTCTGTGGTGCTCCTCCTGTAATTCTACTGCTAACCCACAGAGGAAGCAGGGAACAAAGTATGCAAGTTTTCAGCAGTGCTGACGTACCTTCTGAAATGGATTTTCTCCCTAAATCACACACAATTAAAGCCTAAAAGGAAGCGTTCACAAGTAGGCATTTAATACAGCACAAAATAAAACACTTTTGTAAAATGTGACAGAACAGCTGAGCCCAAGATCAGTGTGTAAGGGACTATTTAATACTTTGTTAGGGTTGCATGTTGTGGGGGGAGAGGAAGGGGCCTGTTTAAAACTTGCCCGTTTTCATACCAGAGCAAGGAGGTTCATTCTTTGCCCTTCATTTAGTAACCAGAAGAGATGACAAAAATGGGAATTCAAAAGAGCTGTATTCTTTCAGTTTCATTAGGTTCAGACACCCTCACTCCACTGCCTCGCAGGCATGGAACACATCACAATCGATTCTGAAGTCCAAGAACTGCTGACAGAATTTTTGGCTTGGTAGCCCAGCACCAGCACTGGCTCAACACACATTTAATCTCCATCTCTGCACTTTCTTCTCAAGTTGAGCCACATCACACAGCACGGAAATGGTTACCCCTACATTTCTTTTTGAACTGACATTCTACAGAGCGCTGTAATTATTCCAACATCATCTCACAAAAGTTAAGTAATTTCAACCTTGCTCTAGCCACATCTTAATTTCCTAATTAAAGTTTGTTGGTGGAGAACGTGAAAAGTCTCATCAGACTAAGACTTTAGAAAACCAGGACAGTGCTATCAGCAGAACTATTCATTAAGTTGTTGCCCAAGGAAATAATCTTTATCTTAAAGGGCTTCATATCAGAAACAAACACTCTACCTGCTTGGTAATGGTCTCCTGCCCCTGCCACTTCATAGACAGTCTCTGGTTCATATTCTGCCTCTCGCTGACTCACTGCTTCTTGGTAGTCCGACTCTGCAGCTTTGTAGCCGGACTCTGGCTCACAAGCAGCTGAATACGTTGTGCTGGAATTCTTGTAGGCAGACGCAGACTCTGCTTCATAGGAAACTGCATCCTGTGGAAACACAGGTGAGGTTCAACAGGGTTTTGTAAAAATGTTCCTACGCTGAGGATCAAAAACCAGATACTGAAAGCGATTCTAACAAACCTCATAGACTGGGCTTGAGGGTGCCTTCTGCTCAGTTGGCTGCGTGGTAGGAGATGATGGTGGAGTTTGTTTCTTGGCTTTAGCTTGTTCCTTAATTGAAGAAAAAGAAAAACTTCAGCGCAGTTTAATCACTGATGTCATGACACTGAACAAGAAAAAACCCTCCAACAAGAAAGATAAGCCAGCAACTTCTGAAATAACTGATGCAAATAGGGAGCAGAAGCAGGCTGGACCATTAGACCTGCCTGAAAGTTTAGACTGTCTGTACACTAAAGCCTCAGAAATATAGCAAAGCAGAAGAGAAAAAAAGTGAAGAAACAAAAACCACACAATACGTATGCATAAATGTTTAAAAAGAGAGTACCCAATGTTCTTTGGCACGTTTCCATAGGAGCTGCAGGGTTTCTGTGTTCAATAGATTCACTCTGTTCATTAGCTCGCTGGGCCTCATGTCCCGTTTTAGCATAAGTTTAGAGAACCTGAAGCCCGCATGTTCTAATTATACAACTGATACATTATATTTGATGAGAAATGATCATGCAGGCTCTTGCAGGTCTGCAAAACACCTGCCAAGGCAAAAGACTGAATAGTTCAGGCAAAACTAAGTCCTATATACTGACAATGAGAGATTCCAATGTTCAGAAGAGTCATATGTGGTAGAAATAAAAGCAGTATTGCTATTGTGTTCTGTGACACAAAGAACGTGGATCTGAATCAAGTGTTCTGCCACTCAAGCACTTCACGCTGTGCCATCCCACCTGTGAATCAGAGGGCAAATCCGCAACCGTCATTAGAAAGCCATTCATTAAAAAGACAGGACACAGTAGTGCAAGAAATGCTACATTGCTTGCACAACCTAAAAAAAAACCAACCAAAAAAACAACACCCCACCCAACAGGCTCTAAGCTAGCTATTAGATTTTGCCTCTCTTTACCATAGGTAAAAAGAAAACTGTGGATCTAAGACCGCACTTTATTCTTTATTGTAAAAAAGAAGGGAGAATATATGTTATGGGAGACACTGCACTCCAGTTGTTTAGGTCCATCAAGCTGTAAGTCCTCAAAGGATCCTCAAGAGAAACTGGAGTCCAGAGATGAAGTGATAGGACTTTGCCACAAAAAAATTTCTTCCTTTCCTTTGTTTGTCACGGCTCAAAAAAAAAAAGTACATCTAACAGAGAAAACAAAGTGTGTCTTGAGAACAGAGCCAGCTTTGAAGACAATTCAAAGCTTGGTGCTGTGCTTTCTGGAAAAAGTCAGTCCTGATGTGAACAGCCTCCCTCACTTTTAACTCCTGTGCTACAGATAAAAAAACACTAGCAAAGTGTTATTAGATGTCAAATCTAAGTTTGGGGACAAATTTACAGACAACATTTTAGAATAGCCACAACAGAACTGCCATAAAACATTTAATTGCACAGTCCCCCCCTCAGGCTGGGTTTCTTCTACACCAAAACGCTCCACGTGAAAGAGCATCCTGCCTTGTTCTCTAAGGCAGCAGAGGCTAGCTAAATCATGAGGCACCCGTTGATTCAAAGCAGCAGTTAAAGAGCTCCCTGAACACCATTTGACTATGTGACATATGTGAAAAGCAAAACAGAAAAAGGATTACCAGTAAACAGGGTTCTTGAAGGAATGCAGTCCATATGTACAGTCCCATTGTGGGAGTACGTATGCCCACGTACTTACTTAAAGTGAGAGAACTTTCTGTCTGTGCAAGGAAGTTCACTTAAAGAAATAAAGTTCACTTAAAGAAATAAAGTTCACTTAAATCAAAGTCCGTTCCCACCCTTTACAGTATCTGTGGATGGTGTGGCTTTCATCCATTGCCTTTTCACGCTCAGCCTGTGTGCAAGGGGCAGCGCAGACAGCGCCATTTCAGTTTCCCCTTAACCTCATCCTTCCTCCCTCAGTGTCTGCAGAATCACACAATTAACCATGGAGATGTTAAGTCTGGAAGAACATTAATCATCTGGTTACGGTGAAATTTAAATACCAGCTTTGGAAAAAAACTTCAGCTGTGTCCAGGCAACAGAATCTTTGATGAAACACAAGAAAAATCAAGCATAACGGCTTGAATTTAACCCACACTTACGGCAAAAATAACAGTAAAGAAAGAAAGTAATTTTTGAGAGAGAAAGGGTGGTGGGGGGGAAAGACATAACAGTTCAATGACTCATGAGAACCTGTGTTACTACATTTAAAGCCTTCTGGGGAACTGCTTCCTCAGCAGGAAGAAACCTCAATGAAAAGCTGAAAGGGTAACAAAAGCCTAAATTCACCACCCTCCATCCACAGATCTTACTTATGAGCATACGATCACCTAAAATGAACGGCAAGAGAGCTAATGGAGAAGCTGAACTTCTTTCCCAACTCAGCCCAGACTACAAACCTGTGCAACAGAAGGGAATACTAAGCAGAAAGCCTGACTACTTTGGCAAGATTCGTATGATCAGTCATTTCCTCCTCACTGGTTAAAAAAAATGGCTCCAACTGGGCCAACAGGAATAGTCTAACGGAGAGCCATTCAGCATCTGTAGCGTGAAGTGGATTGTTTCAAGATTGAGATGAGCGAGTAAGACAAACTATTATAAAGGTCAAACCGAGAGAACTGAAGAAGTGACTGAAAGGCAAAGAAGGCCCAGTGTCAAAACGCACAGGTCACACTGGCACAATGAGAGCCAACAGGACGATGTCCTGCCCTACCCTAACCACAGCGGTTGGCGCCAGGGGTACCTGGAGAAATGCATGCACCAGTCCGTTTGGCCAATCTCAGGGTGGCACCCAAGACCAAGCCTTGACACAAACCTCCTCTGAAAAAGAAGCATCAATACTTTTTGTCAGCTGTGCAACCTTCCAAAAAATTCACACAGCCACCAGAGCAGATTTCCCCCTTCTTGCCAAGGACTGCAAGACAGTTCATCTGTCAGAGCTGAAGGACTGACATGGGTGAACTTCAGAGAGTTGCTTCCCCCCCAACACTTATCACTTAGGGCAACTGCTGCTTTGAGGGAACAGAGGATCTCTCCCAAACCATATTAGACTGTCATCACTCATAAACAAAGCACGAAAGCTTTGTCCTCCAAATGGACCAGATCTCCAGAGCACTGGCACGTAGCTGCTGCTGCTTGTGAAATGCAACTGCGCTGCCATGAAATCACATGGTATTTTAGAATATACTGATATCCCTACTTGTCAAGACAGAGTAACATAAAGGGCATGCCCCTGGAGACACAGCTGCCACCACATGAAGTACCTCTTTTCATCTTGAGGAATGCTGACTCGCTTCTAGCAAAGATGCAGAACAAAAAACACATATGAAGTACAGAAAAGGTCACCATGAGGTATCAGAATTGCTACATGCCCTAGCGAAAAGACCCTTTCATGAGCTAGTTACCTAAGAGGTGAAGCACTGAGTTAAGGATAAAACTACTAAACTAAATCCTGCAAAGATAAAAATGCTACTCGCCATAAGTCACAAGTCCTAATGTTATCCTGATCCAATGTGCTGACAGAGGAAAACAAATGTCAAGAAAAGGGAGATCTCTTGAAGGAGGAGCAAAACTGCACTTCCAAGAGCAGTGTACACCTCAAGGTTGTCTCCAAGTTGTGTCCAAAAACAGTATTTGTTCCCGTTCTTTGTCACTCCGTGGAACAGACCCCAGAGCTGAGGGACTACAGCTCTTTGAGTAGAGTTGCAGTGTTGGTGGCAAGGACAAGGACTGAGGAGGATGAAGAGTGAAAAATCGCTTTGTCAGGGAAATAACCAGGTGCTAGAGCTAGATACTGGCAACGCATAAGCTTAAACACACTGAAACATGCTGGGAACAGTGGACAGAAGTTCAGGAGCAGAGACAGCCTGTCAATAGGTAGAGGAGCTATGGGGCTACCAGCTGAATGGCTACACTAGAACGTGGTGACACAAGCTGATAGCATTTTGCTGTGGCTCTGAGTGAGCAAGTGCTGAGGCATTTAACTTTTCTCATCTGAAGAGCTCCCAGAACAACTCTATTGACTGGATGCGTTTCAGCTTTACCGCTCCGAGGAGAGGGGAACCAAGTGACTCCCCCCAAGGCAAATGTTCAACTTTTCTCTGTGTGGCTCAGCGCTGGAGGGTGGTGCCAATGCTGAGAATGACACAGAGCAGTTCAAGTTGACTAACAGAGTAGCACCCTGGAACAGGCTTCCTGACCTTATCAAGTAGAAAAGACTGAATTCTTAGCTTCAGCTCTTTATCTCTTCTTCTCCCAGCTTTAAGAGAGTGGCAGATGCTTTGTTAAAGGTGTAACATGTTTTTCTCAAGGACAGTAAAAAACCCCAAACAGTATTTGGGGGAAAGTCCACAAAGAACACAGGGATGAAAGGCAGCTTAGAGGAAATCACTGATACAGAGATGAACTCTCATTCATTTTGTGACACATGTATGCAGTGAACGTACGCTCACACTGTACATCTTGAAGCCATAAGGCAAAAGAGGTGATAAGCTGAAAGAAAAAAGAAAAAAAAAAAAAGACGCAGAAATCATTTTAGATAGCGAGACTTGATTTATACTATAAAACTAGAATTTCCCAGATTTCAAACAGAACTCAAAAGGAAGTTAGCAGTTTTCAGAAATCAAACTATACACAAGATACATGAGCCATGCAATTTCAGCACAGCAAAACTGCAGAGCCCTTTCAGAAGCAGCAGCGGCCTGCACTGTACACCTGTGAACAGCGGAGTTGAGAAGCCAACCAATGAACCGGGCAGGGGAACTGGCTGGGGTAAACTGCATGTTTTATTTGTTAGGGTTCATTTTCCACTTTTGTGTGACGAGACAGATGCTTTGCTGGCATGAGTGCTGCTGTGAGCAGCCGTGCTAGTTTAGGCTGGCTTAGTTAATATGAAGTTAACGTGCAGTTTCACTGCAGTGTATTTTCCTTAGTTTAGGAAGATCATAGCTAGGTTACCATAAGCCTACCATGCATTTAGTTTTTCATGCTTGTAAAATAAATTATTTACACCAAGTCTAAATTTGTGATGAATTAGACCACATTGATGGAACGGGATGAACATCTCACCCTGACATCCTGTAGCAGCATCCCACTAAGCGGAAGTATCTACCACATCTGAGAAACCAGCCATTGGGTCTGCCCCATTTGTCATTAGGCAAATGACCAAACAGATCTGAGAAACCATCTGACAGTCTTTCCTGGATTCCAGATGTCTCACAGAGGATGCTGAGGCAAGTTCATATGCAAGAGGATTTATTAGCGGGGTCTGCAGCTGCCAGCATACATTGGTTCTAACAATGAAAGACACTTTTGGCAGAAAATAAAAACAAAGAAGCAGAAAGAGAGATGGAAGAAAGAAGGAAACAGGAAAACTCCCACATAGCCAGCTAGCAAGAGCAGTGATGAGGGTCCCAGACAAGAATTCTCCTCTGGGGGGGATCTCTTCAGCGTAGCAAGTGGCAAAGATGAAGATGATGAGGATCATCATTTTTCCTGGAGTACTATGTACTCTTCATCAGGACCTGCTCAGTCTCCCTACTGGTTATTCCTGCTTGGGACACTATTGGCACTAGCTGGAGCATGCTATTTCAGCATCAGTGGTGCATACTGGTTGGCTGTTAAGTCTCAGTGCACACGTATGGCTAAGTAGCATTTATTCAGAATTTAAAAGACTCCTATCTTTTTGTGTCCTATGTTCAGTCTTCTCTAGTATAAACTAGTATCTGTAAAACAAGAAGTGAAGGAGAAGGGGAACAGAGGGACTATTCTTATGCCAGCATCAATTGATTCCCACTCCCTGCCATAATATCAGCGTGAGGCCATGAAATCAGAGTAACAGCATGGGGCCACAAGGGAAACTGCCACAGAGGCTCTGGACAAACACTGCTACGGCAGGAAAGGTTACACAGCTGCAGACAGCAGGCCCTCAGGATTGCTGATGACAAGGCACCTCAGGCACCGTGTAATAAAGCAAACGAACGAGACACGAAGGACAAGCTGCTATTAACGCACTAGTCTGTCCATATCAGCAGCAGAGTTTCACCAAATATGCAAATTCTATAAAGCAGATAAGATGGAGTTTCTGACTAAACATTTCCTGGAATTATTTTGCTTATGAATAACACAGAAATCACAAAGCTTTTGGCCGTGCCAATACTAAACTAATTTTCTTAATTCTCAAACTAAGATTCAATTAACATTTGGAAGATTATTTCCCTCATGGGTGTGTGCTACACCAATGGGTGGTAACACCTCCATCCTCTACAATATTGATTCCAAAAAACCTGCATCACCAACTATCACCCTGGTATTAAACTTCTTGAATAAGCATTCATACAGGGCCTTTTGGGGACAACATGTCCCCTTATGAGCTGCTCCATGCCCAAGGAAATCTGGTATCACCAAAAGGCAGAAGTACAGTAGGAAAAGGTCAGACTGCAAAGATTAGTGGTCAAAACTAGCATACATATTTTGGGATAGGCTGAATAAAAAAAATGATATAGTATTAAGTTTTACCCTATCACCCTATCTGATGTCTGATATACCTGTGGTGCCTGCTCACAGGTGTCTGGATTCACAAACAGGTAAAGCACAGGTACAAACACAGGCACAAACACAGGCAAATGCACAAAGAGCTTTAAAGCCTAGCTGGAAAGAAGGAAAAGTATCTTTTCTTAAAAGATTATCTTTTCTCCCAACATTGCGTTGAAACAAGACTAGACGCCCTGCTCGAATGGAATCTGAATCTTACTGACCTCCAGTTTCCTTCGAGCCTCCTCCTGTTCTTGTTTCTCCCTGGCCATTCTTTGTGCTCTCTCAGCTTCTGCCTTCCTTCGGTCTTCCTGCTCTTTTTCCTTGGCTAGGTTTTCAAAGTTAGCTCGGATGCTGCTTGTTTTATTAGCAACTGTAACATTTTAAAAAAATTCAAGTCAAATGTTGTTGTTTGACGTTCTCTACAAAGGTAGTATGGCATGAGTTCTTGGTACAAATTTCTGCTAGGATTGAACATGCTTCAGCTCTTCTGGTCTCTGAGCTCAGCTGAAGGAAGTCCTTCTATCCCTCTTCTCCCCCTCCCCTTTCAAGTCCAAACCTCTTGTGCACCACTTTTCTCTTATATAAAAACCTCCGCAACACTTCTCCCTCCTCTCCTTCATGGTACAGTCTCCACCACTCTGCTCCCCTACTCAGTCTATTCTCCATTCTGATGCTTTTTATTCTCCCTTTCTCAACTCTGATGACCCTCAAGGAAAAAAAAACAAAACAAAAAACCACAAACCAAAACAACCTCTAAAGGGAGGAGGGAGCGAGCAGTTGAGGTTGCTAGAGACCTGCAAATACAGCAGTTCCCTCTAGATGATGCTTACTCAGCACTACTACATCAACAGTAATATCACAGAATCATAGAATGGTTTGGGTTGGAAGGGACCTTAAAGATCATCTAGTTCCAACCCCCCTGCCCTGGGCACGGACACCTCCCACTAGACCAGGCTGCTCAAAGCCTCATCCAGCCCGGCCTTGAACACCTCCAGGGCTGGGGCATCCACAACTTCCCCAGGCAACCTGTTCCAGTGCCTCACCACCCTTACAGTAAAGAATTTCTTCCTGATATCCAATTTAAATCTACCCTCTTTCAGTTTGAAGCCATTACCCTGTGTCCCATCATTACACCCCCGATAAAGAGTTCCTCCCCATCCTTCCTGTAGACCCCCTTTAGGTACTGGAAGGCCACTATAAAGTCTCCTCGGAGCCTTCTCTTCTCCAGGCTGAACAACCCCAACTCTCTCGGCCTGTCCTCATAGCATAGGTGCTCCTAGGTTTTTGAAAACAATCACCTCCAAAGAAAGGATTTGGGGCCAATGCCTTACCAGCTTCTATTGGCTTGGTCTTCTGGTAAGTTGATGTTGGTTTCTCAATATCTTCAAAAGTTGCTGCATTCTATCAACAGAGAGAAAAAGAGTACATTTAAAAAACACAAATTCATGAAGACATTCAGACAGCTTCAATCTGTGACGTTTTATTGTGATGTTGCACCTATGGCTTTTTTTTCAGAACACCAAAACAAAATCAGGAAGAATCAAAACGTGACAAATGGAATAATTCTTTCTGTACGTCAAAATATGTAAGAATTAATCTTCAGGGACAGTTTTAAGCACATTAAAATCCTATTAATTAAAAAATGTTGTTTATGAACAAATGACTTATCAGAACTAAAAACGAGGCAATGTCCAAAACATTTATGGTGTAGCTGTCACTGTTCTAATCCATATTGTGCAGGATTTCTACCAAGGTAAAAGCATCCAGTTCCCTTAAAGAAGCAGATATTGTTAAAAAAAGCTAGGTTTTTTTTAAATGAATGGTCTTGAGTCCTGAAGCCACAAGTAAAAAAATCCTACAGACTTTCAAACTCCTGTACTTTCTCACTTTTAAGTGTCCTACATAAAGCTGAGAGTAAATTTATTCAGTAGATAAATCTCAGTAAGGACTTTTTCATCTTCTTTTAAATTTAGAAATGGAGAGGTAAAAAAGAGGTATCAGCTGCCCTATTCTTCACTGTTATAGAACACTAAACGAAATTCTCCTAAAGACAAGGTCCCCCATAATCAAAGTGGGCAAAGTTGGTAGACATCAGACACCTATTTTAAGCAGGCCACTAAAAGGATATCCTCAAGATATAAGGCATTAGCTAGTTGCTAGAAGACATGACTGAACTTGTGGAATTAATGGATTTTCTCATTCTTTCATATAAATTTTGCTATTCTTTTATTTCCATGCTTCAGTTTTCCCTACTTAAATATATATACACTACACATGTACACACACATATGTGTGCATTAACTGGCATCAGCTCTGTGTGTATAAACTTGATTTTTAAAGGATTAGAAAAGCAAAGAACTCTACTGTTAGGCTGGAGAAGTATCCAGAAATAAAGAGCTGAATGCTACAGATGTAACCAGATTATTTTGCATCTCTACAGACTATTTAAGTCACGGCTCTTTTAAGCAACTTACCTTATCCATCCGATCTTTCTGTACACCATACTTCCCACCAAATCCTTTCGAATAATCTAAAAGCAGGATAAAAAGGTTAGGGTAGGGAGTTTGTCATCCCTCCCATCTTTCTGCCAAATGCAAATAGCCATTTCAAATGCAAATAGCCATTTCAGCTGCATGCAGAGATACAGTGACAGCCGCCAAAGAAAATGCAACTTGTTTTTTGATGCAGAAAGGATACATAACCGCAAGAGCCTTCAGGTACACCAGCAGATGACAGATTGTGGGCCACATGCATTCTTTGAGTAAACATTAAGCTGAGGACTGATAAGGTATCAAGCAAGGAATAAGGGATAAGCCCTTCTAATGCATCACTTCTGTAACACAGCCTTTCACAGCACCAATTCTTAGCCCTCTGCAGTAATCATAAAACCTAAGCCATTTTGCTTTGCTCAAAGGAGCGATATCCAGTCTTCGGTGACCACAGAGGTGTTTTATTCTCTTTAACTTGGTAAATTCTATGAATGGCAGGAAAATATAACAAATTTCTCATTCCAGTGGATTTAGTCGTGATACTCAACTGATGAACACTGAAGTCATTGGTAGTAACTCCTGTTCTACATATGGAAAGGGGCAATTCCACAAGACAGCACGAGCCTGCAACAACTCACCACCACAGAAATGGGGTGGCCACACTATTCCGTACCACCCCTGAGCTCCACACTCTTGCTCTCACCTGATGCTGTCTCCAGCACTTGTTATATTCCCAAATCAATTTAAACTCACTAGTGGCATTACTAAGAAAAACAACAAAGAAACCCTAACAAGAGTAGCTTTCTGCTCTGTCTAGTGAGTTGTACTCAGAGAAATGTCTGATGAGCACCAGAGCCAGCGCAATAGAAGCAGCAAGAGTGTGTGGCTGGAAAAAAAACCTCTTTCTGGTGGCAGTGAGCTGTAGGAATGTGCCCTTAGACTCTGTAGATGGACAGGCTTTCCTATTCATCCCTGGAATACAATTACAATTACTCCTTCTCCTTTCAGCCCCAAAACCACTTGGGCCCCCTAGACAGCTATTTTAGTGTTTGTACTTCGGCTCTGGCTAAGGCACATCTGACGCTCTAAAAGTTTGAATTTGTGTCACTGTAGCACGGAAAAATATTGACTATCAAAATGAACAACCTAATTTTCTTCAGCTTTGTATGTATTTTCAGCCAGAATAAATATACTACACTTACATTTTCCTGATCCAGACTTCTCACTTTAAGATAACGGAAAACCAGGAATTCATGGTTTGTACCCCAACTATTTCACAATGAATAAAGAGAGCATTATAACAGTATTTGCTCACCCAAGAACCACAAACATTCCCTACTTCTTGTTTTAAAGACTACAATCACTTTAAAATGATCTTGCCATAACCCATTGCTTATTAAAGATTACATGCATGGTTCTTATCTGAATATTTTCCCACCAATTTATCTAGGCAAAACTTCACATTTAGACTCTAATACTGGTAAGCAGGATGTCATTAACATCATACTAATAATACTTGACATACTAATGTCATTATTATCACAGTGTATGCATAGCTATTAACTAAATGCATAATGCTGTAGAGCTGTTAACTGAACATTGGATATCTGTTTCCTGAATACAGGCTTGCTTTATGCAACATTTTAAGAATAAAATGGAAGAACATTGATAGATCATGTAGGAACAGAAGCGCAAGAAAGTGTCTGCACATTACTAGCATCAATCTACTCAGACGACTATTTAAGACTGTGTGAGAAGTGGCTGCACTGTTAAGAAAGTAACAAGTGAAAACGGTGCCTTGTTGAGATTCATGCTTGGCTAGTTTCTCCTTGTAATCAAACCCCACAGCAGATGGGTCCTGCCTTTCTGTCTGTACACCAAATTTCCCTCCGAAACCACTCTTATAGTCTGAAAAAGCCACATGTAATAAATTAAAATGAAGGGAGGAAAATAAAGAAGTTTAGTCAGAGATACTCAAAATAATTTTTGCAGTATTTCTCAATTACCAATAATTTTGGATGGTGGAAAAAAAAAAAAAATCGCAATACATTTTTGTAAGAGCAAATTCAAAAGAAGTTTCCACTTGAGATTAAGAAGAGGTCAACATCAGTTATCAGACATAAGAACACCATTCTGAAGTCACAGAAAAAAAGCACTTTTCAACATTTTTCATACATACTGCACAATGCACTTGCATTTGATCAACTTTGTGAACACAAACACACACATAGTATATTCACCAAAACAAAACGACATACAAAAGGATACGAGAGAATAAAATGAGCTTCCTTCATCAATGTGGTTAACATTTGTACACTATAGATCTGACTTTTAAAGAGGTGTTAAGATAGGGTCCACAGAGACTATCCTTCAGGTATTTCTACACAGCATTGTTTAAAGGAAGGAAGAATATTCCTGCTGCCACACAGCTTGAGGAAAAAAAGCTCTCAACTAAGAGCTATGACCATTCCCTACTGCTGCCTTAGAACAGCCATTTTAATATATGGTATAAAATAAGGGCACAAAAAGAGGGCTGCAGGTAATCGTCTTACAAGAAATCTGCTGGAGCATCCAACAGAACAATAATCCGAGGATCACTTTACTTTCTTTAATTTTTATTTTTAAAAAATTAATTAATTTAATTTCTTTAAGTAAAGAGTAGCGACGGGCAGAGGGGTGGGGAGTAATCATTATTTTGTAACTTTTTGTCTGGGTACCAGTATTTCATGGGAATAGGTACCTCACAGGCAATGAGACAGGACTGCATTAGGTATTAAGATTTCCCTCGCATGAAAATAGGGGTATACATAACAGAAACCAGAAAAGGGAGATCATCTGTGGAAAGTACAAAGGAATTGCTAATTTGTGGTTTGCACAACTCAACTGAAAAAGGAAAAAAATAATCCAGGCTACGTGCAGATCCATGAAGGTTCTGCAGTAAGAAAGCCTGAACTTTCAGCGACCCAGATGTGTTAAACCTGCTTTGCAGACACCAGTACAACCGATACACAGCAACTGTTCAAACATGGAAAAAGGAGACTCATGTCAGCTACTGTAAGGTTGTGGCCAAAGATACCGGGGAGGAGGGTTCACACAGGGAAGAGAAAAGTCAAAATGAGGGAAGTCCGAAAGAATGGCAGAGAATTGTGAACTGATATACCTTTCTGGGATTCGTGCAGCTGCACTTTCTCCTGGTGATCCCAGCCAAGCGCACATTTGTCTTGTCTGTCTGTCTGCACTCCGAACTTGCCTCCAAACCCCTTTACATAATCTGTATGCATGAAGTTTCAGAAAACATTATTGCAGTTTATGACTGTAAACAGTATTTAATAAAAAAACAGTAACATATGACATGATAAGCTGTCCTGTCATTAATGATACTACCTTTTCACACTCCTTCCCCCTGCTACACTACCTCAACAGAGGGAAGGATACCCATTCAGTAACTCCAGCATCACGATGCAAGGAAGCACCACAAATCCAGTGAAGATTACAGCACACAGACTCAATAATATTCTGAGATTTGAAGAATCTGATGCACTTTCCAACTAAAGCCATATAACACACGCACATATATATATATATATATATATGCACAACATAGATATATATAAATAATGAAGGACCTCACAGTGCCTCTGAATACTATAGATCTGTGCAATTACACAGTTATTGCAATAACATCCATATGGACAGAAGGTCCCTTGGAAATCAGATTGTGAAACTCAGGGACAGTTTACAATGCCTTCCTTTTCATTTAAGGGAGACAAAAATCTGCGCATACACAAAGGACAAACACATATTTACCACACAAAAAAATCCCAAACAAAGTATTTTTTCCCAGGTTTAAAAGGCTGATTGATTTGAACTTGTATTTTTAAATAAGATAATAAAAACCTTTCTGCGATTCATGTTTTTCCGTTTTGCCTTGATATTCAAAGCCAACAGCACTTTTGTCCACTTTGTCCTTGTCAACACCATATTTACCACCAAAGCCCTTGGAATAATCTAGAGATAAGAGTGAAAAGAAGTGTTCAATAACAAAATACTACCTTGAAAAATTGTGATAGTCAGACCTGCTATCACTACATTACATATTAAAAGAAGCACTGACATCCCCAGTTAATTTTGATTCCAGGCACTGAAATCATAAATTCTTCAGAATACATTCTCTCAGGATGGAAAATAAAATAACATCATATATAGTTCAACTGCTGGGCAGTATCAGCAATTCTGCCACTTGACTCCTTGATAAAATTGTAAAGACATTTACAGCAAAGTGAACTTCAAAAACCATGTCAGCAACAGCCTGGATGCTTTTAAACAAACACCCCCTTCTTCTCTTTAGCATTTCTAGAGTGCAAACATTTCTTTGAGATAAACACAAAACAGATGGCAAAAATGTCAAAATTTTCCAATAAGATGGTTGATTTTTGATCAGATATGCCTGGAAACCCGATTAGCAACACAATATTAACTCTAAGCACTACCAACTTTGATAAATGTTTTAATCTATAAACAGATCATTCTTCCAGAAACGCTTCTCTGTTGCGGTTAAGCTGCTTACAGTCTCAGTACTTTAATGTACAGCTTTTCAAAAGAAGTTGCAAAAAACCTGCAGAGAAACCCACGTACCCTTCTTCCAAAGTAATGGCAGTTGGATCATCACTTAAAGCCAGTCAGACCTATGTTTTAGGTTTCTTTTTCAGGAGTTCAAGCTTTCAGCAACATAACTTTTATTCAGTGCTAACTTTCAGCAGGTTAGGAGTGCAACAGATGTAAAAAATTAGTATTTTACGTCACTGCCCATCATGAATGCCTACCACATCACAGTACGAGCCCACCAACACGTGTGTCTACTCACCCTTCTGCGACTCGTGTTTCTCAGTTTTACCCTGGTAATCAAACCCCACGGCACTCTTGTCCACTCTGTCAGCCTGTACTCCGTATTTTCCACCAAAACCACTTGAGTAGTCTGCATTGAGAGTGAAGCACAATAAAAATTAAATTAAGAAGCTTTTAATAGAACAGCCTCTTATCCTAGCAATTGAGCGGAAAAAAAAAGTTATTTCAGAACTGAAATATTACTCATTAGCACACAAAATCGAGTTTAATTTTAAACACAGAAAACAAGATAGGCAACAGTCCTATAGTTTATGACGGTTCCTCTTAAATCTACTCCCCATTTCCAACAGGGTGCAATACAGCAAAGAACAACTCCCAGTCTTTCTAAAATGTCCTTGAACCTCACTTCTAAAAGAAAAGTAAGACTCATGATGACAGGCTATTTCCTTGTCTTAAAACCCCATCACCTCATGAAATTGCTTTGAAATTCATTTTTTCACCTTCTCTTCCACCCAAACCCCTCAACATTTGATTCACTGAGCACACCACAGTGAGGCTTCACTAAACAAGGTCTTTTACAAACAGTAGAAGAACAGAGTACTACTCTATTATTTATAAAAATTGAGTGTCTACAGAAGTGACCACCTCACCACTTTACCTTTTTGGGAGGCGTGCTTCTCAGTTTTCCCCTGATATTCAAACCCAACAGCTGACTGGAAGAGAAATAAAAATGCATATATAACAAAGAGTTACATATTAGTAGAAAAACCGCACGCACTTCAGTGGACAAACAGCACGCAAAGCTTCTGTGTCTTTCCATGCCGCTCTGACCTTCTTGATCAGGAACATAAATAGCTATTTAACTTATAGCCCATATTCATTTACATGACAATTTAGTACATGTACTCGTGGCAAGGATTTTGTCACCCCTTGCCAAAGCAAATTGTTCTAGCAACATACTGTAGTCTTGCCAGGTTCATCAATTCAGTACAACAGGAATTCAGCATTTCCATGCAGAGATTGTTAAACAGTCTTGGAACGGGATGCCAATTATCCTGCCCAGTAGCTCATGTTGCGACACAGGACAAAACATCCCCAGAGTCCTCCTTGTTCTGTAGTATTCACACTGATTTTATCCTCATCAAAGAACCCAGCCTAGCTAAAAGGCATATTTTAACTTTTCAGTTTTCTTTTCAACTCATTTCAATTTGCCATAAGGGCTTTTTTATGTTTTGCTTTAAACAGAAATTCATCTCCCTAACAGTCAGCGTTAGCTTACTGCTAAACTTTGAATCCAGCAGGAAGAGCAGACCACGCCAGCATTTTAAGGTATTGGAATTTTTCAGCTGTACATACAAAATGATAAATTCAATTACTGCGAGCAGCTGCAGTACGAGTTGAAACTGCTTACCTGGTCAACTCTATCAGTTTGTACTCCAAACTTGCCACCAAACCCTTTCACCGAATCCACTTGGGAGCAATGCTTGGAAAGCTTGGATTGATATTCATGTCCAACGGCTGACTAAAAGAAATTGGGAAGTTCAGAAATGGCCAGCAGTTCTATACAGTTCTGTATGTAAGAGAAAACACTGCAACCAAGTAACCTGAGGATAAGCTTCATTGCCTACATGCATCATTGCCACTCTTCCTGTTGAAAATAACTTCCCTGGAAATTGCTACTCACTTGAGTAGTCTTTACAAAGACTGTCACGCTGTGACCAATACAGCCTAGGCAAGGGAAGTGCCAAGAAAGATTCTGACAGCAACAACTGTATTTTAGGAAGACTGTTTTACACTCTGGATTTTTACTTCAAAATCACAGGAATGAGAACAAGAAAGATACAGACAGAATCTTGATGGTGTTCATGCAGAATTTAAAAAAAGAGTTAGTTCTAGATAAAGTTCACAGCCTTGTATTTAGGCACATGGCTACATTTCTCTTTTAGCTAACAGTAGATTGCAACCAAACGCAACTACAGCTAGGTTTTCTATTGACATTCTTTTAGGGAGGCACCCTGCTCTTCTGCATGAATCAAAATTAGGCATCTTCTCTCTATAGCTTCTCCTCACTTGCAAAACAGCATCGCAAAATGAAGCGGTGCATCCACATCAAGACAGAGCTCTCCGTGCTAAAGGCATCCCAGCCCCGCAGTCTCCCATTTGAGCCTGTCCCTGGAACTGAAAACAGCAAGCCAAAGTGCAGTTACATCGCACTGTGACTGGCTTCAGGTAAGATACAAGGATATGTAATTCCACACCTGAAAGTATATGCAGCGTTTGCTGGTGTTACATTAACCTAGTACTAGGATACCCTTCTAGATCCTGGATTTGATGCTAGAGTCTAGCACCTTGAGGGGTGCTAAGTATTATACCCCAAAAACAGTTTTTTCTTGCCCAGTGTCAAAACTGAGCTTGAAAGGCTGCACCCTGTGACAAGCACCTCTCCTGACCCAACACCACCACCTGCGGCACCACAGGTCCCAGCACCGTGCACGGGGCCATCAGCATGTGTGGCTGCAGCAGAGCTGCCTCCATGCAGCTGCCCCGAGCTCTGACCTTTGGGGAATGAGAACCTGCTTATCTCGTACCAGTAACAAAGAGCTGGACCAAGGTTAATTAATTTGAGGACACAAATTGTAAGTAACTTGGGCTTTTACAGTATTTGCCTTTTTTTACATAGGTGCTGGGGGGAAACATTCCCAGCACTTAGGAACTACCAGGTAACAGAACAAGGATGTCAATAATAAGACACCACCGTAACTTCTAAGCAATATAAAAGGTCCTTTCTTTTCCTGACTTACTTGTTCTTTTTGCAGGTGTTCTGTAGTAGAGTAACTGTTAAATGTGACAGAAAAGGCTCCCACCTCCCTTCCTTCTTCCCATTAGATGGGGAAGACACGAAGCTCTGAAAACCCTAGGTTTTATGTGGTTTTACATGATCTCTCTTTTGTTATGCCAATTGAGGTAGGTAAAGGTTTAAGCATGTTGTTTTCTTTATTTGGTACCAGCACTTTCTGCATTTCATCAAATACCAAGCATTACAACATATCCCTTTTCAGAAAAGACTTAGAAAATAGATTTTTCTCGGAAATCTGTACTTCAGAGTAAATTGCCCTCATAATTCCTCAGCACAACACTCTGCTACATTTTAAATCAGTTATGGAGGTCTAGCACATAGAATGATGTAACTGTTCATTTTAAGTCAGCATCAAGGTTTTGTCCTAAATGCAGGAAAAACCTGTACCATCGACGATACTGCAGTAACACTCATTTACTTAAGGTGAGTCAAGCCTTAATACTAGCACACCTGCACAGAGCCACAGATACCTGCAAAGGAGAGATCCCAATGATAAGGTTTTAGAACTATAGTTATAAGGAAGAAAGTTTTATTAAAAAAATAAATTCTGAACATCTCCTGCCACCAGTATCACTCAGATGGGTGTGACCATTATGTTTTTCCTGATGATTAATTCTGGCCTACAGGAAACAGTACTCACTTTTCTTTCTTTCTTTTTTCCCCCATGGACACAGGTGAGGGGTAAACTGCTGACATTAGAGAGCTATGCGGCTGCAGAACAGGCCTAATGGTCAGATCTGCTCAGCAATTCCTTGCCCACATTCAAAGGTTAGATTAGCCTATTTCAAAGGTCCATTAAGAATTATACAGCAATTTACTCTGGAATATCAGAATTCAGAAAAAATTTAAGGATGTCAAATTACTAGAAACCCAGAAAGTAAATACAGTAAGAAAACAAAATCATTCTCACTCAGGAAACAGTCTGGCTCTTATTTTAACAGAGTACATGAAATAAAGTAGCCAGAAGTTGATATACCTGTCTAATCATCGCGTCTTAAGAATTATCACTACTTTTGTTAATAGAGCGTAACTTAAATAGCCATCAAGTCCTTATGTAAAACGCTACCGTCTGACTGAAGTACAATGATTTTTTTAAATACTTGGATTACTTGTCACTGTTCACAGTTTACCACTGTTTATGAAAACTGCCCTCTAATTTAAAAGACGCAGCACTTCTTTGTTCTTTGGCAACCTCTATAAGCACAGAAGAGCTGGCGCAGCATCGAAATAAAAAAAACTACTGGATTTATTCATGCATGAAGTACTTCCTTAATTTAGAAATATACTTTTAGAAACCTGAATGTTGACTCCAGGGGAATCCACCCAGGACATAAGTGAGTAGACTTGCTCTAAATTCAGAGCAAGCATCAAACAAAAATATGTGGGGCCACTGCACAGCCCAGAACTTCTCATCATTCACAGATTCCTAATTTGCCACCTGAAATACTTGTTCCTGATGCTTCAGGTACTTTAGTTCAGTTCTTTCTGTAGGAGTACCTTGATTTAATTGGGGAATGGAGCATGATAGTCTGACAGATTTGGGTAATAGTGGTTACAAGTGTTCTTGTTAGAACACTGTAAGTGTTGTGCTTCTGCCCTCAAAATGAGCTTATGCCATGATCTGAGTTTCTATGTCTCCAAACCTAGCAAAGTTGTTCCAACTTTGCAGCTTCTACAAGCTTAACTTACATATATAGTTGCACCGGCCACAGGCAAGGCAAGGCAAGGCTTATGATATCATCCCAGGGAAGCATTCATACTTACTTTATCCATGCGATCTTGTTCAACGCCAAATTTCCCTCCATAGCCATGGGAAGCTTTCGGTCCTGTTTCAAGTTCCTTCTCTTTGAGGTTCTGGTGTTCTTGGAATACGTTCTCTCTCAGCTGATGAATACTTTAAAAGAAAGATAGTTAAGCAGCAAGTTTTACTACAAAAGTTTCAGAAGACAACTTCAAAAAGATGCAAAATAAAAAGTATGATGATAAAAATCTCATCTTAAAAGTTGGACAACTTGTATTTTTCAAGCCCTTCCTATTTTTTCAGTGCACAAAGCACTTCATCAGATTCTGAGAAACAGAATTTATTCCACCGCAAAACACTTGTCTGGAAAAAAAAAAAGAACCAAAAGGAAATTGTTGGTTTTAAGACGGATTTGGAAGGCTATTTTGCTATTTGAACAGTCAATCACCCAGAATTCATATGTGCCTGAAACATACTTTCTTATGTCCTAATTTAAGTTCTTTCCAACACTTTTTATTTAGATGGCAACTTTTCAGAATAGGGATCATCTCTTATCATACAGTCCCTATGGTAACGGGACTCTAATTCTAACTAAGCATTCTGGACACAACTGTAACGCAAACTGAGGATGCAAGGAGACATGCACCTCCTTTTCCCCAAGCGTTCCCTTGCAATATGCAGGAACTGAACTAACAGTAGTGCAGGGTACATACAAGAAGGACAAACTGAGGTGGTAATCTGTACCTTAAAACACTTCCCACTTGAGTTTAAAGCTTCCTCAGGCGTAATTCAGCCAGTAGGCGTCCCCACTGCACTCCAAATAGGGCAGAATAAAACTGAGCCCTGAAGTAAGCCACAGAGTTCAGTCTCTCTCTGTTTACAACACTGACGACATTTATTCCTAGCTTTGTACCACGCGGGCTGATACCCCAGAAATACACAAGCAAAACCAAAATGAAGATCACAATCACAGATTTCCTAAAACTACTTTAAAGAGAAGTCTTAGACACTTTTCATAACAAGTACAAGATTCAGAATGTGGATCATCTGTCTCACATAGCCCTTCATGATGCATTCATCTGCTTTTCTGCCACAGGGCTCAATTTGTTACTTTGCCAGAATTTTTATGAGTTTGGTAGCAGTTTGCTAAACAAAGCCTAAGAATTAAGGGACCAAATGTATCCTTAAAGTATCAAACTGGAGCTGCTCAGATCACCCAACACAAATTTCTCCCCGGCAGTATTGGCTCTTACACCAAAACAGAACAAAGAAACTTTCCAGACACAGAGAGTCAGGAAAAGTAACATTTCCAGTTACAAAGAAAGATTTAAGAGTCCCTGCACCATAATTCTCATCTTAATTTCAGATCTGAAGATGCTGACGTATTTGAAAGATCAGCAATCTGGCAAATAATCAATCTTCTACGAGACTCTTGTTTTAATTATGAAGATACAAGTAACGGAGAACATGAGCTGATTAAGTCGCCTGGGATTGTGACTATTAATAAATTCAAAAGAGAGCTGCTTTACTTGATGTGCTCTTGATGGCCGGATCCTTTCACAGTTTTAGCTCCCCAGCGCTGTTCTTTCTCACTCACATCATTCTGCGAAGGACACACACAAAGAGTTAAAAACCCAAAGACATTACTAGTTATCTGCACTTTAGAGTTCACAGCAAAAGCCTTCAGTGGTCGGTGAGATCAGAAGAGTTCAGAAAAGCAGTTAATATCACCTTCACTTCTGCTGTGAGCCCCGTGCTTTGTCCGTTGCTGAAACGCATGGAGCACACATTCAGCCCCAAGAAGGCGCTGCTTCTTGACACAAATCTCTTCTGTACAGACCTCCCTGCAGTACCCAGCCAAGACAAGGCAGTCTCATAGTTAACCACCCACAGGCACAAAACCCTCATTCTCCCTCCCTCCAGGAATACACTCCCATCAGTTTACCTTGCTGAGACATAGCCCCCGCCCTGAAGAATTACTCTTTATCGCGTTACAGAACACACTTCTGCTGAATCAACAAAATTCTAAAGCCGTACCACAAAATCAGGATCTGTCTCCCAGTCATCGGCTCCGTCATCCTGATTGACAGAAATGGTGTGGCCTACAGTAGCCTTCCACATCTGCAACACCATCAGAAGAAGTACTGTCACACTCCAGTTACGTCAACTCATGTTATATTATGTGTAAGCTGATGGAGACACAATCCAAAATTCCCAATAAAGTATGTTGTTTAACCACACGAACAGAAGCTATATTTGCAGTGAAAGTAGATTTGAACATTGGCTCTCAGGTTGTCTTCTCAAGCCACTTTGAAAACCCCTTTTAGTTTTCCTATTGGCACTGCAAAAACATTAGGAGCAATCGCTGACGTGATTTCAAATAGCACAAGGAAGTCTTTTCTCACCCAAATTAATATGTGTCTTTTCTTCATTCACTGCACTGAAAGACTTCTCTTTAAACGGGTCTCCAAACCAAAAAAACCCAACATCCACTTCCAAAGACTATCGCTAATTCTAGATCCCATGCATATATTTAAAGTATAGGAACAGTCGCTTTTTTTCCCAGCCACTACTAATGATGAGCATGATAATATTTATTAGGCAATATAACCTACGCATTTCCTCTGTTGTGTAAGGAGTTTCAGCATTATGAAAGAAATCCAAACAACTGCAAGAATTTGCATGCAGTGTAGACATTAGTCCACCTGCTTGGAACAACCGAGTACGTGAGTTACTGCATTTCTCAGATAACCCCTTGTGAAACACATACACAAACTCAAGTGTCTTGTCTGACTTTCAGGAGAAACGGAGGGCGAGTGCTGGAGTACCGACAGCAGGAAGCAAAACTCATAAAAAGACAAGCAATAACACCTTGAAACAACATTCAACACCTAAGTGGCTAATGATTTTGGGCATCTCATTTTCTGGAAACCTTATCCCCCATGGAGTATCAAGTTGGACGCTTTTAATTAACACTTTGGAACATGACTAGTAAGCAGAATATCTGACCTGCCTGGTGTTAGTGGCTGTATTTTATATTCTTTATCAAAATCAAAACAAATTAATTCCAAAAAGCAAAACAAAAACAACAAAAAAAAAGCTTTCTGTTCTCCCAGCTTGTTCAGGAACACAAGTCCGAAGAAGGATGTCTTTTCTTCATCATTATTCTGCTAGAATTCAGTTCTTTAACACACCATAATTCTGTCCGCTTACCTTTATCTTTCTAATTAAGAATAGATTATAAGGATGATTATCATGGACTATTTCGTTCACACAAGCATAATCCAGTAGCCAGAATAAAAACCCCCTTTAAACGAGTAACTAATAAACCAAAGGTAAAGTGCACAGAGAAAAAAACCACTGCTGGCTCTGCAGCCGGACAGAATAAGCTGACCAGCCAGTTTTATGGAGCATTTCAGAAATTTCAGGGCTGGAAACAAGAGCAACAAAAAAATTGATTGTCAAACCCCAAAGTAGCAAATGACAGAGCAGCCCGGAAGGAGGGTGTAAGAGCAGAGCAGATGACATCCTGACAAAGTAGGAGTACCTCTCCCTTTCTGTTTCTTCAGGTCTCCCATCTCCAAATTCCTACAGCAATTAAGGAACTAGCAATTATTACTTTACTTAATATCTAGAAAGCTCATGAGACTACATATTTATAATAAAAACTGCTGGAAAGCGGAACCGAAACAGCTCAGTGAGGAAACTCAACGTGGGGTCCAAGGTCTAACTTTGTAAGCAAACACAAACCTATGGTCACTCCTAAGAGGGACGGCTGGTACCGCCCCCGCCCCGTGCTCCACCACACTGTACGAGTCATTCAGAAACAGAATTCAGGTGACAAGAGCCGAAGTGACAATAAATACGCATGTGGTTACTATATATATTTTGTGCAAAACACAACTTTTTTCCCCAACTACTTAGTCTGAGCATTCACTTGATTTTTTTGTTTTGCTTTGTGCATTCAGCTGTGCTCGGGCATTTAAAAGAACAAAAGCCAGACTGAAGTCTAGATTTCTTTGCTTCCTCCTCAAACTCTCACGAACAGGAAGGAAGGAAGGATTTCACTCACACTCCCTAACAAAATCCAGAATCCACCACGCTTCTTCCTACATTATGCACATAAACGCCAACATTTTTCCACACCTCAAGCCTGTGTTCTGTAAAGTGAGTGACAAAAGGGACCAAAGCAGCCTAGTAACAAGGGGTCTCAGGCAAGACTTCTGATTCCTGGTGGGGAGCTAACAGGAATAAGCCCGGTTTCCGCAGCAGCTTGCTATTCCAGCATCTCTTCCGAAGCAGAACGTGGAGAAATATGATCTATTTATGAGTCACCGCCTCACATGGTCAAGTTTCTGAAGGAAAATGAAAACGCCACGGTTCAAATGCAAACTGAGGCTAAATATATGCTTTGAATTTACCCGGCCAGCTCCGCTCTCCGCCGCTGTTATGACTAATCAGCGATCACAGCATCCTACCGGGCACCTTTAGTGGCGCCCTCGGGAACTCCCTCTTCCCCAGGGCCTGGGACCAGCTCCTGGAAGGAACAAAGGGGGATGCCAAGGCCGTAAGCCACGACACAGCACCGCAGGCGAAGGGAACCAAAGAGCAGCTCTAGGCCTTCGCCAAGGCTCGATGAGGGCAGCGGGGACACATCCCGGCCTGGCTACTTGCTGGGGACCCGCTGGCCGCCCCAGCAGCTTGCCGTGCCCTCGGCAGCACCGTCAGGACACCCGAGGAAAAGGATTTTTGCAGGGAAACTCCTCTCTTCTGAGTCCACTGTGATAAATAACCTCAGGCCCAGCCTTCGCAGGCTACGGCCACCCCATTTTCCTCTCATCGCCACCAGTCCCTTCTCCAGGCCCCCCAAGAGTCGTAGAGCAAACGCTTTTTCTTTTTTTAAGTTGCCTTTGAGCTACGGTCAGCTTAATAGAGTTTAAAAAAAATGAAAAAAAAAAAGAGAGAGATAGTCACGTAAGCCTGGCTCGGCCTTTCCCCAGCGGAACGCCCGGCTGCCCGGCGGGGAGCGCCCTCCCGGCCCGGCCCCCTCAGGGAGCTCGGCGGGGAGAACCCCTTCACCGCCCCGCCCGGGCCTGCGGCGAGAGGCCGCTCCCCCCCGGCCCCAGCCCGGGGAACGCCCGTCCGGGCCCACCACAGCCGCCCTCCTCCTCCTCCTCCCCCGCGGGGCGCGCCCGCCGCCGCCCCGGCCCCACAAAGCCACCCGTGGCTCCGGTGGAGGGCGGGGGGGGGGTACGGTGAGGGTGTCACCCCACTCCGCCGGCGGGCACGGCGGGCCGGGGAGAGGCCCCGCGCCCCCTCCCCGCTTACTCTGCCGCCCGCCGCCTCCTCCTCCTCCTCCTCCTGCGGCCGCCGCTGCCCTGGCTCCCCGCCGGTGCTTCCCGGGCTGGCGGCGGCGGCTGCTGCTGCTGCAATTTCCGCTTCTCCCGAGCTCCCACTTCCTCTTCCCGCACGGCGGGGCGGCTCCAGGTGGGAAGAGGGAGGCACCGCCTCCCGCCCGGCCCGGCCCGGCCCCCCCCATCCCCGGCACGGCCTCCCCGGGCTCCACAGGGGGGGAGGTATCAACGGACAGCACGGCTCCGAGCCCCTTAAAAAAAAAAATAGCGGGGGAACATATATGTTATTATTCTTTTTAATCTATAGCGTAGCTGCTCCTTTCCCCGTTTCTAAAAAACTAAATTAAATGAAGAACCAGCTCTACTACTTCAAAAAATGCACCGTCAGGGGGTTTAAAAAGGGCTCCAGCAGAATAGATGGCTTCAAACATACTGGGTTTTTTTTTGTTGTTGTTTTTGATTGTTTTTTTTTCTCTAAGTCTCAATACTCACTCTTTTGTAGCATCAGGTTTTGTCTTCGAGGGTTTCCACCTCTTTTATCAGTGAGCAAAAATGTCACATTTGGCTGGGCACAAGGTATCTAAAGCCAACAGATGCCAAAAGGAAAAACAACCGGGTTTTAAAATGCAGCCTGAATGCTTTAGGAGTTAATTGTTGTTTCCATTATTTGTTTATAGAAAAGACTCCAAGGAATGTCACTTCTAGCAAAAAAACCCCATTACGAATAAATATACAAATTTGAACTGTAATAAAGGGCAAGATTAAAAAAATCCAGATGAAGTTTTCACAAGTTTTGGAAGGAGGAACACAACTAATTCCCAGTCTTAATGGGACTGCCACCTCCAGTCACCTGAAGCCAAACGTGGTCAGTTCACAGTATAAATTTTTTTCTGTATTAAACATAGGGTAATTTACCCTATAATCTGAATATAGCATAATTTAAAAGCTGGGCTAAACTTACTCTTAAAAAAAGATGTCTGCTAGAGGAGAACGCAGGCTCTGAGCACCTCGATCCTTTTGGCATTACTTTTGGTTCTGCTGCTGTGCCCTTTCGGAGAGTCTTCACCTGTCCCTCTGTTCACAGGTAGGAATACCAACAACACCTGTATGCCACTTTTCATCCATCCATTCCTACATGCCATATAAAACCACAAGGTGCCGTTACCTAAATTAGACAATTCCCTCTTTTTCTTTTCAAAAATTACTATTAACAAAAAATGAAATTAATAAAATTTAGAATAACTTAAGTTTAAGCAGTGCACCAAAACTACGACCCCAAAACTTGCATTAGTAAGAATTAAAAAAACCACTTTCCTTTTAAAGGCAAAGTAATTCCTTAGTTTCAACAAAAATATCACCCCTCAAATAACTCCTCAAACATAACATTGTGTCAATTCTTATTTACCTGAAAATAATTAGTTTTGCTGACACCCTCCCCCCCCCAATCTTCACCTACCTAGTTCCAAGCATAAATTCTGCTGCTGAGTTTTAGCATGATAAATCTACTACTGTCCATAAGACAATGCAAATGCAACGTCTCGTCTTTCAATTCTACATCAGTTTGAAAGGAGAAAGATTAAGTTATAACATCAGTTTTGAGATGCCCTGCCCTCTAAGCATGCAAAGATTGCAAGTTTAAAGTTCTCTCAGATAATTCTACCATCTCCTTATTGCAGATAAAATGCATACTTTAATTGTTATAGCACTCTTTCCAACTAAAGCCTTTAAAGACATTTGGCAGTTTACAAAAAGTTATATTTAACCAAGCTTTATTTAAAGACTACTGTAACTTATCCATGCCTTTTACATACGCATTGCGTGTTTTTCTTTCCGGGAGGGTTTATTAAAATTGAGCGAGAAGTGTTTTTCCCAGTTTCTCCGAGATAGCTTTGCTGTATAATTCAGAAGGAAGTCACCACACAGTTTTGCCAGTTCGTGAAAGCTTTTTCTATTTCACTCATTTATTCTAGCTCTCATGTCAATTCCATTGTTCCGTAACAGTTAAGGTTTACAGCCTTAAAATAATAAACGTATTTTCTTTTCACATTTTACAAGTCTATTCCGCGTTGTTTTCAACTTTTGAGAAGCAACAATACATGACTTTGAACACCTACTATCACATCAGTGACCGGAAACGTCTATGCAGTTTTTTTTCTAAACAGTGAGGTTTAGCTGAACAGTGAGTCAGGATCTCTTTCTGCAGTTCCATTTTAGCTTTTTCTAGAAAGATAGATTCTCTGGAAATATAAAAGAGACTGCAAATGATCGGATAGCAACTCATACAGACAAGCTAGACAAACAGAGATGCATTATTGAACAATGTTTAAAGCATCAATCACAATATTTCTCCATTCCATGCATTCCACATCCTGCTGTCGCTCTAGAGGACATGATGAAATAGGCTTCACTACTGCTTCGATTATTCTGTAACTTTATCCTTCTGTCTTCTCTTCTACACAAGAAATGGTTTACAATATATTAAAATCGACATAAACAGCCCCATTGCGACCCAATATTGTATCGGTTCCCTCAAGTCCTATGTTTCTCCCCAAATATCACTATGGTCATAATCTCATTTTATTAACAAAGCAACCATTGCTGCTATATAGAACAGCACACTTCAGTCTTCATCACGTGGACCAGAATACACTGAAGTTGCGTGATAGTTTTTGTTACTATTTTTAAAAGCAAATCATAGCTCTAATACTAGTATAAGTAGGCAATAAAGCAGTTTTCTTCGGAAAACTGTTTGGGTTTTTTTCAAAAACTGATTAATGCGCGTGAACTTGAACAATTCCAAAGAAAACGTCACATCTAACAGAACATTTTTCTACTGGAGAAAAATCGTCATTTGAAACAAGATCTACAGGGCAGCAAACAATCATTAAGATGCTTTATTGACAATATCCACTCACCGCAAAAGTATCTGCCTGCATACAATTAGAGCTTAGCTTTTCAATAGTGTTTTATTGGCAGTGGAAAAATGCATCAGTACTTTATTGAAAGAAAGCAATAAATAATACTGTGATAAAAATAGTTCAAAAGTAGACTGTACATATTGTTACATAATCTGAAAATACACAAAAGATTAATAGAAAAACAGAACAGTAACAATGAATTTCAGTTTTACAAGCAAGTTAAAAGTGGAAAACAAAATAAGAAAAAAGACATGCTATATATATTGTTGCATAATAAATAATGCACCATCTGAACAGATTCTTGCTGGCTTTTTAATATGCCATTTACAAGTGTTCGATACATTTTCTACTCGTACAGTCCAAAATGGCTACAACCATCAAAATTAAAAGTCCAGACAACTCTTTAGAACAAGTTTACAAAACACAAAAGATGACTTACATAAGAAAAGTAAGGCCTTTATTAGAAGTTGCACTGCTTTAATTTTCAGCCCATTGTACCTTCATCTTTCACTACTGGTTTGACATGAGCCTGCAGTGCTTCGTGATTGGTCCGTTAAAATTAGTTTCACCAGCATCTTTCCACAAGTGTTTTCAATCAAAAAGATCAAGGACAAAACCTCTGTGGCCTGTGGATTACGACCAGGAATTATCGTGAAGTCTATCTTCCTCAGTTAAGGAAAAAAAAATAAAATAAAAACAGTTCGTGGTTTATGGCTTGTTTTCAGTCACTGTGAAGACACGCTATATAAATACAGCAGAGTGTTATGACCGAGTCAATCACTTCTAAAACGTGTTCCATAGTGTTAATAGTTCTTCCCAGCTTTTAAAACAAGTTATAATTTTAAATAAAGACAAATTCCCACTACTTGACAAATCCTCTTTGTGGAAAGGGACAGTTCTGAAAAAGAAGAACAAGCAGGTACCATACCGCCTACAACAACATATGCTTACCTGAAAAAAAGCCGGACTTGTTTTCAGACCTAAGCTAACATTTCCAAAAGACAAAATATATACTGCTTGGTGTCATGATACTTTTACAAAGGTATTAAAATCCTTTTCACCTTCAGTTTCATTATTAAAAAACAATGATAATTACAGTAACTGCATAATTTACAAAAACCCTATATTACTTATAGGGACATATACATACAAGCATTACAGTACATTCAGTTGGAAAGACTAAAATTAGAATAAAAAAATCAGCAACGATTCGATTTGTAGACTGAATAGAAACAGAAAAAGTAAGTAACTATATAAATGAGAAGTCACATAAATATAAGAAACATTTAGATTCTAAAATATTTTCTCTATAGTACTCATGAATTTATTTGCTAATTAAAAACTCTGTAATAAAATATCTCAAAGTGTCCATTTAACAAGTATTAACAGGTTAAGGGTTCCAAATGTTGAAAATGCTGCATATCACCGGTAGAAATAGTGTGGGTAAACTGTAAAAACAATAACAAAACAAACAAAAAACACACAAAAATCCATTAGCATTTTTGTAAAAACATTTAATTCTAAGTTTTTCACAAACGGCTCCGTACTGTAGCAGTCATGCACTGAGTAATTGCCATGCCATGATGTATACGATTTTATCGCCTTCTGTAATCTTCACTTGCAATGCAAAGTAAAGCACATGAGGTCAAATATTTCTGCTTCCTAGTTTTTTATCCTAGGTCATCTGACTACAGAAAATCCTGAAACACTGGGGAGAATCAGGGGGAGGGGACGGCGTAAAACTTCAATCATCTTGAAACTAAAAAAAAAAAATTTCAGATAGCCCCCGAGATTAGAAACTGATATGATGTGAGTTGCTATGTGCAAGAGATTCCCCTTCTCAACATTTCAGACATAAGAACTCCTTAGAACTAAACTTGTATATGCAAAAAGGTTCAGAATTTGAAGTAAAGGCAGCCGATACTTGAGTTGGTAGGGATCTTACTGGTGAGAAGAAAAGAAAGAAGCTGTAAGCAGAGGAGACAGGCAATTTATAGCCTGTGGAAGATACCAGCTGGTGACAGAAAGATTCACTGGATTTTGATTTTTTTAAAACGCAATATAGTAAAAAAAAAAATAATTTAGTTTCCAGACTTGTTTGCAAAACAAGAGAAATATTGCTCCATGAGAAAATACTGCAGAAGAAATACTGCTGAAGAAAAATAATTTCAAATCCTGGAGTAAGAAAAATAATTTCAAATCTTTCATGCATGTATTTTGTGTTATCAAGCTGCCTTTTATTGCCAGCACTGCTCACAGCTACCCAAATTTAGTCTGCACGTAGCTCAATCCAAGCAGACAGCCTAAGCAATCACGGTGGCATGAAGTATCCAAGAATTGCAGAACTATGCAATTACCCCTATAACAATTCAATATTGAAGTATACTGTGGGATACCTTTGACCAAGCGAAGATTCTGAAAGATCAATAGTCTGAACTGCAGCGTCACACTCCAAACTATTTTTTCCTCTATATGCCTACCTTAGTTCCCTTCCCTCCTCCCCACTTTTCATCCAACCTTTGATTTCAACACTTTCTGCATAGCTAATTAGTACGGGTCCTTTTTGAGGCTGTTTAAAAGAAAAAAAAAAAAACAACCCTCAAAAGAATACAATCTTTAATATATTTAAATACTCAAACACTCATAGTCTTCATGGTAGGAAATAATCTCCAGATTTTCAATGTAACAATCTACCCTGAAAACTTGAAACAGTTTTGTAAGCGTGTGAATTCACTGTATTAGAACACCTGACATTTTATTTCCTAAATAGCTGCTTTACTATTATACCTATCAACTTTACTCACCAGGAGAAGGCTTTAACAGGAGTAGGTCCTTACTGTAGCAGAATCCAATCTTTGTGTTCCTGATACACTGCCTATTTCAAGAAGCATGGGAAGACATGCAGAACACAGCATGCATGTTAGTTTTCCAAAAAAAAAAAAAAAAAACTCCAAACCAAAAAAAAACCCACAACACCCTTTCTCACAGCAATGTGATTACAGCTACCGCACTCACCCAACTCTAAGGTTACAAGTTAGAAAAGCAGAATTTGTTTTGCAGTTTGTCTATTACCCACTTCCAGTTTCAGCGGTGAACAAAAAGAATTCTAAGAAACAAACCTGCGTGCCAACTAGCACACAGAAACTGACAAAGGTAATTTTAAAAGTAAATTATCTTCTATTTTATATAGTTTTTACATATTTTTCCGGGGTTTTATATCGTAGTAAGAAAGGGGCTTTACATGGTAAAGACTTCACTTATTTTAATTTACAGAATTTTCCACATGAATTCTGGAAAATGTTTTGTGCTAGTGATAATACTTAAAACATTTTAGAGAGCAACATCAGATGGCAAAGGTTGTTTCTTTGAGCTTTACTCATAAATACAATTTTCGGAATCTGAGACAACCCTGACAGATTATGCTGAAGTTCTCATCTTGTCTGTTCCAATTATACGCATTTCCATTTATTTTCACTTGTGTTTTGTACATCAAATCCAAGTAAAAGTTTATTCTGGTGGTAGTAAAGACACCATTTTTAAACAGACAAGATACCTCACATGACAGGTGATCAATTTCCACTTCGAGGTGGGTTTTTTTGGGGGTTGTTTGATTTTTTTAAATACATCTCTCTGTGTGTGTTGTGCACATGAACACATACACAACATAGATCGTTAAGCACACAGCAACGGCGGGAGTTGTGATTTCAAGTATGATCAATACTTAGATGACCATTGCAGGGGAGTAATGCACCTTTTAATGAAGTTTTAATAATCGCAAAGTTATCCGAGGGAGTTTACTGCATTTTTTAATGCATTTTACTGCATTTCAGATATAGGACTTACATTGGTCTAAGTGCTGCCAACTAGAAATTATGCATCATGTGATTAAGAGATTTCTACTAAAATGTAATTTTATTTTCCTACTTTAACATAAATTTATTTCTAACGACAATTCTCATTTTGTTATTCCAATGAAGTAAAAAGAAACTCCAAATCTATTACAGCTTCCTGAAATGATAAAGCACCCTATGGTTAAACACGGTGTTATATATACATATATACACACAACCATGCACAAGGCAGATGCTTTTATGCAGCAAAAAGGTAATTTGAATTTAATTCCCCTGTAAACTCAAGCAAAAAAGTGCATCATGCTTAAAATAAAACAAAATCAATACCATCAATCTGCATCTTCTTTGGCTGCATAGAGGGTGAAGACATTGAGGTTGTAACTCTGAAATTTGCAGGAAGAGTCTCTGCTGATCCAGCAGCTAAACCTCTTATGTCCTTTGGTCTAAACTTCTTTCTCCATGAAGGTGCTCTCCTAAAGCTCTTATCATCATCCTGTTACATTGATAAACATCATTAGCGATTCAGAAAATGTAGGACTGTTACTGACATTAAAAGGATTACTGACAATCTTAAGGAAACGCATCACCACCCAATGAGCTAACGGTTCAGGTGCAATAGCAGCGGACGTCTTCATTCGCAACAGCCTGTGTTCATTTGCTAGAGTGTAGGCTCTTCGGCTCAGTAACTATGGAAATTCATGCGCTCGGCACATTTAGGAAAAAGGTTTGTACTTCAAAGGTTTGTACTTCATGGTTTGCATTAATTCCTAAGTGTCACATCACTCGTTCTTAGGGGGTATGAGGAGTGGAGCAGGTCACAAAAGCTGCTTTGGGAACACTGCCATATAGAGGCTTAATTTGAACAATTGCTTTTAACCTTTAATTCTGTCTTACAGGAATGATGATACAGCTATTATGCTTTCTCATGCTCCAAATTCCGGGAAATGATAGTGAGGAAGAAAAAAAAAATAAAGCGTAGCAAATACTATATTGCCATGCAACGTTTTCCTTAAGCACTTGGATAAACTTAACTTGTAATTACCCGGGTGCACTTCCCACCCCCATTAAGAAATGTGCATCTTTGAAGGAATATTCCACTTCAGAAATACAATACTGCACTTCCTAAATACAACAGTTTAAGTCTCACTTCCAAAAATGTCTTTTGCAGTGAAGGTATTGTGTCAATGCAGATATACCCATTGTGCATCTCCATTTGCCAACTTCACCTTTAGAAACAGTTCAATCACTTGAATGCCATTTGACCTAAAATTTATCCCTTTTTAGAATTAGGCGACAAGCGTCTGCATTATTTGGAGAGAGCTTCAAGATCAACAAACTGCCCTGTGCTGCTAGAAGAGAGCAAACATCCATTCCCTCAAAGCTCCTACTCTTGCAGTTTGAAATCACTTAAGGAAAAATACCTTAGAAAAATATCAAGCTGCTTTTTGATGATGTTATTAAAACCTTAGTAAAGATGCATCCTGAGAGCTGTTGGGATGTGCCACAAAAGGGCTGCAACAAGTTGGTTAGGCAAAAAATGAGCACAAAACCAATCAAGGTCTGTCACAGCAGCCTCCTTCCTCAGCATACTGGCCTGTGCTTCACCTCGCTGATCCAAAAGCAGCCGAAGTCAGGACTTTCACACTTCCCCTGTCCTCTTCCTCATACTAACACAAATGTTTCTGAGATATCTGACTGGTTCCGTGGCCTGGTTAACCACGTCAGGGTTTCACCACCTTAGTCTTAACCCAAACCACTTCCGCCCAGACGGGTGACCACAAACTCCCATGAGCACCAAAGAAGGGGTAGCTCAGAGTTCGGAGTCTCTGGGGAAGTAACACCAGCTTGAAACCCTTCACTGAGTTACAGCGTATAGCAACTTAAAACGTTAAAGATGCAACGCTCTCTCCTTTACGCTGTGGGTTCACAGGGTCTACAGAAGAGTCTTACAGAAGTTTGTTAGAGTTTTATACTCATTACATTTGAATGAAGCGTATACACTGTAAGAGCACAGACTGCCTGACAGAAATCACTTTGATGTGCAAACATAGCTGGTGGTCATCTATACTGGTATTAACAGGTATTAACACACAAAATTTCTTGAAATACATTCCAAACTATTTGAAATACTGGACAAGCTATACAGTGCTTTTCTCTATTACAGCTTATTCATCTGCAACACTGGTCACTAGTTTTTCCACATTTTAGACAGAAAAAAATTCAGCCTAAAGTGCTGCTATTAGATATTAACCACGCAAACCACACAAAACAAACTTGCAATACTTTCACATTCAAAGTCATCTCACCTAAATACACAAGACCTGCCATACTCAGAAACTGTCAAGACAAAGAATTTCAAGTTAAGATTTCCGTCCCTATTCTGTCAATAGCTTAAAGAGGTTCAAGCTAACTTCTTTCACTTAACAATTCTCAAAGTTCCCAGGACCATAAAATGAGTCAAGTAACTTACTTCGTCAAGTCTTCTGTCAGTGCCCATAGCAAGAAGGTTATTAAATTCCCTCTCCAGAACAGCACGAGCCTGAAGTTTATAGTACAGAAGAAACGGAAATTAATTCCAGAAGATTACTAATTGGTAACCTATAGTAATTTTTAAAACTTAATATAACCCAAATTGCTTAATGCCTTCTTATCAAGTTAATAAACATACTTAGTATTTGAAAAGTTACAATTGAAGTTGTAACTTATTAAAAAAATCTAAGGAAAACTTAACAGCTCCCCCTTCCCTTAGCTGTGATAAGAAAGTTCATTATTTTTTGCTCAAACTTAATTATTTACAAGTAAAAGCTAGCAAAGAACAAAAACGATGAGTTTTACACTAATGCTGTGAAGATGGGCTATGAGGATAATACCTAATATATTTTTTTAAACCAAATTTATCAAACAATTGTTAGTAACGATTAGAAAACAGTAAGAAAAGCACAGTTCTATGTTTTTCTCTTACAGGATAAAATGATTAAGGATAACCTTCCACTTCCAAAGTTTCTAGAGCTGGGAATAGAAAGACATACACTTACCTAAGATAAAAAAAAACAAACCACATTCAGTTCCGTTTTTAACCTTCCTAGAGAGGAGAAAAATCCTATTGCCAATAAAGTAACTACTTATTGCTTACCTGTGTGTTTTGAGTGGGTATTTGTAACAAGAGAGCTAATGCATTGTAATCAAATGATTCATCTAAGGCCACAAGTGCACCATGAACTCCGCTCTCTATAAGGTTATTCGCGTATTCTTTAAGACCAATGGACACTACCCAATGGATCATTCTTTCATTGCTCCAGACAAGGACATCTGTGGAGAAAAAAAAAGTTGTCCAATTTACAACAATACAACTTTCTGAAGAAAAAACCCACAGTTCTTTCTTGATCTGTATGCTTGTGTCAGGATTGATTTTCACGTATACACAATTCATCATAAATGCTGTTAAGTTGTAGCCCTCAAGGAACTGTGTTATTTAACATTTAGGCTGTGATCTAATCTGCCCCTGCCTTTTTAGTGTGCATGAAATGCTCTGAATTGGCAACAAAACTTCATGCTTCGAGTCCAGCGCTCGGTGCTGGATCCTTTCCATGCAGCGCTTTTCCTTGCGCCCAGAAGGAATAGTCCTCGCGCAGCCTCTTCTCTCTGCCTGCAGAGGGAGGCTACAGTCACAGTGAGAAGTTCAGCTGGGCACTGAAGTTCAGAAGCGCAGATGGGGAAGACAGGACCTTCTATTCTACACAGCCACTTAGGGGCCTGGACCTCGCCCAAGACAGATCGAGTACTTTGGGGAAAAAATTTTACTACTCGAAAGGAAAAAAAAGACATCTTATAGCAGCTTCTCATGTACCTCCTACTGAATTTGAACAATAAGCTTTATTTATTATTGTTTAAAGCTTTATTATCATAGAATGGTTTAGGTTAGAACGGACCTTAAAGATGATATAGTTCCAAGCCCCTGCCCTGGGCAGGGACACCTCCCACCAGCCCAGGTTGCTCCAAGCCCCGTCCAGCCTGGCCTTGAACCCCTCCAGGGATGGGGCCTCAGTTATTATTTATTATTATGTAATTATTCTATTTAATATTATTATAACATTTTATTTCTAAATACATTGTAATAATATTATAATAGTTATATTATTATTGTTTAATGATTTATTAATTAATTATTATTTACTAGTTTTATATCTTATCTACCTTCAAGTTCTGAAGGTGTTCGGTTCAGTAATGCAGACTTTCCTTCAGCTTGTGTACGCATAACACTACGCTTTCCCACAATCAGAAATTTAAAGTAGAAAGTAAACCTATTTGAAGCTTTCTGGAAGGCATTTCATACTGTAACAGTCTAACAACCAATATACTCTCATCTTAGAACTTTTTCAAGGAAAAATATTATAAAGCAGCATTTACATGTTCAGCCCAAACATGAAAACAACTGTGTTCTTACAGGTAGGTGTCTTTACACTATTCAGGAATGTCTATGTCAATCGAACTGTTATAATGATCCACAGCATGTTTCTGGCCTGTGACAACTAGCATTCTACCCAAACAATTCCCAGGAGGAATTAACGAGTTTTATATTTCAAGAAGCAACTCCCTGTAGGCAACAGATGCAGCCATACCACTTCAGAGACTAAAAAAGGCTTACGAGCCACAACACAGGCTTGTTTCATGGCAGTTACCTGCAACTCCTGGGAACGTTCTCAGGCACAATTAGTAGAATAACCTCCAGAGGGTATCAACGCTTTAAAAGGAAAAGGGGAAGAGCAGGCACAGAGGCTTCTAAGGAAATTGCGTATAAGGTAACCCTAAAATTTTAGCCTAAGACATCTCGTACTAGGCAGGGGACAAAACTTCTATGGGAAGTCTTGGAAACGACTGTGAATTCCCACCCCGCTTTTTTCTTCTTCCTCCTCTCTTGTTTAATAATCACCATGAATCTGCAAGACAAACACCTAAGTCGCTTGGATATTTTTTCATAAAGTGATGGGCAATAAAAATTACCAGCCACAAGCAACAACAGAATCATGTAGATGCAAAGTTGTTATGTCAGAACTGGGGGAGAAAGAAAAAAGATTTTCAAAAACCTCACCCTTCTAAAACACTGTTTCAAACTTCAGAGCAGTCAGAGTTTCAAAAATGCCTGCATTTGTAGCACATCTCTGCATGAGTGAGCAATTTAAAGACGTGTTTCATGATTCGCTGTTCAGGGCGTCCATCCAGACACATCTCTAACTTTTGATATTTTATAAATAATTCCTCCCTCTAATGCCTTTTTTTTTTTAATAAATTTTTGAGGCAGATCAGTGAAAAGACAGTAGAATCAGACCGAGGTCAAGACAATGCACTAACCCTTAATTTCATTCTGGCTTTCTTCTCTTTTTCTTTCAAGTTCTTTTCGATCATAATTCAGTCTTCGTAGGCACATAATTCCACACTGAAAACTGTTTCTGTTTAGGAAAAAAAAAAAATTAGGAAAATAAAATCATTTAGAGATAACGGAAACATTTACTGTAGGTTAGGTCTCCAACTTAAATCTATTTACCTGTGAAAGCTGTCCACCATTTTAAGTTGCCCACGCAGATCTTTTTTAGTTAAATGATCCAGCATGCGAGCATCCACAAGACATTCCATGAAATAGCTGCGATACTGAGGGAGCCCCAGACTAGGGAGCCATTCGTTGCCGATCCACTCATGGTTCATATCACCATATGCTAGCGTCTGGTTTTAAAAGATTAAGGAATAAGCTTGTTAAAGTGAGAAATAAAAGAGAAAAAGCTTTTTTAGGCAACATATTTTAAAGAAAAAAGAAAAGTGAAACAACGCTTGCTTAATTCTTAGCCTGTAAATATAAGCAAATAAAAGCATTGAATACTACTGTGAATACACATTTTCAATTGAATACTGAAAACTGTGTGTTTTCTGAAGAAGTAGTCCTCTGCATGAAGAAAAGCAAGTTTAAACACCCAGATCAGCAAGTATGAAAAAATATGCAAAAGCTAATGAAAATAAAAAAGAAAGACTAATCTACGTGGTCTTGATAGCAAGAGCCATGGAGTTTCGTTTTGTTAAAATGTTGAAAATACTGTATCTCTTGAAAACTAGGGGGGCGAGTGGGGATCTTATTTTTCACATGACCATATAAACACAAGATATCAAAAAAAAAAAACAAACCACCCTGCAGGTTTTTTTTAATACACTTAACTGTTTTCAGAAACTGATAAAAACCCACTACTGAAGAACAAGCAATTCTAAATGCTAGTCCTTATCCTGACAGGGGGGGACGGGGGACTTATCTCACTGCATTTTTGACCTGCAAATCACCAGGCATTTTTTTGGAGAAAGCGTGCATGAGAAGAGTTTGTAACTACGCATCTTATCATTCCTCGAGCAAGAAAAAACCGCAGCTCCTTTTTTCAAAAGTCGAGGGTAATAATTCATTTTTACTGTGCAATTAAATGTCGAAAGCTTGGTTTCTCCTCTGGAGGAAGTATCCTCTAGAAAGGAGCAAGGCCCCATAGAAACGCATTTCTACAAGCCATCACTAGGTAGCAGACTGAAAGAGCATGTTACTCCTGAAACAGGGAGGCAAGCTACGATTATTACCACTGACAATCTGCAAATGAGTATCCCAGTCGTAATTAATGAGACTTAAACAGGTTTAAGCTGGAGGGCAGCCAGGCGAGAAGAAACTCTACTGTCCAAAGATATGGGTCGCAGGCAAATCCTGAGTTTCGTTTATATCCCTGTATAAAATACTCAACTATATCAATGCCTGAAAATACAATTAGGATTTGTCACCACTTTAAGGGAAAACAATTGATCGAGGAGGATTACAGAATTAGTGCACAGAAATCTACTTAACCACCCAGGCTCTTGTAGCACACCTGTGACGGTGGCCAGGTTGAACAGGGACTTTCTGCACAAAGCAGATATTCTTCTCGGACTTCTGGCTTCCCAGAGAGCCATCCCCCACCAAAACACTCCACGCTTTATGTCATGAAATTATTTTAAAATTTGATCTAGTATGTTCAATGCATAGAATACAACAATGCTTATAAAGAAAGAGTAACCACGTTTTGGTGACTTGTAAGCTAGAGGATAAGTATTTCGGAAAGCTAATGGTAACAAAGACTTCCGAATATTCTTCCCCCTAACAGCCCTATTATTAAAAATCCTCATGCATAGCTTTTTTGTGATGTACTGTGTAGCAACGTATTTTACAAATTTTGAATAATGAACCACCAACTCTTGGAAGTGCTAGAAAACATTAAAATATTTAAATCACCTAAATATAAAAATGTATCTTCCAAGTATGTATTACACAGAGATAAGCCCACTTCCAACCCCCAAGCCACACCAAAAATCACTAAAAGAAACTGCTATAAAGGAAACATGCTCTAATTATCATGACAGTTTACATAATATTACATAAAGTTTCCAACCTGAGCCCAGCTTCCCTCCTCATCTTCCTGTTACGTGGTTAGAAAAGCAAAAGAACACATACATATTAGTATTTTAAGTTTAGTAAGGAGATCAAAGATAAAAGATGCACTGCAAGACTCTACGTCTACTGCATACCAAAAAAAATCTAGATCAAGCAAGCATCATGCATTGTAAAAAAAGAAAATGTAAGGCACTCATTTTCGTATGAGAGGTTGCAAAACCCAACTACTGATTAAATTTTCCGGAGAGAAGAAATTTCCACACGAATAATTCAATTTGTCTATTAGTTAATCAAATCAGAGCTCCATTTTACAGATTAGAAAGAGCTTTGTTTACAATTTTATCAGTGTTGATTTCCCCCCTCCCCTTCTGGAAAAAAAACTATCAAGATGCAGATTACAAGGTTAATAATTAGAAGAAGCAATGATCCAGAATTTTAATGTATTAATTTGAAAAAAAGAAAAAAAAAAAAGAAAAAAAGACCAAAAGGCACTTGATTCAAGTGTTTAAAAAGTGGGAAAAGCACTCTAAGGAACAGAAGTGGCAACACTATAAACTAACCGTTTGTTGTGTGGCTGTAAGATTTTCCATTTCTTCATGTGTTACCCAGACATTTCCCGTGGTCTAATATGACCCCACAGGGAACCAATCCCATCCAGTGAAAGGAAAGCAGTAACAAAGAGGAAAGGTTGCAGAACATATAAGCAATCGGTACACGTAAGGAGCAGGCATGGGCAAAAGCAATGGTTTCTAAAGTCTTAAGTATAGGTAGATCTATCGAAAGTAATGGCATGGAATAAAAGCCTATTACCATGGATCACTTTTCGTCACAGACATTAACAAAATCGAATGCGATAAATAGCTTACGCTGATGTAATTAATGGGCAAACACTTGACTTTGCTCTAATGCGAAAAATGCATTTGTAGGCTAGTACGTAATCCCAGGAATCTCAGAAATAATTTTAGATTGCAGGGCAGACAGATTCATGAGAGGGAATTCACACTAACTTTAAGTGTCTAAATATAGTATAGTATAGAGAGACACGTAGACTCCTAGTTTATGTATTCTGGAGTTAAAGGCCTCATACCTCAATTAACAGAGCCTCCAACTATTTTACTAATTTCTGTACGCACATTCTTTACGTACTTTATCTGTATTATAAATTCTTCTGAGTCCAAAAGATGAGGCAAATAACATGTCCTCTAAATATTTTGGACCACATACTTACACTGATATAAACTTCTTTCCTTTGAGAAAGAAAGCGTAGATATTCCTTCATTTAATTTTCATGAAAGGAAGAAACACCCTATACTTAAATAATGCGTTCCTCTACGATTTAATGTTTCCAGAAATTCTTATTTGACATTCAAATCCTTTCAGTTACATGTCTGCAGTAGAATTTTTGGAAATTCTAATGGTTCTAAAAGATGTTTAATGCTGGATGACTTTCCTTACCGTCCTTGAGGTGGGAGGGGCAGATGGACTTGTTAGCGACATGATTTCTTGAATGGCCAACCTCAGCTTCAGCCTGTGCAGAGGATTACTAATTCCGATCTCACGCTGTATTTCCGTATCAGACAATGCTGACATGATAGCACCGCTTTTCACATTTGCTCGGCAAGCAGCCACATACCAGGCTGGCATCCCAACCCACAGCTGAAACACAAAAAAAGGAAGTAAGCAGGATCTGGAAAACATTCCTGGCCTCCAAAACCTGTAATTCTTTAGAAGTCTGTACATTGAGGTGCGGGGTTTTTTTTATTTATTTTGGAGAGACCACTTACCTCCAACCACACCACCACAGTAGGTCCATCCCACTGTGCAAAAGGCAAACCTTGTCTTCTGGCTTCCTCTAGCAACTCATGCCTACAATTACGGAAAAAGTTATTAATAAAAAAGAGAAGCTAGTTATAACTAGATGTTACAATTTAAACTTTGCATTCAATTTACTATTTCCTTTTCAACAGTTAACTTTCATCCTTTCTCAGCCTTATATGATATAGCCACTAAGGCAGTCACAGCACACGCACAAGGACTACATAGCGATGGAAGCTGAAGCGGACGGGAAATTTCAGAGTGGGAGAGATGCCTTGCCTTTCGGAAGTTTGTGTCTGAAACTGTCACTGACACTCTAACCAGCACTGCCAACACAAAGTGGAGATGTCACACTTATTTGTCATTCAGATTCTCAATTGCTGCAATCTTCCGTTCAGCAAATTAGACTGAAGCAAAGTAGTCATTTTTCCTCCACATGCGGATTTAAGACCTGGGGAAATGTCTGAGCACATCAGATACCCATGCCATCGAAACGGTACTGTCCACCAGGCTGTCGAGGCTGGGAACTGGGGCAGTAACCCTTTAACTGGTGAATTTTAGTCTGCACCAGTGAGCCTGTCAGAATTTCAGGCCCAGCTTCAGACAAGCATCCTATTCAGAGCGCCACGCTTTGGCAATTGTATTCTGAAAGGCCGGGTACTGAAACTCAGCTTTCATCTCCTACGATGACACCATTTCCTTTGTTATTCTGAAACAGAAGAGACTGACGTTTAATATTGACAATTCAGCTTACAGAAACAATAGAAGCCCACAAGAGCCCTATAAATAGCTGCCAAAAATATTTGATAAACCAAGAGACAAAAACTAGTGTTGCAGGTTTAAGCAAGCAATGTTGCTTGGATACATCTGTCTGAAAAAAATGGATCAAGTCTGAAAAAAGGATATTTAAGTTGCCTTTGAGAGTTAATTGTATATGGTTAAGTCTCCACTCACTCTCCTCAGAAGTTCAGAAGAAAAATTTCACCTAATGGGAGAGTTTTTACTGTTCTATGCTTTTTATTCATGCCTGCAAGAGTAGAATTAAGAAGATAAGCAGCAATACTACAGATTCAAGATCCCATGTTATGTATTTATCATTTTCTCACAATTTAAAACAAATAAAATCTCCCTGCCTTCAGAAACGTACCGTTGAATAGACCTAAGATGATGAAATATTTAAAAGCTACAGATATTCAAGAGCTACTCCGCAAGACATCTTGAAAAGGGGTCACTGACAGACTAGTAGCTTTCTTTGCTACCTCTGCAAAACAGATATGCAGTGTTCAGCACACCTAGGATCCTCGCGTTTTATTGGTACAGAATTAAATATAAAAAGTAATCAATGAAGTAATAAATATACTAGCAACTGGTTTATGAATACTGCTTCTCCACTGCATGTCAGTAAATTCCTATTGCTCTACAAGAATCTCCCAATACTTGATCCTAATTAAATGTGCTGCCTACAAATTAAAAAAAGGAGAGGAAGGAACTGCCAGATCACTGGTTACAAATAACCATTTTAACGTACCCACTTTAAGACCCAACAATTAAGGTGGAAATAGTGTTCAGCAGTTGGCAGCTCAATAGCTAGATTTCACTAACAAAGAAGAGAAGCCCATAAAAGCTAATACATATTTGTGCACTTCAAAAATCTACATATATTTCAAAATTAGGAATAAAGGATCACCTACTATCCTGCTACGGCGGAACACATTACATTAATCCCACAAATCTCTAGCCCTGAACACATGCAGTTTTGCTTCACTTCGTTATTTAAAGATTAAAAAAAACGAGAAAAATAAATTAATACGATATTAAAAAATACCGCTTGGTAAGAACAGAATAAAATGCTTAATACTGTATTTGCCAGAAAGGAATGCAGTTTTTTTCCCCAAGTAGTTTAACTTCCAAATTGGCATCTTTGTCTTTTGGTGGTTGCGGTAAGACGAGGGTGCCGAGAGGAAGGTCCACGAGTGATGAAAGAGCACAGACATGCCCAAAGATGGCCCTACGAGAGCACGTTACCGCTGCCTCTGCCCCAGCTGCTTGGGGTATCCTACGGAGTTCAGAGAAGTGCAATTTAATTCCTGGTAGTTTTATAAGTCCCCCTGGGTACTTCAGCAAATCATTCGGAGATGAGCAGTACAGGGCATGTACCGAAAGTGCAAGGAGAGGTTATGATGCAAACTCTAAACTCATGGTGGAATCGTATGCAGAAAACAATCATCTGCCTGGAAGGAAGGGTTATGTGATGGAGGTAAACATGGAGAAATAGAAACAAATAAAGCAAAAATGTTTATGAGATAACTTCATGCAGAAATTATTCAGTGAGCAAACACATCCATGAAGTAGAAAATTAATAGCGGAATTTGTTCGTATGCAAGAAGAGACAGAAGCTTGCTTGCACGGGAAATCATTCACTCCCCTGAAAGCTCAAGACAGAGCACAGGCAGAAAACAGCTCATGGAAAGAATTCAAAGGCAGCTGCTGTTTTATCTGCAAGCAATGCATCAACGGGTTTTTCCTGCAGCAGGGAACTTCACTTTTCCAACAATCCCCTTCCAACTTCACCAAGAAACTCACTGCGTGCCAGCGATACATGATCCGATTACGTAAAGATCACAACTGATGGGCCAGTTCAGTTTCCCAGGCCAACCAGTTATACCATTTCAGAAGCAAGTGCAAAAATCCAGCCTCGTATCTTTGTGAGGAAAAAAAGAAAACAAATCTTGCAGTAGTGTTGGCAATCTTAACAGATAGTATAAAGCTGGCACCTTCAAGGTCAAAAGAATGTCAAAGGAGTAGCTGGCTACTGGAATAACTCTTAGGTGACAAACCCAAGGGATAGGTGTCTACGGACGTAATAAAAAGCTGGCTGAACCTCACTTGGAACGGCAGACCAAGTGTGCTGCTGCAGGAGGGGAATGCTGCTGTTAGACACATTCAAAAAGCATCTAATGCCAGCTGTGGAGAGAGCATAGAAATTGTGGTCATACGGGATGAGAAATGATGTCAAAACCACAGGTGCTCGATGTAGTAGCAACACACGAGGCCCTTTAAAGATTATTTGAAGAATTTGTATTTAGAATGGCTCTTGGCAGGCAAGCATACGCTGACCCCACAAGGAAAACAGAGCAGCTCGGGGCAACATCACTTTGTCACTGGATTAAGACAGCATGGGAATGGATAAATCCAGAACTTGCAGCCAAAGGGGAACGCCATATTCCAGATTTCTCGGATGGAACTGAAGATAACGGATTTGGAAGAAGCCAAGAGAAGAGGGACTGTAGGGAAGGTGGTGAAGAGAGTGATACTGATGGCAACGACAGAGTTGCAAGGTGTAAAAACTGAGAAGCAACAGTACTAAAATATGAGATGAAAATAGACTAATTTCAGGCAGAGCATCAGTGTAAAGTTAATATCCATATTATACATTGACTTCAAGTATGTAGTAAACTTTTCCTGTATAACTTTTTTTTAAGAGCAGTTATCTTAAATTTAGGGTTGCCTTCCTGTCTGATTAATACAGTATTAAGTTTGTTGTGTTGCACACAGAAAAGCACAAGTACGGTTGTGGCAAACACTGTCAACAGTACAGCTCACAAAGAAGATGAACAGCACGAACAAAACACTAAAACTAACATAAATTTAGTAGACAAAGAGCAACAGTTTTACAGAAATACATCTACCTTGGAAATTAATTGCCACAAACATCTACTATTGCTAAACAGCTTTCAAAACCCAAATTACAAAACTAATTCCATCTAAGTAGGGTTTAATATTTCCATTATAAAAATTCACACCGTGCAAATTAAGACGAGACACTGAAGTAACATTCACACTGAACCAGACGACACTGGATTTATTTCAGCAACACATTTTCACAATAAGTTCTTTTTAATCTCATATCTCCTCTCATAATTAGACTTTTTTGAAAAAAAATTAGAGCTTTTAATATATTGCTAAAAAATCCAACTGAGATTTATCATAATTTCACAACAATCCTAATAAAATAAATATAAACTTACCCTGATTTTGCACTACCACATCAAATGGTAAACAAAAGGAAAATAAAACAACGAAGGAAAAAAATATAAAACTAGGATTAAACTGAACTTAAAAGCATAAAAAAACAGACAAATAATGAATACTGTAATTTAATTCTGTAACTATAAATAGGGTTTTGTTAGTAAAGACATTGAATACCGCCCCCGGCCTGTTTGTGTGCATGCATGCAGAAATCAGGAAGATACGCAAGCGAATAGGGATTAGAGACAACTATAAATAGAAATAGCTGTCATTGTTCCAAGCATTCAGGTAACTGGAATTATTTTCACTGAATACGGGATTTTGTAAGTGAACAGTCGGCCTCCAGAACTTATTTTAACCCCACCCTCCTCCAATATCAAAGTGAAAAGCAATTCAGAGCAGCTTTATCGCTTTTTCTTTTTGATAACAAAGCACCTTGCGAAGGCAGCAAGGGATCTTTGACACTCTGTGATAATATTGCTTCCTACATTCAGAATACCTGTCAGGATTCTGGAACAGCTGGATTGAAGTATTTTGCTGGGATTTTTAAAATGGTAAGATTTACTTCTTATGCAAGTTCAAAGCACCCTGCTGCTGCTCTCAGCAGTAAGAGTAATAAAACTAAATATGATGATACCTATCTTCGTCTCAGTCTTGTTTCATACCCCCTTTCACTAAAGTATCTGAATCATAGACACTTTCCTGTGAAAAAGCACATACTCATATTTAATTGCTAGGCAAGGCAATTTCAAACTAAGTTTTCATTTGTCTAATACAGACACTTGAAGCAACCCACAACATGCAGCCATGAGGCATACTTTTAGTAAATACCATGATGTTTTTGAAAGCCATGATTAATCTGCAACTGCATTTCTTGCATTTATTAAAGCAAGACAGTATAGATTGCTTTACTTTAGAATGCAGTTTGTTGCTGGCATCAAGAACGATCTGTATTGTTCAAAGAACAGGCCTACCGCTACTTTGACATGACCAGATTAAAACTATTTATTCAACCAAGATGTGGTATGACTTTAAAGCTCTGTAGAAAAGGGAAAATACCGGATCATAATAATGTACGGTTGCCTTCAGTGTAACAGGCTGAAGAAAAACAGCTGAGCGATCTGTTATCCAAACAAAACCACATTCCATTCTGACTTTTCAAACCAACACACTGCTGGTTTTCATTAGCAGTCACTGGGCATTATTCTTATTTGTTAATAGAATTTAGGTACTGCAAGAAATCTCTTGCAAAGAGAAAACGAGCACATTTTCTTTTCAACATTCGCTATTCTGTCTTCAGAAGGCAAGTAAAAAAAGGAAAACATGTCTGACCTTGGGCAGAGTAAAGGCAGCTGAACGGAACAGAAGCAACAAAAGTGCAAGGTATACGGCTCAGCTTCGGGTGGAAAAATGCTAAGAATGCCTGATCCTACTTCTATAAATTTTAGCGTTTCCTGTATTACCATATAAGCGTTAAGTCAAGATTTCTACTAGTAGCAACAGCTATTTTTCAGCTATGACTATGACTAAAGCTTTTGCTTCATCTCTTCTAAGTCTGGGAACAACAAAGCATGCATTACTCAAAAGGTAAACATGAAACTACAGGTTGTCCTCAGACACACACTGAAAAAATTCTCATGACTAGGAACAGGTAACTACGTACCTAAAAGGTGCCTTAAAAAAAAAGAAATAGTCACAATTTATAAAAAAGAGGAAATCAGGAGTATATGGTGCAAGGAAAAAAGATTTCAGCTGTTGAAATGTACGAGAGAAAATGTCGAGAGAACCTTAAACAGAAGTGAAAAAATTAGTGCACACAGCAGCAGTTAGCAGCTGTAGCACAAAAGGAAAGACTTGCAGAGTCACCTGCTAGAAAGGACAGAAGGATGGCTGTACAGAACAGCTCACGCTTTCACCCTCTCTACTCTCTCACACTCTGGAGCAAGTCACAGCCAAAGGCAACTCTGGGAAATCTTCCAAATGAATTAAACCCAAAGCAGGTATGAAACATAACAAATCCGGGGGAAAGGTTTGATAAGAGTCCACTTTTATCTCCAAGTTTGTTTATTACAGCAATAAGCTTTCAGCATTGAAATTAGTTTCAAACTTATCATGAACTATGCCACTACTAAAAATAATAAAAAATAAATAAAAAATAATTTAAAAACATTCTACAGAGGCTTATTAGCCATAGCACCATACTAGGGAAAAATACCTGAAAACAAAACAAAATAAAAAAAGAAAACAATACATTTTTAAACAAAGCAATACCTTAACAAAAAAGGATTAAAAATATTCAATGACTTACTTTTTCTGCATTTTCCTGTTTTTTTCTGCCTGACCTCCAAGCTTGCTGAGACCTAATGCATCCTGAGAGGAACCATCTGCTTCTGCCATGCCAACTACAAAAAACCAAGACAAAAATCAGTCTTGTTATTTTCTCAGTTCTGGCCAGCTATAACTCAAAAATCACTGTTGCTTTGCTGACCACAAGTATTTAATCCTTGCTAATATTAGGACAAGGGCTAATGGTTTTAAACTGGAAGAGCGGAGATTTAGATTAGATACTAGGAAGAAATTCTTTGCTGTGAGGGCGGTGAGCCCCTGGCCCAGGTTGCCCAGAGAAGCTGTGGCTGCCCCATCCCTGGAGGGGTTCAAGGCCAGGTTGGACGGGGCTTGGAGCAACCTGGGCTGGTGGGAGGTGTCCCTGCCCAGGGCTGGGGGTGGCACTTGGTGGGCTTTAAGGTCCCTTCCAACCCAAAACGTTTTACGATTCTATGGTGATTAGTGATCAAAAATGTACAAAGCCAAACCTCCAGTCCCATCTATCGCTCCATTTTCTAGTTAAATTAATACCCATCAACATGGCGTATAAAAACAGGAAAATCAGATTTGTATGGACTCAAACAGGTGCTGTCTAAAACCAGCTGGAGTCACACCAAGTACCTCCTGTTTCAGCTACCTGTAAGGTGAATTCTCAGTGTTCCAATATCACTAACGGCTGGCATCAGCATGAAGAGTACTGCTTTAGGCAAAGAATTACACAAAAGAGAAAGGTAACCGTAGCGTTTACTAAGCCAGCTGGGTTCGTTTCAAGGGAGTTCCTTTGGGTCCAAAACGAAGACATGACTGTTGGTGTCAATAATAACAAAAGCCTCTTTCACTTCCGAGATCCAGTTGGAATTTTGGTTTCATAAAACAAGCCAGAACAGGTCAATAAGGTTCAATAACCTGACTACATGAGACTAAAAGACAGCAATAGCTGAACAGCTGAACTTGCATCCTACACTCATAAAAGGACTACCAGAAGATTTAGTGATACTAATTCCAAAAAATGCTGTACATCAGCATCATAATAATCAGTCATAAATATGCACAAACTGACACATACATCATAAAATTCAGTCTTTCACTCTCTCTCTTATTGTGCAAAACAAAACCCCAAACCAACCTTGTCCTAACGATTCCTTGCTTGTTTGTCCAGGTCGTCCCTTTTCTTTCTTGCCAAACAAGCGGCCAATAGAGGATTTGATCCCCTTCTTTTTGGGGGCTTTATGAAGTGAATCTTGGCTACTATTACTGCTACTAGGATTACTTGTTTGCCCATCTTGTGAGCCTGTTGAACTTCACAAAAAAAAGACGAGTCATAAAGAAGCGCACGTACAACAAATTCACTGGGATAACAGTGAGGGACAAGTTCAGGTTTCTGTGCAAGTTTATAAAAGTAACTCATTAATGACATCTAATTTCACCTTTTAATGAGTCATGAAAAGAAACGTATCTATGAAATACTTATCATTAAATAGAAAAAACAGTGGAAAGGACTAAATCATGCAAGAAACGAAGGGATATAATATTTATATGCTATAACATGGAACTACAGGTCAATTCTTACTTTTTTAAGAAACAAGAATTAAAGTGTTTAGAGTGCAATTCAGAGAGACTAAAGTTGACAACACAAGTTCCTGACAAACTGAGGCAGACAAGGGTTTACAATACTTGAGTTCAGTCCACCCCAGATACCCAGGCACTTTGAAAAGAACATCTGTCAGTCAAAATGATGGTAATTTTGCAACTTATTTCTGAATTTCTAGCTAAATTCCCATCTATGAAAGACGACTGGAATTGTATGTCTGGAATTGTATGTCTTGCATTTCCAAAGCAAACTTAATGCAGACCTTGAGTTCCAGAAGAATTCTTCACATAAAGCCACTTCTGATCATTAATAAAAATCTATGCTCTTACTGTTTATATAACATAAACACCCATTTATGCATTCATGCTTTTTACTTCTGAGAAACACTTCAATAGCTAGGCCAAAATCCTGAAACATTAAGTGAAATACCAAGTTACTGGTAGGCTTGACTGATTCACAGCTACTTACTTCCTTATGTCCCTGATATCTTCATGGCTCACTGTATGCAAAGCTCCTTTTTGGACTCTGTCCAAACGCAACGACCGAGGTGAAGAAGGCGGTGATGTCTCACATTTTATTGTGGTTTTATCATCTCGTACCTCTTCTCTAGAAGCTGGAGACTAAAGGAAAATTAATGAAAACTTGAGGGGTTAGTTGGAAATACCAAAACACGAATGCAACATCAACACTACACAAAATATTGAAAGGAAAACTCAGTTATTTCGGTGATTAATTACTCTTGCCATTACCATTCTGCAGTTGCCTATTTTTTGTTTGACTTTCTGGATTTTCTGTTACCTTCATGTGACAAACTACTAAATTTCAGTCTTAACTAGTGAAATGAGCAAGCTGCACTCATCTTTTAGTTCTTAGCTCTATGAATGAATAAAGTAACATCTTCAGCACCATAAAACTAATATACAAAGACAAAAAAAACAGAGTCCTGTGAACAGAAGGCGTCTCAGTTCTCACTGTTGTGTGTTTAGACAATCGTTAGCAAGATTACCAATTCTATGAAGTCAGTTTCTACATACCTGTGGCTATGGCTTATCTCAAAGTTTGAATAACAGAAATTATTTGTGTGTGCACTAACAGACCTTTAAAATTAAATGTTGTTTCATGAAGATCGCAAAATAGTGGTTACAGACAGAAAGCAACAGAACAGTGCCCCGTACCAGCAAAAAAGCCGAACAAAAAAAAAAACCCACAAAACAAACCCAACTCACACTTATGTTAAGATGATAAACCATTTTACATTTAATATCAAAGAGCATATAATCTTGCATTAAGGTTACCCTGCAAGCGCTTTGTTTTATGTTCCTGTTATCCATTAATGAGTTTGGGGACAGGGAAGGAGACAGAAGGGGTACACCAGTAAATAAACTAAAGATTTTTACCTTTCTACGGTGTTTCCTTAAATCACTAGGCTGACAGATGCATGCAAAGAGAAGAAATTTGGAAAAGCCATATTTATTGTAAACTGTAGCAAAGACTGAAACAACTACTACAGACAAAACACGAGGGAGAATATAAATAACAATTACAGCAATGGCACAGAGAAAGATACGTTGTATGAAGTACTCTTCAAATCACAGATTACTTAAATGCAACCCTGAAGAGGGGATAAGGAAGAAAAAAACACCATAAACAAGACTTAGTGTTGTTTATCTACAGAAGTACTGTAGATATTTCAATGTATTGGTACCACAGGCAAATTAGCACACGAAACGTGCATTGTCTTCAGCAAGAAAAGCAGTAAGGTTCACGGGGGTGTAAGGTGTTGCTTTTAAAAAGCGAGAGGATTTCCTGTCGTATGTCAAGGACTCGCCTTGAACTCTACAAGCCACGTGGGTAGCCACAGCAGCTTCGTACGGTCTCTGCACTAGTCCCTTCTCACACCTTAGCCATTCCTGCAGCCGCTTCCTACACCGCATGAACAGCGGCCACGCTTTAATAGCTGCGAAAGACAGAGTGCCAACAACAGCTGTTTTCTATACAGTAACAGTGTTTTGTACTTTTTACTAAGTTTAAACTGCTGGAATGTTTGCACAGAAGTCTACCACCAGTTTCATTTCTCCTCTATCTCGCTTCCCAGGTGCTCCCCACCTCTGCCGGCGCACAGAGCAAGGCAGCAACCCTGAGTTACACAAACAAACAAGCTATCAAATTATTCAGACCAAGGCTGACAAAAGTTTAATTGAGATAATTTGTTTAATAATTACCATTGTATTCGGGGACAAATTATTTCAGAAGGGTTGCAAGGGACCTTTAAAGATCATCTAGTCCCTCCTCAAGTTCTTAGACAAAGCGCAGCAGACTCTTTTTAACCTTACTGGATCTTTCACCTATTAAATCTGATAATCCATAAAAATGAAAACGTTTACCATATGGAATAAAAACTGCCCACAAGAACGGTTCGAGAGAGCTGTAGGTTTCACAATTTATCATGTTGATACTTTTCATTTAATTTAATCACGAGGGGTTTTCAGCTAACTGAACTGCCTAACACCATTACTGCAGTTGGCATTAATTTAATGTTGCCATCCTGCTCATAAACTAATGCAACTTTCTATTAAAACACTGGAAAAGAGAACATGAGAACCCATTCAGTCTGATAATTTATAAGCCATTCCAAAACTTTCTAGAAAGCTCTTGTTCTGCAATTCGAGAAGCACGGCTTCATGCTTTCACAAAAGCTTTCAGAAATCAGTTGCCAGGTACTGAAGTGTCACACAAATACAACCGCAAACAATGGATCAAGTGCCTTTGAGTCACGATTCTTATGATCTAAAGTGAACTTAATTTTTTTACTTTTGTTCAGTTACACTGAATTTTAACATTCTTCTGATCTAGTCTTCATGAAAATAGCTACTAAAATTTGTATAGGGTTTTCTGTAAGAGAAGTACTTAGCTTAACTACTTACTACTGTGAAAAATTAGGATGTAAAGCACTCCACATTCTGAAATTTGTTAGTTTCTGTAAAAGAAGCGTGCTTGAACCCTACATATATGGCTACAGCTAGTACAATGATTTTTTTATTTAATGCAAGAAAGGCAAAATGATTACTTTTTTATGAAAAAAAAAAAACAAACCCAAAACTTTTTGGTATAGGTACACATTCATTTTAAGAAGCCAGCAAAAGTAGCTAGCTGAAATCTAGGGGTGTTCAAAAACAAATAAGAAACTAAAATGAGTCAAGTCCATTCACAAGACCAGGACCATTTACAGTCCACCTGCTCTTAGAGCGATGGGGAGCATTCCTTGGCTACTGGCTGGTATAGTACAGACATTGATACAGGGGCAGTAATCCACGACAATAAAGTACAGTAAGCGTGGTGTGGCATGTACAACTAGGAAGTACAGTTTCCAAATGCATATGCAAATATGGAGACAAAGGAATGCATCTAGAGCTAAGTTAGAGAAGGAGCTTTTCCTGGAGAGCGCTTGCAAATAAATACCGGTATCCAAGAGGCACCTTAGCGAAAGCTATTCCAAATATGAGAAACTCTTACAGTTTGCTTAACATTTATGTAAAGCCAAAAAAGTGGAAAACTTGTATCTTGTTTTTACAGATACGCTTACATGCACAAAGCAGCTCCTAGAAGGATTACGTTTTCTAAGCGGTCATAAGAATGTCAAAAGAATGGATCCATCGTTCTCTACTCACTGAACTGCTAAGTCCAAGCTACTTCACCAGCTACTAGGTCTAACAGATCATTCCTTTACCTGCCAGTCTTAACAGGTTAAAACAAGACACTAGCACTCATTAAAACAGCCGTGATACCTCCACGGTCTTCAAGATTAAAGCAATATATGCAAATCACTTTTTAGATGAGTTTTTAGTGGAACAGTGGACTGCTAACAGTCAACTTTAAAGCAGAGGGAGAAACTGACTGCTGTACCAGGGGTTGAAAAGAAAACATTATTTCTTCTAGCGAGAGGAATCAGAAGAAAGACCATAACAACAGACGGAATACTTAGGCATGAGATGTTGACCAATTAATAGACTTGAGTTGTGAACGTTTTTCCTAATCATTATGACTGTATCTTACACTTTTTATAGAAGTTGAAAGGAAGCAGTAGAAAAACCTAGAGAAAGGAAAAATACAGCTGAGTAAGAAGAAGAGGAAGGGGAAATTAAACAACCCATTTCCTAGAGAAAAGGAACACTCTTACAAAAAATTAAAGTTAATGGATACTTACCAGTGTCATGATACCTAGTCTGTCCACTTCCCGAGCTGGACTATGTGGAATTCGCCTTGGGGTGGAGCGACCACTGCCAGGTGGGGAAGAACCAGCAAGTGAACCACTGGCATAGGGAGGAGGAATGGAGCTCATGGACCGGAATCGGCCATGGGCATCCAAATTTCCACTACCCACTCTGCTTTCAATCTCCTCCGCACGCTGCTCTGTGTTTTCCTTTTCTTCTTGTATAAGTCTAAAAGAAAAAAGTTCCAAAGGAACATGACATTGAAACAAGTAGCATATAAATAGACTGAAAAATCTGAAAAAGTGGTGAACACACTGCTATTACCACTGTGCAGGGGTTTCTGTCAAACTAGTAACGCACAATCCCTTCCATAAATTGGACTGAAGATGAAAAAAAAAAAACGAAGAGTACTTGGGCATAAACAAACTAGTTATGTTGTCAACTCTCTCTGCCAGGAAACTGAATGGGCAACCACCATTTTCTGCGTAACCACACAAAAAGGATTTCTAGCATCACAGGAACTCATTTTTATTAAAACCTTAACAGCAGATAGACCATACCTAATCTCTTTGTTGATTGCATCCAACTGTTCTTGAAGCATCATGGCCAAAGTCTGAGCATCAGCCTGACCACTTGGTGACAGGAGATCAACTGAACTGAATATAGTCTCCCTGTCATCCTCAACATCGGACACGTCGACGTCACTTTCAAACGCTTGTGCCACATTTGCCAATACACTTGCTTGCTGGGCTCGCTCCCAGTCCTGCTCGTTCAGAGTTTGAACCTAAGAGAATAAAAAAATTTAAAAAAAAAAAATCCAAACTCAAATGGGAAAAACATGGCATTTCTACTCTTTTTCAAAATGTTTAAAATAATTTTTAAAAAGCCCACTTACATGCTGAATGCATCCATCAAGACAGCAATGTTTAGAGAAATGTAAAAAAAAAAAAGCTATAGTGTAGAAAACTTGGCATCTTACAGTTAAGTGGAATTTTAAAATGGACAACCCTATTGAATAAATGAAAATGTCACGTCTTGGCTATATATACTCTAAATTACAGTAGAATTTCACTGTCAAATCCAATGAGAATTTTGGAATCAGCTTTATGTAATGACAACTTATGTGTCCTGAAAGGGACTTAAAATTGCTTGCAGAAGAGTAATGTTAGATTAGTGTATAGACACAAAAAGCCTTCAAACTATATTTTACAGGCTTATCGTACTTAATACAAATGGGAATTAAAAATAATAATTTTGCAATTATTTGTTACCAATTAAAAAGACTATTAGCTGTGCATTAGTTAGTAAAACAGGATATATATATCAGTTTATTGCTATGTATTCCTATTCCAAAAACTCCTTGCAACAGATTAGCCTCATCTAACTTTTTTTTTCCCCAAAGTTTTATTTTCATTTTAATTTCTGAGTTCTATTACCTTTGAAGGTTCATCTCTGAGAGCTGCCAAACGTCCTTTCTGGGGACGTCTTAACACTGATGAGGTGCCATAGGAGTCTGTGTGACTGTCAGCCACAGACGAAGATGTCACAGGGTATCTGAAATCTGGTCGGCTAGAACACAAAGAGACATTTTACCCGTTGGAAGGTAGGGGGAAGGGGAAAACAAACCCAAAAACCCACCCAAATGATTCCGATTGTCCCACCAGTGCCAATTTTCTTTAAGCAGTATTAGAACTCCTTTATAAGCTCTATAAAGAATACATAGCTATAAAGTTTTATAGCTATGACTAAAGTATTTTCAGTTATAATAGACAAAATTACATTTAGCAAAGTGACTTTAAAGAAATAAGAAAAAACTGAACTACAATTAAGTGCTGGTACCTGTGATGAAGTGATGTGGCTCTGAGTCTCACTTGGTCATTTTCAGCCCTTAACGCTTCAACATTTAATACAAGTTGATCCTGTAAAATAAACAGATACAATACTTAACAATATGCTTTAAAAAAAAAAATAAAAATCAGTGTCAAATACTAATTTATAAATTAACATTTATGTTTTTGACCTCATTTCTACGAAACTCAGAAATAACAGATTTTAAAACATACCATTCAACAACGTAAAATATAAAAATGTTTTTTGCTACACACAATACAGTACCATCACAAAAGGGCACCCAAGAACAATTCTGCTGCCTCTTTACGCTGTGACTCTAGGTAATGACAATATGCATTTTAAAAACAGCTACTAAATGAAATTTACGTATTACTAACATTACTGTAATTAAGTGATAATATTTAATAAGAAACAAGAAGATTTTTTTTCAAGCCTTGCACGCAAAAGGTTCTAAATGCATTCATTTTTAACTTGGACATTTTTACATGCTCTAGAAACTCAGAATTTACCAACAGAGAAATCCAATGAATGAGAAAATAGCAAAAGCCTAATAAAAAGTGGCTGATGATGAACATCTGTGCCTTGTGTGAAAACCGCTGGCCTACACACACAAAAATTCAAGGCACGTTCTGCAAAACATTCTGAACACGTTCTTTTTCTTACAGAAGCAGAGCCTCTACAGTTTGGCCTAGCTACTTACTAGAATGATTTGGGGAGATGCGCTACACCTGTGATTTAATAAGCAATAACAAGGCTTGTTTCAGAACAGATAGCGGGACCACAAGAATCAGTTGCCGCTGCTTAAGGATGCAAAGAAACGAAAGGCCCCACCACTAAAATTCAAGAAGGGAACTTGTCAGCTCCAGGACAAGCAAAACACCAGACAGCTGGTATTGCGAAGGAGCAGCCAAGTCTAATAAATATTGCTCTCTCTCCCTCCCAATTCAGAAAACTTTCAATATTTGTCAGTTGAACAAGCATTTCATGATACTGAATGCTTTAAAAAATATATATATCTTGGGGGAAAATACTCAACATTAAGAGTATTTATCTTTTCTTTTTTCTGTTCAACATCATACACACATTGTGATTAATATAAAAAAAAAAATCTATATATCTTTTCACAAAAATTCTATGCAATCTTCAAACTTCGGCAAATTGCCAATATATCCAGCCACTATACATATTCAGAGGTGTGTTAAGTCTCTGGGTAAAAAGCTATGAATTACCTATAAAATCATCATAAACTGAGGCACACAATACCATAAAATGAGCAATAACAGCCTCCTACTTTTAAACAGACCAGGTCGTGTTAAGTTTTATCAGGGAATTCAAACCTGGTCCTGCTATGTAGCAACACAGCAATTATTTTCCGATATATTATTTAAAAAAAAAAAAAAAGTGTATTATACCTTTTCATGCTGAAGTTCCTCTATTTGTTTTTTTGAATTTTCAATTTCTCGAAGAAGTGAATTCTAAAATAAAATGTATCACAAATTAAGTTACTTATAAAAGCTTTTAACTCTTGAACCATAACTAAGTTGAGTATCAAAAAATTTCAGTCAACAGTATACAGATGCATCTGAAGTTACAGCTACTTTGCTGCTTTCATCATTTCACTTTGATTATAGTTGAAGTTTTCTCCTTTCAAGTGTACAGCCCTCTAAATAACTGATTTAGCAATAGTACAAGCTCCAAAAAAAATTTAATACCAATACCAGCCTTTTAAAGCTCTGTTTGACAAAATTGGTAAAAAAGGAACAATTAGGCAGCTAAAATAATTCAAAGCAATTCACTGAGCGGTTACTAAGGCATTTACTGGCTGTTATCATTAGGTTTTCATTTTATTTTCACTTGCCCGACCCACAAAATTATAATACAGTAATTTCTTGGATGTACTGTACCCCCAGAACTGCAACACTCACTGACTGACGGGCCTTCATTAACGTCAGAGCTGTCATCTTTACAGCTATACTGTGACTTCTAAACAACTCCAGTAAATATAAATACTTATGACTACCACAATCTCTTTACTCAAAGCAATTTCCAAATTCAGACTAAGAATCACCTGAGAATTAAGAAACATTTGAGCTACAATGATCAATGTTCAACAACTGTATTTGACTATAGTAGGTGATACCAAGAAAAAAAAAAATAATCAGAAATTCCTCCTAATAGGAAACTCATAACTGCGTCACCTTCTTTGCCTTTTCCACCATTGCCAAAAAGTTCTGCTGAACACATTTCTTTGAAGTATGTAATACCATTATTTGCATCTTAAACATGCAATAAAGTTTCATACATGAACAAATAAATCATTCCGGGGGAAAAAAGCCCAAGTGATCAGAAGAAAGTCTTAACATTTTACATGCGTGTTTCCTCCCAACTTATCATAAAAGAATGAGCTGGAAGCCACAGCAAGAATACTCTTCTAGAAGCTGTTACTCAGTGAGGGACAACCATATTTTCCCCATTATTCACGAACGCAATTAGGGTTTGGAAGGTAAAAGGTTAACCCCAAGACAAACACACACACACCCCAATATTCAAGCATTTAAAAAAAAAATAAACACAGTCAGCTGTTTCCCAAAAATGGAATTTACAAAGAGTGTTGGAGCAACCTTGCTGATGTCATAACAAGGACCATAAGAATTTCTGAAGTATGGCCTACGTGGGAAGAAAACGCAAGATTGTTTCCACTTGCAAGGATCCCACAATGACTCAGGGTAACTGCTGCAGACAAAAGCAGTAGGAAATACAAGAAACCGAACTGTAAAAAGGCCAAACTTCTACTCCTAGTTCTGTAGTCCTGTATTACACTGGATGAGCCTGTTTATGCAGTCCACACCAGTCCACACTTAGGAAAGGATAAAGCTTCTGAAAAGATGCCTTCTCAACACTGTGGTACAATGCCCACAGGTAACCTCAAAACCAAAAAGATTTTTAAGACTGTATTTTCCAAATCCTCACTAGAAAACAGCCTTAACAGAAACTACTTATTAATAAAGATTTAGTATTTATTCACTGAAATTACAGACATATTGCAAGATACACAAATCACTACAGAATGTTGAACATCTAATTAATGTATACGCTGGAATGTGACTCATTACCTTATCTTCCAAGGCAGCCATCCTTTCCTTGAGATGAAGCTGGAGCCTTTCATTAGATTCAGACAGAAGCTTATCAACAGTTTCTGACAAACGTTTATTATGCTCTTCATTCATCTTCTCTCTCTGTCTAGCCTAAGATACATAAAAGCTACTGAAACAACTTAAAATTTATAATGTCTACAACAATTTCCAGTTTGTAAAAACAGTAAGTTTTATTTAATCCAAATGCATTTTCTTTAATAGAAATGTTTTTCCCAAGGAAAAAGGAATACTGCATGTACCTCCATGGCTCTATAAGGGAGTACAAGGGACACTTAAGACTTCAGTAATTGCTCCAAGATCAGAAGGTTGAAAGTCTGAGCTTACACTTCAAGAAAAAGCACATTTCAGAACCAATTCCATTATTTATAACCTAGGAACGAAATTTTCCATAGGCATTTAATTCAGCAAGCTTTTGATCTGTCTCCTCTTTAGAAAGTACGACTAGCAATTAGGTATTTTCAAACTTCCATTGGAGACTTTCAGCTTTTTCTTGAGATCTAAGGTCAGCCACAGCGCAGCGGCTCCAATCTTCCAACTATCAGCCAGCCTAAACTCTGGCTTTATTTTAGAGATGAGAAATAAGAACAGCTTTGTTGAATGGTAGGCAGCCATGGAGGGAATTAGATTCTTTCTTCCAGCTTTGTATCTTTGCCAAGAATATATACGGTACCCTTTGTAGTTCTTGATTCTTTTCCTCTAGCTGTGCTTCCATCTGTCTCAGTCGTTCCTCTATATTGCCATGTCTCTCCTCAGCCTGTCAATTGGAAAACAAAATTAGAATTTGGTTGTTTTTTGGTTTTGGTTTTTTTTTTTTTTTAAAAGAAGGTTTCAAAAGCATAGAAACATTGAAGCACAGTAATATATCTAACATGCTTTGCGCAACTGCCATTTATGGTAAATCATAACGCAGAACAGATGCCTTTCTGTCACTAAAAGAACCTACTAAGAGTTCATATGGTAAGTAACAAAATGATGAAGCCTCTCAACCTTAAGTACCACGAATCCACTACTATTTGCAAACGAGCTTGCAACAGCAGAAGTTCATTCATATCCCCAAGAATAAAAAAAAATAAATTAAAAAAAAAAAAATGCATTTTCAGCTTTTCCTCACTAACCTAGACAACATGACCCTTTGTTAGTAATCATGACAAAGCAGAAAGCAGCAAGCAGAAACAAGGACTAAGATACAAATTCTACCTTCCTAAGCTTGGTGGTAAGTTCCAATAGTTTAGCATCTTTAGCAGCAGAGTTCCCAGGAGACAAAAGGTCAGACTACAGAGCCAGTTAGGGACAGGAAAGATAACAGGGAAAGAAATGAAACTAAGGCTTTAAAAGAAAACACACACACACGCAGACAAAAAGGCTCATTTATCATTACTAACATAGAATTCTTTAGGCTTCATTATTCCATTTGCAGCCTTCTAAAAATCTTAATGAGTACTATTACTTCTCTCTCTCTCCCCACATTCCTTTCTTTGTTAACAGTGGAAGAAATTTGGGGTTCCCCTCCAGAAACAGTTCTTGTTTTAGAAGACTTTATGCCTATTATTGAATGAATTTTAACAAAAAGCAACAAAACAATAATTCAGAGAGACATTTTCATCATGTAAGAGAGTTAACAGAAAACTTGCTCAAGTTCCAAGGAGCAGAAATTTAAAGAAAAAAAAAAGCGAATCAGAGTCTGTTCTTAGAGATGAACAGAAAATGCAGAAAACAAGGAAAAACATTTTCTGAACTAGTTGGACAAAAATCAGAAACACACTACAACAAACCCAACGCTTTAAGAACAGATTTCATGTAGCGGGACACTAATGGAGAAGAAAGTCTCTTGAGGACGTTGACTCGCCTTTGAAAGTGCTGCAACTCTCTGTGCCAGCTCAGCTTCCACCTCCGGCAAAGTTTCGGCTTTTCTTAAAGTCTGCTGCAGCTTTTGCTCAGCTAGTTCCAGTCGTTCTTGCAATTGCCTGTTCTTATCTTCACTCTACAGAAGATTATGATCAGCAAATGTTTAGTGTTAAAATGGCAATTAATTTTCATCAAAGAGGAAGGTAAGGATACAGATTACTGCCTTTACTAGACCCATGGAGAACAAACTGTCCAAAATTGTTCATAACCAAAGACGTTGCATCCTCTCCCTCATTACCCGAGAAAACTTTTTTCTTTACAAATTTTTTTCTGCAGACAATTCTGTGTATTCCGAAAGCAACTACATCACCAGATAAACATAATTACGGTACGGGAAGCAGCATAGAACAAGTTGTGAATTTTCAATGTCAAGGCTGTGCTTTAAGTTACAGCAAGGAAACAATTCCTTCATATTTTAAGTAACGCTATGCATATTACCGCACAATTTATTTTTATTTAAAGTGTGTGCACAACTTCTTTTAAAAATTCTATTAAAAGGGACTTCTCTTGTTGACTAAGAGTTGCCTGGCATCCTCTAGTTAGAAAGCGACTGGCTAAACAACCACTTTGGTTTTAAAGTAAGACAAGCACATGTCAAATTTCCTCCCGCAGGATGGCAATGTTTACTTCTATTACAGGCTATAATAATCACTACACAAATTTTAAAACTGTTTCAGCTTAGAATGAGTAATCTCACACATGAAACTAAAGATGCTTGGATACACATATAACAAAAATCCCCCGTTAGTAGGGAACACAGCCCTGCTGCACCATGATGAAGTGCACTAAAATGCTCAAAACTGTTTCCTTTTTCCTGTAAACTGTCTGATCTTAATTTTCAGGGTAAAACCCCGAACAATGCATTCCTCCAGTTACTGGAATACAATCGCTAACAATAGCGCATTACAGATGATATTTATCTTCCTAAAAGCAAAAGCTTTAGTACAGTATGAACACTAATTATCTCCATTATTCCCATCTTTTATGCTGAGCAAAATGTACTTTATCTTATTTCAAATCACAACCTGTCGATGCATGGAGTCTTTAGTGGCAATTTCATTTTCAAGTTTATCATTGAGGTCATGCACAGATGTAGCTTCACGTTGTGCAGCGAGGTAGCGTTTCTCAAGAGTTGTAATTCTCTCTTCCATGTCTTCCTTTTGGGCCATAGTCTATGCAAGAAACAAGAGAGAATTTAGAATATAAGGGATAATTGTTTAGCGATCGAACTGAGGGGAGAACCCACAAACCAAAAATAGTGATTAGAAAAAAATAAAAAGCAGATATAGTCTGTTATTTCTCTCAGTAAAAAAAAGGGAGAAGAAAGAATAGTCTCACCTAGGCTTACAAGTTCAATGATTTTTTTTTTTAAAATGGTGAATGCTAAAAGAGACTGGTCTATTTTATTCCACCACAGATCTGCTATTTACGTTTTCAACAGCAAACAGCAAATCTTTACTTCCTGGGGACAGTCAAAGAGTGTTCTTGCATTTAAGTAAGCTCCCTTTCTGTTTAATAAGGATATAGTACACAGCAATACGTAGCACCTTGGGGATCAGTGACTGATCAGTAACAGGAATTGTCAATCACACCCCTGAAATGAAAGTGGTTCCTCAACCAGCTTTAAAAATAAAAAATCTAAACTTCATGAATAAGCTTAGCATTTATGGCAAGATCAAGCACCTCTTCAAGAACACATTAAAGTTCACAGTACTAAACTTATATTTTAATATATTCATGAAATATGTAGTTATTCATAGATTAATTGTGAAGACAAGTTTTCTTAAGTGACTGGTCTTTTAAATAAGAAGTAGCACCACCATGCGCTACATCACCTGTCAAACCAAAGGCATTCAAAAGCATAAAGGTCTAACTGAGCGCCAATGACACTGAGATTTTATAAAGCAATTGCGACTACTCAAATTTTGACAGTTTATTCCTCACCTCTCGTACATCTCTCTGTAACTTTGTATTCATTTCTTCAGATTTTATTAAGTCTTTTCTAGCTGTGTCAAGATCTTCTTCCAGCTCTGTTACTCTGCTAGACAAAGCAGTAAGACGTTCTTTCATTTGCGTCTGCTCTTTGTTTTGCTTATCTATGATGTCTTGGAGCTCAATCACTTTAGCAAGGTTTTCATCGTGGCATAAAGAACCATCAGAGGATCGCTATTAAACAGGAAAAAAATTTGCACGTTACACAGAAATTGAAAAACAAACTGTTACTTATCTGTAAACACCCCTCCCCCAAGATAATTTTATTACCGGATAGACTGCAAAAATTGAAATTATAGTAACTGAGACGTCTTAATTAAAGCATCACTCAAACTATTTTATTATCGTTTAAAATTAAAATATAGGTAATGGTTAAAAAAATCAGACATCAGCTTAAAAAAGTCAATAGCTGTACCTTCCCATTTGTAGTTGGTGTATTTTCTTGTTCATGATTTATATCCAGCATCCCATCTGGAAGTGTTTTCTTCTGATTATTTTGCTCTTTCAGAATCATTAACTAAAAGAAAAGAAAAGTTTATATACATATGTTTCAAGTCAATTCCTTTCTCACTAATAATATAAGGAACAGCTGCAAAAGCAAAGGAGCGAAACAATTACTGATTCTACTGCAAGGTATGTATTAATAAAATATGGCACAGGCACTCAAAAACTTATGCCACTGCATCCCAAAAATTCTTATTTGAAAGCCACAGGAACTCTTTTTGTTGGGTTTTTTTGTTGGTTTGCGGGGTGGGGGGGGTGGGGGAGTAGTGTTGGGGTTTTTTTTCCCCCCTTGCCTGCTCTTTCAAAGTGACTATGTTAAAAATTATAGTTATCCCATTTGGAAAAATAATCAAAAACAAGAAGTGAAAGTGAACCTTAAATAACTGAATAAATTACTGTGTTCAAATATTGATTAATACACCCACAATGCACACATGAAGACTTCTTTTAAAAAAAGAAACCTACCTCTTTATGCGTAGTACCTAGTTCTTCTTCCAATAAGCTACATCTTTCAAGTGCTACTCGTAACCTCTCCCTTACCTGAAAGAGTAATTTCAAATAATTTGAAATCATTCCAATTAAAAAGAAATCAATTTCACTAATTGCCATGCTGCCATCCCCTTTCAAATTGTAAATGACACTATTTCCATTACACTTAGAGACCTGCTTAATCTTAAATACTAATTACAACATATGCTACAAAAAAACCTTCTAGAGAAACAATGAGTATCTTAAAATTTAGCTTTTCCTTTTTTGTCATAAGCAAGTCATATCTCAACATGACCTGCACATTTAGGCAAGAATTAAAAATATCCAGAATTTGCCTATCCTTTTGTAAGGCACAGAGTGTGTACGCTTTTGCTTACTTACCACAAGGAAGAAGAGACAGAACTCCACGTAAACTAATTTGCCAGACTTTACACACAAAGGTCACAAAAGTTAAGCAAACGATGAGTTGGCAGCAAAATTCACAGTAAACTTTACCACTTGCATATCCTGTTGCCAACACCAGGCACAGCTAAAGGGCGGAGCGCCTTTAATTCAGTTTTATTTTGTATCACAGACCGAGCAGATTCCTCTCCTTCTGTTCCCTGTACTCCATTTCTTGTATTACATGATCGAAAGGCTAAATCCTGATATTATACAGGTAAGCAAATGTATGCATTCCTACAACAAATATATTGCCCCTGAACCACCCTTAGCTTACATTAGCACAGTTAACGAAGTACATGTTAATTTAGGAGGGCAGTTACCAATGTAGTTCTAGCAAAGCCACTATCTTAACGCAGAAAAGTTCTGAGGACCTGACTTTTACAACTTTAGTACAAAAAGCTGCATGGTCCACGTGAAAGAGGGCAGAGGATGATTAGATGTTAGCTACCATATTTCATTACCTTTTCATCAAGGGCTTTATGGTGTTCAAATAAAGATTTTAGTGCTTTGAGAACTTCTACTTCACTAGAAACTCCTGCTGGAGACTGAGCTTGGCGCTTCACAACAGTCATTCTGAGAGATCGCTCATGTCTGGAGACAAGACACTCCAAATGTTCCAGTAACAGCTAAAACAAAAAAAAAAAGGAACAAAGTTTATTCCTGTTCTGCATAGCTACAGGAAACTTTGCCTCCTAAAGCTTTGAGTTCTAAACTTCAAATCGGAGAGCACATGACTATTGCATGAAGCATAAGGACCTGTTTTTAACATTTCAGCCCTATCAGAAGCGATACCAGGGCTAACGCGTTTCCTACCTCTCTCGTTCAGTCCAGCTTTTACATGAGGCTTCTACTTAGCCAGGTCCTTTCAGTTCCGCCACCAACCTGGGGAACCGCACGCTTGTCAGAAGGATACACATAGGAAATGCTCGAAAGCGGAGAGCAACTCTTCTGCTGGCAGCCGTGGAAGCTGCTGGAAGAGATCGCTACAGTTTGGCCGCTCTATTCCGCTGATCTTGGGTGTTGTACGATTACAAAACTTTAACAAGGCAGCATGCTGAATGACAGACAGCAGTGCAGTCCTACAAGCTTTTCCTGATTCTGCACAGCAGTATTCGGAGCGGCACAGAAGCTTCCAAACTTTCTTAATTAACACACATTCGCACTTCCAGGGGTGCTCACGTGCAAATATCAGGGGAAAAAAAAACACTTCCAGCTTTTCAAATTCAACATTCTATGTTTTTCTCCATGTAGTTGGATGCTTTAACAACGATAATCTTGGAGAAGACAAGGAACTAACCCTCGTATTATTTCTTTCTGCTTTCAGTTCAGCGATTTCTTCTTCCCTTTCCAGCAGCTGCTCCCTGCATACATTGAGCTCTTTCGTAAGCGCTGCAAATTCCTGAAATGAACCAGACAGAAATATAAGCACATCAAATATCAGGATACAGTGAGAGTAGATTCATATGAACACTTCACATATTTCTTAAAGTATTCATTTCGGGTATCTAAAGCCAATACAGTTGTATTAGTCATGCTAAGCAGGCTTAAGCTCAAACACTTAAAACCGTTACACTGTCAAATGTAAAGGTAAAAGATGTCTGACCAGTACTTTTGCGAATTTGTTTATCTCTGTAAGCAGTTATCCGAATTGAGGTATCCCTGGTAAGCAAAGGAAAAAACCTATTCGTAATGCACTTTGTTATTGTTTCAAAAAGTTTGTTTTTTTTAAAAGATTGGTGAGGGAGACATGGAAAACCAGTGTGCTAAGCAAAAACAGAACCCAGCAAAACATGACAAATTTCAAGTCAGTATTTAATTGTGAGAAACAATCACCTGGCACCTACCAGAATACACAGGTCACTTCATTGCAATAGAGCATGCTTGAAGCTTCACCACTGGAGGTCTCAGACCTTTATGGATATTTATTTACTTAAGCTACACACAGGGATTTAATTTATACCTACTTTCAAATCTCGCAGAACAGAACTGAAACAGCCCTTTCCCTATAGTCCTGCTAGAAAACTTGGAGGACTGGAATCAGAATTTTCTAGAAGCCAAGCCCTTGGGTTCAAAACCCTCAAAAGGCTTCCGCTTCAAATTCAACAAAGCTTTCACCAAACAAAACTGAACCAAAGCGAAATAGTATACACAGTACAAAGTCATCAGGGAACAGGAATTAAACTAAATCACAGCAGTTACTGCATGTTTATTTGAACATTTTTGAACACTGAGATTAGTCAAATCTAAAGAATATATTTCTAGATTTTGGGGTTTGTGTCAGGAAGACACGTTTGTACTGAGTATCAGAAAGAGCTACTACATCCTAAACTACTTCCACTCTATCAACAGCCTCACTAAAAATACTCAACATAAAAGGCATGTAAACTTTCTATCAACTCAGTGAGCAGATGCTGGATAGAACAAGACAGACAACTATACACCACCTTTACAAGCAAATACGGAGTGTAGCTTATCTACCCACTTACTCTGGCAAAATTTAAGTTGTAATCTGAACCACATTAGAAATTATTATTAACAGTAAGCGTGAAAGTCCATGCTTTAGAAGAGGGCTTTGTAGGAAACAGGAAAAATAAAAACTGTTGTGTCATCAGTGCAAGTTAGGATGCAAAAATAAATACACATCAGTCACTCCAATGGTCAGTGAATACTTCAGAAGCACTTGTATAAGAAAACATTGAAATGCTAGTAAATTAATTAGTCTTCTCTATTGTCTAAAATAAGGAAAACACTCAATAAACAAGAGTCACATCTAATAAACAGGAGGTTAGTACAGCTGAACTGGCAATGACCAAGACAAGACGAACAGGACAAAAACCCAACTAAGAAGCACATACTGTGGAAACACACTGTGCGTGCAAATGCTGCTTCTCTAAATTTTCCAAACTCTGCAAGATATACTGCTTAATAGACAGTAGCTGCCTATCAAGTAAAAGCTTTAAGATGAAGCTGTTTTGCAGTGAAATTCAAAGTGACAGAAAACACATGCGTAAAAACAAAAGGACGTATCAACTGTTTATACTAGCACATCTGCAGATTAGAATCATAGAATCACCCAGGTTGGATGGGACCTTCCAGATCATCGAGTCCAACCGTCACCCTAACTCTGACAAAAAACATCGCTAAACCATATCTCTAAGCACTGTGTCTACCCGTCTTTTAAATACCTCCAGGGATGGTGCCTCAACCACTTCCCTGGGCAGCCTGTTCCAATGCTTAATAACCCTTTCAGTGAAAAATTTTTCCTAATATCCAATCAAACCTCCCCTGGCGCAACTTGAGGCCGTTTCCTCGTGTCCCATCGCCTGTTCCTTGGGAGAAGAGACCGACCCCCACCTCACTACAACCTCCTTTCAGGAGCTTATTTTAGCTGCATTCTAGCATGCGGCTAAAATAAGCAGAGTCAAAAGACACTCTCTGCAAATTCCAAGATTAATTTGGTAAACTTTATTTTAAAACATACTTGTGACTGTAAAGACAAGAAATACTGTTGCGTAACATGTACCTATAGTGAACCCCTTTGGAATTACTAACGTATTAGGCTTTTAAAGGTTGCTATGAAAAAGACAGTAATACCGCCATCACAGATGCAGAATCCATCTTCATAATCCCTCTTCCTAAATAAAACCTGCTCATTGGGAAAAATATTCACCGTAGTCCCCCTAGTTAATCAGCAAATGACTTCAAAAAAGCTTTAATTTATTTTCCTTTTTCAACTGATAAAAAAAATATATTTGATTTCTTTAACATACTTAATAACTATGCTCACATAAATATTTCACTGCAGTATTTCACTTGCATCCTTAAAAAAAAAAGCCCTGCTATTTTCAAGTAAAAATCCCTGGAAATACACTTAATAAAACAACCTGGGCTGTAAATACAGCTACTTGAACTTTTAAACAAACAAATTAAACTACAAAAGGTTCCTGAGTACAAGGTAAACCAAGAAAGGAAAAACCTACTTCAAGCTTTACAAGAGCTGATGGAAAAATTGACTCTATTCTGAGCGTTCCCTGCAGAATGCTCCTTCGTGTCCCAACTTTTCCTGTACCTTCAACATCCCACCTGTGGGAACTTCCAAGACTCACAGGCAATTGATGGAACACATCCCTTTTGCTCCAATACAAGCTTCGGGAAATCAGAATATGGTTTCAAAGTTGCAGTTCTTCCCTACTTATCTTTATGCCTTTGATAATTACGTACTATTGAAACTACCAGAAGTACTAATAGAATCAGAGTATTCACAAAAGAGCTTGATGTGAACTTGTTTTCTTTATAAGCATTTTTGCCCTTTTCAAAACAAATAATTAAAGAGAACTCAAAATGACAACATCAAAATTTACAAGCTTTGACAATACAAATTCTCCAAAGGACATCGGACTGACATGGAAGTGTCTATTTTTCCAGTCTCTACCTCTGAGAACAGGATAAAGAAAGCAGTATAGACTACCAGACACTGTTTCATCATCCTTTCTCAACTTAAACTCATGGTATAGCATTAATATACATTTTCTTATCTCAGACATGTATGAGCTTCATCTTCTGAAAAACAGCTGTATATTTGAAAGGCAGTCTATTCGCTCTTCAAGTGATTGTAGTACATACAGTTCTGTTCCATTGCCTACTTCTGTGCAAATATAAATTGTAGCACAAATATATCACAATTATGACACGAACCATCATGCGGTCAGATGACCCAAAAAAGAACAATGCACACAGGAATTTATATTGCTGCTGCATAAACAGACTGACACGTATTTCTGGCATTGCATAATACCTCCATCGCTGTTTGTTTTGACAAAATATAGTTGCTTTGAGTCCCATAAGCTGCCTAATAAACACTTGAATGTCCTTAGTTTCAGTTGACACTGCCAAAAGACATGTCCTTTCTAGTTTCAACCTTCAACTGTAGAAAATTTCTTATTTCCTCAAGCAGTTCAAAAGGAGAGAAACTATTTGCAACTTTATCATCTCAAAAAAGTTTGAGTTGTCTCATCATTTCTTCCTTGGCATTAGATGAATGTACAGAATGAAGTAAAGGAAAAAGAAAAATCCTGAGAAACTTTTCTGCTTATCCAAAAAGCTGGGTTACTTATTCTGCAATTAAGGAGAAGATTGGAATCTCGGAATGAAGTTCTGCTCTGCTTCTGGTTGCCACCAAAATAATAAATACCCAACTCTGAGGACTGACAAGAATGGGACTCAGAATATGCACTTTAGAGCACTTACAAGAATTAGTCGGAGAGTGCCGAATATATTAGGTAAATATCCCCTGTTGATTAGAACATACTGACAAACACCCATACTCAATGCTGAACTGAAATGTTTACTGAAGAAAGTAACGTTCTGAAGCAACTGAATCGTTCCAAATATGACTCTTGCTGCCAGAAATAAATACTCTCAACAAAAAGCTAAAATAAGAGAAGTAAGTTTTTTGTTGTTCAGTAATACATTTTCTGGGGGATTTTTTGTCCACAAACTCCATAATTTTTTAAAGCAATAGTGGTTCTTCTACATCAACCTTCAGAACTGACCTTCAGCCTTTAGTATTTTAGAGGCCACAACATAAACATCTTTCTAAAAGTTGGACCAACTAGTGTCTAGATGTCAATCCCGTCCATTGCTGATGTCCCAGCCGACAGCCACTTGGTTACTTGTGAGATCTCGGTGTAGGAACATTACAGCTTTCAGGGACCAGGTTCTCTTCATGCTTATTACAAGCGTAATTTATAGGTTCTCCAGGTAGTACATCACAAACCAATAAATGCTACATGACAGGAAAGACAGTGTTTAACTTAGGGAAATACCTGGAAGAAACAGAGGTAGTCCCTGAAAGTCAATTAACATCAGCTGCATATTAGGGATGCTCTACAAAGAACCATAAGTTTGCCTGGAATGTGCTCACACAAAAAAGTTTATTCCACAACAATACGCAACACCACTCTTGACTGCAAAAGGAATCATGGATTATAGTCAACAACATGACCAGAAAGCTTATCTAAAGGATGAAACTATATATAAAAAAAAAAATTAAATTTATCACAGAAATTATTAAATTAGTATTAAAGTAGTATCTTCTCGCAATACAAGGATGAAGATGCAACTGTTAGGCCTTTAGGAACATCTCTACCAGAAATATGATAGCGGAATTTATCTGTTTAATCTCTAAGTAATATTTTGTTTTACTGTTAACATTCTGTTCTGTAGCCTGCATATCAAACAACCCACTCAAAAACCTGAGAAGCTGAAGAGAGCACGAGAAGAACAACTGGGGAAAGTGCAGGCCATCAGGGAGGAGAAACCAATGGAATCTGAGATAAGTTTCCATCATGTTATTTACACTACATATAAACCACAATTATTCCAAACGATGCATGCGTGAAAATGCCAAATAAACAGTCTTAAACAAAACAAGCAAAGAAAACCTAAACATCTAAGCTTAACAGGGTATTTCATAGCCACTTCATTTGAAACCTAAGGGGTTTACATAGCACACAGTGACCAATACCCCCAGTGTATCTGGAAGTTCCTAGCAAGCAAATTTTTGTACCTATTATGTCACACCAGTTTTGGTTTGTTTTTTTTTAAGCTAACAGTCAGAATTATGAAATAGTTCAAGGGTACTTAGAGTTAAAACTGAAAAGAACTGACATGTTTTAATCATTAAATTCAGCCTTCCAAGCAAACAGAGTTAGAGACACTTTAACAACAACAAATCCAGAAGAAATAAAATTGTGCTTTGCCTGTTGTGCATATAAATCAGATTGCTTTCAGCCTTCCCTTATCTCTGGCATGTGCTAATGGGAAAGAGAAAAATCAACCTACAGTGTGTAAAGAAAAATATTTTGCTTTTCACCTAGTGAAATTAACTTCCAGGAAGTATCAAGAAGCCTGGATTTTCTAACCTGGAAACATGAAACTTATTTCAAGCTTTAAGAGAATCAGTTCTATGAAATAAGTTTCTCTTTTGTTCTCAAAAACCCCAAGAATTTAAAAGGGAATGTAAGAAAATACTTAATGTAGTATTGAAATGTGGTTATGTCGAATTCTTGTGTTTCAGAGCATTGAAAGGTTTTTCCTGCTCAATGTAGCTATTTTTCCACCTAGAGCCAACTACTCACCATAGTGAGAATACATTAATTATAAACTACAGCATATCAACCTCCTTCCCTATTTCTCCTTATGCATAAGATGTTTATAACTCAGAAGACCGCTACCAAAACACAGGTGCAGACTTCTTTACTATTAAAAAAAAAAATCTCACATGCCAACTTGAGGCATTGAGGTGTTTTAAAATGTTTAATACCATCGTTGGTCAATGCTCAGAAGTTTGCATTTTTCTTGACTCAAAAAAAATACTTTTTTTTTCCCCCACTCTAGAAAAACTGTAACACAGCACAGACCCACTCAAGATACTGTTGCTGCCAGATGACAGTCAGTGACTGATACTAAACCGGAGTAACTTTTTATGATTCCGTCCCTCTTTTTTAGTACGGTATTCTTCAAGTTTACCTCTTGGATTGCCCTATCTAGGCTTTGTCATCCACACTGCTCAATCCTAAACAGGCAATTAAGTTTTAAAGTGTTTACAGTTGCATAATGTTATTGCTCTGGAATGAAACTCGCTGTTTCCAGTCCACTTTGGAGCTGAAGGTAGAATCAACTGCGTAGCGTTTGACGAGCGATGAGCAAAAGAACTCTTAACTCACAGCCAGCAGGTACCAAACATATGCCCACGAGCAAAATGGAAAAGCTTATAGCAAGACCAAGTCTCCATGGTGATAAATAGGTTTCCAGTTACCATCCTGACTGAGTTGCTTAAATTTATGTGCGGTGTTCACTGAGCCTGAACTGCAAAACACTAAATCCGGACTTCATTGCTGGGAGCTGTCAGGAAGCGCTGCATGTTGAAGTGCAAGAAAACATAAAAGAAGGAGGGTGGTATTTGACAGCTTTGCAAGAGGAATGCAAAAGTAACAGGAAAGGGAGGTAGAAAGACATCAAGTTCCATGTTCTCCCTCCTGTAGCTCCCCCTCACCAGACTAACACATTTGTGACAGGTCCTATTTGGTGTCAGGGCAGTAAAAGTACCGAAATGCAGACATGGATGGATCCAGCCTCTTACTCCTTGAAGGACCAGAGGTCTTCCTTTCACCACACTAATCAATGCTCAAACTTTATACACCCTACGGACAGCTCAGAAAGCGAGCCTGTAAACCCGAGTAAACACAGCAAAGCGTAGGTCGAACACGGGCGAACAGGAGCCACCTACACTCAAATCATTAACTACAGCCTGTATAAACCACCCAGAGTAGCAAAATCATTACCGCCTGTACTCTTGCATTTAATTTTCTCTAAACCCAGCAAAACAGCACTGTTATGTACACAAGACTAGGGGCAAAGCCTCATGCTAAAACATGGCTTTGTTCATCACCAGAGAGCCAACAGTCACTGATTACATACCGTACTTTGCACTCCTAGGTACACACGCCGATCTCTCAGCATCTTCCAAGCTCCACCATTAGTTAGACCAACATACAACACAGTGAATACAACAGTCATATAGGAAACAAATGATATCTCTAAGACTGTTTTGCTGGTAACATGCTGGAAGTCAAAACTAAGCCACAGCTGCATCCTACAACTTCTTTGTAGGTCTGCAAAATTAAGGAAAGAAAATATGAAGTACCTTAAATAAGTCAGAAAATTTCATCCAGTTACTCCTCTTTAAGTCTAACAACTTGCAGTTTGCAAAGCATCTTCCTGTGGGGCAACTAGCCTCGTGATCACTGAAAGATTTAGAATCCATAATTTCTCCACGTAGTTTGTTAATCTTTTCATCGACCTTAACAAATCACTGCCAGCATCTGAGGCTTGTTCAAAGCATGGTAGATCACACAGGGTATATTTTCAGATAATCCAGAGTAGACACTACCCATTTTCACCACAACCTTTTTAACACAGACTTTTAAACTACTTTTAAAGCTACAGGTGTGTATCAAAGATTACATATCAAACCAGTGAACCAACTACCAAAATACTTATTTTCCTCCGAAAAGCTTTCTCCAAATACTCAACTGGGGGGGGGGGGGGGGGGGGCAAACCCTGCAGCTTAACAGCACGCACAGAGGATTAAGAAGAAATAAGCAAACTCAACACTAACTAGAAACACTAGTTTCTAGTTTTAAGCTATTTTCTTCTCTTGTCTTTGTAAAATACTTTTAAAATTTTATCCCTACTCAGGCAGCATTGTGAATCCTCTAAGTAAGGAAGTCCAAAAGTGGAACCATTATAACAGCTGTTAAGGTAACAGCTGCCTAGCAGCAAGATAGGAAATACAGAAGGGTTCTTCAGACTTGCACAGAACCTAACATCTATTCACATGCAATGGTGGCAGAAAACCATCTTCCATCACATGGCTAGAATCTTTTCATCGTGGTGGTTACGCTCCACCTTAAGCTGCTCTTAGATGTACCTGAACACGCCCCCTGAAAGGGCAGATATGGCACCAAAGTATTCAAAACCATACCAAGCTTGTTCAACTTGGAAAAAATGTACAAGATCAGCTAAAATACGTATCAGGAAAACTTTAGTCATCATTGAAAAACAGGCTTTTCAACTTGGGATGCATCTGACTACTTTGTGTAGAACTGTCACTGTTGGGACTGGTCAATAACAGAATAATCCTTTCCAATACTGCACCAGTCCAAGTTCTAACCAGTCCAAGTACCAACATTTCAGAAGAACAGTTTATCTTAACACAGAAATAAGTTTACAGTACTTGGGAGGGGCGATAGAAAACCAAATGCCTCTCAGATACACTCTGAATCAAGTGAATTCTAAGGGTTCCACAATTTGAATTACCACATTCCTGCACCCCTAGCCCAGTCTATTTTGATTAGTTACTAATACAGTAAGTAGTAGCACAACTTCTTAGTTGTAGCTTTAGGCATCTCCATTTTTGGAGTCCATGTCAGTGAAGAAACCTACCCACACCCATACCCACTATGGCAAAAGAAGAATACAGTTGTACTTAATTAAAGAGGAAGAATCTTGCATTACCAGTTTGACAAGGTATGGGACAAAGCCAGCCTCCATCTTTAATATGACACTATAGAGATTGCATTGAAGTTTCTACTCTCCACATAAAGTTGGTCAAGATTTCCGGGGATCCCATACAGGATTTCACAGCACACGATGTCCCTCAAAAATGCCAAACCATAAAACTGCAAGATACGCTGAGAAAATTTAACAAGTTCAGTATTTTTCCTGGGATCCCCCATTATGAAGGCTAAGTAGCTACTACAAAAGCTGTAGCAAGGTATTCTAAGTTGTAAACAACAACAAACTGTCAGTTTCCTTGAGCAAGAAAAAAAAAATATATTTTTTTTGTTTTTATCAACTCTAAACATACTGCACTCACAAGAAACAGCACAATTCTGGCTCAGCTGACATTTATTATTAAATTCCTGTGACTTTTATGAACTAAAAATTATTTAATCCTAAACACTTCATTCTAGTCTGTTTAAAAAAAAATTAATCCTCACATGACTAATACTTCACTATTTTTTAGAAACAGACCCAGGACAAGATCCGTCATGCACGATTATTTCAGTGACAAGATACTTCTGCTTGCAGAAACTGTGAGCAGCAGCTGAGGCACAGCCCTGCCCTATTCTAATCATTCATCTTGGCCTCCAGTTGTCAGGTTTAGTTCTGTGGCCAGTAGTTGTAAAGTACGTTTTTCACACCATGTTAAAAGGGAGTGCTTGGGAATCTCTGAATAAGGCTGGCCAAGCCACCCTCGTTAAACAAGCATCAACACGTACTTCCCCCTCAGTGCTCTCCTATTTTATATATATATTTATTTAATTTTTTTGCCAAGTGATGAACACTTCAGTCTTATAACTTCAAACTTGTTTAAGCAAGTAATACTCAATGAGCACAGATACATGCCTTCAGCAGGAAATTCAACTTGCAGGCTCTTTGCATTTTATTTTTCTATTTCTTTGTACTCTATCACCCCAGTTTACATGCTAAGTGTGTTTACTGGGCTGACTGAAGTTAAATATATCCAAATCTGCAATATACAGAATAAAAATAACTGGACTATTCCACGGAAAACTGCTCAATTTTTACAAATAAAGGCAACTCTAAAGCCCATGCAGAAAGAGTATAGTCTCAGGTCTTACAACAGACAAGCCTGGCATTTAAACACTGAAAAACTTAACTCAGCAACACCGACTGAGTTGTTTTATGGGGGAGGCGGGGGTGTGTTGGGGGGTGTTAAGCTTCTTTTAAGGTTCAAAGTATGTATGCCACAAAAGATATCCATAATCAACTACCTCAACCCAGAAAATGTGTAGCATCACAGAACAAAACCAGGGACATGAGTAACGCGAAAGGGCAGAGAAGGAGAAAAAAAAAAAAAAAAGGAAGAGATGAAGAGATGCAGACGGTCTGTTAATGTGCTGTAACCAGTAACAAAGGCTGAAGTGAAAGATGGATTGGTGAGGAACCTGGTCTGAGGAGAGGAAGAAGCTCCTGCTCTATTCCACACTGGGCTACAAACAAGGGAAAGATGATGCAACTGGGAAACCCTGCAGCCTCCTACTCCGCAGAGAGCCAAGGCATGCTTGGCCCATTTCTCTTCCCTGCCTCCCAGGACTTAATCTTTTATAACCATTGCACAAAATAGAGAAGAGTATTACGCAGTCTCTAAAGACCACAGTTCCTGTAGGGGATCAGAGTTACACGAATATAAGCATCAGCATAAATAAGATTACAGGAGGGGAAAAGGACGGCTTCTTTCCTGCATGGACAAGCAGCGAGAGCCAAAATCCTAAAAAGCTTTTTTCATTTCCACTTTACATGAAGTAAAGTAATTCCAGATTTCTTAAAACAAAGGCTCATCTTTTGGAAGATAATGTTGTCGAACCACACCCTCCAAAGACATTCTGAAAACTCAAGCTGCATGTTCTAAGAGAAATAAATTCCTAGATGCACCTGCCTCGTGTTCTTCCACACAAAGCTAAAAGAATGTTATGACCTTCCAAGCCTTTTCCCCCCATGAACTACAAAAAGGTGATAATACTGCATGAAAAATGTATTATTATTTTTATTCCTAAGTAATAATTAAAAAAAAAAAGATTCACAGTGGTATCCCAAGGCATCCCCTGAAATTACCTAAATCAAACTTTTAGTTGTTCACCCAAATGTAATCCAGCAAATAGGGAGCGCTGTGAAGAGATATTCTGAAATTACAAGTTTACTTAAGACACACATAAAAACCCCAACAGGATTCACCCAAATATTCAAGACTGCTCTCCATACATGCTCTGCTGTTCCAACCTTGGCCTCTCACATCATCCTTTACCCCCATAATTAGGTTATCGGAAGAACTTCTAGTACTACAGGTAACTCTTTGAACAATAGAATCCCACTTAAATCTTTAAATGACCTTTGATTTGGGTCAAAAGCTTCTTTTATTTCTGGGTTTCTGAATTAAAACACAAAAGGTAGCCCGTGTCTTAAATCCTAGTAGAAGCAAGAGATTCAAGTGGGAGATGAGAGTCAGGACTCTAAATACAATACACAACAGAACCTTAAAGAACATAGAATTACACAGAATTCAGGTTCCCCTTGGTAACAGTAAACGCACATCTCTTACTCAAGCACAAACTACAGTGAAAAGCACAACTAGTAACAGAGTTTTGATCCAGTATTATTCATTCCAGAAGCTTTACAGAGACCTATGAACCCACCATTTCAGCTAGCAGATCTCCCATTTATGGGCAGGAGTGCAAAGAAAAGGAGAGTTTTGACTATGACATTGGCAAAAGTATGTATTGCTAAATTATTTCTGTGATAGGTTCACATAAGACATTTGAGAATCCACAACTCGCCAATCCACAATTTAAATCATGCCGTTGATCAAGACAAAAGCCCTTTTAGATGTTTTTAGATGCGTACAGAAGAATTCCCTTTTCCCCCTAATTTTCTTTTTTAGAACAATTTTGATTTACACCGTGAGAAAACTTTCATATCAAGCATTCTGTGAAGCTCACAATAAAACAAACAAGCAATTCCACTTTCAGATCTCTCTCTCTCTCTCTCCCCCTTTTCAGTGGGTTGTTTCATGATCGTGCTTGAAAATTCAGAAATAGTACTAAAACAGCTTAACAAAATTGGTTACTATTTACTGAGATAATCAGGAATCCAGTACCATTAAAATAACAGGAATTTATGATCCTCTTTATTGAGTGAGACCTCTCCACATTAAAGAAAGTTTTAGGTTTTACACCAAGGATTTGGGTAGCCAAAATTTCTTTTCAAGGAATTCAAAATAAACACCATTTCTCATTACAGGAAATTGTCAATGTTGAGAAGACAATTATTAATAATGGGCACCAGTTCCAAGGTAGTTCTTTCACATGAACATTCTTAGTTAGATCTTTCAACTACCCATCAAGCCAGCCTAAACTTTGTATAGGTCGACACAAAAATTCTTTGTTTAAACTACACATCTTAAGGCTTTGTTTTGTTGTTTACTATATAAATTATTCAGCTACCTAAGCTTATATAATTATATCCTTATACTGTGTGCAGTTCTGTAAATTTGAGGTGGAAAAAAAAAAAATCTCACTTCTTTCAACAGTAAAAAGTCTACACTCTTTACTCATTTTTACCGGATATTCTACCCTGCAATTCTTTATAAAAGGAAAATAACACATTTAAAAACAATGTTTCCCTACATGTAATGTAAACTGAACAGAACCAAATCCAGTATGTATTTATATGGGAGGTAGGATTTTAAAAAGTAAGCACTGTGCTTCAGAATATTTCTAGACAATTAGATGTGAAACAGAATTAGATACCAAACTCCACCACGTACTAGCAATAGGAGTACAGCACAACACAGCATGGCTCAGAGCATACCCAAATAGAGACTAACGTTATATGCAGGGGGAGAATAAAAAGAAAAAAAATTAAAAATTAAAGAAAATTTAAAAAAATAACCAAAGGCTGCACATTTTCCTATTGCAAGAAATAGAAAACACTTGCTTATTTTCCAAGTGGCAGTTCTTTTTTCTCCTCAACAAAACTAGGACATTCATATCAAATTTTTCAAGCTTTTTTCCATGTGGCCCTTTAAACAAGGGATGGTCCTTGTTTAAGATCTGTCCTGATGGTATCTGACGATGCCTAATACTGGTAGTGTAAGGATCTTTTCATTAAGGAATCTTGGAGCACTTCATGGAAGTTCTAAAACAAAATACTATTTCTAAACATTTCTATTTCTGAAAACATAACCATAAAACAGATGAACTGCAGGAAAAGATATGTTGACTGTTCTTATTCTTATGTACCCATCAAAAGTCATAGTCTATTTCAAATGCAACCAAAATTGTATTCCCATTAAGATTTTCACTACCATCCTCAAAAACTATATCCCAAGTAGACATGAACATAAACACCTGAGCAAAGTTCAAGGCTAGCCACCATGGAATAGCAGAAGAGAACATTAAGCAACAAAGCTTTTCTTCTTAAAAATGTTACAACACCGGACACTGTAGGAACAGGCCCCAGAGCCTTGTCATGCCGACTAGAAGGAAGAGAGATGATTTTCAGTAGAGCTTATACAAAACCCAAAGTAAAGTCTGAAACAGATAAAGGTCATAGGCAAAAACCAAGTTAACCAACTATTCACATCAATTTACAGAGAACCTAAAGGAAAACAACACATCAGAAGGAAACTGAGCATTGACTTTCACAAGTATTGTAACCGCAGTCCTCCTCCAATTCTGAATATATGAACTAGGAGAGTCATCTCCTCAAGCAATCTACAGATACGTATTCAGCTCACTACACAATTATCTGGGGTTTACAAAATGCAGAAACAGTATTTCCAAGTGCTCCCGTGAAAAGTCAAGTTGAATAAAAAGCTCACTCCACTCGACAGCAAAATAATCATTCTTCCTTCAGCCTGGAGAATGTGAAAACATTTTTCCTGGCAAGAATTGCCACACATTTCCCCATTTACACTTGGGAGAATCTACAGGCAGGCTTACAAAAAAATACACTTGGAAAATGATGAACACCCACATTACCTGACACACACAATGCGAATTTATCCTTTCTCAGTATTTGTAGCTTGAGATCCATATGCGCAAGAGATTATGGTAAGTATTTTCTAATATATGTCAACAGATAACAGTCAGCCTTACATGCTTAAAGTGACTTAAGCTGCCTAAATTGCTAAAAGTAGCTTACACGAAGACCTCTATCATATTTCTTTCAAGCAGGAAAACTTAAAAAAAAAAAGGCAACATTAAGTTAGTGTGAGGTATATTAGTTGAGTTCTTGGATGCAGTGCTAACTTAGGAAAAGCAACCCAAAATTACTAATAGATAGCTGAAATGTTCTCTCCAAAAATTCAAGTTCTCTGACAACATTGTTAACTATAAGGGATCTACATATATCAAAACACAAACAAATGCGTACTCTTAGTTCTAACATCAAATCCTATAGTGTGTAAAACCAACATCCACCTCTCCTAAAAAAGTACCAGAAAGGAGAAACCAAAGCCACAGGCCACTGGATGTTAAAACATTAAGACCTTGTAAGGAGAAGTGGGGGAGGGAATTACATTTTTAATTCTTATTTATCTTTTAAAAAAAAATCCAAGAGGTTTTTTTTTGTTTTTTTTTTTTTTTTTTTTTTTTTTATTAAAGATCTAGGTGGAAATTGCAACTATGTAGACAAACTGAATCTGTAGGTGTTGCTAACAAACATCTTTAAGGTAGTTTTTAGTTATACTCTTAAAAAGAACTGAGAAAAACAGAAGGGCTTGCAGACAAAGAATTCCCAGAATACCAAAATAAACACTACCTGCTATACCAGAGGCTACAAGCAAGTTAGCATAGATGAATAAATATGTGAAGTTCACCTGGTTCTAAATATACCATATATTTTTAAAACAGCTTGTTTCCTATATAGCTCTTTTCACCCAAGCTTACATACAGCCTGTTTGTTAGACTGCAGCCCACCAAACATTAATAAACCCATTATCAGACATTCGTACACAGTAACAGAAGAGTAGGAAAAAATAATCACCAGCTCATCTTTCTGGGCTACATCCACTATTAAAAACAAACAAAAAGCATTTTTGCGTAGTCACCAAAACATTGTTCCTACAAATAAACTAAGGAAAATAAAAACAATAGGTTTAGACTTCATAAAATCTTTTTATTAAAGGGATTGATGGGACATCAGAACAGCACTAAGGTTTATCCTCAAATACAAGAAAACCTAAAACTCATTCTAAATTTAATCTAGCTAAAAGGTTTATTTATAATCAAGATAACCTAAATTAAAAGCACAGTATAAACAGCAAGTTGCTAACAATAGGCAAGCAGATGTCTGCTGGGCAGGGATGGGATGTTTCAATAAACAAACTCATCCAAACGTATTTAAATGAGAAACTAAGAAGTCAGAACAAATGCTAGAGACTTGGTCCTCAATATACTCCACTACATTATTTAAGCGTAGCTACTGCTCTTTTTGCCCAATCGTAGAGCATACTTTCAGATAACTTCATATTCTGAGGGTTTTGGACAGAAGTTGTCTGTTTCTATGCCTTGTAAAGAAATAAATGTTAGGGAAGTTAAGGTTTATTGGTCAGGGAAGAATTCCAAACATTAACTCCCATCTCCATCTCACTTAGGGTAAAGACAAATCTATTTAGTAATTTACTAACAGTAAAAGCCAAGTAAAATTTAGCAACTGAAACTCTACATAGATGAGACTAAAATTACAGTTGCCAAAACGCAACGGAAAGACTCATGTCCATCTTTGCTGCCAGAACGGGATGAGAAACGGAGGACATGTCTGCTCTGACAGACATCTGCACATCTGAAATCCTTTTGGATCTTTATCATTTGTGGACACATGGCTCCGCTGAGATTAATGTCTTTTATTTAGAAGTCAGTACCACATCTTGCTAGAGCAAGAAATATAAGCTACGTCACCTCAAGGCTGAACAATTGTGAATACTGTAAATGGAATTGCACTTAAAATGTTAAGGAAATCTCAGCTGCTGCAAAGTTTGGCAAGCCCTTTACTTAATGTACTTTTTGCAACTGTGTTCTTCAGATTATGTACAATTCAAAACCTCCCTTCTACATCTATGACATCCTGTATTATTGAAAACTTGTCTGGAGGAAATCCAAGTAACACCATTATTAAAATGGCAACTAGATCCTTAAGTTCATCATTATAAAACAATAACAGGGCAGTTTTCTGACCAAGCGTTTAGATATTTCTTGTGTGAGACATCAAACAGTATTTCTGAGATGGTCTAAGGAAGATCATTCTATAGGGACGTGCCTGAATTTACCTGAATACAAATATAAACGATCACACACTATTTTTAACTGAAGTGTGCAGTAGCAATAAAATATTTACTATAGATAGAGAGCAACTAAAGACAGCCTGCCATGGACTCACTTTAAATTAAGATGTGACGGGCAACCTAGTAAAGCTGAAGCCAAACCAAAGTTATAGGCAGTTTTTATTCCCACATTTAAATCCACATTACAATATATTTACACACAGACACTCACAGCCTTTGACAGAAAGTTCTCATCTGCCCCTATATATACATTGCTAAATACAGAAATTCTGAACAGGACCATCACAAATGCAGAAAAAACTTCTTTTATTTTCCTTACCTTGCATAGAAATGAAAAGAAAGTATGACAAATTTAAGACCAAAAGGTTAGAAGCGCAATTTTAAGATGGATCTTCATAAGAATGTTTCTGTCTTACAGAAGCATGTTTGTACGTCAGCTTATAAAACTCTTAAAATACATATTAAAATTGTCATCCTGTGACATTCATCAACTATGCTTTTATTTGTGCTAGGTACCAGACTCCCTGTAAATTCAACTCTAGTCTTCTCCATCTAAAACAACCATCTTCTTGTTATTTACAGAAATTTCTACATCAAATTCTACCAGCAAAATGAACCCTAGCCTGCAACACCTTCGTAGCAAGAATCGATAGTCACTTGGACCCCAACTACCTTAAGTTCAAAATTTAACTTTTAAATGCAGTAGCATCCTGTATGTTTCACAGATTAACTTACAAATTTTAAGCATGCTAACCTTGAATTTTATGGAATGCACTCTAGAAGACACATTGAGGGCATGAAAAATAACAGAGAGGAGTTATTTTTCTGACCATAATTAAATCATAATTGAATGTGTTTACATGAAAAGTAACAGTTCTCTAAATTCTCAAAGTACAGTTAATTTTCATTTTTTCCATGAAAAATTATAGGAAGAATAAATTTAATTTTAAGTTCTTGCACAGCAACTTGATTTCATCAAGTTCGTTTTCCAAGGTCAGAGTACAGTTTGACTAGGGTAATATGTAATAGAAGGTAACTCCCAGAAAACAAAAAGCATTGCCAAGAATCCAGTTATTTTATCAAGACAGTGTTGATGTATTTCATTTCCAGCTGTCCGTACAAGAAAAACTTGTCAGTTTTACTCTGTGTAAACGGAACAGATAAAGCACATCTATGTAAGAGTAGAAAGCTCTCCTCTCTGTGAATTAGACATCCAGAACAAAAGTCTCCTTACTTTAAACAGTTGTTTCGGGTTTACGTGTGCTAGAACTGATGTCTTTAAATTACTAGCTGACCACCACACTACAAGTACACTAGAAAAGTCTACTTCTCTGATACTTCAGAGAATGCACATCACTGCTGCGGAAAAAATTTTGTTTACTTTTATAATCTACAAGATGTGCAAATACACAACTACCAATTTGCCACTTTATAACTACATACACACCAGTGTGAGCCTCTTCTTTACACACGGAAACTCAGCTAATGTAAGGAATCAAGTACAGTGATGCCATTAAAAATTGTGTGTCTTCATACTAAAAACAGCAAAGTCCTTTTGGTACAGAAGCAGTCAATCTGGCATTCCTTCTATTACTCAAGGAGTTTCCATCTGTTATCAGAATGGTCTAACTGGCCGATTCAGCTAAATATATGAAACAGGCAAAGTGTACACACAAACAATTCAATTCAATACTCCTTAAGATAAAGTATTCCAAAATCAGCTGCAAAGACGTGTTACAGCTACATGCCAAGTCTGAGGGACAAATAATACATTGGTTACACAGTGATTTAGTAATTCATGCAGTTATACTAGTATTTCTACAACTAGGTAAATTGATCTTCACATCTCTTTCTACTAAATTGAAAACAACTACTATGATAAAAAAAAAAAATGTGGACTACTAAATCCCTTCTTTCCTGAAAAAATACAACGTGGTTGTCAGTAAATTTAAAGTTATCCTGCTTCAACCCCTCCTTGAAATCCACAGCTAAACAACGGGTCATTTGAGGCAGTAGGTTCAAAAGAATGCTCAGCTTGAAATAATTAACAAAAACGTTTGAATAGTTTGAAATATTACAGTCACCGCAAAGTTTTCCTAGTGAACGCTTACTAGAATTTTTAAAAAAACAACCCACATCTTTTCACCTCATCAGAAATTTACACCTATGAAGTAAGTGAATCTTCACCATAACAACAACAAAAACTTGTCAAATACAGAAGTTATTCCTGATTGCAGCAAGAACAATGAAGTATTTTTGACTTTTGAAGGCATCATCAATCGTCACCTTCCACAATCTTTTCAGCTTAAGCACCACTGAGGACAAAAGTGGCATAGTTTTCACACCACGACAGCAGTATTTTTCAACAGCAATCTACAAAATCTACAGTGCTATATATTTATATAAAATTGCACTAAAATTTCTCTCTCAGCTGAACCGTGAGACTTGCCTTCCTACAGATTTCACATGAAACCATACAATTATGACATTCTTGAAAATGGGAATTGGTTTTTTTAAATGCGTTAATCTTTTAGAAATGTTTAGAAAGAAATGTTTACATGTAAGTAGCTTACTAGATTTAGGAAAGAAAGCTGAGAACTGAAAAGGGAAAAGAGGAACAGTACAGTTTAGAGCTTGGGTGATTCTACTTATCCACAAATTCAAGTATAACAGTTTACAGATGATACAATTGGTTAATGGCATCCATTAATGTAGCAGACCTGAAATAGCGGCTAAAGAGAAGCCACAATTATTACAAAAAAAAAAAAAAACCACCAAAGAATGATTTTTGCACAGGGAGCAGCAAAGGTTGAAAACATCCCCTTTCTGATCTCCATCATACCATTGTAACACAACTAGATTAACATGTGTTACTTTTTAGTTTCTATCCCTGAGTAATTGCCAGTACCAATTACCATACCAAGAGTCATATGGTGATTACATTATAATGAGAGCAGTAGAAACAGACGGGTTTAGAACTACTGTTTTAAAGTGTATAAACAGGAACCACAATATTTAAGCATACGTAAACGTTTGTAAAAACAGTTAAGTATTCTTGAAATAACGTATGCAAGTATAATATCATCATGACATGCTTGGGACAACAACCAACCATGCTAGAAAGTTTAAGGCTATCAACAGTTAACTGACACCTGAAAGCGGCCTCTGCTTTGCCTACAGTCAAATGCTTTTCAAAGCGTTCAAAGTTCAGTTGTATCCTTTTTAACTAGGATGGATAAAAAACAAGTCCTGTAGACACCAACCACCTTTCCTAACTACACACTACTGCCCTACGTAACACATGGAGCACTACAGGCTGTATATTGGTACACTGCATCCTCCAGCAGTCAATTAGTAACTCCTAAAAAAAGAAAAAATCCAAACTCTCCAAAAGAAACTATGAGTTAAACAACACATTCAGACTTCTACACTGCCATGACAAGGTAGCAGTCCTAAACTTTTCAAGTTTTTACATCAAAGTTCGTAACTGTAACAGAAAGGCCCGCTTTCTTTCCCAGAATGGCCTGCACGTTATTCTTCAGCATGTGAACGAATCAGCTGGTTAGAAACAACATTAAAAAATACTAGTGACAGAAGAAAGTCCATCAAGTTCTATAAAACAAAAGGATGTAGGTAAGACTTCAAGCTCGAGCTAAGCCAAAGAAATGGCAGAAACTGGGAAAGCATACTGGAGGGAAAGGGCTGATGTTCCCTGCTCACCTTGCTTTTGTGTCCTTCTCAAAGTGAGCAAGCACCAACAGATACTTCAGGAAAGTACTAAGCGAGACTGACCTTCCCCTAACATAGCCTGACTCTTCAGTAAATTAAATATGCAAAAAGCCAACAGAAAAACCCACAAAGAATACAAAAATTATCGAAAGATACCTTCCTTTCAAAATGTCCATACCTGTGGAAGCGCAGTATTGAGCTGTCTCTGCAAGGAATCTCTCTCATGACCAACTTCATGAAGCTTGCCCTGGGTCAATGCTAGCGTCTCCTGAGTTTCTCTTAGTGTTTCCAGAAGGCGATCCCTTTCTTCCAACATGGATACCATTAATTGCTCAAAATGGGAATCAGCATCTGACTGTAACGGGGAACCTGAACCATGGCCTCCATTTCCCCCAGAGGGAATCTCTGCCTCACTGATGGTTGGCATCACCTCACACATCATCTTGAAACAAAATAAGACAAAACAAAGACCATAAATTTAAAGTCAAACAAATCTAAACAGGATAAGCATAGGAACTTTGGATACTACCCATAATACCAACTCAGCTTTCCCAATGATAGCATCAGCAAAGGTTGCCAACACCTTAGTGTTTGCCACTATTTCATTAAGACTGCAGGAGAAAAGGTATACAGTCAATTTAATCAAGGCATCACTTCATAATGAGAATCTTGCGACTTCTTGCAAAACCAGATTTTTACAGCTATGTTTCAAACTGTGATCTCATTTTAATGGATTTATATTTTTGTTAAGAGTAAACTGCTGCTGAGATCTTTAAAAAAACAAAGATAAGGCATGCAGCACGCCACCAAAAATTATACACTTAAACCAGTAAGTGCTTACACTGCATATTTTAAGAATCATTATCTGCTTCTTCTAACACTTGAAACATACAAAGATAGTATCTAAAACAGTACTGTGAGCTTATGCTGGCTGTGTCTATGGTAAAAGTGATGCATGTAAATTAGTGGTAAATCCACATAGTCCAATTCAGGAGATATACATGTAAAGGAAGATAAAAAGCAAAAATATCAATATGAAGTGGTAGCAGCTGTCACTGTGGATAACAAAAGTAAAAGTAAGCAAAAATAATTCAAGGCAGAGTACGAATATAATTAACAATGCAAATGTAAACACTGTACTATTGTTAAATTGGAAAGACTTTTAAGACACCCTAACAGATCCTTACAAGGGGCTAAGGCATCACGTTTTTTAAAAGCATGGAAAAAAATCCCTAATATAATTACTGCAAATGCTCGCTGAATCACTAAGGCTTCTAAAGTTCTTCAGACCGCCTCTCTCAACATCACAAACCTACAAGAACGTAAGGCAGATCACAAAAAAAATAGTTCTTTCAATCTCTCAGGTACCACAAAGTTTGTTCTTAGCCTTCAATTTCACACTTATTTTAAAGAACAGTTAAACTTACTCTGAGCCTTACAGTGGGACCTCTCAATCCCTTGAAAGACTTGGAACAGCCTGAAGTGATTTATAACATTTTCATGCATGATTACCATAAGCCCTGTATTTTCAACACCCCTACATTATTTACCTTGCTCAATAAACTATAAAGGCTTGGAAAACAGGCCCCAGGTTTCCTGCAGTACCAGTTCTTCTCTGTTTTTAGTAGTTTTTTGTTACCCCCAAAAACCTTTCGGATTGCAAAGCATCCATTCAGCTCTAGTTCAATGTCTGTTTAATTGAAACACCCCGTGCACATGAAAACAAGTAAACCTGCTGAGAAAAGAGCAGATCCGGTAAAAAGCAGCAGCAGCTTCAGCTAACTAGCCAAGTCCCCAGAACACAAGAATGTGAAAATAAACTGTCTCAGCTTCCTGTCCCTCTATTACTGGCCCATAGGTCCTGAAACAGCTGGCATGGGGGAATCATGTGCTGAGGAAAAAAAAAATAATAAAAAATGTAGTCCGATGCAGTGGTGCAATAAGCTTCAATAGTTCATCGCTCATAAATTCCACTCAGGTCACAATCGCATTATTAAAGAGAGCGTGGACAGCATGGGAAAACGGCACGAGCTTTCTCGTAAAGGATTTGGAAAAGCCTCCCTTCTTTCCTCTTCTGTTAATTCCAACGGGAGGCTCTCCTTCCAGTTTCCTGGGTCTTAGTTCAAACATTTATAATCCCAAGAGCAAGGCGCTGGTATCGCTTTGGAAGGCGCGGAGAAAGGAGACCTGTTGTTTCCTCTGCATTAATCCTCCACTCGCTCTCGCCCCAGCCGGGTCCCACCGGCGATGCTCCGGAACCGGCGATATCCAGCCGAGGGGGGTGAAAGAAACCCGCCGAGAAGGGAGGCAGCGCCCGGGAAGCAGAAGCGGGCGAGGAAGGCCCTGAAGGGAGACGGGGGCACCGGCACCTCGCCCGCCCGGGTCTCGCCGCTCCTTTTCCCCGCGGCAGGGCCCGACAAACAAAGCTGCTGGCCGCGGAGATGGGGCTTTTTTGCTCACCCCCTTCTCCCCCCCCCGCCGCCTCCCCTCACGGGGAGCGCCGGGCCGGGCCTCCCTCCCTCCCTCCCCGCCGGAGGCCCCAGCGGCGCCGGGAGCGCAGCCCCGCAGCCCGCACACAGCCGGCTGCAGCTCAGCGCTGCCCGCGCTGCCCCGGAGGAGCGAGCCCGGCCGTGGAGGCCCCGGCGCCGTGAGGGCCCTCGCTACTGAGCGGCGGGGCAGGCTCCCCCGCGGCGGGAGGACTCGCGTCCCTCCGGGCCGGGCCCGGCTCGGCTCCGCCCGCCGCCGCCGCCTCCGCCGCCTCCACGTCCGTGGTGGCCGGCGATGGGCCGGCTGCGGCCGGGTTAGGTGCCGCTGTGTCCCGCGACGACGGTGCCGCGGCCCGAGGGGGCGGCACAGGCCCTGCGCGCTGGGGAGAGCCCCGATCGCCGCCGCCGGCCCCTGACCCTCCGCGCCAGCACCGAGCGCCGCCGCCACCGCCGCCTCCTCCCGCTTCTCCCGGCGCCCTCTGCGGCTCCTGCATAAATCAGTGCGGGATCCAGAATGCACCGCGCGGGGAGGCTCGGGCGCCCCTTCAGCGCGGGTTCGAGACCCGCTCCCCCGCGGAGGCCCCGGCGAGCGCCCGTTCTCTTCCCCGGCAAGCGACACTCCCGCCGCCCACGGGTGCCCGCCCAAAAGGAGAGCTGCCGTGTCTCCGGAGCAGAGCCCCGGGGTAGGAGGCGTGCTCGCTGTGGGGCTGAGCAACAGGGCAGGACGGGAGTCATCAGCGCTGCCTGTGCCAGAGTCGCCCCGGCAATCACAGTCCTTCCCGGGGCCTGCGTGTCACGGCAGGGCCCTGCCAGGCGGGTCTGCCCGCTCCTGCATACAGGCATCGCCCGCTGGGCAGGAGCTGGGCCCTGCCCCGATCCCTCAGCCCGTTCCCGTCGCCTCAGCCCACTCCCGTCGCCTCAGCCCACCCTCTCGTCCTTGACCTGCTCCCCCGGCCTCAGCCGGCAGCCAGTGCCTTCCACCTGCACCCTCGCAACGTACATTTGAGTGGTGGTGAGCCCTGTGTGCAAGCCTTATGCCTCACAGAGCTGTGAGGTGATGGGTTTAACCAATTAAACGGTGTAACTAATGGCTGTGTGGTGAGTAAAGCCACCGGAGGAGCCAACACCTGTGTGAGTCTGTGGGACACAGTGAACAGTTGAAGTGGTGTAACAAAGCCATCTGCTGCCGTAATTCATCCACGTATGTGCTGTGTGAAGGCTTGGCGTGGGCAACGAAGGCTTCTCCCGCCTCGCCCTGTGAGGAAGCGGTGCCACCATGTCCTCAGCACAGCTCCAGCGAGGGGTGACTTCGCCGTCATCGCCTATTCTCCACAGGAAACTGGCTTGGGCTGCACGGACAAAATAACTCCATTTTTTCCCTTTGTAATCTGTTTCCAAAACAGCATATAAACATTTTCCACTTGCTTTTACGCTGTTCCTGGATGAGCCTGTTTCTAAAGCTTTTTACATGCACCTGAGTAAGGTTGGAGTTTGTAGGCAAAGCTTAGAAAAAAATGTAGCTTTTCTCTCTTCCATTTGTGTTACCACTATGAATAGAGCATTTGCATTTTAGACCCTATTCTTGCTTTTTCAGAGTGGAAAGCTTTGAAAAGCATCAAGGGCCAATTACGCAGAGAGAGGCAGGTCGTGCCAAAAAGCAGCAGTCCTTGCACTGAAGGATGTGCAGGTTTGTGACTGGATTACATGACGCTTAATTTGTAAATACAACATATCGACACCTAGCGCTGCATAGAAAGGATCGTTAATGAGTCACTCATCCTTCCCCCAAATACGAAAATCTTTACCATTACAAATTTACTATATTGTGTTCTTTTCCTTTGGTAGTTGAGCTTTAGGGTGAATTCAGATTACATTTTTAAACTTTTCCTCTACAGCCATGAGGTCTAAGATTATTTTTTTTTTCCTCTTGAAGTTTCTCATATAATCACACAACTCCAGGAGCTGGAACTTTAAGGAAAAAATCAAATATTATGAGGCACATTCAAATCACAAGTTTTGCCAAATACTGGTTAGCACAGGTTTAACGCCGAGTAATACACTATTTAAGTGTAATTGCATAAATACTGACATCTGACTTTTCAATATAAAGAGAGTAGCAAAAAAATTTCCAAAATCAATTCTGCTCTTCCTGAGGAAACCTCCCAATGTTGTGAATTAACCTGTGTTGTCAAATAGTCTCAGCATAGCTCAATGCTATTACAAGCTTTGATATATTTATATTGATATATTTAGAAACTTCTAGGCTTCGATTTTAACTTAAACTACTTAAAATGATTGTGGGAGGGGAGGAAGGAAAGCATCATTCACCTGGCCTTTTCCTTCAACCTGCTACTGAGGGTTTAACCCAAACTGAGGGTTTCTTTCACATAATTCGCATCAATGTAGAACTGTCAGCAGAATGCGGGCCGTACTTAAGAAGCACAGCAACGTATTTCTGGGGTCAAACAAAGGCAGTTACTTAATGCTTAAAACTAGGTCCTGAAGATTACCTTGAACACAATCAGCTCTTTATTTCTAAGCACATTCCTACAGGTAAATGTTTCTATTTCATTGCCCCAAACTCTCTCTTTGTCTTTACCTGCACCAACAAAATTGTCTCCCATAGCTCACAATTCATCGATGACTGTATTCCTTATAGACAAGAGGTGCTGATTTTGTCTGATTCTTTAAAGAAAACAAAAATACCCTGCCAGCTTGACCCGCTTGTTAAAAAGTTAAGCAAACCACTAGTAAAAATACTTAAACTCTTCATGTGCAAGTGAAAAACAAACCCAGTTTTCTAAGCATGATCACAAATACATAGAATGAAAATGTATTGGCAGAAAAGGAGAGATAGTATTTCCTTACCTCTCTGACTAGGATTTCAGATAATTCTTTCCTTCCTCTGTTATGCAATATTCAGCAGGGTAATATAAAAATATAAATAAATCAAATTGATACCAGTCTAGTAAAGTGAGACTTTAAAAACTGAAAAGCATTTTAAAAAAATTATAGTAAGTTTTTGGGAGATTCAAGGTTTTTTTCCTGCCACTAGTCGACAAGCAATGAACAGTTCCAGCATCACAGGGGAGATCTTCACTGCAGACCTTATAGGTTGTGTTTTGCCCCTTCCTAAGCTCTGAGGTCTGAATTTTTGTTCCCTGTGAATGTGTTTCTCAGGCGTGTCAGCTGTGGTGGTGAGGGCAATGGAGTCATGAGATACCTTTACTGATAGGATAGTGCTCATTATTTTGTCCTCATCCTTAGGGAGTCAGAGTTCAAGTGTGCTGAAACTGTTTGACTTGCCTCCGCCTACCCAATGTTGCAAGTTGAGGAAGTCCTTCCACGTCAGAATTCAAGTGCATGCCAGGAAAGGCAAAGTCCTCACCTTTCGTCTTGGTTACTTTTGCTGTACCACTTCTGCGGACTTCAGTCTGAGGAACCGTCAAGGTAGCATCTTCAGAACAGCGTGTTCAAGCAAAACCAAAACAAGGCTGAAAAGTAAAGTGGAATTTACATCTGCATGAACAAACACAGTTTCACTTCAGCTCATCACACATAAAAACTGAAACCTAATAACGTTAGTAAAAAGCATCTGGCCTGATTTGATTTGCATTTAAGATACGAGTCAAATGGAGACTTTGTGAATGCAAAGGCAAAATGTTAAACACCGTAATAGGCACAGAGTTGATAATCTCTATCAGATTGGACACTGCAATACATCCAGTCAGATTAACTGATCCTGAGCCAGGTTATGTGTAATAAATTAGTAAGTGAATCTCAGTATTCACCTAGATCCTAAAAGGTGTCGTTACCTTTTCTCTCCATTTTGGATGACTTGGAATGAGGTTGTTTTTTCTTTTGAAATTAAGTTTTGCTTTGTCCTTAAATGGTTAAAATAAAAAAAAAAAACCCAGTCTTGCCAACTATAATCATGCTTTGTTATGAAAGCAAATAACCTTCCACACAATTCTGAACTGGAGAATAAATACGAATGAATTCTGTATATTAATCTTCACTTCAACCAGTTTGTTAACAAGGCACAAACACTCTCACATTCAGCTTTCCCAGCTCCTCACGTCTCTGGTTGGACTTCCCATCTAAGCGGCTTTAGCTGTAGACCCTCCTCTGCCTCAAGGAGTTGTCACCTTTATCTTTGTCACCTTCAAACCACGTATCGCTCCTAACACAACTTTCAGAGGAGAAATGGAAATGTCAGTGGTTAGGCACTTTCTTGAGAAATGGGTTTCAGCCTCAGGTGGGAACAGCGTTCCCATGGCATATAAATGTCTGCTATATAAAAGGGAGGCACTGTCTCCTCATGTATAAAGAGCTCGGTATTTATTCATGCCCAAAAGGATGGCTCAGTCCAGGAGGGAACTTGAATCCAGAATATCCTAGCTAAGGAATATGCCTCCCACGTGTCATACTGCAAATACCTTCGTTAGGCACCTTGCTTTGTGAACGTTACGCTCAAAGTCCAGACTGTGGATGCAGCAGAATTTCTGCGATGCCTCAAAAATATCTGAAAGGCCTGATTTTGAAGCCATACTGCTATCCCTGTGTGCAGTCCACCCTAGCCCAGAGTGGATCATTGTAGGGTCAGTGCTTCAAATACCACAAACATGACTGAATAATCAGGTCTTTGCATAACGCTCTGTGTTGCACATAATACACATGAACTAATAAAGTCAGGAGAACTCCTAGGTGTTTACTGCAAAATACCAAAATATTTTTCAGCATTCCTATTTACTTTGTAGTACAAGGGAAACAGTTGCCTTTCTTTCTTCCTCCTGGGCCTGTAACCCGTGATATACCATGTACATTATGAGTACTATCAGCTGAGGGCTTTTTAACTAAATGAGTATGATATTTCTTCTGTAAGTTCAGCAAGAGGTCTGGCTCCCTGTCCATGTCATTTAGCGAAACATCGCCCTTGTAGACATGTCCAGAAAGAGCCATGCTCTAAAGCAGCTGACAGCAAAGTAATCAGTTCAGAGACCCAGGTTAAATTATCTCTTTGCACCTAGAATCCACATGATGCAATTCAAACAAAAGCTGTTAAAAACAGGGAGGAGAAAAAAAAAAACAAAACAAAACAAAAAAAAAAGGCAGCTTTCCTTTCCTGTCACATGATAAATTAGATCCTAGTGTTTATCCAAGCTCAGCAAAACAGCAACCTCTTCCTGCCAGCAAGTTTTGCAGGGCGAGGTGTCGGTGTCAGGGTCCGGCCGTTCCGAGCTGCCTTCCCTGTCGGCAGCGGGGCTCTGAGGACAAACACCTGCTGCCACCCGCTCCCCGCGAGGAAGAGCTTCTCACCAGAAGGTGAAGGAGCAAAGCGCTCCTCTCTTCACTTCCCAGCAGCACAGGCTTGCATCCGCTGCTTTCTCTGCCCACAGAGTGCTTCATGGTTCATTTGTACTGAAATTTCCTTTGTGAGCCTCAAAGCCACCCTGTGCCAGCACAAAACCTCCGCTGAAAATAGTCCAAGAGCGCCTACGCATTTTTTTTTCCTTCTGAATCAAGCCGATGGTACCTTATTTACTCCCTGTCCTTTACAGATGACTTAATGACTTATCAGCAAAATGCATTTTGAACACATTTCAGGCATTTCATACCAAAATGAATAGATGAAAGAACAGGATTTTTGCCAACAGCACTGATTATTCTTTTGTCAGTAGATAGATGTGACCTGGGCTATTCTGTTACCGTAACAAATGTCTCCAGAGGTTGCTAGACAGAAGAGACGCTTTGCCTGAGGGAGAAGGAACAAGAGGGGAAGAGGCTGGAAGGTGGCCTATAAAGAAGAGGACGGAGGTAATTAATGGTTATGCCCATGTATAAAGATAAGTGCACTAGTAAATGTGTCAGCCCTTCGGCAACAGAAGCCATGACTTGTAGAAACCATGCCTTGACACAGTTCTTCTTTACATCGACATTTTATTTATATAATATGGGTCTACAGGGATCTATGTCAGATTTAAGCAGGTGTAAATCAAATCCGAATTTGGACGTACTGCATCTGATAGGAAGAAAAGTCCGCACAAAACACACAGGAAAGTGAAGACATGCAGAAAGCTCTTAAGAGACCAAATAAACTTACACGATTCATTTTAATGGGAATCATACCCTATGTCGATGCCATAAATATTTTCCAAATTTAGCTGCTATTCCTGCAAAGCCACATAAGCCCACTCAAGTACAAACGCACTGAACTCGAAAAGGTTTTCAGCTTAGTTTCAGCTTCAGTTGTGCAATTTGCAGCTCAGAATTGTTGCAGCTGTTGTCTTTTTTGTATGGATTTACAGCAGCAGAAATCCCCCTGAGCAAAAAAGAATTTCTAAAGCAAAGTATCATTTATTTCAATCTTGAGTGAAATATACCTCTAATATCTAATGCAAACATAGTCTACACTAAGTGAATGTACTGCTTGCAGCACAACTTCAAATAGTTTTTTTTGGAACTATAATGAAAGTACATTCGGTTATAAGTTCAGGACAATAGGGTTGCACATTATTTAGCTATGCGTTTTTTTTTTTAAAGAATACTTTTAGGAAAGGCCAGATTCATGTGACATAGTTGTGAATAATATTGGAAGAAGAAACTGTCTGGAGTCAAGAATTCAGAACCAGCTGTGATAATGCAGCTCCTGACTAACTAGAACAGGTTTGGATACATTCCACCTGGCTGACCACCTACATCATGAACCCATTTACCCTCGGTTGCCTCTGTAATCAGTGGAGCGAGAGAGCCGCTCCATGGGAGTGATTCAGATCTTTGGTGTGGTCCATGAATCACCCGCTCAAGATGCTTGTCTCTTCTCATTGACTACAGAGGCAGCCTAAGGCAGCCGGACTCCTGCCGTGGGAGCCATGGTTAGATGTCTAAACCAGCGTGAGATGAATCTGGGCTGGGATGCTGGATACGTGCAAGAAACAGCAGAATTTGTTTGTAGGAAAGCAAGTAAAATGAATGTGGATGTCCATAGAAATAAGCAGTGCCGTTATTGGCTCCATTGCTTTGGATTCAGCAGCCCAAGATTTGTCTGTCTTGTTAATTTTAACTGGTCTGGAATTAAGTTACTGTATTTGCAAGACTGGAGCCTATAGCTTCAGAACCATGGCAACCTATCAGGATATGTAAAAAATCAATTACCTAGAAAAAAGAATTATGTTATTTTTATTCCAAAACACCTTGTCTACGCATGCACTGAGCCCAGGGTGAGCTCTGTAGATGCTGAGCCTTTCACCTGTTTATTTCGCAAGACTCCAAGAGAGAACGGGAATTGGTTTCTACACAGATCATTTCAAAATTGAGGCTCCAGCTTTTAGAACGTTTTGAGACCTGTTAAGAGAAAAAAAAAATAAAGGATTGTATTATTTTAATAATACATGCAATCAGCTTTCTAAATAGTCTGACTAGAGCAAAAAGGATTTGCCTGGGAAGTAACACTTCTGTTCCTGTAAATCGGCATTTGAAGGGGAAAAAGAAGTTTATTTTCACTTTGTCTGCTATGCAGAGGCTCCTACTGTTTCAAGTGGCTTTGGAGTAGGCACTAAGCAAATCAGACCATGATTTCTATGTACTCAGGATCCTCTATTATTAGACCTTCATATTACTGTAAAGTAGAGAACAGCATTTAAAAATAAAGAGAACTCATATAGCACGTTAGCCTATTTTTAATCCTTAACTGACTAGATTTCAAGTGATAATATACCTTTCATTACATGCACATTGCCCGCATGAAGTTGTATGCAGCAATCGCTATCTTCGTTATTCAGATGCATGCTGAAATGAAATATTAACCTGTGTATGTGAAGAGAATAATTTTGTTAAGGTATCAGTCCCGAATTGTTATGGGTGTAAACACGGCAAAATGATTTTTCTGTGCAACCAGCTTCAGCTTATAGGCAAATGACAATGCAAATAACGTTTTCAGTGAATCATTGGTTTATGTACACAAGTTAAATGCTTATTTTTACCATTTGAGAACTCCCCACTGTCTTCACAGTATTTACTAAAAATATTAATTTGCTAACATTAATTGGCTGAGATGGTGACTAAAAAACAACACAGCCTCAAAATGAAGTGATAAAGAAAACCGCAACAGATACAAATTCTAAAAACTATGGAAACTTGGAATGGCAGCAATGTGTTTTACCAAAAAAACCATTCCCAGTTTCAAGGTGATCCTAAGGCACAGGTGAAATTGTCTGCCAATAGATAATGGTGTATTACGCTGCTATCAAAGAAAGTTAATTTCCCAGTATTATTTTCCTGTTCTGATTAATAGCAATTCTGCCTAGGCAAGCAAGTCATTTAAAACTAAATTTCACCCTCGGCATTTTGAGAAGAAGGTTATTAGGTCAGGATCTGACATGGAAAATAAGTATAGGTATAAGCCATTTAATGGTAAACATTCAGCTCAGCCCACCTACGAGTAGCCCTAAGCAGCAGAGTGACATTTAAGAGCAATCAGAGTCAGAAGAGAACCTTCAGGGAAAACAGACAATACTTTAGAAAAAGCAGCTCTACTTTTGCCAGAGAAAAAAACCCAAGACCTTTGGGAACAGTGCTCAAGTGAACTTGAAACAAATACTAAGAAAAATGATGGAAACATAGTAAGTGGACCTCCTCCTCTTTTGTATAGTTACCATAGGTTCTTTTTAAGTAAATTCCTTCCCTGCTTGCTTCTCTATTGGTCTGTCCTTACCTTTCAGCAGTATACCTTGTGCCGAAAAGTCTACCCTACCCCAATGTTGAACTAACAAATACATGGAAGGTAGCGCATGCCTGTCAACATGTAAGCCAAGAGAGCTGCGAGTGCTCTCGTCCTTAGCTTTTAAAGAAATGCCATGACTTTGAGCAAAATTCCCGGCAAGTCTATAAGCCCAGGGCGTGCAGCACACGACCGGGGCGAGAGGTGCAGCGGGGAGGAGAACCGGCAGTGCCTGCCGGAGAAGGCAGGGTGCCAGCAGCATCCTCTCTAACGTCAACAGGAGCGGTAGCTGCCTCTGCACCGCCCTGCTTGCACACGTTGTCCCTACCGCTGGATTCACGTTTCCTTTAAAGAAAGGCAGTTTCAGGGTTCCAGTCTGAAATTATAATTTTAGTGCTGCTAAGATAACCCAGCGTGTAATTGTGCAATTATACAGCTGAAAACGGCCAATTTCTGCATCCCCTTCTAGAAAAAAGAATAGATCTGTTGTTAAGAACAGAGCAAGACATATGCAGCTTCAGAGAGCTACTACTGAGCAGTACTTACATTGGGAACTGAAGCTAATGCTGCCATAAGTAATTATATTAACCTCCTGTTTGATATTGACATAACACGGCTTTCTGTCTGGCCCAAAACCACAAGTGCCAGGTGCCAGATGAGGCTGGGCTTTGTGCGTGCAGCAGTACCCACGCTACAGTGGTGTGCACAGACACTCACGGCAGAGTGGCATCCTGCGGAGATGGCAGCGCCGATAGCAGGGCTAACAGTGAAAATGGACTCCCGCCCCTCATGTGGACATTTATGAGCACGGGCACCACCACGGTCCACATTGCCTGCTCTAACTGGAGTCACACTTTCTATAAAGCAGGTTGTGCTTCTTGACCCATCCCTGTGGGTCACTCCTCGGAGTTCGAGCGTCTTACAGGAGCGTGTTTATCTTCACCTGAGGTTTGATCCAGCGTGTCCTCAGCTGCCGTTCTTCACGTGTAGTCTTGTGCCAGTCTAGTCATGTGCCAGGTCTTCACGTGTATTCCTTTGACTCATCTTAGCTACCAACAAACGATTTGTCCTTTATTACACCAAATAATATCTTAGTCACTTGAGTTTTCTTTTTGCCTTTTTCTCTTTGCCTGAATGCTTTGTTCCTTTGTACAGAGGTATTTACATAGCTTTCATCAAATTACATGTAATTAATGCTGGCAGTTATTAAATAAAAAGCCATTTACAATCTAGCTGCTGAAAGTAAGATTACACGGCATGTAGCTTGCAAGAGAAAAAAAGACAAGAGAAAAGGGTATGAAAGGTAGTCCTCTCCCTGCTCCTGGTTAAGAAATCATTATTTCTAGGAAGGTGGACAAGAGCTGAAAAAATCTTGTGACTTTTTCACAAGCGAAAATAAAAAAAACACAAACATTTAGGAAATGTTTAAAAGCCACATGTAAAATATAAAGGGTAATAACTCATAAATGAAAAAATAGCAGACTTGACATTGTTCATCTGTGCCGTAACAACGAGGGCAAATGATTTATTTCAAAGCTAAATTCCTTGTTCTCCTGAACACAGTTCGTATTAAAGACCCTTTGACCCGTACCATCTGTTTGCATTGTAATTCACATTTAAAAGAGTCAACATAAATATTGACTCACGATCAGGTTCTGGCTTAGGCCTGTAAGTTAAGCTGCCGCAATACACTTAAGCTTTTGCGCAAAGAGCTGGAGGAATATTGGTCACTTTTTCCTTTCGTGTTACAATCAATCAGTCAGTCAGTGCTCCAGATACAGGTCACATCCTCTCGCAAATCTAAATAAACTTCTAACTTTCCTTTGTCCCTGAAGCAATTTTAAGTGCTGATGCCTAAAACTTCCAGAAATCATTAACATTTCTTCATATATGAATGTGAAATATTAAGGCTAGCCAAGGTGAGATTAATTTGGTGGTTTCGGTCTAGTGAACTGTTGCCTTTGCCACAAAAGCCATCGAGGAACTTGGCGCCAACTCGTTCTTTGTAGTTTTTACCTGTGAAGCCAAAGACTGAAATGACAGGGGCTCGCCTATCTTTTGCCGTAATCATTTAGGGGCACCATGAAAGTGCACGCAGAACGAGAGGGAAGGAGTCTTCCATCCGCTGTGGTCAGGTAGATCGTTTCTAAACTGCACTGTACCTGTTCAGTCTTTTCTTTTTGGTGTCTACAAGCTGCTGCCTGCAAGAGCAGAAGTAACAGGGAAGAAAACAGCATCGCAGCTCTTGCATTGACCCAAAATATTAGATTGAAGGAAAATGTTGAAAATTATTGTCACTGATGACCGCTCCAACATATACTAGGAATTAAGCCAACTCTTGCATTTAAATCTGTGAGATTAAAACAATGGCTTAAAATCACTTTTGCTCTGCCTCTTGAAGATGCAGCAGCTGGCCCTGAATTTGTATTTAATGTTTAGTGTTGTCCCAGAAATACGACACAGTTGTTTCTAGCAAAACTAGGGCTGCTCCTGGAGATTGTCGTAGGGAGATATTTCTTTACAGTGAGAGACGTAAATTCAAGAAGCAGTATTGAGAAATAGCCCTGTCAGGAAAATCTTGTTTTCCAGATTATATCAAATAAATTTACTTAAGGGTGTGTGTATATATGCATATGTATACACAGGCTATATACACATGGAGGGAGATGTGTGTGTATATATACATATACGCAAGCATACCAGGATTTGAGAGGCACGTCATTTTCACGTCCAGCGCTTTCTTTGTCTCCCATAATAAACCGTACAGTTCCCTTTCACCAAAATAACACGGCACAAGTTTGATTCCAATATATATTTACGAAATATACAAATGCATAAGTATTTACCTGCTACATATCCGTGGATATTCAGCTAAAAGGGGAATATTCGGTATAAGTGATACAACAAAAATAAGTTCCGCAGTACCAGGTTTTTGCTGTAAACAGAATCATCAAATTTTATGCCAGCAAAAAAATCTACAGGACAATTTAAAGTTTTAGGTACCAAATCCAGCGATGTTTTGCTGGATTGGGTTGCTTTATCACGCATTCTGCAGAAAGGTCAGGATGTCCAGCGGGAGCAACGGGGAAGGTTCTTGACTCCCCGTTTTAAGCGTTCGTAGAGACAGCATCTCTTACCTGTCTCGGTTTGCAGCCAAAATACTGCAGAAAAGCCGGCGTATATGGACACCAGTTAGTTCTTAGCAAGGTTTATGAGTGCACAATAGAAGGTTTTTTCAGCTCCTAGACTTCAGTTTGGCTGCATGATTAGAGTTGGGTTTTTTTGTCTGCCTTTAATAATGCCACCTTTGTAGTACCAAAATACGTGACCAAAAGAAGCTGGCAGCGTTCTTGAGCCAGCAGCTCCCCGTTCCTTCTCTTGGCATGGAAAAAGCAGGAAGCTGCTACTGCTGCTGCAACATTTGACATGATAATGTTTCAAAAACAGGATATCCCCTACCTGCTTACAAGTACTGTGGCAATTCCATCCGTGCCCATTTCTTCGTCGCTGAGGTTGTCGTATCCTATTTGAATACATTAAAAATCACAGGAACCGTCTGTCTGAATAACTAGGGACGATTCGAGAAATGTCAAAGTCCTCTTCAAACCACCAAGAAAACAAGCGTTTGTCCTCCCTCAGGCTTGTGTGTTATAATTGTTCAACATTTAATGATGTGGGGGGGATGAGTTTGAGGGAGGGAGATAAGGGATGAAAGTAACCTTTAAAGAAGAAAATGGGACAAGCCTATAGGGCACTTCAGGTACCGTTTAAATAAGAGAAACTGTGATCTAATTTCTCCATAATTCTTTCCCTAGTTCCTCTGAATTAGCCTGCGGGAACTTCTCAGACCTCACAAAACAAATTGAGCTCCCCACAACTCAGACCTGAGCAACAGACATCAGACTTCACTGGTGAGGCCTCTTCTGGCAGAAGACATGGTACAACCCTATTTGAGTCACCGATTATTAAAAGTCACCCTTAAAAAATTCAGTTCAACCTAAATGCAAGTATCCCTCATAATATTACTCTACAAAACAGTAAGAATGCTAACCGAGGAAATGCACAACCAATGGCATTACATTATGTGCGAAAGCAAACTCAGGATTTTCAAAGGTATTGATTGATAGTAAAATTGGTGAAGTACTCCAGCTGGTTTTGCGATGGTATCTGCTTCGAGACTGTTGCTCTAGACACTTCTGCAAACCTTAATTCACAGAAGTAAAGACAGGTGAAATCTCTTTGGCTTTCAAGCTGCAAAATGATCTGGTCCTTACTCAGTAGCTCATCTGGTAGAAATGATTACCGGAGAATCCAGAATTTCTAGGGCTGAGGATTTCTCACTCTCACGAGGATTCCCATGTCCATTCCGGCTATAAGCAACACGAGGAGAGAGGAGGAGATATTCCTAGGGAGAAAATCATGATCAGAGTACCCTACGCCATGCTCCAGCTGCGTTCAGTTACCCACCGAGGCTGTAGGGAGCACAAGCATCAGTTGCATATGGCGAGGAGCTCAAGGACTGCTTGGGATCTTGGCTCAGCACCGATGGGGTCTGGGCACCTTCCTTCTCCAGCATTTCACTCGTGTACTGAATGCAGGATGGAGAATGAGGGTCCCCTCCACAGAGTTACCATCAGAGTCCATGGTTTGTGCACGCCTCTTGCTCCCATTAAGGTACTTACTCATGTTACTGTTTTATTTTGTTCGTCTAACACGAAATAAGGGGTTTAAATTCTTATTCATGCATTTGGTCTCATTCGGTCTCGTCAATAGAGTGAAGGGAATCCAGGCAGGACTGCTGGTGAATACGAAATTCCAGGAAGTGAAAGGAAAAAACCACTGCACAGACCGAAGGGCCTTAATAAATACAGTCATCTAAGATATACCATAACTTTAAATATCCCTCAAAATTCCCAGACAAGATATGGAATTTGACATTTTGATTTAAAGAACCACACCTACTCTACGGAGATAGGAAGTTCTTCAGCATCAAAGTGCTATTTTTTTGTCAGAAGTAGAGTACGTTTTACAGAAGATTGTATGAGCAGGTCCACAGTGAATAACTTATTTAGGTGGTATATAACAGAGCTGCAGGTAGCCGTTAGCTAGAAATGTACACTCTGTTGGCTTTAGCTCTAATTAGATTTAATTCATCTGCATATATATTAGCTACTTCATGCACAAACATGCAATTAGACACACAAGTTTGAATCTTACTGTTCAAGCGGAATACAGAAATGAAAGCTCCATGTGCTAAACTGGTGGTTAGAAAAACGTTGAAAGTAAATTTCTTAATTTCTAGCCCTGCGTTCTCTTGCTCTCCCTGTCCCAATGGGGTGAGGGAACCAAAAGGAGAGAAGTCAGTCAAGAAATTTCATTTGGCATTCCTGCACTTGGAGCTTGGATTTTTTGACACCGACGGGAGACTGCAGTGAATCTCTCAATTAGTACCAGCTTCCAAACATTATTCCGCTGGCTGGGATAGCCAGAAGGTAGCGTGCTGCAGCCACATGCCCCATGCACTGCCGGGCACGGCGGTTGTCATGGGAATAATGGCTTTGGGGGTAATTCAGGCTATCCAGGGTTTCCCACGTTAGGGACTTTATAGTCGGGAAGCTGTGACTAAATTCTGCTCACAATGAGCATAATGAAAGAAAAAAAAATAATAAAATATAGGATTTGGATCCTAGAAACCATGGGCCAAGACCTGCCAGGTGCTGCACCCTTTTAATTCATATTTTCTCTGCAACTTTTTTTTTTTCAAAATTTGGCAATATGCCTTGAAGCGACAGGAAGCACCTCGCAGGGAGACCACTGGTGGGGAAAAAAAAAAAAAAGAAAAAAAAGAGATAAGCATTTAGCTCAATTGTTCACATATTCAGTTGTTTTTTATTTAACAGATGTGGAAACCTATTCCTTAAAGAAAATATTCTATTTTTAAAAACAAATAGTACAATTCTGAAGAATGGGAAAAAGATGAGCTAATTTTGAGTGGAACTCTAAAGTGAAAAGCCTGTGAATACTCGAAATCTCAAGGCATTAATGACAAGGAAAGTTTTGTAGCTTAATTTTTATACTAAACCTTTCTCACAGTTTATATGCTCACTGTACAAATCTGGTATCTGGTTTGCATACAAAAATCACTTAACTTTTGTACAGAAAGGCAGTCTTCAGGCATCCCTTTTGATGTATCCCTTTGGACAAATCTTTGCCGCAGGTAGCGCATACGTTTGCGGAATAGCTGTTAAAGCCCTTTTAAAAGTTAGACTTACTAAATTCTGCAAATTATTTTCTGAAGTTAATAGTCCTGCTGAGATCAATAGGAATAATGGAATTAAGAAGTGGAAAAGAAAACAACATTACAAAAAATGTCAACATTTTAATTGCAAGGTTATTGCTTTACGTAAAAGTTCTATAAAACCAGGCTCACCTGTAATTAAAATGCCAACAGAAAATCCCAGCTGGATGTTTTTTACATCTCTGATGACAATGGTCCAATTTTCTCTCTGTGTAGCTTCAAAGAGCACAAGAGCCTGGTCTGAAGGCTTGAACACTACCAAGTAAATCAAAATGCCACTTTGATAACTTTTTGAAACATCAGACATACAACGTTGACACGAAGCTGTTTTCCTTAGCAAAGGTACTTACTGCATTGTATTGGAGATGTAATCCTCAAAACCTCTTTCATAGATGTTATTTTTTATATAGCAATCTCTTCAGAGTCTTACAGAATACATACAAAAACCTTAATGTGGCTACAATAGCTGGTAACTTTGAAAGCTTTTTTAAGTAGTGTGACCTGCCAGAAACGCAGCATTACCCTTTTTTTTGAGAAACTAAACCCCAAGCTAAAAGAAAGGAGATACGTTACCATCCACACGGCATATTTGGAAAACGATGAAAAAGCTTTCAACTTCCAACACTGATCTAATCGCCGTAATTACTGAATTTAAGCTCAGTAAGTATTACCAACTTAAGATATTTTCATTGTGTATATTACATCAAATTTTACAAGAACAAATCTGTTGTTATTTTATTTTTAGTCTGTTTTAAGACATGAAGGCATAGTGCTCTCAAGAATGAAACGGTAGCAGAAATAGCTCTGTGGATGAAACTTATGCCTATGCAATCATTAAGAGTGCCTGTAAATGTATTCCATGCAGATTCCCACGCAGAAGCCTGCGCTAATCTGTGCTTTCCCAGCAGCTGAGTAAAGCTGTGCTTCCTTTGCTCCAAACCTACCATTCCCAGGACCCATTGCAACACACCCTCGTAATGTTAAGTAATCCTCAGCTACAAACGTTTTCACAAAGACAAAGATTGATTCTTTCCAAGCTCTTGAACCTTTACTTGAAACTCCTTCCCCTACCCCTCATCTCACCCCCACAATTCCTGTTTTTATGGTATACATTTAAAACTGTGAACTAGTTTCCGTAATTCTACCAATGCATCCTTGCAATAAAAACACTGGCAGAAGAAAGAAGTAATAAATCAAAACCAACTTAGAACAACATTTTCCATGCTGGAACACATTTTAAGGACATACGTGATCCATGCAGGGGACGGGAAGAATAGCACAAACCACCTTTTAATAATTGTGAAAGAAACAAAGACAGTGATTAGAAGTAAAATTAAATTGAAAAATACTCGACCAAAAAGCTGAATTAACAACATGCTGAGTGCCAGAGAGAGCTCGGAGATACAGCATGTGTTACTAAGCTTTTTGCGTTAGACAATTAAATGAAACAATTAGATTTCATAAAGTAGCCAATTATGTCAGGACGGAAACAAAGGCTGGAGGAAATACAGCTGCTTGTGTCTGAGGAATGAAGAAAAAGGAAAACAAAGCATTGCGTTTGAAATATTCATGGCAACCAATTTGTATAAGAGGAATTTTAATTAAAAGTCTAGAAAATTTAACTCAGTAATGAAAAGAATGTAATTAAAAAAACCAAACCCAAACCAAACTTAATATGCAATATATAATTTGTATCTTCCAAAATCATAGGACATGGCAGCAAGTACCAAAAGGGACTGTGAAGCGACATGCAAAAACAATCCGCCAAAACTGAGAATTCTCCCGAGATGACATTTTTGACTCTCAGCGTGTTTTGGTGTGTTGTTTTCTCAAGGCTGCAAGGAAACAAGACTCTCGAGTGACTAAAAGGTTTTATTAATTCCTCACAGGCAGGAACTCTTGCAGAGTATCATAGAGAATTTGATAAAATGGGTAAAGTTACTTGTCTTACACATTTAAAGCTTTAAGTGTGCGTGAACGCTTCAGTGCCAGTTTATGTTTCACAGAAGCCTCTACCAATTTGACTTCTGAACACATCTTCTAAAAGCCTGAACAGGTTTAGAATAAGCTATAAGCTGTGTTTTTAATTAATTATAAAACAAATGCAACATCCTTACCACAGCACGACTGGCAGAGAAAACAGTTGCAAGGCACTTACTCACAGAAGGCCTATATCCCATGCACGTGCTGCACTGACACTTGATTTTAGGCTCCTGAGGGCTCGCAGAGAATTTTTTTTCTCTTATACTTCTCTGAGTGACAGCATTCAAATGCTATTCCTGCTAGGAAAACTATAGCCTTTTTAGCACTTCTGAGAAATTCAGTAACAAAGCTTTTTGCCTTTTTTCTTTTTTTAATGTTCCAAGAAGGACATCGGTAACATAATGCCCATTTAGCGCCACTCCTTGCTTTAAAACTGTCCTTAACGTTTATCTTACCCCAATTAGAGACCATCATAGACAACAATCCTGTAACATAAAAAAAACCAGTTCCATTTATTTTGTTTTAAAGGAAGTATTTTTTAATGAAATGTGCACAAAATTATACAATATAAAAATTGAATTCAATTTATAAAAATATGTATATTTGAGTCCAAAATACTTAATTTGAAAATAAGAAGAGTGCTAACTGGATCACAACACATTTCAAATTGCACCCTTTTCCCTTACCCCCCCTCCCAATAAAAAGTTTTTGTTCCCTTTGTTCCGCTTGATTTTGTTCTCGCATCATCAACTTTTTAATCTCTAATAAAAACAGTTTTAAATTGGCCCTGAGGTACTGATCAGATTGATGCAGTCTAGGTCATTGGCTTCATACACAGTAAAACAACCAGTACGTACAAATCCTTAAAGGAACAAGATTTTTTATCTTCTGAGGCAGAATATTTCTTGTAGCTGATGAGCGCTTGGCTACAACTAACAAGTTATTCCTACTTATTCTTAAAAGATCCTGGTTATATCCAGTAGGCAGTGCACTACTTTTCATATTCCCGATAAACGTATCTTATATGACCCAGAAGACCTATTACAACTGGACAAGAAAAACATGTTACTGGTCAAATTGAACTTGGAACTGCTGCAGAGCTGGTTCACCACAAACAAAACGCATCTCCACTTCTACTCCACTCTGCTCACAAAGATTGCTTACAGGCATGAAGAAGAAGTGCCTGAAGCGATTTTCTTTAAATACTGTAGAATGAAGACTGTATCTATTAAACAAAACCCTCTGAAACATTTGATCTAGTCATTTAGCTGAGGCACAGCACTGTATCTCCTACTGGAAGTCTGGAATTGACAATCGATACTGATAGGTATTGGAGCAAGTACTTACAGAACTGCACCTGCCCAAAAGGCTGACAGGTGGAAACTTCTGTATTACCCGTTGTTCCTTTGCTTGGATACAACCCCTGATATTTAGTATACTATGATTAAAAAAATACTTCTGCAAATCATTTAAGGGAAAACCTTAATAAAAAGGTAAGTCCACTTTACAGCAGTTTCCATTAACTACAGTCAAGTATTCAAGTGTCATCTTCTAAACGAGGAGCACCAACTGCAATAAAAACTCGAAAAAAATTATCAATCTCACAACATTTATGCAGAGTAGTGGTATATTTTGTGCTGACACCCGGCCTTCACAGTAATGGCACCATGTACTAAGAACCTGAAAGGAGCTAAAAGTCACACAGGTACAGTAGCAAAAAAGAAGCCTCTCAAGTTTCTATTGATGTAGTTAGAAGGATGTTCGCAGTAACAAACAGTCCTACTCATTCAAGCAACAATGATTTCGGAGAACTTTTCCCCCTCACATAAGGGATAGTCCCCAGAGGCCTCTACAGCCCTGCATGTCTTTAAGCTTGTGCAATTTCTCCAGTCTTAAGTTAGGTATGAAGGCCATTTTTCGAAGTCTGTTCCAAATTAAAGATGAAAACTGAATCTGGTCTACTTCATAAATCCTCTGCAAGTTTTTTACAACCACTTTCCAAAAAAATGTGAAGGAGCAGGAATGAACTAAAAAACTGCAGAGGACTTGGATGAGGAACTGGATCTGGAGCGACCTTTGAAGAGAACAAACTGTGGCGAAAGACAACTGGTCTTCGCTGGGTATCACCAGAGGAAAGTCAGTACCACATACTGATTCAGTAGGCTTTCACACCTCTCCACTAAAAAGAAACCAAATTGTTTTCTTGTTTGTTTTTTTTTTTTGCTGTGGTTTTTTTTTTTTTTTTGTTTTGTTACAGTACAGACTTCTGTTACCCAGGAGCACAGATAACTGCAGCATACTTATGAGGTGAGCTGCAACTTCCAGCAGGCATGACCAGACTCTGTGATATAGGTTACAAAAGGAATAGTAAAGAATCTTAAAACATTCACAGAGGTAAAAAGAGACTACTGTAAACATCTGAGAGATGCACACAATTTCTTTGATAGTTTCAAGAGGATACTTCCTTCAGGATGATGAAGGCACTTGATACAGACATTTGATTTCAACTGGTTAATTTTCAATCTGGCAAATTTTCTGCCAAGAAAAAGCCACCACAATAGTTACTAGCCCTCCTGCACTGCAGTCTTAGGGCCTGAGGTTACAGTTGTCTTAGTATTCTTTTACGGAGCGCAAATGTATTTGATAAATTATGGAAGATATTATCTTACGCTAATGAAAAAAAAAAAACCAAACCCCAGTACACAGCTAAGAGATCTACCCCTGCCTTTCACCCTGCAGTTATAACAGCGCACAGAAATAAAAAATATCCAATCCCCCCCCCGAAATTTTAAATTACAGTTGCCTCAGGAGTGTCCCACGGATGTATTTCCAGATAACAGTACAGCAAATATTGTTTTCAGGTGGGTAGTAGAACAAAAGTGTAAGAATTTCTACCAAATGGAGTTTAGGTCTTCTAAGTTAAAATCTCTTCAAGGAAGCATCAAGCTACAAGGCATTACCTGAATGGCATTTGTTTTTATGTTAATCTTCATCTGACCACAAATCAGCCTATTAACGCACATAAATTAATGGCAGAGTAAGTAACAGGAACCAATGATATTGATTCTGGTTCAGAAGAGAAGGCGGTACTTTTAGTTTTTTTCATCCGTATCTGTGGGATAGGGAAGTGTTGTTATACAGATTTCAGCTGGTTTCAGTGTTCAGTTGCAAGAGTTTCTTTTCAACTTTGTCTGCCACCAAATTCATATTACAGCCCCGAAGAGCTTTTATTAAGTCAGCCACCTTCGCATCTCTTCCCTTCCACTTCTGCCACTCTCGGAGTGACTGATAAAACTGTTCACGCAAGTTATATGGATTGGCTGCCACTATTCTTTCCAGTTTCACTTCAGAAACGTCAAGTTTTCGCACCAGCATTTTCCAGTCTTTCCCAACGTTATCACATATGACTTCAATAGCTGCCTTCTGAAAACCTGAAATAGCAAAAACATATCAAGTTAGTGATGGATTTACTAAGAAATGGTGAATGTTTTTAAGTTAGGGTTGGTTTTTTTTTAGCAAAACGTTACTACTCTTGCTGCTTTGCAAATACTGAAAGTCACACCACGTTCTGAAAAGCCACTGGATATACTTGGAATCCCAAGTACATAGCAGGATTTCCAAGTGACCATTCGATTAAAAAAAAAAAAAAATAAACGGAAGAAATTAGAAGTTTCCACCCCGGAAAACTGTTTGCAGCATATGCTGCCCTCATGGTATGTTTCCAGGGTGCAACACAGCCCCGTGCAGCAGTTTGTAGCTGAAACACCCTTAGCAGTGGGCTGTGCTACAGGAGGCACTGAGGGCAGCCCTGCTCTGTGTCCGCTCTCGGCATACCCACCGCTGGGGGATGCCTACAGATTTACTGGGGTTGGCTGGGGAGGGGAGGAAATGAAAAAAAAAGTAATCCACCTACGTTTTTCGTGTGCATCTGGTTGATCATCGGGAGCATTAACTTCCCCTTCCTCTTCGAACTGCTTTAGCTGTGAGACCAAGTCTTCCCTTTTAATGTTCTTAAACAATTCTTCAAGAACCGATACCTTGTCGCTTGCAATTAGCTGCTGCTCGAGGAGGATGCCAAAGAGATCCCTACCGCTCCGCACGGACTCCAGTCTCCTTTTCGAAATTTCCTTCCGGCAGAGAAACTTCAGGGAATCAAGCTCAGAGTCCGACAAGCTCGAGGAGAAGGAGTTCAGCAGAATCAAGAACGGATCCATGGCGCCGAGGCCTACACCGCAAACCACAAGCAGGCCCCGGGGCGAGACACCGGCGGGGAGGGAAGGCTGACGGAGTCCCGTCCCCGCCCCCCGCAGGCGGATTAGCGTTCCTGTTTTCACAGGGAGACTTCCCGGGAGGCCGGAGGGCACGGGGAGACGAGACGAGACCCGGCCCTGCCTGGCCCCGGCGCCGCCGCGATGGCGGAGCGCTGACCCTGACCCCCCGCCCGCGCGCCGGAGGCGGCCTTGCCCGGAAATCACATGACGGCGGCGGCGGCGCGTTCCCCTCTGCCCGCCACAAGATGGCGGCTGCAGAGAGGGCTCTGCCACGGCCGGCCGCGGGTGTCGCCGCCGAGGTTTTAGAAACCCCGCGGTGCTCAAAAGGCCTTCGGAGGCGAGCGGGTTTGTTTAATGGTGCCGATTGCAACAGGTGTGTTGGAGCCAAGCTCGGCGCGGTCGGTCTTCTGCTGTAGGAGGAGCCGAGCCGGGTCTCGGTGCCTCAGCCGAGCTCTAAGTTGGGGGAATCCTAAGTTCCCCGTTTAATAAGAATTATTTGCCTTTTTGTGAGGTACCTAAACCTACATGGGTTAGGTTTTGGGGTGGTTTTGTTTTTTTTGCAAAAGAGGAGAAGGAAGTACAAGGATGAAAGGACTAGCTCGGCAAAGAACAATAAAGGCCGCATCAGAGCTCCCAAGGAGATGCTGCCGTTCACTCCACGTCCCTCCCTGGCAGCTGCCCGGGAAAGCGGCCTCTGCCCTCTGTGCCTGGCCTGAGACCCCTGGCCTTGCCTTGCAAACACAGGGCTTGCAGCCTGTGCTTCGTTCCTCACAAAGATTAACTGTGACATGAAGTAACTCCTGACCTTTCGAAGGGAAGAAGTGGGGCAAATGTTACTTCCTTTTATTTTGAAGGCAATTTTTATAGAAGGTGAAAGGTGGTGAACTTTTCCTAAAGGGGAAAGTTCCAAGTTCGTCCCATCATTTCTAGGTCCCCAAAGTTCAGAAAAAATGTAATGTTTTTTTCTTCACAGCATGTGTAGGTAGTTCAGGAATTCCCTTCTTTTCTGAACCTGGCATGTTGATTCCCCTAGCTACCCCATTTCCAGCACAGTCTCTTAATTTATTATTGTTGCAACACACAAATAGACCTACAGTCCTCGTCATAAAATGATTGCCATCTCAGATACGCGAGCTTAAGCATTAGTATTTTCTGCATCTACTTCCCCAGTCTCGCGTTCCAACATCATGAACAGCTCCACTCCCAAAACATTTCTAAAAAACTCCCACAGGCACAAGCCCTCCTTAGATAAAACTGCCAGATTTTCAGCATCCTGTTTCAGTCCGTTAGACAGAGCTAGTCTTACACATGATCAAGAAAGCCAATGTCTGGAACTGGCTACATGCACAAAGCCCATCTGTGCATCCACAGCAGTGGGCACAATGACAAAAGAAAATACATATTTAATACTGAATACAAGATTTGTTTCCCATATAATCCTCCCAGGTTATATGAACAGTGGGCAGCCTCATCTCCTGCAAGTAAACATTCCCTTAAAATAATTTTCTTTGCTACAGCATTAGCAATATTTTCTTTGATTTTAACCGGATAACCCCCAAATTCACGATAAATTTGTGACTTCCATCACCCTCCTTCACCACCCCCTCCCCGTTATGTTCCTCATCCAGGAAAGGTGACAGGCACCTAATCATGCCAACCTGAAAAAGCAATTAACATGCGTGTTACTCCCAGTCTCTCAGGTGAAATATAAAAAACCTGTTGAAAAGAGAGATTTTTGTGTAGTCCCTAAATGCTGCAAAGTGGAGGGAATTAACCTGTTGCAGCGTCTGACGGTAAAGTAAATAGCGAGAGGAACTGGCACTGAGAATTGGAGGTGGGGTGAGCTGTGAGTTGAGAGATGTATTTTCTTTCTGCAGTCCTGAATATGCTTTAAACTGAAGGAAAAAAGATTAATAAAAAGAGTAGCGTGATGCCAATATATTGAGAAATATATTTGCAGCGTGTGGATTAATTTAGAAAGCAAATGTAAGCCCTAGTAACAATAGAAGAAGTATAAAATCCAGTTAAATAAAAACCTCATTTTAATTTTGTCAAGGAAGATGACTCTACAGAACAGGAGGAACCAAATCACACGGTGCATAGCTTGTGCCTGGTGATGGCAGCCGGCCGAAGTCAGAGGCAAGTCTACATGAAGGAAGTCTAAATCAGTGTAATTTATATCTTTATTCTCTGTCCCTTGACATGCAATTGAAAACAACATCAACTAAGATTTTAGTAGTTTCACAGGAACTTAGCGGCCAGATTCAGCACTGATGTACAAGGAGGTGTGAAAGTGATTCTGTACGTCAGTGTAACTCTGAGGGAGTCTAAATTAGTAACAAACGTGGAACTAAAAGATACAAATCATCATTTAATTAAGATATAAATCATCACTTGAATGCTTTTAAACTTCCTCCTAATGCCTGGCGTAGTGATTTAGTAGTCCCTTTTATTATGTCTGAATCTGACCCGTTAACTCTACTTTGACACATTCACAGATGGAAATACCCAAGGAACGTGCTTTCCTCCAGTTATTTCCTTTGAAAGCAGTTCACGGGGCTTTAGCAAAGAAAATATTTGCCAAGGTCAACAGATCATAACCGCTCCACATCAGAACAAAACTTAATAGAAGTGATTTATTAGGCCAGCTCAGATTTCAGTAGAAGTTTCCCAGAAATTAAAGTGCTATGAATGATCCAGTTCCTAACTAAATAAGTTAGCGGTTTCTTGAGGCAAGACTTGCAAAATGCTGCAGAGGGAGCTCGAAGCCTGGGAGTGTTTCAAACTGAGCCTTTTGACTTCGTGGTTTTCACTGAAGGAGCAGGGGAAAGAACAAAACGGGTTCATTTCTGCCGAGCCTTCAGTGAGGTGTCGGTCACCAGGGCATTCAGGCAACAAACAGCCGGTTAGAGACTGTGGACACGAAACGGCGAAACGCATGGCTGCCCTTCGCGGGGTCTTTGCACCGTCACATTGTGTGAATAAATGGGTGGCTGAAAGGTTGCTTGGGAGGGTTCATGACTCAAAAAAAGCCCTGAATAGTAAACGTTTTGGTAAAATGTATGTAGCTGTACTGACCCACAGGTGACTGAGATGCGTTTGCATGGAAGCTTCAAAAGATGCTTTGTGTTTTCCAGCCAAGGCAACATACATTTCCGGCTATCCCTTCTTCTTTGCTCTAGCATCCTACTCTCATCTGCCGTGGGGCTGTGGAAATGTCTGACAGTTTCTGCAGGCACTGCAATCCCTCTGATGTAATCTGATTTGCTATTAGTGCTCATTAACATGTGTGCGAGTTGCTGAGTCTGCCTTCGGTGACTGTTTTCTCCATCACGGTCAAACAACTTACTCTTCATATGACAAATAGCTTTCTGTAAATATTAATAGTTTGCCTTCTCTTTTCTGCCAGCCCCTCTTCACTAACAAGGGGTGTGCTTGCAGCCTGCTGTTGGCACACCAGAACTAGTTTTAATCTCGCGATTTCAGATGCTGGTTGCAACACAGCTACTTCAGCCCAGTATGTGGCACGCTCAAATCAGAGATGGTAACGCAGGTATTCAAAGAAATCTCTCTCCTTTCTGAGGCCCACAGCAAGGGCTGCACGCACCGGTAGAGTTTCCAGTGTTAATAGATGTATTTTTCTTCTTCGTTTTTGTTCTGAGCTACAACGTACTTTGCTTATCTTTGATATGTTTAAAGCTTAAATCACTGCTGTTAGTTCAGTCCTGTCACGTGAGGGTGAAGCTCTGCTCCCGGGTTTGTAAGGTGCAAAGGATTTGCTTCTGCAGGATCTCCTGTCTGGTTTTACAGAGCAGAGAGAGGTGAAAGACTCAATGGATCAGGGCTTCACAGACTTGATGGTGGTGTTGCTATGTGGGATGAAGAGATAGTCAATAGGTGTCTTCAGAGGCAGAAACTGGAATCAAGTCAAGGAGTGCTTGCTGCTCTACTGCTGTTTCTTTACAAGCTGCTTAATGGTAGTTATTAGATTGGCTGGGCTGATTGTCAAGGTGGAAGTAGAATTGTCAAAGGTGTATTTGTTTGGTTTTTTAGCAAGCGGAAGGAAAAGGGGAATATCTATACAGTGGAGGTGGCGTCAAAATTCAAGCCATTCCATTGCGATAAGAGAAATCTTTATGCTGATGCGCACCCTGTGGGTGGACTGCATGGTGCTTTCAAAAGCCCTGCAGCTAGAGAGGGGGTTGCTCTTGCCTTTTGGACCCAGGAATAAGAAATGTGATGGGATGCATTTTCTAGTTGCATGAGTCCATAGAAACTAGAGTATTTAGGAGCTACAGTGTTTTTAAATGAAGCAGCTGATAAAACTTTTCTAGCCTATCAGACAACTCAATAGCAAATAACCCATAAAATTCTCATCCCTAACAGTTCTGAAACACAGGTTGGACAGACTTCTTGGCTTAGGGAAGATATATTTAACCTTGTCTTAGGGCTGAGAAATTGTTTCTCTTTTGAGGTCTAGTCAATATTCCACTTCTTTTATTGAAACTGCCATTCTCTCTCAAGGGAATTAGGAGCATCTCAGTTTTTCTTTTTTGTTTTCAAGGTAAGAGCAGTACTAAAAAAATGCAAACCCCTCCCTGCTAGCTGAATTGGGCAGTAACAGGTTTTTTGTTTGCTTGGTAGCTTGCTTTTTTATTCCTTCAGTGACTAAACTGATTTCCATAAAATTTCTTAATATACTTATTCAATGCCTCTCATCCATTGTTTGCAAAATCCTAAAATGCGTGTTTTCAGCAAAGACAGTTTCCGCATTTTCTTTTGTGAATTAATTGATCCGTCCATGTTTCTTTTGTCAGATATTACCTCTCTGTTGCTATAATGTTGAGCATAGAAAGAAGTGCTCTAGTAAAGAAACTATTTGTGAAGAGACTTAGGATCCCAGGAGAAGACTGTCCGTGACAGGGGCCTATAAGAAATGTCAAATTACTGTGTGTTGAAAGAGAGAAAATTAGAAGCAGAGTGTGGGAAAAGTAAATAAGTATAGAAAAGAAAGTGAACTCCAGCATGAATAGGTTGTTTACAGATAAAAGATCTGGCCAAGTAACAACAACAACAAGCAATAAGTTGTTAACAGATGCTTGAACTTAATATTGAAACAGAAGAAGTGTTGATATAATTCTGTTGATATAGTTCCGTTGTGTTATTGTTGGCAGAAGAAGTTAGTTTAACTTTAGGGGAAGGGTAAATTGTAGACTTTTGTTTATTTTCTCCAGCTAAAAACCTCGGACTTGACTTTTTACCTATTTTTGTAGTGAATTTTCATCATACCATGTAAGTATGAAATCATTCAGACAAACATTTCACATGTCAATAAAGCTGTGTGTATATATTAGGCCAGCACATTTCATTCCTCTAAACAGTATTTAATACTCAAAGCTCTGCAACATCAATTTTGCACTTGGAAAAAGAGAGAAATGGAAAATGAGGTTGTCTGCACAGGAATGTCATTGTGAAATAAGCTAGGGAGGAAATAAAAAACCTCCCCAAATAGCAGTGAATGATCATTAGATCTCTTTTTGGGCCCTTTCTGTTTCTATTCTATTCAGTCCCTGCTGGAACTAGACTAAGCTGACCTGTAGAGCATTGGAAGTGTCCGCTCTCTGAGGGTTGCCTTAGAATTGCTGTCTGAGGCAGTTATTCTGAGCAGTTTCCTCCTGAGGGTAAACCTACCGCAGAACATGATACAGAGATGCCAAATCTCCTGTTAACTTAAGCCGAGGTATGTCCACAAACCTGTCTTCCACACTGCCTCACAGAAATACCGGCGTGGGTCTGAAGGCAAAATATCTCCCTTAGGGTGGTGAAGAGACACTGGAAATAAGCAATTTGTGAGTCCAAAACTCGCTCCGACCCCGTGACTCTCAAACCCATGCTGGGACCATGCCCCATTGCGCAGAGGTGGGATCTACGACTGATGGAGAGCAAAGCAAAGTTCAGATACGAACTGGAAGTTGCTATTCATCCAGGGAAATAATCCAGCGGTTCTGATTGCCAGGCTTGAAAGCTACTACTAATTAATTTCTGAAGAGTATATAAATTTTTGTTCTTTGTTTTCCTGAGCTGCTACATTGCCAGTTCCCAAGCCCTATAAAAACACGAAGAGGTAAATACTTACCACATTAAGATTTATTTTCTTCCATAGAAAATAAATGAAGGTGTTTTTCTTTGGTCTCCTTCTTTGCAATGGAAAACACAATATTCTGAGCAGCTATAAAAAAGGTTAGGTAACTTAAAATTAATTATTTTGCAGAAAATGGATCAATTTTGCACTGGTTTGCACCACTTGGCAGCATTTCTTACAAGCATGCAAATAGTGCTGTAGCACAGGACTCCGTCCTCCCACCTAAGGAAAGTGGGTTTTCGCCTTTTTTTACTGAGTACAGCAGCGCTCAATTGTCCGATACACAGCATTGCAGTTGAAAAAGTAGCGGCGGGGATTTTTTTTGTGTGTGTGAATCTTCCAGCTGCAATCTTTTGTGCATTAAGAGACGCTGCTTTGGACCTGGTCATTGTCATGGAAGTGGTGTGAAAAAGGTAACCTTTTTCCCAGCCATGTCTCTGCCTGTCGAGTGGCCTCTTTACAGTCCAGAAAATCCTTTGGCCTCTAAATGTCTGCCAGAGTTACTAAAGTTTTGCTTTAATAAATATAAATGAAGGAGCCTGGCCACACTTGGTTGATTTCTGAGTTAAACTCAGGTGTTGTGAGCCCACTACAGTGACTGGACACAATGACAAACCAAGAAAGGTGGATACATTTCCTAAAAACAAGCATTACCTTAGATACCCACGACTGGCAGTAGAATTACCCATTAGAGGAAAGAGCGGTGGATTTTTGTTCTTCCTTTCAAGAATGTGCCAATACAGTATTTTCCGCCTGAGTCATTACCTCACCGTCATTGAAGTTGGAAGGTGTAAGTTTTTTTCAAACCCGATTAGAGAGGGAGTGCCTTGTCTGCTTGAACACAGTACAGTTATTATCTGGAGCGCTCATTTCCTTTTAAAATGTGAATAGCTTTATACAACCATCAAGTGACACAGGATATGACTAGGTTAGTTACTCATAGGGATTTGGATATAATAAATAAGAAAGCAAATCTGGTTTTGTCATCCCCCTCCCTTGATTCTTGGGGGGGGAGGGGGGGAGGAAGTACTATTTTCTGCTCTCTAAAGAAACATTTTAATTTGAGCTAGTCCACACTGTTGTACTCAGAACCAGATACAAATTAGTCTTAAACCCCAATTCGGAGTTCATTTTCATCCACAAACATAATGGGAACTTGTTGCATCAGGGATGAAGAGTCTATGAAGGAGCTGAGATATAATAAATAATAAATAATATCTCACTGAGATAATAGTGGATTAATATAATACAATCTATAGCATTTATATATTTTCCTTACAGTCGGTATACTTTAGAAGAAGGAAGTTACGCCACAGCTTTATCTGCCTACCCTCAAAAAATTCACCTACTGCATTTTCTTTTCTCTTGAGAAGTTCTTGTTCAAGATACAACCAAAATTAACTTGCAATATAAGATCAGGCCCAAGCTCACCCTCTCCTCTATCTCAAATATACATATAAAGATACAGCTCTGCTGTTCCTCACCAATTTTGGAGTGAGGCTTTTTAAGGCAGAAGTAGCCTGTGTTACACCTTTGCCGATAACCTGAACGATTAACTGTCATTTCTTATCCACAAGAAGACCCAGAGATGATTACCAGCTTAGCTCTACAGCTCTCTCTGGTCAGAGCTAAAAGACAAGTGTCATAAAGATGCAGAGAAATTTGGTTTCAGATGTAAAATTCAAAAGGACAAAAGTGAAGAGGCTTAGTAGAATTTCAGAACTGACTCTTGGTTTGTCTTCTTTTGCTCTTTGAAGCCAGGAAGATGTAGCTGAAATCACATTAATTTACTCTCAGGACTTTCACTGTTCCTGAGTAGAGTAAAATACCTCAGTAACTCTAGGAGTGTGGCCCAGAATCCACCAGATTGCGGAGCCGTTTCGTTATGCACCACCGTCTCTTGCTGACCCGAGAGGTCGTGCAGTAAAGCTGGAGTAGGCTGGCCTGCTGAGATTTATTACTTTCCCACTTGATGGTTAATAACTTGTAATTACCTACCTTCTTTACCTACAGAGGTATTTTGAAGATTAATACATTAAGAAATGTGAGCTGCTCATCTGATTAATTACATGCTCCTATCAGGACAGAGGGGAATTCCATGCTGGTGAGCACCATGCCGCGATGACACACCACTACAGTCTGGGCTCAAGGGAGGCAGCACCAGCGTCTCAGCCACTTACCAGCACCTCACCTTCGGGGCTTGAGAGACTCACCTACTACAGAACCAAAGGGCTTGTACCACCTGGGACCCGACTTCAATGTTGGAAGCTGTGTGAGAGTTTATACATCGTTCCGATCAACCTTAAAAATAAGTGTGTTCCTAGAGGAACTGTTTATTTTTGATCGCCGAGGATCATGGTATTATTTGCAGTCAGTGGAAAAGGCAAAGCCACCAAGTCCTCACTGATGCTCGGAGAGGTCTCTTCTCTTTCTTACTCTGTTTTCATTCATTTCCTCCCAAAGGACTAATGCCGTCCAGCTTTCATCCGAACACAAGACCAGCAGTGTTGCACCACTTGGCAGGATGAGATTGTACATCACTAGAAAACATTGGCAAAAGCTACCTGATAACCTACCTACAAGATGGACTCGCCTTAGGAAACGAGTGTTTCTCTTTCCAGAAAAACAATAACTGTGGCTGATCTGCCAGATAACCTGAACCCGAGAACATCAGTCAAAAGCCTTTTCTTCCTCCCTTCCCTATTTGCGCTTTTCCCTAGCCTCCATCTCTTATATTTCAACTGGAGAAGGAGGCCACTCTTTTTCATGTAGAAGTAAAAATAGGGAATAACCTTTTGTTCTGCTCTAAGAAAGGTTGCTTAACTACCTGCATTTAACTCTTGCTCTGAAAACCAGACTTTGATATGCTTTTAAGTTTGTTCAGCACAAGCATTCTGCCAAATATTTTGTGTTATGATTCTTTTTCTCATGAGCATTGTGATGCACACATTTCCCTTTCTGGCATGAATTTTCTCATGCAGGTGATACTAAGCAAGACGAAAGCTATGGCCTCAAAACCGTCAAACTTGTGTAACTAAATTCATGACCGTGCCCATCATGCCTTTGATTTTCTGAGCCCTACTAATTTGATTTTCTGAACTTTACTGCTCGCACAACTCATCTGCATCAATGTATTTTGGCTTTAGCTGACACTCTGGGTTATAAAAGCACCGTAGACTAAGTTTGACTGATTTTTATTATAAGTGGAAGCAATCATTCAATAAGCAATTCTTAGTCTCTTGCAAAGTGCGCTGCAGTCAAAGGGAGTCAAAAGGAAATATTTTCTTTGGCTTCAGATGGCCTCGAATCAGGCGGCATGCATGGTATTAAAAATTAAGGAAAGAGCTTAAAATTAAAAAGAAGCCAGATTAATGGTTAGTTTCTTCTTCAGAAAGGCCTGTTGGGCTAAAAAAAGATGGAGGTTAAAAAAGGAACTTTAGTTTTTCTCTGCTGTACTAAAAATGGCATATTGTGTTTGGTCATGGAATAAATAGTACTCAAACGCGAAAAGAATTGAACCGGAATTTGAATGGAATCCATATAAATTTTAAGACATGGTTTCTTCAGCGGCAAAAGGAAAAAAAGTTGTTTACTCTGAAAGCTCCATAGGAAAATATAAATGGACTCAAGTGATCTACAAAACTTCAGGAGTGTTCAAACTCCTGAGGTAACGAGGTGAAAAGTAAATTGTTTTATTATTGCTTATTGGAAATCACAACAGCCAAAAAGATCATTAACAGCTCAGGACCAGAGAGCACAGAGGGTTTAAAAATAGAAACGTATCTGTGCCTTGACTTGAGACTTATTCACCCTTAAGCTATTTAAGACTGCAAAATATTTGCAAGACAGTATCTTAGAAACACAATGACATGGAAATCCAGAAGATTCAGACTCGTACTCTTGACACAATAGGGTGGGTACGATTTCCTGCTCCTCAGATGCCAACTGAAGTTGTGTCTTTGCCACAAACTCTGGGTAGCAAAAAGTGAAGAGCGTGTTTTAGCAATGGTTCAAAAATGGGCAATGCAGCCACTGCCAGGTGTAATCTTTCCTACTCGTGTCTGCGTTTGCTCTTGGACTATGTAAAGTAAAAAGCATAATGATTTTCCGTTTAATACATCGATACATTGGGGTTTGGCTTTTTCTTTGTTTTTTAAATCTTTGATCAAAGCAGGGCTGGGAAATGGGGTTTTGTACTTACAATTTTGTGGCAGAAGCGTGCCAAGAATGGGCTGAATGCATGTTGCGGAGATACTGTCAAACCAATATGGAATTCACCTGTATTTGTACAAATACAAATATTGCTATCTTTTGTCAAACCTGGCCCATATGGCAGCTGTGAGACGCATCGAGGTATAGTCAGTTATTTCTTGGTCACTTCCAGATCCCTGCTTCTCTGTGTTAACTTCCCCCCGCCTCTTCCAGTGAATCCTTATTAGCATAATCCTGCCTCAAATTTGCTATGGGCAAACACAAAACTTGTTTCTATTTGCATCACAAATATGAAAAACTTTCATGGAAAGTACCAGAGCCACAGTGCAAATCTCTTTCTGGCATTATCTTGTATCTAACAGGCTCATATCTACTATTTTGTCTTTAAGAACTGACAAAACCAAACCAGTTACCAACTAGGCAGTGATTTACCTGCTTCTGGTTTTCCTATCTGTTATCTTGGAACTGAATTCCCACCTTCTAACTCAATTTCTAGTTAGAGCATTAGTATTTTCTGGCTGGAAAGGGAGAATTGATATGGACCCTCATGCTTTGCCTTCTCACAGAACAGCTAAATGGGAGCAGGAGAAAAAATGGGAAATGGCGAGTCACGTTCTGAGCCCAGCTTGGCTTGTAAAGGTCCCACAAGGCAATAAAAATGTCATCTACACAGTGCAGCCTTTCTGCTGCCTGAGCTACTTCCCTTCAGGCTTACGTTCATCAAGGCAAAATCGAAGGAATCCCTGAGTTTCACTCCTTTAGTTTTACCATTTCATTTTTCTCTTAATAACGAATACATTTTTCAATTTAAATGAAGAAACCAAAGAGCGTTCTTCCTCATTACGAGCCCATTTCAAATGTCTCAGTGAAAGCTCTTACACCTTACCTTCTGCTAAATGCCTAAGACTGAAGTCAGAAGAAAATTAAAGCTCCCAGGATACGATCCATCCCTTAATATTCAGTGTCTATGATCTACGCCTGTGCTGGAAGCCAAACCTCCCGTTGTGCTCATGGAGACAGGTGCATCTTAGGGGGGATTCACTGGATCTCAAAGTCCGCATCTAGAGCCGCTGGAACACAAGATTTCCCTTCTACGTTGTTAGGAAGATGCGTCGAAATGAAGTAGTCAATACCCGCAAACAAATCTCAGCTCTGGCCTCTGCCGCCTGAGTACACAAGGAGCACTGGGAAGGTCATCGCGGATCCAGTCTGAGGGAAACCATGGGACTGGCTTTCTCAACTCTAACGGTACTCAGTTGGACGCTCAGGGCACAAGGAGGGATGGGAACAGAACCTGTCCCACAGGAGAAACTCTTGCATATTTAAGTTTATTTCAAATAAGTGTTCAAAGAAAAAAAAAAAAAAAAGAACTAAAACAGATTTAGTATATATTTGCTTTTCTTAAAAAATGATTCCATGAAAGAGTTTTATAGTTATCTAAGTAGTAATACAGTTTTTATATACAAAATCCCATTTCAAACCATTTACTGTACAAAAGAAAGTATAAGCAACTGTTACTATTTCATGATTTCAGCAAATAATGAAAAAAATCTGATAAGTATGCGTTCAGGATACAGTTCTACCATTTACAGGAATGTCAGTATTAAGTTGGGAATATTTCCGGATCAGTATTTACAGATAAAATTCCCTTCGAGGAAGCTCCCCTAAGATTTCTCTTCAGAATAGGTAGTTCACGTTTGGCTTTCTTCTGGATCTTTTGGGCTACCAAGGAATGAGAGGAAGAACACTTTTTCCAACAGGATGTACGGACAGAATCCTGCTTGATTTATTCCCACTCCCAGTCCTATTGCAGTCAGTGGGCCTGATCCGGTAAACGCTTCCTCCCAGGCATAACGCTTATTGCGGGAATCAATCAGGCAGGATTTGGCCCTACCACAGTAAGCGACCATAAGATACAAATTTTAAAAATAGTGACATTCCTGCAAGTCAAAATACAACAGAAACAAGAGTTAACAAAATATAAGCCCTTTATTAATAAAAATCTTTGGTTGGATCAATATTTTAAATAAGCTTCAAGAATATTTGGTTAATACCATTTTCTTTCTTCCACATAATTTCTTTTCTGGTACCTTCTTTGGACAGACTACAGAAAAATATCAAGTTCATCACATACTTTAAAACAAATAAATATATCAAAAGCTAAATATGGCATTTTTTTTTTAAATTTCTAGCATTAATCTTTAAATTAGTTTGGCAAAGAAAAAAGAAAAGGAGAAAAGAAATAACTAACTTCTCTTGAAAACAGTCTTTTGACGTTTGGTTTTGTAACAAACCATACAGTAGTTAGACTTTAAAGAAATCTTTCATTTTTATTTTCTTTTTCAGTTTTATATTTGCAATGCAAGTGCCATGGACAAAACAAAGCAATAAAAGAAATGAGGTTAATTGCACCAATATTATTTGGAAGTGCAGTTTATCGTTTGACAAAGCAAAACTAAAATGTACTATGCTTAAAAAGAGTTGTACTGATGGGATTTAGCTAGGCATCGTCAGTAAGGATTTTAGACTTCTATTTTAAGGAAGCTCCTTGTACAAAAGATAGAGTATTTTAAGACAAAAGAAAAGTCCTGTAACTAACTGAAGGTCTGGTCCTGTAGCCCCAGTGCAGGCAAAACTTCCATTGAAGACAGCGAGTGGGGCATGGTTTGGATTTACTCCTCTGGCACAGCCTCTGGGAAATGCCGTTCAACCGCAGAAAGTCTGCGGGAGCGACCGGCTGTGAAAAAGGGGTGCAGACTCCTTTCTCCTGCAGAGGATGGAGGGCTACAGAGAAAAACCTGGCTACGAACGGGATGTGCTAAAACAACGGGGAAAAGGGAATTTCCTCAGCAACAACAGTGTCCGAGTACTGGGCAGGGCAGTGTGAGTCACTGTAGCTCTACGTGTGCTCGTTATATTCAGGGCATTCGACAAAATGCTCTGTGATCATCTCTCTACCTGCTGGGAGGATCTCCGGAATTGTGCTGCTGCTGTCTGGCCGCTAGCGAGGAGCTGCTGGGGGACTGCTCAAACACAGCCCGGGGCACTGAGGTAGCTTCATCCACATCAGTCATTCATCGGTTAAAAAATAATAATAAAAGAACTTTTCCAGACTGACTTTTCTGATGTTTCTGAAGAGAGCAGTGCCCCAGGGAAGGTGTCGGGTACACCGCAGGTTGCCACCAGTGCCCCACGCACCCGTGGGACTCTCAAGCTCAGCGGGAGCTCTGCTTCTTCCAGACCCGCAGGTTCAAACAGACGTCTGCCAGCAGAGCTAAAGCCTATCTCGGAAAGCAGGTCAGGCTGGTAGGCTTTACGGGGTTTCTCTCCTGCCAAAAGGAATACCAGGGCACACTCTAAAGCTGAGTTTGCGTATACGTTATCTAGTTACCCCACAGACGTTCAAGCCCGGGGTTCCAAAAATATTTTAAATTAGTAGTATTATTATTACTTAAAATTTACCTTTATTTATTTAGTTAATTAATAGGCTAGGGTCAAATTCTCAGAGAATATCTCTATCAAGATGTACTAAGTACCGGCATTTATTAATGCACACCAACGGCAATAGTGTTACCTAACAATGAAATATAAAAATTCCCTGCATTAACTGCTTGTGCAAAAGAAAAAAACAACAACATTATCAGAAATAGAATGTGGTCCTCCATATTTGCAAGAAGAGCATTTCTCACAAAGATAGGAGCAAAATGGCAGCACATCCTTCAACATGCACCAGGTTGTCCATTAATCGAGTCCTGCCCTTTACGCGATGGCTTGTGGATCAGTGGAATGCCCCGACGTACTCAACTCCCTCCTCTTCTATACGTCAAGAGGATACGAATGGCAGGAGGACAAGCTCCCGCTGCGGCTCCTGGGGAGTCTGGGGCTGTGATTGTTACAGTTTTCACCTTTTTTCTTGTCGTTGTCTTTCCAGGTTTCTAGCATTTGCAGCTTCCCTTGCTCTTCTCTCATGAAGACCTCCACCATGAGAACTTTCTCTTTATGAATCTGCTGACTAATGTCCTTGGGAATGTCTGGGATAATCCAGTCAACAAAGTCACTCATAAACATGACCAAGTTCTGAAAATGAAATTGTGAGAAAATCTCAGCAAGGTCAAATGAAGGGATGGCTGTAGGGGAAGGGGCTATTTTTGGTGTACTTAGGAAGAAAGGACAGTATTTGAGTTGGGCTCAATGGCATGTCGCAAGCCTGATACTGAGCCAAATTCACCTCAACTTCTTGTTCATGCTAGACACGGAGAAAAACGGCAGGCACAGACCTCTACGATTTATGTACAAATACTGTCACAGCCACTTAGAAATCCAGAGGAAACACTCATTGATAAATGGTTTACGAGTTTGATATCAGGAAGGCAGAAACAAATAAAAGGTAAAATGATGAAAGTTGGTAAGGTGCATTCCAACGAAATGTTTCTGATTTAAAAACCTCGATTCAATGAAAGGGAGGTCTTTCACAAAAAGATACATATTTTGTGAAGAAAAAAAAAAATGGAATTAAAGTTTTGCAACAAGTTGTTTAAATAAGTTAGACTTACAACACTTGTGTCACAATAACCAGCGTCACTGTTGTGATCGAGTAACGTCATTTAGTGAAAAATTACAAGATTCTGCCTTCTTGTTCAGACGCAAGTTAAACTCTAGCTGGGAAAATTTTGGAAATTTCATTTGGCTAGGTCTAGAAATGAGCTTGGATGAAATTTATGCTGCTTCAGTGAATTTGTTGATGTCCTACTGGAGAAATTGGTGGGACCTAATTAGCATCAGCTTTGTGCTGGCTTCTCACAAAGGCCATTGAGTTGCTTCTGCATCAAACCAGTTCAGGGAATTCCTGGGGATGAATTTTTCCACTGGGGATATTGCCTGGGCCTGGGTGGGTGGGAGGAAGAGGGTGAATGAGGATGGGCAAATTGCTTTTCCATGAAACTGCTGAGAAAAACGGTATTGTCTTTGGCCTAATAAATTATTTCCAAAGGAGGCCTGCCTTACGTAGCTAAAGAAATACGACAACTCTCTTTCTTTCTCATATAAAAAGTGCCTGCGGCATAAACCTACCTGGAAAACTATCACAAACGCTAATCTTGCTGCTAGGACAGCCCAGAAATCCTTTGAAATGTCGTACTTGTTTTCGGACCAAGGGGGTTCTCGATAATCTTTGTATCTGCAAAACAAGCCTCAATAAATCAGTGCTGTCATGCAGAAACTTTAGCACCATGATAATACCCTCTGATTAGTGCAAATATATCAATTACGCATAAAGACAGAGTAAACTACACAGCTCAGATAATGTATTTGCTTTTAAGATTGGTTAAAAAAAAAACCATATATTTTTCAGACTAATTTTTAAGATAAAAATACTGATCTTACATCCACAGAGTGTGTTATTCTATGTGGTGTTCTCCTTGTTCATGATTAGGAAAAGCTCGCAGCTAATTTTGACATACAGAGAGAAGGTGAGAATTTTGCCTTAGCTGTGGCTGAGGGAAAAATCTACGAGCTAATCAACAATAACTTGTTAGAAACGGGATCAAGAAAAATACATTAAATTTAAAACCACAGCGTCCTGTCAGTATTGTGAAAGAATTAGAGCTCCATATTTTCAAATGATTTAAAAACCCCTGGAATACGGAAGAATGATGGGATGGGAAGAAGAAAGAGGCTAGAAAGCAAATAAACCTGGCATTTTTGTATTGGACCGCGGCACTAACACTTCTGTTCTCTAAGTTCTGTACTAAAAACGCGTTTGCCAACCTTGTTTATCCCGTGCCCAACGATCACCAGTAGGAAACCAGGAGAAAGTAAGAGCTAGCAAAGCTCATACATACGCAATTTTGGTTGTTTTTTTTTTTTCTGTTTAGCAGTGATTTTTCTGTTTAGCAGTCATTTCAGCAGATTAAGTTGCACTATTCAAATTTACGAAGAATATTAATTAAAAAAATAATACGATTATAAAGGTCTTTTTTTCTCCTGGTCACTTTGTGTAATTTTTTAGTATATGCATACCTAAGTAATTTTTCTTTATTTTCTCCCCTGGAATGTCACTTTCTTCCTTGTTCTCCTCTTCCCCTTCTTACCCCCATTGTCCCCCTTTCAGTTTTGCTGGTGTAAGTGCTTTTGCTGTTATATTTGGCTTTGGTCCCCAATTCTAAGCATTAAAACATTTGTTTTGAAGATGATGCGTATCTACGGAAGCCTAGGCACTGACCTAGATTGCTTCATAAGGTGAAATATGCAACAATAATTTTCCTTTAAAAATGAAAATAATATTTAGAAATCGTTACAGGCGTGTGGATTTCCTGTACAATGACGCCTTAAGTAGGTCTTAAGTTCCAGTGCAGATAAGGATGCTATTAATCTCATCAGGAATTGCTACAGAAACTGGACAAATAAGAGCAACATATTGTGGTCATGGTCATTATATCAAGGAGCACGTGATACAGCAACATGGCATCACAGTAACGTCCTTTTGTTCCCTTAAAGCATCATCGTGCTGTTCATCGTTATTTATCTCCTTTCTTGAAAAAGGGAGTATATAATAATAAAGATCTTTGCATGGGCAAACACTGAATTTAACAATGCTAATCCCTGTTTCCCAGAATAAGCAGTACTTCATAGTCAGCTGTTGTGGTTGCTGAATATTTAAGCCAAGACGTTGAAGGCAATGGCTCCATCTGACATAAAAGGCTACCAAGGTGCTAAAAGAGAACTGAAAATACAAGGGAATGTAAAAATTTGTCCCATTCTTAGTCAGCTGTGAAAATTGTCCAAGTTAGTTATCTCTCAAGAGAGTACCTGCATATTTGAACCTCGTAGCCCAGATCCATGGGGTCGTTGGGAGCTGTTCCTGCTTGAAAATCGCTGACATTAAAAGAGGATAGTGTATGGTTGACGAAGCCATGCATGGTGCCATTCTCACTGTACATATACAGGTACACGAGGCGTGGAATGAAGTCGGATGTGAATGAGATCACAAATGCCTAAGCCATAAGAGTAAAGAGTGAGCGCAATATTCAGGCAGTGGTTAAGTTAATAATACACTCGAGTATGTCTTGCCCAAAGAACTCGCGCAACTTCAGAAAACAAGGGGGCAGACTGCAGCCCACGGGGCCCTAAAAATGGAGTATTTACTTCTGCAACAAGGGAGTAGTTACTGCTTACTCTTCCAAGTTGCAGGATATTAGACGGACCAGTTCCATGCCAACAGAGATTTCTGCCTGGATAACAAGCTGAATTCCCCAGGGAATGGAGTGGCCGTACCTCCCCAGCGCCAGAGGAAAGCAAAACACGGCACTGCTTCCCCCCGCCCCAGTCACGGCTTGGCCCTGATGCATTCTATATGGTCCAACGGATGGATTTCCAAGTACTTTTCTGCTCTGACAGTGAACTGACTCTTAAATTGTCATCGCATTGCAAAAGGCCATTCACTGTATGTGGTTTTTAACTCCATCAAGCTAAAAGGATGAGCGGACCGAGCCCACTTTTATTTTTGTGGTCACAAAAATTGCATTTTATTTGATTACTTAAAAAGGTTTTCTAAAAACGCCACACACAAAATGCAAGACAGCCAATTTGACCGAGGAGTTCATCACTTTAGCCTTTCTCATTTATCATTATTATGAAACATTCTCACTGGCATAAATCTCATGTACATGTGGAACAAACGCAGTACAAAATGTTTTACTTATTTTATGATAAAGAGGGGTAGTACATAGATGAGAGAGAGAAAAACAACACTGGATAATGACAAAGAGAGACTGCATCGAAGAAAAGAGAAAAAAAAAATGGAGAAATTATTTCCAAAGGAAAAGAAGAGAAACGGTGAAGACAAATTAAGGCAGCATATCAAATAACCCAACGAATGGTTTGGCCGTTGCACAACAGACACCTGTGGGCAAAGCGAAGGGGTTTCCAGTTTGGATAATGGTGAAAAAGACGAGAGGGCCCATGGACGCGTGGCCCTAAGCCCTACACGGCCCCTGTTCCGCTGCATTGCAAACATGTTTTCAGCGTCAGTCAGTTTTTTACTTTTTCATCTTTCACCAGGTGGGGTGCAATGAAGATGACCAACGTGGGTGTCTATTCATATAGAATATCAGGTAAGTACATAAATGAATATATTAAGGTGTGCTGAAGTCTAACTTCACTGTTGAAGTGTTAAGTAAATAAAAAATATCTTCATAGATTTTCAGAGCTATCTGAGGGAGAACAACGCAGTTTGAGGCCAGATTTTCGATGGAGGGACACTGCGTGCTGATGAGCTGAACTAATTCCCAGCCAGATGACTACCTGACCCTAAAAAGGGCACTGAAATTTAGAAATACATCACCTTAGGGATAGCATTTCAAAAAAGCACAAGTAAGCAGCTGTGGTCTTATTTGTTTGAAGGGCAAAACTGTTTTCTGAGAACATTCTGGAAAAATCCGCAACGACTACTTACAGTTTTATATTATTGCTAATAGTATCCCAACTTGAAAATAAACACTGCATCCGATTCTCTAATATTTCAGAAAATTTCTAAATCATATACTTTCACTTGGTTTGAAAGGCTGAAATAAAACTAATGGAGCAGAATGGAAAAGCCAGCCTATTGAATTAAAATTTTATTCATGCTGAATTACTTACATTTATTATGACAGCAAGCTTTCCAATACCTCTGAGGATATTATACCAGATTCCTAAGGAAGGAGACAAACATGTTAATGTTTTTCCAGTCATTAAAATGGATAAATTATATTTTTAGTTAACAGCGTTAGGAGTACTTATGACTGTGATGAACTGGAGTTATATTTTAAATAAATAAAAAAAAAGAACAAATTATAAGAGATTAATTTAATGACCTTTAAGCAAAGGGAGCCCAACTCTGTCCTCCAAAGACCTATTTTTTTTCAGGTTTTAAGCTAAAAGCTTCTTTGAGGAAGAGGAGGGCAAATGTGAGACAGAAGAATGCCAGAATAGGTAGAAAAGAACAACATCATGACATTTCATTCACACTTTTCAAATGTTTGAGGAGAAAAAAGAAAGCTACAGATAGGGAGCTGGGACTTCCACACACGTGGTGCAGAACATACTGGTCTACCAGTTTTAAGGACCTGATTCTGCTTTGACACCTTCTCATCACTGTTTATCCTACCTCAGTTTCAAGAAAGCCAAGCTCCAGTGGAGCCACTCAGTGGGATTTTTCCATTTGCATCTGGAAACCCTGTAGACACGGGTTTCCTCAGCACGGGCTCTGTGCATACAAAACGTAATTCCCACCAGCCCCATGCTGACTCAGGTTCAACCCCTCTGGATTTAGTCTGAGGATGATGCATGAAACCCACAGGTCTGTGCCTTCCCCATCTCCAGATCCCATTCCCCATGGAAGGGCTTCCCTGAAGTCTACCATGAAGTGCCGTTTTAGTGTACATGGTCGCACACCCTTGGCCTGGCCTCTCTAACAGTCTCCTGGTCATTAGTGACGGCTTGGAAATTTCTCCTTAGTTGAAGTCTTGATGGAAAAATCCAAGGCTGCTACCAGATCCATGTGGTTACAGCCTTTATCAGCCACACTCCTATTCTGGGTCTGAAAAGGAAGGAAGATGTAGGAGGCTTCACGCAGGGTGACATCCCTGGAAGACTCCTCCAGCCTGGCCGAATCCATTGCTTGGTAACTAACTCATACTTCATACAGCTTTGGTCTTCTGGCACAGCGTACGCAGCCAGCCTGGACAGAGTACAGAACTGAACTTCAGGAATAGATATTACAGTATCAGTGGAAGCAGAGATAGACCTTTGCTTGCTGCCGGTGGTCACCCACTGCCGTTAGCAGGTGGGACCTTCTCCTTTCCTGTTTCTGCTGACACCTGCCCTAAAAACTTGTCTGGTTTGTCTGCGGCCATCTCACAGTCTCTGACTTTGGGATGTCTCTGAAAGAAGCGAGGTTCTTTCACCCACCAGAGTGGGACTGAACTGCAACAAATTGCAATTAACACCTTCTCAAAAACAAACCCAAAAACCCAACAAAATAGATCAGCAACACCCCCCAACATCTCCACCAGCAACCTTAGCCCGCAGCATCAAATGAGCCAGCCGCAAAACACCCCAAAAGCAGCGTCCTGGGAAAGGCAATTGCATGGCAAAACATGATGTCTTCTTCAACTTTAGGATGATCCTAGGCCACACGGATGAGCCCAAGGCAAAACTCTGTTTGCACAGTACCAGAACGAACCTGCTGGCTGGCTCTGTAATACGAACGATTACTTTAATGACCTTTGTACTCGTAAGCAACCAACGTTCAGGAGAAACAGCTTCCTCATGACACACGCTGGTAGCTGTTAGCCCCCCGCAGTAAGGGGAGGACCGCTCTGTTGTCACCGTACAACCGCGGAGCCCAGTTCCAGCGACATCCACGGCAGCTTTCAAGCTTCACCCTTCCAGCATTCACGCTGAGTAGGGACGAAGGGATACATTTAACCGCAAACTCTTGAGTCTCCTCTCACTCCCAAGTGTCTTTCTCCAACCCAGTCCTGAGTTACTAAATGCAGAAATTTTTGCTTCTGCAAGAAAACTGCATTGCCAGGAAGAACCCTGGATGTGCAGAACCATGAGAGATATTTCACTATTGTATTGATCCCTTGGATTTGAAAAGTGATACCGTTTGCTTAATAAAATATTTATCTGAATTTAAAGCGCTGGTCTTTCTATTTTAAAAGTAAAGGCTCGATAAGTTATGACCGTTCACAGTTAAGCCACAGTCGAATGTTCTGAATTTTCCTATAAATACCTTCCTGTTAACGAAACTAACTCAGCATAATGATATCCTGCCGTCAATCCAGGAATAGACAAACAGGGATAACAATAGCCATGTGCACTTACCTATATCCTTCGCTCTGACTGCTACCGGTCTCCTCAGCTCAGTAACGAATTTTTTTGCATCGAGACGGATTTCAATGATGTTGTTCAACAAAGCAAACAAAGGCGCCAGCGGGAAGGATGCCACGAACAAAGTTACAAACCCAAACTGAATAACTGAAAAAGAAAAGAAACCATTTCAATGGCTGTGGTCAGTATTTACCGAACGTGTGCGTCATCACGTCCGTGCCATCCCCCCAGATTCTAAGACGACAACATGTGCTGGGAGACTAAATCAACCCTTTTTGCCTCAGGCACGGTTTTTGCCTGACCGCCGCTCCATTCGGGCATTGAAGGGCCAGTTGCGCCTCTTGCAAAAGGCAAGGCAAAGTAACCAGAAGGACGGGGAAGCTCCTAACACAATTTTGCCATGGGGGAGGCTGGCACAGGAGCGATGGGAAGGAGCGGGATTACGGCAGCGACCGTGTTAGCTCTTACATAAACTTGCCAGGTTTTCAGCCCTCGCTCATCCCAGTGGAAGCTTTCTCTTCTGAAGTATAGAAACTCACGAGCTTCAAAAAGGACACGAGTGATTCTCCGCCTTTACTGGGAATAACTTGCTTCCTGCAACCTGGGGTCATATTTGCTTTTGTTTGGTGAGGTCATCGCAGCGATGTCATACTCCTCGTGGCACGGTTCGAGCCCCATCTTTTCCTCTGTTCCTTCCAAATGCTGATCTCAGTAACTGCATCTTTTCTTACTTTTAGGAACTGACAGCATGACCTCATAGTTTGTACCATTAAATTTCAATCTGTTTCAATTACTCTGAACATCAAGGTCATCAGATATTCTAATTTGCCTCTGCATTTACTGGACATGCCAATTTTGGGTATTAGTATACTTCATTATCCTTTACCAGTACTTTTGCCTAGTCATTCCTTAAAATACTAAGTGAAGCTGCTCTTTTAAGACAGATCCTTCAGGAACGTCGGATACTGCAGCAAACAGCATCATGTTGAACAGTCCTCAGCCTTTCCAAGATGGAAAGTAGGAAAAAAAATGTAGCTGTAACAGCCGCAGCAATGTAGAGCTGATATCCAGTGCTTGAATTCCTTATCACTCGCTCAACATAATACATTACTTGGGGGGGGGGGGGGGGGAAAGTGATCTGTCTAGTAGAACCTGGTCTCCAGGCACATACCTCTCTCGCAAGATTTAGTCCAGATTCCAGAAAATAGAAACAATCTGCTGCGAGAATATGCAGTGGAAATTATCAAATCTGAATTAAGTGACTTATTTCCAAAGTGGGGTGCAACTGATGATAAAACATGCCTCACAATCTGAAGTTTATGCCATTTAATCATTTGCATTTGAAAGCTGACAGTGATACGTCACGTGGCTTGAAAGAAAATACCTAAAATACAGCGTTAAAGTAAGGGCTCGTGAAGAGCAGAGAGCACAGTTCATCCCTGACGCAGGCAGTGCCTGAAACATGCTGCAGCCCGAGACTATACAATTGAATAATTAAATTATGCCTCATATCCACTGTCCAGCGGATCTACATTTCAAAAACCTCAGCTCTCCATCCCAATTAGTCAGAATAATTACAGTTTAAAATGCCTTCTTTCCACCTCACTCACTCATTTCCATATACTCAGGGGTGAGTCCAGCGAAAGGCTCCAGGTTATAGTCCACTTCATAACGCTGCTTTTTTTTCATGTGCTCTTCATGGTCTAAAGAACGCCGGCGCTTTAGTTTCATGTATCGTATAAATTTCTTCATTTTTCTGGGGGAGATGGAAATGATTCAGTGAGCACGCCATTCCGGTCACAGTGCCCATTTTTGAGTTATTTTACATTAACTATACCATTTCCATATTTATACTGTATTATTTCCATCCTTATTTTCATAAAACCCGTGCAAGAGCCACGATACGCTAAAAGTATCAGGGATCTCTATATACAGGCACTGAGACACGGTTATAATTGGATTGTGTGTTCAGTATTACACCTCTTGCTAACGAGTAGGAAAGCAATAGATTGCCTAACACTTCAAAGACATCTGCATTACAGAATCACAGACTGGCCGGGGTTGGCAGGGCCCTCTGGAGATCATCCAGTCCAACCCCCTGCCAGAGCAGGGTCACCCAGAGCAGGTGGCACAGGAACGTGTCCAGGCGGGTTTGAATGTCTCCAGAGACGGAGACTCCACCACCTCTCTGGGCAGCCTGTGCCAGGGCTCTGCCACCCTCAGGGTAAAGAAGTTCCTCCTCATGTTGAGGTGGAACTTCCTATGCTCAAGTTTGTGCCCATTACACCTCTTGTCCTGTCCCTGGGCACCACTGAAAAGAGCCTGGCCCCATCCTCCTGACACCCACCCTTTCAGTATTTATAAGTGTTGATAAGATCCCCCCTCAGCCGTCTTTTTTCCAGACTGAAAAGACCCAAATCCCTCAGCCTTTCTCCATCAGAGAGGTGTTCCAGTCCCCTCAGCATCTTGGTAGCCAAGATGATTATCTTGGCTATCATTGCTGGGTGCTGCAAAAACCTCGCAGGCATGAACCGCATTCACACCAAGGGGCAGTGGATGCAGAGTGAATTGCACACATCACAAAAAACACGTGTTTAAAAAAAAAAAAAAAAAAAAAAAAAAAGTCGCTACTTACGGGATGCCAATCTCAAATAAATTGTTCTGAATCAGCTGCTTGCCCAACATGATAATACTGAGCTGGATACACAACTCCATGAGGCAACCGCCCGGAGCACACTAGGGTGGACAGAGGAAACCTCAGTCAGAACATGTGGAGCGTCCCTGTGGCGGGGGCGGATGGTGCTCCCACCCGCCGTCATCACAGACAGGGTAAAACGCAATTACCTCTTCCATTCGGAAAGAATGGAAAATATAGACGTAGTCTCCTGGACGTCCAACAAATCTAGGGCACAACGGTGAGAAATATAAACTTCATATGCATTTTATACTTTCTATATCTGATTGCTAAAGTCATTTATTGCAAACTCTATGCCTTTTGAGTGGGACCACCTAATGGTTAGCACTGAAAAAGTCAATGAGAATAATTAACTTTGGTTTTGTTTTAAAGACTAAGTCCTGTTTACTGAGTAAACAACTCAGTAATAACTGCAGTCATGTGTCCTACAATATCATAGGCACATCTTGGCAGAAATTCTCTGAAGTCATCCTCGTTTCTGTTGCATTAGCCGGAATGTGCCACATGGAGTATTTATTTTAGCCTTGTGTTTTCATGCTGGTCGCAAGAAGAGAGACGATACTTGCTGTGATGGAAAGTTAGGAGTGGTAAATAGACAACGGTAAATAGCCTGATGGGGGATTGTGTCTGCACGTGCAAACTTATCTTAACAAAATGGCTTTAACAGCTTTGAAACAGCAGAGTACCAGGTCCCTGCTTTATCCCACGAGGCTGCAGAGTTGTGGGGTCAACACTGTGGATTTTTTAAACTAGATTTACTTTATCATCCAACTATGGTCTTAGCTCAGCTACAGCTGTCTCAAAAGCAACAAGCTGAAACCCTGAACAGCCTTTGGCATTACTCACCGGCCTTTGAAGAAAGCCACGTAGAAAATGGGTGTGTAGGCATTGACGAATTTCAGCAGGAAAGCCTTAAAAATCAGCCGCTCTTCGAAATTCTTGTCAGTTTTGGGCACCTCTGGAACCAATGTAACATGGATAAGAAACGGTAAGTAATCATCCTACCTGCAATATTTCCAGACCTTATAAACGTGGACTTTGGAAAACATCATCCATCTTTTAAACAGAGGGGTATATATTTATAGCAAAATATTTATATATATTAAAGCAATATGGCCTCACTGAGGTCAGTGGTCAATCCGCTGAGGATCCCACCATTCAGATGTGTCACAACAGTAATTCCATTTTCATTCCACATCTGGCTGACCTCTGTGACAATCATTTGCGGATGGACAAGAATTGATCTGAAAAGGTATCTGGACCTTTTGATTTTTTTTCTACAGTGTGTTTTTGCACTCAACAAATCTGCACGTCTCGACATGTCTTATGCCAAATAAAAAATGGCATAAAATGAAAATAGCAATTGCGTGATATAAAGGAGCGACGTTCAAGATTAGGTAGAGGAATTTCCGCTGTACCTGAAATCCCCCATCGCCCGTAACTGGATTAGTGTTTACTACTACCACTGCTGAAAGAAAAACTTCAAAAATCAAGCTGAATCCGTGTGCGCTTCGATATCTGTAAGTAGCTGGTTAGAATTGTAGCCACACATTTGAATTCCCTGGGTGTGTTCACTACTTTGAAGTTAATCACGAAAGCAAATCATTTGGGTCCTCTCATTTAACATCGCTCTAGCCAATACCAGCCGAGGATTTAAACCTACCGATCTGAGTTAGCCACCTTGCGATGCAGCCGTAGACTTCATCCAGGATGATGATGACCACCAAATTGATAATGACTGCGGTGGCAGTGACGGTGACCCGAACGCTTGAGCGGCCCGAGGGAGTGGAACTGATTGCCAGCGCCGCTGCAGTCGAGATCCTGTATATGATGACTCCAAACACGATCGCGAACGTCAGCCCAACCTGCAAGTTAAGAATAGCGCACCCTCTATATTTAACTACAAATACTTTAACTATAAATACTTTGCGGGGGACTTAGCAATGACCTTAAAATAGGATCTCCGGGCCACATCTCAGTTCCACCCAATTCTGCACGAAGGCTCCCAATCACTTTGGTGAACCGTGGGAAAAGATCCTCTTTTGCTAGTAATGTGCTCATCACATGAAAAAATGGACACAGTGATGCCGCAATCACATGCAAAAGGATTTTTTTTTTTAAAGGCACCTAAATGTAAACTACTTGATTATATGAAAAGTATTAGTGGGTTTCCTTTCAGCCCTAACAGCAACAGCATATATACAGGATATTAGCTTATTATAAAAGAACGCCAGGGTTGAAGCAGAGAGGAGTATTTCAGCTTCAGTCTGCCCACAAGCCCTCAAATCCCCTACTCAGGCTCACTGTGCTGCCATAATCCCAAACTGAAATGAAATCTGATTAAATCAACGCCCTTCCTGGCAATGTAAAGGTGCGCAAAGTCTTATTCAATTTTTCGTTGCTTAAACAGAGGAAGAATTTAAAACGTGATTCTTATAAAGTACCGAATCTTCAGCTGAGAAGACTGGATTTGCTGCACTTCCATTCTCTGAAAACACAAATATTAAAAAAAAACAAGCCCAAAACAGAGTTCCTGTTCCTCAAAAAACCGAATGAGCTGAGTTAGTCTGGCGTATCCTACAACTGGAAAGGGCTTAAGCCTTTTTATCCATCCGCCCATCTGTTCCACGTCTTGAATTATTATTATTTCCTTCAAAATTTGTTTTAAATGCTGGTGCTTTATCAGCAAAAGGAAAAAGGCTGTTCTCATCATTATTTTACCTTTTTCTTGCATTAAGTGCTCTGTTTGCAATTCTCGTATTATACGGTATAGCCCCAAATTTATCTGCTTGATTAAAAATCCTCGCAATCAGGATGGCAACCGGCCACATCATTTCTTTCAAAAAGTGTGGTATAAAAACGAGGCCGTTCTCTATTTCCTGACTATTTTCTGAGAGGACTCTCTCTACTTTGTAAGGTTTTTTTCTCAGTGGTTGTGATAATTTCCATTTCCGTGCCCTCATTTTTCCCCTACCCTATTTAGGTATTCTTTTTTCTTTCCTGGAAAGAGATGGGAAAGTAGAAATTCAAGCTCTTGATAAGGTTTTAGATCATAAAACAATAAAATGCTTGGATTTTTTCACGGGGGAAAAGCCATTGCGAACCACATCAATCTGATAAAGTCTGTGACAATTTCACTGATATTTCCATCAATTCTGTTGTATACAAGGACTCGCTAACATCAATTTCAGGTTTTCCCGGGTGATGCTTACCATGAAGATGATGCCAACAAAATTGGTTAAATAGGCTGGAAAACGATCCTTCCATGTCAGCTTTTCTTTATCGGTCTAAAATTTGGGGGGAGGGGAAAAAGGGTACATTAAATAAAGACAGAGCGTGAGATTTTGCACATGTGACAAAAACAGAGAGGGGAAAAAAAAAAAAAAAAGGCTAGCAAATACACAACCAGTTAGAAGATGCAAAGACACAGTGTTTACAGTTACAATTCCACACAGGCGAACTGTTTACTCCGTATCTAGGTTCAAATTGGTCAAGCGCCTGCACTGTGAGTTTAAATAAAGCAGATTTTTCTGTATACTTTTTGAAGGAAACATGCAAATAGGCTGTCATAACCCATGAAGTAAGATCTCTCCTGTTAAATATTTTCTTTTGCTTTCCCTAGAAAAATTCTCCTTCTTCCCCTCTCCCTCCCCAGTTAATATTTGCAGCTTTGCAGTTGCACGACTGGTTCCACTGAAATACAGATTAAATACGTTACTGAGTAACTCCAAGATGAACTCCCAGTTGACAGGGAAAATCTTGGTTTGGTGTGTGATAAGACGTGAAATTCCTTCAACGTGAGTGATTTTTAACTACCTGACTCTCCACGTGGTCTTCAATGGACCACGCCAATAGGAGTTAAGATGCACGTGCACTCTTTATTATAGAATCAGAATCATAGAATCGTCTAGGTTGGAAGGGACCTTTAAGATCATCGAGTCCAACCATTAACCTAGCACTGCCAAGTCCACCACTAAACCATGTCCCTCAGCACCACATCTACACGTCTTTTAAATATCTCCAGGGATGGCGACTCCACCACTCCCCTGGGCAGCCTGTTCTAACGCTTGACAACCCTTTGGTGAAGAAATTTTTCCTAATATCCATCCTAAACCTCCCCCGGCGCAACTCGAGGCTGCTTCCTCTCACCCTATCACCTGTTCCTTGGGAGAAGAGACCGACCCCCCCTTTGTACCCCCTCCTTTCAGGGCGCTGTAGAGAGCGAGATGGTCTCCCCTCAGCCTCCTTTTCTCCAGGCTGAACACCCCCAGCTCCCTCAGCCGCTCCTCACAAGACTCGTGCTCCAGACCCCTCACCAGCTCCGTTACCCTTCTCTGGACACGCTCCAGCACCTCAACGTCTGTCTTGTACAGAGGGGCCCAAAACTGAACACAGCCCTCGAGGTGGGGCTCACCAGTGCCAAGTACGGGGGGATGATCGCTTCCCTACTCCTGCTGGCCACGCTATTCCTGATACAAGGCAGAATGCTGTTGGCCTTCTTGGCCACCTGGACACACTGCTGGCTCATACTCAGCTGTTGGCTGTCGACCAACACCCCCAGGTCCTTTTTGGCCGGGCAGCTTTCCAGCCACTCTTCTCCAAGCCTGTCGCACTGCATGGGGTTGTTACAGGATACCCTAAATCCAGTCAAGCAGCCACTGCCTGAATTTGGGTATGAAAATTTAATTTAGAACAGTATTGCTCATCTAGAATCCTTCATAAACTTTGATGCCGGGAATTGTTTCTAAACACCAGAAAATAAACAACACGGGGAACATTATGGAAGATGACGCACACATTATAATGAACATAAAAATATTACTCAAATTCTATTTTTATTACATGCACGTTGTCTCAGGGAAGTGCAAGCAACTCTTTCAACACACGGCCCATGCTCCACTGCAAAACGTAACGACAGTCCAGGATGGTAAATCTAAGATTAGCCATGCAGTGCCATTCCCAACGCATAGAACCAGTGTCCCACAGAGTGCTGAAGAAACAAGGGGAGGAAGGGGAAGAAACCCAGAACTGAATGTGAATATTAAACAAAGGTTCAACAGCCAAAAACAAATTGATTTGTGTCTTCCATAATTACTCATAATTTGAGTTTCTCCATAAGTTTGAATAAAAAGAACCAATTTCACCCCAGCCATGACTGTCTTAACTCTTTGTCTCCATTTGTTTGCTGTCTCTTCTGGAAAATACCGATGCTTCTGATGGCAGTCAAAGGAAACAAAAAAAGGACGGGGCAATATAGCGTTACAAAGCTCTGCTCAATTAATCTATATACTCTACTGACTCAGGGTACACAGCGGTTTAGACACAAGTGAATGCTCTATTAGTTTGCTTAAGGCTTTGTGTTTCAGCTTTAGGTCACTAAAACATAACAACAACAAAAGATGAACTCTTGCCCCAAATCCTGGGGTAGATCAAGCAATCCTGCAAAGGATGTTCCCTTTTTAGTTTAGGATTGTGCCTTTCTTTTTCCTTTAGGATGAAAGGAATCTTTCATGATAAAGAATGTCCCAAAAGTTTTTCCTTTATTTTTTTTTTAATTGGCTTATTTTGAAAAAATATTACGAATTTCTGGTTTAGGTTTGGATATTTTTTCTTTAAGAAGATTTCCAAGTTGTCTTACAACTGTTGAATTTGAACTTTAACACTCTAGATCCCAATGAAAGATAATTACTGAGTCTTTCAGAAAAAACTCCTTTTCTCACGTTTCCCAAATTAGTAACATCCAAATTGAACACAGCCCAAAAAGTTATAAATAGCCTGGCTAGAAAAAAAAAATTTTAAAAAAAAATCCTCTCTTAATTGCTCAACTTTCATACTCCGATATTTGGAGGCCACCGTTCATTAATTGTCCAACTACCCAACAGTAGTAGTTGGACCCAACTACCCAACAATCCACATTTAAGATCTGAATTCCTAATATACCCAGAATTACAGCGAGTTGCCGGTTTTTAGCAGAATACAAGGAAGTCTGTATTCCAACATTGTTTATCCAGACGATAAGAGGGCAGCAACCTGAATCCTTTTTCTTCTGGAAGGGATTTTAAGGCAGTGCTGCAGTAAGGTATTGCACAGGATGCTGCGCCGCTCACACCCTGCGTCCTATAGATTAACGGGAACATACCACCATCAGCTTTGCAGCATCTTTTAAGAGGGGCCCAACGGTACTCAAGTATAAGCACATGACAAAAATCAGACAAATTTAGTTTAACGCCAGTCCAACCTACGCATACTGCCTCTTAAAGCATATTTCATGTTAACGTGGTTACTGCAGTTTTACTTCCATAGGGTTTTCCTAAGATCCCAAATTAGGGCATTGTTCCACGCTACTGTACCACTGGCAACAGAGACAAAAGAGGAATTTCTGCCGACAGATTTTGTTTATGCCGGAGCATTTACTTCTCTGCTTAAAAACCCGGTCATACAAACGGCTGAGTTCTTGCGGTTAACGGGGAACAACCTCTGGTAGGGTGGACACCAGTACGTGAGGGAGAAAAGGAGCTTTTTCCAATCGGTCTGCTGCTGACGGACAGTAACAGGGGAGGAATTACAGCCTTCAGCGAAAGGGCAGGGAAGCTGCTCAGAGGGACCGCACCGTCCGCTGGCGAGATGGACGCGCCCCGGGGATGACTGGCAGCACCTTTCTCACGGCGAGGGAAAGAGCGAGTTAAAAGCAGAAGTGAGGGCTACCTTAATTCAGTGGAATAAAATGGAAGTTACGTTTTTAAAAAGGCAGGAAGCTATGATCGAAGCTGGAATTCGGCGAGGAAATTGGTGTTAGTACTCTTCATTAATGCTCTAGGAATATTTTTGTTCGCAAAAAAAGCCTAGCAAGACAGAGAACCTCTCCTGAGAGGCTTTAGGGACTTGTATTGGCCCAGAGGAAGACGTTTTGGTACAGTTTTCTCAAACTTGATTCATTAGTCTAACGGGAGTGCCCCTTCAATCAGCCTCAATTAGCTTCCCTAAGCCACACTCCTCTATCTAATTATTAAAGACATTTCTAGTCTTAATGATGTCTTGTGCGCTGGCATACACCAAGTATCCCACGTATGCTAGGGGCAAAGACACCTGGAATTTAAACACAATGTGCAGTAACTCTGTTTTTTACCTATTTCTTAGTCTTGGGTCATTGCCTGCTATAACAACCTTCTGTTTCAAAGTAGGGTTTTTTAATAAGTGAAACAAATGGATATTTTTACCATACCTCTTTCTGTTTGTGTTCTTTTCTCAGTGATTTCTCCAAAACTTTAGCTTCATATTCTGCTCTTGGATGATCCTGTGAAATAAGTCATATTCGATAAAAAGCAAAATTATTTATTTTCTACACCAGCTACATACAAACTGTTTGCAGGTCGATTTCCTGATTGTTTCCAAGTTTTCTAACTGAATTCTAATTCACTCTGTACGTCGTTTATGTCAACTGATAGTCGACCGTATTTAAAAAAGGTGTTAAATCTTGTATCATTCACGGTTCTACAGCAGCAACTGCAGAATGATCTGCACTCGCTATCAGACAGCCGCATGCAACGCCGCGTAGATTAAATTTATGTGTGTAAGAATATACAGCACAACCTGCAGATTGCATGGTTTGTACCGAGTGACATTATGCTTGGGTTTTAACTACCTTTTTTTTTTTTCCCCCGATAAAAATTAGATTTCGCATGTCATTAACTGTCATTTCAGCGATCCTCAGCTCACGAGGGAAACAGTTATCTGCCGTCGGTACGCAAAATGCTGGCTCTGGGATCCCAGAAAATTGTCATTTGGGGTCCTCCCCTAATCCTGTCTTGGACAGCATCCACCGGGACCCGTGTGCATTGGAGGAGAAGGGGTAGGAAACCTCAGGAGTAAGAGACAGCCAAGAGATTCAGAAAGATTCATGGATTCAGAATTCAGGATAATTGCGCATTCACCAAAGATTCAGAATTTACAGTTATGCATCGGATGGGAAACAGAACGGAGTGGAAAAAAGTCTGAATAAGTGGAGAGGGGGAGGGTGTAAAGGCAAAGCAATCAGTGGAGGAGATCTAAAGAAAATCTGATGCTTGAAAAAGAAGAGGTGGAGATCAAAAGATGGCATTCATCAGTAGACACGTAATAAAAAAGGTAAAGCAATTTTAAAAAAAAAAAAAATGTTTTCCAAACCTTGACTGCCTCCTTCAGGAAACCAGAAAAAAAACACGAAAAACAAGAAAAAACAAAAAAACAAAAAAACAAAAATTTGATTACTGAACTGTTGCAGATCATATCGGATTTATATTTTAAAAATTACATGAAACAAACATAGGTACAGTGGATGGCTAGACACTACCAGAGAAAATCAGTCTACTCACGTTCTACAACATTTATTAACGTTACTGTAAGTATTGTATGAAGTAGGGGTCCCGAAAAACACCAGAAGATGAGAGACCCTGGGGTTTAGTACATCACTTGAAACCCTGACTCTCCCACAGGACACCAGCTTAAGTTTCACCCACATCAGAAACGGGAGGGGCGTAAATTCTTTGCTAAACTCAGGACTGTATTATCTAGCGTCGACTATACAAAACAAAGAATAAACTCTACTGTATTAACAGCTGCTGTTTTAGCTGTGTAGGGCTCTGAACTCGGACGTGAAGGGGAACGACATCGGAAAGATACAGTTAATCCTTTCTACTTTCATGTATGCTAACAGCAAGTTACCAAAAATAAAAGAGCAGTATAGCATCCAGGAAAGAAATCCCTGTATTCTCTCCCAGTAGAATAGGTATGATCTAGCAACCAGCATGGCACGGGGGCTGCTGGCACAGTGCACCTAAAGGTATTACGGAGGAGATAAACATATTAAGAGGAGGTAATTCAAGCAGAATTGGGGGTGAGGGGAACAATAACTGTGCCAGGCTCATCAAGCCGCGTAGTGTTATACCCAGGGCCGGTGAGGTTTTTGTTCCATGTGGGCAATATTTGTTGCCTATCTATTCAGAACATCTAGAGATGGGACAAGGGCGGTCACGCTTCTTTTAGTAATAACAACAGGAAAAAAACCCCAGCCAGCCGGCCAGCAAACAAAGCTCGCTCAGATCCCGCGGCGGGGTTTTCGCAGCACGGCTCGTCACATGCAACGGGGAAGTGGAAGGGACCCACACGCCGCCTCCGAGGGCACGGCTGGGACTGCGTTATGGGCTAGGAAGGTGTCTTCCTTTTTTGCAAAGCGACAAAGTTAAAAACAAAAAGGTAGGAAAACAGCTTCCCAGCTGGCTGAGGAACTTTCCCTCCTTCCCTTCTAAAGCTTCATTGATTTTTAAGACCATTTTTTCCATACAGATTCGGCCCTTTTCCCCTTTACGGCATTTAGCACATTCAGTATAAACCTGGCTAGGGATATTTATTTTTTTTTTAGCAAATGAAAAAAAAAAAAATAAAATACACCTCCACATTTATGTCCCTCCCAATGCCCCAAGCCCACATGTCTGGCAATACTTTCTTAAGTATTTTCCAAGTCAGGGCTTGATTCTGCATGGTTAAAAGTTAGCAGGACTTTTTCAGTGTATTTTTACAGTGCTATAACTTTATCAACTTCAATACATTCGTTTCTGATTCACAGCCGCGGGGGATGAACGAGGTCCTCGGTTGTTAGCACCCTGACATCAGCCCAGGAGGAAGGTCTGAGCTGTATATTCCATGCCTACGCTGCTAGGTGTGACCCGACTACACATTTGTAAAAAAAAATGATAGATTTTGTGGCTATACAATTACGTTTCTATGGCAACAAGACATACTACTCATACCCTTGCTATAAAAACCTCAAATAGTTCATGTACAGAGATTTTCCTTTCTTCTACATGGCAGACCCGCCCCAAGAGCAGTTCCCCGTGGGGCAAGGTCTATCGGCTTGGGGCAAGGAGCTATCGGTAACGCCACGGTGGAAGCCAAAGAGTCAGAACTGAAGGAACAAACCTCCTCCTCTTCAAACCCAGTCAGGTCCCACCTGTAGTTGAGACGCATCTGTTTTCTCTTCCAGTGTTCCATAAAGGTGGCAGCTGAAACAACAGTTTAATAATTATTTCGACATTTTATCCCCAACAAAATCACATCAGCCTCTGGGATTTGTCTTAGGTAGGGCTCCACGTCGCCGGCCGTACCTCTGCGGGTTCTCACCTCCACAAGGGCTCAGCAGGTACAACATCATGGCATATATCGGGCCAGGTTAACTTCATTTTTATTACTCTCTTATTCAACCGTAACATCTATCTGGGAAATACTGATGTGCTAAGAAGCCACGTTTTTTATCTAGGTACTTTTTTTATCTTTGTTTTTTGTAACAAAGGGCATTTGTTACATCCACAGCTTCATGTAGAGAGATGCCTACAACTTTTTACGGGGTCTGAGGAAGTCAGACACCCAAACTTCTTCAAATATTTGTATTTGCGACTAATGATATTGTTGGTCTTCACCTGCAAATAATTCCCCCCGCAAGTCCAAATAAACCCGTGTTTTATCTCTACAAAATATGAATGGCTTAACGAGCCTTGTACTGTTGGTATAATTATTCCTTCAAAGATATCCAGATAAAGCTTTTTTATGTTTTTATAATGACATCCATCTCGTGGTCACAATAGTATGGTTAGCTCTAATCATCATATCCAAACCCAAACACTCGTGCCAGTCTGAAGGCTGCAGGTGGGCAGGCTGTTAAAGGAGAAACCTTTAAGGCTATTTTCTTTTTGAGGGAGAAGAGTTACAGAAAAGAACCCTAGTTAAAGCAATTCTTGAGTCCCGATGAATGATCCCGGTCTATATCAGTCTATCTGCCTCTGAGACCGAGCAAGTTCTCAGAGGACATATTTAGATGCTGGGAATACACCAGTGCTGTATAATAAATAAGTGGTTATGAAAGAGGCGAGTCTACCAAGAAATGGTGCTCCCAGGGGAGCTTCCCGCAGTGAGTATTAACAGATGTGCTCGGAAACATTCACATCCAGAAAAACCAGAGGCAGGGAGAGGGTAAGAGAGTTGAATAGAGAGGAAAGGACACCCTCATGACTGCAACCAGACCAGGGCTGTGACATTCATTCGCCTTCCAAGAGAAACCCTCACGTGCAAAACTTACAGCAGAGCCCCTTTTACAAGCCATAGGCTTCCTGTAAATCGGGGTGGCCACAGCAGTACCCTAAGAGGGTCTGTGTCACGGTCCTGGAATTGCTTCCCCTCTCCCTGCCGCCGCCAGTTCTCGCGCCAGCGGCTGCAGCTTCCAGGTACAGCCAGAAATAGGGAAAATGAACGAGATGTCGTTTCTCAGCGCCACTGGGAATCCTTCCGTGGCACTGACTTACAACAATGCAATGAGAAAAGACTGCGTCTGAAACACAGCCAGCTCGTTTGAAAATCCCTCGGTGTATGTGCCAGGTGGCGATGCACCGCCGCTTTGCCAAGCGTACCTGCATTTTCATATTTCATCCGGGCCCATAAGCTTAAGTAGAGCTTAAAAACTCCAAAAAGGTTACCGTTCGGATGATCTTATCTGGATTCTCTGACGTTTTTAATGCCATTTGATACCAAGCAGCACTGGGCCACGGTCCAGTTTAACGCTGAACTTCTGACTCAGTTGGAGCTATAGCTGGTTTAACGCTTGTGTGAGTGGAGTTCTCCAGGGTGTTACACCACCACCACCACCACACAGAGGAAGCCTGGCCAAGGGGTTGCTCACAGTAACACCCCTGAACTTGGGCTAGTTTTCTTGCTGTGCTAAAGATGCCCTGGGTCACCTGAGCTTGGGTCTGCCTCAACTCTTCAACTGTACAAGAACCTAATAAGGTGCTCACAAATGGTACTGGAGAGACTACATGTGTGCCTACATCTGGAGACAGCCAATTTTTGTTGATGCTCTTTCCTTAAAAAGATAAAGTGCTTGTTTCAGTTTAAGAAATAGTTTTGACAAAGCCTGTAGAAATGAAATTTTCAGTAACACAAATTCAAAACAATGTGGAAAAAGCTCTGATTTTCCCCAACTCAAAAAGACCTTTTTGAAACAACATTTATATTATATGGTATCGTGCCACAATAAAATTTTACATTGACCCCGAAGAACTTGAGGAATTTCACATCCCACTCCAAAACTATCTCAGATATTAAGCCTGATTTTGTACAGGGCACAGAAACTGGCTTCTGCCGATCTGCCTTGCTTTGCCCAAGAAGGTAAAAAAAATGGATGGAGGGACCCATAGTTGTTTGCTAAGGAGAGGGAGGCAAACAGCGTTACTTTGCACCACAGAGTTTTATGTGCCGAGATCCACGTGGGGTTCACAATAATGGTACATGAGGGAGAACGAAACCGATACTTGACTCTCCACATGAGAGAATCAGGCTATTTAAAGTCTCTGACACGGCATCCTGCGCTGGGGTGTATCACGTTTCTCCCTATGTGCTACACGGCAAGATGACCTGTAAGGCACTGATCCCTCCTCTCTGCTGGTGGAGTTTAACCTCCCCACACTTCCCAGCTTTCCTTCCGAACCTGCAGCGCTCCCGACTCCCCACTGTTCCCCAAATCTGTCTGCAGGACCTTCTCCTTTTCCTTACAGTACTTGATAATGAGCTCTTAGCATTGCAACTAAAACAGAGTCATCTTAAACGGGGACTCTGGTCAAAAAGGCACTGCTCTAAATTGAATTATGTTGAATTGCACCAAAACCAGTTCAGACTAATGGTAATGTAAAAATGGTTCCCTACTGACTAGAACAAATAAAAAAATCAGGCTATGGTTTTAGGATGAAATATAATCCAAACCAGTTTATTTGCTAACTTGCAACAAGGCGTACAGGGGAGGCAAACATCATCTGCTGCTGCTCTCAGTAACGCTGGACGTATGTGGCTAACGGACTTCACAGTTGGGGGGAATAAAGCACATTTCTCTATTCTCTGCAGCCCTTTTGTATAGGGCTCCCAGTTATGAACATGGGGTTTGAACCCATTGATCTTAACAAGCCCTCCTGGCCCGCAGCGAGGACGACGCGAGGCTCCTCTCCTCCAGCGCCCATGGTGCTGGGGTGTCCGAGCAAGGAGGTTCCCATCCCTCCTCCAGAAGGGACGAGAAAAGCTCTTTATAACCATTCCTGAAGACACTCCCAACAAGATGTCATGAGCGGGTTAATATTTTTAACCAAGTTCTACAGACGTGCCAAGAAAGGTTAAGGGACGTGCTCAAAGTACAAGAGCAGCCAGCATCAGAAAAAAATATCTGTAACGTCCCCTCTCCCGCTTCATGGTCTACATGCATGATGTCTGCTGCCTGAGAAACTTAATTGCATCTCGCAGCACGCTCAGGAATCAATCTCGGTTTGTCCTGAGACGCTAAAGGCCATTACACTTCCCTGCGGAGCCCTCCCCTCAACCCCAGAGTACATTAATATATTTCTTCTGTAATGTTCTAAAGTGGAAGCTGGCTCTGCAAATAGATTTTTTTTTTTTTTTTGGCAAGCTGTGCAATCCCGTTAATGAAATTTTGACATACCATGCAGCAGTTTTATGACAGATGCTTAACAATTTCATTTGATATTCATCTTGAGCAACTTCTTGAATTTTAGCCTTCAGTCCAGAATATAAATTTGGGAGTGACAGTTTCATGGGAAATTAAAAAAAAACAAAGAGAAGTTCTTTATGTAATTAACTGCCTGAGTATAAATACGCTGCTTTATCTCTTCTGTTTCTTCCTGTTGTCTTTTAAATAATTAAAAACTTAACATGAAAGCATGTATCTTCTTACCCCAGAGAGCCATGAAGACCGAGAAGAAGACAGTCGCAGGGTTATCAAACAAATGACTTGCGCGAGCAGTCGCACAAGCGGAGCTCATCTTCCAGTAGCTGCACGTTCTGTCACATAAGGGACACATGGTGATATTGTTTCTCTGGTCGCACATTTCCATACTGCAACCAAATAACAAGATATGGAAAAAACATGGTCAGTACGGCTCCACCTTTCGTGCTCTGATGATCTTTTCTCCTCTGCACAGCATCTCTTTGTGGTCTGTAGGACCATCAGATACCACCTTCACAGTGCTTCCCAGCTCCGGGCCACTGAGCAGCTCTGTCCATGACCTCCACCATTGTGGGGGCTGTTGTCTCCCTCCATCCCCAGCCCTACTTCTATTCCAGGGAATAAGAAAGAGCATTATGAAAGCCATAACACTCTACGCTTTTTACTACAGGATCTTAAAGTTAAAGAAAAAAAAATAAGATTAAAAATCATTCTTGTTTTGAAATACCAACTACAGCAATAGATAAGGTACAAGGGAAGTGCTGAGCATCAAGAGAATGGAGTTCAACAAATTTAACTTCTCTGCACTCCATCTGTGAAATAGCAACAGCGACATTCCCTTTGACTTCCTTCAACTGTTGGAAGCAGTACAAAGCACTCCTAATGAACAAAGAAAAATATATCTATTTTTTGATACCCATTATCTGCTTTGTGACTCAGTGCTCATGCTGCTCCCACAAACGATGTAATTTTCATCTACAGCTGATGATGCATGCAGGGTAAATAATGCAAAATCATAGGGCTTTAAAATATTATAATACAAAAATTATTAAAAAAATTAAAAATAGTAGGACATCAAGATTTTGATAATCTGGCCACAATTGCTTATTTTAGGCATGAATATTCTCCATTCATCTTAATGTCACACAATGCCTCCCTCAGCATTTCATGACGGGAAGCACTAAACCCCATCATTAGCAGTTATTTTGTTGGTTTGTTTTAACGTAACGATCTGAGTTAGGAAAAAACCCCCGAAACCAAACACCTGAGCAACCGGCCAAGAATTATTTTTAGTACATGAATGCGAACTCCACAAGAAAAATTAACGATAAACGCTAACTATTTAAAAACACGCTGCGGTTTTGCTGCCCCCTCTCAGCCCTTGGTAGTGCTCCACCGCTTACTGGGAGCAGACGTCGGTGGGACAGCAAGCTCCCCGTTCCTCAGTTTCAGATGTGCTCGCCCTAGATATTAGCGACAAACCATTTCTAGAGAAAGGTAACTTTGAGTTTCCAGTGGCCTCCAATAATATAATCTACTATTTTTTATTTATTTTACCTTGGTATATTCTCATCCACAGTTGCACAGCCATATAGGAAAACGATAATCCCTACAATTGAAGCTGGAATAAGCATTTGTGTATAAACTCCCAGCCAGGCAAAATATAGTCCAATCTTCTCTCCAAAGTATTTTCTGAAATACATTAAAAAAAGAAATGAGAGAGAGAAACGTTTCCTATTTCTTAAAATATTACAGGGCTAAAATTATGAATCGCAGCTGGATTAAGCATGGAGAAAGTAAGATCTGATGACCTGTGGGAATTTTTTTCTTCTCAGAGGACTCTCTTTCTCATGATGCTTGGAGTTAATCCAGAGATACAGGCACCGTGCAAAAAAGTCAGTCCAACTAGTCTTTTTTTCCCCTGTGTCTCTCCTGTGTAAATTGGTATCTGTGAACAAATCCTCTTAAAGAAGCACCTGATTTTCTTCAGGGAGTCTCAGCTCTCACCACGAGCAAACAAAATTCACTAAAAATATGTTCCCTGCAACCTTTCACACTAAGTGGGATACATAAGCGTGTTTCTAAAAACCCCAGAAAACTCCTTTTCCCCCAGTGATCTTCCCAATCTCCAAAGTCTCACGGGGTGGCACCAAGGGCAGCATCTGCACAGGGACACCGGCATGAGCACCACAGCATCACAAGATGGTCCGGGTTGGAAGGGACCTTGAAGATCATCCAGTTCCAAGCCCCTGCCCTGGACAGGGACACCCCCCACCAGCCCAGGTTGCTCCAAGCCCCATCCAACCTGGCCTTGAACCCCTCCAGGGATGGGGCAGCCACAGCTTCTCTGGGCAACCTGGGCCAGGGGCTCACCACCCTCACAGCCAAGAATTTATTCCTGATATCTAACATAAATCTCCCCTCTTTCAGTGTAAAACCCTTTCCCCTCATCCCATGGCTCCCCTCCGTGATCCAGAGTCTCTCTTCAGCTTTCCTCGAGCCCCTTTAGGGACTGGAAGGTGCTCTAAGGTCTCCCTGGAGCCTTCTCTTCTCCAGGCTGAACCCCCCCAGCTCTCTCCTCGCTGTGCACAGCTTCAGCGTGGAAACGCAACGTTAAGGGCTGAACTCTCACCTCACCAAGTCAATTGGCTGATATTTGTAGAAGACTCCGTAGCTCGCCCACTCCTCACACAGGAGCTGTAAAACAGAAAGGCAAGGCAAAAGCTGAAGCGTCGCCTACACGAGCGTTTTCCCCTTTGGTCCCAGCAAAGTGCAGAGCTCACGCTGTGGATCTGGTCTCACCGCTTTGTGGTTCCAACCCATCATCTGCCAGCACACGCAGCCTGCATTATGTATTAAAAACAAATTTGATGATTTGGCATGCTATAATACAGTGAAGAATTCTAGTACATTAAAAGGCTCTTCAGCAACAGAACTGATGGATAACTGTAGCAGGGATGGGGAGAGTAGTCCTCATTTTATGATCCATAGGAGGTATCCAGCAGAATGGATGTGAAAGATGAATACACTTTGAATTACAAGACAGAAAAAAGTAGAATAAACGGATTTGTTTCACTATACTAATACTCGGGATCCATCAGGAGGAGCAGTTGCAAAGGTGCCTTGAAGGCTGCGTTTAAGAGTTTTTCAGCTTTAAACTAAAAGGACACGATGATTTCCACTTATCCTTTTGGTTAGGACAGGGGCCAAGGAAAACAATGATCCCCATTAGTGATTTATAAAATTGAATCCCTCACAAAAATAGGTTCCTCTGAGACCTTCAACTTATCCTTTACTTCGTAAAATATATAAATAGTGCTTCTCAGACCTGATTCTTTTTCTTAATTTGGTTCAGCTAACAGAGTGAACAAGAAATCAGGGTGCGTACAAAAAACTACTAGAGAAGACGAACTGCACTCGCTGGCCACCCAGCCATCGCCTCCTCCCTGGGACAAGGGGAAGAGAAGCTTTGCATCTGCTTGTCAAGTCAGGTCTCCCTTCGCTGCCTCCCTCCCTGCTTCAACCCAGTGTCACGAACTCGGTAGCAAGATGTTCCTGGACCAACTACTGATATTTCAAGGAGATGTTTTGATGGTTGCTCCTGCTTTCATTCATTCATCTGGCAACAACATAATCCTGTGCCTCAAATGTAAAAACATGAACTGATTATCACCAAGATACTTCTTTTCATCAAACATTGGGTAAAAAAAGAGGGGAAAAAAAAGGCAGAAAATGTCAGGGCTCGGTTACACAAACCTCCATCAGTGGGTGAAGGCTGCTCAACCAGCTCCGCCGTGGAAGAAACTGCAATGGGGAAACGAGTCCTAAAGCAGTTATCGTCGCAGGGAGGGCAACATTATTAATCTTGCTCATAGAAAAACAGACCAAACAGGATGTTATTGCTTAAATCTGTAGGCTGTTTTATCATGAGAAACTCGACACGTGTCAGCCTCCTACATCTCTCCAGCGAAAGGCAGCAAAGCAGGGAAGGGCAGCCCCGCTGCTGCCCATACCCATTCCTGCCGCGGTGTTACCACAGAGAAGTCCTGCAGCGAACAGCCTTCCTAGGGCAGGTTTGCAATTCTCCTGCCAAATCACCGACACAAACCTTCCAAGCTGAACTGCCGTACTTCTCACGTGAACAGTTCGAGTCATTCAAAAAAAAATACAACTTCTTTACTCTTACAGAAATACGACATCGAAAACCTAAGTGGACGGTAGATCTTCCCCTCTGCAACCCCAAATCATTAATCTTTGTTGGTTTCCTTACAATAGTAAGAGCAGAAACGGAAACCTAAAGGCAGTGCTTTATTAAACGTTCTTGCAAATTTTATTTTTATTCTGCTTTAGGGTTTCTTGCAACCACGTTTCTAAAAGTTTAAGGCCAGCTGCCTGTGTTTGGGAAACGATTAACAACTCAGGACACCTCCACGTCCACGTGCACTAAGACCCTTCCTTTTGTTATTTTTTACTTCATTTTTACAAGCTAAGTTTGTGCTGGAAGTTTGATTCCTTTTTAGTGATTTAAAGCGGTCAGGCATATCAGGAAAATACTAAGTAAGGAGATTCTGCATCACTGCCATGTTTCAGTTTTGTACAGCACTTCAAACCAGATTTGCAGTTAAAGCACAAATGAATTATCTCATTTATCCTGCCATTTATCAGCCTGGTATTCAAAGCACAGCTTCAAAGACATGATTAGAAGGGATCAGCGCACTAGTCCTAAATATTTACTTCATTTCTATGCCTCAAATCTCTAATTTTGTTGTTAAAAAAGGCACGAGCCTGGCCTAGCGCTGGATTAGATTAAAGACAGCTTCAAGAAACCAGAAGAGAGATGCCAAAACACACCAGAAGATTATTTGAGGGAACTGGAAATCAAAAGCCAAGGTAAACATTTCCAAACACACAGTGAACTTGTGAAATGAGGGAATTTGTGAGGTTTGAAAAGTTAGTAATAAAGATGATAATGCAGATGCTTTGAGGAAACATGGACTTTCATCCTATTTTTGGTTGAGCAATGTGTTGCTTAACAATGAAGCGACAGGTATGTGGTATTTTTAACATGAATCAATAGAGGGGGAGAAATAACAGTCGCTGTCTTTTGATGAGCCATTTGCACCTTAAGGCCCAGCAGACCTTTATCTGTGGGTACCTATTTTCATGTGATCGACCTGGGCGTGCTTTACACCTGCTTCTTCTACAACCTGAGCCCGTGCAGGTCCACGGCGTCTCTTTGGAGATGGGCCCATGAAACAAACTGGAAAGGCAAAGTTTCAAGTCTGAAAGCCCAACATATGCGCTCGCATTTAGTAGCTTCTCCTGAGAGAACTGGTCATAACCTCTCTGCTTCGGTTGTTGTCTGACATGTGGAGAAGCAGCCCATCTTCTGTCGAGAAGTGTGATGGGGAGTAGGTAGTAATTGCGCTCCCAATTTAAAAAAATCAACATTTCTCCACAGGGTGAAAAATTTGCTTTTTCTTATGAGAAGTATTTCCTTAGAATAACTCGTACCTGCTTTACTACAATGAACAAATGCCTTTCCCTATACAGGCAATACAAACGCAATTTAAACCATGGACTTTTGTGAGAAGTGATGCAAAGGCACCAGCATACATCCACAGGACAGTTTCTGGCTGAAGAGCGCACATTAAAGCTTTGCTGAGAATGTCTCATTTTTGATAAACATTCAATCTTTATCTTTCCCAATAACTTCTAGGCTTGTATTTTCAGCCACCTCTCTCCTCCCTCCCCTGTTCTGCTCCTCACACTCCAGATGAGCAGCGGTTGCAGTGCTGAGACCGGAGCTCGCCCTCGAGCGAAGCAGGGTTTATGTCAGATGCGGGTACCACAATACGACTGAGCATCTTTTCATCAGAGCTGGCCTGAAATTACACCATCTGAACTTTAGGCGGATTATACGTGAATGCTGTCAATGCTCTTACCAACATGGCCAGAAATGTATGGTTATCAAGCTTGGCAATTTAAACATATCCATACTGAATTCGGGCAAATTTAAGCACTGGAAAGTACTTCTGTACTTCTACTGCTTGGCATTTAGTGCCTTTTTGTGGTGTTTTCTGTGAAAGCTTGGCAAACACCCAGATTCCAACAGGGGACTCATCAAGCTGGGACTCTTCCGAATATGTTAAACCCCCTTTATATCAACTTACTTTTCTGTCATTAGGTTCAACGTTTTCACCTTCATAGTCACCCTTTAAAAAAAGAAGAAAATGTGCGTCATTCAGTGAGTCGCGCCCAGAGCTGCTATGCATCTTGCATACCCATGTATCCCACTCACTTAATGCATCAAAACCAGAAAAAGCAATCTGTAAAATAATGCTGTATTTTAGGAGTTCATTTGTCATAGCACACTTTGTCTTCTGTCGTCAGGCACATTAAGAAAGAGTAATAATGTCTGTCACTGGGGAAGAAGGAATGAATAAGTGATAAAGGTGGCCTAAAAATGTCAAGGGAAAGGATGCGGTATTGCCATGGTATTTGGGGTTCAGCTCAGTCCACTTGAAAGAGAAGAGACCAGCTGAGAGAGCTGATCCCTATCCAGACTCTCCAAACACTCAGGGCTGATTAGATTTGAGGTTTTAATTTGGAGCTATTTTTAAATACGATAAAGGAGTAAACTAAGACAATAAATAACTCATACACAAGACTATCAGTAGCTTTCTAAAGACGTGAGACAAGTACATGCAGAGAAGTTTATTTAACCTTTCTGAATTTCTAAGCGACATTGCTGTAATTTAAGAGTGCCTGACATTTATGATAAACATCGGGCAGATAAAGAGGCTGTTCTGGTCTCAGTTACACCGAGATAAAACATTCGTGGTCCCATGTAAAACCAGTGCGAGTGAGGGGAGCACAGAACTAGGAAGACACGCTCCATCTTCACATCCCACACCAGAAGACCGGCACCGGGCTCGACAGCCCTCGTATGCTCACAGAGCCAGAACCTCGTGACAGCACGACTGCCACGTCTCCTCAACGTTGGTCAAGCCTGTCTGTGAGGGTCTAGCTAAGAGCATGTGTTTGTCAGTTTGAGTGGTACCTTGAACCTCTAAGTGAAAATGTCATCAGTACCCCACTGCTGCACACCGCTGGCAGGACAGGGATACCCAGCTTGAGCATGAGCCCCACCAAAATTCCCCACCTCTCTCTAGTCCTCTCGATGGGCACCACAGTTGAACACAGCCTGACACCTCACCAAACTGCTCAAAAGCAGACTTCATCAGTAAGAAGGTCTGCAGCCACATCCAAGTCCCATGAAATATGTCACCCGAATGTCACTGACATCTCCGCCCTTGCCAGGGGGGTGCCAGGGATGCGGATGAGGGAACTAGCCACTCGGTGCCCCAGGAATAAATACATTTCCTAGAACTGATGCCAGGGACCTCGGGAGCAGAAGGTCAGAAGCTAACAGAAGCATTTCGTTTGCTAAGCCACCCAAACAACTCTTCTAATGTTACGTTCAAACACTCACTCACGATCACCAAAGGTAGAAGAGAGATGGGGAATTCATTAAAAGTGAGCAGAGTGATGGAAACAACCAGCAGAAGTTACTGCAGTCGTGATACAAGTGAGCTGGAAGTCAGGATCCGAAACACTTGTGTTTGGGATGATGCCATTAATACGTAACACATTAAGGATTTCTTGGTGTCAAATCGTAGACGTGTAAAATATATTGCAAGATCACTTACATCATGCAAAGGATATGCAGCACTGTAAACTCCATTGGCAAGCAGACTGGTGATCCCTTGAAAAATAAAGACATAATAGTTATTTACAATTTTGAGGTTAGACAGTCTCACTTTATCATCCTTCCTGGAGATTTCCCTCAAAATAACAGTCATTTCGTCAGATAATGATTTTTCTGCCATCTCATTCCTTTCCATGTAGTTTCATTTTTAATCATATAGGTTATTAAACATGACTCATTTCATGAAATGGAAAACTGCAGAGAGCAAGAGGAAGTCATATATATTTGAGAATCAAGAATTAGAAGCCAATGACTTGAAATTAGTCATTAAAATAAATTACATTTTCTGAAAAGTCAGTTTGATTTAAGGGCAAGCCTGCAGATTTGAAAGTGTGTAGCAGAAGGCTCGATCACAAGAAGAATATGGCTGGAATTGATGGCATACGGGAACACGCATACGCACGCATCATCCACACAAAGTTTTGAATTCAGATTTCAGATTGATTAGAGAAAATTGTAGGGAAAGCCTTTGCGAAGACCTTGGCGTAATACTTACCATATTTACCACATTTTCGTCTTTTATTTAAAAGGGTAGTTTCCTTCTTTCTTCCCTCTCCTTTCCCTGTTTACACATCCGTTTATTAGTGACATGCATGAGGCTGAAAGCAATTAATGCTTCATCTATAAAATGCAGGCGGCACAAGGGACTTTGAGGAGTCCTGCCTTCCCAGGTGTGCTGTCGCTCCTTCGCTTGGGGCCAGAGCGCGGGTGGCAAGGGTGGGTGGGGAAGAGGCGACGTCTAAGTTTGGAGGAGCACAATGGCGAGGGGCTCTTCGGCACCGCAGCTCGCTCCACCATTCCCAAAGGTCACTCGGCTGGACCCGGACCTTTGGGGGCTGTAGCACATTACTTCTCTAACGTTCTTGCTGCAGCTGCTGGCATTAATATAGCTACTTCCAATTACGGAGCACTACCCACGTCTGAAGGTGTCATGCTATCCGTGAAGACACGTTTGGGGATTCAACGAACCGGCCTTGGGTGCGGAATCAGAGCTAAGTCAAATACTTGCCTTTGTGCAAGGCTAAGCTGATTAATGCCAATAATAATAATAAAAAAAAAAAATAATAATAATAAAAAAAAATAATCTGGCCACTTGCATCGTGGAGAATTTAAAAGGACTTAGGAAAGGAAAAGAAAAATGATGTGCTACAGTGTGCTCCGTGTTGCCCATCAGCTGATTGCTAAGAACAGAGTGTGGGACTGGATTTGAAAGAACAGCGACTATGAACCAGGAAACAGCCCACTGTAGGTTCACCGAGACATTGAAATGAGAATTTTTCAAGTTTATTAACATTTTCGAGATACCAATAACCTGCTGGAGGAACTGCGCCACGAGTGCTCAGCCTCCTGCAGTATCATTAATTTTCAAAGTTCGATTTAAGATTATACAGTACTATGCATTGTCTGCAAATGTTTCCATGCTTCTGGCAGAAACAACTAGCGAGCAGATGATAAATTATTTTTCTAGGGCTGTGCGACCGACCCAAGAGCTACATCGTACCCTTCTACATCGCAGTATTTAACAATGAAGACAGATTCTCATTTTCACAGATTTGCAAAATAAATAACACAAGGCTGCGGTGTTCGCTGGGCGGCCGCCTTTTTCCTGCTGGGCACAAATGTTGCAGCGTTATCTGTGTTTGCTCAGGTCTGTTTGCAACCTTTGCCGGGTTGTAACCCGGCATTCCAGCGCTGGAACACAAAGGACCTGACTGCGTGATGCTGAGTATACCCATGGACAGCTTGGCCTAATGATATTTTTATTAGTTATTCTGTGTGACCTTGCCCGTCTCAGGTGAAAGAACGATCCAGGAATCCTAACACTTTACTTTCCTTTAGCCTCTGCCCTATTCAACTAATCTCTAATGTGTTTCCCATTTCTGGACCGGGGGGAAAAAAAAAAAAAAGAAAGAAAAAATAATAAATCAAGTGAGTAACCAACTCCAAGGCAAGAATTCAAACTGAGCTGTATGACCTTCCACTTTCAAGAGTGCAAATACGTAATTCCCAATGAAAATGATCCAGCACCAGACTCGAAAGGGGTCCTGAAAGTCACAGATTAATTTGGATTTCCCATGCTGCAGTGAAACAGCGCTTCTGTTAATACTGGCTGAACACCAAAATTCAGTGTATATAAGGACTCAACAATTGCACATTGTATGCTGATACTTCAACAGAAAAGTCAAAGCATGGAAATAATTTCTGGCATAGTTATTCTTCCATTATTTGATGTATTTCTAAGCAGCTGATGGGTCAATATTGAACAGAACTACCTGTAATTCAAGTTCCCATTGTTTTATGTAACTGCTTGTAGGCAAATAAAGGCTGATTCCAACAGTTATCAAACACTTTCTCCCATGTTCGTACAAATTTGTTTCTACTGGCTGGCTGTTATGAAGCGTGGATATGAGGGAATTTAGCCTTCTGCCTTACTTAATTTGGCTTACTATTAACTACTTGTTAACTTGGGTCCCACAGTCAAGTATGTACCTATATATCACGATACGTATAAAATAAAGTATGTAGCGGCTGAACAGGAAACGCCGCCAACAAAGCTTTAAGGTGACCTGATTTGCAATTCGTGTTTACCTGCATTATGAATGTAGTTCTTGGAGCATAAGCCCTAAGGCTGAAATCCTAAAACAACTGCATGTGGCAATACAAGCTTCACACCCACTGACTTGCGACAACTGTTTTGAGGGCCCAGAGAGGGGCCAGTTTCCAGTGCGTGCCTTAATCCTGGGCCGTTCCACCGGGTTAATCTCAGTTCCACTTCGGACAGTGTTCCGGGCAGTCATCGGTTAAACCCATTTCACCCAAGCCATCGAAAGGCCACCCCACCATAAAAACGTGAGGTTACTAATTAAAAGGAATGGGCCAAGCCACAGATTTTCACTGCAGTTATTGAAATTTATGGTAATACCTTCATCCACTTCAGTGAGCGTAAAACTGAACAAACGCAGAGCGCGTATTACCCACCAGTAATACCCATCACATCCAGTCCTGCTGCAAAGGACCTAACTAACATCTGCAGGGGCTAAACGCTCGCTTAGCATTTAATTTAGAGTCGAATCTAGAAATTCACATCTGAAAGAATTCCAAACAGCTACATTAATTAAATTAAATTTCCACATAAAACAATTATATCCACGTACATCAAATTAGAGAGCTGGGGAAAAACCTAAACTCCGCAGCCAGCAACTTGCAGTTATTTTCAATACCTGAAAACGATATTGATCTTAAAGCTAAATAAAGTTCCTTACCCATGCTGTATTTTGCTTTGGTACATGTCGTTCTTTTCAATATTTCATAAACCTACAGAAGTAAAATAGAAGAAAGGAAAGGGTTACTACGGATACTGCCAGTGAAAAGCACAATCTTTTTTTATGTACAGCTGAAATATTGGCAAAACCAAGATGTCGATGAAGTCATCGTTCTTTAATAAAAGTCACGGTGTTCAGGAGAGCCGGGCTTAAAGATTTCCACGCCGAGTTAGCCGTACGGGAGAGAAAGGCCAGCTACCAAGATAATTGATCGGGGGAAACGGGGTCACATTGAACCACTCGCACAAGAGAAATGCTATTTTTGCTCATGTTAGATATCGATCAAAGATGAGAAGCCCTTTTCCACCCAGACGAGGTGGTGTGCTGGGCCAGCTCTTCCCTCGCCTCCGACGGCGTAAACTGGCTTCAACCCGAGGACTTGAGCAGAGCTTCGGGCTCGTAACGCGTACGCAGCACGCAGCCGTTCATCAGACACTGCACTAACGCGGGCTGACCTTACAATTTCTGAGCTTGCACAACTTCAGTGGCCAAACAGAGGTATTTATTTTACAATATATCGCATTTATTGCCAAGTAACCCTTGCACGTCTCAGTGCGCCGCCCGAGCGGCTGAGGTTTCGTCCCGCGCGGCGACGCTCTCAGGCAAGGCAAGCACTCGGAGGAAAACCACGGGCGAAGGCACCTGCTGCCCGTCGCCTGGCCTGGCTGCAGAGCCACGGAGAGGTTTTCTGGGGATGCTCGCTAATTAATCCCCGTGCTAACGCGTCTGGCGCTTGCCCAATTCACAGAGGTAAGCGAGCGAAGGCACATGAGGCAAACCCCACAGCTCATCTGCCTGGTGTTGTCTTCTAACTCCAGTGAGTTCAAGGGTTGTCACACAGAGACTTCCGTTTATCTAATGTTGTTCGCTTGTTGTTTTTTTTTTTAAATAAAAAAGAGGTCTTTGGCTTAGTTTCTATTCATCAAGGACTCGCAGGGAGTGACTAGATTCCTGTTCATTTTGCAGTAGGCGGAAGGGTCAATATTTGCACTGTGGTTTAAAAGCACACATGAGAAAGGCAGGAGAGAACTTTAAGAAACAAGAATACAAAGAGAAATGCATGCAGGAGAAAATAACACTGGGAAACATTCAACGTGTCTTTCCCTACCGGGTGATGTACGGGGATTTCAAACAAAGCAGCATACTACCAGCACTGCCCAGTGCTCCTCAAGCAGTTTAAAAACCTCCCATCCCTCTTTTTCCTTCCAGCCTCTGCTATGAGCTCCTTTGGTTTTAGTCTGTTTTTCAGTTAGTCTTGCTCACCCTCTTGTCCTACGGTGCCATTTGGTCTTGCCACCTTTCTCAGACAGCCCATTATGAATTTTACCTCTCTATTTGCCCCCTTAAGTTTCTTGTACTTACAAGTTGGTTTTTTTTAACTATATACCTAGACATACAAAAGAAAGTCTACAAACAAAAGCTGCGTGTTTTTTTTCCAATCTCAAAGTAAACGTTTCATCGCAAATAAGCCAATTCAATGTTTGTCATTTTCTCTTCCATTCCTGTGCTGCTGCATCTGCCTTCCCCGGTCAAACTCACCTAGCCCCGATAACCTGCGCTCACATCAAATCACCGCACTTCAGGCTACAGGGGTCCACAGACCGGAATTTCAAAGCAGGAAAGAGAAGTTAGATATCTCACGCCCCTTATCACTGTAGCAATAAAAGGCAGCTATAATTGCGATATAAACTCTTTTTGAAGCCACTTGGCGTCCAAAAGGCTAATGTTAAATATAAGATAAAAGCACGCTCACAGTCACATTCCAATGCAGCGATTAGCAGCGGCAGAATGGGGCAAAGAGTCCACATTACACTTTGAAAAGTGTTGCAGCAAGTGCTGCTTGGCACGGTCCCTTCCAGCTGCCCTGGGTGTCATACGCGCTGTCCTCTCCATTCCCCCCTCGGTGGCTATAAAGGAGGCTAGGCCTTCTCCCCCACCCTATTTGATGTTCTGTAAGTCACAAGGAAGTACTCAAATGTAGTTTGCGATACCATATTCCTCATTAGGCTTCACTTCTGTAAGGGAATGGCAGAAGTTCTTTACACTGAGGCTGGTGAGACACTGGCCCTGGTTGCCCAGGGAGGTGGTGGAGGCCCCATCCCTGGAGACATTCAAGGCCAGGCTGGATGAGGCTCTGAGCAACCTGATCTAAATATGTCCCTGCTACTGCAGGGGGGGTGGACTAGATGGCCTTTAAAGGTCCCTTCCAACCCAACGCATTCTGTGATTCTAAGTTTAATTACACGAGGAAGAGCCCCACGCTAGCACTGAAGGAGCAGAGAGACCCTCCAACACAAAGGCAGGAAGGTCTCGGCCCAGTCCCGGTGCTGTGCACGTGTACATCACACTTGCTAGAGTGACAGGGGTGAACAGAGGCATAAACGATCAGAACAAGATGCAATTTTCTGTCCTTGGTGCATTTTCTTCACGTAAACTTTAATGTTAAATACAAATCATAAATAACGTTAAACAAAGAGCATAAATCTCAACACTTTTAAGACCATTCTAAAGAATTGCTCCCCAAAAATGTAAACAATACTCTGTAAAACACCGGGCTGCTTCACTGGAATTTGTCTTGGGAGATTTTGCAGCATTTTATAAAAAGAGCAATGTATGGAGACGAAAAGGTAAATGAGTCACGGGGGCTGCAGGCAGCTGGTGGCAGAACCAGCGGGAGAATCTAAATCTTTTCCTTTCTGCTGATATGTCACCTAAGAAACTACGTCCCAAATTAACTGTGAACTGGAAAGAAGATCCAAATTATTTTCCAAAAGGCAGCAACCTGTTAGCATCAAAGACTATTCCTCACATAAGCTAAAGCTGGAAATGCTTTATTTATTATTTCAATAACTGATGTCACAGGCAACCCCCGGTGCTTGGTTGGGAAAGGCAAACTTGCAACAGGCTTTGTACTAAAGCTGGCAAAGGGGCTATTAACACCATGACTAAGGCACTATCCGCTATAAATTATTTATACACAGTACTTACTATAGTGCTTCTCGTTTTGCTGTCAAAGAAGGAATCTCTGTCAGACAAATCAAATCTGTTGAAAGATTAGAAGGAAGCCCATTAGGTTAAAAAAAAAAAAAAAAAAAGCGCCACTAATTTCCTGCTCTTGTTGACCCCTTCAATATTTTCATTTCTCCTGGGGATCTCTCAGCTTAACATTAAAGAATAGCTTGTAGAAACCTCGTTAAAAAGAAAGTCTATTGCAACTCTCCTATGTTAAAGAGGCTGCTTATGTGTTTCACTGCTTTTATGTATTTATAGGTTTTTCTGCAGAAGAGGCTGTTGACGCTCATGTAAGTGGAATTCCTGGCCACTGCTGGCCTTGAATTTCTCCTAATGATCTTTACGTTTTGTCTGTACCTTAACCCCTGTGAGGCCGCTCTTGCCTCCCTTGTTCAGCAAAGACACAGGTGGTTTCACTGAAAAAACCCACCGCTGCCAACAGGGTAAGGCACAGCCACGCCTGAGCTAAGGAGCATCTTCGCGGCTTTCGCTGAGCCACCAGGCTCTGTCGTTGTAGGAACATCCTACAATAAATATATAAATATATTTCCTGCAAGTCCAAGAGCATGTCAAATGTCGCAGATGTTGACTGGCCCAACTAAAATACACAACTCCATCGGTGTTCTGCATCCCTTTATTAAAAACTAAAACCCCTGTATGTACAGTGAAGAAATCCTGCCCTAGGCCTGTTATTTGTTCCAGCTGGCACATAGATAAATACGGTCTTCAAAGCTTCTCCGCTGGGATGCTGGCCAAGGAAGAGCAGCAGCAAAGCAATCCAGGGCAATCGAAACTTTGGCTGGGCCCCACCTTCTGATTTTTTCCTACACCCACGTTTACAGCTATTCTTACTGATCTGAAATGGACGGCGAAGCCACCACGGACTTCGCAGCGCTCCCAAGGACAGGGGCGGGCTGGCAGTACATGTGCGAGCTGCCCCTGCCGGATGAATGAAATTATTCTGAAATTTATCAACCCGCATCTCTGGCTACAAGTTTTACTGCGCATTTTATTATTTCACGTGGAAAAGAGACTATTGTAAACCACACGAGAAATCGTATTTGGCAGTCTAACAGTTGATGTGTATATTTCTATAGATAGGCATTATATGCCACAACAGCAGCCCAGAGATTTCAGAGGGGGGCTCTACAAAGCCTCATTCCTCAACAGTGGGCAGGGGGGGAGAAATGTAAGTAAAATTACTGCAAAATGGAAATATTCTTTCACTAACATAGCGTTAGCGTTCGTTTTTCCCTTCACCTTTTTGTGTCTTAGCTGCTATCAGAAAGGCTGGACCCTGCTGACAGGAACATTTACAGAAAGCTTTCACTTACAGGTGCTGCTTCTCTCTGGAGAAGGGGTAGGAGAGGCGCTTCACTGTCTGAGGCTTGTGTTCGGCTACTTTTGGCTGGATGGGCTCTGTTATTTTTTGGATTACAGAGTTAATCTTTTTCAGAAGGCCATGGGTCTGATTGATCTGATACATCTGAGTGGGCAAAGAGAAAAACAGCGAGACTTTTATTGCTTTCTGCTAATCCATAAGGGAGAGTGAACTGTAAGGAATAAACCATCAATTAAATAAATACATCACAACAAGCTATCGAGGAGTGTAGCTTACCTTCTCGAAAACATTTAGAAAGACACAGATGGATGGGGAAGTCAAAACAAGCAAGCAGAGGAAGCCTATTGTTCTTCCTCCGAGCCAAAACATGACCTGTGATTCCAAATAATCAGGCTGGGATGTTCAATGGTGATATTGTTGGCACCGACTCCCGAGACACCCGCTCCTCTGGCATCTACTGTTTTCTTGGTGCAACGGGACAAAGAAATGAAGGAGCAACAGAGCCCCTGGGCAAAAGAACAGAAGTGGTCTCCTTTCCCAGGGGGCTTTCCTGGGAATACTGTGCAGGTTTCAGGAGATTCCCCTCTTCCGTATAAAGGAACCAAAATATCTCGAATGGTCTATTGCAGTTCCGTAGCTCTAAAAGCAGGAATGGTGTTAGCAGGTCACAAAAGAGGCTTCCCTGTCTGAGCCACAAAAACTATCTGCAGATCCAGGGCAAGGCTCCCACTGCAGGAAGATGCTGGAAATAAGGCTCCAGGGGTCGGAAGGTGTTCTCAGGCACATCGCTTCTCCTGGGCAATGCCTGCAGGCTTAAGTGGCCTTTTTCACACAAAAAACCCTCACAAAAGGCCCACCCTAACTTTTCTCTTGCGGCAAAGCAGCTTTAACCCCAGGATCACAACAGACTCTTTTTATCTCATCGTGCTTCTGATTAAAATCGGTGGTAAGTAAGGCAATAATGGGGATTAATATGAAATCCAAACCAAAAGTGTGGTTTCAGTGTTGTAATAAGTGACGCTGGGCTTTGAGACTGTCTCTTCCTCCATTATAGACTTCCCTCCGCAGTCTGGGACACGCACTTAGTATGTGTTTAAATATTAATCCATCTCTAAGCTATGCTCACTGAACAGGTAGCCATCTATCACGGATGATATAGAATTTAGCTCATGATGAAAATATACTGTCATTTCTTTAATGACATTTCAAATATTCTGAAAGGTAATTTATTTTGTGGTTGTGTAGTCCCAACCCCTGCAAACATGTCTAACGACGTATATGAATAGTCGCTAAGCCCAGCGAGACTACTGCATGCAAGTTGTTACTGGGATGTTCATTTTTAGCCGTCTAGCGTTTCGGGTGAGAAAACTCCTCCAAAACGCACGCATAAATTTCACCATCAATTGCAACCTCTTCTTTTGAAACACGCTGAGAGGATAAGGCGTCATACGCAATCCCTCGCATCGCATACAGTAGCAGCAGGAATTCCTGATTTCCATCCCTCCTTCCATTTATTCTTTTTCTGCTGTCCCAAGCAAGCAAGTTTGTGACTCATTTTCTGTACCGATTAATTAGCTATTTTAAAAATGCTCGTGGAAAGAGAAGTCTACCTCTGTAAGGTGCTCAGAGATGAGCGTATGTTTAAACCGTGCCTTCCAGAAGGAAGAAAAAGATCAGGACTCACCTTTTTTGTGGGCATCTTGAGCTTAAGAAATTCTGCCTCTCGACACAATACGTTCCACGGCGCATGTATTTTTACAAATCCAACCCCATGGATTTTAGTCTTAAAAAAAAAGCAAGAGAAAAGGTTACTGATGAGAGGCAATTATTTTTCCCCTTGTGGTTCAGACATATTTAAGGAAGAGTCTATTACCGCCAACACGCTAAATCTCATTTGAGACATCTAGTTTCTAACAACAGGACGATCGCTGAATCCCTCCCTGTGCTGAGCTGCTATAAAATGTGACTGCAAAACGCTATTGTCTTCCACAACAATTACCACAAGGTTAAACAGATAAAAATTGTTTGGGAAATAAAAGCTCATGGCTATGGACACAAATAGAGGGTAAGCCAGTTAAATCTGAAGCACAGGCATCCAGCCAAACGGTATGATTTCTTGAGCACGTTGTAATTAATGAGAGAGTCCCTGCTGCCTCTGCATCTCAAAGGACCCAGAACCACAGTAAGAAAGAAGCAACCTCAGATACAGATGTGACTTAAACATTGAAACACTACGCATTTTAATGGGGAAAACGGTTAGGAAGAACTCAACAACAAAAAAAAAAAAAAAAAAAAAAGAAAAAAAGAAGACAAACATTAACGATACTATTAGTGACTGCATGGATCCCAGCAGGTCTCCGAGCTCTGTTCTAGACGGCTGGACATGGGGGTTTGCTTCTGGCACTGCCACGTACACCCCTATTCATTCCCAGGGGAATTATCATTTCGAAGCCACTGGACAAATGATATCAAACTAGCAGGGCATTCAGCAAGCAGAAGAGAGAGAAATTTTAATGACTCTTCCTAATCTTGCTGCTCTACAAACTTGGACAGTTCATTATAATTAGCTTTCACGCAGCAATATCCCGCAGTGGCTTTCTAGAAATCGGTTACTCAGCGGACACAGGTAACTGCCAGCCTTCCCAACCACCTTGGAATTTACTTCATTGAAGAGCGTTTAAGCAACTTAGCAAACATCATCTGCTTAAGAAACCTTTGCTCTTTTTTGCAATTAGTAAGGCCTCCAACGCAACTTCGCGGCATGCTTTTCAAGCCCAAACGACTGCAGGTTTTCCCCCTCGTGCTGGAAACGGGAGCTGATGTAAATCCCTGCGGCTCGCTTTCGTCTCTCTACATTCCTCATCTGGTTTGGTTTCTCGGACTGAAAGAACAGGATTCTCCCGCTTTTACAGCGGCCTGGCTCGAACCCTGAGCCCTTCTGCATCATTTGGAATTGTATTACATGCCATAGGTGGGGACCTCCCATCTTGCAAAGGGTTTAAATATCTACGACATGGCACAGGCACGTTTCCAGCTTACTACCCCAACTTGCAAGCTGGATGGAAAGCAATTCTTATTTTCACCTGGGGGACAGAGAAGTGAAAGGTTTTCTTGCATTATATAATGCAAAATATATACTTTTCACATATATATACACACACTATTACATACACGCCTGTAATTTGTGATTAATAGATGGCGGATTTATTTTTTTAACACTCTGATCACAGGTCTAGATGTTTAATCTCAACTTTTAGATCCTGTAAATAAAACCAGCATAAATGTTTACCCTCTCCCACAGGAATTTCGGGCATATTGGTTGGATCAGTTAATGGTAATAGCTTTCTTTGAAATTAATACGGCTGTGGCTATTTCTACTAATCACACACTGGCAGTACTTCACACACATCTCTTTTTTTATATAGTCTAATGGTCTTTTAATAGAATATACTGTTTTCAGGGTACAGGTGAAAGGCGTTACAAGCTGTACTGTTCATATCTAAGAATGGAAAGAGCAAACTGTAATACAGACCCACGTGCCCGAGCTAGAGCATGCACCAGAACCTCCTGAACAGATTGAATTCTCCTGAAGTCTACGCTGAGCTACAACAATGTCACTGTCTGTATCAGGTATTTTTCAGAACTGGAATTACCAGTGGATCCAAACCACAGCATAGCGTAAAGCCACCAAGCTGGGATTAGCGTGGAAAGCAATCTAAGCCTCCCTTCTAGATACGGCAACGCATCAACAAGCTGTGTTGCAATAGTGGACGTGCCACGAGTCCCGGCCAAGAAAAGTACAAAACTTCACCTCATTGGGGCATTAACAACACCGCGGCCCATTCCTGTGAAGCGAATTAAATTGGTGGGCGAGGACAGTGCTGCCAGAACTGAAGTCAAATTCTGGAAGACTTGAGCTTGTGTAACCTTGGTCAGAGCCAGGTTCACAGGAACGGCTCAGCATCTCCCAGGATTTGACCACCACTTACACTCCTTATCTTTAACCGTTTGAAATGGTTCCTTACATCCTCATCGCGTTCCAGTTCCAGACCAGCCTCCACAAGGTTCCCTTCATACTCCTCCCTGCGAAACCTCTTGTCGTCTTCGTGATAATCCACGTGAGGTTCACTTTCCCTCATTTCCAGCTGCGCTCCCTTCCCAGGAAGCGGCTGGTCCTGCTTGGTGCTTCGGGCACTTGAATCATTGTGATGAACCCTCCTGGTGAGTGTCTTCCCTGCCGAGGACTTCTTGTAATGATAAACTAGGATGTAGTCAACTTTTCTCTTGCCGTCTCTGAAGTAGAGTCCATATTTGCAGTCAGCATCTGGATTTTTGGATAGGGAATTTAATAACTGGAAGCAGGGAACGGGGGTGTGGAGAGAAGGTGAGAGGAGAAGAATAATGAGTACACACGCCAACACCAGACAGACCATATCCTTGTGTCAAGGACTCCTCCTTGCCTGGAGCACACAATGATCTATCTTCAAACAGCAGGCATACGGGAGGAGCCCCCCCATGCTACTTACTCAAAACAATTTTGCAAGTTAACACTTGCAATTTTACTAGTAGCCAGCTGGGATTTTATTGGGCCAGAAATGAATAGCTAAAATAACTGGGATTTAATCTAATTACCAGCACACTAGTTCATAAATCAGCTACTTGGTGGATTTGGTTTTCTCCTTTGGGGGTTAATCGCCACTAAGATCATCTGTCCTTTTCCACCCAAGACATCTGCGTTTCATTTCTGACAAACAGATTAATATCATGTGCAAACATTTCTCACTTCTCTTATCTATCGGTGCAAGTTTGTATCATCTGAGAAAGAGATCATCTTAGATACAGACTGAAGGGAGCCAGCTGGTCACGAAGCGCCGCCAAAAATGCAGATGGACCGTAGCCAGGGAAGTGGGTTTGTTGCTTACTGAGTTCATCACTTTTCCCCCCCCCCCACTTGTAAAACCTGTGCCGCTTTGCCATCTGATGGTGGCAAGGGCTTTACTCCTGTCTTGAATCAACACTGTGCGAGGCGTTGCAAGATGCAAGAAATGCAAGGCTTTAAAACACAATTCCATTTCCAAGCATTTATATGAAAACCGCACAGGGCAACTGTAGAAACATAAAACAGTACTAACAATTATTCATTTCTACTTTCAATAACACTCTCACTTCTCATGCATAATTCATAATTCTACTCTTGGAAATGCAGGCACCGTTAAAAAAAAAAGTGAGAATTCACTAGTAACTTGCGTTTGTTTTTACCAAAATACTAATCACAGGAGCGGCTTTTCAGGGACCATGGACATTTTTTGGCTTTTAAGTTTACAGACGAACGTAAAGCCTCCACGTAAGGAAAAGGACTTGTGCTCCAAATGATAGCAATTGACCACCAGTTGCAAACCATTTTGGTCAAAACCCCATGTGGGATGTGTACACCTCCTGCTTGTTTCATACATGAAACCATGACTATAAGTTATTTGCAAATGGTTGTTTCTAAGACAATCCGATTTTTAAACCTCAGATGAAAAGGGCAGCCTCTGAGCTTACTGCACAGTCTATCATGACCGATATAGCCAAAACTTCACTGAAACCCACTCAATGCTACACAAATTTGCATACTTCTCTGAACATCGCTTTGGGGAGGGAAGGTCCCCACTACCACAACTATAAATCAATAAATTTCTCTTTAAGGGACAGTCTGTTCTTCCCTTTTTTTCCTCCGACAACAAATTCCAGCAGCAAACCCCATTTTCCTGCGTTTGGAAGGGAGGAGGAAGCCCACCGAAGAAGTAATTAGACAAGCGCAATCAGACGAGCGCAGAGCAGTAACGCCCAGCAAGGAGGACCGGCAGACAGCAAGAAGCCCGAGATGCCTGGCAGGACGCGGAGCAGCCGCCTGCCAAGGCGGGATCCCTGAAGAGTCATAGCTTTGGCAAAGCCTGACTCGACCACGTCTGCCCAGGGCCAGCCTGGCTGCAGGTCCCCATCTCCTCGGTCCCTCGCCGCTTTGCTCCATGCCCGCCTTTACTGTCTGGTTCTCCTTTTCTTTCAGGATCCCATCTCTCTTTTCCATTTAACCTAAACCCTTTGCTCCAAATACATAAATATATCAGAAAACATATCATAAAACAATACAGCATTCGCTGCCACCATGTCCTATTCCCTCTTTCCCCTGCTCCATGTCTGTCTTATTTAGCCACGTCATGGCACAGGCTGCTCATGTTTGTGCCCTATCTATCCAGATAGTCCTCCTTAGCTCTTGAGCATAACTACAATATAGAAGACCGTTAATAACTATTACTTTCTGATTGCTTCATGATTCATGGCATGCACCCGTGAATTCACATTTTTTTCAAAGCAAGCTGACAGCCTGCTTGTGGCAGGCAACTCAGTCCTGCAAATTTTTATAGAAACAAAATACTAAGAAATAGCAACTAACTGGATTTTCAGGATACAATACCTCTTCAAAGTAAATAGTTGGTGTAAACAAGAAACAGGAACACCGGGCTTTCTTTTAAGATAACTAATTGTATTTAATTTTCATTTTAAAGATGTGTTGATCTTATTAATTCATCAATTATTGAAACATCAATTTCTGAAAAATTTCAATTAATGTTCAATTAATTCAATTAATGTTTCAGTTAATTGAAACATCAATTTCTGAAAGACTGGGCTGAACTGACAGATGTTCAAGTAAGCGGAGGGAGATAAAACAGGCAAAAGACTCGGAGCCCAACCACTTCCCACCCTTGTTGGAGTGACTTTATGAGGGACGGCAATTAGTTGCTCTGTTCTGGAACCTAATAAACAAAGGAAACGGGCAGGCCTGAAGATGGCTCTCGAAGACGAGAGCAGTGAGTGTGCCAGATGTTTCTAACCGCCCGGGGAGCTCAGGAGAGATCGGTACCTCCCAGCCATAGCTCTTCTTCTCCTGGAGCACCCCTTGGGTGGAGGCTGAGAAAAGCGGCACTGAAAATCCCTGATTTCTCTGTTTCTTTGAGCCACTGCCACTGGGAAGGGGACAGGTCACACTGCAGAAACTGAATTGAGAGCTTCTTCCCATTTCTTTGAACTTTCCTGTTGAAAAACTGACCCTTGTAAGGACTCTCTGACAATTCAGGAGAAGGTGCTGCACCGTGGATACTAAACCCTCAAGAAGTTTATTAATACATGAGAATAGCTACATCCCACCGCGAAAGAGATGCAGGCAAAAGACTCAAAGAAGCCTCTTGGTCCTGTTTTAAAGAAGGAAATGGTGAGATTAGTAGCACATTAGAATGGTACTAATCCTTTCTCACGGTGCTGCTACACTGCCATAGAGAGGGAGTTGTGCTGACTGAGACCACGTAAGGCTCGTGTGTCCCTTTGGTTCAAGTGAGAGGCTGAAAAGACATTTCAGTTTTACCACAGCAGGAGGGATGTTTACACTCTGACAGAATTATTCCTCTGCTGTCCATCCTAATTAAGCACAAGCACAATAAACCAAGTATTTCTCTTCCTGGTACACCTTTCCCCAGCGAGATCTGTTACACAGCCCACTCCACCTCAATTCCTTCACCTGAATAAACTCCCCTTTATGTGTTCATGACGTAACCAATTCCTAATCCTGTTGGGTATTCGCATTACTAACTTTCTTTAAAATTGGCGTTGAAGAATTTAACCAAGGCACTATTAATGAGCCTGGAAATCTAACCTCTGTTGTGTTCTACAGAGTATTAGTTTAACATTGCATATGTTAACAATAGCTTTCACATGAAATTTTAGGTGTTTTTTCTGTTCTACTCTATACGGGCGAAGAGATTTGAAGGTTGCTACAGCCTTATTGCCAGATTGATTACTCTGAGAACAGCCAACCCCTTTTCACGCTAAAGGTTAAATAAGGATCCTTGGCTTCCCTTCTTCACCTCAAAGAACAAGCCCCACTAAATTAGCACGTGCTGCGCCTGGTGGCAATCCTTCTCAGCACTTCCGAAAAAGAGGGGGAGAGGATTTCAGAGCATCCTGGGAATGGAGAGAATGAGAAATAAGCAAAGGGGTAAAGCGCAGTATTGCCGGTTATGACACATCAGGCAAGTCCTGTACTCACAGTACTCTCGTGCTGGTCATAGCCTATATCCTCAATAGCTCGAATGTTGATAATGTGAATCCCCTTCTCCTCAGCAGGTAGACAGGAGTATTTCTTGTTCACCCTCATTCCTGTCTCCTCCGGAGCCTCGTTGAGATCTTCTGGCAGAAAATCCACCCCATGAAACTCACTATCTGCGTCTGGAAAAGAAAAGGAACAATTTCATCAAGACACTTTAATCCCAACACTTGCTCCTCCCAGAGCCAGCCAAGCTGAAACGTATCCTGTTCCCGCCTTCTTCTGCCAACAAGCCCTTGTGCAGGGCTCCCACCCCTTCTCCATGCCTCCCTTCTCAGCTTTCCCGCAGTCCTCTACAGCCCTACCTAGGTCTCCTCCTCCTCCTCCGGAGTGCTCAGGTAACTTCTTTTCTGCAGTGCTGTCTCAGCACGTGTTTACTGTCTTATAGAATGGTTAAGAGAAGGAAAAAAGAAAAAATAGTCTCAGAATTAGCTGGTGACAATAGGTGCCACGGTGTTTTGCCCTTTTCAGTAGGCATTTTCTCCTTCAATAAGCACTCGCCTATGCTGAAAAATTAAGCAGTGAGTTTCCCCTCAAGTACCTACGTACTGCATAGGATACACTGAACCATTCTTTTAGCAGTCAGAGGTTTCCTCCCTCTCAACCTGCCAGGGACCCATACTGTTTCCACTTATTATTTAAGTATATGGATGAGCTAAAGGATTTCATGTAAAAATTTCTTTACAGACTGAGCGAACAGACAACTTATAAAATGCAAACTAGTGTTTGCATATGTGCATTTATGCCAGCTAGAGAAGGCAAAGTTTTCCAAGATGTGATTTGTTTTGACATTGAAGTAAAATACTGCAGCATTATGCCATTTTTTTAAATCACACAGGGCCAGAATTTGCTTTTCTAAAGACTGAAGATAAAGCAAGAATTTTAGAATTTAGCCTTGAATGGATACTAAATTAAATTTCCCAAAATTAAACAAACAACAAAAACACACAGAGGAGCGTGCTTTAATAGCAGCTACATTACACCAGTCTGTTGCTGCAACTACTTCAACACTGTCTCTGGAGCAGATATCAGCAGATAGCTTCAGAAATTGCAGAGATTAAGCCCATTAGAAAAATACTTCCCTCCTACCTAGAGCTGCCACTAAGCTTATGATGAGGTGAGGACAGAGACCACATTTTAATTAGCTATGTCTTAGCCTAAGAGCACGTTCCTCCTCTTCACCAAACTACCCGTCTGGATTTGGTTGAACTTCAGGGATGACGTGGAAGGAACAGACAGGGAAAAATCTCATTCCCCAACAAGTCTGCAGATGACGTGAAACTGAGGAGCATGGCTGATAAGCTGGAGGGTAAGGTTGCCATTTTGAGGGGTCTCAACAGGCTGGAAAAATGGGCTGAGAGCAGCCTCATGAAACTCAAGAAAGTCAAGCATGAAGTCCTACACTTGGACAGACCAGCCTCAAGCACAAGCAAAAACTTGGGGTGGACCAGATAGAAAGTATCTCTGCAGAAAAGCACCCAAGGGTCCTGGTGGACAGGTTCAAAGGAGTGATTGTGTCAAGTGGTGAAGGATAGCTGCACACTGGACTCCGTTAGCAAGAAAGCAAAGCCAGTAGGTCTAGGGAAGCGTTTTTCACCTTTATTTGACGCTTGCCAGACCACAGCTAGAGCGCTGTGCCAAGTTTTGGCTCCCCAGCACAAGAAGGACATTGACAAACTTGAGCAACAAGGGTGATCACACGATGGGGAAAGGGCCCAGCGAAGCTGTAAATCTCCGTCCGTCCCTGGAAGTGGTCAGAGCTTAACTACACATGGTGCCAAGCAACCTGACCCAACCTTAATGTTGGGAGGGCACCACATGAACCTGCAATCCAGGTTCTTCATGGTAACACGCAGGAGTCTGCATGGACAACAACCTGTGGCACCAGAGGAGGAAGGTGTGGCCAAAGCCTTGGCACATTTCTTGAGTTTATCAGAGTAAGATAAACATTATTAATATGAAAGCTATGCTTCTCTGGAATTAGCAGTCATGCTTCTCTGGAACTTGCAAACACCTCCAGTTTGCAGATCTTCATTTCAATTCCTGTATCTGGGATATTTGCTGCCCCAAGAGATTCTCTACAAGCTGCCTGCTTTCCTAGGAACTGCCTATTTACTGAAGCCTAGTTACTTCAGCAGATTACATTCGAATTCTCTATTCGATGAGAAGAACCTTTTACTGCCTATGAATCTGAATATTTTGCCTATCTCATAATAGACCTGTGAGCTTTTCAGCGCTAGTTTGGAAATTACAATTAGGATGGAATATGTTTAGAGCTGAAAAATCACAAGCTTCGCTGAGTCCAAACAAGCTCCCTGTGCTCTGGAGCTGCACTTCTGAGCAGCATTTGTCAAGTCCCCGGTACAGAACAAGGGGACCTGCTGCAATGATTCAGTGCTATTGTGCAAGCTCAAACAATCACCCCTCCGCAGGCAGATATTTACAGTTCTGTTTACACATCAGTAGCCTGGCAATATCGGAAAGAACAAATACTTAAGGTAGGCAATGAATCATACAATTTTGGTTTAGTAGGACTACTGGAAAAGATGTGAAATGTGAGAACTTCATTGATATAATCTTAATTACGACGAGTTTGATTTCTGTACTTACAGATGATGTCAGGATTTAATACTAAGTAAAGCCATGCAAACCACTTTAGTAATTACAAACGCACGGGGATTATAACTAGTTCACTTACGCTGATTTGGCAGACGTCAAAACATTCTGTTGCAGAGCACAAAACATCTTTTTATATGGAATAGAGTATTTTAAAGACTTAAAAACACGAATCTCTATTTTGTGCTAATCATATTAAACAAGGACAGTAATTTAATCTCAAAATAAATTCACATTCAGAATTATTTATGGCAAGGTAGTAGGTGTAATATGAAGAGCACAAAGCACATTAATGTCCTAATTCAGCTGGAGTCACATCTTAATCTCTTTGTTGGGAGCTGAAGGAGAAGAGTATTGTGAAAATTGCTAGCTTTGCCTACTAACATTGACTAACCCATTCTCTGCTATTTACTAACCAGACAACACTACGACAAAGACTTGAAGAAGCCCTGAACGTATTTCAACACAGCCACATGACCAGTCAGCCCTTCCTCCGCCATATCCACAGCTGATGTTGTTCAGAAACCTATGGATTTCGAGACAGCAGAAGGTCCTAATATTCCTGGAACATAGGCTCAGACCCATCTGATGCTTCTTTTACACTTTATTACGTATCGCTTTGTCATTTCCCAATATTTGCTACGAAGCGCAGAACACCCTGCCAAGTATACAATATACAATGATACACTTTGAAGTAATCCTTGCCTGTCTCAAAACATCCCCATTCTGTAAGAGTGCAGAATGCTGAAAAGCGTTTGATACCAATTTCAATCCCACCCTTGAACCAGGTTAGAGAAAGTACTGGGTGAACATCTGACACGTATAGAACTTCTACCTTCCTTAGTGCCGGCAGTGCCGGGTAATTCCTGTCGGCAGTGCCGGGTAATTCCTGTATTTGCTGTTAACGACCCTGTGTACATAATAACAGGCGTTGAGGCAGCGCTTGTGTTTAGGATCGGCCATACGTGACCATACACATATCTTCATAGCTGTCCCTTTTTCGTTAGGAGTGAGGTAACATGGGAGGGCAAGAAAAAGAAGGCAACAGAAACAGATGTTTGCAGCAGCTCCCAAGCTACCTTTCTGCTCTCTGTGGGAGTCTTCCCAGAGATCCTGGGATGCCGTGGGTGACGCTGAGCCACCAGCTGCAATTCAGAGCACGGAGACGCTACAATGACCTTGTGAACTGCGCTCAAGTTAGAGATATCTTCACCATTCCGAAAGGATTCCTCCGTGAAATGCATCAGGTAAAACGAGTTCTGTGCCATTTCCAGTACGAAACAAGCAAACGCTATATTCATCTGAAGCAGATAAACTTCTGTGGATCACAGAGGTGAGAGCACAAGGAGAGAAACTGGTGAATGAAGAGATCAGAAGAGACAAGTGCAGTACACCAGTAAGGAGGGTCTGCGTCTTCGCGCCTGTTACTTCTCCCCCTGAATCTCCAATGAGTCTCTCACTCTGCACAATACGGGAAACGGGATTATATTAATTAAAAAAAACCCTCAAACTTGCAAACACCTGCTCCTTTGTTCAAATTTCAGTTGCAGCTGTGGAAGTCCTCAAACTCTTCTTGCAAAAATTAATGCTAATTAATTAACAATTAACTTTTCCACCACAGAAATTCGGCATATTATGCTATAACTGTTACTCATTTAGACAGTGCTTCTTCATTGGACTTTGGTGACCAGGTGAACGAGAACGGAAAATCTGCTCTAGAAATGGGTGTATTTTATCCAATGCTCGCCTCAGACTCGATCTAATAGCTTATTAATATTATATTCATAATCACGTATAACCACTGAATATTCTTGGGGGGAAAAAATTTTCATTAAAAAAAATGGAAAATTGCATTCACACAATGCAGTTTTTACAGAAACATCCTGTACTAGTTCTAAAACGAGCACCATCAAGGCAGCATGAGCACATATAAACAAATGAACAACCATTTCACTGCTCAACCTGAAACCCGGGACTTCACTGAAGCTCGTTTCTCTTATCTCCCCTTGCTTTCTTCTTTAGGGAGTATGTTTAAGAAAGTGGCTAGAACAAAAAAGTCACAAAGACATCTAAGTCAGCTGTTCCAGTTGTTCTCAATAAAGAAGAAGCAGGAGAAGACCGTGTCATTTAAGACTTTCAAATGTCCACGTTCTTATCTTCTTGCCTTACATAAATTGTGACAGCATCCAGAATGAAAAATTAAGAATCACATAGGGTAAGTTCCCTGAAAGAATCGTTTTAAAGGAGCCATAACACCAGTTCTTCAAAAAAGCTTCAGAAATACTACCATATGGGGTTTAGATTCCTTAAACTGAAGACACGTGTTCCATATGAAATAGCAAGTAGAAGTGCTGTGTGCAGGTCCCAGAACTGGTAACGACCCTACTGTGACAGGGAGGAAGAGGCATGTTAAGGAAGTCATGCACACACACACACACACATATATATATTTTTGTTTAAAAAAAAAAAAGCATACATACTTATAAATATAGGTTGTATATTTTGTTTATGCTATGCTCTTTCTGCAGAAGAAATGCTAGTGTATGCAATATGTTGGATATTTTTTGGATTGGGGTTCTTTTTAAAAAAAGCTGTGATAGATACTGAGAGGAAACACCTTAGTGTGGTTTTGCTTACTATATATTGCCCCCTAGCAGCAGAATCCTCCTTCAGCACATTCTTACCTATTTCTTTACTTCTTGTATCTTCCAATTCAAAGCTACAGGTTAATCCTTGGGCTAAGAAGCAGAAAAAAATAAATTCTCACAAGTGACTCACCTATCACTTCCTCTTATTTGTTGGGCTTTTTTTTTCTCTCTACTGATGTGTTAAAAGGCTGTCAGATTTGGAGCCTGAAATCCCTGCTTCGTCCTCGAGAAAAATAAGGGAAGGCAAATGTCAAGGAAGCCTCAGCATGCCACCCCACCAGCGCGTCTCATTCCTGCCCTATGGGTCATTCCTCCTGGCCCGTGAAGCTGTGCCACGGGACAGCCAGTGAGGATACCCGCTGCTGGCGAAGAGGGGAGATCTTTTTTGGGACGCTGACACCTGTTTACGAGGCACTGGCCCGAGACCAACAGCCCGGTCAGGAACCACAGTGCTCTCCAAGGAGCCCTCGTCCACGTCCTGAACTTTTGTCCCGTTCAAAGTCCAGAAGTTAAGCACTGATTAGATCCACATCTGTGATCATTTGATTTACGTTTTCCCCGGCCTCTCCCCAGTTGCGAGCAGCCAGATGTTGCCTCTAGCTGCAGCGCTTCTGGAGATGCAGGAGGTTGCACTAATACCACGGACTGGCCTGGCAGGCAAAGGGCTGCTGTAAAAGGCAACCGACCTACCCTCGGGGCAAGATTAAGGCTTTCAGGGACGTCGGCACCTCCTGTCCCCCCCCGCCTGCAGAGAGGTGACTCCCTGCCCCTTTGATCTCCTCTAGCACCACGCTAAGTAGGACGCCCTGGAACTCACCCATCTCCTTTGCTTTTGTGTTTCTTTTAAAACTTGGCCGTAGCCTAGGTCTGTACGGGGTATTACCTTAATGAAGCAAACAGGAGGTCACCATCCAATCCATTTAAAAAAAAAAGAATAAGATTGAACAGCGAAATAAAACTTGGATTCCAAGGACAGTTTCCTTTACAGAATTGAAAATACTTTTAAAGCAGGACAATCTTCATGTAGCTGACGCTGACCACTTTGTTAGCACTTCGCATCAGCCTGGACGGCAGAGCCCATTCAGAGCCTTCGTGGCCAGTATTTGGGAATCTGGAAACCAACTCCTGTCACACGGGGGGAGAAAAATTCAGCTCCTGGCAGGATTATTTGAAACATCAGCTCGCTTAGCCGTATTTCTCAGTACTGACATACCCGCGGCGGGTCTCTAGAGTGGGGCTGCAGCTTTCCTGGAAGGCTGTCTACAGCTTTAAAGTTATTGATCTATTATTATCAGCAACATGTTAAAAGAAGGTTAGAAGGACACACAACTGTGACAACATTTCTATTTCTGCCCTTCTATTTTTGTTTTTAAAGATTAATTTACTCTCTTTGCAGTATGTAGCCCTAGGCTTGGACGCACCTAATCTGACAGAAACCTTGTGAAATGTGAAATCTAAAAATGAAAAGCATATCGCCTAAAAAATGTAATGATAGTAAAACAAACATTTTGTTTGAAATGACATTTTCAACAGCACATAAAGGTCCAGCAAATATAAATTCTACCGTAACAAGACTCATGCTACCTGTTTATTTAGACGCTGGGAGAATCCCATATTTTATCAAAACACACAAAGCTCCCCAAGACAAATTGCACTTTTTCCCCCCAACTACCAACAACTATTTAATGGTCTATTAAGTAAGTCTATTCTTCTACCAGACACTGGAAAAATATTTCAGATTTGCTTCTGTTGCTATTCCACAAAATACAGCATTAAAGCCAGGCTCGAGTCCACTGCAGATTGTTCTTTGCGAACTCTAACTCCAGTGTTACCCATTATTTCTGTAACTTGATAGTACTTCATAGCAAAATAGGCAAAATGAGCAAAATTCTGCTCCTAATTACTTTGCTACACGTAGAGAATAACTCCTGCAACTGTTTTTTTTTTTTCATTTCACATTAGTTTCAATGAGAGCAGAAGCACTGGAGTGATTCACTAAACTGCATCGGGACTAAAGGCTGTAACTCTCTTTCTTGTGCACATCACTGCTGACTTCCAAAACACGTACTGATGAATTTCTTGCATGCGCTCTGCAATGTTATATCCTGAGTTATACGCATCGTGAGAACAGGAGGATGGACTGGATGTGGAAGATCCACTGAATCCGTGCTCTAGGAATCCTGTTAGTTATGTTTTGAAGGGTTGTGATGCTCATTGTTTTTGTCTGTATGTTCTGAGGGAAGGGAGGTTTTAACTAACAGGAGCAGTTAAGATGAAAGGGGAAAAAAAACTAAAAGAGAGATTATGGGGAGAGAACTGGTATGAATTGGGACAACGCATACCTAAACTCTCACAGCAGCTTTTTGACATATCTAAATAAATTTTAAATAATAAGTATAATTTCCCTTAGCAGGCTATTCCAAATAGCTCCTTATAGCAAACATGCGAAAATGAGGATCCAAAGATTATCAGTTTTACTGTTAAAATATCAGTCATAGACTGCAACCTGGGGCTGAGGCCACAGCATGTACTGTCTGGCAAAGCTGCTCTTGATCCAAGAGGTTTCCCATTTAAAGTCCTAATCTTGAAACGTTTGCCCTCGTCTTTAAATTTACGTGCATCGATATCACGAGGGCATTCAGAGGGCATAGACTTAGGCATGGATGCCCTGGAAGGTTCTGCTGACCCGACAAAGATGTTTTTGACTACAGTCACCTCATTGAGTAACTGCGGCTCTTCTCTGCTTGCGCTGAAAGGGCCAGTCACCGCGGGTGGGGTTCTGCCTGGCAGAGCTCCACCTCATGTACGTTCTTTGGGTGTGCCAGCGCAGGGGGAGCGGAGCTGATAGCGAGGCGGCGGTAGGCGATATTCATCCAAGGTGCCCAGTGCAACCTCTAGCTGTTTGAGGAAATAAAACCAAAATCCTGCACTGAGCAAAAGTTTGGTTCTAGCAAGCTGTGGTCATAGCCCTGCAATTTCCACTTGGATGAGGAGCAACGTTGTTATATGACAATAAACAGTTTCGCTGGCATTGAAAGAATCTCTCTCTCCTTGAGCAAGTGAATCCAAATGATGGAGAAAAGCTCTATTAACTCTTGTCTACCCATGAGAACGCCATTCCCTGCATTCCCCAGTCTTGATGAACTAAGCTGAGGCATACCAGAGGTAGAAGACCTCAGAAGTGACTATGCAACCAGGCGGTCTCCTCCTTGCTGTTAAGAAAGAGCTGAGATCTGACTGCCACAAAGAAGCTGATGCTCTGGGACGGTGCCACGTGCCGGCCAGCTAGCTTGCCCCGTGCCAGAGGATGCCGAAACACACGCTATAGGAAAATAAGATACTCCTGCTTAGGATTCCTGGTGGTCCCGTTTTGGGTGGCAAAATTCTTGGAGCAGAAAACTAATCCGTGAGCAAAGTCAGCTTTCCCTTCGGTGCTGGCGAGAGGAAGGATTGGTCCAGTGCCTTGGTTAAGGCATTTCAAGCCCCCCAGATGAAAGGCACACTTGAAATGTTTGAGCACAGATACACATTCTTTGCAGTTTGTCCCTCGGCAGGGAAGCTGATAATGAGCCCAGGCTCACCAAGCCTCTTCCTTAACGAGCTTTTGACAGTCTTTACTATCTGGTACATCCTTATATCAAAGGAGCAGTCAAGACCCAGTCTAAGTGTGAACGGCTGCCCTGTAGGTTTTGTAAGAGGGGACAGACTGACTAAAAAGCCCCGATTATCCCAAGGCACACCGGTCAATCCACACTTACTACCGAAGACTAAAGAAGAGGAAATTGCCGCGAAATTGCTCTCAACGGTAAAATGGAAAGGAGCAGAGCATGGAGGGCTGAGGGCTCTGTGGGTACTGCAGGTGGTCAGAGGCAACTGGGCCAAAATCTCCATCCAGATTTCCAGGTGTCATTCCTAATTGGCTCCCGTTTGCTCCGCAGCAGTACTTTTCCCAAAGGAGCTCAGAATCCATACCAAAGGGACGGCCCTTAAAGAAGCAGATTTCTGCAGGAAGGCAGTCGTGCCCACAGCCAGCACTTCACTCACTGCTCCTCATCAGAGAGCAAGGAGTCACCGACAAAATTAATGGTCAAAAGGTATTTTAACCACCACAGGCCATCTGTGAAGAGATTTTAGCGAAATACAACCATGAAAACGCATCACACCCTCGTGTTCGGCGATGGTCTGCCCGAAGATACTCTGGGTAAGAAAGGAAACGGCAACTCCAGCCAAGAGCAAGCATTTGATGTCAATGCAGATAGAGAGAAAGAGCGAAAACATTATTTGTTTTCATATTTCCTGAGAAAGACATTGAAGATGTTGTAACCTTGTTATTTATAGAAGGCCAAGGTTTCATCCTAGAATTTAGGAGAGGAATTTATTTTCCTCTAAAGTGTGATTAAGTTTATAAGCTTAAGACAAGGTTTTATTGTGTTTTTCTGTTTTGGTTAGCAGAATAATATTTCACTTGCTGTCTTTTTTTTTTTTTTTTGAAAAATGAAAATGTTCTGTTCATTTATCTGGTAAATGTTTATCAGTACAGTGAAAAAAAACCTAAACAATGGAATAAAATGGAATTAAACTTTAATATATCGCTCATCCTCAAGCCTTGAAACATTTAGAAAAACAATACTCCGCATGAAAAAAAATTCTTGTTTTACCAAAATATTTAGAAAAGTAATTTCTTTGGATACTGTCATTTAGTATATCTGTTATTCCATAAACTTTGAAAAAATATACTGTAAACTGCTATTTGCAAACTTTACTGCTTTTTAATAACACATACTCTATGTTGGTTGGTTAGTTCAACCAGTTTACAAAAGACATGATGTATTTTTGCCAACTGGATTTTTACTCTCATGAATAGTCTCTCTATTTTTTTTTTAATTTTTTTAAAGGATTCTAGATATTCAGAAATTACCTTGAAGTGATTGCTTTTAAAACTGTAATAAATTTATTGCTAATTAAGAGAAAGGAAAGTTCTTCTCCCTGACCGCATAATGATGTCGACACTGGTATTTAAAGGAATAGAGGGCAACTACGTAAATATAAATAAAGGTGATGCAATTCTGACTGATTTCAAATCTAATGGAGATAACTCGCTAGTAACGTCCTTGAACCGTTTGCTTTGCTATCCTTTTGGATGTCTGGAACCCATAGCTGTTGCTATTTTTTATTATGACTAGCTGTGTATCGGAGATACTCTGTGAAGTGATGTGATAGAGCAACAGTGGGTTACGGTGGAACAGGTGTCGTAACGCTGGATCAGCTATTGTACCATGCATTAATTTGAGAGACGTGTGGTATTTGAAATATTTGAACCGGTTGCAGTGCTTGAAAAAAAAAATAAAAATCCTAGGGGTGCACATTTTTATTTTCACGCCGTCACTCTTCAGCCAACTCAAGATCAAGGCACCCTTCCACCACCTGCTTGGTAAGGACATACCGAGGGGCAGGCGCCTCACCTGGCCCAACAGCACCAGGGCATCACCCACAGCCAGCCCCCGAGAGAACGCACACGTTTGGGGAACACACACATGAGCAGGGGACTGGACACCTCTCTTATGAAGAAAGGATGAGGGATTTGGGTGTTTTCAGTCTGGAAAAAAGACGACTGAGGAGGGATCTTACCAATGCTTAAGGGTGGGTGTCAGGAGGATGGGGCCAGGCTCTTTTCAGTGGTGCCCAGTGACAGGACGAGAGGTAACAGGCACAAACTTGAGCATAGGAAGTTCCGTCTCAACACGAGAAGGAACTTCTTTACCCTGAGGGTGGCAGAGCCCTGGCACAGGCTGCCCAGAGAGGTGGGGGAGTCTCCGTCTCTGGAGACATTCAAACCCGCCTGGACGCGTTCCTGTGCCACCTGCTCTGGGTGACCCTGCTCTGGCAGGGGGTTGGAGGGGATGATCTCCAGAGGTCCCTTCCAACCCCTGCCAGTCTGTGATTCTGTTTGTCCCTGTTCACCTCCTTTGCATGATAAAAACCTTAAGAAAAACAAGACGGCCTTCCAAGCGATGGACATTTGCTTCTTGCCAATATGGGAGCCATAGAGGAGCAGCAGCAGATATGCCTGGGATAAAATGTGCGTGCAATCGATTTCCCTGGCTTTATAGCCTGCAAGTGACCTTATACTGGAGGGAGAGGGGGTGTGTGCAGGTTGGTGGGGGACTTGGTTAGGGAAAGCCATATCAGACCTCCTCCCTGAGGAACAGTTTCCATCCAAGCAGCTCCTCTAGCAGCGGTGAAGAGAGCAGGGTGGAGTACCGGCATTTTGTGCACCACTAATACATACATAAAGGTACTAGTGCCCCCAACAGCGGATAGTGACAGCACCTCTATCAATAACTACATGTCCCTACATGAAGAAACATTTCAACATTTTCCTTGCCCAATTTTAACACGAGCTGGATTTCTGTTTATATGAAACTAAGACTTCTTTCCTGACAATTTTCATCTCCCAACTATATTCCTTCAGGAAGTATTTATAACGCAGATCAACAGTTTATATTCCTTATTCCTTTCCTACCTGTGGGCTGCTTCTTGCCTGTGAAGCCCTCATGACCGAAGGCAGGAAGGACAGTGACTGCCACCACAGCACAGCTCCAAAGCAGTCCAACAAGATGCTTCAAGGAAACTTCAGAGAACACAGAAAGTCGTCTTGATTCATGTCCCTCAATAGTACATCACAAAATCGTATTTTGTGGAAGGCTGGATGCTCTAATGGTACTGAAAATTGGAGTAAGTATAAACACAGGTATGACTTGACCCAGCCCAAAGCTTTTGGAGTGCCAGTTCTCACAGGAGGAAATATCTACAGACCAATGTTGTCACCCCTGAACATGATGTTCCAGTGGAAAAAAACCGCCTCATTGCACCTACTCCAGCCTATGTAACAATTCCCGCAGCGCCCTATCGGGATCCCCCTGGACAAGAAAATACCAAGTGCTTTCTCTGATAATCTTTCCGCTTGCTAATCAGCCACCAGGCTCTTAGAAGGGACTCAGCCGGTGACCTTTTAAACAAGATTTAAGGAGCCAAGCACCAAAATTAGCCAATTGTAGAAAAATCTGTATCTGAAATGCTATTTTTCATAGTAAAATTATCGCTTGCTGGTTTGACAGAAAGGGACACATCTTGCTCATCTTGAGGCTTTTTAGCACTTGTATCCTGTTTGGCTTCTCTCCTTATGCCTATTTATTTGGGAAATTTATGGTGCGATTCCCAGAGGTTTGGATGGCGTATCGCTTAACCACTTCAGTAAACAATCTGGAGTACTGTTTAAATATGGAAACGCTTAGTAGCGGCACAACCAAAGCGAATGGTCGAGCTGCTGCTATGCCTTAGAAAAAAAAGAGGGGGGGGAATCTTCTTGTGCAGACAGGCATTTATCTTTCATTATTTCACCACCACCACTGGGGCGCACCACGCAGCTGTAACGTTTACAAATTGCAAAATATTGATTCGGTTCAGCAGATAAAAATTTCCAGCCAGCAATGACCTTATGAAACTCTGCCCTTCTGAACGGAGCCTTGTTGCTTCACCATGGGGAACCAAACGAGGTGTACCAGTGGCACCCTCAGGGGTCGTAGTCCTCATGGGTGCGATGGCTGGCAGTTTAAGCCAGGATGCCAAGCTTCTGCAATCCTAAAATGCATCAGTATCCCCACCGCCGGCACAAGGTCCATTCTGCCCTTGAGCTGGAATCTCTTTCTTTGGGTTTGTGGAAGGATACTTCTTGTTTTTACCATTTACTGACAGTTCTGCCTTCTCCTCACTGTGTAGGTACCAAAGACAAGGTTGTTTCTGCTAAGGTCCCAATCACAACAAATTTCCTCAAACTTTTCAGAGTATGTGATACATAGCCACACGGAATGTGGTAAGCCACACCTGACCACACATTTCTTCAGTTTTCTAAATCCAGTCTCTTGCCCAAACTCCTGCACGGAACACCTCCTCTCAGAAACTAGATTTGCTGTCCACAATGAAGATATGTGACTCCTTCTACTGAATTAATGGGGTGACCAGTTGGGAATCTTCTGAGTCTTTGTACTACCACCTCATGACCCTCAGCTCCAAAAAATAGCTGAGATTTTTCTTGCTCAATCACTAGAAAACCTCACCTGGTACATCAGCTCCTCTCTCATGTGTCAGTTAAGGGACAACCTTGTAAACCTCATCTTCCTTGTAAATTAAGCAGAAATTGGTAATAAATTAAAGTTGCTGGATTGCTCGAGCCCCCTCATGATGGTGTAAGAAACCACTAATGCAACACTCTGCTGCTCTCGTGGCCACCTTTGTCTTGCTCTTGGGAGATGCCTTCTGTTGAAGAACTTCTCGTCACTACTGGTAGGAGAGGTGCTCTCAGAGCAGAAAACAGCGTCAAACCAACTCGCAGCTAACACCTCATGATCAAACTGCACGCCCACTGCTTGTCCACCCTGTGCCCAAAAGCAACACCCACAAAAATATCTTTCCTATGACTGTAATTCCTTTACAAGCCCATCAGGGCTCTCACTACAGTGGGACGTGGTTTCTGCTCAAACACAGGCTGTTCCTAATCTTCTCCAAGGGTATCACATGGATATCACTGCTCTGTCTAGCATCGCAGGATACTTCAGGACTCCTTCCTTATATATCAGTCGATCACAACTGTGATCGGTACAACTGATCCCTTTGTGAGACATAGCTCAGAAAAAGGCACATGACAATTTACTTCCAGTAAAGATGAAAGAGCAAGGTACTTCCAGTAAGGATGAAAGAGCAACAGCAGCGTTTCTCTGGGATATTGCCTGCAGCACTCATCACTCCCTATTTCAGAAACATGGACTCCAATTTCAACAAATGCAAAATGACTGAGATGATGGTGGCAGTGATGGAGGGAGAAGCTTGTCCTTTGAGAAGACAATAAAAGAATTTGAGTGTTTTAAGCTAAAAAACTACCCCTTCGTTACCCCTACTTGGGTGGTCAAGAAGCCAAAGGGCAATGAAGCACAAATAAAGTGCACATGTGATTATGTCAATTTTAAAACACTCAAAGATGATCATTAGCGGTGAGGCTTTGGATCAGAGGCACAAGGTTTGTATCAGAGCAACGGAGGCAAAAAATAAAATAATTATAAATAAATAAAAAAATCAAACTATTTTTATAATGGTACTTGAGAAATTTATGAATGGGATTCTCTGATGTGGTTGCCCGAAATAGCGAAGATTTGGACATGATGACCCAGGAGTTCCTGAAAGCAGCTGGCACGGAGGCCGTGCACGCACAGAGGGTTTCCCACTGTTTCCTTTCCGCTCCTGTAACGTGGACTTTTCCCTCTGAGTTACAAACAAATTTCAGCATTAACACAGGGAACCTCAGAATAGGACAAGGATAACGAATATTCCACCACAAACAACAATTCTACCCAGAAGCCCAAACCCCGTTTGCAAACCCCACTGGACAAATGCCTCTCTTCCACCACTGTCTTCTAAGACATGTTTTCTTGGATTTCTTCTCGTTTTTGCTGCTCTCCTCTCGCCTTTAGGCTGTATGATACAGACTCGTCGTACAGAAAAATGCCTGAAACTGGATAAAGTACTCCAGGTCAGGCTTTTCCAGCCTCAAGCAAAATTACTAGATGATCTATTGCATACACCAACATGTTCCCTACAACATAAGACATTGTGGATTTATGTTTAGTTTATGAGTCCTAGACCCTTTTCTGAGGAACTGCTATTTAACCCGCTAATTATTCTTACCCAGATGGAGTATTTTGCACTTGTCTGGTTCTCATCCCCAGCCACGTGAGCACAACCTTTTCCAGGAAGATAAGCAACGACAAGTCTGATTTAACAATGTAAGATTTAAGGCTGCTAGTCCCAGATCCAAAACTCCACAGTCGCATAACACAAAATGCTGAAGGGTAAAGAAAGACGCTCACTTGATGGGTTCAAGTTTCGAGAAATTTTTGGTGGGGCAATTTAGCATCAGCGGGCTTTATTTTAGATCGATGATCCACTGTCCTGCCACGGCCAGGAAGGAATAGAGGAATAGAGCTTATTTAGGTGCTTTGAGGAATTGGATAGAAATGCAAACTATATGCGCCCGTAACTCAAAGAAAACCAAACTAGTCCTTCTGAGTGACGCGACAGTACGCAAATCCGATATGTAAAATTGTGGAATCAGGGCAAAAGTTTCCTTTTGACTTAGTAAAACTTAGCTTCGTAGACACCGCATGAGATTCTTCTCTGTAAACACCAGAGCATGTCTGATACAAGATCAGAAAGAGAACTTACGGTAACACATACACTAATTACACTGAAAAACAATCAGCGCTCCAGAACAGATAATAATGAGAAATGAACACTGAAGGAAACTTTGATGTACTTCTTAGATAACTGCGGTACTTTAAAACTGGATTCAGTTCAAACATTTAAAACATCTCAGACTGAGATCTACATTTCAGATTGAGAATGTGTTGATGCACAAGTAGATTTTAAAATAAATACGCGGTGGAGCAGAACACAAACATGGATTTTAAAAATAAAACCAAACCAACCCTCTCCAGTTAAAACGCCCCTGTTCAAACAGCTTTAAAAACGCTTCTCCTTCACGTAAGCTAAATCCAAATGCAAAATTTTACTGAAGTAATTCTTAATAATCAGTTTGCAGCCTGGATCGGCCGAGATGCACGTTGACTCAGTGCAATTTGAGTCATGGGTCCAACCCGGGACACACGGCGAGGTCCTGCTCTGACCACTCGACTGCAAAGGCCTTCTTTATAAAGAAACTGAAAATAACACTAAGGGCAAAGCACGTCAATCCTGATGGAGGAAAACACAAACTTGTGCATATTTAAACGGGCCATTTCTCTTGCTAATGCCAAGTGAAGATCTCTCAGGCTAGATAAGTCCAGTTCGTTACTGACTAACTTGTAGGACCAAGTTGAAAAGGTGCTTCCAAAAGCATCAGTGTTCCAGTAGTGACAAGGATGAGGAATAACAACACAAAGAAAAAGGACAGAAAAGTGGAGCCATTCAAGCTTCTCTAAACATACCATTTTTTCCTGTACTTCCATATAGCAGTAAAATATTTTTCTATAACATCCTTCACCAGAAAGTCACCTGAGGCAAAATTAGAAAGACATCTTATGTTTTTCTAAGACTGCAACAGCATGAAATAAGTGACCACAAAGGCCACCACAGGGAGGGGGGTTGGGAATAAAAATCCAACAGCAACAGCCATCAGTTCCCCCATTTACACAACAAATAACGTCCGTGTGATACACTTCACTTTCATTCTCTGCGGCCAAGCCACAGAAAGTGGATTTTCTCACTGTCATGATGTGACTTTGATGGCCTCCAGCATCACAAAAAAACCATACGATAATCTTCTATACATCATGAAAATTCTGAAAATGGTATTAACAACACAAAATAATTTCCCCTCACACTTCCCATCGACATTTCCTGTATTCTGAAGTTCAAAATTCCTATGAAAACCCCAGCTCGGGGGGGGACGGACATGGAGAGCACAACTGGAGCTCCACAAAAACTTAACGTAAAGATAAATTTTTAAAATACCCTACATATAAACTACAAACTGGTGTGCACTGTCAGGATTACCCTTCACGAACAATACATGCCAGCGCCTACTGGACTGCTTATGAAATTTGCCATTAAATTTAAACACTTCAGAGCACGGAGAAGAGCCCGTCTTGCTCGCCCATGGCCAAGCGTGGTTTTAATTACATTGCTGAAGAGAGACTAACAGCTCCGGGGATGAGCATAACACATGAGCAGACCCAGTCTTTTGAACGGGACTACTCATGTGCCTAAGTTACACCCGTGCTGCCTGAACCACAGCTTTTCAAAGTTAAGCAAATTAACCGGCCAACCTTAAGGACATTTGAAACGAGAGCATGGAGTGGGGCATCAAAGGGGAGACAGGGCACTCTCAGTTGCAAGTATGCACGGGCTTACTGCCACCAAAATGTCCCGACACGCTTCCATCATGTTATTTTCAAAGCAGCTGCTGCCCACTGGCACTGCCGAAGTGTTTAATTACATGGAGTAAGCGTTGCAAGCCCGCCGCTGCTCCTGCCCGCACGCTGAGCCATCAGCACGGCCGCCAAGACGGGCACCCTCTCGCCCCAGGTGACAGGACGCAGACCACAGCCGTCACCTGCAAGGTGGGTCCTTCCCAGCACCTACACAATTTATTTATGTTGGAGTCCATCCCTTGATCCCACGAAGCCTTGGTGCCTGTCTTCCAATGCAACGTTCCTGAGGCCACCCAAACAAGCAGAGTAAGAAACTTGAACGCGTACCACCATGAACACTGGTTTAACAGGCCCTTTCCTTAAGAGGCAAAGGAATCGGTTCTCATTTTATTTTCAGGGTGCAACGGCAGCTAGTACCAAAGAAAACAGAGGTGGAAATACTTTTCTAAAGCCCTTTCCAAAACATTTCACATCTACACACCGGATGATGGACCATGTCCACACACTACGCGATGCTGGGAGCAGACGAGGGATTTCACATTTCAGAACCAGTCAGGAGTCAAAACATTTTCCAGCGAAGGGTTAGCCCGTTTTCTTTCAATTACCTGTACAGCGAGTGGGAAAACACTAATACAAGGGCTTAGAAATTCTACAGTTCGTAACCCTTATGGTCCAAATTCATGGTTTGAACGCCTAAATCTGCCAAGACAACATGCATCTTCCCCTCTTCCCTAACTAAAAGGTTCCTGGGTCCCATGCTGCAAACTCCCAGGCAGTGAGCAAGTCCCGCTCCCACGGCAGTTTTAAAGGATAGAAATAATAGCCTCCTATGTTTATAATTATAGCTTTAATAACACTCTACCCCCTTTCTAATTTTTCCTTCAGGCTCCCTTTTTGGCCTCTCCTCAGTGACAGCCTCTCACAGACGTTTCCAAACTGTAACACATACTTTGGTGGCTATCAGTTCCACTTACTCCAGACAGATTTTTAACTTGATGGTTGCACCCCCTCCCCCCTCCAGAAAAAGAAAATCTAACGGTCTACAAGTTATTCTCTCATGAAGCATTATAAAGAAAATTTAAAGGATGAGCTTCTCTTCAGTGCTCTCAGACAGGTTTAGTATAGCAGCAGGTTTTACACATCCACGTACAAACCCACCTGTTTACTTTTATCTGGACTTTTTGATTGGGTTTAAGTTTTACACGCATCAAGTAAGGAATGACAGGATCATCGTTTCAAGCTGTAACGCTATTACGTAAATTAGGGTGGGAAGAAATAGCGCTACCAAGTCCAAGGAAAGGTGAAGGCTGCATGAGCAGACTCATAAATGATTGACTGAGTGTTTAAGCAAGAGAATGGTGAGAACGGAGCAAAATCTCCTCAAAACAGTGAGAAGGCTGATCCGTAGGGGCTGTCCACGTCACTCTGATGAGCTAAAGCTGGTATTGCTGCAAGATCCCTGCTTCTAAAGCCACAGACAGTGGAAAGCCAAACACTTTATTGATGCAAGTTCATAATTGTACTGTATAAATTCAGTGACACAAGATGGATCTTTTCCTCTTTCTTTTAACAAAGAGTTCCTTGACCCTATGCTGCACACCCCTGCTGCTGTAAAACATCACTAAAATACAGAAAACACAAAGTGAAACACTTGCTCACGCAAACTTTGGCAAACTCTTGCTACAAGACACCAACTGATGCAAGGAGCCTACTGGATTCGAGAAGGGCTTTGACACATTTTACAAAAACAGCCTTTCAAACAACACTCTACCAGCCAACCAACCTGGAACTCAGATGTTTTGAGCCTGAAAGAAAATTCTTCAGGGGCAAATTATCCTCTTTCTGTGTGGGCTAAGACTTCTTGCCCCGTTCTTGAAGGAGGCTGTGGGACACGCCTGGAGGCTTGGGGGAGCTCCAGCCTACAGGAACACACTGGTTTGCCACCGCCAATTTCTGTGCCCTTCCAATTTGGCGAGTAAATATTCCAATGCCTCATCTGTGGACTGTGCCACAGATGTGTAACAAATCAGCCTGTGCACGAGAACATCACCCAGATTTATCCATTTTTAAGAGCTTTAAAAAAAAAAAAAAATAGTCTCCTTCCTCCCAGGTGCAGCCTCTCTGGACAGCTCTAATGCTCCCACGTCGGTCCCAAGAGGACTCTTGTGTTTCTTCTGGTCCCGAATGCTCGATCCCAGCGCGCCAGCCCCAGGAGCACAGCTGCCTGGCTCTGCCTGTGACTCACCGCTCCTCCCCGGTGCCCTCCGACCGTGGGAAGCGACGGGAGACGAGGGCACTCAGCGCCTCTCGGGGTGCTCAGCCTCGGGACGTGCTCGGTGCTGTGGGAGCGTCACTGGAAGCAGAGAGACGGCAAAGCCCCGGCTGCCTGCATCGCGCACGCTCAGGCACTGGCGAACTAACAAATCGTTTCATTTTTGGAGACCCCGGTGTTTAAATCTCCTTTCGGTCACAAGTACTGTTCTGATAATCTACTTTTGTTTTGGAAATACGGTCTGCCATTGAACAACCGTACGGTTTGGGAGCCTGCTCAGTCACGGCAAGGAAGGTTTGGGGCTTGCAGGGACCTGAGGGCTGGGACTGACCTCCACCAGCACCGCTCTGCGCAGGAGTACTCACCAATACTCCCAAGTGCTCGCCTGACCACACAACAGCATGCTTCCAGAAAGAAAAAGGAAAACAAAAAAAAAAAAAAAAAAAAAAAAAAGGGAAAAAAGTAGTATTCGTCCACATGAACCCTGGGGACAGCTTGGGAGCATCATCTCTTCCTGCAGATGGAGATCCTGTAGCCCCCGAGCTCCCGCCCGGCTCCGGGGGTGCAGCACGTGGGATGGGAGTGGGGGGCACGGCTCCCACAGCCAAGGAACTGACACTCCAACAGCATCCAGCTGCTCTCTGCAGCCATTGCTTCCTTCCCCAAAATAACCAGCTGCTTACCCCAAATCCCCAAACTTAACAAATAGCTGGGGCAGTATTTTTTTTGGTATGAAAAAGGGAAGGTATCCAGACAAAAAAAGAAAAAAAGAAAGAAGAAAGAAAGAGAACAGACACAAAATTAAACAATTCTACCTTAAAATAAACTCTGCAGTATTATCTGTCTCTTGTCAAAAGTTATTAGGGAATAAAAGTGACAGACTGTCTACTAAGATACATCCCATGTCCAAGTGACATACCTAAAACTTGTCAGAGATTTCCCTCTGTTGTGTCTGCTTATCCTTAGTGCCCACACGTGTTACGTTGCTGTATATTCTTGCACGGTGGAAGCACTTGATTTATTTGTTGAAGGGAAAGGACACTTTTTTCCCACCTAATTTTACTCTTCTGATGCAACAGGTCTTTGTCTGTTCCTCACATAAAACAGAAAAGTCCTCGACTAAAACCAGACTCCACATAATTATTTTTCCTTAAAAATAAAGCCAATAAAACTGGCAAGTGCGAACAAAAATGGAACTGATCTATCAAAGAACTGTAAACGGATTTTCCTTCCCTGCACATTCTTCACATTAAGAAATTACTACTGGTCAATATTAAAACCAGACAAATTACGCGGTGCTTTGGTAAAAGACAGGATAAAACAACTCATGTGGACAAGTTACAGGAACGGAGAAACGAGATGTTGCCTCAGTCCAGACAGCAATTAGCTTTTGGGAACTCAGTGCATGCTCTCCGACCCTCGCCGAGTGTGGCAAGTAGGGTCTCTCTATAACCTCTCAAATCAAAACTGAAAAACCCAGACTTGGCCAACCCTGGGGGTTGTTTGAAAACTGGAGTTCAGCCTCAGCTTTGATGTGGCTGTGGACTGGGTGCGTTCCCATGAAGTTTTAATTCTTACTAAAGCTGCAGAAAGGTAGTGCAAGGACACTAGGAGAGTTCAGGAGAAGCGTCCTGTCGTGGGGGGAATATGGAAAGGGTCTTCTATGTGGTGGCCACATACAGTGTAACCAAAAACTTTCCAAGAGATTAAAAAATATTGGCAGTTAAATATCTGTATTTTTTTCTTAGAAGAAACTTTAAATGAAAATTAAACCAAGGAAATAAAGCGAGTTACAGCTATTCAAATAGCAAGCGTCCGGATAATGGGAAGGACAAAAGAGCAAGAGAAACATTTCACACCGAAAGGTGCACCCCCCGGGTGCAATTACACAAGAGTTTACGTGAGTCTAAGCGAGTGCAGGTTGTGTGTCAGAAACCTGCCTCCACCATATCAGCTGGACAGACGGAGAGAGAGAGATCTTATCCGTTTAACCCTGGTAGAAGCAGCTTAAGCGCAAAATTTCCTTTTATTTCTTCATCTATTTGTTGTTGGGGAACATCTGAAACTCTCTTTTCCATACTGCGAATACCTGCTTTTATTTTCATTTAACTTAAATGCAACTTGAGCGTAGTGAAGGAAACCCAACAACAGCGAAGCGTTTCTTTCTTACCCAGCGCTGTGACGAATCCATAGCCTGGGGTACCGGGACACCCTGCCTTCCCACACTGTTCCTCAGACTATCCCAACACCAGCACAACATTGCTCCACAGGACGGCATCATCCAGTTTTAGAGTTGCCATTGAGTCAACGAGAAGAGAAAATCTCTGGCCAAAGGTGGCGCAGGAGGTAGTTCATGGCTAAACCCTAAGAAACCCCATGGTCACAGAGGGTTTCAACTCTTAATATGGTTTAGATTAAAATTCTATCTGCCTCTACAACTTTGATGAGATTTTTGTTTTCTGCGTCAAGGCCGAAAGCAACGAACTAAGACAAAGAACTTGACACATACAGTCTCCAACATACAAACAACTGACTGTTTCCATAGAAAATTAGGGAACAGAGAAACTGAAGTAACTCTAAAAAAATGAATTCCTAATTTTGTAATAAAGGCCACATGGTCCGCTCAAGTAAGCGCAGAACTGGAGAGGCAGAACTGATTAGTTTTAACCCAAGACCACTACTGATTTCAGCTGTGACTACGTGCATTTTTTCTTCAACTCAGGACACGTCCCGGTGTCTCGGTCAATGGGAACCGCAGGGCTCACCTTCTTACTTAGCAGAGCATCAGGGGAATTCAGTATTCAGCACATAATCAAATCAAACAGTGAATGAACTTACTCCAAAGTAGGAGTTCATGAAAAACACAGAGCAAAAACAACACCGCTGTCCGAATTTTTGTGGTTCAGTTTGAGCCTCTTATCTGTACTCACTGGAACAATTTTGGTCTGGGTTGCACACAAACTTATTTTGTACACCAAATGTGAACACAGTTCAACAAAGCAGAAAATTAGCAGAAATGCCATTGGGCAGTTAGATATTACAAACACCTTTTGTGAGATTTTATCACCATTACATCAGACTCCGGATTCTGCCCTAATTTGGTAATAAACCGAAATTCTGAACCCCATCTTACAAATACCACAAACCCAAACTCGACCTTGCCTCCACTGGCCATCATTATTAACAAAAAGTCACTGAACAATAACGCTGGCATTGTAAATTCACGCAAGGAATAGTACTTGCAAAGGTTTCGGATGTGAGCTGAAAACCCATTTAGTTAAGAATATTTTATTGTGGAAAAGGATGTGGAAACAGAAAATAAGTTAAAATGATAAAGAGACCTGAATAGAAACCCCACGGTTATAAATGGAACAGTTGCTGTAAGCAGATAGTTCTGTACATCCACATCTGCTCCAGTTCAAAGCAGTTCATGTGAACCAGGGGAAGAAACTATTTTTTTCCTTTAGCTTCACTGCTGCAAACCTATCTTCTTCCAGGCCAGGGCAGGGAGTAGGGAGAGGGAGAAACCACCATCGGTCTCCTGGCGCAACCCAAATTTCAACGAGATGGGGCTGCCGCTGCCTGACAGCTCTTCTTGCCATTCCCCATCTCTCTCCCCGCAACGTTAAAACACATTTAGAAGAGAGCGGCAACATTTGCAAATACTTACGGCAATTAAAGTTGTTTGTTTCTGCTAAACCCGAGGCGTCTGTAGCTTAACAAAAACTGTGGGTTTGTTGCTTTACTCGCAGATAGTTTCTGTTTCACAACTGTCCCTGCTGGGGCCACTTTGATGATAACGTGGGAAACGCAGGCAGAACAGCCAAACAGGGAAATAAATATATAAAAATAACGAGGCTGCTCCAGGACTCATTCAGGTTCCAGAGGAGCTCAAATTTCCTGCCCGTGGGCAGCTGAAACGCTTTCCCTACCCAGTTCAGCCTCTGTTTCTGTAATATCTTCTTTTCTCCTCCTTTTGAATCTTAAAATTAACAAAGAAAGCAGCTGCAAAGAGGACGTGGTGCAAAGAAACAGAAAAAGCAACAGCATCAAACTTGGGAAAGGGTAAAAGTTGAAGTTAGCTCCAGTTACGAGAAGCCTTTATTTTCCTATTTATATTATTAAATGACAGCACATATACGCCCTTTACCCAGTGCATGAGATTTAAACGCCTTTTTTTTTTTTTTCCGCATCAGGTTGTTTATCCTGAAGTTGAAATACGTTTGCCGGGGTCCCTGATTTTATTTGCCACCTGCAAAACATGAAAGCTTCCCGCAACCGAGCCTCTGTAGGCAACTGCTGGGGCTGACGGACAACGTGCTCGAGTCGGTCGATACAGAGTAATTGCTGGACTGAAATCAATCGCAGGCTCCCAGGAACTGCTTTGACTGGATTTTACTTTAAAGATTTAGTGCCATGACTGGTGAGATGCTGAACTCCTCAATTATCATTAGACATGTGCTTCGCTTCCAAAATTAAGATGGATGGCAAAATCTCCGCTGAATTCCAGAGCGGAGCTTCGCGAGAAGCTACCTGAACCACAAAAATCCTCCGCTTCAGCTAAATAGTTCTTAAACCCCCTCAAACAGACGCATGAATAAAGGGTCGGGGCTGTATGGTGAAGTGCTGCTCATGTGTGGAGGAGAAAATGCTGCGCGGGGTGGGGAGTGTGCTGCGGGTTTCCCTTGAAAACAGAGAGGCACGGAATCCGCCGGGACACGCGGGAGGGTCTCGGGCTCAGTTGCCCACTTCCCACCAAAACCGGGGCTATTTCTAATACTTAAGTGCTTTACTGGACGAGGGCCAGAGGGCACAGCAAATTGCAGGATACAGCCCCAATGAGCTATTTTGAGAAAATATACTGAAGAGAAAGAGAAAAGGGGAAGCTTTCATTAATTTATATTATCAAGACAACAAGAATCTTGTTTTGGAAACAAGAATCTGGCTCCTTTAACCAAAAGCTTGTTAGCAAAACGCTGCAAGGAGAAGGTTTAAAAATTGCATTCATTCATCTGCCATTTAGAAAGTATTAGTTTTTAAAAGCTTAGGTTTGATTTACACGCCTCTGGTTTGTAACAGAATGTTTAAAATCTAACCATCTAACCCAAAACCTGTTTCTGCTCTTCCACTGGTAATTAGTTTGCAGTCTTTATTATCCCACTACTCAGTTATATTGTCAGATGAACTTAAACGGTTAAGATAATTAAAAATACTTTATCGCAACACACACCAGTCCTTACAGCCGCGTAAGAAGGGTACCGGCGAGCACGATTTCTCTTGCAGTCAATGACCTGTCATTACTCAGAGCCTGTTTGAGAGACCAGATTCATTCTCAAATGAAAATGATCAGCTGTAATTTTAAAAAAATAAGCTATTTCATTTAGGCCAGATTTTCCAGGGTGATGACACTCAGCAGTCCCCTGCAAAGTAAAGAGCAGAGTGAATAAGCACAGCCTGACCGTCTCAACTCCATTTCTTAACTAAGGAGCACCTAGAACAATTTTACTCTTAACAATTTTTAATTTGGGAGAGATAACACACCGCTCTGCTTCGTCCACTCTCGCCTACACAATGCATGTGGTCGCATCCTGGACAAACATTAACTTCTCTCAGCTGAATCCATTTCACGTGAACTGAAATGACAATCCTTGTTTCCTGCGACCTGTCAAACTCCTAGATTCAACACATCCGTTCTTGCCGTATAACAGAAGTTCTGCGACAGCAAACGAATGCGATGCAAAAGGAGTTGATGGGCTCTCCCAACAGCTCGCTAAAGCTTATGAAGTCCTTTAAGACCAGTGGGTAAAGAAATAGTTTGGACTTCTAAAGCACGTACAAAAGGGCTAGAACGGGATTTCTGTGTTCCGCCTTTGCCTCTCAGCCTGGCTTCCTACCACCTGAGCTAAAGGAGGATCTCCTGCACGTCCTCGTGCATCATTATTCAGAAACAGGATCTGTTCCTATTCCAAGAGCCCAAACGTCATCTTACATCTTGGGGCACGCGGAGTGAAATATTTCTACAAAGTGATTGAATTTGAAATACAAATCTGTAGCACAGCAATAATTGTCTCTGTTAGCTGAAGTACATCCTCGCAACGTACCTTAGGCTGTTCTCTCGTGCCTTTTAGCTGGTCTCAGCTATCTGCCAAATGGATTATTGACAGCAATTGTAAAGATGAAGTAGCATTTCAAATCTACGTCCCTGTCGATGTCAACACGGAACCCTGGGAGACTGTTCCCAGACAAATTGATGGAGCCTGCAAACACAACCCTGCTAGTACAGTGCTGACACCCATATACCCAGAAACGTGTGACAGCAGTGGATCCTGGAATATGAAACACTGTCCCTGTCTACTTATAGAAGACTTTCATTTAACTCACTGGAACTGCAAACATGGATCTGGGGGAAGGTTATTGTTTTTTGAAGCTTTGATTCCTTTTAATTTACTCGACATTTAGAAGTGAAGCACAGAAAACTTCTGCAATACCCTACAGAGCAGTTCTCAGAGAAGCATTTGCTTTCACCAGGCAATCCAACAGCAAGGATAGCTGAGGATGAAGAAAAATGAGAAGAGAAAGAAGGGAAGGAAGCAAGGCTACCCATAAAAGCAAAACCAGACATGGTGCACATAAAAATGTGAAAAACGTATGTTTTGGCAAGATCAGAAAAGATATATGGATAGCGTGTGGACAGGGAAATCTCTCATTATCTTCCACTATGTACAAGGTCAAATAACAGATCCCAATATACCGCACAGACTTTTAGTAGAGCTGAACTGAATGCATTTAATCTTTTGAATACATTTAATCATTATTTGAAATGAAAGTTACGGATTACTCGATTCATGCCCTCTATACAATCAGACATGCTGATGGAAATACTGGAATATGTTGACACTCCCTCTGCATTCTTCTGTTTGTCAGCAAGTCCGCTTCTCCCACGGGACACAAAGTCAGTCCTATGAGCCATACCTGAACACACGGGTATGTGGATAAGGGTATACTCCAGACAGCACAGATTCCTATTGTCCGGTATACATTACGGTGTCTTTCCTATTCAACATACAGATGTGCTGCTTAGCAACAAAAGGAGGTACCCCCCAGATACGTTCTGGGAAAGGAAACGATGCTCAGCATGTTTTAAGTCAAATACTTCCCATTTCTAAAGAGCAAACCAATGTTATGTTGTAAAGAGCATCCTTACGTTTTAGTAGGCAACCACCACAGAAAGGGGACCACTTCCTGAAACCCCCAATTACACTAATTTATTTCCAGATCTGTTTGATTCAAGTTTATGATTGGTTTGGGCACACGATCAGCAGCATGGTTGGCTGGCTATACACCCTAGGAGGCTTAAATTTGTTAAAGTATGTTGCTTGAGCTGTTAAATGAAAGTAACTGTTGCTTTGGGTGTTGGCCCGACCAACCTTAGGAGTAGCGTTAGAGGAATAATTAACTGGAATCTCACTTGGCTTTTACTACTTTAGTGATAAACTAACCTTAAAAACCCACTCACTCATTTATTTTTTAACTTTGCACAGAGCTGGAAGGTCTCACCACCTTGGAAGAAGATGCAGAAAGCAGCAGCAGGTAGCTTTTCACCTCCGTGCTGCCTCTTTCACCTGTGGCACCCCGGAGGCACAACCCCAGAGCCAGCCCTTTCCCTCCACGAGCCCCAGGCTGCAACTCCGTCACCTGGCTAAAAAACTGGAAACAGCCTGGCTCCACATCCTTACTTTGTGACTCAGGCTCATTTCTGTTTATACTCGTGTGAGCCGAAGAATGACAATGACTAGTAGCTATATAGATAAATAAAGTATATTAAGTCACAGGAAGTAAAAAGGGAAAACCATTAATTTATTTTTAGAAACCTGTTCTTGCCATTCATCAGAAAAACAACATTCAAAAGTATGCAGCAAGATACAAGCATCTGGATGAGGCTTGCTGACCACATACCAACATTCAGACTACACACAGAGAGCCATTTTCCTTCTTTAGACCGGTCTCAGACTCCGTGCCAGGAACACAGGATACAGAGAATAGTGTAGTAGTTTCCACTAGCGAACCTCGGGAAAAGGGTGCTTTCACCACACATGCTACCGCTGCTTCGACATGGTCTGCTTAGATTTATCCTGTCAGCGGTCCTACAGCTGATACCTCTCTTCGGATACACCATGGCACCAGCCGGTCCATCCCAAACTGTTCTACACAAACCTCCCATCAACAGTGTCCACACCAGGCTAAACGCAAGGGAAAAGGTCTCAAGGTCTAGATCGGCTTCTCCATATAAATAGGCCATGCCAACGCTAACCAAAAACAATATGGTGATTTATTATGGAGCTGGATGCCCAACTCCCCAAAACACAGCAAATGCAGTACACCCACGCATCCCTTTTTCCTCCTCTTGCTGGGTTGCCAAATACCATGCATCCATCAGTAGAAAACCTCTTCAGGACAACAGCGCCGCAACATACTGAGATGAATTTAGCGGTATTTGCATAAAAGCTTCCATCTTTTGCAGTCTGCAGTAGATTTCTTCTGGGCAATCACACCACGAGCATAAAGTCATACCGTATTTTGAATCTTTGCCTGCCAAAATCCGGGGAGAATCGCAAAGCACGTTCATTGACATGTCTTGCAGTACATCGTCAGCCAAGACGCTACGGTACAAATGATCAGACATAAATATAGAATAGGTTTTTCTTTGACTGTTAATGCTGCACCGGACACATTTCTGCCACTTTCCTTAATTCAACTCAGTAAAAAACTAAAACTTTGACTGATGCTTATCCCTGAAACTTCCACCTTAGCTCTTGTTCCTCTTCTTAAGGACAATGATAAAACTCCCACGATATCGTGTTGAAAAGAAGAGTTTTAAAATGCATCCAGAGGACTCTGCATTCCTTACTTTTATCTCTAGGATGTCACTGCAGTCAGTCAGTACCTGCTCACTTTTCATATTTACTTTTTGAAAATGTGTCCCGAATCTGCACTGGAAATGGAATTTAGTTGCCAACCTTTCCCCTTTTTTACTAACTGAGTGCTGTGAAATGTATTTCTCTCTCTCTGGACAAAATTCTTCTCAGTGAACCTTACTTATCAACACACAGATCCCTATTGCATATTCCAAGTTTGTTCTGCAAGCAGGACATCAGCTGACGTCAATGAAGATGTACAAGAGGCAACAAATATTTGCTATGTGTTTAGAAAACAAAGTTTTTTTCCCATTCTAATACATACTCACCAAGCTTCTCCCTAGACAGGATACAAATAGAGAGAGAGGTAAGACAGTAGGACCGGGAGCCAGGAATACGTAACTTGTAATCACTGATGTCATGATAAAAGTTCAATAATTTATAAGATATTAAAAAAGCAGTTAATGCCTGCAAACCACTCAGCCTTTTCGTAACGGACTTCAGATTTTAAAACTCCCCCAGAGCACTTACACTCGTGTGCAAAAAGTCATAGGTGTTTGTGTCAGTTTGGAAAAAAGAAAAGAGGTTCTATTTTTCAGAGCTGCGGTCTGAAAGGACATCTCAGTGACTACATATATTATTAATACACCACTCATAGGAATAAGAATGTACATCCAGGTCCTAGTACAGATACAGAGCTTCCAAGAATAAATCAGATATGCAGATAAGGTAAGCAGGCAAAGATACTAAAGAGGAATGGCACCAGATCTATCATTACTACTATTCTTTTTATCGGTTCAAATCTGGAAATAGTTTCCGTAATGGCTGGAAGGACAGACTGCCAGTAGAAAGTTCAAAGATGTGAACTGTGGGAGTCTGGAGAAGAGAGAAAACACTGGCATGTGGGGCAGCCGCAGAGGAGAGGCAGCGCTGCTCTGGGGACAAGGCACTGGAAGCAACAAAGGCAGCTGAAACGGCGGAGCCGGCGGCGCAGCACAAAGAAACAGAACAAACGAGAAGCGAGGATGTACGCAGGGACGCGGGTCAGCTGCCAGCAGATAAAGGCTGAAGGATAGAGGGAGGTTAGGGGGCAGGGAGAAGGGCTGGCCCTCCCACCGGGATGGAGTACTACTTTCAGAAATAGAGGGATGAGGGATACAAATCAAAGGCTAAACCAAATAAATAAAAATCTATTTCCCTCGAGGGCATGTGGGCTAGCCTGCGAAGCAGCGGTGGTGACTAATGCAGCCCAGCATGAGGAGCTTTGCTTCCTGCGCATCCAGGGCCTCCCAAGGAAGGCAGCCATTGCGGTCGTTTCTAAAAGGCCTGTATTCCCCATAAATTACCTTGCAGCGACAATGGAGACACCACTATCTTTTTGCTCTTCAAAGTACCGGAAAAAAAGTTGCGCGCTGTTTCTCACATCACTCCGTTACATTACTCAGGTCTAACAGCTGGCACAAGATGACTTAGCACCCCTGAAAATAACGCGGTGACAGGGTCCCAGCAAGGCGCGGAGGCTGCCAACCCTGGAAAGTTTGTCATTTGTAAAACCCCTCTTGGGGTTTGCACCTACGGCAGAACCGAGAGTCCTGCCACAATCTCAAGTTTGGCAGCAAACACGGGGGAGGTCGGGAAGGTAAACATTCCCATACCGGCACACGCTGTCCCCAGCTAAACTGCTTTTGTAGTCTCTGAAAGTAAGCAGAACTATTTCACGCCACTATTGCTAACTTGGCTTGTATAATATAATAAAATATGAGGATGTGTGCAGAAGTACTTTTTCAGAATCCCTGAAAATACTCCCAAGAAAAGAAAGGAGAAGGGGTGGCTTCTGTTCGTGGTGTCTAACGGTTTACCTGCAGACTGGCCCAACAACCCTACGTGAAACGGATGTTTGAGAGATTCAGTACCGCAAACTCCCCATCATCTTGCCGAAGGACAATGGCAAGGACTTGGGACAGGCCCTCCTCTGTAGCCTGCTCAGTGCTTTTGGCTTGCAGAGATCTCCTCCCTGTGCTGACCGCCCTCTGCAGCAAGCGAAGGCACAGCAGGGGGTTCAGCCTTTCCACGGGTCAGTGCAAAGATTTACAAGCACCTCGGTAATACAGAGCAGGACACTGCGCTCCGTGCAGAGGCTAACGTGAGCTCTTTCCCGAGAAGTCACAAACCTTGCCGTACACTGCGATACAGCCGTATACTCAGCGTGATGCTCTCAGCGAGAACAGGTTCTCCCTCCTTTGGCTCCCGGAGAAGCCCCTGCTAAGGAGCACATCAGAGGTGGCTTGCTGAGGACCTGGCTGCATAAGATGCCAAGCACGGCCCAGTAAGCGCTAAGTATCCCCACTAAAACTGGAGGGAAAATGAGCAAACTTAGCATTCGTGAGCCTTTCACACAGTAAAGTCCCAAAGTTTGTTACAGCCCCTTCCTTTCTTCCTTTTCCCCAAAGTGATCCTAATTTAAAGCGAGCCTTATTTTCCAACCACAGCACGTCCCCAAGCATTTCCTTTTCTCAAAATTGCCAGAATCCAAAGGGTGTAATTACAGTCAAAAGGGACATTTTTCCCTTCCTGATGCCAATAAATACTGCTACTTCCCAGGGTTACTCTCCTGCCTTCTGTTTTGGCATGCTGCTTTTACCCCATATTTCATGTCACACCCGTACAACCGCAGCGGGTAGCCGTAGAGCTACACGTTACCTTGCCAGTGCATCCACATCTACTCCGCAACGCCCCATTTCCCACCACCCCAACGCCCTGCGAGAGCTCCCAGTGACCGACAAACTGCCCTGCTTGCTGTCAGTCTCGTACAGGACAAGGCACGCTTCCCGCAGCGATTCCTGCAGTCCAGCGCACCGTCAGAGCTGCCGCTTCCCCTCTGTATCTGCTCGTCCCCAGAAATTAATAAGTTATTACTACAAATTAAAATATTAAGTTAATGATGTGCCTGACTGCAAGTTACACAGCTGGAAAAGAAGTCCTAATTAAATCAATACAGTTATTAGTCCCTTGTCACCTCTGATTAATTATTAGCTTAATATGCTTCATCATTTTCACCGTTAATGGAAATAGCTGCAGTGCTACCGTGGGAAGCAGGGTAATACATACGAGAAACCTACGGAGCCGTGCTGGAAGTCCCAGCTCCGGCTTGAACAACATCTTCCAGAGAAAAAGGGGAGAGCACTTCATTTTCCGGGGTGATAGTCTGGCAACACTTAAGTGGGTGACAAAAAACTCTCACGGTTTCCAAAGGGGTCAGATGTTCGCTCAGGGAATTTTTGATTGCCGAAACGTAGGGGGTATAGACTTGATTCCTAATCCTGTGCTTAGTCCTGAGCACTTGTCCCAGTGCCTTTAAGGCTTTCTGTGAGGTGACAGGATATCACCGCGGTCCTTTCAGAAGCCAACACTCCAGTGCCTTTCCCTACAGCCCCACCCCGAGTCTGACCCTCGCCCCTTCTTCATTACATGCACTCGTTACCCCAGAACATAAGGAAGGAATCGGCATAAAATAAGCTGGGAGCCATCAGCTGCGATGTCGGGGTCCTCAGGCACAGATGTAACTGAGGACACCTGTCCTTTCACACCACCGAAAGAGCCAAAAATGCTGTACTGAGGTCACTTTTTTCAATGCTCGCAAAAAATAAAACAGTGCTTTGGTTGTAGGTAACTGATGGTATTTACCCGGAGCTCAGGGGAGTGTACACTCCCCTTCGTTTTCCTGTCTTCTTCATCCTCTCACTGACCCCAGCTCTTCCCTAATTCCTTGTAACAAGCAACTTTTCTTAGCTGTCTGCAGGAGGTTTTTCTGAGCACAAAGACCATGTGAAAACATCAAGGATGGGACTCCACGTGTCTCTCCAGCAATAGTGCAAAAGTTACCACAGAACCGGACAGGATTTTTACTGCCGCACATGGATCCGCTATGTAATTAGACAGGAGTTTCATCTTATAAACAGCTTTTACAAGCAAGCTCTTTTGGATAGGTTATCAATAGAAACACAAACGTGCGCTTCCGAGAACAAAACTGCTCCTTGAACTCATTAATGAGGCTGGTACACAGTGTTCACGCTGCTAATGGGTGATTCAGTAAATTAAATAGAGAAAGTCACTGTAAAATACTACGTAAAGTTTCTCAAAGAGCCACTCAAACAATTTCTCAGGACTCTCGCCCTATCACTGCGATTACCTCATGATAAAGTGCCACCTGCCCCATGAGTAATGGTAGAGCTTTCTAGTGCCATTTTATCATTTAGTCCTCTTACCGATATCTCTCTTAATGTACTGCGATAACGCTTCAGCTTCCCATGCTTTGCTCGCCTTCCATTTCAGCTGTGACAAGTTTGAGCTCCTTCTTATTTTAATAAATAAGTTAATGTGAGACAATCAGTGGCATGCAGAAACCCCATCCCCTGGTATTTAGATATAAAGCCCAGATGGTTTGTTTGGTGTCAAACATTAAAGAAATAGTTTTCTTTTCATTCTGAGCACTCTGGCTAGCCTACGGTTTGATGGGTGTACAGCATTTCTTTGAGAAATGGGCTGAACTCCAGTGAAATATTTGGCTGTTTAAAGAGTAGACTCTAGGATAACGGTTTTCATGGGAATCCAAAAAGAGGGAGTAAAGAAAAGGGCTCCCCGTGCTATTCTTAGCTGCAAACAGTTAGATTTGGAATTTTGATTGTAAAGCATGGAATTTATAAATGGTGCCATGCTAAATTTACTTCATTTGTATACAATTCAGCTGGATAATCAAGTGTGTTCCAGCATGTTCCTGGTTAGCATCTCGGTTCTAGTTTTATTGTCTCTAAACTGGTACAAAAATGCGTTCAGTAAATAGTGCTTGTAAAATTTGTGTTCCAGTGCGTGTGCGTGAAGGTTTTATACACAGTGTGCGTGAAGATTTTATAGAAATGCACATGTGGGTGCACACGCATGCACACAGACACGGAGCTGTGATTTATTTCTAGAGGGAAGCCAAGGAAATTCCCACCCCCTACCATTTAAACGATCGGCTCTTTGGCTCTAAACATTCTGTAACTTCTCAGCCAAGGAATGTATTTTCCCCCTCCAATATATATAATTTATTTTGCTGCACACATTAGTTAATGATACAAAGATACATGATTTAGCCAGTTCTGTAAAAACATTACTGACAATCTGAGGCAAACCCATTTCATTTTATAAGGCTTTTTTTTTTTTCTGCTCATCTTCCGTGGCAGAGTGTGAATTAACAGCAATCATCAACTCAAGGATTTATCCCATATACTTTGTACTCCAGCAATTTTTCATCATTACATTGGCTTCCTAGGGTTAGAAGAGCTTTTAATTACTATATTAACTCAGGTAAAGAGGACTTTACACCGTTTTACATTTTCGGGGGCGGGAGGGGGAAGACGGGCGAGGGCTACTTTATTTCCCTGCTACTTCGCGGAGATTATTCCCGGATTTTTAAAAATAGGCGATGAAACGCTAATAATAAATCGCTTATCGGGGCGCTCGGGGCGGGGGGCCGAGGCGAGCGGCCGCCCGCGGAGCCGGTTTCCCCATCGGGAAGGAGCGCCCCCCCCCCTTCCCCGCACCTTCCCCGCCGACCAAGACTTACGCGGTCCCCAGGGCGCTGCGGCGGGCAGCCTGCGCAGGTGGATCTCATCCTTATCCATCGCCTATCCGAGCCCCGCAGCCCAGCTCCCGCTTGGTACCAAAGTGAACTTGCCAGGATCCCTCCTCCTCCTCCTCCTCCTCCTCCTCCTCTTCCTCCTCCCTTTCCCTCCCCCCCCCCCCCGCCCTCGTGGTTTTTGGGGGAGGGCGCGTTCATCCAGCCAGCGGCACCGCGCAGCTCCCCGCCGCCCCCCGGCCAGACTTTAAATAGGGGCGGCGGGCGGCGGCCCGGCCCGCCGGGAGCGCGGCCCTCCGCGGGGAGCCGGCCCTCCGCGTCACGCCGCCGGCTCCGCCGCTCTCTTCCCCCTCCCGCCCGCCCCGCCGCCCCCGCGGACCTTGCGCGGAGCTCCGCGCCTACCTGCGGCGGCGGGGCCGACCTGACCTTGGGCGGCGGAACGACGGCGGCAGCTGCCGGCGAAGGGAAGGCGGTGGCGGGGGGTTGGGGGGGGGGAAGCGCGTCCGCGAAAGGTCAGCGCGACCTGCGCGCCCGCGGGACGGTGGCGGCCGCGGAGCGCCCCCGGGGAGAGGGGCGCCGCCACCGAGCTTCCCTGGAGCTGAGCCTCCCCGCAGTGCCTGAAATGAAGCCCATTTAACCGCTTCCCCGCTTCGTTTCCTATTTTTTTCATGGCTGTTAAAAGCTCCCACACCTTTCAGTTTAATAGAAATAAAAGAAGGCAGGAAAAAAAAAAAAAAAAGAAGAAAAAGAAAAAGCACGTCTTGGTCTTCACCAAAGTGAAGCCGTCATTTGTGGCTGCCGGTGATAACTCTCCCCTTGCCCAAGGTACAGACTAAAGCCCCCCCAGCCCAGCTCCCTCCTCTTTCACAGACTGGCAGGGGTTGGAAGGGCCCTCTGGAGATCATCCTGTGCAGCCCCCTGCCAGAGCAGGGTCACCCAGAGCAGGTGGCACAGGAACGCGTCCAGGCGGGTTTGAATGTCTCCAGAGTTGGAGACTCCCCCACCTCTCTGGGCAGCCTGTGCCAGGGCTCTGCCACCCTCAGGGTAAAGAAGTTCCTCCTCCTGTTGAGATGGAACTTCCTATGGTCAAGTTTGTGCCCATTACACCTCTCGTCCTGTTGCTGGGCACCACTGAAAAGAGCCTGGCCCCATCCTCCTGACACCCACCCTTTAAGTATTTATAAGGGTTGATATGATGCGCCCCCCCCCCAATCTTCTTTTTTCCAGACTGAAAAGACCCAAATCCCTCAGCCTTTCTTCATAAGAGAGATGTTCCAGTCCGCTCATCATCTTCGTAGCCCTACTGCCCCACCTGTGACACATTTACCTCCATCCACACCTGAACAGCCAGGGCCCCATTTCTATTGCTGCCGGCCTTCCCCATCCCGGCTCTGGTCCGGGAGGGATGCTCTGAGTGTCGCAGTACACACCAACAAACTTGGGCCCACACAGCATACCACCGGTTTACCTCTTTGCTACCTTTTTTTCTTTTTTTCTTTTAAAGCGTGAGGTGTAAAATAGCTGCCACTCGCTTTTTACAGCTCCAGCTGGATGGCTGCAGTATTTGCACAGCATTCCAGGGTTATTAATCTCCACGGATTTAAACCCCTCTTCAGTGCCCCACAGGTCTCCAAACCTGCTGCCTGATCCCGGGCTGCTGCAGACACCCACTTTGGCAAAACTGACATAGATTTATCTGCGCCATTCTCTGACTGCTTTCTCTTTTTTTTTTTTTTCATCTGAGACAAGCACTTAACCCTCAAAAAATGCGTTCAAATGAGCGCAAGGGCTCTGCCAGAAGGAAACAGGCTCAGCAGGCTTCCCACCTCCTGGCAGGCAGCCCCCAAGTACCCCACGATCGCTCTTCGAGGGCTGCTCGCGCTGCTGCTGCATCCAGGTCCCTCCCAGCCTCAAAAGGGACACTGCCGAGCCACACTTCGCTGGTCGTACTCACCCCTGGGGCTACAATGAAGCTTTGTGTAGCCACAGCCACTTGGCCTGTGGGGACAGGCGACCTCCTCCCCCCTTGCTCAGAAAACAGGGTGCCCAGCACCACTGCGGGGGGGTAGCACAGGGCTCCCCACCGCACGAACAGTGAGGGGACGCTGCTCCCGCTTAGATCACGGTCCTAATTCCACTCTCAGCTCTCCTTTGTTACCAAAAAAATAGCGGGTTACGGCTCAGATATCTCTCCGCGACTGTTATTTTTAAAATTGTAAAAGCATGTTGCTTGGGTTAGTTGAAAGTTCGACACAAGGCACCGAAAGCACATTGAGATAAATATATAAACAAGGGAATTTATGCATATGGATTTTTCCTTTATGGAATATAATCTCTAGAGGATTTGAAACTGAGTCAGGATGCTTTTAGGCTACATTTTTTATCTTTTTACTCCTTTTTAACTTTTGTGCTTCTTTGAAAGAGTGTGGATTTCAACTATTTTTAAAATACCCATTACTTAGTTTATTATTAGCAGAAGAGCGGGCAAGTAGATTGTGTTGAAATGGCTTGCTTAACCGGAGATCAAAGGCACTTGGGAGCATGCTCTTTTTCCTTTGCCTAAAATTAATTTATTTTGGATGGCGATTTGCGACAGAACCAAATGTGGGCACAGGACCAACATATATATTTGTTTTACGAATGTGAAACACAAAGAAATCTGGAAGTAATGCCAGATTCCAGTATCCTATCTCATAATGACCACAAGCTCCGTGAGCAACTGCTGACTACAGCTGGGGCGGGAACCCAGCCCGGATTTAAGCGCGTACAGGGCAGGCACAGCATCAAAGGGCTGCCTTTTCTGCAGGTGATTCTCTACTGAAAGGCCAGACAGAGGCAGGCCAGCTGATCGATGACATCATTTCATGACGAGCTTTTTGGAAGTTTTAGTCTGACAAGCAGGATTTAAAAAAATTGAGCTTGTATTCCAGCCCCGTGCATGGAAAAAAATAAAAGTAAAGCTAACATTGCTGCCTCTTTCCAGGTGTGTAAGTGTTAACGGGCAATCATTTCTTTTTAAAGTGTCCTGAAAATTAAAATACATTGATTGCCTAGTATTATTTCAGAAGGTCCTGGGCTGACCTGGCCCAGATTTGAGTGGAAATGAGGAAACCTCGGTGTGCTGTGGAAGCTGTGCTCCACCTGGTTGCACTGAGAGGCAGCAGGAGAAGTTTCCTTCCCACTGCCCTGGATGAGCCCTAGCAGATCCCTCAGCCGCTTTGGAGAAGCCCGTTGTTGGAAAGAGCTATAAAGATAACGGGAAATCATGAAATCACGCATCTGGATAGAGGCTGCCAGACCGCCATCACCCCGTACCGCTTCCACAGACTATTTCGTTTACCTGTCAGTACTCCCTGGACTCCTCCCTGTGCGCGCGTACAGACTTTGTAATTAGACTCACGTCGAAGGCTGGACCACTCTTGCACCTGAAGTGACAGAACAGAGCAGTGGGGCTGCTCAGACTCTGACCGCGCACGAGAGCAGAGGAAATATGATTTGTCTTTTCAAGAGCCCCATGAGCTAAAATAGGCTGTTGAGCTGATAGGAAGCAGAGACTCCAGCTACAGTTTTCTTCCTTAGCGTGTGATAAACCCAGTGTGCCATCTCAACACATACTTGTGAGAAGAATGGTAAAGGGACAGAGAATCTACTGTCTCTGCAATAAAACAAAAATGCTTTCTTAACAATTTAGGAAGGAGACAGTGCTGCTTGGCATCCACACCTATAGTAAGTGCGCTTGCTGGAAATATTTCTAGTCTGCTCCTGCAAAATGTATTGTGTACCTTTATAACAATAATAATGCAGTTCTCAGCTCCTGTGATTTGGAGCCAAGCAAAAGCTCCGGGTGTTAGGGGTGCTCATGCTCTGGGAAAATGCCTGGGCATAACGCCGGCCCCACCATCTCGACTGGCAAAAGAGACCAACGAGGCCACCAACCCCCTCTCTGAACTATTTTTATGAAGTCTTTTACACTTTTGAGGGGCACGCAGCAAAGGCAGGGATACACTCCAGCTCTCTTTTCGGCTGGGGCATCCGGAGATAAGAGCCCATATCCCTGGCAGCCACCCGAAACAGCATGAACACAATCACATGATGGTGAAACAAACGCTGGCCGTGGCTGTGACAGTGGCGTACCCCCTGCCTCCTCGCCTTCCGCACTACACACAGTGCTCTCCCCGGCTGTTGTTGATGCACACGCGGAAGAAAAAAAGTTATGTTGTATATGAGGTAGAGAATCAGGTTCCAGAGGGCCCTAAAGCCACAGGCAGTGCAGGAAAGATAAACGGAATGATAAATCACAATATAAAAACTAAGGCATACCCAGAGAAATTAGCAGGTGGCAAGATGAAGATAAACAGGGAGAGATTTTTTCCCACACAATAGACTGAAACCATAAGATTATTATGTAAATTATATAATAGTAAATATAACAAAACTATGGATACAGAGCATCGTTACATTTTCTGCAATACAAGCGAAGTCAGAAGCAGAGCTTTTTTTAAAAAGGGATGAGAAACGTTTATGAAAAATAGGTCCAATGGTGTCTACTGTACAAAGTAGCCTGGCTATAATTTTCAGCTCAGTAAGCTCTTAAGCCTCTGGTTGTTGGAAAGGCATTTGTGGGGAAGGATGTTCTGTTTCTTATCTCTTTTCCTTGCTACTTACCACTGACAGACACTGGGTCCTGGGCTAGACGCACCTCAGAGCGTGGCAAGTCTTTTGGCTGTATAACACTTGGTGTTTGTATAGAGCTCATGTACCTAAAACACCAAATAGTTTCGTTGTTATGAACTCATTTAGGTCAAGCGTAGCTCTGTGTTGGAATTATTAAGCAGATACTGCTAAAAAACATTATTTCATCAATGCCCCAATCTTGCAAGTGCTTCTGTGCGTGCTTATATTAAATATTATTTCTGTGAACAGTCTCTGCTTTTTTTTTGGTGTGTGATTTAACATTTTGCCAAAGTTGAGTGAGAAAAATGTTACTGTTTGTAAATAGTAATGTCTAGTACGCCCAAATATATGCTCAAAGCTGAAGGCAGTTTAAGGACTGAATCAAACAATGTCTATAGTGAAAAACATCCACTACTTTGCAGGTCTTTGCCTGTGCCAATGGCAGAAGCAGGTTGGGGGGGTCATCACGCACCCCCTAAATTAAGAATAAATATTTAGGATGACTGATTTTCACAAGTTTAGACAATGTAAGAGAAGTGAAAAAAAAAAGAAGTTCTGCATAAGAGCAGAAAAAAAATTAGAAGACAATTCCCCTGTTTCTGCGTAAGTGAGAACTACTCCCTTTCTCATGTCCCCATGAAATGCTTTCACTAGTTACTTTTAGCCACTATGGATATACGCAGGGTTTTCCCATTAATGCTGCTGAAGTTTCCAAGTGTCATTTTACAAAAGTCAGAGGAACCTCCCACTTCTTCCCTCTGCAATTTACAGTTGGAAATTAACACCACCCAAGAGCCCAGCCAGGACTTTGAAATTAAATTAGAAGATGCTGTAAACTGTGTCCACAGGAACGGCAAGAGAGGAGATTTGACTCAGACCATGTGAGTCACAGTTGGTCTCCGAGTCTCCCCTTGCGACTGATGGAAGGAAATTATGACAGCCGTGGCTAGCCCAGCTGCGCCGGCCGGAGGGGTGGGGGAGTGAAACTGAGCCCGCTCCGGTTTTTTTTTTTAACCCTCTGTCTTTGGATCCAATCCCCCTCTCTACCCCAAAGCAGATTTAACCGGACCCAAGCTACTGCTGATCTGAGTTTTCCCAACTCACGAGATTGCCATCATCAGTTTCAAGCTTCTGTAAGAATCTGGCTCTATGCTTAAAGGTATACTTGAGTTTACGAAAGTTTTTCCTAATCTCAATCCCTTCTTGCTGTAGGGCGAGTCTGTCAGTCCATAGACACCTCCATTAGTGTGTTCCCTTCTCTTTGACCTGTGCGGCTAACAGTTAGCAGCAGCGATTGATTATCTTCTTGAACTGCAGCTTCAGTTAACTAGGACAGGAGAAATAAGAAGAGTTTTCATGTATCTGTGTTTTTCTTTTTTGCAGTGTACAGGCCAAAGCAAAAATCAGCCCACAGTGCTTCCGTGTGCAAACTGCAGCTGCACGCTGTGACCTGCCTCTGGATCTATGCTCTTAAGCAATGAAGTTTTAAAAAAAGCAAATTGCTTACCAGGAGTGACTCCTATAGTTTTACTGCCACTTGAATCACACAGAGGAAAAGAGGGTGAAGTATTTACCTGTGACTTCACTTGCCACTCCACATTTATAGGAGCCAGTTTCTCCCTTGACACACATTTAGTCCAGGTGTTCGCTGTAAGTTCTTTTTTGAACCTGCAATTATTGCACCATTTATAAAGGAAGCAGCAAAATCTTTTTTTTAAGAGACAAAGAGGCACTAGCAATGATTCAACTTAATGCCCTTTAAGTGGCTTAGATACTAGAAGAACATAGCCCATGTGCTACAGTCATCTATAGGGCAGAGAGACAGCAGAATTAGCATCATGCACGGACTGGCAGCCCACTAAGAGACAACTTTTTAGCACTTCATTAACAGTAATGGGAGTTTTTCCCATAAGCAGCAATGATTTTCATGTGCCAGCACCTAAATACTTTCATATCCTCTTTAGTTATCAGCAGATATAGAATCATAGAATCATTTAGGTTGAAAAAGACCCTTGGGATCATCGAGTCCAACCATCAACTCCACTCTACAACATTCTCCCTTACACCATATCCCTTAACAGCACATCTAAACGAGTCTTAAACACATTCAGGGATGGTGACTCCACCACCTCCCTGGGCAGCCTATTCCACCAGCTCAAGATTTGGTATGCACTGGAGATTAGAGCTAAAAAGCTCAGAGATCCAGTAGCAGTTCCAGAAGGACCTGCTGGTGCTTCTAACCCCGCTGTGTTCACGGGAACGGCAAGAGAGGAGACTTGACTCAGACCTGTCCCCTCTCAGGATAACAGAGATCACACCTACAGCCCAAAACTATGGTATCCAACTCCCTAGACAGCCCACCCCCTAAGAGCCCAGACCAACCTGCCTTTCCTGCACCCAGCCCAGGTGCCACAAGTGAAGAAGCCAAAAGCCTTTTTATTCCCTCGTGACTGCCCTGGGGGTCCCTCCCTCCCCACAGCTCCCGTCTCCCTGCAGGGCAGGTGGTGGTGCTGCCCCTCTCCGCTCAGGTGTTTCCAGTTGGTAGCGTGGCCACAGCTGGGAAGATGCTGAGGCCTCCACTAACTCTGTCCGGGCTGCTGCCACCTCTGGTGTATGTGATCCTGTCCCAAGTGCATTTTGTGCAGTGGGAGCTGATAATTTAAGACCATTATTTTACCACAACACTTCACAAAAACTAGCAAGTCAGGACTTGTGTAAATAAGCAAAGACCTGAAGTCGTAACAGTGCCAGATTGCAGTATAACATCAGAGAACTTGTTGCGCTAATTTTGGGTAATACTACACATGATCATATGTCCGCTTTTTTGGAATTTAATTACTGTGGTGCAAATCTCAATGGTCTACATACAGCAATTATCTCCCAGGTAACGTACAAATATTATAAGGTCTTTCCATGGACATGAGACATTCGCAGTGAAATTATACATGACTATCGCTGAATTGTAGGTTTAAATTCTACTTTCGTATATTCAGTTAGAACTGCGCATAACAGGTGTTTGCTACTTTTTGGTGTTGTGTTTTGTTGTGTGTTTTTTTTAAACTGGTTACATTATCTATTTTAATATCCACGATTTATCTCCAAGGTGTTTGTGGTTTAAACATGTGAATGACGAATTCAGTCGCGACCTTTGTGAAGACTCCCTGGGAAGAGGGAACAATGAACCGAGAATCCAGCCCAGGGCTGTGAGTCAGTACCAAGTTCAGAGAGATTCACCAATATTTTCCAAAGCACGAATATCCAAGGACCTGCTTGAGAAACTTTGAGGATGACAAGCTGGTTGAAGAAACAGTCGTGTTCACTTTTCCAGCCTCAGACTTCTGTGTTTCTGCAGGACAGGTATTGAAAATCTGAAATATTGAAAATGCAGACAATTTTGAAGAAGAATGTTTTAATATGCAATCATCCATCTGGGAGCGGGTATGCAGATCTTCGCAAGACAGAGCATCACCTGCAATAGAGGAGTGCTGGTCTTGGTTATTAGGTATATTTGTATCCTCATGTACGTGTTTTTGAGTAGCAAATGGATCCAAGAAAGAATATAGACTTTTTTACATCGTGCTTTGAATCTATACAAATAAAATAATGTAGCAGTGATTGTTTCCTGGTCGGATTGAACACCACATACTTTCCATGAGTGTATCTCTCAATATAACTAGCTCGTCTATACCCAGCTGGGTAATTAAAAGTAACGAAGCCGTGTCAGTTGTAATTGTACACAAACGCACCAGCAAATTGCATTGCTTACAGCACATAGTGCGCATTGATGTTTTAAAAGCAAGTGTCTGACACTGGGTCCGGTGTGTTGCCACAGCCCAGGCCTCTGCTTTCCTCAAAACATCGCTGGTGTAAATCAGGGTGGGAAGTCAGGCAAAGCAGGAAGCGATGACAAAAACAAGGTGACGCAAAAGCCTATAACTGTGGGCTAGGCCGAGTGACAAGAGGAGAGGGCCGGACAAGAAGGGATAAAAATGTTTGGTAAAAAAAGGTTGTAAACTCATGGCATCTTATTCACTATGACTAAGCCAAGGTAGAACTTATTCAATTAGCTGTTGCTGCGTGTCAGGGTAGATGTGACATCCAGGCCATTTCTTCAGCTTTAATGTCACCTTCTCCACCTAATCTTAATAAATCTCTTTAATTGCAACACTTGGGAGTTAATCTGTCATTTGAGAATTTTTTGTAGCTCACCCTCGAGACTGTCAAAGAGATCTCTAGCTGCAAGAAAAGAAGAAAGGGTGTTTCACCACTACTTTTGTCAGGACTGCGATCCAAGAGGTACCAGATTAAGGAGTTTTCTTTCAGAGGTGAGCTGCCTCTCAGGAGAACTCAAATCGCAGCAGCCTCTTGCTGACCACAGGATGAAAACTGAATTTGAGGGGTTTTAGGACGTTTTGTGTGTATTGTTTATGTAGATCAAAGTGGGAAATAGATACGTTCACACAAATATCTAGTGATTCGTATTCTTCTCAAAATCAGGTCTTGAATATTCCCATTCAAAACGTAGGACCTTCAACAGCTCTTCACATTTGCTGGATTCTTGTATTATGGTGGGATGGTTGCCACCCACCAAACCCGTGTCTTGTCCCTGCCCTTCTCATAACTCGATGCCATAGTCTAGCAGTTCTTTTTCAGCTGCTGGGTTGCTGACATCCTTCGTCCTATTCTCCTAAGTCACAACAGACAAGATGGATGCAATTTTCTGCCATTAATCAGGATCACTGCAAAATATGTACTTGGCAACATGCCTGCTGACCCAAATCCATTTGTGTTCATTCTGGGACTGAAAACCATGTTTTTTTTCCCGTTCTCTGTTGCTGCACAAGAATAAGGGGGAGATCTGGTCATTACTTACCACATACGTAACTTTTTTTTCTTTGACCTATTTTATCAGCTATTCCAATGGTAAATTAAAACCAGGAGACTTATAGTCAGCTCTTTCATCTTAACAGCAGGTTGAATTCCTGTGTGAAGATGCCAACACATAAACTGAAGATGAGGATATGGACAGCTATGAAGTGAAGTACTTGGCACAATGTCTGAAGGGGGATCAGTGACACAATAAGAGACTTTCCAGTAGCTGGTTCTGCTCCAACTCCTTTTTCACATGTATAACCTGCACGCCCAAAAAGCCACATACTTTAAAATAATGGTGCCTGAAAACAAGTGCTCAGATACCTTTCACCGTCAGATAATAAAGAGAATTATTTAATTCTTGATTATATGCATGGGAACAATAAGCCTGAACAGAATAAAGAGAAGACGTCTCAATGTTCTTTTTGAATATTTGTTTAAATACTTGTCGTGGTTTTACCCCAGCCGGTGAATAGGACCATGCAGCCACCCGCTCACTTCCCTTAGTTGTGATGGGGGAGATAATCGGAAGAGTAAAAGTAAGAAAAAACTGATGGGTTGAGATAAAGACAGTTTAATAAGTAGATCAAAAGCCATGCATGCAAGCAAAGCAAAACAAGGAATTCATTCCCTGCTTCCCATTGGCAGGCATGTGTTCAGCCATCCCCAGGAAAGAAGGGCTCAAGCACGTGTAACAGTTACTTGGGAAGACAAACAGCATCAGTCCGAACGTCCCCTCCTTCCTTCTTCTTCCCCCAGTTTAATATACCGAGTATGTTGTCATATGGCATGGAACATCCCTTCAGTTAGTTGGGGTCGTCTGTCCCAGCTGTGTGCCCTCCGAACTTCTCGTGCCCCCACAGCCTGCTTGCTGGTGGGGTGGTGTGAGGAGCAGAAAAGGCCTTGAGAGCCTAGCAACAACCGAAAACACCAGGGCACTATCAACAGTATTTCTCCTCCCAAATCCAAAACAGCACTATACCAGTTGCTAGGAAAAAAGTTAACTCTATCCCAACTGAAACTATGACAATACTTTAAAAAATACACTTACTATGAACTTATAAATAACTTTAATTTATCAGTTGTTTTGGTAACATCTGGAAATATGTAAAAACAATGCAGAAAAATTACAAGCTAGAAATCTGTTTTCAATTCTTAAAAAATCTTTTACAAATATTTTTTTCCTCTGCCCTAATTTTCATGCCTTTATCAGGTATAGTTGTTTAAGTTCCTCTCCATGAATCTCTTAAAAGACTGACACAATTGATCTTTATCGTGTTCTTTTAAACACAAGGGGGCACCAACAAGCTAGTGGAGCAAGATAGAAACTGTTCACGCACAGTAAATCAGAAAAAAACTGTTATAATTCTTGATTGTCTTCTCAAGTGAGACGGATTTTGAAAATAAAGGAAAGCAATGCAACGCTTTATCATTCTTTCATCTGACATGACTGTAAATGTAATCCCCGGCATGTGCGTATTTTGCTGCCTCGTTTCTTTTACTGGAAATTGGATTATATATTTGAATTTGGATTATTTCCAACTGCAGATGGTTGTCCATGAAGGTGGAACCCTGTTTCCTTGGTTTTATAAAGAGAGAATCCAACTTCTAAGTAAAAAAATACCAAATAGCCCCAAAATGCAAAGTTGAGCCAAAGGACCGTTAGCTTTTTTTTTTTAACATAGAAATATCAGTGATGTTTGTGTTACCCAAACTGCCAGTCCCTTTTCAAGTTCTTTGTATTTCCACAGTAAAGCTGACTAAAAAGGAAGTTTTGAAATATAAATTAAGATATGAAAGTTCTTAATGTAGTGGGATCCTGTCTTGAAGTATGGGCATCTGCACACACAACCAAGTGGAATTTGCCCCAGTGCAGCGGGTGAGCATGAGACCCAACACCATGTAAATCCTGAGAGCAGAGCTGTGGGGTGATGGAAGGGCAACCTGAGCTCTGCTTGCTCACCTTTCCCGCTGCCGAATTTCTGCTTTGCTTTTCTAGTCCCATCGCAAGATCCCGTGTCAGTTTGTAAGGTTACGTATGTGAAAGATCTGTTGCTATTCATTTTCCCACTGTTGCTCATAAAAGATAGCTAAACTCAAAGGAACATGCATCTTTTCGTGCAATGAATGAAAGCAAGTCACTTTTGTGACTTCAGTGAATGGTTTCGACAGAGTACTCTTCTTTCTAACTTTCCCATTTGTCTTTTCTTTGACTTCAGACACTGAAGGTTTCCTCCCTAGGTGTTTCCTGCTTTCTTAGGTGCACTCTCATTCTCCCTGGATTTTTTATGTTCTTCTGATTCTCAAGGTAATTATCTGTCTAGCCCTTCCCTCTTCCCAGCCTAAACAAGTGTTAGTAGAACTGGTTTTCAAAGGAATTAACACTTTCCAGGTGAACTTGAGGTCCCAAAGCAGACTCCCTAACTGAGAGCTCATTGAGGTGGGACCCTTAAGTCAGCAGGTAACAATCACACGGAGGAAATGAGTTTTTTGCAAGTGCTGAACTATTTTCACTCATTTAAAATCACAGCTGAGCCCTGCACAACCCTGTATAGAGTTAAAATGGCTTAGCAATGCGGTCATACCATACACAGGACGATTATACCATTCATATGATGATGATCCAAGTACGAAAGTTTCAAGCTTCTATTATTCTGCTTGGGAAAATGATTCTACAATGACACAGATCTCACTGTTAAGATTTTCCTGATAATTTACCATGTTTGGACCTGCACAGAATTGCTTTTCCCATTCTCTGTGTTCATATAGGTTATGAACTGCCTCTTCGCTGTTGTGTTTAGCTGGCTACCATGTTTAGGAAGGATTTATTAGTGGACTCCAAATCGTGAAAGCTGCAGATGGGGTAACCTCTGCTACCAATCTATCTGTCCCAGAACAGAGGTAGAGGTGGCTGTGCAGAACAAAAGGCAGAAGGTCTCTGGGGAGACCAGGAGCAGGGCACTGCTGGTTTAGAAGTCCCTCTGCATTAATTGCATGCAAGTATAACCTTGACTGCCCCGTAATCACAGCTGTTGAGGTTCTTTGCTAAGATCCTCTCCCATTTGTAGACATGAAAATACAATTTCTTGTAGCTATGAAAATATTGTTGCTTATTTCTTGCCTATTTCATGTAGGTAGAACTGCTAATTAATGGTTTCCACATTGAGAAAACCCTTTTGGCTTTGTAAATATATATGTGTTGAAGATGTAATGTATTCTTCAAATTCATCATAAACTCAGAAGTATCATGTGACTTAAAAATGGTTTTGTGGATAAAACACAGAAGAGGGAGTCAAGAGACGTGGGTCCTTTTCACACCATTAACAATCTTGCTTGTGAATATGAGTCAGCGAACTCGTCTGTGCTTTGGTTCTCATGTGTAAATGTTTACCTTGTACATTACCGACAACAGGCCCAGTTACTAGGAAAAAAAAAAAGGCCATCGCTCCTGCAAACTTGAGACCGAAGCCTGGCTTTTCCAACCTTAGCAACAGTGGCTTCCAAGTGCACTTACCAGCCCTGGAAATCAGGGCAGTCTGGCTTAATAAAGTTTGTAGGTGCGTGAGAGGGGCTTTTTCTTCAGTCACTTAATCTGAAATAGTTGATGGGATAGAGATGAGGAGAGGAGCAGGTCAGTTTGGGAATGTCTAACTGTTCCCTAAGCCAAATTTTTCTCCCTTTCTTTTTACTTAATTCCCAAAATACTAGTGGTTTTGCTTGCATTATGCCACGTCTCCAACTGTGTTTATGATAGAGGCATTTTTTTGGCGTGTGTGCTAGTAGCAGCGTTCATTCCTGTACTTGCAAAAGCTCGAGTTTTAGAGAACTGTTAAGTTCTCTAAGAAGTTTTAAAGAAGAACTGTCTCTTAAAGGACTGTTCCTGTTTTATGCTGCTGGGACATTTGTCAGTCAGCTCGTTCACTACAATTGCCAACTGAACATCATCACCTGATGCTTTTGTTCAGGTCTTCAGTAATCAACATTCACTGACATCCTCCTGTTTTGCTTCCTTTTCATGAGTCATTACTCCTGCAGTATTTTTCATGTTTACCTCCCCTTTTTCCCTAAGATAAACACATTTTATTCTTTTTGCCTTCTGTTCATTTATGTTCTTTCCCTCTTTCATCTACAGATAAAAGATATTATAGATAGATAGTAGATATACAGATATTTTACACGTGTGCCCTAGGCTTCTGGGATGCCTTTGATAGGTGCCTTACATTAACCATGACTGCAGCATCCATCTCTGCAGTGTATCCAAACAATATACAAAACAAGTGACACCACCAGGGAAGCTAGCCAAGGACACCAGAGCAATCTCTATCATTGCAAAAACTGTCCTGGAATTTTTAACATTCACATAAAACATCTGTTTCTCATCCATGCACGGTACTTAATACATCTTCCTCAGACATATGAATCAACTCTTTGGGGATTTGGATACACTGTTTTGGGGAAGCAAGGTAGCCTATACATGATAATGAAATTACACAGTGATTACGGTTCCACATGAATAAGTTTCGGTGGCAACACTGGCTTAATCCATCCCCCTGCCTGTACGTGCTGGGCCTTTCATTGCTGCACTCGCTCCTCGCCCTGCGCTGTGGCTCTGCAAGTATATGAGAAACTACTCGGGTAACCTAGGTGAATGGCGGGGAAGAAAAAATGCAGTTGAATCAGTTCCTCAAACTATTTCACAACATGATAGCACACATGCTGGTGATGGTCCAGAGCAGGAGGTGGCTCTGAAAAGGGGAAAGAGCTAAGGGCTACTTGTAACATCCTAAATAACCTTGCTGCTGAATGTGGCGCTAGAGCCTGAATTGGAATCAGTCATAGAAGAGTTAGAAAACGCCCCATTGTGCACACTGAAACTTCTAACATCATGGATGTCAAGTCTGATAAAACTTCATTTCAGGCAGCAATACAAACTTCCTGAACTGTATTTCATTCACCGTGTCAACTGTGGCATATAATGTTTCCATCAACCTGAAATAAAGTGTTCTTTCCAAAGCATGGAACCTTCCTGCGGACAGGAAATTCTCTTACTAACCAACCAAGTAGAAATGAAGTGAAATGATGAATACAACCTGGTTTTCTTGCTGTTATATTTAAATCTCCAACCCAAGACAACTGAAAAAATAGAAAGAGGCTCTTGACATGATAAAGATAATGCTGCGAAAGCAAAGTACAATAACCTTTCCAAATCCAAAAAACTCAAACTCAAAACTAAAGCTTTCCAGCCACAGGGCTCTTTCTTATTCATGCTGTGCAGGTTTGCTGCTGATTTTCCCTTTGTTTTGCATGCTGAATTTGTATTGATGACAAAAGGAACTTTGATCTGCAAAGCTGAGTTTTATTCATGGGCTCTAGAGCTGTAATTTAAAAGGAATCAGTGTTTCCTGAATGCATTTGATATGTGCAAAACTCAAAAGCCGTTAGAAATCTCAGATACACCAGATAATAAAATACACCGGGGAATCAGAAAAAGACAACTAACCTGAATACAGAAATGCATAGAGCTCACGTAACCCATACACATCCACACATTCATCCCTCCTCCCCACTTTCTACCCTCTGTATTTGGCCCCAGTGTGCAGAAATCCCTTTCCAGTGGCAGAGGCAATAGTTGCCTCCTCTTCAAGTGTCTCTGTTTCAGTGGCACACCATGCTAGAAACAAAACAAAGTAGTAATAAACATGTACTCCTTGCCTTAAAAGAACCTGGCTGTGAAAAAAAGGAGGTGCCGGTGGCAGTTTCAGCATTCTGAGGGCGAGTAGCTTTGCTGTTCTTGAACATCAAACACTCAGCTGATGAGAAAAACCTGATCTGGCAGAACTACAGCAGCATCACCTTCAGCATTGCAAAGCGTTAAAAAATATAATACCTCTTGTGATTTTCGTCAGGATTGAGGAAGACACTCTTTCATCGTAAATGTGCTTCATTGCCCTTGTTTCTGAAACCCCATTGACTTAAATTTTCTGTTTGGAACGTAATGCAAACTAGCAGCAGGGAATAAAATCCTGCGGCTGTGTTCCATCTGCTTTGGCCTGGCTCTGATGCCAAGAAAACCTCCAGCAAGACGACGGGGTAATGGGCACCAGATAGGACTGGCATCACAGCCGGAGAGCCCAAGGTAGCTCTGTTACAAAGCCACTGCACTTGCTGGGTAAGAAAAACGGAGGAAAGAAAAAATGTCTAATGGGGACTACATGGTCCGAATCTGTCTCCCTTCGCTGCTGTAATTAAAAGCAACTCTGGTTAAGTCAATAAAGTTACAATGGCAAGTGGGAATAGTTACAAATGTTTGGTCATTAAAGAACTTTAGGATGCTATCAGACAATATAATGTTTAAGTTTTGATAAGAGGCTAAAGCAGTAGTTTAAGAGTCGTCTAGTGTAGGGCTTAAGTATTTATACATATTTTATTAGCGTTCATTTTTTAATTACCAAGATGTTATTGTGCCAGATGTATATTTATAAATACCACCAGATTCACTGCAGCACCAGCTTTATTTATGTGATAAATATTGGCATGTTTGTCTTAGAAAATTATATCTTTTGCTTGGGCGTCTTTAATTAGTTCCGCTTTCTGTCATACTCTGGAATTGATTTTTGCATGTTTACTCTTTCTGAACTGTGCGTACAGTCCTCGCGTAAATGCCAGAACTTGGGTGATATGTTGTTCATCTCTGAAGCTTTGTTAAAGTGTTTTGAAAAGTGAAAAACGGAGGTTTCTATAAATCTGCCAGAGAATCAGAGCCAGTTGGTTGGGTTTTTTTTTTTTGGAAGTTGAAGAAACTTGGAAATGGGCAGGAAAAGTTTAAATGTGTTTTCTTTAACAGTTTGAAACATCGTATTTCATGTTGCTATTATAAACAGTGAAATGCCCTATTACCTTATTTGGTTAAAAAAGCAGACAAGCTATATGCAATGGGTATTCTGCCTTAAAGACCTTTTTTTTACAACAATTATTAATTACAGTGCCTGATAGTTGGCATACCATATTGGTGCTACTGAGCTGAGAAGCCAAATATTGAAAGTTTCTGTTTGAAGGTTCAGTTCATAACCCCTCTGTTTGGATTAAGAGCAGAATGTTTGTGTGAATTTTTTTGCAAAAAGTTGAGCTTCCAATGTTTAATGGAAGTGGTATTATAACACAGGCCATGTCTCCAAAGTCATCTGAAAATGAACAGCAAAACAGTTGTAAATGCAAACATACGTTTCATAAACTTTGGTTTATTTGACTTTTTTTTTTTTAATGAGGAGATAAATTTTACAGCTGACAAAGTAGAAATTAGACAGTATTATGTTCAACAAGCATTCCATCCTGAGGTTTTTTAAGCTTCGTTAAACAAGATTTCTGTTTACCTTCGATTACGCAATATTCAGTGACTGGAAGTCTATTCTGTGTAAGAATTCTCACATTGCTCTGCATCCCATTTTCCAGGTTAGTTATCTGTTGCAATCTATGCCTAAACATAGACGTAGCGTTTAAAAGCTCTGTTCTGGTCTACAGCGTTCAGACATGAATCACCACATAACTTCCCAACAGGTTAATGGCATTTATTCAAGAGGAAGAAGTTGATCTCACAAGACACATGTCAATGCTTGCCCATGTGTTGGGTGGCAGGTCTGGTTTCCACAGGTATTAAATTAAAAAAAAAGTATAACTATCTTATATGAACATATGAATGTTTTAAATGTAAAAGTGGAATAAAAGAAGCAATGGTGGAAGACAGGGGAAAGAGAATTTACCCAGTAAGACTTTGCTCATCCAAGATTTCTATAAAGCACAGTGTTTAAGGTGCTGTAAAAATCCCCCAGCATGTTTTACGTGAGGAGTTTTACAGCACAAAATGGGGGTGGGGGGAAGTTGCATGTACAAAGGAGAATCACAGAATCACAGAATGGTAGGGTTGGAAGGGACCTCTGGAGATCATCCCCTCCAACCCCCTGCCAGAGCAGGGTCACCCAGAGCAGGTGGCACAGGAACGCGTCCAGGCGGGTTTGAATGTCTCCAGAGTTGGAGACTCCCCCACCTCTCTGGGCAGCCTGTGCCAGTGCTCTGCCACCCTCAGGGTAAAGAAGTTCCTCCTCGTGTTGAGATGGAACTTCCTATGCTCAAGTTTGTGCCCGTTACCTCTTGTCCTGTTGCTGGGCACCACTGACAAGAGCCTGGACCCATCCTCCTGACACCCACCCTTTCAGTATTTATAAGTGTTGATAAGGTCCCCCCTCAGCCGTCTTTTTTTCCAGACTGAAAAGACCCAAATCCCTCAGCCTTTCTTCATAAGAGAGATGTTCCAGTCCCTTAATCATCTTGGTAGCCCTTTGCTGTACCCTCTCCAGCAGTTCCCTGTCCTTCTTGAGCCGGGGAGCCCAGAAATGGATCCAGTACTGCAGATGCAGCCTCACCGAGAAAGTTCACAACCTTCAGACCTAAGGCACTACCATCACCTAATCTTCAGACACTAAGGCACTGCCATCTGAGATTTATGCCCTTTTGTCTCCCTCACAGATGATCTGGGATCACGCCAAAGACCATATGGAGAATAGCCATTCTGGCACGCTCTGACCGAGCGAAAGACTCTCTCTTCCCTGCAGACTTGTAGGTATTTTGCTCTTTTGGGTATAGGATCAAGTTTGCCAAGAGATTGTTAATACTTGACATTACCTGTAACTTGACAGGCTCTGTAAGTGATTGTGTTACTACTGGGCAAGTAATTCAAGATTGTTATGAAGAACAGCAACAGTCTTAAAAGTGAAATAGAAATGCTCTTTACCTTTTTGAAAATTTTAGATTCAGCATTGTTTTTTTCCAAGTTCAATTACAATAACAAAGAGAGTTCAATGATTTTAACTTGCCTTAATTGTTCTTGCCTACTTATAGGCATGAGAAAACATGTCTGTAACATGAACCTCCAGACTACCTATTAGTATAAATTTGAACTCTAACCTCTGAACTTAATGAAAGCACTAAAACGTGGTTTCATGTCATTTCAGAAAGATTTTTCAGTTTTGTTTCTGAAAATAACGGTCACCAGAATTAATTATTTGATGTGATGTTGTATAATACAGGAGCTAATCCCAGCCTTGCTAAATTCTAACACAAAGGACAGTAGGAAGATTTGAATTCGGGTGCAAAACCTGAAGCGTGGGAATATTTTCCTCTAGGATTTGTGCCCATTTCGTGATAAGATTCAATCCAAATTGCTTATCCGAGGCCCTTGCAATCTCTGGCTTGCTCACTGGGGCAGGCATCAGAGCACATCATTTATGGAGCATCTCACTGGCGTGTTTCCCCTCGCTCGGCACAGGGCTGGCAAAGTAGCTCTCTCTTGGTCCTACTTGGTCCTCAAAGAAGGCATAAAGCAGTGTCTAACCTGGTTTGCCCCTCACAGGGGAGAGGATTTTCACTTAAAAGACCCCTGAATTGCTGTCTGTTTGCCAACTTTTCCAATAGCTGATAGTGTACGCAGTGAAAGAGTCCAGTGGGAAACGTAACACGAGGAGTCACCAAATTCTCACTCTTGTGTGAAAACCGGAAGACTTATAGGACAAGTACAAAACAAAATATTGGAGTGTGTTTCTGCTTTGAATGTCTGGAAAAGTGTCAGCTTCTTGCTGTGAGTGTGTGGAATCGCTCTTCGTCTATTAACAGCAGATTTTACCATTCATTGTCACTGCCAAATCTGAACAACCAGTAAAACTGAAATATTGATGTAGAATCTGTCCCTACATTGCACATAATCAGCAGAATGGTCTATTATAGGAGTACACTTCACATTAATAGAGTTCCAGGTGTTAATGAGATTAGGAAATACCACTGAAGGCATTGGGCAAACTGGCAAATCTGTTGTTTCTCATGAGAGTGCGCAATTAGAAATTAATCCAGTCTTATTCTTAGATCTCAGACTGCGATTGCAAGGAAAAAACCCTATTAACCATCAGCCCAATGCAATGTGAGCTGTTACAGTCATGTAAAAAAAATGAGGAAAATTACAATTGAAATTTAGTGGAGTGAATAAAACCTTCTAGACACAAAACTAAGGTAACCCAAAACTCACAATGTACACTCAGAATTAAATCCACAAATTTAGGCTATTTTACAAGATAGTATTTACTCAGCACCTGTCTTTAAGTCTCATTATGCACAATTCAAAGCTTGTGAAATAGAAGTAAAATCAGGTTAAGCAGATAGCTCTTTTTCTTCGCTTCTCTTGATTTGGATTATATACCTCCAGCAAGATGTTCTTAAATTTTTAATATACACAACAGCCGTTCCAGAATTAGGAGAGAAGGGAATGGCTGAATGGAAAGAGAATTTTATCAAGTGTTAACCAAGTTAACAAAGACAATTCTGAATAAGTTGTGTCAGTAGTGTTTCTGGCTTCTGAGAATTTGAAGGGTCTTGTTTCTGGGATGTCAAGTCACAGCGGGGGAGTTGCCGAAAATAAAACATAATTTAAGAATAAATATAAATCCTATCTAGTTTAGAAGAACTCGTCATAGGGTAACAGTTTCCCACAGGCTTGAATACAGTTAGGGAAATGGTCCTTCTAAGGACATTTCCGTTCTGGAGGAATCCCCCTTCAAAACTTCAACATGTTATTACAGAGTCACTATCTCCAGCTGCCAAAAAGAGTCTTATGAGAAAATGACTACCCTGACATTTCCTTCGGAGGTCTCTTCTTTCTCATTTTCCTTCTGGAGAGCTTCTGCCTGGGAGTGTGAGTCAGTGGCAATAGTGGGATTCAGCACATCACAGACTCTGATCCAGTGTGTAGAAATACATCTTCCCAGCGGGACAGGAGTGTACAGTGGAGTATGTTTTATACTCCAGGGGAGACCTTCTCGTTCTCTACAACTGCCTGAAAGGAGGGTGTAGTGAGGTGGGGGTCGGTCTCTTCTCCCAAGGAACAGGCAATAGGACAAGAGGAAACAGCCTCAAGTTGCACCAGGGGAGGTTTAGATTGGGTATTAGGAAAAATTTCTTCACTGAAAGGGTTATCAAACATTGGAACAGGCTGCCCAGGGGAGTGGTTGAGTCGCCATCCCTGGAGGTATTTAAAAGACGGGTAGATGTAGTGCTGAGGGACATGTTTTAGTGGTAACTTGGCAGTGCTAGGTTAATGGTTGGACTTGATGATCTTAAAGGTCTCTTCCAACCAAAATGATTCTATGATTCTATAATATACACATGCTCACTGACATGCATATAAAGGCACACAGAGCTATGTATGCAAATTAGAGAAAGTTCAACATCCAAGATATGTTCCCTGCACTTTGTTTGGAGGATTGTGACATTTAGGGTGGCCACCAGCTCCTTTAGAAATCATCAGGAGCTGGGGTGACATGCAGAGAAGCTTTACTGTCTGTGTAGGTGAATTTTACCCTCCTTGTAAAGAGCTCCACCACGCCAGGGGTAGACCTCCTGCACCACTCTACACAAAGATGGTTTTGTATGTTATCCACAGCGATTGATATGTAGGAGTTGCTCTTGAGAGTCCAGAGGCACTTCTAAAGTCAACACAAGCTGTAGGCTTGACTGACCAATTGCAAGGCCATTAATATATTGCTTATTTGTTTTCATGAGTTCAATCAACCTAAGATGTGCTGTGCTTTCAAAACACCCAGGTTGCAGGAAACAGTGCATATAAAGGACGTGCATTAGAGTATAATTAGGTTTGAATTAAAGTTATTGGATTTAGATGAAGTAGTTCTAAAATATAATCACTATTTAGAATGAAACTGTAAGAAACCTGGCCTTTTTTGCACACAGACTACTCAAGATCCTTATGCTTTTCTCAAAGTGCTAGTCCATGGGAGTTTCCATGTCTTGAGTCTCAAAGGAATCCTAAAAGTACAGCAAAAGTTGCAGAAAAAAGGAGACCAGGGTAGTACTCAGAGGACTCAGTTTCTGTTATTCACGTAATGTATGACCTTTGGTATCTCTCTGTGCCTGTATCTTTCTATTCTCAGTCTGCTCAGATTGTACCTACCTAGAAACGATAATCGTATTTGAGCATTATCATTACCATATTTCAATAAGACTATTATTAATTAAAAAAAAACAAATAAGGAGTTGGGGGACTAATAGGCGCTTTGGACCAGGACTCAGTAAAAAGCAGTTTACTTCGCAGGTCCAGCACGGAGTTCCTGCGTGAATTTAAAAAGGCCTTTCCCTGTGCTTCCATTCCCTATCTGTAAAATAAGTAGTTTTGCTTCCTTTCTAGGACTTGCCTACTTGTATTTCAAACTCTGTAGTGCATGGACATCTAACAGAACATGTGTATCTACATACAGCATCTAGCCCAATGCGACCTCAGGCAATGGCTCTCGCCTAAGACAGTCTTACTGATTCAGACCAAGTTTTGCCCAGTGTTGAAGAGCTGCCATATATGCTGTAATGACTGACACTTTTTTCCAAGCCTGGAAGACAAATTAGCTTTATAATTCAAAACCAAATTCAGATTATGTCTGAGGTTCACCAAGTCTTTTAAACTTTTTGGTAGGCGTCCTTTAGATAGTGAGAAAATACAGATCTAGATAAGCTTGATCTATGTTTGTTTTTTGCTATCAGAACTTTACACAGCTCAGATTTTCACTTTACATCAACTACAGATAACATTACAAATCTGAATTCCTTACTGAAGTTAAAATATATTAACATTTTCAGAGCCGTTGCCCAAGTATGGATTCCTGTATTTAGTCCTTGTTGTTTGGTCTTGAAGTTGGCACCACCATTGTTATAGACGTACCAACGTAGGCAGTAGGAGATGCTGGCATTGTGTCTTTTTTTAAATCATTCCATAAATACAGACGTGTTTACCCCACAGTCAATCCTATTGCTCATAAGCAGAACTTGGGATTCAACAAATCTAATAGCAAACTGCTATACAGAAAAATTAAGTTTGAAGCTTAGGCAGTAGTTATTGTTCCCTCTTGTCCATATTTACTGTGCCTTAGAAATTACCCTTCTCTTCCCACTGCAGAGACCTCCTTTTAAGTGTGTTTCCCTGAGGAAATGAGAATGTGTATCTACTTAATTTAAAAAGACTGAATATAACTGTGTTTTGGAAATTTTTTAATCTGATGATGAGCTGCAGTCCTTCTCACTATGCTGCAGACACCATACCAAAACAAACAAAGTATTTGGTAACACTCTTTGCTCTCCAAGTGGATTTGCACTCCTCAGAGGACTAATGCACTAAAGTAGAAGGCATAAACAGAGGCTACAGACATCTTCGGTGAGAGTTTACGGATTTCAGCTGAGTCACATCAGGGATAAATACACCGGGGCAAATTGAACTCTTTTCCTTTCTTTGGGCATTTCAGTTACTAACTAGAGGTGCCAAGTAACTTCTCTGAGAGTCTGCAAGACATGACACTTGGAGCTGGCAGAAGGGGACATTTGTTTTACTTATTTCACATACAAACAGCTCTACATTATCATTTTCACTCTTTACAGTAAATAACTGTTCCAAAATGCAGACAGTTAAAAAAGAAATCTGTATTTTCAGACAGCTGTCCTTAAACCCAGCCTATCATCCATTCTGCTCACTAGATCCTTACCTTATCTTCTGCCTTGCTACTGTGCACAGCAGACAACTTCACAGTCAATAGAAAACTAAGGAATTCTTGTTTTTTTCTTAAAAAAATAAGGTCTACTCTTACAATGGAAGAAAGGATCAACACAACTTCCACTACAAAAAGGTTCAGTCAGGTCCTTCTACCCCTCAGCATGTGTCTGAGCTACATTTGAAGCTCATGAGATGATTGAGGGACTGGAGCATCTCCCTTATGAGGAAAGGCTGAAAGAGCTGGGACTCTTTAGCCTGGAGAAGAGAAGGCTGAGGGGAGACCTTATTATGGCATACAAGTATCTAAAGGGTGGGTTGAAGGAGGATGGTGCCAGACTCTTTTCAATGGTTCCCAGTGACAGGACGAGGGGCAATGGGCACAGGTTGGAACACAGGAAGTTCCGTTCAAATACACAGAAAAACTTCTTTACGGTGAGGGTGACAGAGCACTGGAACAGGCTGCCCAGGGAGGGTGTGGAATCCCCTTCTCTGGAGATTTTCAAGACCTGCCTGGATGCAGCCCTGAGGGATGTGGTTTAGGCAATCCTGCTTTAGCAGGGGAGTTGGACTAGATGATCTCTAGAGGTCCCTTCCAACTCTGAAGATTCTGTGATTCTGTGATTCTGTGATTTTTTATTTGAATGGGAATTGGTATCACCAGAAACTGGGACATATATGGTTACCCCATTAGAGAAATGAGGGATTTTACTCTCTGCTTCAGCAGGATCAACATTTCATACATTTTAAACCAAAATAAAAGTGCTGAGCCATATTGGTAGAAGGAGAATATTGGGTAAACAGGGCTAGAGGCTGGCATATGGTAATTGTTGAGAGCAGATAAATGGCAAACGGCTTTGCTAATCTTTGTTAATCTTAGTTCATTGAAGGTGGTGGGGAGTTTTTCCTTAAAATAAAAGACAGGTCATGACCAGCTGGGAGTAGGACCAGCTTAGTAGCTGTGTTGTAACTGATCTAGAAAAGGAGTGGATACCTTTCATATCACAAAGTGAAATACACAGACCTTAGTTCAATCATTGCCAAGTATGAAATCTGAAAAATTACTTCATATTACCTTCCTCTAAACTTCGTGTGATGATTTGATGAGAAGCTGAAGAGAAACCAAGGAGGAGTATATTTAAAAAATTGAACTGGGGAAGAAACATACCTATGGCTAAGTTTATTGGAAAAGATTCAATTAGCTTATTAAATACTCCAAAGGTTTCCTTTTGCTGAGTTGCATCAGGAGTTTTGCTGGGGACTGTTTTAAGCCGATAGTCCTTGGAAAGACTTTCTGAAAACTGAGTGTTAAAGCTGGTATGGCACTAATAACCAGGGAGCTGGTTGAGAAGAATAAACCAGCAGAAACAGCAGCCAGAAGGATCTGGATTCACTTCATGACATGGTTACTTGTAAAGCAAGGTATATACCATGGCTCAGCTCTCTCTATCTATAGAACTCCATCTATGTATCTATCTCTATCTATCTATCTATCTATCTATCTATCTATCTATCTATCTATCTATCTATCGATCTATCTATCGATCTATCTATCTACCTACCTACCTACCTATCTCTATCTATCTATCGATCTATTGATCTATCTATCGATCTATCTATCGATCTATATATCTTTCTATCTATGTATCAGTAATAATATGCATCAATATCACCCCACTCTCTGCTGGGCAAGTAAATTGCATTAGGCAACATTGAGTAGGAGCTATTGTTCATTGTATATATTTATACGGAGAGAAGGGGAAAGAAAAAAAAAGCTTTATCTGAAGTACAGATCAGGTGAGCTGAAAATCCCCCCAGGTTATTTCTCAATTTTCTATTTCTTATGTAATGAAAAATAAACCATTTATTTAAAAGAAATGGGAGATATTGTGTAGGATTTAACAGTGATGGAATATTTAGACATGCTGAAAATAATATGCAGTGTGATGTTATTGCTTCACTTTAATCCTTCAAAATACATTTTATTCTCAACACCTCAAATTAAAGGATATCAATAAAAACATTTAGGCTTAAAAAATCATATTTCTTCATATATTCTCAGCTAAAATAAGTTATATGCTGTGTGAACTATACTACAATAAGAGTATACACTGTTGTCACCTGTTTTATTCAAACTCCTTTACAAATGTGAACTGCTTCTGCATCTGAATTATAATAGAACATCTCTTTTTATACTTGATTTCCTTATCTGTGATCCAATCCTTTCGCTTAAGGACAGCCGTAAGCATATTTTATCCCACCCTGCTACCACCCCACTACTATTTTAGACACTGTGAATAGAAAAAAATATGTTTGTAGACCTTTGGGTACATCACAGGTCCACCTTTATTTCTGTGAATGTTTTAAAATAAATACTGCATTTCATACTTTTTTTATAAATAGATCGAATGATATATGTGCTAAACGCATGTAATATGTTACTTATTCTTGAAATAAGTAAAACAAATTCAGTTCTGATAAAGAATACTTCCAGCTTATCTTTCTGTTAGAGGTAGTGTTCTTTTAAGCATAAAATATTTGCCCTAAGTTGCCAGCCTTTCTGTAAAACTCATTTTTTAATTGGGGCTGCCTCTAAGCACTATCACAGTTCAAATTGTATTTAATCATGATTATTTGTAAGTATTCTTAAATATCTTTCAGAATGCCTCCTGTAGCATGGGCAATAATAGAATAATGCAAATCTAAGGGAAATGCTTATCTTTTTAAAAGTGAAAAGCCAGTAAACTGTGTCTTTTCAAAGCTCTCCGTAGGCTGAACTAGTTTATTGAATCAGATTATCTTATTGAACGTGTGCTGCACTCAGCTACCCACACACGCATGTCTGAGTGCTCCTGCCTTTGTCAGACCAAATCCTGGGGGTTCCAGGTGCTCACAAGTTCCCAGCCTAAATATTCTTTTAAAGTGGTTTTCCTTTGATGAAATAATAATTAACCTCCTTTTCATCCTTAACTTTATTTTAACAACACCTCTGAGGTCACTTCGACAAGTGGAGCTACTGGAAGGTCTCTTATGGCACAGAAGGCTGGTGGCTGCGTTATGGAGCGGCAGCCCATGATCGGGATACCCCGGGGGCAGCCAGCCTTGGCCTCAGCCCCTCGGGAACACACACAGGCTGGTGGCATCAATCCTGACAGCAGGAACTGATACTGAGATGAAACAAGCGAGCAGCAGATGAACAGATAAAAGTTTCAAAAGATGAGGAGCATGTGTTATGGGGAGAACGTGCTCTTGTACCTACTTGATGCACCGTCCACAGCCCAGCTTGGCACAAACTTCATCCCTATTTGATCAAGTTTCGAAACCCCTTCAGGCCTGGCGCTGTTTTCTTCGAGACCTGCCATGGATTTTACTGAAGCTGAGGAGAAGTTGGTTTTTCAAGAACGGGCAGAACATCCCAACGCTTTTGCAACGTTCTCCTTTCCTTTTCGAAGCATGTCCTGTGCAGTGGCTTTAAAACCCAAGTAATTCTGATTCACTAATCAGTGTTAGTCACATAATACCAACACATGGGAATAATTTTCTACACTTGACACTAAACTGAAAAGCATTTACGACATATATTTGGATATAGGGTCATGAATTTTTTTCTAGCTTTGTGCTGCATAATTAAAAAAAAAGTCACTAAAAATGGTCACTAAAAAAAAAAATGTCACTAAAGCCCTATGAAGATGTCTAATTCCTCTTCATAATTCTCTTTGTATAAAGAACAAATATAATGAGTCCAGTGTGCTATTGCTCAAATTCAACTCCAATGCTGGATAAAATGGGATTTACCACAGGCTCCATTTTGATTCTCTCAGAAAAATACTTTCTTTCATCCTTTCCATTTTTCTGACTTTACACAAAAATTGTCATCAGAAACACATTAGTAATGAGTCAAACTCAAATAGATTTAGAATCGTTCACTTCATACTTGTTTGAATAACTTTTCCCTGGAATTTGCAATGCGGATCTCAAGAGACCTTCCCCCCATATTGACGTTTCCTCACCCAGCTGGGTCAGAAACACTGCGCTAAATGTTCTTGTGCTACTTAGAGCCTTCGCCAACCCCAAGCGATGCACAGGCATGCAAACAATTAACACAAACAAACTTAAAGGCTTGCTGAGCTCCACAAAAATTAAGTACATTCGGTTAAAGTTTGGGCCACAGTTTTATATCATATACATTTAATCAAAGACTAACAGCTGTCTTCAGTAACGAGGGACAATAGCTATAATTTGGAGGCCTTTACTAAACTTTCATTCAGTCCTTATTCAAACACAGAATAAATTAATGAACAGAAATGAGTGTGGAATTAAAGGGTTTGCTTAGAATAACACCTAAATAAGTAGCAAAGTCCCAAATTAATTTTTATCTTATATATATGAGAACACGCCAACAGATATTATAAGCCTTTCAATATTGCTAGTATTTCCAGGTGAACATTTCACCATTAATGTTGGGGGTTTTTAAACTTTCTATAATGACCTACTTGGATTCTAAGGCAAAAGTTCAGGGAACTTCATTTTCTGTTTATAGAAAATTCACTTTCTTCTTGTCCCTCTTCAGAGCTCAAACGCAGCACAGCAAAGTTGTGGCTTGCCTAGAGTGAAGCTAGACTGAAGTGATTTGCTGCAGATCCAGTAAAAAAAATACCTTGGGAACTTCAAAGACAAGTCAAGAGGAAATCGTGTGTCTTAAAGGGAATACAAGTTCCTCTTTTTATTATAAGTACTCTAATTATGTTAAATTCTATCACAGGTTCTTTTAAGGTGTCATTATACATAGGGATCAGCAAAAGTTTTGCAACCATGTTTCTCTTTTGCAATTATTAACTTCAGCGCTTCACCGCGTGTGCCCGTCTCTCTCAAATATGTCATACTTGATAACCATCAGTTAAACAGATGGCAGTTTAACAGTGTTTTTTTCTAAATATTATTTTGGTGACAAATATGATTTATTTGTAACATTTGAAATGTTTTTGCGGTTTCTGAACTGACAATGCTTTCTGTAGGTATGTTCGCAATATGATCTCTAGCACTAAAGTCAATTAGGATAGGTTTATTTACTACCGTAACCATTGCAGAAAAAATGAAAGTGTTACTTGCACGGATACCAGCAGCAGAATCCAGCGATCTAGATGAACACTGCTCAGAGGCTGGGAGTTTTTCTTGATTGCTCCAAAGGAATCTGTTGAGAAAACAGGATATTATTTGCATAATGTATCAAAATGACTGTTGGTTTTCCTTTATGAAGGCACAACAAACTTCCTGACACAGATAATCTCCTAGCAACTCTTTGCGGTAACTGAGACACCATTACAGCAACAGAAATATTTACAGTATGTTTTTATGGCACATTAAGTCTCAGCTATTTGAAAAGCTGGAGGAATTGTTCTGTATTTCTAAAAATGGATGCTAAGAGTAAGCCCTCAAAACTATGCATAGTTTAGAATCCAATTGTTTCTTTTTATGTTAGATGCAGGGTGAATTTGGAGGAAAATTTATAAAAGGCAGGATATTTCCTGTCATTATATATTCATCAGTGTTTTCAATACATTGTCAGCAGTGTTGTAATTTTTTGTTAGAAAAAGATTGGAGAGGTTAGAGGAAGACTAGCAATGTGGCAAAGTTCAACTTTTACTAAGTAAATTATGTCGTGAATATATAAAAAAATAAAATATCAACAGAAAGCTGTCATAATCATTGAGCTGGCAGGGAAAAAAAATCCTTATTTTAATATCCAAATATTCACATTTCAATTTATCCAAAACCTGATTTATTTAAGGATAACATAGCATATTATTCATAGCGCAGATACACAACTTATTGCATAGTCTTTATTTATATACAGATTTAATTTTGAAATTTGCTATTCCGTAGAAAATTTGTACGAATGTGAAACTTTTAAATGAACAACTAAAGAAGTATGACAGCAAAAGGCTGGTTTCTGAACTGCCTTTACGCTCTGGGGTTGGGTACTCATATGACCCATTCCATTACAGGCCATGGGACTTCATGGGTGAGGAACTTCCTGAGGCCCCCTTCCTGAAGAAACTGTTTGCTGTAAAAGGACGATTAGGTAAATGCATAAATATCTCCTGAATAACACTTGTTCACATGTATGCTGAAATCTTTTCCATGGTGCCTTGTCGCTGAGAGCGAATATGCAACCAGTTTAAAGCTGCGTTAAATGGGTATGCAAAAACCAGTTTGAAATTCCAGGTTCCACTTGTATGTGGTGAAAACACTTTCCTTTAGGTGCAGATGTGGGTACTTCGTTGTTTTTCTTGTGTTTCAAAACTGAGCAGAAAAATAAAACACAAAAGAAGAAGTGCAGCCCCATTTACTGTGAATGAACCCTGCTGTACACATTTCACTGACCATAAACAGGGTATTTCTAAGACCTGATGCTATCTCTTTGGAGAACATCACACTAAGAATCCAGCATGGCAAGCACTTGTATATTTGTGCATTTTACAGCATTCTCATTGAATGAATTTAATTATTCATTTGTTTAATGACCCCAGTCAGGAAAACTTGTGTTCCAAGTACCCTGCCATCGATCATTTTCTTAACCTTAAACATACGTCAGGTCCCCGTGAAGCTGACCAGTCCGTTAGGTCACTTTGAAAACCATAACTTTTGAACAATTCAAAGAAGTGGGATGTAGCTGTAAAGAGTGTTATAGCCTAATCCTCTATTCCTTGAGATGTAAAAGTCGAGAGTAGGCAAGTCAGCTTATGATTTTTAGCAAATGGAAAATAAAGTTCAGCATGCTTAGCTGCCACTGTGACCAGGATTCGTAAGAATTGCACAGTTCTCTGTGAATACAGGAATCTGTGTGGAGTTTTAATTTGTTTCATTAACTTAGTCAGGAAATATGATATAGTACTTAGGAACGTAAACACCCTGACTTCAGAGTTTGTTGCTATACAAGTAAAGGGCTCTTTTCTCAAAGTCACGGCAGACATGAGCATACACAAAGATATTCCGCATAGCAGAGAAGGCCACCCACAAAGTTATGTGAATTTAATTTTTGATTCACATTCCTGTTCTGCCATAAAAGCCAAGGTGGGCCACGGCTGTTTTCCCATAAAGTGCTGAGAACGCTCAATCTGAGTCATTAGGGCCTTGAACACAGATCACACACCCCCCGCCCCCCGATAAGATGCTCTTTTTGTACATACAAGAGAGTAGCAAATTCCCCAGAGGAAACACTCAGGCTGAGGGGAACGTTGCAAGGATGTTATCCTTCTGCGTTTTAAAAGAGATTTCCTGGCTGCCACCAGACCTGGTTCCTAATGCCAACCAAAGGACCAGCCACAAGAGATGCCACCGCTGGAGAAAAAGCATTCTGGTCCTTGGCACCTCTGTTTTCCAGCTGCTAAGCTTGCACTGTGGGTGGTCGGAGCCATTGGTTTCCCTTCTCCAGCTGACGAGAGACAGCAAGGGAGATAACGGCAAGGGAAAAAGGAGAGAGACAGTCACAGAGTGGAAGCTCTAATCTGAGACATGTGGAGCCAGATTCTCTGGAGATATAAATTAGCTTGTCTCTGGTTATGTCAATTTATGATTTTGATGTCTTGTAAAAGTGCATTTCATGTCGCAAGGAATGCAGGAGCAAAATTAACCCCTAAAAGCAAATTTCTGTTGAGTGCATTCTTCATCTTCCACTTCGGCTTTAGGACAAGCAAAAAACAATTCAAGAATAGCATTGATATATTTTCATTACATAGGCTAAAAATCTGTCCCTGCTGCTTTATTGTTATTTTTTGTTGTATTTATCTGAAATTCAAACAGACGCTTCTGCTCTGTATGATCAGTGAGTCGCAGTTCTGGGGTATACAAAGTCAGTAACCTTTTTGTCTGAGTTTTTTTAAATATATGCAAAGCAGTTTCTGGCATTCCAAATATGTGTATACATATTCATTGTCGGGTCATTTCTTTTTCAGGTTACTACTGGCTTCTAACAAAAATCCCAGAAAAGGACTTGCTATAATTCTCTGCAAATATTACTGTTTTAGGAAGATGAAATTGAAAACTAGGATATTCCTCTGTTGGAAGCAGTTTGAAACAATTTAAGCTCATCAGATCTGCCTTAATTCTGTCTACATTTTTTCCCAAAAGTGAAGATTTGCTTTCCCTTATCTCGAAAATGTTAGTGCTTGATTTGCAGCAGAAAGCAAATATATAGATAAGTTTTCCAATTTATTGGAGGCAAAAAGGAATTTTCTGCTCCCCAGTTTCTTTATTGGAGAGAGCTTTCAGGACAAGCCTGTGCTTCCAAAGGAAGGTGTGAGTTCAGCATAGACAGAGGTATCCACACTGGCTTTAATCTGTCTAACTTGGGTGACAACAGGTGGAAGTGAAGATGAACATGTTGCCCAGTGAGGTTTTCAAGACCCAACTGGATAAAGCCCTGAGCAACCAGGTCCAGCCTCATAGCTCAACCCTGTTTCAGCAGGAGCTTGGAAGGGAGACCTCCTGGAGTCCCCTCCAGCCTGAATTGTCCTGTGGCCCCATGATCCCATGTGGGAGCACTGATGGCAGCTCACCTGCCTACCCAGACCACAGTAGACCACAGACCGCAGCTCACCTGCCTACCCAGAGCTGCTGATACAGTCATTGCTCCATTTTTGTCTTCTACAAAGTGACTGACACCACCAGCAGTGCTTGCTCACTGACCAATGACATTAAGGGTTACCTCTCCATTGTCCTCTTATGCTTTTCCCAGTGGCAGCTACGGAGATGAAAGCCTTTGACTCTGTTCTGTCCTGCCCGTGGGACATCCTGAGAGTCCCCAGGGGAGTGAGCTGGGGTCTGTCCTGACTGTGTGGGGCTCTGCAGCCTATCTGAGGGCACCCCCACACTCAGTCTGGGCAACTCACACCCTGTAGTGCTCTAAAGGTTTCCAAAATGCTCTATAAAGCAATGTCACCTGAGAAGTACTGCTATTCCTACCATGTCTCTTCAGAAACTCCAGCCCTGACCAGCCCTGTAGTCCTCCTGTTCTTCATGTGATGTTCAGGAGTGCAAGCCAGCAGTGTGAAACCTGCACTTGGAGGTGGCAGTGCGTCAACAATGTGGAGCAAGCAGGAATCCTTTACACTATATTTGCGGGAAAACATTTTTGGAAAGGCCATGCTTAACAGCCACATCTCCGCGGAGTTCACTGACCAGAGGGGCCAAGTAACAGATGGAAACCAAACGCAGCAGCTGTCCCCTCCCCTGAGGGACATAGATGACCCCAACTTTGGAGGTCTTCTGCCTCGAAGGGAGCAGAGCTGCCCGGGACAATGCAGATGGTGGGCCTGGGAGTCAAGCGCATGGTGTGTAAGTTCAAAGAACCTCATCCAGCAGCAGCCTCATGGGTCTGCAAGTGCTTGCCTGCTGTGTGCCGCGGTGCAGAGCCCGGGAACTGGCCTCAGGCAGCTTCGAAGGGCAAAACCTCATCACTCCTGGGTCAGGAGGGAATGGGCAGGGAGCCCAGAAATAGATATCCTACTGTTTACAGGCCATGAAGTCCTTTCCTATCCGAAAGTTTGCTGCTCAAGTGCTGGCTATCTCATTCTGGGAGACAGCTTGGTTACTCCAGTGATCACAAGTGATGGATATCCAGAGGAGAGTCTGGCAGCAATGTGAAACCAGTGAATCTGATACTGTCCCTAGCAGCAAACCCTATCCATATCTTGGAAGAAAAAGAGGATACTACAAATCACTCATCTCTGTCAGTTCATCCCTCACAGGAGGAATACAGAAACAAATCACTAAAACAAAAATCAGCAGCTATTTGCTACCTTGATTTTGACAGAAACTGCGACCAAAACTCCAGACCTTGGCCAGACATTTATCATTCTGAGTTCTTGAGTATAAGGGCTTGATTCAGTTACTCACAGACCTGTGTCTCATCCCATTTGACCCACTCCAGCCTAGCTAAGATATTCACATGCTAGAAAACTTGTAGGATTCTCCTGGAGCTCCAAGTGGAGACCAGGCAGGATACTTTAGAGCACCTCAGATGGCACCAGATGACTGTAAGCACTGAGATCTATGTCTTTGCATTGACCTTCACTCTCAGAACTGAAAAAACCCACTCTGTCAGACAGCACACAGTGATGGGCACCATATGGGAGCACAGACAGAGAGGTGGATCCCTCTCTGGGTGTATATAATTTTTGTCAGGCATGCTTATGATCAAGTCCAAACTTCTCCTTATCATCACCTTCTTAGAGCAACTGTTCGTTTACTATAGCGAGATCTGAAGTTTCCCTGTGTAACATGAAGTTGGCTTCCTATGGGAACTTGTGTGATCTCCAGGAGTTAACATCCTGAGGCCGAATTAGTTTTAGCACCTCCTTATTGGGTGCGTAAATATTTACATCAAATTGTCCAGAGTTTAGCATAACAACTTCAATTCTTCCTGGCAAGAAAGCCAGCACAGGTCACTTTGTCAACGACAAGGCTTCTAGATAATTAAACAACACTCACTGGTCACTAATTTATATGCATTATAACTCAGACTTAAGAACCTAAATAGACCAATAGAATAAACTTCATAGACACTAAACACTTATTTGCTGTGACACTATTTACATTCGGGACTAGAGAAAGCAGTAAATCAAAGGAGGACTTTAGAAGAGGAAGAAGAGAGAACAGTCTGCCTTTTCCCAATATTAATATTTAATAACCTTTCAGACATATGCAATATTTGATGCAATTGCTAGAAATACATTTAGCATGGAAATTTTAGGTAAGGGAATGAGTCAAACAGTGAATGTTTCTGAACTTCACACCTTCAAATTTCTTTTAAAGTATCCAGAAGTGTACACAGAAGTACACTAATGTTTTTTCCACATATGACACACAAATAGCCCTTTAAAGCTCCCTCCCATGGCCATGCACTGAGCTTCTGGGTATAGACCCTGGGCTTTTAAAATCTTCTTGGTCTGGAGATGCCACAGTCTAGGCTCGGTTCCCTGGCAAGTGTCTGTCACACTTAGAGCACACTACGACCCGATAGCCCAGCTGCTTTCGATCAGCTCTAAACCTAGTCCTGGGCCCTCTTATTAGACACAAGAAATACACCTGATACGCTTTTGTCAACTTCTTGCAGCCCTTACTCTGGGCTTAGCTCAGAGGCTGCAAAAAACCATTTTGAACCCATTTTGCAGCAAAGGATAATTTGATTTACCAATACCCATGCTTCTATATTCTGTTCTTATGGAAAGAAGACCTGGAAAATATCTTCGGGAGTGTTGTCAAGCAAGCCTGATGACAGCTGGTCTACCATCCTGATAGCTTGACATTATATTTTATTCCAGTAACAGACATAGACATCAGGCAACTGTAGCAGTCAAGCCAAGGTGACCAACAAGTGGAAGTCCAGATTTCTGCTCGTGTTTGTGAAAAGGGCAGCTGTGCATGTACATACGTACAATAACAGTTACACACAAAATCATATTCCCACAGTGCATAAACCAGAGTGAAAATAAAGGAAAAAATCACACTGGCAACAGACTAGAAAATGGGCTAAAAATGTTATAACTGCTTTTCCTGGCATAGTGACAGGGTCTAATGAGAGATTCTAGGGCCTGGTGTAAGAAGAAGCGAAACAAGATGCATAAAACCATATTATACATGATTGTTCATGCGTCAGAAAATGTCACAAAATTATTTTCAGGAGTGCTATGATTTCTTCTCTGTTTGTGGGAAATAAGTTAAAGAGCATACAGAATACAAAGAATATTCTATCAAAAGGGCACTCCCCACAAAACTAGGAAGAAAAAGAGGATACTACAAATCCATCTGGATCAATCCCATCTGGATGAGCAAAAAGTTTGGGGTTTGTCTTTTTTTTTAATAAACCTAGTTGTGAACATTGAAAACAGTGAAGCTGAACAGGCAAGAAGTATGGCTAGAATTCCAGGGGTCATTCATCTCTGCCATGGGGTAATGAATAAATCAATTTCTGTTAATGTTCTTGGGGTTTTGTCCCTGGTGCTCAAATTTTGTAACCATTTTTACTTTTCCTTGTATGATTTTAGTCAAACTATTTTAAATTATGTAATTTATAACCATAACACGTATGGAAAAATCATTTCCCATTATTTCTCCATGCAGTAATATTCAAGTCAATGTGCAAGTTTCTTTTTGCTTTGAACCTGGTACTTCTGTATTTCACAAGATGTTTTATTTCAGGAAAATGATCATGAAGAAGATAAATTACATTCTTCATTGCTTTTGTATTTCCTTAGTTGTTGTATCTTTTACTCCTTTTGGCAACAAATCAAAACCATGAGAGGTGTCTTCCAGTTGCAAGCAGAGAGTTTTATATATGCCTTATCACATCATTAAATCAATTGTGGTAGTGATTTCTCAGCTTTTCTTGGCTGCTCTTTCAGTCATTTTTGAGTTTTCCCAAACATAACAAGGTACAATTAGCGCTAGTATTCACCCATTATCTACATCATTTTTCAAATGGGAAGTCTTTGATACATTTTACAGTACAGGAGATCTGTCAATTAATAAAGTCGGCTAAAAATGTATAAATTATTCTTATTTCTAAGTGTTAGTTTTTTACATCCTGTTTGGTACTGCATAAATGTATTGCTTAAGGCTGAGGTAGATTTTCTTTTGGGGCACATAAGAGCTGAAGGCACAAGCCCGGTTGGATTTCTCATGGCAGCAGACATGTCAGCAGATGTTTATATTTAATTCCTCTCAAGACATTGAGAGACACCCCGATGCCTTTCAGGGCAGACGCGGTGGTGCTTCTTCTTAATGCCAGAGGAGTTTTCACTATGATAAATAAGAGACAACATCTCCCACACCGAAAATTAAATATATTTGCAAACAAGCTCTATCAGATCGGATGCGTTAAGAGGCAGTGTCTTAGTTAGCCCCATGGGTGTCAGCGTATGTGGTGCTCTATCACACAAACCAAGGCTCCAGCAAGTCGTGTTGCCTCCTACCGAGTGCCGCTGTTGCTCATTGCTTCCCATATTAGGCAGGGCAGCCATGATAAACTGTCCTGCTCTTGAACTATTCTCGCAAAGACAATGTCCTGACGGTTTTTAAGATCTGTATTGCTACTGGATTTGTGTACTTCTGTTTATATACATTTTAGATTCAAAGGTCTCCCCTGTGCTGGAATACATCCAGTCTCACGAGCGAGGTCACATCAGGGAGAGTTTTCTTTCACAGCTTCTCGGGGAAAGGCGCTTTCTGCATTTTCTGTACTCAACGCCCCGGGCTACAATTCATCATTAGAGGAATCTTTGATGAACGTGCAAATAAAAGTAAATAATTTGGAACCCTTGGCATATTATGGTGTAAGACCATGTACTCGTCTAACACTTTCCCATGTTGGGAGATGCGGTGGTAAGAAGTCACTCTTCTAACCCAGTCCCTTGTGCCATACAGTCCAGAAAGCTTGTGTCTGACAGGCTGCTTGTAATCTAAATATAAAACAAAAGACAGTGGTAAAATATTGTCCATTCAGCGTGATAACAGAGAAATAGAGGGCCAGTATCAGTCATCAGGTTCTGATCCCAGCTCTCAGGCACCTTGACATTTTTGGGCTTTGTAAGTGACGTGAAAAATAAGGACAACAAACTGATGTTGGGGATGTCTACGGTATCCAGAACAAAGCCAGTGGCAGCCCCACTAAGCTGGAGGGTGGGAAGTCAAATCTTCTCAGGGACACACTTAAAGATTGAGTGGAGGTACAGTAGGAAGAACAGAATAAAAAAGAATTTTTCACTGGTAAAAGCTAAAGGACAACAAGATTTCAAGAACAGTACTAATCATATCAGTGAAGGCTGAAAGATTAAGGAAAATAAATAAATGCTGGAAATAGTGATTAGCTACGGTAAAATCATTCCAAACATTGCATGTTACTGGAACTGTCTTCTGATCTTTGATAATCGGGGTGATGATTCCCCAAGAAAGTGGGTTTTATAGCTACCAGTCTATTCAAATGATTGAAGCATTGGATTACGCTTTCCCTGTGCTCTGACAGATACCATTCCGCTCAGGTCAGATATCTGTATTCTGTCTGAAATTGGGTTAAAAAAAAAAAAAAAAGACAACGCAGTGCCACAGTTATCTGATTTCAGAATTTAGACTTCAAGCCTGCATGTCCTGCAGCCCTGAAGCCAGCTGAGGAAGGAGAGCACTGGGAATGTCCTGGCATTGTGCTGGAGACTAAGTTAGAGACGTTGCGGGGACAAAGAAATTGTAAACTCACTAGAAAATGCTGTCCTCTGTAGTTATATCATCTGATGTTTAGCCTTGGGTATTTTATTCTCTCTAATAAAATTATGGATTTGAAGGGACAGCTTTGCTAAGTTACTGTCGTAAACAGTCCACACAAACTGAGCCTATGAATTTTTCCAGGGAATTGAATTCGCACTAAAGAAATCTTTCTTGAAGCTGCTCATTTTCGACATGAACTGGGCATAAGTGTGGTAATCATTTTCTTTCTTCTGCTGAGGAAACTGAAGTCACTGAAGCAACTAAAGAGCCTATGCTGCTAATAGACAGGTTAGCATTTATATAGGGTCTCCTTGCAGTTTACTTCTCAAAACAAGTTCACTAGTAGATGAACAGGTTGATAACACTCTTCAGATACGAATCATATATTTGTCTTTTCCTCAGTAGTGTTGCCTTTAGTGAAATAATATATGCAGAAAATAAATGCATCTTCTTCTCAAGCTGGAAGGTATATGAAGGCGCAGGGGCTGGTTTCAAATGTATGGGGCTGGAGATAGTGTAGGGGCTGTTGCCTCCCCACTGACATTGCGGGGAAGGGCACTCCTGCATGTATCTTACAAGCAGTAGCCGTGGCCGCACAACCCCTGCTCAGATCAAACGTTCAGCTATCCCAACGCCCAGCACCGTGCCCGACATCAGAACTGCATCATTGGCAAAAAGGTTGCATTCCTTTTTCTTTGAATAAGGTCATATATTGGTTAGCTTTTGAAATTTTGGAGTGCAGTCTCAAGTGGAAGGAAGTAAAAGAAAAGAAAGGTGTGACTCCCGGTGCTGCCAGGTACAGCAATACAAGAGGCTTAAATATGGCTTTCCTTATTACTTCTCCTCTATTCATTGCCTTTGGAAATGAGGCCAATCCCTCTAGAATTTGAGGAGCAGCTTCTGAGTGCACTTTAAAACGCTGCAGGATCTAAACATAGCTACATTGTATACCTGTATATATCCAGACTAGATATCTTGCATTAAAATAATATGATCTCTACAGTGCAAAAAAAAAAAAAAAAAAAGTGCTTGGATTGTACTATTTTAATTCAGAGTGCTGGTTTTCAGCCCTCTTGTTTAATGACTTTGTAATAGCCCGGGGTAGGTCACATTAGTGCTAGATTTTTTCTGGTGCTAACTCGTATTTTACTTTGCTCAGTTTTTCCTGGCCAAACCAGATTGGGCTTTAACATATTTAGCGTTTGAAAGGTTGCTTAATAAACACCTACCCGGAATAACTTAAACTATTATTTTCTAAGACCTTCAGATTTGTCACTGAAAGGCAAAGCAGTGGAGTGACCATGTCCCAAACAGCTTTAAAGCTAAAACAAAAGTAATAATACAAATATGTATGTCAAGGACTTGTGTTTTTTTCTCCATCCCACGCACATTTCTTTCTAGCCATGCTCCTCTGCAACATTCTCCCAACATTTACGCAAATCAAGTAATTACAGTTTCTGCCTTTGATGGGATTGCTCCTGTGCCTCGGGTCACTACATGCTTATCTCTCAGTGGTTTGAATTAATTATAGGTGAACACGTCAATCCAGAAAGCTGCTCTAAAAATGTGTGTTGTTTAATGACGGTACTACAGATTCAGAGCAAGAGCAGAACTGTACGAAAACTGGAATAATTTGCTAGATGAAGGAAAAGGTCACATGGAAATGCTTGGCCAATGCATTCTTCTTAAAGGGCTTTTTGGCGAAGGAAATTGAAGACTCCTGAAGCCCACCTGGGACTTGGCCCAAGGAACACCAACGAGCATTGTCAGGCACACAGCTTCAGTGACAGGAAACACCAGGCAGGGGCGCAAGGAAGCAAGCGTCCCTCATGTATCTCAAGACTAGGAATTAATAAAAAATATTTAATTAAAAATAGCTGTCTCAAAGACACATACCTCTCAACCTAAGGAATAGCTGGCGACGAAAAACCAGAGAGACAGATATCAGATATTTCACCTTCTGTTAATGCAATTGCCGCACTAGGAAGAAGTCTGTGATCTTGCAAAAATTTCTCTACTTTTCTATGACTCTGCAACTTTATGACAATGAAGAAATGAATTTGATGACAGGTGGACTAATTAGACTGCAGTAAATGCTCTGACAACGAACATTTCTCAAATGTCAAGTGCCATAAAAAGAGAGAGCCTTATTTTAACAATTTATTTGCAAAGGAAATGGGTGAAGACCCAAAAGGCCTGGCATGATATTTACTGCCCTATCAGGCGATCTGCAAATACATGAGTACAAGCAGAATCTCAGATTCTATTGTTGTTTCCAGCATGACATATAAACCGCAATCCAAATTTTCCAAAACAAAGAGGGCAATAACCCTCTTCCTGAATTTCCTATCACTGAAATAAGCAGATTTCAGCTGTTCTCAGCTTCACCAAGCTGAACTGAAATAGAACAGCCCCATCTGTAATTATAAATTCATAAATCACTCGTCCAAATTGTGTATTTTTTGTAATTCAAGGTAGGCAGGATGTGTTATACTAACTTACAAATCCAATCCATGACCTCCTGTGTTTTGAGAACAATGCCAAAGATGGAGCTGGAAAGTGAGTGTCTTGATGTTCCAAGACAGACTGAGAATTTGTGAAATACAGTTTGGAAGCATTGCAGAGTGGCAGCCATGCACAGGAAATTTGATATGTAACAGATTTAGAACAGTTATAAGGAACAACTTCCTTTATGATGACGTCTAGGAAGTCATTTATCATCTCACAGAGGAGTCTGGCACCTTAAAGTGTTTATCTAAGGAAAGGAAATGAACCCCTGTCATCTAATAGAAACAGTATTTGATCCATTTCACAAAGAAGTACACTGGTCAAAGGAATTTTAAATAATCCTCGACTCCAGCGTTTGGCTATACCTGCTTCTTGTCTCCAGGAAGCTCTCAATCCATTACTTTCCTGGTGTTTTCCTTTCTTTTCAATCCTTTCCTTATTTAGACAATCTCTGGGTTTGAAGATTATCCAAGATTTATTCCTTTTCAGATTAAATTTACAAATACATCCAGTTACATTGAATAAAATAGCTGGTGTACTTTAAACATACCAAAAATTTAGTTTCCAGGAAGCAAACTAAGTTGGATTCACTAAATCTTCTTGAAGTCTATCCTGCAGACTACAATGCAGGGGACTACCACGTGTAGTACCTGGTGCAAAGTCCAGTAAAGTCTTCCCACAGTCTTCAATGGGCTTTGATTAAGGCATTTGGGTGCCATTATCGTTGAAAGCTCTACTGGAAGAAGGAATTTATATTTTTTTAAGGAGTAGAGAATAAAGAGGGAAACCTGGGAAAAAGGCATGTTGACAAAAAGGAGAACAGAATGGGAACAGGTTTGATGGGAAGTATAAAATGGAGTGAAAATAGCAAGAAAGCTCATGAGGAGAAATGAGAGCCAGAATGAATGAAATAGTAGATTTATTGGTCCGTTGAGGCAGAGACAGAGTTTTAAAATTGATTTGTGAGGGCTGAGAAATCCAAGCAGGAATATGAAGAAGACGCTGAGAACTGCAAGAAATTTTGATAACTCTTCCCAGAGCATTAGGGATGGGTGAGAAAGTAGATAGGAAGGAGATCTGGGAAAAGGCTGCTCCACATGGCAGATCTCACCAATAAGCTGGAGGGGAGAGAGCCTCAAGTCTTATTTGCTAAATCTTGATGGTGCAGCTCTAACATGGAAAAGGAGCAGCCTAATGCAACCCCCAGCCCAGCGTCCTGAGTTTCCATTCCATCAGGGTAAAACTAAAAGACAAGTTTGAAATTTGGTATCTCGCAGAATATTTGCACTTTTTCCAGCTTCATCTGCACAAAGCAATTAGATGGCTGTAGAATGGATAACAGGACAAGTGCGAAAGAGGTCACAGGGAAACACTCAGGCATAGCTCAAGGTGACCAGTACTGCAAGTTGTAGCTACTTCCCAAAAAGAATAGAAAAAACAGAAACTGAAAAATTGGCACTGATCCGGGGTCCAGGCAAGAAAGAAGAAGAAATAAGACCTATAGGGACACCAGAAGATATGATTGTTTTCTCTGCGGGGGGAAAAAAAGGGAAAAAAAAGAGAAATTTGTGAAGTGAAAAACAATTTGAGCAAAAGTTATTGTCAAACATCAGCTCTTGCCACAAGCTGTGTGGAAATGGCTGAATCTTCATGGCTTGCTTATTGTTCTCCAGTGCAGCAGTCACTGTAAAGTGACTGATAATAACTAAATGAGCTGAATTTGTAGTTTTCGGACAATATTGATTGCCTTCTCAAGTAGCGCGGGTGTAGTCTAGACCCCCCAAGTTTCCCTTTCACTAGGAAACCACTGCATACAAGTGTTTTCCTTAAAAAATAAAAATAAATAAATAAAAAGAAGAAACATCCTCAGTTATCTTTGTCTCTTTCCCCCTTTATCTAAGCCTCTGTTTCCACAGTGTGTCGTAGTTCATCGTGACCATCACCGCATGATCCCTTTGATTTCACCACCTTTAGGAATCTGCAAAGTTCAAAGCTTGTGATACTTTTGAGATCCTGGCAAGTCCCGACTGGCTGGTTCAGCAGCTCCCCCTCCACTTTTCGTGCCGCTCTTGGCTGCCCCACAGGATTTACACCTCTTGGACTCTTTGCCTTCCCTTGCGGCACAGACAGGTGCCGGGACAGTCTTCGCTGCTTTGTTCTCGGTGCTAAATAACTACTCAGCGTGTTCCCGTACAACGGGCTTACAGGGTTTATTCTGACAAATTCCACCACATATTCACCGCCCTTTTCCTCTCCTATCTGTTATGGGACATGGCCATTGCTGTTATCTGCCTCCACCTCCCCCTAACTTTAAAATAACGAGCTTATAAGTAATGTAATTATCTGCCTGAGTATCTCTCACTCTGTCCGTAACCCATTTGAATCGCTCAATGAAAACTGTGTAAACATTTTTAGGAGCTGCCAAAGGAAGGGGAAAAAAGGCCTCCTTCCCTGTCCCCCAGTCTCAGAAAGAAACTCACCAGACTGTGACAGGTTTTAACCATTGGCATTTTTTGTATGCTTATCCCTTAATCTGGAGAGAGGGCTATCCAAGTCCAGCAAAATGAGAAATCAGTCCAAATTCCCCTCTCATGCAACTTGTTGCTTTCTCTAAATTTCAGTGGGTTTGCACTGAGGGCTCATTTGGCTGCGATTCTCCTACCTGACTGAACTGTCCTCCCCTGGCCTTCACTTGTCTATGTTTAGAACAACAAATCAGCGACAGGAGTTAAACAGGCGCACGCATTGCTGAACAGGAAAAGCGTGCTGAATCCAGCAAGCCTTTTACGTTTATCTCCTCTCCGTGTTCCTGCTGTGCCACTAAATCCTTAAATCCACTCTCTCAATTAAAAAACCTCTGTCTTCCCCACAAGTCATCAAACTCTTTTTTCTTTAATGACCTTACTTGGCAAATTACTCCTGTGTTTACTACCTCGGTGGAATCTCAGAGTTTGAATTCCCAGTCTGGCCTAAATTTTCCATCTTCGTTCTGCTTGTGCTCTTCTCACTTCAGTTTCCTGTTCAGTTTTATAAGAGTCCTTAACACATTTTCAGTACTTCTAGAACTAAACCTCTTTCTTTCAATTAATTAGTTTATCTTCTTAAAATAAATAATCCGATCCCTTTCCCCTTCTCTCCTCACTTTTCTCCTTTTCCCTCAGTAGACCCTGGCCTATGTTTCAGAAGGTTTTTGATGCTTTGCAGCAAGCAAGGATTCCTGAGAAAGGCTGACTCCTATTTAGCTGTGTGAAATGGATGCTATGGCCAGGCTGCATATTGTTGTCACGTAAGTCTACATAAACCCTGAATAATACCACTGAAATCAAAGGAAATACATTTTAAATTACCTATCTTACATTATACCTTTCAAAAAGTGGGTTTTATATGATTTCAGAGGAAAAGAAGACAACTTGTCAAGTAGTGTTGCTGAAGCTCTTATTGTAATGCTTTCAACATCTAGGAAAACCCATTCAGCCTCTTAAATTGTCTTAGCTAACATGCAAGACTCTCTCCTTAGCAAAATCCCAGCAAAACAGCATTGCAGAAAGGAGCTGTACGTTTTCCAGCAGCAAGGAGGGCAGTCACCGTCCGCAGCCGTCAGCTTGGAAATGACTGCTCAGCTGCAGGCGAGAGCCTCATTTTTCTCTTATCCGCAGACCTTAGCCTGCCTGAAGTGAAGACTTCACCAAATCAATGCAGGACCGCACAGTATTGAAGTCCTGGAGTCTCCAAAGAAAGACCTTTGTTTAAGCTGGACAATTTATCGTTGGTCAGGGAGTAAGACAACAGGGAATAGTTGAATTCTTTTTCCCCTTTTCAATGATCAACACCGAGGGTGTGAAGCAGCAGCTAGCCTGCAGAGCTAGAGCAGAGCCGGCCGGTTTTACCTTCATGATTAAAGATCTTGTAGTTATATGCAGCACTTACAGCCTGTGGGATGTCCTGGCAGCGTCTCCCATGGCTGTGACAATATGTAATAATGCAGATATGCTTTACTTCATGGAAAACAGAAGTATATGTCATGTGACCTTAAACATGTCGGTATTCAAATGTCAGGTTTTCTTGCTGTTTAATCCCTCTTTAATGTTCCCAGAAAACTGGCTCAGAGTTGTGTGGTACCATGACCTCTCCTGATAAAGCATTTGATGGCAATTTACTACAAATCCCAGTCAGTCTGAGGCTTAAATGTAAATTTTTTTGTGCAAAATATTCTGTTTAAATTCATCTTTGATATAAATCCATCAAATTTTGTGTCATTTTTATTCTGCAAGTCTGTGGCTATAGTAGAAGCGGGCCTCTTGTCTGCTTCAAGGATAATATTTTGTGCAATTGTGTCATTTGAATGGAGCCAGTAAATAAAATCATTTGCTATCACTTCGATGTGTCAGACTTTCAATACATTCATCCAAAAATTTCAAATCTTTTAAAATCTTGCACCACCCATCAACATTTCAATGTTTCCAATTTTAGCATCTGCCAGCTTTGACTGTTGGCGCTCTCCCACCACGATCATTTCTACTCATACTCGTAATTCGGTCCTCAAGAGTAAGGGGTTAGAGAATGTCTAAAAATATCACAAAGGATGTCATTAATTTCAGTCACTTCCCTGGAAACGCAGACACTGCACATTCTGTTCAGCCGTTTGTCCACCTCAGACCATTCAGCTTTTCCACAGTCCCCCTGCCCCCGAGCAATGTGGCGCTCCTACTCGGGAGCGCAGGGAGGCCGTTGCGGCTGTCCCAGGGCCCTTCACACACTTTCTGCTCTCCAATATCAAAAGCTAAATACTAGTAAGATAATTCTGTCATTGCCTGGTAGTGACTGAGAAAATTATTTCCTTAATGTTTTGGTTCCTCATCTACTTTCTGCCTACTCTGTCTCTATAAATAGGTTTAGTGTCATTCGAGCAGGGAACTACAGCTTCATGCTCAAGGTTTATTTCTGCTCCTCTAATCAACTGGTAATGGACTATGTTGTAACATTCCTCTGTATCAAACGAAATAGTCAGCATTTACTTTTGCTCCAGAGACTAAAGAAGTCCTAACTGCTTCAGAAAAGAAACAACAATCCCATTGCCAGAGAACGTATAATCTGCCATCACTGGATTAAAGGATATGTAACAGCACAGAGTAGGCGAGCAACAGAAAATGGAGACAATAGTTAAACACAAAAAGGTAACAAAACGAACAATGGGATAATGTGTTTTCTGAGCAAGGCCATGATCCAATGTCACTGAGGCTATCTGAATGAGCAGTTAGTCACATTAATTTCTTATTGGTTTATTCAAAAAAGATGTACTTCTGAACGTTTGCCTGGACCATTAACATTGTTTCTTGTGTGCTTACTAAGGCAGGCAGTAACTCTCTGAAGAGTGTGGGAAGTGGCAAAGGAGATTGCTTAGTCCAAAATGAATTTTCCAAATGAGAAGGACAAGGCAGGAGGAAGAGTGGAATCGCTTACAAATGAAGCAGAGAACTGTATCAAGGACACCCACTGGTGCCACTTGCTGAATACCCTGTGCAAGATCAGTAGAATGAGCTTTAACAGTAGCTGGGATTTCTTCATACTGTTTTCTGCTTATTCACAGAAGTTTACTTGACATCATTTTTAAAAATCTTTTCAGTTCAACAAACTGTGTCCTCCTGCAGTCAGATTGTTTGAGGTCAGGATTGTTCCTGTGTAGCACTGTGCTATCTCTGTAGATGACTGACACCGGGCAAGACTGCATGGCCTTGGCAGAAGGGCCAGGGCAGCACTGCTGCTTTATCTGTAGGAACACGACTCCTTCATTTCCTCACGCTGAGAAAAGGTTGGGAATAACGATCCAGCCCCTACTCAGCAAGGCCTCAGTCCTCTCACAACCTCTCTAATCTGCAGCATATTTAAAGATCAGACCACCTTCAAAGAATCACTTGACTTTATCTCTCCTAGTGTCTGTTCACACTGTCCTGGCCAAACTATTTTACTGCATTTTATCTGCAAACTCACTGTGACTCATCCTGAATGCGGACACCCCCTCCTACTGCCGATCATCTGTCATTTTTCTGGTTCAGCTCTGTTTCTGTTGCTATTACTGTAATTGCAATGGCATTTGCCATAGTTAAAGATGAAATACAGCTTCCCACAGTAACCTTCAGTTCTCATAATTTCTTATGCATGTTTTCTTGAGGATTTCTAGCTCTGGCAGTAGTCCCCTGCCCATGTTACTCAAGATGAATATCTGTGGTTTGATAACTGAAAAATGGATAACCTATGCTGTTGTTGTTTTCATCCGAGAATGTTGAAAAACATGTCCTGAAAGGAGGCTACTTAATAATTTGCAATTTCTAAATGTTTAGTGTCGTGAGTTTTTCTCAGGTGTTTGATCATTTTTCACTAGCTGCTTTTCTCCTGCAGCATAACTTGCAGGCCGATCTGCCAAAGATTTATTTGGCACGAGCTGCTTATCCCCATATCAAAGAACTTACAAGTTATTTAACCATGGCCTGTGTGGGGAGAACTGATGCTTCCAGCGAGGCTGCTTGGAAACTCCTCAGTGGGGAAAGCCCCTGCATGGGAAAGTTGTAGCGGAGCCCCAGGAGCAAGAGACGTCCCAAGTGCTGTCACTGCCTAGCCACACCAGTTGGAATTGGTCTCGTGCTGTCCAGAGGAGCAAACACTTCTAAGTTACTGCTTTGTGAAGAATAGTATCATGTACCTAAAGAACAGCAAGAACTATCCATTCAACGGGGAAAAAATACCTGTGATACTGAAAATAAGGAGTTTGCCAGACTTGTAACACCAAGGTGGGAGACCCTACATAATATCTTACTAATTCTGGAAGGGGAGTGAGTGTATTTTCAGTTTGCAAGTAAAAATTTTGTAAAGTTTCCCTGAGGACAGGAAAATGAGACAGGCAGCCCTCAGACAGACAACCCTTCTGATTAGGATTTATTTAAAATCTAGGGACTAAGAAATGTATTTCCTGTGTTCACAAGACAGAAACACTCATGTGGCATTTACTGTTTGTCAGTAAGAAATTAAGGGAACCAAGGCCAAGATTCACTAGAGCATGTAAAACCTTGCTTAACTCTATCCTTAAGCACCAAAGCTTTTCAGAGCATGCCTCCTTTAGCCCCACACTAAGTCCTACTGCCCCCAGTTTCACACAGGCATAAGGCTTTTGTTGACTCTCTCGGAAAAGTTCTGCCAAAGTATACATAGTCCAGAACAATTCAGAGGCAAGATACTTTTAAAGTAGCATTAATAAGCTTCCCCGCTGTCTTTCTGCACAGTCATAGTATCTGAATGTGCCTTCCAACAGGTAAATAACGTTTTGACATTATTTTTTCACGGCAAATCTTACCCACAGCAACTAATTAAGCCAAAAAGAAAAGAAGCAAAGGTTACTTTGCTGTTTCAAGTAAGAATTTACATGTACTGAAGCAAATGAATCTTGCCAAGAGGTGTCAAGCTCCATCTACTGGCTATTAAAATGAACTTGTACCTCAGCATGCTGAATTTTGGGTCTAGCTACATAAAACAAACAGTTTAGATTCATTGTCTTTGTAGAATTGCAGTCCAGTTCCATTATGCTATGTGTTAATCCATATTATTTTAATATTGGCTGTATTTTCAAACTATTGTATGTCATTTGCTGAGCTATGTGAGCGTAGGAGAAAAGACTTCCATAACTAATGTACGAGATGTCAGGCTATGCATAAATAACATACGCATTTCCATACAGCTAAACCAGAAAAGATTCTAGTGCTCTGTTTCTTACGGTACTCACATCACAAAGACCGATTTCCACAAGGCTTCGACCTGCCTAGTTCATACTTAATTCAGTCAATGAAAACACTCTTTAGTGGTATCAAGGGAGGACCGAAACATACTTAAACCTGCAAATACTTTCTTAAACGATTAAACAGAGAGGGGAGATCTCCCTTCAACTGTCAGAATGTGAGGGAGGAGGGCGCAACAGCAGCAGCTGAGGAAATGTTGCCTGCATAGATAGAGACAGTCTCATGCTTTGGCCAAGCAGACAAAGGGAATTTGTTTTCCACCAGCATTTGTTGTCTCAAACGCATGAGTTCTGTATGCCTTTTCGTATACACTCTGCCTGTTTTTGAATATAAAACCTCAGGGACTGGAAATAAATGCAATTATCATTTTGAAGAAAGGCAAGGGCTACTTGTTCCTGTGTGTTTTACGTCAGGTGGGACTTTTGATAAGTTAAAGATAACAGTGTATCAGGCTAAAGTCATGCTGACTAAATGGGCATCATTTCAATCATGTGTATTTATAAGAAATAAAATAAAATCAGTTAACTGAAAAAGAAGAGCAAGGCTCATGTAATAGATGTCATGCAAATTCAAATTACCTTAAAGATACTGAAGATGTACTTGAAGATTTGAAGAAGCATATTTCTCCCTGAATGATGTACAATAAATATCATAGATTTTCACCCTCGTTGAGCCAAAAAAGAAAAAGGGGGAGAGAGCGGGAACAGCCCTGCCAGGAATCTGGTGTTCAGAAAATTCAACAATCAGAAAAGGCTATGATTAGTGTTAATAGAACATAACATCCCATCCGTTTCATGTTTATTTACTTTTGAGGGAACATTCTTGCCTTAAATTGCATCCTGTTTCAAAAAAAGCCGCTATGCTGAAGTCTTACATTTACCAAGATTAAGAAAGTAGGTCGACAAAGTCCCATTAATCTGCATCATGTGTCAGCTGAGTGGATGCGCAAGCTCCAGTTGCTACTGGGACGTCCTCCCTGCTCGTCTGTCCTTGATGCTGCCGTATTCCCTTTCTGTTAGAGCACTTTGTGAATCTCATCCTGCATGAAGCTGGAAATCCAAATCCTTTCCCCATTTTCCTGTGGTTTGCACTGTTGACCATCATCTTCACCCTCCAGTCTTCTCCCCCTTAGCTTTTATGATTCTGCCCTCTCCTGGCTAGTCTCCCACCTTGTTAAATGTTTCCTCCTTCCAGAGGCAAGAGTCAAGGGGAATCTCACAAAGATCAGCTCTTGACCCCTCCTTCCCCACTCTATATTTATGTATCTAAATATGTGTAGTTATTAGAAAAGCGTCCAAGTCATCATGCCTGAAAAATGCTGGTGACTACATAAGTAATATATCCACTGTTTTTCAACCAGCTTTATTCTCTGGGGAATCCTATTCCAAAGCACAGGGTCATCCACGATATCTTCCCTATTTTCTTTTCTCAATCTTAGGAACAACAACAATGTCATTTCTGTCACTGAGGACAACACTCTGAGCATTATTTTTGACTTTGACTTTTTCATGGTGTCTGAAAGCCCCGTAATGATGCAGCTCAGAAGCCAAAAGCCTTCAACTGAGAAAGTTACATCTGGAACCGATTCACCTTAAATTCCCAGTCTAACCAGCACAAAAAGTAATGTACAGAGGGCAAGCTAGTTCCTTGGTAGCTGAACTTCCCAGGGCAGATTTCTTGCTTTGACACCTTTCTGAACTGGGATGAATCATCCATGTGTATTTTGAAACCTCAGTCATTTCAAATGTTGATCTTTTGCTGTAATTTTCAGATTTGAAATGGACTTTATTGGGTGGGTTTTTTTAAGTGATAAAATATTAGCAGTCAAAACAATGGTCAAAATAATTGTCATCTCTTTTCAGCGCTGAAGGACAGGCTTCCCATAAAGGCAAACTTTATTTGTAGTTTTATAACACTGTCAATGGGAAAATTAATAAAAGTATTAACTGAAAATACTGTGAAAACAGTATTTTTTAAAATATTTTTTAAAAATTTTAATACTATTATTTAGTATTAATTTTTTTTACCATATTTTTGTTTATCTTTTGTTTAAGACAGTCATTTAAACAAAAACTCAGTAATGATTAAACCTACTTTGGCCAGCTCTGCTCTTGGCAGATGTTACCCTGTCACCTTTTCTCTGTTCCAAAATCCTTGGCAATCTCATAAGCCCGGACTTGTTCATGTCACTCCCTTGATATCCTTACTCTTCCTCCTCATTCAGTCTAGCTCGAAATGTCTGTCTTTGAAGTGACACTGGAGCTTCTTACTGAGTATATCAACTTTCCAACTTTTGTCAGACTAGCTGTGGCGCTCTGTTTTCCAGACATGTCCTTGACTGTCATAAGTCAAATTGTCCCAATCTTATTTTTCCTTTCCATTTTTATACAACTGTCCTTACTCTTAGAGGAGATTTCCTCAGATACCCCCTCCTCCAGGACCATCCTAGGCCATAAAACATTTAAGACAATACTTGAACTGTGATTAGGCTTTTTACATAACTTTGTCATCGGTATTTGACAGATACATTCCCCAGTTTGCTCATTGACATTTTCTCTTTTGTTTCATCTTGTCTTTTTTATTTTTTTTCATTTATGTAGCACACATAGGCAATATGACCCCTACACTGACGGTGTTCCAGACAGGATTACAATAACATGGTAAAAACAACTGTTCACCAAAATTTAATATTGCTAGGCTTGTTTCTATGAAGAACTCCATCCTAAATGATGCCCCTATGTACAAAAAGCAACCCTGAAGTCAGTGCTCTGAGACTACTGCAAGAAGGGACTCTACCCTGGAATAAGACTTTTTTATTTTGCCAGCAGATTGATGAATAACTGAGAATAAAACCTAACTTTTAACTGAGTTGCCTTATCCCTTGACTCTAGCTCTTGAAAGAGCACAATGAATGGATGGAGTAAATAAGCGAAATGGATTTCTATAGAAATCAAACGCTGGATATCTACATTTAGCTAACGGAATAAGCTGTTATTATTAAAGGCCATGAAAGAGGGCAACCTTTCCTGCAAGTCAAGGCTTGAAATTAAATGTCTGTCTCAAGCTACACAGGATCCCTGGCCCAGGCCTTCACAGTTCAGGTTTCGTTTCAGATATATGAAGGCAAAATCCTCTTCTGCAAAAAATGGCACAGAACAGCTTAACAAACAGAAATTGTAAAATTTCAGGTGATATCTAGAGTGTAAATGGCAGGTATAAAAACTTCAAAAAGTTGGTGTTAGATGCAAATGCAGGAGAGTAATTAATTTTATCGTAGCTTTAAGTCTTATAAAACTGCCAACTCTTGATGAAGAAAGACTCAATACGGTATAGTTTTATATACCAATTTTACACTCCAGCCCTTTACTTTTTCTCTTGTTCCACTGTTGGATATTACCTTATCACCTTCATTTATGTCATGGAAATATCTGATGTATGATGGCTTTACCTGTTGCAGCCTCTGACTGCCTTAAGCATCCTGGAAGATATGTAAGCATTTATTCAGCTGTAGATACGAAGGTAATCTCATTCCAAAACATGGGATTAACCAAGTGGGACTCTTCAGTTTAATACTGATATCCTTACATAGCCAGAATGTGAAATAAGCTAAATAAAAGGAGCATATTTTGGTACTTTCATAAGATTGAAACAGTATTCCAGTCATTTTTCTCAGAGTGCTCACTGGGAAATGTTGGTAATTCCAATCACATAATTTGTCTTTGCTAAAACCAAAATTCTCCTTTAGTATTTCCTGGAGCAGCCTAAGGCACTGGTAACTTCAGAAGAAGAGAGCTCATAAGTCAAATATGGGGAGCAAGAGTGTGTTAGTATCCAAACAAGTTTATGCTCTTTATTTTGTCTTGCCAACTTGTCACGAGCAGACATTTTTCTTCAGAGCGTTCTGGATGAGATAGAGGCAAAAATATTTGGAGAATCTGGGCCTGAAGTCATCTGATAAGGAAGCAGACCCTGTGCCTCCAGAAGACTGGGGGCAACTTCTCATTATTTCTGAAGTGGAAGATGACACTTAGCCGGGGAAAACTCACTTCTCTCCTGCCACTCAAAACACAGCAGAATGATACAGAATCGCAGTACTTTGTTGTCACAACTCCTATCTGCACAATGGGCATGTAGCCAGATCACGAGCTTCAAGAATATTTTGATGAACCCTGACAACTCATCAAAATAAATAGTGATGAGAGAAAAATGCAAGAATAGTCAAAATACTTTATTCTTCTTAATCTTTATTCTTCTTAATCTGTTATCTCTTTATTCCTGTTGTCCTTCTTTTGCTTGAAAAACAAGGATTTAACAGCTGTATTTAAAACAGTAGTATATAACAGTGTTTACGACAGAGAGAATTTCATGTGGATTTTACCATCCGTGTTGCTGTACTAGTTGGTGATGCATATTTAAAATCTACAGAGTGTTCTGCTAGGTATATTTTAATGTGCATAACTTTTATTCTGCAATTGCCTCCACAGTTTTCTCTTTTGCCCTGACATCTTTCCCTTCCCGTCACCATCCTGAGCATTGCTACAAAGCTCTCTCCATCCTACTGCTTTGCCCATGGCCCACCTCTCTTTGAGCAATTCCATGTCTCTTCTATACCAAACAAAAAAGACTTGTCTTCACCTTGGGACCCTTTTAGAATCCCACCTTGCTGATCCCTGTTCACTTTTGAAATATAAGGAGGCAATGGTAACACCAAGGACATTTTGAGACTAAAATCTTCTTTTCTTATGAACCAGACTGAAGGAGAATATGTCCATGCATTCTCTCTCTTCATCTTTTTCACACTCCCTGACCAAACTTTCCCTGGGAAATTTCACTAGATTTTTTTTTTATTCTGATATGAAATGTTTGACTCCAGTTAAGAAAACATACTTTGATGGAAATGCATTTGGCTGAAACTGTTCCAAAGCATCAGCTCTAATCACCTCTGACTTCTAATGAACCCACGATATCAGCCTCCCACTGCAAACTTATTACATTTTCAAAATTTAGTCTGTCCTGCGTCCTCCCATGCTGGCCTTTAAACACAAAATTACTTCATTCTCCTTCTCCTAACCTCTCCCTTGAAATGAAGGAGACTTACCAAAAAATGGATTCTAGTTGGGCCGCTCATTCTTTAACCCCACTGTCTCCTACACCCAACAGCTTTATTTCTTTGCTTTTCCCCTTTTTGGACTGTCTTCCCCCTGCTTGCCACGGACAGGCATAGGCTGAATACTATGATGAATGGCCACCTTTTCAGTTGGTGCTTTTATTGCCCTTATTACGACAGATTTCTCATTCTAGTCTCCACAGTATCATGACCATAGTCACAAGTCAGGTCTTGAAAGATGCTTTGCAGAGAAATTAATAATTCTGAAGAAAGTAATGCAGCAAAAAAAAAAATAAACTTGTAAGTTAACTTTTTGGAAAATACCTCTAAGCAAAGCAGAAACTTTAATTTCAGCAGAAACTTCCTCTAGCAGAAATTTCTCAGGACTAGGATGAAATTTCTGATTAAAAAGAGGAGCCTATCTGGTCAGAATACTGATGGTAGGTTTGTATTCGTGGTGTTCAATTTCAGTTCCCCACTTGGCCTAGTTTGGAGAAGCAAGTGCACTGGCTACTGGGCTTGTGTTATTCTGGGTTTCTTCCTTTGTTGATCCCTTAAAAATATTTCTTTGGGATCTGGTTTCATTTTAGGGCAAACCCAAATCTTACCATGAAACCGCACAATCGTTCAGAATGAGAAACAGGATTGTTCTCACGCACGTTGAAGTGCAAGTATCAGAACATGGTTTTGTGGGGCATATTATTCTGAATTGATCCTAAGCCCCAAACACAAATATTCTGTAGTCAGTCAAACCTTGTCCAGCTGCTTCCTGGAGCCCTACTGTGTAGCACTGTCATAGTCACGATTACTAGTAAGGCACATATTGGCAACCCGTGGTTGCATCCCATTGATTTTCTGTTCTCAGCACATATTCCCCTACAATTAGAATGTGAAGTGACACATGTGTATACTGTAGCAGATAATATAATGAACTGCAGAAACGTCTCATTATTTCTAACATGAATGCAAAATGACGTCACACATCTGCAAAATGTCCTTTGTGTACTCATAGAAAATCAGTTTGCTGATCTATAACACTAATTGGGTGCGTATATCGTGTGTTCGTACGCAGATGCATACAGGATTTAAAATCCAGACCAAAGACAACACAAAGTTGTTAATATTGCAGTTCATCTTTAAATTCTCTGACCCCTTCCTGCTTCAGTCCTCTGAAAATTCCAGTGTACTTTTTGCACCTGTCCAGCGCCAATTTCTTATTAATCATTGGTGGATGAAAAAAAAGTCCTGAGTTGCAACTGTATTACCAAAAAAAAAAAAAAAAGGGAAATCTGGGAGATGTGAACATCCAACAGTCAGTTTCCTTTGACTGTAACAAGCTCCACTAATTGTAATAAATACAAATTTCTTGGTCGGAATTTTTTTTTCAAAAAATCATTCCCCTTTTTTCCCCAAATGAAATATGACTAGATGGCAAATGCTAATTTTCTAACAAGAAACAAGTATTTTGATTCCAAATTAATATTTCAAAGTGAAAGACCACTTTTGTGTCATTCTTTTTTACTTTTTTTTGGTCAATTTAGGAAATGAAAGTTTATGTTGAAGTGTTGGTTTGAAACAACAGATGAAAATGTTCAAATAAATTGTTTCTACATTTCAGATAAGAAAACTTTCTCATTTCAGTTCTAGCTAAAGCCAGTTTTGAAATGATGGCATTTTTATGAGAAAAAAAAAAAACTTTCTCGAAGAGATATTAATAAAAATATAGGACAAAGAGATGATAAAGCAGTAGACTCACTTTCTAATGATTTGAAAACTTGAAACCTGTTAAAAATCAGTTATTGTGGTAAGAATCTTTCCAGCTTCCGCAATACCTGCTTTTGTTTAATCTTGAGCAAGACTGTCAAAATGCTTCTCCATAAACTGTTTTGTTTTCTTTTTTGTTTTTTTTGTTTTGTTTTGTTTTTTTTGTGTGCAGATACAATCATTACCGTTGACACAAAAATTACTGTCTGCAGAAAACCTTGTCACTATGAATTCAGTCATAAGCAATAGCATTATTCTTGGTACCCAGATTCTTCCTGTTGTCACCAGATGGCAGCCTCGACGTATTTCAGTGAAATGTAGGTTTCTTATGTTGAAGTTACTGTTGGCCTTTGTGAACATTTTCCTTTCGAGGCGGTTTCTTTGCTCTTTCTGACTGTATCTCCATCTCAGTGGTGTGCAGTCATTTCTGGCTGAAGCCAATCTGCATATGGCCAGCCTCAAATCAATTCGTCCCACTGTCTGCAACGCTTTAAATTGACATCTCTGCTTCTTCATCACTAAAAGCACTGATGGCTAAGTCATAAACTGGGATGATTCAGTGTATTTCTTTGGTCCACGTGAAGGCTAAGAATGGAGAATTCATTAGATAAATCCTGGAGAACTTACTCGATGCCCTTTTTTCTGTGCTGATACGCAGAGAAGTTGGTGTGCTGTGGTTGCAGCTGTGTGTGCCTGTGTGTGCGAAGGAACCATGTTGCAGGAACATTACTGCGCTGTGTGCTGAGCTGCAACTTCTCCCCCTCCTCTGTGCCTCACCTGGCAGGATGAATTTGGTGAGGAAAGAAAGGCTTCCCTCTTCTGATCCTCCTCACACATGTCGACATGTGCCTGAGTTACCAATCCTTTTTACTGTTTTCTTCTACATTGTTGAAATGCTATCGAAGCCCCTCTTCAGCTTCAGCAGAAGAAGCTGACAGGAGCCTTCCAGCACCCATGGGAGATGAGGTAGAAGGCACCTATGGGGTCAGGAGGATGCCTTCACCCTTGTAGGTGACTCTGTTTTCAGGTGCCAGCCAGGTGAAGCTTCCTCCACCTAACCCATGTAGGAAACAGCAGCTTCCCAAGGCGGTGGGACTCTGGGCTACAGAAAGCTTGGATAAGCAAACATACAGAGACTTGGCACACGGAAGTTAAGCCCAAAAGCAGGATCCCAAATTCCCTTTACCTGATGGTACTGTCCTCTGTTGCCTGGCATTTGATGAGGGAAAGGCAGCTACAGGGCATTGGCCTTCCTATTAAGATGTACATCAGCTCCAGAACGACATGGGGAAATCAGGGAGTTTGTTGGTAATTCAGAGCTAAGAAGCAGCAGTTCAGTGAAAGGAAAGGCATGATGTGCTTAGAAAAAAAAGGATTTTACTCTGCAGGTGTTGTTATAACCTACCTAGTAAATAAATGATAAACAAAAAAAACCCAAGCAAATGCTGCTGTGGAGAAAAGGGAATGGTTGGAAATAAAAAAAAAATCATACATGAGTCAGGGTTTTCTTCTAAGCAGCATGGACAAGGATGATTAGTGAGCACTGCGGCAGAACTGAGGTCGCCCTGGGGCTGGAACAGCTCAACTTTTCATTTTGGGAATGTGAGCAGCTGGGCTCGGGGGGAGCAGAAGAAGCGTAGCAGGGGGCAACAGCCTGCGAAGCACCGTGGGGGGCAACCGAGGGCTGCTCCAAGGGTGGCCATTCAATGCCATGTAGTCATGGAGTTCAATGTAAGTACACTGCAAGATGACCAAAGCATCATAAGTAAATAATACTCAGCTATACAAAGATTGTGAGACTGCATTCTTAGCTGTCTTCTGCCCAAGTTTTCCCCAGTTTTATATGAAAATGCCAATATAATCAAGCCAAAATACAGTTAAGCATTTACTTAATAGCTTGTTTTACAAAAGAGCTGGGTATCCATTAGCTTTCTTCTGGTGAAAAAATTCTGGTGAAAAAATTTCTTCAGTGAAAAAATTTAAAAAACGATTTGCTTAAAAATTCAGTAGTTTAATCCATGGGTCAAACTTTTGGAGATCTTATCCTTACTTTTTAAACAAAGCAAAGGAAACATTAGGTATAGCAGCAATGTCAGGATTCTCTGCTACCATGCCACCATGACCATGTTAGTCCTGAAAAAAGAATGAGGTAGATCTGAAATGAAATTAGAGACTCAAATACCTATGAACTTTCTGGGAGAAGCAAGAATCTAAATCCAGATTTTGGAGCTGGTTTCATAACACTGGACCAAATCTATCCCCTTGTAAGGAGTATACTTAAACTTTGGTGTTTTCTGGCAGCATGAACCATGGTCTGAATTTGATGCTTGGGACATCTTTCGTTTACTGCTATCAGATATTTACAGGAGATTTCCCCCACCTCAAGCCCCCTAGCCTTTGGATTAGAAGACAGAAGCTCACAAGAGTGTCAGGTGAGAAATACTAGTAAAGCCCTCACTAAGGGCATTAAAACACCATTTTATGACATCCAGGATGTGTCTGCAGGATCTCTGTTTTAAAACTTCTCATCCTGAAGACCTTTATGTAGCCAAACACTTTTTTTCTAGTCCTGAAATTTATGCACAAATCAATTTCGAATGCAACTCAGTTTTCCTTTAAAGATACCAAATCAACCCTTCCAGTATTTGTATCCTAGTTCTGGAGAATAGATCTGAATTACCATCTTGTGAGCTAAACATTATTTCTAGATACTTAGGGGTGATGCATTTATGATAGCTAATTGTAAGATCTGAAACCTGTAATGAGCTCCAGATACTCACACAGATGGTACTCCAGGAATATTGTCTTAATTTTCTTTCTCATTTCCTTCCCTTTTAATAAGACATTCCTATAATTAAACTAGCCTAAGGCTTGATTCAGCGGGTAATAACTCATGCTAAGGTTCAGTGAGAGCCTGAAGCTAAATATGCTTAGATATGAATAATAAACAGTTATTTTCCCCCTGCTGCTTTTACTGCCGTATCCCTTGACTTGTCTGAAATGAGTAAGTGAACACAGAACTTGCGAAGCCAACAACACTGTCTTCTGCCAAGGAAAGTGCTTTCCCTGCCTCCACACTGCCCATCTCTGGAAGCCTGAGGTCAGATCACAGTGTGCCCTGGCCAGAATGGCCTTCATGGCAGAGATGGTCCTCACCGGAGCCTGCGCAGCACCTGAAGGTGTTGCTGTGTCCAGAAGGGAGACTAATCCTTTGAGCATGGACTCTCACAGCTAACGGTAAGTGTGTGAATAGCACATTCATGTGCTTAAAGTCATACACATGCACACAGTTGCAAGGATGGGGCCCTAATTGGAGTTTGCAGCCAGCTGCCCACAATTAATGAAGAGGGCTCATTAGTCGGCATGGAAACCAGCTCTGCACATGCCAACTGAAGAGAAGGCAGAACTCTTGCAGCTGAAGTCATAGGGAGGTAAAAAGGTTTTCAAGATTTTTTTCCTTGTTTTGTAATATCCAAAACTAGGAGTGTACAGAGCCCAAATTGTTCACCAGGTGAATTGCTTATCAATTAAGAAAACCTCTGAAGGCAGAAACTTTATGGATGTCATAATTCCACTTCCTCTGCAAAAACATTCTTAAAATCTTTTCGTTCCATATTTCTGTTCTAGCTAACACCCTAGTCATATTCTGAAGTCTGTTTATGAAATCCTCAGGTAACCCTGAAACCTGGCTTATCACCCAGACACCCCAGCAAAGAAACCAACAGCAAGTCAGACATTGAGCAAAACTGCCAAACTGCAATCATTGTGTGATGAAAAAATCTAGCAACAAAAATCTGGATGATATATTAGAAGCCTACGGCTGGAGATAAAGATACGGATGTTGTTTAGTGGGTTTTATTGCTCAGGACTTTATATTCTTAAATCATTATGAAGTTGTTGATACTGGAACATGTTTATTCTCAGTTGATCCATAACTGAGGTCAACCCATGGCATTTATAAATATGCCTTGTTCAGTCTTGGGTTTTATCCCACCATAAAAGTGAGCAATTAATAAATAAAAAAAGAAAACTGGACACACAAAGGACAGGCTTCCAAAACGAAGATGCAGGATGTTTTACTCTGGTTTGAATACCAGGGCTTCAGAGACTTACAAGTACTTTTAAAGCTTAAACTAGAAGAAGCACATGTGTGCTTGTACACTGGGAATCAACAGAGCCTGCCCACTTGAGCCTAGGATTAAGTGTGCGGATTGATCCCGACCCTCTGTCATCGGTACCCAGAGCTCAGCTCCAACTGGGCCTGCCACACACAGCAGTTGTGGGTTCATGCTACCACTTCTAAAGATAGCAAAGTACGGCCAAGGAGTCTTTGCTCTTGTTTCAAGCTCATTAGATGAGTGATGACAGGTTATAGTAGTGGTCCCTCGTGGCCAGACAACAAGCAAGGCCCCCAATTGCTGCTGTCCACCACAATTGCAGTTGAATTTAGCCAGCTGTTGTAACAACCAGTGCCACATAAGAAACAGACCTCCCTGCGCTCTGCTTTGTCAAGCTTTGTGCATTTTATGCAAGTTCCCCTGCAAGATGCCACTCAACTGTGAGGCTTTGTGCTACTGCTGAAGCATATGGCTGTATCCTCTCACTTCTTGTTTTGGCCTTCATATTGGCAGAATCACCTTCTCTGTGTTTCAGTCTGCTGAGTCTGAACTAAACCCAACATTTGCAGGGAAAGAGAAAGCAGATAGCTCTCCTCACCCCCCTGTTTCTCTCCAGACTGACTGATCGCGGTTATGCTCTTTATTTTAAGAAGGAGGTTGAGGGAAATATCAACAAGGGGGTTGGGGATTTTGTTTTCACAGCCTTCTTTGTATATAACAAAGATTCAATATCAATGTGCATCCTGAGTTCATTTTTGCAAAGTAAGCCGTGAATTTTTTCTTTGTTGGGCGTAATTGAAAATATTTTTCTCTGCAAATAAGCAGAGTCTAAATATTTGTAAGAAATGTGCCCCCAATCCCATAATTCTGATTAAAACTGCTTTCCCTGTTTCTCTTCTTTGCAACCAATTTTACTAGAGATAACCCAAAGAAGATGTAAAAACCCTCATTCTCTCTCCCTTGTTTTAGAACATTCCAATGTTGAGTATTCACACCTGTGCGATGAGTACTCATCCAAGAAAGAGTGTTTTCTAATTTGAAGTTTAATGTTGGTGTCTTTTAAGTATAAAAAACATTATATGGTTACCTCAGCCAAGTCTCTAATATGATCTTCATGTGTTCATCTGGTGTCATTGGCTGTAATCTCATCTGGGCTCAAGACTAAGTTAAATTCACAGCAAATCCAGTTTTACAGTCCTTCCCTGCACTCACACTACTTTCTGAATTACTGGAAGATGCCTAACTTTGTGAGTCAAAACTCACGAATCTTGGAAAGCATAGCCCCAATGTTCTGATATTCTGAATGACCATCTTCACAGTAGACTTCTGAAGGATATTGGCACGCATAATTGATTGGGTTGCATTATAAAGTGTTCAAGAGGAGGAAAACCTTGTAGACTTTGTTGTTTGACAATGTGCCAATAACGTTACGATCTTTGTTTCTGTTCAACTTGCCAACGGTAGGTATAAATACACATCTACCACCCAGCACCCAGTCCTATTTTCCAAATTTGTGTTAGGAGTTAAAACTAGAAAAAGACTTCTTAACTGATTTCCAGTGATCAAAAACTTCTCAGAATATGCGTGAAAGATTTTGTTTCTGTTCTGTGGATGTGTTGATTCATTTTTCTAAATATTTTCTGGTAAAATATCAGACATTATTTGATGCGGAAGAAGGTGAGGTAGACAGCCAGGCATGGGACACAGTTTCAGAACATGATGAGGCCCTTGTGGTTCCGTAAGTCATGTTTTAAAATAAATTGCCATAATAACAATGCCGTATTGAGATATTACAACTATTTTCTTATTTCAGTCACTTGCTTCCAGCTCTCAGAGAGACAAGGATCTTCCTTCTTCTTTTCAGAGATATTATGATGCATGAAATATCAAGAATCACTGAACAAAGTACTGATCTAAATCCAAACAGAAAAGAGTCTTTTTAATGAAAAACTCCATCACAATTGTGTGCAGCAGTGGGAGATTTGTTCTCTTAAAGGCTCTGAGTTAATACATTCCGAGCAATGTGACACTTTGTCACATTACTAGTTATTACTAATTTTGTCCTAATTATGAAAGTACTTTTATCTTTCAATGGAAAGCTGTTCAGTGATAATTTTAAGCCTTGATTTAATTTTCATGGCTTTCTCAACCACTCTGCCTTCTTGTGAAGACCTGATGTCTTGGTTGTCCTTATTTAGCATGACTATTAAAACATGCAACCTTGGCACACGATGCATATTCCGTATTTGTAGTACGCACTAGGGAATGAATTCTAACTCTAGGGAAGCTGACAGCAGCTTCTCCAACAGAGTCGGGATTTGCTTCTAGTTGCTTTGTCCTTTTATGCATTCCTCATATCTTGATGCAGACTCAACAAGGTACTTCATATTGAGTCTGCAACTCATATTGCATTAAGGAATTTAACTTTAATCCTAGTTCTAATCCTAATTGAAAGCAATAACTTTTTATGAACGATTACTACTGGGCTATTAAGCAGGTTAAAACACACTGCCTCTAGCATTTGCAGTAAACATTTGCTTTTGGAGTATCTGGGAATTCCACAAGTTTCTGACTCTTACTTGAGATCTGAAAGATTTAAACAAAAGTATTCTTCCTCCTATTTTATTTTGCTACACGACCAAATTTCCCCTACATTTAATTCAGCCGATATGCAAAAAGATTATCCACTTTAAAACTAACTCAGTAGTAGTATAATGTTTTCCCAGCAGTGTTCACAGAGGCCTTGCTTAACTGCATCACTATTCAAAGTCTAATGCAAATTCCTCACGCGTTTTTATGGTGCTTATCACTACCATAGCTAAGTGCAACACAAACATGAATACGCGTATATTCACAACACCTTTTCGAGGTGATGAAGTAGTGTTGTACTGTCAGTTTACAGTTTACAACTGAGACAGAGAGGTCAATATAAATAATACTCACTGACAAGAAGTACTCAGTTTGAGACGCTTAATATCTGATTATTTAGAATAGAAGTACCATGTAACACATACATTTTAAAGTGAAATGCTCGTTATCTTTAGTTAGGTCTGTGAGTGCTCTGTTTTTCCACAGAACTCAGTATCTCAAGTCAGGCACCAGACAATGAGAAATCCAAGTTTTAGCACTGCGTTAGAAAGATCAGATCAAAATTGCCAGCCTGCCCTCAAAAACACATACGATGTGTCACTTTCCACTTAGCACTCAAGAAATCTGTGTGAAATAGAGGTACAAAAGACACAGACATAAATGGCCCAAGTATAGGGTGTAAGCACATGCTTCCTTTGAAAAACAGCTGGAGTGGAGACGCTGTCACTTTGTAGGTGCATACAAACGTTGAGCTATTTCTTGGCTGCTATATCCCCTAAAAACTGTGTAAGAAGAAGAAACATGCAAGGGCTCTTGGCAAAATGCTGTTTGATTTATTTTGAAAAAAAATCAAAAACTTAAATTGAGCTGCAGGGCCTGTGACCTACAGTTTACGTAGCTGACAGTATGAGCATTTTTGGGTCCTCCTGCCAGATCTGGAAGGGAGAATCTAGACCCAGATTCCACTACTGAGGTCACAAGATCATTCTTCTTTTGAAGCATAAAAGCTGGTATTAATACCGGTCTCCTCTCTAGGGTAATTAGTAAAGACATAAGCTGCAGGCGGGAGCACAACAGAGTTATTCAGAAACACCAAGGAGATGATCCATAGTAATTCCAAACCATTCATCACCTTCATTCACTAAAAACCTGTTGCTTTAGCAGAAGAAAAGGAAGGAGAGGAGCAAATGCTGTGTCTGACTTTGTTACTCATTTCCCTGGATTGCCCTGGTGCCCCGAATTAAACCCCCAAAACTAACAAGAAACTGTTTCCCAGAAAACAGTCTCAGACTAGCATGTTTTTTCAGAGTTATTTGCATTGGTGTTTATTTCGTGTGAGCTGATGAAAGTCCCAAGGGTTTACCTCTGACAAAAAGAGTGGGACAAATACATATGAGTGCCCAGCAGCTCAGCTCAGCTGTGGTGAGGCTGCCAAAGGAGATAATTCTGCCAAGCGAAATGGCTTCCAGGCTGTGCACTTGTGTGTCAAAATGACATTAGTGTATTTTGACATAAGTGCTGTTTTTTATCAGGGATAAGCTTCAAAGCCACAGAGACGGAGAGACGGGAAACTGGAGGCTGACAGAAAAAATAGAAGTTGACAGAAAAACGTAAAGAGAATTTGTTAAAACAAACCCAACACTCCAAGAGCCAGTGATACCTTCAAGGATGGAATTTAGAGCAAAGGATATTTTATTGCTGTATGACCGTGGTAGTTCAGGCATAGTAAATAAATTTTCTCTGCAAAATGCAATGGAATTTAAAAAGCCTTGTGTTTGCTCTAATGTTTGGAGTTGCCTGCCTGCTGCTAGCTGGTGAAAGAAGCTTAAACCACAGAGAGAGTATGGAGCTAGCTAAAAAAAGACTGATATGCCTGTTCATATCTATTTTGATATAAATTCTGGACAACTTAGATGCTTACCTAAATAAAGTTCAACAAGGAACTCTACAAAGCAGGGAAGAACTTCAATTTCATCGCTTGAGGAATGGATACTTTCAGAGGTAAATTTATTTGCCAAACCTTACAGACCACTAATAGTACAAGACCTGAACCAGGCATCCCCAGCCCTAACCTGGAGCTGAATCCCATGGTTCAGTTCATTCTTAGCCAGCAGAACTATTGCAGATTTCTAACAGTGTGTTAGAAATCTCACAGGCCTCTGGGTGGGAGACTTACCCTGAACAATCTCTCACTGGTTGATTACGGGGTACCTGGGCAGCTGGATTTGTCTCTTGGAAATACAGAAAGAGGAACATACAGCTTCATTTGCAGCAGTTATCACTGAGGTTTCCTACCTCTTTGGTTGGCGACACAGAATTTCCATTAAATTCCACAGGCCAAAACCTTGCTGAATGGGGTTAAAGGTTTCTAACTTCACATCAACAAAACTTCCTGCCAGAGCGATTGTTATGTCCAACAAGGTAGGTCATTTCCCTCCTGTGCATTTTCCTCCTCTTATCTCTGGTGACTCCAAAAGCACATAGGATTCACAGAAGCTAAAACTAAAAAAACAACCTACATCCGGTCAATCAGGTCATCTCTGATCTTTCGGTCAGTCCCCTTTGACAACCACACAGTCAATAAAAATACTCAGAGATGACAGTAATTTTAATTCCTCTATCCATTTCACAGGCTTGAAGCCTGCAGAAGACACAAGGATAATATTCAGTTCCTTAGCCAAACTTCAGCAATCAAAGAAGGGTGCTGCCAATTATAGGTGACATGGCTTCTTCTGACAGCTGTATATTAGCGTGACTGACGTCTGCTCGTCTCTGCTAGAGTCCAGAAGCTTCTGCAGGGCACACATGAAGATCAAAGACTTCTATCTAAGTCACCTACCTCAAAATATTTACTTGCTGTCATCTGGAGAGATAGAGAAAAGCCATGGCCTCAACATCTGACAACTCACTTGTGATGCTCACTACTGTGTCCCATTTGCCAGTAATGTCACCAGTGATATAAATAGGATATTGCAATGCCTACATAAGAGTAGTTTCCAGACAGAGATGGCTAGATCAAATTCAACCTGGATAAGGCAAAAGAAATACAGTCAGAAAGGAGGGATCACTAGGAGAATGGCCTTCCATGGACGTACATGTACAGAGCACAAGCCCTGAAGATCAATAGACTCAAAGACTTTTTGGATTCAGATAGGGCCTCCAATGCTTAAGCCCAGATATATGTGCTTAGATTTGATTCTCACGTTGTTGTTATCGCTTAATGCCATAGAGTCCATCATGATTAAGTCTTTTCAGCCACATACGGCCGAAGAAGATGTTTCATCATCTTGTTTAGCAATATAATTATGCAACTGCGATATCATTGCTAAACTAAGCCAGACATCACTGAGGCAACAGATCAGCTCCACAGCACTTTAGGACAACACTTTGAGATAAAAAAAGAATATATTGCAAATAAAACAGAATAATAAAAGAATATTTAAAAAATATATTACAAATATTTCCCATATGTCCCATGAGTGAAAGCTATCTTTTAGAGACCTGCTTGTCTTCTCTCTTTTAAAGGTCTCTTTAAGCTTCTCATAAACAGGACTTTTACTGTATAGCACAAGGACAACTATAGCAGTGACAGCAAAGATTAGGGACGATTCTGAAACAGTGTTTGTTTACAGCTGCCGCTGCAAAGATTTACAGACAATTCTGGCATTTAAAAAGTTTGCGCCAGGTCCACAAAAGCATTTAGATATTTCACTCCCATTAAAATCCTGGATGAAATCAACAGGAGTTCAGCACTTTTTCCCAATCAGTGCATCGAAGCAGCAGTCCTCGCGGTGAGATTGGTAATGAACAGTGAAGCCAGCTGCCACAACATCCAGATGTTTTTGAGAGAGGATGACAAATTTTAAGTCCAGTTGATTTGGTAATCCCTATTTTTATGTCTGAAACATTAGTCCCAGTTTCTTCAAAATGCCATTTTATTAATCTCTTTTCTAGACTGCTCAGTACGTGATCTGACAGTCATTGAACATGAAGTGAAAAACGGAAGTCAAGACCCTTCAACTGTGCTGCTGCCTGCAGTATTTTAATTTTATATATAAAATCAGGCATCATAAACTGGAATAATCTTTTCTACACCTCTATTGACCTTAATGAATCAGTCAAGGGTTAAACTTGACATTTTGGGTTCAGTCAGGAAGTTTTAGTGGTTCCTGATAAAGATTTTACTCTGCTCTTTCCCAGTCCCGGGAAAAGCAGTGATATTTCAGGATGTTTATTTGAAGGCATGTTGAATTCATATTCCTGTAGTTAATTCGCAGATTGTATAGCTATTTTTTTTAACTGCTCATGGAATGGAAACCAACCTGTCTATTGCTCCCAGTACATTTTGCAGTGCTTTGATTTCTGGACTTTTGCCAAAGTGGGGTATTGTTTGGGTCCTTTGTCTTGCCATTAATGTTCTTACTGTTACGGTTTTGTCTGTTGGGTCAATGAGATTAGATTTCATTAGCACAGCAAACTGAAAAAAAAAAATACAAGTTATTAGATAATCATTAAAGCACATCTGTTGCCTTTTTCAGAGTGCCAAAGTCTGAATTCCATTGAACTAGTGACATGGCACTTGACCAACGCTTAGTTCAGCTATGGTCAATGAGCTGCAAAAGGATTAAAATATTAGCAGCTAGTTGATTCAACCTAATCCCTGGCAGTTTTGTTTAGATTGCAAAGAAAGGTGCCTAGAGCAAAAGAGAATGAAACAATTGCAGTAAGAAAATGCTAACATTTTTGGGCCATTCCACAAATTGTGCTATACTAGTGCTCCACTTTGGTGTTACGCCAAGACATCAGTTCCTCATGTACTCTAAATACACTTTCATGTACTTCCACCCTGACTCTGTTCAAAAGTCCCTGAGAACTTCTCATCCTGAAAGGCTGGTTGTTAGAGACTGGAAACAGGTCTTCACTCCCCCATCCATGCACCCAAAGTGAACAGCAATGCACTATGAATGAGTGTCATGTCTCAAATATCAGCTGCTTTTCTCTTTTCAGAAAGTCTTCTGAAACATCCTGTGGCAAATATTTTAAATCATAGGCCTTTTTGTATGTCTCTTTTTTGTTCATTTTTTAAAGAAAACTTGTGTATGTTATGTATATATCTCTGCAAAGTACTAGAAATCATGTTTTTACAGACACAATCTAGGATTTCCAAAGAAGCCTTCACTGAAGGAAGCACCCGGTTCCCATCTGATGTCGCTTGTGATTTAAACTTAAAGTCTTACCTATCATATAAGCACTGGACATGTGTAATCAGGCAGCTGTCTATGATGAATTCTACAGAATTATTTAAAAATTTACAGAGGAAGAAAAGGAAAAACCTTTGATCATAACAAATTATCACATATTAGGCCACACACATTTAAGGCCATTTACTTTTCTTAAGTAACAGTCTGGATTACTGAAATCACCGTTGCTTTGGTGTGACTGTTGTCAGCTAATTTAAGACTTGAGATATTTTGTGATTTAGTACAGGATTCTAATCTGCTTATTAAAGATTCAAGCTAATCAAGTTGTACACTAGGGTGAAACGGAAATTCTCAGATGGTTTTCTGCCACCCCTGACCACAGCAAAAATCCACAGTCATATCATCTAACCAATGCAAACATTCATAGGTGCTAAGGACCCAACCCATAATCTGCTAAAGACACTCAGCGTTTTCTTGAGCCACTGAATGTATATGTGTAAAAGGAAGCTGAGAGTACTGCTGGAACTGCATTTCACCCCCGTGGCTGGGTTTGTCAGGTAAATGTTGCCTTTCTCTAGAAGGCTTTTTCCATGTTGAAACTTAAAATTTCCTCTTTTAGCAACGTAGGTGCATGAGAAGCAAGATGGATTTCTGGTTTCTTCATGTTAACTGGTATTCCTCAAAGTGCATTTTTTAATCTAAGAAATAGCTGCAAAACCGAACCAGGCTGACGTTCTTTGTAAGCTTCAGTACCTGTATCGGTTAAACTACAATTCTATGGCATTTGGAATTTTTTTGCTACCTATTAAATTGCTACATTTCAAGCAAATTTGGAGAAACAGAAATTCTATTGCACTGGGTTTGATACTGATTTTTCAAAATGTAAAGCACATATACCAAGGGGAGGGAGGGGTTAGGAGACACGTCACATGCAGATAAACTTGTGGATGTACATTTACAAGTGATCATTTTCTTACTTTTAATCAAACCATTGTCTCAGATGTCCTTCTCTTCATGCCTATTTCCAGGACTATTGTTGCACTCCCATACAACTATTACTGTTCTTGCACTCATTAATCCCAATAAATGGTTGCTCACACAATTTCTCTGTATTGTACTCCCGGAATATGCCCTCTCATGTATTACTCACCTGGGATATCAGTAATAAACAAGATAATTATGATAAGGCATCAAATCTGTGACAGGTGGTGAAAGGCAAAAGGGAGATAAACCCTACAATTAGAAGTTTATAATTGATGAATGGTTATTTCAACAATGATTTTGTTTTTAATAAATGTCTGTTCTTTCTATTACTGACTTATCTGTTGGAATTCCTCTTCTAATGAGCAGGAAATTAGCAATATGACTTTGCTACTTCTTAACAGGGAAAAAAATGGCATGCCTAAGAAAGCACAGTCATTGGGTAACTCATGTTCCAGATAAAGCAATTACGGAACAACCCCCATGTAACTCTGAACTCCTTACCTACATAAAAGGTCATCTTTTTGTTTACTTCTCTTAGAGTAGGTTCTACCTTGTTTCCAGTCTTGCAACATTCAGGCACAAGAAACGTGTCTATTTATATACTCTGCTGCATGTCTATAACAACACCTGTGCAGCAACAGTACTTAAAAGCTCACAAACTTCTGCTGCACATCTTTAAGTGGTTTGTGCTCTTTGGCTACAGTCTTATGCTCAAAAAATAGTCATTGTTTAAATTTGATTGGTATAGTATTTCCAGTTTATCTAATCGGTGGACTTGAAGGTCCACGCACGAGGCCCGCATTCCTCTTGTGACGTGGGTTTAGAAGTCAGTGTATGAATAGAAGTCAGTCACTGTATTGCTGAATTCAGCTTGTCAGCCGCAGCTACAAATTCATCTGGGGAAAACCTGGCTTTTCTGGGTTCCAGAACAGAATGAAAGTCAAAAAATTCTGGGTAACTAGCTGCAAGGGTTCTTTGGAAAGAATCAGAGCATTTCTCAGCCTTTTGAAAAGAAGAGAGAGATATGCATCATCATACACATGGGATTGGGACAAACATCCTAGACGCGAGAAGCCTAGTTTTAGCTTTTGTGTGCTCCTAGGAGGGATCAACCCCATGTCTCTGACTTTCATGCAAGGTGCCATAGCTACCCAGAGCAAAAGGAGAAGCTGTGCTGTCATTCAGGAAAGAATCCACACGGTGAGCACTGGTGTCTCCTGCTGTCAAATAACAATTCAGGAACTCATCTAGAATGTGAGAAATTTGGATTCTGGTGCACACTCTATCAATGACCGGTGTATTTTACACGGTGTGTGGTTAATGCAAAATAGGCAAAGGAAGAGACAGGTTTCAGGGCTCTCTTCTTCTCTCTATTTACTAGAGAAAGCAACCATACAAAGGCAGTTTCCCTGGCTTCGAAATTCTTGTGGTCTTTTCTGAGGAATAGAACAATGCTATTGGAAAAGAGAAAGCAAATAGAACAAACTACAGGGGTTAGGATATCCCTCAAACAGGAAAAAACCTAATCGAAGTCTTTCATTCACTTAGCCATTGCTCTAACACTTCATTTCTGTAGGATAATGTCCCTGCTGCCACAATGAGAATGGTCCTTCCACAGCCTTCCTGACTGATCCTCAGCCTCTTTGCACATGTTTAATACACCAGTGAAATGCAAATCTTCTGCGAGGCTGTTGACCACCTGACCAATCCTTGTAACAGCTATAAAATGGGAATGGGGCCGAAGTGGAGCATTAGCGTCCCATAGCAGGTTAGAGAAGCCATAAGTCTGTTTTCCCTTGCAACGACAGCCCGTTTGTTCTCTTTCTTCCCATGCATTTCCCACCTTTTCCTAGGTCCTGATATATTAAAGTGGCACAATCCCAATTGCTCCTAGTGATTTTGTATTTGCAGATCCTGACATTTCTTACAAGAGCCTTTATCAGAACACATTCCTAGATTTGAACAATCCTAACTTTAAACATTTCGCTCAGGTTTGTTTTCCATTTTTAGAAATAAATATAAGACTAAGTAGTCTAGAGGTGACAAAGGTATAGTTCATGCCTTGTATATGGATTTGTGGAAGAAATTCAGTCTTAAAAGCAAACAAACAAAAAATAGTAGACTATGTTTGTGTCGGTATGTGGCTCACTCCACAGGCATTATTAACTGGGCACATTTTGGCATATAAATAAATTCTAATTGTTAATCAAACAGTTCTACATTTTAAAGTTCAGCCACATAGTCCTCCTTGTTCCCCAAAGCCTAGAACTACTTGTAACATTCAGGTCACTTAAGTTTTCCTATGAAACTTCCAGTTCCTGTGACTCATAACACCATCTTCTGGACAATTATGACCTAAATGTGACTAAAATACTCTTAATCTGTGCATTGGCCTGTGTACACTGGTAATATACTCATACACGTACCTGCTGTGGTCACAATCTAACATCAGTCCCTTCAGTGACGTTACGATCAAGTATTTCTTAGTGTCAGTGAAATAATACATATTAAGGTCTAGAATAAATTCCTCTGTTGTGTGTTAGGCCTGCGGAATATTTTCATCACAAAGACTGGAAATAATAAAATAATGACTCATTTCTGATATTTTAGAAGAGCAGTGGCCTGATGTTCTTTCAGCTAAACTCTGCGTCCTAGTGTGTGATTGTATTCCCATCAGCAACGAGCATGGCATCTGCTTATTTCACTCATTAGGTAAATACTTAGGAGAAAAATATGACTTATTTTAGCCATTTGGGAAATACCATCATGTTTCTAACCAAATAATAAATAAAAAAGTAAAGACAACTGTGTTACAATGGTGTAATTGAATTTAGTTACTCTAGCAGCCGTTATAATATTTTGATATGGCTGAATGGTATAAGGCACATTCAACACGCATCAGAGAGCCAAGAGGAAGAACAGCTTAAGGTGTGAATAATTTTTAACAAAAATACTATATACCAACATTGCACCACCTAAGAAGTTGGGCCTACTTTTAAAGGTACACAAGTATATTTTTATGCATTTTTATTGCATCAGTTATTGCATCCTTCAGATGGTACAATAATACCTTTCCCAGAAATCCAGATTGAACCAGCCAATTTGCTCTTTACCCTTCTGCAACAGTTCCATGTACTTGGGAAACCCTTTTTGCAATAAAGATCAGTAGCTAGTGAGAGCTATCACAGCTCTACATATTCTTCACTTCTTCTGCATTACGTGTTTTATACACCCTGAGATCACATGCTGACTCATGGGGATTGGTATGAAGCTGATTAGGAGTACAGCCTCTGCACTTCCTCCAGCAAATAGCTAGATTTTGATCAATCAGAAAAGATATTATGTAGAAAGGCACATTACGGAGACTTGCAGACTTCTTTCCTTCACTTGAACAGTTGTTATTGTGATAATCTGGGTAGTCTTACCAAGAGTACCAATTCAGGTGCTAGTAGACTTCAACACACTTTGTCGAACGCAGAAAGCTCTGAAAAAAACCTGCTGCAGGGAAATATGTAAGCATATTTCCTAAGGTATCTTGAACTGCTTTTTTTTCCAACAATGTACAATAAAAAAAAATCACAAGCGTACTTTTGGTTTTTTATGTAGAATAACAATGAAAGAAAATAAATATTTTGACTTTCATTTTCAGAAAGAAATCATAATTTTGGAAACTTCAGTTTTCAGGTGCCTAAATTTAGGAAAACATGGACATGACTTTGACAGATGTTGGATGTACGTGCTGCCAGGCTCTTCAGTAGTAAAGAATTAGTCAAATAAAAATGATAGACTGTTATTTTAAAGCATGTGCTGTTATAAAAAAAGAAAACATACTTGGTTCAATCTTATTATAAAACCAATGTTTATACATTGAAGACCTGAAACTGAATGGGAGTAAGGTTACTTAAGGTCTGGCCAGAAGTTACCCATATTTTTTCCCGATGTAAAAGACTTTCTTCTTTCCTCTTGTCAACATTCAGTATATTGTAGGCTTAACATTTACGGCAAAGAGTTAAGTTTATTGCTTAGGATGAATAACATACTTCAGATAAAGGCATGCAATTCTTTTAATTCTAATACCTTTGGATGAGGACCAGAAATTAATTATGTTAACCCTAAGGGTAATTTTGACAAATTCCAAGAAATCTTAATCATAACTTTGGAAAATTCCATAAAATACATCCTTCTCGTAATTCTTTCATTGTCAGTAAATACAGTTGGTAAATCTCAAGATATCGGAAAGATTTTCTTTACAGGTATTTGAAAGTAATTTTTAGTAAAAAACCTGTAGAATTCTTTTCTTATTTCAAGGGCAATCAAAAGGAACAAATTAATGGAGTAACTTCAGAGTTTTTATTACTCACTGTGAGATACTGTACCAGACAGTCCATGGCTCCTAAAATAATTATCAAACTTTTATTATATTATTACTACTACCTGCACTGGTAAACAGATCACATGATTTAAGAAAAAACTCATGGAGTAAGACAGAAAATGCTGGATAATGTTAGAAGTATGTGTACCCTAGGTTGAAGTCTTGTTCCATTTAGGTCAAAGACAAAAGATCCTGCTGATTTCAGTAGTCTTAGTCAGGCCTGAGAAATATTTTGCCAAAGTTAAATATTGCATGATAAAGCCTCAGGTTTATTTTTAGTCATACTGTGGTATCAGTAATTAGAGCAAGGCACTGATAAGTTCTTGTTCTGATACTCTCAACTCCATTCCAAACAGCACATGCTTGCCTGGGCAGACCGCCTAACTTCAGAAAGTCTGCTCTCAGAAAACACACCTTGTTTCTTCAACATGATCTTCGACAGAGGTGACCCTGTCTTACTGCTGCACAGCTGTCCTGAGCTGCAGTTTCAGCTTTACAGCATTTCAGCAGTCAGATATTGGGATAAGTATCAATCACCTTCGGCCTCAGTAATTCAAATATGGAGACTAGTGATTCATGTTAAATAAGGCAACACAATGAGGAGTCAGACATGAATATATTAATTTAAACTTCATGTAGCCATTGCTGGTTACTTGGTGGAAACAAACGTTTTTTAGACCTTCATGTTTTTCTAACAGCAGCAGTTATGAACTTGTCAAAGAAACCAACGCAGAGGAGGGTAAAAGCACCACCTCAAGTTCCAAATAGCTTTACTCCAACATCTAGACTTTTGAGTATGTATGAAAAATTGATTTTCTCTTATCAAAGCATTTTACTTACCACAAGATGGCACTGTTTTTTATTTCTTTATTTTCAGCTAGCACTGTCCACAGCCCTCTTGTGTTTCATCAAGTTCTCTAAAGAGAAAATGATCAGATCTCAACAACATTTAGCACACATTTATTTCATATACCTATTTATTTTGGCCATCTGCTCTCTTTACACTGGATTTGAAAAATGCTGTGTTGTGGCTTGTGGTGTTTATTGATTGTAGACATTATTTTCCTCTCAGAATGTAAAATGTTTCACTGCCCACCACCTCACTTTTGAATTTTCAGACTCGGACCAGCTCAGGCTTAGTTTGGATTCACTAAATAAAAAAAATGGTTCAGATGTGAGACTAACCCAGATAGTCTCATAAATTCAGGAGCCTTTGTAAAGATTTGGGTGGACAGGGTTTGAGTTTTGAGTTCATAGAGAAATCAGGTGGCACAAAAATTTCTGGACAGCATTTCATACACTTCTACTATAATAATACCTCTTTTATTGTATATTGGGCTATAGCTAGCATTACACAAACCTATAAATATATCATTGTTGAGTAGATACTACTAAAGCTTCCCATAATAAACTTGTACTGCCTGCAAGGACAGGGGGATTTACAGATATCCATATTTATGTAAACAAAGATATTTCCATTAGCTGAAATAGGAGATAGTGAAAACCGATTTTTATCTTAAGATGTATTGAAAATGTTGCCAGTTTCTCTATTTATCTGTGTTCATCAAGGTGCTGTTATGCACAGGATACTCGCAAATAAGGGTGTTATACCAGAACACGATTTCTGCAGCGTTCAGACCCTAAGAAAGTTTATCAAAGTAATTGTTTTTGGGCTGAAAAAGTTTTTGGAATTGGTTTTGTGCTTCAGTTGAAAATCTGAACTAGTGAGTTGCTGTAAGCAATGAATACCCCTCCTTCTATAGTATCCCCAAAAAGTATCCAGTATTTGCTTTCTCTCTTGTGAAAGAACATCTGTTGTGAGTGGTATGAACTATCTTCTGGGTCTGACCCACCTCTAGTTACTCTTTTAATAACCCAAGTCAGTATGCACAGTAAGTAGGACATGCATGGGTCTCCTTTCCACATAATGGATAGGCAGCAGTAACCTTGCATCTGCTCTTGTGTTAGTCTGTCACTCACAATCAGGGGTTACTTGATGCCTAAAATAATTCCTCCCCTGACAACTAATTCATCTGGGAAGAAAAAAGACTCCATCCAGATGGTGGGAATCTCACAGGCTTCTATTTTTTTAAATGGCAGAGTCTCTCCTTTTTTAATAGACACTCTATAAGTTATATAACATTCTTGGAGCTATCCTGTGCTATTATCAGCCTTTAAATATGTATTAGGCATTCAAAAAATAAGTCCTTCCTTGACCTGGGAGACTACATCTCTAAAAATGTGGGCTGCTAAAACCCTTTACAGAAGTGGGTCCTAATACCAAATACCATATTTTTCTCTAGATGTAAAATTAAGGACAGAGAAAGATGGTATGGTGGGAAAGGGAATGGGACAAACATTTTTAACTCTATGCAGTATTGATTTCCTGAGGTTACTGGCAAGTGTTACCATCTGCGGGCAGCTTGGTAGCCCATACACTAAGAATTAGTGATTTTAGTCCAGCATTTAGTAGGTGTCTCAGTGATACAGCCTACCCCTTGTGGAAACGCAAAACGATTTGTGATTTGTAACTGAGGAAGTGAAGACATAATATTTGTCAAAGGAGGCCTAATTTCCCTAAAGAATGAGGCTTCAAAAATCGGTCTTTAAGAAACATCTGCTATGTCTGTTGAGAAAGCTTACACAGTCTCACCCTGCAAGGCAGGCGGGGTGCCAGTGTAATTGATTTTCTATTGTTCTGTTGTAAAAGTAGAGGACATCAGCCAGCATAACACTTGTAATACTATTTTTCATAAACTGAGGTTTCTGTTCTGGTGTGGGTCAGACTGTCCTAAGAAACTCAGCTCTTCTGACTTTTGAAAAGTGAATTTCTTCATCATGTGTTTGGAGAGAAGAGCTTCAAAAAAGATTCAGGAAGGCTCAGCAAATGCAAACATAAAGGTATCTATATTTGCCACTGAAAAGCAGCATTCAGGGACAAATTTGTATCAGCTAAATATCTGAGACTGAAATACTGGCATTATCTATCAGCACGCTGCCTTTCATGAGAACAAGCAGTGTACCAGCAGTGATGACATAATACCCATCTGCGTTAGTAGGAATACGAAATACCTTGCTTTTGCCAATATAATCTATGGAAGTTAGCACTGTGCGAGACTTGGATTTTTATTTTCCACCAGTCTTTTAGCACAGTGCAACATTTTGCTGAAACACACTCTGGAAAGATCGAAATGGGTTTTCAAAAACGGAGTTTCAGTGGCATACTCACACACCTCTGGAAGGTTCCCTGTCCAGGCCTCTCCCTGTTGGGCTCTGGGACTAACTCTGCCCAGGCCCATGGCATGTCCCAGGACTCCAGGGAATGTACCAGACTCCAGGACCGATGGCCACCCTGACACACATGTCCAGGAGCTCGGGTGGCTTTTGGCCTTGCTGTGATCCCAGCGTGAACACCAGGCACTTCTGAGCTGTCGCTGTACTGGAACAACTCCAGACCTGACGCCATCTTGCCACCAGGTATCCCTTAAAGCTGCCTTAGAAGCAACTGGGCGCAGCAATTAGACTAACAAAAATAAAAAAAAAGTCACGCGGCAAAATTACATACTAGGCTAATGATGCCATCTTTAGCTCTTCACTGAGTTGCACAGCTCCTGTTCGATGGGTGACAACCGGAGGGGCTGTGGGCCATGCTTTGAGAGCACAGCTCCGTTTGCTGCTCACCCCTCGGTGATAATGGCTGCCGCCAGAGCTACCTTTGCCGTAATGGAATCATAGAACCGTTTAGGTTGGGAATGACACTTAGTGTAAAAACACGTTGCATTGGGTGTCTCTGGCGAGGTGCTGGGAGCAGGAGCTGCAGGGCGCCTCTGTGAGGAGAAGGCAGGGCTGCCCCGTGCAGCGCATGGCCGGTTCCAGCCGGTTCCAGCCGGTTCCAAGGGCCCCGCTGCCAGACGCAGCCAAGCCCCTCAGCCAGGCTGGTGGTACCTCAGGGAAAGAGTGTTTATAAAGGGCAAAAGATGCTGGACAAGCAGAGGAGGAGGGGAAAAAAGCGAGAACCAGCCCTGTGAGCAGCCGGGTCAGAGAAGGAGGAGGAGGAGGAGGAAGAGGTGCTCCAGGTGCTGGAGCAGGGATTCCCCTGCAGCCCCCAGAGAGACCATGGTGGAGCCGGGGAAAGGTGTGAGGAGAAAGGAGCTGTTACAGACCTACCGCAGCCCCCCGTGCCCCAGCAGAGGCATCAGGGGTGAAGGAGCGGAGCTGAGGCTGGGAAAAGGTAAGCAATTTCCCCGTCCTTATCTCAGTCTGTGAGCTTTTTCACCCCATTTTCTCCCCCAGCGTCTGTCCCTGAGCTAGGGGGAGTGTGAGAGCGGCTGGGTGGGCGGGTGGCTGCTGGCCAGGGTCAGCCCACCACATGTGTACTCATAATAGAGCCTCTAGCTCTGGAGAACTTCCCTGAAAACAAAGATGAGGTGGACAAAAGGGAAAGACGTTTAATTTTAGAAATTCTTTAGAAGCTGAGGCCCAGAATCATTGCGGATTTTGTGGAGTTAACACAAGGCACCTGCCAAGGGAGACCCAGCTCAGTGCTCTAGCTCTAGTGCTTCGAGGATGGCACTTCAGGCCCCTGACCGCCTTTCTTCCCATATCAGGACTGAAGAATTTAATGAAAAGTGCTGTTTTCCTGTATTTTGGCCAGCTAGCTGGCACTTCATACTCAAAGATGTCTCAAGCATTGAGTTTGGCCTGAAAACACGCTGTGGTATTTCCATCTGTCAGTAACAGATTAAAAAAAGATTTTGTGCATTCTTTATAAACAACCCTAAACCTTCACCTACGCTATTTATATCTAAACTGAAGAAACTCTAGTGATTGATGGCTGGACTCCTATGCCAAATTCTTGCCAATAGACTGACAAAACAAATTCAGTGAGACTTGCGCACCACTGAAGGGATCAAGAGCAGCACTGAATTCCCAGCCTTCATTGTCTGTTCTTAAACCCCACTTAAATCCCACTCCAAAATAATAGTTTGAAATCTGTTTTCTACTGACTGATGACCTTTGGGAATTTTGTAAGAAAGAAGGTTGCTAAGTCTGTATTAAACATTAATTTACTCATTTTTACAGTTTGCTTTTTTGTTTCAAACGTTGTTCTTAGGTTTTTTTTGGCCAACAGGCATAGAAATAGCAAGAAACATTTATTTATGATTACCAGACATCTGTTTATTGATGATCAAGGGGACTAAGGAAGGAAGCAAGAGAATGTTAAGAGGGTGATTTCCTAATAAGAAAAAAGAAATTCTTATTCCAGGGTTTTTTTTGTGGGTTTGTTTTGTTTTGCTTTGTTCATTTTTTTTCTCAAAATATTGCGATGAATGACAAAAAGATGCTGCACAGAAGTCATGAGCAAATGCATTTATCTCTGATGAACAGGCCTTATAAATAAAGTAGGGTTACTGTGGCAGACACAAAAAAGAAAGCAAAATTCCATACCAGCATAGGAAAGGTGAATAGCTTAAATAGTGTGACATTCCCTGTAGACAGAAATCATGCTGTCACATGCTTGGCAATACTGAACTGAACAATTGTATGGTGTACCTTCTATGATAATGAACATTTTGAAACTGGAAATTAAAAATTATTTGAATTAATTGACCACTTGTGTTGATACCATTGACCATCTAGGAGCTCTGAAAGTTAATTTAAATGAAGCACCTGAACACAAGAACCTTTGAAATATGGGCAAAGCTGGGAGTAAAGTCAGTTCACACATTTCTAAAACAGCACAGCTGTTTTTATTTTATTAGTTGGGAAGTGTAATTTACCAACTTAAATAAAAATATTTATGACTAAGTGGGCTGAACAAATAAAATTACAAAACTGATATCCTTCACTTTGAAACACTGTTCAGTCCAAGTAGATTTCCCACCAAGCAAATGAGGAAACTGAAATCAGGATCAGAGGAGAGTAAGTTTCCTTCTATGTTTTCCAATTTTCTTTCAGCATTTTTAAGGTTTTGTTTAGAAGGCAATGCCGAGAACTCTGTAAAGGTGCATTCTGTTTTTCACAAATTTTTCCACGTTAAAGTAAGCACTTTCCCCTTCTTTCTCATATTTCACCATTTTCCTGCAAGGAAAAATAGAGGGAAAGAAAAGGAGAAATAAGAGAAATAGGATCTTAAAAATAATTTTAAAAGAAATAATAAAAAATATTATCAATGATAATATATAACTTTGAAAATAAAAACTAAGTTTAGAATTGTTTGGCTTGGAACCTTGTTTCAAAATGTATTTTATCTTATTTTAAGATTTGTAGATTTAAGATTTTAAGATTTTTAAGATTTGTGGGTTTTCCAGGAGAAATCACATTTTTCCTCTGCTTCTAATTTGGGAAAAAATTGAATTTGCAAGTCTGGTGGGTTTTGGGCTGTGAAATTGTGTAAGAAATGCATGTTTGTTCCTCAACAAATCCCATTTAATGTGGATATCCCTTCCTGCCTTAATTACTGTGGCAAAAAGTGTGATTTTTTTTGCAACAATATACTTGAACGAATCCTTGGTAACTTATCATTATATTTTTACCATCCCCTCTGCTCTGAGTTCTAGGCATGAGTAATCACATTGATGTGAACGTGAATATAGACGGGAGAACTCAAGCCTAATCTCTCTGGGCAATCATCTGTGCCCCAAAGAGCAGGAGCAGCCCTGGCTTCAGAGCCTCAGTGGTCCTAGAAAAAAAGGGCCTGACTGACATTTTGAAATCACTAACAGTGAATCAGTAACTTAATGCTTGAAGGTTTTTTAAGCCCTTGGAATTGATGAATTTGTTATACCTGATGCTTGATCCTAGGGATGTCCTACACCACATCACAAAACAATCTTGAACTGTTCCAGCATGGGAAGGGGAAGGAAAGGGAAGGATACAGAATTCTTGGGATTGTCCTGGACTTTGATAAAAATAAGATAAATGGGCCCCGATCTTTTTGAATCTCCATAGCCAGGGTCCTCTAATCAGTGACCAGCAGCGTGATATTTTGTCAGCTTCTCTGGCAACAGTGAATTAATTCTGGTGACCTTTTAAACAAAAGCCAAAACATTGAACTGGTTGCTGGGTGAACTTCTTTAAACAGAGTTTGTTGCACTATTAAACTTTTTCATTTATGTCTATTTGGTTAGTCTGGTACAACAACTAGTTGATTCGAACTTCAGAAACTCCTCAAAGTCTGGGAATGCAAGGAAGTTTGTCTTCCCCTCCCAAACCGTGAATAAAGTCAGACTATGAGAGATAGTACATAGTAAATCTCAAGTTCTGATCTGTGGTATCAAAAGCCAATCAATTGAGTTTAATACATACAGATAGTATATTTCATTATCTAAGAAATCTGTCAGCACTCTGTCTTGGTAAAACCATGTTTTGTTCTTATATCTATTTAGGGTAGAATTATTTTGGTAAAATATTAGTTTGTATGTTTAGTTTAGTTTCAAATTCTCATCTAAATGCAGCTTGATAGATCTGAGTAATGCATGCGTAATACACGCTACGCAATGCAAACTCTGAAATAAATATGAAGAGACATAGGGAAACTTTCTGGTAAACAAAAAGGAGAAGGACGCTTTGTCACTTATTGAAGAAATAGCCTTCTTTTACTGGGAAAACAATGAAGAACACTCACCAACCAAGATCAGAGCCGATCACGTAAATCAACACATCTTGCTTGTTAATTTAAAACCTGATTAAAATAAACTATTTTTATCAGTCTCCCCCTTCACCCTATTTGAGTGTACTATCAATTAGGACACCCTGGCAGCTTCTAAAGGAGAGTCAAGGGTATTTGTAAACATGTTGTATTATTTTACCTGTATTCTTGTTTCTGCAAGACTTCTGAAGGTTTCTAATATTTCTTTGAAATTCCAAAATGATATTTCATTACAATATCTGTTTACAGAAGTGCTTTACTTTTCTACTGATACAAATGATGGGTTGATTTCTCTTTACGCTTTTTGTAAATATCTTCTAAACTGTAACTAGAGATGAGGAACTGGTAAGGGAAAGGTAGGGTCAGTGTGTCAGATTCTTTCACGTAAGAGTTTTCCAGGCAGGATCAAAATAGCTGTTATGGCTTGATTTATTTTTTATTTTGGTAGTAGCCCTGTAAGTGAGCCTTTGTGTTAGGACGCCTGTATGGAACTGCCTCTACATACCATTTGTCGCATCAAAGACCTTCTGTTTACAGCTATCTCATGGCACCTTGTGGCTACAAGGTTTGCAGTTCTCACATTTGCTGAATGTCAATGAACTATAAAATAATTAGCTAAGAATCAGGCCATTTAACCTGAATCAATTTATGACACTGTCTTTTCTCAGTGCTTGCTCCATCACCTATGTCAGCACTATGCAGGCAGCCCCATTTGTACCACCTTAAAATAGAATTGATCATACATTAGTTAGCAGTTATTCACACATTGCCCTGTGGAATAATTTCACAAAGAGCTGTATAACTGAGAAGATGAAAAGGAGTTGGATTTCACTGCTGGTTTAATATGTGCAGCTGTTTCACCCTGACATCCCTTTGCTAAATGTTCAGGAAACTCCATGGCCTAACACATCATTAAAAAACAAAAAAGAAATCCCTATTCTCCTGAGCATCTCAGCTCCAGATAAGAGTGATAGCCTAAAATATATCATCTGTTTTAAGTCACATATAGCTGCCACTAACTTAAAAAGAAAACTTCCATAAAGCACTTCCAAAGGATATGAACTCTAAGGGAATTAAACTGGATATTTAGAATAATAATAACAACACTGCGATTTGGGCTACACCAACAGAGTCTGAATCTAGAAGTTCAGCTGGCCATCAGTAAAGACATGCTTGCGAAGTCTGTACTGGATCATCAAAGTATGGACTTTGGTGTCCTCTGGGTAAGGAAGGATTCTGCTCACCCTTCAAAACTGCTGCTGTATACTGCAAGGGCTAGGTCCAGCACTACATCGCTGTCTCTTGGGTTAAGAATTACTAAAAACTATGCTTACTTAGAGCTTAGAGATTTTGAAGAATGGACTGTGCTAAAAGAAAAAAAAAAAAGAAAAAGAAAGGAGCAGACAGGAGGAGAAACGATATAAACTTAGAGAAGCCATGTAATAAATGGGCATGCTTCTCCGCTAGTATTAACTAGGGGTGCTAACTGACTCTTTGGACAGTTTTTCCAAGGAGGAAGAGGACTTTGTTGGCTGAGTGTCTTTGTTCAAGCGTATGCAGGATGTTTAGCAAGTCCCTGCAAAACTGGGGAGATGAAACAGTGCTTAATGATGCTAAAAGTATCATCAGCCTGAACTGACCTTGCTGCGCAAAATGCAAAGTAATTTTTTTTTCCTCTGCCTTCTTGATTTTGTCCAGGGAATTCTCAACACTCAAAAAAGACATAAGCCACCTCATGGCCTCTGCCTTATAGTTAGTAGTGCTGACATTGCTTTATTACTAGTAAAGTGTTAGAGTCATAATCGTGAAAACACTGATCATAGCACAACATTCCGTTGTTATTCAGAGTATAAAAATGACTTGGCAGTTTTTATTCAGATAAAGCTTTTAACTTATATGTCAGAGAGGGGACAGGGGAGCTTGCCTTGTTAGTAAGTATAAGTCCACCAGACGTGAATAAGTTCATTCCAGATGTAGGCCTGAAGGCCAAACAATCCTATATGTGCACAGATATATGTTTAAGTGGGAAGTTTGGCTCTGTGCTTTAATCATGACTGAAATGCTGACCCAGTCATGACCCAATTGCATACATGAATGGGCTGGTGCTGCTACTCAGCCATTAATTCTGGCTAAGACATTTTAATAAGAAAAAGGAGTCTTAGCCATTCTTTTTGATTGGTTAAGAGTCCACTGTAAGTACTAAGTTGTTTCTAATTTTCCTAAAAGATGTTATCTTCTCTCTTCTAGTAGCTAACTAGCATTTAAGCACTTTAGAGAATTAAAGCATATTATAACCTAATGAAGGAGGATACTCTGATAGAAGATATTTGCAGTGGTCATAAAAATTGCCCACATGATGGAAATAAATAAAAACAGCTTGTGAACTCTTTGTAATTTTAAGAAGGGCATCTTAAGGTGTAAAGTCTCCATGGTTAGTGCAAGGGTATTTTATATTTGCCAGTGTTGCTTTATGTCTAATCAAATGTAGTTGACAATAGCATTCTATTGAATTTCTTTATATTAGGAGTCAGTGCTTCACAGCAATGCAGAAAAAATTGTTAGAGAGCATATGAAAATCAAGTTCTGCTCCCTCTGCCTTGCAAATCTCTTTTAATCTCATGCTGCTCTAAAACGTTCAGTGTTGTGTCTTTCAGTGCGTATTACTCTAAGCGGGAAGAGATTCTTACAGGTGGGCTCTGAACTAGTCAGCTCTCAAGCAGTGACACAATTGTCTTCACTTATGGGTGAAAACACTGCCTCATTGCCAAACGTCTCATAAGAGAACTGATAGAACAGTACCCTTATCATTAATTCCTCCCATCCAGCCATCCATCCATGCAGTTTATGGTGACACTAATAAAACCTAAATGTAAGGATCAAAGAAATTCTAGAGTGAGAATAAGGAAGACTTGGATACAGATTCACAAAGCAGTCTAGGGAGTCTGGCTGCTCAATGCCTACTTGTTCTGGTAAGAACTGCATTTCAATTCCTTTATGTTTAGACCACAAAATATCATTTGGAAGTTTCATTCTGTGAAAAATGAGGGATAAGGTTTCTCAAGTGACTGTTGAAGAGGCAATAACTGAGTGCCTCAAACCTTCAGACCTCTAGTCAATCAAGATGCATTTTCAAGATAGCAGAAAGCTCTAGCCTGTCCTGATGGTTTTATTATAGGATTTTCACACTAGTGGTTCACACTTGAATTCTTGCACTATTCTGCTTAAAAGAGATGTTTCTCTAGATCTGATGCTGCATCTTCAGGCCTTTTTAAATACGTGCCTGTTAAACATAACCCTGCTGAGGGTACTTATTTCAGTACCTGCTAGAAGGGTGGATGAATGAGAGAATCTGCACTCTCCAGCTTCTGAAGCCAGGCCCTTGTCCTATTTCTTGTAGACCTTGTGGCTGGGGAGGTCTTAGAAAGGATTTGAAAGAGGAGAAGAAAGCAATCAGGATAAATCTGAGTTATAAAGTAGTGTAAAGTAATATTTAAATTAGACAGTTAATCAAAGAAAGTCAAGAAGTAAAAAGTGATGCTTCTAGTAATAGCAACAAAGAAATCATCTGGCTTTGGCTTCCTCCTGGAATCAAATTGGCCTGGACAGAGCCCAGTTCTTGCACTGGTGTAGATCAGGAGGAATTCTGCTAGAACTGGGCCAAAGCAGAACTAGAGCAAGCAAGGTCAGAATCATCACTGGTTTCCCAGTGCCAACGCTTGTGCTATAGATCAGGTTGACAGGCTGTCATGTGTAAGTCTCTCCTGTAAGCAGAAGTTGGCCAGTTTCTGAGCCGGCTCTGAAGGGTATAAGGTTATAATAGTTAACATACCCTTGAATGGCAGAGCGCCATGGGTCATTGGTAAAATGGAAGGCTTAGCAATGGATCAAATTGTATCTGCCAAGTATATTTATCTTTCTGCTTGCTAAGTGTTAAAGAGTCCTGGTGACACTGATAAGGGAACTGTTACTTATATTTGCAAAGCCTAAATACATCAGGTCATGACCCCGATTGGATAAGTGGTAGCTAAACCCTTATGGCTTTCTAACAATAGAAAAAATTACAGCACTGGTAATTGGGCACCAGCTATGGAGGAAAATGTGAATGGTCATAAGTACAAAGGCGGATTATGACTTTCTGACTCCTTGGCATGCTTTAGTGAGTATATGGACCATGCCACTTTAGTCTGATCTTCACAAAGGAATTGTCTTTGAACAAGCCGAGACTGACAGCTTTTTTCTGACTCTGTGTGAGGTTAAAGTCTGGGACCCGGCACTCATGTCAGTGGTGCATGACAAAAAGTAGAGAAGTAACACTTTAGAAACACAGTAGGCCTTCTGCTGCTTCTTTTGTTGCCTGGACAGTCCAGTGTTCTTTCGTATCACAAAAATACAATAAAGGTGCTAGCCATCGATTTGGTCAAGGATGAAGCTGGCATAACAGACCTGCAGTGGTGCAGAACTAATCTGCAGCCAGGCCTTTCCTGTGTGATAAGCCCACACCCAAGTAACCTAATCTGCAATGGGAAATCACACACACAAAAAAAGTGCCCAGCATTTAGTGATGGCCTGAATTTTTTCACAGTCATTTGAAGGTTTCCATTGGGGTCCTCTAGTCATTTGATGTGGCAATTAGCAAGAGGACTTTTGTACTCTACGGAGATGAAACAGCCCTCTTCAATAATTATTTTATGCCTTGAACAGAAACAAAAAAAGCCCAGAGAGCAGATAACATTGTTACATCAAACAGCAAATGGGTTGCTTGTAACTATTTATTTTCTTTTATTAAAGCAAAGTGTTACTTTTCCCATGAGAAAAATCCTTGAAATTGTAAGACAAAATTTCCCCATATTGTCTCTAGACTCCTCACATTTTTATTTAGGTTCATAACCCAGTCTATTTGCTTTGATCCTATAGCATTTTTTAATTCTCCTTTTCTTTTAAATCTCTGTATGAAATATTAGCAATCTGAAGGGGAAAAGTGTCAACACTATCTGCAAGCTCTTGTTTTTTGCTGTCAGAGCCAAATAGACTGAAAGATCAAGTCCCATACTTCCTTAGTAATGCTCAAGAGCTCACTTCCTTTCCATCAATAATTTTATGCAAGGTACCTCTGAGTAGGATGTAATCAGTATTAGCTGTGGTGGAAAGGCTGCATATGGAGTAGACTAACAGACTTATTCACACTGGTGGGAGACATCATGACTTCTCATGATTCCTCCAAAGTAAGTGTATTTATCACACGGAGTGGCAGTAACACTTAACATACATGATCTCGAAAGTAGTGTGAAAAAAGGATAAAATAGTCACTTAATTTCCAGTGCAAGATCAGTCATATTTTATTATCAGTAAAATCTCCTGGAACTTCCCTGAGTTACAAGTAGGCAGCTGGCAGTTAAACACACGAGGGAACTGAGGCTTGGAAGTAGCTCTCTAAGAATTGCAGTAAATTGATGTCAGAACCTGTCAGTTCCTAATTTACTGCATTATTTTGTTTCGTTAAGTGAGACCAATCAGTCTTTTACCACTGTTAGAGGATTTAGATTTTTTTTCTGGTTCATATCCTGCCTTTCTTTGTAGAAGAGCAAAGATTAAAGAGTAGTGTATACAAGGAAAGATATTTGACAAAAAATTAATAAAACCAGATATCTAAGTCTGTGTTTTAAAATTTAAACAGGTAACCTTTTATTTTATTATTTAGCTTATTGAGGGATTTGTACATGGAACTGGAGATTCCTTCACTGACAATCCAGTTTCCTTTGCAGAAAATTGGGCTAGGTACGTGTTGACTTACCTGGGATATAATTAGAGATATCCTACTTCCTTTTGGATTTATTTATCATTCAGTCAGATTAACTGATGAATTTACACAATGCTTTTACATCGTAACATTCTTCTGCAAAGATGTATTGTCTTCTACTTCTCTAATTAATCTGCACTCTAAAGAAAGCAGTTAGGTATAGTTATCCAGACACATATGGTCACTACACATTTTTAACTTTTCACCCACACTATAAAAATCCCTAAATCACCTAGAATTCTGTTACCAGCATTTAGTCCTAATGAAAGGAATCATTTTGTAAAGGCAGAATGGGCAGACTGAATTATGTTCTCACTTGTATAATCTGAGTGCAAGGGAGACTAGAATCAGATTCAAGATGCTCTTTTTTCCAGAAAGAGTGAATAACCTTACCAATTTCACTGGCTCTTCTAGTTGGCATTTTCATTATAAAAAATTAATGTATCTGTCTACTCCCAAGGAGTTACCTGAACATATGTGCTGCAGATTGTGTTTCATAGCTGCACTCCTTTGACTGAATCATGCAATGTTTTACTTCACTAATTATGAGCTTTTCTATGAATGTTTTACATGAGTACAAAATATACCCAACTCAAAGAAAGGTAATGAGTTATTTGTGTTATCAGGAACTGGATGAATAATTTGCACATCATTATTTTTTCACCAAGTTCTATCTTGCATTTGCGTATTGATTTTACTGCCTGTATAATTTGATGGATAGTCAATAAATTGTTTATAAGCTATATCTTTCTAATAGTTGAGATCGATAATTCAAGTTGAATTGCTAGGACCTTTCTGTACCCCAGCTAGATGGCCACAAGGCTTAGAAGCATCTTTTTGGTGCAAGAACTCACATTTAGCAATTCAGAAATCATGGCCTGAGGCTATTTTCAGTATTTGCTTAAAATTCATATCTATTTCTGCCAGTGAATACTCAGAATGATCCAAAGGCACTGAAAGACAGCTGATTTAGATTTCTATCAACAGTCACATAAATATTTATGGAAATGTGCTACATGATGTCCTCATATTTCGTGCAGTAAAAGGTGATCCAGCTGATATGCACCTGAGTCCCAGCAAGCAGCAACAGACCCAGCAAGACCTATGAAGATTACACAGTGACTAAACATGCAGGAATAGCTTGTTTTTTTCTTACATGACTGACAAACATTAGGAGGTGTTCACTAACCATCAAGTATTGACCGAGGGAAACAGTGAAGAGCTTCAAATGCTTTTGTACAGAAAAAGCAGAGGAGAGAAGATACGTAAGAACAGCAGAACAAAAATGGTGGGCTATGTCCTTGGACTTGAAATCTTGGATAAAGCTGGGGAAAGGGATGAGAGTTTGGAGATGGCTGATAAATAACAAGCGGAGGAGGAAAGGATGTTCTGCATACAACTGCCCACCTCTCAGTCATGCGCTGGGAAGGATGGTTTGAGTCCACTTCTCTGTACAGAGCCTTGCTCAGTGCCCCTCTCTTCTTCATCCCACTCCATGAATCTTCTCTTGCTAGGTGGTAGCATCCCAGACCTGTGCTGACTTGTGTCCGTATATTGTAGATGCGTCCTATTAGCTCCCATCACAGGATATTTTGCTTACTCGCCTTTCCTTTCTTTTCTGTTTCAGCTCTGGGGGTGACTGTTCATGCAACTATTTTTACAGGGCTATGGTAGCGGGAAAGCATTGAGGTAGCACTCACTCCAGCTAGAGCACCAGAGAAGCTGTAAGAGGTGCTAGCAGAAATCAGAGCTGGACACAGCCTTCATCTCAGTTTGGAGGCATAGGCAGGGCTGAGCAGGGTTTGCAAAAGCACACAAGAGGCTGAAGGATAGCAGGGTTAAATCTTTGCAGGCTCTCCCTCACCAGTAAATCTCCCACCCTAAGAGCAGCTATTAGACGAACCAAGAGCTAATTATCTAAACAGGGTTTAGCAGCACCCTTATATTAGACCTTTCCATACACACAGACACAACACATCCACTTGGGAGTCAGGCAGAGCAATCTGCCAGGAGTTTGCCCATATCAGGGGGACCAGTATCCAGTTACTGAGGGAATATATTTCTCCTCTTCATGCAGTGGCCTCACTCCACAAGTTGGTGTAAAGAGCATCAGGTGTGAAGGCACTACAAACTCATCTGCATTTTGACAATCCCTGATGCTGTTTGGGGTGCCATTCCCTAAAAGAAGCAGGAAAAAAAGGAAGTTATGCTGATCATCAGAGCTTCTTCACCTCTGTACTACCAAGGTCTAACTACAACACACAAACTGTGTGGTTTGTATGAAAGATGCCCTATATTCAAAGCATCCATCATTTTCATGCTGTTTTGAATACAAATGGTACTGAGTGAGAGGCATGCAGTAGGTGAAAACACTTTGTCAGTGCTTTGTGTGACCTACTGTCATGGGGAAGAGGTGCAAATCCCAAATGGGATTGCAGCAAGCAGCTGCAGTACTGCACATTTTTTAAATACAATTCACATGAGCATAGAGAAAGATAAGGACATAGGATAAAAACCTTTTTTTAAGGCCTTTGTTACATGGGAAAGTTGCACTGGTTTGACCTAGGATATGAATTTAATTGATTTAGGTAAATCGGTGCAAACTCTTGTGGGAATATATTAATTTTAGCCTAAAAGAGCAGCTATTAGTTTGTCTTAAATTAGCTTAGCTTTAAATTAAATTAGAAGCAGAATTAATCTAATTACCTAATTATTTAACCAAGCTTTCATAATGTTGATTTAAAAACTGACTGAAGTTAAACCAGTGCACTTTTTCTGTAGAAATCAGACTTTTGACCTTGTTGCTTGAATTATGCAGTCTTCATTCTTGGTTAAATTGATTCTGTAGTCATCTTGTAGAGTGGGCGTGGAGAGAAGCTGACAGTGGTACATGTGTTCCCTCGAGTCCCTTAACAATAAAAGCCAGTTACTTTTGATTGACCTATGAAATAGATGACTTCTTGTGTACTTCTAAAAACATGTTTGCAGTATGCTCCAGGGATATACATGTACATGTGTTCTTTTAACTCTGATGTAAAAACCATCAGAGTTTAGGAAATGACAGAGTGAGTGGGTGGCAAGAAAGGATCACATAATCCTCCAAGACAGTCTTAGGGCAGAGACTAATTTCAGGATGTGAATAGCAGCTGTGGGTTTTCACTGCTTATGATGCATCAAAACTCTTACAAATTTTCAGACTGGGACAACATGACTGAAAATCTGAAGGGGCTTTAATGCAGGCTCAGGGCAGCAACCTCCTTAATGCCTCCCTGTGTCCTTCTTCACACTCTGAGCCTTTAAGGAAAGGAAGAGTTGAAGAAGTCTCATGCTTCAGCTAATTGCCGAGTACATCACAATTTTTATAGTGATGAAACCGGATTGTTTCCTGTGACATACTGCAAGCATATCTTTCAAAGGATACTTGATAATATCTCCCTCATCGCTCAAGCCAAAAGGATCTAGATTTTATTGCTAAGGGACCCCGTCTTTTCCTGGGTGCTAATGTTGATCAGTACAGAAGCCGTAGCACATATGTTATACACATTTAGCCAAGTAAAGGCCCAATACTGAAAGTATTTATGAATTTTTGCGAAAAGAAGGGGAGAAACAGACAGCCCTCCTGAGTCTAAATGATCCACAAGGTTGTATGTTTAAGGCTGACCACAGTCCAAGCTAGCTGCACACAGAGGAGCACGCAAGGAGGACAGCTAATTCAGCTAGGGATGGCAGTAGTGTCGCTGATCTTCTCATTGCCTGCCTTGCTGCTTTGTTTGGGCATGTGTGAAATGAAAAAAATCCTAAATCCCATGTCAGACCTGTCTCAACAGCACTTACAACAGCGGATTTCTTTTGAGTTTTAGTAAATACATGGAGAGCTACTCCATATGCCAAGGTACATGCCACTGACATCTTTGTAATGCTCAGGCTCTGGTGATCCCTTGCCTTCAAAAAATACACCTGCTCCCTCATCTGGGGTGCCACATTGTTCATGTCTTAAAAGTCCAGGTAAGAAACTAAAGGAATAGGAACAGAACCTCAAATACAATGGAAATTCAAACCAAAACAAATTTCCAATTAAGATGCAATTGGGATTGCTCTAGTTCAAGTCTCTAATGCCAATTGTATTAATTGGGAGATTAAGATCCAAGATACTAAATACTGATATGACTCAATTACACATGGTATAATAGGATGCCATTCAGTTCCTGGGCTATTTTGTTCCCTCCCCATGGGGTTGTCTTGTCTGTTTAGATCATAAATTCTTTGGGACTTGAGCTTGCTACTGCTCCGCTGAGTGTCTAGCACAATAGTGGTCCTTTCACAGCTAGCCCCTTGGCAATCCAGCAAGACTACACTTACTATTACTATTGTTCAGTGGGAATTTTTCCATTAACTTTAACTGGAATTAGATAAGGCTCATAAACCCTTTGAAATACATTACTCATAATGTTGAAGTAGAGCTGTGCTTCAGTATATTGTTTCATGGAATGTCAAAGGTCGGAAGCAGAAACAATCCCAGACATTGTTCCAGATTCTAATTTTTGACATTCTGCAAAACAATCTTTTGGACTGCTTTTCTCAGACTTTCACAAACCGTCTTCTGACAGAAGATGCATGTGAAATTAGGCTGATGCCTCATTTTATTTTAGGCAAAACTTGCCAACAAGCGAGCATAAGCGGTACACGGAGAATACATTGGGCTTGACTCTTCCTTGCCTTCGCACTATTATTGCTTGCAATTAAGTTTCTTATTGTTCCATGTGCTTTGCACATGTTTTATTTGATATGACAAAAGCTGAATGTAAAACCAAATATGTTTCAGTAGTTTCGAATGCCTAAATGTTCTCAAAGGTGGGACAACCCCAAGCATGTGTAACCCCAGACAGCTGCACATGTAAAATCTGTGTGCCTTTATACCAGGTGTTTGTGTATAATTGCAATGTAAGGGTATACTAGATAATACCATTTAATTACCGTGTGTGCTGTAAGTTATCAACTATACACTTACAGTTTTATACAGAAGTGAGGCCGTGTCCCCAATACATTTGACTTCAGTCACACAAGCCCAAATGGATATTAGAAAACTTATTCCACGTATGATTCTGCATCAGTAATCTCAAGACTAGAAACAGTTGTATTAGGCACCATATAAACGCCAAATCAAATTGAAATGTTTGCATTAAAATATTTATTATAGAACTATGGCCTTTTCTCAGCATAAAATCTTTTTGTGCAATATTATTAATGGGATGGATATTTTCTTTTTGTAACTGATTGTAAATGAAGATTTTTATCAAAGTGTTTTTCAAGAAAAAACTAAACAAATTCCATCTGTTCACATTAAATTTTCTTGCCAAAATGGAGCAGTGTTAAACTTACAGACTAGTCAAATTATCTCCGAAGGAGTCTGGACACATTTTTTCATGTAAATATTGAGGGAAATCTTGTGAAATTTGTCTCACAATTAATTGAGCCAAGAGCAGTCAAAGCAGTGTGTAAAATTTTCACTATTAAATTTTTTGCAATATTATTTGGCCTCAGAACTGAAAAGGACAGTCCATACTGTTTGCACTCTAACAAACATGGGAGAAATTAAGCATTGCCATGATTGCTTGAAAATTGGACAAACAAGGCGTGCAGAAACTCAGGCCTGGTAAACAGCAGCCTGTCTGCCACCAAAATGCTCTAGAACACAAGCTGGAGTGACAGCAATTCACCACTGCGTGATCTCGAGCTGCAGGAGCATACTGGGCTCTAATTCAGATGCTAAGAGACTTAGGACATGGAGAACAAAAGGACCATTTTATCTTCAAAAGTCACTGTACTGATAACCCAGCTTTGCAGATTAATAGCAGGTTACTCCATAAACGGGACTACTTCTTTCACTAACATGACAGAATATAAGGTACCGGTGAACATAAGAAAATAACTCAGAATATAATCTAAAGTTAATTCTGAGTTATTATTACTGGGTCACAGTCATTATTGGTCATTAAATATTTTCAGGCATTTTGCTTGCTTATAACTTGTAAAATTTTGCTTTTCATCTTCTTTAGGAGATGAAAGACTAAGCTAATATTAAAATGAGATTTTTTTACTATGTCTAAAGGTGAAAGAAAACTCCCAAAGTGTTTACCAAATAGGTATTCACCATGAGTTAGGAAATTGGTGGTTCAAATGTCATGGGGAAATAGCATGTCAGTGCAAGTTCTTTAGTGATCAATAAAGTATTCTGTATTCAGGCTTCACAAAGAGGTTTCTGAGAACCTTCTCAGACTCCCCTAGGGACAATCCTTTGACATATTCATTGACACCTACTGGGGTAGTTGTCTTTCTAGTTTTGCTATAAGACAGCAATTTGCCACCTCATTATCAGCGTGATTGATGAGAACACCATCTGAAAATCTGTCACTATGATTGTTGGCTTGACTCCTTCTCTAGATTGATCTCCTTAAAGACATACACTGATGTGCATGACAAAATGTTTTCTGGGGAAAGATGCCAGTGACAGGTTTTTTGAAAGAAACTGCAGTTTCTGCAAAAGCAATTGACTCTTCCCTCCCTCCTCCCCATCCCTCCAACTTTCCTTTTTTTTCCTTTCTTTGATATTTGTTTTTAAAAAGTAAAACATTAGACAGCATTTGCTTTTAACGACATTCCAGAGCTATCTCACTCTACTGGCAAATGCAGTGACTTTGGCACTAGTGTGTGTGAGACACTTGTAGATCTCTGAATGAAAAGTGCTTTGTAAATCAAAAATATAATCGGTGCACAAATACTAACCCTTGCTAAGAGCCCACTAAATATTACATCACTGCAGCGCTTTTGCAAGTTTGCATAATTTCTCCCTCTCTAGCTGCTTGTTGCACTTCCATCCTCTTTTTATAGCTCCCATTTGTATAATAGCTGAACATCACACATTTTTGATTGTTCCTTTTCTCCTTCCCCTAGTTCACCCTGCTTTGTAGGTGGTGTCTGTCCTGTTACAGGGAGGTGAGGCTGCACCATGGTGGGAAGCAAAGCAAGCTTTCCTCTCGTTAGCCTAATGGAAACACACGAGATAAAATCCTGTATTGCTCTGTCTCCCCAGCTGCCGTGACTGGCAGCAGCTTGGTGGAAGTGTTGCTGGATACATATTAGGAAGAAATTATTTACTGTGAGGGTGGTGAGGCATTGGAACAGGTTGCCCAGAGAAGCTGCGGATGCCCCGTCTCTGGAAGTGTTCAAGACCAGGCTGGATGAGGCTTTGAGCAGCCTGGTCTAGTGGGAGGTGTCCGTGCCCATTGCAGGCGGGGTTGGAACTCAGTGATCTTTAAGGTCCCTTCCAACCCGAACCATTCTGTGATTCTGTGATTCTTGGCGGCTGGTCACCAGTGGTGTCCATCAGGGCTCAGTTTTGGGGCCAGTTTTTTTTGATATCTTTATCGATGATCTTGATGAGGGGATTGAGTGCACCCTCAGTAAGTTTGCAGATGACACCAAACTAGGTGGGAGTGTTGATCTGCTTGAGGGTAGGAAGGCTCTACAGAGGGACCTGGACAGGCTGGATCGATGGGCCAAGGCCAACTGTATGAGGTTTAATAAGGCCAAGTGCCGGGTCCTGCATTTCGGTCACAACAACCCCCAGCAACGCTACAGGCTTGGGGATGAGTGGCGGGAAAGCTGCCCGGCAGAAAAGGACCTGGGGGTGCTGGTGGACGGCCAGCTTCACATGAGCCAGCAGTGTGCCCAGGTGGCCAAGAAGGCCAACAGCATTCTGGCTTGTATCAGGAACAGCGTGGCCAGCAGGAGCAGGGAAGTGATGGTCCCTCTGTACTCGGCACTGGTGAGGCCTCACCTCGAGTGCTGTGTCCAGTTCTGGGCCCCTCTGTACAAGAGGGACATTGAGGTGCTGGAGCGTGTCCAGAGGAGAGCTACCAGGCTGGTGAGGGGTCTGGAGACCAGGGCATATGAGGAGAGGCTGAGGGAGCTGGGCATGTTTAGCCTGGAGAAGAGGAGGCTGAGGGGAGACCTCATGGCCCTCTACAACCACCTGAAAGGAGGCTGGAGAGAGGTGGGTGTTGGCCTCTTCTCCCAAGTAAGTAATGACAGGACCAGAGGAAATGGTCTGAAGTTGCGGCAGGGGAGGTTTAGGTTAGATATTAGGAAGAATTACTTTACTGAAAGAGTGGTCAGGCACTGGAACAGCCTGCCCAGGGAGGGGGTTGAGTCACCATCTCTAGAGGTGTTTAAGGAACGTGTAGATTTGGCACTTCAGGGCATGCTCTAGTGGCAGAGATCGTAGGGGTTTTTTTGTGTGTGTGTGGTTAGACTCGATGATCTCAAAGGTCCTTTCCAACCATGAAGATTCTATGATTCTATGATCTTTAAGGTCCCTTCTAACCCGAACCGTTCTATGATTCTATGATATTACTGCCCAGTGCATTGCTGTCCCCATCTGCCATCATGCCGTGGCAGATCATAGATCTCTATCTAGGCTTCATTTAAGAAAGTGCTTCTAATGATAACATTAAGATATGAATCAACAGGCCATCTTTGTACTTCAGGAACAAGCTAGAGTTCATACTGAAAGCCAAACACAGATTGCAATCACAGTCTTTCGATGTCGTGGGCTCACTGCTGGCCAGACACTGTCCCTGGGCTCCAGGTGCATGCAGGGTGTCAGCTCTTGTTTTGGGAGCGTCTGAAGACCGGACTGAGACTTTAGATACAGTGAGAACCTGAGTAATAATCTAAGACAACAAAATACTTTGGTTAACCTGGATTTGCAGTTTTTTTCTTGAAGTTTTGTAGAGCATAAACTCCATTAGCAATACTTTTTTGTTTTTCTGTATTTTTACCTCCTGACAAAATAAGTCTTCCTTTTCCCTACATTCATTGGCAGATTTCCCTTCTTTTCTCTTATAGAATCATGGAATGGTTCAGGTTAGAAGGGACCTTAAAGATCATCTAGTTCCAATCCCCCTGCCCTGGGCAGGGACACCTCCCACTAGACCAGGCTGCTCAAAGCCTCATCCAGCCTGGCCTTGAACCCCTCCAGGGATGGGGCATCCACAGCTTCTCTGGGCAACCTGTTCCAGTGCCTCACCACCCTCACAGTAAAGAATTTCTTCCTGATATCTAATCTAAATCTCCCCTCTTTCAGTTTAAAACCATTACCCCTTGTCCTATCATTACACTTGCTGATAAAGAGTCCCTCCTCCTCTTTCATTCTGCTACAAGCTTTCCAATGGAGAATATCACCATGTCATTCACTGACATAAAATTGGCAACCAACAACTAGGATAAATAAAGATTGAATGTAGATGTTAGACTTGAAACCACAGTTACTCCAGGACCCAGAACATCACCTTAAAATGCAGCCTCTGGTATATTAATTTCTTCCTAGATTCTACAGAATATCCCAGAAAACTGAAATTGTTATATAATCAAAATAAAACCATACCTGCTTTCATCCTAAAAAATATGTTTTCAGTCTATTTTTCCACAAATAGGCTTTTGCCTATTTGAGTAGTGTACCATTTTTTATTGACTACTGTTTGGGAAAACAATCCTAATCTGTAAGATATTCAAGGACCTGATCCCTATGAACAGTGGATGCATTCTAATACGCTGTCCTGAAATGACTGTTATACAAGCATAGCCAACTGTTTATGTAAAGATCTGGAGGTAAAGATTGTCTTAAAGCTCTTTAAAATGCATTTTCATTAAATTATTATAGAAAAACGGCCTTTTAAAAGATATTAGATGAAGTATTTGAGAGCTTTGCTCTTCAGTATAATTGAAAAAAATAACAAATCTGCTGGTTAGTGTTCTTTGACTACAGAAAAAAGTACTACTTCTCATACTTTCTGCCTCTGTCTTTTTCAAATATTAAATAAGGTTCACTGGGGATAGAGGCAGTGCAAGACCCATTGTATTCACTAAAATGCAAACTGCTCTGAAGTTAAATGAAACAGCTCCGTGTAACACATCCCAGTAGCGCTACACAGCAGTGAGATGCTGGGAGAGGGGACTCTTTCAGCTAATTGACATAGTAGTGGGAATTTAAGCAAGCAGACTGTAATGGGAACTTGGAATTTGGTTGAAGCCTTAAGGAAGACACTTTGGATAATGAATATAAGTATAGAGAGCCAGGGAAAGACCCTCAGTTAATGCATGTTGTTGCAGTCTCATTGATGTCCACTGAACTACGACAGTTTGTCCAAGTTAACAGTGGGGTCCTATGCCACATACTAAAGCTGAAGATCTTGGTAAGGCAAGCACTTGCTACCCCATCGGCGGATTTTTGCTTGTTCTGCATCAGACCAGAGAGCAGCATCCCAGTAACGCGAGTGCCCAGGCGCTCCTCTCCTTGGAGGCTGCACAGGATATTAGGAAAAATTTTTACACTAAAAGGGTTATTAAGCATTGTAACAGGCTGCCCAGGGAAGTGATTGAGGCACCATCCCTGGAGGTTTTTAAAAGATGGGTAGACATAGTGCTTAGAGATATAGTTTAGTGATGGTTTGTCAGAGTTAGGGTGATGGTTGGACTAGATGATCTGGAAGGTCCCTTCCAACCTGGGCGATTCTATGATTCCGTGATTCCACCAGTGCCATTGGGGCTGAGGGTGGCCGCAAGGAGGAGGGAGGGCAAGGATGCGGGAGAATAGAGAGGTCGGGGAGGGGGGACCCTAGGACAATGTGGAATGACTTCAGGCAATTAAAAGGAAAACGAATGAAATATCTGGCTGAATGCCAAAGTGCGCTTTTTCTTTTTTTTTTTTCCTTCTTCGCTGCCAATAGTCCATGAAAATGGGAAGGTATGTGAGGAATTCCCCACTTTATATTCCAGCTCCCATCTATTGTATTTTAGCTATGCCAGAGCAACACTGTTATTCTCCCATGCAGCCTGGGAAGAGTCAGGCATCTTGTCCGACAAGACTGATGACAGGGCTGAGGCTGACTGAGCAGCAGCCGGGTTTATCAATGCAAGCCGAAGGAATCTGCTGATCAGATAGGGAAACAAGAGCACTGACTTCTGCAGTGAACCACCTTTTGGGGAGATCTCTTTTGTTGCTTCTCTTTGATCTATAGGAAAATAAACAGCCTTTGCTTAGTCATTCTGCTTGCAGCAGTAGGAGGTCAGTGATAGCAGATCAATATTGTTACATGTTAGAAAGCACTCGGAGTTGTCCTACTTTTACTATAGAGTCTGATAAAAACCTGTTCTTTGGTTTTCATTGTACAACAAAATCCTCTCCCTGTTGAAGCTAGTGGCAAAAATCCTAGTGTTGGCAGGATGATGGCAGAGACTGGAATTCAGTTATAGAGCAATTCCTAATTATCTCCAAATATGACATATATTAATCGAGTCTAGCAAACACCCTTGTATATACCTAGTAGTATACACCTGCCAAAAATCATGACTCTGCCAAGCTGGAAAAGAAAATGAGAGAGAGTGTCTCTGTTAAGAAAGCTCTACAGAGGCACCAACCGTGCTCTTTGCAGGTGGCTCTCCTTCCTGCACGGTGGAGCCCTGCGTTGGGGGAGAGGCAGAATCCTGCTGCTGGCGTTGCCTTGCAGCAACCCCCAGAATTAACTGCCTTCTTCCTTGCAGCAGAGGATCCCACACAGCACAGAGCCTTGCCCCAGCCCCACGCTCGGTGGGAGCTGCAGTCCCAGTGCCCAGCGTCATGGCCCAGCCAGCACCACTGCTCCGGGCTCCAGGACTGGTGTACAGAGTCAAGCATGTCTTCAAGAAAAAGATAATGTGTTAAATATATATACATCTACCCAACAGTCTTATCAGCTACAGTTTGTGTTTTTCCTGATACAGTACTTAATCTCCTCTCTTAAGGGTTTCATACTTTCAACATTTCAAGTAATACCAATGATCATAACACTCATTGCAAGGCAAGATGTCCTTTTTATTTTGAGAACATTTCCATAAAATACTGTGGGATTTATTCCTCCTTTCTTTCTTTTAAAGCTCAAGGGTGTTTTAACACACTGAGTTTCATAATAACATATACACATGGTTAGAAACATTCATTTAAAAAGATACTGAATATTTATGATTTTTATGTATTAAGAAAAAACATAAACCGTTCTTGATTTCAAAACTACTTCAGTAAAAGTGAAGTACGTTTGAATAAGCACTCAAACCTTGAAAATTGGAATTTTGTACTCAGGAAATGAGGTCTGGTGAATCTTAGCAAATATTTTTGCATCTTACAAATGGTTATTGGCACAGAGGCTGATCTCATTGCAGATTTGCCTATATTTTTTTCTTTTAAATCAAAAGTTTTTTAATATCTCAGGAGAAACATGCTGACTCAAGTGCAGACTACAACCATATAAATAGTATGCCTAAAATTACACTGTCTGAAATTAAAAAACACGATATCCACAATTATCCTTTCCCCATTTGTTCTAAAAATACAACATAAAATCAATTTTTGAGAAAAATAGCCTGCTTCATCTGCAGAAACCTTAGTTGGAAAATAGAAAAAAATTGTGACATTTTAATTTTTCTCCTCCCCTCAATTTTTTTAGAATTCTCATTTCTACTAAATGTTTCTGACCAGCTCTACTAAAATAATAGCAGCTGTCTCCCTCTGCCTCTGTCTGTGTACACTCAAATATACATGCATGTGTATACTTCATAATTTTGTAGTGATTCTATTAAAACCAAAAGACTTTTGTATCCAAAAGTAGGAAGAGGATGCACAGATACTATATTCCAGGGGATTTCTTAGTTGTCATATGAATACCTTCCTGTAGGTTCTCATGCAGTTTGACATAAGGATATAGGGCTTCTTGAACAGGTCCATGATTTAATGATTAGCAGCTGCAGCGGAAGGGATTTCTGGCCTAGTTTTTGTTGCACGCACTCAGGAAGACACTCCAAACTTGTTTTGTATCACATTACATAGCAACAGAATACGGAAAACGCAAGCATTTCTCTTTCTGAGCGTGGACAGTTGAGAGGCAATAAGAATTAGAATTAATAACAAGGAAATAACAACTAACAAGGAATGACAACACTGTGTACAGTGATGATGCCCTTAAATCATGCAGCAAATTCGATTCAAGGCACATAAATGATTTATCTCGTTAATGTAATTGAGCGCAGACTTTCCACTTCTCCAATTCCCTTTCATGAAGGGCTCCTTGCTCAGAGAATGTTGTCCCATCTCATTTGTCTATGTCTGCAGACAAGGAAATTCACAACTTGTGCTGTTACTTCAAATAGCAATCCCTCTGACAGGCCTAGAGCAGAACAGCTCAGGGCCAAATTCCCCTCAGCTCACTTCGGTGCAACATCTGTGTCAGTAGAGGTATTGATTGTGCTGATATACCAGAAAGGATCAGCTGAAGTTATCAGATTTATCTGGCTTTTGAGGAGCATAAAGAAGGGGTCATCTAGATGGAGATTCTGGTGCCCAGAGGACAGGAGTACCTGTTTACAGCCCAATAGTTGCCTCATACAAATGTTCTCTCTAGACTGAAGTTGCACCTAATGGTGCTTGCACCAAGGGTCTTGGCTTTCTCCTTTTTCAGAGCATACTATGTATTTCGTGTGCCCTGCTTCTTTAGGCTTCCTTTCAATGAAAGTAGTGTAGGATTTGGAAGGATGGTCCAGTACATGTTTGGGCGTCACCCTGCCTTGGAGCAAAGACACAGCCATGATTTGCAGCCAGGCACAGGGACTCAGGTACAGAAATACACACATGGCCAGAGTGCCCCAGAGGCATGAAGGACCTTCCTCTATTTCCAGGACTGCTCCATGGAAAAGTGTTGATTCATGGGCAGAAGTTGAGGTTCAGTTCACCTTGCTTCGGATGTCTACAGCATACAGTTGTACATCTGAATCCTTTTTTACAAGGACTTAGTGAAAACAGGTAATTCCGTATTGGCATTCCTCTTACTTACAACTTAAATTACTAACTTCAGAATTAGATTTAATCAGAAACTCTGCTTATTTCTCTCCAATACCTCTAAGGAGAATAAAGATGATAACTCTGAAGTAGAAGCTTTCACTGCAGCATGCAAAGTTGGAGACAAGAGTCCACACACAGCACAAGAGTGTATTAGCTACCTCACCTTGTGCGAAGTTTATCACAGATACAACCTATGAATGAAGTCAGAATTGGATTAATTAACTTTGAGTTCGTATCACCATAAATGATGACAGAACTTAGCCCTTGCTCAAAGTATTTCTTCTTTCTTTTTTTTTTCTATATGGAAAAAGTAAAGAGAATAAATAAATAATAAAGAGTTTGCCTCCAAATGGTTTTTTTGGGGGCAATTTTTTTTTCTACTGAAGGCATCTTTAGCTGATAAGTTAGCTGGCATTTATCAGTCTTCTAAATAGTGATTGCACTGGAATATCTTCTTCTTTGCTAAAAACACTTAACCTACCTAATATCTCTGTATAATCTAATCTATATGTCTACATGTGTTATCATCTTCTTGGACTCTTGGACTTCAGCATGTTAATTAGCAGACATAGAAATGTCATCACAGTGGTTGGGAGTTGTCTGACACATCTGCTTATCAGCTGGACCTGTTCTTGAGAAGTTCTCCTTATTGTAAACTTTTATCATTTCCTTATTTTATGATAAAAGGTTTAAAAAAAAAAGATGCAAAGCAGTGACTAAATTATTCAATTCACAATGCAAATAAATTCATTTAAAAGATAAATTCTGAACTTGAATTACTGATTAGTCAGTAAAAACATGGAAAGGGAATACGGTAAAGCACAAGAAGAAGCAGCACTTGGAGGCATCATCTAAGATGTGAGCCGATAGGCAGGTATCCATACAGCCACAAACCAAACCAAGAGATCTTCAACCTCATTTCAAAATTTAAATGGCCAATTCCTTCAGCTTTATGAAAAATGTGTTTAGCACTGCTGTCTTCACTGGGACTTCCAAAGATTGATAGAGAAGAAGACATCACGTTTTTTACGTGTTGCACAGACATATAACGAAGAACTACTATGTTGTTTTATTCATCTTCTTATACATCAGCAGCAAAGAATCATAGAATAATTTGCATTGGCATGTCCCTTCAGAGGTCATTCAGTTCAATCCCCTGCTTGAAGGAAGTCCAGTTGGAGCAGGTTCCTCACATCTGCCAAAGTTTAGAGTATGTCCAAGGGCAGAGATTTCAAAACATCTCTAGACAACCTGGACCAATATTTGACCATCCTCATAGTAAAAAAAAATTCTTCCTAGGAATGGGAGATTCTGGGTTAAATAGTCTGATGAACTGAGGTGTTGAATATGGATACTACAAGACAATCTCCACAGTCATCCATCACAGGAGGGAAGACTGAAAAAAATTTCAAATTCCTTTAGCTGCCTTTATAACAATGCAAATTTTCTCTTTTCTCTTCTTCTCTTTTTTCTTCTCTTCTCTGCTCTTTTCTTCATTGAGTCTAAGCAGACATCACAGTGTCTTTAGGCCTAGCCTTTCACACTCATGTTTGTGCTCGCAATTTTTGGAAAAGTTTGCAACTTTTCTCTGTGTATGACTAAAGAGATAGGAGGAGAACACAAGTAAAGGCAGAGATAGAGTGATATTAAAAGGAAATATCACTACAAAGTGTGAGGAGAATGAGAAAAGCTCCTGTCTCTTGCCGTACGTTTAAGAAAAATGTTGTGGTCTTGCGTTTAAATGGGATGAATAGAGTCATTATACTAAATGATGACATTGGGCACAGTCCCAGCAGACTCTTGACATTCTTTCTGACATTCCCAAAATAGACTTTGCCTAATTATAATGATGTTGTTTATGTCCATTTTTAGTGTCAAATATTTTTGGAATGTTGTTCATTCTGCAAAGAAAACCCGAAGCACTTAAATCATAATTTTGAGCCATTATACTAAAATTAAGAACAAATTCAAATGTTGGGTAATTGGTAAGAGGCTTTTTGGCATGTTACTTTGTGTAAGCTGGCAACAACAGCAAGTTTCTGTTTTCAACTGATACTCACTTTCAGTTTCTAGTGTGCCTAAGGATTTTATTGTACCAGATGCTAAAAGCACTGATTCTTATGTCCTTTTCAGACTTAAGTATGCTGCAAGCAAAGGTATGGCCTGCAATCTTCAATGTCATGTTTGAGCTGCACTGATCTAGGATGCAGGGCTAATAAAAGCAGAGATGATTTGGCAGGGTGCACTTACTGTGTGCATATATGCACTATCTTTTCATAGTGACAATTTACCATGGCAGTGCTGATATAATTCAAACAAATAACAGCCTGTTAGGGTACTGGAGATTAGACAACTTCTGATTCAGGCAAGTACATCTGGTTCCACACGTTAAAATTTGCCTGTGTGCCATGTGTCATATGAATTAGATTTCCTTTTCGCAGAGCTAAACACCAGATTAATCTGAAATGTGTCAGTTCACAGAGTGTAAATAGCTGTACAACAGGTCGTCTTGAAATAGTGCAGGAAGACATGCAGCAACAGTCCTACTGAACACTAGTGGAGTATGCACACAGACACATAACACACACTTTTAATTATTTATTTATTTAAATGCCTATTTTTATTTGTAATTATGCATATTGATGTATTTTTTAAAATCTCCCAGAAGCCACTGTTTCTGAAAGCTGACTCATAGTGGATCACACATGCTCGGATGCAGAACGGCAGGAAACAGTACGGTCTAAGTATATGGAAGTTATTATGGAAGAAATGGTTTGCTTCTCAAGCACACACAAAATCTTCTTTACCTGGATATATGAAACCATTTAAATGAGGATGCCTTCTGTGTATTTTCTCCCGAACCTCTAACCCACTGAGTAGCAGTAGTGAATAGCAGTTCCTTCAATAGTAGGCATCAAAGTATGAATTACACATTGCTATTCTATTGGTGAGATTAATTTATCAAAGGTTTTTAGAAGCTGCAGTAAATAAAGGACAAACCCACATCAAAGACATGTCTAGGTTACTTTCTTAAAGGCAATTTACCAAACAAGAAAAGATTATAGACCCAGTTGAGGATTAGGGGTTATCAAGTCCACCTTAAAGTGTCGGGTTAAAAAAACGGTTTTGTTGTTAAAGAACCATAGTGGACGTCTGATTTGATAAGTATGCTCAAAAGAATATTTATTTTAAAAGATGTAGCAGATTATTGATAAAGAAGAAAATACTTGCCTTCAATTTCAAATTGAGACCAGTCAAATTACAGAATGGATAAGGAAAGCAAAAGGCATTTACAAAGGCTTATACCTGCATCTTTGGAAATAAACCCAGCAGGTGCAGACCGCTGTTTACAGCAACCAGGCACTTTAAGGTTAGCTTCTAAAAGCTAGGCCTGAGATGCTTGGATTTAGATTACCAGATCTTCACTTCTGTGTTTTCATTCAATGGGATTATATAGATTGAATCTCAGCTCGGTTTTGAGAAGAACTCCCAAGGTTAAGTAGCTGAATACAGACAGCAGTGGATTGCAGAAGTCTCACATGTTCACCAACAAAATTTACTGGTCAGAATGTATCAGTGGAAATAGGACACTTGCCAATTTTTTTCTAAAAATATAATTGTAAGGAAATACATTTCTACAGTTCCACCAAATGTGTATTCAAGGTGGAAATATGTTCATTTTGTATTTGATGTGCTCTTAAAAAGTCAGACTTGTGTTGGATACTGAAAACCTCAGCACAAAGTCTGATTCAATGTATGACATCCACCTACGGGAAGTCAGGATTAGATCTGAATTTGGAACATGTTGTAAACCTTGACTAAGAACTTTTTGGACCAGGACTGTGAAAGCTAATTGACTGGCTGGATCACAAACCTATGCATAGCCTGGAATATGTACTGGATGCTACCACAGCATTAGAAAGTGCTCTTCCAAACGTTCTTCCTGGTTTTGTTTTAATAGCTGCCTGTGCGCTACGAGGTCCTGGCAGCTTTTATCAATTGCGTCTCATACTTAGTCACACTGATGATCACAACAGTTCTAAAGGAAAAGACTTGACAGAAAGCTAATTCCTTCAGTTCATATTCTAGGGATTTATTTCTGCCCAGTGGTAGTTAACAAATCATCTAGGTGTACTTTCAGAGCTATAGCTGCACTTCTTTTTTTACAATTTCCTTCTTTAGCTTTGTTAGACCAATAGCTGTGCAGACTAAAAAAAACCCAAATGTTAACATTTAATCAGAAACATCAAGAACTAGCACCTTTTCTCATTCCTTGTCTCTAGGAAAAATACGTTGCTTTTTCCCTGATACTACCAGAGGAATATTGCTTCTCCCCCTCCCTCTTCTTCAAGTTAGAATGACCAAGAATTAATCTGTGAGTGCTAAATAATGCTGAATTAGGACAGTTTATATCTAGGTTACAGGATTCAAAATACTTTTTCTGTTCTGTCCTTTGTTTAGCCTCTTTGATTTATTAACGGAGGCTTCTTTTTGATCTGGCTTTACCTTGTCAGTCCTTCGTGTCCCACCCATGGACTTTTTATTTCTTTGTCATCTAGTGATGCTGGCAAAGAACTCTTAAAAAAAAGACAGAGGGCGGGATTTGGGATTGTCATATAAAACCTGTGTTACTCAGTTTTCAATATCTCATTGAACTTCTCACAGCTTTGATATTTTAAGTAGGTATCACAACAAAGGGAAAAGAAGTGACTGGAAAGGTAATGCAGTGTATTAGGCCTGTTAATGGCCCTGAAAGTCCCAAGAAAACTTGCTGAAAGAAAGATCCTTTCCCATGAGTACTATTTAATTTCTCTGAGAGGGTTTTCCTGGTGAATTAAAACTCTAAAGAGCACATTTAAGCAATGCAACTGCTGTCTTAGCCTATGCTATGTGCACAGTGACATTCACTTTTGTTTTAAAAATCCTTTTGTTAAAATGTCTATAGTAGAGAGATTTCTGGAAAAACTGTTTCTTCTTTTGCTCTGCTGCTAACGCACTTGGGAAATGTAAAAACTGGAATACAAACCCAAGTTTTTCCCATAAGGGCAGAGCAAGAAAAAAAATTATATTTGATTAAATAATTCCTCTTACAAGTTGTAAGTAATGACCCTGCTCCAACACTTCGAATTATTAAGTGTGACAGTACAAAGCAGATTAAACATCTATTTAGAAGAATTTAACAGTGCGACATATGGGAGTCTAACAAGCAGAAGGGGTGAGCTGGCTTTTACATTGTCACTTGGGGTCTTGGGAGACCTCAAGTCTGATCTATCTTCTGCCATATGCTATTCTGTATAACATAGACAAGTTAATCAGCATCTTAGTTCCCCATCCATAACCCGGTTGATATCATCCTGGATTCCCTTGAAAACAGCCAGGAGGTCCTGAGCACTACAGACGCAAAAAGCCTCCCCCTGCCCATGCTATGGCTAGAGGTGAGGCTGGCAGTAGCAAGGATGCACGCCCTGCGCCTTTGCCCTGGTCTGCACCAGGAGAGCTTCTTGTCTCACGAAGTTGTCCTGCGTGAGACTCCTTCCTGGCTGAGCCAGGGAGGGATCAGCTTAGCCAGAAAGCCGTGCTGTGCCCCAACACCTTGGCAGAGTTTGTCTTGTCTGGGTCAGCAGCAAACTTCATGCCAGAGACCAAGTCTCATTGGCTTTGGGAAGGGAAGCCAAGGCTCATTATTACCGTCCTCTCCAGGTGCTGCGTTGTATTAAGAGGCTTGCATCTCTGCCACGTCTTTGTCACTCTTTCCCCCAAAAGCGGTGAGGTTCCTCCTTCCCCACCAGCAAATTGGGCAAGCACCTCCGTTATTTGCAGAGTGAATTGAGCCACTGCTATAAAAGTTACCACTACTTACGCAGATGTTTCCATCTTTGCTTTTAATGTGATCTTTAAAGTAATGTAACCTTTAATCATAATCTACAATCTTAACATAAAGTTGTTTTCCCTGCTGGCCTGATCAACTGTGACCATTAGTAAGCGGTAGCCTTTCAAAATCAGTCTTTTATAGTAAGAGGGCAACGTGGGACCTTTTCCAGCTCTGTGATACAGTCAGGGTTGTTCCCACGTCTGGCTTACTGTGGAGACATGGTACTATAAAGAAAAGGTGGTATATCCTACCAGTACAAGGGAGTTTGGGGAGTCCCTCAGAATGGCAAGACAGAGGCATGATGTGGGCTCTATGGCTGTGTGCTGGTAGATGCAAAGGACTGCAGGCAGAATGCTCCAAAAAAATAGGTGCTCATGCAGCTCACATGTGGGGAAAGGGACAGGCGTTGCCGTGTTTCCACCCCCTTCCTCCAGCAAGGATGGCTGGAGTGAGCCTTGGGGAAAGCTCACAGTGAGTACTGAAGCTTTTCAAGAAGCCTTCTCACAGTGTCACTAGGAAGCTGTGGCCAAATGTGCCGTTGATTTATTCTGCAAAAATATGCAGTTAGTTTTAATATGACTTTATTTTGTACAGCAACTTTCATTTGCACCCCAAATACTTTGTGGCTCTGGCACTTAGCTAAATGAACTGGTCACACAAGTTCCCTTAAAAACTAACCCCTTTGGTACCAGGGCACTAATACAAAACATTGGAGACTTGATGTATAATGTTCGTATCACACCCACCAACCTCCAAAGTAAATGACAGAAAGGAAGACATCTCACAATATATCTAGGGAAGCATCAGCTGCTGATTTAATCCTGCAAGCAGCTTCCTATGGCCATAGCAGATTGATGTCTTGTACAGAGCTAGAAAAAATTATTGAAACTCCTCTTAAGACTTTGCTGACCATTCGGTCTGCCAGGTGATGGAGTCAGAGCTTTTCTTCAATGAGCCTTCTAAAATCAGTATCAGAATTTTCAGACAAACACTCCAAAGCTTATGATGTTAATGAAAAGCTCTTGCTGAGCTTACACAGTCAGATTCCACATATACAGTTTATTTTTTCTGATAGATTTATGATTCAAAATACTGTCTACTTTATATTGGTGTGTGGACCCCTCTTTCATTTTTCAGAAAACCATCTTGCCTCCCATTTCTCTTTTTCTGCATTTCAAATGAGAGTTCAGTTAAAAAGTATTTTACGGTTTAAATGTTCACATGGACTGTATATAGCCTAGAAACAACCAGCGACTTACTAAGGTAGTTTAAAGGTCACACTGCTCTTGGCTTTCCTGTGACAAGGGGATGATTCCAGCCAGGCCCAAAGGTCAGAATTAGTTGAGTGTAATTAGTTATGTGTAAGAAAGGGAATTAGCGCTACCAGCATGGAGCAGCCACTGAAATATCTGGAAAGAGCATTGTTGGAAATAGTACTTTATGAATCTTTTCAATGCTGGATTTCTTCAGGAAAAAGAAACAGAAATAATCAATTTCAGGTTGATCCACAACCAGTTCATTATCTAGGGGATGCAGTGGACGTGTGAAACCCTGTGGAATATTTTTCCCTTGTGCCATCTTTGGATTCTGTCAGCAATAACCACAATACACAGAGACACCGAGCACCTTCAAACATTTTGATCTCACTGGAATCAGTGGGAATGGAAAATTTAGGAAAGGGCCACTTTCTTACAGGATCAAGCCTTAAACCTTACAATCCAAACTGTTCTGATGTTTGCACATCTAAAATAATAAAGACTTTATATGACACCATCCCTGCTTTCTTGAATAGGTGATGAAAATCGTTCAATTGTTCTCAGTTTCTTATGAATTATTTTCAATTTCTGGCCCCCTGTTCAAAAATACAATAATGCTGGTTGGATTGTACCGCGGAACAGTTTCTACATTACATTTCGAAAATCAGTGGTTATTGATTAAAGAATGTAAATTAAACATTTTTACGTAGATGAGACTTGCAGAATCTAGTTCCTAGAAATGAAAGACAGGTGGCATTGCCCCTTCCAACGCAGAAAAAACAAAAAACTTATTTTCGTGACGGAATTCTATTATATTTGGTCTGGACAAGTTTAGTTTTGAACATCCATAGAAGAATATAGAAGGAAAGAGCTTGATCCAGAACACAGTTTTACTTCTAGATGATTTGATTTATTTAGCTAACACTGAATGGGAGAGATTTATAGAACTGAGCTTTTAATTGTAGTGACCAAAATCAGAAAAATACGAGATTAATTTTCACAAAGAATAAGAGCAACACAGATCAGCTATTGATCATCCTCGAACTGCGGCTTGTCTTTCCCCATTGTGGCCAACTCACATCTCCCTTTGTGTGATTGGCTTTTGAAATTACATGTTTCAACAATTGCTTAAATCTCTTTATTTCATGATCTCTCACATTAAAGATCCTTCAAATCTGACCTACACATTGAGTTGTTTCAATTAGAGATGACCCCTGCTTTAACTTTTCAGAAATGGCTTGTTTCTTGTCGCCAGGCTGCAGAATGGGGCATAATAGAGGGTTTCCAGCAGTAACTGGAGAGCTGAGCCCTGGAAAAACCTGAGCCCCGGAAAAACCTGAGCCCCAGCTCAGTGCTGTGCGAGCCACGTCCCCAAAGCACCTGTCCACGCTCGGGCTGACAAACAGCCCTGCCATTATTCATCCGTGAAAGTGGTGTGCTAAAACACAATGCCCTGAAAAACTAACCGCAACAAAGCCCCCAAAGTAAGGAAGTAAGGCAACTTCATTTCCGTGTGCCAATCAGCCAATGCTTGAGATAGAAGCTAATGACTGATTTCTCAGGTAATGCCACAAGGAGGAACAGGCTTTTTTTTTCTGTTTGAAAAGAGGTTTTCTGACAGTGGCAATGACTAGAATAATTTTTAGTTTTTTCTAATATTTTTCTAAATGATCCTATTGAAAATTCCAAGGCTGGATCATATCATCAAATCTGAGAAATTCAGATTTTATTATTAAACTTTACATTAACCTTAGGGTTGATGCTTCTCTAGGATTCCTTTTCTGTTACATACTGTGATTCTGCTGGCTCTCATTTACTATGTATAGGAGGGACTGGTAGCATCTTTGAAGCCATTTTCCTCAATAAAACAAAAACAAAAACAAAAACAAAACAAAACCAAAACCACTGCTGGAAACATCCAAAGTTAGTGTTCTAGTGGCTGCAGTAAATACAAAAATTTAAAAAGTTTAAAAAATAAAAAATCCAAAGAAAGTGTTAAGCCTTTGTAAATTCAGAAACGTTTTGTCTTCCATGCAATTTTTCTTTTAAAAAATAAAAAAAAATAATCTGAATTCTGGTGGATAAAGATGATTTTACTATCCTTTATAACAGTCACAGCTCCACTTTCATTTTCTGATGATATTTTTTTAATGGTCTTATATGTTTTGTATTGCACTTTAAGATGGTACAATACAATTTATTCAAGGGACAGCTGCCAGAAAGGAAATTTAACTTGTGCAATATCGCAGGCTCTGGATAAAGGTCCAAGTCAAAGTTTTGCCCTTCTGTTTTGGAATCTCCGTTGACTTCCTGTTCCATATCCTCACCCTACTTTACAGTAATGAGTAAATATTTTTTAGAAAGCAAATAAGTGATTATGAAGTGTTACTCTTACAAATGGCGCCCCTATGCCGATTTTCAGTATTTCTATGGCAGATCCCTGTTCTTGCGTATATTCATTATTCCCACATTTCATGAAAACTGCGTTTGATTTCCATGTTATTTATAAAACCTCCATCAAGAATACTCAGTATTTGTAACGGCACTCTTAAAAATTGACTGGATATGTATGTCAAATGGTATGTTTTCTTGTCCTTATTGGGATTTTTTTTTAATACCTGTTACACCTAGAAAATATTTATTGTTGTTGATTTGAAACTCAAGGATCTGGCAATATTTAATTATAATTTGCTGCTTTGTTAGATACTCGTGTTTTGATCAAATGCAGTTGTGGGTAGTTAACTCTAACTACTGAATTCTTTTAAGAATATTTTAAGAATTTTTCCAAGTTGCATCTGAAACGGTCAGCGAGGATACCTTTTTTACTGCCTAGTCTCCTAAATACTAAGGGGCACACTCATGTTCCTGATTCAAGACAAAAAGGGCTGCATGAAAAACTGAATTTAGCAGGCGAGCACACTTGCGTGTACAGGCAAGAGCCCTGTGGCCATCTTAACCTGGGAATAATGGAAGAGGGCAATTGTGAATGGTTTAGCGGGTCCTTGAGGACGTCTCTCTGGTTACAGGTTGTAACAGAAGATTTATGTTGCTGCCCCTGTTAGAGAGTTGATCTAGTCTGCCTTACACAATTGTTTATTCCCAAATAAGATATTTCAATCCTGTGGTCTTCAGAGTGCCTATTGAAAGCACTAATTAGTGATCGTTTAAAGTACTTAGGTAATGTTAACTCCAGCACACAAGGGATGCTCTTGAGTCTGACCCCTGCTCATTCCATTTCTTTTTGGAGCTTTGAAGACAATTGATTTTTGAAGACTGCAGCCTTCCCTTAAATTCAGGGACTAAAAGAGTGGGGACCTAATCTTGATTCAACCATTCATGCCATCTTTAAAGACATGTTTACTTTTTTCCCTCTGGATGTCAATTAATAGATTTTAAAGTCAGTGAATTAACCAAATGTGAAAGAGTTTAGAACACAATTGCATCTGGGCAGAAAATGCTAATTATAAATAATCAGGCTCAAAAAAAAAAAAAGTGAGTGCACCTTAAATAGCTGATGGGAACAGGTTAAAAAAAGAAAAAAGGCAGCATGGGGGGAAATTTTTAAAGCTAGCTTGAAAGTAGTGTGTAGAGTTACATGGAGAAGAAAGCCAGTCAAAACAATTGATAGGAAAGGTAACGTGGAGCTGACTTTTGCACACGCTGGGTCAAATACAAGCTGTAGTTTCCCATCATCAGAAAAAAAACGCCCTAAGAAGGACTCTAGTGTATACTGGCTAGAAAAAGAAGTCTGAGGTAGCCATAAAGATATCTGGACACCAGTGCGGTAAAGGAACTTCTCACTGGCATTTTTTGGCAACATCTCCTTGCAGTGGGTGCAGTTGTATTCACAGTTGTTGTATATACATCTTTAAAGAATATTAGTTATTATCTCTCCTAACTGTACCTGCACCATTGCAGTTGTGTTTGGGTTAGCAGCAGTGGCATCACTACATATACCATCTTCAGTGGTGTTGTTAGGTCTAATCCTTAGAGCTAGTTTAGATGATCTGGCCCAGCCATATAAGGACAAGGAATCCCAGGAAATTCCCTGAAAAATGACCCTACTCCAAACTTACTGATTTTCATTACAGACACTTTCCTGTTAACAACTATGCAATTCAGGATTAATTGCTGGACAGCTGTTGTGACAAAATCATGCTTTACACAAATAGGAAGGGAGCCTTAAAGATTTTCTTGAAGGCTGAGCTCAGGTCAGGAGATACTGAGCATCTCCAAAAAAAGGGCGGTCATGAAACACCCTTGAAGTAGACCTGCAAGACCAGATGGGAGAGATCCTTTTGAAGAAGAGCACCTGATCCTGTTCGGGAATGATGGAGCCTCCCATCTAGCCCTCAGTTTTTGACAGTGGCTTTAGCACTGCAACCACAAGTAGAGTACACTTTCTGACAGCTTCTCCTAAAGATCTCAGTGTCAGAAGCTGTGCTGTATTCCAGTGCTTTTTGAAAGACACTTGAAGTTTCAAGTTAAGAAACAGAGAGGTGAATGTAAAAAAAGTCTGTCCAGTTTCAAGTCAAAGAAGCCATGCAGTATGACACAGGAGTTCGCTCAACTCCTCCACCGTGACCAGGCCATTTTCACATATCGAATTGAAGGAAAGTCTGATGGGAATGTGTCATACATGGAAAACACAGACCAGCAACAACTTCCAACCCAGCAAGACTAGCTGGTACTGAGAGTCTGCTCTCATGCTTTGGGGACTGGGATTTCTGAACATGAAGTTATACTTAGCTTAGTTTAAAATAAAAATCTAATGCTTCATTGTCAAGAAGTAAAAGAATTTGTTAATTTTTTACCTCAATAATTAGTATATTTGACCATTAGTAGGTCATCAGCACAATGAACAAAAGCTGAGATTTGGTAATAGTTTCCTTTTAAAGTTTATAACAAGCTCTTAAACAGCTTCTTTCCCTTTAATTTCAGAAAACCGATACTGTTAAATAAAGGACTCTTTCCTTGTGAAGAAATCAGTGGAGTAACACTTGAAAGCAAAACTTATACACTCTAAATCAAATGAATATGCAGGGGTATCTTGAAACTAATAAAAGAATTACTATTGTTTGCATTGGGTAAGTGTGGCAGGAAAATAGAAGCTTTCAACTTTTATCTATGAAATGTAATTTAAATATTTCTTTGGTGCATTTGATTCATTAATATGTATGCTTGACAGCAGGTTTGAATGGACTTTCTTCTTTTCATCGCTGGTGTATCTTTGTTTTCTCCAAAAGTCTATACTTATTCTTTCAATCATTTTAAATAGAAGAGTGGGATGTATTTAATTTCCTTTCTCTGAGTACTAAATGTCTTGCCAGTGCATTTTATGCTAAAATAAAGGTGATGAAGTATTTTGGTAGAAAGCAGACTATTGGGTAAACAGGGCTGCTACTGTGAACAGGGGGCAGGAGGCTGGCACGTGATAACAGTTTGGAGCAGATAAATGGTAAACAGCTGAAAAGCACCTATGTTCCTGTGAATCTGAGTTCATTGAAGGTGATAGGGAGTTCTGCCTTGAAAATAATAGACAAAACAGGACTCAATATAAGCAGGACCAGCCTAGTAGCTGCATTGTAACTGACCTAGTAAAGGACTTGATACCTCTAATATCATGGAGTGAAATACACAGATCTTGGTAAGTCATTGCCAGGCATGACGTCACTTTAAAATTGTTACATAATGCCTTTTCTAAACTGTATGTGATGAGGAACTGTAAAATGTAAAAAAAAAAAAAAAAAATTACTGAGATTAAACTGGGAAAGACTCACCTATGGCTAAGTTTGTGTATCGGAGAGGATTCAGACAGCCCATTAAATACTCCAGTGGTTATTTACAATAGGATTAATTTCATTCACATTGGAGAACACCTATTATGTTTCTTTAGTTTATGCTTAAGCAGCTGTCCAATTAAAAGGAATCGATCTTCTACAAAGCTTGTATCTGAACATAGCACTGCCCACTGTGCAATAACTCCTTTGTATTTGAGAGCTAATATGCCATGCAATTATGATCTACAGAGGGTTGTTGTTTTGGCGTTTGTTTTTTTTTTAATCCTCCAGTTCCTTAAGAAATTATCTTATCACTCCACCATAATCGAGCATTCCCTCTCGGTTCTACAGGTCAATGAAAGGGTTAAAAATTCTCTATCTCTATCTTGATCTTTGCTGAAATGGTGTATGGGAATGAAATGGTTGCCAATTTGTTTGCAATGCATTCTGACTGTACGGGAGTTCTTTTTTGCCTGACAGGCAGGTGAGATCAAAGTGGTGCAGGACAAAAGGGGCTCAGCAGTGATTTGTCAGGGGACGAAAGGCAGTCCTGTCTGGGAAAGTGGCTGTAGCCCAGAACGAGCCTTCAGATCACTAACACACTAAAGAAATCATGGCATGAGAAAAAGTACAGCAAAAAAGGTTCAAAGGTCAGTTTTATTTGGTTTGGATTATTGGTGCCTCCTTTTAAACCAAAGAGCAAGAAGGGGAAAAAAGAACAGGCTAATAACCTTTGTTATTGTCCAGGAAAAAAACTCTTTTGTACACATTGCTTGGGGATTGTCTGTAATTAAAATGCTGTTGTTAGATCCAGGACCTGATCCTGCAAAGTTTTACTCATGTGAGTAATTCTCCATTGCATGAATAGTCCTGTGGGGTTGCTCACGTGAATAAAGATTACTTTCATGACAAAGAGTTTGCAAGTTCAGGCATTACTTTTGGTTAGGGGATGCAGGTGTGTCTGTGTGTGTCTGCTCAGAGGTGGGTGTCCTTCTTTCTAAGTAAAGATTAGATTTTAATGAGTGACTTGAAAAAAAATGTATATTTGAAAACTCTAAACTTAAGACAAAAGTAAATAAACAATTCTCTATAACTGTTTGCATTCTGCTTCCATAAAATTTAGGTGATTATGAAACCTGCTGTTCTCTTTTAATCCGGATGTTAGTCTGACAATTACTTCACTGATTTATTTCAGGGGAGCTCTGTGAATCGCCATCCGCTGGAGATCACTCCCAGCAATTATTATCTTCCAAATATTGTTGAGCAAAGAATGCCTTGGTTTAGGTTATGAACAGATGGTCCTATTCCTTAACTGGTGGAGGATGCTAGTGGCATAGGTGCTTCCAGCTTGTTTGGGAAATGGCAATCTCCTCTAGCCAAGGAGTAGGCCCCCAGACAGCGGGCTGGAGGGGAGGACACTTGCTGTGACACACACCCTGCCAACAGGCAGCAGAGAAGTGAGGGAGGAAAAGTGTGGGCTGATCAACCCTCCTGTTCCCAGAACAGCCCCATAATTGAGTCTGAGGTGGTAATACAGAATGAGACTAGGTGCAAGCCTTGCTGGGCATCGCTTTCATCCTCCTGAGTGGCAGAAGGCAAAGGCACACAGGGAGCAGAGGAGGCTGTCCCTTACTTTTTTGTGCTTCCCTTGTTTTTTCTCTTATACAAGAATGAGTGTATTTTGGATATTTAATGGTTAGGCTAGATTGGATAATGGACTGAAAATAACATGTATATTTCCACTTCCATGAGGGGAAATGGTACAACTGGTAAATAAGTCTCTAAACTTTTCCTGCTCCACACTGAGATTTCTTCTAGTGCAGAGTGGGGAAAGAGCCAAATGGTCAGAGTCAAAAAAAAAAGGGGGAATTTTTGTGATCAGGTGCAATATTTTGCAAGCATAGGGTAGGATTTGTTATCCTAGATCAGGTGTGCATAAAAGCCATAGTGAGAAAGTACATGAACTGTGCTTCTTTCAGCAATAACCAAGTTATCTGAAGAAGTGTCTTTGAAAAATATTCCAGAATTCCTCTATTGAGGTCTAATAGAGAGACCTGTTTTTTAGGGAACAACATTGCACTTTGATGTAGCTGGACCACAACTCCTGGTAACATCCTTCATACATGAATAAACAAGATACTTCTGAGGCAAACAGATAACAGTGCCCTTGACCTCACATAAAGGATCTGAATTCTTCATATTAGAATTCAGGCATGTTCATAACCTTGAGACCAGAGTGTTACAGCTAGCTGGTCTGCCAAACTGTTTTGGGGATCATTCTTTGCAAAGTGTGTCTGACTTTCTTTGGAGTTCTGCAGCTGCAGGAACTGAAGAGAATCTATCGAAAAACAGCTAGTGGTAGTCTGGAAGAATATGTCTGCTAAAGACCTGATGATGGGAAAAGGAGAGGTTGTGAGTAGCATTGCACTCTCTTGTGAACATGTCCAGTTGAGAAATTCTGCGAAGGCTGTTGCTTCTTGAAGGATCTGTTTATGATGGGTAATTTCCAAATATTTCAGTAAGATTCTCTGCTTACCTGAAAAAGTTTCATATTGTTATGTTGCAGAAATTCCTGATGTGTTTTGGCTTTCTGTGGTAAAGTGTTAAAATCAGAGGACAAGAAGAAGATAAACGCAAGAGTTTCCAGAGACCTGCTGGGGTTCCAGTAGTCTTATTTAGATTGTCCTGCAGTTTTGGATTGTGAAATGACCCTAGTTAGAGCCTCATTGTAGTCTTAGAGTAGGAGTCACCAACCCAGAAAAGGAGGGATCGGACTAAAACAGGTGTATCCAAAACAGAAGCTGATTTTCTTCACTTTGCAGATTGCTGCTGTGATCAAATTAGAGACTTGGAGGCCTCTGAGCTAAAACCAAAATCAGAAGTGGCTGAAGGAGTTGATTTGGACTCAATTTTCTGTGCATGGTTTGTGAGAGAAGATACAGGAACAGCTCTGTAAATTTTTACTTTTGAGATAGATTATTAAGGCAAATAACTGGATTACCTAGGAGACCTTCATGACAGCAAAGAATACACTTTGGAGAAAGCAGTTCTCAGACATCAAGATATAAATAAGTACTTACCCAGCCTCCTGTAATTCACTGAAGAACCAGTTCTTCAAGATACATCAGTACTTTTAAAATGAGCCAAAGGAAAAATTCTGGTCCATATATATCTGCCTAAAACAAGGCCCTAGTAAAGATATCTAAGATGCCACATTTATGGGATGCAACTTACCTATGCTGGGAGTATTCAGATGTGATGAAAAAAAGAATCACCTGTGCTCACTAGTCAGGCACCCCGACTAGAGGAAAGAGAAGGAAGGCCGCATTTCATTTCCCAGTGAGAAAAATTTCTGAAAGAAAACAGTGAAGTGGGATGAGATGTGGCAATAAGGGTTGGAGATGGATAAAATAATATTGTCTGTTAGCTCCTAGTTCCTCTATGCTGAGTTTATGAGATTATATTGCTTAAGTTCTAAGGAAAGGGAGACAGCTGCCAAAGTAGTTATGAGAAAAATAACCATTACAAATTCGCCTGTGGCTTTCAGCACATGCAGAATTTGGCTGTGGGTGTTGGTGATACCAAGATTCCCGATACCTGATGCTTACACAGCCACTTCTGTACAAGCCATTAGCTCAGGCATCACCTGAAATCTGCTATCTAAGCACTGGTATCTGAGACTGAATTGCAGCGTTCAGCAGTGCTGCAGTTGTGCAATGTAAAAACCAGGAAAGAAAATGGCCCTGACCTCTTTTATTGATCACAACATATCACTTTGCCACCAAAAAGCCCTTTTCAGTGGGAGAATATTCTATTGGGGCTAATAGTCACTAATTTAAACCAGAAGCTGCAAGTAGTGAGGAGGGGTTAGAGTTCTTCCCCTCTTCGCAAGACCAGCTGTGTCACAGGCAGTCCATTTCTGTGTTGTCATCAATCACAAATTACATCTACATCTTCCTTTTAAGATTCTTCAGGAACATATTTTATTTCTTGTGGTTAACACATTGCTCATTTGGGTCATCACTGCTATGAAATTTTTCCGAGGACAGAAGAAGCAGTAGAAGATTGTTTTAGATTAGAAAGTGCACTAAGATAACATACTATTAAATTATTAAACCTCCCTCTTTATGTTACAGGTGAAAAATATACCTTCAGATCTAGCAGCTCTGACAGCCTTACTCACTTGTCAAATTGGGTTGAAACAGGAGAGCCAAATTGTCTTGATCTACCTAATACTTTCTTAGATATGCTGTCTTAGATATAGGATGTCTAGAACATGGTATCAGTCACTTGATTAATAACCTAATTAACGAGATTACTATGAAAAAGAATTTGCTAAAAGCTGCAGAAATTAAGAGTTCCAAACTGAGGCCACATCTGCTATGTGGGGTGACCAGTGTCAGGACAGGACCCTGGTGCCGCAGCCCTCTGCCCTGCAGGAGAACAGGTGCCGAAGGGGAGAGCGTAGGCAGGAGCAAGGCAGCAGGGGCTGCCGGGGCTGCTGGGGCTGCAGGACAACCCAGCAAAGAGGGTTTGATACCCCCAGGGAGGGATGCTGAAACGTTATGCAAAAGGGAACTCCATGTGGTGGCATCTCAAATGACAGCTGTATTGCTAGGCCCAGCTACTGCTCAGGAAAAACACTGCAAGCTCTACCTTGAAATGTCAACATTAAAGTGTCCAGATAAAATTATGGATTTCACGAAGGAAGGCAGAGGGATGTAGCAGTGAAAAGAGATTATTTCCTCCTTGTTTGCACTGCTGATCAGAAGGATTTAAGCTGTAGGACCTCTGCTCCCACAAAATAGGAAAAAATTATGAAGAAAGGTTATACGTGTTTTTTCTCAGCAGATAATTTCCCCTAGGGAGTTCCAGATCTAGCAAGAGAGACCTTCAGTCCCTCCCTAGAGAGGGAGTCTGTGGGAAGGATCTTTACCTGCACAGTATCAAGTGAAGGCCATTTTTGTCCTAGCTTGAGTAAGCCCCAGAACCAAGTCTGGTTCTCCTTGACCACAGACCTCCTAGGTGACCACGGCAGAGACATGGAGGGGAGCAAAATATCACTGATTTCAGCCTAAGCCTCTGGGGACTCCTCAGGACCACTCTGGGTGACCCCTGTGTCCTGAGTGCCTCCTACCTGCCTAACACAGGTGGGATAAAGATGTCATGGTCAGTGTCTGAAACTGTAACCAAAGAGGCTGTAGTGACATCGGTTCTAGAGGTAAACTGATCTATTTGCAACTGTACCTAGGACACTTGGGAGTTATTTATTGCTCCATTTTATTTTCCATCCAGGCCCTGGTAGGTAGATGTGGGGAATACCAGAAGGAAAGATACTTTTAATTTGTTCCTTCTTCACACTGCACATTTTCCTCTCACCTTTACTGTGTGGGATGTCGGTGTGTGTTTGTGCACATGTGTGCATGAGGAATACAAACAGGATCATTCCTTTATGCACTGGTGACAAATGCCAGGTACTTTCATCTCTTCCCTCGAGGCAAAAGAAGGAATTCCATTGACATTCACCTAAGGTACTAATTTTAATTTGTGTTTCTGTTTGTTCTCTACATTGTCTTTTTAGATTTGAAAGTTGCATAACCTTTCCTTGCCTGTACTTCTCCTGCCTACTTGGCCCTCTGTCTTATCCCTTGGTCTACATGGAACTTCAAGAGACTTTGCGTTGTGACCACCTTAGGACAACATACAACCATGAATGGGATTTTCTGGGAAAACCCCAGCCATATGATGTAAACCTTGATCTGAAGTAGTCTCCCCTAAAACCAGAAAAGTTACTAATCTTCAATTTGGAGTGGATAATTCCTGGCACCAAGTTTTTTCTTCCAGGGACATATGTTCATGCACGTGGCGTTTCCCCAAGGCAGCTACTTTCAGTTTTTATCCCTGGTGCTTGGGCAGCCCCATGCACAGACCTAGGCCTGACCCCTGTGCCTGTCATCTGATTTTGCGAAGTGTTGATCCAACCACAGCTTGCAGAAAGAGAGATCTTTTATCTTCAGGTAACCCAATTCCCAAAGATTTTCAGGGCTGAGTGAGATCACAACAAGCCTCTGATTGTGAAAGTAACCAGGGGATAAATTCTAAAAGTAGTAAGAGATTTATCTGAATAGCAGGTCCTTCAGGCACAAAGCACAATTACATCATGGATATGGGCCAGATACTTCTCTCAGGTACACCACACTTCCCTGCAAATCTAAAGAAATGCTTTGAAGCGGATTTCAAAAACACATGCTGAGTTACCAAAAAAAAAAGGAGCAAAGTTTTTCCAAGAGCTCAGGCTATTAAGTGATGATTGAGGTATCAAAGGTGTGAAGCGGGTATGCAAATCTGGTCCCCAAGTTATCAACAAATTACATTTCTATTGTTTGTTACACTCCCTCTCTCCTCTTCTAGACATCCCTGTATCCCTTGTGTTTAGTTATTTTCGTGGCTGCAGTTTACAGTTCTGTATCAGTCTGAATATCCCTATTGTAGCACGGTTTGAGCCTGCCACAAATCTTTACAAGCCACGTGACAGTCATCTAAACTGCACCGTCGCACATATTTTGGTAGTGTTACATTTCTTCTACTGTTTCCTTTGTTTCTTGTTTTGAAAAGGAGTAAGCAACAGAGGGAAGAAAGAGACTTTAAATTTTTGTTTAATGTTGCTGCATTCATTGTTTTGAATATTTTCGTTCAGTAAACCATTAAGAGATTACCTGAGAACAAGGGAAAATAATTTTTCTGCTAATAAGATTGGGCCTGATCCAAATTCACTGGCGTTAAAGAAAAGGCTCTTAGTGAATTCCATGGACTTTGAATGAAGGATTAATCCCTCAGTCCTCAGCCAAAGAAACTCTTGCCAACTTTAGGAGAAATTTCCTGGAGTAAGGAACTTGGGCATTTGCATCTTGATGGCAATATAATAATAATAATGATAATAATAATAATATGACAACAATAACAGATAAGTTAGGAGATCTCAATGATATCAGTAAAACACACATGCTTTCTACATAAATACAGAAGTTAAAAAATTCTAGATTAATTTATTTTCTGAAGTGCAGTGTAGCAGTAGCTTGCATAATATGTATAGAATCAACTTTATCATCCTAAATCTGAAGACTTGTTTATCCATAAACCATAAAAAGTAACTGTAAACATGAAAAACACTTCATATGAGTGGATGAAGGGAGAACTGATGATATGCCTGTTATGTGTTTAACATTTCCGGTAGAGAATTGTATCTATTTTCATTTAAAATTATCTACATCTTATTTTCTCCACCTGAGAAAGCAACCTGAACCTTGGAAGCTATGAATTTGCTCCCCGGAGCTTTCCTCCTCCACTCTCCCTTCATTCTGCTTTCTGGGAGTTAATAGCGTACAATACAATAAACAGTATTGCCTACACGTATAGAACAGGGTAATGTGATGCTGTGTGGTCTGGAAAGTCATTTAAACAAGATTATATTGTTCACAGGGTGCAGAATAGCCCCGCTAGGAAACCACAAAGAAAACAAAATATAGCTGAATAAAAATCAAATTGAATTTTATAACCTCTTCCCCATATCAGCAGGTGTCAGCAAACTGCATCGGGCAGGAAAGTTACGTTCAGAAGGCGACATTAACACATTGCAAACAAACACCTAATAATCACCCAGGCTGTGTTTTCTTTGAGACCTTCCCACGGTCCACATTTGAGCTAAGATGGATTTTTAATTGGTGAAGGAGGGCGATTTTTTTTTTTTTTTTTTTTTTTTTCTGCTGGGGGCTCCACCCACCGCCTCGGTATTTATTGCTCTACAAATTGTAACTTCCTTCTCGTTAGAGTAACGGGCCGGTCGTAAATCAGCGCCGGGGGCCGGGGGAGCGAGGGGCAGGCGCGGAGCTGCAGCAGAGGCGTTGGAGCCGCGCAGTAAAATCAGATCCTGATTCACGGCAGCGTTAAAGCTGAATCATTGCGAAAAATGTGTATTTGTAAGAGTTTATTATAGGTTAAAGTTGGCATTTTTTAAGTTGGGGGGGCTGTCAAAATTTTGCGGGTTTTTTTTCCGTGTTTACATTTATGCAAGACTTAAATAGAAATACGCGTAGCTTCGTCACAAAGATCTTAGACGTACATATCCGAATACACGGTCCTTCTCCGGGGGTAATCAGTTAAGAATACAAGTGCTTTGTGTGCTTACAGCGTGCACGCTGTAGGGATAAACACATCTGTCTCAAATACTCACTTTTACCCAATGACTTGCCAGGAGAAATGCCGGTTTTATGGCTTAGAAAGGAGGCTTAGAAATATTCCGTTAGTAAGATCAGGCATAAAGAATAATAGATACCTAACATGTTCCATTTAAAAATCGCACATTTCGAGCGAATTAATAGATCATTATCGGTTGTAATTCTAATTTAGTTACATATGGTCTAGAGCCTATTCTCCCTTCCACATTAAGTAACAGACTCAAACTGCTCTCTGGTTATTACTTTGGGGCTACAAGGAGCTTTGGGGCATAATTAAAAATATTTCCAGAAAGAATCGGTAGACCACATCTGACGTCCCACCCCCTGTTAGAATTAGACCACATCAAAGGGACCCTTTTTGTTTTCAAAAATGGTCACCAGACAACTTAAAATATACAAGAGTGGGCTTATGTTTTATTGTATAGATGTCTGACTAGAGCAAAACGACTTAAGGTTGCTTGCTATTCGGTGTTGTACCAAGCGAGACAAGGTAGCTACACCCCTTTGATATTTCCGTGGAGGTCGTTTTCATTTCATTTGAAAGGGAACCATTAATGATAGACCTATAAGTGTTCCCCTCCCTAATAAGTAGAATACACATCGCTTGGGAAGCCTGTCTGTGTCAGATGCCCAGGGCGGAAAGATTTGTAGATGATGGTGCTAATTATGAAAATGTGATCAAGATGGAAGCAATTTGAGCAAAAGTCATTAACGTGTTACTCTTCCACCCACTAGTCTTTTTGGTTTATTATTGCGGCGGGAGGCGGGGAGGGGGGGCAGGAGGAGGAGCTTGCGGGATTGGTTTTTTTTGGTTTTTTTTTTTCAGAGCACTAAAGAAAAATACCCTGCAAATCCCAAATTATAAAATGTCAGCAGCACATGTACAGGGCGATGCACTAGGCTCGGGACGACCTGAGATTTACTCGGGAAGAGATCGCTATAATTACTGAAAGTAATTATGTTTTATCTCGCCCTCGCGCTGTGCTGGTGAGGGCATCTTTCAGGAGACTCGTGGCATGTCCAGTTTTCTCCTACCACTTTTGTCTCGTCAGAGGTTACCAGTCCGTAGGACACGGTTTGCGGTGCATCCCCGAAAGGAAGGTTTTTCAGAGGGGTTCTTGGTTTAGGAGGGACTGAAGGATTTGGCCCGCAAGCGACGGTCCCCCCCTTGCCCCGCATACACTCCAAGGTTGTGGCCCTGCGTATTTGTGTTTTCATATTTTTACGTGCATACAGTGCTTTAGCTATTTTAATTTCCAGTCGTTTACTTTTACTGAATATACTGGAACTACATGACTGCCTGGAAGTGGCATTGCAGAAGAACAGCAATAAAGAATTAATTGTACAAACATTTATCATCCCCAGATCAAACTCTCCTTGTGAGGCTAGGGCTTAACTTGTGGAGAAGAAAAGGGGGAGGGAGGGGTGGTAATGGCGGAGAGGGGTGCTTGTGGGTTTTTTATGTGTTTCCTTTTATTCCAGACGACTATATAATGAAAAGCCTTTTAGCCTTGGAGAACTACTAAATATTAAGCACAGCTTAAAATAGGGAGTAGTTTTCGAGATCGTTTCGCCCTCCTTTTAGGAAAAGGTCGTATCCCTTCCCTTATTTTCCCACTAGTAAAAGCTTCCTTCCTCTTTTTTTTTTTTTCCCTAAGATCTTTTTAGCGTGTAAGAAAATCCTCTTGCTCTACATAGGAATGTCTTTAAAAATATTTTATAGACCTCTTCTTGCTCACCGATTCTGGAAAAAATTTATATTGATCAAGGTCAAACGCTTGAATTCTGACGTGACTCACTTCAAAGGTGTATTTGTGTGCCCTTCGAGCACATTAATACTAATTATCTCTCAAACACTTCCCCAAAACTCCTACTGCCTGTTTCAGATGCAAATCTAATTAACGAGCTGCCTTTGAGTAGCACACAGGGACAGCGTAATTCACTGAGTTGTTGAACCTTTTGCCTTCTTTTATATTATTTATAGGTAGCTCCATCATATTTTGAAAGCGTAGGCAGCGGTGTGAAGCTACATGGTAGCGAGTGCAGATCTGCTGGAGACTTACCAGGCACCAGAGAGGAGGAGAAAAAGGATTAGCTCCAACTTCTTGCAAATGCATTCAGGGACGTATGGAATAACACTCGCTGGGCCCTACTTTGTCTAAGTTAATTTAGAAATTACTAAATCTCGAAAGACCTAGCTAAATAATGCGTATTATTTGTAACCGTGAACTCATTGATTTAGTAATAACTGTTTGCTTTCGACAAAAGGGACATGGGGGGGGGCACGCTGAAGAAACCCTGACCCCTGAGTGAAAGCCATTAAAACGTGCTTGTCCCCTTCCGAGAAGCCAGGACCCGCACCCCCTTTTCTTACGCTTCTGCGTTTAACACGCACATTTTCAAAAACCACCTCCCGAAGATGTTCGCTTCGAGCATCACACCCCTCCCGCGCCCCCCGCCCCCGCTCCCTCCCTCCCCTCCCCGGCTGCGGCGGGCGGGCCCCGGGCTGAGCAGGGGGTGGCGGTGCCCAGCGGAGGGTCCGCGGCTACACCGCGCCTCTCCGCGGGGCCGGCGGGCGGCAGCGGGGAGGGCGGCGGCCGCAGCTCCCCCCCCCCCGCCTCCCCGTGCGGGGGTGTGCGGTGTGTCGGGGAGAGATGCTGTGTAATTTTATCCACGCTGCACTCTGGGAGTTCACACGAGACTGATACCTTTTGCCTCCTCTGCTTTGTATCAATTGGTCGCAGATCAGGCTATTGTTGCAGGAAGCTGCTTTTATTTCTATGCTCCGTCGATCAACTGTTTTCCCCACAGCCTCTTGCCGAAATTCAGTGGGTGTCTCTCTCTCCCTCTCTCTCTTTCTCCTCCTGCCTCTCATGCTTGCCGTCTGTCTAGCTGGAAACCCAAGGAGAAGGCTGATCACGGCAGCTCCATCTAATCCAAACAGCTGGGACTCTTCGGTGGCCTTTGCCGATGTCTATTGATTTAAGTAAATCTGAGACAGATAAAAGGGACAGATCGAGGCTGATAAAAACTTGCCGATGCTTCACGGCTCGAAGCAGTGTGTGCTCTGCAACTTTGGAGTGCTGCTAGCAAGACGGCTTTAATGGGACCCCTGGTGTCATTCGCTCCAAGCCTCCATCTCCCCCGCAAACTAAGCGCTGCGGCCATCATGCCACAATGGTTATAATTTGGATCTTGTTCCTGAGTTTGTTGCAGGAGCCGTGGTCCCCAGGGCGGGCCGCGGGGGTGGCCGAGGCCGCCGGAGCCTCCCCGAGCGACCCCCGGCCGCGGCGGGATGCGGGGGGCCGCGGCGGCGTCTACGAGCACCTCGGGGGAGCGCCCAGGCGCAGGAAACTCTACTGTGCCACCAAGTACCATCTCCAGATCCACCCCAACGGCAAGATCAACGGCACCCTGGAGAAAAACAGCGTCTTCAGTGAGTACCGGGCACACCTTTCCCATCCCGCTTCCCCCGGGCCGGGGCGTGGGGAGGGGGTCTCTCCCCCGGACCAATGGCGTCCTGCTCCAGCATCACCGGGCAGGCGACCGGGGGTGCTGGGACGGTGCCGGACGGGGCGGCGGCGAAGCCGCTCCCGCCTCTCCTCCTGCCCGCCGCTGCCCGGCGGCTGGGGCTCCTCGGGAAGAACGGGGGGCACCCCCAGCTGCCGGGGCTTTCGCCCCTTCCCTTCGTCGGGCTCGACGGGACCTCGCCTCGGTGTTTCGGAAGCCGCCGCGCTGGCTCCGCCAGACCCTGCAGCTCCCTTTCCGCGCCCTCGCACCCTCTGGCTCCCGCTCCATCCCCGGGGGCCCCCGGCGGGGGACCCCCGAGCTGACCCGGCCGGCGGCGGAGGTGCTCGGTCCTCGCGGGGCAGAGCGAGACCCCCAGACCCCAGCTCCTTTCCAAGCTCCCCCCGACGGAGAGCGGGAAGGTGCTCCTTCCCTGCGCACCCCGCCCGACCTGTCGCTTGCCCTCGCTCCTCCGGGGGCTGCCCACGCCAGTCCTGCCCCGGCCCGGCCCGCTGGGCAACGGATGGCCTCACACCTCCCCGGGCCCGAGTCCCGGTGCCCTCCTCGACGAGCCGCAGGCTGCCCTCGCCTCCCTCGTCCCGCCCCAGCTTGTCTCCCGCAGGGGACTTGAGCTTCCACGGGCTAAATCACATCTGTCCCCTTTGACATGTGCCGGGGATCGGCAGTAATTAAGATGAAACGGGATATGTCGGGAACGAGGGGGTTTGTGCGCGGGCGGCAGAAGGGGGGAGAGCGGGGCTCAGCGCCGTCGCTGCCGCCCCGGGGGGAGCCCCGGGCGCCCCCGCACCCAGACCGGCCCTGGCCGCGGGCACAGCCCGGCCTCCGCCCCGGCCCCGCCACCCCAGGAAGCATAAATCCCGGCTGGTGATGGCACACAGAGATAGGGAGACCTCAGGGATCTGTCTGAAGTCCATAAAGGAAAACCACTATTTCCTAGAGGAAAACCCCCTCGCTATCAAAGCCTGGAGGAGGCATCCTTTAGCAGCGAACCGGTGCCTGATTCAAAACAGCTGTACCAAAACCACCCCCACTCCCCCAGGCCGGCAATCCAGCCCTGCAAAGGGGACAGGCCCCTGGCTCAGCTTCATCATTGCCGAAAGGCAGCAATGGGTTTGGGTGCAAGGGTCACCTCTCACCTCCAAACACTTATAGAAAGTACCAAGCCATCAGGCCACAGCTGGACAGCTGAGAGCAGAGTTTGAGCGAGCCAGCTAGAGAGCCCTGCACATACAACACAACATCTCCCGAACCATTTGTGCCTCCATCAGCATCATGGCACTTTCAGCTGGACGTAAACATTTTGGCAAGTATTGCACCAGCCTCGCCTGTGACACTCTTCTTGTGTTTGAGACCCCATCTTCGACGGCCTGAAAATCTCCTCCCTTTTAATTTGGCTCAGACAGTCATATTGTCGTTGTCTGGAGGGCTACATTGACCTCCTAAATGACAGGTTCCTTTCATGATTGTATACATGGCTCTAAAATGCAGCCAACTCACCCTGTTTTACCCTCTGGAGATCTCAGCGAGGGCTTTGTCCTGAAATGGACAGCTTTGTGACTGGTTTCAATAAGTCAAGAGCTCTTGTGTTCCTAAGCATTAAACAGGATTTAAACTTTTTTATATACATATAGGATTAAGTGAGCCTCTAGTTCACTGTCAGATCTTTTTCATTTTTGAAAGAGTTCAATCTCAATCAGACATCTAGGGATTTATTGTGAAGCTTGTCTCAAACAATCCCACATCGTTGTTGTTCATTGTTTTATGCTGTTTCAAATAATAGTCTTGTTTCATTCGCATGATTGTACTGTGATTTTGGTGTGAGCTAGTGATAGCTGTGAAATCATACTCTGCAGGTAAGCAGTCATTCAAATGTATCTCAAAAAATTGCACATGATGGGATGATGGGGGGTAACAACATAACTCATAATTGTTTCTGTTTCTAGGTATTCTTGAAATAACTGCTGTTGATGTTGGAATCGTTGCCATCAAGGGCTTGTTCTCTGGCAGATACCTGGCCATGAACAAAAGGGGCAGACTTTATGCATCAGTAAGTTTCACTTAAGACTGACATATGCCTGTCATTTCCTAACAGGAGAACAGGTCCAGTGAGGAGCACTGATTTCTTATAAATAAACATTTATAGAGAAAAGAGTAATGTTATAACAGATTTCTGTCTGGAATTGTTACAGGCAACCCATCAGTATATTTTTAAAAGTGGAAAGAAGCTGTGTTCTTGCTTTCTTATTGCCTGTACAGCCAAAGGCAGAAGAATGTATTTGGCAAAGGTATTTCACATGGCCAAAGTCCTGGGCAATTTGGTACACTGATAAAGACCTCAGAAGCCAGCCTTTGCAGAGCAGAACGTCCATCTCTAGTCAAAATTATCCATATTTATATTTGGTGGGGATCTTGGACACTAGCAGGGGATATACATGTCAGATAAAGAATATTCAGAAGTAATTGAGCATCTCTGTTACAGGAAAGCAGGCTACTGATGGGAGTTTCTTTGCATAGAGCATTTGGTTGGTCAGTGAAAGAATTTACAGGTACTAAAAGGTAGGGCTATTGCAAGGAAAGGAGTACAAGAAGGTGCAAAAGTATAAAGGTGAAAATAAACCTTATTCTATTCTTTGAATCATTTTTTCCTGATCTTTGAAGTTAGGTCTGTGCTCTACTGACATTAGTGGGAGCCTTGCCTTTTCAGCCCAGCCAATATTTTCCCTCGGTGAATAAAATACTTTAGCTTAGACTTCTTCACATTCAGGGACATACTAAGGCTTATTTATCAGTGTGTATACTATACAATTTATCCACGTACTTGAATTTCTTCCATTGTCTTTGATTACACCCCTAGCAATCTTGCGATCTCTTACTGTGTAACAGCCAAACTGTGCAGTTTCTTCAGGAATCCTGTGGTATGGAAACAGATTTGAAGAGAGTAAAATATGGCTATGTGAAATTTGCTTCCTCCAACTAGTCATTATATGTAATTCTGTTGATTTGAACGGCATGGTATATCCTCCAGCAATGTGAGCTTTTTCCATGTGAATGTAACCGAGGTAACACAATCAACTCCGTTGTCTCCCTGGTTTAATGTATTTTACTCCACCTTTTCAAGAATGTTCTGATAGTGTTTACGACCCAGCTTCTGTCTCGTGTGATGCACACTGATTAAAGGGCCTGTGTGTAAGGATGATGGTTCTTTGCTGGTGCAGAGAAGCAGATCGCAAACAATTTTGTCAAACGAAAACGCAGCTGAAGTGGAATGAAGCCATACTAGCTCTGCTATGCCAGAGTTAAGACTGGCCACTTCTATGCTTCCAGTTAATATTCTGATTAAAATGGGCTTCTCTTTCAATGGAGCTACTCCATCAGCTCAGAGACAGCGTTTGCCCCAAAGAAATTAATGGGAAGGATGAATTTTCAAGTTCTTTCATATCTTTCTCTCTTTCTTGTTCAAAATAGGTATGCCTTTCCTCCAGATTAATTAAACTGAATTAAAATAAGACTAAACAAATTCTGAACAAAATCCTCCTCTCCTAGAGTGGAGAAAAGCCTAGAGCAGGATAGCCCACGGAGTGGTTTTCTCCTGGACTTCCCTTTCTACTATGAGAAGCATCACGCCATCCTGAAGTGTGTTCAACTGTCGCGTGCCAAGGAACATCAGCCATGAAAGATTTCTGTATAACTAGAAAATATAAATTTTGCTGTTCCAGCTCAAGTTTGAAAGAGACTGTTTCAGACTTGCGTTTCAGAGCTGGAGGGACAATCCAGGAAAAGCTATTCCATGCCAGCTTTTTTCACAGAAGCAGCAAAGGCTGAGGGCTCAGCTCAGGAGCAACTTCCTGGCTTCGCTTGCCTAGAAAAAACTGACCAACAACTTTATTGAAGTTACTGTGCCAGGAATCTGTGCAAGGCCCCTATTTCAAATAAGACTGGCTTCTTTGGGGATAATTATGCAGGGAGCATTTTATGAAACAGGGTTGGAATAACTCCATTATTCCTTGTACTACCAATTTTCCCATGTCGATAAAATGAGTTTGTTGAGTCTGCAGAGTTCCTTTGTGTCCTTGGCAGATTGCGATAATCCTCTAGGTTTATCCTCTGAGACAATCTCTCTACAGCCAGAACTGAGGCAGGCAGCGGGACAAATCTACCTACATATGGTAGTTGCGTGGGCTCCAGCACCACAGCATATGAAAACCTTGTCCTTGCAAGGAAGGGCACTTCCGTTTTACAGCTGTGAAGCTGAGACATGTGGAGTCTTTTAAAATCTTGTTAAATGCCTATCAGCATTTCTGGTGAGCGAACAGCATTAAAGACATGTTGTTAATGGAGCCTATAGCTTTTCTGGCCCCAGCCTGGCTACCCGTGCCCTTTCCACGTCTTCCACAGAGGCAACACTAAATAAAAATCCTCTGTAAAGACCATGGTAGCAGTTCCCCTCTGCCTCTGTGCTCTACGCATGTTAGGTACTGGAGGTTTAATCACACAGGTACAGCAAAGATGATTTCGTAATCAAGAAAAGATGTACAGTGTGGGAGGTCCTTCGTTTGCACTTTTTCTCCTGCTCCCAGGGAGGAGGAGGGAGTTACTCTTGCCAGGCTTTTGCACACTGGTTTCTTTCAGTTGAGGACCAGATGAAAAGGAGCAAATTTAGGCAGATCATGTAAAATGTGAGCACCCAGGATGGGTGTGTATTCTCCCCTACCGTTTGTGATAAAGGACCAGCCTAGCATTGTGGAGGAACACGCCGGTGGGCAGGGTGGACTTGGATTTTGTTGTGCTGAAGCAAAGAAAGACACTTCATCAAGGTGCTGTTTACTGCTCAAATAGCTGTAACAAACTGGAGGCAGGTGTATCTAACTAATAATATACCAATTAAAGAGCCACATTTTACATTAAACCATAGTATTTTACCTTTTTAATAGATATCAAAGGTTGATAGGCAGCAATTAAATCACCTGTCATATTTAGATCTGTAAGCACAAAAAAAAGAAATTTAGAGCTGAAGAATCAGCCAAGCTATTCATTCCTATTCACCTATCACTTTTTGTTTGCAAATTGTTTTTTGGCCTCTTTCTGTCTCTGACCCACGGAGTATGCTCACACTGCTGACAGCACCTTGTTGCACAGCAGTTCAGGCTCAGCACTTCTCTTCTTCTCACCTTTTGTAGCACCAGTCTGAGTTCTTCTTGCCACATGTGTTGCTGCCCTTATCATAAAAATGAGTAGAGTCTTGCTTAAGACTTCAGTCCAATCTTATTGAGGTAGAAGAGAGCTATTGCCCATATGGTCTTTCTTAAATTTTGTTATGTTTGCTTTACAGGAAAATTATAATGCAGAGTGTGAGTTTGTGGAGAGGATCCACGAATTGGGTTACAACACCTACGCATCCCGTCTCTACCGGACTGTACCTAACAGAGCCGGGACCAAGCGCAAAGCCAGTGCGGAGAGACTCTGGTATGTCTCAATCAATGGGAAAGGACGACCCAGAAGGGGCTTTAAAACTCGCAGGACACAGAAATCGTCTCTCTTTCTGCCCAGAGTTTTGGATAACAAAGACCATGAAATGGTCCGACTGTTCCACACAAACGTGAAATATCGAGAGAGTCTTCTGAAGCCCCTGAGCAAGAACCAGCGAAGAAGGAGAGGACGCTGATGGGGATGGGGGGAGCTTGTGTGGGGGCTGGAAGTGACTGAGAGTCTTCAAAATACTAGTAAAAAAACTAACAGCTGTGGTTGTATGACAGGCATTAACATGGACATTTTTTATACACTGTATAATATAATTGAAAGTCACATCACTTACTTTTAGCTATTGTAGAATTATTATCGGTGGTAAAAGAGATGTGAGATAAACTAAGGCACATTCAAATGTAAATTAGTTGGATGTAATAATTTTGTCAATGACTTTCACATTTTCTTTTCTAAAAAAAAAGAAAAAAATTCATTACTAGTATTTTCATTCTAACTTGCCATAGGGTATTATCTCAGTGACCCTGTCCTCCCAGGGCATATGAATATTTTACACTTACCAATTTTGTGTCCACAGAGAAGGTATCGCACCTTCATGGCTCTTTTGGCAGTTCCTCATAAAAAGCTACATTCCTATTTTTATGGAATACAGGAGTTAGAAAACTGGTTTATTTTTTAACTTACATATATTTATATTTATTTTATGATCAGCCAGTATCAACTATTCTTTTTCCAAGACTGTCCAAGAAAAGCAAAATTGTAAGCTACTTCAAACATTTCAAGACTTACACATTACTAGATTATTCTTGAATTTGTTTAATTAAAAACCCAAGACACCTGACCTTGTTATTCAAATAAATGAATGTCGGTAAAGTGGCATTTGCATTCACCAAGCTTTAGCAATATCTACCTGTTTACCAATTGATGAATCCGCTCCTAAAATAGGACACAAATATGATGTGAAATCTCAGTTTATGGTGTGGACTGAACTTGCAATATAGAAAATTCAGCGTTGGGGATGAGAACCTTTATCAGGTGCTTTTGCATACCTAAGTTTTCTACAGGAAGCCCTTGTTCTAGGTTAAATATGTTTTTACTGTTTAGGGGGGAAAATAACAGTCACATTGGGCATACAAAAACTGTAGTGACTTGCTAACTTAAGGTGTCTACCGTGTTCTGATTTTCCTTTCTTTTCAAATGCTTGTTATTTTCACAAGGTAGTCCTAAACTGAAAGCTGCAAATCCAGACGGTGATTAACGAACTTGAGTTTTGGTTCAATCCATATAAAAATATATTTCTATAAATTTTCCTACTCTGATTCTGGAAGTTAACTTTTACAAAGTTGAGGGAAGTCCACATCACAAGTTTAATTTTGAGCAAGGGGTTAAGTTTCAAAAATCTCTCTTGACATCCAGGAGTTGTAGAGCAGCACAAAGATTTAGATGTGCTTGACAAGCACAAATAATGGTCATTTCAATGAGATTTGGCCTTGTGCTCTTTACTTCCTAGAATTAATCCCTGATACAGCACAGCTTGAGGAAAGAGAGACCGCACTGAAATAAACATTCAATCTGAATTTAACAAAAGATCTGTACGTTAAATATGACATTATATAGAAATAGACAGGTGCAAATCCCATTCCTGGTCATATTAACACAAGGTCTTCTTGTGGCCTACCTACTAATTAACAGCATGATCATTTAAAACTAGCTAGTGAAAATCTTCCATCACTAAGGGGTGAATTCTCTAAGAGAGAGAAGTAAAATGAGGCCGTAGAATGAGTTTATTAAGCCTAGTAGTTATAGGTTTAGCACTGCTTACATCCCTATAAAGGTAAAAAAAGGAAGGTGTCTTTATACCAAAAAGTGTGCTCCATTCCTTCCACCTTTGTATCTTTTCTGTTATGTTCTAACAAAGAAGGAAAACTGTGTTTGAATAAGAAGGTCAAAATTCTTTGATCTCTGCTTTCGTTTATACTGAAATATTGTAAAAAGACACTTACATGATGTACATTAAATAATGCAATGTGGTGCACACAGATTAGACCTAGGTTTAAAAAAGGGTACAGAACCACATGAACCACATGAACTACATGAACCACATTCCCAAATTTTCTTGCTTTTACACAATAACTGAAAATAGTGATGTTTTTTTCACAGAAGTAATCAGGCAGTATCGTGTCAGGAGCCACTGAAAAAGCTGTGCAAAGAAGAAACGTAGAGACTGAAAAAGAAACAGAAGAATTCAGATTTTCTCTTTTGTTTACTCTCCTGCAAAACACACAAGGTCCAAACAACTGCAGAATTCCAGGTGTCTTTCGAAAGTTGGTTGTATCAGTGAAGAAAATGAAGTTTTGCATCCTGGGCATGAGGGGTGTTTTGGGGACACACTGTTGGCTACGCCAGCTACCCTAGCTCAGATCTGCATTTCCCTTCAGGCTACTGGTGGGGGCCGAACAATTTGACTGGGCAGGAAAGAGAGGAGTGTAAGGAGTCCTCACAGCTCTCAAGCTTCAAGAACAAAATGCAAGGGAAGGAAAGTGTCAGTAAGCCCAACTGGCAGGGAAAGATTACCTACAGCTGAAGATTAAGAGCTGGGTTTCCCCATGTCTAATTTCTGGGCCATATTTATTTCGGCAGCTTTCAGATCTACTTCACCTCAACTTGTAAGAAAAACAAGATCCATTCTCAGCTTTCTCTCCCCTAAATATTGTTGTTGGAAAGCTAATGACTAATGACATCAGGTATTTTTGTTACAATCCTGATTGTCTAAAGAAACTCCAGTTTCTCATGACGCAAAGATGGCATCTTCACGCCAGCTCCAAGTCCGTTTCCTATCAAACATTTAGTCTTTACTCTTAGCTTTTCTCCAGGGCAAGTGCTTGTGTTCTGTCTCTGTTTTTATCAAATTTTCCTCCCATTCTTTTCTCCTTCTACTTTTTTCCAGACGGCCAAACTGCCTGCCATAATGCAATAGAAGGTAATTGCTATAGGTGATATAGGAATATCATTAATGACAAAACACCTTCTTACTCCCGTCTGTTTTGAGCTGTATTGCATGCTGCTTGTAGGAGTATTGTTTTAACCACCTTCCCATAGGAAATGGCAATGAAGTTTAGCTTAACACATGAACTGTATCCTTATTTCAGTTTTCATCCCAACAAAGTCTAAAATACTGACACTGAAAAAAAAAGGAGGGGGGAGACAAGAGAAAAAAAAAATTAACTAATTGGACGCAATGGCATTTTAACTACTGTAGGTAAGTGATGATTTTCACATCAACCTAAAACAATTTTACTGGCATTCTTAGAATTTTTCTTTGCTCAGTCTCATTGCAGCATTCAAAGGAGATGGCTTTGGGATTTGTCTTTTTTTTTATCTTTTAAGAAATATTAATGTTCCTGTTGAAATACTTTTCATTACAGACATTCATTACTTAATATTCTTTTAGCAACCTTGAATTCCACCGTTCCCAGATACTGACAGGCTGAAATCCTATTCATGATAATTATCCCAGTTGTATCCTCTATCCCATTTTATTTATTTGGACCAGAACTTAAAGGATACCGTACAACAGGCGGTAGATTTGAGTTACTGCTACTTTCTCTTTAGGATTATAAAGACAAGACGTGTCTCCTCTTTTGAAAGTTTCTTGAGTGACTTTATTCCCTTCCATCGTACAGGGTATTATCAGACTTTTTGCCTTTTTTTTTTTTTTTTTGATGAAGATGTAATCTTTACTCATTTCGTATTGTAGAGTTTCTGCAAATTTCACATACTCCAGAAGTTCACTGGCATCCTTAAATTCAACACAAAATAGAGATCATAGAAAGGGTCATTCAGGGAAGCCAGACCTGGTAAAGAGCTCGTTTGGTGCAGCCTTTTGGTTCTATACCAGGTCAATTTTCAATTGTTTTGGTTCAGAGTCCATTTCAGGGGCACCATCAGCATTTGGTGGTTACGTTGGTGTTACCACGTAGTGCAGACCCACGGCAACAGATCTGCAGAGCAAAACCTTTGGTGCCAAGTACCCGGTGTCCACAGCATGCACATTTTGGGAGTGGGTGGGAGGGTTCCTCTGGATGACATCCAGTCTGGCCTTATGGACTGGAAGCCCTTTGGCAGGTGGAGCACTCTGAGAGGGTCTTTGGGTTGAGCGTCAGCAAGAAGTAATCCGCTTCATGCTCTCAGCAAATGTTGCCATAATTCCAACTAGCAGGAGACTGTTCTCAAAAGCATGCTCCTGATTTAAGCCAAATGCTGGTGTAGAGGCACCCTGTGTGAGATCCATCCATTCATGATCTTGAGACCATGACTTCAACCATCTCCATCCTGGGTGGCAAGTCAGTTACCAGAGAACAAAACTGTTGCTGTTCTCATCCTGGAGCCGGGAGACCACGGTCACCACATATTAATTGCCTATTCCCAGGCAACCTGCTCTAGGTGGCCCTGCTTGAGGAGAGGGCTTGGACCAGATGCCCTCCAGAGGTCCTGTCCAACCTCAGCCTTTCTGTGATTCAGTAATTCAGTTATTAGTTGTACTGAATTCAAACCGATTATGAGTTCCCCCTCACCTTTGGAAATTCAGACTCACTCTGCGCATTTCAGAGTCCAGTTCCCTAGCCCAGCCTCTCGCGTTTCTCTCCATTCACAAACTTCATCTGAAACCAAGCATGCTGCTCAGTTTCGCATCAGTTATTCTCTAGCCCATTTTAACTGTCTGGTGTACTGACCATCTCTTCTTTCCCTTAAAATCACTTATCGTACATTCAGTATAGTCCTTCAATTGCCAGATACAAACAGAAATTGAGCAGCTGGTGCGTGTACTTCCAAAAGCCACCTTTTCAGCTTTTTGTCCTGCACCAGCTCTTTCCTGAACTCCACAAGGTACATTCTCTTCATCTCCTTCACCTCCTCCCCATCATAAAAGTCTTTCTGTTGGTGCCATTGCCAGCACTGTATAGAACCGTTTCCTTCTACTTTCGCACTTTTTTTAAAATAAATCTTCTTCTGTAGAAATTGTACAAATTACACAAATATTGTGTTACTTTCCCAGTCATACGTAACTGGAACTGGATTTGGATGTCCTTTTCTTTCATGGGCATAAGGCGGAGAAGAGTGTATCAAGAGGTTTCGTCAGTTTTCATTCACTTGCTTCCATTCAGAAGACGTGCGGCCTGATCCATGACTTCTTGGTTTAGGTCTGAAGCAGATTTTTCTAATTCCTTTAATCCTTGCTTTGGCCCATCATAGCTCTTATTTCCAAGCCGTTCAAAACTTCATGTAAAATGTTCTGATCTTTGGTGACTGTGTTAATAATTTTGTGGTTATCTGTTCATAACAAGCGAGACTTGTGCAGGAAAAATAAATAGTTAACCCATGTTGAATAACTAAGGTACAAAACGTGATTTTTTTTCCCCCAATTTACTCACACATTTTTCTCCACTTTCTGAGCATGGGTTTTCCCTCTCTTTGAGGGTCATTACTCTGCCAGCCTGAGGTTATATTTTAGTGATTTTGTGATATTTCTGACTTTGTTTCACCACTTGCTACAGGTCTGATACTCGTTTCTACAAGCCCTGCTACCGCTACCCATTTGCTTCAGCGAGAACTGCAGTGCACCCCGTTTGTACTTGGAAATTGCTTCATGCTCGTACCCTCAGCAGTTAGAAGAGAGACTGGTGACATTTCTTAAGGTAATCTTATTTAATTACAAATAACGTATTAAATCTGTTTTCCTTAATCACCACAAGCATGAAATGATGCTAGAGGGCATTTTTTTGTCCATACTTTTTAATAGCAGTACCTAGCCCCAAACTTTCTCTGTTTCAAGTCCTTTTGTGAGCTCCTGGATTTCCTGCTTTACTTCCTGATGTTTCCTTTTTCTTCTCTGCCTTTCTTTGCAGATGTGCAACCCTCTGCAAAACAACAGGTGAAGAAATCCTTTTCACCACACGTGCCTTTGCATGGGTGGTTGCATGGACCTGGTTTTGGAATGGGGCTGGTATTAGTTTAACTGTTCAGTCAAAAAGGCTTAACTCTTTCTTATAATTGTCTGAATTGAGGATGTGGTTATTCCCCCAGCTTTAAGAAGGTTTTGTATCATCTAGAACTGTTCTAGATGGGACTAGTTCCAGAACAGTTCATCTAGAACAGTTCTAGATGGACTCTCTTCTTCAGGCTGAAGACAATCTAGACAGCAAAACTGTTATAATACGCTGATATTCATCATCCTATTTGATTCACAGCCTCACCAGTAAATATGAGCTCAGAGAAACAGACAAGGAAATATATTTAAAATTGCAGCCAGGTAGGGCAATACGAGATATCACAAAACAAACTGAGTTACAGTGAAAACCTTTCCCCTGAGCACCCTGCCACCACTGCGCATTGACATCCCAAATCTCCCTCTCAGACCTAAACGATAACCTCCGTTAATAAAGGTGTTAATGATGACAATGAAAACTTTGAATCTTAGTGCTTATTTGTATTTGTTATAAAGCATAAGATTCTTCGTATTTGTGTGTATGTCCGTATAATCAGTTGCATTAAAAATGAGGAATACTTTTTGTGGCCTCAAAAACTCAGGGAGAGTACTAAAAGAGAGTTGTTTGCAATGTACCTCTCTGAAAATGTATTAAAACAAATTAAGCCTAACCTTTCTAAGTTTAGTCATCGTGAAATTACTGAATGTCTTATACATACAGCAAATACTATTACATCTCTGAGCCCGACGCAAACAAGATTCTACATATTTTTATACTCCTGGAATGCAAATGTTTCAATTTTAATTACCAGTAAGGTGCTGAAGGCCTTGTAAAAGGGGTGACTCAGTTAGGAGAACTATTGATGCATTGTTTATGTGCAGAATTGTTTTCTAAGAACCAAGCCTTTGCAAGGAGATCAGCATAACACTCTGCCAAAAATATCTCGATAGGAACTGCTGTGATCTGTCTTATCAAAACAATAATCTGTGCGCAGAAGGACCTTACTGACAGCTCTTCTTTTTCTCTTTTTGAAACACAAACTATTTTTATTGGTAATAAATATAGCATTTAGAATTAACACAAAAGAATTATCTTTTACCAGGAAAATACACCAGCAAAGAAAGAAACAAGTGAAACAACATACGGTTGGATGAAACTCATTAACTCCCATTAATTCAAATCTACCTTGTTAGACTGTTCTTTGATATTGCAAATATCAGTCATTTAGCATTTAGATAATGTAGGCTATATCTGATATGATTTACAAAAGCTGACAATGAGCCCTTCAGGCTTCACGGCCAAGAGACTGACGTTGGAGTCTGGGCTTCAAGCTTTGCCACCGTGGCCCAAGCACGGGGCATGGACGAGCAGCCTGGGCTTTGCCCCAGCCCTGTATGCTGACATGAGGGTCTGGGGAGAAATGAGGTCCACCTCCATGTTTCGCTTTGTTTTCCTGACTCTAGGGTGCAAGCACTCATGACCCACCTGTGTCACAACATGGAATATGGCTGTGGTCACTGGTAGTCTCCCCAGTCTCCATTGTCTCTGTGGGGAGGTAAGGTGGAGGGGAGGGATGCTAACACATCAAAAACAGGAGATTGTGAAGAGCATCTGCTGATGAACCAGATCCTGACAGATATTATTACTGCATCTTCTAGAGCTTAAGAAGAGGATGTAAGACATCTTCAATCACCCGTGGGTTGCTTCTGGTCTCCTCGGCATGTCACCACAGCCGTACAAGTCTTCGGGGACTGAAGAATTTCTATTTTCTCTTTGTTCTGGTAACGGCATTTTGAAAAACTGATTGTGGATTCCTATCTCTTGCTATAGCCATTTTTCCAAATAGTGAGTTTCTTGGTTTGTCCACAGAAAAGCTTAGCTGCAGGTGTAGAAATGAACAATGTGAGGGAGGTTTCCTCCTTTGGGGTGTTTTTTCACATTCTTCACTTGCTGGTGTATAGACTAAGAACACACCTGTAATGGGAAATGGTTTCGTGAACACAACCCTGAGAGACAAACCGACCCAGTAAAGGAAACATTTGCAGCTGCAAATGTTGCTTTACACATTTTGTGGCCATTAAAGTGACAGCAAAAAGAAGTGACCAGCTTCTAAAATACAAAAGAGACATGAAAATATTACACGAATAAAACCAGACACGTAAGTAACTAGGTGTAAAATTTTTTACTTGAATTTGACATATTTTTCGCCGATCTGAAGCCAAATTTCATGCTTGTTACTATCTTTGGGGAAGCTGTTGGGCAGAATATACACCAAAGAATTCACTCTGTTGGAGTGATTTGAACCAATCAATACTGTGAATTTCAGCTTTTCAGCTGTAATTGCTTGGTTTGGCTCTAGCACGGTCTGGTTCCCACCACAAGTGGTGGGACTTACTCTGTTACTCTCAGTGGACTTGAATAATTTTTCCACCTGATGTTACAACATTGTGAAAGCTAAAACAGATTTTGGAGTACTCTGAGCCTACTTGTGTGCAGAAAACAGGTCAGGGGCACATTTAAATAAAATAGTTATTTATTTGTAAGCGAAAGGTGACTTGGTTTTTGGATGTACTGTTCCTCAGATGAGAGCAGCGCCCATAACCATGGTGTTGGGAAGCTTTATTTCAGCGGGGTGAATTAACAAGCCAGAGAAAGAGAGCAAGAATATGTATAAATCCCCAGGGAAATTTGGGAAACTTGTACCCCTGTGAGAACTAAAGAATATAACAAAATTGGATAGCTTGGATAAGTTAGCAGTTTCTTTAGTTCACGTATCTTCTTCCTTTTCTATTAAAGAAGATTTGTGTTCTTCCGTCTCGGAGTTTAAGTGGTAAAATGCTTTGCATAGGGAGAAAATGTATTGAATTGATTGATTATTTTTTTTAAGCTATCTTAAATAGTGCCTTTGAAGTTTGCTGCGGCCCTCAAGTTCAAATGTCTCCTGTTTCCTTTCGGAAGGTTTGAAGGATTTGGGAAGGTGAACAAGCAGATCTATAATTAACGAACAGTTGATGGTAACTGCCCTCCTTTGTTAGCATTCTCGGGCCACCTCCAAATTTAGAAGGTTAAAGAGAACTCTGTCCCGTTTTAGTTCTGCAATAGTTTAGATGCCACCACTGCATAGCAGAAGAAAAGCCTTTCTGAAATCCAGGGTACATCCCCTTTCTAACCACAAAAACAAGCTCACGGTCTTCACTTTATATATTAAAGAAAATGTTATGCTTTCCTACAGTAACAATCCTAAACACCGTACTATCTTTATTGTGGTCTGAAATGTCTGGATTTGAAGAACAGTGATTTGTCTGTGAGGAGAATTTAGAGACATCCTGATGCTAATGCAAAAGTAAGAAGCACGGGGCAGCGGGGCTTGAAGGACCTGCAGATCTTGAAGGATCCAGCCCCAGTGGGATGTGCGGTTCTACTGACTTGGAAATGTCTCTGGCACCGGCTGCTTGATTTTGCAAATTTTTGTCCTGTTGCAAAGCAAACTAGGTTTGATAGCATCAAAATATCACAAGACCTCACACTAACGTGTTTCTGAATGGAATGGCTTTTTCATTTGGAAAAAACCTTTTCTGCAAGTACTTCATGTAAGTTTGATTATACCGTCTGATGAAACATCATATGTGATGACCTATGATGACCAGCCACAAAAGACGATAATTTGTCTTAAATCAATTTTTACCTATTGAAATAATTCCTTGCGAGGATTTTGGAGGGAGAAATGGGCTCATTCATAATGTACGACTAGAATTCAGGGTCTTTAGATACTTCATCAAATATGGCTCCCCCAAAAAATTGACAGCAGATCAAGGCTCCACCTTCCTTTCATGTTCCTACTAGGAAAAGTCACACAAATGTTACTTTATGCGGCCAGAAATGAACTAGTCTGAAAGAATTCTGCTGGGAATCTCTGAGACAGTGGCACTAGAAGATAGGTGACATACATTACTCGGCATAGTTATAGTATGATCGTACACGCTTGGTTTACACTGCAGACGTTGGAGTCTCACAGGCATGTGTTGCTCAGACCATGAAACCAACTGAAAATTATTCTTAAATCCTTAGACATTTTTTCATGGCAACACGGGTCTAAAACTACAGCAGCAGAAACTGAGTTTATTTGTGTCCCGTAGTCTGTCTGCTCCGAGGATCTGTTAGCCATATTCAGTAGTGCAGATGGAAAGAAAACCCTCTGAATCAGATTAACCCTTTCTTTCCCCAGTTCTGAATGAAGAGCACGTTGCATTTCCAGTGCTTTACTGCAAATGCATTCAAAAATAGCTATAGGAAATAGAGATGCTCTAAGATCTTCCCAGAGGGGGACCAGGATGGTAGAACAAAGCTCGTCAGAACGGAGTTTTTCCTTGTTTTCTTTTTTTTTTTTTTAAACACCTTAAATTTCCTAATCTAAATGGGGCAAGGTAAACCTACATATCATTTGCTTTTTCTTAGAGAACTCAATGCAACGTTAAGTTTCCTCTTATACCTGTATTGCACAGACCAAATCCACTCTCTTTTGTATATCATCCCTTTCTGCAGTCTACTTCTCTAAGCATTTCCCCAGCTTTAGTAAAAACTTGTACCAAAACCTACTCGACTGCAACTTCCCTCCCTGTAGGCCCATGTTTTTACTTCTGGTTCAATACTTCTGTATAAGTTTTCAGAGAAGACAATCCCCTCTTAACTTTTTCTCTCCTCTGCTCTACACAGATAGAATACCTATAAAGTAAGAACAGCCTCCTCCCAGAAAGCCTGAAAGCGCACAAGCAGCCCGGTGATCCAGCCCCAGAATGGTCTCAAAGAAATCCCACCACCCTGCAGAAAGAGCCTCCTGAGCCAACAGAAAGCACCAGATGCTCCAGCACACCTCTCTTGGAGCCTGGAGGGGGACACAGGTTCACTAATTCCCTACGTGTGTGCCCAAAGAAGCCGGCTGTTGACCACGTTCCGGCCAGAATCAACTCCTTCCTTGTTAATCCACCTAAAAGACGTGGCTACCTCTATTTGTAGTGTCTCCCCAAGGGGCTACAATGAACCCCGTGACTTAATTGCTTCTGAAACCTGATCTGCAGGCAAATATAAGGCTTTAGTTGCTGAAAAGAGGGCTAACAGTGCTTGAACTCAGGGCTTGGGTTTCATTTTGTAGCTATTTGGGTTTGTGACTGTGCAGAGATATTTTGGGGCAGGACAATAAGGAACTGGAATTTGATCAGGTTTAATAGCAGGTTGAGTACCTCCTAAGGGGAAGGAACCCCATCTACCTACCTTTTAATACCTTTTCCTAAAGGATGAGGAGGGACTCCTGCCCCATAGCTCAACGCAAGGTAAGATTATGTTGATGTAAGCTTAATATTGTTTCTTGTTTTAACTTCTAACAAATGTTAGCTTCTCTACCAAAACCAAAAAATAAGACAGCTTATCTGATTTTAAAAATTAATTTAAAAAAATAATGGGTTTTTTTGCGATAGCACTGTCTCATGGCACAAGCCAAACGCTCCATCCAACTCCACAGAAAACTTAAATCTAAAAAAAAAATTCTTATCTGCACAGCTATGCTTTCATATTAATTTCCCATGGCGAATGAATGAGATGGAAAAACTCTCTAAATTTATGGAACGGTAAGATTCTTATAAAACAAATAAGCCCTTGTAAAATAATACACTTTATAAGGTCCATGTGTGGAATATTCTGGTGTTTGAATATTGGAACAAGATTCCAATTTTGAAGGTGAATTAGAAAGGTAGGCAGGAGTTCGCTTTCTTGGTTAGTTTTGGAGCAAATCTAGTTTACGGCCCATGCAAAGAACATGTATGGCTAAACAAAGGAAGGGGTTTGGGTTTTTTTAAGAAAATAATGAAGCTTTTGGTCAAAAAGCTGTGGAAAGACTGAAGGACACTTTGTGCCTCTTCTCCGTGCAACCTTGATAAAGCAGAATCAGAAAGGAAATGTGGACTGATTAAAACGCAATCAAAGAGAGATAAGAAAAATACTTTTACACCTCAGGCTGCCCTTGTGGTGCTGCTCTCTCCATGAGACTGATAGAGGAAAAAGAAGAAAAGAAGCAGGGGGGGAAGAAGAAACAGAATCAGTTTAGAAAACTGTCCTGGAGAACCCTGCCGGGTGAAGGCCTGGGGGTTTTTATTCTGCACACGCTTCCAGGAATAAAGCACTTTATCTGAAACAAACAAAACGTATATTTGCACACCAATGACATTATTTACTTGCAGATGTGATACTTCAAGTTCATTTATTTCTGGAAAAACTCATACTTTCTGTCTGGCTAGACTGTTTGTGATGGCAAACCAGTAATACGTTTAAAGGTTGTAAAACCGTGTGTTCAACTTTGGTGCCACACGTATATTTGGACTTGGAGACTCCATGAGAAGAGAGGTTCACATTATGCAAGAGACTTATGTGCATGAAGGCAGCTGGAGAGTCTAATAGTGATCACTCGCCCATCACGGCAGCCGTGGGCGTGAGCCCCGCGTGCAGTCCTGCGGGCGGTAGAAGGAGCACGAGGTGGTGCAGCTCTGCAGAGGCTTCACATGCGATGGTGGGGAAGCAAAATGCCAAGCCAGGAAACAGGCTGCTATCATCCTCAGTGGGTGTCATGACTTTGCAAGCGCCAGTGCCATAGAAATTAGCATTACATTTCAGGAACTTGGCTCAACTCTCCAACCCTGTTGTATTTGAGCTACTGTTCAACCTTGGTGCTAGTGAAAAGCAGCATTTTCAATGAATTCTACATTTAAGAGAGGAAGGATGGCCAGTTTTTTCACACCTGCAAAGGGATAAAGCTGTCCAAAATTCCAGGAATATTAGGGCTCTGTCAGATCTGATCTAGTGGGAGGTGTCCCTGCCCAGGGCAGGGGGGTTGGAACTAGATGATCTTTAAGGTCCCTTCCAACCCAAACCATTCTATGATTCTATTCCTTTTTGCTTTCAACAAAAGCATTCCAAGTAAAGCTAGGTTTTTTCCCTTTTTGAATAATTTTGTGCAAACTTTTGTGTAACTTCAGTAGAGTTATGAGAGGGGAAATGTTTCTGGGCCAGCTGAATTAATTGCAAATTGATTTAATGGGTCCAATTACTGAATTTGAGTAACCAAGGTTTTGAATAACTGAGATACTTTTCAATGTAAGCAATAAATACCAGGGATGGAAATGTATTATAGGAAACAGAGACTATGACTGAGCTTTGGATAATCAAGATTCTAGTTTGTATCATGTGTACTTTGGCAGCAGCTGATTCCTATAGGAATAAAAAAGTAAGAACATGTGCAAACTGCAGTATGACACTACCACTGTGACCTCGTCAACAACTTCAAGGTCATCATTAGGAGAGTCTTCAACTTTTTTTTGCCTCATTGCATGTGGGTTGTTAAGATTTATTACAATCACTGCAAGAGAACACCTGCTAAGTGTCAGAAGATTCCTGGGAAACTTCAAGTGTTTTGCTAAGGCAAAACTACACCTTTTACACAGCTTTGAGGAATCCAGTGTGATGGAATACAGTCTAGTCTTCATTGATTTGTTCACATTCTAAAGCAGAAGCATAACCACAAGTGATATTCAGAAACGTATTTGTCCTCCAGACAAATTTACCTGTGTCTAAAACGATCCGTGTCTTGCTTCCTGGGCTTCCTGATATATATCATACTCGGAGTAAGGACCAGATCATTGGCTGAAGTTGGTTGGCATTGCTGTACTGGCGTCGGTGAAGCCGTGAGGAGTCACAGCAGCTGAGCACTTTATTAGGTGGCTAAGCACTGCCTAAATGTATTAGGAAAAAACAAAATTGACTTGTGAAACTTATACTAAACAAACTTGGAGAAATATCTTAACTTTCACATTTCTAGAGGTTTTGGCTGAAATTTGCCACCCGTCTCCTTTGGCTGTCTTGCAATGTTCCTCCCCTACATCATCATTTTATTTTCAGCTCAGTGATTTTTTTTTCTTCTTCTTTTTTTTTTTTTTTTGTCTTTGAACGATGAAACTCTGTCTGCTTTTCAAGACTAATATATGGCCCCTGAGTGAAGGCAAGGCTGTGATTCAAATCAAGAGTTCTGTTGACATTATAATCCTTAGGAGCACAGCTGGAGCATTTCATGAACGGTAGCAAAGACCCTCCATTGATTTACTGCCTTGGTATTCAATCAGGAGCCCATGTTCTGTGTCGTTAGCTGCAACATACAAAAAATAACTCGGTGAACTTCTAATTAAGGCATTTAGCTTCTTGCCTATCTTGTAAGAAAAGATTTGTGCTATATATGAGATGATGCTGCTTTTATGGATTCTCCCCTATTTTTATAGCAAGAGGGCTTCGGGCTCTACGATGGTCCTGGGGGCTATAGATGGGATATACACCAAGGTTGCTCCCTGACCCTTCCAAGCACAAGACTAAGCAGTGTGGGATGGGAGGAATTTTCACGCGTGTCCCCCAAGCTCTGCAACTTTTCTTTTTTTTTTTTCCCCAATTTTACATAAACCTTTCCTGGACATAATCATCCCTTGAGCACAGAGAAAAAAATAAAACTAAAAAAAAAATCATTCTAGTTCTCACGAGAACTACAAAGGGGATCCACAGCTCTTCTTCTGGGCAGCAAATAAACCCATCCCTTTCTGCAGTGCCAGTCCCCAGCCGCAGCATGCACGAGAGCAATTTCGAAGCCGTGCTCTTTCTCGTCTCGCCCCTCGTTCCCAGGGCGAGAGCGACCGTGCTGCCAGCCCCCACTGACCTGAAGATGAGAGTTCCCTAGATTGTTTCCAGCTTGCACTGCTAGCCCCGCTGAACGAATAGCGCTTACAGTATTTTTGGGGCGGTGACTCACAAGAAAGTCATGAATGCCCCCTTAAGAGGCTGTCAAAAGCCCCCTGGTAAGAAGTGTTTTGTTTTTCCTGTTTTCGTTGTCCAGGCTGCCTGCGGATATTTCCACAAGTCTCCAATGCAGTTTTCTCAATTCATTGTCCAAGCAGCAAGATGTACCCTAAAAGGCAACAGAGCAGAGATGTAGACCCTAACCCGGCACCATTCCTGTTTGTCACCCCACTATAGCAATAGCCAGAACATACAGCCCTTCTCGTCGTCGCAGAAGGTACCAAAGTGCCAGCTGGGACCAAAGCCACTGGAGCTCCTGAATACCTTCTACTTGCTTATCTGCCTGCAAATTTCAGTGTTACTTCAGGCAGCTAAACGCCATGGACATTCAAGAGTTTTGGGATAAAGGTGTCTTGGCAGATCTGGTATCAAGTGCATCAGTCGTAGTTATTTTTTTTTACCTTCGGAAAGTGCTTCAGAAACTTTATTGACCTTCTGAAAAATAACATAAAGTAGGATTGCTGTCACAGTATTTACATCTCCAAGAGCTATGAGGTTTAATGTCTTGATCAAGACCAAAGATAAGTTGGTGTTGAAGCAGGGTCTGGATTCAGAAAAGGGCTCAGAACAGCCATAAGATCTGGAGTTGTGAGTGTTATATTTGGACTGAAAGACAGCTGTGACAAGGAAAAATGGCATGTGTCTCTTTTTTTGTCTGAATGCGCGGCAGGAGATACAGTGTGTTGCCTGCTTACCTTCTTTCATCTCTTACATTTGTATTCTTCAGGTGCCTTCGTTGTAGCGCAAGCCCAAGTAGTGTCTGGGTTTTCAACTTTCCTTCTCTTAGTGAGCCAGAGCTTCAGCTGCTCAGAGCTCTGCTAAAGCCACCCAGGTAATGCCAGGTAGTCAATACCCACCCTGATGTCTGTTGGTACATCTAGAGCTTAGTGACACAAAGCTCACTAAATAATTCTTCGCAGGGCCCACCACCATTTTATTTGACCTACCTTGCTAGGACTGGGTTCTCCAAGAGGTGTATGACAGCAATATGACAACCCTATGAAATCGCAAGGCTGGCTCTCAGCTCAGCAGCAATCCCCCCATCAAGGGGATCCCCCAACCACAAAGATCCCACCATCTTCTCAAAAGCGGGCCACGAGAAACACTAAATAAGTCAAAAGAAAGCTCAAGCAAAAATTTTTGAGCCTGGAAATCTCACAGGGCAAAGCAGAGCAGACCTCTCCTGACCCACTCTCAGCCTTACAGGCTGGTGAAACAGGTCTGAGCCCCATGAAACATGCACCCGCGGGGACCAGCCTCTCCTGCCAGAGTTACCCCGCAAGGGGATTAGCTGCTGATTCCAAGGGAAAAGCTGGAAAATTGTCTGGAGATGCTGGGCAGGACTGTAAGAACAAAATTCTGGTTTTGGAATACTTATCCCCCGTCGATTTGCTATGAACAACTGGGTAGGCAGAGCGTCTACGAACAGGAAGGCTGGGTGACCTCCTTCGATATGTAATGGTGCGGTATCTGCTGCAACGGGGTCCTGATATTTTAGCGAGCCCTTTGGGTATAATCGAAACAAGCAGAATAACAGATAATTTATGGCTGTTGGTTTATTCCTTTTGAAAATATTTAGCTGTGATTTCTCTCACTGGCATGAAGAGGAACTGTTACAACATCTCCTTTTTCAAACAACAAAAAGCTTTCTAGTCCACGTATGGTTAAAGACTAAGTGCGTGTCCTGCAGGAGCTGAATGACAGCGTGTACATAAACCAGCCATGAAATATTTCTATTATTGCTACTTTATAAGTATTTCTTAATGTTATTCTTGTCAAACAAATAAAATATTCCATAATACTCTTTTTTTTTTCCTTGAAGCCCAGATTCTAACTTAGTGAAAATCAGCGGGGGCAAAAACACCCCGCTGATTTAAACAGTGCAGGATCTGACATTAGTAAAATAATGTCATGTAAAATAATGAGAGTGCAAGGTTTATGACTGCTTATTTGGTGGGGCCGGGGTTATCCAATGGGAGAAATACTACCAAAGTCCAGTGAGATATGGTTACCAGGCAGGAATCCCAGGAGATTCTGTTACCATGCAGGAATCCCATGAGACAGTATTATCAAGAAGGAATCTGTAGTATTCACTTCACCACAAGGCAGTAATATTAGATTTTTAGAATTAAATCCCATGGTATCTTGTTTTATAAGAGTTGGCACAGAAGGAACAGAGAAAAATGCAATGGAAGAAAGATGTCTCCCTGGAACCCGAGCTGGAAGCCCTAATCATTACACCGATTTCTAGCAGAAATAAAACGTCACAGACTTTCCTCATGATCCTGAGATATTTTTACTAACCATGATATCCATCCCTTATTAGTGAAAGATTTTTTTTTATTTTCTTTTTTTTTGCAAAACACAGATTTGATCACTAAAATGCTAAGGCACAAACACTACTATGGCTGTTTTTTGATTGGCGTAAACAAGTTCAGGATTTTTTTTTATTTATAACGGATTTTGCTTGTATCACGAGTACTATTTTATGTTGTAAACCTGCAACATGGCTATTTTACATCAGCACTGACCAAGCTAACGAGCTATTCAGATCAGAGTCCTACACTACACGTTTGTGTGATGCCTCACACAATGATGTTTGTAGCATTTGGATAACACAGAAATGTAAGAGAATTAATAAAACAATATTTGTTTTCCTCACTGTCTTTTTCTTGTAGTACCAGTAACCCTGACATATTTGGCAAGAAGCGACTGGACGTTTGTTTCAAGAAGACGTAACTTCATTTCAGCCTCTGTCTGGAGATTGGCCACAATACCTGTAAGTTTTGGGAGCCTTTTGCCAGCGATGGAGAGTGTTCTCGGAAAGCTATCACCAAGACGCCCGAAGGAAGACATTTAGGCTTGTTATTTCAATTTGATCCCAACAGGTAAGTCTGAATGCTCGTCTTCTTTTAAAAGCAATATTTTCCCTGCCTGTATCATGGTACAGCTTTATCAGTAGTTAATCAGATAAACTCTGATCAACGACAAAAGTCCCCTAAACATTAAAAGAGTTTGGGGTGAAAAGACAGATCAGTTTTGTGATTAGCCTGAATGAAGGCTGAGTACTTGTTAAATCAGGACGTAAGATCAAGTTCCAGATGTGCTTTCAATTCATCAATATTTCTAAATAGATCCTGTCAGAGCCATGCCTGAAGCTGTGCTTTGGAAGGTGAGTGACAGATGCAGTAGGTCACAAACTCACGTGGTCCCACACCTCCACATGGACAGTCAGGAACGTGTCGGAATGGCTCGTCTCTCAAAAGTTTATTGTATTGAAGAAGGAGACAGGAAAAACTAAGGACTTCAGGTGAGAAGCTAGAAGGGAGAGTGGAGAACTGTTGAAAAGAGCATTGGTAATCTATGCTGGGACATTTAAAAGGTTGATCAACATGGGTGTCAAGCACAGCCACAAGGATCAAGACTGAAAGCCATTGAGGAGGGTGCCGTGGCCCCACAGGTGTCATTGCTCCTGGGATCCTCCGTGTGACACACGGACAGCCGGTCCGAAGCATCACGTCCTCCTGACTGCACTGACAGCAAAGGTGTCACCCATGGGACAGTGTCAGGTACTCCCAGCGCTTTACAAAGCTGCGGAAGGACTTGTCCCTGGTATTCAGATGTGATTACAGCAAGCTGAAGAGAAAGAAAAGGAGGTGGCAGGAAGGAATATAAAACTCAAGAGGCATTAGCCTGTTTGCTGTGTTTGAGAATACATTTGCTTGAGTGCCTGTGAACAAGAAAGCAGGCACCGCTGAATAGCAGGCTTAAGGAAAGTCAGTTTAGCTTCAGAAGAGGGTGTACATACACTGATCAGATCTTAACCCTAAAAGACATAATCAAACAATAGCGTGAGCGTGGAAGACTTCTGAATGCGCTAAGTGGACCATTAGAAAACACAACACCTATAGTGGGGATGTTGGTGACACAGAGGTACAAGGGAGATTACAAAGAGAGATTACTCGTAATGACAGATGGAGAAGTTCCTGAACCCACACACTGGAGAGATGCAAATCACAACCATAGTGCTTTTGTGATAAGGATTTCAACTCGGTAGGTAATGGGTTGGGACCATTAGTTCACATACCGTGGCTTTACCCAACAGCCCTCAGACGCTAATGGCTTGCGGTCCTGGTGACAACAGGGTTGCATCACCCCAGCGGTCCTGGGGCAGCCGAATCACCGGGGTCTTTGCAAGAACCTGAGGACTCCACGCACACCTCTGATGCTCTTTATGCTCAGTCCATAACAAGTACCTCACCCCAGAAGGCTATGAAAACTTTAAGCGGAACACCATTTCTGAATGAACCCTGCAGTGAAATTCATTCTCCATGCGCTGTGAGCAATTTTACTGTTGTTACAGGAAGGAAAAAATGTCAAATGATTGTATCGTCTTGGAAGAATTAACAACATCAGTATGTTCAACATTAAGCTGAAAGCCAGGCCAATAGTTTGTGGGTCTCTTGAGACTAATAATCTATCAGCAAAATCTCCTTATCTATAAGAAACCACTAATATTTCACAAAGTTTGTCTTGTCCTGCTTAGTTAAATGCCTTTTTCTTAATCTAGTGTGCTTCCAAAAGCTTTTTCTCTTGTATTGCAAAGAAATCGTTCTCATCTTCCCTTGTTTCCCCAGAGTCTTTCACAAATACTTTCTGCATTGTCAGTCTCACCAGAGGCATCTCCCGTGCTTACCTGTACGAATGAGTATGCAAGGTATATTTTCAAAAATTTGACTTAGGAGCCTCTCGATTCGGTGGCAGAGCGGCGTTTTTGCAGAGTGGCTTTGATGAAGTCAGGTGGGGTTGCAAAGCAGCCTACGCGGCAAGTCACAAGATTGAGACTTGGAGCAGAAATCTGGTCGTGAATTTGGTTGGGGATTTATTGCTCGGCAACTTGGAGCACAGCTAGTCAGCAGCTGGCTCTCTAGCCAAAACACACTGTCAAACAGAGAAAAATTGTCATGGTAACAGTCTTACAGTGCATATTGCAATGGCACCCTGGTCTACTAAGGGAATTCCTAAGTGGTACCACAGTAAAAATTATGACTAATAATAGCCAGTAATAGTAACTATTGCTACTACTAATAATAGCAATAATTATATTTGTACTATAACAACAGCGAGATATATTTGGCTAGTATTTGGTAATTCCAAATTGCCGTTTAAACATGTCTGGCTGATTTCTCATAAGCTCTCTGCTAAGGTATTGCAGCTCCTCCAGCAGCACAGGGTTAGTCCATGGGCAACGGTGTTCTCTGTGTTCCCCTCTGCAGCTAAGGGAAATGTCTTTACCTTATTCCTAGTCATCACAGAAGCTTATATAATTTATATACATAGTAATATGCAACTTTGTCAGAAATGAGCACAGTGCTGGCGATGGAAGTGCTGAACCCCCTCAAGGGTTCGGGTACGATGGCAGGGGTGTTGGGTACATACCGTTGCAGCCCCAAGAGGGAAGCGTTCCTGAAGCCACTTTGCCAACATCAACAAATCATGACGCGATGTGTTTGGGAGCTAATTCTGCAGCCCGTGTTCATTTTGAGGTGAAAGCACCGTGGAGGATGAGAATGGGCTGCAAACCACAACTCAGGCTCAGTAAAAAATAATGGCAATTTGCTGCTGTTAAATAATAAACTACAACAGGGTACAAGGTTTGTTCCGGTGATCTTGTATTATGATTGTCCTTGCACCAAAGCTGCTGCAGGAGGGAGTTCGGGGGTAGTTTTTTTATTTACACTCCGTAACTTTCCTGCTGCAATTTAGATAAACTACTGTGGTGACAGAGGGGAGGAGGGCGAGAAACTTTCTAAGCCCTGCAAGAGTCTAAAGCGGAACATCCCTTGCCAGCACAATTCTTTGCCTTCGTCCTCCCAGCTCCCCAGCAGTGGCCCCAGGTAAACCCCTTCCTCAGGCAGCGTGGGAAAGAGCAGGGGAGCTCTAGAGGGAAAGGAGGAGATCTGACTGCGGGTGTAACATCCCCAGACTGCAATACCTTGGCTATGGGGAATACTGCTTGCCTCTTCAAATACCGACAGTGAAAATGGTCACTACCACCAAAAATAACATTCTTATAAAATCACTTTGGCAGCAGTTCAGTGGGGACTTCCAGGCAAGCAAACAGGGTAGCCTTGAGGTCTCCCTGGCTCTCGCTCCCTCCGATACCTTCCAGTTCCCAGCCAGTGGGATTTTACTGGGGTCACAGTCCAGCACCCCATGAAAAAGGCTCCCGAGCCAGGCTTTCCATCTACCCTCTTAGCGTCGGGCAGAGTCGGCACCAACAAACGCCCACCTTCCCCAGGCTCCCTTGGTTGACAGCATCTTCAGGACTGGTCTGATCTCTCCAAAGGTGGCTCTGGTTTGACACTGTGATTTAATCCTGCTGTAATGTCTTGACCGGCTTCAACTCCCCTCCTTCTGCAGCCGCTTTCCTTGTGCAGGACAAGACATGACCTGCCCCATCCTCTTCTTAAAACCAATACACAAATAGACACGTACTGTTCCTCCAGGTTACTGCACTGGTGTTGACCAATAAAGGCCAAATGAAAATGACGTGACTGCGGTAATTTGTAATTACAACATGTAGAAACACTATTGAAAGCCAGCAGCTGCCTGGGCATTTGGAATACAAGTCAGTCAGCAGCTTATTGTGTTTGCTGTTTTGTCCTGATCGTGCTGTGATTGTAACTGAAGCCTTAGACTGACTTTTTTGCCAGAAAAATAATAATGGCGATAATATGTACAGTGTTGTAGACAATCCAGGTGGCCAAGAAAGCCAATGCCATCCTGGCTTGTATTAGAAATAGTGTGACCAGCAGAAGGAGGGAGGTGATTGTCCCCCTGTACTCAGCACTGGTGAGGCCACACCTTGAGGATTGTGTCCAGTTCTGGGCACCTCAATACGAGCGAGATCTCGAGGTGCTGGAGCGAGCGCGGAGGAGGGCAACGAAGCTGGTGAAGGGCCTGGAGAACAAATCCTATGAGGAGTGATTGAAGGAGCTGGGACTGTTTAGTTTGAGGAAGAGGAGGCTGAGGGGAGACCTCATCGCTCTCTACAACTACTTGAAAGGCCATTGTAGAGAGGTTGGTGATGGTCTCTTCTCACAGGTAATTAGCGATAGAACAAGAGGGAATGGGCTCAAGCTGCAGCAGGGTAGGTTTAGGCTGGACATTAGGAAAAAATTCTTCCCAGAAAGAGTGGTCAGACACTGGAACAGGCTGCCCAGGGAGGTGGTGGAGTCACCATCCCTGGAGGTGTTTAAGACTCTTTTAGATGTGGTGTTGGGGGATATGGTGTAGGGGAGAACTTTGTAGAGTGGGATTGATGGTTGGACTCAATGACCCCAAGGGTCTTTTCCAACCTGAATGATTCTATGATTCTAATAGGAGTGGCATTTGAGAGTAAGGGCTATTGTATCATCATTGTGTTCCTTTGTCTTCCAATCCAAGAAGCACTCATAAAGACTCTAATGCCTTTTATTTTTCTGAGTTCCTGCATTTGAACTTCAGGTAACAGGTAGCATCCTAGTATGCTGGTCCAACAACTCTCAGGAGTGTAAATTTACGAATTAAAAAGTTGAAGAAGGGGAGAGAAAAACAGAGATTAAACCTGAATTATTTTTTTTAATGACAGGATCCTTTTTCACCCAAATACTGGTATCTGAATTCAGGTTTTTTTATCCCCTGAAATAAATGCATATTCTGAAAACTCCAGATAATTTTATAATGACTCATTCCAGCACTACAGAATTTCATTAAAGCAGCCAAAAATGTTTGCTTCACAGTTCCACGGCAATTCTAAAAGCAATTTTAAATTCTAAAATTCTAAAAAAATTCTAAATTTCACTACATGGATGTAGCGAAACCAATCCCTCTGATTTTGCCTCGTTCTTTACATACTGGAATAAATTGCACGCGGCTTGGCCCGTGCGGGTCAAGAGGAGCTCTGCTCTGCTCCTTTTGTGGCGGAGGGCGGGAGGGCGTGCTTCAGTGGTTATTATAAGACTGTAAGACTTTGGGGTTCTCAGGGCTTTTTCTGGCCATGTCTCTGACTGAGTGGAATATTTTGTGACTGTATATAGCACGTGGCAAATAGCATAGCAGTGACTGCACAGCACTGTCTGAATTCCCTGGGCAGGGAGTTTTCCCTTCGTTATGTATCATTCCCATCCCACTGTCCTGATTCCAACAGTTCACGTGGACATCTTCCATTCCCATTAACATAAATAATAATGTACATGGAGATTCATATCAAAAGAATCATTCTGAATTTTGAGTGCTCTGAACGTAAAAACAATATCTCCAGTAGGGCTCGGGCTTTCTGTAGACTCAGCTGCTCTCATTTTTTTCCCATTATCTCAGGAAGTTACATGGATATGAGTGAAAACAGAGTTTTCACGCAATAATTTACCCATTATTCCAGCTGGGTAGTAGCAAAGTGAAAACGTTGGGGCTGTGGGAGTTGTTCTGCTTGCGTGTGACAGCTACCGGGTTTTAGGTGACCACACTATTACGCTCACCGTTTGCAGGACATACATATTCAGGAAGGAGATTTGGCTGAGTTCCAAGTGGCTTCCAATCCACCAATGGAGGCAATGATGAAAACTATTAAGATTAGCAAAGTTTTCATTCCTGTTGTTGTCTGCCTGGTTTAAGCCTGTTTTTTCCTCAAGACAATCTTTAAAATGGTCATTTCAAGTTTGCGTTGAACTCATTCCACATCTTAAAAACAAAAAGCAGTCCTAAGCAAAGCGAGTTTCCAAGCTAATTTCCTGGGGATCTCTTCCTGCAAAGCACATTAGTAGTATGGATTCTCTACATTCTCTTGGCCCAAATATAAACATATTTTGAAACGGGAGAAAAAAAATCATAAACTGAATGTTTCTTGCTGAGACCTAATGAGACTGTGTGGCTTCATTGAACAAACTGACTTAGAGTCCAGTCCTGTTCCTCTTTTCATCTGCTGGAGTGCAAGTAGACCCTGTGAGAAATGTACTCTTAGAACAGGACTGTTGCACCAGGAATCATCCCAAAGGAGATAAGTAGTTTCTCTCTTCCTTTTGCTTGTTTATTTTTTGACCAGCGTATATTAGTTCCTGTAGCTCTTATTGTAGCTCTTGTAGCTTCATTAGTGAAGTGAGAAAGATGGAGGAGAAAGAGAGGTAATGTTAAAACAGTTGACTAAAATGAAGTTGCTCTGGGCCTTGAATGACAAGACGAATTAAGTGATTAAGTCAAAAACCATGCAGTGCGGTATGCCGTCTCTGCAGGTTTCCTGGTGTCAAGGGGATTTTGCTGGGCAAGGATCATTCATCCAAAACTTATTTACTTATATCTTGTGTGATCCAAGCTTGGAGTGAGAACTGGCTCTCATTGTAATCTGCGAGGGCTGAGAGAGTGAATAATGAACGTGCCAAAATCTAAGACAAATCCTCTAGAGATGTCTGATGACAGATGACTGATGCGTCTGTTGACAGATAACCTGTTTTACACGCTTCTGCAAGATGCTCTATAGATAGCTCTATATCTACCTTTTTAGCTTTTCTTTCCAAATGCCTTGAAGGGGAAGAAGTTACCTTTTACCTAATTATTACTGCTGTCACTACCTTCAAGCAACACAGAATTTGATGGGTAACCTCCACGCTGGTTCGTCTTCAAGTTCTAGAGCTGTTATCTGTGTAACAGCTGTTAGCTGTTATCTTTGCAGTTTACTTTTCAAAAACTCATCCAGTAAAGCATACGGCCGTTTCTGGCTGTTCTGTCTCCAGGCTGACTTCATCAGGAGTAATGTAGTGCTGAACTGGATATTTTTCTGAGCAAACTCTCTCTTAAACTGTATTTCTATAACTGTTTTCAGGATCTTTTGTGTGACAGAGTGCAAGATAAAGCTTTAGCTGTTGCCAACACCACTGGTGGTTATTAGGAAAGAAGAGTATGTGGAGAAGTTTCAGGATGTCTCTGTTCCAGTCCCCACCCCACACAGCCCGTAAGGTGCAGAGCTTGTCCAAAATCAAAGGAGCCCGGCCGTGTCTCCTGGTGCAGGTGAGTGCCATGGTCCCGCTGGATGCATGCAGCTGTCCTGTCCTTGGGGTTGAAGTCAGCGCTGTAGGTTCTCTTCATAGAATTATAAAATGCATTGGGTTGGAAGGGACCTTTAAAGGTCATCTAGTCCAGCCCCCCTGCAGTGAGCAGGCACATCTTCAACTAGATCAGGTTGCTCAGAGCCTCATCAAGCCTGGACTTGAATGTCTCCAGGGATGGGGCCTCCACCACCTCTCTGGGCAACCTGGGCCAGTGTTTCACCACCCTCATTGTAAAGAACTTCTTCCTAATGTCTAATCTAAACCCACCCTGCTCTAGTTTAAAACCATTGCCCCTCATCCTATCGCTACATGCCCTTGCCCTGGTCTTCCCTTGCCTTTAGGGACTGGAAGGCTGCTATAAGGTCTCCCCGGAGCCTTCTCTTCTCCAGGCTGAAAAACCCCAACTTTCTCAGCCTGTCTTCATAGGAGAGGTGCTCCAGCCCTCCGATCGTCTTCATGCTGTGCCAGGCTGGGAAAGCAACTTGCCTAGACCAAGCTTTGAGAACTTCTACCACAGTAGTTCATCAGCCCCAACAGACCACATGGATCTTCCACAACCTGGTCTTGATTCTTCCTCTGCCAGCCCAGATGTACGTGAAGACCTCTCATCTGTCGGCAGCGTAGCTGCCCCTCGCTGCCACAGTGAGCAATGGGCTGGGAAGGAGGAGAGCAACACCCAGCTCACGGAGGTATTCTGAGGATACGGCCACTACCTCCTTGGAGGACTCAGATCTTGCAGTGATGATCACTGCAAAAAGTCCAAGAGTAAATAAGGAAAAGAGACATCCGCTTGTTTCATGGTTGTGACACTAAAGGTCAACTGGAAAAGCTAGTCTCCTACATGCTCGGAGAGGTTATGAATTGTACAGCTACGTCCATATATGTTCTGACAGATTTTAAGTGGTGTTTTGCTGGGAAGTTTTAAAATTCAGCAATACACGTCATTTGCTTACAACAGCCAGTTTTCTTCACATTAGCCACCGGTAAAAAATGATTCATGCAAGAGAGGCCACATGTTGAACAGACTAGTGTAAACCAATTATGCTACATTCAATGTCAGCTAAAACATTCTCACACAAAAAGTTAGCTTAAGCTACTATTTCCCACAATAATAATAATAAAAATAAGCTTAACAAACACTTACCCTGATTCTCAAAACTCGTTTTCTGTTATGTGTCCTTTTACCAGTTTTGTTTGGCCGGGTGTCAAGTAATGTATCAGCAAAAGTATGTGTGCCATAATCTGACAAAAGGAAAAAACGTATATTTTTGGTTTAAAAGTGTTTATAATTTCAGTAAGTGAAAAGAATACAGGACAAGGAAGAACAAAATAGCGTGTGCAGAAATCTCAGCAGTGAATATGAAAGTATAAGCATGTGAGTTTTAGCGTAAGAATGAGCCTGACTGGGAACTAAGTTTTCTAAAAAAGATCTACATTAATAACTGTAGCCCTCTGAACATATTTCTCCATCTAGGTTCTTAGCAGACTTCCTCTTCAAACGTTGGTTCAGATTTCATGAGGCTGAGGGCTGTGAGGCTATGACAAGACCCCGGGACGTGATTGCCCTCAAAAATGATCTGGCTTGACATGTCCATTGCCCCATCCCACTGAGTCCTGCTCTGCAGTAATGCAAACTCGAGTGATATTCCTGAGGAGTCCTTAGATCCTCCATGTTCTCCACTCATCCCACCACCCCATGGAAAACCATCTCAGGCTTCAGGAACTGGCACTAATCACGTCAGAGAGAAATCCCACTTAAGGCTGCTAAGAGTTCCTCCTTAGCTGGTTCTCGTGACATCACTCCCCAAAGCTCATTTTCATGCCGGCCATAGTTCACATGTTCAAGTAAGCAGCGGCACCAAAGGTGACTGCAGAAGATCTACCAGGTAGGACACATCCTTCAGCCCTGCAGTTAAGGCCATAGTGTCGTTTAGTCATCATTTACCATGAATGTAACTTCCATGAAGGACGTTTGCTTCTCTAAGCTTGTCACCTTGTCTTGAGGATGGAGAAGAGAGTAGAACAGCTACAGGAAAAGGGAGAGGGTGGTGGATGACAGGAAGCACATGCAGCAAAAAGAGCTGATAACAGAACAAAAATGATGGAGCAAAGAAAACTGCTGGAAATATGGAGCAGTAGTGATAGTAGGGTTGGGGATTTTTGTTGCGGGGAATGCATAGTGAAAGAAAAGCATGGAGAAGAGCTCCAGCCTGCAGAAACAGGGTAAGAAGCAGAGGATATAATAGATTGTCCAGATGTGTTTCTTCACCTGAGAGTTGTTCATACGTCAGTCGTTGACAAGGACCAGCAGGACAAGGAAACGGCTTGTCATGACTACGTCAGGTTGCCTGACTAAGAGCGGCCTCGGGTCTCCCAGAGTGTGTCTATCGCCACACTGCCACCTCACCTTTGAGCTGATGTTGCAGGAACAGCAACCTTACAGCTCAAAAAGCAATAAAGCAAACAAATCAAGCACAGAAGCTGAGAAAAAGGCTTCTAAGACACTGAATGTAGTTCACGGAAAGTCGAATGTCTGTGGCTTGGCCTTCCAGTTGGAGCTCCTTGGCGCCCAACCCTGCAGCAGCAGGTCTATAGGAGCAGCACAGTCACAAGCTGGAAGTGTGAATTGCAATATCGAAGCCACTGAAGACCTACAGGAGTTACACAGATGGACGCAGTCATGTCCTCTCTGATCTCTGCTTTATACAGAGATACACAGAGACTGCGCAAGCTCAACGGCAGCAGAGGGAGTAGCTGTTGAAAAAGTCCGTACCCATCACAAGCAAAGTGATGTTCAGTTCTCCAGCTGAATCAATCCAACTGCACTGGAGAGAGGTTATTGGTGCCTTTGTTATCTGCCCAGCATTGTAACTGCCTGCTGCTACACTCCACTGCCCTTTCCCAATATATAACACTACAACATCACTCGAGATAATAAGGTTTTGATCATGGCAAGACGCTCACAACAGCAAACAGCCCAGGCACACAGAGATCAAATAGACCAGCTGCAAACAGAGAAGAAAAAAAAAAAAAAAAAAAAAGGAGGAGTGCATATGACTCGCTCGCTCGTGTGTGGGTATGCGTGTTATGCAGGCAGCGGAGGCCTGGATGGCGAAGGTCTCCCAGCGACCCCGGCCATTCGGGGCTTGGGCCCCCAGCACCGCGCTGCATTCCAGCCTGCCTCCTCTCCCGGGACCGCTGCCCCTGCTCACACAGAGAGGCAGCCAGACGTGAACGTGAGAAAGCTTTCTCAGGCGAGTCCCTTCTGCAGATCGCCGGGTAGTTGTCTTCCAAAATAATCATAATTAAAAGGGGCGTGCGCAAAGGGGGAGCTGAGGTACAGGCTTGCTTTTTTACCATGTCTTCATAGCATGCAAACATGGTGAAAGGTATTTTTTCCGAACAATATACTTCTCCATGCCCCTTCCAGTCCACTCCCCATCCTTCCAGATCAAAGGGTCTCAGTACAATATTTGCCTTCAACAGAAAAGCTCATGAGTAATATCTTTCAGGGCCATTTACATCTATTTACTGGGGTTAATAAATATGTAAATTGATTTTTAAATTGTGGACCTAGACCCCTTTAGAGATACCAACACAGAGCCAAGTTCGGAGGACTGCTGCGCCAGTGCAATTGCAGAATAATTTCCATAAAAGTTTTAAAGGTATTCCAGATACCTTCTTCTTTTCCCTATTTCCTTCAGAATACATGACATGGCGCTTGAACCTGGGTGTGGACCTGAATTCTGTGAATCCTTTCTTCTTTTTTATACTTTAAGCCCAGAGGAATTTGGAAAGCAGAGCTGCCTGAACTGTGACATCCCCATATGCTTCTTAGGGAACAGAGCCAATACGAAGATGAAGACGTTTTACCTGTTTTAATATTTAAATCATTGCTGTGAAAGGGTGTGTGACACAAGGCGTAGGGGGCACAGAGTAGTGGAGCATGGCACGATATGGAAGATTCAGAAGAATTAATAACGGGATGACCTGGAAACACACAGGTCCCCTTCGCTGCGCGAAAGCTGGTGGCATGTTGGAGGGTCGGTTCCTGGCTCTGCCCTGGAGATGACACAGTTTCCTTGGCATCCGTAGGGAATATGCTGCTTTATGGTTTCCTGTGACAATAATTTCCAGCTGACAATGTCTGTGTTGCAGCAAAAAGACCCTGAACATCAGCAGTTTCCACCTGTCATTTACACCTGGTGCAGACTGGAAATGCTGCAGTTCTGCTTTGCTTTCATCCCTGTGGTTTTTTCACAGATACAAACAACTTAGTGATCGAAGGGCTTTGAAGTACCAGGACTAACGTTTCATAGATAGACTGTACACAAGCTGGCACACACGAATATATAAAATTTGAAAGTAAACCCAAACCTCATAGTTTCATTCTTGGCTGAAAATTGGTTGCTTTTCCTCTCGGAAAGGTTCATTTGAAGCCTTTATGGAAAGAGTGTCATTTAATTCTGTAACAAGTTTAAGAAAGAACTTGTAGAAGCATCTTTTATTAATCAGTGATAGTGTGACAACATAATTTGATGTTCTGGGTGCTCTGTGTCATCATTTAGGACCTGATTTAGATTTAGATTAGACATTAGGAAGAAATTGTTTGCTGTGAGGGCGGTGAGCCCCTGGCCCAGGTTGCCCAGGGAAGCTGTGGCTGCCCCATCCCTGGAGGGGTTCAAGGCCAGGCTGGACGCAGCTTGGAGCAACCTGGGCTGGTGGGAGGTGTCCCTGCCCAGGGCAGGGGGTGGCACTGGGTGGGCTTTAAGGTCTCTTCCAACCCAAACCATTCGATGATTCTATGATCTTGCAAACATATGGACTCAGACCCTGATCGTGCATTTTCGGCCCCATTTCCATACATCTCAAAAGGATGAAGGTACCACGGCCCGCTGGGTCTCCAGTGCACATCCCTGACTTCAAGTTCTAACGTTCACAGGGCTAAGGCCTCAGAGTTCATGCTTTTTTGGGTCAGGGATGATCGCTGTCAGTGGCAGTGAGACGGAGCAACCCTGGCCCTGACCCATCGGCGGTGGGTGTGGGACCATACTTCTGCTGCAGCAGGGAAGCTGCCGGGTCAGTGTATTGGCAGAAGCACCACTCCTTGGCCTTATCCTTCAGAAGGTAAATAAACTTAATCCCAAATTCATCCTCTGATGTTTGCTAACAGCAAATAATTCAGATTTTGAAGTGAGATGGGATCATGCTGTTCTAAGGCCCCCGGGGAAGGCCGAGGTGTCCAGCGCGGCCCCTGCAGAGCAGGGCAGTCTCCAACCCCACGAGCAGCTGGCCTTTGCCTGCTGCACAGCCCTTTCATCCAGAACTGATCCACCGGACTTGACGGGTGTAAGAGGGGTCTGGATGGACCTGATGCAAACAGAAATGTAGTAAATGTCTGTGCTTTTGACCTTAATGGATTTACCGGCTTGTAAACCTCCACAGAGAAAAATCTAAATTCTCCTGCCTTTAAACGCACACACAGAAATTAACTTGTTTGACAAAACTACACCCAGGTGTCTTTTACCTCTATAGCACTAGACTGCAATCACCCACAAAGCAGCAGCAGTCCCTTTTCTGTCCTGAGAGGTGTGGTAGGAGAAAGACACACACACACACACACACACTGTGTATATGCACCTCACAAGAAGAAATAAAAGCACATCATCTAAGTTTGCTTAGGTTTAGCGAAGGTCAGAGATTTTCGCACCTAGGTGAGCTGTCATCTGGCTTGGGGCAATTCTCTTTTCTCTCGCATCCTTTGCTGGAACAGCAGGAGAGCTTTACTGGCGTGAACGACTAAACTGTCCTCAGGCTATAAAGGACTTGAGTCACAAACCACTTCCCCCACCACACACACACACACTTTCGTATTAATTCAGGACCTTCCAAAATTGTCCTAATGTCTCCTCACCTGTTGGTTCTGAAAACCCGTTGAGGACCAAGGCTTAAGTTAAGGGAGGGTGACAAAACATATGGGATTTGCTCTAAACAAAGTAATTCTGGACTGATGGGGTGAAAACTTCTCCTACTTTTAAATACTGAGCTTCGTTTTCATGAACTTAAATGAAATAATTACCTGCATCAGTAAGATACTACAGCAACATCTAAGTAAGTGCATGTGCAGCAAAGATGAGAAAATAATCATGCCATTAAAAAGCACGGCAACACTTGCATGAATGGGCAGCCTCTAAAGCTCAGGAATAAACTCATGTCACTACAGCCCCTCTCAGCACAGTGACCAGGAGGGAGCTCCATGCCTCTTGTACTCCAGAGCAACGTTGTGCTTTCTGATTTCTTAAAGGGATATTTAGAATCAAAGACATTATCACAACTTCTGAGAGCATGCTGCCTCTTTAAATGTTTTTATCTTTATTAAAGCCTTGGCCCTTTGTTAATTATTTTTTTTTGCAAGTTCTTTCATTTTTCATCTCTTAAACCTCCCATGCAACAACTATTTTGGCTTTTAATGAAGGGAATTTTTCTGCATCCAGCAAACTGTAAACCATGTCGCTTGGAAACAGCAAAAGCCGAAATTCCACAGATTTCCACAAAGTCATACATTGTGTTGGGTGGAAAGTGTGCTGAGCATTCTTTGATTTTTGTGTCCTGCATTAGCATTTGTAAGCACTTACGAAAGAGAAAAAGAAGAGAAAGAAAGAAAGAAAGAAAGAAAGAAAGAAAGAAAGAAAGAAAGAAAGAAAGAAAGAAAGAAAGAAAGAAAGAAAGAAAGAAAGAAAGAAAGAAAGAAAGAAAGAAAGAAAGAAAGAAAGAAAGAGAAAAAAGAAGGAAAAGAAAGGAAAGAAAAGAATGAAGAGAGTGAGAAGGAAGCTGCTGTGATGAACGCAAAATATGACCTTTTCTTTTTAAAAGTTTGTGCTGTCCCTCTTGTTTAGCACCAGTGCTGCTCACCCTTTCCCTTCAAGACGCTTCGGAGTTGTTAAGCATCTAGGGGTGATAATTTGACTTTCAGCTAAACCGGAGGGCTGCAGCAGACAGCAGTAGGTGGTGATGTAATAGGTACCAACGCACATGGATATATAAATATCGTGGCTAGGACTAAAGCGCTATGGCTGAGCAGCTATAGAAGAAGATCAGCACTTCAGACAAGACTCCTGGAGTTGAGATCAAGTTCAGAAGCTCTTGCTCCCGGGATTTCCTCTCCATGCAGCCAGCCCAGGGAAACCGCAGATCCTCGGGGGACTGAGCGCGGGGCTCCCTCCCTCCTCCACCAACCCCCCCGCCTCGTTTTTTGGGTGGTGTTTTTTTTTTGTTTTGCTTTTGTTGGTTTTCTTTTTTTCTCCCCTCCTTTGACCTCAGTATAAAGTGGGAGCTGGGGGGCGAGCGTATTGTCGGAGCGACCGGCCGCCGGCCCGTGGCTACGCACCCTTAACCGGGATGCCTCTCCCCGCCGCGCTGCTGCCGGCTCTGCTCCTAGGGCTACTGTGGCCGGGGGCGGTCCGCGGCCGGTCGCCCCCGGGTCGCCTCCCCGCCGGGCCCCGCCAGCGCCGTTGGGACGCGACTCTCTTCGCCCGCTCTGTCGCTCGCCTCCCGGCCGAACGCCGCGACGCCGCCCGCGACGGCGACTACCTCCTGGGCATCAAACGGTTGCGGCGCCTCTACTGCAACGTGGGCATCGGTTTCCACATCCAGGTCCTGCCCGACGGCCGCATCGACGGGATTCACAGCGAGAATCGATACAGTAAGCCGGCGGCGACCCCCGCGGTAGGGCAGGTGAGCCGCTCCGCGCCCGCGGAACCACCCCTCAGGGAGGTTCCGCGGGCGCGGAGCCGCTCACCTGCCCCGGAGAGCGGTATGCGCCGAAGGGAGGGTGGGTGCATGGCAGACCTCGAACTCCCCGAAAAAGTCCGTTCGCCCGCGGCACCGCTGTGCCGCCCGCCTCGGCTCCCGCGAGAGCGGCGGGTGCCCGGGGTAGCGGGGCGGTGGCGGAGCCCATCGGGCGCTCCGGCGGAGCTCAGCGGCGCTGCTCAGAGCCGTGCTGTCCCCTTGCCGCCAGCAGGCATCAGGTGTCGGGGTTGCCTCAACATCTGGAGGGTACCGCAGCCAGTGAGCCGCTCACTCTGAGCAGGGGCCGGGGAGAGCCCAGCTCTCCCCGAAACTTGAAAAGCATCTGCTGGGGACTTAACCCCGTGGCCCCATGGCTCTGATATCCAACTGAAACAATAAGATCCGGGGGGGGGGGGGCATATAAGCTACATGATGACAAATGTTTCATTCGCCCCCAAGCACACTCTGGCTTATTTTAGCCTCGGCTGCACAGGAGGATGCCTGGGGGCGAAGTAAAAATAGATACTTAGCTAAAAGAAGAGAGGTCCCAGCATGGGGCATGGGGCAGCACGTGCAGTGCGAGGCTGGGGTTCTGAGGCCACCCACAGCAGTGCTGGGGCATGGGGATCCACACCACACTGGGAATGGGAACCACTGGGTGAGGGCAGCACTGACGCCACACACACCTTTGTCCCCCTGATTCCTGTGTCTCCTCTGTAGGTCTGCTGGAAATCTCCCCCGTGGAAAGAGGAGTGGTGAGCATATTTGGTGTTAGAAGTGGACTCTTCGTGGCCATGAATAGCAAAGGCAAACTCTATGGATCTGTAAGTAGCCACCAATTGTGTGCCTGGGAAGGGGACTATGGTCAGCTGGAGTGAGAGGTCTGCTTGGTGCTAGAAGTTGCCCGAGTCCCATCCTTGCCCCTCTTGAGTCAGGCAACACAGGGCAGCCCTTGCTGCCTTGCCAACAGGAGGTGTGCTGCCCATGTATGCTCCTTACTGAGCTTTTGAAGTAAACCCCACTCTTTCGCATTATACTTCCTTGGTTCCTCCATAAAAGCTATAGTCACCTAACCATAACCATGGCTACCCATCTTGCCTACCACATAGAATCGTCATTTGTGTGGCAAGACCTCAAGCTAGCCTCAGTCCATATCCTTCTTGTATTTAATTGCAAACAGCCTTAAGTGGGTATGGCAATCACTGACTCCATCTGTCTGAGTGCACTTGAACTTGTGATCAGCCAGGCCCCCACAAATGATCTTTTATGATGAGATGAATCAGTGCCTGTCACCTACCTAAGGATCACTCTTTGTTAATGCTCTTGATTGGACAGTCTGTTCCCATGACAGTTCAGCATCCTCAAGGTTTGGTCTTGTATTTTTAAGAAAGCAGATCTATTAGGAGACAATACAGATCTTTTTTTTGCATTGAATCTTTGGAAGAGATAAAGGCATCTTATAAAATGCACTTGGGGTGGACAGTAAAAGTGCGTGTCTTTGTCCATGTTGAGCTGTCCTCCTACTTTTGAGTTCACCTCTGTGTAAGTTACTGTGATCAGCATCATTTCAAACCCATGTTTCTGGGTCTCCTTCCTTACCCATGGTTTTTCTACTTTACGTTTCTCAAATACAATTTGAAGAAACTTGGGCTGAGGAAGAGCCAAACTATGTCAAAGTTAACTAGGGCATTTTCACATGAAGACAGGAAGCATTCAGAATTACTTTCTGGGGCATCAGTCGTGTTACAGAGGATTTTGACATATAAAAGCCAGCCAGGCAGAATCAGCCACCAAAGTGCAAGAGCTCCCTTTGCATCATTTCTTATGAAGACGGCTGCTTTGGTGTCCTGGATAAAGTAATTCCCAGAGCAGCGTTCAGCTTGGCAGGCTGAGGCCTCTCTTACAAAACCCCAGGCTTTTGCCCAATAATAAGAGACAAGTTCGTTTGTCACTCTCCAGATAACAACACACTTGTAACACCTGTCCCTCTTTGTACTTACTTGCAAATGAAACCTCTTCACTGGAAGTGTGCCTTTTGTCAGCTCTGTTTTCCCGATCCATTAACATAAGCGAACCCAAACCCTTCCTTCGATTTTAAAACTAAAGGAGCAGAAAATACTGTCCAGGCTGAGTGTCTTTAAAATGCCTCTTTCTCCTCAAGCAGCATGAGAAAGTGCTAGCATTGAGATTTTTCTGAAGCCTCTCAGGCAATTTATTGCTGGTAGGACAACGCCTGAGCAATGCGACGAGCCGGGCGGCAGAATTGGGCCTCACCCCACTGCAGCTCGGTTAAATGTGTCCCCCTCCCTCAAGAGTGCAGACGTAGCCACAGGTGTCCTTCCCACCTTTAGGTGTTCATGCCTGGCCTGGACACAGCATCCTTAATGATCTTCTGACTCCTGAGTCCTGTTTGAAGCTTCATTTGGGCAACCACTTCAAAAGATTACTAAGGGGGGGGAGTCAGCTGCACGTTTCCCTGCAGCACACCTTCTACACCTGGTAGCAAGAATATTTCCACACCTGATGTTTAAAATTCCTTCCCTCTTATTCTTCCCTTTTCATTTCAGACCCATTTCAATGACGAGTGCAAATTCAAAGAGATTCTCCTGCCAAACAACTACAATGCTTATGAATCCAGGATTTATCCCGGGATGTACATAGCCCTGAGCAAAAATGGAAGAACAAAGAAAGGCAATAAAGTATCTCCCACAATGACAGTGACGCATTTTCTTCCTAGAATCTGAGACATCTCCTTTCAGACCTACCTCAGCACATGGGAAGACGCAGAACACGTTTGCGGAAAAGAAACATGGTGCACTTTTACTGGAGAGTTTTATGCAAGAGTAGGTGTAAGATATTTAAGTTAATTATTTAAATCTGTATATATTGCCACAGAATTTATTTATGGTTCCGATATTATTTTTTTTTTTTTTAATTTCTGAAAACAAAACAAACCTCCAACCCAAGGTATTTCATTTCATGGTGCAACAGTAGAAGACTTCTGCTTTGTGGTTTATTTAATTGGTTTCTGAATTATCACAGGTGTGCTGCTACTCCGTGTCCTAAGCCAGGTGAAATTCAATTCCTCTATTACGATGTTTTGCACTGTTTGTGTGTTGTACGGGTGTCTATCGTTGTACACGTGTGTGTGTGTGTGTGTGTTTGTTTGTTACGGTGGCTTTGTTCTCCTCTGCGTGTTTTCCAACACCCCCCGTGACTCCCAAAGAAGCTCTTGGCCTCCGAGAAGGAGCGGTGGCGGAGGTGCCTGGGTGGGATGCCAGCGCGGAGCCACACACAATGCCTGACCTCCTTTGTGCGGCGCTGCTATTTAATTGGAACAGTATCGATTTACCTCGGTACAGAAAGCGCGGTGCTGAAGAGCTACCCCACAAATCTGTTTTTAGATCTGCCAGTGCTGAACTTTGAACTTTCCTGCAGTCCGTCTTCATAGAGCTGCCAGGCGGTGGAGAGGCTTAAACACCTATATAAACTCAGCAGGATTGGGGTGATTTTTTTTTTCTATTTAGATATACAGGAGCATACAACCTTATATTTGAAGCTTATATATTTGATACAATTGCTTGGCATTAAGCTAAAAAAAAAAAAAATGTGTCCGCCCCTCCCCCAACGAGCGCACCGTGAAACACGCTATCATGAACGAATTATATTTTATTCAAATCAAATTCCCTTTCACATTTGGAGACCACATTCATTTTTCAACGTTTGGGAAACTCCATAACACTCATAAGTTTTTAAAAGGCAAAAGCGTTTGCTGGGTCGTAGAAAACACAAGCTCCACAGAGAGAATTGAGATTGATTACAAGGAATTGAGGTTGTTTTGTAATATTTATTAGTTTTGGTGCAGTATTTGGAAGGAGAAATATGCTGCTTTTTTTCTGTCTCATTCCCTGACATTAAGTTGATTCGTTTCTACCTCACTAACTCTCAAAGCCAGTCTCCTAAAAAAATTTGCATGGAAGGAAGGTACATGCTTTTCTGCTTGGTCTTACAGTTCTGGAGGAGGGCCTGGGGGAACAATCGTAATCCCAAACGTCTCTTTTTTTCCATATGTAGCCAAAAGTATTCAGGATAGAGTTGGTTGCATCCTATTTGAGCCTTGTCACGTTTGAGCTATCTTTACCCGGTGGTTTACTTTTAGTAAGGATAATCATGGTGAAAATATTTGCAGACAGCTGTCAGGCTGCAGTACCATATCGTCATCAAGTAACCCTATATTTTTCTTTATATATTTTGCAAGTGTAACTCATGTCTCTAACGTGATGAAGGAAAAGACAGGTTTGGTGATGGGGGAATCACTAAAAGGATCCATTTGTCCTTTTTCCTTTCTTTATTTACTTTAAAAGATACGTTGTCTTTGGGGCATCAGTATGTTAAGTGGGAATCAGGACTAACCACAACGTTTGACGACTTTAGAGGATGTTTACAGATCATCTTCCAATCTAAACTAGTTATTTCTGACTACATGCAAATCTGAGTAGCTTTTTTTTTCTTTTTCCCTTTCTCTTTACATTCCTACACAAAAGGCTTTGTTCCTTTGTAATGGTGTAGACTTGCCTGTATCCTCTACTTACACATGACCTTGAAGACAAAATCTACTCACCAAAGTTCAGTAAGACCAGAGCAGACCAGGACCAGATCTGAAGCCAGCTGCTGTCAAAGCAAAAATAACAATTAATGAAAAGGAAGCCAAATGAAGAGAGAGCGAGCCTAGGAAATGTCATGCCTAAGGATTTTAATTTTTTTTCCTAGAATTGGGGGGATTTCTGTACTTTCTATGTTTTCTATATGTGAGTAATCGTTGTGTAATTATCACCGCTACCTCTGACAACCGATGATTTTGTTCCAGATTTCAGATAGCAAAATCAGACCACAAGGTTTTCCTCTGGGAATGGTTCTTCTTTATTACTTTTCACTCCATTAAATCCACAACCGACGGCCTCACACAAGATACACTCGGAGGTAGTTGTTGTAACTTTGAAATATTGTGATAAAACCTCGATAACAATGTTACATGGTATGAGCTTTCACCATTTACCAGAATCTGTCTGTAGTTTTATACAGGTGCTGTTCAAGACTGTGGTGTATGTGCTGTGCACATTTAAATGCATAATAAATGATAAACGTTTACAACGCATGGCACTCCTGTTATTGATTTTAACTCTTTAGAAGGGAACGCATCCCGCAATGAAGGACAAAAATGCTATTTCACTTTCCCAAAGACAGGGGAGTCTTTGCACCTATGCCAGCTACTTCACGAATGACAGCCTGGATTTCTTACTCAGCTAAAGTTCACCCTGCCCAAGTTGGAAATTGTCCAGCAAGGCCCAGCTTCACGGGCTCGGTAACAGATACGCGCGCTTGCATCTGCCAGGCGCTGGTGTTCTCACCGGTATTATGCCTGTGGTTATTAACAACGGCAGCCTTTCACGCAGCATCTAATATTAACGATCAGAGACACAAACCGCTTTTGGCATTTTGGAAGTTAACGTTACAAATGAGACCTGATTGCCTTTTTCTTGGCTTTAATGCCTGCTGCTCACGCTCTCTCTGTGAAGTAGGACTATATCGATGCGAGAGATTGCAGGATCACCTGTTTGATTTGAGACACCGTCTCTTTTTACAATTAATGATTATACTCGTACAAGCGTATAGAGGTAGGAAGTGCTTTGTAGCACACCTTATGGCAAGATTCTTCTGGACAACTTTTATTTATAAACACTAACACATACGCACTTGTACACACAGGCACACACTATGTCGAATCTCTGTACTTTCAGTATTACTCGTGGCTCACCCTCTTCCAAGCCTTAGGGAAGGATATGTGATGGCAGCAACAACATTCAGGTTTGATCTTACGTACCTTGACGACAAAGGGAGTTTGTCCAGCTAAGGGCCACAGAAAACAGAAAGCCAGGTCACAAGATACAGATTTTTCCACAGTTTTCCATTGAGTGATGCTCTTTTTCCTGTTCCTAGGAAGGGGAAGGCAATAGATGAGCTGGGAATGTCCAGTGCGCTCATTCTGAGCAAGAGCGGTTTCTCTCTCAAGTTGTATAGGCTCTATAAATACGTAGCACAGGTTGGGTTTTTTAACCGGACAAGTATAGCTGCAGCGTGTTTAATGCTTCTATGAATAGAGCCATAACAAATAGGCAAGCAGACATATATAATATATTTTTTCATAATTAACTTATTTGTTTACAATGCTCGTGAACAAAGAACAAATGTAAATTTATTACTGACAGGTCTTCCAAAATTGTAACGAAAAATTATGGCCAGGGACAAAAAATTGTTTTAGCCTTGGGGAGACATCCAATTAAAATTTTAAGATCGGAGATAGATCCTAAGACTTGGCTCTTAGGAAGGTGAGATTTCAGAGTAGCTTTGCAGGTTCATAGCGCCCAGAGTAATGGTGCTGCAAGTGTGGTCCTACCCACAAGCAAATATAAGAGCCTGTGAAGAGCATCAAGAATGTCAAGAACATCAAGAGCAGCTTGAGATGTCACACAGAACTCTAGAGGAATGTTCCTCCTCTGGCGTCACCTATTTTTTGCTTTATTGCTAAGCCAGATTTCCTCACATTGCCTTTGGAGGTAGTAAAATAAACGCAATAAAGGTGAAAATGAATTTTAAGCCCCCCAAGGAAGGCATGTACATCATGTGTTACTACATTTCTGAGATCACTTAGGGCATTGCCACGCTCCAGGCAAGGACGGTGCTCCTGCCACCCTCAACCAAACATTTCTCTGCACAGAACCACCGAAAACCTTTCCTGAGTGTAGATTAACCCCTTCCATAAGCCAGACATGTTTCCCCCCGTCCAGTGGTGGACCATCCTGTCCTGTAGGAAAACCAGAAGAGGAGCGGTGGAGGCTGGCCCCGTGCCGTGCCCCTGCTCGCCAGGGGAAGGGCAGAGACCAGGCTCCGAGCCCCATCGCTCGTTTGCGGACTTGCATGTTTTAAATGGCCCGTGCTTAACATTTTCTGACTCATCTGTGACATCTACCAAGTTGTCTGTATCTAATCCGTGCTAATAAAAATCAGCATGACAAAACACTGCCTTGGATATAAATAGCCGCGTGTTTCAGAGTGGTCACCCAGTTTATAGTGCCAGATTCGGTTGTTCACACTTTACCACTTGGTTTCCACCACAGTATATTAACTGACCATGCAAGTGGCCAATTAAAGAGAGTCTGTTAAGGGGTGAGGAGTCTTTTGATAAAGGTTAGCAAGTACTTCAGCAAGAAAGTTAAAAGGAATTCCCTGAAACGCTGCAGCTCCCTTTGTATGGCACAAAGTATTGCTGTTTGCCAAGCACGGATGAGAACAGATTTTTTAACATATAAAACCCAGTCTGAAGCTAAAAAAACCCCCAAAACCAACAAAAAAAAAATCCCATTTCTTCTTTTACCGAGTAATCTAAACACAGATGGGATAGTGCATAATTGTAATACCTAGCTGCTTTCGGGCAATGCAACATGCAAAAGGGAGGCTAAGCCCCAGTCGTGATTTATGGACTTCAAACAAGAAATATCACCCTGAACTCTTTGTTTTTAAAATTGATTACTTAAAAAAAAAAAGCTTAATATCATGCCAAGAAATGCCTATAACCAGTCACTTAAGGCAGACAATTCCTTAATGTAAAGCAATGACAATTTCTTATAAGTTTCATTACACATTAAAAAGAAGCCAGTTAGTGCTGTTTATAGAACAGATTGATTGTTTTTTCATTTTTAAGACTATTTATTGGTATTTTAAAATCTATAAAATTCAAACAAATGTTCCTGAAAACCGAGAATGACTGGTTTTTTCCTTTTTTGCAAGCACGTCCAAAAATGCTGCAATCCCTTTTGCAAATGATATTAGAAGATATGGTGTCTTGTCCACGCTAAAAACAAACATAATTTTGATAAATTCTTAGCAAAGTCTCATGCTGCTGATAGACCTGCAGCCTGAATGGTTCTGTGCTGGGAGTGAAGCAAGTAAGTAAAATTAAGACAGTTGCTTAACAGGTTCTCTATATGCTTTCTTACAGAGGCAGAAATTACGTAGTGATTGGAAGGTTTTCAAGAAGAAATTAGTTCGGTGCCACGCTAGAATCAGATGTTGGTGTCACCTCTGCCACCGGATGAGCTGTGGTGCCAGCAATGTGGTGCAACAAGTGGTCCAGCCTTTCCTTTCCGCACGCCCAACACCACACCACGAAGTGTGGCGAAGATGGTGAGCACCCGAAACTTAACTCGGCTACAGCTGCGTTGTGGATATAAACGATGCCCTGGGTAACGACAAGCACTATGAAATATCATGCTGGGAAGGTTTCAATCTGGGCAGTTTATGATTCCGCACCTTTTTGACACTAATATCTCTGTGCTTCAGCTCCCCGTTTCCAAGCTGTCATTAAGCAGTGTTCAAAATTAATATATTAAAATTTGTGAGACACACAGACACTGAGTTTGTGAGAGGGTCAGTAAGTTCTACAGCCTGCGACTGAGCAAAATAAAACAAGGAATGGATGCTCGTTTAGTCAACACCATCGGTACTGGGCACTGAATGGGGTAGGAGACCTGGCAAAAAAGTTAGTACACAACCAGATTTTAGTTGCATGGGCAGATTTAATTAAGTTTGTCTTAAATTCTGAGTGCTGGATTGACCTTGAGTACCTTCTAGTGTCATTCCGTGTGTGTACATGCAATTACATGTTATTACTAATCATACTATTTTATTGTGGGTAGAAACAGAAATAGTCATTCTGTATGACTGCCCGGGCTGTGTTGGCCTTTGGTGTCGTTCATTCACACTACTTCATATAGGTTAAAGAAAGTGATTTAGTGATGTTTGTACCAATTAACATATTCCAGATTCAAATTGGTTGCTAATCAGGTTACCTCTGAAGTACAAATCAGATCTTTATCAGCTTAAAGGTATTTGGCAAGTGTCAAAGCCACTTGGTAAAACTCTGTGGTTTCTGGGGAGCTACTATTTACATCCTTTTCCATTATCTCCGCAGCCACATCTGTTTGCTTCCAGTGCCTTCAAGAAAAGCGTTTGTAATGCTAGCTGGGGCCAATACGGCTGTTGAATGTCATTGAGGTTAAGGGTGTTTGTGAGAAGAAAGGGAGTACCACCTGCGGGCTGAGCATCCATTAGAGACAGGAGAGACCCCAACCTTGTGGGGATCCTGTTAAAGAAGCTTAGAAGAAATGTCCAGCCGTGCACCTCTGACTGACAGCCACTAGGTAAGCTTGAGGGCTCGTCTGCAAGGAACGTTTTGGAGCTTTTGTTGGATAAACCTCTTTTACAGGTTCTTTCACTTGGTCAGGTGGTAACTGGGTCCCTGCTCTGATCCCTTGTTTGGGGTGGGGATCGCCCCAGGGTGGCTCGCAGCGGCTTGTGCCCAAACAGCACAGCAGGACAAATGACGTCCTCATCACTAAGCCAAGGCTGTTCCGGTGCCTCCCCATGCCCATCATCAACACTGAAACCCATCACCACCACAGCCGCTCCCCATCTGCAAGCCTCCTCCCAGCCCTGCACTGGGGCAGCATCCCCAGCCAGGAAAGACCAGGGAGATCCTCATCTCCTCCACCGGGCACCATCCGGGGTGAGGACCACTGCCTTGGCACCTCTCTCCTCTCCCTCCCACCTAACACTAACTATGGCTCCATATTACCTGGTGGTGAAAGGGCGCGGTACAGCTCCCCGGTGCTCGCCTTCCATGCCGAATCCCACTCTGAAAAACCCTGATGCTACTGCGAGCAGGAGCTCGTCCATGAGGAGTTACACATTAACCCAGACAGTTAGGTTGCTATCTCACCCGTGTGGTCTCGCGCTGGAGCCACAGTGTCTTTTCCTCGGTGCCTTTCCTTCAAATGAGGTTTGAGATAAGCGGGCTGATTTCCCTGGGCACAAGTGTTCCAGCTGGGAGGTTACTGCCGTGCGACGACCTCCAGTCTCCTGCAGTGCTCGCTCCGGGAACGGCCGTGCCCATGCGGCTGGGCAGGTCCAACCTGCCAACAGCCATAACTTTGGCTGCAATTTATTACATCTTTTCCACAACCCCTCAGGAAAATTACCTCAGTTGCTTTTTTCCTTCTTTTTGACCTTCCTCCGCCGAGGCCAGGTGACTGGCACTGCCTTTCCCCAGCAGCCCTGCCCGTGCCCGGCTTCCTCCTGGCACGCAGCAGGCCACTTCTGTCCAGAAACATCCCACATTCAACCCAGCACTCTTCCTTCTTCCATGTTGTCCCGTTTTGACACCTTTTCCTCTTGTTTTGCCATTTCTCTTTTCCCCTCATACTCCTGCTTTGATTTTCTATTCCCTTTTTCTCACGTTTCTTAGCTGTGTTACCTCCAAGCACCCTCCCTTTCTCTCCTGCCTTTTCTACTCTTTCTCTTCCCCTGGGATCTTTTGTTAGATTTTATTCTTGAGACCTTATTAATCATGTTAAGGCCAAAGAGCCTCAACCAAACACGTACCTGGACCTGCCTGCCATGGCTGGCAGCGATGATGCAAAGTCTGCCAACATGGGAGCAACTTGTGTCTATGTCCGACCCCGTGACTCAGGTTCGCTCCTGCAGATGTTAATATGCATGGACTATCCACTACACTCCTGTCGGGGCGGGTTTATTTTCATAGAATCATAGAAGAGTTTGTGTTGGAAGGGACCTTTAGAGGTTGTCTAGTCCAAAACCCCTTCAATGAGCAGGGACATCTTCAACTAGATCAGGTTGCTCAGAGCCCCGTCCAACCTGACCTGGAATGTTTCCAGGGATGGGGCATCTACCACCTCTCTGGGCAACCTGGACCAGTGTTTCATCACCTTCAGTGTAAAAAATTTCTTCCTTATATCTAGTCTGATTCTACCCTTGTTTAGATCTACCCTCTTTCTTACTGCTCTGGTCGGTATCTGCCCTTGGTTTTCATCTGCATTAAGTTCAAGCTCCTTTTCAGGTGTAGCACAGAACTTCTTGCTTGCCTATATTTTATTTTCACCCGTGTATCTCCTTTCCCTCAGTCATTTGCAATGCCTGAGAGTTGCAGAGGTAATCAAACCAGCTTTCAGCGAGCAATGGCCTACCTACAGCGGTGAAGAGTTCAACGCACGCATCCATCTGAAGAGCAAGGTGTATTAGCCACAAACCATCACGGAAGCAGAATTAGACCATCAGGTGTCCATTTACCAGCCTGACAGGCATAAAATACAGGTCCTTTGTGTTCCCTGATACGTTATCAGATGTGATTCACTGGTTCGTATCAGTTTTGGCAATCACAGTGGGGGCAATTCAGCGCAAGGTTTTTTAGCATGCTTAGCATGGTCAAGGAAAAGCACTTATGTATTTATAGAACTATGTAGGTTATAAATATAACTATGATAATCTTATGCCATGCAAAGAGGGTATGTTCTGATGGAATAATCAAAGCAAAGTGTATTTTAAGCAGAAAGATATCTATATAGATGGCCATCTCGTCGCTTTGTGTTGGTGATTGTACTTTAAAGAATTAGAATGCAGAAACACTGCTGAAGTCAGGTCTTTAATTGGAAACCTAAGAAGTTACATAGTAAGATAAATTAAAAGTCCTTGACCTCAAAGTTCAGAAATTTAGCGTCTTCCACAAACCTTTCTTCTGGTAATACTAGTCACATGCGAGATAGTAACTTGTTTTAAATTAATTCTTGTTGTTTTTTCTGCTCCTTTAAATATATATATATATAAAACCTTAATTATAGAATAGGTATTCTAGCCATAAAATACCGTTTTTTTTCATGCCTTGGCAAATAAACTCCTGGAGTTAATAATTTGGATTAATGATTAGTAAACAGCAAAGAATGTGACCTCATGGAATCAGGTACTTTATATGATTCTTGCTTAGGCTGTACTAGACTGGAGCTTCTTCAGTAAAAGTCATCGTTTTGGAATACAACTTAGTCAAAATATGGAATAAAAGAGTAAATAAAATCACAATGGCTAATGTGTTAAAAGTCTACCAAAATACTTCCTGAGGTTAAAAACTGAGACATTTCATTTCAGTCTGGGGCTTCTACACCTTATATTATCAAATAAATATCACAATGGCAATGTTCGCATTAGAAATTTACTTCTCCTGGTGACACAAATCTGAGGTTAGAGTTTTGGAAGATGTCGCAGTATGAATTTGCATTTGTTCATTGTTTACAATCCCCAAAAGTTAATTAAGAAAAATATGGAAGCAAATATGCATCTGCTTGCCAATTTGTTCTGGTTCTATTCATAGCAGCATCAAACATGCTGTCCTCTTGGTTCTGCGGAGAGCTCCACCAGCTTTGCAGACATCTACTGGTTTCCTGGGGACACGGTTGGGCACTCACCTCTACGAGTTGCTGCGTTAACAGAATTGCCTTTACACGTGACCAGCAATAAAAATATGCCTTTATGTTGGTGGTGGGAGCGCGCTAAAGGATGTATTCCTGATAAAAGGGAGACGTGCACGAACTGGCAATCATAAATCCACATTTCAGGCAGAACCAGCACGGGTCCTTCAGATGCTGTGCCAAAGGATCACAAAGAAAGACAACAGCCACATCTTTATGGATGTGTCTATAGATATAAACGTAGGTATACACACTTAAAAACACCTCTGCTAGCTATCAATATCTATACCTTTTTAACCTTTCATGGACATCTGTGAAATTTCACCAGCATGTACAGTTCACAACCTTGTTCAAAACAGCGACACTAGGGGAGAGCCCACTCAATTATTCTGCTGAAGAAAATATTAAAAAACAATCAATGCTAATTCATTTTATAATCGACACAAGCACTTAAAAAATTGAGCTGCTCTAGAAGTCTATTTAATGACACATTGTTTCAGGATATTTCCGTGGCTTTCCCATCTATTTTTCGTGAATAAAATCCACTCATAAGTTAATGGAAATAATCAGAAAGACTAATCTAGTTTTTAATAAATAGAGGGACACAACAACGTTGGTAATAAAATGATGTGCAACAAAGGATAGCTTGTGCTAAAAATGTTCCTTTTTTTTTCCTGCTAAGGAGATTACAAGGTTATCATTTGTAAAATAAGCATATTCCCGTTAATTAAATTAAGGACTCGAACTGCATAAGCAAATACCAATCACAGGAGAGAAAGAGAAAGAGGGAGCGGGATGCTGAGTTTCACACGTAATTTGTTTCTGGCTACTTAGCAGGGCTATGACAGACATTCGCTAAGTAGAAAGCAAACATTTTGTATTTAGTTCACCTATCCAGATAACACTTAAAAGCCTCTATTAGCAAAAGCTGCCTCCTTTGGCTGAGTGGATGGTTTGTTGTGAAAAACTTTGACCGTGATGGCTTTAAAAGAGCATTTGCTGCTAATTTAAAGAGGTATCGGCACTGACTAAGTAGCAAACATACACTTAAAGTTATATACTTGCTAGTTGCAGTACACTCTGTATTGCAGCCCTGATTCAGGTCTACTGAAGTGAGTGGGGAAGCTTCTATTGACTTTGGCCAAGCCAAGTCCTAAATCAAATGCTGGAAGGGAAATACACCCAGCGTGTCCCCCCAGAATAATCCATCCGAAACAATCTGCACTCTGCCTCGTGCAGGTACGTGATGAGTGTCTTCCTAGGGTTTGGAAAAGTCTTCCCCACACCGCCTGCCCCCTGAAATGCCAAGGTAAATGGCAGTCCCTGGAAGGGTTTTGCCTCATCCAGCTGTCTCCGAGCTGCATCCCGTGCCCCAGGCAAGCTCCATGGCAAAACAAGCCCTACACCCCCGAGGAAGAGGGGAATTCCCTTTTGGGATTCATGGCTGCACACCCCGCTCATGGCCTGTGCCTAAAACTTGCAACTTCAGCTAACTGCATTCAACAAGGAGTCTTGTATTAGGAGGACATTCAAGCAATTTTGCTAAATGTCAGCTCAAAATCGGAGTGGCCCAAACAAAGCGGGAGGAATGCTGTGTCATGGCATGGGCTGCAAACTGGCAGAGCACGCTGAAAATAACAAAGCGATTTCAACTAAAGTTTTGCAGGAATGTGTTCCTGGGGAGGAGAAGGGGAGGTTGGACTGATGGACTTGGATGGGAACTGGCTGTTTGAAAACCTGTCTTGTCTAAGATACAGCACTTTCTTGTTCTCCACTTTTTAGAAATTAGAGTATAAAATGGGAGATTCCTTCCTTTCTGTGTTTATTTAAAAAAAAAAAATAGTGCAATGGGTGGGCACTGTTGTAGTAAAAGCATTATTTACATGGAGGTTTTAGACCAAACTGAGTACCACAGAGAGGTAAGCTGAAGAATTGCTGCTACCCATTTTGCCAGTTTGGTCTAAAAAACTCTATATAAGTAATGCTTTAATTGTGTAAGTGTCCATCCATTGCATTTTCTTTCAACTTTTCTCCTGGAGTAGATATGACAGGGCAATTAACCACAGGGCATTTGCCCGTGTTATTCACCAAAGGGTACTGGAGTTTAAATGAGCTCAGGTACAGACTCACTGAACTGCTAACTGGGATATGAAACTTACTGCTTGCACCAGCCTTAGTATCAGAGGAAGGAAAGACAGCAAACGTGATGTCTGCTGTCAAAAGGGCTCAAGGGAAGACCAATAAAATGAGAAATTGGTAAATAATTTGCACTGGACACCTTGATTGAAACGATAACGAAAAATTATTAGCAGCCACGAGGATAAAGATGGAAGAGTGGGCAGGATACCACAAAGATTTTACAGAAGGAAGTTACCCCTCAACTCTGTAGTTTTGGACAAGTCGCCCTGCCCGAGGCTGCTGTGGGGTAAGAGGGATGCCTTGGAACTCCTATTCCCTGAAAATACCAGAGCTGTAATCAGCCGTCATCAAATAAAATGTTACTTCCATTATAAGCTGTTGAGTACAATGATCTAGATTATAACTTTCATTTCACAAAGTCCCTCTAACAAATATTGCCAGAGATGGAAGAATGACTCTATATGGTCCTTTTTATCTTGTCTTTCTGTAGATATCTGTAGCCAACCACTACTGAATTGGCAGGATCCTGGACTAGACTCATCTTTCACCTGGCTCGTTCCAGCCATGCTTATGTCCTTGCAAGCCTGTCCTGACATATTCTTCCAGTTATAACAAAGTATTTGAAGGATGTTAACACCATGGGTTTGGGTTTATCCAGTCCCTAACTCCAATAGCTCAACACGAGACCCAGTTAGAAAGCAAGGAAAGTGTGAATTTGGAAAATCCTTGGTCTTATGTCCTAAGTAGCAAATTTTTATGTTTAACGTAACAATCTTAAAGCCCCAAACCTGCTTCTTCATGAGGTAGGTAGCTGGTACGAGGCAGCATGACCAATACAGCACTTGCATGGGGAGTTGTGGTCAACTTGCTAAATCAAACATTATCTCAAATGCAATGACGTGTTTTTGACACGTCTTTCAAAGAGTAACGGTGGTGACTCCCATTTCAGGGTAAGAACATGCATACTGCTTTTGAGCTGTGGCACTACGAGGTCTTCCATAGGCATTGTTTCCACAAAGCAGTTTTTGAATGATAATGACATTTTGTCACTCCTTATACGGACTGAAATTAAATTCAGAAGTAAAAGGTAATTAAATACGAGGCTGGAGAGACCGAAATTAATAAGTTTTGTGTCCTAACTGACCCCACCACATCTCCTTTGATTGGCAGGATATCCTCCACTCTTTCACGGCGGGCTGGGGGCCTTCGGCACCGTAGCAAAGCCTTCACGCGCTCCCCAGCGGGTCTTGAATCGGCTTCCGACAAATGCCGGTCCTGGCTATTCCTATGGCAACAAGGCAAAGTCTGTGGGCCCAGATTGCTTCTTTGAAGGTGAGTAAAAAGAAAATGAATAAAACAATCACCAAAGCAAGTAACAAGTTAACAACGTACAATTTCAAGCGAGCTAAAGAAAAGAGTGGCGTTTGTAAGTGATGTGCATCCTGCTGATCTTTTGTAAAGCCAGCTGCGAAACATAGCTGCGATGCCTGCTCATAGCGAGGTGTGCAGGCTTCCAGATGTGTAAGTGTAAAGCCTGCAGACATCAAAAGGACTAGCATTCAAAACCATTACCTGAACACCACCTTTATGTATTTCAAAGGGAAACCAGATGAACTTTCCCTGTAATCACTATCTTGCAACATCCCTTTAATGATCCAGCCGTACAGGATGGTTGTGTCAACCAAATGAAGAGGGTGCCGGCATTTCGTTTTCTTCTACCAGGAGTTGCTCGTGTCCCTAGAATCCCTCGCAGCCCTGCTGTTCATACGGGGGATGGAACGGGATTATACGGCAGCATCAAGGGGGAAAAGGCAGACCCGGCAAAGCCATCAAGAGGTACGGTGGGCAAAATCCGTGGTCGTAAACTGGAAAAGTTGGAAGGCGGCCAGCGCTCAAATCTCGGGATAAGGGGAAACATGAGCTGATAAACCCCTCGCAACTGCATTTGGTATTTTGTGATTTGGTTGCTTTCTGGAACGTAAAAAGTCATCTCTCAGCTCAGGATGGCTGAATGCGCTGTGAAAGTGATGAATGGGACTTTGTAAATTGCCCACAGAGAATTGATTACTTTTATTAATAAATTTAACCTGTGAATGCTTATACAAATAGTAGCCAGTGGACACTTTCTAATATGAATCTAGGATTGTGACTGGTACCCGTTTCAAAGAGAAAAATTGTTGAACTTTCTGTATTTAGGAGGTGCACATGCATGGTATTTCCTACCCTTCTGGGTGAGCGGCTCCCTAATTGGTACCCTGGCATTTCTGTGCCTTGGGTGAGTAACCTATGCATTTAAAAATGACTCAGACTTGTGCTTCTAAAGCTTTCCTGATCAACCATCCAAACGAACAGTATTTTTCCTCCATAGTGTTCACAGAAAATTATTTATTTGGCAATTAGATTTGTAACGGTTGATAGTCCAGTGGATTAAAAAAAATATGAATGGATATCTCTTTGTCACTTCATCCACCTTTTCCTCACTTACACTACTGTGGCAAAGAATCAAGAAGGGACGTACGTTTTCTGTAGACAGGAGATATAAGATCCACATGAGTCACATTGTTTAACAAAGCCATTAAGGAAGTATCTTATTCTGTGACCCCGTGGATGAGAAACTCATTTCAGAATTAGCTCCTACTTGCTGTATTGCATTCCAGATAGGAAACTCATTCTTTAAACTCTGATTCTATCTTCTATAGTCTCAGAGAGAAAAAAAATAATCAAAACTGTAAGCCAGCTGTAAACAGGAGCATCTGCCCACAATATTTCTGAGATATGTGACCTGCCTTTTTTTCCCTATTATGAATTTGTGCAATTTGCGATTTTCTGGCTGGGAAAACTGGCATTTTCCCCAGAGGAAATTCAGGGGTTTTGCCACAGATTTCATCCCTTTTGATCAATGTTGTGTTTTTTTTTTTTTATCTAGCAGGCTGCTTTGCATAGCTACCTTGGTAGCTTTCCCATAAGTAAGTAAGAAGTCAATGATAATCCCCTCCATAACTCCTTAGACCTACACTTCAGAAACCCAAGAACAAAAAGCTAGAAATCACCTTGTGAACAGAGACCAGCCCACACCAAGAGCAGGCAGACTGATATGAAAAACTCGGGTGCAAGAATTCACCGCAGTTTGGTTCACACTCTTCACTTCATTAGCCTAAGCTGGCAGGGCAGTGAATTGGGATATAAAGGACAGAGTCATAGAATCATAGACTGGTTCGGGTTGGAAGGGACCTTAAAGATGATATAGTTCCAACCCCCCAGCCCTGGGCAGGGACACCTCCCACTAGACCAGGCTGCTCAGAGCCCCATCCAGCCTGGCCTTGAACACTTCCAGGCACAGGGATGGAGTCAAAGCATCTAAAGTGCGTAGTAAAACGTTACCATGTTTTCCGCTGAGCAAATAAATGAAATCTACACTTGAGTTTATCAGATGTCATGTGAAGATTTGGAATTACTGGTTCTGTTTGTCATGCGCAGAAAACATTGGTTTATTCAAGAAAACAAAAGATGTTATGAATATCATGAATTGTCCCATAATTGTCCCTTGGTGCTGAGGACCTAGCATCCACACTGGACACAGTGCAAGGGCGTTGCTTCAGGCAAGGTCTAATCTGGTCCCATGGACTGAACAGCCATTAGCAGTTAACAGCACGTCAGGGGACTTCACTGAGCATATGTTCAGGTTTAGTTTAATCCAAAGTGAATTCAGTCCGTGTGCTCTGATACCACTTACTCCAAAAAGCAAACTGAAGCTCCTCTCAGAGGAGAGAAATCAGTTTTCCTTCAAACCATTTATTCCGACTTAAGCTAAAATGCTGCCGTAAACAAACCTTTTTCCACTCACATACTGCACACTGAAAAAAAACCCTAGCGATTTGAACTCATTTTCTTCTAAAGCACCATAGCCAGTTAATGGAAGGTAGTGGATACATATATACGTACACCTGCAAGCAGAAAGTACACCGGCAAAGTACACAGGTCAGATAAAATGCATTCAGCCCCCTGCTCCTCTTCCCTACCACGAAGCCTCCCAGACCAAGGCACCCGCATTTGCTTCCCTCATCGAGATACCTTAATTTTCCTGTGGCATCATCACTCTCATAACCAGCCATGCTGCTGAAGGGCTGAATTTTATTTCCCACTGGCAGCCAGCAGAGGTGAAACGGGATTACAAGGTCACCAGCCACATCCCCAGGTCAGGGCACCCTCCCTCCGCCGAGTACCCTTGCACCCGCAGCAGCGCAGATGCTCACCGGCACAAGCAGCTCTCCTCCCGCCCTGGGCTCAAAGGAAAGGCTGGCAAAACAAAATCATCACCAGTCTTCTTGTGATACTGCCAGTTTCTTTGCTTTACTCATGTGGATTTATAATGTGAGTGCCATGGAGTCGATCTGGTTTCACCAGGCTGTAGAGGAAGGTCCTGTACTCGCTGCCATGAGCAGCGAAGTGGAAGCAGTTGATCCTCCCTTCCCTGTGAGGATCAGTCCTGAGAAACAAAAGGTTATTTATTTTCCATTGCCTGTTCAGTCCTTGCCTTTTATTTTTTAACTAACGCCATAAACACGGGTAATAAAACTGGTTTACTTTCATTTAACTAAATTATTAGGGACTGGTGAGATGGCTAAAGACCATCCGTAGCTCAGCCTTAATATCAAAATTACATGAACGCAGTCTGAAAAAAATATTTAACTTCTAAGCACTCCTCGAAAACTATGGGAAGAGGAAATGTTTAGCTCTACAGGAGCAGCCGCTGGCAGGCTCATAAACAGGCCTACAGTAGCCTATTTAAAGAACGTTGCAAACACTTTGGACAATGTGCATTTTATTAGGAAAAGGAAGCAATGAGGGATCAACAAGAATATACACAGCAGGAAAAAGTAAACGCATTAACTGACTTTAATGCGGATAAAAATGGTGGCGCAGGGAGAAATTCTGCTTCAGAAAGGTCATTCGTTTGCCTCTGCATTCCTTCCCCACATTTACATGCTGCTCGCTGGATTCATCAAAGGTCTTCATTATTCGCTCTTGGCATGCATAAAACAATCACTTTCAGATATAATGACCTAATTACTCCAACAAGACAAACGAAGAAAAGAAAAAAGGCAGTTATTTACTTCAGATGTTAGCATTTAGCAGCTCTTCAGAAAAGACATTTAAAGGACTTGTACCATGTATTTAAAACGTGAGAGCCAGTATCACCTACCAGGGTGGGTTTTGATGACTACAAGCACTAGTGGCAATTCCCTTTCAGAGTGACTCTTGGGCTGCCCCAACTTATACATCTCTCCCGAGGGACCAGGGCAGCTGCAGGTAGCCATCAACAGCTGCAGAACGACGATCTTGTCACCACGTTTCTCCCCCAGCTTCCTCGTGGTCAACCCCAGCTTGTCCTGCACCCCCAGGGCTGGCCCGGGGGCTTTCAGTGACACTAGGACCTCTACCCAGCCTGGGAAACCCCAACAACAAAACCTTACCTTTGAAGGCCATTTCTGCTCCCTCTGTAACATTTTCCTACTGCCCCAGCAGCACGAAGATCAGATGAACAGGGGAAAATTATAGACCGAATGTTTGTGAATGAATGCATAACCGTGGTGATTTATCGTTCAGATTTGCTGTGTCTGAAAAAGAGATGTTGTTGAAAAGGTGGATCATTATGGTCCTTGTTTATTTTGTGATGTTCTGGAGGATGGCATAGTAGTAATGATGTAATCTCTACCAGTAAAAGTCACAGTCAGGCAATGACTCATTTAGAGCTCACATGATTACAGAAAAAAAATAGATACTGGTGTTATTATGACGCTTATCAGTGCTGTGTCATATACATAACCATATTAATTGTCTCAGTTAAAGAGTTGATTCTGGGGACAAGAGTCAAAGCATGAACTTTTGAGCCTCTCTGCTCTGTCCCCTGCAGAGATGTATTTTGTTTGTCATCCCGGTACCTCTGCAAGACTGGAATATATGTCCTTGTATTTTTCCAGAGTAGCCTGCCTACCAGTCCACCGGATTGCTTTGGCAGTGTTAGACGATGCTCACAAATATTACGTAGCATTTTGCCTGAGCCTGTTATATTCAAGCTAATATACACCGTTATAGAAAGATCTAGCTCATTTCCTAATTACGAAGCATTTCACACTGGATGGCAAACGAAAGGCTTAAGCCCCACTGGGATCATATGTGTCTGACCCACTAATAATTGTTTGACATCAGAAGGTTTATTATCTCCTAGCGGGAATGAGAAGCATATTTCTTAATAGGTTCCCCACCCTGGGCAGTGCAAGCCTTCCTTTGATGAGTGTCTCTATGGTAATTGATGTTAATGAGCAGCAAGCCAAGGAGAAACACTGGGTCACCAGGTAGGAAGCCCCCCCAGAGATAATCTAATTACTCTCCAAAACAAATTACTTTCAACCAAAACAAATTACTTTCAATCACTCTGCAACAGATAAGATCAGTGGAAGGAGCTCAAAGCTGATGACAGCTGGAGACTGAGGCTTCACGAGTTTATGGATTGATCGCTTTTCTCTTTGCTCCGTTTTGTTGAATGACAATGGAGTGACAGAAAACTGGAGCCAAGAACTGAGCTCCCTTTCATTTCCTTCAGCTGAATGCAGAGGACCTGCCAGCTCGGTGCTCTTTGCTGCGTGGCTCATTGATCTAAAATCGGAAAAGCTGTAGCCATGCGTGTTCACATCTGTAACACGAGCAAAACTCTGAAAATAAGTGTACAGGTGGGGGGACTATGAAATCCACTCCTTGCCTGTGCATCGTTACGCTAGGAAGCAGAAGGGAAAGCATGATATTGTTGCTTGTTTGTGCATGCACATAAAATGGGAGGCACAATGGAGCCTTCGTTCTTACAAGGCCTTAACAAGCCTAAATTATAAATATTAACTGATACTTCAATAATTTACTACCTAGAACTGTTGCCAAATGTCTGACTGTTCCCACTAAAGTAGATTAATTTTTCCCATGGCAGGCAGAGTTGGGCTCCTTTTCTAAACAAAGTATTAACAATATTGTTCTGAATATTAATTGACGATTATGATTGGTGTTGTTATTGTTATTATTCAGTACCATATGGTTAAAGCAGACGGAAATACAAACTACTGATGAAGAACCACTGCATTAACGAAATTGTAAGATTTGTTTCAGTGCAAAGCAGTGACTAGAGATCATAACTGGAAATTCTTACCTAATGACAGTGCAGAAGGAACTTAGTTAGCAAGGGCTATAAATTACCAGCAAAAGCCGTTGTTGATACGTCTGTCATTACGTTCCTCAGGAAACTGAGAGTTAAAATGCAGCTCTGAAGGAAACGTAAGCCAGGCAGGCGAATGATTAGTCAATGAGTTTTTATATCATTTGCCATGATGGCACACAGTGTTATCACTGCTGTTTGTGTGCGTGTGTTGGAGGAAAAAGTAAATTTGGGGATCGCTGCCTCTTGAGAATGGGATACTGGCATTGCCAGCGGAGCCATGAATAGGAGGGGTTTGTGTCGGATCCATTTATACTTCTGTTGCTCTTTATTTCGTTAGCATTGGCTAGTTCCTTCTACAATGTTATACAATCAATGACGCATCTGTCTAACTGCATCCAAATCACACTGATGGCAATATGTGACCTATTAGTCGAGAAAATGGAAATATTGCCCCGCAATAGCAGATCTGCTGCGGAGTGAGGCTGTGGTACCAGAGATCGGGAGCTGTTTTGTTGTAGGCTTTATCTGCTAGAGACGTTTGATAAGGAGTAATGTAGAGGTCTCAGGGAGCCTTCACTATTGAATGAAACCCACATAGAGCTACGAGAGGGACTCCTGCCCCACTCTGGAAATCTTCCGAAATGGGTTAAATTCAGAATTAATTGGGGTGGGGCATCTTTACAATTCCCTTTGCAAAATGAGTGCCTAAATCGGTAGATCCATACTCAAGAGTATATGAGCCGGAGAATGATCCATGAGAGACACCATGACTCCACTTTTTCATCCTCAGCACATTGGTCTGCTTCGCTCCCTTCAAGAACTGAGGCGTCGCTGCCTCTTGTCATGCAAGGATCTTCTTGGGGCCTCCAGCCTTGAAAGAACCAGAGGTAATTTGGCTCTCACTTATGGCCTGTAATGTTTAAGGCACTTCGTTTCCAGGAAAATGAAAAAATTTGAACATAAAAAGTTGGGGGTTAAAGACGTAAATTAGAATCCTTCTGACCATTATATGTCTGATCACAGTTGTAAATGCACATAAAAGAAGTACTGAGTTTAATTCTGCTTCTTACGTCAGGTCAAGATACATAACATACACAAGATACATAATATACACAGCAGCCGGATAGTGAGGGATTTTACACTCCATTTAATATTTGCTGTGATGTTTAGATAGATAAACCCCTTGTTTCAATGCAGGTATTTCACGTCACTTTTCAGAGATGCTTCAAATTTTGTCTCATACTGAAACTAGTTATTTAATGAATCTGAATAACTCTTAGAGCAAGACATCCGTTTCCTACTCGTTTTGTCGCTGGTCAGATGTGTAAAACCTAAGTAAACTTGAATTACTTTCTAAAGACCATCCAGGCTTTTTCCATGCTGATTTGTTCTGCTTCTCTTACTTTCAAATGGCCTTTTAATTGGCCATTAAACTAGGAAATTATGGCTGATTAGGATCAATCCAAATGCAATGTTTTGGATGGACTGGCTATTTGAATACCGCTCTTTTAGATCCCATGTTACTTCTGCTTTGTCAAGTAAAGGTCCCTTTTAGCCGCGTTGGCAGGATGCTTCAGTAACCTTTGCCCTTCAATTCTTGACCCCAAACATCCCACAGCCCTGTTCTGTGGTAGCAAATGGGACTAGTTAAGAAGCCGCAATAAGGAACACCAGAGAAGGTTACTCGGTTTCCCAATTCATGGCAAATCCTGCAGCCACGCCACCGTTGTAGCACAGGCTTCCTTTCAGCAGAAGATTACTTCCTCTGACCTCCAAGTGGATGAACAGTTATCAATAATCTTCATCTCTTGCGTCTTGAGAAAAGCCACTGTAAAAACTTTCTGCATGAGCGTTACCTAATATTAATGACTGAGTCTGGGTGTCTTGTGAAGAGGGAAGCAAGATATTGTCACACTTAAAATCTGTGTGAAGTAACACCATCTACTAAATTGGAGGAGTTGCAGAAGAATTTTTTTTGCTCTAACATATTTCTCCTTGGTGTTAGGCCCTTGGTATGGGCTAGTGTGAAAGGTAGACTTAAGGTAGACTTCTATTGATTCAGCTGAACCACTTTGCTTTCCAGAAGCCGAGGATGTGTCTGTGTGCGAAATATTCTTAACAACCTTAAATGATGCCATTAGGAAACTTCGTACTTTTTTTAAGTTTACACTTGTTCAGAACTGTTTCATACAGGGCTTCAGCATTTCAGTAAGAGTCCTTCCTGCAATACCATAATAATCAAAAAGTGATGACAGTGGGTGAATAAGCACTTGTGGATTGAATTGACACTTTGACACAACGTTCACCTGCATTCACTAATCATTTACATCTCTTAACAGCTTACCCAGTTCTGTCGGTGACTTGCAATTCCTAGTAATTCCTAGTAACAGCAGCTAGGAGGCTAGTAATGATAAGCAGCAGAGTGTGGCATGAAATAATAAGCAGCAAGAAAACTGTGAGTCTCAGCTGGTTTCCTTAACTCCCTTTCTACCTCTTTTACTCCACAACATGGTAAATTGTCGTACTGTGCTCAGTGCAGACCTCGGACTCCTTGGTCAAGCGTTTGAATCCCAGATCCAAAACACTCCCAGCTGTCCACAAAGGAAAACAAGCAGAAGTTCCCCAGGCATGTATAGTACTTACCTTTAACATCCTTCAGTTTTAACAGGACTGAGCAATCTGGAACTAACCTGTATAGCGATGATGTGAAGCCAGGCACTTCTCCACATCCGTCCTCCAAAAAACTCACTGTGCCAAGTATCTGCACATCTTAATGTATATGAGATCTATAGTGGAAGGTGTCCCTGCCCAGGGGATTGGAACTAGATGATCTTTAAGGTCCCTTCCAGTTCTAACCACTCTGTGATTCTATCATAGTGGCAAGCATAGGATTCTCATGGAAAAAAAAAAAGCTGTGCCAGCTTCATCAAACCATGGCTGGACTAGAAACCTTCCACAACTTTTAGCAGAATACACTGGTGATTTAACAGCAAATAAAGGATGGAGGTCTCTTGGTCTTTAATAGTTCAGACCCCTCAAACCTTCCTGAGAAAGCACAAAGGCAAGCCTAGCAAGTAGTTTGCGCTGACAGCAGCTCTGAGGAAACCTACCTCTTTGTTAGCCCAACTGCTTGCATATGTTTGTTACGCTGACTCTACGACTCGGTTGAGTGAGATCATCCTCCTGAGACAGCTGCAGTGTGTAAACTTTACTTGCTGTAAAGCCTCAGATGAACATCTCAAAGGCATCTTACCTTTATGGGCCGTCAGAGACAGCTATAGGGTGGTGTGATCCTCAACGTCACATAAGCTGTAACAATTCTCCCATAGCTTCTCAGCCAAGCCTACCTGATTCTACCTAAAATACCACTTAGATGGCCATAAGCCTACCACGTACTATCGGTGGTATAATCTATTATCTGCATTTGGTGGTATCAATTTTACAGCAAATCAGGATTATTATCATAGGTGCTTTTGAGCAAACGCCTGCCTTTAAGCAGAGTTATAATCACACTCCCAGATATACAGGAGGCCTGACTTCAAGAGAAGAGGGGACTCAGTGCCTCACCAAGCAGACGGGCATAGCTAAACACCTCTCATCCCCCTCCTTCTTACTTCTGACTCCCCAAAAATCAACACCTGAGAGCCCCTGGCTCAGTGTCCTTGTTAACAAAGAAAACAATTTCGCGCCTCTGGTGAAATGAAGTCAGACCTTTATGGAACAAATTCATCCCAGATATAACTCAGTGAGGCTGCTCCAGGGTCACGTTTGGCTTAATGTGCCTGTAACGGTCTCGTTGCTGAAGTCTTTGCACATCCCGGTTTCCTATTGTGCGCTTGTTGACTTTGTGGGAATTGTCACTGTATCAGACTGAATAGGATCACTTGATTAATCCTGGCTTTGGATGTTTTTGAACAGGACCACAGCTCGGAGTACACACTCTTGTGATTTTGAAGCAAAACTTTGGTAGAAACTCTGTTTCTTTCTTCTTGTAGTATATCTTCTGCTACTGCTGGACCATTCTCTGTCTGTTACAGGAAGAATATTTCCAATGGAGTTGGAACTTGCCATAAAGACAAAGTTATTTAGCCACTGACAAGAAAAGAGAACAGGTAAATGCTCTGTGGACACCGCTTTAGATTGAGAAGCTGGTGATCTGGGATTACCCTTTTCTGAAGAAGTCAGAGACTTTCCTCATGGTTTTCCCAAACACATTGCATAAACAAAGTCCAGGGGCATTACTCCCAAGTCAAGCTAGAAACTAAAATGTAACCCACTAGCAAAGAAACTTGCAGTTAGTCATTTCTGCTGCGGGATGCAGGTTTGCTCAAAAAATAACCGTGGCGCAAGATCATTTTAAAGAATAAATCGCCATCCGTAATAATCCAGCAACATTGCACATTTCTGTGTCAAGCCGAAAACAAAAGTAAGAAAAAATGAGGATCCCAGCCTTCATAGAAAGGCCAGATTACAATTGCCTTCGGTACTAAAATATTTTGATTAAATTAAATGTTTAGATTATGTGCCTACATTTTCAAACTTTTGTTGATTACGTGTGAATTAGGTGCTAGAGAGCTACTGTTCCCAAATATGTTCCCAGAAAATCAATAAGGCTTCTTCTATACCAGAATTACAAAGGATTTCATAGGACACAGGAAAGATGGGATGGATTAAACATTTCCAAAGCATGGAATTTCCTCACTTACAGTGAGGAAAAAATGCATTTAGCCCATTTGAAACTGATGAGACTTTTGTGAGCTTTAGAGTAGACTTAATCAGAAGGTATCATTTGACCGTGAGGGCTTTGAGTCAATTCCAGGCTAAGTATTGCTCTCAGGAATGCATTGACTGATAGCAATAGTTGAGAAAGCATTAGATAACAGAATGGCGAGAGATATTTGAAATTAGTTGTCTGGCTGTGTTCATTGGAAAGAACCAGCAATAACACATGCAACCACAAATTACAGTAGCAACAATCTCTCCGGCGCGTCGACCTTCTTTAGTAGAGGAGTTTCAGAAGGGGAACCCCTCCGGAAGCCAATCATTTGAAAAATCTTTAAGTATCTGATGCATTTGGATCCTACTAATTCGCCAGGGACTATTATACTATATTCCTATCTGGGGAGAGCCTCCATGAATGCTCATCCTGTCGTATGACATCCTGTCAGTGGGCGCACGCAGCGGGAGCTGTGGAATCTCAATTCTGCGCTCATTCACAGCCCAGGGAGAAATATTGTCACCTTTATGCCTCTTGGATTGCAGAAGCAGCTGGGAAGCAGAGCAGTCCTTGACATATGGTGGAGTAACCTCTCCTTCTTAGGCAGGTTTTTTAACTTGCGCTGTGCTGATAAGGCCCTTTATAGAACAACCCCGTGCTCGAATAACCGCATATCGCAGTGTACTATGTCTTCACTTCTGCCTTCCCTCGTTTGCCTGACATACTCATCGCTACCAGAAGCAAGAGAAAGGACTGCACTGTTCTGCTGGCCCTCTGCCACGGGGAAAATAAAGGCTTGCTTTCTGCTGTCGCTTCTGGGATGACATGCAGGAACTGCAGCAGAAATGAGAAACCACAGGAGTTAGCACTAACATCTCTAGCTCCGCTTGGGACCTTACTTCCCTCGGAGTATTTATGGCCTCTGTAATTCTCTCACTTCCGACTTCAGAGAAAAGGGGAAAAGACTTACAAATCTCCTCTCAAAAGTAATATTGAATCACATTCATGTAATGCTCCTAAATCTGCGGGAGATCCCAAAAAGACCCGAAAGGAAGTAAAAACTCTTTCAAGTTTCTGTACCATTTTTCTCTTTCTGCAATGACTTATATCCCTAGAGTTTTCCCCATGGTGTTCTATAGACATCCTGAAGTTATTCTACTTTTGAGCAGATGTCTCTTCATCCTAGACACATTGAGTTTATCACATTTTGACCGTCACTCAGTCTTGAGTCACTCATCTATGTATTTTTTCCTTTCATCTCCACCACAAGGTAGCCTGCTACGACCACCTTTTACTCATAGGTGGCTTCAAGCCCTATTTCTGATCGTTACGTGTGGCAATCTTCCTTGGTTTCATTCCAGTTGGTTCCAACGATGTTATTGCTCAGTTAGGCACAAGCCCTCTGCTATCTTTTTTGGCATGTGCCAGGATCTCTGGATGTTTGACTTTTAAATATAGGTAGTTATGTTCTTCCAAAACACGTTCTGTTCAGCTTTAGTGTCACAGAAAGCCGAAGTTCTTGTTCTGCAGAAATTACACTGAGACATTGAAAACTGCAGTGGTAATAAATGATTCATTACAACAGGTGAAAATGCTTTTGCAGTTGTGTACTATTTGGTCAGGAGGTATTTTTATTCTACAAGACTTTCCTCCTGGGGTTTTTCTTTTTTCCTATTCCCATAAAAGCAAAAAAAGTCCTACACTCCCAGGTTTCCTCGTTGAAGTCTCTGTTTGTAAGGAGCAGGTCCAGCACTGGAAGTGATGGTGTGATTCACCCTGTAATACATTTGTTCTGCAAATAAATTTTTTTCTGCAACACGTTTGCAGAAACATGTAAAGACATGTATCTTTCTATTGAACTTTGGTAAAAAGGTGCCAATAAATGATAACGTTCAGTGACACTGATAGGAACTGAAATGAAAATCACGTTGCAACTGTATTTTGAAAACAGTGAGATCCATTAGCTCATTTAGCTCTAGCTAAAAATAAGGTACTTAACCTGCGTTAATCATCTAGGTTTTTTTTTTCCAGAGCCAATGAAGAAATAGGCACTTCCAGAGATTATTTAACCCATATGTCTTAAGCAGCTGTTTTGAGGTAGCATTGGTACTAACCAGTCCAGATAAGTACTTGGAGGCACTTACCTCTGTCACCGACTACAGAGGAACTTGGACAGAAGATTTGGGTTGAAATCTTCCTATAACAAGAGGGGCCATTCCAAAAAAAAGTAGTTAAGTTCTTCATTTTTGTTTAAATTTGATTATATATGAACCTTTAAACCTCAGTCCATGTAACATCAGCAACCTTTTTAAAAGCTCTCCATCAACTGTTAGGAAATTCTCACTTATAGCCAGCTTTTTCACTGGCTGTGAAATATCATTTAGTGCAAATCTTTTGCCCTTTCTGCCTCAGTTTTTGATCTTTGCAAGAGAATAACGATGCTGGCAAAATGAATAAACAAGTTGTGAGCATCGATTCCTTACCGCTTGAAAGAAGTTGGAATTCTTGATGAAGAAAATGAATGCTTATGACCGCAAATATTATTGACACTATAGCATAGCAGAAATAGTAATCGTAAAATAGATTCTGTTCACTGAGATGCACAACAAAATGAACTAAAAAAGATTTTCGGATTCATTTCAGACCGTAACCTCTGTGTGTGTGGTGGGTGCTCGATACCTTGAAGAATGCATGTGTAGCCAGGATGAGTTACATGCACAACTGCTGTGGGGCCCAGGGTTGCAGGGCAGTGAACCGCCTCTGTAGCAGTCATGTAATAACATTGCAGAATTCTGTAGAGGGAAAAAAAATGAGGGTCTCGGATGCCTTTGTGTTATTTACTGGGTTTATAATACTGTGGATTTGTGTGATGTTCGAAAGGCCAGAATTTCTCAAAACAGCCCGTGACGTGGAGGATGCAGCAGAAGACACCTGAAAGTGAAGTGGTCCTGATTTTTATTAATTATTCATCAGCCATGCAGAGAAAACTGGGTTCCTTTCTGTGTGTCTCAAGCTGACCATCAAAAAACCCTGAAGGTAGTCACAATCAGTCGTTGCTTTTGAAATGGTTGGTGACATACAATCCCTTGCTCCAGGGAGCTTTTGATGCAAGACCCTGTTCATTCAAGCACTGATTGATTGATGTCATTAACTTCAGTACCATAAGCTACACATGGTAACAAGCGTAAGCATTTATACAAGTGCAGGCCAGCATCCTACAAGACTCTGCATTTTTGTAGACGTTGTTTACATGCACAGCCTGCCTTTATGAGCTAAGATTGCTCATAAAGAAAAGTTATTTGTGTGTTTACATGAGGGAAATGCAAGTGTACAGACAAAAGGATGAAAGTAAACAGGTAGCAAAATATAAAAGCAGTATGTGGAAGCTGACTGAAACTTTGCTGTTTCAGAGAAGTTGCTGGGGGCGTGGGGTTATGTTTTGCTTAATTGCTATTTAATGTGTCCTGTGGGGGAAGGATTTGTTTTCTTTATGAAATTACCCATTTTCTCTCTCGAGATCTGAGAAAATTCCTTCAATGCTCAGTTTGGATGGACAGTAGAAAGACAGCAGCAAAGCCCTAAAGTGTCCCTGAGATGCCAAAAGCGTGGAACAACCCAAAATGTGTGTGTGTGTCTGCTTCTTCCCACCCCTCCTGCTGCACTTGCTGAGTGAGCTCCTGGAGAAGTGCCCGAGTGGAAAAAGTCCACGCACAGACCAGATAAATGAACCTGTTTGACGTTTAGATGGGGCCGCCGGCTGCGGGCGATGCAGTTTTACTACACACGCTTTTTTTCCCCCCAATCTCTTTGTACGAGTGGGGACGAACAGGAGCTGGAGACACCCCCCCGCCCAGACTCGCCAAAGGCGAGGCCAGCCCGCATCCCAGGTGCCAGGCTCCATCTAGTGACACAGCCGGGGATGGCCGGGCTGCGATAAAGCCCGGGAGCAGCGCCGGCCCGCCCAGAGGCGCCGTACCGGGCCGTACCGGGCCGTACCGGGCCGCCCCGTCGCGGCGGGAGGCTGTGCCCCGCCGGCCGCCGGTAACCGGGAACGGCGGTACCGACCCTGCCGTGGGAGGTGACGGGGGCTCGTGGTCCCCGGGACGGGGCTGTACGGCAGGACCGGGGAGTCGCCGTGGCTTTGGCAAGGGACAGGGTCCTGCTCTGCCTTGCCCGAGGCTGGTTTCCCTTAGCGAGGTGTACAAAGCATTCCCCGAATTTTATTCCCCACCTCCGCGTCGCCGCTGGATGGGGTTTGATGTACACAGGTCCAGCCCCCCTCCCCCGGTCCCCTTCCCGGCGCCCACATCAGGGCAGGGGCTGCGGGACCGGCAGTGCCGCCCGTCCATCCCGTCCCCTCGGGGACCGCCGGGGTCCGGTCGCAGGGGAGGGGGGTGGTGGGCGAAGCGCGGCCGGAGACTCGAAGGGGAAAAAGCTGGGAGGTAGGGATGGGGAGGGAGCGACTTCAGGGTGTCCCCTGCGACATGATGTCATCCGATCAATATTTTCGGGGGGAGTGACCGATCCGACCAATTCCCGCTATGAAATGGGCTCTATATTGGAGCTGGATGCAGCCGAATCGATCGGGCTGATAAGGGAGAGCTATAAAAGGCCGGGGGGCCGGCTTCCCCCACGCTCCATCCCCGAGCCGCAGCCAGCGCAGCCAGCGCCCGGCCGCCGCTCCGAGCCCCTCCGCTCCCTTCCGCGCCCCTCCGCTCCCTTCCGCGCCTCTCCGCGCCCCTCCCGCGGCATGGGGCCGCCCCCCGCCGCCCTGGCGCTGCTGGGGCTCGCCGCCGCCGCCGTCGTGTCGCTGCCGCTGCCCGACGCCGGTCCCCACGTCAACTACGGGTGGGGGGAACCGATCCGGCTGCGGCACCTCTACACCGCCAGCAAGCACGGGCTCTTCAGCTGCTTCCTGCGCATCGGCGGCGACGGGCGGGTGGACGCTGCCGGTAGCCAGAGCCCGCAGAGTGAGTACCGGCGGCAGCGCCGGGTGGCCGGGACGGGCCGGGACGGGATGGGACGGGACGGTTCCGCGGAGCCAACCGCCGTTTTTCCCTCTGTCTCCGCAGGTCTGCTGGAGATCCGCGCCGTGGCGGTGCGCACCGTGGCCATCAAGGGCGTGCGGAGCTCCCGTTACCTCTGCATGGACGAGGCGGGGCGGCTGCACGGGCAGGTGAGCTGCGGCCATCCCGCACAGCGGTCCCGGAGGCTCTAAACCCGGGATGGCCTTTCCCGAGGGCTCTTTCCAGCCCGGCCGCCGCGCTGAAGCGGCAGGCGAGACAGAAGGGCTGACATGGTTGTGTTATGGATGCGGTTGGTAACGGGTTAACAAAGCTTTCGGGTCTCCCCCACCCCCTTTTCTCCATAGGAGCGGTGATTCTTGTCACTGTTGCTGCCTGAAAGGCCACCAGGATTATTAGAATTCAGCCAGGAACATCATTTAGAACACGAAGTGTATGTTGCACGTCCCTCGCCAAAATATACCGAAAATACAGTCCAGGGCAAAATTGCATTTATGTTTAAAAAGCCTCATCGGTGGGTGGCTGCGTCTCTGCCGCAGGAATAGATTAAGTCGAGGCATAGAATCTAAATAATTTAATCTGAACAATTTCTCACTGTTCAGGTCAGGTATTCTAAATATATATATATATATATGAACATGTATATATATATTACTCCTTAGAAAGGAGATGCAGGCAGATGGCTGCCAGGCAGACAAATCCCAGAAACAGGGGGATGCCATCTCTTAGGTAGTACCAAACAGAAACGGGATTTCGAGGGGAAGAAGGACTCTTCTCTGCTGTCTCGCTTCTGACCTGTGATAACTGCACACCTGTGGGACTCCAAGAGGTTGAGGAGTTTAGTGACCCGCTGACACCACTTTGTTAGGTCGTGCTTTTTTCCCTAGGCATGTCAGCATATCAGCTAGTCATTATCAGCGATAGAAGCTTGTTTGTGAAGCCGCGTAAGTTGCCAACTCTAGAGTTTGAAGGGTAAGAGTCAGATTCAGTCTGTGTGTGATTGCTCTACAGGAGCCTGAGTTTCACAGAGCGATGGCTTTTTATTATGCGATGGTAAAGATACAGCTTGATTCTGCTCTGATTACTCTGGCAAAATTTCTGCTGATTTCGATCGGGCAAGGATTTGGCCCACTGTCAAAGCTCCCAGTATCTTTAATAAGAGCAATACCGATACAGTGGTGGTTTTGAATGCATTTATCACATAGGACTAAGCCTTTCTTCCTGAATTTCCTTGCTTTTCTGGGCTAGAATCGATTGATGCTGTGATAAGCTGCATAGGTTCAGACAGTATGGTAGGGAAATTATTCGCTTAGTGTTCTAATGTATATCCAAAGCAAAATGATCAATGAAAACAAAGCAGAGAGACTGAGATTGGGTTTGTTCGTGTATAGTATTAATTGGAGAGTTTTTTTACGGTAAATACAATGGCTTGTAGCCATGCTGTCACATCCCTATGTTGTGGACACCTGCTGTCACCTCTCTGCTAACAGCCCCGGCCGGCTGCTCTACAGGCAATTCTTTGCCTTGTCAGCGCCGCACTCAGGAGTGGAAGAACGAAAGGGCAAGTATGGTGTCTGGGGACTGAACTGGGCAACCACTTGCACTCCAGAAACATGCCCTTTTTTAACACTGGAAAACTGGTGACCTGGGCTGATTTTTGAATGTGCAGTGTGCCATAGTCCATAGTTTGGGGGAAATCACCTAACTGCTTAATGTACTGAGATACTATAAATTCCTCCTGTGACAAAAATAACCTGGAAATAGTTAAAGTGCGTTTGGCACTTATTTAAAAAAATACACTAGAGACAATCCCAATGAAATGAAGAAGGAACGGTATAGTTGAGACACGGGAGGCGCAATCAATAACTGTTATTTGCAATGCACACGTGCTCAAGAGCTTTTTTATTTCATCATCCGTGTTAGTGAGGCTGAGCACTCATAGAAATAAGGACAGCTAACAATCCAGCCATAAATTTCTGTCATAGACACATATTTTTCTGAGATATAATGTGTGTAGAAGGCTAAATATTGTGTAATTTTATTTGGAAAAAACCGACTTTTTAAAAATTGCTTGATTAGTTTAAAGAGCGCTTTTAAAAGACAATCAAATGTATGCACTTAATTGTACTCCATATTATTATGGGTGTTCGAGAAAGGACTGAAGAGTATCAAATATGCTCGCTATTCAGACGGGCAGAGCATTCGTGTAAGGACACCTTCATTACTGCAGACTGAGACATAATCGGCAATTGTCTTTTATTGACCGCGAGTTCAATCACCTGGAGTGGCTGAGCCTGAAATAGCACCCGAGTTGTAGGAAATACAGTGCTTGTGTAAGGATCTGGAAAGGTCTGACCCGGCGATGCAAACTCCCAATACACGATCTGTAGGGCGCGTCAGAAATTTATTTCGACAAATTCATACCTAGGCAAATACCTTCTTCTACACAAAACCTTAACTTGCCCTGTTATTAATGTGACAGTTCTAACTAATGTCTAGTGAGCAAGTAACACTGTGTTAACCGGTCTTTTGTAATTTCAGCATATGCTAAGTAAAAAAAAACGGAAATTACCTTTTCAGTATCGTTTTACTGATTGGCCATGTTTGCGAAAGCCAACATTGACAGCGCTGCCTTTCTACAGACCTGATCCCGAAGCCCTTAACACAGGCAAATCTCCAGTAGAGACGGAGTTTTATACCTGAGGATTGTTGCATTAGCTCTCATGACTGCAGTTAAGCACTGGCAGCAATTAAGGACAGTTTATCTAAATGAGCACTGTCATCCGAGATTCTTTTTGCCTGTGCTTAGGACAGGATAAGCGTGGTAGCTGTGGAGAAGTGCACATCCAGGATTCAAACCTTATTTAATGTGATGGACATGCAGGAACTTCAGGAGTTCTGGATTAGGTCTTTTAATTGCCTCAAAATCCAAAATGCGTACTGTGTGCCATGTGGGGAGCTTGAGTGGAGTAGGAACAGGAACAGGAACAGGAACAGGAACAGGATAGGATAGAATAGAATAGAATAGAATAGAATAGAATAGAATAGAATAGAATAGAATAGAACGGAACAGGACAAGAATAGAATAGAATAGAATAGAATAGAATAGAATAGAATAGAATAGAATAGAATAGAATAGAATAATTTCAGTTGGAAGGGACCTACAACAATCACCTAGTCCAACTACCTGCCCACTTCTTCAGGGCACTTCCTCTTGGTGGCCGTGGTCCATTGCTGAAGGAGCAGTCAGCAGAGCAATGGGTCCCACCTGCACCCCTGCAGCAGCCCGGCAGAGAGGCAGCGGGCAGCCCACCAGCGTGGATCTGGCAGCAGGGTCTTCAAGGTGCACCAAATTGGGGCCCCCACGACAAGCCAGAGGGACACCCCCACTGCCAGCAGAGGGAAAAGGGCTGGTGGCATCCAAGGTTTATGTTGTGGTTGAATACAACGAGTCTGTTGGGCGTATTTGTAATTCTCGTTACTCCTTGCTGTTCAGCTCAGGTATTCCACTGAGGATTGTTCCTTCGAAGAGGAGATTCGTCCAGACGGCTACAATGTATATAGATCAAAAAAACACGGAATATCGGTGTCTTTGAGCAGTGCCAAGCAAAGACAACAGTTCAAAGGAAAAGATTTTCTTCCGCTGTCTCACTTCTTACCTATGATCAACACTGTGCCCGTGGAGTCAACAGACTTTGGCGAGTACGGTGATTACAGCCAGGCGTTTGAGCCGGAGGTGTACTCGTCGCCTCTGGAAACGGACAGCATGGACCCCTTTGGCATCACCTCCAAACTGTCGCCGGTGAAGAGCCCCAGCTTTCAGAAATGACCCTGATCACACACACACACACACACACGCACGTTTTTAAAGAGATATTGCAGAATACTGCAGGGATTATTTTAGCTTTTCATGTAGTGGTGTTTCGAACTTTTTTGTGTATTTCAGTACAGAGCCAGACTTTTCCTTGCCATGTGTTGTACCTGTAAGAGATGAGTGCCCAGAGGCTATTCTATAGTCGAAAGAATTGCCTATCCGCAGTTTTAGTTGGAAAAGGATTAAATAAGAAAAGCTTAACAGCTTCATCAGAGTTCCTCCATTACCGTGGTGATGACAAAATACTTACAATTTTTCTACATCAACTTCATTGCCATGTATGTTCACCTGTTAGTTCTGCTCATAGGAGCAAACGCAGAAAACCTTTTTTCCGGCCACGGGGAGGTTAACGATCTCGTAGCTTCAGAGGCCTTAAAGACAGGCATTTGGAACACAACACAATTAAGGAAAACCTAGCAAACGCGGCGACGCGAGCTAGGCTTAACGCTGTTTCTTGAAAAGCTGCTGACAACGTTCTGGGAAAACTTTCTACTGAAAGCATACCACTGAAAAAACAATTCCGCTTGTATATTGTGCTTTTTCTTCCCTTAGGAAATAAGGGAAGGAAAAATTTCTTCCTTCCCTTATTGCTAGAGGGTACTTCGGAAAACCGGATCTTTGATTTTTTTATTTTTTTTTTTAAAGGCTAATTTATGTTCGCTGTGGGATCAGCGTCATCCAGCAGAGAGTTCTCCTTAACGTTAGTGAGAATTCAGTGCGCGGTTGGAAGAGTGCACGGAACGAGCATTTGTGTTCATCGGGCAGGGAATGAGCAGTTCAAATTAGCGTTTAAATTACGGTTTGTTGTATATAAGCATGCATGTCGTTAGCAAACGGAGAGAAAGACTGAAAATGGATGATGTATAGGTCAAATCGATTGCAAAATAGGTTGTCGTGTTTAACCTTTAACCATCAGGAATTCTTTCAAGTCCCTTCCAGGCTTGATTCTGCATCCGTGGGAGTCAGTGGAGAGGCAGTTTAGTGACTTAAATCCCGCAGGACCGGGTCAAGCCACGCCGTTCTTCTTGCAGGAAGGGATTATGAGTACCTCGTGGCCAAAACACAGGTGTCTGATGTCTTCCGTTCTGTTCTCCCCTTCTAACGATTCGATGAGGGAGTGACCGAGGTGAAACCAAAGAAAAAAAAAGAAAAAAGAAAGAAAGAAAAAAAAAAAGCCATGTGAAAACAGGGTTCAGGAATTCTACTCGTTTCCAAAGGTTCATTTGTAACAGAGATTTCTATACCAAAAAAAGCTTTCCTGGAAATACTGGTGTTCTTCTGACCTAGCACTTCATTGCCAATGCAATATTTATAATTAATTTATTGAATACATACATCTGTTTATTTTGTTACTGTTATTTATGCTCAAAATTCTATTTATATACTCCTGAAGGTGGGTTTTTTAGTTGTAAGAAATTTTGTGAAGTTTTGTAATCAGGAAATTTTAGCAAACGATAACTTTTTAAATTCCTGTGCATTATCAGTAGTGTAATGTCTACATTTGCAATAAAAAGAAAATCATCTTCCACACAGAAGTCTATCTGACTCTTTTGTCACTCCTTTAGTCTGGAGACCTCAAGGACCTTTAGCAAACTGTTGGCATCTGGCTCCGCAGCCGCTGGTTGAAGATGGTGTCCCTTGTGAAGGTGGTGGAGTTGAGATAATACAACAGACAAGGAGGGACAAAGGGGTTTTCCCAAAGCCAGGCAGTGAAGGCCAGGGCTGGAATTCCCGTCTTTCTGCGGCTAATTACCGATGAGCTCCATGGGAAATGGCAAGTCTAAGAACAGTATCTCTGTTACAGAAGGGTTTTGGAAACAGCTCATTAAATTTTGACCTTGGGATAGGTGAAGGTCACTCCATCTAGTCCTAAGTTATTACCCTCTTGCTAGAAGAAACGAGTGAAGCTCAGCTTTAAGCTGTGTGAGTGTGTCCTGATGTTTCCCTCCCATTCCTCATCATTCAATCATAGAATAGAATCAAAGAACCATTTAGGTTGGAAAAGACCCTTAAGATCATCAAGTCCAACCATCAACCCAACACTGCCAACTCCACCACTAAACCGTGTCCCTCAGCACTACATCTACCTGGCTTTTAAACACCTCCAGGGACGGCGACTCAACCACTTCCCTGGGCAGCCTGTTCCGATGCCTGACAACCATTTTGGTGAAGAAATTTTTCCCAATATCCAACCTAAACCTCCCCTGGCACAACTTGAGGCCATTTTGTCTTGTCCTATTGCCAGTTCCTTGGGAGAAGAGACCGACCCCCACCTCAATAGACCCTCCTTTTAGAAAGCTGTAGATCTAGGCCGGCGAGTGCTGCCCGGGGACATCATCGGTTACACTTCATCTGCGATAAAGCAGTCGTGGATTTGCATCTATTGTATAAAACATCCCTTTCATATTCCATTTATGTCATTAAAACCTGCTATTTGCACTTCTCGCAGCCTTCGAGGTGCCGGACACGGAAAGGAGCGCTGCTCGGAGGAGGTGATTCCTGGGGGAGATGGAAAAATCCACCAGCAGCTGTGGGTTCTGTGGTTCTTCTTAGGCTGCGCAAAATCCCCCTGCAAAAGGCAAGAAATCCTGCAGGTGGAAGGCTGCTCACTTTTCAAATCGGCACCGCATTCAACAGCGCCGCGGGGGAGAAAACTGGTCATTTTTGCCTGAAAAAGATGTCGATTTCTGGCAGGAAAAAAAAAGCTGAACGTTTTCATTCGGAAATGCAGTGAGTCACAGGAATTGCAGATCTCTTGGCTGGCAAACATCTCCCGTGGTGTTTCCCATTCTCCGTTGTGCTGAGCCAATGCCACACATCCGGAGGGTTCCCACTCCTCACATCCTGGGAGGTGTAGTAGTCCTGATTTTCAAGTTGTTTTATTCCAAAGGTTTTCAGGTTTGGGGCATTCCGGTTTTCTGTTTTTCAGCTCCAGCTTGGATCAGCCAGTATATTTTATTTGAATGTTAGGTACCTTTCAAGACCTTTTTGTAAAAAATAAGAATAAAAAAACCCCAGAAAACAAAATAAAATAAATATGAACTTTTAAAGTTTGGTCAAAACATTCCACTTTTACTTTTCTGCTGAAAAAAACGCTCAGCTTTGATGGGAAACACAGCACATGACGGAGTTCGGAGGGTACGCTGTTTAATTTAACCAGTGAGAGATTTAAGTGGCCGTCACATGGTGAATATTGCTCAAGAGCGCAAAGAAGAGCAGCCTCACGTTTGCGAACGGCGTCCCGAGCTCTCCGGTGACCCTGTTTGCTGACAAACTGCATCTTCCACCGGCAGCGCGATGTTTCTTACTGCAACGGCGTGGTTAGAGGTTGGTTCAATATTTATTCAGACGGAGGGAAGAATGCCAGGAGCTGAATTACCCACACACCGCTTCCTGGAGCACTTTAGTTTTCCTTGGAGGTTTCCCATCCCAGCTCTGACCAGGCTTTGGCTGTTTTGCTTATAAAATCTGACAAGATCGCAGCGTGAGGTGGAAGGATTACTGGAAAATGCTTTCCCTGCCATCAGACACCTGACTGGGTCAGGAACTTGGTGCGCAAAACCGGGAAACACCATTCTGTGGGAATGTAAACACCGCCGCCACCATTCACTGTACGCGGCCCCCCCCCCCCCCCCGGTTGATCGTAGTTTTCTCAAAGACAGCGGGACAATCGCAGGACCCGCATTCGCAATACGACATTTTACAGCCCTAAAAGGTTTTTAAAGGCCAGGTGTCAAATGCCTCCTTGTGAAGTCTGGCTCCGGAGCTGTGATGTGCAAATGCCAGTTGTCAGAGTAGTGGGAAGGCTGTAGGAAAGGAGATACTGGGCATCTCCATTTCCACTCTGGGGAAGTGTAAAAAGCTATAAATCTTTTATTCAAGAGCCCTAATATCAACTTTACCTCTGCTCAAAGCGCTGACACTATTTTCATGGAAAAATTTGTGACCACTCTTCCTGCTCTGCCAGCGTGCTTTGTATGTGAATTGAGGATGACACTATAAATTAAGAAAAAAAAAAGTACTTTCTTTCCTGAAAAACGTAGGGAAGCCAACCTTCCTTTCGGGCAGCGTCAGATGCGATGAACGCAGAGATGCGTTTCCCTTGGAAGCAAATGTGAGCGCAAATAAAGGACATCATTAGGACTCTGAATTCGGGGTGAATTTGTGACGGTTTGGGCACATGGTAAGTTGATCAGGAACCCCGAGGCTGTTAAAGGTAAGAATGCCCCAAAACGAGACAATTGTTTTGTAGTCTTCTTGCCAGGATATTATTATATTTTTAGCATTCCCCATCAATCCTGCTACCTACGGGGATCAAAGAACTTGCTTTTCGTTAACTTCCGAAGCAAGATTTAAACTGTAGCTGTTAGCTTAAAGGAAACCTGTAAAGACACCTTATGTTTCCCCCAAATCAGTGAACAGTCGGTGTTTGCTTGTGATCATGCGGTGGTAGAGCAGGTAGGTGTTCACACCTGGGAAACTTGCGGTGATTTTAATGTGAGATCCAGTGATATCTACACTTCAATGCAGAAAATGAGCTGGCTCTACAGTCGCTCTAGATAAATCGCGATAAATAGGGCGAATACATATAAATCAGTAAAGCCTGCTGCGATGGAGCATTTTTAATGAAGTGTGCCGGTGCACCTGCTTCGCTAAACCTTTAGCGGCGCGACTTTGTTTTCACTTAAACGCAGTTTTATTTCTTCTTTAGGCCCATCTCCGGATTTTCAAGCTGTCTTTTCCAGTCCTCCGCCCTCCTGCGTATGACTGGGAGGATAACGGACCCCCCAGCCACCCGCCAGTTTGGCTTGGCAGCCTGCTTCGCCGTGCCCAGAGCCACATTTTTCATTCATTCAGTATCCGGAAAAAAACAGTGTAAGTTAACATTTTTTTAATATATATATATAAATATATTTATAAGCAAATATGCTTATAAATAAGTATAAACGCTTCCTTTTACCAGCATAAACGCTTCCTTTCAGCAGCGCTGATCCCCCCGCTGGCTTAGGGGACCATTGGCAGACCCGCTGGCCCCCTCTCTTCGCCGCCCCCCCCCGCTCCCCCCGCCGGCGGCGGCGCTGGGGCGCCCCCTGGCGGACACACGCGGGGCCGCTCCCGCCGCGGAGGGGCGGGGAGAGGGACGAAGGAGGCGTGGCCATTCGAGTGCCCCAGCCTATAGCGAGGGAGGGGGCGTGGTCACGCCCCTCGGGCCCCGCCCACCGGGTGTTTGCGCGCCTGCGCAGTGGCACCGGCGGCTCCCGGCCCCTCCGGCTTGCCGTCGTTTCCCGGCACGCAAAGCGGAGGGGCTTTGGCGGCGCCATGGCGGCGGAGGCCGCGTTGCCGAGTTCGGATATGTTCGATGAGATCGTGATGGCTGACGAGAGGTGGGGGAGCCTTGGCCGCGGGGTTGGGACTTCGGAGGACAGGCGGGACACCTCGCTTGCCGCGGGTAACGGGTCGGGCTAGGAGGAGGGAGGGAGTGGGGAAGGGGGGGGGGGCCTGGGCCTGGGCCTGGGCCTGGACCTGGACCTGGGCCTGGACCTGGACCTGGACCTGGACCTGGGCCTGGGCCTGGGCCTCCACAGTGGGCAGTAGGAGCTGAGAAGGAAAAAGAGAGGGGCGCAGGGCAGGTAATGAGCCCAGGGGAGGGGGAAATTTTTAGAATCATAGAATCATAGAATTGTTGAGGTTGGAAGGGACCTTTAAGATCATCGAGTCCAACCTTTAGCCTACCCTGACAAGAGCCACTTCTAAACCGTGTCCCTCAGTGCCCCATCTACCCTTTTTTTAAACACCTCCAGAGATGGTGAATCCACCACCTCCCTGGGCAGCCTATTCCAATGTTTAATAACCCTTTCAGTGAAAAAATGTCTCCTAATATCTAATCTAAACCTCCCCTGACGTAACTTGAACCCGTTTCCCCTCGTCCTATCACTTGTCACCAGGGAGAAGAGGTCAGCCCCCATCTCTCTACAACCTCCTTTCAGGTAGTTGTAGAGGGTGATAAGGTCTTCCCTCAGCCTCCTCTTCTCCAGGCTAAACAACCCCAGCTCCCTCAGTCGTTCCTCATAAGGTTTGTCCTCCAGGCCCCTCACCAGCTTTGTAGCCCTTCTCTGGACACGCTCCAACACCTCAATGTCCCTCTTGTAGCGAGGGGCCCAAAACTGAACGCAGTACTCGAGGTGGGGCCTCACCAGTGCCGAGTACAGGGGGATGATCACTTCCCTAGTCCGGCTCACCACACTATTCCTGATACAGGCTAGGATGCTGTTGGCCTTCTTGGCCACCTGGGCACACTGCTGGCTCATATTCAGCCGGCTGTCAACCAACACTCCCGAGTCCTTTTCTGTCGAGCTGCTTTCAAGCCACTCTGCCCCAATCCTGTAGCGCTGCATGGGGTTGTTGTGACCCAAGTGCAGGACCCGGCACTTGGCCTTGTTGAACCTCATACCATTGGTCTCAGCCCATCGGTCCAGCCTGTCCAGATCCCTCTGCAGAGCCAACCTACCCTCAAGCAGATCAACACGCCCGCCCAGTTTAGTGTCATCTGCGAACTTACTGAGGGTGCATTCAATCCCTTCATCCAGATCATTGATAAAGATATTAAAGAGAACCGGCCCCAGCACCGAACCCTGGGGGACACCACTTGTGACTGGACACCAACTGGATTTAACTCCATTTACCACCACTCTCTGGGCACGGCCATCCAGCCAGTTTTTTACCCAGCGAAGAGTACACCTGTCCAGGCCATGAGCAGCCAGTTTCTCCAGGAGAATGCTGTGGGAAAGAGTGTCAAAAGCTTTGCAAAAATCCAAGTAGATAACATCCACAGCTTTTCCCTCATCCACTAAGTGGGTCACCTTATCATAGAAGGATATTAGGTTTGATAGGCATGACCTGCCCTTCACAAACCCATGCTGACTGGGCCTGATCACCCTGTTCTCCTGCATGTGCCGTGTAATGGCATTGAGGAGGATCTGTTCCATGACCTTCCCAGGCACCGAGGTCAGACTGACTGGCCTGTAGTTCCCCGGATCCTCCTTCCGGCCCTTCTTGTGGATGGGTGTCACATTTGCTAACCTCCAGTCAGCTGGGACCTCCCCGGTTGTCCAGGACTGCTCATAAATGATACCAAGTGGCCTGGCGAGCACCTCCGCCAGCTCTTTCGATACCCTTGGGTGGATCCCATCCGGCCCCATAGATTTGTGCACCTCCAGGTGCTGAAGCAGGTCCCTCACCATTTCCCTTTGGATTAGAGGGGCTTCATTCTGCTCCCCATCCCTGTCTTCTAGTTCAGGGGTCTGGGTGCTCAGGGAACAACTGGTCCTACTGCTGAAGACTGAGGCAAAGACTTCATTAAGTACCTCAGCCTTTGCCTCATCCTTGGTCACTATGTTGCCGGCCCCATCTACTAGAGGACAGAGATAATCCTTAGTCCTCTTCCTATTGCTAATATATTTATAGAAGCTTTTTTTGTTGTCCTTGACAACAGAAGCCAGGTTTAGCTCCAGCTGGGCTTTGGCCCTCCTGATTTTTTCCCTACATAGCTTAACTACCTCTTTGTAGTCGTCTTGAGTGGCCTGCCCTTCCTTCCAGAGGCCATAGATCCTCTTTTTTTCCCTAAGTTGCAACACTAGCTCCCTGTTTAGGCAGGCCGGCCTTTTTCCCCGACGGCTTGTCTTCTGGCACATGGGGACAGCCTGCTCCTGCGCCTTTAAGACTTCCTTCTTGAAAATCATCCAGGCTTCCTGGGCTCCTTTGCCCTGGAGGACTGCCTCCCAGGGGACTTTGTCAGCCAGGCTCCTGAAAAGCCCAAAGTCCGCCCTCCGGAAGTCCAAGGTAGCAGTTCTGCTGACCCCTCTCCTTGCTTCTCGCAGAATTGAAAACTCGATCATTTCATGGTCACTGTTCCCAAGACAGCCTCCAACCTTCACATCCCCCACAAGACCTTCCCTATTTACAAACAACAGATCCAGCAGGGCACCTTCCCTAGTTGGCTCTCTCACTAGCTGTGTCAGGAAGTTATCCCCAGCACATTCCAGGAACCTTCTAGACTGTTCCCTCCCTGCTGTATTGTATTCCCAGCAGATGTCCGGCAAATTGAAGTCCCCCACGAGGACAAAAGCTCGCGATCTTGAGACTTCTCCCAGCCGTTTATAGAATATTTCATCTGCCTCCTCATCCTGATTGGGCGGTCTATAACAGACTCCTACTACGATATCCGCCTTGTTAGCCCTGCCCCTGATTCTTACCCATAAACACTCAACCCCATTATCACCATCATTAAGTTCAAAGCATTCATAACACTCCTTAACATACAGGGCCACACCCCCGCCTCTCTTTGCTTGCCTGTCCTTCCTGAAGAGCCTATAGGCATCCATGGCAGCACTATAGCTATGTGAGTCATCCCACCACGTTTCTGTGATGGCGACTACATCATAGTTTCCCTGCTGCACGATGGCCTCCAGCTCGTCCTGCTTATTCCCCATGCTGCGTGCATTAGTGTAGATGCACTTCAGTTGGGTTAATTGTCCTACCACTTTCTTGGGGGGACAGGCCCTGATTTGCACCTGGTCATTCTCGGACACTACTGTAGTTACCAAATTATCACTACTCCTTGTGTCTATGCTGCCACACAATTCTTCTCTTTGCTCTTGTTGAGGGACCAGTGTGCTCGCTATCAGCTTTCCCGCTGTGTGTGGAAATTTGCCCCGCCGTTGTGAGCTTGTAGTCAGTGGTGTTACTCTGGTGAAAGTACTGAGCTGGATTGCTGAGCGTGTTGTTCTCGGCAAATCATTATAAACTTGTTCGAAGGGATCACAATGTGCATAATTGCATCTTAATTTTCAGCATCACGTGGTAGTTCTAAATATGGGCAGTTTCATTTCAGAGATGGTACAGCGTGGGTTTGTTTCTGGCGGTTGCTTGTGTGCAGTGTGAGTTTGATACGTGATGAAAACAGGCGATGAAAATTATGCTTCTGTCTTCACAGGTTTCATGGTGAGGGGTATGAGGAGGGGTATGCTGAAGGCAGTCACGTTGGAGTTGTTGAGGGACGGAGGTATGGATCGCTCCATGGTGCCAAGATGGGGTCTGAGGTAAATGGGAAAATACTTGAGAATTACAACGTTTTTGTCATTGGATAATTATTTTAATACAGAAACTGTTAGGCAAAGCTGTATGTAGTGGTAGCCTGAGGCCTGCTATGTTACTGTAGGTCCAAGAGGACCTACAAAACTAGTTTAAAGGTGGTATTTTGATTGAATAGTTAAATAGATGGTTTGGTGTTTTCTGAGCTTATTTGCTGTATGAGATTTTGATTAGTTTTTTTCTGAAAGAGAGGATAAAAAGAGACAAAATCAAATAAGCTTGCTCAGAAAAAAATGGTGATGGACATTTATTTTAATAACCCGAAATTGTGGCTAAAGGCCCCCCTGTACCATCTGTTGTGGCTCAGCATTAGGGAAAAACATGGAATATTGAGACAGCTTGGGTGGAGAACCATAAAGGCGTCTCTGTTGCACTCTTTGTTACCTCTGATACTGGGAGAGATATTTGGTTGAGGCACAATTATTCTTTAGTAGATGGAGTCAGTTCTGTATATTGCCACACAACGGCATGCCTGAACCAATAAACCTTTGTGGAAATAAAAGGACCAGAGGGTGGTGGTGATGCACCTTGACTTGTCTCATGTGTCCAGCTCAAGTTTCTGATAACATGGAGTGTGTTCAGTGTTGTACAATGCAGTTGCAGTATTTCTGGACCCAAAGTGGATTTTTTTCAGCTTTGATGGGAAGCTGTACTACAGGATTCATGGTAGGCCTTATTTCAAGTACAGCACCACCAATCTAAATCTGTTCAATGTATTGAAGACCTTTGGGTAATGTGGCAGTTTTTCCTTTTCATATTTTCAGGTTTCAGAAAGTTAATTACATATAGAAAGAACAGTAGCAATGGCATTAATGCATAAACTGTCAAATTCTGAAAGGATGGTTTTCGTAAAATTTTGGGTTGCATTTGGGTGTGATACAGAGATGTACAGTGATGAAATATTTCCTACTTAGACTACAGCTATGTAATCCCAAAATGAGAATGTTAAACAGCAGTCTCCAAAGCTGGGTAGATTTATACAAAATGATCCTAGACAGACCATAATAAAGAAGTACTCTAATCTACTTATATTGGGGGTGCTCCAGAAGGCAGTAGGATTATAGACAGTGAGTCACATTAAATGAGAATAAGAGTAACTTGGGTAATTTTAGACCTGTCAGCCTATTTTGTATCTTGGGCACAATTACGATACTCATCTGACAGTTGCGTTGCTTGATAGAGAATTAAAGTAAGACATTATAATTAAAGTGTGTCTGTTTTCAGGCATGTTCCTTGGGCAGGCTTAGACACAGTGTCTGTTCGGTCTCGAGCAGAAGATTGGCATTGCTCCCTTGTGGTAGGGCAGTGCTAATTAAGCTGCGAAGTCTGCGGCTGAGTGTCCAGGGGCCAGGTGGTGTGTTTTATCATAGTAGCTTGCGTTTGCAGCAGTGGTAACTGCTATATCTGTCGGTTTTCTTCCGCTTACCTTGTGTCTCTAAGCAGTTTTGGGGAATGCAAATTAAATTTCTGTCAACAAAAATTTAATTGGAAGCCTCACTTCAAATATGCTTGAACACTTAATGGGATGTTAAGGCCCAAACCCGTGTCTGTGCCTTAAAAATAACCCCCACTATGTGCTTTAACAAACATAACTAACAGAAGACTGGAACCACCAAGCACTCCCACTGTATTCTGAAGTGGTTTGCAGGCCACAGGAGCTTACAGGTACAACAGTGTTTTGTAAGTTTAAAAGGCAGGTCTATGCATACACCATACATATGGACCAAACTGGAATTTGGTGTGATGTTGGACTTAATTTCTGGAAGTCAGCCAGCTTCTGTTTCAGGTATCAGCGTTGTTTTCCTGTGACTGCTCAGTCACTTCTGAAAGGGACTCCAGCTGACTTACCCAGTTGGTGCATTGAAGAACTTTTCTATATTCCTATTTCATTTGGTGTCCAAAGTTGTAATGAAGAGTTCTGGCAGCAAAGCTGGCTTAGTCAGCTCCTCGTGCTTCTTTCTGATTCCCTGCTACCCTCTTGAGTTCGGCTGGTAAAATTGTTTGCGTATTAACTCAGAAAAAGGTGTGGTCTCCTCTTTGGTTGACTTGGTTGCTCCCTCAGTCCAGCTGGTACGCCTTTTTGTAGGGCTATACAGGGGCTGCTGAAACTCACAGTGCTGCAAGAACGAATATTTACCAAAACATCTTAAATAGGTTGTTTTCTAACTGTCTGTCTACTACCACACTTTAATAAATTTGGGGGCTCAAAGCATATAAAGTGCTAGTTTTGTAAAACTGCTTTTTATGCTGCATTTTAAATATTTTGTTCTCTGATGCTAAACAGATTCTTACAAGAAGTTTCCTGACTCTTGTACTGTGTAACGCAGATAGCCCTCGTTTGTCCTACCCTAGTTTACTGAACTTTCCAGCGTAGAAAGGTACTTGTATATCCAGTGAGTTGTTTCCTGAGGGGTGGGATACAATGTAGGGCTTTGGTTTTGTTTGACTGTATATACTACATGTTTGGGTTTTTTTCCCCTGATGACATTCTGATAAATTTGCAGATTGGCTGCTACCTTGGGTTTGCCCTGACGTGGCAGTGTCTGCTCCAGAAATGCATGGATGAAAAGAACAGGTAAGGTAAAAAAAAAAAAAGTACTGTTCCTTTAATGCTGTTTCAAATTATGATGTCCGGTATTGCCTGTACAAAAGAAATAGTGAAAAACAGAAGAAACGGGAACAGAGGGCCACTAGGGTGGTATCATGTGCTGGACCATGTGATACTGAAAAGAGGATAAGGGAACTTGGTTTCTTCAGCCTGGAGAAGAGACGGCAAGGGAGATACCTAGTTGTACCACATAAGGGGAAGTTCTAGATAGGGTGGAGACATGTTCCTTGCAGAAGTGCACAGCGAAAGGCCAAGAGGCAACTTTCACAATTTGAAACAAAGTTCTAGTGAGGCATAAGGAGAAGGTCCTTTCCAGTGCAGGCATCTAAATGCTGGTACAAGTTGTCCAGAGAGACTCTAGAAGCTCCATCTTTGTAGATTTTCAAAATCTGGTTGGAGATGGCGCTGAGCAACCTTAGCTAGTTTTGAAGTTAGTGCAACTGCTGCAGAAGGTGGGCTAGGTGACCTCCAGCTGTCTCTTCCAACCTACATTTTTCTATGACTTTCATTCTTCTCTCCATAATTTTTTTTCCAGTCCACTTTTGGTTAATTTATCTGACAGAATTGCCACCATACTGTCAACCGTTTTGATGTGTGTTCTGGTGAGCTTTTTGTATTGCATTTCGTTATTTTGCTCAGTCAGCTAATCAGTATTTCTGAAGATTCTTGAATATTTCTCAACTTCTGGCAGGTGAGTTAAACGGGAAACCTTACCTTTGTCAGTTGTGCTAGAGATTAATTTCTGATTATGGCTTAAATATGTATCAAATACGCACTCTCAGTGAGCTAAATGGGAGAAGTTGTATGAAAAAGAAGGATGGAGGGCTGCATTCTATGCTCTGAATTATTATATATAAGTATTAGTATAATTTTCATATGGACAGATTGAAAAAAGCTTCTGTAGTAGGCTCATTGTTTTTTCTGTTTTGATTTTTTTTTTTCTGGTAGCAAAAAGATAAGGGCTCTGGATTCATTAATAGGAATGATACAGAAATTCCCGTATGAAGACCCCACTTATGATAAGCTGCAAGAAGATCTGGAAAAAATCAGAGGAAAATTTAAACAGGTTTGTAGGATTAAGTTGTTATTTTAGCACAAAACAGTGTTACTTTCTGAAAATATTTAGTCTCTAAACCTGCTCAAAAATGTAGTGTTTGTGCAGAGCAGTTATTGTTCTCCTTTTGCAATCATAGTAAAAATACTTCAAACGAAGTGGATTAAGTGAAAATACTCGATAGGTGAAAACTCCCCAACTGATAACAAATGCAAAATGAAAGAAAAATATTCTTTAAATGAAAATTGAAATTGTTATTTGACAATGAATTGCAAACGGGACCAGAAGAAGATAAATGGAGGAATTGGGAGTTTTGTTGAACATTCTTCTTGGAAAATAGATGGTTTGAACCGGTCTCATGTATTCTTTTTTAGGTTTGTTCAATGCTAAATATTCAGTCTGATTTTAGAATTGGTACTGAAAGATCTTCACTAACTTTTTGAATATAACAGATGAAGATAAACGTGGATGACCAAAGAAGAAACATTAAAAGAACAGATAACTGGAAAAGTGTTTGTCTACTCTTATTTTAAACAAAATCCATACAGTGAAGAGGTGCTAAATATTACAGGAGAAAGGGAAAAGCATTGAACTTGTAATAGTACTACTTCTTCAACGTTTATTATGTCCAGGTTTTATTTAGGATCACTGAAACACCATTGTGCAAACCTGTTAAATAGAAATATTTGTTTTAATTCCTCACTGGCCTCACACTGATAGATTAATTCCTCAAAAGGAAAGCATATGCATTTGCAAAGTTTCCTTATTTATAAAGGGTGTAAGCTATTTAAAAATCTGTGTATGCAGATCATTCAGTTTACACGGTGTGTAGATATTTTAGGTGAAGTAAAATATAATCAATTGTTTGCAGACTTTGAAGTAGGAAACATTTTTGTGGGTAAAGGGTAGAATGACAAATGAAGCCAGAATGTGAAGGAGAAAGATTAAAGATTCCTGCTCATAAAGTAGCTGCAGCTCAGGACATGACACTTGAACTTTCTGCAGACTGATCCAGTGTGGGGGAAAAACCCACCAACCCCCCCAAAAAGCTAGCAATTTCAGTGATCAGTGAGAGAAATATGACTACCAGAAGAATTTTGATACTGATTTATTATTTATTTGTACATATTATCAAGGAATAGCTTTTTATTTTCAGTGTTGAAAAGACACTTTTTAGTCTCATTCCAAAAAATGGATGCTGTCAGCTGAATGTATTCAACTATGTTAGTTTAAGGTAAATACAGTCAGCTGTTTTATCTGAAAGATGTGTTAGGTTGGGCTGCTAGATGTCTTTGCATACAATTTGCCAGTGAAATAATGAATTCCAGAAGACTTTTCATCAGCTGTAACATAGGCATGTCTGGGGGAGTCTACGTGGCGTAGTGTGGCTTCATAAGGAGAGATCTGACTGAAGGACATGTTTTAATATGGCCATACCCTTGGGCAGCACGACTTTGTGCCATCTAGACCTCACTTCTGTTTTACTTGTACAGCTTTTTTATAATAAAAAATATTATTTTTTTTTAATATAAGAAAATAAGTAACTTGAATTTTTAAAACGTTTGCTGTCTGTTCATATCTGGGATATGAAGGACATGCTTTCTGCTAAAATTTTTGGATTTTGGACTCTGAAGATAAAAACAGTTTTGCTGACAGTACAGAGGGAGTTGTGTGCATATATATCAATTTATTTCAAAATAATCTTACTTTTTGTCTGTTTCCTGAGTATGCCAGTACCAGAGGCTTTTCTTAATAACTGATTGCTGGCGTACTGTTTGGGTTTTTTTTTTTTTGCTTAATTATCTTACATGTGTAAGCTTTCAAACAGCTTTGATACTTACAGTGAGTGTCAGGGCCATCTAGTGGAGGAGGCCGTTGTATTGTGTAAGAAAGATTATAAGATTTCACAAATATTTATATAGCTAGAAGTTGTTAAAATAGAGTACAGAACATATGTACGCATGATACAGCTCTGCTTGAGCACAGCTGGCTTTTAATTGTGATGCAGCTCAAACCACTGGGAAACAGAACAAGCAGCAACCTGCAAGTACCTGAAAATAGAAGCAAAATAAAATAGCACACCCTGTAATCTCAGTACGTAGATAGACACAGAACAAGAAGGTCGCATAGTAGAGAAAAGAAAGCTAATTTGACTTTGTATCACTTCAGAGAAGTCCAGATTTGAAAAAGTTGTCTCTGCATCCACAAACCAGTTTCTTTTTGCAAATCGAATTATTTTCCCTGTTTACTTCAAAGTAATGAAAGGTACTAGATATTCAGCTGTGATTAACTTCGACTCAAAATATTTTGTTGTTGAAATCCATGAATTATGCTTTAAATAAACTCCCCCTGGACCTTGGTCTAAAAAAAAGGCAGTTTTGTTCTTCTGAATGATAGTACAAAGAGAAGTAAATGCTGGAGGTCTAAGTATTCATGTTTTAAAATGTGGCCTTTCTTGGAACCTTCGTACCTGGTTTACAAAGATATTTGTAAAAGCAAGGGAGGGGATTTGAGAGCTCAAAATATCTGTGAAGGGTTTGATTACTAGAAGTGTATAATATGTAAGCTATATGCAAAATATTGGTTGTATCGAAATCAAAATTATTTTTGTTTAACTAAGGAGAGAAAGGATCTTTGCAGACCAAGCGGTCAATGACTGTTACTTTGCAAATTGGTCTGGTGGCTAATTTTCTTGCACTGCTTTAATTTTATGTATAATAAATTTACATTATTACAATAAATTATATATATATTAAATATATATATATACATATTTAACTATAAAGATTGTAGCAACCAGTATTTCAAATTGGGATATGCCAGGTTTAGGGTTGCCCGTTAGGTCTTTAGTTTAGCTCCGTATGTCTGTACGTACTGATGGAGTCTCTTATTCCACGAGTTTGTATTTTTCTGAATATCTTCTGTCTCATGTCTTGTATGGGCCCAATGGTGTTTATTAAATGAGGTGTGGTTAAAAAATCTGTTGGCTATGCAGTTGTATACTTTCTTTGGTGCCAACTTTTTAAACTGTTTTCTGCAACAGAGTTGTGGGGGGTTTCTGTGTTGTCCAGGGCTGTAACAGTGGAGTCTTCGCACTTCGGGATGGTTTTATACCTTATTTACAGCTAAGGAGTTAAAGCCCGGGTTACGTCAAGAATATTGATTTGCCTTAACCAATGTGAGATGTCTAATGTGACTTGATCCAAATAGTCTTGCATTTTGAGTACTCGAATACTTCAGAATGCTTCTTGCCAATGTCAAGAGCGGCTGTGAGAACCTGGCTTTTTTGCGTGTTTGTATTCTTGCCTGTGTTTCTCAGATCAGTCACCTAGAAAATGAGGAACATTACAGTTAGCAAACACCTGTGAAAGATGTGTGCTTAAGCCAGCTAGAATGCTGCTGGGGAGAAAAAAAAACATCAAAATTTCCAAAACCAGCGTTCAGTTTTGTGAGATATAAGCATGTGGTTTCTTTTCCTGTTACGTTAGTATCTTCCTAAAATCTGTAACAAATGAAAACAAATTCTTATAAATGGCTTCATTAGTTTCACACCTGGTTTACTCATCCTGTGTTCTTGAATGGTCAGGGCTCTGGTGGAAGCCAGTGTTACGCTGTAATTAAAGACTCTATCAGAAGATCTATGCACAGAGAGGGTGAATAAAGCTCCTGTGGACCGCGGTCGTTCAGACATTCCCTGGTTTGGATGCTTGACTGTGCGAGTTCAGTATTGCTTTAAAGACTGGGTGGAAAAGATACGGGGGGGAAAAGAATGCCATCTTGTAGGTTACAATATTGGCTATTAATAAAGTGGAACGTAGGGGTTGTGGCTCTGTGCTGTATTGCCAAACAGGTTTGAAATTTTGCAGAAGTACTCCATCTGTTAAGAACAGTTAAGATAGAAAATTTCTGCTAAAAATTCTTGAAGTTGCTAAGACTTAAAAATGCATTGCTGTGTTCACCGCCTCTAGTTAATGCTCAGTAGTTAGGGAGGAATGTTTGAAACATTTACCTTACAAATTTCTGACTTGCCTGGGCTGCGTTCTGGCTTGTTCTGTTTCTTCATGATCATCTCAGCTGAGGTTGCAGAATCCAAAATTTTATTAAAAGGTGGATACAAAGCTAATTACTGCTAGTGTACTGAAGTCACTGCGGTCCCGAAGACTTGTAATTTTTCTTTCTACGATATGCGATGAGTATAAGAAATAGTGAGTTTTGAGGCATCAGCAGGGGAAGGTAAACTCTGACTACAGTGAATTCATTCCCTGCGGAATTGCGTGCTGGTTCAATGCTGACTTACAGCCATGGGATCATCAGCTGCTGATACCAAATCAGCCGTCACTAGAACATGTAAATCTGACTTCGTAGGTTATCTGTGTCATTGTCCTACATCAGTACAGGGGAAAAAAAAATAGGATGGAGTTTGTTAAAGCTTCCTAGGAAAACTCATGAATAAAACACCTGTTCTATCTTCATTAAGCAGTATATTTTCTTGCCATTTGTTGTAAACTCTAATGTGAAGGGGATCAGTTTCAGCTTTGAACGAACATCTGTAATCAACAGAAATGGGTGAAATAAATCAGAAAAAAAATCTGTGTATGCAATTCGCTTAAAAACCAACCCTGTAGGAGCAGTCTGGCTCATTCAAACCCTATTGTTTTTCTGAAACAAGTTTATCATAATTTACATGTGGGATGCGTAAGGGAAGTCTGGCTTCACAGCTTGGCGTGCCTTGTTTGGTTATGTGACTTTTAGATCCGATTGCTATTGGGGTATGAAATATATAAGCAATAATGTGTTCTAGTATGCATGGAGAACCCGTGCAAACCCACGTTGCTAGCTTTCTGGACATTGGCCATTTAGAGGAAGGAAAATAAAGACTGGTTTAAACACTCTGGTTTTGTAGGATTATTTTTGGTAAAGTACACATTTTGGTCTGTGTCTTTCGGATTTCTAGAAGGGTAGCACACTTTCATTGATTATTTTTAAATAGATAGATTATGTTCAGATAAAATGATGAGTTTTAATTTTTCAGATCAGTTCCAAAGTTTGTAAACTTATAGGTTTGGGGTTTGAAGAGATGCAAGAGAGAGTTTGAGCTCTATGATGTATTTATGAATGCTGATTTGCTCTTTGGCTGTAAATATAACTTCCTTTATTGGAGCAAAGGGAGATCCGTCTGTCAGAAGTCTGCCTGCACCCTAATACTCCACAGTGCTTTAGAGTAAGGACCGGTACCCTTTTAAGATAAATGACTTACCCTGCAGAATGAGGTCAAATAATCTGAATTTTCAAGGTTTTAAATCCATAAATCCTGTTCTGTTGACATCTTTTTTGTTCTGTATGCATCTATATCCCTTTTTGAGTCCTTTTTGAATGTAAAGTTTTAATATGTATTTCCACGTTAAGGTACTACAAGAAAAGAGCATTAAAAATGGGATCTTTTATTTATAAAAATCATGCAACTACAGGTCTGGATCTAACATTTATTTATTTACTCACAAGCTGCCAAAGCTGTATATTTTATTAGATACAGCCTGCTGTTTCAAGATCTAATTTAATAATCTTAGATTCTTTTCTAGTTCTTCTGCGTTTATTCTCAAATAAGAGTGGGTGCTTTCTCCCTGGGTGGCTTGTTTGAACGTTTGTGAGGTTTTTTTTAAATGTCCTGTAATTACTTGGCAGTGTTGGATGCATGAAGGAGAATGCTGATGATATTAACAAATGTAATCTTCTGGAGATACAGTTGTGGGCAAGCAAGATGAGGACAAGACTCCTTGTCAGCGTAATTGCTCTCTTAAACAATTCCTGCAACGAGAGCAGCGTGAAGCACTACGCATTTTTGACAAAGTGCCGGTATCGCTGTGCCTAATGATCTTAAAGATATAGTTTGAAATCTGCTGGAATGTTAGAAATATCTGAAGTCCCTCTAGATTAGAATCTTTAGTTCTGATGAGAGTTTGTTCAGGGCACTTGAAAGTTATAACAAAGCTGGCTCAGGCAGACAGAGCAGTGTGTGTGTGTGGGGTACTGTATCTCATCCTGATCTTCTTGAAGAGAAAAGCTTTGGTTTGAAACAAAATGTTTAATATTTTTACTGACGTTATAGTTCTATACATTCTTGGTGCTACTCAAAGGCGCTTGCTGCTCTTTTCAGCTTCTTATGGCAATGGGTTCTGGTCTAATTACAGCCTAAAACTTCAGCTTCCGCAGTTTGGCAAGTAACCATGAGGATTCTCATTTTACAGTCTGCCAGAGTTGTTTTTTTAATGGATAAAATTATGACAGTACACATTACCACAGAAATGTATATATATCGCCAGGGAAAATGGGGATTTGGGAGGTGTGAAATGAGTTCCGTGGCAAGTTTCCAGTTGCAAGTTTTGGTGTCTAGGGTTGACGCATAAAGGCCAGCTAGAGCGATCTGGTACTGAAGCGCTTCAGTGTGTCCCAGTTTGGAATTGCAGAACTAGCTCAGCTTCTGTTGACATTAAAAATAATAATATAAAAAGCTTTGTGCGCTATGTTGAAAGCAAAGTCTAAGTATATAACTCCATGCACTCAGACTTGAAAATAACGGTTTCCTTAGCAGAGACAAGAGGAGATCGTGGAGCTCTTGGATTCTTCGGGATTGTCTAGACTACACCGTGCAATGGGGTGGTAGCTGGGCTAAAATTAAAAACCAGCTTAATGCAGCAGAAAGAGGATCCCTGTGTTAGAACAAAGCACTGATCTAGCTGATGAACAAAGCTGTTAAATATCCAAATAAGCCCTTTTTTAACACTGCTTATACAGTTAGTTCATTTGTAGCTAACTTGAGTATCTCTTTGGCATCACATTGTGAATATTCCTACCTTAATCACCGGAGTGTTTATTCCCTAAGTGTAATAATTACATTCTTGTGGCATTTTTCATCCTAAGATTCTTTAAGTGCTCCTCGACTCATGAACGTACATAAAGCTCTACCAAAGGATGTAATACTATGCAGAAGGAAACACGGTCAGTGAATTTAACTGAAACATAGCCAACATAGGAGGCTTTGGAAGTCTTGATTAACATGAAGTAGTACCTGTTCATTCTCATGAAATACACGAAAGGTAAAAAAAAAAATCGGCCATAGTAAGTGCCAGTTGATGTGGAAGTGGCTCGCTATATAGTGTTTTTAATTGTTCTGTCGTATTTCATATGCATAGGTCATTAACCGATAATACGTCATTCTGTGTATCTGTTTTTGGCATGGCAAAACTGCCTCCAGGAGATTTCTGAATCGGTATAAGAAATAGCATACAGCTTTAGTCTTGAAAAATTAGAAAGCTTGGTTGTAGTTGTGCAGAATTTGTATGGATGGCATCTGAAATAGTGGTATACTGACTGAAAGAATTAAACTGGTATTTGTTTATAGTAAAATTACAGAGTTTAGCCAAATGTTTAGGCAGAAAAAAGATTGACTATTCAGTGTGTGCATCCTGACTCTGCAGTAGACAGAATCAACGTCGGTATTTGTCACTGTCTTTTATTTTTGATTGTTTAGCAGCGTATTTTGCTGCTTTATCTCAATGTAATGATAATTACAATTTTTAACCTTCAGCATCTTCAGGATGCTGGGGGATAACCAACACCGCATGGAATCTTTCTTGATTGTAGGAACTGTGAGTCAGCAACCCTTTAATTTTTTTAGTTGCAGCTATTGTTCCAGCAGCAAGCTTTACTGCTATTGTCCACTGTTTGTCCAGCTCACGTTTACTGGACTGTGGGAACGGATTAGGGTTTCATGGCTTTTTTTTTCCTTCTTGCATAAACTCTTGATCAAAGACATTCCTTGGATGACAAAACACTGTATACTGTGTCACACAGTCCTGACCAGACTGCACGAACAGTAGTTTAAAAACACATGCCTACATTGTTCTCCAAACTGGCTTTTTTTTTTTTTTTGCAATGTATGTGCAGACATTGAATTTTTGAGACCCCATTTACCTCCTTGAGAAAACACACATACAGAAGTTATTGTTAATAAGTACTTGACAATTTTTGAAATACAAGTAAAAAACAAATGATTATTTGAATCTGTATAATATTATGTCACTTTTAACCAGAGCTAGAGGTTATGTCTGCCGTGTATCTCCTTCTTGAGGAGACCTCGGCCATGGTGCAGTTAGTCAGGTGCTCTGTAAACTTAAAACCACATGGGGTTATGACGTCGTTTTCTGTGTCATATCCAGAATACCTGAGTAAGATGGAGAATAATGTGAGCACAACTGGGAAATTCATAACCCTGCTTCACCGTAGGTACATCGTTAGAAGCACGTGTTGAGGATCTGGCCCAATCATTATTGTTGCATGTCTTCCTCTGAAGTTCTCTTATGCAATAAGGTGAGGACAAACTTCACAAAAATCCAGTAGCATCGTTATTTCTCAAAGTAATGAGAAAGAAACAAATTGCGTTAGAGAAAAATGCAGAGAGACTTTTTCAAGGAGCTGTGACTTGTGTTTTGCCTGAAATTCTTCTTCAGCAGCAGACACCTTAAGCAGGTTTACAGTGTGATTTAAAAACATGGAGGACTATATTTAGGTGATTGGAAAGTTGTTTGAGGATGAGAGAACGCTTGTGTTTCCACAAACACGTGAGGCTTTGCCTCTACTTGTGTGACTCTGCGGCGCTGTTGAACACCGTCATGCAGGAGTGAGGGCAGGTGAACTCTTTCACTTATATCAGAAAGATGCCGTCCATAAAGGAGGAACCTTTCTGATCCAAGCGTCTCCATGAAAAGAGACACCTGAACTAATGTTTGGCTGATCGGTGTATTGTCTGAACGGAACAAGGTGGTTATAGTGGATGACTGAAACAGCTACAGAAATATAGAGTCAAAAACATGAAATAAGTGTATTACGTTTGTAAAAAAATAACATTTACTTTTGAGTAAATTGCTGATGCCCTCTGAAAATCTTGGGAAGATGTTACGTCTGTGCATACAAAAAGAACATTGCTATATTTAACAGGGTATGTTTGCCGCAGATCTGATCTTCCTATTTAAAGTAGCCAGCAACCAAATGTAAAGAACTGTGACCTGTGGGTGTTCAAGGAGCAAAAAAGCTGTTCAAAAATAATACTCTGTATTCAAACAATCCGTAGTGATAAAATCTAATAAAAGGAGAAATAAAACATCAAAAAGCTCAATTGTGCGTTTCAGACAGTTTGCCATCGGAGTAGTGGCTTAGGGCACTAGGTCACTCCTTTGGTGCTGGCGCCGGTGAGTTGTCGTAATGCCCTAGCGGTGGTTTAGTGGTCTCTGATAAATGATTTGCCCATCTCAGCCCAGCTCCTCGAAGGCTGGTGCTAATGTTACAAACAACATCCTTACGGTGGGCAGCGTGTGAGCTGTGGTAGGAGAGCAGGCATTTGATGGAGTATAGCTTGCGGATGGATTAAGACAAGTGTCAGAGGGCAGTCAGGTGGGATGGATGAAATAGCAAAACCGCACCAGTCGGCAACGTAAAATCTAAAATTTATTTACTTCGCAGGTTGTGAATGCTGAGTGGATAGCAATTTCCATTCTGTGATGCGCACAGTACCCACGCAAATCAAAGCCCTAGACGTGGACCCAGAAGAGGGCTGCTGCTCCAACCCGTCAGGTCCTGCCTTGGAGCTTGGCCTGCGCGTGTAGCGATTCCTCCTTTGGTTCAGCTTCCTTGGTGGTATTGGGTACCTGTACCCAGAGCTCTCTGCGACCCCAAGGGCTTACCCTCTTAACCAGTTACTGCTTTATATATTTGTCACAAGCAGTCCCTGGCCATTCTCTCTGCCTGTTTCTGTACCTCAGGCCAGTTATGGTGGGGAGGAGGTTTCTGTCGCCTTCTGGTCACACACCCCAAACCTGTTACCAAGAGTGAATTTAGCAATAGTTGCCTAATGAAGTTCTTACTTTGCTTCTTGGTTTTGCAGTTCATGCCAGATTAGTCAGAGCTGAGCAGATGTAGTCAAGGTCTCATTTGACTGGGCAGTCTTTGGCTTTCGGGCAGGCTTCACCCCTCCACAGACACGTTAGCAGGGAAGATCGTACTGTGACTGTCTGTTAGCATATATTTTTAATATGACGGGAATATAATTTTCTACTGCAGTGTTCAAGTGAGTGGACAGACAGACTGGCATTGTGGTGAAACTTGTGTTGGTCTGTGTATGGTAGCGACTACTCCCTAAAAGCTTGGGGCTGTTCTGTGGAGCAATTGATGCTCTGACGACCACGTTAAAAACCTCTTGGGGAGTTCAGCAGACGTGGTGGCGTGTACCCTGGGAGCAGATCTGTTGCCCGCGTGCTGTGGTGGTGCTTCTGCATGGGCAGGGCCCACGCAGGGTGAGGATGCTCCCTGTGTGCCTTACTCCTGATTTGCTGTGAGCACACTACAGAAGTAGTTCCCTCTTCGGGTAAGAGCCCTCAGGAAAATGATGGCTGTGAATACTTAGTGACTTCCCTAAAATAGGAGACTTTTTAATACATAGTCTTCACACAGGGAAAAAGTAGGACAGATCTAAGTAGGGCTCTGCAGATGCTAATGGGACTGCCCAGAAACTATTCCTCTTTTCCTTAATGTCTATCACATTAAAGAAACAGAGGGGTAACTTCTGCCTTGCTCCTGAGTTTGTACTCCTTGGCCTTAAAGAGCAAAACCAGAAGTCTGGCAAGCCTCACGTTGTCGGTGCAACCCAGTTGACTAATTTGCAATCCCTTTCTCATCATTTGATTGTAATATTGTGTGGAACTCACGTCAAAAGCCAGATGGGAATCTATGTTTGCCATGCCAATGCAATTACTATTATCAATTATATTTGTGGGATCGTAAAAATACCGTGTTTGTCTGAGGAGATACATTTCCCATAAAACGATGCTGGCAGGAATTCATTAAAATGCCATCATTTATAGTTTTACTGCCTTTGTCCCATTGTAGCTTTTCAGTGACGTTGCCAGGAATCTTTATCAGAGTATCTAGCCCACATGCCTGGGTCATTCCTGTGACTCCTTTGAAATAATAGCTCCAAGCTTCACTTTCTCCTCTACCTTCTGGAGTTTTCTATCACTTAAAATGCCAGATACGCTTGAATGTAAGGGGATTCCGAGTTTTTACATTTAACAGATCTTCTTTAATAAAGAGTATGTGAATTTAAGTGTTCATAAAAGGTTGTCAATCAGTATGAATTCAGCAACGGAATTGAGGAGGTTTTTTGGAGGTTTGTCTCTGTACACGTCTCAATCTGATGTAAGAAAATACAGTATTTTTCCCTTCAATAAGCTACAGCATAGCCTAGCTGAACATGCATATTTTTTACAGCCTATAGTAAATTGTTTTTCTTGCTACATTCTTGTCTTTCTGCCCTTTGCTATGTGAGTAATACTGGCATAGTTCACCCAACATTCAAATTTAGTAGTCTGCATTTAGAGATGATGTTTGAGAGAAGGAAAATGTAAATAACAGAGCTGACTATGTGGGATTAAACCTACTTAAGTCACAGAACACTTCAGTCGGTTTAATAGAGTTTATAAAACAGATAGGAAAGGCAAAACCCACTTAACATGTTCAACAACACGCAGGTTTACGTTTCTCACTGAATCATTTTCATTTTTCTATCAGCAAAAATGTTTTTGTCCCAAATCAACATTTCATAAATACATCTTCACTCAATTTTCAAACATTTAAAATCAGAGGGGTTAGCCATCAGTGATACAAAAGTGAGCTTTTTTTTTTTTTTTCCTCCCCTCTTTTTTCTTTAAAATACGCCGAAATTTTGCAGAAAACTGCTAAAAGATCTGTGTGGAAAAAACGAGTCTGTCTTGACCAAGTTGAGTCCAATTTAAGCTCTGGCTTGATCTGTCTTTAAAGTCGTTGTGAATCTAGTCAAGATCTTTCACTGCTAGCTGAATCTTCGCTGCCTGCCAGCGTAACTTCACCGTGTTGAGGAGCTCCCGATTTCGAATGGAAAAAATTACAGATCACAGCACGTACCGATGCTGCTTCACCTGCCTGCTCTGTGATTTTAGGGTAGGCCACGTGGGTCAGGTTTCTGTCTGAAATGACTGGGAAACTGACAGGCTAATACGGGCTCAACTGGGATTCCGCTGATGCAGATGGTTTCCCACCATTGGTAACTGCCCTGAGACAAACTTAGTTTGCACTAGGCTTTAATTAACACATTCGGTGTTAACTTGGGAGTTTCATTTTTCATTTCCTTTGCTGTACGCACTGCACAGAATCAGTTGTCATGTGAAGTTTACTCAATGAGAAACTCAGGAGGCAGATACTAGGTTCCTAATTTGCGACGGGGGAGACGAGCACTTGATGTTTTATGTAGTCCTTTTTTTTTTAAGGCAGAAGTATTTTTATAGGGTAAATAGTCAAATGCATAGGTTAGCAGCTTGACCGTTCGCCACTAAGAACAAGCTGCCTGTGCCACGTTCAAGCTCCTGTAGTAATTGATAATACGCACCCCCAGTTTCCAGAGACATTTCGCAATGTGAATTGGGACACACTTTATATCTAATTTCTGTCCTTCTAGGTCCAGTTCTTCTTTACCTGTTTTTAGCAGCCTTTTACATTTTTCTGCTTTTCTCCTTATTATCTTAGCGATACAAGAGTAAGATGCAAAAGCTGTGCGTGAGGGGAAGGAAAAGAGAAGGCGGCGGGTTCACCTTACCACTTTTAAAACAAACCATCTTCTGTAAAGGTATTCTAGGACACAAAACCTTACACTGATAAATAAATACAAACAAGTATTCTCTACCATCCAACACCTACTTCATTTTACTTGTATTGAAAAGAACCACTGAACGGTGTTTTACTCCGAGCAGTTACTTTAGATGTTTAAAAGAAAATCTTCAGCAAAAAAAAAAAAAAAAATTTTCCTTTTTTAAAAATACACGTTACTGGGACAGGCAGTCACAGAGCTAAAAACGCCTACAGTTCCCCAAAATAACAACAAAAGGTTTTCAGCATTGCCAACTATTAAAGCACAGAGTCAAAACCAGAAATGTCATGTGGTTTACCCATCGCATCAGGTAGTTACTACCCTTCAGCATTCATGAATTAAAAAGAAAAAAAAAAAGAAAGAGACGACAACAAGCAGACGTTGGGTTTTACCAATTTTATTTCTAGACTTTAGTTTTTTTGCTGGAAACTTGTCTGTTACAGGTCTGTTGGTGAAAATGTGCATTTCAGACCAGTGATGCCAATAAGTACAATATAAAAATGTACAAATCTGAATTGCTTGCTTACTACAGATTGTTATAATAATGTGACAAATAAAGCATCTCTGTTGGCACATGAACCCACTTAATCTGGATTTGGCCTTTTAGTACATACAATATCTTAAAAGAAATTTGCAATACACACTGCCACTCAGTGTAACACATAATATAACCAACAAGCACTAACTCAAGAATCATGTTTGGTTCAGAGACACAGAGATGCCACGAACAGAAGTGTTTTATGAGGTAAGCAGTAAGAAATGTTCCTGAAATTTGGACAGAATGTATCCAGTCCTCCTGGGTCCTGCGACTGCTAGTAGCATTGCAATGCTTTATTTATGCACTATGTAGGATCTTAACTGCATTTGCCTCAAAATGAGTTCTAATTCTGTTTTGGTTTAGCAGCATACAGGCAACAGCTAGATTATTCTTCAGCATACAACTCTGTTAGCTGGCTTATTTATGAGATTTACAGGCTTTTTAAATTAGCATTATGCTATAATTAAAAAAAAAAAACAAAACAAAAACAAAACAAAAAAACAACTAGTATATCATAACAGATTAAACACACAAAATACTTAGAGTTCCAGAAGATAACCTATCATACCAAATGATGTGTCCCAAGCGATGGGAAACCACATCAGGTGGCATACAAGAGTTATATTATAATGCACCTTTCATATATCAATGTGGCTAATAACACAGCTTAAAACTACTATGATAATAAACCCCAGATCAGACAAAGAATCCAGCTTTATAAAATGCATAACAACAAAAAAACTGACATTACTCGATCTTCTGAAATGTCTGCTGTTTTTAAGTTAATGCAACCTAGTTGCAAATCGCGAGACCCATTCAGAATAACGTTCGATGCATTTCCGTTTGCAGTAGAACTATGAGGCACTGTGTACGAACATTAAAACCTGGTCTAGACATGGTTAACTGAAGTATGAGGTATTGTGAAACAGGAACCTTTTTGGAATAGAGCAGTAATCACATTAAGTAAAAATTGATCACATAAAAAAAATCTACAAAAAAAAAAAAATGATGTCAATAATATAATTTTCTATGAGAAAATTAAAACCTATAACATGGCAGTATATGACATTGTATAACAAAAAAAAAAAAACAAACTGATCCACAAAATAGCAGCAAAACACAATGACAAAGATACAGAAAAGCAATGTTAATTTTTTTTTCAAACCATGCTGGGAATTTATCCATAGCAGCTCAATAAAAATGGAGCATCCACTCCTTTTCTTTTCTCTCTTTTTTTTTTTTTTTATTTTAAGATTTTTTTCTTTTTTCATTTTTTTGTTGGGTTTTTTTTTGTTGTTGTTTTCTTTTTTTACAATCAACACCTTAGCGGCAGTTTTCTCACATACGTTTCACCATCACATTCTCCTCGAGCATCAACTTCAACAGCTATGTCCACGTCCCTTCAGCTACTTTCTAAAATAATAATAAAAAGATACATAGCCAAGATGTGCAAATTTTCTATTTGTAGCTAAATAAAAAAATGGGGCATATACTGGAATAAGAACTTCTTTCAAGTACTCCAATTTTCGTATCTATTAACTATGGCGTTTTCATGGTTAGACTGCTTTTGAAAAATGTATAGGAAGGGGCCAAACAGACTGCTTTGTTTCGGGGTTGTTCTTTGAAGCGTGTCCTTTTTTCTTTAATAAGCTGTGTTAAAACTGCAACATCAAGGGTAGAAAGATTATTTTTTTTTAAAAAAGGGGCGATTGCATTATTTTACAAATCATACTGGCCTTACGAACATCCTCTGCAATAAATATTCTTTTTAGCCTTAACTATAAATTATATATTTTAGTGTTTAAAAACCTTCAGTTGTAAAACATCTAGCGACAATCCTTAAACTATGTGTCCTATATGTGAACCTTTAAGGCCCCCTAATTTATAAAGATGAGTTGGCACCAAAGGATTTCTAAACTTCAACTTTTCTATAGAAAAGGATAGGAAGGTATCCTGGCAATTTGTGAATGCAATTTCTCTCACTGGAACACAACCTTCGGAAAAAAAAAAAATCACCTCTCCTCTAACACCATAGTTAAATGCACTTGCTTTGCAATTCCAAGTTTGCGAACAAGCACTTAATATATTTCCAAACCATTCCATTAAAAAAAAATTCCCACACAATAAAAGAATGTATTTCCTATATCTAATGGACTGAAAGTGCTTTGAATGGAATGGTTTTAGAATATTACAAACAAACGAAAAAAAAAAAAAAAGACTAAACTGTGGATTGAACCTGACCATAGTTAGGCTGAATATCTGTGGGGTCAGACCAGCATTTTACACAGGTAACTACAAAAATATGAAGATTACAAAAATATAATATATTATGTCACTATTTCGGTTTCTCTTTATAATAGAGTATCGTATGAGTAGTACATTGGCCTTTCCCAACAACGCTAAGCTGGAACCCTACAAATGCCTTATGCACAGGCAATCCACAGGCACCAAAAAAAAAAAAAGATTAACATATAATAATGCTGCATACTAACATACACTAACTTATGGGTTACGTTAACCATTTATAAGGTGAAGAGGATAAAAAAAAACCTAAGGAAATAAAATAAACATTTACAGATGAATTATAAAGTGACTAAATGCATAAGCAAGCAAGATACAGAAAAGCCTAGAACTGCGTTAAAGCTATGCTTTTTTAAAGAAAAAAAAAAAAGAATATTTCATTTACTATCTAAAAAAAAAAAAAAAACACCCTCTTCTACTTTAAAAATGGTTGGTTGGTTTGTTTTGTATGTAAGAAATCAAATCTAATACCTCCCCTGGAGACATTTTGTGTGTTAATGCCTATTTTTACAACATACAGACAAGAACACTTTAATATAAAAACTAGTTGATTATTATTGTATAAAATCCTCTATTTTTGTAGCACAAACCCCTGGGGGTAATGCAAATACTATTTTTTTCTTTTTTTAAGACAGTTTTTGGGGTATTTTTTGTTTATTTGTTTGTTTGAAGTCACAGATGGAAGGGAGACAGAGCAAGAAAAAAATATAACGAGACTGGTTTTCCCTTCTGGTATAAAAATGTCCTGGAGAAAAGGGTTTCTGGGGGGGAGATCCTGATGCCGATTCCTTCTCAGATGCCCTTTCTTTGCTTTTCTTGCCAAGCAAACCCATTAGGAGAAGTCCTCTTAAATGTTCACATCTCGCACATCAGTAGGTGTGCAGGAAAGGTCTGCTTCATCCTCTACAGTCTTTGTTTCTGAAGATACGTTGTGCTGCTGTGCCTGACGTAGACTGGATTCAAGGAGGGATTCAATCTGTTCTTGGCAGGCTCGTAAACAATCCTAGAGAAGATTGAATGGAAGGAGAAAAAGACCCAGGGTCCTTTAGAAAAACAATAAGATCACAGACCAAATACCATTTCTTGAAAAAGCAAGAGAAATATAATCAAGTTATTTGGAAGGGCAGGAGACTGAGAGGAGTGTGGGAAGAGCAAGAGAAACGCCAAATAGTGACAGCTACCCCCTTTTCTGCAGGGTGCTAGCCTGGATCCAGACTTCAGCAACTAACTTTTACTATCTTCTATTTAACGGCCATGGTAGGGACCTCCATACACGGTCCTCTGGACAAACCATGACTGGTTGTGTTGTAGTCTCAGGCCATAGGTCCACAACAAGGTCCGGGCAGGACCTTGACCCAGGAGGATATTAGAGCTTGCACTACTACTTCAGCAGTTCTATAAAAGTCCATCCACACCATCTTTTACCTTCACTGTCCTTTATACCTTTCGAAAAATAGGAACAGTCTGACTGGACAGCAGCGTGAATCAATCAAAATTAAAACACGCGGACTTGAAAGACATAAAACTGGGCGGGAGTCAGAGTTGCTCCAAGTATTGCTGATGCCTGATTTCCCATTTTATCACAGAAACGCTTTAGCAGTACCGTCTACTAGAAGTGATGGTCTAAACAGTGAGTTTCCCAGGCTGAGTTCTGATAGTATAAAGTTCTTAGATAGAAGTGCCATATATATATATATATATTTATTTTTAGATATACATGCCTAAAGTTACCTGCCAGCTGCTGCTGTGTCCAGCACTGGGCAGCTCAAGTGAGCTAAGTGATCTCTCGCTTGGAAAACATCTGAATAGAAAAATGTACTGGACTGTACGACCCCAAAATGGAGAGATCTTTCAGAAGCACCGCTGAGCATCCTCGCAACCATGCCTTATAAAGTGCTGCCAAGCTTTCTGTTTGCCACTGCGTTCACCTTGAGATCTCTTTCCCTTGCCTCAAAGGCATGTTCTCGGAGCTGACTGCGCACACGATCCTGCCGAGTGTGCGGGAGGGCGCAAGGGCCTCGCCGCTTGCACAGACCTCCATGTGAATTAAAAGCATCAAGCACCACGCAGGATCCCGTCTCCTGTGGGGAAAGGTAACCTCCCCCAGGCATTAAACCATACCATGAGCAGATATGTCCGACTCTACTTATCGATCCGCAGCCGTTAGAATTGGAGAAGGCCTGTCAGCTCAACCTCTTCAACTGTCTGCACGTTACGGTTGGGTTCTTCAGAGCCATTGCAATGACACAAATGGGGCCGTAAACAGGCAAAACAATCGCGCTACATTTTGCCAAAATTCCTCCAGCATGCTGTTTACTCATATCTTTATAACAAACATCGTAAGCTTTCCCCCAACATATTTAACTCTGTGTATTAAGGACTTTGAAGTTTCCTTTCAGTATTGCCTTTTCTGATTTAACCTATGACATGTGTTAGCCCTTGCGGTGAACCCAGTCTTCCATGATAAATTGCCGTCAAAAGTGTTAGGATGTGCATGACTGAGAATGAATGTTGTTTTCCTGAGAGGGTGACCTGCCTGCTGTTTTCTTTATTTCCCAGTTTCAATTCTGCCTTCATTCAGAGGCTTCTTGTGTGATCTACCAGCTTTTCACTGATTCCACTACCACAAGAATCTCCTCTGCCACCAATAAGGGCACATGGCATTTGGGGTAAAATAAGATTAGAAACCCAAGCAAACAATTCTGTGCAAGTCCTTTCTGAGAGAGAGGGAGGTTAATCCTACCTCTAAGCAGATCAGACCATCAGTTACAGCTCACTGAAAACACATAACCTATGACCTTTTCTGGTTTAAACCCTAGTGTAATATTTCCTCTTGACAGAGACACACAGCGTTTTAAATGACAAAAAGAAACGCCTCATATCCTAAAGTCATCATGCCTTTGGCTCCTACATACCTCTGGCCTTCACAATAAGGTCTCTATGAAGTCCTTTCGCCCCTTCTCAAGATATGACGGATCAATCCTGACTGTAGGGCTTCTACGTGCATGTCCTGTACCACGCACCTCAGTCACACTTGGAATTAGATGTACTAAAGAGTAGTACAGGATACGGGTTTACGTATTTTCAGTTTTAACAAATCCAGGCACTTCTGAGGATAATTCTGTTTTAACACAGTGGCACGTTCAGTGTTCCAAACTGAAAGCCCATTTATTTTCTGAGCAAAACAAACCCTGTTTGCTTTTTCTTTGGGGGTGTAGGGGGTGTTTCGTGGGTTTTCATGGAGGTTTTGTTGTTTTGGGGTTTTTTTCTTTAATCCTACCATTTGCATATAGCATGTCTGAGCTCTGAAAACTAAAACCATTCAAAAGAATTTCTATAAATACCTATTCTTCTCCCTCTGGAGTCCAGTCATGAATAATCACATAGGACTATGTAATTTAAAGGTAATTTTTGACCACAGAAATCTTTTTCCCCTGTGAGATTCTCAAGAGTACAGCATGTTGTATGTTTTTTAAACATAATCTTCACAATTATGAACAGACTATGTCTTAAGCTACAGTTGAATGAACAATTTTTTTTTAATGTTTCAGGCATTTTTGTTCAGATCACTTCTTATTAGATGAATAGTTTGCCTGCAGGAATGTATTAGAGCTGGCAAAAATAACTGCAAAATGTAACATTCACTGTCCACAACCTCAGCAAAGCTTTTTTCATCAGTACTCCTCAACATCGAACAGCAAATGCAAAACTTGAGCATTACTCTGGTAACTTCTCCCAACAACTTTTCTGCTTCACTACCCAAATTTTCAATGCCCACAGTTTGTTCAAGGTCATAAACCCTTCCTGGATTAATTAAGCTCCTCAGTGGAAAAAAAAAAAAAAAAAAAAGAAAAAAAAAAAAAGACTTGCTAGCTTAACTGATGTGGTCAAATACCTTTAACACACACAGTAGACATGATCAGACTCCAGGGTCAGATGCTAAAGGAAACAAACAACAACAAAAAAGAAACTGCTTGGAAATCCTTTGTTACTGCCCGACCCGTTGTGGATAACAAGCGCATGTTTGAAGGTGCCTCTGAGTAGGGGCAGGCAGGAGACGAATTCCAATGTACTAACAGACAGCATGGAAACCCAATCTAATCTAGTTTAGCAAATTTCTGGCCTGGAAATGAATGTCAGGTAAAATTCAATCTGTTTGGATGATGGGGTCAAGAATAGAATGATGGAAGACAGCCCAAGACATTCTAATTGTGATTATCTGACTTCTAATTACCCCTGATCAAAGGCAAAATGGGAAATTGGACTCCTACCAACGTAAACATGAACCATAAAGGAATTCCAATCAGGTGATATTCATTTTACTTTAGATTCAGCTTTCTTTGAGACTAAAGGTAAAAAAGTGTAATTATATAACCTGAAATCCAACAGCCCAGCTGCTCTAGCTAATAGATAATCAGGGAGAATGCTGGCCATGTTATAATGCGTGCTCTTTAATATTTCCAGACAATCCAATATCAAGCGTATTCATTTGTGCGGTCCGACAAGGGGGAATCATCGCTGTGGAGTAACAAACTTCATACACATGCTAGTGAGATAAGGTAATAGGAAGAGCATTTGGTGCCATGGATTACATAGGCAGGTCTTGCGGGAAGCTCCCTGTGCAGGGGAATCGTGCTGTGTATGAAGCCGAGCAGTTTTCTCTACTCATAGTAGTGAAAAATGCTGTTCCTTTATTCCATTACAAACACAATATACACATATGTAGGTATAATTCTATGATGCTTATTTTCTGTAGCAACCCATACAAAAACCGAACTTCTAACTCCAGCTGCTCTAACACGGGAATGTATTTACCAGTGAAAGCTGGAGGGGAGTTACTTCCTTTTAAAGCTCTTAAATTCGGGTTACGCAGATTGTGGCCTTGCAATGACTCCGGACAATAAAAAAGACATACGCAAGGATTCTCCTTCTTGCTAAAACCACCTTCTTTTCTTTTCAAAGAGTTCTGTCATCAACTAAGTCAAGTCACATACAGGTGTGCTGTTCTTCTCAGAGATGTTAGAGAATCTACCTCAATGCTCTGTATCAGGAATGATCAAATAAGGTTTTTGTTTGAATCAGACACCGTCAGAGCAGAGAGCGAGCCTAGTATTTTTCCTCAGTACCTGCTTCAGATATCTCACACTGGATAGTGGCCAACCATACGCTGAAATATCCACGTTGTTCCCGAACTGACTAAAAGCATTACACGTACATACCAAACTGAGCAGCATTGTACTGCAGGATTTGAAGTTCTTACAGTATTTAACATTTCAGCACTGGATCCATATTACTTGAGCTTCTTAGCTTTAATATAAATGGCAAAAATAACGTGCTCAATACTGAGGCATTGTTAAGGGGATCAAAATAATAAGCTATGATACTAGTCAGCAATTGTTTCACAGTGTCTATCAAAAATAAAATATTCTTTTGTGAATAATTAATTATGGTGCATTCATCTTTGCAGAAATCACTCAGTCCGGTCAACAAAGTCCAGTTACGCAAACCTAGCAGTTTTGCAGCGTCTGGACTAGTACAGTTCTCTATGTATTTAAATTATTAACATGTAAAATAATTTAACGGCATCCCAAAGATTCTGCCGCTAACCACAGAGTTGTCTTTATTTGACTCATTGTCCGGCGCTTGGAGACCTCACAAGAACCTTTTTAAAGCATCTATTTATTGGTCTTCCACATTGTTACAAAACAAAGCTCAACTCTGCCCCAACTTCACACACCATTATGACATGGATCATTGACTTTAGGTCTTCCTTGTAGGCTCCCTTCCTGGCCCATTCACTCATGAAAGGTTTATTGCTCACTAGTTACTGATGTGCATCTCCTGGAAGCTGCAGGGCAAAATGAGAGTCCTGTGAGGACCATCTACCTCGTCAGAAAGTCGTGGGACAAGCATTTGTTCCGAAAAGGAATTCAATACCAGCTACTGTGCAGGTCTAGCACGTAATAAACCAAATTAGATCATTAGAACTCTTTTAAGAAAGGCTTTTTCACACCACTTGGCACAATAAAAAGGCCTCGAGAATGGTCAAAGATAAGGTCAGAGATACCACAAGGTCTCCATGACTATTTCCTCCTCTTATTTTCAAAGTTTGGTTTTACATAGACTCCTGGTTTAGTTACCTACAACCAAACGCAGCCTAAATGGATGCAGGGTTTCTTTTGCTTTGTCAGCTACAAAGCCACCGGAGCTGGACGTGGCATTCCTATCAGTGAAGTGCAGCAGCGTAATCACCGATTATTAATGGATGTAACGACAGCAGTGTAACTCGGATGGACACAACAGAACACGTTCGAAAACCCCACTCGGAGGCTTGACTTTTATCGAGATTTACTGTCAGATCAGCCACTCTGCAGTAAGCAGGCATTCATTCTTAACTCTAAGGCAGCAGATCAACCAAAAGAAAGAGTCACTTACCGGATCACATTTGATAACTTGTGATAGGAAATGTGTGAGGCATTGATAGGAGAGGAAAGTGTTAGTGTTCCCCAGATGCAGGCCTTGCACAGCTGCTACCACACTGCCAGCTGCGATCATGGAAGGTGGGTTTGAAATAAATTTAATATCTGTATGAAGGAAGAGAGAAAAAAAAAAAGAAAAAAAAAAAGACTGAAATGATTGCTTTAGGAGAAGCCTGCCCATACACATACGCTCTTCTACCAGCCTGGCTTCAGCTGCCAACTATTGCGTCCGAAAAGGTAGGGAAAGCTGTGAGCAGAAAGGTGCCTCCTGCTCTAAACTGTTACAGGTCCAAACCTGTGAACACTTACCCACACGAGCAACCGTACTGGAGCGAGCAGCCCTTCCCAGCGCTACGCCAGGGAGGCCATTCATCACTCCAAGGTATTTTTATCATAAGCGGGGCCCCCATTCTTCCAACGTTAAAATACTTTGCTCATGTGAATAACGCCACTGGGGTCAATGGCACTATACATCTGAGAAAACCTGTTGGCATTCTGAAGCGTTTCGCATGATCAGATCCGAGGTGCGCTCCAATGAGGAGTCCTCGGGCCCTTTAAAGCAGAAACCTTTGCACTGACATTCAAAGGAATATAGCTTTAATGAACAACAACATCAACAAAAAGAAAGAAAGAGAAAGGCTGCTTAACCCTGTCAGGAGGCAGATAATCCATATTTAAATTAAGGTTTCATCTTAAAAATGCTTTGTCTCAACCTAGTCTCTTGTCAGTGGCTGCCATCCATCCTGGCAACAGGGATTTAATGTAAATGTGGCATAACTAAGTGACGGGGGTCCCAAGAATTGGCGGACAATCAGTTACATTCTGATGTGACACCATGCTGACAAGAGGCTGGGCCCCCTTCCAGACTGCATTGCTGTAGGTCTCTCCACAAAGCCACTCCCATGATTCCTCCAGGGGCTATCTCTGCCATTTAGCATGTTTTCGGTTTGGTTTTGTTTTGGTGGTGTTTTTTTTTGTTTTGTTTTGGTTTTTTTTTTGTTTTTTTTTTTTTTTTAATAATAAAATAATCCACATTTTAATGCTAAGACTCTTGCTGCAGAACAGGAATGCGTTTGATCCGTGGCAGCGTGCACCTTGGAGGAGAACGGGAAACAAAGGAAGTAAGTGGCACAAGTAAACGTCTAATTTTTTGAGGAAGAAAGGGAAATGCCACATTATACACAAGAACCTGAGATACATTCCTTCAGCTTTTATCAGAATACAACTTCCTCCGGGTTGAAAAAATATAAACCATCTGTCAAACCCTTGAATGAAATCAAAGGAACGGGCAGCTTAGAGGGCTCAGTGGAACAGTTTAAGTATTAAATCATGCATCTACTTTATTATGATAAAATAACTTTTGCGTAAATGTTTTACACCAGTGAAACCGAAGACTTTGGGACTCTGGGAAAGTCCTCTCTCTCAATCTATTCATATACCTCTGACACTCCACTGCAGCCCAGACCAATACCCACCTTCAAAGGGGCACTTCACCCATCGTTCTATGAACCTTCAAAATTAAACCCATACAATGAACTGTGGCCAAACTTTGGTGATGCACTGCCGGCGGAAAGGCGAACTTTATCTACAGTCATCTCATTTACGTTACCAGGCTTAAAATAAATCCAGTTTGTCCCTTTTTCCTAATCTGCCCCGTTTCCGGGCAGATATATAAATACAACCAGCTTCTAGCAAACTTCTGTCATTCCCAAAATCAAAGTGGTCCAGTCTGCTTATCGACACTATACGCATTCCCAAGCCAGACCCCTCACTGTAATCCTGACAGACAGCTGCAGGTAGACTTCAGGAATGAGGGATTTCAGTAGGCAAGCACCAATTCCACCAAGATTGGGTCGCTCAGAGGGGTACGGTGGCAGCGCGGTCGCGCCACTATTTACTGAGCTCCACACAAACAGAACATGACCAAAATGTGTCAGTTTAATGAGTCTGTCCCGACAGGATCACGTTTGGGATTAATATTTGCGTTCTTCTTTTAAATGGAGCAGTAAACAAGAACATGAATTCATAGTCACACCCTCATTCTTTCCAAGGTGGAAAAGTGATAATGAAGTTTAAATGACCAGTTTGTGTCTGTCCCTATAACCACTCCAGACAAGCAGCATGGACTGCCTTTTTGTTGCAACTCAACAAGGAATTATTTGTGGCAGAGGCCACTAATTTCAGCATATTAATCAGGGGGCCCCTCTCGCCTGTAATTGGATGCCCCCAAGTGAAGAGTGTGGCATCATTGTCAGCCTCCATCGCCTCATCTTGCGCTATTGAGCGCTCAGGAACAAGGGGGCTTCGGTGAGATGAATTAGACCTGACACAGCCACAATGGGGTAGGGGGCCCCATCAATTGAAGCACACATCCCCAGTAGCCTATCTGAGACTTCATCCAAAAAGAATAAACAACTTCAGCGTTGTTAAAAAGAGAGAGAGAGAGAGAGAGAGGAGGGGGAGGAGAGAGAAGAATGCCAGCCACCCTGAAGGGAGGACAAAGCAGGCATATAGGCGCTGCAGCGCTTTAAAAAAAATTCCTAACAAGGCGAGTCACCCCTTTTCCTTTTTAAATGGAGCAGCAATTCCATCCGTCTGGAGAGCTGGGGGCTATGAATGAAAATCTTTTCATTGAGGCAAATCAAAACTGCGAACATAAATCACTTGCTGCAAGATGCAACAGGTTCCAACTGGTCACATACCTTGAGACTTCCAATTTTATAAAGGCCAGAGAATAGGAGAATTGTAACGCGCTTGTTTTCAAAGGGGGATCGTTCTTTCTCCATCCGAGGAGGAAAGCAACAACAATAATAACAGCAATAATAATAATATAAAAGGAGCCTGGTATGTTTTGATAACCAGAGGAACATAATGAAATGCTGAAGCTCCAATATTTGTTGCTATTCATTGTTATGCTTGTATAGAGCTGCAGTTCTCCCTCAACGCTGGTCTTAACTTGGGCCAAAAGAGGCCTGCTTCCTTTTGAGCTCTCCTTGCCTTGCTCGGCCATGCCAAAGCCCCATTCATTAAGCTCAATTATGTGTTAACTTCAAACAACCCCTGGTAATTTTTTTTACTCTTTTTTTTTTTTTTTTCTTTTTCTCCCAAACCTACCACAGCACAAAGACATCCTTTGGTGAAAATGGATTTTTCAAAACTAAACCTAATCCAATAAATCCAGTTCCACTAGCCAGCGGAGGGAGCTCGGAAGGAATTCCCCTCAACTTCACCTTGCAGCTTAACCTTCTGCACACTCATCTACAAACACTTCCACAGCCTTCACCCTCCTAAGCCAACTGGCGGAGGTTCTTCTTTTCTAAGCAAGCGTTATCTTGCCGTCTCTTCTTAGGAGACCCTCCTTTACAGCAGAGGACACAGGCCCACGTATCCCCGAGTAGAGGACATACTTGCACTTGCCCCTGAGGCCACTTAAGCGAGTGTCAGTGTTTCCAGTGGACTTTGGATTGGGCCCCACAGCATCCAGGCAGCACCATGCATTTGCAGTCCCGTCTAGGTTCATTTTGGCAAGGGGAAATACAACACAACCCAGCAACAGCAAAGCAAAGTCCAGATGCTACTTAAGCCACATGTGATCTTCACTAGCCAACAAAGAAGTCATGAGGAAAGCAAGAGGTAGAGAAAACCCTGACATCCAAAAATAACAATAAAAATACAGAGCCGTAGTGGCAGCCTTCCTGAGCGCTCTTTCCCCAGGCAATATTCCCAACTTCAGTAGGGAGCTGAAGAGGGCCCCAATTCTGGTGAGCTCAGCACTGTTTTTTTAAAAGCTAAGTAAAACTCCCAGAACATGGTTCTCATTTACTGATCCATTCTCCAGCTGTGGTGTGTAGCAGTGTTAAATAAAGGCTCTGGATGTGCTTCCTAAAAGAAACATAACAACACCGACAGTAGATCAAAGTACTGGACTCTTAGCAAGTCTCCAACCTTTGAACTACTCTTGTTTTCATCCCTGTCATTGCCAACACAACAACCTAGGTTAAACATCCCCATATCCAAAGGGGAGGCCGAGTAGCTGTTCTTTTTAGCTAGCAGCCGAGGAAGCTTCAAACTTAGCAAAATCACGCATTCGGAGTTGCAGCAGCCTTATCTCGGTAGAATCTGGCACGGAGAGTTAACGGCTGATTTTCCCAAAATGTTGCTGCAGGTAGTTTTGAAGGCTGATGGAAGGTTGTAGCGCTCCGAACACCGAGCATTGTTCCAGGCAATCTAATTTACGAACTACCCGTTATGCTGATGTTAGGCCCAAGATGAAGAGCAATGCCAGCATTTATAAATTTCTCTTTTATGGCTTGGTCGTTCTATCTTTAGGCCTTGCAGTAAGGCAGACTGTGTGAAATAAAATTCTTCTTCTGAGCGCCTGCAATCTTTCTTCGATCTTTTTACCAAATCAATCTCCGGAAAATAAACTACACAACCTTAATTTGTGCCACTGGTCACACGCATCCCACCGAGGTTTTCAAGCGTGGATACCTCTTCTCGAGTCCAAATGCAGGCTCAATCTCTTTTTTTAGCACACACTGCCACCGAATATTAACATTTACTAAAGCACTGTATCTCCTTTACACTAAGTTTTTATCAGTGTCAACGGAGTGTCTGGCATTCCTCTTTACGTGCTACTGCAAAGGATCATTTGCTTTGGCTGCTTTTTCTTCCTTATTCTTTTGCCATCCCTGGATTGGTCTCGCCATACTAAAACCGCGCCGAACACGTTTTGTTTAAACAGAGTATCTTCCCTCTAGAACTTCTTTTGTCCCTGCTCCTCCACTCTGTCCTGTGGGAACAGTGAGATCTCGAGATCTGGAGAACAGAAAAGACTCTTCTACAACTTTTTTTTTCCTCCTCCTTCCCACTCGTTCGGGATCAGCGGGTTAAAGCCGGTACATGTACAAATGCATACACACACAGAGTCCACATGCAAACATGGAACTTCAAAAGAACCAGCGCTCGCTCGCTCGTGCACGCACGGTGCCCTTGAAACCAAAGATCAGGCCTTTGCAAACCTGGCCTAGCCAACAGTCGGCGTCTTTGGAGGCCGGCCCCGCACATGGCTTCAGCGCAGCACGTGGTCCGAAGGGTGCAGATGGCAGCGGCTGGGTCCGGTGCCAGGAAAGCCTCTGCGCCGCGTGGCCCTCCTCCAATCCACCAGCCACCGAGGAAAGGGAGGGGGGCGGGAGGGGTAGGGGGAAGAGGCAACTTGAAGAGGGAAGTTTTAAAACCCCCTGCGCCGAGCTATTCACACAAGCAAAATCTCCCTCCGCCTTTTAAAAACCGTCTTAAGAATGAATCCACGCCGGGAGGGATTCCCCCGTACGGGCGGCGAGCCTTTTGCAGCCCCCACATCAAACCCGGCGTACGGAGGTGAAGAAATCGTGCCACGGCTGAGCTACAAAAATGGGGGGGGGGTGTGTTTCTCCCTCCCTGGCAACACCACAGACTCAACTCAGAAGCAAAATCATCTTCTGGGAAAAAAAAAAGAAACAAACACCAAAACTTACCTCTGCAAAGTAATCCACCTTCTGCAAACAACAAGGGGCAATAATCGGGGTTTAAACTACCTCCCCACAGCTCTGGGAGCTCGCTTTAGACCACAGCTACGGGAAGCTTTACAAGCCGGGGGGTAGGTGCGTGTAGGGGAGCAAACACGCTTCGCTTAACGTGCAGGGCTCATACCTGTAGCGCACAGAGCCACAAAAGTCTGAGCATGTTTACGGATGATCTGCTTGGTGTCCTCTGCCAGAGGCATTTTAGTAAGGAAATGTTCAATGAAATCGTGGGGGGTCATTGCAGCCAGATTCCATTTCAGCTTATTCACCAGAAGCAGCTCCATTTGCTGCAAAGACAAGAGGGAGGGAAGGGGGAAGAAGAGAAGAGGAAGGAGAAGAGGGAAAATGCGGTTAGCTCGGCTCGCACACGCTCGGACCAGCAGCATCCGCAGCTGGGCGAGTCAGCCCTCGGCCCAGCCCGCTTCCCCGGCCGGGGATGGTGAGGCGGGGGGGGGGTGTGTGTGTAAAAAGCAGGGGGGTCCTCCCGCTGCCCAGCCCCGGCTCAGGCGGGGGCCGCCGAGCCGCCCCCCGCCGGGAAGCGCCCGCCGCTGCCCCCCTGCGGGGCCGCCAGGGGGCGCCCTCGCTGCGCGGTGGCGGCGGGTCCGGCCCGGGGGAGCGGGGGACGACCGGGGGGAGCGGGAATGGCGGGGGCGGGAGGGGGGCTGGTACCGACACGGCCCCGGTCCGCTCCCCTCCCCGGCTGCAGCCCTGCGGCGGCGGGGAAAGACTCCCACCCGGCGCCGGCACGGAGGTAGCCCCCTCCTCGCCCTCCCCTGGTGGTGGTGGTGGGGGGGGGCTCGTTAATCGGCGTTTTTGGTGGTTTTTATTATTTTCTATTTTTTTCCTGAGGTGATTAAACGTGAAATTACCAGTAATTCGTCGGGTCTAATGGAGTTATCTGTATAAATGCACAGTTTTTCTGCGGTCAGAGGAATAGTTTCCTTCATTTTTGAAGCCACAAACATGCAGGTAGCTCCGAGCAATTGCAATCGGCTTTTCTTGAGGGGTTCAAACGACAAAAATCTGTCCAAATAATTCATAGCCAAGGGGAAAACTTCCTCTTCGCACTTCTGCTCCTCGCAAACCTGGAAGAAGGAGAGAGATCGTTGAAGAATAATTTAATATAGGCGAAAGCTGGGCTTGTCCTGCCGCCCTCGTCTTCCCCCCCCCCTCTCGGCCCCCAGGCTTTGCAGGGCAATGTTGAAGGAGACGAGGGGGGGAAAATGCAGTTGGGGGGAAATGGGATAAATAAGGGAAAAACGGAGACATCAAAGAAAATGAAAGAGAAAGTCACGAGTGGCAAAATGGGGAGAAATGTGGCGTCAAAAAATCCGCAGGCGATTCATGGTAAAAAAAGTGTTGGGGGGGGTAGGAAGGGGGGGAATCGATGAGGACGTCTGTCCCCATCTTTGCAGCCCCTAGAACAAATTTTAAAAAAAAGAAAGAAAAAGGAAAGCGGAGGAAAATGCGAGCCTCCGTGTCTGGGAACGGGGTGCAGAGCCGGGCTTGCCCCCAGTTTTATTTATTTCGCTTTTATTTTTTCATCTAATTTGCCGTTGTGCTGCCGATTCCCCTCTCTGGTCGAGACACAAAGGTGGCGTCCAGCCTCATTTCCCCAGACGTCATCTTTTCAAAAAATATTTAAAAATATTTAAAAAATCATTCGAGCTCTCAAAAAAGGCTGAAAATGAAGCGGCGGGGGTCCTTTACCGAGCCCCGTGCCGATGGTCCTGCTGGGGGGCTCCGGGGAGGCCCCCCGAAGTGAAATTCACCGCCTCCCTCTCTCGCCCTGCAGCACAGCCGGGCGCGACATTTCCCAGAGCAAGGCAGGGCGCTGCGCTTTCAAAAATTAATTAAAAATAGATCGCGGGCGCCCAGGGCTTCGGAAAAGGCATGAAAATGTAGCCCAGCTCCTGGGGCTCCCTCTGGGAGCCCCCCGAGACGTGTCCCGCCAGGGGATGAGGCCCTTTCCAACTGGCTTTTCCCAGGCGACCTTGCCGATCGCCGCCGCAGCACAAGCGTGCCTTTGAGGGGTGACCACAGCTCCAGCCTCTCTTCGCGCTGAACAAAGAAACTTTCACCCTGCAACTCCCCCCAAGAAACGCCGGAGCCCCTCCGGCCGGTCTCCCTGCCCGCAGCCCCAGCTGGGTCCCCCGGCCCCCGACCTCCTTTCCCCCGGCCCCCTTCCCCCGCTCCCCCCCGCAACACACACCCTTGGCTGGCTCCCCGGGACTTTCTTAATTTTTCTCCCCATTAATAAACACTTTTTGCTTTGCAAATAAAAGAACAAAGATGGCGCATAATACTGGCACGGGCAGCCGCTTGCATACGTGTACAAGGATATTAATTTAAAATAAAATCCCCCCCCCCCCCCCCGAAAAAATTAACTGGCAGGGTTTCCCGGCGGCCCCGCACGGCGCGGCCGGGGGCTCGGCGGCCGGGGCCGCTCCCGGCGGGGCGGCGGACGGGGGGCACCGCCGGCCCGGTGCTCTCCGCCGGTACACGCCGTGCCCCGACGGCCGGGGAAGGTGCCGGGGCGCCCCCCGACGCGGTGTACCGGGGGGGGTGGGGGGGGTGGGGGGATGGAGGGAAGCGGGGGTGGGTGTCGGTCGTCCGCCGCTTCTCCGCGGCGGGACCCGACCGCTGCAGCGGGGATAAAGAAGCGGCAATAACGGCGGCGGCGATGGTAAGCCCGGCCCGGGTCGCCTCGGTGCGGGCGGGCGTCTCCGGAGCCAGAGCAACGTGTGCCGCGCCGGGGAACTTATTTCGGGAGGAGATTGGGGGGGGGCGGGGGGGGGGTGTCAGGAGATGGGGGAGCAGCTCTCCGGCTTAATTCATTTCGGTGCCGGAGCAAAGAAAATCCCCGGAAAGATACAAACCTCCAACATCCAAGTGGCAACTATTTTCCTCATATATGGCAAGATTTCTTTCTGCACGCACTTGAAGTAGGAGACGGAGGGCGAGCAGGTCTCCTCCGCCTTCAGCATTGTCTGCAGCACCCTGTCATTGAGGAGGTTGGCATCTAGGTAGGCTCGTCGGATGGTCTCCACCTCGCAGCACAGCAGCTGATGTTCCATGTCTGCCTCCGTCGTCCTCGAGTCAGTTTTCTGCAGCAGGACTGAGTCAGTCGCTCGCTCGCTCTCTTCCCCTTCCAGGAGTCCCTTGGATGCTGCTTCTGCTACTGCCGCTACAGCCCTCTGGAGGCTGCAGAACTTTCTAACTTCCAACAAAACTCTCCTGTATAGTCCCTGTGACGTTACTGTTGTTAAGCAGAGATCAAAGCACGAGAGAGAATGAGAAAGAGAGAGAGAGAGAGCCAAAAGCAAGGGGCAGAGCCCTAAAGCCATCCCATAGGCTTCAAGTCCTTCCCCTTTGCTTAGCTTATAGAGAGCAGGGGTTTAATGCAAATGCAAATGAGACAAGGGCTTGCTTTCTTCAAGGGCAAGGGAGAGGTGGGGGAAACCCAAATTGTCTCTTCAGTGTATCATGCATAATTTTAAAAATGGAGCGAGTTCTGCAGTGGGAGCCAAATGATGAATGGGGCTAGGCCACACACAGACACGCAGGGATATAAATACAAGGAGACTGGGTTGGTATTATTTTACTGGGGGGTGCTGGGGAGGGGGAGCAGGGCCGTACCAGCACATCGCTGTTTGCTTATCAATTATTATTATTGCTGTCACCCACGGGTACCTGCAACAGGCGTCGTTTAAAAAGGCGCGCTCCCAACCTGAACTCCAGCTCTTTGTAGTTGATCCCAAGGGAAAGCTTTCTCCCATTTCCTCAGACCTATTTTTTCCCAGGCTAGATCGTTCTGCTGCGCACCAGAAGTTTTAAAGGAATTGGGGTCTCCCACCTCTGTCACGATAGTGCTCTTTCTTCTATTTTTTTTTTTTTTTTTTTTTTTTAATTTTAATGTCTTTCCTTTCACTTTAAAGGTTTTACCCTCCACAAGGGGCACAGAGGTGGCAGGAGACAGGGTGACAGCTAATCCGAGCCACCGTCGGTGGCAGTGCACGCCGGGCAGGCCGCGCTCCCCTCCCCACCCCACCCCCACCGCGCACAGCCACCCAGAAAAGAAATATCCCAGCAGAGCAGCAAAATGGTGGCCAGAGCTTCCTCCAGCACCTAAAGGGAGATGAATCAAGGGGGGGCGAGGGAGGTGCCGGCAGCCGCCGGAGCCTGCTGGGGCCTCATCCGACACGCCGTGCTGGCAGGACAGGCTGTCCACGCGTGACATGCAGGGCCCCACCGTAAATAACTCCCATTCCCTGGCTGAACCGCCCGTACCTGAAAACACTTTGCTTTGCTTTGTTTCTAATAAAAAAAGTCTCTTTTAAACTCCTTGTTTTTTGAGGGGCTGATAGGGGAGCTTGGGGCCAGCTGGAAGACACCAGAGGTCAAGCCGATGCCCCACTGCGGGGGAGAAATGACTTGTCCTGCTCCAAAGTGGAGTGGGGAGAAGCGGGAAGGCCATCAACTGGGGGTCACGTTGCCATCTGCCCACCCGCTCCTCAGCCTCGGCGCTTCAGCATCACCTGGGTGCAGGAAGACCTCATCGGTGGGACGGCACTGGCGGCAGCATCGCCAGCAGGCGTCAGGGCAGTGGAAGGGTCTCATGGCTGTGGAGGACATGCCATGGAGGACATGCTTTGGAAGACATGCCACACAAAGTTACACGGCATCTCCCCTGCATGACCCATGGGGAAAGCAGTGCCAAAGATCACAGGGCACGCTGTTGCACAGTGGTGCATTTACGTAATCTCTTTGCATGAAATATCTGCCCATCTTTCCTAGTTTACCGCTTTGCTTGACCGTTTGTCTCCATTTTGGCTTCGTCCGTCGGGAGGACGTCGGAAGCCATGGGGATCTCAGTTTCCCTGGTGCACCACAGCCCCTGGGGCGAATGGGGAGGGTTTCTTGGGAAGGAAGCCGTCCCCTGCCCGCGTCCCTCCGCACAGGACACGCGCTTCTGTTTCCACAACTTCAGTTGGCCAGTTTTAATTTTTAATGCAGAAACACGCCATGACCCCGCACTCCCAGACTGGAATCCGGCCTGCCCGCGACGTGCGACTGGGGAATCCGATTTAATTGATGTGCTTGCACCCCCAGCACCTTTCTGGGGAGCAGCCGCTCTGGGGGTGCTGGGAGAGCGCTTGGGGGGCCCAGCCCCGGTCCGGATCGTGCCAGCTCTTTGCCCCCAAACATTTATCGCTAGCCACATCACCCGGCCCTGCCCAGGAGCAGGGACGCAGCCCCCACGCCTCCACCATCCTCGCTTTCCCGGTGCCTCCCGCTTGGGGTGGGCTCGGTTTGGTGTGTGTCCTTCCCCCCCACCCCCCCCCCTCCCTTTCAGCACGAGGCCGGGGTTTCATTCATAAAAGCTGCCCGGCGGGGCGCGGGGCTCCCGGGCGGTGCCGGCGGCGGGGAGGGAGGGGGGGGGGAGGGAGCGGGGCCGGCCCGGGGGAGCCCCCGGCGGGCGGCGCGGGGCGGCGCGGCCGCAGGAAGCGGCCATTAGCGTGAGCCAATGGGGGCGCCGGGCTGTTACCAGGCGGATCGGGCAGATCTCGGCGCAGGGGCTCGCCCGGTCCCTCCAAGACAAAAGGGGACTGATCGGTCAACGGTGACGGGATGGCGGCCACCGGCACGGCCGCCACCGCTGGCAGCTCCCGCCTCCGCACCGGGGCGGCACCGCACCTGCCCGGGTCGGGGGAAGCGGGGGGGTGGTGGTGCGCAGGCGGTGCCGCCCACCCCCGCGGTCCCACCCCCGCCGCTACCTGCGGGAACGGGGCTTCGGTAGCGCCCGCTCCCCTCGGGCGGCGAGGGGATGCCTGCTCCCCGCCCGCCCCGGGCTACGCGCCTAACGGGCGTGCCGCCTCCTGCCCCGCCGCCTAACGCGCCCAGCCCGCGGCGCGACCCGGGGCGGGGGGGGGGGGGGAGCGGGCTGCCACCGCCGCCGCTGTCACCCCCGGGGGCTTCCGACGGCGCTTCCTTCCTTCCTGCCTGCCCGCCCGCCCCTCCCCGCCTCGTCGCTCCCCGCCCCGCGGCGCCCGCTGCCGGGGCCGCCGCCGCTCCCGGCCGGCACTTTCTCATGATGTCATCCCGCCCCGCGCCGCCGCCGCCGCCGACAAAGGGCGGCCGGGCCCGCCTCCGCCGGCTGCGGGTGCGCGCGGGCCCGCCGCGGGGACGCGCATTCCTGGCGTGCCGCCGTAATCTACCGAAGAGCCGCGCAGCACTCGGGGGGGGGGGGGGGGGTGGCACCGGAGGGGAAGCGACCCCCTTCCTCCGCCCCGGGGGAGCGGTTTCCCTCTGGCCTCGGCTTCAAACCCTGGGCGCTCCCGGTTGTCACATGTTTTCATTCCCTGTTGCCGGTAATTAACGTGCTGCTAACGAGGCAGGAGGTGCCCGGTGAGGGAGAGGTGGTGAGGTGCCGGAGGCTCTGGTGAGGAGAGAGGCCCCAGGGCACGGCCCGGCCCTTGTGGTGGCGCCGCCTGCCGCCATGTTGTCCCCCTGGGACGCGCACCCACAGGGCCATGTGGGGCCTGTGGAGAAGGGGGTTTGAAGGAGCCAAGCTCAAGGGGGACAGCCATCACCAAGCCGGGGAGAGGCACAAATGGGAGGGAGGGTGAGGCCGGCGCAGGGCGGGGGACGGCTGGTCGGGGTGTCCTGAGGCGAGGAGCCATCGCTGAGGGAGCAGAGGGGCAGGGACAGGCCATAGCCGCCTTCCAGGGCTGGCAGACATTAGCTCAAGTTTGGCCTGGACAGTGGAGGTGAGAAAGTGGAGAAGGAGGTCAACAGGGCTAAGGACAGGGGAAGAAGCAGGAAGGAAGCCAGGGCTGGTTTTGTTTCTTTCTTCATGAAGGGAAACCTTGTGTTGGGCCATGCCAGAAACGAGCCGGTGGAAGGAGAGGCACCAAAGGAAGCCTGGCAGACGGCATCAAGGTGAACAGACAATGTCTTTATGCACCAACAGCCTCACAGTGAAAGCGTTTCAGTGGAAAATATTTTGATTTTAAAACCAGCAGCTACAGTTTCCGTTTGGCTGTGCGCTGTTAACCGGGAGTCCTCAGTTGACAGTACATTTTGGTAACACAGTAGCATGAAAATGACCAGCGTACACGCTGGTGTTTGATATGGGTTAGTGAGCTATGGAAAAACACGGCTTAGCCGCATACAGCGTTTAAACTCGGTTTACAAGGTAGAAAAGGAACATTTTCTCAGTTCCTCAAACTGACGCTTCCTCCGTGTAGGCAATTTAAAGGCACATTAAAAATACAGTTAGGATTTTGTTACAGTTAGAACTGGGTATTGGGAGTAGTTTTTGAAACACGGTGTTATTATTTTCCATCTGTCTCTTCACCAGTATTGCAAAAGGACAGACACAGGAAGATGTTTTGTGGTGATTATAGGTTCAGTTCTGCTCCCACTGAAGTCAGGAGACGTTGGGTTCCTGTAACAGGGCAGATTGCCAGCGTGATGACTTGCTTGGGGCAGGGGGATGGAGAGTTTACTGGAATGATCCCTATGCTGTGTTTGTTCATCAGTGGCAAAGGCCTAATCAAATTTTGCAGAGTACATTGCATAATTCCTTCTAAGTGCCAGTAAATCAGTATGTATCACATATGCTGCAGAAGAGCTATTTCAGGAATGTTTAGGTATCGTCTTCTTACATTTTTTTTCTCCCTCTGCCAGAAAAGATGCATTAGTAATAGTGATCCAGACTGTCAGGTAGGCTGGGCTGGTGGGGTAGTTCCATCCAGGCAGGTTTGCTTCCTAAACCATGTTGGCTCCAGGGAGGGGTAGAGGTGTGATGATAGAAGCTTATCTTGGGACTCCGATCTGAATACAAATGAGATCTGGCACATTTTTGTCACCGTCTCCACCAGCCGTTCTCCAGCTCTCCCAGAGTTCAGAACCAAGCCCATCCAGCCACATGCTGCACTTCTCGCTTCAGTCTACTGCCCTGTCTGCTCCTTCTCCACCTACCTGAAAGTGGTAAATCTGCTTGCTGCATATTTGTGACACACTCTCCAAGTAAAAGTGGTACAAATTACCGCTGGGGCCGGATTTTTTTGGGTGCTGTTAACTCTAATTTAAGCCAGTGGTAGTTCTAAGGGTCATTTCTTCAGTAAATCAGGCACCTGACTCCCCTGTAATCTCCTCGCCTTCTTTAATTACTGCTTGTGGCAGTTCACAAGTCCTCTGGTAAGGTCCCAGTTTTTGGTACGTTGACTTGGGATGGAGGGAGAGGCTTTCAAAATCAAAGTCCTGTTGGCATCTGACACCTGCCTAATTGTTTCTGTATTCTCTCATCCTTTCTGTTGACTTAAAGTGTAGTCCCATTTTTGGGAAGCTCATCTACCTTGTTTCAGAATCTCTTGAATATTGCTGTTGAACACATTTGGGTTGAACAGCCGTGATGAGCAGAAGAACTTAGCTCTTACTACCCAATGTTTCTCACCGTATGCAATGTTCTCTACCATGGACTGAGGGAAAGTGAGGACAAGGAGAGAAAGAAACTTGCTTTACTTAAAAGTGGTGGGTGGACTGGATGGTGTAAATGATTAAGTCTTGGGATATTTCACCGAAAGAGCTGCAGTTCAGTAGCACAAACAATCCCAGAAAGTCTCCTTCAGTTCTGGCGTTCTGCAAATGATTTTCCCAACTCTTTCTAAGCAGGTGGGCACTGTCATGCCCCCAGCAAGAGGAGGGCCTTGCTGTTTCCTTCAGTGAGACCCTGGAAGCTGAGATTGCTGTAGTCACCTGTAAGACGTTTGCATCCTTCAGACCTTTTTGAAATCCTCAACCATTTTCCTCCTTGGTTGTAAAATGAATTGGCATCTCTCTGAGGGACAAGTATGCGTACTTTGAACCTTTAGTAAAAATCATTTGGCTCAAAACCAAGTCTAAAACACTGGATTATAATTTTGACCTGAAGCATAGATGACAAAATGATAAATTTTCAAAACTCAGGCATTTTTCAGAGCACATGAATTCAATGGGAGTATTACCATCAACATCAAAGGGAGCAGGATTGAACCTGTAATGTATAGCACTAATGACTACAATCAAATAAACTTGCATTGCCTGGGTTTTCTACCACCTTTTGCCTTGTGTGTGCGCGCTTTTATGCGTGTGCCAGGTGAGTGGATCTAGAGTGCTACCATTTCGAGTCTGGGGCAGTTATACTAGATTGGTAAAAATAAAAGTAGTGATGCTTGGTCTACTTGTTTCCATAAATCAGTAAAGGAAGTGAAGAAATGAGATTATAGTCTTAGTGAAGACTACAGAAATATTTACACTTAATTTGGTCTGCTTGTGGCACCTGGTATTTTTTTCCTTGCTTGTGGTAGAGCTCAATTTGATTGAAAATGAGTATGGAATACATCTTTGTATATTACTTATTTTATATTTATTGTTTCTTTTTGCTGTGTTAGGAATAGTGCAAAACATCAACAGTAGCTCTTTTGCCCCCTCTGGTTTGTTTTTACCTGACTCGTTCTCCACAGAGCTACAGCTAGTGACAGAACAGAATGTAAGGTATGCTAATAGCCTCCTATTTAACTCAATTGAATTTCTTTTGTTGGCTAATTTTCATTTGTGTTTACATCGTTTTCTAAATTGCTCAGATTTACAACCTTAAACTGTGGATGCTTCTTCTTGGGAAGGAAAAAAAAAAAGAGAGGAATTATCTTTCTGAATGTGTATTACAGTTCAGAGGAATTTAAGAAAGTCAGAATAAAATGTGAATGCCGGTTTTGATTAACAGCTACATTAGAGATGCTTTATTTCCAAAGTATGACATTTTCCATGGTCTTAATATTACTTTGGCCTAGGAGGAGCCTAGAGTTTGTAGCAGCATCAGTGCCCACTTTTAAAGTAAAGAACAAGCAGATTTAAAAATGTGATGTCATTCTATTTGAAATTCACTTTATCCTTTATGTTTTCTTGATTCCCAGCTTGGGACGTAAATGGCTTTTTTGAAGTGCTTAGTCTGCTGTTGCCTGTTGACAGGCTCCCCAGTCATTCAGAAAATGTTAAGGCTCAGTCAGCATGTGTCCAACCTCCATTTGCTTGATCATGGCAAGGAGCTCTTTTTCATGCAGCTAAAAAATTCGGAGGATGCTCTCATGGGATTTCCTAGTAACAATTGCATTGGGCTGAGAAGATGTCTGGATGGACGCAGTGAAGTTAGATGATATCATCTGACAGAGATTCTCAACTGGAAAATGGTAAGGCACGCAGATCCAAGACTTACAACACCAAGAAGAAAATAAGATAAACCTTAATATTTATGTCCAACCCAAAATACACACGCAGGTCTCTGCCAGGCACAAGCTTGTGTCACATGCATGGGTATCATGGTGTGAGTGCTAATTGCGCCATGTCTTGAAACTCACAGGTAATTTACCAGAATATTGTGCTAGGAAAGGGAGGATCTGGAAAAGGGGAATGGCTACATTTTTGCTTGAAATGTATGATAAAGCTATGCCCCCACCTTATCTTTCCTCTTTGAAATCTGTGTACGGTTTGAGCATATTTTGTCCACAACCAAACTATTTCATCAAATCCCAGCTCTGTCTTTGAGTTCAGGCTGGGGCTGAAACTGGTTAAAGAAGCTGAATCTCAGCAAAATGTTAGTAAAAAAGCAGGAGAACTTTCTCAAGAAATACGGAGAATATTTTTTCCTACTTCTGGAGTAATCAGATGATGTAGCACGATGATTTGCACTGATGGAAATGAGGCCAGATTGTGAATGATTTAGAAGCTAATTCAGGACAAGACTTAAACATGTGCCTACATTTAAATAAGTAAATACACCGGAATTACTCATATGCTTAAAAATTAAATATATGTTTAAATACATTGCTGAACTGAAGCCTAAGGGTACAGTTTGAAGTTAAAGCTAAACTAATCTAGACAGTAGCTGTTGCTAAAAGTGATTTTTCTTCTCCTGAGTTACTTCCTTGAAATGGCCCACGTTGGAGTAAAACAAATGCAGTTTGTTGGCAATAACTGCTACTTCCTCAACAACTTTGAAAAGTATTGATTTCTCATAAAAATGCAAGTAACAGTCGTAGTTAATACTAAAAATCAATGGAGATACCCCGAAGTCAGTTGTTGTACTAACATGAAATCCCCATTTGATTTCACGAGCTACAGCCTGTTGGAGAAAGAATTAAGGGGAGCAGTTCTCATGCTGACTAGGATACATTTATTTCTTTTCCTTACGGGCTTCTACATTCTCCTAGCGATAACTAAGAGTAAGGGATGAGTAAAACAAATATGTCACCAAAATCAAGCTGGCTGTAAAGCAAGCAAGAAGAGACAGGGTGTTTTGAGATGCTTGCCTTTCATGGTGGGATGCAGAAGATGTAGGGACATCACTGGTGGCTTCTCAGCTTCACTGAAACCAGCCACAGAGATATTAGGGCTTCAGCACTTCTATTTGGCCCTCTGTGAAGGTTTTGCTACAAGCACGAGGTCTGTGCTGTCTCCTGGCAAACTGATTGACACTTTCTGAAATAAAACCATGGAGATCGAAGGCTGTTCAGAGGACCTGACACAAAGGCAGATAACTCCGTGGAAAGGATAAGGCTTCCTGGATGTACACCAGGAAGTCATGGGCTTGGGGAGATGATGCAGAGTTGTCAGTGTTTTTAAGGATGGTGATAGCAGATCTCGGTCCCTCAGTGCAAACATTTAAAGGCAGTGGAGGTCTGAGGACCCCAGGTATCCTTCTGGCAAGCTTTCCATGGAAGGAGGAAGTCTGGGGCCTGTGGATTTCTATCGTGGTCATTTGTGCTGCAGCTAAGCACTTGGCTGCCTGCCTGCGATGGCTCTGTGATAAGACTCTGTGCAAAGATCTAGCATATTTTTAATCAACTGTTTCCATTAGTTTTAATATATTGTACCCATCAGATTACAGTCACTCAGCAAAAATCCAGCCTTCAACACGCAGTCTCATTTATCCTTCCTTGTTCCTACCATGCACCCAGCTCTGCTTTGCTGACATTGCTCCTGGTTGTACAGCTCTGTTGTGGGGTTTTTTGGTTGTTTTTTTTTTTTGGGGGGGGACGCGGTGGGGGTGGTGCAATTAGCCTGATTGGAGCAACTAGGCCAAGGAACAGCAAGCAGTAAAATAAAGTCTTGATGACATATTTGAACTCTTGTGGACCATGGGTTATCTGATCTGCAAGGTCACTGCTATTCTCTGGGAAAGTTTAAAAGAATCTGCTCCTGTTTCAAGCTTAAAGGGCCCTTCTTGACAATTTTAGGATGCAAATTTAGTTTTTCTTTAAGTATGTGCAGTTCTGCATAGGTGAGTGTTTGAGAGTATTTGCTACCTGAATTTTTTTTTTCTTTTCTTTGGATTTAACTGCACATCAAAAGCAGAATAGAATTAGTTTTAATAGACAGAAGGAAAAAGTGACTCCAATAATGCCCCTACTACCAAAACTGAATGAAACGCAGAAAGGAAAATAATGTGAAAATGAGAAACCTAAAAAGAACTTTAAAATTCCTTTTAATAATTTAAGCTGTCATCAGTAGCAGAAATAAGGAATTATATTTCAGACATGACTTATACCAGGCATGTCTTAAAAAGAAAAAGAGAAAGACAAATTGATAATGCTTGAAGAGAGTGCCCCGGGACTAAAAAAGTACAGAATTAGGCCCTGGGAAGCCAAGTTCAGTTTCCACTGTTAGGTTTTTAGAAAAAAGAAATTATGGTCCTTGATCTTTAGCAACTCTAGCAGATGGACTTGGGGAAGCAGTAGGAAAATAACATCATTAAAAGTTTTGTCTTTCTATATTTATGAAAAGTCAAGTTGCTCCTTGCCCAAAATGTTTGAAGCTATTATATTACAAAGATTTGGTATTAATATGATTAGCTTAACAGTATTCTTCTGTAATACACATCATAAAGTCCTGTCAGAATGAAACTGAATGCTAAAAACTTCGCATAATAACTTTCACAGACCATTAAGGTTTAAGGCTACAGCGTGGGAGTTTATTACAAAGGGACCCTGAAATATTGTGCACTCTTACATCAGCATATACTTTATGTTAGAGGTATTTTCCTGGCCCCTGCCTTTATTTGCTGTGAAGTATGATGTTCTAACTTTATGTTAATATGCAGACTGGCTTAGCTTTGCAGTGGTGTTGTTGCAACAACGCAAGGAATCCTATAGGAAGGGATTGAGGAGGCCATTCTTTTCCTTTCACGGGAATCTGGATCTGTAAACTTTTGGCCGTTTTATCCTTGCTGGCTGTGGCAAACTATCACCCCTCTCTTTCCCTCCTATTATAGTAACAGCATTATCTGGCAGGACGAGGTATGACTTTCCCTCATCGGTGTCTTTCATGCCACTCTGTGTACTGTTGGGAACAAGGATAATTCATGGCCTTGCCTCCGGGACTATAAATTTAATGCCTTTAAGGAGCACGTAGTTTATCTACAAAGCAATGCACTACTTGTGCCATAAAGATTTCCTATCATCCAATAGGAATATGGTTTCAGATCCATTTATTTGACTCTGTGTAGGAGTTTAAGGAAGGATCCTGCTACCTTGCAATTATCTCCTCTGGCTGATTTTACCCTTGTATAATTCCCCAGGCTCCCATGACTCGTGTTGGGCTAGTGGGGAAAGATGGAGTCCGTGTACTCGATGAAGTTAGAGTGACAGCAAAATGTGAGCTGGAGTCTTTGGCGGGAAAATCTATCATTCTCCATTGATGACAAGTTTATGATTAATCACCGGCTTGATTACATTACCCTTTAATTAAGCTTGTAAGTGCCAAAGAACAGGGACTTTGGTGTGTTTTTTCTTTGTTATCTCCTCACCATGGCTCTGATGGTGTGATTTTATAACAGGTCTTGCATCGATTTCCCCTTACTACAATTGTTCCCATCCCCTAAGGGAGAGTTAAAATCATATTCTTCCTTGCTGACGCTTCCACAGTTGAAACCATTTCAGTGGAAAGCAAAAATGTAGGTGAAAATACGTGTTGTTTTCATTTATATCGCTGAGTTACCATCCTTCACCTTGGATTTCTCGGCTTTCCCCAGAGCTCTCAGGAACCCACGCAGACATCCATGGGATTTTCTTCCACAGAAAACTGCTGATGTGAACCACGGATCTACAGCACAGGCAGGTGTTACCAGCAGTTTATAGTAACCTTCCTCACACAGGATCCCACTGCACTTTATCAACTAATCAAATACAGCACCACTGACGTGAAACGAGGGCCGGGGCAGGGCATGGCAGCTATTCAGCACAGCGTACATGGATCAGGATAGTTTCGTCCAAAGCCACAGGAGCCAATTCCATCTCTCATGAGAACTGTCCTGGAATGATCAAGGGCGAGAATGAAAAAAGAGAGTTTTAGTTCCGAACATAGTATCTGGGAGAAGAAAACATTGCAAATCTCAGCATGGCTTCCCTGGAGAAATAAAGGGCGCTGATGATGGCTGCGGGGCTTTCACTGATGGGCTCACTGAGGTCTTGGATCTCCTTCTGACATTGAGCCATTTTAACCTCTCTGCTTTTTTTCTAGCATTTCTGATGCTTTTCACTGGATCACGCCTGGGGCTTTGGTACTAAGCAGCCTTTTTGATAACTGCGGTGTAGTATTGTAGTCCCTGAAGATTTCCCTCATTCCCATAGCACCATCAGCACAAGGAGAAACAGCCTTGACAAAAATCCCAGTGGGACTCTGCGTGCACAGTTCCTGCACCGAGAAGTGAAAATTCAAGTGCAATGTGTGGAATTTGTAAGTGCAGCTTCCTTTGTTCCTAGCCCACCCTCTGTGCTATGAAAATATTTTTTGACTGGTGGTTGTTATCCTTCCAGCAGAAATGTAACAGCAACAAAGTATTATTTGAAATATCAACAACCAAGGGAAAGGCCAGAGCGCATTGCTTCGGGAGGGCTGTCTTGTAGATCTGCAAGGAACCTCAGCTCCTTTTGTCCTGAGGAGGACTGGGTGGCTGGGGTCAGTTAGGAACAGCCACCCAACTGGGTGATGAAGGAGGGACTAAACCCCTTTAGGAGAGTGGCTGGCTGTTGTGGCATCGTCAGTGCCGGGCTCTCCCCACACAATTTAGCCAGGTTGCTCCAGATTGTTGTCCCACTCCAAGGAGCACACACCTATTCTTCAAATATCCAAGTCCTACGTTGAATCCAGTCCTTAGTAACTTAGATGCTACAGTAGTGAGTGCGTGAGTGTCTAAACCCACCTAAAAATCCAAGCTTTAGCCACAGTTCACAAGTTATTCACTCTCTAGCAAGAATCAACCCCCAAACAGGATAGACTGAGCCCTTTGATGGTATCAGTCTGAAGATAAGAAGGACACATGTTGGCTTTCCTTGCATGCCTAGCAGGCAGCCCATAAGGCATCCATCCTTTCACAAGTTGCCATCGGGAAAAGTCACTCTTAAGGTTTACCTACTAGAAAGTGCAGGCAGGAGCTGGAAGAGGGTAAGGATCAGGCCACAGGTCTGTTACACCACTTCGAGCTGTCGAATTGATTTTGTTGGCAGTGACTGCTGCTGGGCTTTTTCAGACAGTGCTGTCACACTTCCAGTCCTCAGTCCAATAGAGTTGGCTGGAAACACCAGCCTCTTGTGTTCTGATGCATCTTCTCGCTAGGAAAGCCAGATCCTCAACGCAGGCTGGATTTTCTTTCCTGCTCTTCTGGTGGGGGAAGTTAACACAGTTAACATGCTCTTATTCACAAACCTACCTCTTATTTAGAAACCACCTCTGCCGCCTTCGTTTCCAAGCTGATGGAGCCCAACCAGCTCGGGGCCCTGGCTTCACTCGTGGTATAGTTATCTCATCCGTCTGTCTCAGCTGATGAAGAGAGAGATGGAATTGCACACAGGTATGCAATTTTGGACTAGTTTAAATGATATCACATAATAGTAATGATAATGATAATATCTTACGGTATAGATGAGAAAAATAAGCAATTGTCTCAAAATGTACCTGACAAGCAGTACAATGCAGTGTAATGTACTCAAGAGGGAGAATAGAAGTTACTTCACTCATTTTCATCCCATCCTCTGAGTCTTGTCTAGCCTACGGGTTAAATTTGGGAGACAGAATCATCTGCATGAGAAATGTGGTATGAACCATCAGCTCAGGCTCCCACACAGCCCATACCAAACGATAGTACTATCAGATGGAAGGAGGTTATATACATAGTATAGTGAATCTGTCTCAGCTATGTATCTTTGCAATGGTTTCCCACATCACTTAGCAGCTTGTTTAACATGTCGTGATTAACCAGTAGGCTCTACAAGAGTTTCTCACCACCAGTAGAAATACAACAAAAGGCCTAAAGGACCACAGTAGAAGGCAAACATCATGATGGACAGTAGGCGTGCATTCATGCCTCTCCTGAAAAATGTCCACGGCTGTTTGGCTTCCAAAGTATTGTAAATTCATTACTAATAGTTTGGTTCAGTCCTTTCAGTGTAACGCTGTAGTCAGTTTTAGGAAAAGCAGCAGAAATGTTGATTATTGAAGTTCTGTTATACGTGTGGTGGAACTTTGCAAAACCACAGTTTCCTTTTTTTTTTCTTGGCCTGCACAAAATAATCGGTTATCTTGCCCTGATTCCCAGAAAAAGACTTCATCATGAGGTGATTGTAGCGAGAGCTTTTACTTGAGTCTGTAAAGACTTTCATAAAATATGACAGTTGATAAATGCTTTATCTGGAATGCCAACTTACTTGGTATTAAATTCAAATAGAGAAAGCATGTTTTACAATGCTTTTCACCTCCTTTTTACCATGCACCTTTGCCTATTTACTGTTCTGCAAAGTTTGGCAATTGGTAATTGATTTGCCAACCATGCAAGTTAGAAAGTTTCTCTCTCTATTATCAAGATCAATGGTTTCCTCTCCTTCTAATTGTAAAACACTTTCTTTATCATGAAAATTTTAAATTTCCATAAATACCCTTCCCAAGGGCTAAGTAAGTGCTAAACAAAACTAAAAACAAAGTGAGAGGAAGCACAATGAAAATAAATAACTCAAATGCAAAGCCTGAATTCTTCCAGAAGGAGAATTTAGGAGGTGCTGAGCACCCCTGAGAGCTGCTTGCATTGATAAATTTCAGCACGGAGGTGCAAAAGCATCCCGCAAGGCCTCTTAAAACAGCCCCTGTTAGCCTTCCTTCTTAGGCCAAAGTCCAAAGCTGATTCAACGCAGTATCAAGCCACGAAACTTTAGTCGTAGACGTGGAGGAAGAATAACTGGCAGATGAAGATGACGGATAGCAAAAGTGTATCTTAGGTGAGACTTCTAGTTAAATACTACCTTTCCATAATTTAACTCCTGAAAACCCAAAATATTACTCTATGTGCTTTGACACAGAGAGCTGATGGACGGTACATCAGCAGTGATGTAATATTGACAGACAAATACAACTATTGTATTCATAAATGTTCACAAAGCAAAGAGCTTTGTAACAAAATATACTTAATGCTAGCATGATAGACTGCAACGTAATCAGTGTCTTGGATGAATTGAGAATACAAACAAAAATAGATTAGCTAACAACTAAATTGTATTTATCTTGCTTGACAGGGCTAGTTCAATGATGAGTCATTTTCTAATCTAATATCACTGCCATCTCTAGTATTGTGGGTAATTGTTGCTGCTGAGAGAAAACGTTCAAACAACCCAAAGGCTGAAGAGGCAAAGGAGTATTAGCATGTCTAACATAGGCGTATTAGCATTAGTCTGTCTGATCCCCAGTAGATGCAATATACCAATTAGTTGCATATTTCCTTGAGCCGTGAAACTGGGGTCTCAGCCGCCTGGGGTCATGACAGATCTCACAGGGCTTTTGTGAAAGCGGAGTTATTTTTCCAGGCAGGATTGTAGCTGAGGGCTTGACTTATCCTTCATGTAAGCTGTGCTGGCCACGCTCTGCTGGCTGACGCATCCCTTCCCTCCAGTGCCTAGGGTGAGAAGAGCGACGGCCTTGCTCTGTTGACCCTATTGGGCTGTTCCATGGACGCGGAAAGCCCTGGGACGTAGGCAAAGGTTAGATTCAGTCACCTTTATGAATGCTGTCTTTATCTATCCTCCGGTGACAGCAGCTCACGTGGCCAGCTACCCAGACCTGCCTCCCAACTAGCCAGCACAAGTATTGATAGTGGCATAACTGGAGCAGCCCAACGCTCAGGACAGGCTAGTAGCCCAAGTATTTACCTAGGGGCCTGGGTGGTTTTGCTGGCCACGGTGTGCTCCACGCTGCAGCCAGCAATATCTGAGCCGACGAGCTCAGGCATGTCTTCAGGAGCTGCGTTTCTTTGGGGACTGTAGCCCTGATGTATGTATTTGTTGGTAATCAATGTGGATGAGTAGGAAATTCTATCTCCGGGCATGCTTCTTTAAGGATTTTAAAGCATTCTGCGTTTATAATGGAGACTAATTACCTGTCTTGAAAATAGTTGTCAATTTTAAATAATAAAACTTTGCGCTGAGGTCAGTCGTATTTCAGGTGGAAGCGTGTTGTGGAAGACAAATATTCAAAGCAAGAATGGGCATGAATGTGATTGGGCTTGATTCTGATCAAGTTTACATTTGTTTAAAGGCCCAGCCCAGAGCCTGTGAAAGTCATTTGACTGACAGAATAAATGGGTTGAAGTCAATGGGATTACCCTACTGTCAGCCCAGTATGGGTGAGATCAGACCCCAGATCGTTATCTTTTTGTGGTTTTCCTTTTTGCATATTGGGAGGGAGTCAGTGTGAAGGGCCATTGATTGTTTTGTAAAATACCCTTTAAATTCAGTGGGAGCCTGCCTGCCTGCGGACTCTTGGCAGGATATGGCCCATAATGTTACCGGGAGGCTGAAGATTCCTACCTCTCGATGTGCACTGCATCTGTTTCGTTTTGCTGCCAGAGGTAATCAGACAGTTAATAGCTTTTGCGTAGAGAGCCAATTGACTGTGTGCGATGCGAGAGCCCAGCCAGGCATGAAAATATAAAATGAAAGAATAAGTTAAACCACCACATTCTTTGGGGAAATGCTAATGGGTGACAGTTATCACTTACCACCTTGGTCTCTTGTTCTTTCATCAGAATCAATTACTTAATTTTTCTTTTTGTGCATGATGATGATGATACTTTCATGAAAAACAAGTCTATGGAAACACTGAATACCGGTTAAGTCAGAAGAAGCGAAGGATGCAAAACTGCAGTTTTCCCATGGCCTGAAAATGACTCCCTCCCTGGCTTAGGGCAGCCACAGGTATGCTGTTAATTTTAAGTCCTCTTGCCAGAAGGCTATAAAATGTCTTTTCATCTTACGTTACATAAGTATCCAACAAATAAGAAGACTGTTATTACAAAGGCAACCACACCGAAAAAAGGTTTCATTTACTCTGAAAACCTGCATTAAAGACTTCTGATGTCTCTATGTAACTTGTAGGTTGCTGAACACTGTTGGAGAGCAAAATGCATTGAATTCTTTAAAAGAAAGAAAAAGTAAGTTTGATGCAACATCAAACTGGGATGCTACTAGGAACCACGTGATAAATCTTCAGTTAAACATTTACAATAATTTACTCTCAAAGGTGACCCTGTATATTCTTTCAGGATACCAGCCAGCAATCTGGAAAACAGTGGTAATATTTAGCGCTCTCTATTTAAACAATTCGGTGATCCTTCTGAACTAAACAGAAAAGATCTGTGTATGTCAGGAGCGAAAACTGTGAGGTGCTAGGTACATCTTTAGATAGGAAAACACAAACAATTCTGAGGATGCTCAGGACTTAAGAAGTGGCAGCCACAGGAAGGGTCTTCAAAATCCTTATGCTTCTTACCATCAAAGAAATAATTCCGCTTGTCTTCATTGGGTGCTGAATCGTTGCTTTGCAGTTTGACACGATTTTCTGCAGGAAAATAAAATGTGGTTTTGTACCAGTAAGATAAAGACATTGTGACAGTGAGATAAGGCATAGGAGGATGCTTCTGTGAGAGTCATTCAGCATGCGTTCAGCATCTCTCTGAGTAATTAAGGCATTCTTCCTGAAGTTGTTTAGTTGTATTATATCCTTCTACATCTTCACAAATTGATGGGCATCAGGTATATTTAAAATAAGTTCGAAGTCAGTTAACTTCCAGGCAGTAAGGCATCCTCACCTGCTCATTTCACAGGAAAAAAAAAAACACCCAAACAATAGAAATCACCATGTGCCTGTTGACATCCTGCTTGTGAACCAATATTGTCACAAGCAATAGACTTAGAAAGAGCAGACCAATCAATGAATATGAACTGACTTACACTAAGCTAAAATTAGGTCCAATATCCTGATTTAAGTTATTACAATTAACTAAATAAATACACACTCTCAGTTAATTATTTTTGTAATACCATTGTGCCTAGAGGCCACATGTGAGACTGAGAGCCATCCATACTAAGCACTGCAAATACATCCAGTTAAGATACAGCCCTGGTCTTGAACAGTTTGCTGTTCATATAGACAAAAGAAACAAAGGACTGGAGACAGAAATCATTCTTTATTATCTCCATGTCACAGAAACAGGCCCAGAGAAATTGAATTGTCTTGCCCAACACTGTATAAGAATTATTTGGCAGGACTGAGAAACAAATAGAGAACACCAGTATCCACTTCACAAGTCTGCCCGCCCTTTCTCTAGCACAAATTCCTTTTTTACCAGAGGACTTCTCATGCGCAGGATAGCTCTGGACTCCTATTTCTCGACATTACATTCCTCCTTTTTCAAATGCAGCACAGTATGTAATAGCTAGAGCTTTTGGTTTCTCGTTGCTGTTGATGAGCCCATGTCCCATCAATCTCGGTGTGAAACACACAGCTACTCTATAGTAACGAATGGTGTATCGCTAGCAGGGATTCGAGGCCTCAAACACACAAATCCATGAGCATCCACGTTTCCATTGACTGCTTTCACTTGGTTTAAGAGCTCATATACATTCTTCCTCAAATCTAGAGCCAAGCCTTGCCTCTGTGTACCCTTGGAAAATCTGGGGTTAAAATCTGTTTTAATCTGTTTAAATCTCATTGCAAGGGGAGCAAATGTGTCTTGTAAACCCAGAAACAGCCCATTCTTTTAGGTCAAAGCAACTGGTAGTTATAGCCTTATCTCTTGGAAAGAAGTCTCAAAAATTTACTTACGTAGCAAATACTTTGTCTGGAAAAGTTACTTTTGCCACCAGTAGCCTTTCCTGACTATTTTCTTCTGCATTATGTACTTGCACCTATAGAATATAAACTCATCAAAGCAGAAATTGTGCTGTTTGTTGACTCCTTTTATGCGCTGAAAAATATACAGAAATGGAAGTACAGAGTGTCCAGTGCGTGGTGACTCTATTTGGTTTTTAAAGAAACACCCTACAGTGGCATCTTCGAGCATTATAGAGCTAAACCCAAGATACTTGTGTTGGCCTTTCTCTCTCTACTTTCTGTCAACCTTGGTTCTTTCAATATCGGTGATAAAATGTTGCTGGCGTTAACTTAATCTAAAATTTCATCTTCTATCTCCAGACAGGCAGTGCAGTGATGTAACTAGTGTATAGTTCTCAAAGCTTCTTTCCCCCTTCTCTGCGGAAAACAAATCTCAGAAGTAAGCTGAAAATCATGAGGTTTCAAAAGTACTATTCCTATGTCTTTACCAAACAACTTCAAATTTGTGTTCCAGGCTTTGATAGATTCATTTTGTAGTCAATCAACAATACTTGTGTATTTGAGGATGTTTGAAAAATTGTCTCAAAATAAGTACTCTGTTCTTGGTGTACTCTTAACTACAGAGTTACTTCTAATGATGCAGTAATGAAAATTTCCTTTTCCAGCAGTTTAGCTATAAAATATGACTTTTTGTGAGTCCTTGAGTCCATCTGGAACTCCAACAAGGCAACGTCTGTGCCATCTTCCCGGTCACAAAATTATTTTCTGCCTCTTTGCCAGACTGAAAGTTCTAGGAAAGGCCTAATTGACAAATTACAGAACAGTGTATCAAATAATAATTTTTCCCAGATAGCCACATGTCTGAAACAAAATCGTCCTTTAAATAGCATGGATATATAATTTGAATACATGCTTAGTTTCTAGTTCTGGAATATTTATTTACCTGAAACCCTGCAGCTTGAAGAAACATATTGTGAGCTGAAGAAAAAGACTAGCAGCATAATAGATGGCCTGGACATCTCCCTTTTTGAAGTCTCCTGGCAAAGACAGTGAAAAAAAAGAGTTCTCTGTGTTTGATGAATGCAAGAACCAGGTTTCCAAGCATGGAAAGAGCCTTTAGAAACACAAGTAAGGTTTTGATCCCTGGCCCCAGTGTCATCCATCTTGGAAAGCTTTCTGTTTTTATTATTTTAAACAGGTCAGCAACAGTGAGATGGGAAACTGTAGATTTCAAAACAGACATCTCTACAGTGTTTCAGCAAAACATTGCATGATTTCAAATGGAAATCTAATATTGGTCCTGGATCCCTTGCAAATTACCTAGCCTTTTGCCAGTGGGAGCCCCAAGTGTCTGAAACAGCAGCACCTCCTGATTTATAGCAGTAAGCATGCAGCATGGAGGAGACCAGAGCGCTGGTTCCCAGGGGATCTTTTCAGCTCTCAGGCCTTGGTCCCGAGTGCGGGGTCAGGGTTAGTGGTATTCGCTTTGCTGCTCTTCTTCCACCTTCCGCCAGCTCCCGCTGGAAGGTGACTGTGGAATCTCAACACCTCTGCTTGTCCCAGCTCCCCCTCTGGATATTCGGGGCTCACACAGCTGCCCCATGGGTTGCACGTGGCCGCAGTGTCCCTGAATCCAGATTGCCATTGTGGAGAGAAGTCCTCAGTGATGAGTGAAAAATATTTTCCATTTTCATCTCTGTGTCAGATTAATAGAAATTTTACACCTTGTTCAGACTGACATAGTTAGAACTGTGTATTTGCTGGTGTGAACAGGAACACGGTAGCTGTTTTTCTGTTTCCTGCATTTGAACACAGTGAAAATATGATCCAGGCCTTCTGTAATGCTATTTGCTGACACTTTCTTTAGGAAAGTAATTCGGGAAGAACAACAAAGAATTCTTCAGCGAACTTCCTTGCAGAAAAGGTTGTGGTTGTCTTGCCAGCTCTCAAAATTAAAACTATGTTCCAGTCAAAAATGCCTATTCAGACTGACATCAAAGAGAAAAACGCGAGCAGGTCAAGAAGTTTAATTTCCATGGAACTCGCATTTGTGATTCACATGTAGGGTGCAGTAATGACTTACATGCCCATTGGCAATAATGTAATAGAAGGCTAGTGTGAATAAAAAGAAAAATGAATTGGAGGTAACAGTAACGGGCCAAATTCTGTATTCAGTTGGATGCACGGAGCTCATTGAAGTTGGGCAGTGTCACATAGAGCACGATCTGGTGGTCTTTCTCACAGCAGCATTTTCATCAATACGGACCTTATGGAGTACCCTCACAGTTGCTGGTGGCCTGGGCTGAGGTTTTTCAGAAATGCGCAGCGGTGCCGCTGTCTGGGGATATCAATTCAAGACGCTTATGGGGGGCCTGATGCCAGAGGGCTCCTTTTCACTGTCTAGAGATCAGGTCCCTTTAATATATGTCAGGCTGAACATACTAGACAACTCCTGAAAATCTGGCTCTCGGGGCATGTTTCCTGAATCATTTGAGGTGTGTTTTCATACCAGCTTTTCAACTTCTGCAAATCCCTAGTTAAGGTGTAGGACTATATCTTGAGGTATGAAAGCAGGAGGTATGTAAACTTTTTAACACTGTCTGTATATTCTCCTACTACTCCTTATTTGCTTTTCTCATGGGACGATCCAACTAGGCATTACAGACTGTTGATAAATAGATTTTCATCCCATTTCATTTAACCATTACTGCATTTCCATATCAAAGATTTTACTCTTGGCGTGCCCAAGCCTATTTTATTTGTAATCTTTTCTCAGATGAGAAGTTTGGAATGTTTTTTCATTATGTGTTTCATCTGCAATGTACTGCCTTCATGTTATTTTTAAGATGAGATCTTATACGCTACCTCAAGTCATTCTACAACTCATTGGCTGTTATTTATTCTGGCCTCCTAATGTAACACAATTTCTATGTTGAAACTTGTTGCTATTTTTTTTCCAAGGATACACCATATGATGTTAAGCATGTGCTGTATATCAAAGTGCAAATATAAACTAGTTGATAGTCTCTAGTCACACCCTGGATAGGTGTGGTGGTTGGGAATTTTTTACTTTCTGGCTGGAGATCAGAATGTGCTTAACATGGCTCCACATACAGGATCTTGGTCGGGAGAGAACTGGTTGGTGTTTGTGGTTTTTTTTTTTTTTTTTTTTTTTTTTTTCCTTCATGTATGTTGTTTGAAGGGTTGGGAGCTAAATAGTTGTACTGTTTCCAGAAACAGATTTTTACTTGTTTGGCTATATTTAGAGCTGCAATCAGGAGATTTGAGGGTATGATAATCCACTGCCTTACTGTCTTTCCTTCTTTCTCTCTATCACTTCACGGATAAGAGGATGGACAAGCTTAACTCTAGTGTCAGCCTAAGGCATGGTGCAGAGCTGTACTACTCCAAGAGAAACTCCAAGGAGGAAGTATGACTCAGAGAGCTGCAATTCCTTCCACGGTTCCTCCTTGTTCCAGCCAGGGAAGTAAGTTACTTCGGTATTTGTGCTGCTAGACTTAAGCTTACTTCTCCCCTTGTGCTTACAAGCCTCAACCTGCAGAACAGAAAGAAGAGGGATAAGGGTCTGTGCCAGAAACAAGGTGTCACTAACCTGGGAAAGGGCGTTTTGCTGCCCTTGACACCTCGGTTGCCCAACTGAGCCAGGGACCACTCTAGCCTCGTGTGGGGTTTCACTGTAAACAGTCACCTCGTAGCCATCTGCGTATGCTGTCTTGCCAGTCATTTTGCAGAGATACACATGGCTGCATATCTTGTCAGGAATCTTTTATGTTACTACCAAGAGCAATGCACAAACTCTTGGATGGCTTTATACTGTTTTTTTTCTACACAGATTGTTACATCACGCGGATTTCTGTGCTCAATTTTCATGGTCTTTCATTCAATGAGATGTAGTCGCTATCAGGCTAATGTACATCTCACCAGACACTTCTGAATTGCCTCTCAGACAATCAATTTCCCACTGATTTTTATTTTCCATAGTAATAGTCTGTTACTATGCTCAGAGACTGGCAAAGGATTCGCAGGCAATAATTCTCTTGCCAAAACAGAAACACTAATAAGGGTATTCATAGTGAAATGTTCAAAATCAGTATTTCTTCCCTGGTAGCGCAACACCAAGTGACGTATGATCTATTTGCACATGACCGTTCACCTGCCTGACATTCTGCTCAGCATCAATGTGCTTTGAGGAAAAAAATATAAAATTCACAGCCTTTTTTGTATATACTTTTTCTTGGAAGAACTGTGCTACCATACAGAGAGACCTTCAACTGAGCACCATTTAAAAATAATTTATAATATGACACTAAAATATATTTTAATTTAGTGTCGAATGAGAGCACATACTAAATACGTATGTGATGCACGGGCGTGAAAGATAAAAAGGGTCAGGAAAACAAGAGAGGAATTCATCCCTATACACATCAGCTAGATGATCCAGGTAGGAATAAAACCTCAGTACTTGTCACTATACCCTCTAGGGTTACCAGAGAGAAGTTTTCAGGAAGTATCTTGCAATAAAAAAGAAGCAAAACAAGGAGTAAGAATTGACTTCAGAAAATAGATCTGGCCCTCATACGGTGTTCAGCAGCACAGATATACACACACACACATATATGCACTCGCACTTCCTGCCTGAGTTACATCGTTTTCAAAAATAGCCTATGAAAGAAGATTCAGGCTATTGGACCAATTTCTGCTTTTAGTAAAGTGGACTGAACATAGAGCTGAATTTATACCTCCATGTGTGATTTTGTCAACTGACATGTATAAAGCTCATCCTTATCCTGTGAGCGTTGAATGGCATCAGTACTAATTCACCTGAGTACCTGACAGAGATCTACAGCGAGATATAGAAAGAGAAACACTATTCATTTGAGCTGGTCTTTATTCCTACACTGGAAATAAATTATATTAAGGAAGCATGCAGTTCAAACGTGCAAAAGTTGCTTTTATTTTGCATCAGTTTATTCTAGTATTTTAAATAGGCTTAGTTAAAATAATCAGTTGAGCCTTTTTGACAACTTTGTAAGAAAGCCTTATGTGGCTAATTCTTAAATATCATCAGACAGCAGGCTAATTGTGTCCAAGTGCACACTGTTGCCCCAGGTAGCAGATAACTTCCTGTGTTGAAACGATGACTTGAGAGCGGTGTACTTGCAGACAAGGAAATATCATCTTCCAGTCCTGCTGTGTCTTAGAGCAGTCTAGGAGGACTCTTTTTAGCTGAATGCCCGTGCTGAGCCAAGGTATTAGACGCATTGGATGTGTTAAACTTATACACCTTCTAAATTACTTGATAGGTTTGAGTTCACGTAGCTGGCTAATTTAGTCAGATTTCTAGTGCTAACAATAACCGAATATGTTGAATTGCCAGGAATGTTACTGGTATAGGTATGTAATAAATGTGCTTAGCTGTGTTTAATTGTACAGGTATGCAATGCACACCTTTACCACTTTCTGTAGTTACTGTCCTGTTCCCAGTGCTTAGTAATATGGAACACCACTTTTGCAATGGGATAATACTTTGGAATAGCAAACATTCACAGTTCTGAACTTCGGCAGTTCTGAAAGCATAATCAAAAATACGGCAAAAGAACCTTTAGTGGATCAAATTATGTACCCTTTAGAATAGAGGTAAATTCAAAATAATTAACATGAAGTCAAGTCAGAGGAGAACTTACTCACCCTGGTAAATACTACTTTAACAAAATTGGCTGGATGATTTGCTGTGAACAATTCAGTGAAAATGTTATCTGTGTTTTGTATAGCCTTCCTTTTTTTTTTCTCCGTATTCCTCTTTCTCTTCCTCATCCTCTTTTTAACCTTTTCCACCCTCTGATGCTATGCGTAGAAGATCTAAGAACCTAAGTGAAAGCATACATGAGAAACAGATGATAGCTGTTTGGGCAGGATAAAAAGAAGCCATTGCTGGAAGTGCAGAAGATGATAAAATACGAATAATCCGTATTGATGTCTGACATGACTAACAGAGGAAGGGTTTGTTCCTTGTATTGTTTCAGTTCCTGAGAGTGCCCCTTGCCTTCTACGTTGTATGAAATAGCCTGAATAAAATGCGTCTACAAAAGGACACTGATCCTACTCTAAATAGGATTTAATACTGTGCTCATCACTGCAGTGTCTGAGAGCAAGATATACTATTGCTCTTGCAGTACAAAGTTAATGGAATATCAAGTGTTGATAATCTGTGCTCGGAGTCTGTAAATGTATGAACAAATGGATCAGATCCTCAGCTGGCATCTGTCTGGCTCCAGATCTGGTCCAGTAAGTTTCTAAAGAGTAGTTCACGACAGACCATTGAAAACTTCCAAAGAAAGTCCCAGGGCACATGACAGAAATGGCCAAGTGGGACAGCACAGTAGAAGAAAGAAATCCTGTGGGTTCATTTCTTTAAAGCATAGAAGTCATTAATCATTTCTATTCCTTTCCATTTGAAACAGCTGCCTGCCTGCATTTGCTAAGTAACTGCTTTCCTAACCACACAGAAACTAAGCTGTGGGCCCCAGAATGCTCATGCTTCCAGATATTAATAAACAATTTCCCTCTTTCACTGTGTCAATGAGAGCACGTTAACATTCTTAGCATCTGGTTTTGGTAGTGAAATAAAACGCTAATGTTTCCACACTTTATGAATTCCTTCCAAAAATCTTCCTTATTGCTTATCTTCTCAACCGAGGCTTCAGAAGTTCAAAAGCTCGACTTGAAAAATCTCAGTGGTCTTCTACCTGTCACCCGTGATGTAGGATGTTGCTCTTTATCAAGTTAGAAGATAATCTCGCCCATCGTGCTTATTTGCTCATCTTCTTGTGAAACTGAGTTACATTTTCCACATAAGCTCGTTACTTCAAGAAGTACGCTGTCATCTCTACGGGCTATTGCAATTAGTGAAATGCCAGCCAGCAGGTGGAGACGCATGAAAGCAATCTCAATCCATCGACAGGCTGCTTTGACATTTCATTCCCATAGCCCTGGCCAAGCACTCCAGCGGGCCGGAGCCAGAAAATATAGCTATTGGTTTCATGGAAAAGTTCAGAATTAAAATCTTGGATTGCTGACAAACATGTGATGGAGCGACTTCTGCTGTACGACTGCTCTGCACAAAGCTGCACTAAGGAGCCATCTAGTCAGTACCTTTCACGTATCAGTGAATCGTGGAGGGAGGGAAGCTTGCTGCTGACTCTGGCCTGACCTTGATTCATTCAGTTTGTTCAACAGTTTAGAGCTGCCTGTCAGCGTCAGCTGTGCTGAATGATGCAAGGAGCCACACACGCTCCGGTTTATGCGTATTCACTTTTGGCCTTGTGCTGTAAAACGATGGGGCTCTGATGGCTCAATAGCATACTTCACCCAGATGCATTTCCACCTATTTGCTGTAAAAGTGCAGCTTGAGATGGTATGAAAACAGCTCCGCTTCCTCTGTTCCTTTCATAACTCCTCCCACCCAGTGTTTCCTCTTTCAGAGTGGAAACACCATTGTAATAGCTATTTCTGAAATCTCCCTGCCAAAATCAGGAAGTGCAGAGGAATACATGAGTATGAGGAGGGGGAAAGGTAGTTTGCGAGTTATTTTGGGAGCGGGGAAGTTGTTTACATGAGTTTGGGAGAAAAGCTGAGGATAATTGTGTGTTGTTTTAAAATTGGTTGTTAAGTTTCTAGCTCTAGTCTCTCTGCTATGTGGAAACTGTAAGAAACTGCAGTACTGGGTCCGCAGAATATCTAATGTGAACTGATTGTCTTCAATGGAAAAATGCCATGCTAAAATACAGTGCGCTCACAAACTCATCTCTTATTCCAAAAATCATTGCTGAGACTATGAAAGACAAATTTTAACGGACAACAGTGACAGCATACATCAGCGTGCACGTGGAGATATGGAAAGAGGGAAGGAGATGGTGTAAAATTAGTAGAGCTTTGAAAATCTACAAATATCATCTGCAAACATTTTGAGATACTTCAGTGTTTGAACACGTGATGTACTGGCAAATTAGATTCATTGTGGAGATACTGGAAAACATGGTGTCTTGTTTTGCAACTCCAGCCCCCTCAGTATTTAGTCATTTGTGGTGAGTTTGGGTGAATTATCAGAGTTCATTATTCTTACTTTGATTAAGAAAGACTCTTCAGACCTTGCAAATTGAATTTCAGTGCTTCTGAAGAGATGCATTTTGCAGCTTTTCCATCCTTTTGGATTCTTCTCCTCCCCCTCCACTACCTCGCCTCTTGCACTCTTCTCTTTGGAGAGCAGAGTTTAACATGCCATTGAGGAGATAGCCTGCATGCAAAGTCCCTCAAACATAAACACACTTAAAGAACAGATTCATCACAGTGTGTTTCCAAATGTGGAAACCGCATTCCATCTGCACCCTTATCCAATGGTCATTAGCTTAGATGTTGAATGGACATTCCTTAAAGTGAAGATTATGAAAACATACATACTGCTCAACAGTGATTCATCAGCTTCCGAGCTCTCTCTTCTCGAGAGCAGTTGAGCTCAAAGTGACTCAGGCCGGGGACTTTGAGAATGCTGTGCAGGAATTTGCTACGTTGAGCCTGCAAAACTGTCTTCAGATGACTTCTGTGGTGATTAGGAAGCCCTGTGTTCATTTGACTCAGGTATTTTTCTGCATTTGTTACCCTTTTAAAAGTTCGTTACACCTTAACTTAAAAGTTATGCATAATTATAAAAGTTTTTTTTGACTCTCCCCTGATTTTCCACTCAGGTTTACAGCACTGTGGCATCGATGACTTCTGTGCTGTCGCCCCAACGGAAGAATCAGAGCCCACGTGCGCATGCTTGTCAGTAGTTTACAGATGACAACGATCACACACACTGCTTGACGATAAGGCAAGTTATCACCATTATTCCTTGACCTATTTTTTAGCTTGTAAATGTCTAGGTCTAAATTACCAGCCACAAACGGAAGATATTGTTTATTGATCTGTTGTATAGGATTGCCTTGAAAGAATTAGCATTTCTCTTAGACGACTCATAGATTGTTCTGATGATGGATGTGTCCTGTAGTTTCTGTGTGAATGTATCTCTCTTGCTCTCATGTGCATATGTTTGTATGTGCACATGTATGTATATCTCTAGCAAAAATGGTTTGCTTTCATGACATACCCTTTAGAGCCTTCATTTCTTTTGAGGATTGTTTTTTTAAAGAATCGCTATTAGTCAAGCAAAAGTTACTGAGGCAAAGAGAAAAAAACTTGGATTACATAGGGAGCTACCAAAGATATTTGAAATAAAGGACAGCTTATTATTTAGGGCAATGGAGTAAGGGTGCAAAAGGGGAATTGAATTCAAGCACTGAATTATGTGGACATGCTTAGTATGTTCTTGATAAGTTGCTTAATCTACATGGTGATTCAGTTCCCCATTTATAACATAGGGACAATGCCTGACAGCCTTGTTAGCAGGAAAAATCTATGAATGACTGTGGACCGTGGACGTGGTGGTGACGACAGCTTACTCAGAACTTAAACAGTTTATACCTCGCGGCTGGACCTTGGTGTTGGATATAATTTTGGATCCTGCCCTAAACAATATTCTGTTGCAGATCTCTTAAATTGTTAGTCTCTGTGGCACCTATTCAAACCGGAACTAGGTCCTCATTGGGTTGTGACAGAAGACAATGAAATTAAACTAAGGACATAATCCCAGTGTACAATTTTAGGGCAAAACACCAAAATAGTTGTCCCAGGACAAAGTAGTATTTAGAGACCTAAAAAAGGTCTCTATCAGAGCTGTATTAGCACCAGTCAAATGTATTAACAAAGTAATAAATTTTTTTTGAAGTATCACTTTGAGGGATATTTTGGAAGCACCTAATTTGGCTACACAAGTACTGTTCAACCACAGGCTGTGAGTCTTTGACATCTACTTCCGCAGGGTATCAGTAGATGCTATTTAATGCAAAATGAAGGTTGCTATAAATTTCTTTCAATCTGAATTGCAATTGCATGTGTTTTCAGATCCCTCTATTCCATCGTTAGTTTTATGGGTCACATGGATGCATCTTGTACCTGTATATTAATGACAACATTTGGTTTATGTTATAAACTTCTCTTCCCGCAAGTACGTGTTGGTGTTACATAGAATGCACATTCCCATAATCATTTCATATGTTTTCAGTCTTAAAAATAAAGTTTATATAATGAAAATACAATATAATTATACACATGGGAGTTCTGGTTTGGAAGAGGTTCAGCAGAATTCTTTGATAAAACAAGCCCCCAACCACAAAAGCTACATACAGTGATTTGACAGTCAAACATATATAATCACTTACGCTAAATTAAAGGCAGTGTCACCACGTTAAAAGCAGCACATTGAAATCCCTTATGTCACTTTTGGCCAACAAGTGACAAATACTGTAAATCTAACCAAATGCATCCTTGAATAAACTTTGAGCAACTTTTTTAAAAGGTGCTTGAGGTGGTCAGTTGTACAAGGAAATGGGAGTGCAAAGGATATATTTATATAGGGTTCATTTATGATACTAATTGAGTTCTCTTATACCGTGAGTAACCCAGACCTTTTTTGCTCTGCACCAATTTCTAGTACCCAGAAATGGACAGTATGAGAGCTGGCAGAGCAAAAAAGACATCCAGAATTATCTCATTAGGCGGAACGGGGATGTTAATACCTGTGAAGTTAAACACCTCATTGTTTAGGTTGGATTTTCCACTTGCTGTTCCTGCTAACATCTCTTCTCAAAACACATGAACCCTTTTTCACTCCACCAAAACTGTCTGTTTGCGCAGAAAGTTCATGGGGCAAGATCCTCCATGGATACAAGATTTTGTAGCTCCACTGAGAGCAGCAGGATGATGCTGATTTACACCAGATACGGATCTGGTTCACAGCATGTTTCAGTCTGAATTCACAAAGCATGGAGTAATGTGAAACAAGGAAGTGACTTTTGTGAAAAGCATTTTGGAAAGGAAAACCAAAAATGATGGATGTACCACTGGGGCAGAGGGAGTGGAGCCCGCCTCAAAGAAGACCTTGTAGAGCTGCCAACCTTCCCACAAAATGTGCTGCTGCTCTCAGAGAGGAGGGGGAGGTTTCCCCAGGACAAATGCAGCCACACCAAGCACCCTAATAACTACTTTGTAGATATTTTTATGTACCGTCACATCAAAACCAGACAGAACTTCCAAAACATTTGAATTCGACCCATCACTGATTAATGGAAGGAGGAGAAGGAGAATGGGTGGGAAGAATAGTCATTGTGAACTGCCATAACACTGGGCAGTAAGCCATGCTATTCAACAAATGAGACAATACATTAAAAAATAAAACTTTGTTTTCAGGGGCCTTCTATATATATCAAGAGCTTGATTCACAGACCACTGAAGTTAATGGGAATCTTTCCTTTGACTTAAACCAGCTACTCGTCCAGCTGTTACAAAAGAAGAGTTAATACAGCTTTGAGCTTACTCAGTGTCTCAAGATTAGAAAATTACAAGGTTGAATACGACATCAACGGTGAGTTGCTAACTGCAACTAATTACTCAGAATACACAGTCATTTTGCCCACCTGTGTGTACTGCATTTCACTATGGAAGCTGTTAGTATGAACCAATAGATGGGGAAAAGATTTAACAAAAGGCAGAAAATATACATACTTACAAGAAAGTATTGTTAATAATTGATGTTCCACCTGACATTTAAAGCTCTGCAAACAGTATTATTTGGGGAAAAAAATTATTGGTTGTAAATATTGCATACCTTTTTATAGCTTCTTTCTGTTTCTTTCCGTCTGGAAGTAATTAGCTCAATCATATTATAATTCTTACATCTTCAGCTATGCAACTGACCATATTACCATTCCAGTTAAATATGCAGCAGAGCCACTAGTCCTTTGTGAGGAATGGGATTGTTCCTTTCAATAGGAGTTTGGGGTGGGGATAGTAAATCATCCTCTTCCTGATCCAGATGTGCTAATGGAAGAGGTGACCCTCCCCCCTTTACCATTACTTTGTTGGAGGTCCTGCCTCCACCAATCTGCTGATAGAGAAGGTAGTATGAGAACGTCCAAATTAACGTGGGACAAATTAGCTATGCTAAGTTAAATTCTCAATCTAATTCTCTATTGGGGGAATTAATTTCTCCTGGGGCCCGTAATAAATTTTATCAAGGTTAGCTCATCAAGAAAGACTAAACTGTGAGGATACCGAGGCCAACTTGCTGCTTTCACAGGTAAAGCATGGCAGCTCACCTTAGCTATGCTCTGAAACTCATAGAATTGTAAGCAATATGGGATCTCTCAAAAAATGCAGGAAATGTGCAGGGGGCCATTAGAAAACGTAGGCATAATTTACCTGGGGGCTCTCATTTAATGTAAACTAGGATTGAAATGGTCTATCTGGTTTTGCCCAAAGCACATTGGGGAGCCCTCACGTACAATGCTCTGTCAACAGGTCAGTCGAAAGAGTAATATTAGAGATGGGTGGCAAACAACGTAGAGGGATCCAGAAGGAAACCTCTTATAGATAGCCTTAATGTTAGTCACCAGAGAGATGGGAAACAATTCCTCATTCTCTCTTGAAGGTATTTCCTCTGGAATGTTTTTTGACCTAACTTTTTTAACCAGTTACAAGCTCTGGATCAGATTCCTCCCTTATAACCAGCAGAAAGGGGTAGAGAGAAAGTAACTTCAGTAGTACAATACCAGGTGAAAGCTGGTGGCATTGCCAAGTACTCAGAATCTGGGGTGGTTAGACCCTCAGATGCTCAGCAAATCTGTCATTATCAAGCTTAAAGGGTACATAAAGCTCAACAGTTTTCCAAATAAGCTTAACCACGTAGACTGCACTTCCATTACGCAAAGGGCTTCCCTGATATGGATGAAACATATCCCACAGTAATTGCTCTCTGTCTTTGGGAATTTGGAACTGCAGCTATACCAGTTCCACAGGTTTGCAGATATACTTGTGTTTTCAGTCCCAAGTGTTTTCCTTATACATTTGTGACTCATTAATAGAAAATCGATATTTAGTGTCATTAAGGATGAGGACTAAAGACTCTTGTGGAGCAGAACTTTGTCAATAAGTCAGTCACAATTCAACTGAAACAATATTCAGGTGTTTCTACAGTGCAGGAAATGCTTGGATCACTTTTTCCGTTCCTCTTATATGTAAATGTAAGTGTATTTAATATCCTGGACACTTCTGCGTGGTAACGTTGACAGAAAGTGACACTGCTGACATTAAGTGATTGGTTGACACTGGGAAATCAAACGGCAGGAGCAAATTAAGGTGGCACAAAAGTTACTGTAGATATTTTCTTTCCTTCACTGACAGTATGTGCCGGTAAAGAAAAAGAGAAATCTCCTCGTCATGCTTCATGTACATATCACAAGAATTATGTCTGTTTTCCAACCGAGAGATGTCAGGCTGAGCAATTTCACTGTAAAAACCAGCAATGTTCACATCTCATTCAATTCTACACTTATCTTTACCTGAAACATCAGAGATGTGGGTGATGTCACTTTTTACTCTTCGTGTCTGGAAAGACTATTTCTTTTAATCTGAGTTTTCTGATTTTTTTAAAAGACTTTTTTCCTCACTTATTGGAGAATAAATGTTTAATCTGAAAGTTTAACCTTGTGTGAAGCCAGCTGTAGCTCCTCATCCAAAAACCAGTGCATAGGCGCTCACTGTGTCTGGTTGACTCTCTTTCTTTGACTCAGGTAAAGATCTCAGCACGTACCAAAGTTTAAATACAAACTTTTGCCTAAATTGGGGTACTTTCCAAAGCAGAATCCTTAATGATTCCTGTTAAAAGTACAAAAAAAAATTAAGGAAAGGCACAGATAATACCTAGAAACAGTAGGTTGCTGGGGAAAGGCAAAACAGCCTGGCTCCCTCTTGACTTTGCCTAGGTCCAAGGGAAAAGTTGAGGGCCTGGCTTCTGCTTACGTTTTTTTCTTTCATTTTACTGATAGCAGGAATACGAGTCCAGCTCTCCAAGACTTTCTGTCCAAGTTCCTCTCTTTGCTTACCTCCCTTCCCAAGACCAGTCCCTTTCCTCTCTTTTATCCTTACACAGCAATACTCAGCTTTGCGTTTTGAACAAAAGGCTTGAGCTGACTCTGTGCAGGGGTAATGACTAGTTGAAGGAAGAGTGACATGTTCATTTTAAAAAGCATTTTGGTATGCCAGTAGGTAAAAGGGTTCTATCTAGATTGCAGGAAAAAAAGTTATTTTCATTCTTCCTGGTTTTTTTTAAGTCCCTGAACCAAACGCCTTGAAATTTATGCACCTAAAGAAGCGCCTACATCTCTATTTCAAGAAATTGCTTGAATGGCAATGGTTGCTGCTAGTTTAAGGATTGTCTTATTAAGGCCTCATAATTGTAAATAATGGTCAGGGTTTCCACGCAGGAAGAAATATTCAAGGCATTAGCAAGAATGTGGCTGAATAGCTAGTGTCGAAGTCAGGGCCTTCAAAACCAACATAGTTCCACTGTGATACTCCAGCAAGATGTCTGCAACATTCCGTGGTCCTGGGAAGTACATGGGGCCCTTGAATGTGTAATCACTTGTAAAGGTGAGGTGAGCTGCTAATTCTGAGTAACCACACACATGTCCGTTGCGTACTCAGCCAAATTGAGCTTCCAGTCTTCAGCCTTCTCCATCTGCTGTGTCGATTTCTTTTGACTTATCTTCTTTTTTTTTTAAAGGCACCAATTATGCGCAAATGAAATGAGTCTGTTTCTTTAGGTCCATTAATTATTACATTCCATTTACATTTTCTGTTTACTTTTTCCCTTCTCTATGGAAGCTATTGAAGGTCTGATGATTCAGAATGCTCTGGGAACACTATGTGGCTTTCCTTCTTGTTTGCCCATTGTAACGGAGCTCATTTTTCAGTGGAGGTTTCCCATTATTTCCAGGAAAAATGTGGTCAAACCCATGTACTCCCAAACCTTTTGATCTCCTGAATCCTCTTCATATCCCAGATAAAAAAGTCAGTGATTAAGACAGAGTTCCTAAAAGGACACATAGTCAGGCTTCCCTTTGACCAAAATGGTTTCCCAGTGAATCAAACCTTTCTCAGCTCAGGGGGGGCTCGACAATAGACCCTGAAAAGATGGATAGAGCAATTGTCCTGCTTAGTGATCCACGAAAGGAAAGGGGTCCTTAGTGAAGGGAGACCTACACTAAGTCTGACCTGACACTGCAGGAGTAAGACAATAAAAGGTCAAGGAGACTAACGAGAGGAAAAATGCAGACAATAGGTGCCACAGCTAGCACACAGCTCCTGCCACGCAGACTATGGGGCAGCAACGTTAACTGCCTCAGACATGTGAAGGGGAAGTGAAGTGGAAAGAACTTGAAGTTTCCTTCTTAAGAATTGTGGCCCAGCATCTTCAGGATTTACCCAGGCCTCACAGTGAGGTCAAAGTGATGCAGCTAGACCTGAGGTGAATGAAAAATAAAAATAAAGACTGGGGAGGAGAAAAATATAGGCGTATTTTAGACCAAACGAAAAAGGCAATAACTCGACAGTTGGGATCTGCAGCAAGTTCACAAGGCATTTTGTGGGAGGAAGCAGAGAAAGCTTTTGCCTAATTCTGTTTAAAAAACCCAACAACTTGATATCGATGTGTGTGAAGTCTTGACACGGGCATATTTTTCTTCTGTGTGAACAAGAAGATTCTTCCTTTATGCTATCTGGGACTCAACTGAATTTCCTTCAGGCGCTCAGCGATTGTTTCTTCCTGTGTGTGAAAGAATCCTGGTCCTTGTGATGGGTCTGGAGACAAAAGGAGGAATCTCTGTGGCTTCTGCATGCATCCCTGTCATCAATGGCATCTCCATTACCACTTCTTTGTCGCTGGGCCTTGCCCTCGTTAAACGGAACAGCCCCTTCCTACTTAGGTCAGACAAGTACTCTGAATACTGCTTTTGCATGTATACACCAACAGGCCACTCTTTAGTTAACAACTAACATTTAAAAAGCCTCATCAGGGGACTCGGGAAGAAAATCTCCCTCCCTTGTGTTTGTCATATAAAGAGCTGAGCGGTGTTTTCGATTTTCAATTACATTTTTCATCTTTTCGATGACCCAATCTTTTGACAGCAGGGATCATGAACACTGAGCTTTATCAGAGTATCATTTCTGTGATAGAAACTGACAGGTGGAATAAACATTTTCTCATCAGTAAAAGCAAATTAATACAGCATTTTAAAATTCAATAGGTTCAGGTAAACCAACGTGCTTTGCGTTGGAATCTTGCACAAAAGTAATACTTTCCCAACACTGCTAGAAATCAGATATAGCTGTAGAGAGGTAGAGAGAAGGAATTGGGACGGTTGTGTTGGTTAGAGGTCTGCATGTGGAAATTAAACAGCCACCTGGATTTTATTCCTAGGTCAATTGCTGGCTTGCTGTGTGATCCCAGGCAAAGCCCTAGAACTCCCTCTGCCTCGGCTGCCCTGTCTAGAAATTAAATCCAGCTTCTTAAGGAACTTTTTGGATCTTGTGCTGGAAGTAGAGCAGATGATTATTTTCACCTATTTATTTTATTATAAGTATATCAAAGGGAGAGAAAATTTAAGGAGCAAAAGTTAGTTGAGGAACAATGTGAATTTCAGCTGGCATTAGACAACTAATGAAAATTACAATTTAAGAGTAAAGTACTTTTCCTTATTCTGAGATGATGACTGAATCAAAACCAAATTCTTTTAAAAGCCATCTCAATTGGAAACTATTAGGTAATTTCTTTGGAGAGTGGAGAAGGGGGTAGACAATATTCCTCCTACAATTACAGAGTCTTCTACAAATGACATGATCTCTTTGCATTCCAGTGAAGACCCCAGACATTGATGAAAGCTGTGTTTCTCATCTGACCTCTTGTTTTAAGTTTCCACCTGTGTAACTCTGCATTATTATTATTAACCCTATAGAGCCGGTAGATGAACACAACACTTACAGAAAAAATGAAAAATGGACCTCTCCTTTATGGAACTAGCGATTTTAGGAACTTTATTCCCAGAATTATCTCCATTAGTGCTGGAAGAAATTCTACTCAAGATTGAACTGTAAAGTGACAAATGCTTTTAAAGCCTGTACAGTAACAAAAGCCCAAGCAGAGAGGGAAGGTAGGTATTTCTGCTGTGCCAAAGCAGAGAATTTGTATGGAAAAAGAGAAAGGACTGCAGTGACTAGCTTTGCTGAACATCTGGTTTCGACCAAGCCGGTCTGATCTGTAAGCTTCATCAGGGATTCAGGTTAGGGCGAAACATCATCAACTAAACGCTTGCTCAGAATGCAGTATCTAAACCATAGTTTGAAACCCAGGCAGATACCTCCCTAGGAGGCACTGGGTGTTAGACTAGCTCCCTAGGCTCTTTTATCCAAAGCCAGCGAGCATTGTCATTCTGAACGTACCAGCTGTATTTGGCAGGAGTCAGCAACCACATATCCCAAGACAGAAAAAGCATCAGACTGCTTGCTTTGCCTCTGGGAACATATAACTGAATGTCTCTAGCAGTTTATGGACTAGGATGGAGAAGGTAATGACCACTCATAGAGATCTTGCCTTCGAGTGTTGAGCACAGATCCGCATACCTTATTGTCACAAAGGAAGAAAAGCACTTGGGCTGGCTTTACACTAACACTGCAGCAGAGACCTGGAGTTAGTTTCTGAAGTGACTCTCCCTGTTGTTCCCCTTGTTGTGCTCTGGTTCACATCACAGAGCAAAGGGACTTGATTCCTTTTAGAGTCATCCAAACTATGAGGTTTGTTCCAGCTCCAGGAGCGAACCTATCTTACATGCAGCCAGTGGGACTAGACTGCATCTGGCCCGGAGTAAAATCTCTAAAGCGCTGGAAGATGGATGTTGGTATCTTGCCTCCAACAGTTTTGCTGGACAAATCTGCACCTTTCAGGAGTCAGCACTTACTCGTGGTGACACAGCTGTAGGGCATTTCTCTATGAAACTGCAGGACCAGTGATGGCAGGGGAACACCATGGCTCTGAGCTGAAGACTGACTCCCTCCGCCCTGTGGTCTTGCAGATGATTTTCCATCAGGTAGAACTGTTTCGTCTGGCCTTTTCTTGGTTGCTCAGAGCTAGGGCCACGGCCCAAATTTTCTTAACTGCCACACATACTACAAATGTGATTCATCCGTCTAAATGTAAGGTAGGTGTACGCCTAAGAAGAAATGAATCATGTTGTAGAAGTGCCTGTGTTTTTTCATTGACTGTAGCTCAGAGTAATGAAGACCAGCTAAGTGGTGGTGGAATTACTACTGTGGCACATGCCCGTTATCTCAATTTTTCAGGTTTTGTCTAATAGGATTAATAAACACTTCACAAGCCCCGGAAGGGAATAGTTACTCTTTAATCATTCTGCTGGCCAGATTTTTACAGTCAGTGTGTTTTTGTATTGCAGTCATTGATTAAAAAAAAAAAGACGACATCACACAGGTGCAATTCACATATAAAATAGTAAATCTGGGCTCCTTCTCTGTAGGCGATAAGGACCCCTGCAAAGCTCCCTTCTGATCATCATAGCTTTTTTAATTGAGTTTAATTAGCCATTGAAATAATTTCCCAAAGTTTTTAGTGTATTTTCCCTCACTGGAACATTTTAAATCAAGATGATATCTTTTTCCAAAAGATATGCTCCGGTTCAAACAGGGATTGAATTCCAGGGAACGCGGGAGGCTGATGTGCTGTAGCGGTTCCCAGCGTTTTCAGTCTGCGGGCATCTGAACATCTTACACTGGAAGTACAAAGCTCTCTGTAGCAAATTCAGATGTACTGTTGGTAGGCTTGCTTCCTCAGCTGCAGTGTGAATACAGACCCAGGGGACGACAGTCGCCTTTAGAGGTGTGGATCAAGGCATATTTTCAGACATTTGTCTGAAGCTCAGAAAACTTACTGTGCCAGAATTTTCTTTCTTCGTTCTATGTTCATTTTTAATTCTGATTCCCAAATCCTCCCAAGGAATATCACGCGTGAAATAAAGAGTCATCAAATTGTTTTGCAGAGGTAAAGAGATACGATCTTTAATATATTTTCAAAAGCTTTGCTTCATTTCTCACGGGTAGAGATTTTGTTAATCAAAATAGAGATTTGCTACGTGGGGCCCAAGACGTAACATTTTATCCCAGTTGGATCTGAGGATACTGAACATTTTGCTGTATTAAGTCATAAATTTGGGCCAGATACTGCAATCAGTCTACTCTAGACTCCTAATGATGTCAGTGTGAGTGCCATATATAGGTCAGCTACAAAATTAGGTAATTTTTAAAAGGAGATGTGTTCTCTCAGAATGTGTCATGATTTATATGGCTCCCACAAGGCCATACCCCAAACATTTAGTGAAGCGATGTGCAAGTCTAACTGCATTTTATCCAAAAAGAAGAAAAAAACCACAGCAACACAATTGACTTTACAGTTCTGTTCTGGTGTCCAAGGAAACAAAGAGGGCATGTTTTCCTGTAACTGACCACAGCTATATTAACTGGTTCAATAGCACAATGTTCTCCACCAGCATTTGGCCGACACCTGGCATGAATTTCACTGTCAGAATTATCCTGATTAACGACGAATAATTCATGCTGATCAGACAGACGGTGAGGTGGTCAGTGCCAGTGAAATGTCTTCTGACACCGTGGCCATTTGTAAACGGCCAAGACCTAGCAGGACAGTAAAAGTTGCATTATGCAGGTTAATTACTCACATGCCTGCTCATGCTCACCATTGCTGTTTGGTTCTCATTCATCTCCTTGCTTGAATTTGTTTGCCTTTTTCTTTGCTCCGTTCTCAATGGCCATGTTTGCCCCTTTATTACTGTTTTACGATTGAGTACAGATAATCTATCATGTTTGTTACTGTGACTACATATAATGCCGTTACTAACAGCTTATACTTCTCTAGCACCTTCCACTGACTTGTTTCGATGTTTTTCATGTGCACTAACAAACGAAACGTCTCAATAATGTCGCAAAGTAAGGATGGCTCTGTCTGCTTTACATGTAGGTCAGCTGCGCTGAGATAGGTTACAGTTCATGACTTGCCCAAGGTTACACAGGAAATGTGTGGCAGAACTCAGAATGGAAACCAGATTTCGCGCTCTCCTGCCTTAACAACAAGGTTATCCTTTCTCTTTGTGACGCTTTTGGGCAGTTCATATGGATCTACACATATGTTTCAAATGAGTTAAATTTCCATGAACTTACTGTTTTGAACAAAAGTGGATGTATAAATGACAAAGGGCTAAATTATTGAAAAATGGCAAAAGCTGCTTGGCGATTTGCATACCTGGTCACAGTAGTTGTATACATAAATAACTAATTGATTACGTGCATAATCGTAGGAACCGTGCATGCAATTTTCTGAAAATTTAGACCAAAATGCACAGAAGGGAAACTACAGAAAAGAAGGGAAAAGTTTAATGTAATACACATGCATAGTGAGTATGGGCTTAAGCCGTAAAAGCTGCTGTAACTGGGCCTAGGTCTAGTGTGTGCAGTTCACAGATCTTGCCGTGTGCCCGACCACCCTGATAAACTACCTTAAAATGTGTTATAGCTTGCATTTTCCTTCATTGACTGAATAGTTATTTCCCTCTCATGCCACTTAAGAGTAGTACATATGTTCATCACTCTCTTTTGTGTAATTTGTTCATCTTCTTTTTTTAAAACAGGATTAGAAAGGCTTGGGATTTTTAAGACTGTTTTCCATTTGCCAATGGCTTGTAAATTGAACCCCACGACAATTAGAACTTTATTAAATAACGGTGCTGAGATACGCTGAGCACAGTGGCATATGGAGGCACAAAGAGACATCCTCAATGCGAGCGTCCCCTGAAGAACTCAGTGCAGCCCTCAAGATACTGCTTGCCAAAATAAAAAGGTATGGAAAACTTGCATTTGGAAATACAGAGTCACAGAAAACTGCAGTGATTCCTCTTTGAGGGGCAGTTTCACAGACAGCTGTTCCCTCGGCTAGAGGGGAGGCAGCATACAGTGTCAAATGCTTAGCTGGAGTAAATCAGGACATCTTGCTTGCATCCCAAAACAGAGCTGCGGCACTTTACACCAAGAGAGGATCTGGCCTGTAGCTTTCAAGGTGGCAAAAGACCATGTTTTCATTTGCAGTGTGTCTGGAGCAGATAGAAAGGCCCTTAAGCCTGAAGGTCCTCAGTGGCGGGTTTATGGGGTGTTTTTTTTTTTTGCTTCATTGAGTCCATTCCTTGGTGATTTGATAATGAGAGAAAAGTGTGCTGTTAGCAGCTTCTGAGCAACGCGCTGCAAATTTATGAAAATGAAAAATCTTTAACAAGAATTGAAAGGAAATCATTGATCTATGGCAGGAGCTTCAACTAACCGTAGATTAATTAAAAAACAATACGAAGATGAACATGGGTCGAGAGATGAGAAAAGATTGAATTTTGCCAGGAGCAGGATTGTTACTGGACTCAGGCACATGGGTGGAATGATAACAACACCTGGCCATCCGCATACAGCACCAAAAATCCTGTTGGCAAATGCCGAAATGTTGTAAGTAAAATGCAACTGGCAAAGTATCAGCAGCTGTTCTGGAGATGCCGTTCAGAATAAAACATACACGCGTAATTCTCTGACATCACCTATATAGGTGTATTTTTGTCCTATTTATAGAGCTAATGCAATGTGAAGGTAATCAGGCAACATGTTTTGGGAGTTATAATAGATACCCTCTTGGCACCAAGGTCAGAAAACACAGAGGCAAGGATCTACCGTCAGCTACAGCGGTGGGAGCAACGATGCTGCTGAGAGGGAAGGGCAGCTAATGGCAACCCTCAGCCACCCAGCCCACTGCTGACTGGCAGGGCATGTTCACGAACTAAAATCTGGGACAATCTGGCCAGAAGAGAAGGGAAGCTGACAACAGAAAGATGATGGAAGGCTTGGAAGAGTGACAAGGAAAAGGAGCGTCCTCTCCCCTTCCCTCGCCCCTGTTTTCTTCTAGGAGAGCTGACACACGTGGCTGTGTTTGCCCAGCCGCAGGGATGCGTGAGCGCTGCTTAAACCTCACAGACGTACAAACGCTCGCATGCAACTCCCTGCAAAACCAGGGAGCAAGCGCAGGCCGCACTGTGAACTGTATCACACACCCTGTGTTTTTTTTGTGTTTTAATTGTGTTCCTGCTCTTTGCATCCTTTCTCCAGGCTAGCAGAGAGGGGGGTGGGGTATGGGTGCTTTTGGTGGGGTCAGGCCTGTAATTCTGGTTATCTCCCCCTCTGCCAGACCTGCAGGGACAAGCAGAACTGACGCTCCATCGAGGCCCACTCCTCTCCCTGCGGCGGCAGGAGATGCTGTAGTAAAGAGCTGTTATGTACAGCCACTGTCATCTTGGCCCCTCTCCGTAACAAGCCCCACCAGCCAGGTCCTACTGCAAGACCTGCACTCCAGTGTGCATTGGTTGGGTTTTTTTTATCACCAAGACTTCTACAGTTAATCTGTAATTTTCTATTTATTGTTAGCGGTGAGGTGTCTTGCAGATAGGTAGGAAGCCAAAGTCCCAGCCCTGAAGATTTTCTGATGGAGACCCAAAGTTGTTGGCAGAGCACCTGGGGCTGTTACGCTGAGCAAAGCGGCTGCCCAGCGTCTTCATTCTCAACGCGCTTCACGCGGATAGAGAGCAAGGAGGTATGGGTCATGTACACCAGGGAATGGAAATGTTACAATTTTTTTTAAAATGTGGGTTCATTCTCATGCTATAGTGATGGTGGTTTCACTTTGTGGACTAAACAGAGGCTTTCTTAATTATCCAATTCATTTAATTTGTAGAGTGGAGGATTTTATAAAGTGGGATATTGCGGCTGTGTTGGTGAGGCAGTAATAATTCAGAGCCACAGTTATGAAGTGGTATTTAGTAGTGGTGCATTTATACTTTTGGTTATTACGTGCATTTATTTTTTTATGGTTTTGTAATTATTTATATTAGTAACAGTAAGTTTATGAACACAACTTCATTGTTGTGTTTGTATTAAAGAACAATGTAGTTTGCAGAACAATTATAGGAGATATTTTTCTCTATAAGCTCCCTTATCATCCAAACATAAACATGTAAGCTGGTTGCAATAGGAAAACAGTGAAATACACTTATTAACTACGGCCAAGAGATTGTATTTTACCAAGGAGAACTAGAGATAGTGTGTTCCAACTGTTCACCCAGCCTTTCATAGAATGTGTTGGGTTGGAAGGGACCTCTAAAGGCCATCTAGTCCAGCCCCCCTGCAGTGAGCAGGGACATTTTTAGATCAGGTTGCTCAGAGCCTCGTCCAGCCTGGCCTTGAATGTTTCCAGGGATGGGGCCTCTACCACCTCCCTGGGCAACCTGGGCCAGCGTTTCACCACCCTCACTGTAAAGAACTTCTTCCTAATGTCTAATCTAAACCCGCCCTGCTCTAGTTTAATGCCATTGCCCCTCGTCCTATTGCTGCATGCCCTTGCAAACAGCCCCTTCCCAGAAGGCTGCTATAAGGTCTCCCCGGAGCCTTCTCTTCTCCAGGCTGAACAACTCCAAAATTTTTGTGCACTTTAACAGTGAATCTACCAGGTATTTTATATTAGGGGAAAGAAGAATTAGCATGGGAGCCCAATTTTATATTGGACAAGTGGTGACAGAGCTACTGGAACCTCTCCTTTTTTCTTCACTTTAGTTCAGTCCTGTCGTGCTCATTGCTCTGGTACCTGTGTACCTCATCTATCACTACGTGAGCATATAGGCACTTGATTTTTAGATCTGGAACTACCAGTGGCATGTCCTTTCCTTCCAGAGAACCCAGCTGATGCCTTTTATCCCATCCCATGAACCTATTTGGCCTTTTTTTTTAATAAATAGTCCAAATTTGGTATTTTTTAGAGTTTTGCAGAAAGGATGAGGCTGAAAGGAACCTCTGGAGGTCATTTTGTCCAACCTCCCTGCTCCAGCAGCATCACCTAGAACAGGTTGCCCAGGATATGTACAGACAGCTTGTCAGTATCTCCAAGGATGGAGACTCCACAACCTCTCTGGGCAATCTGTGCCAGTGCTGTGTCATTCTCACTTCTCAAGTAGAAACACATAATCCTAAATCCCTCTGCAGGTCCAGAAAAAAATCACTTGTGTTTTTTCAAATCTTTGCACCCTGTTAACTTATTCCCATGCCAGTTCCAAGGAGTTCCTGGTAGCTACTGGAGCGATACAGAGTCTGTATCATGTATCTTGCTAGACTCTACAGAGTCTAGCAAAAAATGCCGGGATAAACAACTGGAGGCAAGAGATTAGAATCTAAAAGGTGTAGAAGCACAAGTCCTGGTGAAAATTACTGTGATTCGAAACACCGTTCATTAACTGCCAGGGAGGGATACTTCACTGGATCCCAAAAGCAGAATGTCTTTACCCATCTGTACAGGCAGCACAGTACAGGACCTGAACAGTCCAGCTGTGTGGCTCTGCTGCTCCAGTGAGAGTGAACACATTTCCAGATAGCTCGGATTTCCCTGTGCCATGTCCTGCTGCAGGCATTTCTTTGGTGTCCTTAAAAATATTTTCCTTTAGTCATTTGTAATGAGTCTTTTGGAATGCTAAGGAATTGCAGTAACACTTAAATCAGCACCAAACTTCAGTGTTCTTCCCCCTGCCGTATTCTGAAGAGCTAGAATTAGGATTCTCAGAGAATATTTTGAACATTAACATAGTGATGGGGAAACAAGAAAAAAAAGGGGGGGGGGGGGACTTTGTGTGATCAGTTTAACTTGGCGAGCAAAAAAATTACTCACTGAACACATCTTGAAAATTTTCTCCTTGAGTGGAGGATCCCAGCAGTGGAAAAAAGGCACTTTTGGAAACAGCAGAGGGAAGTTTACACAGATGGTATGAGAGAGCTGGCATTGTGCTTGGAGATGTGGTGGGGCAGAGAAAAAGCTGCCCTAAATAGAAGGGACAAGATGCTGGGTTTAATTTAGAAATGCTGTTGGCATTTTTGTTACTGGAACGAAGGGAGCCACGAGTCTGCAAATGAAACAACCCAAACCCTTCACCACAATCATGGAGTGTAGCAAAAGTGCAGTGGGTTGGCATTTCCAGGCTTTGATTTTTTTTTTTTTATTTTGTCTTGCCAGATTCTGGAGTGCTTTGCCACCTATTTAGTTGCTTAAAGATAGCTTTTAAAGTACAAAATGTCAGCCTGAACTGAGTATTGAAGCTGTAAAATTTTTCCAAAGAATTCCAGCCATTCCTTTGGTTTAGCAACTGTAAAGTTCTCGCAACTGTTATCATTTGTAGTGGTCACAAGGAAGTGACATTGTTCAATTAAAAAAAAAACACAAGTCAAGCCACTTAGCAAGGACATAATTTAGATGTTGGTTTGACATCTCTTTTTTTCTGCTCTATATGAATGGACCAAGTTCAGTTGTTTGTTAGATGCATTTGGAGGTGTTTGGGGTGTTTTACAGTACAAGAGAAAGTAATTGCTAATATACCATCCTTCTCCTTGCTTATGAAACATGCGCTCTCTCATAAAACTACTGGAAGAACACAGAAATATGGTTAGTAACTCCTTGATAAAGCTGGATTAAGATTTTGCTTTATTTATGTTAGCAATAATCATTGTGGTTTAGTGGCATTTGAAACAGCTGGAACCTTCTGTTTCAGCTGATGTTTTGATATGTCATTTTTTTCTTGGACTTTGGTCCTGATTTTCTGGTCTATGTGAAACAGGCAAACCATTTATGTATCTCAGAGGAGTGCTTTTAATTTAGGAATTTAGAGAATTATCAAAGGTGGTTATTTTAATCTCTGCCGCTCATTCAGATGCCTTAGTCACTAAGGGCGAGGTTAGAAAGTAGATTTAGGAATCTAAATTGGTACAGAAGTCAAGTTCAAGTACTATTTCTTTAAACTAAAACTAAAGTCCTGAAAACCCTTGCTCAACTAATGTCTAGCTCCAAAGGTATTTAAATATCATACAACCTTTTTTTTTTCCCAGCTTTAAAGTATCCAAGTTTTGAAGTCCTGCACATACTCAAAGGCACCCGAAGCTTGATAAAGCTCAGTGGCAAGATACCACGCGAATGACCAAATCCCTGCAGGAGCTGCACACCAGGAGATCCCGTGCTGGAGGAATCCAGCTGGAAAGGGAATCCTCCACACCGCTGTCATCTGAGTTTATTGTCCAGGGGTGAGTGAACGTCTGTATGTGCAAAACTGAAAAACATGTAAACGGAGCATCTTTAGTTACAGTAATTGTGGCTGTCTGGAATACCACTGAAAAGCGTTGGGAGGGATGCACGGACCGCAGTGGTTGATTAGTTTAACTCTACTGGGTGTGTTACAGACCTAAGTAGTAGATTAGATGTCAAGTTTATTGTACAATGGGGTAAGTTCCCAAACTTTTCACACTGCTGCTTATCTCCTGAGAGCACCTGCTCCACAGGGCAGGGCTTCCAGGGTAATTTGAGTGTGAAAGGAAAATAACATCAGCTGTGGCATTGCAAGAAATAGCAACTGTTCATCAGCCAGTCTTAACTAATTTAGGTAATCCTCAGTCTTTGCTTCCGGGTTGCAGAGCCTGAAAAACTGCAGATCTCATAACTGAGGGTCAAATTGTTGAGGTTAAAACCTCTGGAGGTTGCAGACCAAAATTACTCATAGGGGCAATCTGGATATTCAGAGGAGTTGAGAAACTCTGAAAAGGGAATTAAGAGAAAAACATTTATGTCTTTATCTGGTGCCGCATAACTAAACATTGGTCATGGTCTGTGATTTCAAAATTAAATAATTTAGGAAAATGGGCTCGAGACATGGAAGTACTAGTAGGAGATGCTATGCATGATATATCATCATGAACTTAGAGTCAGGAACAGCTATTCACACTCACTGTGGATGTCTACATGTAGCTATTCACCAGCATTATTCTGAGGATGCATGAACGGTGCAGTTGTCTTTGGAGACTACTCCTTATATGACCTACTTCCAGCCTCGTAGAGCTTTGCTTTTGTTTGAATTAGGCAAAAAAAAAATCTGAAGGTGAATACAATTCTGTGTTTTCACAGCAACAGCTCTCTGTGTGGCTACCACAGCTGGTAAGCGGCACACTGAAGAGCGTGCAGTTTTCTAACCTTGGGACCGTACATAAAGAAGTGGATCTTATGACAAATGCTTTCATGCCATGTCAGAGCATGGGATGAGTTTCACCACCTGGACCAAGAGGTGACTGTGACATCAAGCTGACTTTCCTTTAATATCTGTCGTATTTTTGCTTTCATTTCGTTCTGCTTGTCTGTAATATGCTCTTCCCCATGCTTTCGTGGATAAGGTTAGACGCAGTTGTACCGTCAGAGGAAAAAAAGAGACTGAAATCTCATCTCTATTGCATGTGAAAGGTGTGGGACTTTGTGAATCTTAGTCCTACAAGAGAAGGAGGCTGGGATTCAAGAATAAGAAGAGAGGTTTCCATTGAGAAGCTTGGGTTGAAACATGGCTATGGGGTGAGACTACCTCTGTTTCACCAAAAAAAAAAAAAAAAAGGAAATAAGAAGGCTGTAGAAGAACTAGAAACAAATTAAGCTTTACCTGCTTTATGTGTTCTCAGATTATTACATAGGATTTGAATGGAATATGAATGGCACATTTTCAATCTGTACTTGGGATAAACACCACTGCTAAGAAGTGCCTCTGTTTCTTTCTGAGGGGTTCCAGGGTGAAATGGTGAACGCCCATAAAGGACTGAGTCCTTTACGCTGCTGTCAGCTGTGAGACCTCCTACTCACTGTGCTCAGGAATACCTGGATGACGAGAGAGTACGGGTAAACCTGTCCCAGGAGCTGCCCTGCCCCTGTCTTTTCTGTGCTGAATTGCTGGAGGGTGCTTTCCAGGAGCCTTCCTGAGGCTGGATCTTGAGTGAGGGCTAGCAGGAGAGGCTCAGGCCTGAGCAGGCGGAGGTAATGTTGGCATGAAAGGGAAGCAATCAAAAGGAAGTGCAGATAATATCTATCACCACTGATGTCTGTGTGACTAGTTAATAGATAAGGTTTCAGGAGATATCTCTAAGACAATAAAAGTCCTTCTTTTTGTGCACTGCAAATGGTTTCCTTTGTTCAGTTCTTTACATCAGCTCTTGACAGCATCAGTCCTCTACAGGGTGTGTGGGTCAGCTGCTTGTTATGCAGGTTTGTGTGTCAGGGCTGCCTGAGAGGCTCAGCTCTGCCCCTCAACCTGTAGCCCATAACCCTCAGCATCTGGGTTTGCTTCTCAGAGGTGCCGCTTTTCTTTCAGATGCAAAGTTTGTAACTATTACCCAAGACTTTGTCACCTTGAGAGTTGGCTGCAGTGACACCTCTAAGCCAGGGCAGAGCCGAGCCTTCTGTGGAATGCATCGGCCAATGCTGATGGAATAATAGATACTGGACTGTCTTCAAATTTTGGGAGTCTTAGGTCCAATGGCAATTTATGCCTCTCCAGCCCCAAATGTAGATAATGAACATGTGTTGTATTTGCTGTGTGAATGCAGAACTGTTAGAGAACAGCAGGCTGTAATAAAACTCTAGGAAAAGCCGTATCCCGCTGTCATTTCATAATGGACATGAGGTTTGACCGTACTACAGTGTGGGATGTGTGGCAACTTTTGTACAGGACTAGCTTGGAGGGCCTTTTTGGATAAGACGTTGAACACATCCAGAAAGTGAAGCTAATGAAAAAATGCTCTAACCAAAGCCCAGTGAGATCCAGATTTTTCCTTCTCAGGGAATGTCTTACGGTTGTTTTATTTCCACTCCTAATGAAAGCAATAAAACAATCCAGAAAGCTGTTACAAAGCATGATTGTGAATAATTGTTGGTCAATCAAGCGATTTGATTGAATAAAAGCAAAATATTTCATTTAGAACTCAACATGAAATAGTATGTAAAATAGGAAAGAAAAATTTTGCAATGCAAAATTGAAACTGTCATTCTGAAAATGTAGTAACATTTAATTTTCAGCACGCTGATTCTTTTGCTTTTCTCTTCAAAAGGAACATTAGTCAAGATCATCACTTCCATGCAGATGTTTTGTTTTCATGACTTGGCAGTTTCTGAGAGTCTAAATGTAACCAACTTGTATGTTAAAACAGTGATCTAATCTTAATGAGTTTAAAGTGTTGCTAAGAACCTGTAGTATCCAAAAATATCTGAAAGAGTCCTACAGATGAGGGTTTGGGGTTTTTTTCTTGGTCAGTCAGAGTATTTGTACGGACAAAATTATAATAAGGAAAAGAACGGGATTAAACAAGTTGCACTGATTTTTCTCTTGGTCTGGAACTTCCCTTTATCAGATGCCATTTTTTAACTCAAGTGGAACAAGCCAGAATACTGTGTTACTTTCGACAGTCCATTGTAGCTTCCTTTTATTTTCACATGCTAAGTCAAAGGAAACCTCTAAAATATTTTCCATCCGACTGAAATGGTATCCTAGAAGCGCGTGTATCTGTCGATGGGGTGGGTAGGCGCTGTTCTCTGGTCAACTCCAGCTGCAGCTGTTTGCATTTTTAGCCATTGATTTGCATGGCGATCGCTGTGTAGCGCTGCTCCCTCCTGCCTGGCAGGAAGAGAAATCAGGCCCCGTAGCTGTCCAGTGGCATTACTGGAGACCCAATGACGCCCATGGTAAACTGGTTTTCTTATGGCGGCAATTAAGCTCAACGGTAGCTTCTTGGAATCAATGGAAATGAAATGCAGATAACGGGCATTAATGGAACGTTTATTGGAAATAATTTAAATTACGTATAGTTGTGACTTAGTTAATGGAAATTAACGACTACCGTTTGGGTATAAGCAGAACTGCTGGAATGTAACGGAAGTCAATACGAGCAGCCCCAAATGGTTGTGATAAGGAAGTACTTATTGATATTAGTGATCTTCAATATTTTCCATTGGAACTACAATCTAATACAGACCCTATTGCTGTGGACTTCATCTAGGGCACAGGGATAAGAAATCGCTAATAATATTATGGACGTAAAGTGTCACTAATCCAGTAACTTGCTACACTGGGTATTGAAATAATTAATGCAGTAGATCATTCTTAATTATAGTCTCGTATTTACAGAAAAACCGAAACTGAGGCTGTTATTGATTAAAAGAGGTGCCATATTGCAGACTTTTCTAACCTTGTAACTATATTGTTCTTGAATTTCATATAGCGTAGCTTAGATTTTTACATCTGATTTGAATTACTTGGATGTCTTAAAGATCTGTGTTCCAACCAGATGTGAGAAATGGCTTTGGTTTGGAAAGTTTCAAGGAAGGACCACCAAATAATGAGGAAAAAACCAAGTCTCTGTTATTTTTTCCCCACACCTTCAGTGGAAAATAGAAAAAAAATAAAGTATCTCAATTAATATGACTTGGGATCTGTCAGGAAAATGTTCGCTACCTGCAAAGTATCTTTACCATTTTTTCCAGCCCAAAGTTATATACTGGGCTTGATAAACCCCCGTAACTGAAAGAATTAAATATTTCTGTACATAGTCTTACTATTTACTGTGCTTTATGCATGTTCTGTCACAAAGCCAACACTTTAACTATGCAGAATTTCTGCTAGTTAAGCACCGCTGGCTGTACTAACTACGGTAATTGGCTGTACTCATAGAATACATATATTCTAGTTAACCACACTAAAACCACAACTTCTTTTTTCTTTTTCTTGTCATTAAACTTTTGGATTTTTCATTTAACTTAGTTATTTAAAAAAAAAAATATTTAGAAAGTTAATTCAAGTATTCAGTTTAATCCGAAGAGGTTACCTCTTTAAGAGGAAGATTAGGTCATGTGCTACTTTTGTACCACATTTTCTTTTGTTGTCTTTACTTGGTGGAAGTACTTTATCTCTCAGAATCGGCTTTGTGTTACAAAGTTATGTGATAAAGATTAAAGGCATTCTGGTTTTCGAAATATTCTGTGACATGTAGAGAAAACCCTCTATTCTTGTGAAATTCTCATTGGTGAACTGGCGATGACTGCTAGGAATTGACCACAAAAAGAGCATGGAAAAAAAGCAAAGTGAATTTATCTACAAAGGGTAAATAAAGGTTGGAAATTTATTTGGAAATACTTCTAAAGCTCTGTTGAACATACCGCTGAAAAACTGAAAGAATTAACTAGTTTGTTATGCCATATACAATGTTTAATACTGGTATGTATTTCAAGCTAGTGGTAAAAATAAAGGAACTACAATAAACAAGTTACTATTAGCTCACAAAGATACCATCTGTACTTACCTGTGAGAAGTCCAAGGAGTACAGAGACCACGTTTCAAGTACTGAAAACGACTGGAAAATATCATTGGCATTATTCCTTTTAATTATACCTGGTGATTTGTTTTGGGATTTGTAATCCTGACCTTGATATGCTATAAACAGAACCTTCATTTAAAAGGGATTAAGGTTGGTTATGTGTGATAACCCACCTTAACATAAACTCTGTCTGTAAGAAGATGCCGAGTTATGGAACGCCTCCTACCCATTCCCTTTCCCTGCCAGTGGCCACTACACTGCTTCGGAGAACTCCTCGTGCCGCCAAGTGACAACGGAACATCCTGCGGATGAGCCTTCTCGGGATATAAAACGCTGTCTTACTCAGACCACCAACAGTAGCATTATTTGGGATGGACAGATGTGACGCGCACAAGTTCAATGAGCAATGCTGTATGCGTTACTGCGGTTTTTGCAGCAAAGCATCAGTGGAGACCCCACCACAGAAGATTCAACTGTGGGTGGTTGAACCCCGTGGACTCATGAAGGCAAAGGCGGCTAACGCAGATCGGCGTGTGGGCTTGGACAAGGGCAGCCCGCGCGAGGCTCTTCTGCACCCGCCGAGCTGGTCTGGTGGAGGCTGGTCCCAGCCCAGAAGAACTGTTGGGTGCCCAAACGTCACACCCAGTGTGGCCACCCTGGCTCCCAGCCTGGTGCTCAGATCAAGTCAGCTCAGAATAAAAATGCTGGGACTGCCTGTGCATCTGTCTAGTCCCCGATGTCTGAAGAAGTAGAAACCTAAGGGCTCTACTCCCGACAGAAGCAAAATGCTAAGAATTAAACATTTTTAATGCAGCTCTCAAAGGAATGGAACTGCCTGAGTCCTGGTCCTGATTGTGGCGCCTCTCCAGCTGGAAATTCAGGGAAAGATGGCCATTTCTTTGGCAAATTCCTTTCCACATACCGCACACGCACATGCACACACGTGGGGTTGTGAAGTGGTTACATCTTTGCTGAGGGTTTTGTTATAGGTTGGGTTAAGCCTTGTTGAAAATGGTAGGTTTTTAACCACCACCCTTCTCTTCTGAGCTACGGGAGACAGTTCAGCACATGTTCGGGCCCAAAACAAAGACAACCGTAAGGTTGCCCAGGAATTTAAAAGATCTGGGTGGGGAGCCTTGTTGAGTTTGTTTTGGGCAGGGATGCACGTGGAAAAGAGACAGAGCGGCAGAGTCGGAGCTCAGAAGCAGGCTGGGAGGAGAGGTGGGCAGTCTGCGGGAGCCGTGGTGCACAGCCTCAGGAGGAGCCCGGAGAGAGGGATTTCAGTCCCAAGGTTTGCTGGAAAGACCTTGGGAACACAAACAAGGAATCCTTCTTTTACGTGAGTCGGGATATGTGATTCAGTAGCAGTGCAAAAGTGGGCAACTGTATATTCAAGTCCCATTCAAAGCTGTACGCAATTGTAGTCATCCCAAGTAACAAAAAATTGTGAATAAAGAGAGGAAGCGGCATCAAGAAGAAATTGGCTTACCTATATTCTTGAAATGCCTTGCCACTACCTTTAACCATTAGAGAACTTTGAAAGACTGGTCATGTATTAGGCCAAAGCAGCATCAACTTAAGGAAGTCCTTACAAGTCTATCTTTATATTAATTGAAAGTCATACTCTGAACAAAATTATTTGAAAATTCCCAGATAATTCAGCCTCTACTTGCAGATGATGAACAGTGAATTCGGTAAATTCTGCATACAGCCAGAATAAAGAGCCCAAGACCTTCTTTAGTTAATAAACGCAAGTGAAATATTTGAACAATCTGATAACAAACGCTGAAACAGGCCCCGGACTGCTTATTTAAGCCACAGTTGTAACAAGAGCCTTGGGAGATTTACCTGTGGTAGGACTGCAGATGTGGTTACTCAGAGATTTTGGTAGGATTTTTAAACTCGTATAACTGTACTTTATTTCTGTATATTTCAACTGGGGCCAGAGCCCTTATCATTGCTGAAACAGGGATTTATAGCACGGTATTCCCTTTAGCATTCATGTAGAGGGCCACGGAGCCCTCGCTCCTAGACTTGCTGATATAAAGATAATCATCTTTGAAGTGAACTTCCTAGGAACCAAGTCCTCCTCCGGCTGGAGGCAATGGAAATGCTATTGCTGACTTCAGCGGCAGTAAATTTCAGTTCTAACATTTTTTATGACACCTCTTTTTGGAACAGATAGATTTGCTTGAGCGTTTGTTACTAATTGCCTGCGTGTTTTTGTTCGTAGTACTGTTAAATGAACCTCATAATGTATTTCTCATTTTTTAACAAAAGAATTTGCAGAAAGGAAATCTTTTAAATATTGAACTTGCATCTCTCCTTTGTCTTCCTTTTTATTAGCCGTTCATTTAAAAGGAAGGTGTTCATGATGTGAGTTTTGGCAAACGGTTCATAAAATGTAAGTTCTATTTTATTTTTCGTGATGCAGAGAAAGAGGGAGAGAGAAATCCCATCATTTCAGCAATTTATTTGTTTTTCCACACTAAGTCACAGCCCAGCATGACGCGAAATGACAGCGATACCAACCCCAAGAATCACGACTGTCCAGTGGAAAAGCCGACTGACTCCTCAGCGCTGTAAGTGGCACTGCTCTTTACTGTTATTGAAATGAATTTCAAGGGCCTGGGGTTTTGCTCTCAAATCACGCATTATGTTATCACTTTTCTGGTCTCACGTCATTTATTCAAAAGCAATTTTTTTTCCTCGATTCACAGCTATCCACACATACGCGATACGAAACATTACGTGCCATATTTTATCTCTCCCTGGGTATAAGTCTCCAATGTGTTGATGTTGATGTGAGGTGAGGATGCTCAATGCTTCACAAAACCAGGCCCTAAGCAAAAGGCAAACGTGATGTTTCGATGAGTAACAAATGGACACGGTGAAGGTGGTGATTAAAGGCTGTTATAAATACACTTTGGGGTTCTGATACTGCAATCTGCTTCTATTTTATTTCTGTGACTCATTTCATCACAGAGTATATCTGACAGTCCTGTCATTTAGTGTTAATGTTCCATGAGGATCTTTTACATGCGATTTTTATTTAATGACTCTTGACCAAGGGCAGAATTCTGCTTTTAGCGGCACAGGATAGAGCATTGACCTCCGTGGTGCTTCATATTTGTTCTGCCCCCCTTTCTCCTCCACCAAATTTCGCATTGCGGAGGGCGCTCAGCAGGCACCAGGAATGGAGCTCACCTCACCGAATGTGGAGGTGGAGAGACATTTACCTACACATCAGCTGGTCACTCACATTCTCCTCGTCGCTGATGGGAAGAAACAGACACCCGTAGGCTGTGATTCATCTTACCTGTCTTAGACGTTCAGGAGAATGGGGACTGAGACCCCACAGTGCCTACGCCACAGTGACTGGTTCGGATACTGTTGCTTTCACTGTCCCTATCAACCTTGCTCAGCTGAATCCCACGCCTTGATACTTTTCTGAAGTCCAAGACAGCTCCACCTCAAGCCATTTTCGGGATTTGTACAGACTTTTCATGCCTTTTCCTTGCCTATCTTGAAAGCACTGTGATAAACAGGATTTCAAAAAAAATAACTGAAGTCACCTGATGACAAAGCAACGTTCACCACGCTAAAACCCGTCCCTCTGGCTTTCACTCACATTAATATTTTGGTATCAGCAGGAAGCGGTACTCCACAGTTGGGATCTGATGAGGTGTTTACAATCTTCTGCGTGGACTCATTCACAATAAAAAAGAAAAAGATTGTTTTGCAGATAAGAAGTTGTCATTCCACAAGCTGAAACTACGGAAGTTCTTTTGTTAGGAGTTAAGATGTTCAGTGACGTGTTTGGTACTTCTGCCTTAAACAGTCTGGGCTTCCTTTAAAAATTAAAGCGCAAAATTAGTTTCTTCAATACTGTCTGACTAAGAATGTCAGGCATTCTTATATTGAATCCCGTCCTTTGAATCGTTCTTTTTAAAAAACTTGTTTATCTATAATTTCGGTCAGTGTTTTTAGAGCAAATTGCCTCGCGGTTCTCAAAACTGATGAGCAAGATGGCCCTCAGTAGGGCTGGTGTAGTCTAGTCTCCATGTAGCAAATATGCTGCTTAATTTTGCTAACCGAGCTGGCCAAAATCTCAGTGAGGATCCAAATCCGAATTTTGCAAATTCAAAATTTGATCACCAATGAAATAAACCTCTCCTTTTGACTAGAGAAAATCTACCTTTGGATCTGAATTTTGGAGTCTGGGTTTCCCTCTACTTCCTGTCTGAGAGCATCGTTACGGCAACTCCTTGCACGGGTTCCTGTCTAATCGAAACGCTAGTGGCATGCATGTGTGCTAAACGAAGGAATGTAATAAAAAATTTATGAGTTAGTTACACTTTGAAGCAATAATGTGTTAAAGAGTTAAAAAGAGCTCTTTTTAAAATTTTTTTTTCCCCAGGTCCTTCAGGCCAGGAACTGTTCGCAACGCACGGAGCACATTTGGGATCTGACTGCTGGTATTATTCCCTTTTGCAGTGTACTACATACGTCGTTTGTGATTTCCATGAATATGACAGAGATCTGCACAGCGAAGCATGGTGCAGTGATACGAAACTCTCTCGGCGATTTTCAAAATATGCAACCCATAAATCATTCACCTTAACCCGGGTCCAAATTTGCATGAAACTGGGGGTCGATTGTCTCAAAAGCTAATTTACCAAAAGTCCAACCAGTCCCAGCTGTGTGAGAAGCACATAACGAAGTTAAAAAGGTAGGTTTCAGATGGCTTCAGGGTTTGTAATGGATGCTTTGCACAGCTGTAATGATGAGTGGGTGAGGAGAGTTAAGAATGAATAAAGTGTGGGTGGTGGAAATATTCACCGGGCATGTCACGGCTGGGGAGGAAGCGCAGGGGCCTCCCGGCCGCCGTGATGGGGAAGACCTCAAGGCTCCCTGGACATGGGGCCTAGTTATTTATTTATTTCAGCTCTGACACATTCTCATTAGGAAAGCAAAAAATGTGAAATCGATACCGTGCCTTTCGAAAGCAGGGAGCTGATTGTGGCTGAGCAGCAGAGCTGTCTTATAATCTGCTTCCAAACGTGTGGGTGCCTCTTGGGTTTCCTCAGCTATTTTATGGCCCATTTTCAAAGATTTCTGTAAAATCAGGCCAACAATGTCTGCATCCCCTACCACATCAGTGAAAAACTGGGCCGTGTTTCAGAGTCATGTAAATTCCTTCTCTAAGAAACATTTACATTTTACAAAGTGTAAATTTAGCAGACCACTTCACGGGGTGAATGCGTCCCTGGTTCGTCTCCCTTGTTACATGAGAGTTACCGCGGGGCTGGGCTGACTGAGAGTTTACCATTAGCGAACAGAAAAATGAGCAGCAGCTATAACTGAACATCACAAAGGTTTCTTCCAGGATTGCCGTCACGTGTTCAGGTAGTTGATAATTCATTCTTACTGTTCCCGTATTTTCATGAGAACTCACCTATAAGTAAACAAAACCCGAAGCCTAGTTTATGTTTCTTCATTGTGCTATTATATGGCACAGTAAGTGTAATAAAGCAATCTGTTGACTTCTCCTTGACTTTTCATATTCGTTGTTCCTAGACGGGTCTTCTTGCACACGTAAAATATAGACAACAACTCTCATGTCTAAGGTCGTAGTAGTTTAAACACAGTCCGTTTCTTTATTGGCAAGGTGTTCTTACAGTTAGGACTTGATTGGGCTGGGAAATATTAGAAATGTGTTGACTAACGCACTGTTAAAAATGTAAGACGTGTAATATTTCAAAAATGATAGATATTCATGGTGCAGGTTAACCCGTCGTTCATGGTTCACAGTTGCAACCACAGGTGAGACAGCGGTTCAAAAAGGTGCTGTTCTCCAAAGCTACCGGTATTGCCTAACAAAGAAGTTACCCAAAATGGTGGGGTAAAACGACGGCTCCACTGAAGTCTGCAGCAAACTGCATCGATTTTGTAGGGGTGGAACATTTCTTTTTGTACAGAACAATGTCCTCATTCATTCTGAAAGCATTTTTTTCAAAGTGTTTCTTTAGCCAAGTAAAAGTGTCTTAAAGGACAAAAAATGCCTTTAAACCAGGGCGAGAATTAGTGACATTGATAACTGTCATGTTTGAGGTTTTAAGGGAAGCAATGGAAATTCGAAGCCTGCCAGTATTTCATTCTTTCACGCTACAAGACTCATGCAGCAAGAATCTGTAAGTGACACTCAACCGAGAAAGAGCTTTCTGAACAGCTGATGTGAAACTTGAAAAGAGGCAACGTAACAAATGTAACGCGGGGGGAAGCGCTTTCATTCCAGTTCAGGAACATCTGGTTTATTGCAACAATAACTACTGTAATTATATCACTGCTGGAAAAGCTGCTCTAGGTTAGGTTAAGTTTGTGGGTTTCTATAATAAACACTGCTTCGGAGGAGTGGGGGTTTCAGTCTTTCAGCCATGTCAGATCACGCTGAACTGAACTGTGATTTGAGGCAAAAATAACAAAATATGGAAAACATAAAAGCATTGTTTCTAACCATATATTTCTTGAGATATACTCTTGGTTTATTCCTCATTACGGCAAGTGGAGGGTATGCCAAAGAAGCAAATTGTTGGATGACTGACCATATTTCACTGATAAAAACTAAAGAAGTAATTTTTTTGTCAGTTGGAAATAGGCTCCTTAATACTTAAGAGTAATACATATTGCTGTAATAAATAAACAAGCATCCCACAAAGGACAGTAAATATCATTATTCTCACTTTACATACAGGGAAAACTAAGGAACCTGCCTCAGGGCAGATAGCGGCTTCGTGGTGGAGGGTCTCCTCGTACGAATACAGTGGATTTTTCCAGATGAGTGCCCGCGTGATAGGGCTTACTACCCAGCCACTGAACTGTTGCGCTAGTCATTAAAAACGAAGCGTTTCAACTACAGTGCAATGCTTTGCTATCTAATGGAAACTCTGAGTCTACACCAGCCTTTTACTACAGCAGAACCAACGGAATTCTCTCCGTTGCCAAGCGTATTTCCTCAATGTTCTACAGCAGCAAGAAACAATTGTCTGTTTTCTTGGCGCGACAGTACATCCACTGACCGTAGCATCGGCAGCGTCCGTAGCCGTGTCGTGGCTGCGCTTGATCTGCAATGGGCCAGGCGTTGCCCATGAACGTTTTCTCATAAGCTGCAAAATAAAAAGAAAAACAGTTGGTATTCTACTGTCGGGGCATGCTTAGTCTAGATTCTACAATAAACATTCTATATGTCTGTACAATTTTAGTCTATTAACATTGTATAAAAATGAATGGGGAAACGGGAAGATGGTTCCACATGTATGAATTCCCATTAAAGTGCTTTATTACCACAGAAAGGTGTGCAATAGATCCAAAACTGCCTCAGACCTTTGGGAATTTAAGAACTATTAACCAAGAGATATTTTATTATTGTAGTTTGCTTCCTTGCCTCCGTCTCATGATTTGAAGTTGTTTGCTGCTGTGGGTTCAGATTCACACGTTTGTACACATTGATAGCTCAAACAGAATTTCCAGCTGTGTGTATGCACCATTTTAACAACTGACCCGGTATTTTTGCAGGCTCACACTGGCAAAATCGACTCCTATTCCACATGCAAACGGGGGTTTGTGCGTGCAGAAGATTTCCGTCTTAGAAATGCAGGTTTAACGCTATCTTTAGTTTTAACTCCTGCAGCTAAAATAATTTCTACCAGCTGGGTGCTTGGAATTGAAATCATTCCTTTTCTTCAATACAGATATAATAAAATAATGCCAGAACATCACGCTCTGTTTTCCTGGGTGGTATTCTACCAGAAAAGTTCAAATTACTGGAATATAAAGCGCATCACTTAAATGGCAGCTAAACCCATTGGCAGACCAATGAAAACACGCTGTAATTTTCCAATCAACGTAGTAGAGAAAATAATGAAGCTGTTTTAAAGTTCCAACAAAAATCAGATTTATTGTTATTTAGGATTAGCTCTACCTGAATTTTCCAAGACATTATGGGATTTAGTACTAATGGTCATTAGGTTCATTGGTCATAAATATAATTATGTTCCTAATGTTCCTTCTTTATATATATTTTTATATGTATATATACACACCCCACTGCTATATATGTACATGCATATATGTATATTTTTGGGGAGGTGAATCAGGAGTGACCCAACTTTCTCCATTTTCATAGAAATCCTTTTTAAAATAAAATCACATGAACCATAAACAGAAAAATGTCTCTGACTCGAAAGTTTCGTATTTCTCACCTCTCTGTCATCTCATCATCAGTTTTAGAAGTCTGGTAAGTGGGCTGCTGAAATCTCTACATAGATTTATATACATATATATGTGTGTGTGTGTATATATATATATATATACACACACACAGAGGATCGTATCATGGACACTTTTATTTTATATGTGCTCATGGGTTTCTTTCATGGTCTTTGACTACAGTTATTTCCACAAATGGCTTAATTCTCTGTGATTTTGTTGCACAAAGGTTAAATCCCAGACTTGGAAGAACAGATCTCCAGCTGATGTCAGCCATCACTCACCTGAATGAAGAGGACTACAGAGAATGGTCCGATGATGAAACAGATGAGGGGTAAGCTTGAAGCTCTCTCTACACTCATGCTAAATACCAACTCCAACTCTGATCTGGTCCTTCAGACAGGAAAAATCAAAAGTAAATGGTTTGCAAGCTGCTGGCAGCAGCGCTGGGCATGCCTTAACCACGCTAGCTTTAAAATACCACCTAGAACTGGGATGAACCCTTCACCTTTCTTTTTTTGGATGCTAAAAAATCTAAATCTCTGCTTCTGCCTGCCGAGGCACTGAATCTTGGAAGATGTTGAATATTGCCTGGATAATGCTAAGTGTCCTGAGATGCCTTCCTTGTCAATGGCTCGAGATACCTTCCAGCACCAGGCACTCATTCAAAAAAAGAAGTTAAGTTATTGCAGACTTTCCCTCGGTTTACGTGATGTCAGGCAGTCTGGCATTACTTAGGATTCAGTGCTGTGAAATGCTGACCTTCCTCTCCTTTTACCTTTTACTCCAAACTGGGGCCGGGCTATTCTGTATAATGCATGCCGTGCATGATTCAATATATAGACCAAAAGAAAAGGAAATGCTTTGGGTTTGCTTGTTTGTTTGGTTTTTAAAGTAATAAAACCAAAAAATGGTGGACTCAAACATGATTTAAGAAAACACCAAGATATAATTTCCAGTTCTCTGGCTTTTTCTCTGTTTTTGCAGTGTTTCCTTAGTACATCTAGACAGCAGAAAAATTTCCTCGTGGCGGGCTGACTTCCTCCCATGGTGCTCATAAGTCATCACCCATTGCTTCGAGTACCTTTCATCCCTGCTAAGCTCGTATCAGAATTCCTTGCGCCAAGGATGGCGTGAGCTCATTCCCGGTGTTGGGTTCCAGGCTGCGTCGCAGTGAGAGGTATTTACCGGCACCGACAGCTCCCGTTTGCAGCGGAACTGGGCACGGGAAAGGTGGGGCAGCACCTGGAACCGCGTGAGATTCCCATTTCCTCCGCGGATAGTACTGGAGATGTTCCCCTTGAGCTCTAAGGGCTTATTCAGTTCCGGACGTCTTCGGAATGCTAATATTAAATGGAAAGCTCTCTTCTCTGAAACCAAACCAAGAAAAAAAAAATTTAAGTGAGGCAACGAAGTCTAGCAGACAGAGCAGAGACCTGGGATGTTTGCAGTGATATTATGAAGCTTAACAGTTTTCCACCACACATAAAAGAAATATGAATGAGAACTTCAATACAGACACACACAGAGTAAAAAAAAAAGATAACGCTAGTTCCACTTCTACAAAGATCTGAGCACTCGCGTATCAAGTATTTGACCCTTGTTTGGTTTTCTGAATTGCCTTGTGATGACAAGAGCTGGTTGTCCTTTGGAGACTATATCATTCACAGAAGCACCGGAGCTATTTTCTGCATGAATATAGAAAACCTTCATGTTAAGGAAATCTATGTTTTGTGGGCGCATTCAGAGGTACGTTTCTGATATTCAGACTTCTTTCGTCAGTGATAGAGCAGAAATTCTACTAGAAGCCAGGGAGACAGAGAGTCCTGCCACACAACCATGAGAAAAAGTATGTCCCGAGAGTAAGAAATTCTGTAGATGTTACTGTGTGCGCTCGCGAGGAGTGTTTTCTTCTGACTTTGTTATGCTACTTCAAAATGAAACATCTTCATGAAAGAGACTTTGACAGTACAACGTGTTTTCCATTCAGCACCACTTTCATGCAGGAGTCTGGTCTTCTCGCTGCAGGTTAGAAATCCGCGATAAACCCAAATCTTAAAATTCAGACCACGAAATAGGAAACATTCCAAAACTCCAAGCTCAGATAAGGAGTCGGACCACGCGGAGCTGAATGCTGCAAGACACCGTGAGAATTCGTAACGCATTGATACAAAAGCAGGGGCTGTACGTACATTTCAGGTCTATGCAAGGAAAGTGGTTTGTAAGGAAAACTCACCTGAAGTTCAGACCGTCTGTTAAAAACGGGAATTATTTGGGACTCAAACAGTTGATTTTTACAGATGATCAACAGAGGGTTACTGAGGACAGATGTTTCTGTAATTGTCATACAGTGGAAGAATTCTCAGTGTTCTGCATCCTTCAACTCCGCATGTCCTTCATGGCAAAATATACACTGTCCGTCTAGAACTATTCACGTAGTCTACAGTGCAGAACATTTAGGAGCGCATCTCAGAGCCTGGTAGAAAGCTGCATTCACAGGCAAACATTTTAATATTTTTCTGTCATAAATGGAGTTACCAGAAAGAAAAAAAAAAAAATGTTACAAACCCAAATATTCACTTCACGTCCCCATTTTCAGGCCAGTGACCATGTTCTAGGTGCAAGACCTATCCAAAGTTAAGCAGGGAATCCATCTCTCATCCATAAGGGGAAATGAGGAATACTTTGCTGATTTCTGCTCAGACCGTTAGATGAGACCTCCCAGGCCACGGTTACACAGATGCTCCGTCCCAGCAGAAATTCACAGTGCCAAGAAAATGCATAGCCCTGTCACCCCTCCCTGCTTCCCCACACACTCCCTCCGCACGTCTAGTTGCTCATTCTCATGTTAATTACCATGTGGCGAGAGCAGACCACTGCTCTGAAAATGACACGGGCAGCAGAGTGACCCGTGTTCATCGCTGGATCGGTGCCCCATCAGGCTCCCCGCAGGACTGGCCGAGGGAGCAGCAGGAATGGGCGCCCCGGGGCAGGGTGTGCCGGGGCCACTGCTTTCAGCAACAGCTTGGGCTGATATAACACTTATCATATAGAATCACAGAGTGGTTGTGGTTAGAAGGGACCTTAAAGATCATCCAGTGCCACCCCCTGCCCTGGGCAGGGACACCTCCCACCAGCCCAGGCTGCTCCAAGCCCCGTCCAACCTGGCCTTGAACCCCTCCAGGGATGGGGCAGCCACAGCTTCTCTGGGCAACCTGGGCCAGGGGCTCACCACCCTCACAGCAAACAATTTCTTCCTAATATCTCATCTAAATCTCCCCTCTTTCAGTTTAAAACCCTTCCCCCTCGTCCCATGGCTCCCCTCCCTGATCCAGAGTCCCTCCCCAGCTTTCCTGGAGCCCCTTTAGGGACTGGAAGGGGCTCTAAGGTCTCCCCGGAGCCTTCTCTTCTCCAGGCTGAACCCCCCCAGCTCTCTCAGCCTGTCCTCCCAGCAGAGGGGCTCCAGCCCTCCCAGCATCTCCGGGGCCTCTTCTGGACTTGTTCCAACAGGTCTATGGCCACAACTTAAGTCAGTGTTTATTTGTTCATTCATTAGGCGTTGCTTTCACCGTGTTGGGCACACTAAATTTTGCTGTCCAAGATTAACTGATATTTAAGTGGATCTTTCCCAGCATCTCCCAGCATCTTCCGTTTCATAGCAGTACCTAGCATCATTACCATAATGTGCTAAATTAAAGTTCCATCTTTCTAGCTGGCTATTTTTTCATGTTTTTTCTTTTTCTTCCACTCCTCCAATTCAGAAATCTCACTCTTGTAGCCTCCAGAGAAAAAAACACAGAGTAGAGCTCATTTTCCCTTCATCAGAATACTCAAATGTCCTTTCAGTGCTCTCCCATGGCGCATCGGCCTTTACTCTCCGGCCTGAGCTCTTGAAAGGCTGCCGTTCGCCCTGGAAGAGCTTTCCCACATGCTGTATTGTCAGGGGACTGCCTGACCGTGGTCAGTGGTTTCTGTGTGCGGACACGTAGGCGGAAAAGGGGCAGAGGGGCCACGCTCGAGGAGCGCAGAACAACTGCAGGAGGGAGGCCTGGACCAGAACAGGGATTTGCGGGTGGGGAGCTGCTGGCCTGCCAGGATACGGGGTCTGTGCAGACAAGTGTCAATAAAGGCATTAAAAATAGAGAAAGTAATGGCTTCTCAAATTGCAGCCCTTGGTTTGCAGGAAGAGGTTTTGTCTGTCCCAGAGTCACGCACGCAAAGTCTGTCATCTGGCCACATCTGCTGCAGTCGCTTGGCTGGTGACGGGATACCTGACCTGGGAAATTATTCCTGCCAAAAAAATCAAGCTATTTCTCACCTGCACCATGTTAATAGGACTGCCTTTTTGTATACGAGCTGCTGCTCTGGATTTGTGTCCCCCCCCAGCCTTGTTTCTCACAAATGAATCTGGGCTGCAGAGATGTTAGGAAAATAACGAGCAGAGAAATTCAGATGCAGCCTTTCCCATAGGGCAGGTGAGTCCGAATCGACGGTTGGGCTCCCCCTCTCATGGAAAGGTGTGAAGTTCTGTGTTCTGCCGCTGACAGCCCGCCCCCTCCAGCAGTGGCACACAGGGCAAAACCCAGTCTCACCAGCAGCGTAGCATCACCCCGCTGGGTACCTGGGATTAGGCTTTTTTTGGGGAAGGCCAACCAGTTAAACTTGCACCCAGCCATCCGCATGTTACCTGAACTAGACACCAGACACCACACGAGGCTGCAAGAGTCAGATTTCCATGATCCTTAACTAATTGGAAAATAAAGCAGGCTTGCAGTTTGGGATTTTTCGGGTTTGTTCTCCGTGTGTGTGCGTGTGTGTTTGTGTGTTTATGCCAGCTGTATCCAAACGATGGCTGGCAATACTTCCTGATTTTGTAATTGAGATGTATAAATACAGCAAGACTGAGATAATATCTAGTAATGTAATACTTTTCCATCCCTAGGCATTGACAGGAGCTGGTTCTTAACTGCCGTACAAGTTCAGACCTATACAAGAAGCCCCGGAGTGCAGCCACACCGGTACCTGCAGCACCGGGTGCTCTGACGGGGCCTCATCCGTCGACCCTGCTGAGGAGCAGCCCTTAGTGCTCATCTCCCAGCAGGGCCGACAGAGCCCAGGGACACGCAGCACCATTTAGAGGTACAAAGCATCTCGGAAGATCCCGCTCCCTGTTTGATTCAGGTTCAACTCAAGGCTATCGATATTGTCTTTAAGTCAATACCTTAGACCCTCGGTCACAAGAGGTTAGATAAGATTAAAGAACTCATTTTTTTTTTAATCTATTGAATATTAAAAATGGCCACTTCTGGCTTTTCATTCACACCATCTGTTCCTAGCAGGTTGTATCGGCAGCTTCAGGACAGATTAATAATTGTTCCTGATTTTGGCACACCGAGAGGTTAAAAAGAAATCTTTAGCCACACAGAAGAATCCTCAACCATTGATTTCTCTAAGATATTTTGGCAACTTGAAAAGAAAATATATGGTATGAGCCCTCCTAGAATTATTTCTCCCAGCCACATGTGATATAAATAAAACAAACCTCAAGAATCTGGCTTAGAATATGGAATAACATTATGCTACAGTCATTTCTGCTGTGTTTACCACAGCAAATGGTGAATTACAGGCGTCACTGTACATAATATTTAAATATTTCAATGATACTCAGAGCTCTCAACACTCTTGTTTCTTTCCCATGTTCACGACAATTTGCCAGCAACATTTTAGAACCGAGCAGTCGTTTTATAGCAACCTCTTTGTGTCAAGAAATGCGTACACGCTACGCAGCTGTAGCTAAGATGTAGCATAACCCCCCCCTAGAGCATCCTCATGGTGTTCTGGGGTGCCAAAGGATTAAGGTAGCCCCGGGACGTGTGTCCGAAGGTTTCCCTGACCTGGGGGATCTGTGGTTTAGAGGCAGCACTGTCAGGTCCCGCGAGGCTGAATCGCTCGCTCGATTCCCAGAGGCCACGAGCCTCCGCAGGCATGTTCCTCCTGGCGAGCCGTGGTGCAGCCCCTGCCCGAGCGATACAGCCTGAGGAAGTAGAAATTGAACGTGTGTTAGGCTAATATGACTCTGTTAAATTTCTGCTTTGAGAATAACCTGTCTAAACAAAAGTCCAACCCGAGAAGAGAATGAAAATTGAGGGAGAATCAAGAAAGAAGCCTGCAGAAACTGCCGATTATCGTAAGTGTGAGAATGAAGACAACCACAAAACTGCTAGATGAAAACAGTGCAAAGATCAAAGCTGATCTCTTCGAATGCAGGTACTATTTTTTAATGTACTATTAGCAAACAAAGGACAGACTACAATAAAGAAAAATAGACATGTAAAATTGATACGAATGTAAAGAAAAAGTTTCATGAAGCATCTGTAACTGTTTCACAGGATCTGGAGCGCACGTAGGAATCGGACCTGTGGGCAGGATGTTGGTTTTTTGAATGAGTTCTTTCTACAGTTATTTATTCCTTTCATAAGGTTTTGCCTTTCTGGCTACTGTAGCCAAACTTTCCAAGAGAGTATCTGGCAAATAAACGTAAAATGCTGAAGACATCTCAAAATCTGGTCATTATAAGGTGCCCAACTGGAAACTGAGCTCTTTTGGTGGGTGAGTTTCTTACAAAGTGCAATTCCCAACAGGGCAGTGGGTAATAATTCTGTATTTGAGAGCATCCGTGGGAGGGTGCTGTGGCAGGGAGGAGGGAGAGAGTTTAGTCACAGGCGACTGAGACCAACGTAGAGACGGGGCAAACGCTGACCCGGCCCACTCCCTCCAGCCTCCGCTTCCAGCCTTCTCCTCAGCCCTGGGTGTTCCCAGTCTTGCTGGAGCCTCCCGCCAGTTCCAGCTTTTCCCCAGTGTGGAAAAGTAACTGGGGGAGCTGGACTGTAACAGCAGCTGAGGCCAGCGGAGGAAAGGACTGGGAGCTTTGCTGGCAGCACACTTGGGAGTATTAAATTTCCAGTCGGTGTCGACTGGAAATACATTTTGTAAAGGCTTAATGAAGAGCGAGGGAGGAACAAGGTATGAGGGTGGGTGCTAGCAGGGATTAAGCAGCCAGATGAAAGGTCCTTATTTGATGGAGGGGAGGGAGCAGGAATGGGAAGACAGAGTATCTTCTTCTGAGCAAAAAGAGGATTTTCATGTAGATTTTCTTGAGGAGTTTATACGGTGCTTCTGAGTCTATGGGTCGGTGGGCCCAGATTCCCACAGAAAATCAGAGGTGTGCTCAGACCTGTATCTACTTTGAGCTGTTATTTTTGATTTGTGGTCATTCGACAGTTTCATTTGAGGGTGAAAGGGCCTCCTAAATACGCAGAAATGACCTTCATAATGTTTGGGAGATGTGGGTATTATCACCTTGGTTTTAACTAATGTCTACCTAATTCATCCAGAGGCTCAGTATCAGGGCAAGAAAAGAATCCAGGAATCCCAACTCACCGTCACATGTTCTGCCCACCAGCAGGACACTCTGCCGCCACGTGGCCTTGCGGCTGGGACAGAGTGGACAACGGATGTTTTTTCTCCCTGGACGCCGGTCAGTAGCGATGTCCACTGACAGCATGCATGAGCAGATCACTCTGTGGTCAAAATAGGAAACACTATTCATTCTTCTTTTGGGACTGCAGCAAATCCCTGCACGAAAAAAAAAAAAAAGGATGCTTCAAATAAAGCTAAATGATTTAATTAAACGTTAGATTAACTCTCCCCAAAGCCAGTGGCAAAAACACCACAAGCATATGCAAAAGAGGGATGTTTGTGGATGGACCTACAACAACCTTTTTCACATCCTTTTATACAACATTAGTGCAGGCTTAGACAAAAAGTAGTCTTGTTCTTTCCAAGGCAGCATGAAGTCCAGCCAGGAAGTATTAGTCATCAGAGATTTTTGGTAGTTGTAGTTTGGAACCCCAAGTGGAGTGTTTGGTTTGTACAGTGCTAATAAAAGCTAAAAAATCTAAATCAAGAATTGGCCACTATCTCAGTCAAATCAGCTTTTCAAACAGCTTTTGACTAAACTACTGCTATTAGAAAAAATTTTCCTTTTTACGCCCTCACAAGACAAATGCAAAGGAAACGACCCGTCCCGCTTCCCCAAGGAACTGTAACATTTTTTTCAGTAACATTTTGGAGGATTTCATCTTAAAATATATTCTGAATTGTGTTTTAATAGGGAAAAAATAAATTATGATTTTCATAACCAAAATAGAACAGATGTAAAATCTTTCCCAGAAGGCTTTTACCCTCTAGAATGAAAATGAGTATTTTTCACGGGTTTGTCTGAAAAACATCTTAAAATTTTGTGAAACAATACATGGCTTTCTTCAGTTATTGGCCATTCACAATGGTAATCCATCCTGTATATTTCTGTGTTCTGGTCACTTTGGCAATTGCCAGTTTGGGCCAAATAAACAGTATTTTTGCACACAAATAAGGTTTGCTCCTACAATCAAGATGATTTTCTGCAAAGCATTTAAGCAGTAAGTACCAATGGTTATGTGTACTTTGAATTCCTGAAATGAATCATGGAAAATTCTAACATAATAATGTGCTGTTATTAAGTGCTATACAGCTACAGTTGCTATAAAAACGAAGAAGAAATCTGAGGTAGTGAAATAAATCTTCAGCTGGTGCAAATCAGCGCAGCCCTGTCGAACTGACGAGAACTACAATGATTTAAACGAACTGAGAGTTTGATGTAGAATCACAGAATGGTTTGGGTTGGAAGGGACCTTGAAGCCCATCCAGTGCCACCCCCTGCCCTGGGCAGGGACACCTCCCACCAGCCCAGGTTGCTCCAAGCCCGGTCCAACCTGGCCTTGAACCCCTCCAGGGATGGGGCAGCCACAGCTTCTCTGGGCAACCTGGGCCAGGGGCTCACCGCCCTCACAGTAAGGAATTTCTTCCTCAGATCTCATCTAAGTCTCCCCTCTTCCAGATTGAAGCCATTACCCCTTGTCCTATCACTACATGCCCTTGTAAAAAGTCCTTCTCCAGCTTTCTTGTAGGCTCCCTTCAGATACTGGAAGAGGCTATAGCGCCTTCTCTTCTCCAGGCTGAATAACCCCAGCTCTTTCAGCCTGTCCTCGTATGCCGATATGGCCTATAGTTTATTCACTATACGGAACAAACCATGGCATAGGCTGGTGAAGTAACACGGTTTACCCTGAAATCCACGCTCTTAAGGCTCTCTTCAAGAAGGCCTTCTCAAGCATGAGGTACAGTGTGGAAAATAAAGGGTGTAACAGAGGAGACAGATGTGAAACAGTCGAAATCTAAACCACCACGTGCTGGAGCAGGTACCGAGCCTCCTAGTTGAGTTCTGACTTGAAATGGAAGCCCAAGCTGCCCTGCTCTCTCCTAGCTCCTCGCTGCTCATTGCCTCCTCCTGTCCATGCTGCCTTCTCTCTTGTTAATGTCACTGTTTGGGCAGCTAGATTGTCATCTGGCCCAAAAAAACCCTGCACAGCGTTAAAACTAATTTGGTAGAAGATCAGGTGGTTTTAATATGGGTCATCTCCCTGACTCCGTTCATGCCTCTGCTGGCAAATGGTTAGGGGTGGGGTGGTGGCGCCTGGGACAGCTTCTCTTGGTGGGAACACCGGCAACACTGGCTTAAAGAGTTTCCAAAAGTTATACCCGAGGAAGAGGAAAACCCATGTCCTCTGGTCAAATTCTCTTGCTTGTCAATACGCAGGATAAAATGGAATGGAGTATGCTAGGAGCCTAAGGAAGTGTGATTTAAGAGGTATTTATTATTAGCTTTCCTGCTTTACTCCTTGCTCCCTAGATTAGCCACCACATCAGGAAAAAGTGGTTGTGAGATAAGGCCATCCCAGCTGGGCCTTGGTACGCAGGAATAATAATGTGGCCAGTGCCCGGCAACCCTGCGCTTAAAGGTAAATTCTTGGCAAAATTCTCCCTGGATTTGGTGGTGCAGGACTGGTCACCTCGTGCTTATTCACCCAGCAGCTCTCACCTCCGAGTGCCACATCTGCGTGGGTGTTCAAAGCAGCTCCTCCTGGCCCTGCGTGACCCCGCTGAAACAGATCCCTTACGATTGCTGCACGGCACGTGGTGTAGGCTAACAAAACACTGGCTCAGCCTCCCCCCGTGGGGTGGATTTTTTCCGTATGCGATCTCCCGCCATTGCAGGCAAGCAAAACAGTGATGTGTCACCCCAAAGGCGGATCTGCCTCAAGCATCACCAAGTAACACCAACCCAGGAGAAGAGAGACTTCAGAGGACGTTGATTTAATTCAGGTCATAACAGGTATATTATTCCCAGCTCTGCAAGCTTCTGTTTCAAGCGTTAATTTGCTTAAAGAATAAAACCGTTTTAATCACAAATGCACCCTTTTCAGGCACGTTGCCTCTATTTTGTTCAGGATTTTAAGGAATTTCATAACAGTGCTCTTACATCATTGCACCCAGACACAATGTTAACCATTGTGAGAGAAAGCATGTTGTTTACATTTGCATAAGTGTGTAGCTTTCCTTTCTATTAGCCTAGGTTTTCCTTGTTCAATTATGAATATTTCAAATCACGCACATTCTTCTGGGGAATGATGGAGACATCTGTATTTTAGGAAAAACAATGCTGCTTCTAAGTGACACCAGAGCAGGGTGGCTGCGTGTTACCTATTCATAAATTATGATCGAGACTATGTCAGAAAGTGGTACGAAGCAGAGGACGCACGAGCGGCATGACACTTCCAACACTGATCCCCATGTCACGGTAGGCCGGCTCCCCTGGACGCGGGATCCGGACAGCTTCCACTAGACACCAGTATGTTGCAGGAAATTGATAACCATCCTTATGGACTCCAGTTGAAGAAGGGTGATAGCAATGATCAAGATAAAAAAAAATATGAGATAATAGTTATTTATATGATTGACATTCTGCTTCAGTGTTTTCACACAAAGACCCCTCTCTCTGCCTGACATGCAGGCGCTGCATTCCCAACGCATTCTTGCAGCCTACACCACATCGCCGAACAATAGCGAGCCTTCTTTCATTTTCCTGCCTAGTTTCTGTGAACAGCACTCTGTTGACAACCGACTCTGTTCTCACTCCTGAAGAATTCAAAAAATTGAACGATATAAGGACAGCCTGTGACTTCCACGAGGCATCTTAAAGCATCCTATTTTTAAAGTTGTGGTTTGGTGCTTCTTTTTCTGTTTTGTCTCTGTTTCAAAGGAAACCTACAAAAATGCAGTTACCCTGCAAATCCGTCCTCAGACCAGAGAGCGGCTCTGAATGCGGCACCACTAATAGCACTAAAATGCAAATACATGGGCGACTTTCTCTCTTTGGCCGTTCCAGAACAGCCTTTCCCCTCTAAACTTTAATGTTAATGATGTGTGCCAAACCGACAACCCCTGTGCAATTGAAATCTTTTGCACGAGAAAAATAGGTGCATGGACATTGGTGTGCTTTCCTTGCCAACCAGTCCCAAGCCAAAAATGGACAGGCCATATCTAAGTCCAGCCTTCTTAACACTCATCCCAACTCCCTCGCTTATTCCCAAAGAATAATGACTTTTGGTCAGATGACAAGGACTTCATAAATATGAGCAATTGTGCGTAGAAGACCCAGATCTCTCCTTTGTCACACATGAGCAAACCACTCTCCCCAAGACTGTAGTGCTTAGTCTTGTGGCTGGCAGTGAAGCAAATCAAATCAGAAGAGATGGGAAATCACCGCGATGGACTCGTAGCATGTTAGGTCTTTGGTTGATGATACACATCTATAACTGGGCAATATATCCCATAAACCATAAGTACTCATAAATCATAAGTGAGGAGAGGAGAGGAGAGGAGAGGAGAGGAGAGGAGAGGAGAGGAGAGGAGAGGAGAGGAGAACTTGCTATATTGCCACACCGTGCCACCTTTTGTGGTACTATGGTTCCTTTGCACTACGAGGCTAACATCAGAGACTAGAAAATGAGCAAAATCTCTCCCTATCTAGTCACCTATGATTCTAGTTTGGAAAAAAAAATACGGACCCATTTTAGTTTGTTTTTATAGTATTATTTCTCTTGTTAGCATCCTTGATTTTGAGTACGTGCGTGTGCACACGCGCTATTTCCACCTATTCAAGAAGCCTGATGAGCTTGAAGCACCCTGTCTTAACACCACTTTTACAAAATTTTGGCATTGTTTGCGTCTTACTTCAGGACCTTACGTATAAGGAGGCCTCAAGGAAAGCCAACTCTTAATTTAGGCCCAATTTGTTCTTGGCTTCTTACTTCTCTGGGTGGATCTGGCACAGTCAAGGCCAAAATGGAACATCAATGAACAAGTGGGCTGGCGTCACTGAAAAATGAAAACAATTGGAAAATGACAATCAAAGGAAGGTGAAAGATCTAGTCCCAGGGCTTCCTGTTTCAGCTGAGAGTTTATTCAGATGGCCTCCAGATAATCTAAGCCAGATAGAGGGCATACCGACCTATTATGATGTTTATTCTCTTTGTTAGCTATCGAATGCAAGAGCAGTCTATCCTGGACGCATTTGTGCCCTACTATTTCCACACATCTTCAGATTTAGGCTTTGGTTTATGGTGCTGCCACGGAAGTAACATGGAATTGAGAAAAGGTCTAAGAAATATAAACGAATGAGAAAAAGCAAGAAATTTCTGTCCTCTGACATCTTTCATGATGTAATTATGTAGGGCATTATTTCTATAGCAATTAAATATACTTTGTATAAATATTTCCCATACAGTAGTGTAAAGGAACCATAGTGGGCAGAAAATTAGTCCCAAATTGTGCTAACTCTTTTTTCCTGCAAGAGGTAGTTAGCTAGTTCAGGTCCTAGCTACTTTGAATTAGATAATTCATCTGTCAAAACAATACTTAATACAAGGACAAGGACAAACTAGTGTATATGGGAACCAGAAGTCAAAGTCAAGTCATTTAACCAAATGAAATACCTGGTTAGCGTATCTTCACTGCACGTGAGTTAATAGCCTCCGGTATCTTCACAGTGAGAGTCAAACTCTGTTATCTCCACTGGAGGAAAATACAGGCGCCAGCACTGGAGGTCAAGGTGGTATCAAGAGGACAGATGCTGGCCTAGGCAAAGCGAAAAAAGGAGAAGGCTTAGAGCAGTAACAGCACTGGTTAATGGCATATGCACATTGGAGACTTGACAGAATACCTTGCGTGGCTTATTCCACTGTAGAGAAAGTTGGGTTCATAGTTTTCATGGCAGAAATGGTTTGCATTTGTCCCTGCTGTAGCCCTGCTGAAATCCGGGACTTGTACTAAGAATTTGGGATTTCTATCTCTAAACCCAAGTTTTTTAAGGAACAGAAAGGAAACTTCTTGTTAAGTGCAGCACTCGTGAAACTACTAAGGCAAATGTATCTCCTTTGCAACCTCAAAGAACTTAATGAATTTGGTAAGTGCTAAAATTTGAATTAGTCAGACCTACTACTATATGCTTGAAGTTTGTTTCCATCTTATCTACACCCATATCCAGGAAGACCATACGCCAATATGTAAGAGTATTTTCAAAATACACTTATTACAACGTTATTTTGTAATTTATCTTTTTTGTTCATTGTTGTTGCACTGATTTAGGGTTTTTATTCCTAGGTTTTGCATTTAGTCCTTCTACACCTAGGATCTGTCTTAAGTATTACAGCAAACATGTTAATCAAGCGCTACATCCACTTCCCTTCTTTTATGATACAGTTTATATTCTGAAAGCTCTTAAGCCACAGAAGCCTGAAATTCACCTTGCACAATACGCGCTTACTAAATGTCACTAAAATAATTTACTGAAGGCTAGTTATTAGTAGCAATTTTAATAATGGTTGCTCATGTATTTAACTTTACGTGGATGCTTAAGATCAGAACCTGAATTGTACAGTTGACTAAACTGAGAGCAAGAATGATGCACCCATCCAACCAGAGACCAAACAGTGTTAAAGGAGCTACACATACCCAAAATGTTGTCTAAAGCAATGGTAATACAGACATTGCTATACGTCTTGTGTTGCTGTTATGTGATAAGCATAAGCAAATAAAGCTAATCCCAAGAGCACTAAACTCTCCTGGGTTTCTTTTTTGCAACTGTTGGGTAACTTCAATCTCAATTTGTATGCAATCCACTGTCTAATTACTGTCTATCTGAAATCACGCAACACATGAAATAGCCAAGGGAAGTTCTTAATGACCTATAAGAGACAAATTGTATCTACAATATTGATGAAAATTAAGCCTATGTGGGTCTACTTTTTAGGCACAATGACTCTGAGCGTCCCAGCCGTGTGCGGGGCACCTCCAAAGCACAGCACGCAGGTACAGGGGCGATGGCCAAGAACTGGCACGGGACGGCAGTGAGCAAGCCCCCAGCAGAGCCATGGCCAGCTGGCCACAGAGGGACCCTGGCTGGCCCATCCTTCAGGCTGGGACCAGAGAGTGGCATCCCCATGGGAAACGCTCCCCGCTACGTGTTGACACAGCTGTGGTTTGCAGGCTGTGCTTGGTGGCTATCATTTCTGCTCAAACGCCTTGGCCTAAACTGAAGTACTTCTCTTGTCTACTGTAGACCATCAGAAACCCGAGTGAGGATACAAGACGTTATGCTTCCTTAAAATGAGAATATGAACACTTTCATTCCCAAAAAGGTGAACAGAAACTTGAGGTATTGCCAGGCGTATGACAGCTGTCCTCCTCTCCGGAATTGAAAGCCTGATGATAAACACGGAGAGGGGCTCTGCGCCATCAGGATGCTGCTGCCACAGCCCGAGCTGCAGAGGTGCTCCTCCGCACCCTGAGTGTAATAGCTGGCAAATGAAAAGCATTTGAGCAAGCTTAATCTGCAATAATTATATATTATAAATGTATTTATTCTGTTTAGGGAGAAACTCCTTGAAGGCTCCAGATGAGACATTTCTCACGTATATTATTTAGCTTTTCCTGAGGCCTTAATGAATTGCTTTAAATTACAGACTTAGGTATTGATTAGCCTCATTCAGTTGAAATCTAGGCTTAGCAATCTATACTTGTCTATAGTTTATTTGTGATATTATTCCTAATAAAGAGCTGCAATTAATCCACATCAAGAAAAATCAATTAATACAGATTTGTATCACAAAGAAAGAAATCCTCCTCATATCTGCCCGCTAATCCTGAAGCTTAGGTCTTTCTTTGCTACCAAGGAGGACAGATAAAAAATATTGATTTCACCCCATTTTTACAACTTATAGCGATACAATAATAGCGCACAGAACAGACGGGGTTTGTCAGTTAAAACTATTTTTATATATGATGATAGTTAGGGGGGGAGACAATGCCTTTGTTCTCTGCATTATTACTAATTATTAATATGATGGACTAGTCATTCTGTAATAAGAATAATCACTCCAAGCACAGCTCTCAAGGAGTCCAACTTCACTTCTGGTACGGTTACGGATTTTGCACCCTATGAATTACAACACAGTAATGGTTCTAGAAGCAAAATTGCAGTTAGCTGCAGCTGCATGGGAAAGGAGGACTATTCTGTATAATTTTAGACTAACAGTACATTGAAGAAACATAAGATGTTATCCAGTCTAGCATCTTTCTAATTTTATCCAGTTCTATCTGCCATTTTAACCAAGCTAATATCTAACCTGATTTATTAGAAATAAAAAATCTTATCAGAGTCTTCTTGCAGGAAGCATCACATAAACACCATGAATTAGATTTTGCAATTTTATAAGCCAAACTTTATCCTTGCTACACAAAGAAGACAACAATGTGTCATTGTCCTGTCACAATTCCTACTGTAAACAGTTTATGTGATTTATTCTTTTGCTTGCTAGATAATTACATATTTTATACCAGTGTATCATCAGTATGTTGTTATTCTGACTGCCCCGTAATAGAAATTGTGTATTTTCCCACTGCAGCGAATGCTATTCTTAACATACATTGGCCTCAACCAGCTAAAAATATCAGAGTTCTGTTGCCTGTGGGAAAGTTTTGCTGAAGTTATTTCTATTAAAAGTTTAATATTGGTCTCTTCCATTTTTCATACTGTATGTGTCATTCACATTCAACGCTGTCTTCTCTGATATGTAATTACTTACAAGTACTTAAGTGTCACATATGGCACATATTAAGCAAATAATGCCCTAATTCACCCTAATGCTAACATTAATATGAATGATTAGGAATGAGATTAGTACTAAAGAATACCATTTTAAAATAAATTGTGATGACATAGCGACAGCTATATGAAGGATTAAAGAGTATGGATTATTGCAGGTTATGGTTCAAGATATCAAATGATATGGCTCTGTGTTTGTTCTTGCCAAGGACACCAGGCAATTAGAGGCTCGAACAGCCAACTGTAATTCTTGCACTGAATCTTTGGGTTAGTTGTGGTGGTTTTTAACTCCTATGAGTTTTTGACAGGCAGTAGGTTCTGAAAAAAATGAAGGATCGCCTTGCTGTGAGCTGTCTACACCCACCGAAAGCTTTGTTGAGAGCCATTTAATTTATCTGGCAACCTACGGCCAGTCTGACAGTGCAGCTACAAAGGAAAAGCTCTAATTTTATAAACATTCTCTTCTGAACCCAAATTCATATAAGCAATGAAGACGCCACTAAGTTAATGACATTTATTTTCCCTGCTGCTGCACCTTTAAATTTATCTCCTTGTAATAGTATTTCTGCTTTTCTTTCTCCTTTCTCCAGAAGATAACAGAAGCCTATTTAGAAACCTTAATTCATGCAATTAAATCAATAATTTCTATGTTACATAGCTCTCTACCTATACAGTCTGATGCACATTTTTCTGATGTCTCCGTATAATACTCTTATATTTCAGCAGCTTATAGTTGAGCAAGGAGTTGAGAAACATTCATTATTCCCTGTTTAGCTTATCAGGTTTTATGAAGGACCAAAGAATAACGACACCTTCAGCTTTTGGCTCACTCATCTCCCTTTTAACACAAAGGAGAAAAATATTTTAGCTCCTGAAGGCCTGACCAAGTGTTAATGCCTTCAGCATCACTGAAGTTTGCAAGCGAAGGAATATCAGAGCTCTACATGTCATGATTGTTAGCATGAATAAGTGATGGTGCAGTCGAGAAAAAACCAAAACAGCTATTAAACGGTTTTCTCTTGGTAGCCGTTTGCACTGGTACATAAAGACCAGTCCAGAATCAGTCTTAGCTTTGATATTATGCATAAACTCAAGCATGGCATCCTCTGGACTCAACAGCTTTTTGATTATTGATTACAAATGGTGATCTTGGGGACTCAAGGAGGTTTTGCTAATTATGTCCAGTGAGAACCCTGCTACCAGGATCTGAAAGTTCTGTAACAAAACCTCCTCTCATCGTGCTGATGCCAGAATAAGGACAGTTACTGAAAAATTAGAAGGTATTGAGGTAATAAAGTAATATGGTGTATACATGTAAAAAATACTGCTTGCTGATTAGTTCTCCATGGGCCATCAGCAACTAGTATTTGTGGTACATGATTATTTAATAAAATAACAGATACATTAGTGTTGCATCAAAGCAGGGAGCAAAAGAGACGAGCACCCAGCATCTATTCCGCCATGATACAGATGGCCACGTTGTTTCTCATTAGTGGGCTTGTATTCGTTTAGATCAAAGACGGGATGTTGAATTTTATAGATTCACACTGGAGACTGCATTGGGCTCCTCCAGGACAGCATTTACCAAGGGGACTTCAGCCCAAGCTACAGCCCGTCACTGCGGCTTCGCAACGCGGGGCATAAGGAAATACATGTTTAATGGACACGTTTAAAAATACATGTTAGGACACATGAAGTTCAGCATCTTGCACATGAAGCCACTTCACATCGTCAGGTTTTGAGAACAGAAATGTAGACATAAATGAGTGTACATTTATCCTATAGTTCTATGCCAATATAATGTATTCTATAGGGTTTCCTAAATGGACTCATAACACATGCTAGAGCAGGTATTTCAGAAAATCTATACTCTGATTTCAACATTCGCATCAATATGGAACCCATCTTAATCTTCTCCATGTAATTCACCTTTTACGTCCCTGTTTGACAGCTTCCTTTTCACAGATGGTATTTGCTGCTTAGTGTTTCTGGAAGCTTATACCCAGCTGGTATCTATTGCATGCACTGGCACTCCCGAAAACCACTCAACTCCTTTAACATTCCTGGGTACGGTTATATGGATATTTTGATCTTAACCCTGATTTCAATAGTTCATGTTTAATAAGCTCCTGTTGGAACTCACTAGAATTACTGTTGGAAAGGAAAACATTTAATGATCCCTATACTCGTTACATGATATGGATTTTTTTCTGAAATAAAGCCAGTTCTACCCCTTCTACCTTATTTTTCTACTATCTTAAGACAGCGAAAGAAGTTAGTATTGTTCAGGCTTTCTTTCTAATTTATTAAAAAATTGAGCGTGGTGGATACAGGTCTGCCTGCTCTCCTTATGTTTCCCTTATCTGTGTGTGATTCTGTTCTTATTATTCTGCAATTTTAAGCTCCTCACTCATATGTATTGCTACAAGCTTCCTCTGCTTCACATATATAATTAAATTTATGTAAATATAATAGCTATTTCCCCCTCTCCACTAACCTAGAACTTGTTGCTCTTTTTAACTACAGTGAATGTCTTTATTAATGGTGGCTTTTCTGAATACTCAGTAAAACAACTTCACTAGGGTTACTTATGTGCTTAAAGTTAAGCACATGTTTAAACATCTCCCTGAATCGGGGTGTATCTGTTTTCAATGAAAGAGCAAAAAAAGAAATAATAAAATTGGTCTGTCTTAATCTGGAAATCTGAATAACTAATATGGAATACAGCCAGTTTTGAGCACAACTTCCTCTCAGTTCGTTGCCTGTTTTCTCTTCTCTTCTGTTTCTGTTTGATCTTTGGATTTATTTTCACCTCTTACTCTGTTACTTTGAATCCACCATGCCTGTATGTCACCCCGTCCTTGCGAGGGCCCTCTCTCAGCTAACACGCTGCGTGGTGTTCCATGTACACGCGCACAGACACACACACACACGTACACGCGTGTTTCTTCACTTGTGTATAACGAATGCTTAGAGTATTTTTCCAGCTGTTTCTGTGAGCTCAATATGCTTAACTGTAATGAATATCCTATTCATTAAACAACAATCATAGCGGAACATGAGCACATTTAATACACGTGCATTAAAAAAATATTTTCCTTTAAAGGTGAACTGCAAAGGGAGTTGAGGTAGGGAAATAAATCCTCGCTCCGTTTTTTATTTAGCACATGCAAGCATTGCCTGTAAAATTCCACTCTCTCCCCCTTCCCTCATCTCTGTCTGCCTGACATTTTGAAAGCCTGTCTGCCAGCAAAAGTTTTGCCAGTTTGAGCATTTCTTATGGACAGAAACTAGAGCTACTGAAAAGGACCGCGCCAACTGGAGTGTGTCCCCCAGATGCTGACGAGGGTTTGGGTGTCTGTAGGAGAAGTATTGTTCATTAATGTATCAAAATCAATCTAAATTAATTTAGTTGCGCTGGCAAGAATTTCGTGTACGCAAAACAACTTGAGACACAGCGCAACAACAACGAGTATATTGAAAAAAAAATCAAGCTGTGAACTCTTTTAAGCCTTCATTGTAAATCATCAAGAAGCGATGAAAAGCATAAATGCAATAAAAATAATCATTTGCAGGTCACTGTTAAGTGATGTGACAAACGCAGACAGCGGTATCGTAACACTGTGAACCAGAGAAGACTCACATTCTCCCTCATCGCTCATTTCCTTTCTCCTTACGTTCCCATGCACTGTACCTCTTTTACACTTTTCCTTCTTCCTAGTAACTTTTCCATCTTGCCTGCTTCCTCCACCTCTCAGCCTTCTGCAGGAGCATGCTGCTGTCTTTATAATCTCGCCAGACCTCCTCGGGGAGTAAAAGCACAACAATCTTTCCCTAATAAGATTCTGGCACTTCCTCTTGAAGCTTCTTCCGGAACCTGGATGGGAACAAGCATGTGAAAATGAGGAATACTGGGAATAAAACGCAACTCACATCTTTGGAACGTCAGAGGGACCTCGGACTGAGTGCCGAGGGCAAAGCAGGGTCCCAGCCAGATCCGATCACAGCACGAGCAGAGTAAATTTAGTGTCAGGAGGCTGAAATCCAGTAGAGCAGGAGGAGTTTCTGAAGGCTGCCATCAAGTGCTTGGAGCCCTGCAGGACTGAGCACCAGAGCAATCTGTGAGAATATTCATTCAGACAAATTCTGTTGCTGATACCTGATTCATCACACTGCGACACATGAAGCCAGTGACAATTGAAAGGTATTAGTCAGGACATTAAAATTTATTTCCAGCTAAATCACTAGTCTGCTTTGCAGTTCTTGCATCCATCTTTCTCTTCACCTCCTCCCTAAAACACTTGCATCAAAGCAGGAACCATTTGAAGGCAGCTCAACACAATCTCATCCCTGTTTTGGTCAGGTGCTGTAGGCACTGCTGTAATCCAAATAAATCATCAATAATGACTTATCACTGGTGAACCCCAGAACATCTTCGAGAACATTCTACAAACACGCTGACATTTCATATATGTTCCAGGCCCACATGCATGTATATATATGGAAGACACACGTGTATATATATATATTTACATATATATAAATCTGTGCATGTGTGTGCGTGCATGTATGTGTACATATCTGGCTCTACACAAGAAGTACACCAAAATCAAAGGAGAGCAAAATATTAATAAAGTTTGAATAAATCATGCCATTTCTTTAATAACTGGGTATGATTCTTCATTTATTAAAAAAAATTACTTTTGTTTCAAAGATTTCTGCAGTAATTCAGAAGGATGCTAATGGATGGAGCTGTACGCCGCTTTATAAAGGAGTTGAGTTAAAGGTGTTACCGACGGTTAAGCTAAACCTAAAATGCTGCTGTTCAGGCAAATTCATACAATGGGATACGAGCCCGTGTAGGCAATGAATGCGCACACTCTGCGAGTCTGTGCATCCCACCTGCTGGCAAAGGTGGAAACTAAAGAGAGTAAAGAGCCAATCTGCTCTTCTTTAGGTTAGCGAGATTTCACTGGTGTGCCACGAGCGCTGGGGAAGGATGCGCTTCCGAACAGACCAGAAGGGCTGCAAAAAGCTGGGGTCACGGAGCAGAAACTTTCTATCCCAAATCTGGAAACCCCGCCAACCCAACACGGCGAGCCAGCTATGACAGAAGCTGTGCAACTGTGTTCCTGGTGGGGTCAGGGGGACACGGGCCATATGTTTGAGTGCATAAAACTGTGATTCAGCAATGGAAATCACATATTTCAGGGTGAGCAGGTATTTTCTCCTCTCGTCGATGTAAATGGAATCAGTTCCTGGAAGAATCTGAACTTGGCTCTACAGCCTGGAAAAGGGTAACTTCTCAGATTCTGTTTTTGCTTATTTTCTAATTGCTGATCTGCTTTGTTGCTATCACACACATTTTCTACAGTAAGAATCAGTCATTCTGTCTCCACCACAGCTTCAGGACATGCCCGTTGTTCCTACTTTCTTCTCTCATGGCCTTTGCCCCTTTCAGGTCGCACTTCCCATACCCCCAGCCAAAACTGGGGACTGCCTGATGCTGGGGAATGCCATGTCCCTGTTTCCTGCCTGCACACCTGTCCTCGACGGGTAGATGTGAGATCCACCCCGCAGCACTTGTCCGCGTCCGCTGCCATAAGAAGCGTAGTCATTAATTACATTATCACATGCACTTCTGCAAAAATGATGGAAAAATGGCCACAGCAACAGAAGAGCTTGATAGCAAGACACTTACTGCAGTGGGCACCTACAGTGTCCGCTAATATTGAGTTTAAGCCAGATTGAGAAGCATTCCACTTATTCCCCAACAGTGCCTCCCAGACACACTATACAAGCCCTCCCTGAAGTACCGAGTTAGCACATGACATCTGATGAGATCACAGCATGGGGCACGCTTGGCTGCAGGCATTACAAAGGCTTCGGCATCTCTCTGTCAACAGTTTGGCTTGCTTTTTTTTGGTAAAAGAGAGCTTGTGAAGTAACTCCTGAGCGACGCTGCTGGCCCTGTCCGAGGCCAGCCAGGACAACCACCACAGCGCACGGCCATACCCGCTTGGGACACGCTTGCTGGTGCGGTCCTGGAGTTAGGTTAGTCAGGTGGACAAATAACTGTCTTGTCATAGGGATCATGATAAATGGCAGATTTAGTACTGTAAAAAGTCTAAAAAGTGTCAGTCTCTTGCCACCTGCCTTTGCCAAACCGACCGTAGGAGTCAGGAGGTCATTGCTTTCTTCGGTACCTAGTTTCCAGGATTTAGTGCAAGAGGGGAAGTTTTTGTGTCATTCCACTTAGGGGCAAACTTGCAAATGAGTGTTTTCAAGGTGTAACATGTGGAGCTGTGTGGGCACCTGTAGGAGGCAGAGGGGGTCTTGCACACTTACCATATAATGGTACACGGAGTCATTGAGGCAATTTATGGCATCCCACCTTAACAACACCAGCTGATACCACACTGGTAGCATGCATGCCAATATATACTAATGTTTGTAACTTGATTGGTATGGAACTGTTGAGTAATTCTTGGTAGATAATTTACTCGCAGCAATTTAGCTTCATTTGCTGCTCTCAGACATCACACACACCCTTTGACAACACACAATCAAACGAGGAACACTGCACCGCCAGAATTTTCAGAGAGACCGATACAACAGACACAACAGACCTCTTTCCTAACTCCCTGTAACAGACACTCACGTCTTCGTATTTTGCTTCAGCTTCAATACTTATGAATTGTTACTTTTGCACCCAGGGAATGGGCTTAACGCAGGTAATAGAAGAGGGAGGTTCTTGGCACAGATCAACAGCTACTGTACTTGGCACTGATTAGATTAACACCAGGAACCACTTTAGAGAGGGCAGTGTAATCTTTATGGCCATCAATTACTTGCTGAGAAAGTTCACATCTTCCAGCTAACAGCAGCTGTGCTGGTGATTTCTTTTAGACATGATGCTGTGCACTTAAAGGAATAGACTAAATGGCCTTTTGCCTTTTCTTTAAGTCCCTACTAGCAACGGGTAACATTTTCGAAAGAGCCTAGAGCCTGTTTTCCAGAATGATTTAGTCACAGACTTCCACATAAGCTTATTCATCCTGCCCCTCGGGTTGTGGTTACACACACATTTCTCCAGGACAGAGAGTCAGCGTCAGCAGGCGATGCCCACTCTGGCTCGCTGCTGCCTGCTCCCGTGCTCCTGCCACCCCTCCGGGCAGAACAAAGTGTAGGGACTGCCGCAAACAGCCCTGGGTGGTGGCAGCATGACCTGCTGGAGCCGAAATTGCCACGGAGAAAAATGTTTGTGGAACCACAGCCTCGAGCACTTCTCAGTTGGGTAAATTAATGTTCATGGTGCTCCACCCTACCACAGCTTGACTGCTACCAATACCCAAGCTCTAGAGATAACCCAGGTAGCTTTTCACGCCACCCTGACAGGTGCCCAGGTGCTTCAGATGCTTCTGAGGTGTTATACGCTACAGCTGCTGGGTTGGGTTTGCCTCATCCAATGGTAGAAATAGTGCCGTTCACTCTTCAAGAAGCTAAGTCCCATCAATTATTATGTTTCCATGAAGCAAGAGAGCACGAAAGCACCTGGAGATGGACAGCCTTGGGCTCGCAAATCCTGATCCCTCAAGGCTTACTGCTTTGCCTACTGCAAATACACTATCTGGTGACCATAAATCACAAACTTATGTAATGGCCATGCCATTTCATAGACAAAGATGCATTTCACAGAGAGTATGGTTTTAATAAACAGGCAGCCTTTCAGTGGCTAGACTGGAATAAGCCAGTGATCTCAGTCCAGTTCCTGTTGGAAAGGTAGTCACAGCACAAAAACCACCAGCACAAACGGGCAGATTGTTACCGGGCTGCAATAAGAAGCCGAATGGCTTTCTCGCCCTGGCCGTTTACAGCAGGAGTGCCATTGCCTTCCGCAGGCTGGGGCGAGCCAGGCGTTGCAGGGGCTCTGCACTGGCCAATACCCGGGCCAGTACTGGGCGGTACCTGGCCCATGGCTGCGCCGAGGACTGGGCTACCAGGGGCTGCCTGGCTGGAATCCTCACGCCGAGTATGTTCACGATTAACTTCGGACCTTTAATTAATTCATCTAAATGTTACCGTGCAGTAAACGGAGAGGTACACAGGGCTGACAGAGTTATGACCCAAACTCACATGTGCAAAGCATGCACTTGTGAAATGCAACGGGAAATATTCATTATTCTTGGATAGAGCTCCCTTTTAGTGAGCAGTTACAGCAGCTGTCGTCATTTACTGCATTAGCAAGCACTGTTTCTGTGAATTTATATCATCGTGTCCCGGAGTTCTTTGCCAGCAATATGCTTAACCCACTGCTGCATATATAATCCCGTATATATTGGACACGTATTTGAGATATTATGATTAGACTTTTTTAGAGGGTGTTAGGAATTATTTTTATAAATGTAGCATGTGTGCATGCACAAGGTTTTTTACAATCGGCCTTAAAAAGGAAAGAAATACATTTTCATTTTTTACCATATTTTGATGTGGTTCCCCCTGGTTTCTGACAGGCATCAAGCTAATACAGCCATGCTGGTCCTGTGAAATATTTAGGAAATAACCAAATACAAAGAAATAACGTCATTTAGTGTATTTTTTTGAATTACGTTTTTCTTTATGGATTTCCCACAGACTGTCAAATCTGCCATTATAATGGAATAGGCGAAGATATCAGGATGTCTGGTGATACCAGTCGGAACACTGACAGGTCTACCCCTTTCAGAAACAGAGGCATTAGCAAGCGACCTTACTACGCTCCGCACTTCCAAGCCTCGTCTTTCCTATAACACCATCTTCAACGTACATTAGAGAAAATACATTGAGGAAAACCCAGATCAAAATATCTTCAAATTTTAGTTGTTAAGATGATACAAAAAGGTTGACTTTTTTTTTTTTCTTTTTTTAACAACTTTCAGACCCCAAAGGTTTCAGTCCGCAGAGAAAGCGTTGTATGCTCCAGCAGAAACACATCTGCAGATTCATGCACAGACAAATCTGTTCTGGAAAATTAATTCTAAAAATCGATCTCATGGAGGAGCATGAATCTTACCAATAATAATCACAAAATAGTAGAATCTAGCTCAGTTAAATAAAATGCTACGCGTGACTGCAGTTTGAATGGGAAAAAATAGATTTGGGAACGGTGTTTTTCTAAATCTTTTTGACATCTTTTGCTGATACATAATTCATGTACAGGATACATTAGACGTTCCCTTGTGGGTCTCCTCCACTAAGGACAGAAATCCACCACAGTAGACAAGGCCCAGAATTTGTTCCCTAACTCCCTTGAGTCTTACCCCAGCAAGGGAAACTCAGGAGCTGTAGGTATCCCTAGTTCTGATCCCCGGCATTTTCTTTTTCCAGATCTGCACAGCTGCACCTGGATAAAGATGTGAATGCACTCCAGTAAGCCAGCACTCACAGTCTCGACTCAAATCGGCCTTTCGGGACTGGTGTGGTGTCTCAGCAAACTAGAGTTGACTTGTTGATCCTCCTGTGCTCAAAAGACTGCTGTCTGGCACCACCAGGGAGACTGAGATTTCTGACTACAATAAGGAGCAGAACTTTCCCGTATGCCCGTGTGCCAGGAAAACAGGGATACTCCTTGCAACAGTTGCTTCCCTGAGCGTGGAGGAAATTAGGAAGAGGGAAACCCGGGGCGAATTACAGCTACCTTGCACCACTGAATTGGCACATGGGTTGGCATCACCATCTGGTAGAGCCTTGCTCTAGAAGACTGCGCGGTAGCCACGTCTCTCGCAGCTCAGTGGCAGGGCTCTACGGGAGATAGATACCAGTGCACAGAGGTAGCGACAACCGGAGTAAAACCAACTGAGGGGCCTGACTCTGCAAAGACACGCTGTAATTAACACTGAACTCTTTACAGGGCATTTAGCTCCCTACCAGACTGGATCTTCCATGCAGAGCAAACTGCTGTAATGAATTCTAGACGGTGATACGACAGTCTGATCCTGTGGGAGACTGAATTCAGGGAAAGTTGTGGGTGCTGCGATTAGACTTTTAGATAAACAAATCCTAAGGGATGTTCCTGCCCAGCGCTTGGCATTTTCAGTGAGTTACAGTGTTGAGTCTTTTGGAAAAGGGTCTTAATTCATTCTTATTTGGAATGGCAAGAGCCTCTGTCTACAAAACTGCCTTGATATTTTTACATTATCTGCTATTAAAATCAAAGCAGTGTCTTGCATCACACTTAAGTGCTACCTGCAAGGAATAATCTGTCACTAACGCAAGAAGATCGTAATCACTAAATGAATGAATTGGGGTTACAGACACTCTCCAGTCCTTTCATTATTTAAGTAGAAAACGGTGTTTTGAAAATAAAGCAGAGTTTCAGAAAAGAGTCCTGGCAATAACCGATGGTTTTCAGTGCAAACCATGTGATAAACCTCAGCAGCAGCTCTCTAGCTCCTTCTGAACGGAATACTGCTTTACTGCACATTCCCCTTCCTGCAGTCATTTCTGCTTATTTAAAGGCATCCACTGTGCCTTCTACTTACATTGCATTTGTAAGCGGGGGGGGACCACAAACTGTTTTCAGCCTGACCCCAAAATATTTTGTTTGCCTATCTAAAAGCACCATCAATTTCATGGAAAAGCCACACCTTCAGCACCGTGAATCTACCCGCCATCTATACATTCTATCCCAAATTGAAAGTTATGCATGTTCTTGCTAACCTAGTTTTGTGTGTGGGGGGGGGGTTTAACAATAGGCCTAAATCCATATTAATGATCCAAAAAGTGACCAGGCCTCAGCACCTTTTGTCCTCTATACATTAACTATCCAATAATCAACAGTAGCTGTCCTGTACTCTAGTGTCTTTGGCCTAATTCAGAGGGACAGATATTTATCATCACCCTTGAATTGGGTGACCCATTCTGACAGGTCGACATCCTTATTTATGTAACAATGTCATAGACAGTAACTGCTAATGAGTGGAGTGACACAGAGGTCTGTTAGATGGAAAGGCAGAGGAAAGCTGAAAAGGGCATGAGGGGTTAATGGGACTTTTCTGTTCCAGCCTCCTGGGATGTGTAATTATGTTCTAATAAGAAATGAATGTATTGATTAGATTAGTGTGCAATTGTGTTCGTGTGCACACGTATAGTGCCGCATGCATATAGGCAGTAATTGTGTGTGCCTCTATTTTCTTCAGTATGTGTTTTTAATGTAAAGTATCTTTGTGCTTCAGCCAAAAACAAGGAGCCCACTCGCACAGTCCTCTTCTTGTCCTCCCTGTGGCAAGCTCCTTGTGAATTCAACTGGAGTTTATCTGAGTAAAGGCTGAATTTAACTTCAGTAAACACCAAATAAGGGCTTCAGGATTAAGCCCTCACAAACAAATGACTTCCTATTTGCATTGTTTGGTACAAACACCCACCATCACTTAAAAGAGCAGTAAAAGCAGCCAATACATTATAAACAGTAAGTGTCATCTGCTTGGGAGACCTTCCGCCAGCCAAAGTAGGCCATGCTCATCCCTAGCGTAAGTCCACTTCTAGCAGCCTGCTTACAGTAGGGAGGAATTTGGCCCAGCGTTCTTTCTCATCAAGTAAAATATGTTCTCTGACAGGTCAAGGAAAGCATCCTTCACACGCTCACAAAGGGCCGATTCTCCACTGCGTCTCCAAAGTGTGTGTGATCTGAACTCGAGGGCGAATTCCCTTGATGGGAAAGACATAACAATAGAGAAAAGCAGGGAGGGGAAAAAAAGGAAAGCATGTCTGAAAATTAGAGCTGCCCATGGCTCAGGAGATGAAGGAATGCAGCTGATAGCGCTACTCTCGCCTATAGCTTCTGATTGGTGCTAATATGGGAAGGCAGCAGAATTGTGGCTTTTCATACGTACACGTATATACAAATTCCAGCTATAAGCATAGCCTTGTATGTCCTGTGGACTTACACGTGATGTTTGAGTAAGTAAGGAAGAAACAGGGCTAGCCTGGCAGGAGGAATAGGCTTCTCAGGCCACAACCTCGGTCCCTTGTTCCTGGGATAACGAAGGCCATAGCACCAGCATGCCTTTGACAACTGAGTACCTCCAGTTGCACGCTGGAGAAATAAATTACTTTCTAGTGACTCCCTCTGGAAAGTAGCAGCATTATGAGGCTCTAATGGGATTTCCTTCTATCCCACTCTTGACTAGGACCTTTGTGAGGCAAAAGGGAGGGGGAAGGAAAACTGAAGGATTCTTAAGTCTGAGGAGGGCCCACTTTACCCAACTGTAACTTCTGTGAATTGTGGCTCAGATTCCAGACGTGATACTCAGGAAAGGCTGTATTACAGAGATGTACGAAAGGACGTACTAGGCAAGATTTGCAAACATTTCAGAAATATTTAAACTATCTAATATAAGAACACACTCTAGGATCCATGTCACAAAAGACTCTCCTGAAAATGGGTTCTCAGTAATATACTTTTTTTCTAAAGAATGAAAGACGGAAGGTATAAAAAACCAACACTTGCCACATGGAGAACAATGGAGTCCTGAAGCCTGACCTTTACTGAGGGATAACAATTAAACACAATTTTTCCCTTTGTCATTCTACTGCAAATTTTTCCATCTGAGCAGCACTGAGGAGGTATTTTTTTAAGTGTTTCGGTGTATAAAATATTTTAGGGAACATATTTACAAAAGAGAATGTATTTGTATTCACTTCAACCTCCAAGCTAGATCTAAGTCTGAAGGTCCACCTTCTAAAACTTTGCCCCATGGGTCAAAATAGAGAGTAAAAGCCTGGCCCTGGTGACGGCTGTAGGAGTGTTATCACTGACTTCAACAGGGCTGAGATCGCATCTGAAATGAAAGCACTGGAGAAGGAACAGCCGAACAAAATCATAGCATTTTCTGGCAAATAATGCGTGATGCTAAAGCTAGTTCAGCATCCAGGCTGAATAACAGAAATACCCTCTGTAGGAAGAGGCATTCCCAGTGCCACAGTTCAAACCCAGGTCTGAACGGCGGATGCAGGGGAGTTAATTTTTCAGCGACTGCTGGCCCTTTGACTCCCAATAGTTGAGGGTGGGTTCCCATTTGAGCGCTCACACAAAACTGATTTCCCCATTATATTGATGGGAACTTTGTAATGCAATGAATCATCTTCAGCTGGCTGATTTATTTCACAGGGCAACTTGAGGCAGCAAACTTGGAGCAAGGTAGCCCAAACTAAGCAGAAATATCCTTCTCTGTCCCATTTATTAGTGTCAGCATCAGCATAAGCTTTTCTCCTTAATGGACCGATCTTTCATTCAGGCCATAGAGGATCCTGAGAAAGTTTTCCTCGTTTCTTTATATTTTGCCAAACTTCTAAGTGAGCTCCTAAAAACTTATTGAAAGAGCATTACTCAGTCTGACACATTCCATTTATTTCAATATGGTGACAAAGAGGGAAGATCTAGTTAAAAATATTGCAATAGCCTTATGGGATACTTATGGGTTTTTTAAATGTAATACATCACAATAGAATACTTTGTTTTTGTAGAAGGGCATTCTGTATTCGCCAAAAAAGCTGCTGACTTAATCATTAGTTATGATGAGAAGAGATTTAGTGCTCTCTTTCTTTACACTGTCACTGAGAACAATGTCTATGAAAAAGCCTATGCTTCCCATTATAAATCACTATAAGCTCCATGAAAATTTCTCCTCTACCCTGGGGTTTAAGTGAGCAAATACTCGGTGATGCAGACTCCCAATAGGAGCACTCTATGCCTAGCCCTACAAGTTTATGAAATGCCATGGTTCACTCTAAGTCCAGGCGCTACCCCTGCATGCAGTTTCCATTGTTCAGCAATTTATGAATGGCTAGTCTTTGATAAAAAAATGAAATACCTACCCGTTTCCCCCTCTTCCTTTGCAGACTGCAGATATTTTTAAAATGCTTTAAAACTGGAAAGCATTAAAAATGTATATCACTGTTTATCATTAGACTGCCTTTTAGAAACACAATGTACTCTCTACTCCTTCACCCTCTAAAGTTCAGGAGGAACCATTTCAGATCTTATTTAGGGTAAGCAAGGATTCAGAAATAAAGCCATTCAAAAAAGAAATGGTTTATAGATGCTTCCCTTCACTGCATAAAGAACATTGGATCACATCATTTTAAGAAGACAAATTCAACCTTAAATGATTTGGGGGGAAGTTCTGAGATTTATAAGCACTTTTCAAAATAATTTGCGTAAGAAATACAAATTTAAAGACCTAGAATTAAACGTACAGGTTTGAAAGTCTTTAACCTTCTTCCTCTCCTTCCCTCTTTCCCTCCTCCCGCATGACATAGTCACATACCCTGGCTGGATTTTATTGTATAACTTTGTAAAGAAAAAAAAAAAGAGTGAGCGCTCCACACATCTGCCAGCATTTTTTTGTTTGTTGGCCCAAGCTAACAGCTTTTTTTGTGTTTCCTAGTTTATCAGAAGTCTATCAAAATGTTTTGAAGAAAAGGAGCCAGGACATTTTTCCTAGATTTTAGTGCCTTCTAATATTTAAATTCATTCTTCTGAGTTTGTTTCTTATTTATTGCTTTTCCAATTTCTTGAAGATAATATTCTCATTCCAAGAGACGGAGAAGTTGCCTGTTTCATCACAAACTGTCTCAGTCTCCTCCTTTGCTGGGTTTAAGTCTGTGAGCCCTGTTCAAAACTCATATCACTGGGTTCAATTTTGAAAGGGAGGACTTTGATTCAAAGTTCTCAGCCACCCGCACTGGACCTGAAAGGCCACTAGAAATAGCCCTCGTCTGCTTTGTTTCTCAGGAACCAGAATAGACACATTCCCTCTGGTCTGCCCTGAGATATGGATTTGGCTCAATAAGCAAATGTCAGCTGCAGAAGCAGCTGGCTGCAGAGCAGTTTTCATAGAAACTGGGAGCCTGTGTCCTCTGAAAAGATATGATATTATTTCATTAATTTCTTGTTATAATTTTTAATTTATTCTGAGTGAGCTTTGAGACGGCTAAGAATGACAGCCTAAACTCAAATTCTTACCGGTCTTTGATTTCAGTTCGATTAGTGACACTGCTACTGTGAATAAAATCGATTATAAATTTGTACTATAACATTGTATCTATGTATGCTAGATATCTGCAAGACCTTTGTACTAAAAAAGTACCATGACAAAAGCACACTTTTGCTATAATCACAGCTCCCAAAGCCACGTGCTGGCATCAGGAGTCTGATTTTCACATAAAAGCAAGACATGTCTTAATCCTCACAGGTAAATAATGCCTGAAGATGTTGCCTACCTTAACGGTTTTATGGACATCTGAGTTTTCAAGCTGGGCCAGTCCTCTTAATGGGCTGAAATCCTGCCTGGGAACAGAGGCAGCGTGGTGGTTCCCAACGTCAGCGTCCCCAGGAGGAGTCCCCGCAGGAGTCACCAGCATGGCCTCCCTGTTGCTGCTGTGGGGCTTGAGTTCTCCGAGCAGACCTCACTCTGCCCAAAGATAAAGAACAGTTGATTGAAACACAATGTTTTCCAAAGAGAAGTCAACACAGACAATAGCTTTCGTGTGGATAACTTCACCATTTACATATAAAGCAGAGGTGAGGCCCAAGTGCAGCTCCATCGGGGATTGCCAAAGCCCCAGACTATCTCAAGAGCTTGTAACAAAACCAAAACTCTTTAAACTTCTTGAAAGTACCAAATCCTAATCCGTGAAAGTACCTAATCAAAATAATTAGCACCTGCAATCTCCATCCTCACCAATCCTGCAGTTCCCACAAACGAGTTACTCAACCATGAATCTACTTCCCAGGCCTCTGTAGATCTGTGCTCCTGAGTCCACCTTCCCCTGCTACGTGACGTTTTTGCTTTCTAATATTCCACCGAGACTGAAAAACCTGTGGTGAAATTAAAGCTAAAATTACAAGTAATAAAATACATGAAAGCGTAACAATTGTTGCAGTCACTTCCTCGACTGATCTATCTGGCGTCACTGGCTTCCTGGGGGTGTGGGGTGGTTTCTACCATCCAGTCTTACACTGATCCAAAACCACCTTGTGCTTTGGCTTTGAGTCCCACCGCTTCTTCAGACAGTATGAGGCCAGTCTATCCCCCTTCCATTCAGTCCCTGCCCAGGGGTATACCCGAACTGACCACCCTGGGTTTGCGCTAATCTTTCCTGGGGGAGGCAGAGTCAGATGAACAGATGGCTCTCTCAAAGGATCCTTGTCCTTTCTGCAGGTTTCCTAACCCTAAACCAGAGATGAAAAAACTGAAGCAAATGTGACCCTTGCAATTGAGCTCCCTTACCCGTGCAAGCAGTCCCATTAAAGTTGAACGGGAACATACATCATAATAATTAAAGTGGGCATGAGTTGGCTTTGAATTGCAGGAACTCCGGGTGACCACATTTCACTTTCCCTGTCATTGACTGAGATAGAATTTCCTCCTTCTCATCAAATGGCAACTCTTTTATTTATGGATTACATCTATGCCTTGGAAGGAGGTAGAGTTACTGATAAAGTTTTCCTGAAAAACATGCTGCATTTTGTTTCAGCCTCACAGATGACTGCAGTCGATCACATCTGTTTCCCAGCAGACATCAGTGTATCCAATTAGAAAGATCACAGAATATTTTAGAGGTCTTGGGATCATTTGGTCAGCCAAAAGATTTGGGCTTTGAAAAAGAACAAGATGACAAATATGGTATGTGCTATTTTTCATAACAAGCCTGGTAAAATATTCTCTTGAACTAGTTACACAGATGTAATCCTTAGCATTAAGTATATATATCTATAAAAAACAAGAGGAATTTTTTTTTACTATTATCTTAAAAATTGCAGTGACTGAATGAGTTTCAATCCTGGCTATATCCATTGAACTGATAGGAAAGGTTGGGGTCTTCATGCTCACAAAATATTTCAAAGACAAAAAATAACTAAACTCTGCTTTTCCTTGAAAGAATGCATGAAACCTTTAGTTAACAACATCAAATACTTAAAAGGATTGAAATGTTATCAAAATGTAGTTCTTCGTTTTGATAAATCTTTTTTTTCACCTTCAGCTCTGACACCACAAATGCATCGCATAGAAGAATCTTCAAAATAAAAATTGTTTTTCGGATCTTTGTATTTCCAAACTAAAGATTTATTTTATTGCTTTCATTCTAGAACGTTAATGACAGCAAGGAAAACAAAATTCTTAAAGAAATACAGAGGACAAGATATCAAATAAGTTATCAGTTCTTAGTTCAAAGTCTGAAAATGTCATTGAAGTATCTCTTGCAATTCATTTCTTGGTTTTCCACTAATACTTATGTATATGATGTCTCCCTGGTCCTCTGTAAATAACTTCACAGGATCTGGCAGTTGAAACCATGGGGCCTCCAGTCCATACGTATAGACTGGTTACTCGAGTAGATTTAGTTGTTACTGGGTTTTTGTGGTTTTGGAAAAAAAAAGGGAAAAAAAAAAAAAGGCAAGAGAAAACAATTAGGAATTAAGGACAAAAAAAGCCAAACACAAAGCCAGAAGAAACAGTGGAAAAAATGATCTTGAGGAGAGCTAAATGAATGAGCTTTCGAGCGAAGTGCTACCTGTGAAAAGGCCTTTGAACTACAAGCCCAAATATTCTCTCTTGTTGCTTGATGCCTGCTTGACGCCCTCAAGAAAACAAAACTTTGTGTATCTAAGTAAACAAACAAGACTATATGAAAAATTACGTTTTCCTCTTCATTGGAAAAAATGGCAAAACCAGTAATTCTATGGCTAATCAATTTTAAAAAGGAAAGAGTCAATCTTCAATTTTATTGCATGCCTTTCAGATAAAACCTTGAACACCGAGAACTTCTTTCTTCTGAGTGTCACCATTAGCAATATTACAGCCATTCAACATTACAGACTCCCCGCAGCTGTTTCTGACAAGGTAGCATCCTCTCCTGGAATTTAAAACTTTCTGGACTTTAAAACTTCCCTCGTGGTTATGATTCATACTCCAGTGGTACCTAAGCCTTTCAGCTAAGAGTGATACTCCTCGAACTGACCACTTGGCTAGCAACTATCTGACAAACCAGTTCCTGCTGCAGAATGCAGGCATTCTTGCGTTGGTGATGACTGGAACGGATCGTAGATATATTTTGAGTTAAGGACTGTGATGGAGCATCCCTCTTGCAGGAGCTGAACCCCAACTTCAGGACGGCCAACCCAACGCCCTAACGAACAGATGCGCTACACTATCAGGGCACTGTGTTGCAGCTTTCCTTCCAAAGGGCTTGACCTTCTGCTAGTGGTGTTGGGACAGAGCTGTTAAACCCCTCAGGACAAAAGGAGTTCTGGGAGACCTTGTTACATGTTAGACATAAATAGGTATATTGTAGCCTCGCATGCAGTCTATTTTACTCGTGCGAGTATGTTTTTTGTTAAACACATAAAACACAGAGTGGGTTTTAATGGTTGATCAGATCCTGTTAAAGCAAATTGCATGTTTAAATACAAAGGATGAAAGGAGCTCTATTATTCTACAAATTTCTAGCAGCACTGCACCTTAAAAGGAATTTTATAGCAAATTTGTAGCTTTGCAACCAGCTCATGAACGAGGGGGCATAAAAAGGACATGTGTTCCAAGAGCAAATGCATTCCATATTTCAGAAATAACAAGTTCTTGCTTGAACCCAGATCTCATCAATGCAGAGAAAGGATTTTTGCATCCATGGGAAGTTGGACATTGCTGTCTCTAGCAGAAGATTATTTCGTGAAGGTTGCTAACCTGGTCTACGTTATAGCCAACCAAGTAACATCTGAAGAGCCCCTGCTCTACACCAAAAAGCCCCAATGCCCTCCTTGACCTACACTTTAATTCCAGTCCACACAAACATTAAGGAGTAAAGATCTATGTAAGTGGAAACACTGACCCTGTTGATCAGGCTCATCAGAAATGAAAAGATTAAAATACCCTACCAGCATGGTGTAGCAATAAGGTTTATGAAAGAAATACCATATATCTGCAGGCAACGGTGCCTCTCAGTACACAAACATTCTGTTTATGCACGTGAATTTTCACGTAGCCAGGAAGAAAATTTTCATATAGTCTTAGAATTGATGTCTTGCTATTAAACGAAGGTTGTAGGATTAGAAGGTGTAAAACATATGTATGTAGGTATGTATGTACATATGTATGCAGGATTAGAAGGTGCAAAATATATGTATCTCCTAGCCTTCAACTACAGTGATACTTCAGCCTCTATACTGTGTATTTATACGGATCTCTGTAAACCTGTGAAAATACTGTTGTGTGTTTTACACTGAACTGTGTTTAAGCCAGTGGAACATTATGCACACAGCAGCCTACGGCTACTGGGGATGCAGATGCCACTTAACCAGAAATAAGGGCTGGAAAATACTGAAAAAGGTGCAAAATTATATAAACTGAAGGCTCCGGAGGATGAATCCTGCTGGAGCTAACTGGGGTTTATGGCATTATTGCCGCCAGCTACCAGCTCTGTCCCTGTGCTAGAGGGTATCACCATGATCTCCTTGTCATGCCTCTTCCGCTTTCATCAATTTTGTTTGGAAACACTCTGCTATAAACCACAGAACCAGAGGATTTGAGACAGATTTGATCCTTCTGCTTTTCTAGAAGCATGAATAACCTCCTCTGCCACCCCAGTGAGATTCGGCAGAGGTTGTCACCGTGAGCCCTAAGCCCGACGCTAGGGCGAGGGCAGTGAAAGTCAGAACACGTGATGATTTGCTGTCTTTGATAAGGTAAGTGAAGTCTTTGGATTTTTAAATGCAGAATGAAAATTCCTGCTTCTCTGCTATACAGGAACGTTTAATTAGTTGTAGTCATGGTCTTGATCTCTACCCCTAGCTTTCTTTTGTGTTAACACTTTTCTTATATGCATTGGAAGTTCCTGGTCCCCAAAGAAGAGATTCACAGTGCTAATCAGGAGAAAGAAAATTAAAGAAAGAATGAAAATAAATCAGAAATAGGAAAAAAGCGCATATTTTTAAGGTGCAAAATTATGTTCTTCCATGCGAAAGGTCACACTGGTTTGAAACTGGCGAAAGTTGTCAATGCCTTGGCCAATACCTAAGCCACGAACAATGAGCCAGAGAACATCCTCCGCAAATTTGGTGGGGCAATGAGTGTTGCAGAGCAGTATAAGGGGTTGCCTGCACCATCTGAACACATAGTTAACCTTGAAGTCTTAAAGTAACTCTTCTCTGTTCTCATTTATGTAAATCCTTACGTGCACTCAGCTCTGAAGTATTTGAGCTCTTTCAGTAGTGCACCAGGCAGTGATGCACCAAGACGTGCTACATCTCTCTCTCTGCAGAACACGAAAGGTAAAAGGATGGGCCTTGACAGTCAAGCAGAGGGTGGTGAGCTCTGTGATAGGCGTCACTCCCCAGAGATCTTCAAGTCTGAGTGACGCCCTCCGAAATGTTGTCTCTTGCACAGATCTGCTCTATCTATTTAGGAAAACCCTGTTATGCCAGAAGTCTACAGCTATTGAGGGTGGGTTTTTTGTGACACGGTATTGGCCTGGCTTTGCTGAGTGCTGGAGGTTCATTTTTCTTCATCTGCAGGCAGCAACCCATAAAGCTTTACATTCGTATGTAGACGGTACATTTTGAATAGCATAGAAAAATCAAATTGTGGGAGAAAAATTTTCCAAAAATATATCATGATCCCAAATAACTTGAATAAAATAAGCCAAACCTTTGACCACAAACTTTAGATGAAGTAAAGATGAATTTTGCATGATCAACCAAAAATTACTGAAAACATTCTAGTTCACTCTTTCCCACTTTTCCACTGCATCCAAGTTTCAGTTAGTGTAAAAAGAAGGAAATTTCTATTTGCAAACTGGTGATATTTCCTGGCATCAAAACCAGAGTGTGTCCTTAAGCACTTTATCAAGTTCATGCTTCCAAAATCCAATCACAAGTGGCAACCTGCGTTATTCCTTTATTTTCAACATAGCGGATGCATAGATAAAGTCCGTCTTGATTTTCTTATCACAACGTGTCCACATGCTTCTGTTGTAGAAAACTCCAGGTTTTCAGTGGCTTAAAATCTTATTGTGAGAAGAGAATTGTCTCACATTTGGAAGCTGGGACCCTTGCTGCTTTTTCTATCCCTTCCTGCCATCTGCAAGATCTCATATGGGGTAAAAACGGGAAATTACTTGAGCAAATCTTCAGCTTTCCTCAGTTCTCTTTAAATAACGTCCTCAGCTTTCTGCCTCATGATTTACATAATAAGAAGACTGTGTTGTGTTATTACATCAGTTTCATTTCTTCAGGGAAAAGGGCTCCAGATGTATTTGACTAAGTCATTAGTGCAAACATCCCATTTTTGTAACATCATTCCCTAGATCAACTGTAAAGACACACTGTTGATTTTGGCTATGGGCTTAGGAGTGGACAGACACTGCCACTTGATCTAAGCAGCTGCCTCCTTGTTACTCCCTCCAACTTCATTGTCATGGAGAGAAGTACAAACCCCTAATGGATCCACAACATGAGCACCGATTCATAAAACCTGGCAGATGACTCATCTGATTAAAATCACCATTGTAAAGCTATTCAAGGAGTAGGGGGAAAAAAAACCCGATGTAGCCTTCCTCCGAGAGATTACTTCCTTTTGTCAGGGTGTTTTTCTTTAGTCATATGGGAATGAAATTATAAACAAATACAGAGTATTGGATCCTGACACCTCAGCTCCGGTGGGACAGTGCTCTCCGAAGGTCTTTAGAAGCTCTGGCCGTGCTTCTAGAGCAAGGTACGACTCAAGGTGAGGAAGGTTACGAAAGCCCTTCCTGTCCAAGTCAAAAGCATCAGTGAATTGTGGAAATGAGCACTATATGAATGCCTAGTTTTAGAAGTAAAAATGTTATTAATTTTACTACAGTATTTGTTGTTCGATCCAACTCATAGCAAAAACTCAACTACACTAAGTTATTACCCACCATCATATCCAGCAGGAGGGAACTTTGTTAACTGCAGATACAGCATCATTGTTGGTTTGCTTTTCTACCCTCATATCGATCATTAGAAACGGAAAAAAATAATAAAAATATGTAGTTTTAAATTGTTTGCAAATTATTCCGAATGGCACAACACATGACAAAAATGTGTAAATGAGTTCTCTGAAATACTTGAGCTGCCACAAAACTGTTGCAAAGTAGAATGTACATGGTTAAGTAGGTGAACAGCTTCTAAAAGGAAATAACCTAAATAACTTATTTATGAATAGATGTCTTAAGAATAGGTGAGTAATTCTTACAGATGCTGACACGTTTGTATTACATTTGTGCCACCGCCTCTATTTGCTCTCTGGATACAATCATAAGACTGAGATTTTTTTGTAAATGGCTGGAGTTATAAATTGGATACGGACTGCCACGTCCCCATACAGTGAACACTGTATTCTTCATTTAGAAATTCAGCAAAGACGCCTAGTATGATACAAAGTCATGCAATGGCTATTACATACAAGTATGGTAATGGGCAAGCAAAAGGTGTATTATTTTAATATTTGACACATGCTGTCCTACAGAATTAGACCCTGTTAAACAGTAAAAAATTGCACTTACTGCTGTCTACTGGATTTGTCATAACTGTTCAGATCCCTATTGCTGTGCAGGAGATGTGGTATTTGCACTTAATTGCATCATTTGAAAGCCTTAGAAGAGGGTATTCTAATGATTAAATCAATGTAAACCAGGTTTCAGAGCCAAAATAATCAAAAGTCTGACCAAGGCAAATGTTCTCAATAAACTGAGCTTGCCAAACACAAGGGCTAATTAACACCTGATTCTAATTTGGCGATTGTGAAAGTGTGGCAATGGAGCCCTATGATTTTGCAAGTGGAAATAACATTGCTTCTCTCCATTGGTAGATCGAATGAATTGCCCTCGTGGCCAAAATTCCTCCTTTTGATCTGCTCTGGGGACAATCCATCAATGTGGTGGCAGCGATACTCAGGTTGTACAATACTTCTCTGTCTAAGGATATTTACCATTCCTGGGTGTTTTCCCAACTGTAATGATTCTGAATGAAATTTTCTCTCCTTGGATGTTGGTGTTAATTGAAAATTTTCAAAATATCAAAGTTTGAAATATTACACTGATTACAACTGGCAAACCCAAGTGGTCACGTTTCCCTTGCATCCCTTTAGAGGGATGAAGAAGACCACTATCTCTCTCAGACGGTTTTTACATATGCACCTGAAAGCTCAGGACCTCCTATGTACCGTATCGTCTTTCATTCAGCACGACACTTATAACAAAAGCAGACGTATTAGCATGCGACTAATCCTTGAAGTCACTGGGCGTTTGATCAGTCACCTGAATAATTAAGGTTTTTGCCTTGCATTGCAAAGAACTTTTTTGCCCTCTTCATAGTGGGTGAGGACACACAACAGACCCAGCCAAAAAATGACAGGGGACGGGATCTTTGTTAACACACCCAATAGTCAACAACTGGCCAAGACTGACTCTGCAAACAGAAAAGGTTTGGAAGGACTAAGGACTATTCTCTTTCCTGAAGTAGGTGATGAGTGTTTCCAGTACACACACCGAGTCTCTTTGGTAGGCAACTGGAACACTTCAGACCTTGGGACCATTGATCTAGTGTCATCTCTCAGGATAATCTTTTTTTCTGTCTTTTTAAGTGAACATTCAATGATAGTCCCACATTTCTTTGCACAAAGGAATGCTTCAAAGGCACATTTCCACCCCAAAATAAGTGGCAAGGCACAAGATAGTTAGTGCTACCTTAGACCTAAAAGTCATGACACGTCTCACTTTTGATACACCTAAAACAACGTGCACTTGATCTGCATCTGCAACATACACAAGTAATTACCAAGGCATACGATAGATGAAGCATCTTCAAAAACAGGGCTACATAAACTTAACTTCCAGCTGACTGTTGGTGAATTTGGTTATAAAATCAACACCTTACGTATTTGATCTACACAACAGCTACATTATACCATCTACTGATTTTTTTAATAGTTTACTTAGTCTCTCATTTAAAAACAAAAAAAAAAAAGCAAGACATTTTTAAGTGCAGGCTCTGCGGAAATATTTGCAAAGACTCGTAAGCGTAAATGTATTTGACCATGTGTTTAAAGCAACTGCAGTTTGTTCTTAATAAGAGTGAATTTGCACTATAAATGGCATCCCCTCTTTAGAAACAATACTTCCTTTATCTGCCTGTGTTCAAAAGCGCCTAACAGGGAAACCTAACTTATCTGTTTCATCTTAAAACTGGAGCTGCCTGTCAAGCTTTGACAATCTTCAGATTCTTTTGGAAATAGGAAGCAACCCATTGTGTTCAAATTTGCTCTTAGTGACAGCTGATCCCACAGGAGCATCTAGTTAGAAAATAATTGATAGCACTTGAAACAGAAAAGATTGCAAATCAGGTATGACAAGTTTGCATTCGATGGCAGTCCTAAAACTAATTGTCCAGTTAAGAAATCAGCTTCAAAAGAGGAAAAAAAATAAGGGGAAGGAAATGAGAAGTTTGTTTATTGCACATACACTTTCATTCTGACAATATTTTCCTTTTAAAAGGCAGGTCTGGAATAAGCAGTACATTAAAGGGATGGGCCCAAAGCAAAACCTCTAAACCGAATACTCCGAACTTTATGACTCAAGCCCATCTGTAGTTTGTTATAAACAAGTCATAAGGCATAAATGAAAAAATCTGGATGCGGAAGGATAGAGGCTCGATCCTGCTACTATTGAAGTTAACAGAAAATCTCTTGCTGACTACAGAGGACTTTGGATCAGGCATTAAAATTCCAAAGTAATACTGGCAAAGCTTCAATCGTGTGAGTGTGTGTGCGCGCGCGCGCCCTTGTGCATATACACACACGCGCGCGCCAATATTAGGAATTTTTAACCCTGCTTCTCATATCAGACTATACCGCCGGATGTCAAAAATGAAGATAACATGGGAGGAAGTTTATTTTGATGAGGAAATCCCTAAATGCTGTTGAAAATATGCTTGGAATGGTTAATTAGTATGTAGAGGCTTTGGAGGAAATGATATCTTGCAGCTTGACCATCATCTTTTTGCCAGGTTTCCCTTCGATTTATCTCTTATCTGCAGGAAACTGTCTCACAGCTTCTGAATCTGCTGTTGGCTAAAAAGAGAAAAAGGACAATGACTCATTGTTGGGCAAGCGGACAAGTTCTATTTGGATTCTAAATTTCCACATTAATGCTAGTTAATGTCATATATAATGTACTTCAGCCCAATCCAAGGGATATCCAGGGTGGGCTCTGAAACTAACCAAAAGTGAAAGTTCCTGCACAAAAACAACAAACAGTAAATTAAAAGAAGATATAATACCCAAGGGATGAAAACACTGAGTAACGCACAAAGTATCTGCTGTATTTTCTATGACTAAGGCATCAAGAAGGCCTTATTAATAATTAAATTATTGTAAACGGGTAAGTAACCGGTGACAGGATGCAGCAACTGAGACCCACCAAAGTTATTGCAGGCCAGAGAACATTAAGCACGTGGATTGCTCTGACTTATATTCCGGGGACTGTTTTCACGCACAATCAAGCAATGCAGGATTCCTTACTCTGCAGCTTTTATTGAGGGCTGGCGATGAAGATCTGGTTAGCTACGCGCGGTGGGAGAGGTTGCTGGATCTAGCAACCACAAACAGGAGCGGGGTCCGGGGAAGCAGACAGGCGTAACATTGGAGCCTCCCGGCTGCTGGGCTGGAAGTTAGGCACGTATGTAAATGCTGAGCTTAGGGAAGTGCCGAGGGAGGGATGAGATGCACCAGATGATCGCTGTGCCAACACTAATGAGTACATCAATGAAAGGATTAAGAAAGGATGGGGACATGTTTCTCCCATTCCCTCTCCTACAAGGATTGCTCCAGTGCTCAGAGGTGTGGCTTGATTTGGGTAAGAACTGAAAATTCAGCGGCTTCTCCAAATATTACATAAAAGGAAAGAATGACATAAAAACACGATCTAACCGTGTAAATATTTTTTCCAGTTTCACAGACCAAATCCCAAGCATGTCATGCGTCTTGCATTTTTTATTCCCCCAGCTCTCTTCCCCCAGTGCTGAGCTCACATCTGAAATAAGAGTACACAATCAGTATGTTAATAATCAAGGAGTCTGCTCGCTGCATTATACAGACATCAGAGGAATTTCTTCCACTGTCTGATGAATATTATAAACAGGCCTGTTTGTATTAAGAGAGCCTTATGTAGCAAATCCAAAAGTGACAAACCAAACAGTTTTAAGTGGTTACATTCCATCTCCAAATGTCCCGAGTATCAAACATCGCTAGAAACCTGCATCCTGGCTGCATGTGAGGAAAACAGAGAGGCCCACAGTCAGTTGGACGAGACGCTTGGTGTTGAAGCAGATGACTATGACAAGGTTTTTTAACTGCCAAAGTGACACTGCAAATGCAATCTGGTATTGCAGCTGGAGAGCCAGAAATATTGTATCGGTTACCGAGAGGGAAGGCATTTGTTCTTGAGAGCGACATTTCAGGAAGGGTTTACATCTGAGTCATCATCTTTGACAGCGTGTGTGTCCACCAGCGAGCTGAACGGCAGAGCTTCTGCAAAACATTGCAGGGAGGTTTTAAGATCTGCAGATCGCTCTGGACCTGATTCGCTACCCTGGGAAGCCAAAGGAAAGGTCCCCTTTCTGTGGGCTGAGAACTGATCCCTAGATGGTAATTCTTGGACTTCGAAACAGTATTAAAAATTCCCAGCGCGTGGCCAAAGTGACTGAACTATCACCCGGAACCTAACATTTTAGGCAAAATGAACGAATAGGCACAGCTCCTTCCCCATCCTGCTTACAGTATATAACACACAAAAGCAACAAGGTGTCGGGGGGGAAGAGCAGGAAAGGAAAGATGAGAATCATATGAATGCTCCTAAGACTAGTGGGTTTTTTATTGTGCATGTTGCAATGGTTTCTGTGGGCTGGTCCTGCATCAGCTGGCTGTGAGACTGCCAGTTTTCCCCCTTTTCTTCCTGAGCTCCTTTTCCTCTCCACCATCTTAGCCCCTTGGGAGACTGGGAGTCCTACTGGCGCCCACTCACGCAGGCTGAAGCGGAGATGCAGCTCATCGGCAGAGCTTTACGCGTGGAGGTGGTGAGGCTGCAATCCCGAAGCCCCATGGGCTCTCAAGTAAGACTGGTGCATTTTAGAAGAGAGAGGGCTCTACATCTGCAGGTCTCCTCATTTCACGTTAGATAACTGTCTGGAAACACAGGTTCCGACTATTTTGAGCCAACCATGAGGGACTGTCTTCTCTGTGACCACCACCCGCCACGAGGTTTCTGCATCCTGGGAGTAGGGAGGACTGGACCAGAAATGCTGGGAGAAGGCGTTTTATTCACCAAAGCTGGTTGATGCTTATTTGCTGTTTAGTTCAACCAAGTCACCTGGGTTTCCAAGCGGGCCTGGAAACTGCGAAGGATCAGTCTTTCTCATGAGATTTCCTGTTGGGGCTGCATCCAGTAGCGCCGGAAATATAACAAGAATAGCTTTTCTTGTGGTATTTTATTACTTCTGCTTCTGCTCCTGGCCGGAACTGGGAAGTACAGGGGTGCATGGAAATGAAATATAGTGGTCAGAGGAGAGCCTGCCAAACATTTGGAAACAACAGCAGCAAAGAAAGGTCATTCACTTAAGTCTCAGGAACTGCTTCCGGTCTGCTCTCATTTTATTCAGACACGTTTACGTGATGCTGCGTTCAGAGGCCATTCACTCAAGGCTGGCATCAGTACACGTTCAACCATCGACTAGCTGTGCTTTAGCTGTGAGTACTGCTGGTAAGTTCCTACAGAGAAGTGACTTCTGTTTCCTAAAATGTTTAACTGACATAATCCATCATCAGAATAGGTCCAAGCAAAAAAACCCCATCTTGCTACATCTCACAGTTGCACTGCCTTTATTTAATACTACGGCAGCATGATTAGCCATATTAGACAATATACAAATCTGTGCATATACTTTCCTTGGTCAAAAGAGCATCTGTTTATCTGAATTTATTTCCTGCTCAAAATCGTTTGACAAACGCTTTGTGCAGACGAAGTCTGTCTAGCAATTTTTTGTAAATACACATCGCAAATACTCTTCCAGCTATCTCAGACAGTGGTTCTTGGTGGCAGTAATGACTAAGCCGCGTAAGCAGCTGCTAGCAATTCTCCCCAGCCATGTTTGCCCTGAAGGCACAGTGTGGCAGCTCAGGGGCTCGATCCAGACGGAAGGGGAATGGCTCAGGCAGGAGTGGACACCTAGCAGCAGTTCAGAGGAAGGGGAAAGCCAACAACAGCTCAAGCCAGCAAAAGCTGTTCGGCAATTTACACCCTTGGCATTGCAATCAAAACTACCTCAACCATATGGGACTCTTTCCATTTCCTGTTTGGTTGATGTAATCTTTACAAGTTACTCCTGTTTCTTCCTGAAGTGAATTCTCCTTCACTGCAAAACTAATTTCGTTCCATTATTAAATAAGTGTTGGCTGCTAATCAACACTTTGCCTTCCTGAACAAGCTCCATTTGCAAAAAAAAACCCAAAACAAACAAATTAAAAGGGGAATGAACACTGATGAAGAGAAATTCAACTTAAAAGCCAGGACAAGATTCCCCAGGTTTGTTTCCCTTATTATCTGGTGGTCATCCTAAGAGCGCTTTGCTCAGCTTAGATTAGAAACATGAAGTTATGCTGCAGATATGCCAATGTCATAAGGAATAATCATGGGTACTTTCAATTCCTTTTTTTGCAAGGGCCATAGAATACTTGCCTTACTCATGAATAATTGCGTTGACATTGAGAAGACTATTCCATAATGATAAAGATAAGATAGATTTGGGCCAAAAAGGTTGTTTCTCTTCTGCTGCTGTTTTGGAGAGCTAAAGGCACATACTGATAGAAGAAAAAAACTGTAATACTTGGTCCCACAAGCTCAGTAATAAAATGGGACCAAGTTCTGCATCAACAACCTGTACAAGCATGACAGAAAAGATTTCTTTTACAATTACAAAATCTGTTTCATTCCTCACTCCCTCACAACTGCACAGATATTCTGAAGCATAGTTCACAGTTCAAAGTCATTCTTGTTGTAAAATACCTTGGTTATCATCAAGGACTTTGCTGTTGCACTCTTCAGATGGCGTGGCTCCACTCCCAGATGTCTGCTCCTGTGCTTTCGCCAGAGTCGCCAGCAGAGATTTCTCTCCCCACTTCGTGCCAAGGAAGAAGACAGTTTGAAGGCAGCTTCGCTGGTTTTCCTTCCTGCTTCCCCAGGCTATGGGGTATGGCACATGCAGTCAGGTCGCCAGCCTGCTCCTCTCTTGCTTCTCTCTACCTGCCAGTTGATCCTGACGCAGTAACCCAGAGTTTTGCTATCGATCTCAGCCAGGGAGACACGTCAAAGCTAATCACCCCCTGCTACAGGGAAAGGGGGAAAATGAGAGGCAAATTCAGGTAGATGCTAGTGTCACAGAAAGATGCGCAAAAGGAACTGCTAGAAGCCAGGCAGGAGTAAAACTTCTGACAAAAAATTTACATTCTCTGTCTTCTTAAAAAAAACGGGGGGGGGGACACACACACACACACACACAAAAAAAAAAGGAAAAAATCATCCTTCATCACACACTCATATAAACAGGAGAAGTCAAATCCCTTTTGTTTCACATACTGTACTGTTCCGAGTTGACACTATTGGGTGATATTTGGGTCATACCTAGTGGCTACCTGGGCATTTATTGCATACCTATACTCTTCACTGTATTAAAAGCTGGGATGCTAAACTATAATTCTACGGTAAAAGAGAATTGTATGGTATGTTCTACTGTTGTAGAGTTGCATAAAATATACACAATTTGTATGAACATAGAACAAAAATCAGGGGTCTTTCAGAAGCAAACTGAAAGACGTTCTTAAAACATCAGCAAATGAAATCTGATGAAGGACTAAAGGATTATTATGGACCAACACAAACAAGTCGTCTCTATTTCAATATACTTTCACACACGTTATAACTTGATATTGACATAAACCATTATAAAGATGCACATTTAAACCTTCAAGATCATGCAGCAGCAACCTTCTAGAGCACAAGAATGACCCCCCCATCATTATCCCAGAACTGCAAAGCAACTTGATGGCCTTGGGATCAAGTCAATGGGAGTTTCGACTGGAAAACACACAAAATCCCCTTTACCTGGCATTTGCCATGGTAGAGTGAAAGTCTGAAAATTCATAGCTGGATTACATGCATCCAGTGCACTTTCGTTTCACAACACGGCATAAAATGAAAATACAGGATAGGAATGTGTGGTCCAGATGAATATAGCCACCCCTTTCCACGATATGGCTGAAAAAGCCTGAAACAGCGACTGTTTTTCTTGTTGCTTCACAACCCTGAAGTGTTAATAGTACACTCACAACAGAAAGTTTTCAATGTGCCTTAGTAACTATTGTGGCCGGAGAGTAAAAAGTTTGAACAGCTGCAGATTCCATGTCCAATCTCTAGCTACGTTTTTGACAGACCTCTTAGGCTTGCATAATAAATACAGAAAAGCTTAAGCAAAGACACTGAATATCATTATCAACATTATTACGCGAGCCGATTGCAAACCACCTCAGCATCCTAAAAAGCGTCATTTGACTAAGACATTTTCCTGCCATTTTTTTTCTGTTCTCTAGAGAGCACCAGCAATCCCGAGGGTACATACAGGCCTGAAAACCACGGTTGTACTCGGATCTTGTGTTGTGCAAAAGTGACACGGAACAGCTCTAAATCCACCCGCTACCAGTACTTAAATAAAGCTTTGCTGATAGTCTTTTGCTGACTTTTCTCCTTTTAGAAATCAAAGGATGATTTCTTACAAGTGACAGTCCTAGAAATGCTGATATAATTGAATTAAAAATTAAGAATAGGTGCAAGCTGGAGAGCTCAGATTTGCCAACAGATTGAAAACTTTAGTGAAACTGAAGATGTTGACTGAAAGGTTCAGATGCACCCAGAATCAGGGGAACTGGTTCGGCCAATTCATGGAAAGCGGTAAATCAGAACGTGTGAGTCTGGATTCACTTATATATTTCCCTGGCATTTGGGAATGTTTGGGTCTGAGGTTTTTGTGTTGAAATTTCAGCTACCTATTATTATGATTTTTGTATCTTTAATTGTTTTCCAACACTTCAGTGGAACACAGGCTTTCAATTAACTCAGTGCTCTCTACTTGACTTTTCAAACTAGCAATTGTAAATTAGAGGATAAAACCCCAGAAACGGTGCGAGGGTCAGCCCATGATAGCAATTCTGCAGTCAGTCAGAGCTGGTTGAGGTCCTGGCTCTCTGAGCTCTGGCCACCACAGCTAAAGCGCTGGACAGAATTTGGGTTTGATTCCCCAATAGCCTCATAAAATTCCTTCTGTATCAATTGCATTTTATGTAAATTAAGGATCAAAAACAATACCCGTATTTCCCAGGACAGTTTCAATGCTAAATTAATTGTTGTTTACAAATCATTTGGATTTTAGATTACACGGAAAGGGGGGAGAAAATGGAAGAAACACTCAGACGGGCCAAGAAAAACAGCAAATTCTCTTCATTCCCAGTTCAGCAAACTACATAAGCACGTGCTTAACTTTGAGAATATGCTTAAATCTACCCCAGTAAACAAGAGCAAAAGCCCACAGAGTTCATTATGTGCTTTGGTGCTTTTCTAAATAGGGAAAATTAAGAGGTATAATTGAAAAATGCAGAGTGTACATACAGACTTCGCTGAGCGTGGCAAACAGTCTGCACCTTTAGTGCTCCATCAGGCTCCAAGCCTGGCGCAGCCTTGCCTTTACCTGCACTGACTCACTTTTCAAATACTGAGTATACACAGAGGGCGATCGCAGGCAGCAACATTCAGGTACCTGAAAGCAGAATTTGTCTCGTTATGTTTGAAAGGTGAGTTTTAAAAGTCCTCAAGGGCAGATCAAGGGAGCGGTGGAACAAGCCATATCATCAGGGAGCCTGAACCATAACCCTGGATGCAGGACTTGGGGGCAGGGGGATTCGGACTCCAGCTGAACTTTGCAACTCCTGCTTAGCCATATGAAATAAAATTGAACTGGAACATGTCCTTAATCAGTAGTTATTTTATCAGCACAGCAAATGGGAACAGGCTCAACACTGTCCCAGCTCAGTTCTGCAAGAGTTCTCACAGTTATTTAAGGAGCAGTCTTTTAATATACTTGAAAGCAAGCAACCCATAGCCTGCAACTTTATCGGCACTGTGCATCTCAGGATCTAACACGTTTTGGAATTGGTTATCAGTTGCAGTAAAATCAACGTTTTATAAGCTTCTATTCTCGTGCCATATTTGTAAAAGCTGAAACGCTAGCACCAGAACAAACGCTTCTTTCATTGGCTTTCAGGAAACATACAGTTCATGCAAAGCCTAGAAAATTAAATTGTGTTCATCTGGGAGACGGCATGTAGACAAAATCTGCTTCAAAAGTCAGAAGGCCCCTGAGTCAGAGGAAAGTTCAATTAATTTGTCAGAGAACCGAAAACAGATGATTTCAATCAGCACGAAAAAAAAAAAAAAGCCTTCACGGCAAGCGCGCACTGGAAAAGGCAAGTGTTTGATTTCCAGCACACGAACAAGCGGCCCCGCAGCATCGCGCTGCTCGGGAGCGCTGGGGAGCGCTGGGCTCCGCAGCCCTGCGCGGACCGGGCTCCCCGCTGCCGCGCGCAGGGAGCCGAGCCCGCCCCGCCCCGCCATGCTGGCTTTCATGAATGGCCGGGCTGCCGCGCCGTCCCATTGGCTGCGCCGCCCGCGGGACTCGCCAATCAGCGGCGCAGGCGCTCCCGGGGCGGTGCCGCCCGGCGCGGCGCGGGGCGGTGCGGGACGGGGCTGCTCCTGCCGCCGTCCCCGTGCCGTTGCGCCGTTGTCGCGCCGCTTGTTGCGCCGCCGTCGCCCCCCACCGTCCTCCCCCTCCTTCCCCTGCAGCCTCCCGGGCCCCAGCGGTGCCGGTGCGGCTCTGGAGTGCCGGGGCAGGGCTGTGCTCGGCTGCTGGAGGAGGGACGCCGGGAACGCGGGGGACAGTGCGGTTGTCGGGAAACACAGGCTGTCGCTAACCCCTTGTCTCACGGACCCCACAAGCAGGAATAGCTCCGTGGGAGCCCTGCCAGCAGCTCGCTGCTGCCCGGGAAGCTGCGGGAGGGATCCCTCGCCTCAGCTCGTTCGCTGGGAGGCTCCGGCCGCGGCGCAGAAAGGCGGGTTGTGTCATTGAAAACGCCGCGTCAGACCCTCCCCGTTTATTCGTGTCTGTCCTTGGGGTGAGAAGTAACCCAAGTCCCTGCCCGCGGTCTTCAGAGACCCTGTGGATGTTTTGCTCTTAGGTGGGATGTAGGTTCTGTTGTTCTAGACAAATTCAAACACATCTTTTTTTTTTATTGCGTAAACCCCCCTGCGTTTGCCGCTGGGTATCCTGAGTTTTCATTTGCCTTGCCTTGTCGTGCGATTTGCAGCGGTGCTGATATTTACCAAACTCATCCACTTCCAAGAGCGCCGCATTGCAACTGCGGAGAAAATAACTCTTAAAACTCACCTTTACTTTTTATTGTGGAGCTGTATTTGGAAAAAAAAAATAGGATCCTCTATAAGGAATAACGATCTGTTACTGTGATTGTTTTCCCGTTTTATCTTAATCTGTAATTTGAAAATTAATTAAAAATACAAATTAATTGTGTTTAGTATTGCCACTTAGTCATCCAAAAAAGTGACAGAGTAGAAGTTACCAAGAAATGCACATTTTTAATGGTAAGATATTTAATATGGGTTTATAACCCTGCAGAACAGCCACATTAAAACAAGAAGAAAACAGGCATTTAAATTTCTCAGATTATTTTTTTTCTCATACTGCATTAGCTCCCTAGCACTTCCCCAGCAGTTATTTCTCCAGGTTTAGTTTATTTATTATTTATTTTATAATTAGTTTCTCCAGTTTTGGCACTGAGAAATCAGAGTGGCCGTGTGGGACGCCGGGGAGAGAGGGGGCTCCCCCAGGAACGCACCCTCTTTCCGCAGGCAGGGAGAGCTTTGTGGGTGGAAGGTTTGGTGTTATCACAAACACACGAGTGGCAAAAAAACCCAGGCGTGGGTTAAGCCAAAAAACCAGTGGCTCCACCGCTGCAGGATTTGGACTGTAAGAAGTTTGAATACAAAATGGTTTTTGATCTTTCTCCGAAGATGACCACTTTTATGAATAGAAATAAGGGACGACCACATGAAAAACAGGGAATGGCACTTAAAGGGATTCCAGGGAAACACCTGTTCCCTTATCATGTGTTTTTCTCACAAATATATGTTGTTACTTCCCTCAAACACACAATTAAATGAAAATGAACTTAATTATTTATAAAGCGATAATTACTATAATTTGAAATAACTGAAATACATTTTTGCCTTCTAAATCAATTCATAAAGCTTTCCCCAGGTTCTGCTGAACTTCTCCGATTTTGAAACAACCGTAACAGAATCAACATGCAGCAGGTTTCAGCAACCTATCCAAGTCTGTCTGTAGAAGAAAATTATTATTTCTCTGCTTTACTGTTACTTCAATGGACGTAACATTCCCCGCAAGTTTAACGCACAAAAAGGAGTTGAACTTGAAGGTAGAACATCAGAACATTTCCTAGTAACAGGCTGCTGAATCGTGTATGGACATACACGTACATACACATACACCTCCTCCCTGTGGATACAGTATTTCTCATCCAAATAATCCATACCCAACTTTTTATTAGGTTCAGCTTTTCAATGTTGATTACAAATTCCTGAGATGCAAACCGTTTTCCTGCCCTAGAAGAAATGGGTGATTCAGATTAAGTAACTCTCGATGCAGTTGTACAGAGTAAAAATAAACCAAACAGTGGTATGCAGAACAATTGTGCATAACAAACTCTTAGAAATAGTTTACTATTTCCAAAATTTAAGGTATAATTAACAAGCGAGCAATTTGCTTTTTCAGCTCAGTCCTTAAGTGTTTTCTCAACGGCAAGAGGAGGTAACACACTGCTTTGTCTTTCAAAGGTGTGTGTCCTTCTAGCTCTGGCAGTGTCTCAGAAAAGAATTTTGTGTCACACTAGGTACTCTTATCTGATAGATAATATTAGGGCACACTATTCTTATGCCACAAAGTATTTTCTGTATTTTTGCATTTTTTCACAAGAAAAAAAAAAAAAGGTGTTGTTTTTAGACCCTCCTTGCGGGCTCTCTTACATCTGACAGTCCGCTGTAAGGAATGGAAAAAATTTGGACAGGGCTCTGAGCAACCTGGTCTAGTTGAAGATGCCCCTGCTCATTGCAGAGGGGTGGACTAGATGACCTTTAAAGGTCCCTTCTAACCCAAATTATCTGTGATTCTATGACTCTCTGCACTGAGTACAGTAAGCTATATGACAAGCGTTGCTGGCTTTACTGGTCCCTATTCTTTATGTAGGACTCACTGGACCTTGCCAATACCGCACTGAGAACAAAATACAGTTGGTAGCCCAGACAAAACCTGCTGAGGTCAATAAAACACCACTGGCTTCTGGCTTCTTGTTGGTGGTAAATGGCCAAAGACAAGGTATTCGCTTGAAAGAATGAAAATAGGGCATGAAAATACTTCAACTGTTGCTACACGAATGCATCTCAGGTAAGATAGGGAGGCTTTTTCCACAGATAAGACTGAAGTTGTATAATATGCGCATCTGTAGTTCTTACATCTTATAGTCAGATATCCAGGTTGTCCAGAGAGGTGGTGGAAGCCCCATCCCTGGAGGTGTCCAAGGCCAGGCTGGATGGGGCTCTGAGCAACCTGATCCAGTGGGAGGTGTCCCTGCCCAGGGCAGGGGGGTTGGAACTAGATGATCTTTAAGGTCCCTTCCAACCCCGACAATTCTATGACTCTATGACGATTCTATGATCCGTTAAAAATCAAAGCTGCAACGAGTGCCTGGGGCAGGATAAGCTGCTTGGGGCAGTTCCAACAGCTCTTTCCCCACCATTTTCTCTGCAGGACCAAAACCCAACTCCCCTGGTTTCTCATACCGTCTCTCTGTTTCAGCTAGCTCCACCTGTGGTCCAGTGTCTCCACTAAAATTTAATTTGCCTTTGATACCGAGGGATCTTAAACCAGCTTAGAAAGGGATGACGTCAATTCCGTCCCTTGTACACAAAGCCAACCCCAGTCTCCCAGCATCTGGACTGCTGGTCTAATCACTGAGTTGCTGAAAAAACAGACTTTCTCTTACACAGCAAATTTTGTCCTCAACTGTTCAACTTCAATTTAGCACTAACTAAGCGTCGACAGAAGATAGATAAAATGGATGTTATAAACTGCCAGAAAAAACTCTATCCAGCTCCTACTGGAGGGAATACAAAGGTGATTGATGACTTCAGAGGATAATCAACAAGTCGTAAGTATGGAAGCTGGCCAAGTAATCCACGCATACCTCATCCTGACATAAAATAAGTATATCCACAATGGACAAGCTACTCCGCATGTAGCCACTGTCCTTCTCCATCCTGGAGTGAACGCCTGGTCAGTGAATGGCCGGACCATTGCTCTGATTCCCTTTGGTCACTGAAACGTGCCGGTGCTCCACAGCCTCAGAAATCACTGGGATTTCCAGGATTCCCCAAAGGGAATGAAAGATCTACTGCTCCCTCTGCAGTGACTGTCTCCCCTTTATTCCTTTTGGAAGGTCCGGCAACTCCATGGCACCTGCTCGCTCTTCGGGCACCCAGTATTTACTGTCCCCTTCGGATCAGCACACGCTTATGCAATCACACAGGACACAATCTGGTGTAAAATTAGTTTCTCTGGTTTCTCAGTACCTGAAAAGACCTGATGTGGTACAACTACTTGCAAGGGAGCAAACAAACAATAATATGAAATACTTTCTCAAGAAGAATACAACAAAAGCAGAAAAAAGAAAGTCCCTTTAAAACTATGTAAAAGAGGGTACTGTCACCCTTTCCTCAAAGGCAGTGGCAACGTTCTCACTGATTTCAGTGGATTAAGGACGATGTCTGCTCTTGAAAAGTGTTGTTTGCTGCTAGCGTATGTCAGCCTGTTCATGAATAAGCGAGCACGCTGTTGCACATGCTTTTGTTGTAAAAGCAAGAACTGATTTATACTCCACGGAAGAATCCGAGGAGATAATCCCGTTATTCAAGTCTCAGTTCTTGCTATAAAATTATATTTGTACTATTTATGGAATGTGCAGATACAGGGGAAATGTATTTATAGCTGTTTTGACTAGTTCTACTGTATCCTTAGAGAAGAAACCATGGAATTTGGGGTTTGGCATTTTTGACACCAGGCAAATTAGAGGGGCCTGAATTATATCGACTGCCATTTGCTACTCTGTGGTTATCAGGTCAGGCAGGAATCTTCGCTTGGAAGTGGCATACGGTTCTCAGCATCAGTCATGTCCTCTTCAGCTAATTATCTGTCCAGTGCTGTGGCCAGCTTCTCTCCCTTGGCTACAGGAAATACTGATTTGAGTCACACGTTGGAAAAGCTATCTGACATCTTTGATTTAGAAGAAATTTTGCACTGAATTTCCTGCTTCTGTTTAAGTCAAATCTTTCCCCTACACTTGGCATGGGAAAAGTTTTGTAGCTTTTGTCATGAAGAAATAAGCTAAATCCTTTCACTATGCCTACTTCTGCTTTGCCACCACCTTGGAAATTAGCTTCTTCAAGCATTTTGGTATTAAGTAATTATGTCAGCCGTACATTCTCCAGTTTCTTTATATTATATTCAGTAAGACATAAAGTATTTAGTTAAAGTTCAAAGAATACAGCATAGCCTGTTGGTTTGATGAAGGTGGTTTACAAGCATGGAGTCCTGGATCCTCCCATGAGCACGAGGAGGCTGTTTCCTACTTTAACCACTCTTTCCCAGTAAAAAGGACACAGTCAGCTCCTGCTCCACAGGGTTTTGAGACCTGCAAAACGTACCCAGGCTGTGGCTTGATGTTATAGTAAGTCTGGGGTTAGAAGTGCTACTGCCACATCAAAAATGTCATCGCTATGTGACAAAAAATGCAGCTCATTCCCATGGTTGCAGATGTCAACAGTCTGTTGAGAGAGAATTTTTCACTGGCAGGATTCTCACTGGATCAGGTACTGTGTGTCCGCACCATTTAACTTAGCCCTCCATCAAGTATTGTCTGTCCTTTCACAACGGGCATAACGTTAGCACAAACTGCATCTCATGGGGTCTAGCAAAGTTAATACACATGCGGTTCAGAGCTCAGGCCTGATATAAATCAGATTTATAGAGCTGGGTGATTTGATAGTTCATGCATTCACCATTTATGATAACATGATCATGTCTTACAATTATAGTTAGTACAACATTTTATCTGTAGTTACACATCCCAAACAAATAATTTATTACGCTGTTTTCTTTCCCTGGTCACTGAATGTTCTTGAGAACATAGGGTCTTCCTTGAATTACTCATTGGGCAAAGTTATAGAACAAAATATTTGACCATTACTTTTTATCTGTGGACCCGGTAGAATTCTCTACTCGTTGGAAGAAATGTGAATCGGCACTAAGTCACGGGGAACTTTCCGTGTGCTGCAAGCACTTGCTGTGTAGCTGTTTGAATGGAGAACTTCAAATTGCATTGTCTGCCACCCCTTATGTCCGTGTCATGAAACCATAGACATATCTGTCAAAAAAGGGCTATGAGCGTGGTCCATGAAAAAATGGACCAAATAGTCATGGGTTTTCTTTCACTTTAAGAATTAAGTGTCATTCAGTGAAGCACGCTGCCGTATGGGAACGTCTCAAACATTCCTGAGTGCGGAGATGCCGTACCACGATCTCAGATACCCTTTCCCTTCACCGCATGACTCCAGCGATAAGTGGAGTCAGATGAGACTGCTGGGCCGGTCCAGGCGCCTGCTCCTGCTGAAAGGGTTGTCCCCCCCACCCCAGCAATGGCATGGGGGGATCTGCGTGCCCCTGTCGCTGACATTGGTGGCTCATCTGATTCCTCTATGAGCTAACTCAGCTCACTCAGGCAACCCAGGAAAAAAAAGGAAAGAAAAAAACCCCGAACGTTAGGGTTTTGCTGGCATAGGGAGCTGAATCAGCTTTCTAAGGGGTCAGATGAGCACCAGCCGCAGTGTAAGGGCAGCGTCCTGCTCGCAGAAAGGGGAAGGTATGGCTTTGCCTCTTTCACTGGCAGCAAACTGTTCCATTGCCTCAGCTATTTTACATGACTCAATCCAAAGATCAGGCACTGGGACAAAAAAAAGGGCCATTTTAAAAATAAAAACATAGCTGTGCTCATTTTCTCAACACATCCTTCCCAACATTTTAAACAGTACTGCAGATTATAGAGCCTATGGTCTTTGTTGGAGGAAAGAGAGAAAATTTTCTCTGGTAATTGAGAATGCTTCCTTCCTTTCTGAGCAGGAAGAAAAAGTATCATCATAAACAGCATTGTACTCAGTAATTAACCACGCTTGTTTTATCATCATTATTTCTTTGTATATACCGGTAGAACTTAAAGAAAATCCAATCAAGGATCAGGCCTCCACCGTGCAACACATTAAACAAAGGCATAATAAACAGCCAGTCCCTGCCATCAGTGACTATATATACTTGGGGTTTTATAAAACCTTCAAATTGGCATATTTTTGATGAATCTAGGCATTACGAAACGCAGCATCTAAAGTAAAAAGTAAAGGAGGTTGTATTGGAAAATGTCATGATTGCATTTAAATAAATTGGCCTAGTTAGATTAAATGAATAGCTTTTAAAGAAGTAATTCCTTCATTTGGTGCAGAGGTTCTGTCACAGACCACCAGTATTCAAAGTAAAGAGCTTGTGAGAAACAGCTGGATTGAGTGAAAAATCGAGAAACAGCCTGATATGCAGTCAAGCCCATTTAATTATGCTTGCTAATTATATTTCCCATGATAATTATATACAGTATTTAAATGCAGCATGCTATTTCCTGTTCAGAGTGATTAAAAACACCCCCGTGATTGGTGAAAAGATCTGGGTAAAACATACGCCATTTCAGATGTTGCTGATAAGCCCCGCTGCCTTGCAGACAGGAAAAGAGTCTCTGTTGGAGCCGAGAGGCGGCCGTGGGCAGATCAACCGCACGACACCTCCGGGGTACAGAGCGCCCGCTCCTCACCTGAGAAAAGACTCCCAGATAAATCCCTTCAACTATCTGCTGTATCTGCGCTTGTGGGTCAAAATATTTAAATTTGGGTTCTTCAAGTTCAGCATCTCGCTCCTTATTAGCACATCTAAAGAGGACTCGCAGAACACCCAAGACTCCAAGGGAACAGAAGCCAGAAATCCCGATCCTTTGCCACTTTCATTACTGTGCTGGTGATTATTATTTACAATTACCATAGCACCCGGGTCCTCACAGGTATTATACTCTATACATACATCAGAGAAGGACGCTGAAGAGGAAAAGGAAAAGCAGGCAGCAGGGGAATACGGGCTGGGGGAAGCCATGCTGCTCTGGGAATAGATCGTGCCCCACGACAGCGATCTACAGAGACGTGAGGCCTCTCTGCAAGCCGCTCTCGCTCCGCGGCTTACTTCTTCCTAGGTGTATTTTCTGTATGAGTTTGTAGGACTGACATGCCTGGCCCCAGGGCAAGCTGCATGATAGAACAGGAAGGGAATCCCTGCGTTTCATCATGCGGATGTTGCTTATAGGAGAGAGCTGGACTTCCCGAATCCCAGCCCGCCCCCAGGACCGACAGTGCAGCAAAAATCCTTTGAATAAATTTCTCCCTTTTGGTTCGCTCAATTCACACACTCTGTTGTTTGTTTTTTTTCACTAGACATGAAATATTTGTCATTGTTAAAAAGGCATGGCATTTAGTTTATAAGCATGTTCTCCTGGACAATCCCAAAAGGGAAGCATTGCTTCTTGAAATGTTGCAAAGGAAAATGCTTCCAGGAGTTGGCCTTTGAACTGAGTTTCTGCTTCATTTAACCGCTGAAGTTGACAGCAGTAGAGCTCCTAATTTCTTTATGGAATGAAACGCTTTCACTTCTGATCAACACAGGCTAAATGTATTTGCAACACTGCAGGATACTCCATGGAAGAGTTATTAATATTACATTAGATCTAAATAAGCCGAATACAATATGGATTTCTGGGGACAGCTACAGCTCATGTTCTAATTAGGCAGAATACAATGGGAATATTGAACAAATGTTGTTACTGTGGATGCAGCTATAACCTCAACAATCAGAATAGAAATATCAACCCCTCAAGTCTCAAGAATGTTTCTTGTCGGAATCTGCATCTAAAATTAGCGAAGACAACCTCAAGTCAGACTCGGAGCCATGCCAGTGGATCGGGCATTTTAAATGGGAATAATCACATAGCGGTAGCATTTCAATTATCCAAAACTCAGCTTATTGCTGGTAGAGGTGGAATCTGAACACGTATTAATGGCTTCATTTTGTCAATAATAGAAAACACAGTCTGTAAGATAAGACAGCACGGTAAGATGGAAACTTTTGTACGTGGAACGAATACAGTAATTTATTCATCTACTGCTAAAGGTACCAGTGCAAGATATTTAGCAAACATTGACTGAAAGTGAAAGGGGAGTAATTTTTAACAGTTTCTCTGACGATTTTGTCCATTCTTGTAATTTTAAGTACTCTTGATAAGCCAACACAATAAGAGGCAGCTGATTTGTTATGCCAGCATAACTCCTGTATGAAGGCAGTGTTTACTAATCCTGGATAATTCCAGATTTACACCACTCTGATTGAGACCAGTATCTGGCCCAGAAACATTATACACGGCAAGTATTTACATCTGGGAGCACATAAGTACCAGAAACACCAGAACCTTTGATTTTTTTTAAAAAAAACCCTATCATTCAAACTGATTAAGACATGTGTCTTAATTTACTGGTTTGAGGTTTTCCAGTTACATTCCCTAACTCACTCGCTCTCTCTCTTACATATTACTCCTTCCTGCCTCCCTCACTCCTCCTGAGTGAGAAAATATGCCTTTTAGGCCTTTCAAAACAGTTTAAACTCAGCACTAAAGCTCCATTCCCATCTCAATCCCATGAACCGAGCTGCTTGCGCTGTTTCAGCAGTTAATTAACAATGAATGCCTGCCTTTGGAGACTGGGTGAAGCAGGGTGGGGATAAAAGATGAAGAAGGCTGAGGACAGACATAACAAGAATGGGGAGGGAGCAAAGTGGGTGGCTTATCAAATTCCACAAATACCAGACGTGGAGAGGTGTTGATTTGTTGCTGGGAAAACCCTGTTTGTTTATGGAGTTTAATCACCTGTTTTATGTTTGTTGTTTGAAACATATGGGAGACAATGGGATTGTTTGCCCGCAGTGTACTGAAGTACAGTACAGTGAGAGTTGTACACGCAGGAATTTCAAGACACTGGTATGTGTAAATTGGAAAAGCTCAGATCATTAACAGCTAACCTTCTGGTCAGGCTGTGTGAAGGAGGCAATGAAGAATGTGCCCAAGGTTGACAGTCAAAAGAAATTACTCATTTGTGACCCATAAAATAAATATAATTCTCTGAGGTGAGGCGAAGAATTTTGGAAAACAATGCGTCCCACATTGCCCTAATATCTGTCAGCAAGGCACTGGCTGTCACATAGTTTGGGCTTCTTTTTCTTCTACTATGCCTCTTTTTTTTTTTTTCCTTTTTTTTTTTTTTTTTAAAAAAAGAGGCAGCTGGACTGGGTGGGCTCTCTGCATCTCTATCCAAGAAACACCAACTCAAATCCTGTTTCTGAACGGCTCCGCTGCCTGGGCTGCTTGTAGCAGATGACATTTTCGCATCCTTCACGCCCTCCCCAGAGAGCACAATTCGCATGTCCGATATACAAACTGAGTTGCTGGCCTGCAAAAGGACTCTCCTACTTTTCATCTTTTATCACTCTGGTCCTACCCTCCTGTGTGTCCTTTTGATTCACTTCACTGCTATCTGATTTTTTAACTTGGTGACATTTTCTCTTCTAGCACTGGAATTCACACCTCCACGTCCCTTCTGGTTTCTGTACTCTCTTTTCTCTCCTTAAAGTTTCTTATCTTAAGGACTTGTATCTGAACAGAGCGATTCTGTGAAAAGTTATAGCACACTTCTGCGGCTTTCCTCGTGAATAATCTAGCTATAAATGTAAACTCATAATCTAGCTACAAATGTAAACTCATAATCTAGCTATACATGTAAGATCACCGGGTTTAAGCAGTGTTGTGCGCTTTTTCTTGCAATCCCACTCCTTTTTCTCACCAGTATGCCATCCATCACAGAGATCTGCAAATTCATCAGCATCTTCAGCCATCTCTGAAACCTTGTGGTGCCTTATCCCTCCACGTTCCATCCCTATAAACTCTGTCAAGATTTCGGCTCTTCCGAGTAATTGCTCAGGGGTGCCAGCCTCCCTCACCAAGAAGGCAAACTTGCAAACAAGCACTTTTGTCTTTATGTTTTCCCCATAAATATCTGTGAAGCCACTCGGTTATCTTTCTTCCACCCTTCCTAAGAAGTGGTGCTCACAAATAACCTCATAAAGAAGAAACTGTAACTTTACCTCACACTGATTCCTTGAAACAGCTTTTTTTGTTTATATATAAACACTTCTCAGCTTGAGCTTAGTTTGTAACCTCTTTGGGACAGGGACCATCTATATGTACAGCTGCTAACACAGATAATTCCTGTTCCATATGTAGATGGAAAACATGTCAGTATAAACCCCAACAAATATATAAAAATTACAAGATTTTCTAAGAATCTCAGCTTTCATTCACAGTTGAAAGGGAACTATTGACCCTCAGTGCTGCCATAAAAAAACACGCCATGCTGGTCGACGTTCACTGAAAGGTTCTAGAATGAGAGAAAATCCATTCATTTTTTAAAATACTAATTTTGTAAGCCAACCCCCTTATTCTAGACAGTCTGATTCATGAGTTTTGAATTTTGGGGTCGGCTGTAGTGTAACAATTAAAATGAAAATAGAGCACATCCCCTCTATGGGACAAGGTCTTAGAAAGTTCACACCATTCATACTTTGTTTCCTATGGCAAATAAGTGTTTATTATTATGTTAAAAGAGGAGGAAAACAACGTCAGCATCACTTAAATGATGTGGCTCATATTGTTGACATGTTTTGGTAATAGCAATAGTTTTTGTAAAGTCAGAGTGATTAATGGTGGCGGCTAAAGGCTGTCCGCTGAATTGTGTGCGTGTGTGTGTCCATGTTGGCAGAGTCGGAAGCATCATACATAATAGTAGATTTTGTGAACCTAGATTTTAAACTCGAGCCTTGGGTTTAAGTAGAGTAAATTTGTTGGTTGTTTTTTTGGAAACTGGAATCCAGATCAGGATTCAGACTTTGAAAATTTCCTACCTGTTTCTTGTGGACAACATTGAAATCCGAGCTTTGAACACCTACACTTGCTCAGAACACGGAGGAAAACTTGACTTTGTAGCACGCAGCATAAAACCAGTGCGAAGGGTTTCTGACCCGTGTACATGGCAGAAATAGCGTTCTTCAACAGACAAAAGGTTCCACGTGAAATGGAAATTGTGATCTTGCGCAGCCTCTGAACAAGGCAGCAGGGCAAAGCTACCACTCCTTGGAGACAGACGTCCATCTTTATTCTGGCTGCATGTGGATGATAAAGTTGGTATTTAGATTTCATATAACATCTCAATTTAAAACCAGTGTGATGCTCAGAGTCATGGACTTCTCAACTCTGGTCTATAAGCGGGCTTCTGGTAAATTTTCAAAGGCATATAAATGATGTAGGAACCTAAATTCTATTTTCCAAAGGGATTTATACATATATTAGGAATGTATGAACTTAGCACACTTAAGCAATAAATCCAATTGATTTCAGGAAAGTTCCTAGGTAGCTTTGATATTTTAAAAATGCAGCCCTTTGTCTTATGGGCTGAACTTTTTCTCATTTCCCTCACTATTACAATGAAATGAATCTTGACTATCTGCCATGATCTAAAACATGTGCTAGAATTCGATCAGCAAAAATAGAAAAGGGACAGTCACAGCTGACATCTAACTTGCTTTTTTCCCCCCAGTGAAATGATATTTTTTTCCGTGAGTACAAAAGATGCTGAGTTCACCTAGAGAACGAATTTCTCTGCTAAAGTTTCCTGTGGGGCAGGTATGGTGCAATTTGAGCTGGGACCATGTAACATTTGCTTTTATGTGTCGCTTCTTCCCTGGCACTGACACCTAAAGCGCTGCAAGAGCAGACCATGCCCCAGGTTCTCCAACTCTATGCTGTTTACATTGAGTCCTTCCAGGAAGCTCAGCCAGTGCGTTGTATCAATGTCTTGAAGTTACTTGTGCCACTTCTTGGCAATGCAGACCAAGCCTTTTTTTTTTTGAAACTCTTAAGACCAGCATCAGCTGGTTCTGAATGCAAAGTGGCTTCCCTGAAACAAAGTTTTACGTTATGTACGCCAACATAAAGTTATTAAAGTCAGTAGTAAGTGACACAAGAGCATGACCGTCCTCCCCAGGACAAGCAATCGCCTCCTGAGATCTTCTGCTTCTGATACTGTTCACCATCAGACTGGGTTGGATTTGTGATAAGCACCCAGAGATACAAATCCCATTGGGATTCCAAGGCCAGTGTTTCCAAACATTTGAAAAAGGTGACCCCTTTTTGAGATATCTGTTCTCATGCAGCCCCTTGAATCGGCCCTTCATGCCCCACAGGGCAGGAGGAGAGCGAGATTTGGCTGTAATTTTGGCTTTAGGGATAAATGCTTGCTCCCCCTCTCTGGAGGAACTGAGCTGCTGCCAGCAATTAAGGCACTGAAAAGCAATTCGTCGTTCCCTAGAGAGCGTAACCTCTTGCCACCAGTAATTAAAGCTCCTCTTGTGGCTGCGGTTTTGCCGGCACAGCCCTCCAGCAGCACTGCCAGAATGGTGTGCTCCTCTTCCCCATCCCTTGCTCCAGTGTTGCAACACCCTCTGCTACACCAGTACAGCCGTGGATGCATCTGTGCAATGAACTGGAGCAGGGAATAAGTCCAGTTTAAAAATAGCCTGGCAGAGAAACACTTAGTTTTTTGTGTGTCTTCCTCCAAATTGGATCAAATTCCTGATCCGTTTCACAGCAGAGCCACAAACCAATACGCCAGGAGAACTGAGGGGCCCGTGCACTGCAGGAGGGAAGATGAAACGAGCGGTAGGGAAAGGCTGGAAAGGGAATACCAGAAGCCAGAATTGGTGCTGAAGACTTAATCTCGTGAAACCACAGCCTCACTCTTCCAGCCAGGAAAAAGTCAGCAGCTGCTGACCAGCACTGTTTTTTCTAACACTTCAGAGCCCCCTTTGAACTCTTCGTGGCCCTGGGGGGATTGTAGCCCACAGTCAGGGAAACTCTGCCCTAGGCTGGCCTTTCAGGCTTCGGGCACTGGGACCAATTTTCCAAGGAACAGAAATTTCCCTAGCTGTTGGCACACAAAAGCTATCTGCTGGGGAGCATGCCTCTTTCCACCCAGCATGGTGAGAAAGAAACCCTGAGAATTCTGATGGGGGGAAAAATGTAAGAGGTCAAATATAGCTCTGGTTAGAAAATCGTCTTCCCTCACATGTGTTGACAACAAGGGCTCAAGAAATATTTTCTTTAAGAGATTTATAGCAAAAATTGGTTTTCAAACATGTTGTAATGGCAAAATATTGCACTGATAACAATAAATCATCTCTTAAGAGAACTTTCAATTTTAAAAGTGTTGGCCAGCCATATTTAAAACACCACTGAAAATGAGAGGTCTTGTTTTGAATTGTTTGCCTCTAATGTACAAAAACTTCCTGAGACTCACAGGGAAATGGAATGATTTGTGACTCATAAGGAAAACATGAGCTACTTCTTTTTTATTTTAGAGTATAAATGCAAAGATCTGTGCATGAACAAGGAGCTAAACAAATGTTTGGGTTGTTAGCAGCAGATATTTCATCCACTTTGAAACCTGAATACTGCTTTTCTGCAGCCAAACAGACTGCTGCAGGACACGGTCTCAAATTATCGATAGGAATATTCATACTCATTTAGTTGCTGGGGCAAAGAGGCAGGCAAAAATGAATGCCAGATTCTTGGAAAGACTTGCATATTTTACAGAAGAAATTAAAGCCATGCTGTTTAAAGAACATTGTTTAATAATATTCTTTCTTTCTGCCACCCTATGTTCTTTTAGTTCTTTTGTTATTCAGTGTTCGTATTCAGGACGGATATTTAAGTGTGTGCATAATACTAGCAAATGTTCCAGTGCCATTGGCTTTAAAGTTTAAAGTTCTAAAGTTAAGAGCATATTTTAGTGGTTTTCTGAACAGGATTTAAATCTTTTTTTTTTTTTTTCTTGAGCCATGACCCTTAGCTAGGAGATTTTTGAGACTTTATGTTATGATAGCTCCAATCTTGATTTAGACCCATACTCTTAAAACAAAGAATAGGTTCACATTATTCAAATACAGTCTCCTCCAGTACGTGCCATTGCTCAGTACAAGTCAATGAGAAAAGATAGTTAATTTTTCTAAATGAATTTCACATATTTTCTAAAGTAACATCATTAGCAATTTGTTCTCACAGCTTTTCTGTGTCTCTGGGCATTCAGTTTCTTAAAATGAGATTTCTATTTCATTTCTCCCCATTATCATATAAAAATGTATTTAAACTCAAATTAGATGGCATTGGATCCCATGTAAAGTGACCAGAATTCATCTGTGGACTGTACTCAGTGTTAAAATAATAAGGCTTCTACCTCAAAAAGGAAACTGAGATTTGGTCGCTTCTACCACGCATTATTTAGGCGACGCCCAAACGTAATTGTTTATAAAGGAAAGACCCAGCAACTCTCCAAGGACTCCAGCAAGCACTCTCTAATCTTCCGGTGGTCCAAGAACCACAGCTTGGAAAATGGAGCCAAGAGACAGGAGAGTGGTACGGTTTATCTGACTCCGTCGATCTACTCCAATTGAGGGGGGAAATGTACCATTACTTAGATTAGATTAATGCAGCTTTTATACTTAATTTACTAAGCAAATTTCCCTTTACGTCTGCTTTATTTTCCCTTTTGTCATTTCCTTTTTTTCCTTTCCTTTTAAGCTCTCTTTCTGTGAGAAAAGAAGTGAGATCTCTAGTCAGGAGAAGAGAGAACCCGTTAAATACCTCATTATCTCCAAGGTCTCTGTTGATTTAGACTTCTAGCAAGAGAAATGGAGTTCAGTTCATCTCTGACTGAACTGACACTGCAGATAACCCCAGCACATCCATCTCAAATTGTCAGCTCAAGACAAATTACCTTCTCTCCAGGATACTCTCTTTCACTGATTACCTACTACTCAAATTAAATGCCATCTGACTTCTGAGAGTCTTTTGTTTGTCAGATTCCACTGGATTATGCAAAAATGATGGGGGGAGAATCTGGGGTGTTTGAAGTCTTGAGAACAGAGTGCACAGGCCCTGCTTCCTCATCCAGCTTTGGTGGAAGAGCTCGGGCTTTTCCTAATCTGTTTGCCACCCCACAGTATAGTAAACTTTACCGTCAATAAGAAAGATAAAACCTGAAAGCCTTCTGAATAATGCCCTAAAGCAAGAAGATACTGTGAAATCCCAATGTTTGGTGACAAATATTTCACACAACTAAATCTTAGACTGAGTTTAGCATAAAAGCTCTGGTGTTAGTTCATTTAAATCTTTTGCTTCATTCCTTTGTTTTAATGTGTGAGAGAAAAAACACTGTCAAGAAATACTTCAAAGGTGGAACTAGTAATTGCTATCATGTTTACCTAAAATTTTCTCTCCAAGACTTTTTGGACTTTTTACTTCATTAAAATGTAATTGTTTGGCCCAATGTTTTCCGTGTATTCACCTCAGGCTGTTTTATGTGTTTTTTTTCTTGAAACTTTCCCATTTTCCAAAACAAGGTCAGAGGAAAAAACCCCAAACATCTAGGTGTTTTGCAGAGAAGCACTTTCAAGAAACCCATACTTGAGAGAAAGGATTTAAATTGTAACAGATCAAGGGCTGCTTTTTGCCTTGCTGTTGAGAGTTTGCCTAGAATTGGCTAACGTACAAACTGTTGAGAGGTTAGAGCCTGCCCTGTGCCCTGACAATGCAACAAGAAATACAAGGGTGCAGGCTGCAGATATTCAGCAGGTCCTGAGCATGTCATACGCACTGTCCTGACACGGGTTGTAGGGGCTCAAGAGCCTCCAACCTGATATGGCCGTGGGGACTGAAAAGCCTTTGGCCTGATCCAGGGTCTGCTCAGGAGCTTCCATGCAGTTGTTGCTCATGGCAGCTGGGGGCTGCTGTGGTGTTGGGCATTGGGAAGAGGAGCAGAGAAATGCATTTGCTCCCACAGCCCCCCTGGGCAGAGGTTCTCCTCAGCAAAGCCCCTTGGAGCTCGGTCCTCAATGAGCAGAGCGATATCGGATGACTTTACATATCAAGCTGTGTTCCAAAGCCAAGCAGTTTGGAAGAGTAGAACCTCTCAATCGAGGCATGCACAGTTAGCAGGTGATTTGGGAGGTAATTAAGTCTCCTGGTGAAGCAGTACCCCAAGTAAAAGTGCCATCCTAAGTGCACTAATTTCCAGCCGTGAGAAGACAAGACCCCTCTATGAAACTAGCATTGCGAGGTGTGATGGTTTACATTTATGATGTAAATTATAAAGGCCCGGAGACACACAGACCTTTGGAGGAATACTATACCTAAGCCATACAATAGATGCAACGAGCTGAACTGAGGTTACAACAGTTCCTTGATTCTGAGATTTTCCAACATTTGTGCATTAGTCTGCAAGAGGCAAGTTCTTCTGCGGTGTTCTTGCGTTCGCTAGATGTTCATATGTTACAGTCTGCATAGTTTAGCTAAAATGACAGTGCAGGCTTACCCTCATTTTCATACACATGTAAATGTATACGTATGCATACGCATACGCTTGTCATGGAAACAACATTTTGTATTATGTTAGAGCTGGGATCATTTTTTGCACACTTCAATACAAATGCAATACCTTGCTGCAATTTCCCAGTTACAGCAAGGGCTCGTCCACACTGCTCTCAACAGGAACTTTGACTCTTACAGATATATCAAATTTAGTGTTCGGTAGGTCAGCAGGAGTATAGATTGCAAGGGTATGGGTAGGTAAGATTGCATCCTACAATGTCTGCCTGAATTCTAAACCAAATGTCCACTCAATCAACTGCAGCTGAAATGTTGCAACTATTTTAAAGCTACATTAATATCTTGGACTACCAACATTTAGATTCTGTGTAATACTATTTACTAACACTATTTTATGGGTAGCCCAGGGATATCAATATCCAACCAGGCAATTCCAGTGAAGCCAGCAAAAGTTTTATCAAATTAAGGAGAGAAATTTAAGTCCTGCGATACAAATCCTTTATTTTTGGGAAGGAACTGTTTTAAAAATTGTATTAAACTGCATATGCCATTTCTATATGAAGCACCTCATCATAAGGCAATCTCCAATTTAGCAGATACTGTTTTCTTGTAGAGCTAACTTAACATTGATTGAGAATTCTTAGCGTTGATTGATTGAAGGTGAAATGTAACCTTTCTCATTCTGAAATTATTACAGAAAAGCAGAGATACACTAATCTCTGCTAATAAACTGCCTACAGAAGTATCACATTCATGCAGTTAACTCCCCCCCTTTTTTTGGTATGCTTAAATGTTTTCCTTAAATCTGTCTTTGAAGATTCCTACTTTGTTAGAGAATGAAAGCTCCTGGTGGTAACATCTCTGGAGATGGGACAGTGATTAATAGTCACACCTTGTCCGTGCCGAACTGATAGAGCTTCAGACAACTGGGGAGAAGAATAGCTCTTCAGAGGGCATGGGGGATTTTATTTCACATAAATACAGCAGCAACACTGACAAGCACTCCCATCACCCTACTCTAACTCCAGCGTGTCTCTCCCATACTCCCGCAGCATACCCCAACACACTTGTATTCTTCCGCTGGTTTCATGAATTCCTTTCTGCTTAGTGGCACAGCTTGGACAGGATGGACAGAGAGCATCCTCACCCAAAACATCGTACTGCTCATTGGCCAGAGAGCTCTCCTGGGAGGTAGGACATGAGCCTTGAGTCCCCTGAGGCAGAGGAAGAAACTGAACCCTGACCTTCTCTATACAGAGATCAATGGTTGTGGGCCCCCTGCATGTCCCATGTCATGGATTTCCCAGGGCTGTTGTGGCTTTGGTTGTCGAGCCTCCTGCTAACCCGGTCTTCCCAAACAGCCGCTTTGCCTTCACATTCAGTCTCACACTCCCGGCTCCCTTCTGGCCACTGAGAGCTGACATTCCTGGTGTCCCTTCTGAGTTTCTGGATGCTAGAGAATAAAATGCAGTAATGAGCCTCCTTGGCGTTCTGCTTGTGTACTCCTACTAGCAGGAAAATGAGGGAGCGAAACAGGCATTTCCCTTAAAATTGCCTTCCTTTAAGTGCAGACTTCTCTGTCCTTCCAGAGACCCAATCACCTCCTTCCCATCTTGGTCATTTTTACTATTGGAAATGTCATTTTCATGTCAAAGAGAGGATCGCCTCCATTGAACGTTTCTCCTGTGAGCAGTGGTACACTGAAGTGGAAAACTAAGAGAAGCTGGCATCCTACCCTGATAATATTGTTCATCTAATTTAATGTGTGCCTGGGTCATGGTCCATCATTAACTTAAAATGGTTTCCCAGTTCATAGTTTAGTCTCTCTGTTGCTTATTAAGTGGAGTTTGGGGCTCCCACTGCGACTCCTTTCCGAAAGCCTTTTAACCACTGCCTGTGATGTAGCAGGGACGTTCCCCTGTGGCTGAATTTTGGCTGAATTTTTCAAGGTAGCAGTGGCCACCACTCCTTCTTCAGGGACTTTGGTGGTGTTATAATGCATGTGAGATCACTGTTCTTAGGGAGCAAAGGTGGGAGAACTCTTTCCTGAGTTTTTGTAACACCTGAGCTTGAAACAGGCTTTGAGCTGCTCAGGATTGCCAGAAGTGATGTAGTTGCATTGTGCAGGAGCAAGATTTTAGGTCGGTGGGGATTCTTAAATGCAAACTGTGTCTCTAGACACAGTGTCTCTAGAATATGGGCATTTTTGAGGTTAGTAGGGGTTAACCTGGCATTCTTTATGATCATATTTTACATGTAGGTGTGCTAATTTCACTTTGGGGCTCCCAAATCCTTTTCTGGATCTCACCCACAATCTCCTAACACAGAAAATAAAGCCTCCTTTCCTTCATTTCTTGCCTGTCTGATTTATTTAGATTGCAGGATCTTTGGGGCAGAGATTAATTCAGGATAGTATTAATGTATACAGTGTATAGTTCTGCAAACTATACATGTTTTTCATCTCCTTGGGTTTTCTAAATGTAAGTAATTCATAAAGTAATTCATACGACAGAACCATTTCTTGATCAATGTATGCATTTGAAGGAGAAGAACGACAGCAGGAGAATGTAAGAGTTCTCTGGCTATATATAAATATGGAAAGCAAACAGGGCCAGGACACCAACTGAAGCACTGGAACACAGCTATTCCTCCTGCTAAACCATCAGCACGCTCCTGGGTATGGTTTTGGCCTGGACCAGCTAATGCTCTGTGGACAACCCTCCAGAGGAGTTTGATGAACAGAATGGGACAGGCACGGTTTCCACCAGGCAGTATGGATAAAACCACCCTCTGGAGAGAAAGAGAAAGGTTAGCTATATGGGCATGTGGTCATACCCTACCAACCAAACTGAGAAAATGGGTTCTTCCCCATTATATGTATGGGTGGGTGGAACAATTTTATGCCTTGCCCAGATCCATCATTACAGAAATCTGAAAGAGGACACTCAGCACCTTGCAGAAGTACAAGCATAGCTATTCACAGCACCACTGCCTCCTTTACGCCTTCCGTCCATCAGGCCATGTTGTCAAGAAAAATACAAAGCTGAACAACCACGCTAAAATGAATGGGAGTTGTGGATGCTGTGCACATCTTGGCATCAGATCTGCTTTCGTTCACACCGCTTTCCCCTCCATTAAGCTTGAACCTAAAGCTCGGTTGTACAGAGGGCACCTGGACTGACCTTGCCATGCCCAGCACAAGTCTGTATGGCCAGGAGCAGGCTGCTCCTGAAAGACTTCAGGGGGTGTGAGCTCTGCCTTTCCCAGGAAGGGGTCCATGTTCTGAGTATGACTCGTCCAGACTCCATTAGGTGATTTCAGCAAAGACTTTTTGTGGGCCCGGATGAGTTTGATCAGGAGGCAGACTTTGTGGGTGCTACAAGGAAGGTATGACCATGACAAAGGAAGTGATAAGAGGAAAGAAAAAGCAGAAAGGACTTTTTAAGCCAGATGGAAAGAATTTTCTAAGAATCTAGATATATAATTGGGAAGAATTTGGGAAGAATAACCACCCAAAGACACTCCATCACGTGGACCTTTCACAACTAGATAGTGATCAAGCATTCTGCAGACAACAATCCTGCACTGGCATGAATATGCCTAGATGACCTCAGAAGCCTTTTGCTTCTTTAATTGCAATGACTCTGTAACAATAAAAAAGACAAGAATGTTGTGCATGATAAAAGGAGCATTTGCAACTAAAAAGAGTATTTCCACATTAAGAAAGTGGTTCGTTATCCAACCACAGTAAATATTTAAAACTGCACCACAGTGAGAAAGAGCAAAGAAGATAGTAACAAAAAAGAGAGGGAGAGAGAAGTGTAAGTAAGGTTTCAAAGGCAAAATTTTCCACTGTGTGTGAGCTGGCTAGTATTGAAAAGACAGGGATAGAATCATCACGTCTATTAACATTACCAGGCACTAATGAACTGTTTTGCAAACTCCGTGCTGAAATTCATGCCTAGTCATCAGAATGAGAGAAGGTGCTTGAAATTATGTTAATTGCCTTTTAAATCCGGTGGCTTTTAGTTCAGTGAGTCTCTGATAGGCTCTGCTTACTAGAACTGTTTAGAACATTGGGCCCAGGTTCTAAACACAAGCCAGGTATTTCCAGTTCTAGCAGGAAAAGAGAAGTTAGAGCAGCTCTGAACTGTACAGTGAAAACACTTAATATTTTTCCAGAAAAAAGTTTTACTGTATTTACATAAAATTAAAAAAAATATTATGAATCTAAGTGTCAGCAAGATATGTGCTAAGTGGCTCGGACAACAGCTCCCAGCACTGCCAAGCAGAAGGCATTATTTTGGCAGTTTGTGTGATATCTCGCTTTTCCCTGGTTCAGTTTTCTACAAAGGGCCAATGAGAGGAACCCAGTGATCCTTAAGTGGAAATTGTTCAACCGCCATGTTTGCCAGCTTCAGTAACCACCAGATAAACTATGTGGTCATATTCAAATAAGATACCACAACATTTCTACATAACACAGCAGTTACTTAGAAAATGATTAAATAATGCCCAATATTAGCAGCTAACAGGACAAGCCCTAGTTTTCTATTTGTAACCAATGCATGCAATAAATTTAAATAATAAACATGTATGAATTTGATTTGGTCATGGATGCCACACAAAGAGAGAATAGACTTTCCCGTAGCTATTTATCTGAAAGTGATTTTGTAACAAAGAGGTGTCTTGCCTAAGATTATGCACAAGGTGTAAGAAAAAACTAAGGCAGCAGAGGCCTCTGGTCCTGCGCTCCTTGTCTTTCTGTTATTCTCACTGGAATCCATCGGAAAGACCTGGCGATCTGACAGAGGTCAGAAAGGTGATCATTTGTCTAACATTTGGGGGAGAGTTTGTTTGTTTGCGTTTGTAACCATAACTGGCCTCAGGAATGTCCTCTTTTACAAAGATCCTGGTTTCTGGCTTGTTTATGCCCTTGGAAATTTGTCCCAAAGCATTTGATTTCAATACCAGAAAGAAATAGTTTTGCAGGGGGTTTTGTAATCCAAGATGTAGAAAAACATGTATTGATGTATTGTAGATACAGATGTAGAAAAGATGTATTGTTATTCTCTATGATTCTATCATTCTATGATTCTAAGATGTAGAAAAAATTAATCACGGTTATGTCAGGCAAGGAGGCAATAACTGCAATGGTGGGGCAGAGGCGGGTTGGTCACCTATCCAAAAATCTGGGATATCAAAGTACTCCAGGAAAAAATCCATGCTGAAAATAAGCTCAGTAAACACTTTCCCGATGGTCAGCAGATGAAGTAAAGGGACTGCTTGAAGCTGAACTTAAGCAAAATCAGAATGCCCACTAACACAACAATGCGGTAGCTGTTGCTTGACAGTGACAGAAGATCATCTCTGATGGCCTCATTTCATTTGAAACAAGTCACATTCAAGGGAAAAAAAAACCTCAAAGGAAATGCAAGAGAGAACAACCTCCTTTAGGTCAATCTGACATTGTTGTCCTACTTGTAAGAAAACATTCCCAGCGAGGAATGGTCTTTCTAGTCATATGAAGGTTCATAGTCAAAATAAACAGAGAAAAGAAAGGGTGGATAATGGACAACCGTGAGTACTCTTCTCTGTTCTACAGAAAGTTTTTAATTTTTATCCAATCATTTCGTACACAAAAAGATGTATAAAAAGACTCTTGGCATTACCTTTGCTAACGCATACAGGATCTTTTGCAGAATACAAACATAAATTTAGAAGGCTGTTTTATTAGCTGTCTTCAAAAGATAGCTTTATCCTTAGCCTGATGTGAAAAGTTTGAGGAGATTGTTCTCAAGACCACAGAATGATTTATCGCAGTGAGAGGGAAAAGATTTTAGTTAACATCATATTTTCAAAGAGTACTTTGCTTTTATCGAGACTCTCGTACTGTAAAATGTAAAAGACACCCGGCATCTCAGGGACTAGAATGACTTAAAAGCAGGTGCTGGCCTCTGCTAACAATATAAGTGGAAATTAGACTGGGGGGGTACATGTGAAAGGGACAAACACTCCATCCCTAAATACTGTAGCCTGGAAGAAAAGAAGTCATTGACATTCCAGAGGAGGCCGAGTTAATCAGTAACACACCTGATTAGTGTCTCACAACTTCACTCCACAACAAAGCTCCTTTCTCCCACCGTTCACGTCCCTTAGCCTGGGCGGTGGGATGGAGAGGTGCTGCCCGTTGGCTCCATTGCTCTACAGCGCAAGGGACAACCCGCGCAAAAATGCGGACGGCAAAAAAAATGAAGTTCTGGGCCTCAGATCTAATGCGGAAACTGCCGATCGTGGTGGGGCAGCTATTTGTGTCCACATGGATACATCTCATTATCAGAGATTAAGGGTCATTGAAATCACCTTCTTTTTATGCAAATTAAATGTTGCCTCGGGCTCCTTTGCAAATTGTGAGTATGTTCCCCCGCCTCCCCCACACCGTTTGGCAAAGTTCAAATAGCTACTCGTGTGTGTGACCCGAGCATAGGCCATTTTCAAACACCTCGGCCTCAGCAGGTCAGTCAAGTCAGAAGACTTTCTTGTGAGTCAAGAAAACGGCAATTTAGGCTTCTCTCTGGAAAAGGTTCTAATTGTTATTTTCCCGCACCCGCAGATTTTTCTCTGCCACCCCCTACCTCACAAGCTCTCACTGAAATCTGCACGAAAGTGTTAACAAAACTATTGAAATACGTTGAGACTTCAGATTGCTCAGCAGGAACAACCCATAGATCCGAAAGGAATTTCCTCTTTCCTGAGGGCTCCTGTGAGAAGAGGAATGAAAACTTTTCTCTCCCACATCCCAAGTGATGGTGAATGTTTTAATTGTGCACGAAGGCGGCCGCTTCGAAGTAACAAATACGTAAAGCAATTCTGAAATTCCCTCGTAGAACCAACTTTCCCTGAAAAGAGGTGAAAATGGAACTACAATTTCAGCGTTTGTGTAAGAGAAGAGCGGAGCAGATATTTGCAATTCTTGCAATCCGCTTGCAGATCCAAAGATGACAGACCTTCAGTTTTAGCTATTTTTGGCCGGCTCTGTAACCTTTTTGCCTTTCCCAGGTACTTCCCAGCACCTTGTAGCTATTAGGCTAGCAAAGCAAAAAAAAGTTTAAAGGACAACAATTTAATCCTTTCCAGCGCATGTATCTGTCTCATTAAAGCATTCTCCTGGAGCGGTGTAATGATACATCAAATGGAATCCATTTCAAGGTAAAATGAGTGCTGCTGATGGCTAACACACTGCTCCCGAGGCCTGGCTTAGGCCCCAGTCCTAGTGCAGCCTAGCACTGAAGTAGATTAAATATCAACTCGGGTCACGTTCTCATGGCCCAGGCACAAGTGCCAACATTCTTCCAATTATTCAAGGCCAAAGAAAGAGCAACCTGCCTGACAGAGCTGTGACACAGCTTGATTAGATTTAGCTTAGAAGCCTGCCGAAAAGGATACTGTGGTATTTAACTCAGATGGAGAAAGGAATGGCATCTCTGTTTAAACGAACCGGGGGAGAGAGGAAGGGAAAAAAAAAAAAGGAAAAAAAAGGCAGAATACATTTCTGTAATGAAGGAGATCATGTTTTAAATTTAAAATGATCGCTTCTCCGTAATGCAGCCAGTGTGTTCCACACGTGTAAACTAGTTTAATTATAAAAGGTGGCTTCAGACACCCTTTATTTAAATAATAGCGTTTTTCTGCCTGCGCAGAACCTTTCAGACCAAATAATTTTATCTTCCGCTTAGATTAAGTCACCTTGGGTAAAAAGGGCAGAAGCTGGGGAACAGGACAGAAAAGCACGGACAGAAACTGGGGCTGAGTAAACGCTGACGTCTCAAACAGAAATTGTAAAAGAAATTTGGGTAGGAGAACACACGAGTCCAAAGCGATTTGGCTATGACTTTAAAGCCTTGGGAAAAAGGCAACGCGTGTTCTGTGACTCAGCCCCGAGTTTCGCATCTAATCTGACTGACAGCAATTCCAGGAGCATAATAAGTCAGCCCTCGGACTGCGCTGCTGATTTCGCACTGACCGGCAGCCAGAAGAATGCTGCTGCTCCATCTCCTGACATTCCTCAGAGGCCTGCTGCCCCAGCATTACGCAAAGCTCAAAAGAATCTTTATTAGAGCAATTTGACACATCTTTCCATTGAAAATTAACCTTCTATTTTTTTTAAAAAAGGAGGAAAAACGAACAAAAAATTCACACAAGCCAATTTTTTTTTCAAATGAAAAAATACCTTTGGTTTTCACCAAAACATTACATTTGCCCACCATGCTCCCCTGCGTGTGTCAAGTGGATTTGGGGAAACATTTTTCACCCTGGTTATTTTGTGAGGTATTACTGGATTGCAGTATAGGATTACTGTGTTCATTCTTGAGATTTGTGCAGGATATGACTATTTTTAGGTGCCTATTGCTGCTGGAGAAGAAGCAGTGTGTGGACAATTCAATAAAACTATCAAGGGACTACTTGTAATCACTTACACATATTCTTCACAGAGGTACTGGCTGAGAAGGCAATAACTCATACACCCGGTAGGCTACCCAAAGTTTTACATGAATTCAGTATTTAGGACTCTCTACACACCTAATTTGCACCATTAGCTATATTGGTATAGTCGGTTTATTCCGTACAGAAAGGGAACAGACAAAATGTATTCCTGTAAGATTGTAATTTAATAGCAATCACACAAATATCAATATCACTACTCTGGTTAAAGGAAAAAAAATAAAGATCCTATTGGGATCCAAAATTATTACACCAAGGTATAAACTACATGAAGACCAGACTGAAAAGGATATATAATAATGTGTATATATATTTACTAAAGCCCCAGTCTCTAAATTCTGACAGCTACATTCCAGAATGCTGCTCAGTCAATTAAATGCTGGCATAGAAAGGTATCTGTGTAAAAAGAAATTAATGAAATTTTCAGTCAAATACTTTTTAAATCATATGTGAATCTTCATAGCCAAAAGGATTAGTTTTTTGTGTCAAATATCCTTTCAAACACTGGTTTTATTAAAAAAAATTAAATTATTTATCTCACAATTTTTCAAGATAAAACACTTCAGATTTTCATTTTATCTGAAAGTTTCACTTGGATCTTCAGTTATATCTCATTTTTAAAAAGGCAAATGAAATCTGCCAAATGAGATGTCTCATTCAGTCTGAAATGCATTTCCCCTCCTGTTTCTTGCTTGTAAGCTGGTTTCACACCCCCCCCGCCTCCCCCCCAGTTCCTTCCTCCCCCTCTTTCTCCACTTTTGGTCCTGACAGAAAATGTATTTGCACAGCTGTACTCATAAAGCATATATATTTAGATTTTACTAGCATTATCCTGGCACAGAAATTCTATTAAAAGTAACTTTTTAGTTATTAGGTTATTCTAAACAGGTATTTAACCACCAGCAAAGGGGCAGAAATTGTACCAGATCTCCGTATAATAAATGTCGATGTGCTTGTACTCTCTTCCGAAGCTCCTGAAGAGTTTTATCTGCTTGGGTACCTGGTTTACCCTCCAACACCACTATCCTCACATCAGCTTATGGAGTGGGCTGTTTGATGGTGCACCGAACTATATTGTTCTTCTATGCCTAAATCTCCTATGTGCTTTCTGAAAATATTCTACATTTATTTTGCTTATTACTCTCTCTTTTTTGTCATCACGCTATTCCCACCCCCGCAAGTTTTGCCTGTCTCAGTTGGCTTTCGTCATTCATTTCATTTGTGCTGAAATCTAATAAAGGTTTTCCTTTTGACATAACGTGATGAAGACAGTTCAAAATAGTTGGCCTTGGACCTGGAATCAGAGCCACTGCAAGTAGTCCATTTAAAACCAGAGACCAGAGGGACCTTTTCTCTTCTTTGTGTGTCTGGAAATGGGAAAAGAAAGTTCATTCTCAGCGTTCAGTATCAGTCACTTCATTTTGAGTGGGTTACTGTGACCCACATAGTTTTTAATCTCCTCTTTGCCTTTTCAGGCTTTTAAGGAGAAGCTAATTTTGGCCTTCTGACTATAGGATTTTTTTTACGTGAGAGCCATGTGGAATGTGACACTAAGCGTCCACTTGGGAGAAGTAAACACCTTGCACCTCAAGTGCAGCTCTTTGCACTGTCTGCCACAGAAAGCAGATGGGCACCAATTTGTGAATCAGAGGTTTGTTTTTGTGGTGGAGGGTCTGTGTACCCAGCGAAGCTGCCTGTGAAGGGAGCAGCCCCATCGATACAATCCATTTTCTCAACTTCATTCAAGCAGAAGAGCCCATAAGTCTTGACATTCTGCCCCCGGCAAAATAAAATCCCCTCCCTGCCCTTGCCTTGTCCCAAGGCCGCTGGACTAATTTTCAACAAAAGAGACGTTTCTAAAATGAATGGGTCAAAGAAAGAGCATCCGATTCCTTCGATCTCCTAGTACTGCTAGCACGTGGCACCCTGAAGGAAATAAATCCAAATAAAACTTCATGCCATGCTATGACGTTGCAATGATTATCAATTGCCTTAAAAATATCAATTCATCTCCACAAGCAGAGTTTTATCTATTAATGTAAAAATGAATTAATGTAAAAACAAAAGGCCAGTCCTACAACTGCTACAAACACCAATGATCCATTTTGACCAAATGGGATCATTCCTCTGAAAATGGGTTGCATAATCACGGCCTTCATTTTCCACGTGGTATCATAATACATATTTCAACTTGTCAAACAAACTGGAAAAACCACAACAAAATCTTGGTCATCCTGGTGGTATCATGTCTACAATTAATCAGATACTGTGTGGAGTCCTGAAATAAAAGTGCTGTTATTTCATGTCCACTCCTGCTCCTGCAATGTCACTTGTATAAACGATTATTTCAGAGAGATTTATTTTAATTTACTGTCGTAACACTTAGACTAGCACGGCTAGCTATAGGGCAGTGTAATAATTCTGCCCTTAGATATGGAAGTAAGTTCCATAATGTTTTCCTTATGCAATGATCACACAGATCACAAGGTCCATTAGAGGTCATTACGGACCAGGCAGTTCCCAATTCTGAGTACTGCTCGTTATATCAAATACAGATGTGTATTTTTAAATGCCTATGTGATTTAGAAGCCTGAAGCTCAATGATTTGCAGTTAAACTTTTGTTTCGAAATGATTTAGGCGTTTTGAAAATTTCCTTTTGTTAATAGAAGACATGACGGGAGGCAAAACATGGCAGAGATGGAGAGACCGACTTTCCACGGGCCTAAGTTGCTGCTTCCTTCAGTGTAGCCACACTGCTATACCCATAACTATATTTGTGTAACATTCAGCTGAGCAGCTACACAAAATAATCAAAGCCATTTAAACAGTCGGAAGATGGCAAAGAAGAGTTTCACTTTCCATTTTGAAAATCTGGATTCACTCTTGTAAAAGGTATCGGACTTGAGCACAGGGGTGTAACACTTTCAAAAGCATCCAGGTCTGACAGAAGTCTTGGGAAGTCTTATCTAGCACCTAAACCCTCAAGTTTCTACCTGGTCTCAAGGTCTACCCAATTGCATAGGAAAAACAAGGTAGTCAAGAGGGAATAGGTTAGGATGGATAAACCTACATCTCATTGATGTATGGTGTATTCAGGCTTTGGAGAATCTATTCATAGCCCTTAGAGGGGGGAAAAAAAAGGATCTGAAGTTCTGGGTTGGGTGCAATTTTAGCAGAAACCTTTATTTCTAATTTTAAATCCAAACTTTCCCAAACGTCATGATTACAGACTATTATTGGTTTGGACCCTTTCCTAGTTCTGATAATTTATTGAGGTGCCCAGAGAAACAAGAATCAGCAAAAAGGAAGATTAGACAAGGCAACTGACACACCTACTGGCACGTAGCTGAAATACTTGTAAAATAATAACAGAAATGTTAGAAATCAAAACCGCCCAAAGCAGAATCTCAGCTAATAGAAACTGTAACAGCTCCAGCGGTACGAGTTGTGACCAGTTTGGGATCCAGCCTCCTAGCTCCCGTTTGACCCCAAACTGGTCAGTACACTAGAGGAAGGGCCACAACTAAGCCTGGAGCTTTCTGTCTACCCACCGCGTGTCCACTTCATTCCCAACCATTAGAAGGCCAAGATGAGTCTCTTCAAGCTGGCTTTAAACTGAAAAAAATCTTTGGGGAAAAAATCCAGCAGAAGGAAGAATACTGAGCTATTGAAAGTCTAGGGTGGCAGCTTGCCAACACGAATGGAGTGTAGCGACAGTCTTAGGAAAGCTACTGTGGCATGGTTTGTTTCTGGGAAGGGGCAGTGGTCGTTATGTCAGCCGATGACAGTCCTTTGAATTCTGACATTTGCCACAATACAGAAGAAAACGGAGTGGAATGTTTACAATAGAGAAAATGTTTAAAAGAAACCTCAGACCAAGACGACGACTGGTTTAATAGCTTCGCTGCAGATATGCGGGCAAATGGCTTGAAGGGTGCATATGCTCCGCTGCTGTGTTTCTCCTGCTTACAGTTACTGGGAGCTGTCCCGGTGATCATGGGCTGGATTTTAGATTTTAGGATTTTAACTTTAGAAAATCTGTGCTGTGAAATTCACAGGGAGATGGTTGTGATGGAGTTGAAAGTAACAGAGCTAATTTAACACTATTTGCTTCGGAGTGACACCACCGTTCCAAAATCAAAGATATTTAGGTCTTAAAATGAAGCATGTGCATGAGTGGTGTCTTGAAGTAGGCTAACTTAAATCACTGCAAAAGTACGTTCTTCATTTCCAGTTCTTATCTGAATTAAACACAGAATTAAAGTAATGATACAAATTAGTGTTCGAAAGAGTAAACTAATTATCTTTACAATGAAAAGAAGGCAGTATATAAATAATCATAAACAAATAAGGTCCAGATCATGAGGATTTTACCTTTCTGATGAAAATTCATAAACAGACCTATAAAGTCAACGCAACTACAGCTGCTCATAGCCACTCTCCGAGGAAAAAGGACTTGGCAACCTGGCCTGAAACTATCCTAGTGACAGAAGTGGTGTTGTATAAACATAGGCCGCGCTGTCATACCCTTGCTTATCTTTTGGTAATGTTTTAACCTGTGAGGATCCTACGAATTTCAGTGCTGTGGAATGAAGTGCTACTGAATGAATATAAGGGGATCCAATCTCATTCAGTGTTGAGAATTTTGTGAAAAAGCGGATTTTTTGACACGAGTGTCCCCAGTCACACATTATTCTCTCATTTTTCAACTAGTTGTGTGCTGTGGTTCGGGGAAGCGTATCCAGGAAAGATTACATTATGTGCTTAAGAACGGAGGTCGATGGGAGTTAGCACTTGAGGTAGGTCTCCTCCATTAGGACCTTGTCTACATTTCTCTTTCTCGGTGCAGAATTTTAGGTTGTGGAATACCGCAGGAGTAGCTCCATGGTACCCACACTGCCTTTGCTGTCCTACGTGGTTTCAAAAGCACACTGCTTTGGGAACCGCAGGCCTCCCTGCTGTCACAAACATGATGGTTAGGATGTGATCCCACAGACCTGTGTCTCCACAGCAAATTAGGTCCTCGCACCCGTGACACTTTCAGTGGCCCTCAGGTAGTCAGTACCTTACAGAAGTTATGCCCTTACTGAAAACCCTGCAGTAAACAGCATCACTGAAACAGTTTGGGTTAAGAACGTTCTTTTCCTCTTTTCTTCCGAGTTCTTTTTACCATTAATCAAGTCATATTGTCATATCAAGAAACACTTCAGGTCAATGTGGCCCAGCATTGCCACCTGAAAGAAGCCCTTCTGTTCTTCCTCACCTCATTCCTACTGCTCCTTCCTACTCCTGAGCCGGATTTCTTCATCCTGGCACAAGCGTTCAAGTTACGTCAGGGGAGGTTTAGATTAGATATTAGGAGACATTTCTTCACTGAAAGGGTTATTAAACATTGGAATGAGCTGCCCAGTGAGGTGGTGGATTCACCATCCCTGGGGGTGTTTAAAAAAAGGGTAGATGGGGCACTTAGGGACATGGTTTAGAAGTGGCTTTTGTCAGGGTAGGCTAAAGGTTGGACTCGATGATCTTAAAGGTCCCTTCCAACCTCAACAATTCTATGATTCTATGATTCTAAGCAAGTGCACAGCCTCGAGGTAAAACATGCTAGGAAACTGATCTGGCTGAAAACAAATGTGGCAGGCAAAAAAAGTCAAAATTTGTCCATTTTCAGCCAAATAGGTTCTCCAAATTTGTTCACTGTGTAGCAAATGAACCAGTTGTGCTCTGCCAGCATAAGAGACAAAGCGCTACAGGGTGGGAAGGGCAGATCTGGCCCAGGGGACAGGAAAGGACATCTCCTGCAGCAGCAGCTGCCCTGGCACGTGCTTGTGTTCGCTGAGCTGCAGCTTCTGGGACCCAGCCCACAGCGTGTCCCCACAAACACTTGCGCTGGCGCAGCTGAGAGGAGGGGAGAGGGCTTTGGAGTCAGGGCTCGGGCTTCTTTAGATGGCTCCACAATCAAGAGTAAGCCTTGGGAAACAGCTTTCAAAACGGTACCAGTTACCCACAGAGAAATAATGTCTTTTTGATGAGATGAAAATCAAAATTCTTATGATTAGTTGGTTGTAGTAATGAAAACTTTCTTTTCTTCTTCTGCAGAGTTAATAGCTCTACCCGCAGTGCATTGCCTGTGTTCCAAGGATCGAGGTTCCCCAGTACACAATACAAGTAGTCTCCGCTGGTGCTGCTGATGGAAGAAGAGTATAAATCAGACAAGGAAACTCTACCAACCTAAACCAGCTTTGTAGTTTTCAGATGGAACATTCTCTGGCATAAATTGCGTTTAGCCACACTTCTCTTCTTTAAGAACAACCGCTGCCTTCTCCGGAGTTGCCTCTGTGGCTGGCGTATTGTCAAAGGTCCCTTCCAGTCTTTACAGTTCATTCTCTTTCCCTTTGAAATCTCTCACTAACCATTTCTTGTACCTGCGCTCCAACATTTCAGTGTATTCTCTCCTGGCTTTCTTATACATATTTCAGAGCTGCTAAGCAGCAGTGGAATTCCCTAGGAGGGGGTTGATCTGGAGAAATGCCGAGAGTCATAGCAATAAAATAAAAATAACAACAAAACCCAACAGGGTATTATAGATGTTCAACACTATTCAGAATCAGTGTATGAATTGTGGCGAGTTTTGCAGCCGCCTGCGCAGTCTAAAGCAACCCTGCACAAACTGTATGTAATGCAATAAAATGGTTATTCTTATTAGCTGATGTAAGAGCGTAGGGATCTCTGCCAAGAACTATGGACCTTACATGTGGTCCTTTGATAAATATCTCTGTATGTGCTTGGTATTAACAAAAGCATTACCATCTGTTTACCTTGCACTAATACACATCACATTTTTGCACAAATCCTAGCTTGTATTGCATAAGCCTAAGCTAGGCACTGTATCCATCAGAACGGGTGACAAAGGTTTAAATCAAGCAGGCCGTGTTTCAGCACGTTATTCATAAAACTAGGTCATGGGATAAATGTACTGTTGGAACACAGCTTTATACTAATTTTCCCAGTAAGATGCATCATAAATATTAACTGTCCTGAACACATATACACAGGCTCATGGCCTTGGCTCCAGGCCCTTCACATGGAAGCTGGAGAATGAGCTCTGACTTAAGGTAGTGAGAATGCAAGGAACTCTGAATTATCATCAATAATAGATTCTTTGCTGCCTCAAGCTTTTTCAGCCAAACAGTAACGCAGCACCGCACACGGGAGCCTAGCACCGTGCTGCCTGGTCCTGCAACACCTCGCTGATAGGAACAGCGTTTCCTAAGTGGGACTAAGGATCGCTTGCCTTGATGTGGTGCCCCTTTAGCAACTCTGACCAGAGCGCTCTTTTCAAGCAAGCTTTTACTTATACAAACTTTTGCCTCTTCACTATCTTCAGCGCAGCTCTACTAATAACGCAGTATGCGCAGCCTCCCCTCCTCCCCCAAAGACTCACACACACACACACACTCTCCATTGTACTATTATCTCCCAACAGAGTTTTTGGCTCACTTGGGAGATCTGAAGCAGGTACGTCTACACACAGTACAACTCATGCTCATGCGCCGCGGGAACATCCAGAAACAATATAGTGTAGCAATATCTAATTATTTACAGCGGCAGCGCAAAGAAGGAGATTAAGATTATTTGCGATCATGGGTACGCATCCTTCTTTCCATTCTCATGGTATTTCCTGCCTGAGTGAAAGGAGGAAGAACCAGAAATCCACTGAGAATGTCTGTCTCTTAATTTTTTCAGTCTCAAGAAGTATGGCCAATAATAACAGTATTCAGAGTGCTTTTCCCCGATAATTTTCAATGTGCCTCACAAAGAGGGATAAGAATAATGATCCTTATTTTATAGACTATAACACGACCAACAAAAGAGCCAAGAATGGAACCCAGATAGCTTGCCCTTTCCTCTGGGCTTTGCTATTGTTTAAGGATTAGGACCCACATTCAGGATAACACCTCAACCACATGCCTGACTTCAAGCATTTGCTTAAGTCGCATTGATTTAAGCACATGCTTAAAATTAGGCATATTCTTAAATATGTTCCCTAACCGAGGCTTAAATAACCATCCAGTCTTCTGGGCGCATATGCAGACAAGACCAGATTTTATTTAAACTCAGGAAGAGGAGGAAGAACAGACTGGGTGCAGCTGTTTTGCCCTTAAGTCATCCCGGTAGAGGTTCCTGTATTGCAATTATAAACTATATAGCGTTCTCAGTTATTGCCAACAAAGTAAGCAAAGTTAATGGAATCTCACCAGAAGGAAAAAATGATGATGCCAAATGTCACCCAAATTGACTAAACTTTCAAAATCACCAGCATTTCCCAATGCTGCTTTCCCAGATTTCCCCGTGGGAATTACGAAACCTTGCAGCTGAAACTAGAGCGGCAGCAAAAGAAATCTCAGCACACGGCCAACTCCCACCTGCTAATGCTTCTCTGAATCAGAGAAACCTCTTGCTTACTCGAATGACAATTTATCGCCATTACCCCCACAGTAACAATGTTTACCTACTCTTAAGTATACTAACAAACTCTATGTTTACCTACACTTAATAATGCGCCTCTTCTTTTGCCTAATTTTGCACTAAACTTTTCTTAGTTGTTATTGATCTAACAGCCAGACATTTCTACGTCTATCCTGATGAAGTACTTTCAGAGGACCATTATTGAGAATGGATGAAACTCATGAAATTTGATTTCTGAATTTGAAACTTTCAAACTATTTCACAAAATAAAAATCTCTCCCCCCGTTTACTGCCCTGCAATTTTTAGTCTGGGGCACTCCAGGTTTAGACAGCGATGACTCCAGCCAGGCCAATGCTCTATATGCTGCTCAGCCGGAAGGAAAAGAACACTTTGCAACAAGAACATTTCAAATGCCAGCCCAAGCCTTTGCTGAGGGACATATTCCAAATTCCCATTCTGATTACGGAGTGAAACCTGGGGCAAGTTAATTTGCCATCTCACCCACTTCCTTACCATTAGCCACCTTATTCTGTTTGTTTGTCTCCATTCTGCCACGGGAAGAGAAAGGAATTTAGGGGTCTTTTTTCTCAGTTTAGTAGCCCAAGTTTACTGGAGTCACAATTTAATATGTCCAAAATGAGACAAAGTTAGGGCCAAATTAATGAAATGTGGCCTTCTGAGCAAGCTGATGATATCTAATGTCATTATGCAGATATTCCATATAATATAGTCTATACACGATATGATGTGTAATATAACTACTAATATCTAGTCAGATATTAATAATAAACAAACATAAGAAAACAGTCCAACCTAAATTAGACAAAGATGCCATCACGCTGCCACCATGCAAGCAAAGATTAGGAGACCATCCATCCCTGGGAAGCTTCTCACTGTCCCCCACCAATTCCATTCCATTTTCTGACTTTTATGTGAGGTTATTCTAGTCTTTTAGGTTGCGCTTTCTCTGGGCTCTTCATATTCCATATATTGTGCTCCCTAAAGATCACCACTGAGGTTCATACGCTCTGGCGGTATGGTACTGGAGAGGAAGAAAATTTGCAACAGTGAGACCAAGCCAAAAAATTCACTTGGCTCTTAACAGACCACAAAAGTAATCAAGGGTTCAATCTCCTGTCTCATTCAGGAGACCTGCAAATGGCATAAAGGGAGAGAAATTTTAATTCGTCAGACACAGAAGACGCAGTAGGTTAGCATCCTGCATTAAAGACAGATTAAGTATTTCAAACCTGATTCTTTTGCTTGGTGAAACATCCCTTTTTGCTAATATTTACATCTGATTATCATAGGAAATTTTAAAAATATTACCAAGGTGAATACAGAAAATAACTGTCTCAAAAGCATCTCTATTGCAAATAATGCAAGCAACAAGTCTGACGTAATGTGACCATTTTATAATAATGTCTGTGACGTTTTGCCCCCATAACATAAAGCTGTTCCCTTTTTTTCACTGTTGTTTGCATACAGACATACACAGTGTGAAGTGAGATATAATGAAAGACCATATATAGGGCACCTAAATGAGTACCGAGTCATTTCCTTTTACTATTAGGTGAGAAAAATTCTAGTTATCAAGACCTTTTTGCAGAGATTCAGATCAGGCAGCACGTGTGCCTGTGCCTCTTTTTAAGCTCCTGAATAGCGTGGCTGAAACCGAAGGAAATAATTATGGCCTGGAAGTCAGATGCACATTTAAGACTTTTGCTGCCTTTGCAAAGAAGCCCTATTGAAAAATGTTTTGTCAATAGTAAATTCAGAACAGGATAGTCCTACTGAGTGAGTAAGTGGGCAGGAATATGTTAGCACACGGTGAGAAATGACAGAAAGTTTTTAGCCATATCCACAGCTTGAGAAATTCCAATCCCTGTAATAGAGCCATGCTGATTTCTACCAATTAAAGATCTGGCCCTTTATTTTCTTTTTGATATATTTTCCCCTAACACATATACAATACTTTCCCAAAGGTAAAAGCGGCTTCAAAGCATTTTTAGAGGAACATTAAAGAAAAGGAAGTTGTAACAGTGACTGCCATTATTTTATCTTGGACTTTACTGCAATTAAAAAGAATATAAAATGTTGTTGCTACCCTGGACACATACTTTTACATTTTTAGCCTTGGAAAAACACAGACTCTGACTCCTTGTGTCAGAGTAAGGGCCTCCGCACATTGTCCCTGCATTACGCTTTTTGATCCTGTTAAAAAATGTTACCCTGTGCAGCTCCATGCATCAAAGGAACGCTTGTACACACTGGGATCTGTTTCAGCCCTTAGGCAATGAGACCAAAAGACCCTTCTCATAAATTCTAATTCAAAAGTTTTTAGTTATCAAGAGGAAGTTTCCAATTGCTCTCTCACATGTGGGAAAATATGTAAGCTACTGAGAGGACCTTTTGTCTGCGACTTTAATGGGGGCAATTTGCAAGGGGGAGTGCAAAGGTTCTAATATGCAGTGTGCACAGACAGTAAGCAGGCACATACTTGGTATTTAATGAAGTTCCATGAATCATTAGCCATACAATAACCATAGGGTTCTATAAATCACCTGCAAAGATTTTTAGGCCAAGAAGTTGAGCAGCGCTGTGGCAGAGTGGAGCACCTCAAGGAGCCCGGGAAGCAGGAGGAGGAAGGAAAAGAAAAAGATAAAAGGGGGGCAGACGATGTATTATCTCTTAGCTGGCCTGCCAATCCAAAATTAAATCCTGTTGTTTTAACTTGTTGGCTTTACAGGAAAACAAGGCAATAAAATGAAACTTGTCCTAATAAAAAACACTAGGATTTGCAAGAGGAAAATGTAGCTGGAAGATCACATGTATTTTAGACATCTGAACTGGAAAATATGTGTGAGGGAACATTCAATTTTCTTTCTTTTCTTTCTTTTTTTTCTTTTTTCTTTGTTAATTCACCCTGCTGATGAAACAGCCCTTCTGGAATTCCTTTCCTTTAAAAACATCAAACCATATCTGTACAGCTAAACAAAAGCTTGATTCTTTCCAATTAGCAAAAATGTAAATGTTATTTGCGAGACAGACTCTCATGAGTGGTTTTCTTATGCTGCAGTACATTCTAGTAACATACAGCTCTGTACCTAACCTGAAAAGACTGCTTTTTTGCTGTAATCACGCAGGAAACAAACTTCCCACTGTGTTTTAAAAGGCAGAATGGCCACGATCTTCTGCCGAAGCCAAGATCCATTTTAGCTGGTCGGGAGAGATTCGGAGAGTAGATTCTCTTGGTTTCTGAAGTCCCACACTAAGGCAGAGCAGTGGCATCTCACTCCTCACATATATTCTGAGGTGCCACACAGTAAGAAGTTCCCTGGGCTCATTTATAATTCTTTCTTTGTATTTGTAGTCTTGGAAAGACATGGAAAGAGGTCACACTAGCATTGGCAACTGGCAACACCATGTACTAGGACAAGCCAAAAAAAATGAATAGAAAAAATCATATTTGAGATTGGTACTGTGTCTTGCTCACTTCAGAAATCTGTAAAATTGGGAGGCAAAACTACCCAATTAATGCCCCGTGGAAGGACACTAGGACTTTAACACGTCATTTTCATTTGCCCTTCAGTGAAAGCTGGAGCCTAAGCCAGCCAGACCCTAAGCCTAACCACCACCCAGGCCCCCTCAGCTAATGGGATAACAAAAACGAGAGACAACACTGCACCTTTAGCTCAAGTCCCACGTTTTGTCTGCATATTCCCTTTCACTTCTATTTGGAGATTGGTTATAAAATGCAAATGGCAGCAACCAGTTCCCAAGGTGGCATCCTGCCTGACTTGCCCCCAGCACGCTGGTGGGTGAGATAAAAGGAGGCGGCAGCGCACTGTTAATGCATTTACCTTTAAATACCACCACTGCAAGCTAGTATAGTCAATAGTTTCCAGCTAGTCCCTTGCGATCATTTGTCCACATCACAATAAAACCACCACACAGCATGCTTGCCTGTCTCTGCCCAAGAGAGGCCCCAGCACTAAAACAGCAGGGAGGTTGCAGGTAAAGAATCCAAATAAATTAGCGGAGCAGTATGTGTAGAGTGCTGGCCTGCCTGCGCTGGGCCAGGATCTAGACTTTGGGTTAGTTTTCCATCCAATCCATCATGTCAGGTACCGGGGTAGGCGTAAAGAGGGGAAAAGATGGGAACTTGGAAAGGAAACTGAGTGTAGGGAAGCTAAAAGATAGATACTGCCATAACCATCGCAAGACACACTACAAGACATAAAAGAGCCTTTTATTGTGACTGTTCTCCATGCCGAAAGTGATATGGCTAGCAATAAAACAACAAACCCACCAGTGTGATTCCTAAGTTGAGAGCTATGTAGGAAGCTTGGTTTGAAAGAATAATCACCGAATTTTAATTCACACAAGATATCCCAAGTTATAATGTAAAAATAGCGTAACAACCCCCCCCCAACACTTTTTATGATACAGTTGCAAGGAACCGATTGCTTAGCGACTCAAAATTTTTACAAATTCGATACAATTTTAAATAGCTATAGTTCCTGAACACAATTGCTGCGTTTCCATTTTTAAAGTTTATTTGCTGAAAATGATGCCCATTGAGTAAAGAAAGCTCTCTTCTCTGGCAGCTTTTAAAGCTGATATTCAAAGCTGAACTTTAACCTCAGGGAAATAACTATTTCATTGACTCTGGGGCAGTGGGGAGGGGAGGAGGGACTGAAAGGAGGGGGAATATTTGAGAGGAATAACATCACGCAAACTCAAACTTCAGTATTTACACATGAATTTAGACGTAAAATATTCAGCAGTTTTACCCAGTCCTAGTTCTGCCCATAATTCAATCAGTTTTGTCTTGTGATAATCTCCCTTCTCCTTTCACCGAAAGAAGAGGCACTTAATCACTTAGTGCAGATAGATTGCTAGGAGGTTTAATTAAAACAACTTATTTTAAGTGATCTTAAACAAGAGGTAAATGTATTTATTGTTCTAACATTTGGAGTGGTATAGGATAGAGCGGAGGAATAACAACCTCTCTTGGTACTTGGTATCAGATTGCTTCTTTTATGAGCCATACGGTAGTGATTAGGAAGCTTAGTACCTAAAAGTTCGCATACAGCACTAAAGTACACAGTTAGGAGCTTTTCCCATGTTTCTAAGATTCTGCTCCCCAGCATCAATGCAGACGACAGCAGTGGGTTGCCTGTGATAACGTTTACCACCAAAGTCACGAGCAGTGCGATGTCACCTCTTTGCAGGGAGCTTCCTCTTCCTACTCTTGCAGAGGAAGGTACGCGCACGGCTGCGCGTGGGCAAGCGGCTGCATGCGTGCCCCGCCATGGCCTGAAATAATACCTGCACATCCAAACACTTCCTCTCGCCAAGGGAACTCTGATCTATCTCCAAATGTTGCAACTGATCGGAATTTGAATTTCAATACCAAGCTAAGCTAAATGTCTGGATCAGAATCCCCTCTCTGTCCCACGTTTGCATTCAGACCTGGTCCTGAACTTCCTAACCCTGCCCAATCTTCATTTCAGGCTTTGGCATTTCTTGCACTGAATTATGCAAAAAAATGCACAAAAGCAATCTGGATTTTCAGTCGTTCTTTACGAGTTATTCACAAGCAGGTATAGAACAGAACAGGTCATTTTTCTGTTAAACCACAGAAAAGAGAAACTCACAAGTCCAACTAGCAGCAATGTCAAGGGATACAAATAAATAAGATGATCCCCATTATACTCAAATTTACTTACATATAGGAGGATTTTTTTTTTCCAGATGAGATTTCCAGTCTAAGAAAATGTGCTTACTTAATTTATGTCCATTTATTGCAAGTATTTTGGTACTATGACTTGGATGTTTAAGGGATGCATTTGTGCTGGGGAAAGAATGAAGGAACATGTACAGGTTTCTCCTTGGGAGAACTTCAGCTGAGATGGTTGGATGAAATCTAGGCCTCAAAACAGCTCCTTGAAAAATTCCCACTGATTTCCCTGGGACTAGGATTTCACCTCGTTCACTCATCTGGATCCTTCAGTTATTGCCAGTTCTGCTGTGATAATCCTTGCAGATGAATGGAGGAACTCCAGTTTGTAGCATTTAATAACACAGCAACACAGTGGCTGAAACTAGATTCAGTGTCTGAGTCAGTTAAGCCTTAATTTAAACACTTAAACACTGTGTATTTTGAGTGTGGGCCAAGTCTTGTTCATGCTGAAATTATATGACACAAGCCGTGCTAAGATGTCAACTCCAGCTGAGCGCTAGAATGCAATGTAGCGTGAAGAAAGCCCGGACTCGTACTAGTCCTTAGCCCAAGCTCAGTCACACGCCTGCCTGGGGACATCAGTCCTCGTGGCAGCATCCTGTGGTCAGCACTGGGCAAAGGAGTCAGCAACGGGGCCGTGACGCCACGTGGGGCAGGGTCAGTAGGACACGTAAGGCCATGCTGATCCCATCACAAGCGTATCTGGAGGTGCTTGAGTAAGGAGCCGGTGTCCAGCCCTGCTCCACCAGGATGTCTGTCTCCAGGCCTTTCCCCGATGAACTACCTTTTCTTTCGGTGCTGCATCCAGCTATGTGTGGGACCCACAAGCCAGCAGCACACCAGCCTCCGCACTCACAAATTGCTGTGGAGGGAAACGCAGACTCCAGCACATGCCTCTGCCCAGGTGGCAATCTGGTGCCATGCCAAGGAGACCTGAGCGGAGACACCTACTTTAAACAATCTCCCAAACAGTTATTGCCATTCTTGCATTATTCCAAGATAAAAGGGGCACTTCAGACCTGGGAAGTTAAAGGTTTGTATTAAAAATCGACTGTCTGCCTTGAAAATTATGGAGCTTGACAGATGGAGGATGAAAGGCTGCAACAGAAGAAAAACATAGGCCACCACCCTTGACACCGCTGACCACCCCGTTGCTGACAGCTTCTTCCCACAGCCTCGCTCTCTAAAGCTCTTCCCACTTTAAGGAAATGTATCAGAACACAGGAGTTTATCTGCCCTGACCTCTACCCCCAAACTGAACCCTCTTTCATGTTAATTCTCTTCACAAAACCCACCGCATGTAAGGTCCCTGCAGTGCTTTGGCTTATTTGGGTCTCATTATTTGTTGTTGTTAGTGGTGGTTGTTGCTGTTATCTCATAGCAGATGAAGCACCGATCGAGAAATTCTTGAAGCACGTTACACGTGATGATCGGTTTGCTGCTGTCGATGGGTTTAAGGTGGAGAACAAGCCACATGCTGTTATTAGAGAAGATTTTAATAAATAAGAACAGATAAGAATTTTATTTCTAAATGTTTCAAATCAAGACAAAAGAACAAATTTCTGTGACAGGAAGACTGACAGGATTCCTCTGCTAGAAGCATTTGAGTTACCCATTTAGGTGGCACTTTTATAGCTTAATATTCAGAAGCAAAGTATTTCAGGGCCTGATCCTCTGGCACAAATAACACAAATCAGAAACTGCCTATTTAGAATTCAGTTTAGGTTCCCCAAAGCAAGGCAGGCATTAGGGAAATGAACTAAAATGAGGGAAATACTATATTCACACAGACAGTAATATCTGGAATCATTTTTTCCAGCAGACCACAGGGGCTCTGATGCGGAACTATTTTAGCCCATTTCCATTCTTTTGGTGGTGTTCCAAACAACACCCCAAAACTTTACAAGGGAACTTAAGAAGGGCACTGTTGTGTAATTTTAAATTCATCTAGCAGTTCTCCTGACAATGTAAGTGAGGTCACAGCACAGCTGAACAAAAGTCATTCTTAAATATGAATGAATGCTTACAAGACTTTTTTTTTTCCTTCTTTCTTTTTCCCCAGAGTTGAATTTCTGCAGATGATTCTCTTCTGTTGCTGACGCTTAGAAGATACACATGACTCTGGGAGTGGGGGGAGGGACCCTCACACTGAACAGGAAGAACTGATATAATAATTAAGATACCAGATTGTAACACAGGAAAGGAGAATGTAATTCCTGTCTTTGCCCTAGTTTTCTGTGTGACCTAGAGCTAGTCCTCAAAGGGACCGGGAGCAGTAGCTGGCACCGTGGGAAGAAGCCACAAGCAGGGCAACCTGCACAGCGCCTGGGCTGAATTAAGCATCTCGGTGTTCTTGAAATAGCCGGGAGGCCGCTGGCTAATGTGATGTGCTTGACAGGGAAGCATTTTAAACCCGATTTTTTTGGGAGGGAGGGGTCTAGAAATCTCAATCCAAGCTGCATTGAACAGATGTCAGATCAGGATGTTTGCCCAAAACCCTCTCCTAAATATATACAGCTACATTTCTCCCTATCAAAAACCAAAACAAACAAAGCATAAAGCAAGCAATAACAGAAAACAGAGCAGAGTTTACTCTCACAGTCCAGTTAGATGACATGGCTGAGCTAATCTAAAGCATCCCTGCTGCCAACAGGGGACAATTCTCCCTTTTCTCCTTCCTCCTTTTTTCCTTCTTGCTCCAGTCTCTCCCCTCTGCTGCTTGTGTCAGCTCTAGAGCTCATCTGACTGGTGACAGTGAGAGACTCAATTCACTAACCCAGTGAAAACTTGATCCATCAAAATATAGTTTTCCGCAAGATTAGTGAGTTAAATTGCCTCAGCATGCGGCCAGATGAAAGCAGAACCTGCACGAGGCAGGGGCTGGATCAGGGCTGGAGAAGGAGCGAGAACTTGGCTGTTGGAGAAGGTAACCTGTGCCTCCGGCACAGGGTGCACAACACAGATTTTATTCCCACCTTTAACTCAAGTCTGCTCAAACCCAGGCACAGATATATTGGAGCAAGGGTCCTAAGCTTCTGTTTTTACTGCATTTTGCTCCATCTTCAGTGCTGACACATCACTGTCACTCTCCAACTACCCTGTCCCAACCAAGGGAGAAGTCGCCACATTGCACATGGGAACATTAGTGATTACAACTGCAACAGATAGTAAAAAATGGGCACCAGTGTCAGGGCTAGCGGTCACGGACACTGTGAGCTCGGAACCCATCTCATGACACAATGTGATGGTACATATTTCTCACAGGACCTGACGGAGAGGCTGAAGAGCTCGCTGTTCTCATCACAGATATGCCCGAGCTGATGTTCAAAATCACATCTTGAATGTCTCTCAATCTGTTCTGGAGTGGAGAGGTAACATTTGCATTATATCCAACAATTGTTTCTTTTCCTGTCCTTGGTGTAGGGACTGGAACCCCAGCCTTCTCCCCCTCTAAAAAGTGCCATCCCCACAAGGCTATACACAACTGCTATTTGAAATACATCTCCCGCTTCCTAGGTCAAAAATCAACTCAATGGGCTGTGGGCTGAAGGGAGGAGTTTATGCATAGAAATGTAGGGGTCTAGAGAGTGTAAGTCAGGCTGCAGCTGAATAGGGATTTTGAGAATCCACGTTTTCAACTTACGGAGGGAGCAGAGCATTTAGACACCTGGGCTGCCCGTCCTGTCAAACTACCACTTTGTCATACAACGTAAGAGAAATCTGACTCCTTTTGTTCCTCAAAGTTATTATCGTCATTGTGATTTTGTGCTGTAGAAGGACCCAGTGCTTAAGGAATGGTGGTCTACACATGCAAAAGGGTGTTTTTTCTTTAAAGAAGCTGCAGAAAAATTTATCGCTGTTCAGCACAACATGTCATTTGGACACAGGACCACCAGGGTGATGGGGCTGTTTTTCTTCTCCATTCATCCATTTTTAAATCCATCGCTTACTATAAAATGAACAGATGCTATTAACACTTCAGTGGATTTGTGCGGAAACTGTGATTCATTCTTAGCAGCAAGTTAATATAAACACATGAAATTGCCCTCAATCTGCTTTCCAAGCCCTAAGAGAGCTCACAGAGTAAAAAAGATATTTTTGCAAAAGATTCTTCTGGTTGCATACCCATAATAATTGTCTAATTTACACATGGATGCCAGTTGCTTGTAACCTGAATACCTAATGTACCTTTTGCTATGGGAGAAAGGGCTATAAACATTGGACTGAGTCATGGTGATATTTACAGTGGTATAGATGTGAAGTAATTACACTGGGTAGGAATGAAGATGGAATCCTTCATTAACTGAAGCCTGGAGGAGACAGGTATTTTTATACCTATATTCAGAGAAATAAACTGAAGCATAAGCTTAGCCTAAGTTAGTGAAAGAGTGACATAAATGACAAGAAAACTCTTGAATCCCAAACACCAGACAGTTTTACAGCCAGCAATTTCTAAACTGTAAATACCATGGGGAAAAAAAAAGTAGAAGACATTATTCAGATGGGCACTTGAACAAGCGGATCTTTTCTAAACCATTTCAACTTCTGTAATCATTCTAATGTCTAATTTATGGTCTGTAAGGCATACTTAGAGGAGACAGGTGGCTTCACTTGTGGTCAAAGTCTGGGACACGCTACCGAGTTTGTTTAATCCCAGCACTGCAAATTTTCCTGTATGGCCTTGGTCAAGTCGTGTATCACTTAGTTCCCTCCCTGTGCAAATGAGCCTCTCTCTGTTGCACCGTTTAGATGGTTCTTGTATTTTTCAGGGTAAGAAAACATCTACCACATGGCTGTAAGCACCAAAGAGCCCTCTCTTTAACTGCCGGCTCTAGGCTTTCTATGATACGGATAACTATGACTTAGAATAATTGTTTTAGGGTGGCGCTAATTATTCTGCCACAGCATATTATCAGAAGTAGAGACAACTGGTAATTACTGTGTCAAAAAATGCAGCTGAACGAAAAGCTGTTTTATTGGTGTATGTATTCAACAAGATATTGTTTGGAGATGTCTTTCTCAGAGCTCTGCTGTATGCTGGGGCCAAAACCAAAAGAAAAAGATGCTAAAATAGCAGATAGCCTGGTGGCTGAGGTATTCATTTGTAGTGCTGGAAAACAAGAGAGTTAGACTTGAGCCTGGATCACCCAGCCCCCAAGTAACTGGTGAAACCAGCACCAGATCATTTTTCAGCATTTTGTTATCTTTTTCAATGAAAAAATCCAAACCATCTTGATTTTGTCCTGCTAAAGAACAGAGTACTTTTTGAAGCTTTTAAAACTTTGGCAGGATGGAAAAACCACCTCCTCTCATCTCTTAATTACAAGTACGACTCCCTAACGCAGTCCAAGTCTAAAATCCCTTGTGTTTGTGCCTGGCCACTGGAAATATCACAGGTATGAAAAAATTTCATGCAATTATGTGATTCAGGGCACTTCCCAGACTTTTGCTCTTTTCTCTTAATTGTCAGGTTCTGTTCAAATACATGAAGTCTGTAGCTCTTTCCTTTGTGTGAATAGCCTTCTCAATCCCTATACAACTTAATATTCTGTTGCCCTATTAAGCTAGCCATGCAGAAAACGGTTTCTAGCCAAATAATAGGAATAGCAAACGTATGAACTCTATACCTCAATGAGGTGTTAACTTCAAAGCCTTGTTATTTGGGAGTTGGGGCCATTTAAATGCTGACATTATTAGGCAAGGAAGTCTAAGAAACAAGCACTCAGTGGGAGTCAAAGATCTTTTTAAAAGCATTTTCTTTATGCTCATCACACCCCAATTCATTTAGGATGGGCTCCTGTTCTATGCCTACACGTTTCCTAATTAAGACTTCTTTCCTTGCCACAATGTTTAGGTTAGAAGGAATCTGAGGCTCTCCGTGTACCCCCTTCATGATTGGCATATTTTTTTCTTTCCCCTCTCCCATCTCCTTGGTTGTAATTACATTACAGTGGCTTATCTCTCCATCAAAGGATGGGTAAGTGGTCCCTTTATAAAACTGCTCTGAGCAGCTGTTGGCCAGTCAGGGAACACTGAGGCCTGACCAGAGCTACACTCTCCCCAAAGGGCTTATCTATATTGTGCCGCATTGAATGCGATGTGAATCGGTGTAGACAAGAACAAATAGCATTCAGCACATGTCAGCTAAGTGCAGTTTTAGCCTGGCCTCATCAGTGTTTAATCATGATTAGCTGACATGCACAGTTTATTGTGGTCTTCACCAGCCAACATATTGTGACCAGTATTACGTCAATTGCTTAGTTACCCAAAATTACATTCAGACATGATTAAATCCTGCCATTTGTATAACTTTGTAGAGACCCAGCAACACAAATTTGCTTCTTTGAGACCTAGGCAGCAAAGGCTCACATCTAGCTTTGAGCTTGATTCTTTTCCCAGAACGATGCCAAGTCTCCGGACTATCTACTCACACGCTGACAGCAAGGCACGACTCTTACACGTGTAGGTATCTCAGACTAGCTGTAAACTAGGTTTGAGTGCTGAAAGCGATGAGGTCAGAGTACCACAGGCTTCAGCTGTCAAATAGGCAAATATTTGCTCATGGTTTCAGGTAGGTAATATCATTTGTAGCTTACCCAAAGCCCGAGGTGTTGCAGCTTTCCTGCTACCGAAAGCCACGTTAGCGCAAGCAGTGCATATTGCAATGACACATCTGACTGCAGCTTAGGTACAGCCTAGGAAAGAAGGTGCTAATTGAGGTACTGCCGTGAACTGTCTCAGTCCTGCTGGGAGAAAAGGTGGTATTTATATTCTAGGTAATAAGAAATAATACTCCTTTATTCCTTAAATTCTTGCATCACAAACATTTAAATAAGGTCTGCACAGACGCACAGAATGAGCCCTATATTTGCAGCAGGAGTTCCACACAGACTCCTTAACAGGTCTCACTGGAGCTGCCCATTCATGTGCACGAGCTCAGCTTCATATTTTCCCCATTCAAGTACAATTCCAGCTTCAGCTCCAAAAGTAATATACTCTTGGCTAAACACTCTGCTGATACTAATGTACTCAAAACGTTTCTGTATACTCAGCATCTTTCTATAACTGAATAGCCACATCCAACTCATCGATGGTAACATTTTTTTTTCTTCTTTTAATTCTTTCTAGAAAACATGTGTATGTATGGCACCAGGTGAATGACAGAAACCATAACGCATGTATCTGTCTGGCCCAAATCACTTGCAGGGGTTTCACAGAGGCAACCGTGGTACGTAGTTGCTAGCTTTTCAGCTGGCATCAGAAGCCCCATTCTATTTCTGCACCCTGTAACAGCCTGGCCAATGTACCTATTGTCCGTTTGAGAAAGAAAATGTCCTATGGGCCCTTCTGCATCTGCTGAGCTTAGCTTGCATGTTATGGGGTCGATGGAAGATCACCTCTTCTAATGGCGCCCGCTCCTCCTAATGCAAAGACATGTGGTTTGGGAACAAAAGGCATTATTCAGCGCCTGGGAGCAGAACACTGGCATCTATGTTTTATAGACTATTTGAAGCTTGAGATTTTTAGGGGTCAGCAGCCTCCCCAACCCTTGTGTTCATTTTGTCCTTGGGCAGGACAGCTACAACAGGAACGGTCTTTTTGAAACCTGGAGATCCTCGGGCTCCCAGAACTGACAGTTACTGTGTGCAGAAAAATTCTAAGTCATGTACATTTGAGACCACATCTGGTGTGAAATGTATTTACTGTAAGCACCCCGACCACACTGAGGCAATGTTTAAAAGCTACAATATTTTCAACCAAAACACCATGAATCAGTCGTCTGCTCTTTACATTTTTTCCTTCCTAACACAGCAGATTGCTAAAATATTCACGCATACATTTTCTTTCATAATCTTCCTCTTCCTCTCGGCCTGAATCTGAGGAGCAGGAAAGCGTAATATGCAAACCCAGAAATATTTGTTATATTTGGATGTCTGACTAAAACTCCCAGTTGTGGTATCGCTGGATGATTCCAGGCAAGGAGAAGCAAACTGCTCACCAAAGTTAAATTCTGGCACCAATTCTCCTTTTGCTTATTTTGGTATAAAGCAGGAATTTCTCCTCTCTAGTCAGTGGAGTTGTACCACAGGGGTAAATTAGAGGAGAGGCAACTCTTCTGTGTGTAATAAACAGCAGTGAGAAAAGAGAACCCTGCGGGAGCTGAATATGAATTGGGTAATTTGAGAAAATAAAATAGCCTACAGGAATAAGCTGAAGCTATTTTGTTAAAAATAAATAAGACCAAAACTGTCCTTACTTGGTCTAGGACTATCAGGTCTAAAGCCTGCTGAATTCGGCAAAGACACTCCTACCACTTTCAACAAACTTTTGAATCCCTAGATAAGAAGCCTAAAGAGCCTTTCCTGCTCACGTGCTGAGCAACTTCATCCTCCTCTGTCATTGCCTTTCCCCTGGCCAGTGGTGGGCGGGATACCAAGAAACTGTGCGCGGAGAAGGTGCCAGTTGCACCAATGGTTTTGAAAACTAGACATCGGGAAAAGAGCCACAAGACAACTTGAAAAAATACAAAATCAGGAAACGGCATTACCAACTTAACAAAAGGAAGGTTAGGGGAAAACAACTACGGGAAACAGAAAATGCAGTGGGCAGATCATCAATGTAGAAGCGGCAGGTATACCTGGAATTTGAAGTGAAACAGTTTTAGTCTAAAAAGGCGAGCCTGCATTTCAATTATTAAACATTAGGCCCTGTCTCCTCCTCACCTCAGTATTGACTGCTGCCATGTTATAGTATGAGGGGTCTCAGCCTGCCTCCTTTAGATCAGGGTTATGCCCATATTACAATTTTAGATGTGGGTCAATTTATGAAGTATTTTAGCAGAAATGTTAAAATCTGTATAGCATATTTTCCTAAATATCTGCATTATTTCTGACAGGAGTTAATCAAAAGAAGTTCTGTAGGCTGCACCAGAGAGCGGTCGTGAAGTATCATCCCATGAAGGATTTCTGGATTATAAACCCTGGTTTGATTATTCCCAGTTTACAGATGGGTCACTGAGGCAAAGGGACTGCTTTTGTTCCATCTATGGCCATAAATGGAGCCTCCAAGAAAGTCATAATTAAGCACACTGCTCTTGAAACACCGCTAATGCTTTATCATTTGCTCATATTTCCTCCCAACAGATGTGGTTATTTAAATAGTCAGTTAGGGTTTCTCTGCATTCATTTTAGCTCTGCTTTTAAATATGTCTGCCTCTGCAGTCAGAGCATACAAACCGTCCGGTGCCATGATGAACATATTTACACCAGTATACCGGTTATTTACTGGAGAGCTTATTTTAATAAGAGGTACCTTTTCAGTGTTACAATTGCTTCCAAACTAAGAGTGATGCTAGCCCGTCTGTAATTACAGAGCTAACTGGAAGAGTCAAATCAGTGCAAAAAATTAAAGACAGGCTGGGCCTTGGTCCTACAAGACTCTCGCATCCTGGTTTTAACTGAATTTTCCTCTTGCTGGGTCCTATCCCCAGCAGTGCCTCCTGTCGTCAAGGGTTGCACTGAACTGCACTATCAGCAAACCTTCAAGCCTTACAAAGAAAAAGACAACATGAATTAGCTGAAATAAAAGACCTTGGCCAGATTGCTTTGTTGGATAAAGCACCTTTGTTGTAAGTATGTGGGAAAGGAGAGTCCAACCACAGCTCATCCAGATTCCTTAGACACACACGCCCAGTGATATGTATTTGTGAATATTTTCCACATTTATATCTGCTAACCAAAGTAACCAGTTTTTACTTGTTTAATTACTGCTGAAGAAAGAGGAACTGTCAGTGCTTTAAGAGTTATGCCAAAGCACAGGGTGGGTTCTCTCTGATTCATATGCTGCATGGCTACAGAAACCAAGACCCAGCATCAGGAATGCCAAGCAGTTAAAAAAGCAGCAGAAGCAGCAGTCCAGCTCTACAACATATTTTTAATCTAACTCTCTCGTTAAATTAATGTTATTCCTAACTTTCCCAGCAATTTAGCACTATATCAGCCATTTTATCAAAACACAAGGAAACAGGAAGACCTTTGGGGGGTAAAAGTATGGGACCTAACCGACTGTGTTATGCTAATGAAGTTTTATTCCACTTATTTTCCAAATACAGTAAGTGAATGAAAGTCATCCCAGCACTGGCTCTCTCTCCCTAGCTTCATTGGTACATGGCATTACCACAGGAAGTAGACTAAATAAATACATATGATTGTTTTCAAAATGGAAAAAATCCTTTGTACTTTGCACACAGAAAAGCATGAGGATGACCCATAAGCCTTTCTGAAAATCACTACCACCACTAAAAAAATAGCCCCAAACCCTCTACAGTTGAGAAAATTATTAAGAAACTTGGCAGAATTTAGTCTAAATTTAGAATTTAGAATTTAGAGTAAGGTGAGGATGCCAGCTGCCTCCTCTATACGTCCAGAAACTGGTCCTAAATCTCACATGAAGAGTGGGAGATGACGTACAGTAAGAAAGAAAAGTTGGGGTATTACTCCATGAATGTTTGAGTGGATTAGTACCAGAGTGGAAAATACGCTCTAATAAAGCTCCATAACATTATTACCATAATGACATCTGCACCTGGCTCTGTGAGTACCTACATCACATTATAAGGAGATACACAGGGAAGCAGACACTTCTAGATGCACGTGAATGCAGTGTTTAGCCTTTAGCTGAATTTGCACAGTGATCCCGAACACTTCCAGAGGCCTGCAATTTCTGCCCATACGTATTGGTCCCATGCTTGTTATCTCTGTCTATTATCAGACCATGCCATTTAACCTCTTTGCTCAGTTTTTCCATTTGCAAAATGCAGCGAGTAATATTTACCTTTCTTGCAGAAAAGTTTTGGGGTCAGAGAGATGAGAGTGCTGCCTCTCACCACAGCCTGAGTGGGAAAAAAACTAGACAGATGCATAAAACAAGGTCAAGATTTTGATGTCGGATGGTCACTGCTTCAAGCACTCTGGAATGAAGGACTGACTGGTGGACAGGAAAAGGTAGACACTTCTCCTGGGACCTACAAGAAGTACCTATATAAACCTAGAGATTTCACATCTAGAACCACACATTTGATACCCCCTTTATAAGCCCTCCTGCAATTTACTCGTCATAGTATCCGAGACAGGTAAATTAACTTAATTACAACCATTTCATACTTGGGAAAACTGTGACACTGCAAAGAAGTGGCTCATTGTCAGCAATAGCCTTACAGTTCAGACCTTTCCGATTGGTAAATCACTCATCAGAAAACACTGACTCAAGCTATGGTTTCCTAGCGTAGGATTCAACCCAACACCCTGAGATTACCCAAGTGTTCCTGAGGTTATTTTGAGGTAAATCAGGAATTATCTTATTTGTTTGAGTGAAATTACACTGCTGAAATGGTGTTAAAGAGAGGAGGGTTTAGTTCTACGAATCCTGCACCTTGCAAGCTCAAGCAGACAGTCTAGACGGTGTATTTTCTGCTGTGCTGACATGTATATAGAGTAACAGCTGAAGCAAGAAGCTTCATACCCATGATTCAAGGAGGAACAAGAAGGATAGTGTTTAGGTATGTTTGTTATGTCCTCAGACCGTATTGGTGGTGCCAGTATGAGTTTCCCGCAGCCAGGTTGTGAACTCAGTTTAAAGTGACTCCCCTAGAGTCAATTATCCCAGGCTTTCCCTTCACGCGTAAAGTTAGAGCTGGAACGTTGTTGTCACAGTTGTGTTCCCAACTAAGTGGTGATGTTCAGCACAACGTGATTATTACTATTTCTATGGTAATTGCAGCTGTTGGGGGCTGCCTTACTTACCATTCAGAAAACAAGTGACGTGTGTTGATAAACTCACAGTCGAGGAGCTGGGGAATACACAGCAACAAGTGAAGCCACAGAGAAGCCAATATTAGAGAAGCGGAACAAATTCTGAAAGTGACTTTTGCTTAATAACAGCTCCTACCCTGTAGAAAAACTGCACTGTCAGTGGGGAGGAAAGATTAGGTAACTTTCATCACCAGAAAGGTCCTCCCAGAGAAAATTGCTGTCTAGGGGACTGCTGAGGAGAATCCAGTCCTTTTTCTGTCCTAAGCATATCAGGTTTTGAAGGTTTTGTGCAAGGCTTGAAACAATTTCCACTGCTAAATGTAAACAAGGCTTTCAGATAGCCCTGTGATGTTGGGATGTAAAGACCAAATGAGATCCGTTTACACAAGCAAAATGAATATTTAAATAAAAAGCAGCCACCATCAAAAATGTTTTAAAAATGCTGTTTTGGTTAATGCAACATACTGTATTTCTGCCAACAAAGGCAGTTTCTGATCAGGACGTGCCGTGTTTTCCTCTGGAGATTTTGCAGGCAGGGTGGTCCTCCATGAGGGACGGGAAAGGGCTTAGTTAACATTACACATCTTTCATATATGCAGGCTGGTAAATGTAAGGCATTACAGCTGTGCAGTTTGTCACCAAAAACTAAGCTGAAAGGAGTCTAAATACAGGAGACTGACAAGAATATGACCTAGTCACTCTCTACACCTTTTATTCTCCCCTTCATAATAAAGCAACTTCTCTTGTATTTGTGCAGCCAGAGCTACTTGGTCTTTAGAGACAGTGGTCAGACGGTAAAGACAGGAAAAAAAGGGATAGTACAAAACCCACCATAGTAAGAGATTTATTATTTTCCCATAGACTACAAAAGAAGACTGGAGCGCCATTATGCTAGGTTGTGTTTATTTTGATAGGAAAAAGCTTTGGCACTGGAAAGCCCGCACTTCGTACCACAAAGAACAAAATCCATTTTGGAGGCAGGAGCTGCTCTAAAGACCTCAGCTTCCCCTTTCTTTACAGATGCCGGTTGAAATCACCTATATGTACCGGAGGGGAGTAGTTGGCAAATCAAGTTGACTTCACTGGGACAACATATTGGTTCTATTTAAGAAAGCATCCCCGATCAGCACATGTTTAAATCCAGTGAGACCTGAGCACATGCTTAAAGTTAAACATATGCTGAAGTCTTTTCCTGAAACAGATACATGCGAGGAAACACTTATCAGTTGGAATATGGTATTCATTCTGTGGTTCATCCCCTCTTTTCCTCCTAGAATTTCTAGAGTTTGAAATGCAAGGAATCCACCTAGGTTAACAGGGGGATGTTTATGTAATTATACGTATATAGCAGCTACAAAGAACCCATGTTCATTTCATCAACACAAGAGGTACAATATTCACCTTCTAGGTTAAATAATTTACTAAGACCGCTTGTTTTTATATTGACTGATCTTTAAAAAATCTGCAAGTTGGAAATCGTGTGCCTCTCTGAGAGGCGAAGCAAAGTAATTGAGCCGTAATACCTCACGGATACTAATTCCAAGAAAATAGTAATTACATCTATCATCCATATTATTAACATTTTTATTAATAACAGTGTTTTCCATCCTGTGTAAAGCAAGCATTTGGAACAGGGCATGGATATAAGACCATTATACTGTTAGGACCATTCTCCTTTACTTCTATGATTAAGGTTAAAAGGACTCAGGAAACCTGTTTATCAGATTTCTCAAGTTTCAAAGGTCTCAGCTGTAAAAATTCAGCTCATGCAAATAGGAGTCACTTAGGAAAAGATGCCATCATTTTTATTCATCTCAGCCAAAGCTTACTCTGAAAGAATTTCCACCAAAATAAATGGGATTATTCAGTAAATCAAGTCTATTCGTATACATGCAAGTGGAAGAATTGTTGCATGCAATTTTGAAGCATTTTCCTACTCACTTATTCCCAAGCTACAATATAGTCAATACGGCCACTTCAATTTTCAAGCGGTGGCAGGCTCACAACTTGCAGTGCTGCTCCAAAAGCACATGCCTTCACAACTCCGGGTAAGATGGGATCTTATCAAGTGAGATCAGCAGACAAATGAGCACGTCTAAGAGCATAGTTGGACACACTGTTCAGGCCATGGCTAATTCCAGTTAAGAGCTTGTGACCCTTCACATTCTTGCAGTGATTATCTCACCATCCCTCCTCCCTTCCAGTTCCTCAGATTCGCCACAGCTCTTGGCAGAATCTGGTTCCAGTTTGGGGGTTAAGAGACTGAATGAAGAGAAGTGGTTGGGATAGACAGGAACAGTAACCTGAATCAGCAGCAGCTGAGCCAGCACATCTGACCACACACTGAACCTGAGCAGAAGTGCTGAAGTCGCACATCAGCTGGTAAGCGTGTATAACTAGCTGTCTGTGACCCAGCTGAGCGCATTATCAAACAAAGCTGCTTTTCCCATCCGTTCCTGTGGTCAGTGTCTATGAGGAGGTGGAATATACAGTCCCATCACAAACTAGGATGATTCCATTTAAGGCTGAGGCATCCCTGCAACATCTAGTTGGATATGTAGAAAGAGTAATGATTAATAGTTTGTATGCAAACGCTAGGACCACCAAAAAAGTTATAAACCCAAGTACTCCGCAATTATACCACACTTTTGCTCACCTGTGAACCCTAATTCAGTCCCTCTGTGATAGCCTTTGAGCCATGATCAGATCTTATTATTTTCTAGCCCCAGCCCCATTTGCTCCATCTCCATGAAGTTACGCACCAGGCTCATGCCAGAGTGACCCCCATAACCCACGCTGAGCCCTTTGCACCTCAGGTCTGCCATTTCAAATATGTGACCACAGCACTCTGCCAGGAATATATGCTGTATGTGGGATAGAAAAGCCCAAAATCTTGTCATTGCACAAGAGTAATCTGCTTTTAAAACTTTATCAGGCATATATTTATACCAGATAGGCTTACTTGACACCACCGACTATGAAAATCTGTCTTGAATTGCTTTCTAAAATGCCCAGATTTCTGGAGATTGTAGTAAGTAATCAATCCCCAAATTCTAAAATGAAACAATTCAAAAGCCTATGTTACAAAAAAACTTTGGTGATACCAGCTTTGAAAGATGAGAGAAATGAGCCACAGCTACAACCTGCTCCATATAGCAATAAGGTAACACAATGCTCAAAAAGAACACGTTCATTAAAATTCCCTGGAGGAAACTTCCCAAACTGTTACAGAAAATGTCAAGATTTTGGGATACTCATTCAAAACACAGAATAGAGAATATGAAGCGTTACTACAGTGTGGAATTGCTCCACATCACTTTCAAATACTAGGGAATGAAGTACTTTCTCTCAGATGCAACAGATACAAACACGGCTTTTAAAGAGATCACAGAAACTTCATTTGCTGCTGTAATAGTCTCCTTGCAGTGGCCATCTTTCTCCTCTTCTCATTCAGATACTTAAAACTCAGAGTAGAAGACAAGGTAAACTCAAAGTATAAAAAGGTATCAAAGTGTAAGGTAGTAAAGAATGCCAGTGGGGAAAAATTATGGTTGGAAATCCTTGGGGTTCTACACACCTCACCAACCAGCTACTCGTGATAACTAAGGAGGCACTCACAGGAAGAGGACAGTCACGCTTAACAAAAAGTACTACAAAAAGGCTATGGTAAGAGATGCAGCGCAAAATAAAACTTGGGTCTAGCTTTTGAGAACCGCAGAACTTGACTTGGAGAATGAAAACACAGGGGCTGCCCTAAGTCCCCTCGTGAAGAATTGGAGGCCCTGATTCTGCAAAGACTGATGCACGTGCTTAATATTCCACCCTTGAATAGCTCATTGATTTCAAATTCCTTGCAGGAATAAAACAGAGCATAAAACATCATTTATCTCAGAAGTAAGTGAAGCCAACAAAAAACACATTGCAATTTTCTTCTTAAGTATGTTCTTATTTTTATCATGGTACTTAATAAACCATTAGCTTTTGAGGTATATACATCTCATTTCCATATTTCATAAACCATAGATATTTATCACATGGTGTTTTGTTGATTTTTCTCATAGTGCTATTTCAGAAAACTGAACTTGAAACATAGTTTCTGCAATAAAATTTCCCCCTCTGGATAATGTACTTAAAAGAACAAAAGAATAAAGAAGCCCGATTCTCAAATTTGCTGAGACTGCTGTCATTACTAAATGAATCAACTAATTGCACGCTGAAAAACATTCTTATAAGGAAGGTATCCAAATGCTAATATCTCCCTACTCTTTAGATGGAAGGGGTAATGTTAACTTTCTGCTACGCTAACCGATCTGAAATAGCAATGTAAATTGATAAAACCAGTCCCAACTGATCTAATTTGGTTCCTTTTTTTTTTTTTTTCTAAAGGGTGGAAATTTTTTTCTGCTTTTTTCCTGACTCATGAAAGACACCAGACAGTGATGTGGTGAAAGCTCCAAAAGAAAAAAATCTACTTAAGTCAAGGAGTAGGGGAAGTGGTCACTCTGCGAGGTCATTTTCCTGTGAGACTCTGTGACAGCTGGAGAAAATTAACCAAAATATCTGCATTCCAGAGAGGTATAAAAAGAAGAAAGAAAGGGAGGGGAGGGGTCAAATGTCCTGTGGAAACCTGTAGGAACGGCAATGGCATTTTCTATATGGGCTCACTCAATCTGGTTTCCTGACAAAATTCTACAAAAATAGGAGGAGATTTTTAAAGTCTCAGAGGGTAGTCAGGCAGCCAGCTCCTTTAAAAGTCAGCAGGACATTCATTAAATTTGAACAGATTAGCTGTATTGGATCTTTTCTCTGATGCTGGCACAGGGACCACACAGAAATCCTATTCCTAACACTTTATTACCATTTAAAGCTTTACAGATCAGTCACGCTTCCAGAGTGGAAGAACTAGGAAGACAGCAATAATACCAAGGTAATCAGATGGATTCTTGGGTTTCCGTGTTTATAATTTTCAAAGAAATAGCCAGTGAATGACAAATTTGCTTCTATGCTAGTTCTGAATCCTTGACATTGTTTTTTGTTTTGTGATAAAATAATACCAACATTTTTCAAACATTTTCAAAATTAATTTGTATTCTATTAAAAATCCCACAGATTTGCATGTCAAGTAATTCTATTTTTCCCTGGTCAGGACCAAACCTGAACTTTAAAGTTCAAATCCTGTCAAAATTCGTGTATTTCTGTGAAACATTTTGACTCCACTAAGCTGAATATTAATCGAAACCATACCTTCCTCCTTCAGAACACTTCCATCCCCACGGATCTTCTGGTCATTTCAGACTACTCTGCAAAAGACAAACCAGAAAACAAAGTCTCTTGGAGATGAAGAAGCTTGCCGTTGTAATTTCAACAAATGACAGTAGGAACCAATTCATGTGTAAGGGATTCTGCCCAAGTCTATCTGCAGATCCACGCTCAGGAATTCCTTCAATGTGAATGAGACAAAGAGAAGGATGCAGGCAGGACTTGGTAGATGACTCCCATAAGCAGAAGCAGGAATGCACATTACAGGGGGTGAAAAGCAGAATTAAGAATTTTTTCAGGCTGCCAGCTATTACAATTGAGGTAAAGATTTTAAAACAGCACAGCTATCATTTGGGCAACTAAATGGGAGCCAGATTTCACAGACCAGTCTATACCCATGACCTCCCACTGCAAGATACAGAGCCAGATTTCCCACTGAATATCCATCTATGTCTTTAGCTTTATCAGGAAGCTGAGCCTTTCCAAAAGTCACGTGCTAAAATGATAAGCCTTTGCAAAAATGATGAAAAAAGATAGAAAGACAGACAAATGGTAGGAGCAGTTCAAGACATCACAATCCTGGGCCAGATTATCTACAGGTGGAGAAGCAACTACTTCATATCTGCAACAAGGCTATGTATTGTGATATGATCTGGACATTCCCCGTTCACAGGAGATTTCACATTCATTACATCAAGGATAAAATAACATAGCTTTAAATTAACAAAAGCAGAAGGATTTCATGTGATCTCTAAAACCTAAGTCAGCAACACTATATTCTTTCCATTGCAAAATACCACCAGTGTCTATTCCTCATAGCTTGACCGTTTTGTTCTAAGTCTCTGTCCACAGTTACCACAATGTCACTATTCCTCATTTAAACCTAATTTTCTCAGGCAGTTTATCTATTTTGTGGAGCAAAAAGAAAAAATATTTAATTAAGTTAGACAGATTTGTTTATTTTTTTAATAGAAATTTATTTTGACTTGTCCGTTCTATCCTTTCCTTTTTCTGTCAGATGATAAATAGCTGTGAAGGAAGTAGGATGTGGATGTGGAAATTAGCATTTCTAACCCCATTTAGTGCAAACCCCATGCTGTATTGCTTTGGAATCTGATATAGATATTGCCCAGGTAGCTAAAAAAAACCCCCCAACCAACCACTATTTAGAGAACTCATAATTGTTTAAAATAAGCATAAAATGGTCCAAAATCACCCCTAAACCCAAAGTTAACCAATTTAAAATGCAGTTAACTGTAAAGCACGTTGCATTAACTTCCTTTTTAAAGGAAGTATTTCATTCTTACACTTTTGGTTTATTTTTTAAATGGACCAGAAGCAGAAGTTTGAAATGTCATGTGAACCCTTATTCTTACAAGATTACTGTTTTGGATAATCTGTTTAGTTTGTTATCGGAACCAAAATGATTAAATTCTTTTGAGAATTGCTCATCTTTACCAGACACCTTTTTTTATCCATTACTGCCTCTAGGCCATCATAAAACCTCTCTCCTCACTGGGGATTTTCTTGACCTGGTCATGACTATGGTTTTTCCTGCCACGAGAGTGCCAAGTTTGCCAGAGTAGTTTTCCTGGGTACTCTAACCACTTAGTGCCGTTCATAAGGAAGGAAGAGGAGAACAATTCATAGCGGTACTTGCCATGTTTCTATCTCAGTATTTCTACTGTGGTTAATTTGATTAATTTTTAAATGGTAAATATTGAAATATGTCTATTGACATCCTATTATCTGTGGTTGTTTATATATGGAGGACAAATCCTCTCCTCCACCCAAAGCCAAAATAAACAGTTCTTGTACAGGCAAGTCCCATATTGGTTGAGAATGATGGATTTCTCGCCACAGGCTGCAGAGCCGTTCTATGAGATATGCTTTTTTCCAAAGATGCTATGTTTCATATAAAATCTTCAGACACAGTTAGTAGCTTTCAGCCTGGATTGACGCAGAGTCAGCTTAGCAACATTTTACTTTTGCATTCTTTATTAATAGGAGGAGAAAGACATAACAATTTTATAAGAAGATATTTGGCCTCTTTACCTACCTTGACTTTGAGACTGCTAATCATGAAAGCACTGTGAGAGGCTAGATAATCTGAATTCTTAAACAGAACTCAAGGAGACATTTTCAAATTAGCCAATTTTAATTAGAGGACAATGTATTCAAAAGCCTTTCACAACTTTTTAGTAAGGTGTGTGATATCTTCACACGAGATATTTGCGACTACAAAATAATGTGAGATTATTTTTAAAAAATCACAGAATAATGCACTAACCAGTCTCCTTACTCGTCATTGAATTCTGTATTTGAAAATATATTAAGTCTTTCTCAAATAAATATAATTTGTAGATAATCAGCTGTCAATATATATACCAAAACTGGCAATAGGTTTTGCTCAGGAAAAAAGCCAATTTCTATAATTCAAATGTATTATTAATAATCAAATACATTAGTCTGAGAACACGTATTTGATAGAATCATGGAGACTAACATTGAAACTGTATGAACCTGTGAACTGTACTGTCTGAAGCATAGTTGAAAACTGAAACAAACACATCATTAAAAGTTACCAATGTTTATCATACTGGGTGATGTTCTGGTATTTGCTTTGAGGTAAGAGCTTTCCTCATAATAAACTTATTTCTCTTGCATTATCATTTAAAGAAGGGATAACAATCCTTTGAATTATTTAGCGCTACTAGGAAGGTGAGTAGGTTATAACTATTTTTGTTCTACAGATCAATCTCCGTTGCTTTGCTTACAGAGTAGACTTAAAATGTTACCATTAGCAATTTACACCCACTTGCTGGCCATAAATGACTTTCAAGGTTCAAGGCAGTGGATTGTAAAACTGCTGACTTCACTGCCGGAGCACTAAAGAAGAGAAGAAACTGGATGAGACAGAGCAAGTCCTAAATGCCTTCCATAATTAACAAACATGGCAAGACAAGTTATGAAAAACAAAGGAAGACTGGACAGATTTATGCTTGAAGTCTGGTACTTTTGAAAGTCTGTCCAACTACAAAAGTCTCTTTTGATCTACATTAATTGAAAGCACTTAAAATTCAATCACACATTTATGGCCACATGTTTAAAACTGACTCCTAATCTTGCATCTGTAACCCACTGGTCAGACTGGAATGCCTTCCTTCTGCACCCAGCTTACAAAGGATACGAGTCTAATGACAGTTGTCTTTAGTTCCAGCTGTAGAGTTTCAGACTTGTGGCATCAGAAGTCCCTAAATTCAATCCTAAAGAGTATCCACAATGATGGTCATCACGTATCTCCAGCAGTACATGACAACAACCACTTGTGGAAAGGATAAGCCATCTGTGAATAAAGACAGACACTTGTCCTGGTTTGGTTTCTTAGGGCAATAAGAGAACATGATTCAACTCGGTATCACACACTGCTTTGTGAGCCGATCTGAGATGGAGAGAGCAGCATCTCTGTCTTTTTGTTAGAAGGTAGTTTGTAGTTTGAAGTGGCAAGTGGCCAGCCAAATCAAACCACCATGCATATGGCTGTGAAGGGACAGAGTAAGCCTCTCTTCACCAAGTGTTGGAAAAAAGAAGAACAAGGAAGTCAAGGAGCCACGTTTATTCCCAAGGTTGCTCTTAGATTAGAACCTCCAACGCAAACCTTATATACTACTACACAACTGGACTCCATCTAACGTCACAGGAACTAGCAAATCAGAGAACGGCTTGCCTAGATCCACTAATCTGCACCAACAGTGACCAACAGCAACATTCAAGCCCAGCTTTTAATCCTTTCACAAGTCAAGCCACTTGTGTATATTATATTCAGAATTTATGGAACCCCCCCTTTTAGTTTCTCCCTAAACACCAAAAGATAAAAAAAATTGACTTGAATATTTCATTACATTATGTATGAGGAAGACCCCTGTTAAAGGGCTTGCACTATTGTACTGTCTTGACTAATAGTTTGTGTGACACGCATAAGGAAGACCAGATATTTGCACCCATTATATTTAAGGATTTTTTTGCCCGAGGACAACTTGTAAAACCCATTAACATGAATTGTGTCTGAGCTGATGAGGAAAAAGAGGAAAACACTGAATCCAGACCTTCAATATTTTATTGGTGTTTCTGAACTTTTATTAGCTGTACTTGCTTCCATAAAATCAATTTAATAAGGGGAGCAATGTTTTGGTAATGCATCAAAAGCAGTTCTTCTCTTCAAAGGGCATCTTTTTCACTCAATCTCTTCTCTAAAGACAGTGACATTAGTTTTGTAAATTAATAAACAGGCCAGCATCTGAGGACTGCATGAAGCCTCCATCACCCCTTATTGTGCTTTCTCTTCTGACCCCACTTTCCAGTGCAGGGCCCTCATCTCGACAACAATACCCTGAAAGCCTGTGTGGCACTCTGGGATCACACTTGAAAAGGCCTTTGGCTGAGGCTGGCTTTCAAGAAGGGGGGACAATTGGCAAGAGGCCTGTGGCTATTCATGCAGAACAGGCAGTGAAAAATGCCTGAAGTCAGTTTCAGGGGTGGGCAATGCCCAAAAAAGAAAGCCCACATAACATGAATGGCTGCTGCTAGGAGACTAAAACCAAAGGCATGCTACTAGCAGGCCTCCATGTGCCGACATCAATGGGTTCATCCTATCCCTATTAGGGGCCTAAAATGATGGAGAAACATGAGAAGGGACTATAAGCAGGAAAGGAAAATAATACCAAAGTACACAACGGTCAATGCTTATATTGTTATACTAAACACTCAGGAGAAGGAAATAATATTTTCTATGTTTAGTACCTTTTCTGTTAACAATAGTTGCATTGGTTACAAAATCCAATAAGCAAAATAATTATGGTGCATTTTCTTGGGGGAGGAAAGCTACGCGCTTTGATAATTAGTTATTTCTCATGCTCATAATTAAGCGTGATTATAAAAACATGTTGGAAAAGCCAAGCCTGAGTTAGAATTACTCTAGACCCGGTGCTGGATCAGCTCCAGGCCCCTGGATATGCACCACAAGTCCAGTTCGGTTCCAAACCCAGCAGTACCGGTCAGAGGGAAACAGGAGGTCTATGTGTTTTTTAAAGGAAACCACTACAGTGCACCACAAAGGCATTTCAGTGGCATACAAATGACCCAAACCTCAACTGTGCTCAGGGTTAGTAAGCCTGAGGGGCTCTGTCTGCAGTGCGGATCCTGGGTGGCAACAGGCCTCTGGGTCCAAAAAGTGAACTGTGAGGAATTTACCTCACTTTAAAGTCACCAGATAGTTCTGTTTTTTTCTTTTCTAAAATACAGCTAAAAAAAATCATATTCTCCTACTCATATTTCACACTGGAAAGCCCTAGATGGACTGATGGGCTCTTTTTAAAGAAAGCAGACTGTCGTTACCCTCACACTTGATTCCAGCAGCATTCTGAAAATGACACATCGGTTTCTTTAGAAAAAACCCATCTTCTCTAAAACCCTTTCCACTTCAGTACAGATGTTGGCTCTTGGCTAGCAGAAACCTTGAAAAAAATGAATTACAATGTCTAGTCATGTTTGGACTTATTTCTAGGCATGATCTCAGCTCTTAAAAAATGATCATATTATTTAGTTTATGAGTAATAATGTCTGACTGAAAAAGGTATAAAATACAATATGATACTATAATCAAGTGATTCATTTCAAGGGGCCATGTTTATTATTCAGCGTGGAAGTTCAAGAAACCTCCCCTTCTTGCTTTTTCAGTTACCTATTCCCCAAGTCTGAATTTCCAACCCTATCTGAGTTGGGTAACGACCTTTTTCCTTTCCGCACTCAGAGCTAACTTGGTACCTCTGCTGAAAGGAAAGACCCTCCTTACTGCTGTGCTCAGGTCTACACAAGGTGAAGGAAGAGAGTGGCAGCTACATGCCAAAAGTGGAGAGCAGTGGGAGGTACCTTTCGATTTCCCTCTCATTCAGTTATTCAGCTGCCGGTTAGGGTACGTAACTGGGTGAGCAAGTGCTAAATCTGACGCTCCACTGAAGACAATGAAGTCATCTGCTGTCCTCCAGTGGGAGTCAGGAAAGGAACTGTGCCTGCTGCAGAAATAAAGCTGCTATTATCTACTGATACCTCAGGGAAGATTTTGAAGCAACAATTCAATGCTACGTTTGTCTGGCCCTTTCCATTAAAAATTTCTAAATACGTGATGGAGTAAAGCTCACCGCCATGTGTGATCTTAACACTTGCATGTGTTTCTCTTGCATCTAAACTTGCTCCTGTAAAAGACTAGTTCTAGCAGGAGATCTGTACTTCTTCTGTATCTCCTAGTTTATTGATGAGTAACACTTGCAAACATTAAAGTGGTTAGGCAAAGTCTCAAAAACACTGAAACATTTTTGATTTTATAAATTAAACAAGTGGACATGAGTAAGGCTAAATGCTGCTCTCCAAAGAAACCGCGTGTTTTGTGGGGGTGAGATTCCTGTAGCCTCTCAATATTGAATATTTGGGGCTTGATATTTAATTCATTCAGAGGGAGGGAAGCAAGCAGAGGTTTTTATGATATGTGGGCATGTCTGACTCTCTAAATCAAGAATCTGAAAATTCTGTTATAGGTTTCCCACATCTTATCTCAAGGCCACTGCTTCTCTTCCTCTCTTCGTCACGGCTGAGCAAAGCATTTCCCCTCCATCAAAATGATGCATCCTTTCAGCAGCCAGATATATTTGTGAAGCACAGAACTGCATTTGAGAGATTTAAATTTTCTTTTAAATGTGAAGCATCATGTGAAGTAAAAGAAGTCAAAACCTATGAGATTCAGTCCCGCCTCCATGGGTGAACAGTAAATTGTCTAAATTTCTAAGGCCAGAATTTTAAAAATCATGTTGTTCATATCTTATGATGGACCCTTAAAGAGGTTTTCTGTGAAGTCAATATAGAGCTACATGTGCACCACCATATGACAGGACAGATTAACTCTCTAGGTACTTCTTCTCTCTCCAGGGACTAAATTTGTACTAGGTACCACGGGTAGGTACCTAATATTATTTGAGATTAATCTGGAGTACAATGTTAGCCTGAATCCATTCCACTCCAAACAGTAGGAATTTTGCGGTCTAGGATTTGAGTTTAGCTTGCATAGCATTCTGAATATCCTTACCAGTATATGTGTTACAAGGAGCATTTTCACCGTTTCTCTTATCTATTTATATTAACACACTCAAAGTAATATATTCGGCACACATCAGATTTAACAACAGAAAAATATTTGAATGTTTCAGGTTTTTGAGGATTTTTCAATGGATTTTTAATATAATCTGTGTCAAACGAGGGAGGGCTTTCCTGGCTTTGGGAGTTCTGGAAACAGCCTTCCAAAACCTGAAGAAATATATCTTTTTTAAATTTGTGAGATCTGAAAAGAGAGGGGTGGGTGGTCTTAGCCCTTCAGAAGGTCTCTGATCCTCTGACCTATTAGACCATTAGTTCACCTAACCCAACCAATAGCTATTCAAGTCTAAGAGTACAAAGAAAGGTGGTAATAAAAATAAATTATTAAACAAAAGGAACAGAAAGAAGCACTTCAAGGTTTTTCTCTTCCTGTGAAATCCAGCAAGTGTATAGGCTATTCCATTCTATCTATTCATCCAAGATACCTACTTGATCTTGCCAAGAACAAGTAAGATTAAACTACCGTGGGTAGCAAAGGGTACCCAGCTACAGGAATATGGTATGTTACTGACATTTAAAGTATGTGCTGTGCGTACACTCTTAACCCAGCTGCTCATTTGTTTGATGTTTAGCCACTGTTTTCTGCTTAGGTCAAGGGATTTTGCATACCGAAGCCGCAATTCCTAACTAAGAATCATTTAACTGCAAATACCAAGACTGTTGGGAGGGAGCGGAAGTCACACATGGATCCCCTGGCTGGTCTACAGGGGCTGCTCTTGTACGCATCTCCCAGCTTCAACTTCCCGCAGAACAAATTGTAGCTCTCAGACTTTTGGCCAAGGGTCCGTAAGGCAGAGTCTCGTGTAACTTGCTGTTTCCTTGCCATTGAAAACATTGAGGAAAAGCAATACATCGCGCTGGGTCTAACTTATCATCAGGTTTGGCCCCCTCTAATTTTTTTTCTTTTTTTTTTTTGGTTCCAAAGAGCATTCTCTAAACATCTCATAACAGCAACCAGAGCCAGACAGCATGTGGAAAATGAGAATATCTTCCTACTCCGTAAACCATTAGGCAGCACTTGCTCTCTATTTGAAAAGCAGAAATAAGATGATTGTTCAGTCAAACAGCAAACATCCACAGTGAAATCTTTACTGGGGTTTTGAGGCTAGGGAAAGACTCCCAAGTCTGATTAGAAAGCATAGCTACTAAACAAGAAATATGGCTGAGGCATTGGACTGGAGATTCTGTCCATGTTTTCAGACCCTCTTCATGCTCTTGAGCAGTTCGCTTAATCTCTCTGCTAATCCCCCTGGTCCTTCTGTGCAGAATGGATATAATAATATTCTTGCCTCTCTTTGTTTGCCTTTTAAGCACTCAGGGAGGGAGCATGTCTTAATATGTGTTTGTAAAGCACTTTGCACAAAAAGACTTTCAGAAACTACTAAAATGCAAAGCATAAGTATTGCATATTCTCAGAAACATTCCTTTCTCTCCCTTTCAGCCCTGCTCTCAGTTCCTTATTTGTAATAGTTTGTTGGTATTTTGCCAGTTACCAGATAAGGGGCTAATCTCTCTGGTGGTCAGTGTGAGCAATTGAGTACGTGTTAGCGGTGTCCACTGACTAAGAAGCCTTCTGCACTAGCTCTGTGCAGGTTGCACAAGAGACATAGTCCTGTGTGTGCCACCAGTTCAACCACAGAAAAGGTGCAGTAGAGATTCCTGGTTATAGCGTTGGCTCTAGTGATGTTAGCAATAGGCTGTATTTCACCTAATGCCATTAAGACCATATCTAAATTGCCTACATCTTTGTTTTATAACCGCGGCTGCACAGTAGCTTTTTATAGAAGAGGGATACATGAAATACCAGCCTCTGGCTATTTTCTTCTCCCCTTTGAATTCAGCATGGATTCAAACACTATAGCATGTTTCTCTGAGTGCAACCATAGTACTCGCCACATTTCCTAGCTTGTTTAGTCATTTCTTGGAGAGTCTCATTGCTATCATTTTTTTTTTTTTTAACAGCTGGCTACAGACCTGGAAAAACAACTGAGCTAAGCTTCAAGCCAAGACAAAATATTACAAAAAATAACCTAAGAGTTGTCTGCCCACTGAATCTATTCCAGTGGTCCTTTACTAAATTAAATGTGCTGAACTGATGGCAGTAGAAGCGTTACCTCAGCAATTCAGGTAGGACTGGGCTTACCTAGTCAATAAGCGCTTAAAATCTTACTCTTTGCTGAATAAAATCAGTGCTATGAGGATTGAGAATCCAAATTAGTGGAAGAAATGTTATCGTCGGTGTAAGAAATAGTGATAAAAGTGTATAAACCCCTAGATTTTGGGACATCTATTGAACATGGATTTGATCAATATAGAAAGGCCATATAGAAAGGTCCCAAATACAGTGGCAGCACACTTTGATAGCGGTTAAAACCAGACTTGAGGTACAGCATTCCTAATTATTGCAAAGCACCGGTGTCATTGTTTCCCAAACCAGACATTCTTAACCATTCTCTTGTCCAGGGATGATTCTTTTTACTGAAGTCTGAAGATAACTAAGCACACGTCTAAATTTAGGCATGTAAGTGGGGCAACAAAGTCAATTGGACAGTTCACAAGCTTGAAGAAAATATTCTCGAATAACATCCTGAATTCTGAGTCTTGGACAGGAGAAGTAGTAGATCCTAAGCCCAAAGATGAGTTTAGTCCTTTCTCTTTTCCTCTCAACATACAGCAGGGGATTCCCTGCCCATCCTTTCCCTGGATAAGTGCCAGTCACTGCGCTGGCAAGAAGAGACACGAACACCTGCATGCCAGATCCATCCAGCTCTGCCCCAACCTCTTCCCAGTTTGATTTCAGATAATGCTCATGATGGCAGTAGAAAAGTACACACTTTCAAAAAGTCCTGTGGAATTCCATAAAGCTTTCAAAAAAAAATAATCTTCTTTCTGCTTGTCTCATTTGCTGCTGTTCATTTTACCCACTTCCCCTTGTGTAATTGTAAGTGCTGATAAAACTACTGCTTCTCTACCTGCAGAAAGTAGCTGCGATATCACACTAACAGCAGGTTTTTATTAGCTGAGCTGACATTTGAAGTCAGGAGGAGTTCACATCCCCTTTCTCTAAAGAGGAAGCTCTCATTCACCTACTTTTATAGGACTTTTATTGTGTCTTACAATAAATCTACTTAAGACCTACACTGAAATGATTAGTTTCCTGTAACAGTAAAAACTGTTACCCCAACATAACACATTCAAAATCTAAAATTGGATATTTATTTTTCCTCTGGATGCAATACAGTCCTCCTTATTTTCCATCTTTTTCCAGACTCAAGCCTTCTAAAGCTGATCACCAACCATCGCTAGAGATCAGTCCAGTGAATGTTTCAGATCTATCAGCTGCTACTGGTATTTTTAGCATTTTAATATATCAAAATCTTCCAAATTTTATATAACCCCTATATTACTCACAACCTTTTTCATTTATGGGCATGTTTTCTTTTATCCCCAAAGAGTAAAAACATCAACAAAATCCAAATGATAAGGTCACAACACAATACTTTGCCTTCCCAATGCAGTTATCTACTTAAAATAAAAGTGATCACTCATCCATTTCTGTGATTATAGACCAAAAAAAAAGCTGCATTGAGACAAGCTTTGACTAGTCCATCCCCCGACCACTAGGTAGGACCAATTGTTTCTAAACATCCACAGAGACGGCGTATTCTCTGTACCTGGAGGTTTGTCTTTCTTTCATCTCGGTGATTCCAAAACCTCTGTCACAAGGCTGCTTAGCTCCGAAGCCTGGGTCAGTCCCTCTGAATACATCCATAATTCACCTCATCCAACCCTTGTTTTAAGTTATTCTTTGGGGTTATTCCAGTTCTGGTTTTGCTGGATAAATAGCTGCCAAAAATGGGTTTTGCATGTATACTTTTATGCGATTGCTTCCAAGTTGTGTACATACTCCATTTATTATGGGGTAGAAGGAATAGCTTAAGCGTTTAGCACAAGTTCAACAGTCGTGCGCGCTGCAAGAGATTAAATATACAGGCAGAAACTGATGTTCTCCACCATACAGGAGGCAACTCCTTTTCAATATGGCATGTATTTAAAAGTGGAATTAGCTGTATTTGAGATTTTCATGGTTCTGTTATGGAAAACCCAAATGAGGAAGGTGGGAGGTTGGAGGGTGATGCTGGTACTTGTCCCACAGGCGTATGCAGCCAACTTAGTACCCAACCTTTACTTTTTAAAATTGTGTTGTGTTAAATTTTTTTAGAAAGCAGATAACACACTAGAAATAATTGCCTTACATAAATGCATATATTAGCAAGATCATATAAGATTATAACTTACAAAACAACAAAATGCTTAAGATGAATGTAGCAGAGCATTGTATGCTGCAGTGGATCAGCTCACGTTGGGTGAAAAGCAAACAGCACCTCTTTGAGTAGGTAAGAAATTGTCTCTGGTTACATGAAGCAACTTGTTCTAGACAGCACCCTCAGAGGACATTTGTGTTCGTATCAAAACACTTATCTCCAGAAGATGTGGAGAGGTGATCACTGAGGGAACATGCCAGTTAAGATGCAGGAAAACAGATTTAGGTTAAAAGGAAAAAGGCAAAGTGAAAATAAGAGAATTAAAAAGGAGGCTAATAGTCTTGGAGAGGTAAGAAAGCATCTGTATTTCCAGTTAACATCATTCTTAAGAAGTAAGAATTACAGGACATGGTTTATTTTTTCCCTTTTCTATATTAATTGAAGATAGGGTAAGCTGAGCACATCCGTGTTTCGCCAAGAATTTGGCTGTCACTCCTCCTCTTACCTCACATAAATTTGATTTGTCTGTACCACTGCTGGGACAAATTTTGCACTGATGTAATACTTCATGTCAGTCAACTTTGTTTATTTTAGTGGGCTTACAGAGGACATTCTTCATCTTTGCCTTTAATCATTGATTTCTATTGGAAAAAATACCGATGTGTGGAAATGTATTTCTACAAGTCTGCAAGGGTACAACGGATTTTGGTAGGATTTCCATGCAGGTATTTGCGAAACAGTAAATAGGTTACCCTCATCTTAACAATCCATCCAGCGTTTAAACCACTCTCAATTTATCTCAGATTCCCCCTTACTGTAAACTACCTGAATCCAGAAGCCGGGCACAGGACAAGACAGATGCTAACAGGCAAGTGAAGGCCAAGCTAGCCCAGGAGCACCCTCAGGCTAACCACGATACAGACAGAGGCAGTGGCAAGCCATATACAGCCACATTCTCAGGCTCTGGAAAGCAAAATAAACATAGTCCAAAAGCTGTGGAACAAACTTGGGCCCATAAAGTCCAGACTGAATGAAACAGAGCTCAGTGCAAACATAGTCCAAAGGCAGTGGAAAGCAAACTCAGGCAAATAAACTTCAGGCTCTGTGAAACAGAGCACAGATAGACACACTCCAAGCACAAGTAGAAAAGCAAACAGAGACAAATATAGTCTAAACTTAATGAAGCAGATAAATGAAACAGTAGCTGTCTCACTCTCCAAGTAAAATCTAATCAACTTACTCCAAAATCACCAAGCTGGAGCAACCATGGTCCTCTTACAGGCAAGCTACAGCGTTACTTTCCCTTCTCATATCCTTCATGCCTTCCACTCACATTCAGTGTGGTAGACTTACTCTTCACTCCTCAATGATCCACAGTAACTGCTGGGGATGAAAAGCTTTCAAATTTTTGCATTCCTTCAGCAAAATGTAAAGACTTTGGGTGTTTCAAGGCAACATGAAAATGGACCAAAGAAACCTTACTCAAATATATACATACAGTTTCTTTTTGCACATGTATAATGTTACTTCAGAGGGAATGAAAGAGAGACAACAGACACTACATAGCGACCAACGTACATATAAAAAGCAACGAAGAGCAGAGAAAAAGGGAAGCTAAAAGCATCAGACACATTTCTATACCCAAGAGATGAAGGTAATTTCTGAAGTATTTAAGAATCTGAGAAATCTTCCAGTGGCTAAAGTTTTTTGAAGACGATAACACTGTTAGTGAGGCAGATGAGATAAACATTCACTGAATATTCCTATCCTGTATTGGAATAAAAAAAGGATAAGTATTTTTTTTTTCACTTAAGGATGACAAAGTACTTCCCAGTCTGTTAGTAACTGTAGAGGATGGTAAAAAGCACCAATTACTGATAAGTACTTTAAAACTGGCAGCCTATAGATTTGGCCCCAAACAGGTCTAAAGACCTGTCTGAAGAAAACCTCTGGCACGTTTTAAATGTATCTTGGAATACCAGGAAATTCCCGTGAAATACAAGAGTGCTGTATTCAAGAAGGGCAGGCAGGATGACACAGGCAGCACCAGGTCAGCAAGGCTGACCTCAGTATTGGGTAAAATAATGAATCGGTTGATGCAGGAGTTGACTAAAAAGGAAATAAAGAAAGGAAAAAGAATTCATGTCATTCAATGTATCTAACAGGAAATAGGTCATGTCAGACAAACCTGTTTTCATTCTCAGTGGAGATTACTAGTAATTCTGCAGATGTAATATACAGTAAAACACTGTGGTTAAAAATAGTGCCACACAGTGACAATAAAGCACATGTTAAAAGCATTAAGAATGGGCGGAGTACTGCTTTTTTTTAATCCATCAATGGGGAATCACAATTGACCTGATGGCATTTTAGAGGATTCCCCTATGGCCAAACCTTTTCAGTGTTTTTATCAATGTTTTGAAATAATTTTTAACATTGTTAAAAAAAAAAAGAACAAAAACAACAAAAAAACACCAACCCCCCAAAAAACCCAGCCACCTTGTATCTCCAACAAAGGCTGGCAGAATAAATGAAGGTAAGAACAGAACATTTGGACTGAAAAATCTGGAACAGAGGTAAGTGTGGCCCATTTGACCAAATAAAATGCTACATCTATATGAAAAAACAACAGACAGAGGTAAAAACTGGTGACCTGTGGTAACATGGAAAGCAGTGCTGCTGAGAAGGAGTTGGACCTTCCAAGGTACAGGTAACTCCACAGGCAAGACTTACATGCTGAAGCAGAAAGGATTAATGAACTCTTGGAGAGTGGGAAGCTTTGTAGGAAAAGCAGAATGGCTGTACTCCTTGGTAGGTGATGGCACACACTGCCAAGACAGCATCATTAACTTGCTGAGGGAACAACCCAGCTGTCCATAGAGGGTCCCTGGACTCTGACTAGTTACACCTTGCATGAGTATCTACAGCATACAACGGGCTGCTACCTGCTGTTGTTCAACTGCTGCTGCCCAAAGCAGGCTGAAGACCCTGGGAAGGGAAAGAGAGCGAGTGGTTGAGGACCTGAACCCCTACTGATGTCTCTCTCAGAGTCAGCCCTCCTTACGAATCAGAGCCATTTGTATAACACGTAGATAGGTCTTGCAGGCTACCTAGCCCTTGAATGATGGATACAAGTACACTGTGCCAGTAAAAACATCAATCATTTCACATGAAACTCAACTACCAGCTTCATCTACCGGCTTATTATGCTTTCAAGAGTTTCCTCCCGTGCTCACTTTGCCAGTTTCCACTAGATTCAGAATAACTTAGTTGCTCTAAAATAGCAGAGCAAATGCAATCTATCCTAAGGGATCTATTCTACCTTTCACCTACTAGTGCAAAAGAAATGTAAAGCCAAAGTAACTAAAACCTGTCAATGCTCCCCAAAATAATAATAAAAAAAACCCAACAATTTTTTAATGCTTTTCTAATCTTTTCTATGTTAGCTAGATATCATTTTCCTTATTCCAGGAAAAGATGTTTGAGTAGAAACTTCAAAGCAAATTTATTTTCTACTTGTGCTTTCCTTCACCACACCACTTTTATTACTTACAGTCTCCTCCTGAGTGCAGTTCCCTTCCACCCCTTTTATTTTCTTTGCAAGCACCATGTGCTCTGTAGCAGAGCTCAGTTCATATTTTGTGCTCAAGTTGCATGGCAAATTGAAAAAAATTGCTGTTGTCTCTATTCACTGAAAGTTGTAATTACAATGCAAGTCATACATTACTTGATAATGTATGAGAAACCAGGTCCTCAGCTGATGGAAATCAGGACAGCTTCACTGTTGAGCTATGCCAATTATGTGCATTGAAGGATGAACCCATCAATGGAAACTGAAAGGCAGTGCTGCTTATTTTGTTATTAATAATCAACTAGCTTTGGTTTTATCTTAAAATAATAATCAGCTAACATACTATTTTGTTTCCTCTAATTGAGAAAATACAATAAAAAAAAAGAAGTCTGGTAGCCAGTAGCAGACCTACTAACATAGATATAAAACTCAAGTTCTGTTGACTGACTAATCTTTACTTTCACTGACTAATCTTCTCCTTTCATTTCCCCGCATAAATGCAGGATGGTTGAATGATCTCGATGATGGGAAATACATTTCATAATCACTCATAACAACTGGGGCAAAAAAGTTTCCTTTTGTATAATCTGAAAGTCTGAATTTTATTGAAAACAGAGAAAAAGAATTACTACCTTCCTCCTTATGGCAAAAGGGTACCTTAGACACTAATCTTTAAGTAATAGATACATCCATGCAATGGATCGATGGATGCATCAGTGAATTTTCTAGGTACGTTCCTGCCTTTGTATTCAAGTATCACATGCAAACAACGATCAACTGATACCGTGTCCTGACTACTAAGACGTATATTGCTCGCAGCCTTATGTTGTCAGAAAATAAAATGAAAGAAAAAAAATCTCATGGCTTATCTATTCTCACTTGTCTCACAACCTTTTGTGTTTGATCTTTGGTTCATACTTATGAACTATATTTCTAAATAATCTTTTTATGGAAACGCTTGGAATTTCATCAGAAAGTTAGAGGAGAAAAACTGGAGGAATTATGTGGTACAGTAATACAAGCAATTCATAAACTTGCCACACCAGTGAAAACTAAACCACCATAAGACGAGCATAGGCACCATGCCTAGAAGAGTCCATTAAACAAAGCCTCTAAGCAATCTCTGTGCTCCAACATCTGCTGGGTGTGGAAATGAAGGGTGGCTCCAAGCGGTCAGAAGTGCTTTGTCCTTGCAGCCCAGTGAATAGTGATGCAGAAAGCAAAAAGGAAAACATGTTCTCTGTCCCCCATCCAAAGTTGCTTCTTTTTATGGAAACAGATCTCAGGGCCCAAACTTACCGAGCACCAGGACAGAAATTCACAAAAACAAGTAAAAGATGAGGTCTTTCATGACCTTTCTTACCATGGGGGCTACCTACCAAGCTTTGTGTGTCAGGAAGGGATAAACTCTTGATTTTCCTATTGAGACTATTTTTCATGAGGCCAAAAAACGGAGACAGAACCTCCTGTCCAGCATTAGGACACTGTCTAAGAGAAAAGAGGGCTATTATCTGCTTATGTTCAGTGACTTCTCATCCAACAACCGTTCATTATAAACTGTGGGAACAGTCACCAGTGCAGGAATGCAGGAACTAGAACCCAGCTCCTCCCCACAGTTGCCAACCGAGGACTCCAGTTCGTCATCAGTACACCCTCTCTCAGCCTCTCTAGTCCTGCAAATTCATAAGGCTTTTCTACAAAGCAGAATAGCTTCAACAGGAGGGATAAAAAGTGTTCCCTGCCCCAAGTATGGTTTAGTGGTTAGGGGATCCTCAGGGCACTTGGGCCATATGGGTCTGAAACCCAGCCAAGAGAACAGGGAATGGGCTATTCATATTCTGGGGTTGTGAATACTGCATAAAAGGGCTTGGCAGTACTTTCTTGGCTATACTTTAAAAGAAAGGAATGATCTCCATGATAGTTTCCAAGAAAATGACATAAGTACCTTATTCCAGGAAAGGTTTCAGGGAAATACCTCGCTGCAGCTCACGGTTAGGCACTTAAGCCCAGGAGAAGGAGCTGTAGAGTTGAAGTCATTTCCTACTGCCCAGCAAAGGACTCTCTCTGCTCAGGGAACTCACTACCATGAGGCCCAGTCTGAGGCAGTTCACTTTCCTCATTCATTTTATGAGGAGCAGAGATGCCTAATTCAGGGTTCTGGATTACACACACGAAACCAGATGCGTAAAAGCTGCAGTAGAATAAAATAAACCAGCAAGCACCAAAATCTGCAAGACCTGACTCTGAGGAGGAAGACATCCAGACATAAAAGGACCAAACAAAGGATTATATGCAAGAAATGCACAAGAAGTAACACCAGCACAAGTGTGCACAATTTCAGATGAGCAAAGGATGCTGGATTACTGGAGAGCTCAGAAACGCAATGCCTATATACACATACAGACGGGCAGAAGCGTCAAAGCAGGTCTATGCTCCATTCCCATGGGGCGTATTATCACCATCTGGGAGATGATTGATATTTATTTGTCTAGCTTATGCACACACACCAGCGCTGCATTTTAGATGAAGTCTCTCAAGTTAAATAGTAAAAGGAACAATAAGACAACCTGCTGACAACTCCAGCTCAGACTAAAAGAAACAGCCAGGAATCTCACAGCTTAGAAGTAACTCAAAACAGCTATTCACCCATACATTTTCACTTCAGTGATAAAATGGCATGTTTCTCTGTTTATATACTACTTAACTTCGTAGGGATGAGGACCGCATTTTCATTATGTAGACTTAAAGTACATCGGGCAAATAGAAAGGCCCCATGCACTATCTGGAAAAAGGAAGGGTCAAACTGAGCCCCTGTTTTGACCTTCATGTTTTTTGTTCCACTTAAACCAAATGAGTTTGGCCCACAAAATTTTGCAGCAGCTGTGAGGTTCTGCAGTTAGTTTATATAAGCTTTACTGAGTTTATGCTTGGAGAGTGCTGAGTGGTTAGGGGGATACTACACACTAAACCCTTGCCTCTTTTGGGAAAAAGTGTATTAAGCTGTCATTTCTGTGTGCATAAATAGGAAATGTTGAATCAACTTCTGACTTTCTAGACATCTCATTTGTTTTTCAGCTGCATTTTTTTGGAGGTTTGATAATTTACTTAGTAACTTTGAACATTTGCAGGAAGAAAACCACTGAAATGCCATTCTGCCCGTTTACTTGGGAGCGCTGTTGATGGAAGGTACAGATGGCATGCATATGTAAAGAAACTGGGAGATACCAAGTTTTGCGGGAAAGTACTGCTCCTCTGCTTGCCGAAAGCATGTTAAATGGTAGTCACTAGGACTTGGACCGGAATTATACAAAATTACTTCTCCTGACTATTAACTTCTACTTCCAAAAATCACAAAGCCACATATGATAATATTGTGTTTTCTAATGTCTTGGTAATGTTTATTTCCACAGATGTCCTAAAACCTGTCTCAATCCTGAATTCCAGATGCTGACCAAGAAGGGAAAGCACCTTGACTGCACTAAGAAACCCTAGTCCATCGCCATTAGTAAATACCACTCTCAGACAACAAATTACGCTCCATCAGCTAAAGCATTTGACAAAGATGGTGGGACAGCCTCTCTGGTGCCTACCACGCTGTGTAGTCTTTTAATGTGCCACAAACATCTACTGAAATCCCACAATCAAAATCAGATACATAGTTCTGTGCATCTTCCTTGTGTGGTGCGAATGACTAAGCAGGACCCGCAGCAATACAGAGCTGTATTGGTGGGAAAAATGCTCCATTTTATGGTGCTGTAACTCCAGTTTTTTCAACTGGAGTTGCCCTTGAAAAAAGCCAGACTAACACAGTGGTGAGACAGACCTGCTGTATCTACCGTACTTTATATCTGTGATTACAGCTTAAAAGATTTGCATCAAGTAAAAGAGATGTTTTGATTACGTATGTCAGCATGTGAAACCACCATTTTTTTCTTACGGGTGGCAATTATTTCATTCCTGAAGGTTACTCTGTTACGCACCTATCCAAATGCACACATTACATTTAAATATCAGCAATGACTCATGGACTACTAACAACTACAAAATCCCAGATGATGAAAAGTTGGAAATATATATTTTTATAGATCCTCTTTGTGGTTGGTATCTTTAATAATGCCAAATGATTTACCAGTGTCTCTTAAGAGTAAAGCAGTAAAGACTCCCATCTGTTAGAGGGCTGATCCAGCTTGTTCTCAACTTTTTTGAGTCAGTTTATTATCATCTGGGAGTAGTTCTCAGTCTGGTTCTTCTTCTTCTTTTTTTTTTTTTTTTTTTAAATTTCTTTTCTTCTGTTTTGGGGAGGTAGCATAAAAACAATAAGTCATGAACTGGAATGGGTACTAAGGGCTTGTTGTATTTTTTTAATGTAGGAATAGGTCTTTCAAGAATGGTTAGGATTTGCACAAATCAAAGACTACAGACACTTTCTTCTTTTTCTAGCTTAATATTTTTTTTTTTCCTAAAATTTTAACAGCCTGGAAAAAACGGGAAAATATGAACGATGCACTTAGAAGATTTAAACTGAATCAGAATCTAGCCTTTATTGCCCAGTCATTCACCTTTCACTTTTGTTTTCACAAGACCATACAATTTTTTCCCAGGAAGTACAAGAAGCGACTATGTCAACATGAAACCAGATAGCTCTTTTTGTGGCATGAGTGATCCCAGGCAGGGCTTCTTTTCAGCCTCGGACAAGGGGAGGCCTAAAGATATCCCAGTTTCTCCACCCCTGACAGCCTGTCCCAGGCACTACGTTGGCCTGGGCACGCTTCCCACCACCATCAGCAGGTTACTTCTTCCTGAGACAACCTGCACCAACAGTTCAACCCAACGTTACCAGCTTGAGAAGTTGGGGATTGTTTTTACAGGACCAGATTCAGGACAGAAAGCAGTTAAAGGAGAATGAAGAGATGAGAGAGTTAGGTAGGGAAGGCAGATAGGAGGATGTGAAAGAATTTTACGTGTTTGATACTGGGTTATGGAGTTCTCAGCAGTGAGAAGAAATGGGAGATGGGCCTGGGCAATGCATTTTTTTCACCAAGGAAAAAAAATATCTACGCACAGCAATTTTACTACATTCTTCAGTAATAGTTTGGAACAGCACGTGTTAGGAACCTCTGAATAACCACATAAGCTTTTCTTAAAAACCTTCTTAAAAACCTGTTCATTCCTCTATTCCTTATCTCTTTGAAGTTTTCATTGGCTGCATCCCTTCTTTCACGTTTGGCATTTCGAAGTTATATTAAAATAGATTCAAGCTAATGTCCTGGCCTGTTCCACTGGTGGAATAGTCAATTGCAGCAAGGAAAGATTCCTCTCCCTGAGACCAAACGCTTAAAAACAAGGCAGGTACATGAATCTCTCAGTCCCAGCTTCAGTTCGCATCACAGCAGCCAGCTGTTTCAACTGACAGAGAATCAAGCCATCATCTCCCAAACCACAAACATACTACATCTTATTCAGAGTGAAATAAGAGACGTGTTTCCTTTTGACAGTTTGGGGAACAGGTGGGGAAAATTATAGTGTCATTCTGAGCATTTTCTTTTGGGCTGATTATTACATAGTGTCTATGCTCTTACAGCTTTTGTGAGCACTAGCAACAGATAGCTTTTTTTATTAGCCATGAAGAACAGAGGCTTTAGGTGCAAAACAGAAGCCTTGAAGTTCATTGCATGGAGGAGTGTGCTATTTTAGTATTAGTTCCACATTTTACCTACTTTCCATTTACGTTGGTCCTGGTGAACTTTGTAGATGAAAGCCTGAAAGCCACTGCAAAGTCTATGCATTAGAGAATGTCATGGCCTGGTTTTAATGCATGTAGGCAGCAAACTGCACCCTGCTGACAGAAGAATCTTCACATGCAAATGGTATGAATGTCTTTTCTTGTGCCTGAGTTTTGCTTCCCTTTTGTAAAAAAAAAAAAAATAAAAAAAAATTAAAAAAATCTACAACTAGAATAAAACACCAGAAACCATTTGCCTTCCCTGATACGGGCCAGTTGATACGGGGTGAGAATCTAGCCAGCGGAATTATTCACTTCATCTAGTACTTGTTCGTTATTAAAATGATGCTCTCTGTCTTACCGCTACTACTCTGGTTTTGTTCATTCTGTTCTCATCAAAATCACATTATGTATTTCCATAAGAAAACACAAAGCATGCAAGTACGCAGACGTGCCCAAGTGCAAAACAGCGCTTCTGCGCTCAGAACAACCTTAATTTCACGATTTGAATCTTCCTGCAGCACGGACTTTGCTCATCTTCCCAATGAAGCAGCCTCTGCTCTTTTCCCTGTCTGGTTCAAATCTCAATCCTCATCCTTAATTGCTTGGTGTATTTCTAACTCAAAACTTGCAAGCTGATGAGCAAAAAAACGCGCTCAGTGCCTTACAGAAGGTGTGTTTGGTAGGCTGCCAGGTCAGTGCTTTACACTGCAACGACCTTGGGGTTGGGGCCATATCTCCGTTTATGTTTGCGAATAATCAAACACATGTACGGCACTCTGGGTCTGATCCTGTATATCATAACATCAGTGATGGGGGACCAGATGCTATATGAACAAATGGGAATCTGTTGCATTCATATAGTGCCTTTTTTCCAAGGAACTCAAAGCACTTTACAATCTTTAAGCCTCACCACATGCCTGTGGGGTACAGCAGGGTAAGTAGGCCTGTAGCATTCTTTATAGAGCCAAGTACATTTATTCAAATGTAGCTGAATAATAATAATGCAACCATGACCTTCCATGACACTTACGTTCCTCAGGAACAATGAAACTGTCAGCCACAAGGGTGAGACTCATGAGTCTGGGTGACAAAACTTTTTCGGCAGCTGGCCCACGACTGTAGAACTCACTTCCGTAATAGATTAGGATGACCACGAACTTCACCGCCTCCGACGCAAAATGCAAAACTTACTTCTTCAATTTAGTTTTCCCACCCTATCAACAAATAAGCAAAACAACCTTGATGGAAAACAAGAACCCTTCTATAGGGTTTTGTGAGTCATGCTACAGATTCTGACAGACAATTACTGCTCCACTAGAGGATCTGTTTAGCATGCTTCAAAAAGCGCCTGTTTCAAGGATTTCATTCTTAAATAGCTTCTGGAGATTTTTAATTAATTTAAATGGAGCATGATTATATTCTTAAATTTACTTTTGCAGAATTACTTTTGGAGGGGTAAAGTGGTGGCAAAGAAAGGAATTAATCTTCATTTCTTCAAAATATGTTTTTCTACACTGTTATGAACCTGTGTATACTGAAAAGTAATATACTTGTTTCCAATCCAATAATGAAAGTGGAGGAGACATTTAACAAAGACCACTCCCTTCAGGAACATGAAAACAAATGAAAACCAACCTGCAGGAAATATTTGGAAGCTACGACGCCAGACTCCTTCGCTGGGAGTAGTATGAACTTTGGAAATCTGGGTGTCAGAGGTACAATTATCTATGAAAAAAATCTATGCAATATTGATTAACACTGGCACTTCGGATAACACTCTCATCACATGTATCGGAACGGCAGGTCACCACACGAGCGCTTCAAACTGGCCATTTCCCAGAGACGGATGCTTAAATAACAATTGCGTTTAATGTACCAGTCACTGTGTAACATGTAACACTGCTTTGCTTTCCAACTGGTTTACTGTCTTCCAGAGACAACTGAGAGTATTAAACTGAGCAGAAACAACTACTATTCCTCAGACAAATCTCTTTGTCGTCCACTCTGGTTTTGCTCAGATGCCATTTTCCCCCCTTGTTTCCCAGTCTCCTTACTCTTTAGCAAGCACTCCTCCATCCCCTTATGTTCCCCCTGTGCATATAGTAAGGCTGGAGTTGCCACAGTCTCCTTAATGTCTAATCCTTTAACACTGGGAGAGCATTGTATTGCAGCTCTAATGCAAGGATGAATTCTGGAATGTGGAGCCTGGAGAGAGGCTTATAGAATAAGAAAGAAAGAAAAAGGGAAGAGGAAAAAGGAATTGAGAAGAAAAAGAAGTCAAAACCACACATGGGACAGAAGGAAAAAAAGGGGATTAGGTGACAATATCCGACTGCACTGAAGGGTCAGGAGAATTAAGCTTCAGAGCAGCTTGCTCAATGTGTGCTGGGATAAAAAGACTCTGATATGAATGGAGGTGGTTCAAGTGCAGGCACATTGTGGAATGCAATAGGAGTCTGCTAGGGAACATTTAAGAGAGTTGTGCACCACTTTCATGTAGCAAATAATATATATTGTTTGCTGGGCAAAGATCTGAGCCTCCCTGTCACTTTTACAAGGTTGTTACAGAGGAACTAGAAATACAAGAATGGAATGAAATGGAATAGCATTACAGTAAATGAAATAATAAATCAAACAAACAATCTGAGCATGTGCTTCTAAGATTTATTATTGCATATGATGTTTATGTTGAATATAAACTTAAAGCAATAGATCCCTATCCAAAGAAAATCAGCGTGCTTGATATCAGTGGAGTTAGATCTGGTTTTAACAAATACTTCAGAGCCTGATTTTTAATACCTAGTTGCACTGTATGTGCAACTGAATGCATAATCTTTTCATCAGGCCAGCTTTACATGCAGTTATTGACCTTTCTAAGCCATGTAGGTGCTGTATCTTGAAGGACACCGAGTCATTATGATTTTCATATATAATGAAAATACTTTTATAAAACTCAGTTGTTTAACTGAAAAATTACAGATCCTATAGCTTCCCATGTAGTTTATTTTCAATTTCCTATTTATTTTTTGCAGACAAAAAACTTAGAGGCAGCCTAAAAATGACAGCATGGTTACTTTATAAACAACGGCTCTCTATATCTTCTTGCAACACGGGCACTGGAAGTTAAAATAGTTGGAATCGGAGAAAATGCCCTCTTGTCCTTCTGACACGCTTTTTGCCCCAACATGGCTTCCTAATATAAGATGAAATAACAGCCTCATCTCTATCTGGCATGACTATCCGTCTATGAAGCAGAGAGAAAACTGAGAAACATGAGAGATGGAAGAAACAAGTCATGAATAATAAAAGAAAGTGATTCTTAACTATGTAAAGAGAATTCATTCAAGTCAACCATCTGGCACAGGGCACATCCTGCAGAGAGAGCAGCCATGGAAAAATGACAAAGTCAGTTCAGTTAATATTTCCCAAGAAGACACCACAGGAGACAAAGCTAAAGTAGAGCGCCACATCCAAGTGACTGATACTAAAAACAATTTGATATTGGTATGAAACACGCCGGTCCCCAGTGCCTGCTTCAGACAGGTCCAAAGAACTCAGGTACTTTAGGAAAACCAAAATGCTTTCTGCTCACTTGTAACACTATTGCCTTTCCTTTGCTGCAGAGAGGTTTGGGGAATCTCGCACAAGTAAACCTGAAGGTGACTGTGTATGTGACTTATATGCACTTTGTTTTGTTTTTAAAATAGAAGGGAGAACATAACTCATACCAAAACAAAACAAAACCCAACCCCAAAACACGCCACCCCTGCAGAAAAAAAACAGAAAAACTTGCTTGGATTGGAATGAGTAGGACAAGTTTCCTTCCTCCTCCCCAGTGGTAACACCTATGACCTGACCCAAGACTTGACCTGGAAGCTGAGAAAAGAATAAAAAAGACAGGGTTTGCAGGGTTCATGACAACATCTTTAGAAAGATGTATGTTTGTGCGTAGGCATTATGGAAGTACAGTGTCATTTCTTCCCTGGAGACACAGATGTGAAAGTGTTGTCAATGTATATTTTCAACTATTACATTCCTCTGACAGAGGACAGAAAAAATGTTTCCAGTGATTTCAATGGCAAGATTTTTATTGACTTCAATGGAGCTGGCGTTTTACTGCAAGGTTCTAAATATATCACAAGAGTTCACAGTCATATCAGCAATTCCTCCCCCACCATTCATATCCTTAAAAATACATATATTTCCTTGATTTCCTACATCCTTTTAAAGTTAGCTGCGATTGCTGTTTGTCCTGTTGTAGTACAAGCCAGCTGACAGCTAGGCCCCAGAGCCTTGAAATCAAAACAAGAGCAAGGCATTCTGTAGCCTGCTGTCTGCAGGGTATGTCTGACTAAGCCGGGAGTGATGTAGGAGCTGAAGAATCCACTGCCCCGTGCAAGCAGGCAGCATGGCTGGGCTCGGTCCTCATGCAGCTACGTAACGTGCTCTCCTGATCTCTCTGTGTGTGTGTACACAGACACAAACTAGCCTGCCCAAACGGAGCCAAAACATTCATCTCGATAGAAAAATCCCCAAGAAAAACAAAGGCATCATTTTGCGTGTTTTTCTTTTCTTCACAAGCCCCTCCCAAAGAGATAGCTATCTTCAAGCTAGCTTTTTGCATCACACACACTCCTGCCCACATCCCTTCTCCCGCCTCCTTTTCCTCCTCAAACACACATACTCTATGCATAATAAAAAGTAGGGAGAAGTGGGGAGAAGAAAGAGAAAGATCTTTTAAAAACCCCACTAAAAATAAAGGGCAGGATTACTCGTCGTCATTCAGAGTCACACTATAGGTAGAAGCAGCTGGGAGGGAAGAACAGAAATCGCTTTCTTTTCTACCCTGACACCTTTGGGCTTCCTGCATCAGACTAGCACAAAATGGTAGTCTTTACAGCTCAGATGATAGAGGAACTGTTCCACCAAACCTCCCGAATGCCGCTTCCTCAGAAGGGCCAAGCTGGTCAGCAGAGTTGAACCGAGACATGAGGAGCCCATGAAGGGATGTCAGCTGTGAAAAGCAGCCTCCACAAAGGCAGGACCTTCCAAGCAGCAATGACTCTCCTCACCGCTCACCTGCTAACACGGTGCAGCTCTTTTCCATCCCTTATTTCTGGTCTGCGTCTAGAACAAACAATCAAGCCTTAAATAACATTTGTCTGACTTGCCTTTGAACTTAGCCCAAATGAAACCTGTAAGAGTTCACATAAAGTTCAGGTAGAATTTTGCTCTCATTTTCAGTAAATCACGATGCCAGCTGGAGCCAAAGGTAGCAAAATACATGAGGAGACTAATTTTATATTGCTGTTATCAGAAGGAAGACGCTTTTGTAATCTCAACAAGAAGCTCGTTACTAGCTACCTGAGCCCATTCTGCAAGTGAGAGACTGCCTGGGTAGTCCAAATAAGGTTTGACCGTATCGAGACTGTTGTGTTCATGTCTAAGTCATAGTAAGTCATGTAGTCTAGTCATAGCACTTTTAAAAAGTGCTTTCAGTATAAAAGTTTTTCCTCAGTGGATAAGGCATTACGCAAATTGCAATAACTTCAAACTCTTTTGAGATGTTATAAAGCATAACATGGTTTTGCCCCACATCAATCACATCGCATGCCTAGGAATCAAGCTAATTTTTCTGAGGAAAAAAAAGCATGTGAAAATAGAAGAGAACAGATGATCAAAAAATTTGCCTGCTGTCAGGCAGAGGTAGGCAGTAACTGTCTTTCAGTAAAGAACCATGGGTTTCTTTTACCTACAGTGCTCAGTGGATGCTTGCCCTTGCATTTTTCCGAAGCAGTTATCTTTAGTTCAGGCCTCTTAATCATAGCCAGCAAGAGAGAAAGCAGCGTGGTGCTCAGGCGGTTTGTGGTGCAACTACCAGCAAGTTGATTACATTTATTTCCTTTTCAGTGGTACATATCTCTTCCTGTGACAATATGCAGTCTTTTTTTTCCATATTGCCCTTGAGCATACGAAATCAACGCGCACTTTCAGCACCCCCAGATCAAATGAAGGCTATCATTTAAGACGAGAAAGTGTCATCCTGACAGCTGAGTGTTAAGCTTTATTTCAAAAATGAGCACTTGGTCCAGAGGTAAAAAATTCTATTTCCTAAAAAACTCCGAGGATGAAATTTAGGGCAGAGCGTGAACTGCATACTACTTTCCGTGTTCCCGTATATCCCACAGGTAACCCAGCCACTGGCAATGGTACCTGCGAGAATCGCGGGCCTGTGCTCACTCCTCAAACAGCCCTTGCCCAAGTGAATGCCTGGAATCAGACCAACTATTGTTTCCTTCACATTCAGCACCACTGCTGAAGCATGAAGGAAACTCCCACCCTCGTCCTCCCCTCCTCACCCTCCTTCCCCTCCCCCTCGACCCACACACAGAGATGTGAGAAAGGAAGCGGATCAAATGAAAGCAGTGAGAAATTATGTTTCTTCATTTCGCTTTGCGCTGCCATCTATCTCCCACCGCAGCACCGGCAAAGAACAAGGTGAGGGCTTCCTGGCTTAGAACTGATGGTCATCTGCCACAGGCTCGTATCTCTGCATATTTTTCCACCTCTGAGCATCTGAGAATTAGGGAAATGAAAAATGAAAGTCCCAGTTCCTACATAGTCTTATGAATGCCACCCATTAAGGGCTGGATTGTGCCCTACCTCCTTCGGTGTACAGCACGTTTACAAAAGGCCTTGCTGGACTTAATCTTCCAAAACTCTGATCACAAATGAATCTCAAGTTCAAGAGTGCTTTGGTAGTCACGATCACAGGGGAGAAGAAAGAATCATATTCCCAATCAATCAATATAAAATTCTCAGAGAAAGTGCCTGGTATCTTCAGGATTTGTAACATCTAAATCAATACCAGTTTTTGGAAAATGCTAAGTCAATCAGTAGTTTGTTAGAATAACATCCTCTTGTGAAGCATCCATCACTTAAATGGAGTGTACCACTCGCATCACAATTGCACTTATATTTGAACAATTAAAATAAAAGTAATTTAGAAGTAGAAACCTAATCAATGTGCTCCATAGCGTCACGCAGACAGATTTGGAAGATGGCATATATAATTCATTTCTCAGGCCTAGTTTTTCTATGGGCTTTATAATTCCCTCACCAAAATTGCTTCGTAATAGAGGTATAAATAAGAGAATGCAGGGAGTTGTGTTATATGGGCAGAAACTGGAAAAGTCAATGTCTTTTAAACAAAGGGAGCAATAAATAAGTGGTTTGGCTCCAAATGAAACTCAGTAAAAGATCAATGCTCTGTACTTCTTTTTTCCTGAATCTAATGGGAGGGTGTAGCGAAGACAGAGCCAGGCTCTCCTCAGAGGTGCCCGTGGTTCGGATGAGAGGCGGCAGGCACAAGCTGCAACATGGGAATTTCAGACAAGATAAAAGAAAACAACCTTTTACCAGAAGGGTTGTCTGACACTGGAGCAGGAGCTCAGAGAGGCTGTAAATTCTCCACCCTTGGAGAGATTAAAAATTCAAGAAGCCTCTGAGCACCTTGCTCTAACTTGGCCTGCTCTCAGCAGGAGGTGGGATTAGGTGACCAGAGGTGCCCTTCCGCTGACATCCGCTGTCACCCTTGGATTCTGTTACCGAAGGCTTACACTGGGCACTGGTGGATTGACTGCACATGAAATTTTGTTCTAATTGCAAATGATGAAGAAAATTTAATGAGTGAATAATAAATCTAGTTTATTATATACAATAAATAATAATGAATGTGTAATAAAATATTGTGGAATTTGCAAATTATTAGTTTGCTTTTAACTCTTGCACATAATTGTACTACTGATGTGCTTATAACCCCCGCTACTCAGGTTTTGCATGTTGCTAACATCTACTGATACCTGCTCATAAAGTTCACCGTGAAGGTTTTAGGCATTTTTATCTTTGTAACAGAACAAGGTTTGTTTGGGGTTGGTTGATTTTTTTTTTTTCCACAGCATAACCCAAAATGAACCTCAGATCAAAGTCACTATTCTGAATACTGTGCCCTTCGCTGCAGTGTCTGAGAGCCTTCCAGTAATATATTACACAATGTGATTAACAACTGTCACGTGTTGTTTGTTTCTCATCGTCTCCTCAGGGATAAACTCAGCCGAAGTGTTTCACTGGTGGGAGTTTTTATTTGGTTTTGAAATACATGAGAATGATCTGGCAAATGAATATTGCCAGGTCATTTTCATTAAGTACAAGATTGATCCTGAACACTCTTCCATGTAACTGTTTCATGGGGAGATAAGAAGATAAGTTACCTGCTATTTAATACAAAATTTGAGGAAAAAATTGCTGTGACAAGGTTTAACTGGCAGCTCACAGAGAAATTAAATCTATGATCCAGTATGCCCAGAGGCATTGATACTGCATTGTGCCAGGGATCTTTAGATTGGTATTACGTACCCTCACCTCTCGTTGGCCCAAGAGGTGTCAAGGCCATCGCAGAGCAAATCAGTAATTCATAGCATTTGACTTACAGAGAGAACAGGTAATCCTAGGGTGAAGTCAGCAGACGGACTTGGTTGGAGTATCTCCCCATGAATAGAAGACCTGCCCTCATTCCCGAAGGAAAGGCAACCACTAGAAAACTCCATCATGAGCAAAGCCTGCTAAATGTGCTCGCTTTCCCAAAGAGCGCCATCCCAAAACAACAAGCAACACTTATTCTGCCTGTACGAAAGATATGTGACTTAGATGTGGTGAAAATAATATGATGGCTTCTGCTCACGGACAATTCAAGTCAGTACGAGTCAGATATGCTCATTAAATCAGGAAAGAATCTTGGCAGAATAAACAAAAACACCAATTCAGGCATTTTCTGCACAGTTTTAACATATATTTTTCTCAGTCTTTGCATATACCCCCTGTCGCCTCTCCACCATCTTCTCTGTGTAGCCCCAAGGGCCATTAATCCAGCTTTGAAGCCAGCGCTTTCTTTCACAACCCAAACAACTGCCTCAACATGTCTAAATAAGTAGTGCTTTTACTTTTTTTTAAAAAAAGAAAAATATAGTATTCCACACTAGGTTAAATCATTCATTCACCCTAAGTTAATTATTTACATGGAATTTATCACGTAAAAATTCCCAAAATCCAGAACTACAAAAGAGTGGGAGCTCTCCTCATTTCACAGACGGGAGGAACAGGAGCTGATGTTAAAGGATACTCCTTCAAGCCACTTAGTGCACAACAAGTCCTAACAGAAAGTAGCTGGAGCTTGCCTATCTGAATGTCTCGGGTACTTCTCCCACGCAGTTTGGCTGAAAGGAAAACTATCCTGCACACCACAGAGTGACACAGAAATACCAGAAGTAGCCCAGCTAATTCCAGTAAAAGGTAGGAAGAAAACTAATCACAGTTATCTGAAGAGTTGCTCTGCTCCAGCAAGGTAAAATTGACTCATGAAATTTATAGACTTGTGCAGAGCAACTGAGCTTTGAGGCTCCAGCCCGGTACTGCGAGGCAGAAAAAGTAAATCAGGGCAGAGACAGCGTTAGGCCCAAGGTCTCCTGAGTTATATCCAACTTTTTGAGTCACACTGCCAAATCCAAATCTGTGAAATAAAATTAAGAGGCCTGGTTGAAGCTTTATGTCTTTGGATGAAACCCAGTTTCAAATGTAGAAATTCAGATTTCAAACTTGTATTTAACAAAATTGTGGAGTCAATTCTCCCACAATTTTTACTGTCATTGCTGACAAATTCTGGGTTTGGAGAGAAAATGTACATCACTTTTGCTTGATACTTTTATCTCAGCATTAAAGATGGACATCCTCCTTGCTCCACCTCACCTAACTCCCATGCTGTTTGGAAACAATAGAAAAAAATTCTGAAGTAGGAAAACTGACTCTCTGATGTACAAATTATTCAAACTGCTGATAGCAGGATAAAAGCCCTATCATCATAATATAAATATTAAAAAAATGATCCTGTCATCCATACAAAGATAAATTTAGAAGTGTCTGAAGTCCCATGAGTAACTGTCCCAACGAGCCTGTATTTGTTATAACAAGATGGCAACAGTTTGAAACAAACTCAGATTTTGTTTTTAGAATTGCCTGAGAACTACTTTTTGCCAGATGAGTAAGAAACCAAGATAGTGATTTCATTCATTATTTGTGCTTCAAACTACAAACTTACCTCAAACTTGAGTAGATCTGGTTCCAAGCAATTTTTTTCTAGGTTTTTTTTTTTAATTTATTTTTTGAAAAAAATATTTTTTACATAATTTAATTTTTAATTTCTCTCCAGTCCTCTGCATGGATGACAATTTGTGTTTACACCCTAACAAAAATATTTGATGCTCTGTCAAAGCAAATCAATCGTCACTCTCTCTTTAGATACTAATGATGCCACCAATAAAAGATCTCATCATAAACAAATGCTCTGCACAAAATGGTACGCATAATGGTACGACCCCTAAGGATGCAGGGCATGTCATTTTGAATTTATTTAATCTCTGGGAGCCCTGTACAGAGCTAACTTTTGAGTCTTTAGAGTCTCAAGCAAAACAAGATCACAGTGCCCCATACAGAGCCAGAAACAGAAGAGCTTGCACCTGCAAGAGCCCCTTCTTCACATTGTTGTTTGACGGGGCTGCTTGTTTCAGTGTTTCCTCCCCACAGCACTGGCCCTGAGGTGGTGATTCTCTCTTTGGGAGGTGAGTGGAGGAACGGCTCGGCCACTCTTGCCTTTGCTGCCGACAGCTTCAGAGCTGCGCTCTCCCTTCACGCTCCCGAGACTGAGAGAATCTGTTCCACATACACCACTTGCTCAACTTGGTATCAGAGTTTGTATGTAATACATCACTTAAATCCCACCAGACTGTTGCAAAAGTGTTTTTTCAATGCTGATCCCAGGGAACAGAAGAGTTTGGTTTTCTATAGATCCTTTTATGTTAAGGAACCCCAAAGTACTTTAGCGTGCATTGATCCATATCCTCGCATGTGCAATGGATGGTCAGCAGAATGGTCAGCAGAAATACAGCAGTGGGCAAGGATTTTCTTTTGACTGCCTCCATGTGGAAGCATTAGCAAAAAATGTTCCAAAGAGGTAAAAATCTAAGCAGAAATATGGACAGAAAAAATATGTCCGTGAAAGCAAAGAGAAGAAATGCTGGTTTGGACAAGAAACAAACCCCCCAGCCTCAAGGATTTGTTTGGTGGTTTGTCTGTTTGTTTCTCCTTTTGGCCTAGAAAAATTCATTCCTTGGTTTCTAAGTTTTCAAGTCCAAGATGAAGCTGTGTAGATTTTACTGCAATTTCTATAAGAAATGTCAGTTAGTCAAAACCCCCTATTCTCAGCTCAAAATCAATTCTGACCACCCTTTGTGTGATACTTGGAAATTCCAAGAAAGGTTTGGGCTTTTGGATATTTGCATCCCAGATGAAGCAGTATGAAAATACAAAAGATAATGAGTGGGAAGAATGACTTTTATGATAAGCCAAGAGGGAAGAGTACCTCTAAGTCATGCAGGGTCTCAAAAGTAAAACACTAGGTTGAAGGTAGAGCCTCTAAAGGGCTCAAAGACTGCTGTGGGCAGACTGGTGAGTTAAGCATGTGATCTTAGAGTAAGAATTATGCATACTATTGAGGGAACTAAGAAATTCAGTACTCAAAGACTAAAAAGAGAGGGTGCAGTAGTCAGAACATGAGCAGATAATAGTTTTCCTTTCAAAAGAGCTCTGTACAGAGAAGGAAAAAGCAGTATTTTAGGTGTATTGTTTAATACCATCCTTAAATTCACTTTTTCCACAGTCAAAAGCAGGAAAACAGAAGTATTTTATTGCGGAAGAACATGAATCACACTTGAAATGCAAGAGGTATTGAACATTGAATGTACTGATGAGTGCATAATCAGAGCATTCTTTTGCAATTAATTTTTGATGAGAGACCAGCGTATGAAAAATATATCTGGTACATATGCCCAAAGGAGAGGAATGATTCCTCAAGACTCTTCATTTCTATCAAAACCCAGTGTAAAACTAGGACGACTTTTAGGTGTGCATTCTAAAAGAAAATTTGCGTAATTTCAGCAGTTTAGTAGTAACTGAGGAAAACTGGGGTTGAGAAGTGAGGTGAACCTTTCTAACCTTCACACAGCACACCAGCAGGGAGATGGACTAGACCACAGGCATTCTGACTCCCAGCTGTGATCTCTGGTTATCAGCAATTTACAGACCAAACCTGTTCAGAGTGATGAGGTTTTTTTCTACCAGAGGCTCCGATTTTTAGGATCTGGCTCACAGAGCCCAGCTAGCGCGGGTTTAATTGCATAAGCATTTGCAAACACTGCTATTATGCAGTGAAATATCATGACATTTATAAATAGTACAGAGAGAAATTCATGATACAGAAGTTGAAAACTGGTGTCTCACAGGCTTCCACATACCTTCTCCTGGATATAGAATTTAAGAACCAAAACAGTTCAGGGTCAAATGTTTCAGGTTGACCTCTATAGCAGTGCCCCTTTTGAACACTTTTCCTTCTGTCTGCTACAAAGGTTAAAGAGTAGGAAATGCCCATTATTGTTTGACCTTGTGTCACAGAGACATTTTAAGGCCCAAATGTGTAGTTATTTTTAGTACACGCTATTATTTTGAAGCCAGGCACAAGCGAACAAAATCAGCAAACTTCACAAAGAGAGACAATGTAAAATGGTGTCCAGCATTATCTTCCCTTTCAGCTTGACAGGAATATTTGTCTTGATCCTAAGAGTTAGTCCTATGCTTCCTCAAGGAATGTTGAATAACTTCCGCTCACGTTACACAAGCGCCTGTCCGTATATCACTTTCCTGTGTGGCCACTTGGCTGCAATGCATACAAAGGCTTTGTAATCCTCAGTTCTATTATTGTTTCCTAAGGATGCATCCTGCTTGAAAAACAGCAAAGGAAGGGAAACAGTATCTAGCATTATTTCCTAATTAAACTGTTTGCATCATTCAAAGTCTATGATGAGTTCCTTCCTCTTCTCTCCTTCCCTTCTTGTTTACTAAAATCAGTAGATACAAAAAGACGGCAGGAGAGAGACACAGTAAACAAGATGCTAATCTCTAGCACAAAAGGTAATGGAGCTTTTCCAGATTTTTACCAGCATCCTGAGGATCAAATTCTCATCAACTTGCTACTGTAACCTCGCTGAGGAAAATACTCTGTGCAGACATGTAAGCTTTACTAAAATAATTTAACTTCTGGAGTTTTGTAACTGGAGATATGGGAAACTTATTTATAGTGGTTGGGACAGTTTGGAACAAAGCTCAGTTCTGGATCCAAGCTTTCCTTATATTCAAAATTGTTTGTTTGTATTCCTGTCTGGTGTTTACAGAGATGGGACTGAGCCATGAGGCTCACATCCAGATCTGAATTCAGATTTCTTCCCCAGAGTTTGGGGATGTTTGATCCAATGTCTAGATTTGGGCCCATCTCCAATAATAGGTCAGCCTTGATGAACAATGGTCCCTCTTGGCTCTATAATCTATGCATCTGAGAGTATGGGATTTCATATCTGCCAAACACTCTACAAACGTTAACTGCTGAATACTGACACCAACCCTGAACAGTCAGTCTTAAATGTAAGGTCTACCACTCCCCACTTCAAAAATAGCAACACGGAGAGGCAGAGACATGAAACAATGCTCTATGGCTGTGGAGCAGCTCAGCAGCAAGAGAGAGAAGCCTGGGACTCCTGGCTTTGCATCCTGGGCTCCGACCGCTGGACTAGGCTACCTCTCCAAAAAGAAAATAATGCAAAACCAAGTAACTATGCAAAAAAACCAAACCCTTCCAGAAGACTCCAGGTAAGTCTCTTGAGAATTTAAACTGGAACACATTTAGCATATCAACTATTTACAGAGGCACTTCTCCAAAAACTTAAGCCTTTCACTCAGACTCCTTCCAGAAATTAGGCCTTGTTTGAAAGTTATGTTGATGCATATTTTATTCATCAATATTAATTACTCAGTGAAGAGTACAGAGAGAATTATTCCAAATAAATATAACTTTGGGAGATATAGGGTAGGAAGATTGCTTCTGTAGGCAGAAGTGCCCCAACAGGAACTCTGTTAATAACATACCAGCATGCAATAGTGAAATTCTCCGTACAGATACCAAAAGCTGTCTAGATGTTGCACTGGAGCTAACACTCCTCCCTGCAAACATGATGTCACTAATGCAAGTAGCATTTTAAAACGGAAAAGTGCTACACGTTCACACAGATCAGCAAACAATGCAGGTAATGGGCTACCACACGGGCAACCGCAGTAAACACAGAGAAACGAGATGAGTCAGATGGAGGTGTTCAAACCCAGCCAGACTGACCGCACTTGGAGGACTTTCAGACGTTACTAATCCAGCTGTCGAGTGACCTCTCTAGGGGCCTCTGTCTCCCTTCAGCCAGAATCATCCTCTTGGCTTTGGCAGAGTTGCTCCTGATTCACATTCACCCAACTGAGTGCAGGATCAGGCTTTGATCTTTGGAAGCATCATTCATAACCCACAACTAAGAGGTGACTGCCTGGAGAATGGCTCAGAGAACTGAGCGTCTCTCTATGGACAGAGAGGTCACATACAACTCCTGCTATCTTTGTTCCTGTCAAAGTCCGAAATACTTCAACATTACCCCTACAGCTAGCCAGACTTTCAGCTATATATTTTCCTTCTCACGTGTACCCGTTGACTTACAGTTCTCACAATGATGAAATGAAGTTCTCTCTTGGACAAATTTACTGTTCTGTGAAACGCAAATAGTTCATCCTTGTACATTTACATTCATAACCACTACTGACTGGGAAAATTTATCACTCTTTCAACAGGGCCAAAAGCCACACATTGTGCAATTCCTAGTCCTATTAAGCTATGCTTCAGACCCATCAATGTGTAGGCTGTGACAGAACCTGGAATTTCTGTAGCCTCAGTGCATGAAAGTTCTTAACTGTGGGGAGAATCTTTATGGCATGAAACATGTCGTCATGTGAAATTATAAACTGTAAAATTTGTTAGGCTGTGCTGCAAAGATGAACAATGAAGATCTGATTCCATGATTCTCACAATGTTCACCAGAGCACAAAAAATTATGTATGTTTTTCCATGTTTTAAGGATTCCCTGACAGCCTGGGAGTTTACAGCTGTTGCTAGGCCTACTGTGCAAAAGCTGTGAACAAGTCAGAAACCGTGTCAAGAATTACTTTCATTCTTCAACAAAAATGTCAATTGTTTTTAAACTGACAGCCAGCTCAAGTTGATCAGGAACTGGTACTCCAAACCTTGCAACAGTTCTCAGCAAGAAGGAGCTTAGAGCTCACAACGCCCTGCGCAGTGCGTAAAGTCAACACTCAGAAAAGATGAATTTTTCAGTGATCCCAAGGCCTGCAGAAGGCAGTAAAACAGCTCTAACCCCATTACCAAACATATAGAAGTCAGGAAGAGCACTTCAGCGGGAAAGTAAGAACTATCTCCCAAGCTGTATTTAAAATCACTGGAAAGGACACCACTGATTTCTGTGAGTTTTTTGGGTTACATCTCAAGATAATTCAGGCTGCCATGTAATGAGGAGTTCTAGATACCTGCATTCCTTCTAATAAGCATTCCCCTAGCTGTGATCTAGAAGACATTGAAAGCCAGCCTACAAAATTACTAATTACTACAAAATTACAAAATATATAGCTATAGAGAGAGAGATACATACACACACTGTCCCACTAGATGGCTAATATGAGAAGTTATAAAGGGATATCGAAAGCTTTTTTTTTTATTATTTGGTTGCAGCAGAAAACTTCTATGGTAACACTCTATACAGGGATCAATTTTTTCCCCCCAGAAAAGTTCAGGTGGGTCTTCAGTTTCAAAAAGGTCAAGTTGCTTGGTTGCAATACATACAAGTAAGAGACAAACATTAGCATTGTCCTTGCATTCACCCGAATGAACATTACAAAGGATCACCGATAAACCATTCCTTCTGCTCCACTGAATGTTGTAGAAAAACACACGCGCAGGGGTTATGTCCATAAAGGAAGCTAAAATAGATGTAAAAGAAAGAAATTAGATATATAAAGAAGTCATTTAAGGAACATGAGCCCAAACAGTGTGCTAATGGAAAGACACAGATGAACAAACAGAAATTAATAACCACAAACCCTATCCCATTATGAAAAATATATGATTACTGTTATTCCTGTGGGGAAGAGGTTCCTGCAGACAGAAGTACAAGCCTGCTTTCCCTGTCATCTGAGAGGGACAGAAAAGCAGGGAAAGGGCAGTACTAGAGCATCAGCAGTAAGTGCTGCAGCTGCAAGAAGTTATAAAAAAATCTCCCCATCTAATAGTCCCAATCCTAGCAACAATTTCCTCTTTTTTTTTTCTTTTCTAGTTGTCTTTACCACTTGCTGGTTGTTGGCAAAGTTAGTAGACATTTACAAAAATGAAGCAAAAAACCCAACACAACAAAAACCAAAAACACACTCATCCCAAAGTCTTCAGACTAATTTAGAGCCTGATCTAAAGCCCATTGAAGTCAATGGAAAGACTCCCTGGAGGGAGGATGAGAGAGAGAACAAACCACACGTGACAGATGTTAGTCATGTTGCTTAACTCACTACTGGGAAGCACTCCGATACTAGAGCAGAAAAGAGGGCACGAGAAGTGATCTGGACTAGGAAGTAGTAAAACAGGAAAGTTCTCAATTTAGGCCCAAAGCTTTGATGGGAGACTAAAGGGACAGTAGACCAAAAACGACAACAAAAAAAAGTGGTGGGCTTTTGTGAAAAATGAGATGTTGATTATTTCACGGCTGAAGAATTGATCAGTGTGAAAATACGCAAACTGGCTTAATCTAAAAACTGTGTTGAAGGATTTCAAAGAAAGAAAGTATGTTTATTGTAGTTAGTAGTACTAAGTTTTCCACAGGGGTGTGGGAGACTTATGTCATGCAGGTTCAATGTACCAATGAGATGCAAAACAAAGATCCTGCTGATCACTAAAGGTATTTTTGGTAAAGAAAGACTTGTTAAGAGTAAAATATAATTCACCAAATTACATTCCTCCTTTTGTTGTGCATACCTTAAGCATCACATGCCAACTAAGGCCACTACATTACTATAGAGACGAATGCATTTCAGTACTAGTTCACTACATTCCCTTGTCGGAATAGTGCTTAAAAATATTATCTTTGAAATATCTGAACGTCCGCGTTTCCCAAAGATTAAAACTGTGTTGCCTATTTCACTGCTGGAAGAATAGCACTGCTGCAATAATCAATTGCCATTAAATTAGTACAAGATCAGAAAACTGATAGAGTATTATGGACAGAGAAAACAATGGGCGAAAGTAAATAGTTTGTGCAAAGCTACTTAAAAATCTAGAAAGCTGTCTTATGTAGTCTCTTCTCGAATGAAATACATTGTGCTACCATTGAAAAGTATTTAAAAATGAGCTGACAAATAAAAGAAAAAATTACCTCACGTGAAGGAAAGGAGAACCACATGGATTAACTGAGAGGAAGCACAGGGATCAGCAGGAAATCGCAGGAAGAGCCCTGGCTGAGGTGAGCTGGTGTGTAGTGATAACCAGCTACAGGTTGCACCAACGACAACTGAAAAAACCTCATCCTGACCCTGCAGACCATGAAGTAGAGGCCTCACTGGCAAAGGCCTCTCAGTCAGGTTAATCAGCTCAGTCTTTGCCCTGTACTGACACGGTCACAGCAGGTCTGTCTTGCTTCACTCCATCCTAGCTCAGGCATCGCTGAACACTTCATGCCAGTCAGTAAGGTGTCCTCATTGACGCAGAAGTGCACAGCCAGACATCTGGGTTAAAGTCTCAGTTCTCTCTTACTGTCTGTGTCTGTTACTTTGTTCTGGTGCATTAAGCAAAAACATTATCAGAGGCCAAAGCGGTTTTAGAGCTGTTTCAGACATGCACTTTACCTGCACTTGAGAGGACACTCAGGTCGGATCCTGTACTTAGTGTCCTATGGATCTAATGCACGAGTGCTCTAGCTCATTATTTGATAGTTGGATTAATCCTCTGTGCTAAGCCCTTATTAACTTAGTGTGCTGAGGATTTACTAACTCAGTTTGAATGAATGCCACTGGCATCACTAGGCACAGGTATCAGAAGAGGCAATGACACCGCAGCTCCCAGTTTTGTGGCCACATAATGCCCACACATATGGAACCTCCATCTCCAGCCCACCCCACCTACAGCATTCCATCACCTAGCTGGCCCGTCCTCACCAGCTACCAAGTGGTCACAGCTTGTGCAGAGACACCTCCTCCCAGCTCGGGTCAGCGCCTCCACACTGCCAGTTACTGGAGTTAACCACTGCAGGCAGGAACTGATTTGTGCCACAGGGTGTCTGCACAAAGGCACAGAATGACTTCCAGTAACTGTGTGGAAATACTTACCCCGTAGCTTTATAAGCAACTTCACATAGGAATGGAGAAGCTGCCTTCATCTACCATCTGGAAACGGTTTGTGTACCACCAATGGTATGCATATCACAGTTTGGGAACCCCTGCTTTATACCGACAGTCTTACTAAGGGTTTCTCCGGCTGCCATACAGCTGCTCTTCACCCTGCTTTGTACCAAGAGATGATGAAGACCCTTCAGAGCAGCTGTATAACTGCCTGCAAAACCTCATATCTCATGAATAACAATTTAAACCTGCCTTAAACTCCATTGGCTTGAAGGCTGATCTAGTTGATTTATATCTGAGTAAGAGAAAAGACAAACAGATTTTCCCAGCCTTTCTGAGTCTCTTCTCATCTCACTAAAGCAAGGAAAATAATTTCCTCCGAGGCATACTGGAGAAGAAATCCATTAGCAGTTACAAAGGAGAGCTGAATGTTATTGTTACATCCAAATAACTGTAACAGTCTTTAATTCTACTCCTATTACTTTAAGACAAAAACATGGGGTTTTTACGAGCGTGTTACTAGGGTGTCCCTTAATTGTTACCTTCTTACCACAACCATATTGCATAAAATTTAAAACTAATAAAACAAATGCATGTAATTTTTTAATAACAATCAAAAAGCAGTCTGTTTACATCAGTTTCTCCATAGTGTGTTCATTTGTTGCCCACTTACAAATATTACATAAAGCAAATGTTGATCCTGTAATTTATAGCAAAGTAATTACTTTTGATATTACCTTTTGAGTAACTAGGGCAGCTAAGAGGTACTTGAGGACCAGGATTTAAACCAAAAGGAGAGCTATAGGAAACAGTTGATTCATACAGGAAACTGGATGCCCAGATGAGGGACTGCAGGGTACATGTTGTCGTCACCACCACATGCCTCGGGTGCACTGGGGAACACCGGGCTCCAGGCGGAGTGTCCCCAGCCACCCAAAGGCTGCCGTTACAGAGTTAACAGCGCTTGGCCTGGAGCAGTCCTTTTGACAAATATTTGTTTGCAAGTGGGTATTTTGAAGGAAAAATACAATAAAACCAACAAGTCCTTATTCAATTTTTATTGAATATTTCCTCTCATTTGGGATTTGGGATTTATTTGCCCCTATTAAATTATTTTAATGGGGGTTATTTCACATGTAAGTATTTCTGCTTATTTTAGAAGAGGGTAAAAAAGGGCAGGATTAAGGAAGAGCACTGGGGCCTCCCAAGATATGCAAAGTTCTAAAATAAAATAAAGGCAACTAACAAATTTACATTTGAAGAATGAGATTCTTACAAAAAAGTAGCCAATATGTAGTTTGCTATATAGGGAATGGATGAGTATTTTCATTCAGTAGAACTGGTCTTTCAGACCTTGCTCATATGCACTCTCCCTGCTAAACTGCTCCAGGAATGAAGCCATTAAACTTCTGAGTCATTCTGACTTTCTACCAGTGTCTTCAGCTTCATGCATCTGACCATCCTCCGACTTTCTTATTCACTGCTGTTAAAGAATTGCATATACAGGTGAGAAGAAAAGGAGGAGAAAAGAACTCTTGTCAATCAGACGAAAAAGACCCAGTCTCTCACTACCGTCCATCTTGGTAAGGAAAAGCACACATACACCCATGTAGCTGCCTATCCGAAGCAAAGGAAGGAGCCTTACAGTTCATTCAGTTTGGACCTACAGCTACAAGGATCTTAGCAGAATGAGAAGGGATATCACTATTGAAATGACCTGGAGATCAGCCTGAGTCACAGAAGCTTTAGAAAGATATTTTTTTTTTTTAAATCTATATATTTAGCTAAGTGTCAGGAAAGAAACCACATGGCTTGTGAATAGAAATGCGGGGCTTATGCCTGTAAATATAAACACTATTTTTGGACATCTGCATTTATTATTAGACAAAGTCTGCTTGTTTACATGGGCTTCTGTATCAGGTGGAGAACCGAAGAGTGTATTTTTAGCGTTAGCAGGTTTTAAACTTGAGTTCTTTGGGACTTAGGGGATTTTGATTACCCTGTTTAGCTACTGGTTTTTGCTAATTTTTTGCTAATATGCATATGAGGGTGTTGCATAGAATTTTTAAACAAATTTAGCCTAGCTAAGGTAATTATATTTTTGTCTTAAAATTTTGAAACTATTTTTGATGCACGTCGTCCCGGTTTTCAGCTCAAGTTTTAAATTCTTTGTTTGCCCATATTTCAAAAGTATGAAGTTATGTTTCACAAGAGAAAAGCCATGCATGGTATTCAGAGTTTTATGTGAAGGCTAATGAAGTTAATAAAAAAAAAAAAATAATCTCTTCAATGGATTTTGCATCCTGTTTTTTAAACTTGAGAGAAGATTTTGGGAGTCCTTGGTTTTCTGCTCCTCTGTCTCCCCCTTTTGCAGTCTTCAGCAGCTCACTTTAATGTTCATTGCCATTAATCTGTCTCAGGCAGATGCCCAGGGACTGCCTGTTCGAAAGGTTTTAGCTCACTGGTAAAAAGGTACTCAACGATTGATCCAAGTGCAAAAAGTGACAGTGCAGATGAAACACTAAGAAAAGCAAAAGAGTTGCTAACATTAAGAGTTGGATGTGCCAAAACATCACCTTTTCAAACAACTTGAGTTATATCTGGTCCACAGAGTTATAACTTTGTGTATTCACTACATATATTTTCATAAAAGTTAATGGTGAGTGAACTGGCATGAATAAAGTATGTAACAACCCAAGAAAAGTCCACCAAATCCAACCACAAGCAAAGGCTTTTTTTTTTTTTAAAAAAAGAAGTTCATGAAAGTTTGGTATTTTTCATTGTATCCTGTTTGTTCTGGGTTCCCTCTAGAAGGAGCAGTGCCAAGATACTATGAGAAAGGCTGTTCTTGTTCTATTTGCAGCCCAGCTAGAAGCAGGAAGTACTATAAATCTCGCAAGAAAGTCTGTTCTGCCAGCAGGGCTGATTCTGAAGTTAACCCAAGTTGTGTCACAGCCTTCAACAAGGATCCAGTCAGGCTGAATCATCGCATTTATAGAAACCAAAGAGCTTCGGAATGGTTAAATAAAGATCGGGAAAATACCTGAGCACTGATCATAGGTCCCCAAACCCGATTCACCAAGCAGTGCGCAAACCAGGGGCATGGTCAGTACTAGTGACACTGAAATCCAGTTCCTGATCTGCCTGAAGGAAAGAGTCGGGCGCAAAGCACTAGCAGCCGCAGAGAGGAATGACAAAAGTTGAGTACAACTTAATTCAGATCTGAGTTGCATTTTCTGGAAAATGTATTTAGGACGGATTTTTGAACAGATTTTGTCTCTTTGCTAGAATTTAAAAAAAAATAAATCTGCCGTAGAGATCAATTATACAATATGCAAGATGCTAACCTGCATTAATCCAAGGTTTGAACCTTGGAGGGTTATATAGATTGCTCCCCACTCTGTAGCTTGTTTCCCATGTGTTGGCCCACCAAGGATTAAATTAAAGCACAATCAGGCCCTTAGTGGTGGAAGAAAGTTTTATTTCCAGAAATGTACTCTCATTTTGGGCAATCAAGCCGGCTTCGCACAGATGTGTTCTTATTCCACATATTAACTGTGGTCTATTTGACTTGCTATGTGAATGTATATGCTTGGAAGCATATTCTCAGTCAATGCAATGAAAATTTCCAATATGTTAACACAGGAGGAACAATTCAAGTATCATTTTCACACTTTTGAATTCGGATTAAATACAAATGAAAGAAAATCAATGCAGAAAATCAATGCATCTTTTGGCTGAAAATGAACATGAGGTCAGACTGGCAGGGCCGCAGGGTAGAAATAAGCAGCAAATTGTTTCTCTGCCCTTGAAAACATCGTCAAAACCCCATTAAGGAAAAACTCTAGTAATTTCTCGACATTTCGCCCCCACCCCCTGCCAAAACAGAAAATGACCATCCCTGCCACCTCTACCTCCAAACAACAAAAGGAAAACAGAGGAATAGTCATATAGCAAGTGATTCCATGGTTGGACGTCATCCTAAACTGTAAGAGCTTAAGGTTCAAGTAGTTACTTCTTGATCCTTTCTCCCTCTCTGAAATATAAAACCCAGCAATATTCTGGAAAGAAGAAAATCTTTCTTTATTCACCTATCAGAAATTACGTTCTTCTGTTGCAATATTTCTGCTCAATAAAACATCGGAATTGATACATTCCCACAACTCTACCAAAGACTACTGGCTTTATTGTCATTACATCACAAGATTTCTAGTCAGCTCCGACCACAAGGAATTTTGATGTATAAAATCCAGACCCTTCTAAACCACCCAGAGGTAAAACAATGAAACATCTCAGACCACAGATTTCCCTACATTCACTGTGACAAATGCATTCGTAGAAGCTGAGCACCCATCACACCTCCCGGGCTATGTCTATATCGATAAACTAAACAGCATCAGAGCACAGGCACAAGCCTGGTCTATGGTTGTCCACACCGTTGTTAGCCTACTCGCAAACGTGTCTTTGGCTCCTGCCAACTACTATTCTCCCAGATTTGCTTAAGCATGATCTGAGAGATAGCAAAGGTCACCGATTGTTTCCACCAGGCAGCTTGGCCAAGGTATCTCAGCTTTTTGAGAGGGGAGGAGGTTGAATTTAGCCATACAGGTGAGTCATACTGTGTTCTTTGATCTCCAGGCTAAAGAATCACCCATGGCTCATTGTGTTAGGCTACAGATACGATCTTGACAGTTTGAATTGAGAAGAAAAGTGCATGCTTCACTGTCTCTCTGTGATTCCCTCGTGTCTTGTCTAGAATGTGTTGTTGGGACTTCTGGGATGACTCTGGAAGATCCCAGTTTAAAGCGCACTACAAGTTGCCCATATTCTTATGGAGAAAATGAATCACTGAAAGTTCTAATGTAAATCTAGTTTGGGCAGTAAGACAAGGGGATATTTCCAGAACTTTGACCTTCAGTGTTGGCTGAAGAAGCAATACATTGTCTTTCCCCAACATTTTATATCCAAGACTCCATAGGACTTTTAAACACTGGAGCCAGAGAACACCTCTATGACACGCTTTGGCCCATGTCATTCTTCCCATTCTACAGAGAGGAAAATTGGGTCACAACTGGTAAAATACTTTTCCAAGGCTTTTCAGCACATAAGTGGCATTGCTGAAAACAGGATGCATGAGTCACAAATCCTAGACTCCTGTTTAACTGTGTAATGAAAGGAGATGCTTATTTGAATTTTGGGTAACGGTAGGTTGATGCCACAGAACGGCATGCACTTCCTGAAGTTACCTGGGCTGGGGGTGGCTGGGACTGGCACGTCCACACAACAGACTGGGGTACCAGTATCAGGCTGGAGAACTAGCCCTGCTCTGATGGCAATACAGCTGCAACAGCACACCTGGGTCATAAACTCTACCTCTCAACACTAGGCAGCAGGGGGCCGAAAAGTTAGATACTTCAGCACTCAGGGTCACCAGGCCAAAGTCTTTTTATGGATTTAGCCCTCAAAACAGGATTTAATAGCACACAATAAATAAGGCCTTGGGCCACACATGGAACAATGAAGATAAAACAAACTACTGAATAGCCGCTCATTAAGAGTGTTCTGAACATCCTGTGCACAGAGGTAGAGAGCTCTGCGGAAAAAATAGTATGTGATCAGATAATTAAAAAATGAATCATAATGAATTACACAGGCAACCTTAATTAGGGCATTTCCTAACTTTTCCATGCCTGTCTTTGTGACATCAAAATGTCCTTTCAATGTCATTTCTGTGTGCGCAGTACAGAGCTCTGCTAAGTTATGCACTAAAGGCCGTAGCAATATTTGTGTTGCAAAGTCATGTTAGGTTTCCCTGAGAAGTCTTTTCTCTACAAGTCATTGGGTTCTTTTCTCATCCCTACCAGCTTTGCATGGAGGAGTCCCTGCAACCTTTAAAAACAATTGCTTTGATTACTCAAGAGCAAGAACAGATTCAAGCCCTGCGTCTTTAAGAACTGTCAGAATGAAAAGACAGAACAGCAGAAATACTAGTTGTACAACTCAGCTCTTACAGCTACATCAGCTTATAACCATACCGGATTCCAGTGCATCCGTGGGAAAGTATTTATTTTACCTGTAGGTATAATTGTAAGCAATAAAAACAGTTCAAACCTTGCCAGAAAGGGTGTGAATTTCTAAAAAGAAGGAAAAACTCTGAATTCCAATACCTGAGCAAACAAGTTAGTATAAAAGAAAAAAAGTAAATGAAACTGCGTTGCCAAAACAATGAGGTTATGATTTGCCAACAGCTGGATTGCACTTTCACTTAGAAATGCTGCAAAGACGACTCTGACTTCTGAGCACATTTCCTTTTGAATCCAATCGTTTTGTTTATCGAGTGCAAAGGATGTGTAAAGAGGGGAAAAAAAAAATATTAGCGAAAGCTTTGAAAATCAAAATACCGCCCCCCCCCATCTCTTTTCTCTTGGAAGCCATTTCACCAGTTTGTCCATAAAGAAAAAGCACGTCTTGCCAGCTTAAAAAATATTGACTGTCTGAAAGGAGCTGCAGAGAGAAGGTAGGAAAAGAGAATGAAGCTCCCCAAAAACCACACACAGTTAAAAACATGCCATCTTTTGGTCTACCTTTCCAACTAAAAGCTACAATTTACTGTCTGAGAACAGGGACACAAATGGTGGAAGTGATGCCTGTCTTACAGCCAGCTTGTGACAGTTGAGTTTGATTGCAGTCTTACTCGGTGTCATCCCCAGGTTGTCATGTCGTGTAAAGCTTCGCTGTTGCGCCACAAAATCAATGAAGAATTTGACTCTTTTGGCTCATAACTTGAATTTATATGAATACATTTTTAACAAAATCTCACCAAAGGTTTCCACTGGCAAGCTCTTGCATTTCCTCATGCACCACAAAACTAGCCTTCCTGACAAGTCTCATTTCCAGCCCTGAGTAAAACCAGAACATGCATGAAAAGCAAACTAGGTGGGGGAACAAAGTTAATCAACTTCAGAAGCCCTTCCAGGAGCCTGTTTTATAGGATGGCTTAGGACAGGTGTTATTTCAACTAAACATGTTCAACTAAGCCTCAGCATCATGACTTGATAGGGAATTAGAATACCTAAAAATGTTACAAATTTCCACCTGCCAAATGTTCAGCCTTCAACCTTAGACTGGTACCTTCTTGATGGGGTCCGTACACCCCTGTACTCACCTCTACCTTCCTTTAGCTTCTCAGCTGTGCTTACTTTTTCACACGGATTGGCTTCTGCTTCTTCATCTCTCATAATCTGCGAAATCTCTTCTATCCTTTGACACAATTTAGTTTACAGCTATTTTTCAGCTCTAGTTGGAGGGTTTTTTAGATAATATTGGAAATCCTAGAGATACTGGCTCTCTCCTACTGTCTGCGTTGTTGTATACGCACCTGCTTCTTTCTGCTGTGCACCTAGACAAATGCCAGGTTTCTCTTTTATGCCAGTTAGCCCCTTAAATATGAAGGCAGAAAATTGTGCCCGTCTAGCCCAGAAGGCCTGTCAATGGTGGAACTCATAATGGCAGCAACAATAATGTCTGGCCAAAATGCTCCTTTCATTAGATTTGGCAGATCTGGCCATATTTGAAAGGTATCATGCAGCAGCCTCTCTATAAAATTCATCACATAAGGAAAAAACAGCTGAACTTTAAAAATGAGATGCATTTGTACTTGGCAACACTAGTTTTCTGATTGTTTTCTAATGGCAAAGACTAAACAAGATGGCTGCGGCAGTGCAAAGGAGACAACTGAAACTGAAGGCCAAAACAAAAAACCTATAGACAACTCCACAATAAAGACAATTTCCATGCAAACCGCAACTGTTGAATTTCAGGCCTTTCAGCTGTCTATCTGCTTAAAAGCTTTTTATTCAGCAAACAATTTACTTTGTAACAAACTAGGCCTGGAAAATTTCTGCCCCAAACATGCTTCTTTCACAGAATCAGAAATTAGCTGATGACTTAATAGCAACACTTACTACTAAGCATTATAATAAGGAAGTATTTTATGTACTTGCCTTGCATTCTACCAAAGACAGAGATGTGAGGCTTGCCCAGTTCTTGTACCACACGTATCATGGATCAAAAGTTTGCTGGTAGGATTCCCAGATGACGGTGTTCTCTGGCCTTTGTGAAAGGCTAAAAAACCCCAAAAGTACTAACAAACAAAACTAGCAGTTAGTATTTGTGATAAAAATAACTAAGGGAAGTGTAGCTTGGAAACCAAGGTTTATACATCCAGAGAAAGACAGTTTAAGAGAGATGTTTAGGGACGAGGAAAGCAATGTATGACTAATAGCCAATACAGAAAGTCCACAGTTCTTTTCAGCATATTTGGGAACTTACTGCCACAGAAATAACAGATGGAAACAAAGGAAAGATGCAGTCATTTTCACAATAATAATTTGAGGGGTGGAAAAAAGAATGAAGACCTCTGAATTTTTGTTCCAAAAGTCCTGTTCCAATCACACCAAAATCCACTGTGTTAATTCTCCAGATACTACTAGCCCGATGATCTGGAAGAAGTCTGGAAATATCAGCACTAAATTTGTGACCTGGAAGACCAACCAAATAAGAAAAAACCATCAGGGTCTCAGATACTGAGGGTTAAAATATCTTGGCAAAACCTTAGCTATAGCAGCTAGGTATAGAAGAGCTGCAGAATGGCCATCTGGTTCAGCATCCTGTCTTCAACAATGGCCATAAGCAGACCTCGTCTGTAAGTTAAGAAAGGGGGCAAATGTATATGATACTTTCTTTGAGTACTTTCCCAGTCTGTGATTATTTTAAGCTCATATATTTCCTGAGCTTGATGTGACCATTTAGTAACCTTCAATAGAGCTGTCCCTTCCAGGTATTTGCCCCGTCTCCCCTTAAAGTCACGCAGACGTTTTTTGCATCCAAAGCATCTGTTGGCAGGAAGTCTAATTCCAGAAGTCTACTTTTCTTTGTTTTTAACATGATTCCTGCTAATTTCATTTGACAGGCCCTAGTTCTTGTTCTGTAAGGGATGGCAACCAGTATCTACCTGCCCACGCCACCCGTGATTTGTAGGCTTCTGTCAGATCCCACCTTGCTCATTTATTTTCTGAACTGAAGAATCCTAGGCAGTTCAGTTCCTCCTTGCTCAGACTTTTGGTCATTCTTGCTGCCCTTTTCTGGACCTTTGTGGCTTTTGGTTTTGTTTCATACTTTTGCAGTAGAGGGACCATCACTGCACATGGTATTCAAGCTGTGGGTGAAGTATGGGTTTGCGGAATGACGTAGCGGCAACTCTTCAACACTCCACGACAACAGCCTGCGCTTTGGGACAAGTGAGAAGAACCTATTGAAACTGCAGGAGAAGGGAAGGGTACAATTTTTGCTCTAGTAGTGGCTACAGAAGTCTCTATGCATACTGTAAAGATTTGAACCTCAGTTGAGCAACAGCCTGGATATTAACTGGTAATATTACAAAATACATTTTGAAACTTTGATGAACAAAACCAATCAGATCCTTGCCACTGCTGATCGATTCAAAGGTATGATCTATCCACAGCTGACAGATTATTCTACCTACAGAAGCGGCCATTTCTCTCCAGATATTTTGCAGTGGCAGTAGTCACGCTTTCCCATTACTTAGAAACTTCCAGAAACTGTCTGGAGTGGCCATATGTGCACAGTCGGACCTATCATGTTCCCGCTTATAATTAAATATGGTTCTCTGGGATTCAAGTCAGTTTTTGTGTTTGTGCCTAGTCATACCGCCACAACAGACAAAAACACCTAAAGTTTGAAATTTGCACTGACCTCCCTCACCCCTTAACTACAATTTTGCTTTTTGCTTGGCAGTTTTTCAATTCAGGTGTTATGGTCTGATGAATTTACCAACAGCGAGCACAAAGAAGAACTCAGAAACCAGAGTTAAGTTTGTGAAAGGCTTTTTATGTTCTTGAAAGTGTCCCCCTAAAGAGCCCATATTCCTGTAAGCTTTCTGCAGAATGGTTGCCTATAATTATTTTTCTCATCTTTAAGTGCATCTACATTACACTGCAGCAACAATTGGCACATATGAACAGCAGATTGTCTGTGTTTTTGATTAGTGTGGCAGCAACATATCCTTTGTTTTTCAATCCTGGGCTAAATGAAACATCTTCCACAGAGACAAATCTCCACAATGATTAATCATGAAGCATCCCATATGGATATTGATATCCCATATGCTTTAAATGAGGCTGGGTGGGAAAACCTCTGCTTCATTCAGCTCTCGACCCAACAAATGGCTGGAAGGTACCCGCAGGTTCATTCCCCCATGGTTATAACCTCACTGCAGAATTGGCTGAGACCAGGTTAAGTGCAGAAACCTTTGCTGGTATAGTACTGATCATTTAGTGGTGTCATTTTTTAATTTAGTTTTTCCATACGGACAAAAGCCCTAAATACGGTTATACTCACACAGAACTATTTTTGCTGAAGTAGCTTATTTCACTGATGGACCTGATGTAAGCCATACCATTTAAAAGTGTTTTTCAATAGTATAAACTGCACTTTCATCGTAAGAGCTTAGTATGTGACAGCAAGCTTTGGCTGTGCTGCATGCAAACCCATTTAGCATTCTGTGGAACCTTCCTGTGATACAACTGAACCACACTTGGGTTTATATTTTGCATGAATAGTTTCACCACATACTCCAGAGGAGTAATCTGAAGCACTGTCAAACTGTTCCATAATGCAATATATTGAGCACAATACACTAGCCAAAGTCAGCTCTAAAATAAATAGCCACAACTTGATTGACGTAATAGAGGTCTATTTGCTTATACTATTACTGGCTTGGCCCTCTCCACTTATTTAACTTCAACTCAGAAAGTGCATTAAGAGTCCAGTGTCCTTCTTCCAAATGGAAATAGAGCAAGTTCTTCCTATCTACACACATAAATTAAAACACTAGAAGTACAGCACAGTATTTCTCTATTTATAACTGGACCTCAATCCAAGGTATAGGTTCAGTTTTGACTTAACTTTTCCTTCTCCCACACATATATTTACTGTCTCACCTCGTCAAAATCAGTTATTGATGACAGGCTGCTTAATTGGTCAGTGACTCTCACAACGTCTTACATCTTCTGACCTGCTATGGTTTTAATGTTGTTCCACAGCTGGGCCTCTGCCGTCACAGCGTATGATAAAACCACCAGGCTTTTGAGCTTCAGCAAGCAGAGTAATATGAGCTGGATTCCCAGATACTTTGTACCCCTTACTGAAGCCCCCTGGAATTAAGTTAGCTTCTGTGGTGGCTTTTTTCGCTATTGGTCATATAGTTCATTCAGGAAGAGTGTCAATGAAGCGATGTCTATTTGTTGGACACATAGATGCAAATATTTAGTAAAAAGGAATCCATATCTTAATTTCCCTCCAGCACTAGGAATAATTATCTTATATTATTTTGATGTTTGCCCATGCTGGAACATTTCAGTCATGACTTTAAGGGAAATTTAGCTTTAACCCAAATATTTCATTATCTTCTGGTAGTTCAGTACTTGCAAGATGCCAGAAACACTAGCAAACAAAAAACCTAAAAGATAATTTTTTCCTTTCTCTGTAAGATTCCTGTCGCAGTGTGCTCTCCATCTGAAGAGCTCAAAGGGCTAGGTAGAAAGATAGACAGATAAGGTTATTTCAGTAAGGAGCTTCGAAGGATAAGTCCTTGCAGTGATCATCTGTGGAGACAAAAGGCTCCTAGCAGCACAAAACAGCATCACTGCAGAACACGCTGGGGACACATTAAGACCAGCTGTAATGAACTCCTCAGTATTGGTCACCGGCACCTGGATAATTGGGATCAAACTTCTGAAAATGAGTGTTCAGATGAACATCAATGTTTTTGAGTGAAGTTTTTTGCAAACAGAAACAGATAAGAAAGATGGGGAGAAGCTTTTTAGCAGGGCCTCTTGCAACAGGACAAGAGGTAATGGTTTTAAAATAAAAGAGGAAAGATTTATACTAGAGATAAGGAAGAAATTTTTACAATAAGGATGGTGAAACACTGGCCCAGGTGGCCCAGAAATGGTAGATGCCCCTTCCCTGGAAACATTCAAGGCCAGGTTGGATGGGGCTCTGAGCAACCTGATCTAGTTGAAGATGTCCCTGCTCATTGCAGGGGGGTTGGACTAGATGACCTTTAAAGGTGCCTTCCAATCCAAACTATTCTATGATTTATTCTGTGATTGCTGTATATTCAATTTTCATTTGCCAATAAAAATACAGCAAGTATATAACTGCCAGCTTAGATTTTGTGGCACTGATGAAGATGTTCAATTTGCTCTTTACTAGCATTTATAAATGTTAGTTTCTTCTACTTGGTTTTTTTTTTAAAAGGTAACCAGGTTCCTACCTAGTTTGTGGGCTAGATATTAAGCTACATGAGTATAATTCAAGAGTTACTCTACTGACCTCACTGGAATATTTCTCAGTTCATTATGTTAACTGAGAGGATGAGCAAAGCATAATATATGTTGTTCAGAGGCTTCACAGGGTTCCTGAATCAAAGAATCAGGCAAATCTTCACCAAGTTAGGTCTAAGGAGGACCAAGTGGACTGTATTTCTTTATACAGTTTTCTGCACACCATTCTGTTTATTGGTCTTGAACTAATGGTGCTTTACTATGAATAATTATGCAAAGTGGGACCAATTGAATTAAATCCAAAAACCTAAGACACAAAGCTGCTCTGCTGTGCGCCAGCACATTGCAGCTGCTGAGGCATGAGCTAGGAGACAGCTATACTCGCCTGGTTCACTAGAAGACTCTGGTGTGGGCTCCATTATAAACCAATATAAGATTAAAGAAAAAGAAAACTGAACCTTAATATGAATCCATTTGAAAGCAAACTTATCAATGCTGTGGAGACAGTGATTTACACTAACATTTAATTTTAGGGACTAAAATATCCCATCTGAGCAACAAACAAAAAATTAACCTATTGTTAACGATTTTCTCCTTCATTATTTAAAACAGAAGCATTCACACCATTCACAAGCATATCAAACATGCTATTTTTTTAATCACTGCGAACAGCAAAAACAGGACTTTAAACCATCCTTAAACCACAGTGGGGGTTTTACCACTGCTCTTTGAAAACAACAGCCTGACCCACATAGTAAAATTCTAACATATCTGTGATTTGTTTTGCATTTAACTGAAGCTTTGTGTAGAAATGGCTCTGAAAAACGATGCCAGCAAATAAGATTTAAGTCTTCTGTCTTACACAACATGGAAGTCTGCCTGCCTCAGTGACTTTATTTTAGATTTGTCACTTTCCTTTGGTCCATGTTTGAACTCCCTTCTCTTGCCACCCCCATAGTGGATTCCAGCTCTGCACAGCAATTTCTCTCTAGCTGTGCAAAGGTAGCAGCTTCTGGCAGACAAAGGTCCACCTAAGATGCGAAACAAAATCACCATGAAGCATTTCAAAGTGAATGCTGCTTTCATCTGAAAAGGAAACCACACTTTCTATCTTAATTATTTTGCCATGGTTCTTCCCACCGCTTAAAGACGATCAGAAAAAGGGGTCTTATAAATTATTAAGCAAACAGAGTTTCTGCATTACTGCATTAATTGAAACGTCTGACGAGTCTCAAGAAAGGCTGCCTTCCCATTTCTGAACTTTCTGGACTAAGGGTGGAAAGCATCAGGTTATTTTGCCAGAGGAGTTAACATCTTGAAACTGAAGAAAAATTCCCAACACAGCGATCAATTAGATCCTCAACTGCAATTGGTATCAGATTGTCTGGCACTGATTTTTTTGCCAGGGCCTTGGAAAAAAATTGTCAACTATGGCATTACTGCTGCTCCTTTTGCTACACAAATTCTGACTCACCTGTGTTCTGGAAGCATGAGCTAGCTAATGGTTAGGTCTGCGAAGGGTGAAGTACTGAAAGACACTCACAGATCAGATGGGACCACTGTGATCCTTCCTCCTGATGTCCTATATATGGAAATCTATAGAGCTTAACCCACTGATTTTTGCAGTGGAAAGAATTGTTTTTCCTTGCTATCTGGGAAAACGTTATCAGGCCTTGTGTTAATAATAACAATAATCATATTATTATTTATTAATGCTACTGATTATCTAATTGAAGGCAGCTTTGTATGTCTGCACCAACCAAAAATTTAGTAAATTTTATTTTCTTTCAAAACAACAACTTAACCCTCATGTCATTGGAGTATTGGGGCCTTAGGACAGACATGTAATTACTGGTAGCACCACACCAATTGAGATCAGGGCAGTGGATTTGGCAGCCATTGGGGAACTATCGGTTTCCATGCCACCAGCACAGACAAGACCACCAAGGAAGCGTAGATAAACACGGTAAGAGGCCGAGAACTGTGCTGGAAACTAGGATTGAGCTTTGCATCTGACTGTTCCAAATAAGATGTTGTTTAGGTATAACAAGACACAGTTATACACAGAAAATACTCATCGCAATGGCTGCAGACAGGATGCGAACGCTTTCTTCTATTGTAAGATACCAAAATTCAGTAAATGCAAAGAGAGATCCCACAGATCGTAACAAATAATCCATAGCATAAATTTAGACATAACACTAACTTCAGATCTCACTGTGAGGTATATGGCTTGATGTAACCTTGCACTTTCAGTTGCTTACTTTTTTGGGTTACTCTTTTGTTAAAACCATCATTATTTGCAACACGCACCGTAAACTGTGCTCCAGCCCAATTTTAGATAAAAGAAGAGTTCTTTCCCATTTCCTGTCCTTCTTTCCTTCTCTCTGCCATCCCTGTGTTTACCCTGATGACCTTTGTGTTTCTTCCTGATGTTGCTAGTCTCGATGGTTAGCCTCCCTGTTATGGACAAAGTGAGATGATAACCTTTCGTATTTAATAGAATCAAAAATGGATTTAAACAAAAATCCCACTAATATTTGTAAGGGCATTACATGTTCTCCAAGTCTCCACAGTGCAAACTGAAAAGGATGGACATAGTGCAGGCAAGAGAAAACCACGTCTTGTCAAACACACTCAGTCTGTCTGGTAGAATGACACTAGCCTGCTCACAATTACCCTAAATACACAGCTTAATCTACTGCAAGTCTTGTGACAGAAAAAAAAGCCTGACCTTTGAGCTTTGTAGCAGTCACAAATAATAAGGATGAGCTACAGAATAACTTCATTTTGTTCAGATAATTACATACGGTCCTCTTCACAGCAGGTCCTACCTATACAGCTAAAAGCAGAAGAAAGAGAGAGAGATCAAACAAAGCAAGGCTGTTAATATCCTGAAGATAATTATAAGTTTTTCATTATCTCAATCTAAGGTCCTGTCTTGACAAGAAGTGATTCCAAGGAGAAGAGAGGGTTTTATTATAGAAGGATGTCCACACATGGAATTTTCTTCTCTGCTCACTCTACTAACAGTAATTTGCAAGACTAGCTAAATCCCTTAACACACAGTATTTTCCTAAATGAAAAATAAAGTGGTCTCCCATAACCACTGGCTTTGCTCCTGAATTCCTGGAAGATATTTTCATGTTGCCCCCAGCAACTATAACTAGACTTCCCACCTAGTGCAACCTTTTGTACACTGGCAAAAGGTAACATTGAGGGGAATACTGAAGGCTAATGGCCCACACCTGACTGAATTCAGGGAAATCATATATCACTTCAGAGGTTGTATCTTCTGTGAAAATCTCCGAGGGTGGCAACATCTTCGTGAGACCACCCTTATAGTGCATAGTCTCTGTAAACTCTTCATTACTTTGGTCTTCAGAGTCTATAGATTAACAAATCGCTCAGGTGGGCAGCCCAAATTAAACACTGTTAAAAACAGGTATGGTATGGGAGAGGAACGAATAAAAGAGACCACCATGCTGGGGAATCTCTGGTTGAAAGAAGACAAAGAGCAGTGCTAAGAACCAGAACCACTAAATTACTGTGAGAATTCAGTTAAACCTAAGAAATATGAATATGTCATCCTGGGAAAGATATAATGCACAAAGAGGAGGCCATCAGCCTCAGGGAACTTGACAATTCCCACCACTCAAACACTTGCTATTAGCGAAGCCTATGGAAGTAGTTGAATAGTAAATGCTACCTATCCCTTGGCAAGGAGCTAGCCCACCACTGTCTCTCGTTATCACTGGGGTGTTCAAAGGCAAACGGGGATACTCTTCCACCACATCTTTGTTCTCACACATCATGCTTTTATTTTTCCATTAGAATTGTCTTTAAAAATAATAACAGGAATAGTGGGAACAAACGCCAACAAATTTATGGCATTAATTCCTTCACTAATAAACCATAACTACAAATTCAGTTGCTCTTAATAGCAAAATTAGGTTCTTACCTGTTACTTTTTGCCATTCACATGACCTTTAGTCATTGGAACTGGAATTGACTCGTGTGGGTGTAGTTTGGTATGAGAATTGAAGGCTCTCATAATTCTCAAACACACCTACATTGATGTAAGAGTTGCTTAGTGTTTCAATGGCAAAAAAGTAAAGATAAGTAAATCTTGATAATGTAAATAGTGTTCAAGCTTTAGAGATCATCTCCTGAATAAGCGGAGTAAACTAGGTCAGTGAGGTGGGAGGGAAGACTTAAAACGTGTTTGCTATCAGGATTTCAGAAAGCAATTGAAAAAAATGTGCAGATTGATGAAATTTGTTATTTAATATGAACTAAGGATGCTGTCGTGATAGACATGTAGATCAACTGATGAACTAATCAGTCCTGTCATGACCTGTAACAGTGCTTGGAGCTCATCATGGAAACAGTCAAATTCTTGCTTGTTGTTTCAACATTTGATGTAAACTGGATTATGGCATGATATGCTTTTCCTCAACATTCTCAAAAGTCTCACTATCTCTGCTCACCCCCAAAACTACAGGGTTTCACATTTATCATCAGATAGTGGTGCAATTTTTTTAAGCTTTCCTTTGTGAGGCTTGTTCGCTATCACAAGCTGAGACCGTGTACTTAGACTGCTGATGAGGAACAAGCCTCCCAGGCAAATGTGAGTTAGCATACAAGCTCCGGAGCATTTCTTCATCCATATAATTTCCCCATTACAAGGGACAGCTTAATATGTGCCTTTAAACCAGGTTCAGAACAGTTTTTTGCTGTTTTTTTTTTTGTACATTTGTTAAAACTAACCTGATAAAGATAATGCTATAGCAGGCGGTTCCTCTGATGCCTATTGCAGTGAGGGAAAGGAACCCTACTAGCCTTTCTCATGTAAAACTGGGAAAAACTTTTCTGTGTAAAATCTGTTTTGTTTTGGCAGTGAAATCTGAAGAAAAAAAAAGAAAAAAAAAGTCAGTCCAAAGTCAGCTTGATCCAAATCACATTTTCTTCCCGTTCCTGCTACTGAAATGAAAAAGGATCTTCCCACCCTACACACAAACAAACTTAAAACTGTTTGAAAACAAAAATAACACTTTTTTTCTCTTCCCTCAAGTGCCTGTGTATGGTAAAAGGTTTTGGAGATGAGAGATGATCAAGAAGATCTTCAGATGAGCTGTTATTTGTTCAGCGAGTTGGAGACACAGATTCAGCTCCCTCCTTGGTGCAAGGGTTTGAACCCACACTTCCCACCTTAACACCCTGAGCTACATGAGCTACTTTCACATATCTAGGACAGAGCAAACCACAATACCACCGAGAGGTTCAAACTCATGATGTGAATTTGGGAATTACACCATCCTCTCACTAACCATTCCCTCTCTCGGCACTTCTGTAGCCTGTCCATACCGGAATAGGAGGAAACTTTCCTAACCAGAAGCAATCTAACAGGCAGACATCTGAATTAACTCTTCTATGCATTTCCTGCTGAGTGCTCCAGTAACAAATGTGTGGTGGCACCAAGTGCTCCAGTACTGGCACCAGGCAAGCCAATCCAACATTGTCACCAGAGGATTGGAGCAGGAATCAAATTATGATTTAGAAAATGGGCAGATGAGTAAATTATCCTGAGGGTGTGAATTTATTTACGCATTGGCTTCTCAGCTAGCAAGTTAATGGTGTGTCTGGACCCGGGGAGTCACGGTTGTGGATGTCCTTCCACATCACTGCGGTGCCGGGGAGTAATGCCCGTTTGGCCTCCTCACTGCTTCAGTTAACCCAAGTGCTGGCTCAGAGGCAAGACTCACAGGGAGGGATTAGAGAATCACAACCACCGCCTTAATGAGATTTCATTTCCCTAATGCAATGACTTGTTTTAATCCCGCTAGTCCTCCAACCTTTCAAAGAGACTCCAGAACAAAACAGGCTAGGTCAAAGTAAAGAGAACAAATAATAACTTAGACATCTGAACAACTTGGGCATCTAAAGTTCATTTTCAAAAGCCAGTCAGACTGTAACTGAAGTGAACAGTCTGAAAAAGGAACTTTTCAGTCTGAAAAAGCAACTGTTGTTGTCAGCAGGGAGGAGCACACAACGTACCTAATGCTACCTCATGTAGATGCTGGTTTTCCCAAATTTCCTTTACAGTCAATGGAAGGAGGCAGCCTTTTCCCAAGATCAACTCAGAGCACTTTGGTGAGATGGCTGCAAGACCACTTCTCATCTGTGTTTTTGAAATCTATTTCTTCTTAATTCTAAAATCTAAACCTCTTAAAAATGCTCACTAAATCATAACAACCTTCCTCACACATGAGCAAAATACCTCTTTTATATACACTTTTCTTATTCTCTCTAATGCTTGAGCATCCTCTTTAAGACTTTAACAGCCAGTAACAAATACGTGAAGCAAAACGTTCAAGACTTTGTATTTGGCCTATGTGAAGAGTTCAACTTTCCTCAACTTTAAGGAGGAATCTGTCATAATAATGCATACAAGAGGCAAATACCATTTATCAGCAGCAATTAGATATTTCTGGAATGCAGTCATATTTTTCCATATTAGTGTCCATTCCAAGGAACAGTATATTTTCTGTAGAGAGGATGAGATCCTATATAATCTTTTTGAGATGAGAAACGCGTTTACAAATCAGTATGTTGGCTACGCTTCCTGCTACTGACACCGGATTTGGAAAAAGAGGTCTTAGTAGCAGAGTAAATACACCGCAGTTTACTCCCAGAGACTTGAGTTTAAATACTGACAAGGAAAAATAAATGTGATAGCCTCTATCCTAGTCAGCGCAAGTTATTTATCATCACCGACCCATCAAATATTTAGTGCAGCCGCCAGCACTCATCTGGCAGGAAAAGCCTTAGTCTAGAGGAACTGGAGACTCGCCTGTCAGCAAGAGAAGCACGTACGCCACTGTTATACTAGTAGGGTTTATTTTTCAGACCATCAATATCATTGTGATATTAACAAAACTAAATATATAAAAGAAACTGGTAAAAGTCGAAATTATTAAAATAGAGCTGTCAGGAAAACAGGAAGATTTTTTTTTTTTTGCCATTACAGAAAACAGTAACAGACTTTTCCCGAGAAAGGAAAGTTGACATTTCAGACACTGAGGAGATATTCCTGCTGTGCATTATGCCAGCAGTCTCCTTTGGACAGGGCTCTGGGACAGGACTTCATCCTCCTTCACACACTACCCTCTCCGTGCCTGACCAGAGGAGATGGTGCAGGGATCCGAGGATCGCTTCGAGTCTTTAGAAATGACACCTCCTGGGGAGTCTCACCCATAAGGGAGTAATGAGATGAGACACAGCAGAACTTTTAACTCTTTTACAGCACTACAGTGGTTGAATGCAAGGCATCCAATACTTCCATTTTCAGAATTCTGTTTTTCAACAAAATTATAAATGCATTTCCATTTGAAAGAATTCCTTTTTCCAAAGCCTGACAAAAGAAGCCGTTCCAACAAAAAAAATAATTCAATTTGGTTTAATTGCTTACACTTCCCACATCATCTCACAGAACTGAAAAGCACCCGCAACTCTCCTTGTCATTTCCATTTCAACCCTGTCACTGGTACTGCAAAATCAGATCCCAAGGAGAAATACCTTTATAAATCAATGACTAAACGCTTTCATGAGATTTTTTTCCCCAGCCTTATCTTAAAAGGGTAACGTGTGACTGGTAATGCTAAGAAGAGAATTCTTGCTATCGTCCTCAGGCTAGGCACTCTTCTGGCAGCTACAAAATAAATTTAGCCAAACCATAAACTTCAATAACTATAAGCAATAGGCATTATCTCTACTGAAAACATAGTGTTGCTCTGCAAGTTTATTAATAAGTAGACATTTTCAGTTAATTTTTCAGTAGAGTTACTATTTCGGACTATCCAGGCTTTGGAGAAGTGAAAGGGAATTTATAGGCGTATAAAGCAGGAAAAAACAATCTGACTTCATCTGCTGATGACTGTTTTTTTGTCAAATGTATATAGCCAAAGAGCTTTAGAAAAGCTGGAAATTACTGTTTTCACCTTCTTTGCTTGGATAGCTATCAAACATTTTTTATTTTTAGCATCAAAGTAGCTGAAAGGGCATTGTTAGAAAGAATGGGCTCTCTCTCTTGGCTCATGCAATAAACTTCAGGGAGGGGGCTTAACTTCAGAGACTGTTCTGAAAAATGTTTTTTCATTCCGTATCCAGCTCAGCAAGCTTGGAAGTGTTTATTCTGTTCCTTAAAGATTGTGGTGTTATTTAATTGTACAATATGTTTTTATACATATGATTCGGTTCCTGTGGATGTAATCAGAGGAGCATAGCAATAGTATCTTCTAAGAACATACTGATCATTCTGGGTCAGACCAAAGCTATAAGTAGCTCCATATCCCGTCCCCAGCAGTTGTCACTAGAGGATGCTTAGCCAAAGACTATAAAAGCTAGGACATGTAGAAAGGAATTCTTTTCCCCCCTGGTTTCCTCTCTTAATTTCTGGAAATTAACGATGCAGGGACTTCCTGAACCAGACACTACTCTGGATTACTGTGCTCAAGTGCCATTTTATGCCATTGTATGGCTGATAATCAAGGCTATGATTGCTGCTTGCTTGGTGTTTTGTGTGGCCTCTTTGGTCCTGCCCTCCTTACCACCTCTCTAGCTTGTGTCTTGAATCATGTATTGGCACCTGATGTAATAAAAAGCATACTTCAGAGATAGCGATCTTCGAAGAGCAGATCAACAGCGTGATTGTTATGAAGTTATTTGCAGAAACCCATTACAAGTGATTTATTCTTTTACAGCACTAGCTAGAAACTACATATGCGCACACTTCTTAAGGCACTGAATCAGGAAACCAGAGATCTTGGCCAAGACCTCAAAATTAGGAAGAAAACTCAGGCTCTTCAGTCTCTATATGTGCACTTTACGGATCCTACAGAATTTTGTGCCCAAATAAATTCTTGCACCTGATGGCAATGAAATATAATGACTCAGGCTACTGTGTCCTGAAGTCACTGAGTAAGGCAACCATCTATTTCTTGTACCCCCAGCGCAGCCAGTGCTGCTGGACGGAGCCTCATTTGTAACTGGCTGGGGAACTCCTCTGCCTTCTTTTACAACAGGATTTGCTAAAGTATTCCCCATGATCAGCTCTTGTGCTTCTGTCAGGCCACCAAATAAAAGCAGGAAAGTGGTAGCGCCTACTGTCAGATGCATTTCTGTGTTTTGCACTTCTCTGCCTTCTGAACATAAAATAAAGAATAATCCAGCTTTGGGCTAGTTTCACAAACTTCAAACAGAAGACAATCTTGGAAGCATAAGTCTCAATAACACCATTTACATTATTAATCCTCAGATGGTACAAACATTAATTAATTAATCTCAGTGGGTAAAATTCAGCCCCGATAAAACTCCGATGACTTTTGTGGGTATTTGCCAGAGAAAAATTTAGCTCATGATTTTTTTCCTCTCTTCTTTTGGCAATCCTGTTCACTCCTACGCTTGGAGCAGTTCGCCTTTCCCACTCTGTCAGTGGCATACCTTTTGGCAAAAGCAAATCTCATGATGTGCCTTATGACTGTTGAGCTAAATCCTGCCCTCTGTAAGAGCCGTGCAGCCCCAGTGGGTTATACCCAGTTATACCCAGCCTGGGTATAACCAGTGGCACCGATTTGGCCCATTGTGAACCAAAGGGAAGAACGATCCTACTAGGAAAACAAGAATAAACCTCTTCCAGCTTGCTCAGTTCTACCTTAACGTTTAGAAACTTCTGCAATTCCTAATCCACATTTTTCTGGAAGTGAAATACAAACAACAATTTTGCCTCATTTCTTCCATTTCAGCCGCTCACTCGTTTTAAATGTTGCAGACAGAATCAATGTCACTCATATAAGAAATTTTAAAGTAAAACTTAGAAAATGCTTTCTTTTAATGCTCAAACCTGCAGCAAATATAAACCATTGTAAATGAAACCTAATTTGCTAACATGCAGTGCTAATTTGATTACTCTAGATAAAGGTCTTAGTGGCACCAATTGGCACTTGCTGCAGTGTGAAACTAGAAGGATAATTTGCTAAGAGAAAAGTGCAAGCTCTCTTTGGCACCCTGAAATGTGTTCAGTTGGTTTTGTGCTTTTGCATTTGAGTGAGTACTCCAGCACAAATTGGGCACAATTAGCAGCACATTTAAAAAAATACAGCTCAGTTCTGGTGCTAATTTGTCCTTGCAATAACACCAATTTCCCCTGTATTTACACTCAGTAAGCGTACAGAGGCTAACACAGAGGAAAGCTTTGGACAATTCTCATTTGTATAGCACAGAGCAAATAATTCTTTGTGCCCCATGTGAAATGAGTCGAATATCTCAGCCCACTTTCCAGAGAACATGTGTCTACATCACAAAATCTGCCACCACAAGTTGGCACTAATTGGCAGTCTCAGCAAAGTGGCAAAGGAATGAATGGCCCCTGGATACCGAACTAACATTTTTCCCCTACAGGTGGTCTTTTCAAGTCGGAATTGAGACGTACATTGTTTAGGCAAGGTGAAGTTTGTGCTGCTGGTACATGTTTTGTTGATTCATAGAAGATTTCAGTGCATAGCGAGCATTTTCATGAGCGTTACATTCACACTATTAAAAAATAAACAAAACCCTTAAATTGTATTAAAAAAACCAACAAAACAAATTCCAGCTGTCCCTATTTTTCCCCCCACTTCGCCTCCTCAAAATCCTTAGCATGTTCAAAGGCACAACCAAATCTTTTCAGTTCTCTTCGGCATATATTGATGAAACAGCTCCCTTAGATCTGATACCAAACCAAAAGATTAGAATGCCAGCTGCTTTTATCAGGGACCTGACTCTACAGACTTTATTCACATATAACCCCGTTTGTGCCATTTTCTAGGCCTTGTTCAAAACCCACTGATATCAGTGGGAAGTCCCCAAAACTCCAGTAAGCTTTAGAAAAAGTCTTTTAGTGAGAGGGGGGCTAAGGAGTTCAATCTGCATAGTACTGTCACAGAAAAAAAAAATATCAGAGATGCTTTGATTATGGAGTATAATTACATTTACAGGGAAAAGAAATTGGATACTAAAGACGCTCTTCAGAAGGACTGAAAATTAAATCCAGATAAAGCAAAAGCAGAAATAAGTTAGATGTTTTTCCTTTTATAACAATAGCAGTCATCTAATGAAACAAGCTTCCAAAGGAAACACAGAAGTCCCTGTATGGCGACATTTTCAACTCAAGATGAGATGCTTGTCCAGAAGATGTGATTCAGTTATCCTCAAGGACTGACTGAAACATTATGGTGTTTGTTATATGAGCTCAAAATACCTGATATAGTTTAATTATCTATCCTATAATTATTCTATGCATTTTTAGATATGTTTTAAAAATCACCACATTTTTTACTGTAAGATGAGTTGATTGTTTTTTTGTCATACCCCTTTCTGAAACTTCCAACTACTGCTTACTCGATTGTATTTTCTGGCAGGAACTTCTCCCCCTTTTCAGAGGCTTGTAAATGTGAACAAATACTGAACAGCAGAGTGGTGTGTGTAGTAATTTCTAAAATGGAACAGATTTTCACCAAACGGAGAAGCAGCACTTAATATTCAAGGGAAAAGAGAATTCATTCTCCTCTTCTGATTCAGCCGCTGGCCCTCTTAACATGACAGGTAACAGCACAAATCAGTGGCTGGGGGTTTCAGCCAGTGCAAATGTGTTTGTCAGGAGCTGGACTGAGACCGTCTATCTCATTTCACGTAGGCTGGCACACAGCAGATGGACACAGTTTTCAGTGCTAACAACTCAGCCGCAGGTAGGTATAAGCCCAAACTCTTACCTTGCACTGATGACAAAGGAAAACAGAATGTTTCTCCTGTTCCTATGGGAAGGGATCTTTTCCTGCCACTATTCGTAATCACATAAAGCTCCCCGAGCTCTGCCAGTCCTCCCCATTCATTTATTCAAACCAAGCAGGAGTCAGGATTAGCAACCTGTAAACTATAGCACGGCGCTGGGTCTGAAGCAGACCAGCTTCTGAACTGTGACTCTCAAGTGTCACATCTTGGTCTCTGCTTGCAGTTTGTCCACTCAAAGAGTTGAACATACAGGGTCCTTTTGCTGATACATCCTTCAGACTAGTTTGAGACTAGATGCCAGAAGAGAAGTTATCATACTTTTATGAATAATCACCTTCTAAGGAACAAAAAGGTATTTCTGGGCTTCTCTTGAAAAATAGCTTTTCGGGTTATCCAAAAAGAATTTTAAGCTGCCTGGCCTTTTTATAGGATGTAAGTGAGGACTTCTTTATGCAGTTCTTGTATTGTATACTTATCTTAGAGAGATGGAATTTGACATCATCACAGATTGTCCCAGAAAAACTTTGACCTGTAACTCTCTCATATAGTTTCACTCAAGTTTTATCTCCAAGCTAAGCAGAGAGATCGGAAGAAAATAATACTTGGTTGTTGGCAAGTGCAACACATATCATAAGAAACCTGCTTTGTGGCCCTGACAATCTTTGCTCTACATGTGCCAGGTCAGCTTGTTAAACCAAATCAGCAACTGCACCACTCACAGCCTGATGGCACGGTCCCACTGAGATCTCCCGTTAATGGTTAAAGTCTCGTACCATCAGTCACTGAGTCTAGTCTTGTGGCTATTGGCCAATATTTCTATACACGCTGAAGGGAAACTGATACCAGTAGGACAGGTGAACAGATCCAGCAGGATAAAGATTGATCTTGCTGTATGGACTTCTGCCAGAGCGTCAGTAACTATGGCTTTCACTATGAATGGAGTTTAAAGCCAAAATATCATTCTCTCACCGATTGATGAATCAAAACAACATCCTGCCCCTTTGACACTTCCCACAGTGTACATGACTGATCCCATATTCCTAGAACTTTACTTCTTTTCATTCCACTTTGTCCCTATCTCCTACGTACAGAAATGGAAGAATACCCTTCAGAAAGAAGATAGTTATCCTGATGAAACAACGCAGCATTTGGCACACTCGCCTTTTGCACCATGCTTTGAAGAAGCACAGAGCTACAGACTGCAAGTGCTAAGTATTTCTGTTATTATTGCTCTTGGGCCAAATTCCCAAGGCTCCCTGTTTGGCAATTAATTCGGCTATCGAGACTCTAACCCCTGGTTGTCCTCAGGCTGCTATGAAAGGAGCATTAAAAGGAGAAACCAAAACAAATACCACCTTGGGGAGAGAACAGACTCTAAGAATGGACTGGGAGATTCAACTAACTGAAGCCGGGGAGGCCGGGCTTTGTGGCGTTGCAGGGCTGTTTCAGCTGCTACCATCCACTGGCTTCTCCTACCTGCCAAATTAATTTCCCTTCTTTTTGATGTTTAATTCCAAAGAGCTGCACAGAACAGCCAGTGAATGAATGTTATGTTTTGTAACAAGTCAGTCCAGTCTGTGCTCTTCCCCTGCCCTTAGGCCCTACCTGTCTTCTAAACAAGCCAGATATTAGACATGGTAGCGGGCTCTGTTGACTGATGTGAGTGTTGAAATTAGAGCTTTGCTTACTGCTACCACTTATATTTGTTGTACACTATTTGGATAAAGTTCTCTAAATACTTTTGGATAGGAGTTCAGGCCAGTTAGCAGTATTTATTTATTTCTGTCCTGTGGAATGTTCTGGCTGAATAAGAAACTCACTGTGGGGATGAGTTGCCTGGTATGGGCAACTGAGTTGCATTTGCTGCTTCCACTTATTTTATTCCAAACTATTTAGAAAGAAGTTCAGCCAACTCTTTTGGAGTTTTATATTTTACAGCATGCCATGAAGGTTGTTGACAGTTTGTTTGTTGATAATCATGGAAATTTCTTATTTAAAACCAAAATAAAGATAAACCAACACTAAGCTAAAGTAAAAAGCCATATTTTAAGAGGATAGATGATACCTGCTATCATAGCTGCGACCAACTTCCATTAGAAAGAAAGAAAATGACAGTAAGAGCTGAAAAACAAGACTGCAGAATCCTCCCTTGTTTCACGTCAATCCCTTAGGTGTTGGGTACAGTGAAGATATAGTACTGTAAATCAAAGCTAATACCACTAGCCAGATGGTTCAAATTTGTAAACTAAGCATTAGGCACTAACAGTGCACAACAGTCTGTTGTCTTTCCACAGGAGGGTTCTCAGTTTTGAGCAGCTAATTAGTCTGAGGCCCAATCTGAACATTTTTCCACACAAAAAGGAATGTATGCAGAAACAGGCCAAAATCCCTCTCTAACTTAGAGTAGGGAAAACAGGCAGGAGAAAATTGTCTGAGGGAATGGTACAGACAACTGACATGGGTAGGTTAAGAGAAAGAAAGAAAAAAAGAACAAATCTTTGGAGCAGAGAAACTGTCCATCCTCAAAATTTACTTGGGAAGCTGCTGCACCAAGGGTCAGCTTGTCACAAACTTAGGCCAGATGGTGGGAATAAATATTTTACAGGTGGCATAATTTACATGATGCTTACATTTAACTGAGTTGCCTGTTATGGCAGTCCTTCAGAGACTTAGCTACAGGGACACCTAATTTGTAGGTCCCAAATGAGCTTAAATAGCAAACCACTCTGCTGTGCTAAGAAGCTGATAATTTTCCTCGGGAGCAGGATTCTCTGGGAACTTCGCTGGTAAAACCGCTGACACCTAACCCATTAGGCAGCAGACTTTCTGGACTGCGCTGATGACACAGATACTAAATTCCACTTCGTTTCCACTTCCTTCAGGCACCCAAGACTTTTTTTTTTGCAGATTGGGGCCTCAGCTATTTAATGGGCCACAAGCCAAAAAGGTTCTGTAAAATGCAGAATTTTTTTTTTTTTGGTTCCTTTTTCCCCCAGAGAGCAAGCTTCATACATTCAGACGTGCTAGGCACTTTGGCAATGCTGAGATCTGGGGCACTGCAATAATGTTTAATCCCATTACTAATGCTTATTTTAGAATCTGCTTGTCCTTAAAGACATGATAGTGATCTTAATTATTGTCTCCAACATGTATTTGCCTGAAATAATTATTATACTTCATTCCTATAGAGACAATGAGATAAAACTCTAATTTCGTTTTATTGGCCCTTCTATCCATCAAGAAATGAGTTTCTTGTGAGAGCTTTGAAGTAGTCCCCTTCACGGATTAAACCCCTTGAAAGTACAAGAGCAGAAGGGCGGGGTGTGGGGGAATTGAAATAATTTACATCCCAGCAGACATGTAATGGGAATCAACAATGCAACTAGACCTACATGATGGTTGAGAGGAAAACGTTGAGACATGCTATTCAGCATGAAAAAAGTCTGTTTAGCTGCAGCTTTTAGCTCAGGAGACAGCCAAGGGCTGCACTAAGTCAGAGGAAATAAGTAGCAAAAAGGAGCTTCCCTAACCATATTTAAAAAAAAAATAAAAAAATACTTAAAAAAAAGGTTTACTGGATAAAAAGAACATCAGATGCTTAACTGTCACTTGGCTGGCTGCCAGGTCAGCTCAGGCTCACAGCGTCAGTGTCGATATTATACAATGTGTAGGAATAGATAGCACAAACTCTGTCTAAGGAGCAGCTAGATTTGATGTCAGATCTACGTAAGACATTCACTCCAAATCTTTCCAAAATATCAAAAGCATTATGCTCAGAATTTTGCTACAAACAAAATTTCAGCCACATTTTTTCTCAAAAGACAGAGCTGTAAACTTGACTGCTGAGGCTGGTTTACGTATTTACCTCCAAATGAATACCGGCCTATTTCCTTTTTTTTTTTTAAATTTTCAAGCAAGACAGAAAAGCAAACATATCCATTAAAGGGAAAACTTTGAGCACAAGAATTATACAAGCTGAGATCGCAGTAGCAAGGCTCAGTACACAGTGGTAGGCAAGGATGGATCCCACACTATCCTTGGAGCTGTCTCCTGGGATAGAAGGAACAGTTTGGGCTAGTCTTATAACATCTTCTAGAAAGCTAGTGCTTTCCCACGGAAAGCAATGGTATCTTAAGATTTTAGGAACTTGATTGTAGTGGGTGCTCAGCATCCTGCCCTGGAGCCGACAGAACAATTACACATGGTCTGAACTTTATGAGCAACACAATTGATCAAGAATTTAATCATGTCTAACTCATGTATTTGACTGAAACCAAGAGTGCCGAGGCCCCTGCGGATTGGAAGCTATATGGTTAGGATACCTTTAAATAAAGGTTAATACCTCTTCAAAGAAAGAAAGATAAGAAAAGCACGTAAAGAACCAGCCCAAAACCTATGTTCAGAACACAGGTTTGCCAGTGCTGGGCCATATCTAGCACATGTGGTGTATAAAGCAACCCTTCCTCTCCACCTGCCCACCATGGATGTAGCTATAAAACACTTATTTTCTTTTCTGTGTGCTGCATGTTTAAGTTGCTGAGTGTCTAATATCCACACAAGCAGCCGTCATTTTTTTTGAGGCGTAGAGGTAGAGACACAAAGACTGTGCATTACCTCTTCCCCTCCACACACATAGACTTTTGCTCTTTCTGCCTTCTGGCCTTAATGATTCTAAAATAAAGATCTCTCTGTCTGACAGCAAGTGGCTGCTCTTTTTAGTGAGCCTTCCCACTGTACTGCAGCCTCCATACTACTGTGCCGTAAGAAAAGTATATTCACTTCTTCCAAATGCAACCTAGAAAGCCCAAACAGTGGGAAACCTCCTACTTGGTATCATGCCAAAGAAAGCTTGGAGAGAAAAACGGCAGTGTACAGACAATGGTACAGATGGTGTTGGTCAGAAAAATACTATATATGATTAGATTGTCACAAGAAATGCGATGCAAATGGTAATCACATGTATGTTACCGGTGCTAAATATAAATGTGTCGGAGGCCTCCCATATGGAGAAAGTCCAGCTGATATTGATAAGATTTTGTGCTTCAGTTGTTGAATGAAAGGTTTCAGTCCAGCCTAAAGGTATGTGCTGACACCTTCATTGTATTTTTTGTAAGGAAAGGCTCATATCCTCATAAAAATCATCTTAGTCATGCAGACAGCAGAAAGCTCAGGGTTCTACACCCCACAGCTACTTTTTCTACATAGTCTCTCACTAGCCCTGGGAATGCTGTGCAACGATTTTCTAAGCTTGCATTTTGTAGATCCTACACTTGCACACACCAGCCTGGTGCAAGAGGAACATATGGTCCTATGAAACTATCCAGTTCTTAAAAAACAAAACATATGCTGATAGTAACTTCCTCTTTGCTGATTAATATTCTTTAAAATTCTCAGCACTGTTTAATCACGTGATAAAAAGTACAATTGCTGTTGCTGTGTGAAGGCCAAAAAGCAAAACTGTCTTACAGCTCTGCGGCACTGATGGCAGACAATGGCTTTTATAATTCCAGTGCATAAGAAATCAAACCATTGCATTTAGAAAAAAATCAGCAACGTCGTTCGGATGATACAGTCCACAGGGGCCACACCAGCTGCCTGCCGGACTTCTGCCGGGCAACCACCATGAGTTGTGAATTCCTATAGAAGTAACTGTGTCATTTTGTTAGGAAGTAACAAGTCATGCAAAATCACATGCTGTATAACATGCGTTCAGAAGAAGTGCCAGTATTGTAAAATTAATCAAACAATAGACAGAAAGAAGTAGAATTACACCAGTCAAATTTCAAATCCCTCTATGATTACTGTTGGCAGCGGGCCTGCAGATACAAGAGACTTTTGCCCTTACCTAACATTCAAGGGCTTCAAATCTTACGAAAAAAGGGATCCTGTCATCACACCAGAACTAGGGGATAAAACTTAGAAGCAGCCGTGGGACCAGACCTTGAATCTTCTCTCCCTCAAATGATTTTCCTCACCACTAATTTATGAAGTAATGGCTCTGACAGATGTCAGCTATAAAACCAAGCTTAGCTCCAGAGTCTGAAGGTACTACTTCCCTCTGCTGTTGGCTCTCCGCCTGTGCCACGTTCCCACCCTCTGGGCAGAGCCAGGAGAACTGAACCTCCATTGGCACTGCAGCCACTGCTCTTCATAGCTTTGCACCTTTGCCCAGACTGTTGCTAGACGGGGCAGGTGCAGATGTACCTCTGGTCTGCTGTCCTGAATAAGGAGGATGAACCTTTGCCATGCTTTAGGCATAATGGAACGTAGGAAAATCTGACACCTTAAACACCCCGGTAGAATTAACTTGGGTCTTTCTTGGTATAGACACAGGTCCAGAGGAGGCCGCAAAGATGATCAGAGGGCTGGAGCACCTCTGCTGTGAAGACAGGCTTGAGAGAGTTGGGGGTGTTCAGCTTGGAGAAGAGAAGGCTCCTGGGAGACTTTACAGCTCCTTCCAGTACCAAAAGGGGGCCTACAAGAAAGCTGGGAAGGGACTCTGGATCAGGGAGTGTAACAATAGGATGAGGGGTAATGGTTTTAAACTAAAAGAGGAGAGATTTAGATTAGATATTATAAAGAAATTCTTGACTGTGAGTGTGGTGAGACACTGGCCCAGGTTGCCCAGAGAAGCTGTGGCTGCCCCATCCCTGAAGGGGTTCAAGGCCAGGCTGGATGGGGCTTGGAGCAGCCTGGTCTGGTGGGAGGTGTCCCTGCCCAGGGCAGGGGGTTGGAACTAGATGATCTTCAAGGTCCCTTCCAACCCAAACCAGTCCATGATTCTATTTTGTGTGCAAATTCTCACATATCTCACAGGAGGTGAAACGACTTTCTTACTCACTGCCAGACATTCAAATAAAAAATGCAAAAGTTGGTCGTCCCCTCCCATTCATTACCAGGAAAATATCTGCACTGGTATGAATAACGCCTGGTGTTGCAGTATTGGATTTACAGTAGTTTAGGTCCAGCTAAGCAAATACGAATAGAAACTGTTGCAAACCGCTCATGTTGTACTAAGTTTGAAACTTAGGAAACCCCCTGCTAAGTTAAATGTATTGTCAATGGTTTCCCTCATAGCCCAGATGGTACAGCCTGGGGAAATCCTATATCATACCCATAGAAATACTCAGGGAGTAAACAGAAATGTTGGAGTGCTTTCTTCCCTCCCCACATGGCACCGGAGCAGAAAAGGGAGTGGAATTTCAGCAGACACTTTTATTTCTGTGCTGTTACATAATTGCCCGGTGCCTTTGCCGAGTTCCTCCCACTTCCAGCAGGATCAAACCCATTCTAGGCTGGGAAACTGAGACAGAGAAAAGGTATGTGACTTGCTCACGGCTACGCAGCAAACCAATGGCGGAGGTGGGAGGAGAACGTACAGGTCCCGACAGAGCCGCTGCTGAAGCCCTACAAGGCTCCACATTCCTGCCATTCCTTGCACATACTTTTTAAAACCTGAAATGTTGCTGCATCACAGGCTGACCATCCGACTCTCTGCACCACCTGCTTCTTAATGATCGCTTTGCCGTCCGGGGTGCACAAACAGACTCTGCTGCTATTTCTTGCCTTTGTTTCAAGATGATTTAAGATTTCTGGAAATCATGCCCATCACGCCCAGCATATTCACTGACCAGTGATTTTTCTTTTTGGTAGCCTTCCCTAACCACAGGCCTCATTTAAGCGTCATCAACTGAGTCTCCTATTCTTTTAAAATTCTGCAGTAGATTCCATTTACTAATACTAACAGGAAATCCCATGAATCTGCCTCATGCCCTTTCACTGACTTCACAAATCCAATTGATACAGATAGAGCCAATTTCTGAAACTGCAGCTGTCCACACTTACAAAGCTCTGACTGTTAGATAAGAAAGTGCCAGCTGGAACAAGAAGTTTCTCCTACTACTAGATGCCACACTCTTAGCCAAGCGGGCAGCTGTCAGCTTGGGTGGCGGCAAAGCTGCATAAATGGGAAACCCTTAGATCCAGTCCCTTATGCTCACCCTAAAGCAATTGAAAAGTCCCACAACAGGAAAAGTGAGCAAAGCTCAGTCCCAGAGGAATGCAATTGCACTTGTCTCTGAGTTTCCAATTACCTCTACATAACATTGCATCCCTTATAGGCCACAGGAGCTGGAGTCCAAGTAAGGTTCAGTACTTGGGCCAAAAAGCTATGCTGGCCCCTCTTTTGATCTGAAAAGGGCCATGGCCTCAGCTTCACTGAAAGAGAAGCTAAAGGTCTCTTCAAGTCTGAGCAGTGCTTGGCAGTTCACAAAGCTAACACATGGTTTTATGATGATTTTCACCGATGGTTTTAAATCTTGCGTGAGTTTTAATCTGCATGTGATTACAGATCCCAAGATGTTTTAATAAACAGATCATAGGCACTAAACTGGGAAGGGAGGGAATGGGCACAGTGGTTGACTCCACCGCCCTCAACCCAGCTGAGTCAAAGGGGAAACGCGGATCGTCTTTCACCGCGTGGGGTCAGCAGAAAATAGCTTGCCCCAGCCCAGCCTCCCCATGCCAGGAGATGGTGAAGAAGAGCAGAGCCAGAGGCTCCTTCCTGAGGGGTCTCCTGAGCCAGGGTATTGAGGCATCACCCCCACCTTGAGGCTGTATATAATGTCAGAATATAAATGGATACATTTGCACCTGATACTAATAGCAATTCCTGCTATACTTTGGAAGCAGATTTGAAGTGAAACAGGCATTCACTTTCAGAGAGTGGGCCTAATCCTCTGTCCTCCACAATTACTCCAGGAAGTGTCTCTGCTATGTGCCACCAAGACTTTCTGCAGGCTGTGTCTGGTGGCCACCTGGCTGAGTACCGGGAAAACAATTTAACAATCCTTTGTGGATCCCTACTTCACCTACCCTTGGTCCAGTATGTGAATAAGCATAACAAGTATGAAGACAGACGTGTCATTGATCATACTCAACTGATTCCATCAGTGGCTTCCTGTTTTAAAACCAGTGGCACATCAAGGCTCACTGCTCTTTGCTGGGGAAGGAAGCGGGACTCGGCTGGTTTGAGGCACCACAGTGGGGCGAAGCACAGACGTCCTATATCTGTGGACAGTCAAAGCTGCTCTGCTTTTTCCCCACTGCTTCCCTTTGGTAAGTAGGATAAACATGACAGTGAAAGAGCCTCTCCAGCTCTTTAAATGAACTCTCCATAGAGCCACTGAAAACAACTCCAGAACGTAATTTCTGCAGAATTCCCTCCTTACGTTGGAGACATTTATTTATTTGTGACGTTATTGAATCTCAATTCAAAAGATGTTACGAAATACTGACAAATGTTTTACAAGACCGTACATCTTCAGTGAATCTTTAAAAGTTACAAACAACTTTATTTCTGCTCTAAGGTAACATAGCTGCCGCTTAGAAAATGTTTATATGCCCGTCCATTCAGTTTTGCAGTTTTCCTATTTCTGAATCCTTCCTCTGCTTTTCTGGAGATATCTCAGTGCCAATCTCTCTCCTCCCTCATCCCCACATCAACCACTGAGAGAGAATTTTTGAAAGAGTTTGTAAGCCTTACCCTTTGCATACAGACTGTCTTGAGGTTTTTTAATCTTTTTAACCTTCCTCCTAAAAAAGGACTTTTCCAAAAGCCTCTTTTCTACTTGGTAAATAGCATCAGTTGAATACTTTTACAAAAATGAACAGAAATTCTTCAGTGCCTTAGGATAAGTTGGGAACAACGTTAAAACAGTAGCCTTCAATAACTTTGAATTATCCATGGGAAGCTCTGATATCAGCAGGAAAATAATGAAGTGATTTGATCTACTATACTAGATAGACACACAGATAGGTAGGTATGTATCATTAGGTTTCAGAGATCTTCAGACACTAAGAAGAAAGGGCAGCCCACACATCCGATTCTAAAGCCCAGAATTCATAAAAGCACTGAAAAATCCATGAATATATATATATTTTAAAAATAGTTCTCCATTTTAGTGAAGAAAAATTGGGCTTTTTTTTTTTTAAAGGAAAATACTGCATAAACCCATTTGCGAAGATACTTTGGCACCCATAATTGTATATTGATTTTGCTCTTTGAACTCACACTCTTCTTTACTATAACTTCCTGAATGGGAAAAGGATCTTCAGGAAAAAACTAGCAGAAAAATAAACAAATAAATAAAAAAATAGGAATTAAAGGCCAAACAGTAAATACAACACTCAGGACTTTTTTTAATGGAAACTTCATATACGGATCCATGCAAGTTATGCGTACGGAAAGTAGACTGTGGCTTTGTGGGCTTCTTAATGTAAATATCCCTGACATAAAAATTACTATTCTAGAAGGTTTTGTGGAAGGATCGGAAAAAAGCTCCTCGTATGCAGACCTATGTAAACTGTCTAATGACTAGGGAGAGAGTTTTCAGATAGAAGCTGTCTTCCCCACTCCCCACCCCCCTTTGCAGACTTCTGTCTCGTTTTGTAAAACTGATTTGCTGTGTTGTTTCAGAGGGGCCAGCTGAGCAATCCGTTTCACTGCCTCCCTTTCCCATGGAACAAATCCCCCCCAGCCCTCCTGCTGCATCCTGACAGAGATTGCAGGCCTTTCTTCGCTGAATTCTTTCAATAATGCTGTAATTGCAACATTAGGAGAAACAATTAGGACTAAAGGGAGCTGCTTCTGTATGCCAGATCTGCTTAATAACTTAATTAAATAAACAGAAATATAATTATAATGTAAATATTTCCTTTCTTTAATTCCTAGACATCCTGAGAGAGAGAATGTTGCTGAAATGATATAAAATTATTGAAAACCTTTTCAGTTCCTCCACACTTAAAAAACATTTGACTGTCTTCCCACGCCTACCCACTTGTACTGTTCCACTTTTAAGATTTCAGAACCATCTATCAGACAGAGTAAAATGCATCCTTGGAAATGAATACCCCAGATAGTCAAAAGTGTTTATAATTGAAAAGGAACCACGAGGAGTAAATTGCTCTGTAATTTATAACTGCAGATTTCCTTCCTCAAATTATTTTCATTCAGCAGTTTTCTCTGAGAACTTTTACAGTTTCAAATGTTTTTGAAAAACTGCAAGAGGCGCTGGGATCATATTGTCTTTTGGCACGTACACAGCCACTCAGAGACGATGACCCTACCTTATGGCTCTACATTGAATAAACTCGAACGGCTTCAATACATTTACTCATGGTTTACATCTGTTCATCTGAGACCACGCTTAAACTTACCATCAAAAGATTATTCCCCCTCTGTTGTCATTGAGGAATTTTCTTCAGCTTCAGCACAAAAAAATTCTGAAAACAACCTGTTACTCCCAGCTATTCAGAAAAAATAATAACAATCTAACCAGTGAGAGTGATACAACCCTGAAACAGCAGCACACACGATATCATCCCAGTTCAATCTCTCTAAACTAGTAAGAGTAATAATAAAAAGTTTTCTTCAAATTAGGAATAAAACTCCTACTGCTAGCTGGATATGACTCGCAATTACAGTGATTTTAGCTCTGTTCTTTATCTGTCAGCACTGCTAACAGTGAAAGCCAGAGTGTAAATGTACAAACCCACCTAATGCCAACTCCTGACTAATACAAGCTTGAGTTTCTTGGGGACTTTTCATGCAGAAGCCTCCAAGAGCTCCTGAACCTAAGAAAGACACTCAAAAATTCTCAGGGAACAAAAGAAACAGCAAGTCACAGTTGCAATAATTATGGCCAAACCAGATTTTCTGGCAACTTCTTCCTTCATTTCACAATCTAGACCCCTGGTAGCCATCTGACAGTCTCCATCCCACTGTTTTTCATATATGCATAGGACTTAATCTTATATGCCACAAAATATGCAGTCATTTTCTCTCTGATGTCTGCTCTGATTGCCCCAGATCCACGTTTGGCCTAGTGACCTCCTAAATCAACTCACCACACATGCTAGAATACACCGTGCCAGCAAACGGTTATGCCATTAACTACGTTTCTCGGCTGCAGAATGCAAGACACAGGTGTGTATTGTGTGTTTAGGAAGAAGCACAGATGATGACTTCATGCCGTACTTTGGAAGGAGGATGTAAAAGAGTTGAGACAGCTAATGCTGATAGAGTGAAGGACAAGCTCTGCTCCATGAAAGGAAGGAAGATCGTAGGTTACTGCTGAAATTCACATGATCTATTTGATAAAGCTGCAGCAACCACATTCCTCTAACAGCAGTTAGCACACACAAGAACGCATGGGAGAGAGCTCTCAGCTGGCAAACGCTCCAGCGACAGCTCCCCCTCACTGCTGCCGAAAGAGGCCCTCTTGTCCCTTGGTCACACGGCCTGTCAGCTTTCACACAGCAAACAACTTTCTTTTTAGGCTCAGTTCATAGCATGCCCTTGTTTATCCTTACTATTGTTATTATTCCGTAGCGCCCAAATGTGCCATTCAGAGCCTCAACGCTCATATGCCAACTGCTGTATAAACACACGGGGACTTATGACCTGTACAACAAGAAATCTGCCTTCTTGCTTCTACTGTGTTTCCATAGTCCCAGCTGGGACTTCCCCAGCTGAAGTCCAAAGGGGCTTTACAAGGAGCAGAGCTGCAGGTTCAGGAGTTAATTAGAGATTACAGACACACCAAAAGGGAGCAGGGAAGAACAGAAACAAAACTGATTAAACCCAGTGTTGATACAGACCAGTAGCATGCATAACTTTATGGCTGCAAATTGGTTTAACATCAAAAAAAACCACCAAACACCTTCATAGAAAACATGCTTATTCACAATTCCCTGTTCCTTTAACATTCATCTCCTTGTCTTCAGAAAAAGTGGTCCTGGGCTTACTGCCATTGTTGCTTGCATCTTTCCCCTCTTCAGACCTATTCTTGTTTCTACTTAATGCTCTTAATTCCTTAAAAATAAAAGTTTATATTTATCTATATAGTTACACACACATATTCCACTCAATTTCCTCAGGATATGACTCTTCCATGCTGCATAAACTTCCTTCCCTGGACTCCTCTAGCTCTATCATTCTTTTTGCTACTGTCCAGGGTGCAGCTGTCAGGGGCAGGAAGCCCCAGGCTCTCCTGCTCATACACAGATTGATCAAGGTCAGGAAAAGGGTAGCCAGGACTTGCTGCCTCCCACCCTCTGAAACCTTTTGCATCAAAACAAACAAGTCCCCAAATAGCCCGGTGAGCTTTCAAATGCAGAATGCTTCAATGAAGTAGTTGGTGTATTAATGTACGACCCATCTCTGGAAAGGACATCAGGTTACGGCCCTCCCGGAGCTGGCAGAAGGCTGAGTGATGGGCAGAGGAAACTCAGGTGACCACCCCTAACACATAAAAACTGCAGTGGGTAATCATGGTGATAACGTTTCTTATACATGAGGGCTTCAAGAGGTAAAATGGATATGCCTGAATATTGCAGTTGCTATATTATTTAAAATAATTAATTAAAAATGAGATTAGATAAGTAACTTATCCACGTTATATATATGACCTGTTCAGCACTCCTAATTTCCAAAGACTTGCAGATACATGCTTAGATTAAAAACTGGATTCTTTTTTCCCCTTAGTCAATTTTCCTATAACTTGGAATAGAGAACTAGAGAATGAGTACAAGTGGCATAGAAAAGTTAAAGAAGATGAAATTATGTGTGTTCACACTCATTCTGTCAACATACTATGCATGGGAGAAAAAAACAACAAACCTACAAAAAATGTTTCATGGTTGTTAGTGTTTTTCCTCAAGTTTCTAAAGGTTGATTTTGGAAGCCCTCTCATAATAAGATTAGGAGAAACTGATGCTGAAATGCTAACTGAAAGAAGGCAATTTTATGAACAGATTTGAAGAAAAAGGATAACGTAGCTATGCTGACTGCAGAGAGACTGAGGCATGGAGAGATGCATGAAATTCAAAAGAATCATCTTAAATCTAAGTGTTCATCAAAATATCTCACATAAATGAATCATCACAGTTTCTGAAGGGTGAAAAATTGCCATTCAGTAGAACTGGGTTTCAACTGTGAAAAGGTGAACTGGAACTGAAATGAACTTTCCCACGCTAAAGAAAATGCTTACATCCTGCCTGGCCAGTTTTAGAGAAAGAAGTCAGCTACAACGTTTGGATGTAGAACCAAAATTCAACAGAGTCAGGGGTTCTCTAATCCAAGGCCTTCGTTGAAACCCGTTTCTGTAGAAGCGTTTATGCTCAGATGACAAAACAGCATCAGTAAGCATTACCAAAGAGAGATTCTGCAAGGTGTCTTCAACTCCCCATCAATTTCATATACGATCAACGGGCATCACAAACTTTACACTTTGCAGGATTTGACCCACGCTGAGCAAACACCACTGAGAAAATAAAGAAGAAAGATCTGTAATTTCTATCAAACTTTAGGTATCCGCATCTCTTTTTGTAATCTCAAAACCCTAAGAAGCTTGCAATCTTGTCATTGGAGCAATAGGATAATTATTATAGCACAAAACTGTTAAAAGTAAAAATGTCCTCTGTTTCCCTTTGATGTTGAAAGAAGAATAATTAATTCAAAGACATGCAAAAATTAGTGGAATTTAAAATACCAAACAAATGTAGTCTAGTCTTGTCAGATACAGTGTGCCTTTTATAAGACATTTCCTAGCTTGCCCAACCACAATGGAGCCCCCACAGCTTTTTCAGATCTGCTCTCCAGGGTAGTTAGATTATCCTAGAGTACAGCAGAATAATTAAACCACACCAATTAAAACGGATGTGACTTAAAGGGCTCTTTTCTAAAGCATTGCTCTCTATCAACTGGCTCACTCCAAGCCACGCAGAACATAAAAGTAACATAGCATCTCAAAAAAAAAAAAAAAAAAAAGGAGGGAGAGGACTTCAGGATGGCATGGTATCTTAAAGGTCATTCCATTGCCAAAACCCTTCTCAATAGGGCAAACGTGTGTTTTCCCTTTGGCCATAAGGTCAGACATACAATTATGAGACTATTGCCCTATAATTAGCAGAAGTATCCAGCAAACTAACCTACTCTTTAAGACTACATCAGCCCACTGAACTAGTACCTCTTCAGCAGTGCCACCATGGGTCGACATTTGATCGCCCAGTGGCTGCATCAGACTTTCCCCTTCAGCCCACGTGGATGCTCATCTCACAAATGCTAGTGCAATTCATAAATTTGCACCAAGTGTACGACTGGCATCAGTAGAATGAAAACTCTTAAAACAAGACCCATTCTTTCCTAGCACATTCCACATTAAGCAAATATTAATAATACAAATATTCTATTTCCATTGGACAAACATTTTTGTAATTTGAGTTACAACTCCAGTGCTTGCCTTCTGATGATGATTTAGTCCCATTAATTATGCCTTGGATCCTAATTTGCTGTTATGCTAATCTATTTCTTACCCTGTGTGTCAGTCTATAACTGCAAGTTCAGCCTAGATTTCACCTTAGTTTCAGAAGACAGGGTTGGAGAGCTTCAATGAATCGTGGGTTTCGAATACAAAAACTGGCAGACAAGTATTTTTGACTCCCACTACTTAAAGATTGAGTTCTTTGATGCTTGGTGGCCTTCCTGGGTACTTTTTAATATTATGTACAGGACTGATATTTTGTTCCTTTTCTCTCTTTTTTTTTTTCTTTCTTATAAACTTAAGTTTCTTAATAACATGCTGGTTTGTTTTCGAATCTGCAAATATAATCCCTGATATAAACACCCTGAAATTATGTATTACATTGGAATTGCAATTATTAGTGTATGAGTGCTTGCATAATTGTCACTTCCTAGTATATTATTCTCTTAAAAGCTTCCTGAACTAATATTCATAATATCTCTCCATCTGGGGGGGTTGGAATAGATGATCTCCAGAGGTCCCTTCCAACCCCTACCATTCTGTGATTCTGTGATCATTCCAAAAATATCTAATGTTGTCATCATTTACAACGGACTGCCCCAAAAGCCCGGAACTTTTATGTTAATGGTTCTTTTTTTAATTCCCATTTGAAACGTCATTCCATCTCTACCACATACCTTTAAAGATGCATCAGAGCTACAGATTCTGTTTTAGGTTTACAGAAACTAATCACCCTCTAATTCTATGAGTTAAGAGTAAGAAAGATCAGGATCAGTATTTCTACCATTCATTTTTTGTCAGATACGTATTCACATCTGACCCAGAGAGCTTTCAATCTTACAAATTCATTATCTGGGCAAAACAGGCACAATTAATTTTCCTAAAATAAAATATGGAAGCACAACTGGGCTTCAGAGTTCCACCTGTACTTACGGAAGGTACTAGCGCACTATCAGTGTGACTGCCGTGTGCATGGACCATATGTATGTTGTACAGAAGTTGTGTCTGCCTGGCTCTGTCTTAATCCATACCACATTATGGCGTTATATCCCCCCTTTCCAGTACTCAATGGAAACGGAGAGCTGCTCTTACGTTTGTTAAGCCCTTCTACATTATTATATTATTTGGATTACCAAAACATGGAATCTCCAGCCGAAGTGGCAACAGATTTTTAGTTTTGTTTTCCATTGATAACTCCCTGATTAACTGATCAAATAATTAGTTCTCTGTGAAGGGATGTTGTGTTTCATATGGGTATGACATGGGATAAAAATATCCCTTGCTCGAAGGGCATACAAGGTCTTAGAGCTGTTTAGCACTTACTCAACAAATTTGTCCCAGAGAGGTGCAATGACAAAACAGGCATTGGTTCCGGGATCGTGCTTTTAGTAAGCGGCGTATTTCTCCTCATAATATAGCCACACTGTTCATGCTCAGTTTTATGGGTTCCGGTCTGTCTTTCAAGCCAGCAGTATTTCTAGACTCTGGCAGAGTTTTCCTATGTAATCTTGGGTAAATCACTTGACTTTTTCTCTGTTCAGTCATATGGGTAAGTTAACACTCAGTAGCCAACTTGACCACTCAGGGGTGAGATGAAGCTTAAACAACTGATACTTACTGAGTATTCTGAGGTCTGTTGATGGAGAGGATCATGCCTGGTACTGGAAACACTTTCATAGTTTAACTATGGTAGGTTTTGATTTTGGCAAATGCTGAACTAAAATGGAGGGTGCAGGGGGGAGGATGATGTCCCCTAAAAGTTTCCTTTCTTTTCAGTTTAGGCCTGCAGGTGACATGGCTGCACTTAGAAATTAACTCATTGACCAAAGCCATCCGAGCACCATTAACTGCAGTGGAGGCTTCTCATTTGAGACCAGCCATTGCTATTGATTCTGAGGATCATCTGATTCCCTCTAAGAGGCCCCTCCACTATTTCATAATTAAATTTTCCAGGCCTCACTAAATAGGACAGCATGACTAGAATGAAGGTAATACACAGCATATGTATTGTGAAAGCATAAAATAACAGCAGAGTTCCCTCTAACAGATAGCCATGAATAAAGGACATTAATCATATTAAACATTAATTTGCTTTTACAACATTTTTGTTTGAGGAGCTTTCATGTTCATGTCTCTTTGGTTAACACATATCTGACTACTTTATTCATCTGATATTCATTATGGTAGGCAATCATTCTTATTATATTTATGGTCACTCAGGCTACATCTACAGTTGCACACAAAACAGTACCAGTATTCCTTCCCTGGCCTTTACATCAACTAGCACAATTTGGCCACTACCATACTATTAAACATTTTCACCCTCCAAAATAGGCTGGCCACTTCCAGTTGCCTACTAGGAAGAGCCCACGGCTCTTCCTATCTCTCTGGCTTTCTTAGGAATTGTCTAGAGCACAAGTTGTCCCAAACCATGGCAGGGGCCATTCCAACAATGTAACACCACAGGAAAACAGGAATATTGCCCAGCTTTGTGTTATTTCCTAGCAGATGAGCTCTGTGACACTCTCCCCTCCCTAGAAACTGCATATGTTTTATTCACCCAAATTGTTCCATTAAAAAAAATACACAGTACAAATGCCATTAGTAAAAATTACTTGCATTAGCTTTTCCAAGTGTATGTGCATCAATGTTCAAGTCAGAGGAGTGCTTCTGAAGGAACCTCCTCATTCAAATGTGCCCCAATACCACATTTCAATTCCCATCACACGTCAGATTAAGAGCAGGGACTCACTTCGTTTCAGGCAAAACAAAACTGGAAGGGCACTAATGCTCTCCAACAAATAGTGGACATTCAGCCCACAAAACTGGTCCCACTCATAGCCAGCCCACAGTCAAACGCCTGCAGTGTGGACAGCTTGGTCCTCCGCTCCAGCCATTTCACTCTGTAGATCTGCTCCTGTGATGTTGCACTACATGCTAACATAGACATAGCCTTAGAATCATAGAATCATTTGGATTGGAAGGGACCTTTAAAGGTCATCTAGTCCGACCCCCCTGCAATGAGCAGGGGCGTCTTCAACTAGATCAGGTTGCTCAGAGCCCCTTCCAACCTGGCCTTGCCTTGAATGTTTCCAGGGATGGGGAGTCTACCACCTCTCTGGGCAACCTGGGCCAGTGTTTCACCACCCTTATTGTAAAAAACGTCTTCCTTATATGTAGTCTGGATCTACCCTCTTTTAGTTTAAAACCGTTACCCCTTGTCCTATTGCAACAAGCCCTGCTAAAAATTTGTCCTCATCTTTCTTGTAAGCCCCCTTTAAGTACTGAAAGGCTGCAATAAGGTCTCCGTGGAGCCTTCATTTGCAGGTCTCTGGCATTAAAGCCTGTGTACGAACCGCTCTCAGGCCCCATGGACTGGCGTCACCACAGTGAGAACACTAACTGCACAGATAAGCAGATCAGAGTCTAAGAGCTGGAAGTCATTTATTCACTTCAAGAAGTGAAGGACCACTCTGGATGAAGCCTGTAGTGCCCTCTAGTTTGACTCCCTCTTCAGAACAGACTAGGTTCAATTCCTCTATTGCTACAACTGGTTCCATATTGGAATAAAAGGTTAATGCTGGTCTTCAGTATCACTTCTCCTGATTGTAAATGAATGAGTTCCACTGGCATCAGAGGCAACTGCCACCCAAGCTACAAACTCTGCATTTGGCTGATTAAAACCTCCTCCCGCATTTTGTCTTGCAAAGTAAAAAGAAGACTTGGAAACCGTCATTCATAAATAAGCTCAGGATTGGACCCTATCAATACACGTAATCAATGTAGATAGTGTTACCTATTATATTGTATATAATGGCCAGTCTTTTGTGGGGGAAAGCGAGGGGGGATTGCAAGTATGCTTGATGCTTCCAAGTTTATATGTCTTAAATTGCCTTTAGATTTCTTTGGTTTCTATAGTACATATTTTCAGAATTTTTGGATCTGATTCAGCTTGTTCCACTGAACAAAACAGTTTCACTGCTCTAAGACCAGAGGAACACAGTGGTGAATCAGGCCCTTTATTTGACTCCAATGGCTTACTATCAGGCCTACTGCAAACTACCTATTGAAAGCATGACAGCAAGCACTATGCTCTATAGTAAGCATTTGGAGTATCATGCTCTAAGTATAGGCCATATGAAGAGGTCTTTTGTTCAGGAAAGCAAACTGTACACTGTTTAGTAAGCCACACTCCAAATATAGTATCGATAAAGCACGGCTAAAATCAACTATTGCCTCAACAGGCATTCACAGATTTTGTCTGAATTAAGCACGCTTGAATCTTTGGGCTACAATGCATCCACTCAGTTCTTTCACAGACAGTTCATGCAGCAATAGAGTAGGCTGGGACCGGGTATCGGGCAACGCGCAAGAACTTGAGGCTCCAAGTGGGGAAGAAAAAAATTAGAAAAAACCAAAATAAAAATAAACCATATGGAATCCACACTCAGATGCCTTTAAAACAACCACAAACATTCTTGCTGCCTCAAGCTGCAAATGTCGTGAAACAATTACTGGGCTGGGGGACTTCAAAGGTTCACTGAGAGCAGCAGTTTTATTTTTCAATCAAACACAGGAATAGGGCTTTTTTTCTTCCCTCCCTCTCTCGCTCTCTCCCTTTTTTTTCTGAATGAAACAGCGCCCAGGCTTCCTGATTTCAAAAACCCTGTTCCGCTTCGCTTGACCACTCCATAACCTTAAGAGAAGCTCAAAAACTTCAAAATGAAACTGTGAGTCATACAGAACGAAAAAGACATTCTTATGTTTCATTAAGGTTGAAAACTGCTGCATTCCTTGTTTGTAAAATTTACATGAATGAGCTTTAAGAGCTTGCAGCTGAATGCTGGGTAAAGCTTCAACTTCCATAAACTCCTATTTACTTATTGATTCTGGAAGGTGACTGGCAGTTATTTGCAGGGGTTTGCAGATTCATAACGCACCATGCACAGAAACAACTGGACTCCTTCTTGCCACTGGCTAGCCTATTTAAACTATTTTTTCCTTTTTTTTTTTTTTTTTTACTTTTTTTGGGATCTATGCACTTTTATTTCATGCTTTCATTTCAAAAAGGCAACGCTTTAACCTCATTTTCTTTGCAAGAGCTTTTGGCAAAGGCTGCAGGGTGCAGTGGCGCTCACCTAGAGCATTGGCTCGCTGGTGGAAGTAGCTGTGCTTAACACCATGTTTTTTGATGGCTGAAAACACTGGGCATGTTTAGCAAAGCAGATGTACGCCCAGCTGTCCAAATTCTGCGGTGGGGAAGGAGCACACCTCCCCTCCACCAGGAGAATCCAGGCTGCTCCTGGAGGCTGGATCCCAAAGGGTTAAGTTGGCACTGACCCCTTTGTACAGAGTCATGCACACAAAAATCATGCAGAAATAACATGCTGCCCCCTTTGAAGAGAACTGAGTCAGATTGTTAAAAATGAAACTGACTCATTGTAGAAACAGTGGTCACTGGAATGGCATCTCCACAACTGCTGCGGTAAGAGAGGAAGCTGCCTGACCACAACTGCCTTTGTGCTTATTCTAGCTGTTTAAGTTCTAAAAACCACAAAACCCCATTTGAAATTCCACTGTATAGCAAGGTTTGTGTAATGAGGTTACAATTCATAATAGGATCATTGAAAACTGAAACAAGCAGCATTAATATGTGGACTGCCTGCAACGAGCTAGCAGCAGCGTGATGATGTCATTTTTAATTAAAAGTCTGTCCCTGTTTGATATGCTAAAAAAGAGTGCAAATCAGGGAATATGTGCTGATCCCATCCATAGGGAAAGACTGTCAAGCAGCATAGTGGTATCACAGAGCACCCTGCGAGCCATATGGCATGGCTTTAATGGAACTAATTCCCACGTACTCTGCTTGTGTCACGCGTATCAGGATTCTGCTCCCACACTGAAAAGACATTAGTCAGAAACAGGGGGAGGGGAGGCTCGGTGATAACCAGCATCGTGTCCTTTATCATGTGGCATAGCGTAAATGCAACTGCAGCACTGCTGAGATCAAGCAGAAATAGGCTGCAAGTTCCTGCAAGGGGACGGATCCTTCATTCGTGTAAGCCAGTTGAACTCCTCTGACTACACCAATTTACAGCAAAGTGAGTCTAAGCCTTTTGGCAGACATGAGTAACCAAAATGGCTGGTATTCGTAGAGCTATTTACTCATCCAGCATTGCATTTTCACCCAAGACTGAGTGACATGGAAAACAAGAGATACTCATCCACAAAAAGCTTACTTCTTAAGATCAGATGCTGCCAAGTACTCAGCACTATTGGGTCCCTTTCAGCCCCATGCTTTCCTTAAGGCAATTAAGACCAACTCTGGACTTCAGCAGAAACAGGACACGTTCCTGTGAGTGGCAGTGGCTGATGAACATTCTGCACCTCACAAAGATCAGGCACTAAGGTCCCAGTCAGCTCGTCCTTAGTTCTCTGAAGCGCCTTTTTGACTAGAGAGTGATTTGTCTTACTCAACTAGATAAGAATTATAAGATGTTAGTAGTAATGAAGCATGTCACAACTTGGGTAAAACAATAGAAGATGACCAGGAAAAAGTTTACGCTTTAATTGACTACCATTTCCATGTCCTACAAATATTTCAGAGTTAACTTTGCCACTTATTTAGAATTTTATTTTTGGATTTTCCACCCTAAATTGCTGGGTTTGGTTCCAAGTCATGAAGACTATTACGTGAACAATCCTTACGCCAAGCTGCTCTGCAGACCTGCATTAAGCCAATAAGATTTATGTTTCCTTTATAACATTTGAGTGTAAAGTTTGATGCAAGGATATACGTGGATCTCTGAAAAACATTAAGAGTTGATGATGATCAAAAACAAACTTGTGAGTCATTAGCATAAGATTTTGACATTAGGTCTTAGTTTTATAGAATCCTGCCCTCACTTAGGATATACATTGCCATTAACATCAGGGATATTTAGCTGGGAACTTCATTTGGACTAGTAGTTTTATTTCATCCAGTAGTTTAAGCCCCCCTGACAGTTCTTCACAAAAGACAAGAATGGAGAAGTCTATATCCTGTCCCAGGCCTGCAAAAATCTTCCTTGCTTCCTGTTAAAAACTAGAAAGATTTCCAAAAAGTTTCAGCTTTAGCCTAACCAGGAATTGCTTGGGCGTTTCAGTGCTAAGCGCCTGGAACAATTCCGCTCTCCAAGCAGCATCCTACAGGATTCTTTTTTGCGAGACAGAAACAAAGAGGACATGTCTCTCACTGGGACCGCTACTCCTTTAAAATCCCACGTCTGGGTGCACGTGGCTGCAAGCACACACACATGTATGAAAGGGAGAGAGTGCCTGTAACCAACTTTCGAAGTCAGTGGGAGGGAAGGATTACCATAGGATTGGACCGCACATGTTTCATTTTCACAGAGACTTAGAATGAAATATGCTACATCAGACCTGAGATAGCAGTGTTCAAATTCCTATTGACCCCAAACACTTTAAGCTTATTGAATGCTGTACTTCATATATAAGGTTTAAATCACACTTGTACAATGTTTCTTGTAGAATATAATATGTTTCTTGAAGAAATAGTGTTTTCTTCTTTAACCACGATGAGCAACTCCAAGGTCAGACAAATCAAGTGTGGTAGAGCAGGTTACAGTGTAAAGAGCTCATAGGGTCACACAGAATTTTGCTATTCAACTCAAGAAACTGGGCTATTTGTCAGGGAATACAAAAGAGCCTATCATCTTATGCTAATGATTGACATAATTCCATCTATTTATTAATGTGAAGCCAACATTTATCAGCTAAAAAAAAATAAATCTATCTATCCTATAAAAGACAGATCATTATTTCTACAAACTTTATCCACTGAACTACAGCCAGATAAACAATAAAGAGCATCTTTCAAATTTGCTCTCTTGTATGGAAAAAAAATTAGTTGGAAAATTAAATGTAAAGCTGTTCTCAGTGAATGTTAATCTATAAATAAAACACTGAAGATCCTTAACATCAGTATAAATTTTCCCACCCCTGTTCAATCTCGCCTTACCTTGGAGGCATATTAAGAAATGAAACTGCCAGGATGTTTCTGCACGATACCCTTTTTGTCTGTTTCACAGCTAGAAAGTGAAAAGCTCAGCAGGTTAAATACCAGCAGAGTAAAGTATTTTATTCAGATATCAGTTGCAAAGATCGGGGGAGGAGGGGGAACGCAGTGAGGCCTTTCAGCCTGCAGTGCCATGGGAGAAGAAAAACGAGACAGCAGAAGTGTGTGGTAACACAAAAAGAATGTTATCTCAGCGGAGGGGAAAATACTTTCAAATGCATAATTGCAAACACATACCCTCAGCAGCTAACCCAGAGCCCTCTCAGACTGCAAAGCTAAGAGTTTGGAAAGTGGCCAAAGTATCAGTTTTATTTGAGAGATCAAAGTGATGAAAGAGAAGGAAAGAATAGCATCAAATATGATTGATAAAAAGTATTGCTTTCTTTGATTGGTTTCTGCTCCCCCTCCCTTTTCCACCTCATTCTTCTCCCAAGTTCACTAAGAAGAATGTCAGCTCTGTGGTACATCTAGCAACACATGCTTGCATGTGAGATGTGCCTATAGGAAAACACCTGCTTACTACACATACCTGCTTAAACTCATTATGGACACACGATTCCTTCTCGCTGCAGGTAACTGCTCTTAGCTAGAATACAATTATTTGTAACATTTCACAGCTTGCACATACAGGTATTGTTTCACGTTATGATATTCAGTTGCTTTGCACACTCTTCCTCATACTGCTGAGCACCTACCTGATTAGCCCCGTGGATTTACTGGGACTCTGACCTTTGCGAGTTGGTGCTCTCGTTATTTCTGGTCCATAATTATCCTCTAGCCTCTCTTTATTGTGCACACCATCTTTATACAAATATACGGGGGAAGATAAAAGGTTTATGATGGTAACACGGTTGAGTTTATGGTTCCTTTCACACAGTCAAGAGTATGTTACCTTAAGCATGGACAACCAGGACGAAGATCTAAGACCTAAAGTGCACTTTCACATGTGATGAATTCAAACCATTACTGAATGCTCACAGGAATCATAGCTGATGGACAGGCATAAGGCCCACGTATTTAACAATATTGTACAGGCCAGGACCTGCAAATGATGTACATAGCCACTTCATACGTGCATACATGTTGCAAAATCAGTTCTTTGCATCAGGACTTTGCAGGCTGTGGAGATGACATTTACTAGAACCACTTACATGAGCAAGAGTTTATTACAGAATAAAAGACAGATCACGCCACAAGAATTTGGAGAAAGAAGCCTGTGGAGATTACTGGTGAGTAATGAAATGGGAGGAAAAAAATTGGAAAAGGTATTGGTTCCAAGGCAATATTAAGAAAAAGAGAAATTTTACAGAGAAGGGACAAGGCAGCTGCATGCCATGACAGGCACTAGGGTGGAAAGGGGAGAAGGAGATGACAGCAAATGGGAAAGCAAAGAAATAGACCTGAGAAGATTTGAAAGGTAACTAGAAATGACTATAACTAGATCAAGATATTGTTGATCTTCCTGTGGTAAAGATGAGAAAAAAAATCACAATAATTCACGAGGGACACACAGCTATGAAGATGAAATTGGCCATTAAAGCTGACCAAGAAGATTCAAGAGACCAGGTAGGATATGAGCAGCTAATAAATATTTTAGCAACAAGGAGAGAGGGTTTTTTTTTTATGGAAGGAAATACGATCCACAATAGCAACTCCCTTATGGATTTGATAAACTCAGTCTTAACAAGATGTGGTTGTGAGCCTGGTTCATTAATCATTCAGCCATCTAGCTAATCCTGCATCCAATATCTCAAAGTCTGCAATAATCAGACACCATCTTGGCAAGCCTGAACCACTGGGCAAACAGCAGATCAGGGAGTGCATGCTGAATACATCACACTGTATAACTCTGCAAGGAAAACGGAAGGTAGAGGCATAAGGACATGTAGGATCGTTAGAGTCACAAGATAAACCTGTAGCTCGGAAGTGGAAAGCACTAGAAGGAGGATGTGGACAAGGACAGGAGGGTAGGGAAGCTGTAAGGACAGGGTAATGTACGCGTGGTTAGGAAAGATGCAGAAGGCTGAGATAAAATGGAAGAGGCAGGCAGATCATGAAGGAGAAGGATAAGAGAAAGTTTAAAAATAGCTCCCGTAACAGCTTCTGTCATTGTTGCAGCTTTTAATTTTTGTATTTTATTTAAAAAAACCCCACACCAAATATCACCACTGCAGGGCCAAATCAAATGTGCTGTGAAAGGAGGAGGAGGTACAACAGTTCAGACCACACCGGGTATTACTAATCTGACAGATGACTAAACTCTTCCTTTCTTCCTTTGCCCACTCCACTAAATTCTCCCCCAGTTCTCCCCCACCATCCATCCACCTGCATCAGTGTGTACCGAGATTTGTAAGCAACCTGACAGGTCAAGTGTCTCCCAAGATGAAAGGACGCAGCAAAACATGTAGGTAAATATGATGCAGTCGTCAGTTTTGGGATGAATCCAGCCAATTTCACTGTCTCCTCTCTTGGTCCTTGTGGTGTTTAAACAACATCTTTTCATTTCCAAGCACTAATTAGCCCCCACAACACTCCATGAGATAACTAAGCAATTGGTATTACCTCTATTTAACATGGAAGAAAATTGAGACTAATAGGTTGAACAATTTACACCACAGGGACAGTTAATTCCCAAAGCAGGGATTTAGACGAGAGGAGTTCTTAGCAGTGTTCTCTGACCATAGTAATTGATAGCATTGCTGTGCCCACCTGCGCACCTCAAAGCAAGATAGGCAACTGTCATAACATTTTAGGGCTATATGTATTCTTCATTCGTTCTACACCTTGTGGTTAATCAGAATGCAATACTGACACAACTGAAAACTGTACAACTCTCGGGGCCTTTATCAGTAGCCCGTTACTCTCTTTTCTGAAAAGCAGGCTCAAACTGCAAACACTGTGGAGTTCATTTAAAATGAATAGAGCAGAAAGAAAGAAATGGAGAGTGTACAAGAAGGACGATAGCAAGTATGAGGAAACAACCAAGGGTCATACTGAAATCCAGAGAGAAATACCAAGTTATTTCAGAAACTGAGATCAAATAGACAAAAAGCGTAGGAAACCAATGTGAGAGGAACCACGCTATGAAGAGTAAACCAAGGCTGTGAGCTGCAGGGAAATCCAAAGTAATACAGAACGTAGCGCATGTACGCTTAACAGCTCCAAACCTGTGAGACAGCAGGACACCACATAACTAACTCTCAAGGGAGCTAAGGGTAACCTACTGGTTTCAAAGTCTAGCAACTGCAGTTACCAGGCAATAATGCAGTAACGTCTGCAAAGCACATAATAGTGCGTGGTACGCACCACCACATAGTTTCAGCCTAACGAACAAGCGCTGTGCCCGAGGAGGTATGCAGAGAAGTCAGACCGGCAAGAAGATAACAATTACAGCTAGACTGCAACCACCTTCTCGATTTAACTGTCTATTTTGATCAAGGGGATGGTGCCTGGCACTTCCACAGAATTTTGCATATAATCACTAACTGATTTTCATACATCCTTCTTATTCCATAAGAAGCATGGTGAAAATGAGGCAAATTTCCCTGCAAATGTGAAAGGAGGTTGCAATTAGAACACGGGATATTATAGTAACCTGTACTCTGTCCAAGTCAACCTTGCTAACCTGTAAGTGACATTTTTTTTCCTGTACAGCCTATAGTATTCTTCTAACTTCTGTGGCAAGAAATGGACTAAAAGTGCTTTAAATCCACCTCTCACTGCTCACATGAATAACCTTCACACATACCTCCAAAACAGTAGGTCAGGTACAATAAAAAGCTTTTAATTAAGAACAGGTATTTGGTAATCTTCCACTTCTCTCTTGTCTGTGCAAGGAACCTAGGCAGCAGAATGTGGAGTACTGTTTGGCAGAAAGTGTTACCTTTTTTGGGGTCTTCTTTGGGGCTTGTTGTTATAAAGAAACAGTGACTGGTGGGTAGCGTGTTGCTGAAAACAGGCAAATCTTTATGTAGCACCTCAGAGGCTTGAGAGCCAACTAAGAGATGTTATGGTTGAATTAAACATAAATTTTCAGTTTGCTTTTTAAAAGGAATGACTCATTATTTTGCCTGGCAGTTACTTCAGTGGCAAAGCAACATGCTCTCTAACACTGAAAAAAAAAAAAAAAAAGGAACGGCACATGTAATATGACGATGATTCAGCAGAGGCTGGTGGTGTGGGCTGTCAGCTACATATCCTGTGAGATACTTTGTTGGCTAAACCTAAAATTATTATGGTAGAAAGATAAATGGTACTCATGCTGTTTCTGGGAGATTTTTCTGTCTCTTATTTAGATGATATGCATGTGATCACAGGTTGGTAACTGCCCGTGAAACACATGCTGGTGAACTCTGAGATTTATCATTTTCTCTGAGAGGAAAAAGAGTCACACATTAGTTTTATAAATATAACCAGGAAGCAGCTTTGTGCACTTAAAAGAAATCAGCAACAGCCTCTGCACCTCAGAGATTAATTCTGGATGACGTTTCAGGCACATAAAGTCCGGTAAAGTTGATCCCAACTTAAAGAACACAAGATCATTTACTCCTTGAACAATAGGCAGGGAGATTGAAACACAAACCTTATCTCATTTAAAAAAGAGCTTGAATGGCTGGGACTAAAAAGCGGAGGCTGTGGCAGCCCTAAAATTCAGGATGTGCACTCTCTAGGCTCCTTTTTTAGACCTCAAGTCTCATTTAGGACAAATAAATTAAGGTTAGAACTGGTTTTAGGAGCTTACTAAATAACTACTTATCCAAAGCTCTCCTATTTTTTTCATCGTCTTTTGACACATTAATAACTTTATTGCAATTTCTGAATTGTTGCAAAAGGAAAAGTCCGTTTCAGATGGATTGCGGACATTCATTTATGTAAGAAATGAACTTAATTTGGAACTGTCAGTTCAACTAATTCGAAGTGGAAGAAGAGTATAAAGGAGATGTCTTACCTGGGTAAATAAAAAAAAATAAATCTATGGAGGTTTAATTCTTGCAAGGGACTTTAATAAGAGCAGGGTTTAGCTTGCAAATAATTGCCCCACCCTCAAAATCCCTTGAAAGTTTGTGGATAGAAGCCACAGGTGCTAATATTTATACACATGACTACATCAAACTGTGGCAGCTAAAAAATTAGTATAAATTACCATCTAATCAGAAAAATATCATAGAAAAAAATTGTGAAATTATTCTTTGCAACTTACAGTTCCTCTGTGACTGTGTAGTCACACACATACTTTACCTACACTACCCATGCTGAGTGCTTGGAGAAAGTGCTCTAGTGTTGACTAAGCCTTCTGAAAGGTTTTCACTAGAAATCCAGCTTTGCAGGAGGGTTATTTTCACAAGAAATGTGGTGGCATTTTGGGCCAACCCTTTTAAGAATGCTCAGGCGCTCTAGAATTGAGAAAAATTTCCGCAACTTGTTCCCTCTGCGACAGCTCTGGCCTTTTGGATGCATTAACTTTCCAGGTTACTCCCATTACTTGAAAATACCCTCCTGTGAATTAGCACACTGAGATGGGAATCACTTTACTGACATTTCACATGTGTTTTCCTAAAGTGGCCATAGTCGCAATTCAAGTTTTCAAGTCAATGTCAGTTTGACAAGAATAAATAAATAAATAAATCTCAGAGAAGCTTCACACTGGTCTCCTTTAGAAACGCCCAAAGGTGTTTGAGACATCTTCCCAAGCAAAAAGGAGTTCCTTGGAATAAACAGGGGAAAAGGGGAAAGAACAAGTGTCTCGGGCAGAAAGAGAACTACATTTAGCTGAGATGAAACAAATGTGTCCTGTGAAACAGGAAGAAAAGGGGAGGGGGGCAGTGGAGAGGGCAGCAGACAACTCTGACTTGCTCGCTCTTTCCAGGCTTTGTATTTATTTCTGTCATGGATCTGAAAAGGCAGGCAGCAGACTTTGTAGAAGCGCCTTATGAAATGGGGTAAATAATGGACCCCAGATGCCCTTGTTTCCTTCATTATTCAGTCTAGGCCTTCAAAGCTGTTTTGCAGTGTGAGGTATCAGAGGGAGGTAGAGTGTTCTGTTAACAAGATTTCAATGAGCTTTAGAAGCAGGTCCAGGGAAGCTGCTGGAAATGTTTCAGACATCCAGTACTTTTGTGCTTTTCTGACCTGTATGTAGTGAGAAAACATGGGACAGAGGGTGCCTTGATTTTTAAGAAAACATCACCTAAACAATACGTAAACAACAACAGCAATGCTTTGTATGTATGTGATCCCATTATTCCAACATTCCAAAGCATCTAAAATACATTAAATCATTAATCCCAACTACGCTGCTTCAAACTGAAGCAGAGAGAATTTAGAAGATGTATTAAAAAAGCACAGTGAGCAACTGGCCAGCCAGGGCCACAAAACTAGGCATTCCGTCTCCTACTTTTTGCTTCTTCTTCCCCTGCCCCTGCTGTGAAGCAACGCTGCCTGCCTGCTTAGCAACAAAATATGGACAAAATATATTTTACTTTTTGCTTTGAGACCCACCCTAGACATTTCTCTGTGCATATTTCTAAGATTCCTCATGATTCATCATCAACCAAGAGCCACGTGAACCCAATTGACATATCCAAACACTTTTTGGATAGGTTTAGCATTGCCTGGCCGTTCAAACCCAGGCTCTACGGATCACACCCGTTGCTAATAACTAGATACCTTTCTCTCTCCGCTTTTTCACTTTTCCTTCCTCACTGACATTAATATTTAAAAGCCTAACCATGTCTCAGAAAGCTTTTTCAAAATAGAGATTCCTGGCTATTTCAAGTTGCCATTCTTCTTTTAGCTTTTGCTTTCTTCATTGTTGACACCAGCCGCTCTATATTTACTCTAGCGACATTACATCCTGTACGTGGGGATGGCTCTGTACACTCAGATGTTTCCGAGTCACTTAGGGTATAAGGATGTATTGTGCACTGCATCCTTTCTGTTACTGTGTCTTACATTTTCTTGAGTGTGCAATCTTATCTTAAAAAAACACAATGGCACCACCTAAAGGACATACTATGTATATAGGAAGACTTAGATGCATTTGCAGCAACTCTCTCTGGTCTACCATGTGCCTGCGTGCGCATGTACACACGTGCTTTTGACAACATTGAGCCCTACAGTGGCAATTTTCATTTTCTCAGGAATCAGTGCAGCACAAAGCTTATTCATGATTATAGAATCATGCATACAGAAAAAGACATCCATATTTTTATAGCTTCTCTGATGAGACTGGAACAGAAAAGACAACTGTTAAAGCAGCTGCCCTTTTCTCTGCACTCCAAACAAGTGTAGCAGGCATGCCTAATATAACAATTTGAGCAGTTTTAAGGAAGATTAAATATAGGAAGAAATACTCTTGCCAACAGAATGGCAAGTCAATAAAATCCATATAAATCTCTCACAAAAAAAAATATATGTGTTAGGATACAAGAAATTAAAAGAAAAAAAAAACGGATAGATCTTTTCATTCCGTTGTATCTAGGTAATACAGCAGCATGTATACTACTATATATCTTACTATACGTTATGCAATGGTCCTAAGTTCCCAGAAGAGTGGGGAGATTTTAAAAACAAGTTTAACTTGTTCTCCTTTCTCAGCATCAGTCATAGCTTTCATAGTTCATTCTTATAGATCATTTTTGTGAAAGCATGAAGTGGTTTCACAACTGAGGACAGGCCTAACAAAGGCTCTCCCTAACAAATATTTGAGGGTTTGATCACTCGGAATGTGCATTTTTCCAAAACAAAACAAACACAAACAACTTCAAAGCTAATACAGGGAAGAGTCTACTAGCGCTTACTGTTCCATGTTATATAGTCATCTGACTTGTTCCATTTACAATGGCAAAACTGAGAAGAAAAAAAATCTGATCCTTCGAAACAGCCTTTGTTTATAACTATACCAGAGATAGAGTGAGTTATGCATGGCAACTCATTTTCAAATGCTTGTGACAGTGGCTGTTCTGTGCTTTGGTTTTAGAAGGGGAAGACTAAGACACAATCAATTGCCCGAGGAAAGACTTTAAAGTTATTTTGAGGGATATGGGCTAATTCAAAATGTTGTTAATGGGTTCTGGAGACTTCCACTTGACAATCTAAAGTCATTACCCTACGATACATGTGCAAAGCTTTTTAGTTGCTTCAATTTGGTTACTAGTTGGCAATATTGCATGAGAAAAGCTGCTTCTTGATAGCTGAGGAGAGAGGCCAAGGACTGATTTGGCATAAAGAACAAACTACTTCCTACCCTTCAGGTCAGGATGCAGGCGTATTGGTAGAACTGGGTGGGGAACAGCAGGCTGTAACTGCCTGTTCAATTCATAAATAGGAGACTTTGGTCCCCCACAGAGCAAAGTGAGAAAGAAATATGTTTCAAGGCTTGTATTTTAAACACTGTTTTTCAAAAGAAAATGAAAGCAGAGCCTTTCAAAATACTTAATATGCCAGTTGTGTAAGAAGGATGTGCCAACCTTAAATATAGCCGTTAGGGGCCAGATATTCAGAAGAACTCAATTGCCCACGTGCATCTCCAAATCAGATGTCTGGATTTCCTGAAGCACTAGGCCTCCAGCAGAAGTTTTGATTATTTTGGCATTTCCTTTAGGAGTTGAACTGGAAGTTGACAACAACCGCTGAGTGCTCGGCTCCTTGAAAAACCTGGCCTGGAGATTAGTAGCTGTGCAATGTTTAGCATATTCACTGTCTCATAATTTGCTGCATTAGTTGCTTGAGTCTAGCAATGGCTTTTGGGAAGCTGGCCACTAGTTTTCCCACTTTATAGATGAAAAAACAAAGGCAAAAGTACCTGTTCTAACAATAATTCTAAAGCAAAAGCTATCACAGACCCAGATTCCCCCAGTCGCCTGTATTTCCATTAAAAAATAGCAGTAAAAAGACAAATATTTAGAAGATAGCAACAACCTCAAGGCCTCAGGTAAGACTGAAGACACATATAATTGAGGCACATACAAATGAGGGAGAAAGATCTGCCATTCCTTACATGAATTTGAAACTCTGTGCTCATTCTCAAGAGAGATTCTGTATTAATGACTTCTGCCTATGTAAGTATCCTGACCCTTCAGTACTTCCCTGTCTGAAGACAAACTCGACATTATTAGTAGAAAAAAAACGATGAAAATTTTGTGAAGGACATGGTGGGTGGTGAACCTACCATATAGGTGGGAAAACAGGGCAGTTGTGGTGTGGTATGCTTCTTTTTGGATCTCATTAAAAGGAAAACCATCTAAAACTTTAGCCATTCACTGCCAGAGCCCATAAAAAGAATTCCTGCTACATCTCCGGAACACGGTTTTCGTAATGCTAAAGGGCAGCCAATCAACTTACAAAAACTTTTAAAGGGGACCATAAAATCATTCCTTTCATTTCAATTAGAAATGAGGCAGACAGTTCATAAAAAATTGGTTCCCTCAAAACACAGGGATACCTGCCAACCTCCGGGTGGGATGGACATTGTCGTGCCAGTGCATTATGTATTCATTTCTGACTGAGAAGTTATAAAAGCCCATCAATTCAAATTGTCTTGTGAGGAATTTAGCTCAGCATAGGTTAAGACTCCCTTATACAACAGTCATCGCCTTAGTGATAGGTTCTTTAACTCTTTCCATAATTGTCAACTCAGCAGCACTTACAATGCCAAGCCTAGTAGCTATTCTAAAGCCAATATCCTGTTAAAGTTTGTTGGATTTCATCTCACTAAAGACCCCAGGATTCGGTTTTCAAGTTATGTCTTGCAGTGCAAGATGCGTAAAGCTGAGACTGCAGCATTCAGTGGAAAAGTGGAGAGGGATAAAAAAAAAATATTTAAAATTAACTGCTGTAGTCACTGGGATCAAATGTTCAGAGAAAAGCCTTGAAAATATTTATTCTCCCAGATTAGGTGGAATTCTAAGCAGTGTTTATTGGAGAGAAGAGATGGAGTGTGCTATGTCTTATTCTCGCTTCCTGTATCCGCCTTTCTCTTAAAAGTGCTAAGTAGCAAGGCTGCAGGGATTATGGTGCCGAGGGAATTCTTGCCACTTTCCTTCTCTCTCTCTATTTAAACATGACAACTCTTGGCAGGCCTCGGTCACATTGTTTGTGTAGCCAGGACAAGAGGGTGGAATTCTGGAACACGTTCCAGCCCGCATTCCGGATTTTCCTATAAACTAGCCCCTTATTTTAAACACACGCCTCTGTGAATTACCTTTGTGTTGCTATGCCATTTGAAAATCTGTTTCAAACACTCCTTGCAAATTAAAATCTGATTCAGCTTGAATTCCTATCAAGGTATTTCTTCACGGTAAATAATCTACTAAAAAGACAGTGTTTGATTTTGTAGAAGAAAAATAAATTGGCTGTGGGGGGTGAAAGAGGGAGGAGAAGTGACTCAGAGTCAGCCAGGGAGCATGGAAACTTTCCCTCTAAATTAACAATTTGAATAATTGTATGTGTTGATTGCATAACAATTTATACAACTGGACTTTATTGCTTATATTATCAGAAGATAGGTCTTCCCTTTGGTGAGTGCAATTTGCACATCTACCTTTGTTGCACCGTCAAGTAAGTAACCGGCAAAATTTCATCAGTCATTTGCCTAACAATTGGATGTGTTAATTTGCAGCTAAAAAAAGTACAAAATGAAGGTCAAACTGAGACAGTCAAAAATTCAGTCCCTGCTTTCTCTTACTCAGCTGATTGTTGCACAAAGATCAACATTGCTCAATCTGGTGTGTGTACTTTCAGCTCAATAAGTGCTTTCATTCATCATTCACAACTTGCTTTATTATGAAAGTTGAACTATATCCTTAACACAAACCACACTTCTTTTGTCCTGAATGAAAGATCTGCCTGGGCACACTGGAGAACAGGCTCGTTGTTGATGCAGTGTTATCACATGCACTGAGGCCAGTATCTAACATCTTACAGCCCACAGCAAAAACTACCTATGTAGAACAAACTTCCTATGTAAAACAAACTACCCAAGTAGAACATTTTTAATTAAATGATGGAGGGAAAGGAGCTCTTTCTCCACCAGTGGCACCAGGTTTAACAATCCATTTGTCACGCAAATGTTTTTGCATCTTCTTTCATGAAGCTGCTGATGCATATTAGGACTTACACTCCCTGCAGGCACAGCCCTCCTGGATACCATCCGCATACCTTATTAGAAACTCATTAACTGGCACTGGCATAACTTCAGCTTTACAGTTGCGTACCTATCTAACGCTTTTTTGTTAGTTTCTGCGTCGCTTTACTTGTCTTCAATTCACAGTCCTTTTGACTGCTTTTCCATCCCTAGATAGTATTTGGAAAGGGTATTGTGTTCTGTGTTCAGATACTCCCTAACTCTCTAAGGGAAAGAGTCAGAAATAACAACAAAACGTGGATGTTACAAGTTGCCACTTCATTTCCCTATTAGCTTATAATTATTACAGCTTCAGAAAGGCAACAAAATCAGGCTGTCAGAAAGCAGGGTAGAACAGGAGAATAGGGATGTTGAGAGGAAAGAAATAACAAAATAAAAAACTTGAAAGACAAGGAAGAACCTACTTACATTTGTCACAGCAAGCACCTTTTGTGAGTCTGAAGGTTGCCTAATGAAGTTAGAATAAGTTCAAGAAATGCCTGTCCTGTCCATATGTAGAGCATGGATTTCATCTCACTGTATTTCACAAGCCACTTCTGACAACTGAGATAAGATATGTCAACACTCTCTGCTTGCAGAGTTTTTCACTCTTTTAGCACATCAAATGCATTTTATATCTTAGCAAAATCTCTTCTTCCTGCTCCTCTGCAAACACAGATACGTTTTTGTGAAGGTTAGCTGGAAGCAGTATTAAACACAGGACTGTATCATGAGAGAGAAGAATGACTGGAGGGAGAACCATTCTTTAAGGGACTATTCTCACTGTGAAGCCAAAGGAGCCTGTTCTGGGTCATAAACCAAAAAATGCAGGAGGAATTGAGATATCCGCTGCTTTCCAAGCTAGTGCTGCTTGGTTACTGTCCATCCAAAGAACCCTCCTGCACAGTATCGGAGCATGAGTGCTAAGCGACAGCCTGAGAAAACAAGTCACATGTGGACTGCCATACTGAGTAATACCCATGCGCTCTTCTTATCTCTCCTCCTCCTTTTATCTACTGCTGAGAAACCATTAACACACTCAGACCCCTTGGAGAACAGCAGCAAAGGGATATATGGATTTCAGGTGACCTCCTGGACTCTCTCAGCTGATGATTAGCCGACATTAGAGTAAACCTACCTTGTTAGCCAAGAGCCGCTTCATAGCCACTGGCTGACCCAGCCTACACTTATCCCACCCTTTTCTCCAGTGGAGACTTTCTATTCTTCACCCGACTTGGGTAACTCCAGCATTAGCAAGATTGTGAATGGAAGGCAGTCCCAGAGCAAACACGTATGCTCATTTCCAAGCAGGGAATGAGAATAAACATTTTCCAAAAATAAAAGAATGAACTGGAATATAATTTTAGGAAAACAGAAAACACCATGTAAAAGAATGTAAAGGTAAGAGAAATGGATATGGAAAATTCGGAACCATCTCTAGCTAAGTGTAGCAACCTACAAAAGAAAACTAATAATCAAATACACAAGTTCACAGGATAAAGTGGTTATTAGTCTTCCAGTTTTTGCAACTGATAGCCAATAAATGTCTTTGTAAACTTTTAACAGTACATGCAAATCTTAGGCATTTGAGCACCTCTTGGATAACATTAAGCAATAAATAAAGCCCTGAATTTCGGTTATCTTCCTTACCAAGTCCGAAGGTTTCACAGGAAGTGGGTTTTCTTTAATTCTTCAGCATTAAAGGGTGACTGATTTCTGATCTGCTAAAATTTTAATATACTAATATTAATAAAATTTCAACACTTTCAGAAATTAACAGAATATACTCCTTACACCCAAGATACTCAACACCAGAAGTATCATATGCCAGCTGCAGATTGAGAGTCAATCACACAGGTCTTTAAATCATAGAATCATAGGGTTGGAAGGGACCTCTGGAGATCATCTAGTCCAACCCCCTGACAGAGCAGGGTCACCCAGAGCAGCTGGCACAGGAACGCGTCCAGGCCGGTTTGGAATGTCTCCAGAGACGGAGACTCCACCACCTCTCTGGGAAGCCTGTGCCAGGGCTCTGCCACCCTCAAAGTAAAGAAGTTCCTCCTCATGTTGAGACGGAACTTCCTATGCTCAAGTTTGTGCCCATTACACCTCTTGTCCTGTCCCCGGACACCACTGAAAAGAGCCTGGCCCCATCCTCCTGACACCCACCCTTTCAGTATTTATAAGCCTCTCCAGCAGTTCCCTGTCCTTCTTGAGCCGGGGAGCTCAGAACTGGACACAGTACTTCAGGGGCGGCCTCACCAAGGCAGAGTAGAGGGGGAGGATGACCTCCCTCCACCTGCTGGCCACACTTTTCTTGATGCAGCCCAGGATGCCATTGGCCTTTTTGGCCACAAGGGCACATTGCTGGCTCATGGTCATCCTGTTGTCCACCAGGACTCCCAGGTCTCTCTCAGCTGAGCTGCCCTCCAGCAGGTCAGCCCCCAACCTGTCCTGGTGCATGGGGTTATTCCTCCCCAGGTGTAGCACCCTACACTTGCCCTTATTGAATTTCATAAGGTTCCTCTCTGCCCAGATTTCCAGCCTGTCCAGGTCTCTCTGTATGGTGGCACAGCCTTCCGGTGTGTCAGCCACCCCCCCCAGCTTTGTGTCATCAGCGAACTTGCTGAGGGTGCACTCTATCCCCTCATCCAGGTCATTGATGAGTATATTGACTGGGACTGGACCCAGTACTGACCCCCTGGGGAACACCACTCATCACTGACCTCCAACTAGACCCTGTGCCCCTAATCACTACCCTCTGAGCTCTGTCTTTCAACCAGTTCTCTATCCACCTTCCTGTCCATTCATCAAGCCCACTCTTCCTAAGCTTCCTAAATACTAGACCTGTTGTTTTCTTTCTGTCACCATAGCTATATGGTAAGTGCAGTAGCAACAGCACATTTCTAATAACAAATTCCATATAAGTGGAAAACATACAAACTACACAGAAGCGAAGAATTTTCCACCCTTGGCATACAGGTATGCTAGTTTTCTCAATACAACTGGAATTATAAAATTGGCAGATCCTATAAACAGGCATTTATCTAATAGGAATCTGTTTATGTTGAGTGGGTAAGAATTTGTATTTAAATTTTCTGAATGTATATTTATGTTTCGTCATACATTTGGCATCAATTTATAATTAAACTAATTTCTGTAATCAAATGGCAAGAACTATCATGTTTAAAAGGGTAGCAAAAGCTGTGAAAGATTCATGATAGCAGAGTTTATTAAAAATGAATTTAAGTCTTATGTAGAGCCCCCTGCAAAGATTAATTTCGGTTATATGCCCAAAGGTTACAGGCAATTTACACCCTATTTAAGTCATATTCCATAGCACATTTACATCCAATCCTTTGCAGTGCTGGTTTAAAATTAAACCGGAAACCCAAGGACTTTTCATTTTAACTTAAAGAGTTAATATAATGCTTTGAAAAATGGTGGAATAACCATCACTGGAAGATTTTAAAAGCAAAGGAGACAAACATCTGCCAGGAATGACAGAGGTATAATTGATCCTGCCTTGGGGCAGAAGGATGGATTAGAAGATCTTTTGAGGTTTCTTCCAGTCCTATTTTTCTTCAATTCCAAGGTGTGGAGGTGGGAAAACAAAGAATCACAGAACAAGTCTGAAAACAAATTGCAGTTTGTGTAATTGAGACCAACCTGTTAACTGATTGAGACTTCCATTTTACATTTGGATTAGAATTAGTAATATATAATAGTACAGAATAACTGAGACAATAGAAAGATTAAAAAAAAAGCAAGGGAAACTAGAATTCAGAAACCTTTTTTGGAATTGAAGGCAAATGTTTGTTTGCCATACATGCCCTGTACATCACCTCTGAGAAGCCTGTGCACAGTTTAGCTTTGTTTTGAAAATCAGCTTGGATTTTCTTGAGCATGTCCAGCCTTGGGAAAAGCAAAAACAAGTCATGTTTTTTATAGCTAAACGTTTGAAGTCGGTGTAATCCCAGGCACAAATGATAGTCTATATTCAAGTACAGGCCCAAGCATAAAAGCCATGTCTGAAAACTGAGGCTATGCCCTGATCCAGTCAGCTAATTTTGCAGCAAGTTATGCTCACACGTATTTTCTCAATCACAGAGGAAAGGTATAAAGGCATCCTTCTGAAAATCAGATTCTTAAATGTATTCGGCTCCAACACTATTGCTTTTCTACAGAGCAAAAAAGACAAAGCTGCTTTTCCCTCAGGAAGGGCAAGCATGAAGCTCTTTGTGTATCTACAGCTAACTTCCCAGGAATTCTTTTTGGTTTATTTTCATTTATTAAATGATTTGATAAGATTTTTGTGGAATCAAACTTTATTTCCTGGGACTGGAAATTCTTTTCCTCTATCTCCATTTGCAGTCCCAATGTATCCCAAGGTTTTCCAAATCATGAAATTGTGCTGCTTGTAATTCAAATAAGCCAAGCTCACCGTTTTTTAAAAGAGTAAGAAATTCAACAGCCTGTCTTGCTTATGTTGAGATTACTACGCTCAGTTCTCAGCCGAGAGCCAGTTTTAAAACAAAAAGTTTCTTATTCTTATAATCAAGATCTTGCAGTTATTTGATGCCATTTTGAGAAGAGGGATTTAAGAACCAAGCAAAAATATACGTTAAAAAGGCAAACTCAGAAACACAGCATATAGAGCGTTACCTTAGAGCACTGGGGACACTAAGACATTTTTTCCATTTATTCCACACAAATTCAGAGTTTGTATCAAGGGGATGCAGAAGCTCAAGGGAATACCCTTTAAGAATGAGAGCTGTAGTTTAGAAGACAGATTCCATTCCTCACTTGGCCATGAGTTCCTTTGGGATAAATCATTTAACATTATGAAACATTAACACTTTGAAAACTGTTGTGCTTATGCTCCCTAAGAATTATGGCTGACCTGAAACTGAAGAGTGAAGAATAAACATAAATTATATGTTAAACAGTAGCTATAGATTCAGTGTGATGTAATTTTAGAAAATGATAGGGTTTTTTCAGTCGTTTTTATGTGTCATGTTTAGAGATTATAGAAAATGTGTGCCATTAAGGAATGTGCAACAGAGTTTATGAAGACAAGGCAACTATGCAGAGTCATATACAAGTGGAGCTGCAATGTTACTGACTGAAACAGAGGTACACACGACTGAGAAGGGCTCAAGGGTGACTTTGAGATGTCCTATTTAAAGGTGCCCTATAGATCAATTTCACTTTTCCCAAAAGACCATTAAATGAGTCAGGAATGGTAGTACAGTACACAGACTTCCTAGTTAGATCCTTAATCTGCTGTCCCAAAGGCTACACTGAAAGTGATGAGGAGGATGGTGGCAGAGACTCTGAATCATCCGAAGATCATGTACCACAAGCATCGTCTTATGGTTAAGAAGATGCTGCAATGTGAAGTAGGGAATCAGGGAGTTAAAGCAGAAATGCATTCTGCACGTGGTTTATCTATGCACTTTTTGACTATTCTTCACCACTATCTACTCCCTCCAACAATAAGGAAATATAAGCACAAGTAAAAAAATTTGCCAGCATTTTCCTTCTTTTGAAAGAGCTAGCACTATGACACCTCCATTACGATAGCAAAGTTATAGATTTTTCCTTTCTTTTGAACTCTATCAGGTGGAATTAGTCAATAAATGCAGAAAGGCCAAGAACAAAGCATCAATACTACACGGAATATCTCTTCTTGCCTTTCCTTTTTTCACTTATTTTAGCCTACCCCTGTTGTTTTTGCACGCACTCTGCTTGCACAGAAAACAGGCACTGGGATTTTGGAAGATGACTGTTTAGGCCATGGAAATTTCATAATCTTACCAAAAATGTTAAATTGGCAATGTAGTCACAGCTTCTCTCTCCACCTGCCTGATGCCTAACATGAAAAATAGGAGGGGAGAGAGTACATTATATTAATGGATATGTTATTGTAGGAATCAAAGGTTGTGGCTAAAATTGTCCAGCAAACAGAAGTCTAAACTGTAAACTGGTCAAGTAAGAGGGGCTAATAAACCTTTTCTGTGGGTTGTAAAGTGGAGACAAGTAGTTATTGGCTAGGTGCTCTGCACAGCTGTAAAGTGTGAGGGACTTGGAAGGCATTGTGACTTAGACACTAAGGGATTGAATGTGACTGCATAGTAGTGAATAACTTGTTTGTCGTTCATGTGAATAAAATGTGGAAGTAGATCGATGCTTTTCTCCATAATATGGGTTCTCTACTAAGCACAGTAAATCTCCGTCTTACTACAATAGTGTGAGATCATTCATGCCATTAGTTTCAATGAGACTGACTCTATACTGCATGCAGTTTGCTGTTCTCTTTCCTCAATATAACAAAGCCTGAGAGTGCCAGCTGCCTCTTGAGTCTTAAAAAGAAAGAAAGAGAGAGAGACTTTTATTTACCATGATTTTGATTGGTTAATTTCACTCTATTATTTTGTTGCTTCCTCCCATATGAAAAAATGCATTGTCGTTCAAACTAACACACACAAGAAAGGCCGCTCAGTTAGCATGCAAAACATAAATTTCCAGCGTGCAATGATACTTTGAACATGTAGCATAACAACACCATCAGCCTCAGTTTTTACTGCAAATATCACAGATTTTTTCCTTTTGCGGCTGGGGCTATAATCACAATCCCATCTGCTGAGCTTTAGTTGAGCCGTACACACACAGAGCAATTGGGTTTTATGAGTGTAGTATTATAATTATTGTAGTACATGGTTGGCACATGAATGAAAGTCATAGTTCCGCCATCTATAGATAGGACTAAGTTATAAAGATAACCGTATTACAGAGGAATTTACAAACCATTTTAATGACCTGGCTTTAGCGCTATACAATTTAATATAGTCATGCTGTTGACACTCCTATGGAAAAATCTGCATCAGCACACTTACCGTGGACCCTCTTCTCCTCCCTGCACTGCCATAGCTGGCGTTGAAGCTTGTTCATTAAAACATCGCTGCTAGAACTTAGCAAATAAGGTGTCAAGTTCAGATGCATTTTGTTCAGAAATCAGAGTAGGGGGATGGTCGTTGAGAGGGGAGTAAAATCAAAGAGGAAAAAGATTACAGCAGATTTGCATACGTCTCAGTGAGTGCATCACAGCAGAGCTGGTCTTGAAAGATAGTCCAAAAGTATTCAAATCAAAGACACCCAAACTCAGAGGGTATATTCAAATCAAATGCACTGGTTTATACACTTGTCATCTTTCAGAAAATATTTTTTGAGACCCTGCTCAGTAACGTGAACAGGGAATTGTCCGTTGTCTGGTTGCATGCATGTTTATTTTAAAAATAAGAGTGGGGGTGAGACAAAAGGTACAGAAAGCCCAGGAAGTTTTACTTTGAGAAAACAACATGTTGCATCCCCATATCAGGACCAGCTGGTTAAACTTGGACAAGTCATTAAATCTCTCAATACCACAGACTACTCGGCTGTGAAACAAGGCTAAGAGGATACAGCTACCTTGGATGCAGAGATTAAGTGGTTAATGTGCAGAAAAAACACTGTTTGTGTTATGTATGCTGTGTCTTTATATTGTTCCCAATCTCTCATAAGGACTTCAGCAACACTAAGGAGTTAACATCGGGACCTGGCACTGGTCTGACTACCCAAAGTGCTTGGGAGTGAGCAACAACAATCCATCTGTTCAATTACCAGCAAAACAAAGCCAGCATTACATAAGACTACAGTAATATATAGGCTTATTAGGAACCTGGTTCCAGAGGTTGTTATATGCAACATTACAGTGCTATATAAATGCATATTAATAACAGCACACAGTTTAGCAGTTTGGCACACGTGTTAACTTTGAAAATGTGTATATTTTTCCAATAAATGGTCATGGCAGCTTTCTCTAAATTGATATAGCCTTCTCAGTTTGGGAAAAAAGAAAAATCAGCTGTTAAAAAAACACCCACTAGATACACAATTGCCTAGTATACTGTAACAGCATCTCTTGGGTAAATAGCTCATGTTTTTTGACATCAGTACGCGTTCCAAAGTATGTATTTACCTGATGGACCATAACAGCCCTGAAGGAGCCTGTCTAGTCTTCTGGGTAATGTCTGATGGATTTTTTTACAGTTAGTATGCACGCCACTAAGCATCCTAAATCATATAAATAGCGTACCTTTAAAAAAGCCAAAATATAAATTTAGACAATCCAAAACACACAATGAATTGGACCACAATGCATGGGCAAGCTAAATAGTTTAGGGTTTGCAAAATAACAGCAAGGACAGATAGATATTTTATACTCGGTTCCACTGTAACATGAGCTGGCATTTTGAAAAAAATGAGCTGAATTCTATACTGGTGCCAGAGATTCAGCTACCAAAAATATTTCACAGGGTTTTGCAATAACCTCATGGTAACTACTCGCTTAATCCATTGGAAAGAGCGGAACTCAAAAGTAGTTTCAGAGAACTTTGCCCCTGTGGTCTCCTCTTTCTATATAGCATTGGTCTTATGTCATGTGGGCCAGCAACATTCACAGCTAATAGCACAAGACTTGCCATGTTTCTAAATCTTCTCAAACAAGGACTAATTTCACCTTTGTCAAGTAACCCAGAGAGGCAGGGAAGGAAGAGGCCCTTGTAAGACACTCGTGCTTTCCTCTCTGTAGGAAGGAGTTTAAAGGGAAGGGGATAGCCATTATCGTTCTTTACAATGCTTACATTTACTACGGAAAGAGTTGCTAGTTAAAAAAAAAACAACAACGCAACTTAAAAGGGTGTAACCTTTTCCTTTACTTATTGGCTTGTATCTTTCTGCTTCACATACTGTTGTACAGTTGTCTAATAAAAAAAAATATGATTGGCTAAATAGAATCTGGGGGCTTTACTTTTTTTAATAGCAAATGTCCTTCCACCCTCCAGGCACCTATTTGTACCGTACGCCCCAATGACTTTCAGGTAAACATGCCATAGTCGTCACTAATATTAGCATCTCAAATTGTACTTGGAGTGTAAAGTATTATCAGTACTTGCATATACGGTACTACTAGGTATGCAATTCACTACTATATGTTAATCTATGGTCTATGCTCCATTTAAGCCCCACTTAAATCCCTATTAAGAACCCAGGACAGGCTTTATGCCTCCTTTAAGATCTATTGGAGGTGTGAGCTTTATCCAAGGAATACAAATATACCACAGATTCAATCTTTTTACCATATTCCTAATAACCAGAAAGCTAAATGGGATTCTTTGTATATATAACAGAATAAACAATCAGTGAATGGGAACGATGTTAACAGTGACAGGCTTTTCTAACTTGTTCTCCTTAGGTAATGAGGACACTTCGCTACTATTACTAAAGGCCCACTATGGGGCAACACTTCCAGTCAAATGCAACTGCAGGCGACCAGCCACAAGAGATGCTTAACTGCACATTTACACAACTCTCTTCCCAAGCTTCCCAGGCCTGAAACACAGAGAAATGGTTGACATTCAACCTGAAAAGCCAGCCACCAATCTCCAGGCTTCAGTTCATGCTCCAGAACATATCTTTGTACAGATCTACAGGCTAACCTCAGTTAACTAGCACTCAGTTAATACAATGTCTTCCTGTCTAAGACGGACATGGACCTGTTGGAGCGGGTCCAGCGGAGGGCCACAAAGGTGATCAGAGGGCTGGAACACCTCTGCTGGGAGGACAGGCTGAGAGAGTTGCGGTTGTTCAGCCTGGAGAAGAGAAAGATCCTGGGAGACCTTGTAGCCCCTTCCAGTACCAAAAGGGGGCCTACAAGAAAGCTGGGGAGGGACTCTGGATCAGGGAGTGTAACAACAGAGTGAGGGGTAATGGTTTTAAACTAAAAGAGGAGAGATTTAGATTAGATATTATAAAGAAATTCTTGACTGTGAGTGTAGTGAGACACTGGCCCAGGTTGCCCAGAGAAGCTGTGGCTGCCCCATCCCTGGAGGTGTTCAAGGCCAGGCTGGACGGGGCTTTGAGCAGCCTGGTCTGGTGGGAGGTGTCCCTGCCCAGGGCAGGGGGTTGGAACTAGGTGATCTTTAAGGTCCCTTCCAACCTAAACCGTTCTATGATTCTAAATTTCTATGTAAGTGTTGTGATTTAACCTCAGCCAGCAGCTGGGACCAGTCAGACGTTCACTCACTCCCCCCAGTTGGGTTGGGGGAGAGAATTTGAAAAATAAAAGTGAGAAAAAACTCATGGGTTGAGATAAAGACAGTTTAATAGGCAGAGCAAAAGCTGCGCACGCAGATAAATGCCATAGTTCTGAATGTCCGTCCCCTCCTGTCCTTCCTCTTCCTCCAGCTTATATACTAAGCATGACATCATGTGGCATGGAATATCCCTTCAGCCAGTTGGGGTCAGCTGTCCTGGCTGTGTCTCCTCGCAACTCTTTGTGCCCCCCAGTCTGCTCGCTGGTGGGGCGGCGTGAGGAGCAGAAAAGGCTTTGATTGCTTCACAACAACTAAAAACATTAGTGCACTATCAACAGTATTCCCATCCCAATCCCAAAACGTTGCACTAGCTGTGTTAGTAAGAAAGTCAGCTCTGTTCCAGCCAAAACCGTGACGGTAAGTGTCTAATAGGGATCTTCTTGAATTTCATTATCTTTTTCATTCTCACCACCATATATTAGGGACAGACATTAGTTCTAAGCTTCTGCACTTTTCAGAAAGAACACTGGCTGCTTAAGATACTAGAACTGCTGATAGTGATGTCAAGACCTAGCACATCATATCACACAACTTTACAAGAAACTCATTAATCTGAGGGGAAAAGGGACAAATATAAAAGGCTCATCTTCGGAAAAAGACCTTTTAAAATACTGAATTCTTATTAACAGTATGAGTACCAAATTTACACTGAAGAAACAATCAATCATCTACATTTCCTTTAAAATAAACTGCTGGTCACCTAAGTTGTGTGCAATTTATCAGCAAGGAACGTAGCTGGTGTGCTACTCATGCTTTATTACCTTGCAAGACAATTTTTCACTGTTCAAAACTGGAGCGAATCCTTTCTGCCATGCCCTTCTCAGCTGTCCCTGGCTTTTGTTCTTCTAGGATGTCACCTTTCTTCTTCTTCGCTTCGGTCTTTACTGCTCAGCCCAGCCCTCAGGAGTCCCAGGCATCGGGGGAAGTAACGGGGAAAGAAGAAGACTTCCCTTGGGTTGAGGAGGATCGAGTGAGGGACCAATTAGATCAATTAGATATTCACAAATCCATGGGCCCCGATGGGCTGCACCCGAGAGTGCTGAGGGAGCTGGCAACAGTCATTGCTGGGCCGCTCAGGGGAGGTGCCTGAGGACTGGAGGAAAGCCAGTGTCACTCCAGTCTTCAAAAAAGGCAAGAAGGAGGAGCCAGGGAACTACAGGCCGGTCAGCCTCACCTCCATCCCTGGAAAGATGATGGAACAGCTCGTTCTGGGCATCGTCTCAAGGCATGTGGAGGAAAAGAAAGCTATCGGAAGTACTCAACATGGATTCACCAAGGGGAAATCATGTCTGACTAGGATGGCATGACTGGATGAGGGGAGGGCGGTAGATGTTGTCTACCTTGACTTAAGCAAGGCATTTGACATGGTCTCCCACAGCATCCTCATAGGGAAGCTTAGGAAGAGTGGGCTTGATGAATGGACAGTAAGGTGGATAGAGAACTGGTTGAAAGACAGAGCTCAGAGGGTAGTGATTAGGGGCACAGGGTCTAGTTGGAGGTCAGTGACGAGTGGTGTTCCCCAGGGGTCAGTACTGGGTCCAGTCCTCTTCAATATACTCATCAATGACCTGGATGAGGGGATAGAGTGCACCCTCAGCAAGTTCGCTGATGACACAAAGCTGGGGGGGGTGGCTGACACACCGGAAGGCTGTGCCACCATACAGAGAGACCTGGACAGGCTGGAAATCTGGGCAGAGAGGAACCTTATGAAATTCAATAAGGGCAAGTGTAGGGTGCTGCACCTGGGGAGGAATAACCCCATGCACCAGGACAGGTTGGGGGCTGACCTGCTGGAGGGCAGCTCAGCTGAGAGAGACCTGGGAGTCCTGGTGGACAACAGGATGACCATGAGCCAGCAATGTGCCCTTGTGGCCAAAAAGGCCAATGGCATCCTGGGGGGCATCAAGAAGAGTGTGGCCAGCAGGTGGAGGGAGGTCATCCTCCCCCTCTACTCTGCCTTGGTGAGGCCGCCCCTGGAGTACTGTGTCCAGTTCTGGGCTCCCCAGCTCAAGAAGGACAGGGAACTGCTGGAGACAGTGCAGCAGAGAGCTACCAAGATGATTAAGGGACTGGAACACCTCTCTGATGAAGAAAGGCTGAGGGATTTGGGTCTCTTCAGTCTGGAAAAAAGACGGCTGAGGGGGGATCTTATCAACACTTATAAATACTGAAAGGGTGGGTGTCAGGAGGATGGGGCCAGGCTCTTTTCAGTGGTGCCCGGGGACAGGACAAGAGGTGTAATGGGCACAAACCTGAGCATAGGAAGTTCCGTCTCAACATGAGGAGGAAATTCTTTCCTGTGAGGGTGGCAGAGCACTGGAATAGGCTTCCCAGAGAGGTGGTGGAGTCTCCATCTCTGGAGACATTCCAAACCGGCCTGGACGCGTTCCTGTGCCAGCTGCTCTGGGTGACCCTGCTCTGTCAGGGGGTTGGAGGGGATGATCTCCAGAGGTCCCTTCCAACCCTATGATTCTATGACCTCTTGAAGCAAGAGGCATATTGTTCAGAGTATTCAGAATCTATTCACAAACAATACAATGTATCTAGAGTCATTATTTTGAGACTGAAAATTGAGAAACTCAAAGAACAAATAAGTATTCAAAAAACAATTGTGAATTTATGGATACTTGTGCAGTGCTACTTCTATAGCATATATTATGTGTTCTCTGCATTTATTACCATACATGCACATAAATTTATTTTCAACTAATCAGTTATCACTGTTGCCCCTGTTGGATGTAAACAAGTTTAATTTATTTTTTATTTACATATCATGCCCCCTCACACACATACTTCCCCCCCCCTTTTTTTTTTTTTTTTTAAAACAGGTGCAAATGAAACCTCTTCAGTCTTTTGTGTTTGGAGCATTTCTTTAAAAATAGGTATGAAAATTAGCCACAATTTTTGAAAGCTAGCATCAAAGTACTGAAGGTTTTTCTTTTTTTTTTTTTTTGGGGGGGGGGGTGGGGGGTGGTGGTGGGGGGGGGTGTTGTGGGGGGTGGCTTTGTTGTTGTTGTTGTTGTTGTTTTTTTATTTAAGCCAAGAAAAGAAGATTTCATAGCAGAAAAGCACTTGCTTTGGGATTTTTTTTTCAATATATTAATGGAAAAAATCATCAAAACAAAAAGCATGAATAACAGATATATAACTGCAGTAAAATATTGGCTATGTATATTTCATCCCTCTGGGTGCCCGAAGAACAGCATGAATAAACTTCAGCTACTGTAACACAGAGTAGAAAAATGAATTTGAACGTAAGGCTCCTTTATGACTGGAAACTATTACCTCTAGGTTTTGTTTAAATGGGTCCCTAAAGGCAAGAAAGAGGCCGTTTCCATATGTATGGACTTCATTGGACAAAGGCTAACCGGACCGATCATTTAGTGCAGCCTGCCGCGTATGACCAAGTACTTCCTCCTGGATACCAGGGAGAAGGGACTCTTACCACTTTGCCATTGGCCTGCGTCAGGCATATGAAGTTGGTGTTGATTTTGCTGGACACCCCTCCTCTTTCCGACAGGCATTTGTAACCAGACACGTTGTCAAGGTTTTCATGCCACTTTGGACAAAATAAACTAAACCAAACAGGACTATGAGCTTCTGCATAGGAGAGTCGATGTGCAAGTCTACATGCACGAACCCTACCGCTGCACCCCTGTAATACAAATGTTAGCCAGACAGGTAACAGGGAAATTATAAAATCACATCAGTTTTAGCCACAGCAGTGTACTAATGAGACAGAAATAAGGACAAAAGCTGATGTCTCAGTTTATAACTGCAATCAAGTCTTGTTTCCGGAGATTTCATTAACACAATACTTACTGAAATCAAACAGCAATTCTTTTGACAATTGTTACTTTTAGATCAATAGGATTTTTTTGGATGAATGTTAGATTTGATTTGGTTTAGGCTGTGGTATTTATCTACTTTCCTCCTTCACAAAATGTTTTAAAATTTAAAGAACCCCATAAGTGAAAAGTGATAATCCTCTTGAGCTAAGAGCACGTATCTTATTTGTCAAGGAAAACTGTGTCACTCTCTGCAGCTCCACATGATCATAATTAGTCTGAGCAGCTTGAAGCCATACGATTTTCACCCTGACAAAGACATTTTCAAAGGTAGTGCTCTGAAGCTGGGATACCCATACAAACATTTCTGCTTATCAAGCAAAGCTACCAGCTGGTCCACTGCAATTCAATCCTGCAGGCAGGTTTGCTCAAGGCAGCATCGGTAAAATGTTCTGCAACATCATTACAGGTTTTCAGTCACGTTTTCTTAATAAAGTACCTTGCCATTGTTCACTCTGAACTCAGAAAATTTGCCATCAGCCTTAATTTGCAGCACATTATTATTATTTGCTTATCTATTTATCACTTAGATAATTTTTTCATCATCTCAAATTCCCTATGTTAGTAAAGGAACTGCTGGGTGAAAGATCTTACTGCTACTACACAAAACTGGGAATCAGGGAGTGTTCCCAGTTTGTGCCAGAGATTTCCTGTGTCATCTTCAATAATTAACATAACTTCCCTCCTACAGAACCCTTTTGAAAAAACCTTTTGTCCTAAATAGGAAGCTGCTATAAAGCACTTGACATTTTAAAATCAATTATTTTTTTTTAATGTTACAGTACATGAGATGCATTGTTTTCTCACATTGGAAGACAGCACTGTGAGGGCTCAGATTCTATTTTAATGACAACTCCTAGATCAATTCAAATTGTTACCTACATTAAATTCTTAATACAGATGAAAGAATGAAAAAAGGGAATAACTTGGGAGTTTAAATTAATATAAGAAAGATAAATTCACCAATATACATGTGATATTTATCCAGAGGAAAAAGTAAAGACCACTAAAGAACACTCCATCCTACTGTCTGAAATACGCTATTTTTTTTTTTTTACTTTTTTTTTTCTCCTAAAAATTATTCCAAAGAAGTCTCCTCCCAAATAACTGAAAGTAAGTTGAAAAGGATACGAGTTCATGGAGAACTCTACTAGTAAGATGGTCAAATGAATGCCCTTTTATGTGGAAAGAATATTATTCATTGCAGTGAGTACTTTTAATAACAAACTAACTACTGTCCACCTGATAAAGATTCTCCCACTTACCTAGTGATATGATCTTTGCATATATTTGTGCCACAGCAAAATATAACAGAGATAATGGGGCAGGGGGGGGAAGCAGCAGAGTTTGTGTATGTGATTTCCCCTCACCATCCTTCCTGTCTTTCATTAATAGCCTCCATTGTTTACCTTAATCTACTCTAATATGTGAACTCATCTGAAAGACAGGTATGGAAGAAAGCAGCAATTTACTTGTAACTCAACCAGCTGCCGGCAGCAAAATCGCATAACTACACTGCAGAGAACAATCTGGTTTTATAGGAAGGGAGAGGGAGAGTGAGAGAGAGATGGAGATCAGGAGAGAGCAAGTGAGCAATTGCGTGCTAAGGTAATGTTCTCTCCCCTCCTTGTGGTCTCAAAATATTCTTGTTGTCTGAATGCATAGATTTGCATCTCATGCAGTTCTTCATTTTAGGCTAAGTGTGCCCTCAAAGAAATGTAAATCTAATAGAGTTACTAATAGAATGCAATTATACAGCAGAATTGTTTCTGCAAGGCACATTTATAAGTTCATATATAAGAGCAGGGAAGCTGCTTGCAAGACATTTCTTAAAGAGCAACAAATAAGTACATCTGGTATAGCTTGCAAGAGCAATTGTCAGATATTATATCATTAAGAAATAATTTTTCACCATAAGATTTTCATGGACAATAGATCCTTTAATCCCTACACTGATGCCGAGATCTTGGTAGTTGGCATAGATATTCAATGAGTTATGTAAAGTAAGTTTGAAGGTTTAAGCCAGTTCCCATTGGCAATCATCCATATTAACAGTGAAAGAGGCTTTTGGTATCACCCTGAGCAAAAAGACCAAGGTGATAATGATTGATCGTTCTCCTGCTCACAGCAGGGTGAAAAACACTGGCAAGTGCAGAAACTAATGCCAATGCTGGCAAGCAAAGGGCATGGGACATATACAGTGTTCATTTCATCATTTTTAGTTACAAAACATTTATTTATTTAGTACCTTGAATCAGAATTATATTAGCCCATCTTAATTATCCTTTTACTTTACATTTTATTTGATTGTTTTGTGGCTGCAGGGCTACAAAGGAGGGAAGATCACTGTTCTAGGGAACTTGCACGTATAATATAGGTAGGAAAGGAACATGGGAAGGGAAAGCTAAGAAAGCAGTGCAATGTTTGATACATGACAGGTTAGTCCCACAGGTTTAGGCATTTGTTTTAGCTGTACCAAAGTTCACAATGACACTAGTCCTTTTTTCTAAGTACCCTGGCCAAGTACATGTGTGTGGGTTATTAGTAGAGGAAACTGGAGTAGGAAACAGAGGTGAACATGGTTATTTAGGGTAAACAGTAGGAAGAACCTATTGAATAACGCACCAAATGGTAGTGAATTCATTCTAGAACATCAGCCATAACACAAGCACTAGAAGTCTACCAATATTAGTCAGAAAACAAATAGAGGGCAGGTACTAGGGAACAAACAACATTTCCCACTAAACAGTCCATGATGTGCCCCCAGGTCAACTGCTACAATTTTGGTTTCCCCATCTTATAAAATGTAGAATGGAAAAAGAAAAGTAACAATCATGATCAAGGGTACAGAACAGCTTCCACACAATCAATAACATAATAGTCTAGGACTCCTTAGCCTGGCAAACAGGTAATTATGAGGGACATGTGGTTAAGATCTCTAAAATCATGACTAGCATGGAAAAGGTGAACAGCAAAAAAACCTCCCTGTTTACCAATACAAGAACTAGGAACAACAAATTAAACTTGCATGTGACAAATTTAAGGTTAACAAAAGGAGATGTTTCTTCATACACCACGTTCAAGCTGGGGAATTCGTTACCGTAGGACATAACTGAAGCTAAGGGTTTGCATGTGTTCAAAACAAAAAAAAAAAAAATAAAAAATGAGTGGAAACATTTGCAAAAGAAAAATTCAAATACTTCTTGAGCTTGTTTCTCTGGCTCAGGAGAGCTTTCTGAAAGAGTATCACTATTACACATACTATGTTCTTTTTCTCTTCCCTAAGCATCCACTATGAGATTCAGTGTGCTTCAGTAGGCGCACCTCTGCCCCAATTCTGCACATCCACTTGTAGAACTCCGAAATTTAGACATTTGAATTTCAACACTTTAAATGCATACTGGGACATTTGAGTAGATTCAAACCAATGCTTGGAACTTCTTTAACTCCTATAAGTTTCAACTGATGCATCAATGCTAGGAGGTATTATGGGAATGTGTCTTTAATAACACAAACAAAAAAAAAGCTGAATTTTTACAGCACACTGATATAACGAATGGGGCTTCATGAAATGTTGGTATTTTGGTATGGTTGATGACCCAATAAATAAATAAAATCAGTTCCATTCAAAGAAAATTTTACATTTGTTACTTTCTTCTGGTAAAACAAAGACCAAAATGTTTGTGCTTCAAATGTCACATTCCACAAAAGATGTTAGTTTCAGTCCATTGTAAAAAAAAAAAAAAAAAGCAAAGAAAATTAAGGATTTGACTGGCAAAGCTACTAAACAACAGAGCTGCTCAGTGCATTCATCAATTCTGTGATGAAAACACTCAGGTCTGAGGAAATCCACTTTCAGGTTTCTCCTCTAACCCATCAGTTCCTAAACTTAGGGTACCTGCATCCCAGAAAACTGCCTTCACTTCCTATGTTTTCCAGTTGCAACTGTATTAGCAGCAACGCCAGTTCTACATCTGTCCTACAGCAAACCCCAACCCCAATTGAGTTTTAGTTGCTTGTACTTTTTAACCTTCAGAACAATGACAACTCCACTTGGGACAACAGTTTAGGAACTGCTGCTCCGTAGCACTCTGGAAGTGAGGAGGATGGACAGCGAGAAAGAAAGAAATTTCACTTTTTCATGTTGATACTGATCTACTTTAAACATTCAGGTTATGGGATAAAAGTTAGAATTTGCATCATTGTAAAAAGACACATACTCCTTCTTAAAAACCCTTTCCTTGATAATTTATTATTTACAATGAAATAGACTTAACAGGAAGGATCAAGTGTGCCCCAACCCCAAATACCTCCTATTTGGTGGTCACCTGCACTGCTAAAGGATCAAACTCATTTCCCTTCCCTGCTTGATTCCAGTGAATTGGACCATGACCTCCCTTTGCCAAAAACATTTCCTAAACACTAATCATTGGTGTTTGATTTCACTTATAAATGAATTTTTTGTTAGGCAAACGGGTCACTGAATCTCTTCTACTATGTTAGAGATAAAAATTGTTGACCCAAGCTTTGTGCATCCTAATACAATGAACCTCAGTGTTAATGAGACCAGGAAACGCTGTGCATGTTCTGGATTATTGCAATTCCAATTCAGCAGCTTCACATAATTTCTCAGACTCAAACAACCAAATTCATTATGTGGCTCCATTCATAAAACCCTGCCGTGCTTCATACTGGTCAATAACTTGGGGCCTGATGATAAGATACTGATAAAAAGAACTCCAGTCAGATCTGCATGAGCATTTTCTATACTTGACAAAATGGAAATGCAATACCCAAATAAGTCCTTTCAGTTACTTCTCTCCCTGCCCCACCTACAGATAATAAGATCCTGTGAGGACTGGTAACAATTAGTTTAATAGGAAGCAGGAGAAACAATTGCTATTGCTCCACCTCCTAAACTACTGCATTACAATGTGGTTCTCGGTATCTGGACTGCTGCACAGATATATTGTTTATTTATTTAAGTCACGATTAAAGCAAAGCATCCTATAAAACTGTAACAGTGGGCGAGAGGAGGCCGCCTGTTCTCTTTTCCTCAGAGTAAGGATATCCTCAGAATAACTGAATCTCCTTAATCGATGCATAAAACGGGCATTCAGAGAGATACATTGTAAGGCTCTATTTTCTGCTCCCCTCATTTTGGGCATGGCTGAGAGGGAAGATCAATATATTGCAAGCAAATCCTGAAGCATGGGCTTTAAAGGTAAGGAGATGTGATTCCTCTGGTCTCATTGACACACACACACAAGCTGGGGAAAGAATAGCATACACAAATACTTAAGGAAATGAGCATAATTAGCATATTCTTGAAAAGATGACACATACAGGCTCACACGATACTATAGCCTCCGTTGCATGGAGCACCCCTTCCCCGATAGTTCCACTGGGGTCTACCTGGAAGCGGGTGTCAGTCCTGGTGTATGGAGCCAGGAGTCTGCCACAGCACTACAGGCTGCAAGACTGTGATGAATTTAAATACACTAGATTTTACCCTAAGCTTTTCTTCCTGCAGGCTATGTACAAACTTTTATCTGAGTTCCCACCACACCTCTGCCTGGGAATGGTTAGCTTTCCCTCAGGGTCATTTGATATGGAGTCCCTGCTTTATATATATATATAAACACCCACACCTTCATTATACTTCTGCTTTATTTTCCTCTGAGGCTTCCAGTTCATTCTGTCCTAATGATAAGGAGGAGGCATAAGGTGCTTCAGTATGACTATACAATTCAGACCAGGAGCAATGCAAAATCTAGTCATTAGCAGAAGTGCTGGGTAATGAAGTCAACCAGTCCTCTGGTAGCACCATAATTCATCCCTATCCATGAACCTTCTCTTGGACCACATGCACCTTGTGAAATAGAGACACCATAGCCTGGCTGGGGAAGTCCATACCCGACTCAGGTGACTAGCTGCCCTCAACTAACCCTGTCCTGCTCACTCCAAGCCTCTTAGCAAGTCTTTTACTCAACATAGTAAGGCCTTAGTAAGTCTTTTACTCAACATAGTAAGGCCTTAGTAAGTCTTTTACTCAACATAGTCAAAAGCTTTCAGGACGATGACAGACGCAATGGTCAAGCATTCCCAGAAGATCAGCAGCTATTAGATTTCCTTCTGTGCTAAATCAGGTCAGAGTAGACAAAGTCAAGAACACTGCTTTCAATACTGCTGAAAGTTTTCCCTGCAAACTTCAAAGGGCTATCCATTTTAAACACAGAATAGAATGATCTATGGCAAGATAGTCCATGAAAAGCAGGTGTTCAGTGACAGTAAGCCAAGCACACGATAGATGCTGTGTTTCAGTCACCTCCAACAACCCAAAGACAGAAGGCACAAAATGTGGTCACCCAGGAAGAAATTTTTTTTTCCTGACAATTTGGGCAGTTTACTCAGAGAGGTTTTTTTTTTTTTAATGCATAGAAGAAGAAAAGAAAGGTGAACTAACAAGCAAGCAGAGGTGTCCCATGCAGTCTGTCAAAGTTCAGTTGCTGCAATACAGCAATAGAAGGAAAGGTCATCACATGTATGACAGTTATGCAGAGCTTCAAGACTTTAAATAGAAAAGAGTTTATGTAACCCTGGTGCCCAAGTGCTTCCTCATGACAGTCTCTCACAGCCAAACCACCATGGTGCAGTTGGGAAGTGTTTCCTGTTACATTTAAGGGGGTCTTTATTTGCATTGCAATTATATCAACAGGCAAGGTATAAGGTGTAGCCTTTGATGGAATTTTCATGTTTTATAACATGAGATGTAACATCCAAATTTATTTTCATGCTATGGTTTATACTATACCAATAGTATAATTCTGAGAAATTTTAATTCTACCAACCGACACACAATTGGAAGTTTCTGCTGATTTTCCACTGTGCCATTTAGAAGACAGCATAGTTGGATTTTACAAGATTGAAATTTACCAAAAAGATAAGGTGATAGCACTGGTTCATTAACTATATAATAATTCATTGTATTTTACAGAGAATTCTCCTTTTTGTCTGTTAAAAATCACGTTCCTCTTCCAATGAACCTAACATAACAGATGCCTAAAAAAATATCTACCACGTTCAGATGAGAAGTGCATATACCCACGGTTTAAGTGTTCAAAAATTATCTTCAGGAGATATGCCCAGAATTTTCATTAGGAAGTACCTTATCACTATAATAACATGAGATTAAGTACTTGAGAAATTCACCCTAGAACCAAAGCAAACCAGAGAGTTTACATATCCACTTGAACTGAAATAATATATTTCACAAACTAGATTAATCCTTCAGTCACAGTTAAAGACTTTGTTGCTATACAAATGAATAAAGAGATAGACCTTACACTGACTAGTGGGTGCGGTGCAACAGCTCTTTTCTCAGAGCTATTCACATATCCACTGCTCCAGTAAAATCATGAATGCACACCTAATGCCTACCACCCACCCAGAGCATGGTGGCTCTCAGTCATACCTAGTATGTGCAAACATTGCTATCCTAGCTGCAAACTGTACTATGCACTTCATAGTGTTTGTAGAGAATATTCCATCCATACTACTAAAGACATCACTTGAGAAAGACCAAACACATGAAACTATTTGCCAAAACTGATATCCCCATTTCAGATGCACCAAAAACAACAGGAGAGCTGCTCTAAGCAGCTGGCCAGACATTGCCCATATACAGCATGATCCCCAGGTGGCCTAAAATCATAATTTCTGGCTTTGTGTGGCACATTACCTTGCTCATTCTGTGAGTGCAGGTCGGTAAGAACTGAGACTGTGAAAATGAACCTTCAGCCCTTCCAAATCCTCTCATGGAAGCCACTGATTTCAGCACCAGACCTTGAGTCTATTTTAGGATGGGGAAATATTCAACATATTTTGGACTCAGTACAGCTGTGTATTAAATCTATAATCAAAGAGGGATGAGATCATTATATTATGATATGACAGAGATTCAGGAAAATGATTCCTGAAGCACTGAGTGTACTGATCACTGTGGACAAGACACCTAAAGAGCATTTTTCTGATTAAAAACAACTTTAAACTCTTCATGAGCATCCTCAGCTGTCCAGTGAATTCTCAATCTTAAAAAGCTCTCTATGGTTGAAGTAGACATCCATTTCACTGGAAGTAAAAGAGAGATGACAGACTTGAGTGTAGAAACGTAACAACTCAGATAATTTTATCACTGTATTTCTGGACGTTAGCTTTTTCTCATGAATGGTTGAGGTAATCACTCAGGATCAGTTAAGGTAAGCCATTTTATCCTTTTTAAAAGCTGCTGCAGTCTGGAGCAAGTGGGTAGAAAGGAGAGGGAGGAGAGGACACTGACAGTTATCAATTTCACGGGTCATCAAGAAATCAAAACTCAGTCCACAGCAGCATGCATAAGAAAAATCTCTGCCTTTATACAGAAGAAAGTAATTGGTAACTACTGACTATTAAAAAAAAAAAGTTTGGCAAACTCAAGAACTGTCTTTACAGTATTCTTTGCATACCTTACATTTGTTGAATGGTTTCCAAAACTAAAGCTTTCCCATGGGAAGGCAAAGAAACAATAGCAATTTCTTCTGAATGAAGCTCTCCTAAAGCCAAAGAGTAAACATACAGTATGTGACCTGAAAGTTTGCTTTTAACTGTACAAGTGGCTAATTACATAACTAATCAAAATACCTTCAAAAGCAATTCCTAAGGGAAGACTGAAAAAAAAAAAAGAAAGAAAAAAGGAAAGAAAAAAGAAAAAAGCAGCCCAACAAAGAGAGTTGGTGATTGATAAACAATTATACTGTATAAACTTGTATGTGTGTGCACGTACATTCAAGTTTAATGGTGTTTAAAGATTTATTTTTCTTCTGCACAGGACTGTGTGACCCGCAGGAAATCTGTATTCTACCTGAGACTCTAGTGCAGGTTAAAGGGATGGATCTGTATGCGACTCAGCTCCTGTTCCAAAGGGAACACAAGCTGATGACGTGGCAGCCATGGAATGTGATTACTGCATGTCCTAGGCATACTTCTCAACATCAAACACTGAAATAGTTTGAGTTTCAAGACTGATTTTGAAAGGTGGACATGTTTGCAGAATTTAAATTCTCTTAAAAATTAGAGGGGTGGAGGAAAATCTGTTTCTTTACTGGGGAGACATGAAAAAACTCAACATTTGGAGAAATGCCTTTCAGGTCAGGGACATGACATATACTCACATCTCATATGTGTCTTCCATAGCCATGCAACACTTGGAATTAACCTAGATATAGACTTTCTTTCATATTTGTTCTTAAAGAAAACTAGGGGCAGGGTTAGACCTTATAAACCCTAGAACTGTGTCTTTTTTAGGCACCTGTATTACAGGCAGAAAGGAATTTAAATATTTTGTGCTTAGTGCGTGTATGTCCATTCATATGACAGTTAAACAAAACTGTGTGAAACCTGGTAGAGGCTGCAGGCTTAAACGTCTCTATTTTGTTATACCACTATTCTTTCCTGTGCTGAAGGCAGGATTAGCTCAGGCGTTCCCTGACCCCTACTGGTGGGGCTGGCCCCTTGGTTTCTGCATGCAGAAGGAAAGAGAGAGGAAAATACACTTTATGGCTTTAGGAATGCCAAGAAGAAGGTATAAGGAATTTGAAAGCCATGGAGAAAATGCTTTGCAGGTAGAAAAGCCTTGTCTGGAGGCTATGGCAGGCTGAAGCTATACAGGAGAGAAGCCAGGAAACTATTTTGAAACTGGGATCCACTTTTAAACCCTTTTAGATCCTCCTGAGTAATCCATCTGAGGTTGCTTTACCAACTGCCAACACAGACAAATTCAGCTAAGACACAACTCAAGGAACTTCATTCTGTTGCAGAAGAGGTGCTGGCACACACAGTGTTAGAAGCATGGCCACTGCCTGATCACTCCTGAGAGGAGGAGACCACAGAAGATCAAGCACAGTCCTTGGATTGGCTCAGCCCAGCCCAGGAGCTACCCGAGGAAAACACGCAGAGAGGCCCTGGAGCTTGGCTCACGTTTTCTTCATCACCCGCTCCAGGCTGAAGCAGTGATACTCTAACAGGGAGAGCTCTCTGCAAGGGCAGGCCAGTGAGAAACCTGGAGGACCTTCACAGCTGCTTCTGGCTTAAAACATGATGATTGCTTCTGTCAGGGAGTATTGTTATTTAGGGAATTCTGCAGGAAAAGTATGCCCAATAAATTGGTCCAAAGATCCATGTGTTTCACAGTAGAACACAGAAGGAGATCAGCATTAAACTAGATCCACTCACTTCCAAACAGCTATGCCAATGGACAAGCCATGTGGCTTTGGAGACAGCACCTCCTGAAAGGGGTTATAACAAAAGCAGTCCAGTAATTTCACATTACAACAGCTAAAAAAAGCCTCAAATCAAGTTTTATCTATACTGCTGTCAGCAAGCTGAAATAATAGATGAGAAAATTGTTTTTCATATTTAGACAAATTTCCAAGGAACTCCACAGAATGACTTCACCTGGAGCAGACAATTTTTTCATTATTACGAAAAGTCAACAAGTTTTCCACTAAGCATTAAAAACAATAAATCCTATTTTGGATCATTACATGTCCAGAACAGCAAGCTGAACAACAGAGATTCCAGCCTTAAATGAAATAAATCCATCTCTAGTTATTATTAAAATCTACGTTTTTGTATGGGACAGTTATTTACTAATGAGTAAGTGCATTTAAAATCCTAACTAATGTATTTGCCTTATTAATCTGCTTCAGTTTATTTCAGCAACTAGCTCATCATGTCATATTTAGTTGGAAAATATACAGCTCTGAAAAAATACAAGGAGAATCCTAGAGATGTACAGTATAATTATGAAAAAAAAACTTGCCAGTACCTCTAACATTACATGCCTGTATCAATATTCTTAATGAACTGCATTTTCCCCATATGCTTCCACGTATGGCCAAAAAAAGTGTATTAAACCCAGTTTATGTCTCAAAATCAGTCTCCTAGACTCATCCCCACCCCCAGCCCAGCCCAAACAGGTCTCTAATGCATGTCTGTCTTTCTAAGAAAATCTCTGAACTCTAGGTTAGCTAGCAGACATTCCACATTTTCTGACATCATTCTGACTTTTGTATCAACTATATTTCCTGCTAGGAAAGGAAAAAAAAAAAAAAAAGGCATTTGGGAAATGCATTTGTCATCAAGACAACTTTCAGTATTGAATGTCCAAACTGCAAAAGATCAGATTCTTCTGAAGTTCTCTTTTTTGAGTAATGGAAGGTGTTGCCTTCAGCATCTGCAGATGCATCTCTTCAAAATGCTGCAATGCATGTAGTTATCCGTATCCTACTGCATCTAAAAGACTGTTCTTGGTCAAGTTCTCTTCTGATGCTGAAATAGACTTTGCTTCTCTGCTAGGGTATAAGCTTTTAGCCCTGCTGAGTACCGCACTCTGAACCAAGGGCAAATCAGCAACAGAATCTCAACACTATAAATCAAATAAGGTGGACTACTTGCAAGTGGAGAAGGCCTTTAGTAAAAGCCTGGGAAAATTCCCCTGGCTTTAATGGGCCTTGAATTTCACCAGTTTTTGTTTCTAGCATGGTTCTCCATTCATCTGAATTAAACAAGCCACTTAACTTCAGAAGTAGTCAAGAGTTTTAAATATTTAACTCAGAAGATTTGCTTTCACTGTTGTAACAGTATTGTGTGTGCACCCACGCATGTTTTACCTTTTGGAACCTATCCACAAGAACGAAGAAGGTGGACACACTGAAAACGAAAACAAGGAACTATGAAAATATACTGTCTGTACTACAGCCCTGCATAGCTCTGCTTTTCCCAAAGCAACCCACTGAATGTTCTTCCATATTATCTGCATCCATCTAACTGATTTTTTGGGGAATTACTATACAAATTAAAAGCGTCCAGTTCATTTTCCCTCTCCATCCTCTGAACTTACTGATGTGAGATAAAGTTTATCAGAATCCATGTTAACCTTCCTCCCTTTTGAACTCAGAAACATTGATTAACTTCTAAGTTATGTAGCAGTGGGACAACTTAAATAACTCCCTTTTTGGTACTTTGTTTCCTGCTGACTAGGTATTTCAGCACCTGTAACTCCTTAAAAATGAATTCAGCTAAAACTGAGAGAATTACAAGAGCTATAATTTGGCTTATGTCCCTCTTTTTTCAGATCATGGAAATAGATAATCTTACCTGAATGGTAAGAAAAGGTGATTCATTTCTTCCAAGCTGATCTCGTTCTAAGCTGCCAGCTGCTACCAGGCAATTGCCATTAGCAGCTAGCCAGACCAAAAGTGACAAACTGAAGCAGGACTAGCCACATGTCAGAAAGAAAGCAGGTTGCTGGAGGCATTATAGGCAGAACTTTAAGGAAATCCTAGGGTTCGTATAAGGAAGGTACTCCAGTAACAGAAAACAGTATACAAATCAAAGGCCTAATGCACTAACAACAAAGCCTTGTGTGGATAAGTTAAGGAGGTCAGTATATTGACCTGATTTTATAAATTTTGTTATATTACCATAACTGTACAAAAAAAAGCAGGGTAAAGCATCCATATGCATAATCAGCATATCTAATTCATATTCAGCACTTTAATTCAGACATAATTGACCAGTTTGTATTTGTGGCTGTTGTACTGATTATATTTTCTTCACTCAATACTTTTTTGCTTCAGCAAGGACTCTAGCCACACCGCCCAAGTCATGGAAGGCAAAGGCAGGGACTGGGAGAATAAGGTACCACCCGCTGTAGGAGAAGACCAGGTTCAATACCATCTAAGAAACCTGAAGGTGCACAAATCCATGGCACCAGATTAGATTCATCTACAGGTCTTGAGGGAACCAGTGGATGAAGTTGCTAAGCCACTATCCATCACATTTGAGAAGTTGTGGCAGTCCAGTGAAGTTACCGCTGACTGGAAAAGAGGAAACATAACCCCCATTTTTAACTACAGGCCAGTCAGTCTCACTTCTATGCCTAGCAAGATCATGGAACAGATCCTCCTGGAAACTATGCTAAGCCACATGGAAAATAAGGAGGTGATCAGCAACAGCCAACATGGATTGAGTGCACCCTCAGCAATTTTGCCAACAACACCATGCTGTGTGGAGCCGTCAACATGCTGGAGGGAAGGGATGCCATCCAGAGGAACCTGGACAGGCTTGAGAAGAGGGCCTGTGAGAACCTCATGAACTTCAACAAAGCCATGTGCAAGGTCCTGCATGCAGGTCAGGGCAATCCCAAGCACAAATGCAGGCTGGGTGGAGAATGGGTTGACAGCAGCCCTGTGTGAGGGGACAGACTTGTGAGTGTTGGTTGATGAGCTGAGAGAGTTGGGGGTTGTTCAGCCTGAGGAAGGGAAGGCTCCAGGGAGACCTTACAGCAGCCTTTCAGTACTTAAAGGGGGCCTGCAGCATAGATGGGGAGCGACTCTTTTATCAGGGAGCGTAGCAATAAGATGAGGGGTAATGGTTTTAAACTTGAAAGAGGGGAGATTTAAGTCAGATGCTACAAAGAAATTCTTTGCTGCGAGGGTGATGAGACACTGGAATGGGTTACCCAGAGAAGCTGTGCCTGTCCCATCCCTGGAGGTGTTCAGAGCCAGGTTGGATGGGGCTTTGAGCAACCTGGTTTAGTGGGAGGTGTCCCTGATCTTTAAGATCCCTTTCAACCCAAACCATTCTATGATGATACTATAAGTTACATGCAAGTTACTGATTCATAAGTATTACGCTCAGGTCACTATAAACTGTTACCATTTCTCACAGTGCCTGCTGCTCCAAGGTTTTGGGGGTTTTTTTGTTGTTGTTGGTTTTTTGGGGGTTTTTTGTCGGTTTTGTTTGTTTGTTTTTTAAGAATTTGCTTTTCTTTTGCAGCTCAGCCACTTCTACCCTTTTTGCCTTGCAGTCCTGCCTAGTTACAGAGTTCAAGAGATAATGTCTTGCTAAGAAATAAGGTCAGAATGAATAATACTAGTAGTGTTATTTATGTATGGATAATACATTCCATGAATGTTTTCACCAAAATTATTTCAATGCTGTTTTGATATCTCAATTTCTCTAATGAGCAGTGTCTCGTGTTTGCAACTAAAACATAAAACAGTGCAAGATGTACAGAAGCTTTTATAGTGCCGGCATCACAGCTAATAGGAATTGGTACAAACACATTCTTTTTTTGTGACATTACATTTTTAGAGTTCAATGGCCCTTATTATATCTCAAAGCAAGATGAAGCTTCTCATGATTAACCATGCGCATGATATGACAGCAGAATCAAAAAAAGGTCAGTTATGTACATCCAGTAGGTTGACCCCATCACTTTAATTAGAATTTTTTTTTTTTTGAGGGTCAGTCAGGGGAATGGGGCAAAGGAGAGGGCAAACATTATTGCCCCAAAAGGTATTAGACCTTCTAAACTATTGCAAGTATTTTTGCAGCATACATAGGATGGTTAGAGTTGGCATATCAAGCTAGCCACATTGTTGTCCTGTACTTCTCAGCTACAAAATACCAAATTTCAGAAGCAGTTCTTCCACTGAATTCTTAATTTTACCTCTGCCCACATAAGAGTACGTTAGGTGATTAAGACATGGTATGTTTGGTCTAGGTGACCAGTCAAGTCTGTTCCTTTACTGACTTAGTGAGTTTTCATGTCTTTCTTCAAAATGATCACATATTATTTTGTAAAACAAAGTTACCTTTAAATCCTTATTAGCATACTGGGCATTAGGGGCAAAAGAACTGCCATAAGCCTAGAAACCAGAAGAAAAAGATTCATTCTAGGCATTACTTACTCACAATGACATAGATTTTATAACTTAATCTTTCTGTCTTTATTTTCCCAGTTACGTGATGGGCAAAATAAGTTACATTTGCAGGGTCCTTTGAAGTATTTTAGTTCCTATCTGACAGCATGCATATCTGTTTAAGTGTGAAGACTAAGAATGTTTATTTCAAAGCTATAAAAGCAGCAACATAAAGAGCTTACTGGTGTATTTACCAGTGCTGCTATAGCACTCAGCATCTTCAGGGCAGTAAAGTTCCCATTCTGTTTTGCTCTGAACTAACGACAGGTCTTTGCCCTGAAGAGTTTTCCATCTGCGACCAAAACCATAGCCCCTTAGTGCATTTTTTTTGTTTACCAGGTAAACTTTTACATTCATACACTCTTCTATAACCACATGTAGTTTTAAAGCAGGGTTTATACTGGGCACAATTCTAGAATCCTTCCTCCTCTCAGAAGTACCTGGGAAATTTAGCTGCTCCACTCAACGTTGCCCAGGTTATAAGCTTTCACTCGGATATAAAGACAAAACTTACTCCCCAGCGGCCAGTCCAACTAGCTAGTAGTCTCCCTGCATTCACTACTGGTCACGGGTATATATAAAAGTCATAATAGATACCGATGAATATTCTACTTGTCAGCCTGTACTGTAGAAGACTAGAATAGATTTGGCATCAGGTCTAACCCCTGCTCTTAAACTCTATAAAAAGACAGGTATTTTTTTGGCTGCACAAAGCAACGAGCATCCTTTTCTGCCTACTAAATATTGACTGAAGTCAAGGTCACGTAAAATGATTTAAGTTCAGGTAAAATCTCAGCAGCACTTTTCTTTCTTGAGTAGGAACAACATTACTTGGCTCATCTGTGCTAGTTCAAAACCTTATCACATTCTCCTCCAATGTAGGAAAACTTTGCCTTCTACCAATAATATTCTTGCAAGACTTTTGTATACAGAAGAGTCTAATTTAATTAGATGTAATAGAAAGAGCTGCTTCTAGAGTCACACACACACTCTACGAGAGGGAGGTTTACCTATTAGCTAGAAAGTACAGCCTAAATATTAAAGGGGTAGAGACTATGTTGTCAACACAAGCAGAAGGATGGTGAGATATTTTGTTCTCACACAGCTCTGAAACTTGGAGAGACTGAGAAAGTACTTTATCCACCAGATATCACGCAATCAAGTGAACTGCAAGTTGCACATCCTTCTGACTGTCACAGTATTCGGTTTGTTGAAAGGCACCTGGTATGTTTGTACACAGGTGAAAGTCACTTTAAATATTTGTTCTTGATTATGTATTATTTCTGATATCACCATCTGCACCAATATGACTCATCCATTTATAAACTTTCTTTTCTTCGAGAAGGAGGGGAGTTATTGGCACATACATTAATCATTGCTGCTTTATGAATGAAAAGCTTTTTCATTTCTTATTGCAACCCAGATGTTCAGGTTGTTAACCCTTCAAACTTAAAGATATTCATAAGTATAAAAGAAAGCAAACCTGTGCATTTTCAATGGAAGAATGTAACCAAGAGCTGCTGCTGAGTGACAGGAACCAAAAATAAAAATACAGATGACTAAGCACACACTTGCCAAACAACTTCTAAGACCAATTTAAGAATCAAACACACCACTGCCAAAGCTTTGAACTAGAGGAAGCAGATGCTTTTGCTGCTGTGACATGCATTTCCACCCAGCAGGTAGACGGGATGAAATCCGGTCTCATCAGGTCACTAACAAGGATTCAGGGCTAACAGCAGATTGGGCTAAGCCAGCAATAACAATACTTTTACATATGATTTCCTGATACATGGAAGTTAGATATTTCCGCTATTTCATCTTCTATTTTTCTTTGGACAAACTGCTGAAAACTAAATTGCAATGGAATGCAGGCATTTATTCTGATACACAATAGTTTATTGAAATAAACTGCACAGGAAACATTCCTTCCCTGTATGTATGTATGTATGATTACCTCCAAGTGAAGTGACCAAGTGTACACGCAGGCAAAGGCAAAGATACTTTGCTTAATAAAACTAAAGGTGGTGCAGGTGGGATTAATTCCTGGTAAGATAATAATCCCTTCAAAGTCCACTTAGAAGAGTTGTTGCTGTCAATATAATGAATTTGTTTGGTTTATTATTTAGCTGTTTACATCTTTACATGGCGAAATCAAAAGCCAGGCCTGTGAAACTCAGAGTCAGGTCTGTGTGAACTAAACCAAAAATTTTCCTTTCTACCACAAACAGATTTGCTACAGCAGTAGCAATAGAGGGGAAAGTCCGCTTGGGGAGAAAAAAAAAAAATACACTTTCCACATATCTGTTTCATCGAGAAATTGTTCATGCTACAGTCAGTTTCCATTTCTCTGTTTGTCTCCCCAGAGGTCCCTAATGTCAACTACAGGCTGCTTCTGGTCACTTTCCCAAGGGAAAGCTTTGTGTGGCATTAATGGCTAGAAAGGCATGGATTGAGAACAACGTGAAAATACATGGAATATAAGGCTATAATAACAGCAATAGTGTATTTTAAACTCAGGGTTCCCCAGGGTATTATTACATCAGCAACTCAGCTGAGACACTGAACCAAGAGAAGGATTCTCACATTATTTAACTATTTGTTATGAAACATCAAATGGTTGAAAACAGAGAAGATATTTTGATGAAAGCTCCTCAGCAGTTAAACCCTAAAGCCAAAAGCTCCCTCCACGAGCCCACTGACTTCACAGATCTGTATGTAGGTTTTGATGCATTCGGAGCAGAGAGAAGTCAGGTAGAGCAGCTCAAGTGCGGGGGCCCTGCTCGGCCTGCACAGACAGTCCTGTTGGGCAGAAACTACTGCCCTGGCAGCTGGTCCCCCATGAGCACCAGGCCCCACACATACAGGGGAGCACCCCAGCCCTGGCCACGCAGAGCCAGGCAGAGCCACAGCAGCTCCATGCTCTCTGCAGGCCATGCACAGGAGGGGGCAGTTGGCTGCTGGGGAGCCGTTTGCTCTCCAAACAGCTGTTCCCCATCTTAGCTTTGAAAAAGGCAAGAGGCAGAGTTTCCTGTACCGCTTCGGAAACAGCTTGTGTCCCAGTAGTGCTATGCATAAACTTCAGCAACTCCTGCTGTCACAGGATCATTTAGGTTGGAAGGGATCTCTTGAGATCATCAAGCCTTACCCCTGCATTCACTTCATTCTCTTCCCCATGGAAGTACCACAGACCCACACATACAGCACCCATTGATCAACCACACAAAATTGCCACCTACAGCGGGGTGTTCCTATATTTTTCAAAGGCATCCATTGGCCTGTGCCAAAAGAGTAACAGGAACATTCACAGCTTTCTTCAACACGTAAGTACACATCTTACCTACATACATTTAAAACAACACATTAAAACCACAGATGAATTAAAAATAACCCATTCCAGTGCACAGAAGTTTGCCGTGAGGTGGGGAGGAGGTCCTGTTTATTCAACTGCACATATCAGATGCAGCTTAAAATCAATTGAAAATGTGTCAGTAAGTCTGTGATGGGAACATTAATTACCTGGAACAGACAGGCTGTGTTTAATTCAAACATTGTCTAGCATTTTAATAGCTCTTAGCAGCAGAGCAGTAACCAAGACCAACCCGAAATGCTGGAGATGAGCAGTGTTTGAAGGTGTTCCAGCCACGCAGTGATGTGTGGTGCTTACAACTAGCAACAGGCACATGAATCATAGAATTGCTGAGGTTGGAAGGGACCTTTAAGATCATCAAGTCCAACCTTTAACCTACCCTGACAAAAGCCACTTCTAAACCATGTCCCTCAGTGCCCCATCTACCCTTTTTTTAAACACCCCCAGGGATGGTGAATCCACCACCTCCCTGGGCAGCCTATTCCAATGTTTAATAACCCTTTCAGTGAAAAAATGTTTCCTGAATGACTACAGATGTTCATTTGCTCTTGTATTTCCACTTGTCTCTTAACTATCAAGGGTTTCTCCAGCTTATGCATGGGCTACAGAATACCACTCTATCTTAGATAAATGTCTTTCTCATGAGAGACACCTGGTTTTCCTAAGTGACAGACACTCCAAAATTTCAACTGAAGTCAGCAAGAACAATGTTAGCTGTTCATCATTTCTGATAGATAAAGTGAGGACTTTAGACTTAATGGAAATATTTTAAAAGTCAAATTTACTGTCTGTTCTCAGACTCAGTGACACAGAAAGCGAAAGGGATTATATCTTAATATTCCACATTCAAAAGAGACTAATTTAATTACAGGGCTGCATTTTGTTCTGTGCAAAATTCAATAAACTGTGGTTGTGTGCTAACGAAATATTGAAGAGGAAATGAAAAGTATATTCAGTCAAGTTTCATTTTCATGAAAACATAAGTATAGACAAGAGCAAATATAAATAGTGCACATTAGAAGCCCTCATTATTTAAAAGTTGCATGTAAGCACTCCTTTCATCAACAAAGACTAAAGAAAGGAGAATTATGCCACAGATCACTTTTATTTTTCTTCAAAATTAGATAGGAAAAGATAGTGGACTAGAATTTATTAATAAGTGAAAGGAGGCCTTAAAAACCTGAAGAAATAATAAACTCATCCGCCCTGCTGTAACTCCTCCAAGTTATTCTGTCTCAATCCAAACACCTTCAGCGCTGGTCCTCTAAAAAGACCTTTTCAATCTTTCCTTGCCTTTTACAATACACCAGTGTTGCTCAATTCATTTAAGGCTTAATTCATGAATAAGAAACCACATTTACTCCACGGTCCTCCTTGGGATCTATCACACAGCTGGGATGAAAGGGCCTCGATTCAGAATTTGCCAGGAAGCTAGGTCACAGTGGTACAGGGTCAAAGTTTAGGCCAATACAATGAAGCCCACAAAAATTTGAGTAATATGCACTTCTCATCACAATACATGGGAACTTACACTTACTGAGTCCCACAAAATATTCCTTACAGATCCCAAAAGTCTCATTAAAGACAGAATATGAACAGAGACTGTGGGCATCAAGTATTTCTCACCCTCGGCTGAAACTGCTGGGATGGGGGAAAAAAAAAAAAAGGAGATGGCAAACGTAGCAGAATGTAAAGCAGAGAGCACTGTCCGTTCTCCAGTGCTATGTGGCTGCTGACCAGAATAAATGATGATTTTCCTCATCTGAAGCTTAATAAACACTTTGGGGATCCCAGGCATGTTGCACAATGTTTAGAGAGGGGAAGGGAAAGCACACTCCAGTCTTGGACAGGAGAGGTTGTGAGCGGCTCCCAAAGTCCACTCATGATGCTCAGGAACACTAGAAGCATCTGTGTGCCTGCCTCAGTTGGGCAGCAGCCCCCCTCAGTATGCAGTTCACATACAGCTTTACCTCCGCAAGAAAAAGAAACATTCGGCAGGGAGGGAAAAAAAATAAATAATCTATTAACGTTCCAAAACATAAAACATTGGAACAGAGTGTTTGCATCTTACAGAGTGTTTGCTATGAAATTCTCAACTGCCAAATGAAATGCATCAGTGCAAAAAATAGCAGAGAAATACCAAAAGATGCCATCATGTCCAGAACCACAAGCATTTCCTTGTATTCACTATCCCCATAGCTAGACAGGGAGGTTCCTCCACCCAGTGTGACTGTAACTTCCCTTATAGAAATACCACGCGCACTCTGAGTAAAGCATTGAATGTGGTTTTTAATGATGATGATTCAGCTCAGAAGTGGCACACAAACAGCCAGGCTCACTGGAGCTTCATTCTGCATTCGCAAGCAGCAGCCAGAGACACTGGGAGTATCCCCTACAATTGTTAACCAAATGGAAAGATCCCCCTTCATCCATTTCAAGCTCAAGCCATTACGCAAATCATCACCTTCTCTGCCAAAGCAAGTTTCTGCGATCAAGATGCAATTTGCAGCTAAATGGGAAACTTTTGGTTACAGAGATGAGCAGTTCCAGCGGCAATAAGGTTGTCCCTACCTACACCTGCTGTGGCTGCTTTTGGAAGGCTGGGCTTGATCCTGCTGCAGAACCATACTCAGTGCAAACTGAGGCCATCAAAATGAAATCCTGATGCTCCTTGATCAAGGGAATAACTGCTGAGCACTGCTTAATGCAAAGTTTATCAGCTCATTCTACCCAGTTCCCACTCTACCTCTCCCTCTTATCCATGTCCCATGTCTTTTTCCTTAGGAATACAGAAGCCTCACCCTGGCAAAATTCCAATTCTTTTTGCAGTCACAATACCATTTCTTGTTTCCCCTTGCGCCGTCTTCTAGCTCCTCTTTAGCCCTTGTATACAAGTGCCCCCAGCTACCAGGCTCCTTGATGCCATCTACTTCTCTCTTCAAACTCATGTCCATCCTTATGCCTTCCTTATCAACTATCCTATTTGTTTCTCATCACATTGTTCTTGCCTAAATTGTTTTAGCCTTCAACACCTTACCACTAAACATTGCTCCTTTTCCTAAATTGCAACATTAATAATCTGTTAAACTAACATCCAGATTCTGGTTTTCACCTGTATTCCCTACGTCCCATCTGCAGACCAATCACCTAGTTCCTTTATATTGTGCAGGAACAACTCTTTAAGAGCAAAAAAATAAAAAAATAAGATCTCCCTGTACAGTTGTCCATGTTTAACATGGACATAGCAACCTAGGATTGCAATTAGATCTAGGAAGATCCCACTCAGCTCTGGACTTGAAGAGTTCAAATATATTTTGCATACTTCAAGGAATGAACTAATGGCAGTATCAGAAATCTCTAATAAGTACATCCAAATTATGACTTGTTTATTTTTGCCCAAGACTTAAAAAACATGTTCCATTCACAGGAATAGCAGGGCAAAACAGAATAATAATAAAGTCTTTCATAGTCTACAATCCTGCCAAACTTTAGATACTAAATTCAATCCAAGCTTCAAGCATTAGCACACTTAATGAAACAAAATAAGGTGATCAGAGTCTTTTTTACATGGACAACCAAAATGTCATTTCATTCTCATTCTGAGGAACATCTGGACTCTTACTGTAACATCGCTAAAAATCAGACTAAAATTATTACTCCAAAGAGAAACCACAGACAACACAAAAACACGCTGTTATTTGCCCACACAAAACATTGCAAATGAGCTAACAGTAAAACAATTGATAACTATCAGCTTCTTTATAATCTAGAGTTTTCAAAAGCCCTAAAGACAGTCAAGGTAAATTTCATAATGCCCTGGAATGGATCGTACATCAGATAAATATTGTTGGAGGAGATTTTCAAAGGCATAAAGGTTATCAGAGTAACCAGCTCCCCATGAAATCCAGTGGAAATAAGGGAGTTGTGCACAGGAAAGAGGTAAGTACTGCAAGCAGACCTTGAGTGAATTTATGAGAGCAGACTGGAAATCTTGGAATCCCTTACCTGAGCTGTCACCTTACTGCTGGTGCCTGAACGTCACTCACGCCTTGGGTTTGGATACCACATATGCCATCATCCAAAATCCTGTTCTGCACCAACACCCACTAAAGACCTTGGTCTTGGGAGGGCTGAAGAATTCAGCCCCTGTGTCATGGCCAAATGAAGCCCAAGTCCAGATATTATGTCTTTTTTTGCCTATCTGGATTGAGAGGCTTCCATTTGGTGGGTTTCCTCAGATTGTTCCTAGTATACGCTGCAAGATGACATCTCAAAATTCATTTGCAGTGGTTACAATTTTGTTTTAAAACAAGAGGAAGAGAAACCGCAGTACCAATGACCTGGATACATTTCATAAATATTGCAGCAAATAAACTCGTTTATCTTAAAGGTAAGACAACAGAAGAAACCAAACATAAAAATGAGAAGATCGATGACAGCAGAAGACCCGAATTCCAATATTCTATTTTATCCATTGGAAAAAACCCAAAACATTTCTTCCTAACAATAGTCCTGGTCCCAGTTCTCCCTTTAGCAGTTCGTCCTAAACAGAAATTGTGTGTTTCCACATTGTTTAATTCTGCCCTGTCCCAGAGATAGTTCTTGAGTTTTGTCACCCTTAAAACAGCTGCTTTTTCTTAAGTTATCCAAAAGGTGAAAGGAGGAGACAGAGGGAGCGTGGAAACAGCACTATTTAGAACTGTCTTTTGGCTTTGGCCAAACATCATCCATGAGAGTAGGAAACGAGGAGACACGATGGGGTGAAGGTTCTTGACTGTTTACAATTAAACACCCAAACCACAAGATATTTGTTATTTCATCTTTGACATGCAAATTTTAGGAATCCAAAACAGAGCTTTCAAAGACCTTTCATATGCCATTGAATTACAGTTTATAGTTTTGATCTAGAAAGACAAATCACCTCACTCTAAATGTATTTGCACTGACAGTTCTATCTAAAAGTCATTTATTAAATTCTGCAGAATGTTTTAAAAACGGTTAGAAGAAACACCATTTCCACTCCATCGCATACATTTATGAAGTAGTTTTTATGAACTTTGGAGACGCTCATTCTTGTTATTTCAGCAGAACTCCCCCGTGACTGCACCGAGCTCATGCCATACCTGGAAGTTGCAGCACACCTCCATGTTCCTCTGAGGTCATCTAAGAATCTCCTAAATTCCCACAGAGAGGTAAAAAGGACATTAATACATAAAGGGGGAAATGGAACTATTTCCCATGGCTTGAAGTGCCGTGATAAAAAAAGACACTAATACATAAAGGGGGAAATAGAACTACTTCCCATAGCTGCAAGTGCCATTTCTGGTATGATTTATCTCTTCATTTCAAAAAACAGCAATGTCTTGCTACAGCTGGAATTTAAAATAGGAGAGGGGACAAAAGGACTTGCCTATTTCTGAGAGCATTAAGGATTAGGTCAATTGAAAGGTTGAGAGAAGGTTCTGTGAGGAAACTGCTTGGCAGCAGCCTGCCATATCCATCATCGTGAATGCAGCTCTCCAGCTTCTAGACCTACATTTGCATGCACACACAAATTAAATATTCCAAAAGAATACCGTGATACTGTACAATACACACTGTAAATTTTAAATGTAATTGCTTCCTATAACCATGTTTGCCTTAACACTGTAAATACGGAAGGGTGTAACCCTTAAACAGGTCCTTATCAGTTAACTGTATAGAAATAAGAAACAGTTGGCGAGTTTTTAAAATTATTGACTCAGCAGTTTACTACGAGAGATGACTTGGCTGCACTGAAAGAAAAGAATGGGGGAAAAAAAAGTTCTCTGTAGGCAGTTGGCTCTCACTTACTCTCTTTTTAAGAACATAAGTGCCAAAGTTAAATGTGTTGTGAGGAAAATTATAATAAATCTGCTTCCCCCTCTTTATACTGAAATAGTAAATTATTTATGCAGTATCTGCTTTCCAGATTTCTGAATATCCATGATTTTTTTCTTTTTGACAAAAAAATATAAATATATATACACACACACACATTAAAAAAAATAATCACAAAACATCACTGTTTTATACTGGCCAAAGCATAGACTATACTGTAATAAAACACAGCTTATCATCTGGTGTGCCTGATCTCGCAAAAAATGCATGTGAGTATTTCCACTGAATTAAACAAGACCATTCACTTGACTAGTTCCTCATGCAAGCTTGCAACACTGCACCTTTAAGTTTTTACACTCAAGGCTTAAATGAATATGTCATCTTACAATGGAATCAGAAGCAAATGGCGATTCATTGATCATAGACAAGCCGAACATATGGTCTTGTCTACTCATAAGGAAAAAAGAACAGGAGAAAGAGTGCTTGTCCCTTTATATTCAGGAGAGTTTCACTGACACCGACAAAACAGCAGAGTACAAAATCAAGTAGGAAAGTTATATTTTATTTACAGAAATTAGTATTTCCATCCTCACTTTATCCTCACCGTTGTTTCCAAACTGCTGACCATAAACCTCCCCCAATACTGAGCTTATTAACAATTCTTATTAGACTATAGAGCTGAAGTCTTGGATAAAATACTTTCTGGAAACACCTCTACTGTCCCAGAACCGTCCTCTCTGGCAGCACGATTGACTTAGTGAAAATGCCACAAATGACCTAATTTTCAGCATTTTCCTTTTTATGAAGTAGGGTCGTTTATAGCAAAGGAGTTTGCCCTGGATTTGGCTGCAACTAATTCCTCTGGTTTGCTAATATTTCTGTTATAAAATAAAAATTATACCTGCCTTAATTGGGTGCCACTCCACTGACTTTAGAGAAGCTATGCTGGGGCTGAGTGTGGCTACATACTTCACAACCCTAATGTCTGTTACCTACATTTCTGCATTTTTACTGGTTTAGCACCTAACTTGTTTTAACTTGAGCCCAAGACTTTTTCCACACCTTTCTTACACTTCTTATTTTTCTTACTTTTAATCCAGCAATTCAATGCTATCTGCCTATCTACCTTTTCACCTTACTATTCATCTTGCTAAATTAACAGTACTTAGGAACATAATTTGTAGACAATCTATAGAGACAGCATATGACAATACCTTATAATTAACTCTGCTTTCCTAAACAAAGTGGGTTTAGTTGCATTTAAGCAAAACTGTGTAAAATCAAGATGTTCTACTCAGCATTTTGTTACCATTTAAGTGTTAGGGGATGTTAGCCTGGCTCACACTGTTCCTAATCATCCCTAAAAATCAAAGATTGAAGCCTTGCAAACCATTAAACCAGGTTTCATTTCAGTTCAAATCCTTGAAGAAGCCATGGCTCAAGGTAATGCTCAATGCACACAATCACATTTTGACCTAAATGGTTTACAAACTTTTAAGCATGGCTTGAATTCTACGTCCAAAATTGAACTAGAAACAGATCTACTTCCCATCTGTGGCACCTTCGTAAAGGGTTTACTACCTGCAGCACTGTTAAAGTCAGAGAAAGGAAGCTATGGGAACTTGGACAGCAAACGAGGGAGATGGGAGACTGAGGCAGCAAGGAAGAACAATAATACCGTGACATAGCTAAACAGAACAATTTATATACTAAGTGTTTCTACCTAGCAAAAAGCAAAGCATCTAAAGGGGAAATCTGGATTTACTTTAACACTTTGATCAACAGCAATGATGGGGAACATCTTACAAAAGTTTTGCAATATTGAACTCAATAGGTTTTAAGAAAACAAAACAAACCATCCAACCATCAGTCTATAACCTATATAGATAAAGCCAACATTCCACACCATCACAATTTAATTAGAGCCTTTGAAGCCATGCACCTTTGATCTGAGCCAAGTGATAAATGTGTTATATTTTAAATGGATTATTACATGTTCTGTTTAACACCATGGTAGGTTTGAATCAGCACAGTCTTGGTGTAAAGAGGAAATAACCTGAATGGAACAGCCACAAAAAATAGAGGCCTCTGCTCCTTTCGAACGTACAGGTGCCTGGTTGCCTAATAATTTCTAAAGAATCATGACAAATAACATCTGCCCAACCTGGGGAATGAGGGACTGGACACATACTATTTGCAGAGTAAAACTCTTGCCTTTGTGTTTTCAAGTACCAACGTGAGAAAGTATGGCTTGTAAATGTTTTCCTGTGCAACGAGAGATGATTCAAAAATGAAAAATCTTGTAAGGGGCCCTTTCCAACAGAAATGAGCCAAAACCAGAGTATTTGTTAAAAACCCCTTTCAATTTTGGGAAAGCACAAATGGAATTCCCATTCAGAAACTGAATCTATCATTATAAGGACCCAATTTCAGTGAAAGGCAATAGAGTTATCCTGAATTTGACTGCCTGAGGTTTTTCTGTGCACATCATTTATCCTCAGCTCTAATAAGAACAAAAGTCAGACAACTCCAGTTCTCCAACTTGGAACTCAACCCCCTACCCTGTAATAGTTTTGAGTCCCTTAACTTTTCATAAACCTTATCCAGAGATGTTTCAATGTTTAAGAAAGGACAGTTTGAATCCAAGTGTATTCTAAACTGCTCTTACAATATTTGTAAGGTTGTTTTTTTTTTTTCATACTTCCTACTCAGAGTAATCAGCGGTTTGTCTGTGTTTCTAGTTTTAAGGGGAAGAATGTTATGACTAGGTGAATCTAAAGACAATAAAAGCAGAAGGAAGACAAGCATATTTCAGAATATTACAATGTTAGGTGTATCAAGCTTAAAAAAAAAAAAGTAAAATAACTTACTTTCTTTTCTGATGCCCTAGGTCAGATTTTACGGCACTCGCTAGAAGCTCCTATATCAGTAAATATGACACTCTTGTTTTATCTTTTACACCTGCCACTATAAACTATTTGAAGCGGTTAAGTGTCCACGAGCTATTTCCTGGTATCAGTACCTTTCTCTGTTATTCAACATACTACATTTATCCACTTAAAGATTGACAAGAAGGCTGTAAAGAAGTGATAATAAAGTACAGGAATATGAAATAATTTTCCTCAGTGATAGGCTAGTGGCATATGTGTTAATAGTACTATACAAACAGTCACTCAAACCACAAAGCTGCTAAAGTAGAAGCAGCAAATAAAAACCAGTGATTATCAATAGCCCAGTGAAAGGTATCAACTGCAGAGAACTATGGGAATGTGAACCCAGTGTGCTAATTCCAATATTTAAACTACTTGAGCTGAATGCCAGTTAGTTTTTTTGTTGCTAGAAAAATGGATATTGTGGGGGAGAGGAATAAAAAAAAAAAAAAACCACAACCATATTCCCATCCTAATCATATCTCTCGATGTTGATGCTGTTGTCACTGTTTAGAGGCTCACTGAAACACTCACTTTGTTGAGGAAGACTCCTTATGGAATAAAAGAGGTGCACAAAATCTTCCTTCTAGTCTGTCTTTGGCTCCACACTGCCTATTTGATAGGGAGTGCAGTAACTTTTTGTGGATGCAGTGTTTTCTCCTATTGTACATCTCTTCCTGGAGAATAAAATGCTTTCTGAAGAGCCGTTGGTCTACAATACACAACTCTTGAAGCTGCTGTATTAGAACACAGCAGCAATTCAGTCATATATGAGTTATGTTACCATATTCTTATTTCTAGGAAGAACTTTATTCAGCAAATGAATGTGACCTGTATAAAGCTACCATCAGAATAAAGGTCACCTGAAAACTCAGAATATGGATTTATTGATATACTTGTTTTCATACCTGCACTGCCAATGCCACTGCCCATACTTATTCAGTAAAGTGGACTTTGTAATCAGCACATTGTGGACAGACAATAAACGCCGCTGATGTGCATTTTTTCCTTACTGTACACTGAGAACAGCACACAAAAGCTTAAAGTCAACCAAGTATCTTTTCCATTGCTGCTAATTCATACCTAGTTCTGTCCTCTATTTTTTTTCCCTCAGACTGAGGGAATTCAACTAGTTTCTTTGTAATTAAATATCCCCTAATAATTGCATTTAGCAGTAACACTTGTATTCCAGGAAAAAACCCACCTATTTCTAATCTAGGGCCCCAACCCCGAGGTCTTGATACAGCAATGAAGATGTTACAAACTGGCTGAAGCAGCCTTAAAATCACAAATATGGGACAATCCTTCCTCCTCTTCCTGGATAATCACTGTGAAGCACAAGGGTTCAGCACTCCTTTAGGACCGAATGAATTATTCACATGGGATCTTTCAATAGGTACAGGAGGAAAAAAAGAGCAGCTCATTCTGTTCTCTCAACAGCACAGGGCCTGATAAAGTCAGGCGCTCAACAACAACTGTAAGTAGCTGAGCACCGCTAAATACAAGCATCTAAAAAGCGCAGCTCAGAAGGGACCATTTTTGGTTTCCCTCCATTCATCGACCATCACTGAAAGCTTCACGGCTGGTCTGGGTTTTTTGCAGGTATATTGGTTGTAAGAGTCTGGAGATTGTTAAGGCAAGATGTGTAACTACTATGTTATGCAGACACTGCATGTGCTTTCAAACTACAAAATGTTAAGTAATAATTATTTGACCCTGTACCAACAAAGATTATGGCCTTTAAAAAAATTTTTAAAAATACACTGCAATAGTGCAGAAACAGCTCATAAAATTAGTTCTTTTTTCCTCTTTCATACCTCATATTTGTACATTTTTACTACATGAGTTCTGAAAATCTTGCATAGTTCAGCAGTGACTAGATTTCCACTAATGGGACTTGGACACGTGTTCCAGCCCTTTCATCAGCAATAAGGAAACTGAATGTTCTCTGTTAATCAGCTCAGCACAGTCATTATTTAACCCGCAGACAGTGTATGGCAGCAAAGTTTAAATTTTCAACCTTGAGAAGGCAGCAAGCTTTGCTAGCTGACCCTGCTGAAGGCAGGCAGAAGTCAAAAAGACTCTTTGTAGACAAGAAATGGCAGACAAACTTAATCTCCTAATGAGAGAAAAATTCAGTAAGTCTGACCTGCTGCTAAAGCCACAAATAAGGAAAACCGCTAGACTGCATCCCAAATTATGGATACGGACTGCACAGCATTACACAGAAGAAAGATAATAGGAAAGGTTGTAAGACATCATTAAACTCCTCCAGGCTAACGGAGTTAAACTACATTGGCTCGATCCCTTTTCCTGGGCATGCTTCACCATCAATAACAAGGATAGGCTTTAAGAGCAACTCAAACAGCTCTGCACTGCAGGGAGGTCCCTTTATTTTGGGCAGTCCTCACACCAGACAGCGCCGAACATAAAAGTGAGAGGGAAAGGGGTATCAACTCACACTTGATTGCAATGGAAGTGCTCTTTGAGCAAAATCTTCCCCATCTCTGCTACAGCACATCATAACTGCAAGTTTTTATTTGCAGATCTCCGTATACATCTACAGATACTGTCATTCAAAGGTACTATTTGATACCGAGCGATAAAACAAATGTTGCCAGATCAGCAAGAGAGACCGATCCAAGTACCTGCAATAAGATGTTTAAACTCTAATACATTTGAAGTTACAATTTTTATTTCAGCTTCCATAAGGTACTTTGCTATAAAGCAACAACAGGCCATTGGTTTGTACAGTTGTATTCATACCCTAACTGAAATTGCATAAGGAAGATAAGACCTATATGGTGTCACAAAATTACAAAGGCTAAATTTGATGATGTGCAAAGGGTCTGATTTGCTTTTCTTTTAAAAGTAGAAATTCCCCACTTCTGCTTAAACAGAGCAGATGGGGCATACCGCTTAGAAATACAAAGAAATCAACACAGGCTGAGGGAGGAAGCAATTCTAATCACATCAATTTATGTTTCTGCAACAGAAGAAAGTAGCACTGATAGTTAGGTCTGACCCTACTCAAAAAACAACACAACTGTTTAATCAGAACATAAATACAGGCCAAAATAGCTAAATGAACTGCTTTTAATTCTTTATATATTTAGTTCTGTTATTATAAGCCTTGTGCAACTGCCTGGCTTGTGAGTGTTAACACATTAGAAAGAAAATTTCATATTTGAGGAACAGGACAGACTAGGAAACTGCCAGGAAATTAAGATTACATGTAAAATCACTATTGATTTGTACTTTGGATGTGTTTCTGCTTGATCAGCCACAACTAAATCTCACTTCAATTAAATCTCCTTCAAGTAACACACTAACCATTACATGCTTTAAAACCAAAAAATAAGAAGAAACCCACACTTCTCTTCACAAAATTTCAAAGGCAAGTACCAAGCCATGGGGCAACGTGGAGGTGACTGCAGTAGCCTCCAAAAAAGGTCAGGAGTGTGCCAGCTGTGACTCCAAGCATCCTGTCACCTGAGAGCACAAGACATATTGCAGTGTGTGGCGAAACCAGTTATTCTGGCTCTCAAGCAGAATAGTTTGTGTATGAACACATTTTGTGAATATATGTCATTTCTTATCTGGAAGTGAGGTTGGGTGGTAGGAGTATAGGGCCAGGAATTCTCCACACAAATGCAAGCTCAGTCAAAGCCTTGCCGAGCTACTTTTTCCTTCTTTTTAATATTATCATTACTACTCAGATATTTATGATCTTACAAGATTAGGCCGGTAACGTTACGTTAGCCTCAGGTACACAGAAACGTGAAAACTTTTGTTATTATTAAAAAAGTTAAGTATATTTTTAAATTATAACAACACCAACACAAAGAGAAACAGGCACATACCTTTGCAAAAGCCACGCTGATGCAGTCATATCCCAAAGCAGTTCCATGCTGTATGCCATAATGGCATAAATCATACACTCCCAGCATAACTAAAATTCAATAGCAATTCACCAAGTTAAGGGGGGATTGTGCACTGGACTATAGACAGCTTGACCAAGTGCTTTTTAGGATCCATTTCACAGTTGGGAAAACAGACAAGAAAACCAGTTTTTTTCAAGGTCAGGCAGTATCAGAGGCTGAACTGGATTTCTGAAGTTCTCCTGTAAAACCACAGCTGACACTCAGAAAATTTTCTTAGCCTATAATACTGGGCAAGAGTCCTGGCAGTTACCTCTGTCCCTCCTCCAGAACAGGCAACTCAACCTTCCTTTCACTCTATGCCTTTCCAGAGAGGAGGCAATTAGGAACATACTTATTACCAATGATTGGAAATAGCTACCAGGTGAGATTACTTTCTACAAAGAACCTGCTTTCCTTAGCATGCCCAAATACAGCCAGCACAAAGAGCTTGTCATTCAGTAATTCCAATTTTCTATCTGTAGTGCAAAACAATACAATATATAAAAACACCCAAGTTACTCCTGTGCATTTCACTCATTTTGTTTGCTCCTCTTGAAGTGAATTCTCTCACCCTTGTGCTAAAGCAGTCAAAACAATAAATGCTGCAAGTCAGCTTCCAAGAGAATGGAGCACCTCTCCTCACAAATAGGGTGCCATATGGATTCCCTTCATGAATATGGGATTTCCTTTTAAAGTCACAGAATGCTTTTGGCATTTAATGGCTAGTGCTACTGCTGCTCAGGTTTCTTTTGTGATTTCTACCCCAGGGACACAGAGCTCCATGCGTTACCAGCTTTTTTCCTTATTTTTCACCCCCCATTATCAATCTGTGTAAATAAGATGCACAGCATCCGCTAGTTAATAAACAAACTCTCACTTTGATTACACTTTCAGTTTCCAAGCACAGAGCTGACTAACTACAAAGAGTAAATGTGTTTGGGGTTTCAGTGCTGGCCTTGGAAGATTGTTCACAAATAAATGATTCATATCCGATCTTGAACATTAACACTTTCCTTATGACTCATACATACAGTTAAACAATGAAACAGAGCACTTATTGAAGTTTTGTTTAACATGCGTGAAGCACCTATTATTAATATTTTTCAATTTAATTGTTTAACAATGTCAATCCTATTATTAGCTGCAAGGAGGGGACATTTCCACTTCTCTTTTCAAATAAATACATGCTTTTGAATTTGCTCTGACTTATATTTAGAATCTTTCAGCAACAGTTCAGAAAATAAAAAGCCACTGAGCACTACATTGAGCAGGGTACCCATAGTACATTACTTGAATTGATAGATGGCAATTGCCATGTGCCTCTCATTCTATAGAGCGTGATGCGTACAACATACTGATCAACACACCATTTCCTCACATTGTTTTCCTCTCCAAAGCGAAGGATAAAACAGAAAATATGGCCTTCCTGACACAATAGAGTCTTTAGGTCTTCTATCTGGTCCTTACATGTTAGGATGTTCACTGTAATACAATTCCCGGATAAATTATAACTAGTGACCGGCAAATATGAAACCCGTTAAGAGTTCAAGTTCAGCTAAAAAAAACCCTGAGGGATTATTTTTAAAACTTTAACCTTCACAATTCAGTTTTCTTTTAAAGTTTGCTAAATCGTTGTAATTGGGGACCATTTGCAGTTTCACTGCAAAAAAATCCAAACAAACAAAAAACAGCTCCAGCTCAATACACAGGAACCAAGGAAGTAATAAGCAGAGTTTGTAGGAATCATATGGTAACATAGATACAGATTCAGGTGAAATAGGAGATTTTGATCTCCAGTTTAAACCTGCAGGATAGTTTCTTGTCTTGGGACATGTATGTCTGCCCCAAGTGTTTATTCTGATACCTACATGCAGCTTCCAAACCAGATTCACAAATCTGCTTCTATCTTTATGCAAACTATTTCTACACAGAGCTGTTCAGTTTGCTGTATTGAGCTTTTCCAAAGGATAAGTTCTACTAAAATATAACAGGACAAATTCGGGAAATACACTGATGACATGGGAACACAGTCTGCAGATGTTCTTCTCATCAGTAACCCATCAAGTGATGAGTAAGAACCTCCTGGGCTTCATCCTAACCTCACTGAAGTTACTCACAAAATATGCACCGTATGGGTGCAAGGCTGGCCTGAAATTCAGAGGTTGGCTCTACCATGAGAACGCTTTTGCTCTACCCACTAATACTGTGTAATTTCTAAATGCTTCCTGTCTACTCATGTGCCTCACCAGAGCCGTGGTCCCGGACGTGTTGCCTTCAGAAGCTGACCTTGCAGAGGCAGAAACGGTGATTTGCTGGTGTTGACAAAGCCTTTCTGCCGCCGCCACTGCCCTCACATCTGCGAATGCTGTTTCAGCATGGCTGAGCAAGGACAGAAAAGAAGGGGGAGTTACTCACAAGCAGATACAAGTATCGGTCATTAGCCCCACATGGCTAGTTATTCAATTCCAGAAAACTACACTTTAGTTAAAATAACTTTAACACTTCAGCTCTGCCCCTTTAGCAGGCAGAAACGTAGAAAATACTGCCGTGTCAGGATGAAGCACCATCGCCAGTTTCCCCCTCAGGTTTTCAAAGACTTGAAGGGAAAGGCAACAGTGTCCATGCTTCATTTGTTTCCTTCGGGACCCGAACCTGTTTCCAGTGACCACATTCGGTTGAGAGGGCCACAACCAGGTCCCACTTGTCTACTGCCAACCCCCTCCTCTTGCCTCTCAGCAGCAGCTCTCCCTACCCAGGCCCAGCCATGAGGTCCGCCTCAGGATCATGGCTGCACGGCACTACCTCTCACTGCCGAGTGGCCTGCCATCACACACACCTGTGTGCTGGGCACCTGCTGTTACCATAACACCTAGGGAACACCCATCCATCATCCGAGGCGGGGGGCTCAGCCCAGGCCTTCTTGGAAGCCCTCTGGGCACACACCACCATCACCCCTCCTTCATTTACCTCAGAAAGGCACTGAGAGAGTTCCCGCCCATGCAGCCTAATGGCACTGAGGGCTCCCACCTGTGGGCTCCCTGAGGGGGACTCTCCATCACTAACACCTGGGAGTGCTCGCCTTTAGCCCTCATTAATTGTTACTTTTTCATTAGAGCAAGGTCTAACAGCCTCACCTGAGCCAGGGTCTGTGTGAACTTGTGAGAGACCTGCCTCAGATGGCATCATTGCATTTATCCACTGTACTATCAGGCCTGGATGCAGCTGCCATCTTGAGGCAATGCCATAAACCACTTGGTCTTGGCTGGCTGAAGAGCCACTTGAGGCGGCACGGCGGGCACCGTGCCTGCCCAGCACCATGGCTTCCAACAGGCCTCTGCACTACACTAGCGACAGGCGCAAAGTTTTTACATGTTCCTCTATTCCAGATTGCCTCGTGAAACACAAGCTAGCAGCAGGTTTCACCACGCAGCTCTTATCTCAGCACCAGATGACTGAAAAAACTGAAGGGAAATATGAGCAGGGGAAGCGCTTCTTCGTGTTTTTGTGTGCCGCTTGTTGCTAAGAAAAATATTTCCTTAGTATCTCTATGGGCTTTGCAAGTCAGCATCGGTGGAGCTCTGCTGGTTGCCAGAGAGTATAAAACAGCAAATGTCAGGAAAAAAATAGGAAGAAGAAGTAAAGCTTTAAGAATGTGCCCCATAATGAACGTTTGTCCCCTCAGTATTGCTCCTCACGCAGTCAGTAGAGAGACATACACACCTTTCTTTGCTGGAACAAATCTTTGGAGCTTCTTCACACTGTATTGTTTTTCTCTGTGTGTGTGTGGTTTTTGTTGTGGTGGTTTTTTGTTTGTTTTTTTTTTTTAATTATAAGCTTAAAAGCTGTTATTTGTGTCAAGGCAGCACACGGTGGAGGAAAGCCCTTGTTTGCTGACCGCTGAGCAAAGGAGCCTGCATTTGGCAACAGCAAGTGAGAAAGGGCAGGAAGGGACCCAGAGGGGCAGAGCTGCCTGTCCCCAACAGCCGCGGGACCCTCACCTCCTCTGTGTCACCAGTGGCACAGGCCAGCAGGGACCAGATGCGCTGCAGAGGAAGGATGAAAAAACATCCAGTCTGGACAACCCCAGTGCAGCTCTAAACCCTGCCTGCCTTTTCAACTGAATCATGGAATGGTTTGGGTTGGAAGGGACCTTAAAGATCATCCAGTTCCAACCCCCTGCCCTGGGCAGCAACACCTCCCACCAGACCAGGTTGCTCCAAGCCCCATCCAGCCTGGCCTTGAACACCTCCAGGGATGGGGCAGCCACAGCTTCTCTGGGCAACCTGGGCCAGGGGCTCACCACCCTCACAGCCAAGAATTTCTTCCTGATATCTAATCTAAATCTCCCCTCTTTCAGTTTAAAACCCTTCCCCCTCGTCCCATGGCTCCCCTCCCTGATCCAGAGTCCCTCCCCAGCTTTCCTGGAGCCCCTTCAGGGACTGGAAGGTGCTCTAAGGTCACCCCAGAGCCTTCTCTTCTCCAGGCTGAACCCCCCCAGCTCTCTCAGCCTGTCCTCACAACAGAAGGACTCCAGCCCCCGATCATCTTAGTGGCCTCCTCTGGACTTGCTCCAACAGGTCCATGTCCTTCTTACATTGAGAGCCCCAAAGCTGGATGCAGCACTGAAGGTGGGGTCTCACCAGAGTGGAATAAATGTGCAGAGTCACCTCCCAGTATCAAGCCGTTTTGCATATCCACACAGCTGAGACTGGTGATGTCATCACAGTGTTTCAACCTTTCTAGAGGCCAAAGGATAATTCATTTCCTAGGCCACTTATTTCTGCTAACAGCTGGAGCTAATGATGGTGATGAAGGGCTGGGCTTGGAGAGTTTGAAAGCTCATTATCACTGAATTTGCTTCATAGGAGCCATGAAACAGTTCAGTGTATCTGCTTGAGCTGGATATTTGACCCCCATTAAATGGTTTCCCGTCCCCTCTGATTGTCCTCCAAATTGTCCTGTGGCTGCTCCCATCGCTGACTGCTGTTTAAGTTCTCACATGGTGCTCTTTGAATTTTCAGTTCTTCACAATAAAGTGGTCTTCCCCAGTCTCTTTGCATTGTTTTATAAGCCATTTGTTTTTAAGTAAGACTCTTTTTTTCCCACAAAAAGAAAGAGCAAGACTTTGTCTGAATACAAATCCCATGCCCAACAGTGTGCTGACATTTGTGCACAGAGATGTGCTTTCCAGTTTGTTCTATTGTGCTTTGCTTTTTACTTTTTTTTTTAAATAGTTCAGTGGAAAGTTTGGATGATTCCAGGCAAGTATCCTTTAACAACACTACCACAGAAATAGCCTGAAAAACCGGAAATACATCTCAGGGTTGCCAGAGGAATTATGGGTTGTTGGTTTCTTTTGCTTTTTTTTAATGTAAGTGATCTCAAAAAAAAAAATAGAAGATTTATGGCTGATAAGCAGAGGTTAAACTCAGGCACAGCAGCAGCAGCTGCACTTTTCTCCACCTGGTTATATTAATGCAAGTGCAGGATTTCTGGTATCTGAGTCACCTCTCTTTTTAGAGCCCACCATCGGGGTGACCCAGTGGCTCCTGTTGCAGCAGGTACTGGAGTCCGCCAAAGACCGTTGCCCCATTTGTAGGTGGAGAATTCCAGCTACGAGTCCTTCCTGATGTCCAGGCGAAGCTGGGCACCCAGGAGGATTTAAGAATCTCAATGCCTCCATTGATCGAGAATTAAATTCCCACAGGCAAACTGATTGCCAAGTTGTTACCTGACCAAACTGGGTTTGCCCCAGGACATCCCCAGATAACAGGCTGGAGCATTAATCCACGGCGCCATCTAGCTCCCACAAAAGGAATATTTTTAATAGCTTTTTCCCACATTATTATGACTCAAACCTTATCTAATATTTCACACAGAAACACAGAAGATGATAACAACGAGGGAAAATGCATGTTATTATTCCAACTCCTTGGTCTCCAAGGGGCCAAGAGAACTGGAGTGTGGAAATCATCTCACAGTCCCTCCTGTACCTCTTGGTGGGTCTTCTTTTCTTTCTCCTGGAATGGCAAGCAGCTTGACCCAAACGTGGGCAGAAAACCATTTTAGGTACATGAATACCCTTCCTTCCCTCTGTCTCTGCAGCCTGCATGGAAGCTCTGGGCCACCTGGGCCACCATTCTGCGAAGGGCAATGGCCGGCACCAGCTGTTTCAGAGGAACACGCAAGAAAGCTGAGACTATGAAAGCAAAGGCAAAAATCATTGCAACAGAGCTTTGGTTTCCACTAATTACATATAACACATGGAGCATATATAATGTGATTTGTTTCTAGTGATGTGTACCAGGGTTAAGCAAAGCATTTTGCATCTAAAATATTACAAATGATTGGCAATTTCAGACATACAAGAATTCAGGCTAATTTCATATAAGGAAACAAAATCTGAAGACTGCCTATTTCTTCTGCCTGAATATCCTTCACTCACCAGGCTCTCAGCTTTTGAGCCTATTTGCTAAATGGGAAGACTTCCGTGGCTTTCACTAAAAAATTATAAGTCACGGGGATCTGCTTGTAGCCCCGAAGCAGAGAGAACACAGGCTGAAATCACACAAGCCAGGAAATGCTTGAAAGCAGTGAGGCAACAACTGTATAATCACAGGTAATATGCAAGTGAAAGATCAAATTTAAAACTCCGACTCAAGCCTGCAGGACATTTGCCAACCTGCAAGCTAGGCTCCAGTGATGTATGGAATATATTTGCTCTGAGTCTATGCTCTGCTGCATGCCAGAAGCTTTTAAGCCATCTTTACAAATATGTTCCCATCTTTTGCCAAGGGAATATACAGTCTTTTTCCCTCACGTTGGTATCTACAGTTGTTCTTACTAACTTCATGATTTCTGAGGCTGTATTTGCTCTTGAATATTCTCAAATATTTTTGTGACATACACCAAACTTAAATGCTTTCTTATTCTAACAAAACAAATATTATTTGCACGTTTACTTTGCACGTATGCTTTACAAAAAGACCAACAAAATCGCTTAAAAATACTTCAGTGATCAGTGGTATTTCAGCTCTGCAGATTGGCAGACTTCTGCTCTACTGCATTTCTCTGCAATTAGTTGTTTCTCTGCTCTCGCCTGCCTCCACTCCGTGTCTGGTGCGATCCCTTCTCCTCCCACATAGCTGCCGCATTTTGTCCATGTCTTCAACAGCAGGGACTTCCATAAGCCTGGTCTGTTCTCTCTGCTGTAACCCTTTTAATGTTATACGTCATTCCTTTACATTTTCCTAGGGCTTGCAAGACATCTCTTTTTCTGCAACTGCTCTCCTGCAGACGCAGACTTTCCTAGATGTGGTTATTCCTCCAAGTTTCAGTTCTATACCCAAAATGCAAATGTTCACGCACTCTAGCCCAGTCCATGCCGCTCCAGGCTATGTATGGCAAGCCCACAAGGCAAGTGCATGCTGCCATGCAGCTCCTGCTGTCCATGGGAAAAGGTAGTATTAGGTCCCAACAGCCCGACAACGCGGCCAGGGCATGCAACCAGCTTGAATCTGTGAGTCCCTCAATAAAGACAGCAACCCTAACGTCCTTCCGGTCTTCTTCCACGCTTTCACCTCTTTATTCCTCATCCCGATCCTGGGCCAGTGAGAAACAAGTGCCAAGTAAAAGGTCCTGCACCTGGGTTGGGGCAATCCCTAGCACAAACACGGCTGTGGGGAGAATGGTTTGAGAGCAGCCCTGAGGAGAAGGACTTGGGGATGTTCGTTGATGGGACGCTCAACATGAGCTGGCAATGTGTACTTGCAGCCCAGAAAGCCCCCCGCATCCTGGGCTGCATCAAGCATGGCAAGGAGGCAAGGAGGGGATTCTCCACGTCTACTCCACTCTGAAGTGAGACCCCACCTGGAGTATTGTGTCCAGCTTTGGGGCCCCCAACATAAGAAGGACAGGGACCCATTGGGGTGAGTCCAGAGGAGTCCACAAAGATGATCAGAGGGCTAGAGCACCTCTGCCGTGAGGACAGGCTGAGAGAGTTGAGGTGAAATGCAGGCCCTGCTCCCCAGCTTTAACGAACAACATTTGATAACACAGGTCAAGTCCGAAAGGAGATGAAGCAAGACCAGGTGTTGCTCAATTGCAGGAAGTCTATCCCATGCACAATCCCACACCCAAGAAGAACAGATAGGAAGGTCCCTGCAACTACTTCTGTTTATCATATTTAGTGCCCTGGTGTTTGTTAACATTTAGGCTCGATTACTTGTCAAATATGAATAAAGAGAGTTCTTCCTTTTCCCGGGGTCACAGCTGTACATAAAGAAAAAAGTAAAATTAAAAACAATGACTTTCACTGAGGAATGCAGGAAATGTTGTGATGTATTTTCATTGTGACCACTTGAAAGCAGAATTACTGTGGAAATAAAACAACTCCAAATACACTGAACTTGCTGACTCAGTTGATCCAGAAGAAAAATTACTAGTCAGCGATTTCCAGCAACAGCAGTACCAAGCGTTCTGTATCTGCCATACTGATGTAATGTGCATTGCGACATCATATTTCCCTGAACACTGCACTTATGGGTTTGATGAGCCACAGCTTTTAGATGGATCTTAGGATTTGCTGCAAATTACGTAACAGAGTTTTCCTTTATAGCTTTGACTGTTAGATGTCGGATCCGCCCAGCTCCTTAAGGAACAAGACATTTAAAGGGAGCAATTTCCTCCAGCTTCCTTCTGACCCTAATCCAAGGCACATATCAAATTTAAAAGGAGCGCAGATCCAGCCAATTCTCCTAATGTATCCAGAATCATCATCATTACAGCATTTTCTATTCAAAACAGCTTATGCAAATCATTTTCTATTGCCTTATGCAAATGATTGAATCACTTTTTGCTATTTGATAATTTTTCAAACAATTTCCTAATTTTTATGAGTACCTTATAAGTAAAAAATGAAGATAAAAGTGGGCACATCTTCATTTTAAATTTTCCATTTACTGTTCTACTTCAAAAGTGTCCATAAGAAATTATTAGCAGCTGTTAAAAGCCTCTTAACAGAAAGAGGATATATTCTAAGAGGGAAAACCACTTAGAAGTTACAATTTTAAGCAATTAATTGGAGTCTGTACTCTACACCTCTGTTAGATGAGAGAACAGGGAGTGACACACAGAAGGAATAGGATATGAATAAAACTGGAGATAGGTTAGGGAATCTTTGTCTGAGCTATTACTTCAGGAAAACACAGGAAACGGCTAAGTTTATCATTTTTAAGTGGTGGAAGTTGAGAGCAGAGAGTGAATTCAGGCATTTTAGTTAATCTAAAAATTATCCAGCACATGGAACTGTCTCCCTAACAAGCATCAGAAAACCAAGGTGGCAGATAAAAGCGATTTACCTTTTAAGAGACAAGAAAGAGGCCTAAACAGTAAGTTGACATATATAAACTGAATATAAACATAAAACGTAAAAAAGCAAAAACTTCTATTATCTGATTTATATACCTCTCTCTTTCTTCTTTAGCTGTTTTTCTTCATTTTATCTATTTATTTCACAGAAAGGTTGTGTGATGGGTGAACTTGTCTGGTTTATGGAAGGACAACAGAAGAAAAAGCTATGAGAGAATTGTGGAACAATAGCACCTGCTTTAGTATTGTAGCACATTTGTGCATCCCTGCAGCCACTGGTTGGAAGTTTAATGATTAGGAAGCATGACATTTTATAATGAATTTATGCCAAATATTAATACAAGCTATTTTTAACAAAGGTAATCTTATTTAAAATGAGTTGCGGGGCTCACAGTTGCACATTATATCTGTCAACTGTGAAATACAAAGTATCCAGAAATGAAATATAGAAACCCCCTTGGACTTTTGTTTTCCCTTCTTTGTTTCATACTTCTGAAATTCACACCTTGCTGCTTCTGATGATGAAAATCGTGGAAGAGGACTTTATTCACTACTACCCAAATCCTAAGACTTAATTTTTTTTGTGATCTGATGAAGTTAGCCACTCTTGAAAAGTCTGCCCATACTTTCTACTCTTCTTTTCTCAGATGAATATTTCCCTGTAATGTCAGTAAATCTTGACACCGCTCTGCTACAAGAATAAGGCAAGAAATAGCAGCATACTATGAAAAATCAGAGAGCATGCAGAACACTACCAGGATTAAAAGGCGGCTACAAAATATCAGAGTCCACTTCTTAGAAAAGCTCTGCTTATGCCAGAACAGTGACCCTAGCCTTTGCTTTCCAGGAAAATTGCCGTGACCATGTAACCAGCAGAATGCAATAGCTTGGTTATTCTCGTAGAAAGCGATCTTTAATAATGGTGCTTACTCTCCCTGGAGAATATTTCTGGATACTAGACACTAATATTTTGCTTTTCTACTGACAGTCCAGAACTGTGCCAGGAGAGACATGATTCTAACCAGCAAAACTGCACACTGAGTTGTTGCAATATATCACTCATGAGCAGCTGACAGACCAAGCATTATGTGTGGAGGCTATGCGGCCACGCAGTTGGACTCGGGACGGTTGTGGTCTCTGCAAAGGGAAAGGAAAGTTCGTCAGAAAAATAAGATGAAAATCGGCAGCAGAATTACTCGTGGCTGAGGAGTTCTCCAGCTCCAGCTGTGATTTACACACTGTTCTTTATATGGCTTGGCTAGTCACTCCCCTTCACTTTTGCTGCAGATTACACCACTGAGCAAGTGGTTTTATGTAATAATAATGGCTATACATACGGATGTAGTTATTTTATTTCATAAGCTTGGGAATAACTGTGTTCAAACTTGTTTCTCTTAAAATAGTGAAAGCTAACTTGAAACATCCCATAATTCTAATTCTTTGCATGATTGTGACCTTGTCTTCAAGCCCTGAAATACAAGGTAATTTAAGCTAGAAGTGGCTCCAAGAGAAAAATAAAGACTGAAACAAGAATACATTAATTCAAGTGACATTTAGGTCAGTACAATCTTTGGTTCACTCAGAAGAAACCGATTTAAAGTCCAAGAAAGCAATAAACTTGAGTGGCAAAAGGCAGCTCCAAGCTAGGACTGTGAAAGGAAAGAGAGAAATCATTGTACTAGAATCTTTGTTTCTCCTAATTTCAAATAAGAGATGGACGACACAGAAGCTTGTAAATTTATTATTATTTCCTTATTTCTCACACAACAGGTACCTTCATCTGGTCTTGCAGCCTGAACCCTTAGCATGTTTTTTACCCTTGTTTATGTCCTTAAGTGGCCCAAGTGGAGTCATCTCCTGATACTGAGGGGTTACATTTAATTTACATAGAGCACAACCTTGGGTCTGAAGCTCATTTTCGTAGGCAAAAATCAGAAACCTGTTAACTTGCATTTCGTTTTTTTTCTCCACAGGTTAATTTGCTTAGCTGGAGGCAGCTCACCCATCCTGATATGGTACCTGCATGAATGGAAAGTAATGAAAGAATTCCCGTGGTTTGGGTCAGTAAATAAACCAGAAATTTTTTCTCATGAATGTGGTTTCTGCACTTAACAATGTGCTGTCCAGCCTCCCTATTGCAGCTCTTGGGTAAGTCTTACAGAAACTAAACCCTGTTTCCCAAAGGTATACGTAAATGCTTTCACTTAGCTAAACGGATGTGGAGATGGTAGAATTCAGAGAACATTTTGGCACGTAACCAATACGTGTGGGAATGTGGCTACAGCAGATCTAGCCAGGTACTGTGACTAGAGTGTGGATTTGGAGCTGCCACACACAATGATTTTGTGCTTTTGTACAGTATGTACACCTGTAACTTTCTCCACTCTTACGTGGGTGGAAGCATCCAGAAAGCCTTTTGAGCATGGATTGTTCCTGAGAGATCTCCCACTCAGAGAACAGCAGAAGATTATGGGCATAAGCGTGAAACAGCATTATAAATACTTGCATGTTGGATTCCTGGAACTGAACCTGTGTCACTGTGCACTTGTGTTCTTCTTCCTAATTGCTTCTTAAGAATGACCAGCCAATTTGACTTTCACTCCCGCTAATTATATTCACAGATGCTTTAGATTTTATTCAAAATGGTAGCTAAAAATACGAACGTGTACTTCTGTTTTTTGCTTGCAGTATCAGCCAATAGTCAGCCAAACAAGGCACTGCAAACCTAATCATAAAGGGCTGGTGAAATTCAAGCTTTGAAAAAATCCTCTTACTATAATGAAGAAAATTGTCTTCTCGGTTTTCTTTGGGTGAGAATTATAATGCAAGGAAGACAAGACCACCATATTGAATAAGATGTCTTTGCAAGTTAATGTTGTAAAAATAGACATGAACTATTTGAAGAAAGTGAGAGCAAGAAAACAAAAGGATTCTCAGGGAAATTTTAAATGCAATAGCTGAGGTTATGTATGCGCAATGGAATTTCTTTGAGGACAGATATTTGTACCTGTATGCTCCTTCATGCAAGTAGACTTAAGTGGAAAATGCAACTTCATCTGCCAATTCCCTCAGGATCCACAGATGCATCTCATGAGATCCCACGGATTTGTGCACCTTCAGGTTCCTCAAATGGTCTCCAACCTGGTCTTCTCCTGTAGTGGGTAGTACCTCATTCTCCCAGTCCCTGCCTTTGCCTCCTGTGGCTTGAGTGGTGTCACTGTGACTAAAGCACTTGCCAGTGAAAACTGAGGCAAAAAAGTCATTGAGTACCTCAGCTTTCTCCATATCCCAAGTAACCAGGTCTCCCATTTCCTTCCAGAGAGGGCCCCCATTTTGCCTAGTCTTCCTTTTATCACTGACGTACCTGTAGAAGCTTTCCACAGCTGATTCTCCACAGATGTTGATCTAATTTTGAAAGTGTTTACAAAATTCCTACTTGTTGATCTTTAGGTAATGAAACCAAAGTAAAGAGAGGAAATCCAGATTCCACTGAGACGAGGCTTGTATTTCACTATTGTATTCACCAAGTATCCTTCCAATGAATTAATAGTTAATATACTACAGATTGTCATTCAGTTAAAACTTTGTAAAGACAAACATTTTATTCTTTGGAAAAGAAGTGATGAAAAATGAAACTACCTTTCTTAGCATGGAAAAGAAAAAAATCACCCCCATCAAAAATGTTGAAAGCAAATCAAACAAAGGATGCACTATGCTGAGGGACATGAATCCATGTACATTCTGAAAAAAATGCTTAGATAATAGACAATTCTAACAATTGAGCCTTTGTCTTCAAAGCAAGAAAAATCAACTTGGATTTACATTTTTGAATGGGTTGGTTTGATCTGAGTGCAGGGGCAATGACAGTCACTCAGAATACAAGGCTTTTAATATTAGACAGGTTTTAGTCATAGGAAAGATTTGAATGAAGAGTACAGCATAAATAATAAAATTAAAGCACAAAATAATTAATCTGTAAAATACATATGTATATGGCTTAACTCGAAGGATATGCGTAGCTTTGCTTAAACACTTTGCCAGGTTAGATCTTATTCTGAATGTAAATAAGTTGAATGTTACTAACACTTCTCAGGAGGAAGACTAGAAAACAGGGAAGATGCAAAGTCTTTCTGAAAGACAGTATTTCATAATTCATCTTCTCGGTAAAGCCTTCCCGACAGTACAGAAAGCTCTTACTCTAGTGCTGTGGTTCCAGGGTTCTGCTATGTGTTCTACCCTGGCTAGTCGAAGTTTTATGCCTGCACTTCCATACATTCCTTACGTTTTGCAAAGGTGAATCCTTAAGCATCAATCCCACTTCTTTGCTTCAAATAGAGCACAAACACTGTAAGAAGTGTTTGCTTGTTTCAATTCTGGAAACCTGGAAGAGTCCAAAATGTACACAGCAGAACTGGAGGCAATAAAACAGTGCAAAATCTGAGGCCCAAATTCAGGAACACATTTCAACTGATGGCGGCTTTAAGCATACTAAGATTAAGCACATTGAGAAGTGCTTTCGTGAACAGCAGTACAATAAAACAAGCACTTTTCTAACTGAGGCTGAAGTCTATTAAGTGCTGACAATAACACTGAATATTTACCTCTCGCTGATTTGCTATACAACCCTTTTTCAGCTACTGTTGCCAGAAAGAGCTCAAAAAATCGGGAAAAAAAAAGGAAAGAAAAGAAAATAAGAGATGATTCTTCCCACAGTAGCTATGCAGAAAGTCCTGTGACATCTGAATCACCTTCTGGTTTTAACTGTCCATGGCCTAAGCAACACGTAACTTCACTGACTTCAGTGTGACCTTAAAGATCTGTCTTATGGATTAAGGCTTATGTTAGGGATCAGCAAATCCCAGAAGCTTCAGAATTCAGATTAGATCAGATTTGGGTAGGAATTCAAACTATGTGACAATGAATCATGTCAAGCCTCTAATTTATAAACCTGGAATTTCACTCTGTTAGCAATTCACAAGACCTGAAGAAGTATCTCTCCAGCTCCTATGAATCTGTGGCGGCAGCTACAGAATCAAAGAGCAGATTTCCATCTATTCTAGTGGGAGGGTGTATTGTTAACGAACAAGGGTTTGCACCATACATGGCTTTCAATTTCTTGAGTAATAAGCAGCTGTGAGCAGAAACGCGTCGCACACTAACACAAATCCAGCTGTAGGCAGCACACAGAAAGGAGCCAGGCACCTCCACGCTGTGTGGAAGTTCCCATCTGCTCACGTGAGAGAATATGGGTGCATTGTGAGCCTGTTCATCATGTTCGACCTTACGCTTACAAACACTCCGCATCTGCCCTCCCAAGGACTCAAACCCTGAGCAGAGCGAGGCAGCAGCCCTAGCCCTGCCCTGCCCCACCTGTGTGTCCAAGAAGGGACTACACCTACGTTAACGCTGCGTGGCTTCCTTAGGACTTTCAACCCAGAAGTCCTGGAGTGGAAGAGTGGAGAGTCAGCTGTGTCATTGGGAGACGGTGTCCTTGTAACAGAGGGGAAACACTGGGCAGGCTGGGAAACCCCGCAGGGCAGTGCTGCCGAACCAGGCTGGAGAGGTTGGTTCCATAAGGCTGATCCCTTTTAGGAATTTTATCTCTGCAGAAAAAAAGTGAATAAAACATACAGCTGTAAGTTGTAGTCTGCATTTAAAAGTTTGGCCAGCGTTGCAGCTTCAGTGAGGGGATGTGATTTTGGCAGGTGTAACTGCAACAATAAAATTCTTATGTACCTCATGCACTGAAACCCTGTTGCTGTTATAAAGTGTTATCTGGTCCAAGCGCTTTTCTTTTTTCTTTTTTCTTCTTTCATTTCCCAGTCTTGCTGGTTTATAGCAACTCTGGCAAACTTCAGAGAGTCATCCTATTCTGAGACAAAACACTTTCTGCTTTGAAAAAAAATTATACAAAAATATTTTTAAGGTGGTGTTACACAGACCTATACATTTTGATCTTTCCTGGGACTGAAGAAAGGAAAAATTATCTACTTGTTCTTCAGGTAAATTTCTCCCCTCCTCTTAGTCCCAGCCTTCTGGAAGTTCTGCAGCTCACCCAAAGAAGCTGCAGAGGCGACAGGCTAACAACATTTGTTTACTGTGGATCTCCCTTTGAAGAGTGATTACAACAACATCATTCTGCATATCCGGAGGGTGGATTTCTTATCTCCCTGAAGGAGAAGGAGAACAATCACATATTTGATAAGTTCAAACAAAAGCGCACACAATTATAGGAAGTGAAATGTTTGCTGAAAGAAGGCAGTTTATACAAAACCCATTTTTATAACCTCATATATATATTTATTTCACGACAGCTTTCAAGAGCAATGTTCTGTAACTCTGCAGTATCTCTGTTTTGTGGTGGCTCATGAAATATTTTCCATTTGAAAATTGACACCGAAAGGGAAACACGCTGCAGGAAAAAGCCACTGCAATAACTTCGCTCAGTGGCTACTTCTGCCCCCACCCATCCCACACTCCAAGGCAATGAGGTGTGGATAAATCCGTACCAGCTGCCTTTCCACCTGTAGGAACAGCCAGGGTGCCAGGAATAAAAGTTAGAGGCAGTTTGTTGTGTTGTGGACGCTGAACTCTCCTTCCATGGTGGGCCAGGGCTGCATGGAAGAGGCACTGCCGACACACGCACTCACATACGCTGGGTATCACATTCTAAATACTGAGTCCTTTACCAAAGTTATCCACCACTAAAAAGTTATTGACGGAGGTGGATCAGTTCGACACATTAAGTGACACTCACAGAATCGGTCCCAATGAGCTACATCACGCTACATAAAAACACCACAGCAAAATGCTAGGAGCGCATGGGACCGGTGTTTGGATTACGGGGGAGAGAGGAATTTCTTCCCAATGCAAGAAACGAGAAGAGAAAGGAGATTTTGATTCTGTCCTTATCAGTTTCTAAAAAAACTCCTAACAACTCTGTGTATTAGAAAGACTTTCGGTCTGCGCCTGTTTCCTTTCAGCAAAAGTGTATTAGCTTGTAGTAAGGATTAAGCCAATCTGTAGTCTAAAAAAGAAAGTTTTCCATTTTATTATGTTGAGGGTCTTAACCAACGTTGGAACATCTTACTAGAAATATTCTTTTTTTTTTTTTTTCTTTTTCTCTATAGAAACCCGATAAAACGTTACTAATCTGATCAAATTCTATCACAATTTTCTCCAGGAGATCATAATCTGCAAATTTCGACCAATGCCTCCCACATACTATAGTGGCACTCAGGGGTATACTTTATGATAATCTGTAAAGTTTTTGGATGGCGTTAGAAATAAGGCACAGTCGTTCATATATTTGCATATGTTGTATATCAGGAAATGCAAAGTAAGCGGTTAAGTGGGCGTAGAGCGCTATCAGTGAAGAATGAGAGCTTGTATTTTCCTTGAAAGCCTGACATAAAGTGCAGCACAACAGCAAAGCAGACTGTGGGCAGACGCTTCACCAGTTTGCATCAGCACTCAAACTGCCTAACATCAAAAAAAAAAGAAGACCAAAATGGCAATCTCAGGCCACTATGTTTTCAGATGAGGTTGTTGTTACTTGCCGTCTCTGATCAGTTCAGAGAAGAAAAACATCTCTACAGAAACATTTGAAAACGTTAAATTAAGTTTGGTTTGGACACAGCATAAAAACAAGCAAGCAAACATATGCAAAACCAGCTTCTTTCTTACTACTCACGGTTTCCCCCTTACTCTTCTACTGCTTTTTCCATTGTGAACTATTGTCATTTTCATTTTGTTCTTGTCACATCAGACGCAGTCCTGAGAGAGGCTGCGAACTGTCCCCTTGCTGGATTAGGTGGGAGGTTGTTGGGCAGGGACCTACATGGGTCAGCTGCAAATAACTAGGTTACATTATGCCCTCTTCTCTTTAAAGGTTGATTAATCAAGACCAGAACTGAAGCCCTTTGGTGAGGCTGCATAATGAAGTTTATGCTGCCGTTCTCCACGTTGTTCCTGCCCTGTACAGGAGACGGTCCCGCGATTCACTCCTCAGTCCCCAAAGAGTATTCAGGTGCCATAAGAAGAGGATCAGCCTAAGAGGTAGAAGATTACAAATTTGACATGAGTGAACTCAACCGATATTGGTGTAACTACAGTAGCTTAACACTAAATCAATGAAAGGCAGATCCCTGGATATTGTTCTATAGATAAAACTAAGAGGTTCCAAATGTTACCAAGATCACTGGGAAATACAGAGTAAAGCTGTAATACACTTTATTGTCCACACCGTTCAAGAAACCAGTAAAGATCTCATATAGTTTCCACATAACGTTTCTGTTGGAAAACCTCTTTAAACATATGATATACTAATGGAAATATCCTAATGAGAGAGGCTTTAGAGCCTTTTGAATCCATTAAACCTCTTGCCAGAGTCAGCCTTTTAGCTGGGTTTGCCAGCGAAAATTACAAGCTAAATGAGACTGTTAATTCTGCTATCTAAGTATAAAAGAAAAAAAAAATCTTTAAATGTTCTGAATGTTAAAAAAAAAAAGAGGAAATCCTACATGGATTGCCTAAGGAAGATTTCCTTGGTATTATCTGTAGCTTTTTTTTTTTTTTTTTTTCCAAAGGCAATCCTCTAGCCTGAAAATCCAGATTCCAGAGGGACTGAGAGAGGTTTTCAGGATCAGATTGTAGTGTTTATATACAAAAGAATGCTAGTAAAGTTAAAGAGATAGGCATAATACACTGCATCTCAGTACAGCATATTTATACCACAGTTATACCTCTATACAGATACTGTAGGTGTGTATAGATAAATCTAATCAAAAGGGAAAATAAATTACACGAGTCTTCTTTGGATCCGTGTAACTAAAAGGTTGATGAGAGCAGTTTGTCAATTGCATAAAAGCATATATGTGCATCCTTGTCAATATTACACTGCTTGAGAAGAACAGCTCAGAGAAAAGTTCTGTAGACAAAAACTCCCATAAAGACAATTAATATACAGCCAGAGTAAGGCTTTCAATCCTGTGAATGCTACTCTCCTAAAACTAAGCCTGCATGTAGGCTTACCGTAAATAGGTGCTTATTTTTCTACGTGCGCAGAAGGGTTTAAAAGTTTTCCGATTAATGTTTCTGTAAGTAGAAATAGGAATTGCCACCTTCCTGCTTGGAATATTTAAGGCATTCATCGCTGTTGGTGCATAGTGTTCACAATATTGACCGGTTTATTACCTTTGTATTACACCATACGAAAAAAAGACTTTAAGGGCTGTTGTCCTGGACCCTAAGGATTTGTGCGTACATGAAAATGGCTGTACGTGTTCACAGAACCAAGCCCGAAAAAAGACTAGTTTCGAAACAAATATTTCTTTTGCTGGAAAATTTCCATTTCTCTTTTTAATGTAATGCACAAGTGACTGCTATGGAAATGGAATGCCGGGGTTCAAACCTGATCCTACCGAGATAAAAGGCAAAACACTCTTTGACTTCCAGGCATGTAAGTTATTTTTCTGAACCCAACGAAAAAATCAAAAAGTGAAGATATATGTTGCATTTTAAGGCAAGTATATTCATTTTCTTCAGTCTTCTGCAACCACCTGAAACAGAGGCACTTTTCTTTACTAATTTATGCAGGGTAACTGGGAAAATAGCGCACAGAAAAATATCTTCCTTCCTACATACTTATATTGATTCTTGATCCTCAGCATATAAACATCCAAAGAGTATTTTCACTTCCAAGTTTTGGAAGTTAATGGTTTACTTTTGGTTTCCTGTAAATACAAGAGATACTGCTGCCTTTCCCAGAAAGGGTAAAGAATTCTCTTCTGTTGCCTTTTGTTATGCAACATTCTACAATCCCCCTCTGCAGGAAAATCTAACACCAACTTCTGCAAGGTATAATTTCATGGAGCATGAAAGAGAACACAACCCAGTAAACTCACTCAGAGATTATATTGCTCGTTTTTTCCTTCCTTAGACAAGTTTTCCACCAACAGAAGCTTTGGAATTCAAGAGTCTGTAAGAATAAATTAAGGGACAGAAGTGTCACCTGGTTGGCACTCTTAAGTAAAAGCAAAAGCAGCGTCACAGACATGAAAGAGATCGCAGATATCCTACTATTTATGATGTGATTGTAAAGCGTGCTACAATCTCGAGGCAATACACGGCAATTACCCTTAGCATATCTCCGATGTTATAAAAGTAATTGCTAGGATCTTTTCTGTATTGCTGATAACTATATCTATCACAGCTTGGTTTGTTTGTTTTAAATTGCATTCTTATAAGCAACAGGAACTCTCGACTCTATATGATTCTATAGAAGTATTATTTTTTTTAAAGTTTAAAACTTTGGAAGATATCCAATGGGCCCTCAGCCCTGTTCCTCAAAAAACAACAGAGTCTTGCTGGGGCAAAAGTCCACACATGGATGCATTAGGTTTGACCCTGTGCTACCAGCGTCACGGAAAAATTTCTCCTCTAAGCCTGCAGGAGAGCGAGAACAAGCCTATAAAATACAGAGAAAAATTCACAGGTATGGTTTTGGTTCTTATGGGCAAGTTCCCAGCTGCAGAGGCGAGGCACATGAGCTGTCTACAGACCTATAAAAGTTGGGGTAATCACTTAAGAAAGCCTATATTCCAGACAGGCAGATATTTATGCTGGGCCCCAGCTGTGCTTATTTACGTGACGCCCCAGAATTAGTAAGTTACCCCAAATCTTATCCTTTCCTCCATGTCTTTAGGAGTAGGACAAAGCTCCTCCCAACCCTGCAAGAGATGTAGTTTGGGAGCGGTTAGACTGGATTTGGCTCAGATACAAAACACTTGATGTTTGTTTCCTAATATAACGAACACCTAAGCATATGCAAAAAAATACACAAATAAAATAATCTTATCACACTTTTCATAAAGCACTAGAACTGGGTTGATCGGCTTCACTATTATGCAAATAAAGAATAGATCAGGAAGAATGAAAAGGGAGGCTTTGGAAAACAAGAGCTGTTTAGAAAGTAAAATGAGTTATTAGTTTTAAGGAAAAAGGTCACTATTAATTGTTATCTATTAGTTAGCAAGTCAACCAGTGACTGGTACCCACCACCGATCACATAATCCTACAGCTAAGATTAATTGCTTTTCTATTATCGCTAGGTTTGGGCACAGGTATTTCGTGAATGCTCTGGATACCTTGTGAAAAGAGATTCTTTTTTCAAGAATTGCTAGTTGTGACCTCATCGTATCCGACTTGCACATGTTTCAGAAGGGCAGGATAATAATAGAAGTGGGCTTGTGAAATACCTGCTCCCCCCTCCCCCCAAAAAAGCAAGTGTTGACATTGAACCCATTGTTATATCCTACTTAGACCCCAAAAATGGCACAGAAGAAGGTTTATAATATATTTAATATTTCTCATTGAAGAACAAGAGGAAGCATATCAACTTTAACTATATTACTGGCAGGAATGCCACTGACTTCTTGTGAGTTTAAGACTGCACAGGAAGATTGTGCAAAGTACAGAACTATTTGTTGGAAAAGCAGCAGATATCAAAAGATCTTTGTCATAGACAGAGCTACATAAATTCAAATCAAATACAGAACAAATCTCTGCAGAATCTGCTGAAGTTAAGATGCGCTTGTGGCAGCTCAGACAGTTCTGAGAAGATTTAGGTAACCCAGTTTCAAACAAGACAATTTATGGGAATAAAGCAAATACTACATATTTCCAGTGCTGTCAGACAGAGAACCACATCCAAGAGGCAGGATTCCCCAAACCTTTCTGCACAGCCCTGCCACACAAGCAGTTCAGCTCACCAGAAAAGGACATCGCATTCTTCTTTGCACGTGCAATTAAATTGTCTGAATCTAAGGAGAGCATGTTGCATTTAAACAATGAAGTCAGCCAATAAATCTTACAGTTGTCTAATTCTTCTAGGACTGTAGCCTCAGCCCGTGCCTCTAAATAAATGAGGATGTTCATCATGAACTCCTGAGATCAGAGCCAATAATAGTCCTTCTACAGAGTGATTCCACTGATTTTAGTCATTTACTTTTAGCTTACTCTGGCATGAGTGGAATACCCATCCCATAGACTATATATAACCACCAACGGGAATAGCAATCTGCTTATGGACTTTAGAATACTTGCTGGCCCCAGGCCACAGCCACAAAAAACAAGAGTTTCAGAAGTAATCACAGCTCCTCCTCTTCTGTCACTCAGTGCAAGCAGGAAGGAAATTGCTTTTAACATATATGTTTAAAAAGCTTGGTTGCATTAATTAGTTCTCCTGTGATATTCACTTTTGTTCTTCTTGTTATTCCTTTTTAGAAGAGGATTGGTTGTAGCTAACTGTTTTTATGCGAACGAACCCATATGAACACTTGGTCCTGTACTTTTTCTGTTTGTTAATAGCTGAGCCATTCAGTATGAGACTGCAGCACCCTCAGAATTCCTAAGAACACTGAGTCATCCCACCGTCGCTCATAGGAGGGCTGTACGGCTGGCTATGACTGCCACCTAGTTTTCAATTCTTATTATGATTACCTAGACTTTTGCGTTCTCCCAGGTAAAAAAGTATATACCTAAAATCTGAAAATTTCCATTCTAGTCCTATATGATACACATCCTGTGATGTATTTAAACAGTGCAAAAATATGCAATGATAAACTCTTACTGAACAAATCCACGTGCATCTAGATTCAGTCTTGAAATACACATTAAGGATACATAATTATTAATCCCAAATATAAACTCACTGAAAATCCAACTCCACGTTGCTACGCAGTGTCGAAACAGGAGCCAAGTTTGCCGCATCATAGAAGTTTGTAGATCTACAGCTGATCTTTGCCAGTCGACAATGAATCTAATAACTTTTGTTATGGACCTTTTTCATTGCAATTGACAAATAAAACTTCCCCACGTAATACAGCTGCTGTGCCAAAATCTTGCAGAAAGACCTTGCAGTATATGACTCCTCAGTGAGACACCATGCACTTTTCATTTCGAGATGTGCGAAGATAACTCTTATATTGGGATAGTCTTCTTTTAGACCAAGATATGAACTAAAAGCTTATCAATAAATCAGAGAAACGTGGAGAACAATTAAAGAAATTTTCAAAACCTCATATAAATTCCATTTTGAGGTCTGCAGAAGGAACAGTTAAGATTCTCCATTCTGGTGACCTTTGTGCTTTTATGCTGGTTCTGGGGTTTCTGACTGTCCAGGAGCACCTGAGGTTAAATTGAGAACCCAGCTGAGCAACCTTTCACAAGATGTGAAACGATAAGTATATTGCCCAGGCAAGTTCCATTTTTGAAATTTTTTTTTTTTAAAAAATGTCCATAACGGAGATTTCTTATAACTGTTAGAGCTGGGGCTCTGTCATGCCAAGACAGAGTAACATGTTTTGTAATTTATCCAGTGCAAAAACTAAACGAAATGAGGAAAAATCCTGTTCTTCACTGCAACTGAATTTTGTCCATTCTTTTAACAAATAGCAGGGCAAAAATTAGGCTGTTTCATTGTGGTCTTGTGTAGTAATCAAGCCCCAAAGCTGCTCAATAAATCTCATCAAGGAGCCTGAATTCTCCTTCATGGAAGTGAAAGATTTGTGCAAGCACTGATGGTGTTAGTCTTTATTTTCACCAAAAGAGCTGTAATGACTGAAAGTAAAACAAGATGTTTGTGAATCTCAGGCACGATGCAATCTGAGGAATTTCACATGCTGGATGGGTTGACAAGGCACGATTCTGAAGTTGGCTTTTTAAGACAAAACTGAGACATCTATATTAACGCACGTTGAGAGGCCACAGATGTCTCCAAACACTCTCCCTTTTTTTTTTTAAATTGTTATTGAAAGACAAAATTCTATTTGAACTCGAATCTGAGGCCCCTGGGCTTCAAAACCATATTGTGCACCCCCCACCGTGCTCAGGTTAAGTTCATTCAGACTATTTTATGCAGCTACAGTATGGATCACGCTCAGTTTTTCTTTTTCCCCTAACAGGTTTGTTTCTGGTCATAAATTCTCAATCAGTGGGCAAGCCACATTGTACAATTTAGTAAATAGTGTAGTTAAAACATGTTTAAAGTCAAAAGAAAAAGGGTCTGACAATGGAGTATTGTCCCCTTTTGCAGAACTGAAGTGTACCTTCTTTGATTCAGTAACCTTGCTGCACTTTGGTATGAAATTGTCCCTTTTTCCATCAAACTTGCATTTAAAGTGCCTCATTAGCATGTCTCACCGGATCAGTAACGATTCTGCTAACCCAACACTCGTTTCAGTCAAGCCACCATGGTTTTTCTATCTGTTTAACATCTAAAACTCCTTGACAAAGTTCCTTTTAAAATTTACTCCTTTTGTTTCTCCTTGGGTTTTCTGCAAAGATCTTTAAACTTCGATGTACTCCGAGATGACTCCTGAACAAAAATCATGTCTAGCCCAGCTAGTAAATCTAGCCTCCATTCAATGGGATTAAATAAGTGCTTCACGGCTATTGTAGGAGCCTCTAAAAAGGATCTTGCATCTTTAAGAGTTTCCTACAATAAATTAAACACATCTCAACCGTTGTAAAAGGCAAAAAAAAAAAGAGAGAGAGACTCAGTCCAGCACAGGGGAGCCACTGCAGACCCCCAGTGATGCCATGCTTCTAGTACCAAAACACCCACAGATAACAGAGCCTGAGTTAACAGCAACAGGCAATGGATGCAGAATTTTATTTCTTTAGGAATTCAGCCGTGGACTTCACATCAGTAAGACATAGCCAGGATAATAAAATAAATATATAACGGATTAAAAATCTGTATTTGTATGGCTTATTAAAAAGGATCATGGCAGGATTTTAGCTTGAATTTGTAGTACCTCAGCCAGAAAATTGCTGTTTCTTTTCTAATATGTAAGATCTCAGGCCCAATGTTCAGATTCATTGTAGCATCTGAGCCGTGCTTAAACACAGGCACGTGAGTAACCCTCCTGATATCATCAAGATTAGTGCCCTGCTTAAAGTTAAGCTCATGTTTAAACTCCGAGCCAACACACTCATCCAAACCTCTAGATCTTTCTGCTCATTTCTGTACTGAAACAGAGAAATCTTAAGATTTTTTTAACCATAAGGGTGGTTGAAAAAATAAAATCCGTGTTGAGAATTATCTTAAAAAGACTACCTGAATTTACCATAAAGTGCTGTAGGCTGATAAGAGGCTACAAACCACTGCATCATCAATGTGACTCTGACCTAAATTAACACTCATTGCCCTCAGTGGCCACTGAATGATCCATCCGAAAATGATTCTCACTCCATGAGTGTTGAATGGCCTACCTGAAGCTTGTCAAAGATGTGCTCAGAATACAGGAAAAAAAACACCTGCTAGCGTATTTGGGCAACAGTTTAGCAAACTTTGCTGTAGGAAAGAATGTGTTCAATACATTCAGAAATACCTTTTAATTCTTATATGAAGACAAAGACCTTCATTGTATTCATTCCAACAATTTGTACTGCCATTATGCGTATTGCTAAAGTTCTACATGTTTTATGGCAGTTGGGTTTAACCTCCCATATCTGTAAGTATAGAAGGAATATGAAAACAACTGCTTGTTTCTTTGCTCCCTGTAAAAATTTGGTGATTTGCTCTGCATTATCAAAATGGACACCTGCAATATGAATCTTGTTTTCCCTAGTTTATGTCACACATATCAGGCTGTAACAACAGGCACACAAAAGACACCTCCACAAATACTGACTGATTGGCAACCGCGTGTCAGGAGAAAGGCAGCCTAGGGAGCAACTGCATTATTTCTAAAAGCTAGTAGAAAAACTTCACAAAGCCTCTTATTTGAATACTAATTCTCTTCAAACAGCCGGTAGAAGCCTCAAAATATTGGAAAATTTCAAACACACTATCAACAAAGCAGCCCGATATTTTTTTAAAAGCAGTCAGGTTTTTTTGATTGATATTATTTTAATTATTTAGTTCTCATTATTATGGACAGATTAATACTAGTATTATTAGATGTAATACAGGGTAGGAAATACCAAAATGGCCCCGTCTCTACGATAGCACAGCCCCAGCAAGCCAAACTGGCTGATACTGCGCCGGGGAGATGAGTGTGTGTGGGCCAGCAGCAGCTGGTGGGAGGCTGCTTCGTCCCCACAGCATCCGTCACCATCCCCCTCCTTCCCTTACCCCGCTAACAAGAAGTGAGATACGGCTGACTCTTCAGTTTTACCTCCACTGCTGGGAAGCCATGAGACAACCCTATACAAAAACTGGCAAGCATCCCTTTTTTCTAGGGATGGTTGGCATATAAAAATAGCATTATCCTTCCAAAAGAGCACAGAAAGTTACACCGCTCATTGTAAGCATCTCGTTCCGTGTTGTCATGCACCCAGAAAAGGACATAGGGGGCTGGAGTTCGCTGCTGCTCTGTTTCTAGGACCAAAAAGAGCAGACTTTTTGTAAGACTACACTTTTCTATGCAGCCAGTCACTCCCCAGGTCAGATCTTCTACCTGGAGAGGGAAGAAATGTAACCCAACAAGTTCAAATTTTTCCTTAACACGACAGGGCTAATCAAGCATGGAATATTAGCTGGATAGTCTGTATCCTGAGCGTCAACGCAATGTAAGCAGTGGAAGAATAGAGAGCAATTTCCTTATTAGCAGTGATTAAAGAAGACTGAAACAAAGTGCCTTGAGGTCACTAGCCAAGAAATGGGGAAGCGTAGAGGGAAGTGCTTCTTGTATAAACCAGGCAGGAGGGAAGATTGCTATCTGTCGCCTCTCCCACTCCCTCCTGCTTTAACCCCCAGTAGTTTACTAATATTATTATCCAAGCATTAAGGTAAACTTATATTGCTTTTTGCTTTCCTGGGGTATGTGGCGTGATCCTAGTGTCCCTGACGTCTGTCATGAACAATCTGACAGACATTCTGATGGGGTATCATCAGCTCTGCAACAGAATTACGTAGACACTAAAATAATCCCTTGATCCATAAAGCCTTCAAATGTCCAAATCCAAAACCAACAGGCAGCTAGCTATGAGATCCCTCAGAAGAGAAAATAGGTGGAAATTTCATAAATTCATCTTACAAGAAATTATTCTCTGGTCCTGCAACAGTTTGTAGTCATCCACCGGCCAGGCTGCATCCATCCATCCTCTCTCATGCTTTCCTGGGAGCTCTTTAGAGCGGGGACCATCTTTTGCTCTATGCTTTTCAGGCAGGTAAAACAAAGCAATCCCATCCATGCCCACGATCTGAAATCCTGCAATGCTACACCAAAAATTGTAACAGAGCAAGGTGTTGCTGTGCATAGTTAACAAAGCATTTTACTTATGGCTAAACGGCAGTTCTCCAGATTTCACAGAGTAGGAAAAGGGGGAGAATGAAAGGTGTCTGACCAAGTTTTAACTACTGTATACATTAGAGCTACCAGGTAGGTATTCTCTATTGAGAATGAAGGGAAGAAGCGTTTCTAAAGAACAATTCACATTATCCAACAATAAATGTCTAGGGTATTCATAAATAGTTGTTTTTAAGTTATTACTGATGCTCTGACAGTGATTTCATCACTTCCTCACTATTCGCAGTGATACAACATTAGACAACTATTCCAGACCAAAAGATTTAAATTGTAAATCTCTAAATTGTGAAATGGTACTATGAGCTACAGAACCTTTTTGGAACACAGCGGGCTACTCTTCATCCTACTCTTCATGTCTATCTGGACCTTGGTAAGGCCTTTGACACCGTCCCCCACAGCATTCTCCTGGAGAAGCTGGCGAATCATGGCATAGACAAGTGTACTCCTCGCTGGGTTAAAAACTGGCTGGATGGCCGTGCCCAGAGAGTTGTGATTAATGGGGTGAAATCCTCTTGGCGGCCGGTCACCAGTGGTGTCCCTCAGGGCTCAGTTTTGGGGCCAGTTTTGTTTAATATCTTTATCAATGATCTGGATGAGGGGATTGAGTGCACCCTCAGTAAGTTTGCAGATGACACCGAACTAGGTGGGAGCGTTGATCTGCTTGAGGGTAGGAAGGCTCTACAGAGGGATCTGGACAGGCTGGATCGATGGGCCAAGGCCAACAGTATGAGGTTTAATAAGGCCAAGTGCCGGGTCCTGCATTTCCGTCACAACAACCCCCAGCAACGCTACAGGCTTGGGGAAGAGTGGCGGGAAAGCTGCCCGGCAGAAAAGGGCCTGGGGGTGCTGGTGGACGGCCAGCTTCACATGAGCCAGCAGTGTGCCCAGGTGGCCAAGAAGGCCAGCAGCATTCTGGCTTGTATCAGGAACAGCGTGGCCAGCAGGAGCAGGGAAGTGATGGTGCCTCTGTACTCGGCACTGGTGAGGCCTCACCTCGAGTGCTGTGTCCAGTTCTGGGCCCCTCTGTACAAGAGGGACATTGAGGTGCTGGAGCGTGTCCAGAGGAGAGCTACCAGGCTGGTGAGGGCTCTGGAGACCAGGTCATATGAGGAGAGGCTGAGGGAGCTGGGCATGTTTAGCCTGGAGAAGAGGAGGCTGAGGGGAGACCTCATGGCCCTCTACAACTCCCTGAAAGGAGGCTGGAGAGAGGTGGGTGTTGGCCTCTTCTCCCAGGTGAATAATGACAGGACCAGAGGAAATGGTCTGAAGCTGCGGCAGGGGAGGTTTAGGTTAGATATTAGGAAGAATTACTTTACTGAAAGAGTGGTCAGGCACTGGGACAGCCTGCCCAGGGAGGGGGTTGAGTCACCATCCCTAGAGGTGTTTAAGGAACGTGTAGATTTGGCACTTCAGGGCATGCTCTAGTGGCAGAGATCGTAGGGGTTTTTTGTGTGTGTGTGCTTGGACTCGATGATCTCAAAGGTCCCTTCCAACCATGAAGATTCTATGATTCATCCTGCTGCTCTCGCTTGTTGCTGCGCTCATCCACTTTCGACACAGACCTTGCATACCCTTCTGCCGTTAACCCCGCTCACAAGGTTAGCTGTCAGAAGTCGCATCCGCTCTACCTCACCCTGCAGGAAACAAAAACTGCATTTTCTTTAGTATGGCAGGACACCGCAGTTTACCATCCTGACCTGAAGACAGACACTGTTCCTTCTGGCAACCTCCTACAGCAATTACCAACAGAACAAAGTAATAGGAAATGGTTTGCTTTTTTTTTTTTTTTATTCCACTGGGTATGTCAAGGCCAAGCTTTCCTGCTCTTGCCTTTTTATAGCTGTTGATAACTTATGTGGCCACAAATTCTACAAAAGAGAAGGAAATGCAAAACTGTTTGCCAAAAGACAGCAAACATGAATCGAAACAAAAAAAAAAAAAAAAAAAAAAAAACCAGAAAAAAAGAGAGAGAGAAAGTAATAAAATGGAAAGGAACTTGATGCCTTGTAACAGCAGAAGGCTGAAGACACTGGAAAATTCACAAGTCTTCCACTGCCCATCTTATGCTGGCATTAAGGGTCAAATACTGCACACCGTAGTAAATCACTCAGTTCAGAGGCCAATTACCACAAGTTACAGCTGGAACAAGGGAGAAAAGTACTAAAACACGAGCAGCTGCTTTTGGTTCCAACCCCCCAAAAAAAGCTGAATCGAGTTTCAGTTTCATTTCTTCTGAATATTTTAGCCTGATTTCTTCCAATCTCAGCCAGAAAAGATTTCAAAGCACGAAATTACAGTAGCCACTTGGAGAAGTTGATCACTCTAAAAAGCATCACGTTCATGATATTTTAGCGTGAAAGAGAGGGAGTTTAGCATGAGGGACCTCAAGAAACCCAGACCAACTGCAAATTGAAATAAATCAGTCTTCAATTGTAACTTTTCTTTCTCTTTTCTGTATGAGGCATGTGATAATAATGAACTATAGTACCTTACTCCTCTCTCAGCCTTAGAATCCCATTTTCACCAAGGGTCTTTAACACAGGTGTAACTTTCTGAAAGTCCCAGAGCGTAAAAAGTTCATCAATTTTGTCAAACACCTAAAAGGCAGGCATATACAAAGACAATTTGATAAATTAGTGCTACATTTTCTTTCTATTTTTCCTTTTCTATCGCTTCAAAAAGCTATCTTTTTTTTTTTTACTTCAATCGCTAACCATTTGCACAACATTGACAAGAGCTGTTGAGTAATAATAATTATTGCTGCAAGAAAACCTTTCTGTTGCAGCTAAGATGTGTATGCACCCAAACTGATCTGTCAACGGAAATAATTACTACATAGTACTTCGCCTCCATGTTTTCCATGCTACTTTTTGATTCCACTTGCTAAATTACTTTTAAAAAAATGATGAAAAGTCCTTTGGGCAGGGAAAAGGGCTACGTATCATTTCCACAGAGCACTCGTAAACATGTAGGTGCTGTAGAGAAAAAAATGACAATTGTATTTCCCTTATTTTAAGCCCACTTTGGAAATCACACACCAGAAAGAACAGGAAATCCTGTTCCTGAAATGCAGATGGCACAGTGGTAGAATACAGATCCTACAAACACAGGACACTGAACAACATTTTAGGACAAAAGTAAAGATCAGAACAATCAAGTAAAATATAGAGGAGGATTAATTGCTAAGAAGAATTCATTAATAAAGCTGAAATTCAGAAGTGACACGCCAGCTCCTGAGGAAAGAGGGATCAGCAATACAGGTACTGAAGGCAAAGTATTTTTCTGACGCTTAAGGAGAAAAACAAATTACTTTTTAATAGGTAACGCAAATGTAAAACATACAAAATAAAGTTCTCTTCCACTTTGAACTTGCCTTAGTGAAATAGTGAATAGTGAAATATTAATTTTGGTCCACATTATGCTTGATGACAGCCTAATTCCACACCAGATATATGGAGTCACTAAAAAAAAGCTCAGTTATGTCTAGGTGAGGATTCTGTAGAAAGAGACCATTAAAACTCCAGCCAAGCATAATTAAAATTATACAAGTGCTATTTCATGGCCCGATGACAAAACATTATGTTGTAGCCTAAACTGCCTTCCCTGAAGAAGCAGGCTGATCGGGCAACACCATCATCCAATTTGAGGTCATGGATTTGACGCAGCCTGTACCAGACTGCTGGTGACCAAATGTTGTTCCCAACTGACAGTCCTTCACTGATCTACTTGAAAAAAAGTGGGAAGCCTCCGTTTTCTTACGAATGGACAGGTGTTCCCCTGACACAAAAAACCAACCCATCGTTACATTTGGTTGCTAACTGGAATCCGTATGGGTAGTCTCAAAGGAAGACAATGGGTGGAAATGACCATGGAAAGTTAATGACTCTTTCAGCCCCACAGATGGCCACTCCAACTCATAACTCCAGGAAATTGCTTAAAACTCCGTTATTCAATTAGAACCAAAAACCTAGAAAATCTCAGTATGAACAGCAAATTAGACATGAGTTTGACACAGCATAAAGCGTAGAAAAAAGGACAAAGACTTTTTGATATTCGCCCAGGCAGGAAGAAGGCATTTTATCACACCACGGAGCAGGGATTGAATAGACACCACAGGGCTACGGTTACTGTCATGCAGTAACATTTGAATTTAGTATTCACCTTTTATACATTTCACCACCAACAGAAACTTGTCTTTCTGGAAATTGTTCAGAGAAGTGCAATAAAAATCATAATTAAGCTGGTTTGATAGGAGAGGTCTCAATAACTAAATGGACATAACTTTGATTTAGTAAATTCCTAATTATTTACATATTTATGTCATTTCCATATCTTTTAAAACAGTCCGTGTTGTAACCACATCTCCTAATATTCGAAAAGTAAAATCACTGAGGATTGTTTAATACACTGATCACAGATGAATAGCATTCACGTGTCAAATACTGACATGACAATGAGATCTTTGAAACAGCGCTGACGTCTGCCTCAGTTACAGGACACAGCAAATTTTAAGACGAACTTTTCAAAACCAATTTCATGATTAAACAGCCCAGTCTCAATTTCAACAGAGACCAAAGAGCCCAGAATCACGTTTACAAAGATTTTGTACTACTGGGTACTTAGCTCTTATTGATTTTAGTGGGTTAAAAACTACCGGTTCGATGTTTATAGGTATTTGGATATGCGAAGTTATCAAGAGAGCCCTAAGTCCTAGTATGTTCAATGGGATCTAAGCACCTAATTTGTTTAGATATTTCTGAAAATGCTGGTAAATGCCCAACAAGCATTTCTGAAATATTTCATAATATTGGTACACACTTGTATCCGCAGGGAACAGACCAGAAGATCTACCATTTTGAGACCATTTCTAACTATTTTATTCTGTGAGACCAAGGTACATATTAAAGAGGCAATTAATTTTTACTGCTCTCAAGTTAACCTCTTAAAAATAGAAAACAGGGACTTGGTGAACTTGAAAGAAAAAAGCACTAGTTAATCAGACACAGGAGAATTATTCTTATATGAAGGGTGTGAGCTGAAGAAAAATCAGGTTTTGTTCATCCATTTTTCAGAAGAAAGGATTTAACCCACTTTTCTTGGTGAATTTTAAAGATATCCCTGTTCATTAGACTTCAGCCATATTCCTCCAAGGTGTGTTTCCATCTTTGTTGCTAACGTCTGCTTCCTGAGAGAGAAAGATTTAAATTTAAACTCAATACGCTCGACACCCATTTTATTTTCCATGGTGTCATTGTTTTTGTTCTGCACTTTAAGCTGCCTGACCTGCAATCAGCAATATATCATGCTGCCCAGTTAAGAAAAAAAGAGTGACTGTACAATGGAAAATGTTGCTGAGGGTCTGCTTCTGTTGCCAAGCTGTATCTAAAAATCATTTCTTGATCAAGGTCCAGTCCATTTTATTATTACCTCTTTCATAACAAAAGAGAAACAACTTGGCAGAAGTCTGGAAACTATTGGTGGAAAGACAGAATAGCTACCGGGTACCAGAGGATCTGGCAAGACACACAAGTGTTCCCAGAGATAACTAGCACGAGCACGTAAATAAAAACATAACTTATATATTGCACTGCCACAGCCTGAGCGCCTTTTAAATCCATCTCTGAAGTTGCATCCATTTGTGCCCGGCTCAACGGCAGACAAATGAGAAGCAAAGAACAATATTGTTCTTTGCTGGCAGAACACAGAACGACAAGTCCCTCAATTTGCAGGTGACAGTAAGCGTCACAACCAGAAGGTGAAGGAGAAAGTTCTGAGTCACAGGCACGCAGTAAATGTTAAAACTCACTGCATCTTCTCTAAAGAAGCAATATCCCAAAGGCAAAATTAAGAACATTTCTCTCACTATTCATGAGGCCCAGACTTTTGCAGAGACTGAATAAGCACACAAAATGTCAAAGGGTGATATATGCCCAGGACCGACCTATTAGATATGACTTACATCATAGGCTGAAGGTTTCCAGACGTTAGTCCAAAAACGCACCAGAATTTTTCCTTTCCAAAACCATGTTTGCTGCCCAGAGCTTTGGTTGACTTTCTACAATATTGCGATTTACTCCCCATAACTATCAATCAGAGCTGTGATCTAGATCCCTGTCAACATCCTTCTGCATCCATTTGTTCATTATGAACACAAAGCCGTGAAACCAGAATAGTTTCCCAATAGAGCAGGGGAAAAAAAAACAAAAAACAAAAAAAACCAAAACAAACAAAAAAAAACCCCAAACCACACCACAAACAAAAAGCCCTGACAACCAAGAGAGAGAATGTGACAATATTATTCAAATAAAATCTCTGAAGTTGAAGCGTTCTTAACAGCAAACTTGTTTCTGACAGGTTCAAGAGGCCACAGGCCGATTTGTTTTATTCAGTAGTTTTTCTTGTGGAGCCTAAGAAAGAAAAGCTCTTGTAATATAACAGCTCAAGGTGTATAATCTATGTTTTCTTATCATCATTTTGCACATTCCACATCTGTCTGTATCTCCACTCCCCAAGATTTCCTTTCAAGGAGAATTACTCTGCTTTGGTTTCCCCCACATTCTCAGATTTTATACATTAGTTTCATTGTCAGTATTTCAGTGGAAACTCTTACACTGAAAGGGCAGCAGATATTGGATACAATCAGTAGCGACTGTATATTTAAGTGCCTTCACATGCAAGAGTTGAAATATGTACCTAAGTATTTGTATCTAGACACAAGACACCGTTACACTCACACAACATACACGCTTCCTGCGTGTACGACCGAAACCCATACATCGGGTTGCACAATCTTTGTCGATATGACTTCATTATGGTGTTTTACCATCTTTTCCGTATTAAGTGAATTAATACATACTATTTTGGGCATATTAAAGGCTTTCCCTCTTCCACAAATGTCTATCCACTACTTTCCACTTCCTGGGCAAAGAGCGACACACCAGTGCAAAAGAATGATATGCATTTCAGCATCAATGACAGTTTCAAGGTCTCGTATTAGAAAAGCAAACTTCTAGTTGATGAGCCCGGTTTATATAGCACAAGCACCCGAATTCATCTGGCTACTCGGCATCACTGACTCAAAATGCTTTAGGTCAACTTGTGCTGTAGTCGGTCTTCACCGTCTGTTGAATCAGGCTGTTAACAAAGGAGCAGCTATTTTGAAAGTAGAGTGACAGGAAAATGCGTTTGTTTTGGAGACCTAAACCAGTTCTCAAACAGTCGTATCTAAAATATACCCTGTGAGAGAAAATGAAAAAAAACCAAAACAATGGCAAGCTGAGGAATTATATTGGGATTTTTGGAGTATCACAAATAATGTATCACATACCTAAACCCTTAACTTCAACCTGGTAAACTTTTTATACCACATAAAGCTATCTGGGCCTTTGCGCACGCATGCGCATGCGCACACACACACGCGGGTAGGGGTATATAGAAAAAAACGTTATGACCTCCCTTCAAAAATGTATTTTCAGGAAAGATTTGTAGAAAGAACCAGAGCCTGAGGAAATGAACAGCAATGAGATAGATAGATAGATAGATAGATAGATAGATAGATAGACAGACAGACAGACAGACAGACAGACAGACAGACAGACAGATAGACAGACAGATAGACAGACAGATAGACAGACAGATAGATAGATAGATAGATAGGGAAGAACGGCATAAGGTCAGAGAGTTGATTGGGAAGGGGACCCAGCAGAGCAGGAGGAGGAACGTAGATAATGCCCCGCTCACAGAATTGTGCAGTGCAGCCGTCTGGAGGAGCTCCGAGTGAGTCAATAGTCCATAAGAAGCATCGTCCAGCAAATTTGCTCATGCACTGCGTCCCACTGGTGGAAGAGCTGCTTTTGTAAGCTCTATCTGTAGGGTATTTCCACCACACGCCAGAGGAAAAACCGACAGGCAAGTGTTAGGACTGTCTTAAAGTCAAAACCAGGAGGGTCACGATAACGTGAAAGGTGTGGGGAAGAGTTCAAAACCACGTTTAATCTTTGTTCAGCACATTTTAGCAAAATACGAGTTTTGCTAAGAGATTATTTGGGGTATTGAACAAATACTATGACAGACTGTACCTGTTCCCACTTTTCTGTCATGGGCAAATCACATTTGTATTTAACTCCATCGGTTGCCAGTAGTTCATGGGAAAGAATATCTGACCTCTGTGTCAGTATCTCTAAAATACAGCATGAAAACTAATCTTAAATGAACCCTTTCAATGACAACCAAACAAGCAGGTACCTGCATTAAACAGATAATGCCCAGATAGAAAATTGATTAGAGGTTACAAGTAGGTAGGTGCGCGTGGTTTTTCACCCAGCATGAATAGATCACACTCAGAGAAGGAAGTATTTAATTTCTGTTGACTCAATCTATTAATTATAGTAAACATACATATTTTAAGTCCCAGTGAATTCATCTATTTTTGGCATAGAAATGAGTAATTATCTTGTTTGTGACCAGTCTCAGTAGGAAATTTATGAGGGACAAGGGCCACTTCGGAAACACATCATCTAATGTGAGCACACAAGACTGTACTAGAGGTATTTTTCTGCTTGCAATGAGCAATTTACAATTATTAACCTTTTCCAACTAAAAAGGAGTGGAAAGAATTCAGGCCTCTCAAATTGTATCTGACTTTGTTTCTAATCCTAAAGAGCCTTCAGATTATTTCATATCTTCCTCCTTTCTCTGTCAACCTAGTAATCATTTCGCACACGGAGACTCATAAATCATATGTGTCAGCTTCAAAATAGGGAGAAATTGAGAGGCAGTTTTTCCTCTCAGTTCTCATTAAAGTCCTGATATTATCCTGATTCAAAGAAATGCTTTACGTAAAGCCCGACATCAGATATATGGCTAGATGCTGTGTGTACCACGTGGAGACAAAGGCTCGAGACCAATTTAACCTATATTAACAAAATCAAGGAGGTTCAGCTGCCTGCGCTAAGTGAAAGGATCGGTCTGGCCACGACCCGAGTGCACATTGCTAACTTTGCAGTACATATTAACCAAATAGTTTCCAAAGACATGAATTTCACAGAGCTTTCCAAAGATTCTGGGGGTGGAAAAATATATTCCATTTTGGAGTATATTCTGTCTGTGCCACAGGGCCTGCAGTAACCGTTACTTTTTACACATCTACATCTAGGATCAAAGCATTCATCTCCAACAAGTGTGACCATTGACATCAACAGAGGTGTTCCAAGTTGCTCCGTAAGAAGGAGTGTCTGAACATTTTCCATAGGTATTTGAACAGAGCAAACTATGATCTCATACAAAAAGAGCATTAAGAAAAAGTTAAGCCACAACCATTCGGCAAAGCAGAACATTTAGCTCAGAAAAAATCCTCCCTTCGATCAAGGCAACTCCTCTTTCAGTATTGCCTACAAGGTCAGCTTCAGTAAATTGCAAAGTACACATACAACAGGATCTTCCAAGCCTTTTCTGGGAAGTACAGTAGCACACCTGGAAGATTCACGTATCAGACGTTCCCTGTTTTCACTGTCTGTGATCTTGATACCTTTGATTCACGTATCACAGGATCTGTACAAAATCCAGCTCTTGGAAGCGTACTGAAATGTATACGTTAAACCTATTCTATGTGTTAAAATTGTTCTCCAAAAAGGTTATGGCAGCCCAGAAAAATGGACTGGCAGGAATTTGCCGACTGTATATTTTACTAAACTTCAGGACTTTATATGAAAGCGTGATGTGTCGTGAGGCTCAGCAATGTCAACACATCTGCAGGCAGGATAATGTTCCCCTGTGCACCCTGTCCTCGTTAGATACAGTTACAATAGCCTGATAATAAGCATACCCCGGATTTACCAAATGTATTAAGTTTTCATCCGGAATGCTTGGCAGGGATCAGAGCATGATACATCTTAACTATTATTATTATTATGCATTATCCAAGGGTGCTAGGCAAATAAAAAGATTTGAGATAAAATCCTGTTTCTCTTAAAGACGGGGATTGTTTCCACTGATTTTGACAGAGCTGACATTTCACTCCTGATCCCTGTCTTAAAAACAAATAAAATCAAAATAAACAATAGACAGCACAATCCTGGGAGGCTGAGAAGAGATGATAGCAAATCCAGAGACAGAACTACATGGTTATGCAAACTTATTACGAAACATCACCATGCTTTTTCAAAGCAAATAAAATAATGACCAAAAATAGAAAGAGTGGAATAAAGTCTCAATGACTGTATTATCCCATTTCATAAAAGGGAACACGAGGATTCACAGAGGTTTGCATCAATGGGTTGGTTTTATGAAAACCAGATTACTTAGCAGCTGAAGAAGGAATTTCAGAAGGAAATTTAGAAGCTGAATTCCTGAGAAGGAATTTAAGAAGGGTTAGGTAAGAATTTTGAAAATATAAACTTCACTAACTTTTGCCCGAAGTCAGTTAGCAGGGCTATTTGCCAAGAGAGGGTCAGGATTTAGAACTGTTAAGCTCCGACTTGACATTCAAAATAGTACATTTCAAAACACTAAGTAGTCTCTAGAAGTTATAAAGATCATCTACCTGCCCTGGCTGTGTCCTGGTGTAGGATGAAGAGCACTGACTTCTGCATATCACTGATAATTTTTTTTTCCAAAGCAGAAAAGGAGAGGGAAGAACGCGAAGAGGCTTGGTGAGCATCACCAAACTCCAACACAGAATTGTTCATCAAGGTCTGAGTTTCCCTATTGTGGTTGCGCCAAGATTTATTAAAGCACAGCATGTGTTCACTTATTTCTATCCAAAATGAACTGAAAAGGCACTTTGTATCTGCCCTCAGGAAAAAAAAAAAAAGTTTGCTTATTTGGCAAACTTTGTTTAAAAATCTGTTTCTTCCAAGGTTTGTCTCTTTAGTTCTTTTTGTTTGTTTGATTGGGGTTTGGGGGGCTTTTTTGGTTTTGTACATGGGTGTGTAGCTTTCTTCCCCTCCTGTACCTCTCTTTCTCCATCTGTTGACCTCGCTTCAGCACACAGTTTCCCAGTTACTTTGCCAAAAAAGTATAAAACTTGGGGCGTCTGCTCCAATTTCTTTGTGACTTGTAACTGTATCATTAAACTAACATTTGCGCTGCTATAAAGAAGTCCCTGTAACTTTAATCAGGCTCTTCTGTTCCCTTTGCTGTTGCGCAGTTGCAAGGGTGAAGTAACGCTTCCACATGGAAATGATAGGGAATGGTCTTTATTATAAACAAGCTGTGTGAAAAGCCAGAAACCTCAGTACTGAGTTTCTCACAGTACCTAGGACTCTACTTTCTGCATACAAGATGGTTTCCTGTGCAAAATAATATGCTCCTTATCCTGCATTTCCACCAGAGCCCCCCTCTCTCCCTCTACCACCCCTCCATTCTGCTATTCTGTGGACAAACACGGTCCAAATCCTTGCAAAGGATGAGGGAAAAAAAGGCCTTTCCTTGAAAATTCAGTTTTCCAGCCATAGATGTGGGCCACACAGGAGCTCACCAGCCCCCTCATGTTAACAGTTAAATCTGGGGTCTCTAACACTACTCTGTTGCGTATCAAGATTTGGATTAATACCCTGAAAAAGAAAGATTCCATCCGCTAGATTCTCCTGCATCAAAAGCACTAATGCACGTAGACAATAACAATATTCATATATGAAGCAACACTACATGATTAGTTTGGGAACAAGTTTCCATAAGCCCAAAAAGAAAATAATACTGAAATAAGGAAAAGTCACTAGTATCAGAATTAGAAACCGTTTTTCCTTATTAAAGGGATTCTTTACTAAACACAGTATGTGCAGGTAGACCCAGAGGATATAGTATTTTCTGCCACTGCAGGTACCGCCCTGTTATTCCAGCAGTTGCACACTACGGATCATGCAGTATTTCAGGGAACATTCTTTGAAATCAGATCTTGTTATTTTTGTTGATTTATATCTACCTCTGTTGACATACCTCCTTTGCGAAGGAATGCTTCCATGCTAGACAGTTTGACATAAGAATATGACATTGTTTTACCTTTTAAATGGGGTGAGGACAGTGGTGTTTCCTCTTCTACTCTGTGATCACTTCTCATTACATCATTTCTTATTCACATTTTTTGTTTATACGCGTTCAGCAGGTGTTATTAATGTCCTGCAATAAAGCTATAATCATTACAAGGTGCTCCCTTCCACTGCCACATACTTAACATTTTAACCCACAGGACTTGCTCAAGGTCACAGCTGATTCAAAACAACCACGCGACTGGAAGCCAAATCTCCCAAACTCTAATACTTTGTTTTGATCATAACATTATCTTTCAGTATTGGCAGAGAGATTTCAGAGGGATTTTCCCAGTACTCCCCTCAATTTCTTAAATGCAGTATGAATCCAGAGGTACGATCTCTGAAGAGTTTACACCCTGAAAGACCAAAAGACAGCATAACCAAAAGATCCTTTTACAAATATGCTGGGGCAGGCAACGACTGACAATCCTAAGAGAGTGTGTTTCATTAGAAAATTCCCAGGTATCTTGAACAAAGGAGAGAGAACACACCTGTGGCAAAACCAGGAAAACTGTAAAATCCTGCCTCCAAATCCTCCTGCCTCCTGGCTCCAAAATATCTCATTTCATTGTTTCTTAGAGTAAAACATACCTCAGAAGTGAAGTATTTAGAGATCACTGAAGTAGCCATCGTTCTAAAGCATGGCCCCATCAACCCAGAGACCCAAGGTGTGTCACAAGTACATGAGACCCAACCACAGAACATTCCCCCCAAGACTGGCACTGAATATATCTATGCTAGATCTCACAGAAAGGTATATTCTGCAGATTCGGTCCTCCGCTGTCTTCAGAAGCCTTGAAACATCATACAAAGCGTAAACCCAGATGATGTGGTGTCCTAGTCCTGGGCAAAGTGGGGCTCCTACGATCAGGTGGCCTTGGAGGTAGCCCCCAACCATGACCCAGCTCCAGGCAGTTTAAGGGGAACACTTCTAGCATCCAGCCTTACCAGCAGAGAGTAAAGCAGGAAGCGCAGGAGATGAGACACACTGTCATGCCTGAAGACGACTTCTGGACCCTGAAAAGTTCTAGTAGCCATCTTTGCCACTATAAAATTCACAGAATATGAAACAACCATGACACCTCAAAATTAGCGAGCAAACAGCAACGAAACTAATTCACTTTGCTCATTATTCAGTCACAAATCTGGGTGACAAGGTATCTCCAGGCATCTCTTGTGTCCTCCCTAGAAACAGAGATTACTTTGCAAAAATTGATGTTGCTTTTTCACTGACATTCAGAAACTGATTTTTTTTTTTTAAAATACAAATGTGGTCTTTTTAAATGAGAATGAAAAGTATATATTATCAAACCACATCAACTTCCTTTTAAAGTCCTCACACACAAAAAAGAGAAAACCACAATAGACTAATTTCTAAACAAAGGGTTGTGCTTTTTCCCATTTTAAACTGTTTATAAAAACTAAAATCCAGTCAAACTATACCAAGAGTGAGAAACAAGGGGTTTCAATTCATCCGTGCCTCTTCCTTCAAGCGTGCCTTTCACCATCTAAGAAAATCCCAAACAATAACAACAAACTAAAAAGCCTAAACTTTTGGCTAAGTTTCCAGCTGCTAATTTTGTCTGTCATGAGCGGCTATTGTCAGTCTGAGGGAGGGATTGTTCCCAACATTTTTATTTTTTTTTAAAGTAGAAGATGCAAAATATACTCAAAGTAACATCTGTGTTTTCTGATTTTATTAAAGCATTTTGTCTTTGTTATACAGAAATAACAAAACACTGAGCCCTTCCCATCAGTATTCATGACGTCTGCCTTTTCATACAAAACCCTCTGAAAGAAAATTCCCCCTGGAAAAAAAAAATACTTTCCTTATAAAAAAACAGATTGTGAGACAGATGATTGCATTGTTTAATCAAATTTCCATCTGAAAACTCTTTTCCTAGTTTTAGATTTAGCTCACCCAGTAAGGCACAGGCACTAGGAAGCACGTGGAAGTATAAAGTAGCAGCTCCTCCATTTTATTATCTCCCTTGAGCTTTGCAATTGGCAAATGAAAAAGAAAGTGAGGAACAAAAGTAGTGGACATAAATTAAGCCCCGGCTTTTTAAAGTTCAAACTGAATTTTCTTTACTTTTCTACAGCTGTCAGATAAGCAGGGTAAAACCCACTAATGCATGTTTAATATATAAAAACTCATAATGTTCAGTAGTACGACCTCCATTGGAGACATTAGTTCAGGCCAGTGAACTTGGAGCAAGCCAAGTGTGGAAATGTGGAATTGGGCCAGTGACCCCCACCAGTGCCTGTCATATCTGCTGAAAGCAAACTTGTCAAATATAGAAGGGGCAGAAGGAGGACAAGAGTATCCTTAAACCAGGGAGCAGCAACAAAGCAAAGATGCCCATCATCTATTCACAGTTGTCTCTTGTTCAGTAATGGCTCTGGCCGTCTCAGGAACAAAAAGTCTGGTTATAGCCTCAACCTTTCAACCTTGGCCAGTCTGGGGGCCTTTCATTCGCAGGCTCCCCGAAGCTGCTGAGTGATCATAAAGCCATGATACGCTCCTTGCTGTTACCATCCCTTCAAACGTACACGGTACCGAGCAGAAGAGGAACAGAGTATTCCCAGGGCTGCTAGCCTGCCATAATAAAAGAGCCACTGTTCTTCCCCTTCAGCTACGAAAACAATCTTTAAAAATAGTTCATTGGTTGTATTAACAGTAATTCCTTAGGGTTCTGGTTTTTTGGTTGTTTTGTTTTTGTTTTTTTTTTAATAAATCAAATCTTTTCAAACAACTGCCTTACGTCCCAACACTGGTTTTAATTTACTGATTTTATACTTTTCCTTGAGCTTTGGCCATGGCCTGCTTGCTTTCTGTTCCCCCAGTTTCATTTGCTCACTTTTATTCCTCAGTAAACAAGATGCAACAGCAGGGGAACATCCACCATGCGATTTCACAGACAGGGAACCAGTTAAACCCCCATCATTGTCAACAGACGCCAGAACACTCTCTGACATTTACACTGACATTGTAAAAAGACCAAGAAATCCGTAGGACGCGTTGAGGTCTCATATCAGCAACCCTTGATGACCTCATTAATGATTTACATTGCTGTTACTGAGAAGAAAGAGTGCCACTCCGCGGTGCCTGAAGGTGTTTGGTGTGCAGTGGTAAGGGTGCATTGTAACGCCCCAGAGCTGACACCACGCTCTGCCTCCTCTGGCTGCTTAAAGTTCCCATGACAAACCCTCAACTACCAAAGTCCTGGACTCCAACTAGATGAACTATAAGGTCCCTTCCAACCTAAACCACTCGATGATTCTCTGAAAATACCTATCTACAGTATTTGCAAACACAAACTTGAACAAAATACATACTGTCATGTGTATAACTTCTGGCTTCAGTCCCAGGGAGGCAAGTGAGTCAAAAAAGTCAGGCTAATGTACCTAAGAATAGATTATCAATGCAGACTTTTAGTAAATTATTTGTATGTGTGTGCCTCCGCTTGAGTTAACTTTGCACACTTGAGAGTAGTCCCAGTTCTGCATCCATGCTGAACTCTCCTGCTGGGACACCTGAGGGCAGAGTCTCAGTTCTGCAGGAAACTGTGCTACTCTATGCTCAGCCATTGGAAGAATGTATTTTTTTCTTCTAAACACCAAGGAAGAACTCCGGAAAGATACTAAAGAGTTAACACCATTTATATGACAACCAGAATTTTAAGTTAATGGTCAAGTTTTAGTGGTCAATGAGGTGTGTTAACCCTAGCTCCTGCTGCGTCAAACACAACAGTTAAAAACATAGAATGGTTTGGGTTGGAAGAGACCTTAAAGATCATCCAGTGCCACCCCCTGCCCTGGGCAGGGACACCTCCCACCAGCCCAGGTTGCTCAAAGCCCCGTCCAACCTGGCCTTGAACCCCTCCAGGGATGGGGCAGCCACAGCTTCTCTGGGCAACCTGGGCCAGGGGCTCACCACCCTCAGAGTGAAAAATTTCTTCCTGATATCTAATCTAAATCTGCCCTCTTTCAGTTTGAAGCCATTACCCCTTGTCCTATCACTACATACCCTTACAAAGAGTCCCTCCCCAGCTTTCCTGTAGGCCCCTTCAGGCACTGGAAGGGGCTAGAAGCCAACTCCTTATCCACCAAATGTTCCATCTGTCAAATCCACGTCTCTCCAATTTAGAGACAAGGATGTTGTGCAGGACAGCGTCAAATGCTTTGCACAAGTCCAAGTACATGATGTAGCACGTAGAAATCCAGCATTGCACCAGAGTGTCACATCCTGTCATAAGTGGTGTTACCTTTTTAATAAACTCTAGAGCCAAAGAAAAAAACCCAACAAACTACCTATGACTATAAACCAATTATCACCACAGCATGGTTTAACACTACAAAAGTTGAGAGAAGTAATTTCAGCGGTACACAAGTGATATATTCCTTATATGTTATTTCCCCACCACATCTACTGAATGAAAAAGAGCAAGTCACAGGTGAGCACATCTAATGAACATAATCTGTATTTTCAGGAAAATTCTGTGAATGTAATTAGCAAAAAAACCCCCATCTTAATGGAATCTCTTAAAGTAAACTGTGTGGACCATGGTCATCCTTCTGCCCCATTACTGCTTCCTACTTTAAAATAAGAAGGGGTAATTATTGAGTACTATCAAAATACTCACAGCTTCACAATCCCTGGGGATGATTTCAGTGCATTCAGACTGGACTTTAACCTGCCACCATTATCTCCAGCATCCACAACACTGTTGCAGACTCTCTGACAAAAAACCCACAAGACGACCAGTTTCCAAATATGTGCCCTCAGGCAGGTCTGGTAACATTATTATGAAGCTTAGTTTATTATTTGTTACTGTTGTTATTATTATATATATTATTTATTATGCTTATTATGAAGCTTACAGATAGTACTGAGAACATTTTGTAGATCCTGAGACAGAAGACAATTGGTGGGAGAAGGGGACTATGGCTGGCGATTGGAGCTGGAGAACAGACTGAGCCAGATTTCCTCCTCAGTTCAAAGACAGCACCTGCAGCTAAGTGTGTAACTGGGCACGTGGATTTTTTGGGAGCTAACATGCCAGACACAGATAGAAACTCAGAGTGTAAGGAGACATGCTGAGACTGAGCTACCATACGGGCATAGGACTCCAGCTAAGGAGACTCTACCAAAACATATTTAGGGTGATAAGCAGGAGTTGAGAATTGACAGAACGGGAATGGATTAGAGAACGTGGGCCAAAAGAGAAGCTGCAAGATGGACAACTGGGAAATTGGTCCAAGACAACCGTAATGCAGTTCTCACCAGAGCCAAGCTTGGAGGCTCCCTGCTGTTGATAAACACCTGTAAACCGGTTCCGTGTGTGCGTGTGTGTACGCACACATGCACTACAATTTGATGGTATGACCAGAATCTCTGCAGCTTGACTATTCTATGTGCTGCATCTAAAACTTGAAGCCATGTTGATGAACGTGTGGTTGTCTCAGAGTACAACAGGTGGAAGTTTTAATTATATATACAATTTGCTTTTTTAAATGTAGGAAGTTACAAATTAACTTATGGAAACATCTAAATACCGAGGTGTTAAAAAGATGGCAAGATCAATTTCTCAGAATTCAGAAAGCCTGAAAAGTTAGAATTAAGGTTGGCCGCACAACTGGAATTGAACTCTGTTTGAACGGATCTGTATGAAAAAATCATCTATACCACCAGTGATCCTCCAGCCCTTTTTATTTATTGCTCACCTTCCAGCTGATCAGGCTGCAAATCTTGAGTCTTCAGTGCTCAGTTCAAGCTCATTCCAAAGCGGGTCTGTCTTCTCAACTGAATGAAACTGGGGCCCTGTAGAAAAACTGTGCATGATCGCGCCATTAAAGACTGCACTGTATTACATCTACACAAGTGGAGCCAATTCACGTCTAACAGAAAACCAAGCTCAAGCCCGGCACTACTTAAAGCCTGAAAGCTTGGGTTTGGCTTTTTATAGTTAACACGGTTTTGTGTGTATAGCGGCATAAACGCACGTTCCATGGCTCTGTCAAGCTGTAAGACGCATCCCTTTGGAGGGAGAGGATTCTTTGACCACACAAGCTCCTGTCACACAGCTGGGGTACTGTGGAGTACTTGGCTCAATTTCACAAACCGTATGTGCGTGTGCCCTCATTTTCCTTTGTGTTTTTGGCTCTGCCATCCAAAGGGTCAGAGTGCATTACTGAACCTAATGAAAACCTCCCCACATCTGGGCAGTAATCTCTTCCCTTTTACTGCTTGTAACACAGATAAGAAAACAGAGGTTTACTCCGTTTAAAGGTCACAATGTGAGCGAGTAGCACACCCGGAGCTGGGACTCCCTTTTCCTGGGAGAATTACAGATAGCGCAATTTCGAAGGTCTAATGATGTTCTTTAAGCAGATCACATTCCCCCACACCCTTCTATGCTCCCACTTTGATTTGTTTTCAGTTTGCTTTTCTGCTTGTTATTTTTGGGGAATGAGGTGGGAAGTGCTTGTTTGTTTGTGGAGCGGTTGGCTAGGTTGGGTGCATACTTGAGTCATTTCCCATTACACTGATATTAAACACTCCTATAAACCCTACTGCCTTTTCCTATTATGTTCTTAACTCATTGACTCCAGCTTTTATTCTAGAAACTAATTCCTTTGTGTGCTACCTGTTTATCCTAACTGAAGACTTCATCAGCTTTCAAGAAGACGCAGTAAACAAGCATTTAAAATATAGGACAAAATATGGTAAATTCTCAAGGTAGCGAAACAGATCGAATTCAAAAGGCTTCTCACAGTGGCATTTGTGAGGGCTCACATCTCACAAGGGCTGCAATACTCGATTTATCAAGGTTATCTTTCTTCATTATTTTTAAGGTTTGGTGCTATATCTGATGCAACATATTACTTTTTTTTTTTCCGACACATTTATAGGTCCATTTTAGCGTCAAATTTTCATTGCTTGTAAACTGGTTTGTCTTTTATTTTATGTTATATATTGACAACCAAAAGGTAGTCAAACTTGTCTAATAAAACCAACCACATTCACCTGCAGTGCAAATGGTGGTGTATGGTCAGAGTTCCCCCACAGATTACGACCAAGTCGTCGTTCTGTCTCTTAATTTATCAGCACCACTCTACAGTGTTTGCTAAGAAAAACCCCATATCCCTTAGGTGGAATTTTATGAATTGTCTGCCATTTTTGGAGGTACAACCACCGTTAGGATGAGATCTGCCAACCCCAGGCCTGTTAAACAGCTCTGAAAACACTTCAGATCTCTTGTATGTCAGCAGTTCAAATCCTAAAAATGTAATTTTTCTTTTTGAGCACCATCTCCTCATTTTGTCTCTCTGGTTCTTCCCTGTACCACAAACATGTATCTCATTAGTCTACATAACATCCATGTTTAATTATCCTTAGCAGACTAAAATTTGCCAGTTTCCATATGGCTGATCTGTTCAATCTGCCAGGTTTTTCATGATTTATTCAGGAAAAAAAATGGCAATTTACAAAAACAAATTCTTTGTTTCCCCACAGAAAGACCAGTTTCTATTCTCTGAGCCAAAAAACTAGAACTAAACAATATGTACAACAGAAGCAGATGTAGCTATTATAGTGCGGCCTGGTGCTTTGAGAAAAGGGACAGCACGAGTAAAATTATTGCATTAATACATTTACTTCATTGTGTTTAACCTTTTCTACTTAACATCACTCATGTTATTCTTTCGAGTGTAAAAAAATTTAAACTTCTTCACCCCATTTTGCCTGTCTGCAATCCCACCACCAGAACCTGGCATTGTTACCAGTATAAAAAGGAAAACACTGAGAGCGCACATTTCTAAATATAGTCAGCGGGAGCTTTTGGCTTGTAAGCAACAATCTCCGTTGTTGTCAAAATCCACATTAAACCAATGGATCTATTTTGTATCAATACACTTTAATTGGTTTTCTGGATGACATCTCCACGGAATAATGCCAGGATCAGTAGTGAGTACCGGGGCTGTATTAGCCGAGTAAACATTAAGTTATTATGTGCCTTTCAGAGAGCACAAAAGTTACTCTAGCTTGAAGCCATATGGCCGAGAAGCATGTTGACATATCTCAGCAATAAAGGGTTATGTTACAGAAGGGACCATGTCGAGGAGATCAGAAAAGCTGGATCGGCTACTTGACCAGTGTCACATCACTGAACCCGGCGTAAAGAGCTTGAACAAAATGACATGAACTCATCTGCGACCACTGTCTAGGAGCGGAGACCTTTAACAATGGCAGCACCTGCCAGATCGCCGTTCTCCTCCCCAATAAAGTCACCAACAGCCCCCTCACTGTTCTGTCATGTGCCTGGCACAAGGCCCCTATTGTTACCAGCCACTCTCACTCCAATAATTTCTCCTCTAAATGACACTGCACCACCACAGGTCATTTCAAGGGGACTGAAAAGAAAGATTTTGCATCTGTTTTGAGTTGTAGGCACCAAGGGGGAGGGGGGGCTCGAAGCCCCTTGATAGCTGGCAAATGGTAATAGCAAAATGTCTCTATTGTTTGTGTCTGAACAAACAACCATACTACATGAGAGTTTTTATTGTCCTCAAGGCAATCTGCCACGAATGCGCCCCTTTGCCCATACTCTACAAAGAGAGAGGGGGGAAAAAAAAACCCACCACAATAGTCACAGTTAGGAAACCTTAGTGAGAGTTTAATGACCAGCTACCAACTAATGGATGGTGAGTAACATATGGCAGAGCTTGGCCTCTTCACATATTGATTAAAAATAATTTAAAATTTAAAGCCAAGTTTGTTTGACAAGGTTCCAGCTTCTCAGCAGCCACTTAACAATCTGAATAAATCTGAAGGGGAAAAGCTTAAATTCTAACCCAAGGCAAAGCAGAACAAATTCATTGTCACATTACATAATTGAATCTATTACATTCACTCGAGATTAACAGCCAACACTTAAAGATTTTCTCTCCCTTTACCTAAAATATTTGCTGATGTAAACAGCAATGCAGCTCTCTGTAATATTTGGTAACCTTTTTAGAGCGCCTTTATTAGACCCTCTTTATTAAACACAAACATTAATGGCCATAATCGAGACCTCTTAGTCACATTTTAACCACATAATATTATTTAATGTAACTGAATGATTCTGTTCTTATGTCCTTGAAGCACCACCCGAGTAAAATGGTCATATTTTTATACCCATCTTTGTGTCCTTTTCGAGCGTGATGAATGTCAGAAGCTGGAGCACTTGAGATAATTGCTCCCGCTGAGTGGATTTAAATAAAGTCTAACTGGATTACTTTTTATTTGCTCTCAAAACCAGCTACACACACTAGAAAATAGATCAGATAACAGCATAGAAATTACAGTACCTGTCTCTACCAAGGATCGGATGTGCAGCTAAGAAGATTCCAAGCAAATGTAAGGAACAAAACCACACTGGTACTGAGTTTTATATAGCGATTATTTGGAAAAAGGAAATGTCCCATACAGCTTAGCTATACACACAGTAAGGATGTGGATAAAGACTTTGGGTATTTGGCAACAGACACAAACCGGTGGGTAAAGCACTGAGCTGGTATCAGGAGGTCTGTAATCTGCTCCCAATTCAGGCGCTGAACTGCTCAATAACCTCAGCCAGGTCACTTCATCTCTGGCTTCTCTCTTATTTGTTTTTCAGTGGCTGCTGCAAAGTGTTCCAGTCTTTGCCAAGGCTCCATCCGTTAATTCAACACAAGAGAGTAACCAAAAAGATGGTACAGAGGTGAGACTCTCACTGGTCATCAGCCCCGCTATGAACATGTCCCATGTCCCTTACACGACAAAGGCAAATGGCAAGTTTTAAAAAGTTAAAAATTTGTCTTTTGGAGAATGTCACACCTCAAGCACTCCAGAGAACGCCACAGCCAACCTAAAGTAGCAGCGAGCCAGAGTATCTGCAGGATTTACAGAGGTTACCATGGATCGGCTGAACCGGCATAAAGTGCAGGACGCGGAGGGCACAAACACTGGCAGTCGCACGAGTCAACGGTCTCTGAAAACCACTGTCAGAAGACACAGCAACACCCAGCAGCCGGGTACTGCTTTTTCAGGTGCGAAGAAACAGCAGGCAATGGCGGGGAGATGTTAGAAAGCACAATCCTGGTGACGTGATGGCATATCTAAAAGGGATAATGTCGAAATGGTGGGGAAAGAAACCTTGTGCCCCTTTCCTGACTAGTGGGAGCAGCACGGAAGTAGTCAGCGCAAGGTTAGAGATGCAGTTGGGCTGTTAACCAAGAGGTCAGTTAGTTTAGAAAAGTGACTTTAAAATATTTTAACAGGTTTCACTTGATTACATCTGCTTATTTCTCTTACTGGAATTACTAAGACACTCGTTAAGAACTCCATTTATTTCTAGAGATTTTCTGTTATGCCAGCACATTAGTACGTGACAGAACTTTGAAAGGGATTAAGGTACATACTGATGGAGGCAGAAATAGAGCTCCTCAACTGCCACAGGAGTTAAGACCTTACTTGTTCAAATGCTTTTAAAAGAACAACAACAAAACAACACTGGATACCAAAACACCATCTTCACCTCTGCATGTGTCAAATTCTGTCTAGCGACCACGCATTATTAACTGCGGAGTGCTCCTCGGAGATAACAAAGAATGATTGTTGCATTTCTCTGACTGGAAACGGGAATGCAGCAAGGGATTTTTCCGAGGTCACACAGGAAAATCTGTGTCAACACCAGGATTAGAAGTGAAATCATCTGGCTTCCAGCTCCATAAAATCATCCTTCCTCTCCAAAAAAAATTACTTTTCTTTTCTAATAATAAAAGCCACTACAGGAAGGGGTGGTCTTCTGCTTTTGTCTTTTAACTTTAGAAATATAAGGAATGATCAACTCCGGTCCTCCCTGCATTTGGACTTCCTAGATGCTTCCTGAATACGGCCTGTGCACACTGAATGCAGGAAAGAAGTTAACGGCTTCATTCTCATCTCGTTCTTTCCCCTTCATGCTCCCAAACAGCAAGCAACATAAATTAAAATTTGAATCAAACCAATCCTTGGCACATCCACTTCTCCTACAGGCATCTTTGTGCAATCTGACCGCATCCCAATCTTGAGTGCATTCTTCAAATCTGCAAGGCAAGAAGTACTGCTTTCCCATCAAGAGATGGGAAACAAAAGCGTAGACTAGTAACTTGCTAAAAATCAAAGATGAAGGTACCTTTTTGAAAGTAGTTCCCTAAATGAAGGCTAGCGCTTTGCCTGTTGGATCTGCCTTCATCTCAAAAGACCGAAGGAGGTAACTGGGACTCGATGTGGATGCCAGGATCATCTTGTATTAACTCACATCATCCAAGAGTGAAACACCAAACGTATACAAATTTGGGACATTATTAATTTTGGTATTTATTGTATACCCAATACAGAATATGTTATATATGTTTGGCTGATTTTCATACTTACAGGTGTGCCACACTTGCATGAACACAAAAACAACTTCTGCAGGACTGCAGCTGCCATGGGAACTTTCTAGTAGACCATGAGTATTGACTAAATTCCCACTGAAATTATTTTCTTCACGCTGTCATACCAAACATTTTATAAATCTGGGATTTTAAAAACAGAATAAAACTGAAGATCTTGTAGAATGTACATAAATGCCTTCAGCAGAAAATATGCCCAGAATATCAAGTGTACCATAATTTTCTCTCAAGCAATTGTACATTGCCCATAGCATCACTGGAGTTTACATGCACACAAATGATTTCTGAACTATTTGTCATTAAAGTTAATTAAAATCTCCTGCCTGAAGAGAAAAATAATACGATCTGGGAGGGAATTTGGAAGCCGTTATGGATGGTTTTTGTGCTCTATAACAGGGCACATTGCAGCTGAAGGAGCCACGCGTTATCGCGAGTGCAGAGAAGCAGAGAAACACATGACTGAAGAAGGGTAAGGGAAGGCAGAGGAGAAGCGCTGCAGCCTTTGCACTTCCCAAAGACCTTGGGTCTTTCCGCCCAACATCGGGATGCTAGAATTTTCATCGTGGCAAACCTTTTCTAAGAGGAAAGAAAAGATGGATTGAGAAATCCTCAGCGAACGGGTCCAACGCTGCAGTTTACTGAGCACTGTGAAGGTCTTCTGCCTAGGAAGGAAAGGAGAGTAACTCAGGACTTCCCAGGGAAAGTCAGGGAACCGCAGGCATTTGCATAATATTTGTAAAACCTGCTTCTGCCGCAGATATTTTTAGGACCATGGAGGACTTCCTCCTCCCTTCCTTGCCTCCCTTCTCCCAGCAGGTCAAGTAAAAGTCTGCTGCCCTGAGCCCTGCTATCTTTCTTAGCAATCTGATTAACATATGGACACACTCTGGCTTACTAAAAACAGGAAATCAATTTGAAAGGCAAGACAAATATTATTTGCTTTCTTCCCATCTGCTGTGATATGTGAACACGCCTGCTTTCAGCAGTGATACGGGATTATTGATTTAGGATATTTATAGTGTATATGCCATTATCAGGCCAGCTATCAAAGGGCTGTAGGAAAGGCTGTTTGACCCTACAGGCTATTTAGATATGTAGTTGCTTAAAAAAAAAGTCAGATTTTCTTATTCAAGTTGACAGCAATACTATTTCATGTCATGCCTAAAGATACCATTTCCTGCTTTGCCATCTACTTCTGTTTGATTGCAAGTCAAATTAAATGTAATTGTTAAAGGTCTCTCCTGTCTGCATGGTGACCCCAATGCATTTCCAGACTACTGCTTTGACCCTCTGGGTCTGCAAAAAGCTGGTTTTCACGTTGCCTTTTTACCTATAATCAGGCTGAGTCAATTTGCTAGAGGGAGCACAGAAAGCCAGAGGACCCTTTACCATAAGCACAGGCTGTCTATAGATAAATAATCAAACCCAATAATTCTGAAGTGGCCACAGATAACTACCTAAGAAGACACAGCATGGTGTGTTCCCAGCGGTAGCCTGGGCCAAACGTGAAATAGTGGTTTGGATTGCTGCTGAGAGTATACAACCAATATCTTTCCTAACTGTATTGCATTCAATCCATTAATTCTTCTCCACTTTGCTCAAGCCTTATTAAAAAAACCAAAAATGACTCCAGTTGTCAGGAGGACTTATTTTGCAACGTGAACCAAATTATTGAGAGCCTGTGCTCGTAGAGAGCTCCATATAGCAATGTGAGGCTCTGCCAACGGACGTGGTCTGCACACACATATCACAGCGTCCCCCACAAGTATAAGCTAAGATGTGCATGAACTTACACAAGGCTGATGCCCACCTGGTCAACAAGTAAAGATATAATATTAAATATATGTGCCATAAAGACAGATCAGCTTTAGGACACTCCGTACTTACTGGGAAATCCTCAAGACTGACCCATATTTTCCAAAACCTTTGCAAGCATGAATTCATGTCCAGAAAAATGAAATTTTCCTAATTTGCTGATCCTTCATGCCTCTCACATGGTTAATGGTACATACCACATATTTTCTGAGATGCAGGCAGGACTCTCTATATTTCCCCTTTCTTAACTCTTTCCATGAACTGTCAAGTATTACCATTTAACTTCTCTTCTCCAACTCAGAATTATTGTTTCAGACTCTTTGTGAACTCAGGCAGACACCTACACTTCGGTTTCCTTCACCTTGAAAACACCTTGCCTCTGAAAATGTAACTGGAAACTTGTTTATTTGAATGAAGTCTGGTTGCCTGGAAAACTACTGAAATACTACCACGGCTTTTCCTGGGTAGTGGCATCTTCCGGGAGGCATGTTCCATGGTTCAGGTGCCCATCAAAACCTGTGCCATTCTTGGCGTTAGCTGGAATAGAGAGTACCTGGATTTGGAAGATTCCCTTACAGATGAGCCAGGCTCCTGTCCCTGCTCTGCTGTTATCCTAGGCAGTCAGCCCATCACCTCATGGAAGATCCTCTAGCTCAGCAAGTATTCTCAGGAGAACAAGCATTTTTTTGGAATAGATTACTATGACTGATGTTCCTGAAAGTACCTGGCTGTTTATGTGACCACCTGATGTCCCTTCCAGTCCCGTTTCTCTGTCTTTTTAAGTAGGAAATAACTGGAGAAAATTACAAGTTACTGGAATAGAAACTATAAATGAATACACATTAGTTATTAAGTAAAAAAAAAAAAATTATCTGCAAGAAAACGTTGAATCTGCCCACTGGCGGTTGAAATACAGACCACTCTTAGGTCTTAGAACCAGGCACTCCCTGCGCCTTGTCATTGGGTTCCAGGTAACTGAGCTGGCACTGGAACTGACTGACCTCAGCTTGATGGAAGCCTCGATCCCTCAAAGGATCCAGAAAAGTCAAACTAAGGCAAAGCCCCTCTAGGAAATCCCCAAATCTGGAACAGAGGCAGAGCCTGTCGGACCTTCCCAGCCATGAAGGATTTGTGGATCTGAGGCATGAGAATGAGCGGGAGCAGCTAAGAGAAGGATGTCTCCAGGGATTCAGCAGGGACTAAGGTCAAAGAGGATGGGGCAAGGCAGAGTAATGGTAGCTGTTTGCAGCAATGGAGAGGAGCACTGATTTTCAAAGCCACGTGGCTTGAGGTAACTTGAATAGAAACTGAAGTTCAGGAAGCAGTTCTGTGCCTAGAATCTGATGAAGCTATGAGGTCACGACAAAGACTTGATTTAATTTCAGCTGATGCATGACACCAATTCAGGAAACTCCCTTCTGCAGCAGATGATAACTGGCCAGCAAACATCTGGCTGCAGTTTTAGGGAAGTCCAAGAAGAAAGAGTTGAACCAGCAGCAGGTTATGAAATCAGCTGGGGTTATACCATGCTATAATGTTACTCAGATGCAACAGGGACCGTTGTAAGTCACTGACTGAGCAGCGCCCTGGCAGAACAATTCCAACTCTGTGCACAGGGTGTTTCTAAACGTCCAAGGGTTGTGCTGGGAGTTAATCACCATATAGACCCTGCGCTGGCCTCCTGCCAAGAAATTATTTTTGACTTCTTTCAATGTTCACGGTCAGTTTCTTCCATCTTTCGCCTACCAAGGCATCTGGCTACCCCCTCATGCACAAGAGGGTGTGAAGGATTGCAGTCTTTTCTAATATAATAAGCATAATTTGCAACAAAAGTTGCAGAATTAATTTTCAGGGTCAGGTAACCCTCATGTCTCAAAGGCTCTAACACACTATCACGGGAACTGCTTCTCCTGACCGGAAGAAGCATGTAATAGGAAATCCTGACATCTGGAAGAGCACATCTGGCAACCATAACGTTTCCAAACTTGCTTAGAGTCCTTGTTAGCCTTTTACACCAAATTATTACCAACTTCCTTGTGTCATGTTCTTTCTTTACAAGGTGTGCCCATATCACTCACATTTATCCTGTTGAGCAGCATCAATTATATAGTAATCACCTGTTTATCTGTAGCACAGTGAAACTTTTAATATATTCCTGGTCCTGGTGAAAAGTCAGGAAGTTTGGAGTGAGTTGCTTCTCGGTTGTTCGGAATTATATGGCTGTTGAAAATATCCAGTCCAAGCTAATAAAAAGAGCATAGGAAAAACATAAAAATCTTCTCATTCAGGCCTTAAGCCAATCTCTGCCTACAGAGGATGGGAAGAAGCCCTCATGTAAATTCAGATCTACTTGACATGAGGTTTCTCACGTGTTTCTCTGGAGCATTCTGGGGTTGCTGCTGTCAAGCATAACACGACACGCCCATAAAGGAATCCCTATGATACTTTTAAGCGTGACAAAAACATCTTTCACGCATGGTAGAATAAATTCACGGGGAAAAAAGGATGTCTCTAAACAGTTACAGAGTCTATCAGAGCAACATGGCATTCAAAAAAAAAAGTTTCCACAGCCCTTTCACCAAAGTATATTGCTTTGGTCTTCAAAGACACCTCATTTGCTAAGTTGATGTGACTTTTTCCTCTGTTCCAGTCCTTTCTTGTGACCTTTTGCACTTATCAAACCAAGTCTCTCCCTTCCTGGCCCTACAGTTCTCTATCAGTGTAACTCAGAGACTACCACCACATAAGGGCTTGGAGTTCTCATTCAGCCCGCTCTTCACAGCTTTCCAAACCCGTCTTTTCATTCATTGCAGCTCTATCTCGCCAGCGCTTTGTGACTGGAACTGTACCTCTGTACTTCCCGATACACATCGAGCACAATGTTTGTTGGCAAATAGCTGATCTATAAAATAACACATAGAAATTATGTCTCCACTGTCTTGTGTGCAGCAACAAAACAAACTGTTATTACTCCAAACATATCTCAAAATGGGCCAAATCATAATGCTTTTTGCCCAATTTTTTTTTGTTTTTTTGACTCTTATTTAATCAGGCTTTCTGTTAAGCCAAGGACAAAGTATAACCTGAGATGGACCGTGCCCGTGCCTGGTCCAACAAAAATTATTGTTTCTAGATGGATTTAGTGGAGAGCAAGGGAGTCATATTTACAATATTCTGTGCACATGTGTAAAGTTCAACTACAATTACAATAACTATGTGATGCTGACTGTTGATTCTCAGAGCCCCGAACTGACTAAATGTTTGGTTTTCACTCTGCAACCCCAGGTAATTCTCCTCACACGTTACCTTCAAGTATCCGTGCCTTGACATTTCAAGAAATACCAAAGATACTTTCCCTAACTCAATGTGTGTTCCCTGTACAGACAGAGGGCATTTCACAGGAGTCGGTGGAACAGAAACATAAACAAACCCCTGTGCCCTGGTTAGGCCTCCGAACAGGAATGCCAAACACCTCCCCCTGCTCTCTGTCACCGATACCTCCATCCCCATGGGTCACTGCTGGTGGCCACAGCTTTTAATCACATGCTGGGCCTCCAATGATTTATCACCCCTTAATAGTTTTTGTGCTGAAGATTCCCAGTTGGCAGCTCAGCTCCCCTTCCCCCCCACCACGTAGCATTACCCAAGAGCATCAAAACCAAGGCAGGAAAATATACTGTCCATGTGGGAGCAGAATTAATGCTGTTTAAGAAAACTATCTGTTACTGACAGGCAGTTTTGGCACGTAATTAGTGACACCATGAAAGACGTTAGGAATCATGCAACGGTTATAAAGTTAAAGACATGAAATCTAGCATAGCGTTCCCAATGAACTGCATGGCTATCTGTTGTTCTCTGCATAGTGCATTTAAAAACACAGTCAGGCTTGCTTTTGGTAAACGCTTGCTAGGAGATTCGGTTTAGTTTTCAGTCCCAAGTTGCTTCAGTGAAACTTCCACCCAACTTATATGAACAGAAACACTGTGCACAGGAAAAGCTGCAGCACTTACAGAGTGCCAGCATGTGACGTGAGGTTCTGATCTCAGTACATAACCAAGATTTGTCTCATAGGAAACACTGATGCAGCATTTTTCATCCATAGGTCTCAAAAGTTTCCTGCACTTACCTCTATTTCAAAGCTGAGCTGACTTTCCGATTCACAGAGTGGGATGCTGCCCGAATCAGGGTTAAAGCCAACATTCCTTAGTCCCCAGCAAAAAAGCACTGCGACAGACCTAGACATCTCTCAGGAACAGACGAACTTTTTCCACTTGACCAGACTCATTGGGAAGAAACAGTTCTGATCCCACTTTGAACAAAGAATAAACAAGTTCAGTCCATACCAAGCCCTCACGCCTACGTCTCAGATTCTGCAGGAAAGGATTCTTCCCACTCAGGTGGCAATAATCTCTGCAGGTGGTGGCACTGGCAGCGATGAGGATAATGTTGGGCCATCTCCTTCTCTGACGGAGCTTGTCTGATGGATCCAAACAATCCATCCAGCCCATTTTTCTCTAAAACAAAGTAGACACACTTTAGTTGTGGGTCCTGAACACAATTAACCTACACATTGTGCAGAAGAGCCACATTATTTCAGCCATTGAACAGAGGAGTTTAACCATTTATTTTTCCAGTGGAAAAAAAGATAGGACCTTTATAGAAATGGGTCGCATTTCACTCCTGCTTCTCTTCCTCACATCTCTAACACTATTCGGTGGTCTAATCAAAGATACATAATGCATGGAAGAATCGGGCTGAAAAAAGTAAAGAAACTAATAAATTTCAGTGACAAGCTCACACTTAGATAAAGGCCAAAAGACAAGGAAATCCAACTTGTCAGTCAACTATCTTGGAGGGAAATTATCTGGCACACGCGGGAGGTCTCCCGTTACCCAGGTCGAGGACGCAGCTTCAACACATCACTCCTCCCTTCCCACCCAGCTCTCAGGCTCATGGAAAGCGGGGTGATAATAGGGATGGAGACGTGCTCAGGTTTCATCCCGTCAGGGAGCTGTGACGGAACTGGGGGACACATGCTGACATTAACAGCTGAGAAATATGTGCAGATGCCATATTTTAGGTATAGCTTTAGCATCTGCCAACATTTTGGAAGTTCTTTACTTGTATGATGCAAGCAACATTTTTTATGCTGATAAGGTGTATTCTTGGTACATTTAAACATAATCTCCGTGAGTTTAGTTTCAATGACACTGAGCACGCATAGCCATAAGCAAAATCATGCCATTCTTGGTGATTATCACCTCTAAAAATAAGACCTTTTGTTATATGTAAAGTCATTAACTATAAAGCAATAATTCAGCGTGTATCTAAAGATGTCTAAATACAAACAAGATTTCATTCATAAAACACAATCTGCAACACTACCTTACAAACAAGGGTGCCCATACACAGCACGTAACTTACCCGGGAAAAAAGGGAATCCCCTCTAACACGGGCTTACAACGCAGGCTGCTTTCTCACATCCAGTAGTGCGGATCGCAGCGTTTCTCATCACTGATGGATCAATTTACAAAGGCAGGGAAGGATAATAACTAAATAACATTGTCCGACTTAATTGCTAGCACACGGTACATAAATAGCATTTTTGCATTATGTCATACAACTACCATTGCCCTACATGGTAACAGGCCCTTAACAAATAGGTGTATGCGAGAACAAGGGCAGGCCAGAACCCTTATAAAGCAAACCGCTTCCTTCTTACAGTTTTACCACTTGCCATAGGCTGCGAGAGAAGTGCTAAAATCTAAAGCTAATGCACAGGAGGTTTGTTTATTGCGTTGTATGGACCAAAGAAGAATTTCCTGCATATGAGACTGAAGGCAGAGTGTACAAAAATTCCTCTGAAGTCTGCAGAGAGCGTTGAACAGACCCTCCTCTGTATTAGCCTTTTTCTCGCATATCTGTGTTTTGAATTTTAACACAGCTGTGAAAGAAAAAAAAAGAAAAAAAGAAAAAAAGAGCAACACCAATAACCTTGCCAATCGGGCATTCAAATGTCAGAGACAAAGGAAAGTTTGGTGAGGAGATGAGTTTGCTGTGGGCAATGACTGTGTCAGACAGCCAATGACATCACTCCCTCTGCTGTCTCCATCACGATTTTCCAGAACAGGATTACAGCGATGACAGATTCCATTCCAAAACTCCCAGGCAGCTCTTTACATAGATGTTAGCAGAACAAAAGCATTACACGAGATTTCCTCTCTCCGTCAAGCAGCATTTGATGTTCTCTAATCCTCACCTTGGGAAAAGCATGCAAGAACCGTATGGACTTGGTGAAATCACACAGGCTGTCCTGTCTCGTAGCTAAAAATCACAAGTTAAGGAACCTCTGTGGGGCAGAAAGGGCAGAGAAAGTAGGTCCTGTCTTTTATTTCCAAGAAGCGGGTGGGGATACCCCCCAAAACTATGCGCATCACCATCAGGTGCAATTGCTACACTCTCCATAGAACACTATTCTGGTGACTTAATGGGACATACTGGGGAGTAGAAAAACAGAAAGGGCATCAACATTCTCTGCTGCATTAGAGAATTTTTCAGTGAAAAAATTTTAAAAATTTATTCTACTTTCATCTTTAAAAGTTCAGTCCTCCACTTGTACAGAATTTTGACCACAGCTGGTTGACTATGGAAGTGTTGGAAGTCACAGCACTTGACATTTGGGCAGAAGCTTTCATTTAAAATTAATAACCAGCATTTTCATGCATTTTAACTAAAACTGACCTAATCATTAAGAATTTATGTGTTCAGTTAATCTAGTTCCCTTTCCTAATTCAGTTATCAACTTGGTTAGAAGCTTCGTATGGAAACTCAATCTTATTTGTATCTATTGCCAACCATATCATCCAAAATAACATCATCAGCATCAATTGTCTGCAGTCCACTGTGTCACCCTTGACCTGAGCAGAAATTTTTTCTTCTCCTTCATGGAATTATATCCAATGAGCAAAAGAGCAGTATAAGTTGCATTTTCAAAGTTTGATGCATGCTACAATGCACATAACATTTACCCCGTTTTCATTCTCCGTGTATTAAATGGATGACCAGAAGCTAGAAGCAAATAAAAATCATAGCACGGCTTCTTTGAGTTACCCTTTTTAAAAACTACTCTTAAAATGTTACAGCTCTGTCTTTTTCTCAGCCTTCCATATTCATAAACCTCTCCATTAGTATTTAGTTAACGGAAAATCAAAGCAAGTTGAACAGGTGTTATTGTAAAAAACCCTTTACACTTGAGACAACTGCTTCACGGTCATTATCTAAGTATGTCTTGCGGTTTGGAGCCACACTTGGAAGTTTAGATTTGTTACATTACCCAGCGCTCCATTCCCTGCACCAGCCTCCGTTTTATTAACACCAGTGAAGACAAGCCGTATGTTTCAGATATGAACTCACACGAAAGCGTCTCTTAATTCAGAGCTAGCAATTGATTCAGGCCCATCTCTGCCTGTTGTATAATTCTTCTTTTATTTCCCCTGTCGTATTCTGGGTGTATTCTAGTATTTCTGGAGTGCGATGAAATGAGTTTAGATTACGAGCACAGCTACTGGTGTGCTGCCCACCCCAAGTGACTCCGGCACCTTCTACTTTCTTACAGCGACATCCCAAGTCCCCAGGATTTATCTGTGTAGACGACACAATCATAATTCATCGGAAAGCGCAAGGAACGAGCGGTATATCAGAAAAGTTTTGGGTTTTTTTTTTTTTTTTTACTTTTAACTGCAAGCAAAGGGTTGTCATAAGAACGTATTACATTGCCTGGCGTTAACAGGCATGTCACTGCAAGCAAAACCAGTTTCACATCTTGGGTAGTTTGAGAAGCAGACAAATACCGTGACTGTCTTTTTCTTCTTGATGTCCTTGTATAATTGATCTTGAGCTAGGAACTTTGCATTCCAGCAGAAGCCTGGATTACAAACCTAGACCAACAACCGTCAGCCATCAATCTTGAGGCCATCTATCCTATCTGCAGCCATTCCTATCAGCCATTAGCTATTTCGTAACTCTAAATCTCTGGGAGAGAGATCATCTTTCAAAGCAAGTAAGCGCTCAGTGCATACCCCCATTCATTCCTCCTATTCTTTTGCTAATTCCCATCTATTACTCCCTCAGCACTTGCAGTGAAATCTCATGCTCGTTGCTTCAGTCGTATTTATACACCACATTATTAAGCATCAGAAAAGAACTAACTGCTTTCTTTTTCCAGATACGATTTCGTACAAAAATGTGTGAGTTTTCCAAAAATATTGCAGATCAGAATGCAACGATTAATAACACCTTCAGCATACATCCATAACTATTTGCTTCTTATTTACATTGATTTCTTCTTACACCATTCCTGAAGTGCAATGTGGCACCAGGGGAGCCGCGTTAAATATACCCTCACTATAAGGGTTCTTTCCCAGTGCCAAAGCAGTGTAAGATGAGAGGTTAGTTAATATAAAGGAGACAAAGGCCTTGTATTCAAAAAGGTACCTCCACATAAGATCCTCTTTTCTTCTTCAGAAAATTTTTAGGGTTTTTTTTTTTTTTTGCTATGTCTGAAAATACTATCATTTTAAATACATACATTTTACTAAGAAAATATTCTGAATCCGCATTGAAATCCTCTTTCTGCTATACTCCAGTTCTCAAAATATTCTGTTCCGTGAGCTCTTTATCATCACAGACTAAAGACAGTGTCTCTACACACACACAACCCAAAAAATAAAAAACGGCAAAATGCCCTTCAGCACCTTGCACTTGCACCGAGACATCCATGCCCGTTTCATCTTCATCTGGGTAACAGTAGTCTCTTAAATTAGGAAAGTCATGGGATTCATTTACATGGATATGACGGGTTTGCACCTGGCATAAATAGATGCATCTCCTTCAGTGTTGTTGCAGACATGCTGATTTACGGCAGAGGACAAAACAGGTTGACGGCTCCTCCACAGCACAGGCAAAATTACCTTTTGCTGCCAAAGTACTGCTATAATTATACACCTAATCAAGCATTTTGCCTTCACCTTCTGCCAGCAAAACTCAATTTCTCAGAGCAAACGGCAGTGAGAGGACACCCTGCAGCCATGGGACTGCTCTGGCTCCATCAGCTGCAGGTTTCTGCCTCCAGCCCAGCCAGGGGGTGACGGGACATGCATGAGAAGCACTGCAAGGAGCTCAAAACGCTGTCACCAGCGGAAGCAGGGAAGCAGAGGACAGGCAGACTGGGGGAAGTCTGTACCCTGCCATGCCTGAAGAGAGCAGACTCCAAGGCTTCCTGAACCAGGCTTTTCACCTCTGCCGAGCTGCAGGCCATGGAGGGCAGGGGAAGCACCAAAGCAGGGCACTGCTGAGAAAGGGCTCAGCCCTGGCAGGAGGCTCTGCTCTTCTTAATACCCTTTTATTTCAGTCAATTACACTGCATTCACACACAGACCAAGAAGACCAGGGGTGCCCATCGCTGTGTGTTTCCACCGCCCTCCTTCCTCTTGCCTTTCCTCAGGCAACACCCTGCTTCGCTGAATGCCCAGAAGAAGCCCCGTCAACCAAGTTTCTGGCTGCGATTGAGCTAGGATTGCAAAACTCAGCCTAGATTTCTGTACCTCTGTGCGTACCGGTGGAAGAAAGATACTATTACACTTTCCTGTGATGAGACAGACTCCTTCAAGTCAACTGGTCACAAGCCCATTATACAATGCATATATTTAGAACATCAACATCCAGCATACATGGCCTGCTGAACTTCCTAAATAATTATATTACTCAAGCTAATCTTCTTAATTGTTTAGGTAGAATTTTCCAATTGTTAGCACTCCTCTGGTGTTTTCCCATTGGAATTCTTGTTCCTAAAGAACAACAATAGACTCAAGGAACTTTTATTACTTTGGGACTAGTCACTAACATTGTCACATTGTTTTTTCTTCTTTTCAGATAACGATTGCAGGCTCTAAAATGTTATTTCTTTTTTTAAGTGCATTACACTGAAGTTCACCACCACCACCACAACTGCCAGGGAATACACAACATTTATTTTAATTGGCTTGTGGTTTTTCACTTAGTGCACCTTGTTGAACGACTCCTCTAAAAGCAGCCCAGCAGGCACCAGCAGCGCGGGGAACGGTACCTGCCTCTCCCAGACGCTACCTTGCCATCCTGAATGCATCTTCTTCGCTCACAAGAGAGGAGATACCAAAGCGCACAGCTTCTGGCAGGCACAACAGCCCTGTCTGAATTCATCCTGCAATTCAGTAAACCGAAATAATAAATCAAAAAGCCTGAGGTCAGTCGCATCACATTCAGACCTCTAACTACATTTCTAAGGCATCGGGTTGACACCACTTTCTGTTGAAGTTAACAAATTACTTCGAGATGCTTTTTAACTTTTTATAAATTGAAACCAATTTAACCAAGCCCGTGAGAGATGCACTTTTCAGAGTCAAGGAAAATACTCTGATGTCTAATGTGTCAAAAAAGTCCAACCTTACAGACCACTCTTAAAATTCCTAGTCTACAAGTCATATTCTTAGCCAGAAACAGCAACACTGGTGTAAAAAGGTATAAGTTATTTGAAGGTTTTTTAAAATATTATATTATTTAAAATATAATAAAGCTAATTTTTTAATTTTTTTATATATATATATATATATATATATAAAAGAAGCACACATTTTCTGGCTAGCTTTCTTTTAAAAGCATTTCATATGCACAATTAAGATATGAAGCATGGGCCCGACAATGTTGTTAGGAATTTAAGTGTGCCAGTCCTGACAAATCATTGACGCTTAACAGTTCTGCCTTTAAAGTCATCATAATTTGACTTCAGAGCACTGCGAAAAGCTAAAAAAAGATTTTAAGAGTTGGAAAACGACTTTTCTTTCCAGGCCCTTCGGAGTACTGTACATTCATTGTACTTTTGAAAGCAATGTGACTTGTGAAACTGGCAACTTTCCCATCCGTAGCGTCTTAGAGATGTTTATAGCACATGATATTTTAATTGCCTGATGACAAAATTATTCGGAAATATATCAGTTTCACAATGCATTTGCTTCATATTTTAAACAAAAAGTATGAGGTTTGAATAACACTAAGGACTGGATATAAGCCCAAAAAACCAACACATATGTTAGGGAAAGGTGTCCAAAATTCATCACCCTTAACGCATCCATCGACCTGTATTCGTAAGCAAGGTGTTGCTGGAGATTCAAACTGGCCCATAACTATCCAGGCGCTATAGACAGCCATTATGGGTGAAATCCATGGTCCCTCCTTAGAGTCTGAAGTTTATTCTAGGCCGTATCTTCTTAAGGGTCTTCTCAAGGGAGCAGTGGCTGCCAGAGACCAGCATTTTTTTTTTCTGATGAACAAAACCCTAGTAACTTCTAAACAACCAATGATATTTAAAATAGGGAGCTACTGAACAAAGAAGACAGAGTTACTCAAGAAATGTATTAAGTCATTTTGCAGTCAAATTACAATAATATGATCTGATCTGCACAAGCCGAGCCCCAGAATTTCATCCAACAGACGGACTTACCTTCTCCGCTTGTTAAGTAGAAAATGTCCCCAAACCCACAGATATTGATAATATCTGAATAGGATATCGATAATATCTGAATAGGATATCTACTGCCTTCTGAGTGAAGTTTGCCATCTTTTGATGTATAAAATCCCAAACTGACTTTGGATATGCCTACTTGCGGGACTGACTGACTGTTGGCATTCATAAACCTGGAGTCTTCTGCTTTATAGAAACATTAAAGGATATGACCGTGTAGACAAACTGCTGCAGTTTTGGAATTCAGGCTCACTTTTTACAAGAACATACACAGAGATAACCCAATCTGTTAAACCCACCCCCCCCCCAGCAGATTTGCTGTTAATATCCCACCTTTTTAACAGGCAGTCAGGAAAATTGTCTAGCGTGGTGAGCACATATAAGAGAGAGGGAAAAAGAAGGAGACGTTTTAATGATTACATTTTGTTGCAGCTTTTAAATTGGGAAAGTCCTTCCATTTCCTAAGTTTTTGATTGTTTTGTTTTATTTCTTAAGTATCTTACCAGGGCACATCAGTAAGCTTACAAGATAAATAGAATTTAAAAACAAGGGGGAAAATGTCTCTTCAACACAGTCCACAGTTTTAGACTCTTGAAACTGTTTATACAGTACCTTGTATGAGCAAAGGCTAATTTAATGAGCTAATGGATTTTTTTTGTTTGTTTTATTTTACAAAGCACACACAATATATGCTGTAGTTAACAGATGCACAACTCAAGACATCTGACCAAAGTCCTGTTAACTGCACTCGGAGACTTGTAAATTTGGGTCCTGCTGAAATATCTGAAAGCAAATCCTCTTATGAAAATGAACTTCATTTAGAGCAGCTGAAGATCTGACCTGTCTCTCACCATTACTTGTATATAGGAAAAACACGGGCCCCACTCCTAAACTGGGATTTTACTGGAATGCTGTTGTGGAAAAGGAGTTACACTGGTGCTCCTAATCATATTAGAGATCATGTTTTACAAGTGGCAACTGACCCTTAACTGTCCAACGCTAGTAGGTGTCACTATAATTTATACCCTAATGGGAGTTCCTCTCTCTGTAACTTCCCTGCGTCTGTGGCCTTGTTTATCAGTTCAGTAGCCCTTGTAACAAAACATGCACGTATATTCCACGATGTACGTCACATCCTTGCAAGGAGCGAGGGTAGCGAGACACCCTGAAATATGGAATGTGCATTAGCAAGCGTGCTCCATAAAATTTCAAAGCCTGAAATCTTTTCACAGCCTGACAGATTTTCCCATACAGCTTTCCACATTCCTAGTGTAACCCAATACAGGCAGTGCAGGCTGAATGATAAACAGAGACTCCTTCAGGAAGCCTTGGGAAAGTGGAGCCTCAGAATATTACACTTTGCTCTAACTATTCCGCAGGTGACTGTTAAGGCTACATAGCCCTTTTTTCAACTCAGTAGAAGACAGAAGAAGGGAAAATGGGACAGATCAAGTAACTTGAAATGTCTATTAATGAACTATCACTACTGTTGAACACTATCTTTTATGGAAAATACAAATACTTCAGTACTTTCCAAACCTGGAAAAAACAGAAGCAGCGTTTCAGCAGATACGTGACTTAATATTGCTTTTGCATTAGGTTCACCAATAAATTTTATTGTAAAATGTGGTTAGTAATACCTGCGAACCACGAGAAGCATGAAAGCACGTCTACTACTTGCTTCACTTCTATTTCTTCTATTTACCAGCTGTGTGCTTGCCAGCTATAGCTTATACATATATTCATTGCAGCCCAGCCACAAGCGATGTGCATGCAGCACACAGAAGTACTCAGAGAAGGAGAGTCTCGCCGTAGCCAGCACATACTCACTGAGCCAGGCTCTCAGCAGCATTCGAACTGCACAAAAAGAGCCCAGAGCGGAGCCAAGGCAGGTACACACCACCAGGGCTCCCCAGACCATGCGACTGGCTCTCCTCCAGGTCAAAATCTAGTGTAAAAGCATCTTCAGAGCGGTTCTGCTTTACATCAGCTGTCAGTCACCGAGAGCTCGTGCAGTTTTCTGGCATTGTTGGGATGTTTTGAACATACTCCCTTGCTCATAGCTTTGCACTCAATGTAGCACAGAAACTGTTGATCTATGATCAAGGATGACCTTGACCGTAGACTGTCTTTCACTGTATAGATCCAGTAGACCAGTGCAAACTAACTACAGCATCGCCAAGAACCAGAGCCAGGATGACTAATAACAACCTTCTGAGCAGCCACAGCACGTACTAAGAGCACAAAGTACAAAAAGTTTTCGAACAGAATAATATATAATATACCACAACCACCATATTGTGCCCATATTAGCGGTGGGAAAGCAAGCTTCAGCTGGTAATGCTTTCAATAGCTGTTGTGATCAAAAGAGAGAGCGCGCAGTGCCCCATCCTACAAAACCTGTCGTGCCTGTTATTCAAAATTATCTGTTAAAAAAATAAGTGCAACTATATTTTTGACCATGGATTTGGGCAAAACACCAAACTGGATCATATTTTCATCAGCTGTTATTCTTGCTTAGGACTGGACAGCAAAATCAGATAGTGTTACCTCTGTTCCCTCAGCACATGACTATGTGACACAAACCGGAAAGATTCGAAGATGGCTGAACAGTATTTCCAGGCTGGATCTTTAGGCAGCCACAATCTGCATATTATTTGTAAGATTTCTGCTGCTTTTGGTGGTGAAAAAACATTTGCAGGAAACAGACTGAAATGCTATGATTGTCATTAAAAAAATTGTCATGCTTTATTATTATGTTATTTATTACCATCTTGGAAAGGTCCTGGAGAACAGGCGAGGTGCCTGAGGACTGGAGGAAAGCCAGTGTCACTCCAGTCTTCAAAAAAGGCAAGAAGGAGGAGCCGGGGAACTACAGGCCGGTCAGCCTCACCTCCATCCCTGGAAAGATGATGGAACAGCTCGTTCTGGGCATCATCTCAAGGCATGTGGAGGAAAAGAAAGCTATCAGAAGTACTCAACATGGATTCACCAAGGGGAAATCATGTCTGACTAATCTGATAGCCTTCTAGGATGGCATGACTGGATGAGGGGAGGGCGGTAGATGTTGTCTACCTTGACTTAAGCAAGGCGTTTGACACGGTCTCCCACAGCATCCTCATAGGGAAGCTTAGGAAGAGTGGGCTTGATGAATGGACAGGAAGGTGGATAGAGAACCGGTTGAAAGACAGAGCTCAGAGGGTAGTGATTAGGGGCACAGGGTCTAGTTGGAGGTCAGTGACGAGTGGTGTTCCCCAGGGGGTCAGTACTGGGTCCAGTCCTCTTCAATATACTCATCAATGACCTGGATGAGGGGATAGAGTGCACCCTCAGCAAGTTCGCTGATGACACAAAGCTGGGGGGGGTGGCTGACACACCGGAAGGCTGTGCCACCATACAGAGAGACCTGGACAGGCTGGAGATCTGGGCAGAGAGGAACCTTATGAAATTCAATAAGGGCAAGTGCAGGGTGCTGCACCTGGGGAGGAGTAACCCCATGCACCAGGACAGGTTGGGGGCTGACCTGCTGGAGGGCAGCTCAGCTGAGAGAGACCTGGGAGTCCTGGTGGACAACAGGATGACCATGAGCCAGCAATGTGCCCTTGTGGCCAAGAAGGCCAATGGCATCCTGGGCTGCATCAAGAAGAGTGTGGCCAGCAGGTGGAGGGAGGTCATCCTCCCCCTCTACTCTGCCTTGGTGAGGCCGCCCCTGGAGTACTGTGTCCAGTTCTGGGCTCCCCGGCTCAAGAAGGACAGGGAACTGCTGGAGAGGGTGCAGCAAAGGGCTACCAAGATGATTAAGGGACTGGAACACCTCTCTGATGAAGAAAGGCTGAGGGATTTGGGTCTCTTCAGTCTGGAAAAAAGACAGCTGAGGGGGGATCTTATCAACACTTATAAATACTTAAAGGGTGGGTGTCGGGAGGATGGGGCCAGGCTCTTTTCAGTGGTGCCCGGGGACAGGACAAGAGGTGTAATGGGCACAAACTTGAGCATAGGAAGTTCCGTCTCAACATGAGGAGGAACTTCTTTACTTTGAGGGTGGCAGAGCACTGGAATAGGCTTCCCAGAGAGGTGGTGGAGTCTCCATCTCTGGAGACATTCCAAACCCACCTGGACGCGTTCCTGTGCCACCTGCTCTGGGTGACCCTGCTCTGGCAGGGGGTTGGAGGGGATGATCTCCAGAGGTCCCTTCCAACCCTATGATTCTATGATTCTATTTAGCATTCATTTAATTTTAACTTGCATGCTAATGGGGAAAACAGGTTCATTAATTATCAGATACCAAGTACAGCTCCAAGTTCTTCATGCACCCATACTATTGAGGGTCAAGATGCTAAATTGTTAACCTGAAATTCTGATGTTTAGTACAAACCACAGGTATGTCAATAATTGATTTAATCTGGGAAGTTCTATTCCCTGTACTGAAAAAAAAAATAAATTGAATAGAATGTAGGAATATCTCCTCCCTTCTACGTATGCTTCCTGTTCTAGATCAGAAATAATTCCACTACCATCAGCAACACAACAACTTTGTGAGAAGTTATTCATCTCTGGTACATGTAACTCCCTAAAATACAGCCTGTGGTATATAACGATTTCCACTGACGGAAGTAAACATCAGGAAGTAACTGACAATTCAGAAGATCATCTTTTTCAATGATTTTGTTGACATAAGAAATGCAATGAGCAATTATTTGCATAAGTACTCACAAGATTTTCAGCTCTCCTCTAAATGACTCGAGTGTAATCTAAAGACAAGGAAACAAAAATATCTCAGAGAGGTTCCTCCGTTTCTACACACAACACTAGACTGCGGCATTAGTCCCAGCCTGTGAGGTATCTCCTGGAGATACACTTCCCAGGTAGTGGGCTGAAGGAGAAGATGGCAGGAACCAGTGCCCCAGTTCTGATGAAGAAAGGTTAATATTTAAAAGAGGAATAAATAAATAATAATAAAAAAATCATCCTTTTACTCCACATAAAGACACCTTTCCAATTTTGATCTAGAGACAGTGATAGAGTTTAGCACAGCTAAAACTTCACAAGAATCGCATGGGATAGTGTCAACCTCTCATTTTAGCAAGAAGGGGTAGAGATCTGGACTTGGTCTGCCAAATTCAAAGCGGCTGTAGGAAGGAGGACATTAACCATTCCAGAGCTCCGAGACACACCTGGCCTCTCTTATTTTGAGCTTAAATTTCAGGTTGGAAACAAAGAAATCTTTCCAAACAAAATTTTTAATCAAAACTTTTGCACCTTTTGAATTCGACAAATTAGTATCTTCCTTTTTGAAGGTCTCTGGCATCCAGAGACACAATAACTCTCATATTTTCATGTGTCCTTTCAAAATGCAACTCCGCTCTCGCAGTCAGTTACCTCCTGGTTTGGTTTGCATAGACACAACTTGTCTCCTGCATGCAGAGCTGCTTAATCCTGAGCTGTGTTGCCACAGAACAACAAAGCTGGAAGGAAAGGAAGGCATTTCTTTATTCTCTCCCTCTCCTGTCTTGGTAGCTGCTCAGATGAGTTCTGTTACAGGCCACTGGACAAGATAGTATAAAATTAATAAAATTAATTAGCAAAGAGCAGAGAAACACTGACTCTATTGTAGTACTCTTTGGACGTTATAAACTTCAATATCACAGCAGCTCATCTTACGTTTTCAGAGTGTGAGGTACTACAATCAAAATAGTATTAAATGTGTATTTTTTTCTTTCTGCACACGCATATACCTAGTCATGACTCATAGAGGATCCCCAGTCAGAATCACATAGGCATTACTGGCACACAAATTATCATCCTTGTATTTTAGGAGACATCTCACAGCTCCCAACACTGATCCTTGAAAAGTATTTTAAATATTATCACAGGCTGTCCAACCTATGCCACAGCCTGTAAATGGTAAATATGTATTTGTGCATATAATTATATCAAAAAGGTTATATGTTTCAGATTCATTATGTACTGCTGAATTTACTTTCTTGTTGATAATATTACGGTAACACTTGAGAAAAACTGAATTCATCACCAATACTCATGCACAATTTTGCCCCGAAAGTAAATTTAGCTGTTTTTATGGTGGAGAACTACACTTTGAATAACTCTGCATTTTTGGAATCCAGCCTGAAACCTCAAAACTTTTCCCAAATTAAGCTATGTTAATAAAAATCTCAAACTCATCAGCACAAAAGTTACACATACTCCTAGCTAGAGAAAAACATAACGAGTAGAGTTTGGGGGAGATTAATTCCCCCAAACACACCAGAAATGTGCTAAGCATCTCGATCTTCATGTTCAGTAAATCTTTCCCTCTCTTACTGAAGAATGATAATCATCCTTACGCAATTGAAACAAATATGAAATAGCATTTTTTGAAGTAATCCACTACTTGAACTTTCCAATTAATTCGAAAGAACCACGAAAATGCCTCACATACATAACACTATAATTTGGAAGTCATCTGTGGTCACAGAAAGTAACCAAACTAACATGTGCACACACAATCTCCACCAACGGTTGAAGATCAAGCTGCAGAACAGGTGATGCCACCATGTGGAGCCTTGACTGCTAAACGAGGTCAACTGACAGGCATTATTCTGAAGCAGGAGGACAACATGGAAAGAAGAGCCAAGGTTGGAGAGGAAGCTTCAGGAGACTGAACAGCAGCATCATGGGCAAGCCCCTTTTGTACTGCAAAACATAAAGAATTTGACATCTGACCTCTCCTGAGAGAAACCCAAGCAACATCTCCAAAGTAGGCAGTGAAGCATGGAACTGCGCTATACACACAACAAAGATAAGATAAACTAATACACACTGGAAACGCATAAACAGCTGCTTCCTGGATGTCTTTGAGAAACCCCAAAAGATCCACGCTATGAGAAACAGTACTCCCATTAAAAGCTCCAAAATATCACTGAGACTGCTCCTAAACCCTCAAATTTCACAGCTGTCTTGCATCTTTTTATAGTTTCTCGACCTACTTCTCCATAAGACTTAGCTACAAGCCTGATTCTTATATCAAGCAACATTAATGTTCCCCTTCTCTTGTTTATCCGGGGGGGGTTGCACTTTCTATTGTGGCCAAACACTTACATTTTAAAGGAGCAGTTAATGAACTCTCGTCCCCTTCAATACAGCTGATAAGTGCCCCAGGGCAGAAGGAGAGGTGGAAGCGTTCACTACAGGCATACCCACTGCAAGGAGTGAATCTCAAGAACATCAAGGTTAATTCAGAATGACTGTTTACTCGACCTAAGTCCAGTGAAATGGGCAGGTTAGTTTACTAACAGACAGCTCCCCGACTAGGTACTTTTCATTCAATAGGTTTGTGCAGAAGGGAGCGCTTTGCTTGTGCTGAAACAGTTAGAACTACATTACTATAAGCTTTCTTCAAAGCAATTTACGTCCCATTTTAACATTCATCCATTTAGTGCAAGCTGAGCATCTTTAGCTCCTCTTAAAACCAGCTTGGGTACCTGAATTCTAAAACAAACAATACTTGAATAGCGGGATGCCTGCTCAAGCGAATGTATCGAGTCAATAAAACAATCTGAGCAGAATTCTGAGTTGTACCTAAGGTCCTTGCCTGCTTTTGGACCAGAAGCCCAGCAAAGAGCAAACGATCAAACTCCATTATCTAGGGTGCTGATGAAGCCGGCTTCAAAATGGAAAGCTTTTGAAAGTGACTGGATTTCCTGCACCAATATTTTCACTAGTGGCTGCTTCTGTCAATTCTACATGACTCGGGGGAAGACAGAGGGAAACAACCTAACTAACCTGAGGCTACTTACAGTGAAACCTGTCACACAGATTTTATTTTAAAATTTCTCTTTACTGCATTGTAAATGCTCACATGCAGCCTGAGGAGAGGTAAGTAGATTTTTTTCCTTTTTTCAAGTACAGTTGGCAGCAGACCCTACTCATGGTCAGTTGCTTGGCAACAAAACAAGTTTCTCTGGCTACAAAATAAATATTCCACATCTGAAATATTTGAGAAAACACTGTTTTTCCTAACTACATTCCATAGTACTTGGGCCACAAGGTTTCCCAGAATAGTCTAAAATGTTAACAGGGTTGCACAAAGGACGACCTCCAATTAGATTATCACTCCAAGACAGATACAGATACGTCCCCCTACACAACTGTTCACATATTTTTAAAATAGTATGTAAAATCTACTCCATGGTCTGGAGCTCATGTAAAGCAGTTTAACTGCCTAGGAACAAATTAGCTAACTGGATCCTGCGTCCTTTTCAATGTAGGCGTGGTGGGAGACATTTTGCAGGGACTAAAAATCTGGAAGTCGCTATATTCGGTCTGAGATGCGCGCCAAAGAAAGCATGTCTAAAGAAAGAGCCAGTGAGCGCAGACATAAAATCAGATATCTCATCAACTACCGCAGCCACAGAGGTATGCTACTGGAGGTACCTGCTCTGGGATTGGTATAGAAAGTGCTAAATTAGACACATCTTCAGGTAGCTCATAATTCTCACTGTCATCTTTCTCTGTCATAATTCTCACTGTCATCTTTCTCACTGTCATCCTCTCAGCATGACACTGCTTTGTTGAGGACAGTAGAAGGCAGTAGAAGACATTTCTTCCAACCCTCTGAAGGCATTTGTCCCGTTGACCAATTGTAAATAATATAATGGACAGAGTCTTATTTTTCAGATGCAAAGAGAGCGTGTCTTGGACTAGTAGAGAAGAGCCCTGCAGAATCAACTAACTCTGCACTGTTTCCCATCACGATCGACAGTGGATGTCTGAGAAGAAACTAAGACTAGGACAAGCATATAGTGATGCTTCTTTAATATCCTCTTCAGCTTTCAACACTTTGTAGCACAAGGATTTCCTGCATTTAATAGCCCTCGATGCATCCTTCTACCATGAATTTGTCTTAATACAAAGACTAGGGAGGAGAAATATCTATTTCTAGATTTTATTATTTATTAATAATTCCCAGAATACAGCAGTAATTATTTGGGGCTTTTTATAACCTGGTGGCAAAGAAAAATGTATTCTTCAAAGAACAAAAGAGAGACTATCCACTTCGTAAGTATCAATGAGAAAATCTGATTAAGAGTTTTAAGGCTGCCAATTCTCAAACGGGAGGCAGTCAGGAAAACGGTCTCTTAAGTTACGTAGGCCAGTCCTAAGTTCAAGCATCCCTTTAAATACAGGACCTGGGCTCCAAACTCAACCGAGCCTTTCCAGAAAAGGGATTTAGACATGTACTACTGATAGGCAGTCTGGGGATCTAAGGTCAACATGCAAAACTAAAAGTCTCCCATGCATACCTAAATGCTCTGGATGTCTCTCTTCAATGTAAGTTTCCCTTATTTTTGTTTTCTGTATTCACCAAGAGCACTTGCATCTCAGTGCTGGAAGCTCTGCATCTATCACAGTCAAGCGTGAACTGGATCTAGAAACTCAGCGGTACTAGACATATCTGGCCACTCATGTCATTGGAGTAACCTAATCCAGTTGACACGTTAAGAGCCCACTAGCAGCTTATAGAGAAGCAACTATCCGTTTCTTCTATGACACGTGGGGAGGAAAGGTTATTTTCCCTGCATTTTGTTGTACCCACTTGCGAAGTACATTATTTTTCCAAGGTATTCCTGCCACATTCAGTGGACGGGATGGACAGTGTTTGCTTAAGGAGTTCTTATGTTTTCTTCATTATTAGAGCCTGGTCCCCTGTGCAAGAATAATTAATTTCCTTCTGAATGTCCTTTAATGTTTATATCTTTTGCAGATGTTGATTAACATTTTTGTTATGTTCACATCATCTCATTTTGCAATAAGAAACCAAAGTAGAGAAGAATTATTCTTTTTGCATCTATTTATTTTAGATGTCTCAATTCATATTCTCAGAATTTGAATTCTCTGTGTACCAGTTTATTTGTTGAACTGGTACTAGTTTATTTGTTAATCTGCCAATTTGCAGCTGCTAGTGCTAGACCCAGGATCTCCAGCTAAGAAGCCAAAAAGCAAAGAAAACATATCTCTAAGTGTTTTCACTTAGAACTCAATGTCAGGCAAAGACAGAATTAATTTCCTCATCACCGCACTCAAAACTTTAGTCTTCCTAAAGCTCTGTCTTTCATACTCCATCTTTCCATTTCTGGAACATTCAAGGCATTGTTTCTGCAAGCTTCAGTCCCAGGGCATTTCAACCTGTGCAATAAATGAGCAAAAGAACCTGTGGAAAAGTGCGGTGTAAGACTGTATCATAATACTCGGGGAGCAGAACAAAAATCGCACATAAAGCCTTATTTCTATCACTGTCTTAATCTCAGCGCTCGGTTTTGCTGCATCCTATTAATATGGCCCTGCAGATGCTCAGGATACAATGCTGCACTGACACTTCTGTGTTTCACCAACAAAACCGGAGCATGCAGATCCGGAGCACTTTATGCTGGAGGATGAGTGGTAGATGGAACAGAGGAATTTTTGACACTAAGTTTCACAGAAATTTGCTGATAAACAAAAAACAGTGAAGGTTGAGTCCCAGGATTTATATGAATATTTTAAAGGGAGGGTGACCCAGCAGACATTTTATCCAGCTCATTCCTTTGAGAGTTCCCTGGACTTCTTGTTTCAGGTCAAATCACTTTGCTCAATAAGTCTTAGCCTCCCAATTTCAGCCTTAGCATGTATTTCAGACCCCGCTTTTGTCCTGTCTGCTAGCCCTAACTATCCTAATTTCATCCAGTCTGTCTCCTACCTCAGCCTGGTGTTCAGTCAACCACTTGCCCAGTTCTACACAGGTTTTGCTTTCAGTCCCTATATTCAGCCACAGTGTCCATGTCTTCACTAGCTGTTCTTGTTTCAGCATCATTCTCTGCCTCTTTCCAGCTCTCCCTACTATACTCTTCCTTATCCGATCTCTACACACAGCCTTCCTCAGTTCCATCCTAGTATCCCATTATTTTTCTGCCCCAGTCCCTTTGCCCGAACAGTCCTGGGTACTCACCACCAACCCAGCAGCTCCTGTCCACCCTCTTTACTTCCTTCCACTGCTCACTCAGAGTGCCAGTCTTCCCACACGGTGCAGTCCCACTTGCCTTTCATCAACTATGCACAGTCCACTTTCCCTCTCTACCTAAAACCTCATTATAGTTTCTTTTTTTCCTGCCAATTTCCTTATCCTCCCTTCCACACATCAGATCTGGTCCTGTCCCCCTTGACTTTGAAGTCAGTAGATACATAATTTCCTTCATGTGAACAAGAATTACATATTCCTGACGGGAGGAGGGGGAAGGCACGGAAATCATCTCCCAGAATGGGACAACTACATCTTTTCAGAGAAAAACATGGCCAATATTTTTTTCAGCATGGGTAAAAACAATGTATTTTGCACTAATCTTGTTCTTGGAAGACGTTAAACTGTTCTGGCTGAAACTTTCTGAAGAGAATTCAGCCTGAGGCAGACACCCAATGCAACATGGAAAAATTTAGTTTGAAAAGCTACTTTGACAAAGTTGTGAACAGCTAAAAATAGGCCTTTAGGACTGGAAGTGCCTGGCAGCCTTAGTAATAGATGCTGTTACTAGCCCTGCCTGTGGTGAGAGTCAAAAGGCCACCCTATAAAGGTCACCCACTTTGGTGACAATCAAGCATAAACCAACTGCATTTTATGCAGTAACTCTGGGTTCCTGCTAACATAACCAGGACAAGACTTCTGCCACTTAAGTGTCCAACAATATGATGCCTACATGAGTCCCGATAGAGAGATTGTAATGATACTTTTCTGTTCCCTGGGGCTGTGCCATGGAACACGAATGCGGGCAGCAGCGCTGGTTACAAGATTTCCCCCGAGCCTCGGTTTATGATGTGGCAGGTCATCGTAAACAGTTGGCGGACAAGCCACGGGGCCCCCAGCTGTTCAGATTCCTTCTGCGAGAGTCAATATAACCGTAGCCCTACTTGTGTCTTCAGCTTCTCCACTCTGAATTTTGCTGTAATGGACCTCCCTAGAGTAATTAGACCACCTGTTGCATCGCCAGATCCGTTTAAGGGAGTCCTTCTGCAGTTTGGTTTACATGGTTTGACAGTAATTGTTTAAGTGGATGCCATTGTAATGGCACTGCAAAATAAAATTGTGTAATTATATTTATCGATTAAAATAATTCTATGCGCATCAGACCATGAGCTTATCTGTAATTAGTTCTCCATACCATAATGCAGTCCGTAATGCCAACTTTTTGCACGTTACAGGATGTCAGACAGAAATGACATTTGCAGAGGACAGGATATTTATAACCAACTGAGCTTTTACGGCTCAGAAAGATTTTGAGCCCTGGCAAAAAAAAAGAAAAAAGTATCAATTGTGGCACTTGAAAAATGGCTATCTGGTTTGGGAGCAGATTTGGTTATACTGGTACCAGGAAAACAGTCACCCTAAATTAACACAATCCTAACATGCACCAAAGCAAATGACATTTTGCAACGTCAGTTACTTCTGCAGCTAAATCTGTAATTTTTCTTTCAGAACTACACAAGATTGAGTAGCTTGAAGTGGGAAGGGCTGTTACTATAAGATATTCAAATATTAACATTTCTATATGAAAATATATGTGCACACACATGGCTATACACACATCCACACACACATCTGTACGCGCTTACTGCCAAGTGTCTATAGCCGAAGCTCATAAACTCTCTACAACATTTACCAACTGGCCCTAATATCACAAATCTTCTTTATAACCCTGATCTTACGGAGGAGGAAATTGAGACATGGGAGTTACGATAACCTTCCTAAGGTAGTCACAAAATAAGAGATAGTACTTTTACATACTGACTTCTATACTTTTGTTCAAATCTCTGGCTAAAACCAACACAAAGCATAATCCTATAAACGTAAGAAGCATTCAGTTCCAATATCACAGTAACATTTCTACAACCATACATCACACAGTTCAATTTTTGTTTGATATATAATACATTTCTATTTATACATATATATACACACTACTAGATAAGAAAAAAAAAAAGTCTCAAGAAATCATTTCACACAAAGCAAAAATTTTATGAGTAACAGTAGAATATTAGAGATTTTTTTTTTTTTAACTGCATTACAAGTGGCTTATAAACTTCTGTAATTACACCTGCTTTTAAGAGGGCCTCAATAGGTCAATGTTAGATGTTGGTTACAGTGGTACTGTGGTACCAAACTCAGTGCGAGACAAAATCTGTAGTTAAGACTGTTGGCAGAGTTTCCAAAAATAAACCAGAACAGCATCTAACCACATCTTCGAGGTTCTTCAGGATAATGTCTAAAAACAAGAAGTGGGTTTTCTTCCCAATAGATTTCATGCTTACTTTAGTCACTGTTTTCATTTTAATGATGTAAAATAATAAATACATACAGAATATAATTATATGTAGTGCATTTTAATCTATGCATATAAAGTAAAATTAATTTTACATCAATAAGGATTTTAATATCATCACAGTATTTAGCTATTATTTTTCTATTTTTTTACATATACCTTTGTTTCACGTCTTGAAAGGGGGCTCCACACTGCAATCTTCACCTGTCCAAAGCTCAAAATTGCCATTAAACACATATTTATTTTTAAATGCATCCTTAAACACAAACAAAATCGGTGGAGCGTAGGTATCTTAAATACCTAATGAAATTGAATCAATTTTAAAAGACTCCAAAGTTATTTCCAGTCAAGCCCACTCAAATCCCATCAAAATACGAACTTCAAGATGGATCCTAAATAAACTACCACTATTTGACTTCAAGCAGTTATTCTCCAAAATTCTTTCTTCTGCTGCCCTCCGTCCAGTAAAAAGAAAGTAACTCATAAGCACAGGCACGATTTAACTTTTACATTTGAAAAAAAAATATTTGCAATTTAAAAATATTATCTTTATATTATACTTTCCTGAAGGAAAAATAAATATGGTTAAATCAGAGTTTAACAGAATTAAACCAACCCATCTGTGACAAAATTTCTAATAAGCATAAAGACACCATAAGCTTTCGGATGCCAGAAGAGTTCCTTGAGGATACTTCAGGAAGCACAAAGCAGGGCCAAATGCACCATTTGTTGCGAAAAATAACTTCAGCCTTCATCGCGGCTCCTTCAGGCAGAAGGTGGGTCAGAAGCTGGCTCCAGGTGAGCTCCCTCCAAGTCAACAGAACAATTCTGGTTTGAATTCTGACTTCCCACACCAACTCCTGGGAATAACAGGATGCTGCCTATCGGCGCCAGAGGATTCCCACACTCCATATGAGTTGGCCTAAAGTTTTTAGGGGGCAGAGGGAAGCCCCCTCCAACTGGTACAGAGCCTCAAGGAATGCTCCCCAAACCACCTCTAGTCTTTGCTACGTGAGAGCGGGGCCAGGCGTACCCCAGGGATGTGGTTGCTCAGTGCAGCAGCTGCATACACAACCTACAATGACCAGAGGGCAACGCCAACCAAACCATGGCCAGCCCAGCTGGTTTATCGCCATGGCACAGACCAGCAGAGACACGGCTTTGGGCCCAAGACTAGTCAAGACACATTAACACAGACTACAGCGAGCGGAGCCATATTTCTTTCAGCTCTAGAGCTAGCTTCTCTCTCTTCGTTCAGGCACCTTGGCACAGTGCTCCATAGGATCACACCAAGAAATATTAATAGACACTTTCACATCATACCAGACCGACATTCAGAGGGACTAGATTTTTATTATCTCTATGAAAAGAGAAAGGGAAAATGCCTATGGGAATAAACAGGAAGATCCTCCTTTCCTTTATACTTCACACTCTTCAAAGTGTGACAGCCCTAAATCTGTAATGACAGCATAAACAGGGCGTCCTCCCACGTTGAGAAGGTCCTGCAGCAGTGCATAAAACCAACATGAATCCACAGGAATTAACCAAGATGCTATTAAAATTACTTCGAATGCATAAGAAGTTTAATACGTAACAAGATCCCAGTGAATTCTTTAGTCAAAACATATTTTTTATTTAAATTGGCTGCAAAACTTCGACATTCTAATAAACACCTTAGGGTTCCAGCCACTTCTACCTGTAGAGGATGCAGAGCACTATTACGCCAAACCATTCTTATGATCAGAGTGAGGTGCAAATCAAATGATCTAAATAGACAAATACCAGCCCACCGACAGACTGTTCCCCGTACCTGGCCAGTGCCCAGTTTTGGGACAGGGGCTGTCTACAGGATAGTTACCCACCATTCACTGAGTCTACCAAACAGTAAGTTCATCCAGTACCAGCCCTCTTTTTCCCCATAGTCAATAAGGGGAATGGCAATGACAGCTCAGGTATAACAACGTTCTGATGATTCCCTCCCACCAGCCTTACCAACCATTGCCACGGTGGGCAATGAAAATTAGGCCTGTGTAAGAGTGTGTTCCATAACAAGACCATGCTCTCTGGTTTACATGGAAAATTTAAGGTGCTGCTCTGCAGGGATAAAGGAATCAAAGCGTTAAGTTCCATATATCACCAAGTGTTAATGGCATTAACACACAACTTCACCCGTACCCGTTCTCATTACATCCATATTTTTAAACACTAATTTGAATATGACACTGTCAAACACGATTTCACTATAAAGGATCAGATGACTCGTTTCTTAAAGGCACCACCAATTTATCTACAAGCTTTGTTTTGCATACAACAGCTAAGAATAGCAATGATTAACTAAAAGAAGAAAAATGGATCACTGCGCCTATTTTTCCAGTTACTTATTATCAAAGTTATGTCTGCACATCAAGTAGACAATATTTCACTTTCCCTTTGTGGTCTACTAGTGTCGGGAACAAAAAAAAAGAGCACAGAATCATCATTAAAGTTAAGAACCACAGAAATGGACAAGGAGGTTAGTTACATCTACATTTAATTTATTGTCATCTGGCTAGATTTCAAGTCAATGACATGCATCTTCAGGCGTTGCAAGCGGTTTTGTAGCTTGGTCATCCACCATAAATAAAATCTGAGGCTGAAATCAATTGACCTGACATTTACCCTGTTCCACAGCATAAACACATACCAGCTCTCATGTCTGAACTTTAGGAGGCTTCAAAAGACAAAGTGATAAGGGCTGATTAACAGCTACTAATGAGACAAGCCTGTAGGAGTGTGTAAGTCAGGAATGGTCCAGAAACTCTTTATGGGAACGCTGTGGGGCTTTACCTAGGTTGAACTCTGATATCATCATGTGAGCTACCAAGAGGTATAGAAGACAGTTTATAAAGTGGCAACCTTCACTTTTACGTGACATAGAAATTTATCAACCCAAAAAGGATGTGGTTTGGGGGTTTTATTTGTTTGTTTGATTGTTTTTTTGGTGTTTGTTTGTTTTTTGTTTGTTTTGTTTTTTAAAAGGTGACAGGGCCAAGGATATGGCATTTCCAGGCAAGGCAATACAATTTTCCTACTTTTACTGTAGAAAGATTCAGTTCTGAAGAGCAGATGTTAAATTGAGTTGTATATGCAGCAAGATTTTGGGATGTTTGTCTTAGTAAAACATTGACTTGAATCAGACAGTTCACTTGGAACAACATTTCAATTTGCAAGATGAGTTAACCAAGAAATCCTAAATCTCTGTGGCCTTCGGCAAGTAGCCAAATCCTTCGGTGTCCAAGTAAGCTCCTTATTAAAGGCTAGAAATTAAGGTACCTTGTAGGGCTTTGCAGCCAAAACTCACTGCATACCATGCTGTCGTGTGTCCCCCATCCCTCCTTCCTGCTGAAGCACAGCTAGAGTCAGATCACCTCTGCAGCAACGATCTGTTTTTCATGGAACAGATTATTCCAGTGGTATCCAGCTCATTCTGGTACTCAGATACATCACTTGCTAAGAAATGTGAATATCCAGCAGGTTATAGTCATTTAAAAACATTCAATCAGTTTCAGATCTGAATGACCAGGAAGAACCACGAGGAATTTGGTAACAAACCAGCCAATCAGGTAAAAATCCACTCCTGCAAGTCCACAGCAGGACACGTGGATACTGAACTGGGCCAGTACTCCTCAGCTTCATTCAGGCACCGTCAGTTGTTGCGTCCAGGCAGGCTGTGCAGCTGACATCTTAACGTACAGACCAGCAGTTAGTCCAGCAGGCAGCACGCCATCACATTTCACATATCGAGACTGGGTCGCTGGCAGTCTTGGACTGCCCAGCAATGGGATTCCTTCCAGCTTGTCCAGATCATTTAATTGGCACAAGTCCAAAAGTCTGTTCCCAACAACAAATTCATGCCTGCGTTTGACAGGAAGTCATTTGACTCAATCAGTTGTCATATTTTTTCCCCCTCTGTCAGCATGAGGCTTTCTGAAGAATCTTCACTCGGTTGCAGTCTCAACAGGTCATTTCTCTCTCATCAGATCCCAAGGTAAAATCTGCTCTAGCTCCATTTACCTTATCCAGTTCTCTCCATTGTCATTTCAAACCTGAACAAGCCTTTTGAAGTCTCTTAGTCTTCTTTTCTTGTGTCAGGAAACCTTCGGGACAGTTTATAATCTATATAAGCACTAAGACAGGACCACAAAATGAATCGTATTAATATAATTACAACTAGTAAAATCATCAAAAGGACTGATTCCATATTTAAGCTAGAATAATGAGGTAATGCGAAAAAAATACTCTGGGAGATCTAATTATATAATGCAGTATTCAGTTCTGCGCGGCCAGCCCAGCAATTCCTGTAACATTCCAATCAAAGTGATCTCACTAGCATGTGAGAGAAGAGTCCAGCTGACAGATTTGGGACATGTAACGTACTATTTAGTCAAGAGGCCCCATGTGCTATTCATAAAGAATTAACAACTCTTATATCGACAATGACAGTATTGTCAGAAGACCTTTGGAAAGGGGAAAAAAACCTCCATAAACTCCGTCTCTGTGAAGTTGGACTTTTTTTTTTTTTTTTGCCCCTTTTTTCCAATGCTGATGTAATCTCCAAACATCTCCAGCAGCAGCTGCTCAGCGAAACCAGGCACCTTCTCCCTAGTCCCTTTCAGCAGCACACGCAGCACTTTCCAGCTCCCTCAAGACAATCAGGGCCTTTCTTTCACCAATTAGCTATCACTTCAAGAGCCCTGCGCTGTCCAACGAGCTCTTAAGAATGGTCTTTGCAGGAAACAACACTGGAGAAGCTTTTTGTTTTTTTCTTTTCCCCCTAGACAAATTAAAAGGGGAAGAAAGGAGGGAGGGGGAGAGAAAAAAAAAGCACAACAAAGCAAATCAGAACACAGAAGCTGTCCAAAATGCATCGCTCATTTAGTACATCGACAAATGCAGAAATGTCCTCAAGAGCCAATGCTAGAGCAAGACACACACAAAAAATGCTCCTACTTTCTTTAGGAGATAGTTTGTTTAGTTGAATATGTTAAACAGGTTTCATAGAAAGAAGGGCTCTTGTTACAGCAAGTCTCTGAGTTATACGAACTAAAAGGAAAAGAAACTCCTGGACGATTATGTTGTATTTCCTCAATTGGCTCTCCAAATGTAAAGCAGCATTATTTGAAGTAGACATTATAGGAAAGAACTCGGTTTAGCTCACTTTAAATATAGATGGATTGATGAAATGAGTAATTACTGGAACTGCTAAGATCTTTTTGAACTTACTCAACTAGCAAGCTCCTTTCCCCAGAAACCACACGTTCCATCTAAAAAGAAAATAAAGCCCGATTCAGAGACATAAAGCTCTCTGAATTTTACATTCTTTTTCCTTTAAAATCAGGCAATAGGTACAGTAATACCTTGAGGTCCCTGTTAGTGCCAAGTACCCATTAGAACAAGTACAAACTCTAGGACCTAGTTCAAGAAGAAAACAAGAAACTTTTATAGATGTTTGAGTAATACCTTGTCTGGGCCTAGACTTCAGTGATTGGACCTGGACAAGTGGAGTTGTGAAGGCAAAAACATGAAGGATCAGCAGTAAGTGAAATGACTTGGACGAGGTCTAAGCAATAGGCACAGCATCAGGATTGCTTCCCTGATTTTCAAATCTCTGCATCAAACCAAATGGCATACCAAAATCCTGAGTGTCATTACTCTCTTACAGACCATTTCATGGTCAAATTTGTCCTGATTGGGGTAACCTCGTGAGAGTCAACACATTGCCTTCTACAAGGACAACACAAATACATTTACATTATAATACATATAAAAAAATAGTCTATTCCCTTTTATTGACTGTGTATCATGAGCAAAGCTCCAGTCTTTGTAAACGATCAAATGGCATGGCAAAGCAAATACTTTAAGGGGTTTCAGGAGTTTGTTCCCATTAATGGGTGCTCTTAACTACTACAGGGATTTTTTAATGGAGTTGGAAAGTGTCAGAACTGATCAGATTGCTTAAAAGGAAAGGAAGTCTGATGCATTACTTTATGTGCATTTATGAAGGAATGTGAATCAACTCAAATTCCTCTGCACAGGAAGGCTCAACCAAGGGATGAGTACACACAATCAGGATTAAGAAGGAATCTTTGTGGAGGTGCTCCAAACAATGAGTGTCTTTTTATACCTACAGACTTCAAAAGATGCTGAGTTTAAAGGGACTACTCCTTTCAACTAGCAAAGGTTTTGCTGAAAAAATGCAGCAGGCTGAAGTGAACAAATATATGTACAGGTATATGTTACTAGGGTGATCTCCAGTTATAGGAAAAAGGGTGAAAGGGCCTCAAAAGGTCTATCAGCTTGCCCTAAAGCAAGATCAACTATGCCATTCCTGACAGCTGTCTCTCTAACCTGGTTTTTTTAAGAGACCTACATCCACACAGATGAGGAGAAAGGAAATCTTCATCTCATCTGAAAGGGATTTAAGCAGGAAAAACAGTATGACAAATTGTTCAGTGGCTCTATCTGCTACAATATGACCACTGTAAGCCCACAACCAAGGGCTCTGTGTTACATACTCACTTGGGCAACTCGCTTATTTTGTAGCTGTAAAGTAATGTATTGGTCAAGGCAATGATATCTGCCCTTTTTTCAGAAAAGCACATATTTGTCTCCTCTGGATGGATGTGATTGCCGTACCTGAAAGATTATCTTTTGTGACAACTATCTTCCTTTACCCTGGTGCAATCCTGCAGTCCATACTCTAGCAGGATCGCTGAAAACCACCAGCAGGATTTTACCAATTTCAATATTAGCTAATGGGACTGTCATGTAATACCGCACATGCTACGCCTTGGCCATCAACCCCAGTTCAATCTGTTAGCAGCGAGAAGCCCACTGGTTATTTAAGGGCACACGAGGAACGAATTGGTGGTTTATTCCAGTGCCAAGTGAACAGGTGCCTCCTCCCCGGGCTCACAAGTGGTTCTCAGCTATGCCGTCTCCAGAGCTCCCCAAGAGGTGTCAAAGCCAGAACAGAACCCGCACAACCCTCACGCCTGGCGCTGGGATCTGCTTGGACAGGCTGACACAAAGCCGGGTAAGCTTCCACGACGGCTGCCTGGTCAATAGCAGTTCTATGGCTCCACATGCCACGGCTGTCAACTTGGCAGTCTTCACAGGTACTATGTTTATTCACACAAAGGAATGCTGCATTTCAGTTGCTGAAGATGGAAGGATAGTGCCTTCCTGCTTAGATTTCACTTCTTAGGACAGATTTCCTCCCACAGAAAATTCACGGCACAGCATAAGCAAGGCGAATCTACGTGCCAGATGAAAACACTGTGTGGCTACATTTTAGGAAATGCAGTTTAATAAGGATAGCTGTTCTTCCCTCCTTTGTAAAGTATTTTGAGACTGAGTGAGGAAAAGCACTATGCAAAGCCTATCTATTGATAATTATTATTTGGATTTTCACAAATGTACTTTCTCACACAACAGATGTTCCTAATGCCTGGCACCATTTTTAATGATTTGCCCTTCCAAAGACTGTGTGCTGTATCACACATAAAAGCATCCTCTCCGTTCAGAGTTTATTTTGTTAAAATCATTTTTCAACTAATCATCTCTCTAGAGAACAATGGCATGATGGAACAGTATTCCTGATGGGTGATATTTTATTACTAACATATGTTCTCATCACATAACCAACATTATTACCCTATTCTCCTTTAAATATTTATTAAGATACTCTACTTTGAAATTATTTCCAAGACAAATTCCATATTTTGCTTTTAAATTATCACGATTAGTTGTCCTGGTAATCAGTACCCATTGAAGGGTAGTTTAGCAAAAAAACCCAGAAGTATATATTACGCATTCTTGTTGACCTTTAACTCGTAAGGCAACAGATTTCCCATCTAACTTTCCAGTTCCAACTACAAAGCAGTCTATCCCCTAAAATACCACTACATTTCTAAAATTTTAAAATACCAAGTGAATTTAGAAGCAACAAAGCAGACAATACAACAGTAATAATAAAAATCCACTGTTATTATCAGTTTGAAATATATACCAAAACATAATAAATTAGAAATAAAAAATAGGATATTAGACTTACTGTATTTACCACACATTCAAAGTCAGGATATTTACAAAAGAAAACAGCAGAGTTCCATGTGTCGGCACAGCTAACGAGAAGTTCCCAGCTCATTGTTAAGAAAAAAAGAAAAACTCAAGACCAGAACTTATCTCTCAGAATCACGTGCCTTCTGTAGTTATCAGAGTCAAAAAGGCACCTTGCTCCAGTTTACATACGGGAAATCTCCTGAACAGGCATTCTACACAGCACTGAAAACAAAATGCCACTTACAAAGGGGCAGATCAAGGTATTCAAAGCTTTAGAGGACAAAATTTGACATTCAAAGTCAATTCCTGCTTCAAATAACTTGTGATAACAAATGCACATATCAAGATCATTCAATGTTGCATTGAGTCAAAGGAAAGCAAACAGCTGCCCCACTGGTTTTCTACTGGAAAATCCCCAGCAAACATACTCCCACTACAATCGGTTCAATATGCCCATTTCCATGATCAAGAAAAACAAGGACAGAAATAAGATACTTTGTTTATTACATATTTCCTCCCTTAAGAATAACTTCAGTGTCCATAAAACCAGAAGTGTTTGTAGAACTCTAGCTCATCCTCAAAGACCCCACAGTCAAAAGGGAGATTTAAAAGCAAAGAAAGAGCACAGATCATAGGAAAAACAATAATAAAAGTGAGGGAAAAGGTTTAGGAGGAAATGAAACAAAAACTTACAAATCAGTCTTAGAAGTGATTACCTGAAGAGGTCTGTATTTTAAAAAAAAGGACTTGATGAGACCTTTGCAGTTACGGAGCTGTCACTCCATTGTCACCTCCGTACGCTGCTGTGTGCCGCAATGCCCAGCAGTAGACATTTCCCTTTCATTTACAGGAACTTCTTGTTAGGAGTGGGATCAGAACATGATCTAGAAGTAGCAAGTAGTGCCATGATATTTAAGCACAACCATCGTTTAAAAGATCAGTAATATCCAGAATGGATATGGGTATCACCTAACGGTGAACGAACATAAAAATACAAAAATATTTAGTTACCCAAAGGAAAAAAGCCTCGCATAAATATTTAGAATTTATGTTACAACATTTGGAATAGCTTGTTATCAAGCAATTATGAAGTCCCTTTCTCTCTTTAGTTGTCAGAGACCCTACACAAGTTGCTAAGTCTTCACACTTCGTTAATTGCATGATTTTTTGTTTGGAAAGAACCTCTGGATTTTTGCAGGTGAAATTAAGGAATTATCACTGAATTCAATTGGACATAAGGCATCTATCCCTAAACCACACTTTCTCAGTGCTCTTCTTTCATCAGTGGATTTTTCTTATTTTTTTTTCCACTCCATTCATAGAATTCACATCAATCTACTAGAAAATTTTATTACGATTATTTTTGACAAAACAATGTTTCAACTGAAATGCCAGTTTTTCAAAACCAGAAATCCGGCAAAACACGCTGCAGTTTTGACGAAATGTTTGTCAAGAGCTGCTTTTCAGATCCATAAAATTCAAGATCAGAACAAAACAGAAAGACAGATTAAGCTCTTCAAAACATTATACCATCAAGGCGCTCATGCATAAAACCACAATTTGTGTCTTTTGATGAGTGAGGCGGCCACCGATCTTTGGGCTATTCCCAAGTCTCTCGTGACTTAAAAACCTTACTTCCTTCTCGCTGTGTACAAAACCAGACTGGGGCCTTAAGAAATGTCACAGGGTGGAAAACCCAGTTCCCTCTCATCTGTAACTACATGTCTTCAGCAGATGAAGCACATACGGAAGGGGGCTGCTATATGCTATGTTTCCTCTAGGTTCTCTCAGATGATGAGAGAACCTAGAGAGAACTAGAGGGAACCTCCTGTGCTCTGCCCAAAAGAAATCAGGTCGAATCCTGCCTTTGGTGTACAATTAAATTTGGGTTTCCCAGCCATCATTTGTTGTCAATGCCAGCATAAACCGGTATTGACAGAAGTGAACAGTGATGCAACTGCAATTTCGAACCAAGGTCCAGCACATGACAAACTTAATTAGCAAATGAAGTCAAAGGATGAAGTTTTTAAAACTTACCATAGGCAAAAATGTGCTTTGGCAAACTACAGAGCGCGGAAAGAACTCGAAGATAGTATCACACCACCCACAAAATACAATTACTGAAAAAACTTATCCTTTATAAGTGATGGAAGGTAAATATTTCACATGCTGCACTGACACAGCTCCCAAGCTTATTTGTATATTTAATAATGAAATTACATTATCTGAAAGGTATATTTGAAAATAGATGATCAAAAATATGATTGCATTCAATAAAGTTGTTATTAAATAATAATAACTAGAAAAAGACTTCCTAAGCTTAGTTAAAGCCACATGAGTAATAACAAATTATCAGACCTACCATTATCATACTAAATTAAAAAAAAATAAAAATGGTGTGGGATTGAATGGCTTGGGCTTTATGGTTTGGCTTTGTCTCCTTAATTACTTACTTTCTTAAGTCTCATTTTCAATAGCCACACAACATTAGATTTACAATAAGCACAGGCTGATGTGACTCTCTATGATTTCAGAAGTGTCCATATTCCAGTCTCAACTTTGCATCAGAGGCTTTGTAGCCAGACCCGAGTCAGGCATTCAGCAAACTATATTGGATTTTGAACAAGTTTTTCATTCTACTAACAGGTTATCTTGCTTATTTTTAAAGTCTCTTTGCACACAAAAAGAAAGGGAGCTAGGACAAAGAAGGAAAGAAAAGAGTCCATTTGAAAAAATTACACTGCTAGATTACAAGAGTTGAAAGCTGGTATGTAACTTTGCTCCGGGTGATCAAACTGCTAATCAGGAATGCTGTCGGGAACAGAATGGAATTCCAAATAAATTAGCCATGTCCAAGAAGCCAATACAACACAGGATTAAGGCTCACAAAGAAAACAAATTTATTCAGCCTACTTTATCGGAATTCTTAATAACGTGTACTAGTTTTTCTCATCGCAGTCTGAGCTCTTCCACTGGAACAGTGTGGAGAAGGAAAAATGAGTCACACTTCATAAATCTCCTACTTGTACAGACACCTAAAAATGTTATATAGAGCAAGACACACAATACCATTATATATAAATACATATGCACATCACAGTTACAGTGGAAACGTGCATATTTATTTCTCTAAATTTGTTTCCAAGACACCTGACCAAAGAAAAGACACTACACACTTCTCTGAAAATGTACAAAGCTGAAGAAAAAGGTTAGAACTGCACTGATATCCACGCCAAAACAGGATCAGTACCACAGTATATGAACCACTGAATTAAATAACCAACTATGAAAATAAATGTCTCCTGTATGACCATGCCATACACCACACTTTTTATCAAGTAGAAAAATTCTCACGTCCACACACCGCAACAAGGAATACTGCGGCTGAGGTACTGTCTGCAACTCAAACCCATGTTCTAGTTTTGCTTCTGACAGCAGCCCAGAGAAACTTCTCAGAATAGTTGATGTCAAAATCATAGGAACATTAAAATACATGCTTAAGTTTTTGCGTTTCCTTGAAATGGGATTTTCATCTTTATCAGACGGTTCTTCTCCATCTGTGAAACAGAGATGATAACAGGCTCTTACCTACACAGTCAATTGAAGACAGGACAAGGGTTTTTGAAGCATTTTGTAAAAATAATTTTTTTTAAAAAAAAGAACATAAAGTACTCATGAAGAGTACTTCAAGCAGAATCTAGACATGTATAGCAAAATTATCCTGCAAGGGAAGTGCATATATCGTCTTGGCTTCTGAAAAAAATATACGACAAACATACTCTAACTTCAAGCCATATGTTGTCTAGTACAATTATTCACTGGAAAATAAGAGACTGAATGCAGTATCACTTGCATTTACATGACTCTGCCATATTACCTTGAGAATCCATGTGCATGCATGGATTTCCTGTAATAAAATTCATCCAGCAGACCACAAGTTGAGTGCGAGTGTCAGGGATTCATTTGTCTGGTGGTTCCCAGACGTGGCATTGCCCTGCTTTCCAGATGACCAAGCTGCACCAGCAATTTGATATATGTGTCTAGTGTTAGGTATTTTCTAAGGACTTTTTGACCTAGATATGGGTGATTCTCTGTAAGACACCATTTGTGCCCCCTCCCCTTCCCATAAAGAAACAAATTAAATGCTATTTATTATTATCACTGTATTTAGGATCTTATTCAAGCTCAAAAGCACGCATTTCTACCACCTGTGGCTTAGCTTAAGGATTTTCGTCGAGCAGGTTTTCCTCCCTGTAAGAAGATATTTGCACAAATATGGAAAGAAAAGCTTATTTTCCCCAAATCACCTTCCCTGGAAATGCATCTCCAGACGGTGAGGGTCAAATGACAAAAGCCATTGCTGCACCATCGAGACACGTGACTAGAAGGGTTCTGTCTACACCCCGATGCATCCATTAGAGGCACGTAAATAACCATTTGATTTGAGCAAAATATTTTAGGAGAAATATAAACTATGTAGTTTTCTCAGGAAAATAAACCAAGAAAGCAACAAGCAAAACTTTTCACAAAGTGCAAGGAAAAGAGTTGCTTTTAATTTTTGAAAAGGTCTCTTTAAATAGCAAACAGATTTGTATTGTTAACTACTGAAAGAAGTGTTTTGATTCAGCAGAAGAGACATTTTTCCAGCTAAAACAATTTGCCAGCGCTTTGGTACACATTCATAAATAGCTTCAAATGATTTGAGACAACAATTGTTTTAGATGAACTACTGGTCTAAAAAACGTTACCCTGTTCTACCTTGATCTGCCAACGAGTGCTGTATATACTCTATATTAACAGACGATTCACGTGCTCGAGCTAAGCACACGTGCAAGTGCTTGAAGAACTGGGGGGGATTTCTACATTTCCAGAATACAGACACTGGATTTCTGAGTGAAGAAAGGAGGATGATCGCTGGCAACGAGCGGTGCCGCTCCGCTTACTCACTCTTGGCTGATCGTAGGCCAATGAGATGTATTCTGGGTTACCACATTAAATATTTGGCTTTACAAAATAAGTGTCATAAATTATAGTGTGATCAGCAAGCGCACTCCTCTTGTACCCTAAAAACAGTATGCTTGAATTACATTTGAGATTTTTTTCTTTTAAAAACACAGAAAAAAAGCAAGTAGGTGAAAGGTAACTGTATCACTTTACAGACACAAGCTACCCTCTGATTACAACTAATTAAGATATTCAGCAGCCTTAAAACAATACCTTTTTTAATCAATGAACCCAGACGGCATTCACAGCTTTTTGCGATGACAAATGCCCTTTGAAAGAGTTAATAGGCAAAGGTTTGTACTGGCAATGAATAGGGCTACCTTTAATTGATCCAAGAGCCTTAGAGAGCCGTCTTATAGCATGATGATGTATTTGGGTTGCAAATAGGCCAAAATAAGCATAAAGAAAATCTGTAAGACCATGAGACCTTTCATTTTTTCATTGCGGGGAGAGGAGGGGGGGAACTGCTGGGGAAAATGAGAGAACTATGATGGGCTTATCTTTGTGCTCCAGCACTTAAAATAGATAAAACGACAGAATTTTTGAGGAAAAGAGAGGAAGTGATCAGGCCATAATTCTGAGAATAAACGTCAGGATGCATGAAAATGTACAAAACAAGGCTTCTTCAGGGAAAAAAAAAAAACAAACATGAAAAAAAGAAAAAGAGGAGATGACCTAATGGTATAAAGAAACATTGATTAAAGAAATACCCTGAGGGAGAAAGATATTCCATCAGCTTTAACAAACACTGCATGGCCGTGCATTCCCTCTAAACTTCTTAAATGAGGAAAAAAAAAAATGTCTAGAGAAGAGGCAGTCACATGGATCCATTTATAATTTTCTCCTCGTTCTTTGTTCATCTTTTACATGGTTTTATTCAAGATTTACAGGAAATCCACACACAAGAAGTGGCTCACAAAATTAAACACGATGGGTTAGCAATGAGCCTCCTTTCCTGAGCAAAGAAACAAAAATTCATTTTTATAAGCAATATGAAACTCATTTAATCTTATTTTTCCTTAGGAAAGTGATTATACACTCATGCTACCTAGTAATTATGAAGAAACTAGTCTCTCCATACTTTAACTAGCCTTTTATTATAAGCTAAATTTTGGCAGAATCCCTTCCTCATTTAGCAAAAGCTAAACTGATTTCCTTGAACTTTCACAGGTGCAAAATTTATGCCAAGGTAGAACTTTTCTGGAAAGTCTGAGGGAAATCAGACAAGGAAATTCCTAGACTAAAAGACTATTTTAAAATGGAATTACTGTGTAAGCATATTATCACCAACTCAAGGGAAAAAATAAATCAAATAGAAAGTTGCTGGGGTCTGAGATGTTCTTAAAGGCCATGAGAGGAGCACGAAAAGAAATTGACATTGCTCCTTGAATTTAAAAAAGCAGAACAATAAAATATCCTGCTCCTGTATATACATCCAGATGTGTTAGGAAAAATCAGTCAAGTCCACTTTCAATTTGGAGCAGTGAATCCATAAGCTGTTCTCAAATGCTGCTCATCCTGTTCATGCTACAACCATGAACGAGTCGTCTTCTAGCAGGAAGTAAACAGAAAAAAAATACGAAGCCTTCATTGCAGGTCTGGGTAGAAATGAAGAAAAGACTCAACTTACCTCTCTAAGACAAGAGAGCTGAGATAGGATGCTTCAAACAACAATACACTCTCATTAAGGATATTTGCCTCCTGCAAGGAGTTTTCCCCTATGGTACAAAGTTCTGAGGAAAAGAACAGACAAAAACTTCCTGTCATAACTTCAAGACGTTTTTCTGATTGATTATTCAAAGCCCACATCACCAAGCACCACAGAATTACAAACATACCAAGGTGAGCACCAGCTGCATCCCTCAAACCAAACCTCACTTCGAGGCACAAACATCAGTAGATGAGCAGGAGAACCAGGACACGTGGACAGTGGCAACATACTAAGGGAATTATATGCTGGGCTGTGCACAGCCTTGCTTACTTCTGCGTAAAGAGAGTTAAAATACTGTGCTGTGTTTCAAGTTGTTTTCATTTTTTAAAAAAATAATAATAATTTTGAGAAAGTCTTCTTGTTCTATTCATTTTCAGTTCACGCTGTTAGAATCTTCCTTTGTAATTCAAAGCCAAGATATTTCCTTCCACTGTATCAGGTTGCATATAAGTTCAAGCTACCATGAATTTAATAAAATAAATAAATAAAAATTAGGATGTACAAAATACTGGTTCTCTAAAGGACATCAAGTTCTTGAGGAACACCTCAAAATCAGCTGCTTTTTGTGCAGACGACAACGGATAAATTACCCACGCACACACACCCCCAAGCATGGTGGAGCATCACTGCTTTATAAAATAGAAGACAATCACATCACAAAATAACCATGTCCAGTAACTTACTATTTGACAGAAAACAAACGGGCCAAACTCTGCTATTACACTTCTGGCTTGAAGGGGTCAGGGAACACAACCAGGATTTCCTCCAAAGGATATAGCCATGAAAACCGCAGGCGAAGTCACTCCATCAAGGCTGACAGGATAGACGAGACTTAGAGGTACAGAGGAAGCACAGGTGGTTGACTGGGTAGAAGGTTTCCTTTCACGTCAAGAGCCAAGAGAGCCAAACTAAGAAACTCCACCACCATAACAGTCCCACCATAGCCATTGAAAGCTCGGAGAGAGTGAGGGAAAAACGTGACTAAAGGATGAGAGGTAAAACCCTGGGACACACAGGAATTCACTGAGAACAGTCACACAAGAGCAAGTAAATCAGAAGAAAAAGGGTTATCTTTAAGATGTTTACCTGGGGCCTATCAGGATGTTATTGTATCCTCTATCTTAGGTTTCACCAAGCCAACTCAAACCAGCACCTTCAGCAGTGAAGCTCCCCCCAACGAATGGTACAATCAGACCGTTTGTGGGACACTCCATATTTCTACTATCTCTACAAGTTCATATTTCTACGAGATCATATTTCTACTGCTGCCCTTGTAGACGGGCCACAGAAAAAGGGCCAATATTCAAATCCTGTTCCTGTACGTTCAATTTCACTGGAGAACACACCGAGACAGAAGGGCGCTTCTGTGGCAAATACTAGCAAAATCTGAGCTAATTTCCCAAATCAAGCCTAAAACATGTTTGTTTATAGGTCTGGTTACACAGTGACAAAACACATCCCACCTGGAAGGGTGTTCGAGAGCTGCTTACAAAGGGCGCACCAACCGAGCACTACCAGGACACGGGTACGTGCCCAGGGTTGTTAGACTCAAATTGTGAGCTCGGTGAATAAGCAGTGCCACGTGTTACCTGTGGATTACTGGACATGCGTGCATAATACAGCCCAATGGCAACCTTCTTCTGCACAACAAATTGGCTGTCATTGTCATTAAGTTTACTCTTTACAGGCTCAAACTGACCACCAATGCCAAAAATGTAAGTATCCTTTATATATGAGCTTATCTTTAATCAAGCAAATACTACACTGATGAGGAACTGGGGCATAGAAAGTCTGAATAGAAATAAACGCAGATTTTCCAAGCAGCATCTATTTTACAACTGCCTCACAAAATTAATAGCAACAACGTATTTTTAAAGACAGTGCATGTTTTACTCTTAAAGGAATATTTCTATATTTGGTTATTGTATTTGGTGTGCACGCACACACACTTGGAACAGCTGAAACGTAAGGACTGAAAGGTGGGGAAAGCTGATGCAGAAAGATGCCCAAGATGGACTCAGCTTCAGAGACAAGATCAAAAAACATTACTTTTTGGTCCTCACATCAATGTTCAGACAAGAGCTTCCCAGGTTCCTTATAAACTGAAATAGCGCTCGCTATCCTGATTTTTTTTATTCATTTTTTAAAGTAATCTTCAGTAAGCTTTACTTAAAAGCTAGTTGAGTCTCTGCAAAATGAGCTGTTTAACTGAGCTTTAATTACCCTCTCTGTCATCTGCAATCCAAGGCCCAAATACAGCACACAGGGAAATAAAACCCAGAACATTTTGCCAAAGGAGGCAGGAGGAGTTTTCATGCTGTAGCAGAAGCAGTAACAGGCACAGATAAAGTTGTGCTTTCAGCTCCACAAGTATAAATCCTCAGCAACTCCACGCTGACGGAAACCTCACCCTACAAGCTCCGTGGACTCTCCTCAACTCAGCTGGGACACTAAGAAAGCAAACTTTGATCCTTTTTTTCTAAAAAAATCTGCTTCACAATTCCACATCTTTGATGTAAATCTTTTAAAAGACTGAGATGGCATCAAGTCAGGGACAGGATGGAGGGAAATGTGTTTCCGTCCGTGGGGGGAACCATTAGGAGGAAGGTTAATAGCCCTGGGCATGCGATCAAATTAAGGTTTGTGCCAGTTTCCCCAGGGTTTCCCTTGCCATCACCGGCTTCCCTAGGCTGGGCAGCTCACCCTCTTCTTCCCACCAAAGACAGCTCTTACACAGAAGCACAACAGCCTGCTGGGAAGAAACAGAAAGATAATCTCATAATTAACTTATATGAAGAAAGTATGAAATAGGCAGAGGGAGGGAGCCTTTGAGCATCTTCACCTTTGGAGAGTTACAAACTTGATGTACGTTCAGCTTAAAAGATGGGGAGGGAGCAGGAATTCGGACCTTCCCAACATGTGGATTGCGGCACCAAGGCAGCCCGGAGTCTAAAGAAGGCTGGAGTTAGCATTCAGAGCACACAGCCCAGCAGAGTATGGGAAAGGGATAGAGCAGCCCAAAGGCCTGGCGCCACTAACTGACGAGCAGAGCGCAAGTGATAAAGATTTACTGCGAGAGAGGAGGAAACAGTCCGCTGGCCCGATTAGAGCTGTGAATACCGAGTTGTTCAGGGAGGATTTTGCAGCTGACTGATCACAGGCTGTCGGAGCAGGCCTCGGACAACAGCTGCAAGGCTTGCTGGGCTGCAGAAACAAAGGGCGCCTAGCACGGTGCAAAGAAAGAGTTGACAGGTTGTTGTTAGCAGTGGCAAATGTGTGAGGTATGTCACTGTGTGTGAGACGGGGTGGGTTGGGTTGGTGGGGAAGAAGGAGGGCAAGAAGCACAGGCAGCGCTCAGAAAAAGGGAGGGGGGGGCTCGCGGGGGAGGGAGCAGGGACACAGGCTTGGTCAAAGCATTTTCCTAAAATCAGGCCGGTGTTTGTAAGGAGGACAATCACAAGGTCTGTTTACTGCTGCCAAGATGAATTAGCCCATCGTCTCATTTATAGGACGAATCCGGTGGCACAGACTATAAGGTGCATGGCATTAAAGGGACTAATTAGACAATTCCGGCAAATCTGAATTAAGACCCTTTCTTTCTTTGAAAGCTGGAAAGCATTTCTCAGGACTCTAGTCAGATGGCTTAGGTTTTGTTGGCCTTTTTCTTTCTGTTCTGAGAAGGGATGTCTTGTGCAATTCCCTAACTCACAAGGGTCTGCTCTAAATTCTGCTCTGAGCTTCAAGAACAGTTGTTAGGAAGCTGCTGGCATTTACATCATATCTAAAAATGTCCAAACCAAAATTCCGGATTCTGCAGGAATTCAGCTCCCAGTCCAGGGACAAACTTTGCAGCTGGTTCCTCCTGTTAGAGCGGGCGAAACCAGAAGCCCACATGTGAACATACCTGAGGTAAAAGCCTACAGCTGAATTCTCACTCACACATAGAAAACAATCTAGGTTTTTCAAAAGCTGGCTTCTAATCTGCCACCCACCCCCCTCTCCAAATACAGCGTCTGTAGCCAAATGCTTTTCCCAAGCAACTCCGTGCTTTCTGGAGCCATGGTTCACTAAGCTTGTGAATGCTGGGAAGGAATGTATCAATGAAACTCCAGAGATGATCAAAGACAGCAGCTGGAGAAGAGGAGAACTTACTTTCAGCTCCCTCTTTGGCAAGTTTAGGATTCAGTTCTATGAAATCTGGCAACATTTTGCTCCGATTGTGACAAAAACAAAATGTTACAAACACCTCTGAAGCAATGGTGCGTGCTGTTTGCACACAACCACCATATTACAGTGGTCACTATTAAAGTGTTTTACAAGCAGTTAAGGTTACCATGGTATTCAGAGTATACTAAGAGAAGGGAAGACCATGAAAATCACAGAAACTTCCAGCACTGCAAGCCTCAGATGTTTCATAGTAATTAGTGACATTTTGTAATGCTTCTTGCTTTTTGACATACGCATCTATCGCTAACCAACATATAAGAGACCTTAAGAAATTGCAGCATATATAGTATCCGATCAATTATACAAACAACGCCTATTTTGATTTTTCTCTTCTAAATGGTCTCTGGGACCCAGTTAGTCTAGTCCCAATGGGCAGCACTTGATACACTGTAAAGGGAATTCAGAACAAGAGGCATTTCAAGGCTTCTAACACAGCTCCATTCTCCCAAAATATAAAAAATACCAGTGTGCAGAATACTCCATCTAGGGGCAGAAATGTAACCCAAAATTTCCTTAGCCTCTGCTTTGACATGTGTTAACCTCATTCTACCAGGACTGAGCGCATGAGAAATAATCAGACATTTCACAGAGGTTCCAAACAGTTCTTCCTCAGTATGAGTCCATAGATTTTTACTTTTTATTATTTTAAATACAGAGCTTCCAGCTTGAGTTTCCGCTTAACAGTGATGAAGAACCCAGGCACTACTTTTATGCGTCTACTAGCAACTGGATTATACTTTAAACTACAAATGTTACCGCAGGAACAATTTATAATCCATCATATCCATATGCTTAAAGTTTTCAGCTGAACAAGGGTGGCCAGTGAGCTCAACTGCAAGGAATAATTAAATGCCTGAAGGACTATTCAGGTAACTATATTTTTGGATACAATTAGGCTTCTACTGAAGTCAAAGCAAGGTCTGAATTAGACTTCAGGAGGAGCAGAAATGGCTTGTGGCAGAGGCATACTTCCAAATGAGAAATTCTCTCTGCAGCTAGATAATTCAATATCATTTACACTTAATATTAGCACACAGGATTTGTTCATCAAGTGTATTTGAGAGCAATGTAGACAGAAGCGACAAATTTGCAGGCTCAGAAAAAAAACTGAAAAGATACAATAATGCCCATTAACAGGTTTTTCTCTTTAGGAAAAATAAAATAAAATAAAATAATTACAGCAAGTATATCAAGCCCTTCCCTCTAATTATACGTTTTCTTTATACAAATGGCTTTCAGCTGATAAGTCCTCACTAATTTTCCTTAGTAAGCAATGGGTTACAGCTTGTCTATAATGCTACGGCTCCGCGCTGCACTGCATCTTGCTCTTTGTCTCTCCGATACACAGCGGCTGCGTCTGAGGCTGGTGTAACACTTTGGAAAGTAATCAGATTACTTCCTACATTTGCTCTCCTTAAACACCTACATTTGATCACCTCCATTCTTCCTGCTCAGCCTCTCAGCTGCAAACTTCATACTTCGTAAATGCGAAGGTTAGAATTTTCTAGACACCGCTTTAATTTTTCAAATAGCAATCCAATTACTGAGCAAATTGGCACATGTGCCTAGTTACATAGTGACTTGGCACTGCCTCCTCTCATTGCTGGCAGTGATGAATGTGTTCCCCCTCAGCCCTCCTCGTCTATCTGCTCCAGCCCCCGAGCCAACACCAGTGACCACATAAGGAGAGTGCCTGGCAGCTGCAAGCCCGAGGTGCCAAGAGGCAGATTGTATTCTGTAGCAGCAGGATCTGGGTCTGTGACTGGCTTCCTGGCTAGTCTTTTGTAAGACCTTTTCCATGGCCTCTAGGTTGGCTCTAATGAAGCCTGTAGAAATGCCTGCAGGGAGCTGGTATAGAAGTGAGTTAAGTCAAAGGTTTAATTTAGTTTCTAAAGTGAAGTGAATGTATATTGGCCTTCTTTTTCCACCCTGCAATTATACTCCTGCCACATTTATGAGAAAATACAGTATTCATTCAACAATAGGAGTGCATTCCTGGGTATGTCTGCACCGCACATTGGGGCAAAGATCCCCAAGCCAGCCTCAATTAACTTAGCTGCAGAACCAGAAGCAATATAGCTGTGTTTGCTCGGTGTGACACCCGAGCTAATTAACTATGTATGGCAGTAACAGAGCTTTACTGTTTCTGGCACTGAAGCCTGTATCCCTGTGTGGTAATCTGCTACAGACATGCCAGCTCACTTGGAGGCAACCTGAGGGCTCCCTAAGCTGATGTTGCCTTGCACTGCAGAGATACATTCAGGAATACTCCAGGAACTGGCAGGAATTTGTTGACCTCTTTACATCATGTGAGAGCGATGAGGCTACAGATGTGGTTACAGTAAATCTGGACTGTTCTTCTTCCATCCATTCACATTCTTTTATTACTCACAACATCACGGTTACAGAGCATCTTTAAGTAATGTGTTAAGCATCTTGAGCAGCATCTGTCACATGTGGTGCTTTCTAAATTTCTCACTTCCTCCTCCAGGGGCAAAAAAGCTGGACAAAGATATTTTAAAGTATTCCTTGAACTTGCGTTTTTTGTCTACAGAAAATCTACAAAAAAGGAAATTTGGGTCTTAGCCCATAAGTTAACTTCTTTGGGCTACTTAGAAAGCCATTTTCCATTATTTCAATGCAGCAGATAAGAACTTTCTAACAACAGGATATTCTTTCCCCATCTGTATTTTTTTTTGTTATGATCTCCAAGAAATTAACTTTCTTAAAATAAATGAGTACAGGTACCAAAGACCAGAGAGGCACTATGATCCCTGTAATACAAACAGGCTTTGGTGAAAGTAAAAAACAAAACACAACAACCTGCCAACTATTCCTGTTTTGGAATCCCACTTCAGGCATACCAAGAAGCTACCGGAGAGAATCAGAGTTATTTGTCCAGCAACTTTCTGATGCAGATGGTAGTCTGGAAAAATATCCGAGTGGACTCTGAACTGCACACACCGGAATATTTTGACGAGTTTGCTTGCTTGGACTTTACTTATGAGTACAGTTGTTTGTTACTGATGGAATTTTTCCTTTTTTTTTTTCTAAACAAGGTATGTTGACAGAGGTACTTAATGAGATCTCAGAGCTTTGATAATTACATTATATTTAATAAAATTTCCCTTATTTATCATTTTAGAGCTTTAACAGCTGAGCTGCCTTTACGGATGTTCATATTGCTTGATATCCATAGGTAGATAGGAAGCCTAAGATCTTACATTGACTTTCTAGATAACAAAGGTGAGTTACAATTCAAAGAACCACCATAAGGACCTGAGGACTTTCTCTTCAAATCTAATCACCCCAACTCTCAAGACTGACTTTTGCACAAGGCAGCAAACACAATGATAAATTTTAAACACACATAACTCTCAGACTATCCATCAGTACAAGCACATATGACTGAGATGCAGCAACGGGGATTTTAAGAGTGATATGAGAGCGCCATTTTCCCATTATCCTCCCTGCCTCTGCCACAATTTTGCATGGGTTACTTGAGGAGTTGTTTTCAACAAACACTAAATTCTACACAGACTGTATTGGTAATATATTTAGAATAGTGATTTAAAACAACAGGGACTTTTATGGACAAATCTCATAGTAAACCTACTAATCTGTTTTGTAAGAATGGGTCTGTCCATCAGAACCTAATGAAGTGCTCTGGTGACTGCAGTGGCTTACAGACAGACACTTTCAGAAACACAAACACATTTTGATTAACAGTCTTCAGATTATGTTCAAGAGACCCCCGGGAATCCTTGGACTGATTCTAAGGCACGAGGAAAGGTAAAGTGCATGCAGTATCGCTAGGCTTCGTAACATTATTCAGGGGTTTGTACCTCTGTATTTCAGTGATGTTCAAACGAAAGGTAAAAACCTCAGAGCTATAGAAGATGTGCTGTCCTATTGTCACCTTCAATACCTTCTACAGGAGCAGGAAACTGAGGTGGAAACTGGACTTGTACTCCTGGCTAAAAACCTGTAGGACACAAGGAAGAGTTAGTTATCCAGAAGGGCACATAAGCATGTGCTTAACACTGGGCACATGAATGCCTCAAACGTATAAAAGCTCACATGCCAAAGTTAGCAACATTGCTGTAGCCAAGTTGTGCTGAGAGTTAAACATGCACTTAAGAGCTTTGCTGGATGGCAGCCATTTACAGATGTACAATCGGTACAGAGACATGTAGGCAGAGATGTCCTTTATTGGGTCCACTGAATTCTCTCCTTGAAGATACACACTTGGTTATTTTGATTAACGTATTCATAAACCCAAATACTCCTGATTAGATCTCAGACACTAGCACATGTATCATTTTGCCTGGAGTCCTTTATTTACCACACTTATTAAAAATTCAGGGCCAGACAAACAATTCAAAGTCAAATGCAAAAAGCAGCTGGAATCTGCTAATACAGGACTCTCCCAGTTCCTGTTGTCTTCCTTCATTCTTGATTTGTTTGCTTTGAAGATGCTCATAGATCCTTGTCTGCATGTAATAACTCCTAACAGCAGCTTGATGAATAAGAGAAGAGAAAGTAGAAGAAAAACAATAGGAAAGGCACTAAGAGCACTAAGTTGTTCTTTCTGGGATGGGCATCAGACATATGCTCCCTACTCCAGTCACAGTGCAATCAAAGCTGGCCTGTGCCACTGCCAAAAACTGCAACAGGTGCCAAAAGATTACAGCATTGGTTAAATCCACTCCTAAGGCACCAGCTCAGGGACTGATCCAAATCTCAGAAGCCAATGAGCATCTTTCCCTAGACGTCAGTTGTTTTCAACTAGTTCCCTCTTATTTCCAGTGTGATGCTGGGGGTGGGGGACACAAATAAATCCAACTGCCAGGAGGCAATCCTCTAATTTCGCCACTTGCAAGGCTGGACAGACGCCAAAGCCACGCACAGCCTCCCAAACGCATTTGTAAGGTAATTAATATTTTATATTCACAACAATAAGAGAGCTTCATTCACGAGGCACTATTAACACAGTTTCTGGTTCCATTCTCCCCAGCACATTACAATGACAACTCCATGCCAGCAGCAGCCACATGGCCTAAAGGTGCCAAGCTGGCAAGGATAGTCTCTCACAGAATTTGGCATCCAACCCCTTGGCAAACCCCTCGGCAGTTGTGCTTGGCTGCTTTCAGATCCGTCATGTGGTTAGGCTGCTGATAGCATAGGAGGGTGCTGCGTCCTCTGGGCACCATTTCACTTTAACACCTGTCTGATTCGGAGGAATGCGCGCACATGGAGAGCAAGATTCCCGCACAAATCCTCCCCGGGACCCAGAGCACATGCTCCATTTGTTCCTGAAAGGGGTCGTTTCCTCAGACCCACAAGTGCGCTTTTTTTCCCCCCTCCTCCTCTTCCCCTTCACATATCTGTATGCAGCCCTTAGAGGGTCCTACATCCTGCCATGCATTCCACATGTGTTGGAGGTTTGCTCTGTGAACCAGGAATACAAAACATAGCCTTTTTGTGTATAATGAAATCTCATATTTTACTGTGCTCATATAAAGCCATTTCTTTGTGAATAAGACTTTTTTATTTGTGACATTTTAACGATCTACAAATGTTTGGTATAGATGAAAGGAAATGATTATTTCCAGGTCACCTTGCAGTAATACTCTTTGATATGCACCATAATTCCAATTAAATTGAGTAATAAGGGAGGGGGGGAAACCCTTCAAACATTTAGAGTGCCACTGAAGCAGAAATATTTTAAAAGAAAAACACTAAAACAAGCATACATCATTTGCCACAAGCCACAGAATATCAGAGAGGGGAATAGATAAGAAAATCCAAAGCCCTTTTTCCACTAGGGACTACTCAAAAATACGTGGCTCTTACAACACGCAGACTGTGAGAATAGAACTCTGTGCCCCACAAACACCATGTATCATTGTAGTGAATGCAAAGAGTTTCCATGTCACAGGATTGGGTCTGACCTGGGCTCCAAATTTAGTGAAATAATCCCAGATCTGCTGCCTCAGAGGTGCTTGTGAAAAATCCCAACTACCACCCCACGCTTGGCAGAGGCAGCTCTCCGGGAGCGCTAGGGCAGAGGTACGGTAGGTGTGCAGAGAAGCGTGTTGAGACTTTGCATAGCACCTCTCGAAAGCTGTGCCTGTCCGAAAGCACTCCCATCCACCTCTGGTTTGCACGAACGGCCTGCACTGATTCATCCAGTACATTCTGACACTTTTGAGCACGGTTATCTTTGGATCAGACACTCTCTAAAGCCTGTGAAATAAATGCAAGTCTTTGGTTGCTAAGCTCATGGTCACAAAATAACTGCTATCGCTCACTCTAGCGGGAAGGCTCTGTGTACCCATTTCACCCCAACTGGAACGTACAAATAAAAGCCAGAACTCCTGTGTTCTACTTCAAGCCATACCGTTTCCCTGTCACGCTGTTACCGTGATTTTTGTTTTGCATCAAGGTTATGGCCCACAGACACCAGCCAAGGCCTCCCCGTGCCAGGCAGAGCACTAGCACAGAACACAAACCCTGCTCACTGCACGTAATTCTGCATCTATCAGTATCCCTGTGTTTAGCCATCTGAGGTGGTTTTTTTTTTTTTAACTAAAGGTTGGGTTGGTTTTTTTAAAAAAAAAAAAAAAAAAGGCAAACAAAACCCAACCAAATAACTACTGTTTTGAAACCCTCATACTAAAAGTAAAACAAGCTTAAATCCGACATCACAATCAGAAGGTCACTGGGACTGTCCACGTATAAAAATTTTAAAGTGATTTGAACACAAGATAGGATAAAGCATTTACAAAGTTACTCTTCTCGTGCCCTACTCTAGCATCATGTAAGCAACTTATTTTGTTTTAAGGGAGCTGGCTTGGGTTTTGTTTTGTTGGGGTTTTTTTCCTTCTTGAACAGCTCTTCACTATCTATTGGGGAAAAAAAAAACAAACCCAAAACATTCTCTCCCCCCTCCTCTGAAACACATGCTTTCTTCAGAACACTTGGGTGACACACAGGATGGACACTGGGACCATGACAAATTGAAGATCCAGCATCTTGGAGGCTTTGCTGGCCACAAGCCAAACCTTTCTGGAATGGAAAAAGCTTTTCAATAAGGCATTTTCAGTAACAAATTCAGTATTTAACCCTTGGGAGGTAACAAAATATCCCAACTTAAAATTGTTATTCAGTTACATATGAAATGTTGTTATTTCAGATAATTTTTAGGAGTTTCTGTAATTACATTATTTTCCATTCCTTTTTCTTTGTGACCTGAGCAATTGATTTCCATTGTGATTAAAGCACCTGGCTTTTGGAGCAAGGGAGACGAAAAGTAAGTACCAAATAAACATATAAAACTCTCTAGCAACATTCCTGGAATAGTTTTTCTGTAAAGTACATGGCATGTTCAGAACACATGATTTTGTAGTACAAAGATCTTATTGGCTTCACCGCTCAGTGTGGTCATCTGAGATTCATGCCAAAAAAACCTACCACACTGTATCGTCATTTATTTTCCATCTCTGTGTACACATATACTCTTTCTAAAAAGAAAGATCCTAATTCCTGCACAAATTCACAAGCTGAATGCATGTTATATTATCTTCCCTTGAAAATGATAACCTAAGAACAGGGTGCTGTATGTTACTCTTGGCAACTAAAGCAGGAACAAGTACGTACAGGACTTCAGAAGAGCCAAGAAAAGAACAGCAGCCAGGGAGGAGGATTTGCCTCTGACAGGTTCCTTGCACCTCCTTTCCGCAGCAAGCTGGTGTTTGGTACCAAGAGCAGACTTGTTCTCATATGAGTCTCAGTTGGACTGAGCCCTGGAACGAACACACCATACAGCATGGCTTATATACGAGTTATATGGAAGAGCAAGGAAAGAAAAAAAAAAATTTAGCATCAAAGTCAGAAAAGCCTCCAGTTTCAATTACATAGATGTAAACCTACACAAATAGACCTTGCCAGATGTTTCCTTATCATAATACACTTCCCCTTATTAACATGACTAAATAAATAAAACTTACCCGAATCAAATCCTGACCATTTCCCCATTTTAAACTTAATGAATTTTCTCAGGTTTATGCACTTTTTCAGCATGCAATCTTAAGTCAAGAGCTTCTTCATGAGAACATGCCTGATTGGGGACTTTATTTTTTTTTAAAAAACAGTTATTGTGCCATGACACAAGGGTAGAACATGGTTTTAAAGGGCTGCTGACTCTGGACAATTTATATGCTAATTTCAGAAATGATTCCTCCTACATTAAATAAGGAGCTAAGGAATGTTCCAAAGGTCTAGACAGACACCATTAACAGATTGGGTAAATCAACGCTAATACTGCCCACAGCGCATTACACCGTGTGAACTTTCTTCTCTGCACACACTTTACTAATTTTAGTTCCACGTGGTTCCTCAGCTGACTGGCCAAAATATAAACTACACCAACTACCTAAAGCCTCCCCGTGCCCATCTTGACCTTGGACTTGCCTTTAATATTAAACTTGAGGGAAAAAACGGAATGGTCACGCTTTTTTTATCCATGGTACATTTATAAATGGTTTATAAAGGGTTAACAAATAATTAATAGATTATGAAAATGTTAAAAAAGTATGGACAGCTATCAACAATAAGGATAGCTGTTACACACCTAATGATCAGCATTTTAGGAAAGTACAATGCAGACCCATAGCCCGAACTCCATCAGTGTAAAGGCTAAGTCTGGCAAACAATTCAAATATCTTCAAACTTGTTTGAGCACTAACAAATCCCCCAACATTTATTAGCAGCGTTCTGAGGCTATTATTATTTTAAAGGACAAGTCACATCTGACTCCAAATTTAGACTTTGTACAAACAAGCTGTTATAAAGCCTTAGAATAACAGAGAGATTTCCAGGTTTTATTTTACTTCCAATAAAAATGATCTTTAAACAAATTCTCATATGGTATATGTAATCCTAACAATGCAGGACTGAAAAACTCAAAATGAAACAAGCATCACTAAATCAAAATAGAAGGATCATAAAATACTAAGATCCATTGAATTTTTGAAATTCCTTCTGGTTTTATATCTTAGCTTACTAGCTACACTGCCAAAACAAGGCAGTGATGCAAAGTGTGATGCTGACTCTAAGTGCTTAGCTGTCACAGAGCGGGGGGGGGAAATAATTAAAATAAAAAAATCTCACTTCTGATGAAATTTTGGTTTTAGAAGTTAACCGAAATCAGCATCCAGAGCATTTACAGCATCTTGTGCATTATCATGATGTGACAAGTCTTGCAATCTCACTTACTGGTAAACTTTAAGGTACTAAATACTATGAGATACCTTCACATGACAAAAATCTGATTTCTCTTCAAACGAAGTAAGAGCTTCCGATAGATTTTCTGTCTTTTTTTTCTTTCCACTTAACTGTCTGAGGATTATACTAAACTCAAGTCACACAACCTTCTAATACCTTCCGTAAGGGATAGTGTAACATTTTGGGGACAGAGAATTGAATATTAAGTCAAAAGAGCACTGGGCATGCGCCTCCTCTCATTGAATTCAATAGCTGAACTTCCACTGAGTGCCAAGGAATTGGATTAGGTATTCTGTTTATAGTGTGGGTGCCAGCAAACTCGTCCCCCCCTAGTCACACACACACATACCAGCTAATCAGTGCACTACAACTTAATTATATCATAGGACCTATCTCTCAGCAAACTACAATCAGGTATGAAGTGCAGCCTTCCACAAACCAGTACAAGCAGGACCCCAAAACCTGAAACAGCTACTATATCGCACACAGCCAAGAACACGCTTTGTTATACATCAGACACCTCAGTCAAATGACTCCTGATAATGATCAATGATGGTAAATTGGCAGCTGGGCTACTGGAAAAATTCCAAACTTCACCTTGCAGCTACAGGAATGAGGAGGATATATGTGAATGTGATCTTTGGCAGGGAAAGGTACATTGTTTCACTGCTGTGGGAAAATGCTCAATGCTCAAACTTTTCCTTAAATTAAGATTACAATGAAACATTAGAGGTAGCATTATTAACAATAATCAACTTCCCTGGCTAAATGAAAAAATAACTCCAAACCCATCTACGATCTGCAGAATAAAAATAATACAATAATCTAGCATTTCATACCTGCACTTTTTTTCTGAGCTCTTCAGCAGAGAGGCTTACTGCAAAGAGAATAGGCCCTTGTGTGCTTTGGTTTTTGAAACTCAAGGAAGTTCCCAACTTACATGTTCCTTTTCCCCATCAATGAATGAAAAGAAGATTAATCAAAGTTTTGAGGTTACACTATAACACCTTTGAGATACTGAAAACAAGAAGCCTTGGACCCCAAATTTATGTCTAAATTGTGAACCTGGCCCAGGAAATAACGTGTTTCTGAAGAGAGACATAGAATGTATACAGCTTTAAAAAGGATTTGGGGATCTCAGAAACAAGAGTTGTTGCTGAACTCCATGACATACAGAAAAACTGAGCTGGCTTTATAATCTTTATGTCAGAACCATTGCCATAAAACATTCCACTGCCTTACACCAAGTCAGGACTTTCCCTCCAACCACGAGACATTCCACCACTGACCATGCTGGAGTTCTGCCATTGCTACTGTTGGGGCAGTATCTCACCTTGCGCCCACAGCACAGGAAGCACTAAGGAGACACTGTATGCTATGGGAAGCCAGGTTCACAAAAAAAAAAAAAAAAAAAAAAGTAGTATGTTTCTTGGATATTGTCTTTCAGCTTTTCCTAAGACAAGAATAAAAACCTAGTACAATGATAAGAATGTTGCTAAATATTCATACAGATACACTTCCCAAGAAACCACTAGTAAAGCACAAGCGGATAGATGTCTGCTATTGAGTACGCATGTGCAAACATACACATAAATGTATATGTAAAAACACCCTACACTTCTCAACAGAAAGAAGAGTGATCCCCAGTCAGAGATCATCCAGAGGCTCTGACTCAGCATTGTCCACCCAGTTTAGAGCCACCTTTCTCCTGACCTTTCTCAGTTTTTTTACCTCAGCTTCATTCCATCATCATTTTCCTCCTGTGCAGGTTCAGCCAGATCCTTTTCTTCATCAATCCATTTCGTTTCCCCTAGAAGATACCTTATCTCAAAAAGAAAAGAAAAAAAAACAACCTACTGAAATGAATGGTATTTTATTATATCATTACTTCTCTGTATGTCCCTTTCCTCATGCTGCCTTTTTAGATTACAGTTTCTTTAGGACAGGGATTATTTACTGTTCTGTATACTAATACAAACACAACCCCGATCTTACCCAGACTCCAGTCATGACCATAAGAAGTTGAGAATAAAAACAAACTGCCTTTGCCCTAGGTAAATGCTCTCCAGAGTGACATCAATTATGTTTATCCATCTCTGCAAAAGGAACCCCAGAAAGCACATGCCAAACATTATAGAACTTAAATCACTATTGCTTTTGAAAAACATTTATTCCAAACAAATTTTATACCATGAAATGTAATCACACTTTTATTCTAGGCATCCCTGAAACATTAAATCATGGTGGCAAATTTGTTTTTATTCAAGTCTTGCTCATTTATCTTTTCAGGGTACTTAGGAGTAATTCATACCTGTTCACAATCACTCTTTTCACTGAGCTGCCTGAATACAATTAGGAAAACGTTCAATTCATAAAAGTAGTTCTATGAGAGACCGTATTTCGATACAGAAGAATTTCAAAAGACTCAGGAAGACACCTTGAAAACCATTTAAAAAACAAAACATTTCTGAACATGTTCAGCATCTAAATATTTTTTACTGATACTTTTATAGTAACGATTTACTTCACGTTCTTAGTGGCAAAGCACTTGGAAAATATGAAAAGCTAGGCTACAGGTATGTCACCCATCTGCTCTTAGGGTCAAAAAAACCCCACAGTGACATTCTCTGCTATTTTCATAACACACCACATGTCTGACTAAAGGCCACTGAAAATCTTTCAGACTCTTCAGTGGACTTAGAATCAAGAAATAATTCCCTCTTCTGCAGAACAGCTCAAAAGCAACTTAACCACAAATTCTGCAGAGTAGCAGATGAATTTCTATCACTCTTCAGAAAGCAGGAACTCAGAATCACAGCCTTCTAGTCAGGAAAAACGTATTGGGTTATTGCAAGGACTAACGCATTCTGAGATGCCAAAGGATCTGTTTTCTTTCCCATGAAGCTCAAGTTTCCACCTTTGGCTACGTTCTCAGAATACAAAGTCCTGTTTTCAACCCAACTCAGCAGGGCATGAAACAAGGAGAGTGGAAGAACTTCCCTGAGCGTGCGCTGAGCAGTCAGCCAAGGCTGCTGTAGAAAGAGACATCAGTTTCAGATCAAGATGGACCATTACAGCCACCTTATCTAATCACCTCCCTCATGCAGACCAGAAACTATCAGGCAGATCTAAAAAGCTTAAAACTGCACATTCCAGAAAGGCATCCACTTGGCAGCTCTGAAGTAAAACAATAATGCTTCAGAATGCCATACTGCTTGAAAAGGGACATCTGAAGTTTTTGCTGTGAACATTACTCAGATATGGAGAGGATGTACCTCTCCATATGCTTAATATGCTCCATGGTGCTTAATATGCACCATACCTCATGCGTTCAGAAAGAACAGAGCGGATTAGATCTATGGTCAAAACTTGGCAGGAACAGTTCTTTCAGGAAGGGAGTTTTAGTAGTTTATCCATGAATTTAAGCTAAATTAAGTAGGTGATAAATCCTTCAGCCCTCTGCTGGTGAAGTGAGGGAGAGGAAACAGACAAAATGATGGAAACATTATTTTATGAATGATACATAATCATTAATTTCTTTTTATATAAGACCACATGAAATTCCAGAGGTCTGTGGTATACTGAAAAAAGAGGCATAACACCCAGATTTGTAATTGGGCCACCATTTTACCACTGAATGAGGGTAATGAGTCAGGACTTAAACAAGAACATGCAAAATGCTGAAGAAAAAGAAGCACACATGCTTTTTTTGGCATCTATGGTCAGAATGTCTCTGAAATGCCCTAGACCATATTACAGAAGAAATCATGGTATTAATGCAACCACATGGGTTATTGATAGCTATTTACCATGTGCAAAGATAGCTCTACCACTACCTGTCAACATTATAGCTCATACTCAGCGTAGATTCAAGCGAACTACTCTACAGTTTTTACATTTCAATATTCCTGGGAAATCACTACCACCATGAGGACAGTACACATACTAGGACACCAAGGCACCTCAAACTGCCAGATGCCACTAGCGTTTATATGGACATATGTACATTGCTTTCCTGTCCACAGACTTGTCACTTCAGAGTAACTGCGTTTCACCTCAAAGTGCCCCAAAAATACATTGATACTCTGATGACTTCAGTTGCCCTTCTTCAAAATGCCTTCTTTCCTCTTTGTTTGCTCAAAAATTTGTGTAGCATCTTTCCTAATTACACAGCCTGAAGCTTTCTAGCTCAAACGAACTTGCATTGAAACAGGAAAGTCACTGAGCCTAAAAATCACCCTTTTAAACATGTGAGGTTTGGATGCACTTTTGCTGAATCCAAGGCAGATCCAAGGAAACCCTCAGGAATTCCTGCTAGCGTTAGTAGCAGATCTGACCTTTGGTTGCAGTCACTGAGGCTGTAGGGACTTGACACACCAGCAAGTCCCTATCTTACAGATCCTCATGCTATTTTGTTAACATGATGTTTTTATGTCTCTTAGAGATTTGCCCTAAGATAGCATCCTTCGCAACAGCCTGCAGAGGTACACATGCAATTATCAGCCTGCGAAATGCCCTTTTCCACCCACTGGAAACGATCAAATATCTTTGACACAGGGAAGCTTAACTGAGAGGAAATGGTGGTTATCCTCTTGAAGTAACCCCTAGAGAAGACGAGAATGTCATTGCAAACTTGTGGGAAAAAAAGTTTTTCCATTGTCAGCATGTAAAATAGGCACAGGACAATAGGCACTGTGTTTTTTCTGCAGTCAGGTTGACAAATCCCTGAATAGGAAGAAAATGAAAGTCAGAGGCAATTTGTTCCAAAAAACTATTAATTAACTAAGGGTTACAAAGTTGAGGTTTAGAGAGCTGACTTCTCAAAGAGACAGAAGCAGCACACAGTCTCGAAGAGGACATGAAACATCAGTACTAGAACGGTTAAAATGGACTTATAATAAATAGCCTTATAAGTTTTTCAAATATCAGCCTCTTTCCTCAACCAGTGTCTGTGTCCAAGAGAAGATAAGAAATTTCTGCTATGCATACTACAAACAAAAAATTGACAGTACTCCCATTAGTCGCCTTCATTTTCTACCACCAACTCTCTTCATCACCACAGGCTGACATAATCCCGAAGTGCCTTCAAATAAATTCTCTACAGATAAAAAGCTCAGTGTTGTTTCTACCGTCACATTCCCACTGATGACTGCACTCCTAGTATGCACATTAGTGCCAACGAGAGGTATCATAAGAGTTTGTACGCTTGACCTTCAGTACCATAATTCCTGTCATTGCCAGTCTACACCTTAACATTCTGCAAAAACTAACACAAAGCATGGAAGCAAATAATGAAGCACTGCACGAGGGGACATCTTCCCCCTGTACAGGCAAATACAAATAAATGCTGAGCTGTGTGGATGCAGCAACTAACACGGGAATTACTTAAGCCAATAAGAGAAAATGGCAGGGATGAACTGAATTCCCTATACTTAAACTGCTGCAGATACAACGAACAAGATCATCTAATGTAATAACTTCATGACATCTGGTCCAAATATAAGGAACAAAGTCTCACTACTGTCATACCATCGTTGCCATCTTTTCCCGTTCTGTTTTGTGCCTTCCACTAGGCAGCTCCCTTGGCTGTAACATCTACCTCCTAACTGCTCCCTAAGTGATGCGGTAGACTACATTTCTCACAGAAAGCACGTTACTTCATTACTGAGAGAGACGCACTCATTTTGTCCCACCAAATCAGTGCTGATACCTCTAAGACTTACCCCGCTCTGTGTTACCATGACAGTTGAGATCACCTGAAACTTCTACGCTTACTCTGATGCCCTGCCCTCTCGGCTTCCCAAACAGAGGCACAAACACACAGAGGCAGGGTTTCATCACAAAGAATCAAGTCCGGGTGCACTCAGTGAAGGCTGAAATTGTGGAATTTGTTTCCTGCTTTGGGTTTTCTAGAGTTCATCTCCATGCAATGTCTTCTTGCTTGGAATGGGTGAGTAAAACTAAAGAAAACAATAACCAGACCTTCCTTTAACTGAACAGCTTTCCTTTCACACTGTTTCTTGCCTTATTTTGTAAGCTTTTCAGAGCAGGGGACATCTGATGTCTTTGTCAACTGATGTGTTAACTTCTAATAACTATCTCTAGCAGTAATACAACTAAAATAGTAATATAATTTTAGCAACATCTTTCTTCAAAGAGTTCCCAACAGTATTCAAAATAGGGTGTAAAAATAGGTTTATTAAGCTCTGCAGGAGCCAAAAGCCCTTATTCTTTGAAGAGGCTATATGCCACCAGTGAACAAGGGTTTAAGGCTCCTAAGGAGCTAGGATTCTGGAAATGCTGACTCTTACTGGTACAAGATAACAACTTTTAGAATGCAGGAGCAAGCACTGAATTCTGAGCTCAGTGAGAGCTTGGAAAGAGGGCAGCTCTTCTTCACAGGCAATATCTTGTTTCTATAGGTTGCAGGCCTTGGCATCAGCAGGGACTCCCAAATCCAGTCGAGTCTTGAATGAAACAGAAGTCAGTGTAGTTCAGAAAAACTCAGCATTACCAAGGCAAGATCTTGAGTCCAAACTGTTAAGGATTTGGTAGCTCACATTCAGCTCAGCAATCTGTAGGAGCTGTGAGCCAGAGGTCCCTCCCTGTCGAAGGGACATACAATTCTCAGACCAGCCTGTCCATGATACCTGTAGGAAGTCCATGGGGGCAGCCACTTATGCTTCCTTCAAATACCCTAAGTGGGGGCACTTGCCCAAAAACTGCTTATCTTCAAAATAAAATATGGCCGTGTAGCATAGCATTGCACACATGGTCATTCAACCTATGGAGGATTGCTCCCAGCATGAATTGTTAGTGGGACCTTCCAAACATAGTGGAAATTAAAACCTGGTGGTGGAATACTTCTCTCCAGTTGCCCATTTTTAAACTTTCCTATTCCCAGGCAAAGCAGCAAAAGAAAGATGTTAAATTCCTTTCAATCACTGAGTTTCCATGTCTGCAGTGATACTGCCCATAAAGTATTAGATCGATTTCCACAGTAACGATAGCAGAATGGGCAATTAGAAGGTAAGATATTTACTTACGATAGCAACAACTCACAAACAACTTAGCAAAAGCTAGCAGACAAAGTTGTAACTTCATAATGTGTATGATGAAAAGGAAATATGCATGTTTGTATGTATGTGTGCTACAGTTTGTGTCTTCAAGAACGTAACACGTTCCACTGTATGAGCTACATTGTGAAGCATACAGCATCAGCCCTCTCCAGGCCTGATGTTAAAGGAAAACACAAAACACATAAAAATACATTCTCTATCTCTTCACTGAGACGAACACATACAAAATACACTTAGCTTCTAGTTGTAAAAAAAGAAGAGTATTTTCCAAGTCCTTCAGGCTCCATCCACATCATTCAGCAAAAAGACTCAATATTTATATTGTAGAATAAATACAGAGAGGTCAATTCCTTCCTAAAAGATTTGTAAATACTAACTGTCCTGCTTTTCATACTTTTGCTACAAAGACCCAGACAGACTAACAAAAATTATCAATTTTGGTGAAGGTGGATATTGCAGGCCACATTCACAGACCCACTTGATTCCTTCCAGCAGAAAAGTAATTTAGAACTATTACATGGCTTTAATCACCCCGGCACCAAGCTATATATCTTCGGCACAAGCTTGAACTATCAGGGATATGGGATCTAATTTGGGAGCTGGTAGTTGTAGTAATCACATTAAAGCTTCTCACTATTCTATCCCAGAGCTAAAGCCTGCAGACACCACACAGAGACATAGTTTTTAATGTGTACATGTACATATGTTTATATACAAATATGTGTTTTATATATATATGCACACCAATACATACACACATGGAAACACACTTTTGGAGAGAAATCTGCTGTCTCAGAGCCCTCTCTCACCATAGATACCATTCCGAGATCTCATTTTCAGCTACCTATATCAAAATTACTACAGTCTTGCCTGCCTTTATTCTGTTGAGATGCCACGGGAAGTGGCAAGTGCTCTGCTGCCACCCAATGACTTTTCCTGGTATTGCCCGTTTTCTAAGACCGTTTCCTCCCACTTGGTAACTAACCAGGTAAAAAAAAAAAAAAAGAAAAGAAAAAGAAAGAAGTGAAATTAAAGGCAGCATTTAGAGCTGAAGTACTTCGTATACCTGTGGTGGCTTGGCCTCTCTGGAACATGGGACACCACGGCCTCTCTTCACCTGTATGCAAATGGCCCCAGTTCTTTTTATCATTCTGCCAACAGAAGCAAAACTTTATCTGAATTCCCAGTCACAAAAACATCATTGTGCTCTGGCAGTTAATTTTTACTGGTTTACAATGTACTTTCCTTTACACAAGAGATAATGCCAGCTAACCACAGCAAACCTTTCACACAGCTGTTATGCTTTATAGTTGATCAAAGCATTGATTTCGCAGTATTATGTCAATGCCAGACACGCTGATTCCCCTCACTGTTTTCACTCAAGGACTGCTCAGTTCCTTTCTTTGGTCTCTTCACAAAGCACAACTTGTTTTAGTCCTTACTACTACATCTAAATTAAGTTTGCAATGGTATACAAACACAAGACTCATCAGGTCTAAGTGAAAGAGAAATGCTGTTACTTCTATCTTGAGATTCACCCCACCTACAATTAAGTCTTCAATCGTTTAAACACTTCAGCTTTCCTTGCAGTAAAAATATACATTTGTAGAGTGCAGATTTAAATAAATGCAAGAAACTAGCAAAGACTTTTTTGTCAATACGTATTTGCACACAAGAACAAGCTGCTCGGTTCTGAAAAATTTGTCCAGATTGCTAGGGCAGCACCACACGCATCTGCTCAAATTAGTATAATTTAACATTTGCAAGGCCAATTTATACAATGAATTACTTTAAAATGTGGTTTACATTTTCAGTTATCAGCTTGAGATGGTATAAAAGACCCTGACTGCTAAATGGATAAATTCTCACTTGGGAGCTTATTGTCACAGAGAAACCACAATTACAGGTTTAAAGGAAGCCCAGCAGTGCTTGATTTATTTTCACGTTTCATTATTATTCTTGTTTTGGCACATAAGGGGTAGTGGGATGTCCCTGCCACCAGAACATACAGGTCCTAGAATATACACTAAAACCCTAAAGAAAGGAAGCATTAACTTCTTTACCAAGAACCGTCTACAAGAACATTTGGTCATTGTCTTAAAATTTGAGGTTGTTTTCAAAACATTTTGTCCACTGCTCCTCTCTGGGGCTCTCAAAGATCAGAGATTGTCTGGAGGCTCATTTGCAGTTAATGGTATTTAACTATATTTCATTCAGATAGGACAATGAAACCACATTTGCCACTTTGTGAGAAGTTTCACTTTCTTACTCTTATATTTTCATACGTCAAACACAATGCAGAAGTGCTCCAGATACAAACATTTTGGTACAAACAGGTGCATATTACTGATAATTCACTTCCTCAAAACATACCTTCTTACGTTTTGCCATAAAAAACAAAACCCCATTGTATTCCAACCCCTTGATTCAGGCCCCAGCACTTAACTATGCTGAGAATGTTCCATTAACTGCATCCAGAAGTGCTGATCATAGAGCCCTCACAGTTGGAGCCTATAACGGGGTCTTGAACACCCTCTGCTGGCTAAAATCACAAGTAGAGAATTTAAAGAGAAACCTGTCACACTCGAAAAAAAAATAAAAAAATAGTACGTAATTTATTTTTTTTTCAAGTAAAATAAAGACAATCTTTATATCTTCTTTCAGGATTTTTTTTTCATTGGTTCTTTTTTTTTAATGTCTTTTTTCTCCTTGCTTCCTCCTTTTCTGTAATAGTTAGGGTTGAAATTCAGCATACACATACACACTGAGTACAGACTCGCAAAGGGAAGCCTTAGGTCCTCTGTACGCATGTGCTCTCCAACTTCTATAAACTCAGACCTCCCTTCACACCCTCCCACCTTCGCGTTCTCCTGCCCACTGCTGGCCTCTCCTCTCCACATCACTGGAGGTGATGGACACCTTCGGTGCTGCTGGTGCCGGGGGAAAGACTGTTCTGGGCTCCTGCCTCTCCCCTGGGCAGGGGAAAGAGACAAGGCTGCCCATCTGCGTGGCTGCACTTGCCCCTAGGCTTTCCAGCATTAGACACACCCACACCAGTGTCTTGCTACCCAAAGCCTACCGAGCTCTGCAAGTTGGTGTCTCAAAGTGAGATTACAGCACCTGGAAGGAAAACTCCTGATCTCCCTGTTTACTGCTCCCATGAAGCACCGGTCTGCGACTGGAAAGCTCTGCAGATGACTCCTGCACAAACAACTTCCTTCTTAAGCATTGTCAACAGATCACAGAGAGCATGGTATCTGTGACAAGACAGCCAAACAATACAATGAGAGGACCTTTACAGGAAAAGGCAGAAGTTCTGGAAAGAAATCTACCACCATAGCAGCAAATTAAGATGTGTTTGCCAAGGACCACAATTAGAACTTTAGGTCAAATTTACTGAGGAGAATGGTCTACTGTGGTAATGAACTGGCAAATGTAGGATTTGTGTTCAGTCCCCACTCCTGAAAAAAATTCTTGTGTCCAAAGTCATTTTGCCTCGGTTCCTTCACTGGAAGGTATTCTTTCCCTGTCTTCTTCTCTTCATCTATTTTGACTGCAAGAGATAGGATTTCTGCCACAAGAAGCTTACAGAGCAGACTTGGTGTCCGCCCTTTGCCTTCCATGATAGGTCATGTAACTCAGCTTTTTAGAGCTTATTCTACAAGTACTTTTAGAGCACTGTGTATGACCCACCACGATCTTCCAGCTAAGATGATACAGTACAGTTAGAAAGATTGTGTATAGTGCTGTGACCATAATCCTGTAAAATTACTTAAAGCACACATGTCAAAGCAGATCATGTTAGTCAGAGGGCTCCAGTCCCATTATCGTCACCGCTAAGCACACCTCTGCAGTAAGATACTTCCAAATTCAAGTGGCAACATTTTACACATAACTTACTTGAGCCCGAACACCATCACAAGGTACAATACAATCAGATCTAATGATAAAATAGTCATTAAAGCATGGGAAGGTTTTTACCTCAACAGTGGAACCATCACCAAAGGCCATGGAAAGGCAGCCTCAAGGAAGGTCATGGGGTACCATAACACCCCTTAATAGTCTGACATAAGGGCACAAGCCAGTGTAAATTTGCTAGGGGAGAAAGCAACCATAGCAATGAAATAGCAGAGCTAAATCCTCGCAAATGTTCCACCAAGAGTTTGTTCTGTAAAACAATACAGTACAACGGTCTGTGTAACATTAGTTCTGTTTTCTGTGAAGTCTGTTAGCACACTAACGCACGGGTGGCCACAGAAAGGTAGCTGTAATGTAATGCAGTTGGCACAAATCTTGTGAAATTCCTTCTTACACAGAGAAATTGCCTCCCTCGCAGTGGGATTCTCACATACATTGATGGGTCACAACGCTTTTTATCTGAATCACCATCTTATCTATATGGGACTCAATTCAACTCTTCCTCCTTTAGTAAATTATGTGTGTTCCTCCCCAAATACCTGCTCATGAGAGTCTGGTGAAAAGCCAGGTAACGCCTCCCTCTGTGCAAATCAGAAATCACACACGTGAAACTTTGGGGCAGAACTGAATATAAGGTGCTCCAGATCTAAATTTCACAGGGGCCACCTATAGAAAATTCAAGCCTGAACCCAAACCTTCAGCCCACACTTTCACTTCTCAATATCTGCACAATTAGAAAGTAAAGGAGCCTGCTTTACAGATCTCTGGAGGACTATAGCAGGGTCACTCAGGAGATGAGAACAGAACCAAGGACTTCGGAAAATGTCAGAGACAAAAAGCTTAATAGTCACCGTGGAGGGTCTCAATCGAGCAGATGTTTCAAGTACGTGCCTAATTTTAAAGTGCTGAGTTTGATGGCAGTCAATATTACGGTGGGCACCATCCCAAGACAGAGTTAAGGAGAAAAGGTCAGTGGACAAAACAGGAAGAAAAGCAGAGCATAAAAAAAACCCATTTTTTCATGTGCTCAATCAGTCCATGTAATCTACCCTAGAGAGGCCCCAGCAAGCAAGTTAACCTCAGACCTCAATTACAACATGTGGGCAACCTCATTGCCCAACAAAAAGTACATTAGACATTTATGATCTCATTTTATTAAATTCTCCTACTTATGATGATCACTATTGGGTGTGTATATGTGTGAAGTTAATACAAAAAATCTATACTATATTTGTGTATTAACAAGACTAAAAGCTCACCTGCATGGCAGGTGTTGCTGTGGCCACATGCTTGGGTTATGGATTAACCAACTCCTATCAAAAACTGGGGTCTATCAACCAAATGCAAAGCAAGAAAGACAGGTGCTTTTCCTGCTGATCTAGCTGAGGGCTCCGATTGAATTACATCAGGAAAGAAGAGCTTTGCTTTCTTCATGAAATCTGATTAGAGAAAGAGAGAGGCAACACCTTATACAACACAGTGAAGCTTAAAGGACAATCTGCTCCTCTTATGGCCCCTTCTGCTGGCTACTTAGATCTAAGTTTTATTGTCCAGGTTTAACACCTTCACCTTTGATTTTTACAGAGAACTTCTGTAGAGCCGCTTTTCTATACCAAGTAATCGTTTAAGTCTTTTCAGAGAAACCACCAATTATCCACAACGCTGGAAACTAAACACTTGTAGTTTTGGTGAAATACAAGATTATTCTCACTGGCATTAAACAGATAAGGGAAGACACACTAAAGACTTAGAAAGTAAAACTTAAGATCATTAGTCAATAAAAAACAGCACTGGCAACAGCTCAGCACATCGTGTGTGGAACCAATTCATTCCTAAATGCTAGAAGGAGACCTAATATAATAAAATAATACAGGCTAGAGTGGTCTTCCAGCTCACCTCAGTAGGATGGAGACCTCATTGCCCTCTACAACTCCCTGAAAGGAGGCTGGAGAGAGGTGGGTGTTGGCCTCTTCTCCCAGGTGAGTAATGACAGGACCAGAGGAAATGGTCTGAAGCTGCGGCAGGGGAGGTTTAGGTTGGATATTAGGAAGAATTACTTTACTGAAAGAGTGGTCAGGCACTGGGACAGCCTGCCCAGGGAGGGAGTTGAGTCACCATCCCTAGAGGTGTTTAAGGAACAAGTAGATTTGGCACTTCAGGGCATGCTCTAGTGGCAGAGATTGTAGGGGTTTTTTGTGTGTGTATGCTTGGACTCGATGATCTCAAAGGTCCCTTCCAACCATGAAGATTCTATGATTCTGTGATGCTCATTGTACAAGGTCATTGTTATGCTACCACTACCCAGTTCAGTGGTACAGTGTTACAGTTCTGTATCACACACAAAACACTAATTCTTTTCTGCAAGCTAACAGAAACCAGTCCGATTTTAGCCAGAATCCTACACAACCACCTTAACTTTAAACATAAAGATCGAAATCCCTTCTGGTCTTACCTGCTGCGACAGGCTCTGTAACATAATCTTCACAATTTGACTCAGTAATTTCTGCATCCAACCTGGCAACCTGTAGTCATATTAGAGATTGTATTTCACATTACACAAACACCTGCTACACAATAGAACTTGGTTTTAAAAATGCACTCCATTTTCGATTTTGACATGAATTTCCATTCTCTCAAGCGCTGATGATCCTTTGTCAGCAAGACCACGTGGGGCAATTGGCCTCTTGGACAGTTTTCCAAATTCAGTGTGACACTGCAAGCACTCACCAGCTCTGAGAAGTCGGACCATTCACTCACCTCGAAGAACAAAATACAAGCAGTACAAAGGTAGATGAGGCTAAAGAAAAACTCAAGCTTTCTTGAAGTGAGTTTCAGGTCTGACAGAAATGAAAGTTGGAGGTGTCAAATAACTGCTGTTTAGGATGGTCATCCTGTATTTTTTCCTGTATTTTTGTACAGCTACGGTAGCACCTTAATTACTGGAATCTAGCAGTTAACTTACATTTACTAAACTTCCAGCACATGTGCCAGCCTCAGATCATCCCTATTAAATATTTATAAATCAGATGGCAAATCAGTAATAGTCCTTCCTCCTCTTTTGATAAGGTGGGAAATAAGTAGAGTTAGAAGTTTAGAGGTTCCTGGATTTTTCCTGCAATTTTAAACAAGATAAACAAAAAAGTTACACACAAGAATAGGCAGTAGCAAAATTATAAAGCAATTGATGTGGAAATATCAACATGGTCTTATAAACATACAACTGAAGTTCACAGCTGTTGCAAAAAAAGAAAGCAGTATTGTCTGTTAGCAAAGGCAGTGAGCAGGGACTGCAGGTTTTATTCTTAACTCTCCCACGGATTTCAAGCTCAGCTGTGGGCAGATCACCAAATATCTCAGCTGATCATCTACAAAATAAGAATAGTAATATTTTCCTATCCCAGCAGGATGTTTTCAGGAAAGTACTTGGGAGGCACTCAAATAATGCAATGATGGGGGCCATGAAAGTATCTGTACAGAACAAAGGCAACACCTGCTCAAGAGGCTTAATGGAAAAAAGATGACTGAGACTGTTATAAGGAATTTCTAGCATTAAAGAAAAGGACAAGCTGCAATTGTCTTCAACTTACAGTTTGAAGTTTAAAAAAAAAAAGTCAGCAACAGTAAACCTTTTTTTTATACAATTACTATGGAAAAATTTGAAGTATAGGTCTAGATATGAAAATGAATGCAAATAAACTACATAAATGGCTGGAATTATAAAAGTCAGAGAAAACGTTTAAGTTTTCCCTTACAATAGGTAAAATGGGTAATTCATGATAAAACATCATTTTGTTACCTTTGGCAAAACAAGTGTATATACGATGGAGGTAACTATACCACAGTTTTTCCTCCAGAATTGCCACAATTTTAGTTGAATACGACACTTTTGAAAAACACACATACTTATTATGCCTTATGACTCCATTTTATACACAGTCTTGAATTTCTTCTCATATTCTTTATGGAAGCAAACAATAGGTGGCACCCCCAGTAGTTTGCTGTACACATCACTATGTACTTAGTATTTGAATATGCCATCTCAGCCTCGAGGATTTTTCCTGAACATTTTCTCTCACTTTATGCTGGGAAAATAGTAGCTCTACAAATATAGAAAAAATATTTAAGTACAGAATGAAATATGAAGTTTAAGATTAAGGAAGTCTGAGATTCTGCTGTTTATTCCTGAATTAGCAATAGATTTCCCATGAACGTAACTTCTTCATTTAGATACTCGATGATCTGTTTTATCTTTAAAAAAAGTGATGGTATCGCTGGAGGATTCAGGAAAGCCCAGTTCACAGTTCCCAAACACATGAGCCCACACTTCTATGAACTGACTAATGATGCTGAGCATGCTTTAGTCTCTGGACCATCCCTTTTTCCTCCTCTTCAGAGTCTAAGTGCTCTATTCTCATTAAAAGGCTTCAGATCCTAAGGTGACTTGGATCCAGTGAAACATCAGACCAATTTCAATTAACATAATTCCCAACATTACCTTTTTGTACCCTACAGCATTACCTTTTTGTAATATTTTCTAGCTGCTTCTAGGAATTACGCAGCATCAGTCCCCTGATAATAACTTTTAAATTCATTCACGAAACCAAGTTTGAAAGAAAAGCTAAAGTGTCAAAGGCATAAGTGTCATGCGTTTTGTGAGAATTGGCAGCAAGTAGAGCAGAGCGCTCAAATTAAGTGTTCTCACCACGGGAAAGATCAAGTTATCTGATCTGCTTGGCTTGCCAGTGAGCAAACACAAACTGGGAGAAGGGCAGCACATTCTTCCTCCTGCCTAAAAAGGTAAGGGATGTAGAAATGAGATTAAAGGGAACCCAGCAGAGAGAACTGCACAGAGAACTATGGGGAGACAGAACAGGGACCAAGGGACACTGGTCAAGTATTAGCAACAGAGAACACACAACTAAACCGCATCTTCTGTTTACAATGGGAAGCTGAAGGAGTGTTTTTTGGTTGTTTTTTTTTTGCTATCCCTACTTGTAAAATACTTGCATGCTGAAACATTTGTAAGCCATTAGTAAAACCAACAGCACATGCTGTAACAACAAAAGCTAGGTTTGTTACAGCCATGGGAATTCTTTCCAGTGAAGCTGCAGAGAGGTAGGCGGGACAGGATCTGAGGGACCATCTGAGGCACCACCAAGCAGGGGCAGGTTCACAAACATCCAGACAAAGCTACAGCAGGTGACTGTCAAACCCTTCCTGAAAGTGCACTCAAGTGAAGGGGAGCCTGTGACCTCCTAGAGTACAGTGCTCAGAGTTAGGAAGCATCCCTCATAACTAGCAACCCTTTTTGCTGAAATCCAAACTGCATCCAAACTACTAAGCATCTGCAACAGCCATTGTCAGAGACATCAAGCTTAAGCCTTTACCTTGACCCAGAATTGACACTGTCCTGTTCTAAAAACAAACACCTCCTAAACCAAAACCTGTTTCAAAATAATGCCATGGACTCTGCTACATTATGTGCAAAATCTGTCCCAGTTGAAAAGCTATGAGAGTGCTTATTGCACTAATATTTTCAAGAAAAAGAGATGAGGAAATACGTAGTTTGCAGATGCAGACTGAAAAGCAAATGAAAATCAAGCTGCTCAACACCCTCAGTGCTCAGTTCAATGAAATTTCACCTTAAAAATTAAGCATATCCAGTACCTGCAGATGATGTTATGTGGCTCTAGAACTGGAAAATAACAGTGCAGCACACATTCTGCATTTTGAAACCAGGCAGTTATGTCCCATCTGCATATAACCTCTTCCATGGGCCCAGCCTTCAACTAGTAAAGACAATGGGAGCATAGATGCTAAGCACAACAGAAATCAGTTGCAGGGGGAAGGGAAAAAACAAACCACAAGAATTATTTCAACACCCCAATTTTTTTCATATTTTAAGAAGGAGAAGGAATTGTTTTTTAATAATGCAAACCTCAAAATTTACCCAGTTACATACATTCATTTTCCTGATTTATACAATTATTGCATAAGACTTCTGGTCATTTACATCTTCCAGCACAAGTGACATTAGGTACCACATTTTTGTATTAAGTTCTAGTTACACTTTCAGTCAATTACACAAATGTGAAACAAGAATAAGACTAAGACTATTCCCTTCCAAAAACCTTCTTCACGTTTGTCCAAATGCAAAGACCGCACAATGGAGACATTTGTGATTTTTATGATAATCCCACACCAATTTGTGTTGCTTTGGTAGATTGTAGTGGAATGTAATGGCAAAAACACCAATGCCAAACAACTTTAAGAGACAAAAAAAAAAAATTAAACTTGTAGACAGATAAGAACCAGTTACTTCCTTTTTGGCAAGGCAAAGCTACTTCTCCAAGTATTCAGAAAAGTGGAAAAAAAATTTCAAGTAAAAAGGTAAAATAGATTATTGAACCTCTGTTAATATGGTCCAATAAACTGGTAGCAGTGATTACATCATGCTTGAAGAAGCAGAAACCATCCTAACATAAAACAATACTGAAAAAAATAAACTCAAATCTCAAATAACTGTGGGCTGATACCTTTATGCCATGATGTGTGGTCTAAGCGCTTAACTGAAAACGAGCATAGTAATACCACTGAAGCCAGTGCAAGTGAGTTACTGGGTGTATTTTTCCGGAATGGAGACAAGTGCCAGAACAGAGACAAGATCGTGACTTAAGAGGCAAGATTGCAAAAGCAAGGAAAGATGGCTGGAGTGGCTCAGAGTTCAGTTCAGATTTCTTACACACACACCCACAAGCTACAACATATATTTTGTTCCACAGCACAAGAAAAACATTAAGCAGAAGATAAAGAAATAGACAAGAATCGCTACACAACTTCTAAACAGTAAGACAACAGTGCAGAAATATGCTTTTGAGCTCAACAGATATTTCTTTTCCCTTATGCAGAAAAGAAAGAAAAGACAGATGACAAAAAAAGAGGAAAAGTAAACAGGATGACTGCTTGGCACTTTTCAAAAGTGTTTTGTTTTCTAAAAAGGATCAAAAAACTTAAATAGTAGCAGTGTTTTATAGTCGATTACCTTCCCCAAGTCCTTGTCAATGCAGAGATGATCACAATAATGTCTATTTTGGTGATAAGTATCTCAATGACAAGGCAGCACCCCAAAGGGTAGTTTCATTTTTACATATAAAAATAGTAGCTGGGATTGATTCTATTCTTCCTAGTGAATACTAGTTATATGACAGAGATTCAAACAAAACCACCTTTTTTAGAGGAACACTAAGGAATAATGAAAAACACGTGGACATGGCTTACTGGTAATTCTCCACTTTAGATTTGTTGACAAAATTATTTACCCAAAAAGTATTACCCAGGTGAAAGTTAGTGGTATACAGCATGTGGTCATTAAGCTCTAAAAGAATGTGATCTTGCAATACTGGTTGAGCACTTTCAATTCCACACAGACTCAAACAAAAATTTGAACTGCTAAGCACTTTGATTATCCCATTCAACATTTTTTTCCTCCCCCTGCCTTCAAGTGAGAGACCCACAGTGATCATGGTGCTACATTCTGGCCAAAGTTCACTCCCTTCAGCTCTTTCATGGAATATGATACAGTGTAGAACAGGACTTGGGAGAAAGTAAAAGAACGAAGTTCACTAAAACAAAAATATTTACTCTAAAAGAGAGCTCGATTTTACCACATTGAAAACCACGAGTGCAATTGCGCCTTTCAAAGTAATAACTGCTCTCAAAGTTACCAGCATGATGCAATCAGCAACGAATTCTAGATCAAAAACAATGAAAGAGAGAGGATGTGCAAAGTAGGCACCCCCTGTTACTAAGCTGAAATTGATTGTGTTCCGACATGATTAATCCTGAAAATTTGGTAAAATATGCTGGTGTCACATTTCAATAGAAATAGTGTTTCAACTCTCACTACAAAAAGATTAAGGATTTTGTTCTGGTCCTGCCTAATCCATTCCTGAATTGCAGGGCACAGCCCTTGCCACACCTGCCTACCAGCAAAGACAATTCCATTTTCTTGTGCTGAAAAAAGTAGCAGGCTGAGTGGTTACAAAGTTCATGTTTTAAAGTGCTCTGTCATTTTAAACACACTTTCCCTTCTTAAAAAAAAAATCAGAAAATAAAACATTCCTCTACCAACAGTTTATAAAAATAACAGCTGCAATATTCCTCTAAAATTGCAACTTAAAAATCAAGTCAAACTAGCAGGATTCAAATCTTTTTCAAAAAAAGATATGAACCAAAAATAAAAAAACCTCTTTCTGCAGAGAATTGCCAAGCAAAACCTCACACGCTGTCCTACAATTCTCCCTCCTAACAGCACCTCACAGAAAATCCATTCAGTTTCTTCCAGCTGACAACCTCAAGAAAACAGAGGTCTAAATAAATCAGTCCTTCCCACCAGTCACCTACATAACTGCAGGTGTGGGTGCTGGTGCAGTTTTTCCATCAACTCTTCCTCTGTAGGTTCTTCCAAAACATCTCTACAAAGAAAAAGCATGAGTTGTTAGGGGCAGCAAAGGGAACTTTCAGCATTTGTTTTTGCAATGCACACACTGAGATGTAACATGTGCTTGTTTCAAGAATGAAACAAGGAATTAAAGTTACAATAAGTTGATGCTCCCTAAAGATGCATCTACTTGCAAGTGATCCATCCTTTACAGATGTGTCTTGGAAACCAGCAGCTGTTTTCCCATAAGAAGCAGGGAAGCAATTTCCTGCACACAGTACAATACAACTGAAGGTCAGTAGACTTGTTTTCCTGAAAAAACTCCCAAATGAGAACATGTTCCCAATGCTACTATTGAATATCCAATGTGCACCAGAAGTTCCACTTGTGCATGATCATCAAATATCAACTCACCACCCACAATTTCATAATAAGCCAAGAACATACATCACTTTCCTCATCTTCCTTTTTCTTCTCCCTCTCAGCACAGTCCCCCTCCCCCCAGGCTCCCAACACCTCTTCTCCCATCATGCTATGGGCAGAAAGCATATAAAGGTTAGGCCACCAAATCAGCTTAAAGCAGGCCTAACTAATGTATTTACTGAATTTCTTCAAGCTAACAGATGAAACAGTTTGCTTCAGAGGGAGGAAATAAAAGTCAAGCCTTTTATCCTCTTGAAGCCAGCACACTTTCTTTAAGACAGATGAACATAAAAAACTAGACTGATTATCAAGCCTAGGTCAACTCACCTGAACATTAGTTCGACTGTCCTTTGGTATTCAATATCTGAAAGAGGCTCTCGATGACAGCGACGGTCCCACTTGTGAATAAAGTTCTGGAAAGTAAAAGGAACAGGAAAAAATTAAAGGCCACTTCTAGTGACATCAAAAAAAAAAGATGTTGTATCAGCTCAACATGCTTGGGGGTAAGGTTTGGGAGGGGGGTTAAGTTTGTTTTTAACAGAGTGACAAAACAGTGACTTATTTAGGCATTAGCATATTTATTGGCTGCGGGTCACCAATTTATTCAAGCTTGTTGTTCAGGAATGAAATAACTTTTTCATCACACACTGAAAGAACAGTAGAACAGAAGACAGCCCTGCTGCCTTCTCCTCCTAGCCAGGATTGACTCCCCAAGATAACTGTGTGAACTACCCACAAGAGTTCACCCGCTTTGAATTTTTTCCTCTTTAAAAACCCTACAGTATATAAACACACTCTGACTCCAGGCATCACAACTTAAACAGCTTCTGGTTTTGCTATGTTTCCTTGTCATTTTAAATTACTCTGACAAATCAATACCTAGGGAGTAGACCAATGGCTCAGGAAAAAAAAAAAAGGGGTGGGGGCGGAAGACAAAAATAGTGTCATCCTACTCTCCTGCTACAGAACGCTACATCTTGGCTCTTAGGGCAAACTTCAGCCACAGTCCTGCAGAGGTAGGCAGGTAGAAGACTTTGTAGGATTAGCCTCCAGCTAGAACAGAAAGACTTTTCTAAAACGGTCATAGGCAAGACTGAGGCTCAACATGAGACTCACACCTAAGTTTCTGTCTAAAAGTTCACTATTCTGACTAAAGTAATAAACTTTCGTTCTCAATAGAGTCAACAACAAGAGCATCTCCAAAAGACGTTTTCATAGGTTTTAATATGGGGTGAAGTGCCCTCTACAGGTACTCATTTTTTTCCATTACCTAGAAGTCTACAATGATTAACCTGGAGTAGATGGCTATGACGAACATTCCCTTCACCATCAAAAATTCAAAAGGCACTTGGATTTGCAGAGAAGTATGCGTACACGGGAAACGTGTTCTTCGTGACATTGCTTACGTACCTGCAATTCCACAGCTTCTTTTAAAACTCTAGAGGATGGTATCTTCAAAATAAGCAATCTGTTTCACTCTTCTAGTGTAATAATTCAAGTTGGGGTAGGAAGAAATGCAGGACAGCCAAATGAAATAAAAATCTACGTTTTAAAGAGCTAACTTCATTTACTGAAAAGTCAAAATGCAAAAAGCCTGCAGCTTGAATAAATAATGCTGAAGTTAAAGGCTAATCTACAAAAGACAAGCAATCTTGTAATACTTAAAATATCTTTCATCTTTACAGAGAGTAAGCTATAATGACAAATATACAGACCCAATTAAATGCAATCAGATTTATGATAAAGTTGCAAATAAAATACACAACTGTCCAGGAAAAAGAAAGTGTTCCTCAACATCTCAAGGGAAGGCAGGCAAAAAGAAAGATTAAGTACACACACACAAAGCCAACATAATTTTCCCAAAAAGTTGCTTGGGTTCTTTTCATTCCCCACCCAAATCGGAACCTGTGTCCAAGATCTAATACAAAATAAACACACTTCCTTACCTCTAGAAGTAAAGCTACGAATAGATTAACCCAGATGACAGAGGAGATCAACCACCAGGCTACAAAATAGATCTTTGCCCACCTGCAGATCAGATTAAGAGACAATAAGTAAAGTAGGCAGTAAATAACCTCAGCCTGAAAGTAACCAAACAGACCCATGAAACCACATTTTTCCTTGAAAGATAAAACTACTACTTTCTTAATGTAAATGGAGATCTGGAACACAAAAATAAAAATAAAAGTCTTAGCCTTTCATTAAGTTAGCCAAACAAGACTTGCTCCCCCCACTTAATATACCTAACCAAACTCTGAAGGGACAGAAAAGCAGCCTAGTAGAAGCTGTACTGAATCATGGCAAAAGATCCATCTAGGCTAATACCCTCTAAAAGCGGACAAAAGCAGAAGCACAGCAAAGAGTGCAAAAACACAGCAAAGTACCTACGATGCTACCCCCTAAGTGCTCTCCCTATCTCCAACCATTTGCAGTTCAGAGATTTCTTGAGCTAGAAGTAGCTTCCATTCATTGCAGATCCCAATGGATTTCTCTTTCACAACTTGTCCAGTCTTCACCAGACCACGTTAAACTTTTATCACACACAACAGCCTGTAGAAAATCATTCCACAACTTAACTACATGCTGGGTTAACCAGCCAAGGATCACCAGAACAGCTCAAACCAGAGGCTATCCAGTTTATTCAAACATTCCCATAAAGTAATTAAATACAAATGAAAGATATGTCTAAGGTTTTAAGTCTACAAAAAATATTTTACCCACTGGGAAAATAGAGAAGCAGCTCAAAATGGACTACAGCAATTCGCTAATATCTCACTTCTGTGAGATTGGCTCTATAGCAAGAGCCACCCACCTAAGACGCGTTGCAAGCCTGTTTACAATCCATTCACTCTTTTTTGAAACAAAATGAATACGAAGCCAGTTCCCAATCCTTACCAAATGTGACCATAGATTTCATGGCATCCACCATGCGCTAGAGGAATCATCAAGTTACACAAGTTAAAGAATGGACATGAAGTATTAAGTTTGTTTCCTATATACCTGAATGGACCCAAAAATAAGGTAAGTGGCACCCCTCCTAGCAGATGATAGTGCAGTGTGTATAATTCCTGTTCAGTTACCTTATAAACTAAATTTATATAGGATTTTTTCAGTATTATTATTGCTACTTACGGACTTGAATATCTTGAAAATGCTTCCAAGAAGACTTGCCAGTTGTTTACCACCATCACATCCCAGAGGGTCACCACTGCTGCCTAAATAACATGCGTAAAACAGAAGTTGGGTGGCTATATCGCACACTTAAGCCCCAGAAAATGAGGGAAGAGACAAGCAGAGAGGGAAAGAGGGACAGTGATCAGACTCACAGCGAAGTCATCAAAGTTGTTTGGCCAATATTCCAGCTGTTCATAGGTCCCACACTGCAGAGTGCCATTATCATATGTTGTATTGACAGCACTAAAACAGAATTACAGGCTGATGTGAGGATAGCTTTCTACATACTTTACCTTAAGAACAAGATTCTTCCAAGTGCCTTGTAGAAAGTTGTCTCATATGGGCAGGAAACAAGAGAAGTCATTAAAAAAAAAAAAAGTATTTAAGCCACAGCAGGGTAAAATTGCAAGTTACAGATAAGCGTTCCTGCAGCTTCAATACAGCAAGAAGAAGCAGGAGTAACAGATGAAAAAAGCCTGTGTGACTTAACATTAAAAGAAGGGTGGCTCCAAGAATAACCCACCAAACAACTCAGAGGTACCGAGTTGCAGATGCTTTTGAAAAACAGATTCTTTCTGAATAATGATGTTTAGAATATTACCTGATATTTCCCATGGGAACAACAGCACCTTTAAACAGCATTATGCCAGTTATAGCAAATGCATAGAAAACGACCTGGAAGGAATATAAGCAAGTATTACTTTTGAATATTTCTGTCCCTAAATAAGAAAATAAGGCAATTAACATGGAATTCATAATAGTACCACAGTTAAAGGAATTTGGTCAAGAACAATGCCTGAAGCTATTAAAGTGAACATACTTCTCAACATCTGTATTACTTGACTGTTTTCTCTTACTCTTTAATATTTTATTTAACTTTCACTTGTTAAAATGCATTAAATCACTTTACTTTATGATCTACTTTATTTTTCTGTGTCTCAGAATGCTGATGTTTAACTATTAACACTGTAGAACAGTGACTTAAAAAAAATGAAAAAACAGTACTTTTATTTACAAGGAATTACCTAAATATCCAGGTGCCTTTCTGCTAGATTCAGGGAAAATAAGCTTTTACTAAACTTAACTGAAGGACAAAACTAAGTCAATATTTTATATTACATCAGCAACTTCTTTTAAAATGTTATGTTAGTTTAAAAACAAAGGTTTTGATAACCAAAGGATTTGGGAACTTCTGCCTTTTAGTCGTTAGAAACGCAAGCCTCTCTTTAAAGAGATACCTTTCACAGTCTTCAGCAGCTGCCTAGGTGATTTGGCAATTATTTCTAGAACAATCTTTATAGGATAAAAACCTACAACTTCACTCCTCTGAGTCATTTGTCCTAGGATGGCTCGCAACAAGCTGAGTCTTCAAATGAAAGTGTCATTAGTCATATTTCTGTATTTTGCTACAAAACACACCCAGGAGGGAAGTCTGGGAGGAGCAGAAGAGAGATCGCTCCTATGAGCCACAGCACCTTGAACACTACTGGATTAAGTTGAAGCTGACATTCCACAGCCTGCCAGAAGATGGGGTATCTGGTTTGACAATAAGAAAGTTAATTTTATTCTTTGAAAAAGATATATTTAAAACACGCACCGCCTGAGAAATTAGCTAATCAGTTACATTACTTCAGCAGCATGTGTTCCAGGCTAACGTTAGGAAAGACATTTTGAATCAGCTGGTAATGGAGTCAGACTTCATTATGGTAGAAGCTCCCTGACAGCTTCCATGTAGCCTCAAGTAAAGGAAATTAATTTAATGGAAGTGGCAAACACCATGGCAAACTTGCCTCACAATTGGTGAAAAACTACAATTCACACACCCAGCATCAAGGACAGTTTGTGCACTCCCAAGGTATTTCTCAGTTTCAAGAGCAGTTTCCAGTGGCAAGGGTGACTTGTACAGCACAACAAAGTGGATACTAAGTCAGCTTTGTCCAAACCAATACCCTTATTTCAAATTGCAACATAAACCTTTCCAGACTGCAACTTAATGCCCCTCCCCTACAGATAAAAGCAGAGATTAATAATGACAAAACCAGATATTCTGAGTAAATTGCATGCTAAGTATATAGTCTAGAACAACTTTTTAGACAATATCTAAAACACAGCAAATCCTTGGTCTCTAACCATTATTTCAAATTAAGGTATCCTAAAATAAAACACAAACAACAAGAAAAAAGCCACCCAGGCACTCATTTTCTGCACCAGGAAGACCTCGTTGCAAAGCCAGAAACTCAAGAGTTGGGAAACGCGGAATTTATGTAGTAGACATCACGTATTGTGATCTATCCCTTAATCACATGTTTACAGAGTACATGCTCTACAAAGACACACCTAAAACTGGATGGCAGAGGCTTTTAAAAATCCTGTCCAAACGTGCCATCTCAAGACCTTCTCAACTGAAAAAATATAATTAAAGTTGTTTGGTATTTAACATAAGAAAGCCAGGGTAAGGAAAATGAGGCTACTTTCAACATCGGATGATTTTTTTTTATTTGAAACTACAGTCTCCAGCTTGAGCCAAGCACTCTGAGGAAGTTTTAAATCATCTTTTAAAGGCACTCCTGAAGGAAACTGATAAATGAGGCGGTGTCACTGTGCGCAGCCCAAAACAAAACAGTAGTTTGCTGCAGCTTGGCAAGACATGTCCTGGAGAAGAACTGACTGATTGAGGTGAACTGTTACTGTAAGTGGTGATTGTCATTCAAAGAACCTAGTTTACTTTGTTGAAGACATACCCTTATTATACTGCTAACTAAGAAAGGAAATTACAGTCTTGCATCATGACTTACCACAAGGATTCCTGCAAAGGCTCTCAAGTTTTTCACCAGATCCAGCAGTGTAGTAACAACTAAAGCCATGAACTAAAACAAAGCAGAATTTCATATACATAACATTCAACATGCTTCCAATCCATACCAAATTATTTTTACTAAAAGGACAAAGAAATACTAGCCAGGAAAGTGACATATACCTAAATGCAGGTCATCTTTTATACAGTGATTATTTCCATGAGGTACTTAAAATGAATGAACAATGCTGTAGTCCTTCTCATACACAGACATTGTAAGTTTTAAACATACACTGGCACTGTGACTTAAAGGGCTAAATGCCTATCAAGACTAGAATAGGGGAATAAATAAATAAATAAAATCGCAAGCGCCCCACAGCTCCAGAGGGACTGCTTCATATTTGATCCACATAATTTCTAGTTTATACTTTCCACTGATATTATGACCTCTGATTACATCAGATATTTACAGCTTACTGAACTAAGATACAAGTCCTACACCTGACAACAGTTTGGGCTTAGCTTTCAAGCAAGTATAAATGCAGGATTATAATAAGCAATCAAACAACTCAAAGTGATTTCAGATTCAAGCACATGTAGTCTGGTGGGAATACCCATACCGGAAAAGTGGAAAGAGGGATTCGTCCCAAATAACCCTTTGCATAACCAAAATGTCTGGCAGTATCTAGTCAAAGCAAGTCTATCACCTCCTGAGTACAAAGTTCTTCAAGAATATCATATCCACTCATCTAATTAAGATTGAAGCACTACGCAAGTTGCAAAAATGTTTCTGCATGCATTTGCCCACTTCAGAATACCAGCATCAATCGCAGCGACATCAACAGAACTTCCCTACCACCTCAACAGAGAAAGCCAGCCAAAGAGAGAATGAGTCTGTGAGGTGCTGTGCAATAGTGGGGACAGTTAGAGCTGAGTTATAATCTCACTCAGATGCAAGAGAATTGCAGTCTACTACACATTATTCTAAAAAGCTTTAATGAAATTTATACTCCGACCAAAAAAGAAGTGTGGAGGGATAAATAAACACCTTCATATTAGGAATAATCCGCAGGAACCTGAACACAATTAACATGTTCACCAGTCGCACCATATCCCACAAGGATAACAAGCCTATGAACTCGGGTCTCCTAGGAGAGATGGAAGAAAATAACAAATAAGAGACACAGCCCATGACAGAAAGACACAGTTAAATCTACTGGGCTGCAGGTAACTGTAAAATACCCATAACTTTTGATTAACATCTATGGCATATTAAAAAATTTGGGGATAAAAAAACCCCACCACCTTACATGCGTATTCCACAGATGATACCCACACACTCCAAATGTCCGCCTGAGTTTTAGCTGACTTTTACATTGGCATGCTGGATGCTTCTTTGCTGGAAAGGTGGGCAGGTTTTGGGGGACAACAGATGTTAATGGAAAAATTCCTTGGTAACACAGATGCTAAATCATGGTTTGCATCACTAATATATTCAAATCTAATAATAAAACAAATCATTTAAGACAATACTGCATAGAACACATATTCTAGAATAACAGTCATGACTTAGACCTGTCCTGAAGATGTTACATGTACAGACCTAGCATTTACCAACAGCACACACCATAAGCAGCGTCAGGACTCACAATGACTCATCCCGGTTATAATCCGTTTGCAGTGACTGACACAATAAAGATCTAGCAAGTATTACTGGTGCTTCAAGATACTATTATAGTAAAAATAATCGTCTACATTCAAGAATCAAAGGTCAAAAATCAAACCCAAATATAGTCAATTATAAAGTTAGATCAATAATTAATGCCATTAAATTATTAGCAATTAATATCCTTATGGCAGCCCTCACTTTTGAGTGATAGGAATGCAAGAAGGGTTCAAAAATGAATCAATTTCTAGCTGTAACATCTATCAGGTCTCTTTTCAGATACTGGTGTAAATTTAGATAACTTCTTGGTTGCAACATAACAAATATCCTGAAAAATTAGGGAGAGCAAATGTCTTAAGAATGAGGTTGTGTAAAGAAACAAAGTATTAGAATGTGTTATAAATCACTCCTGAAAGTAAGAGGCAGGAAATCTTCCAGAAGTCCTCTTTTGTTGTGGTGGCAGTTTTCAAATATTAAGAGACGAAACAATGGTTTTTATGCTCTTGATAAAGAAACTAGATCAAGGAAGTGATCCAAGAACTGCTTGAATTTAGGGAAAATCAAAATACAACTTCTTGCTATTCCAGTATAGATAAATAGTTTAAGTCCATGGGAATATTTCTATTAAATTTTACAGCTCAAAACAAAACTTGGACTTCAATCTAGACATAGGAGTGAAGGGGCTTCGCCAGCTGTTTAGGAATTCATGTAGTTGGGTTTATGCACAATCTGATGCTAAAGCATGCTAGGTTAGTAGCTGGTTGTTTATGTTGCACCAAATTCCTTCCTGCACCCTGAGTAAGCATAGGTCTGCTAAGATTTTATTTAAAATCAGATTACACGTAATAAAAATGCATCTTTCTCAGAATAGCTAAACAAAACTCTAAATTTTATGAAAAAATAGTAATTTTCTTTCACTTGTCCATATTGCATGGCCTCTAGTGACTAAATGGGTAAGAAATTTTACTAGATTCAGTAAATTATGGACTAGGCTGACAATCATAGTATAACGACATAAGTGTGTATGGACATGTATGAACATTCCCCTGACCCATCCCAGACACAGAGCAAAGTGCAAGAGTTCACAGAGATTACACACCAACCAGGATGAGGAAATCCGTACACAGCAAAAGTTGCAATCTCCAAGACCTTCAGTTAGGGAAGAAAAAAAAAAAAAAAGAAAAAAAGAAAAAAGAAAAGAGGTCAAAACCTTACTTTGTAATTCTGAGTTTCAAAAATTATGTAAGTTTCTTGACAGGAAACATTTTCAAGAGCCATCAATTTGACCTCATTCGTCATATGGGTTTCAGGCTTTCATCAAATAATGGCAATAATCTTCTGCCACTTTTTAATTTATCCAATAAGCAAAGTGATTTTTAGCTATGTAACAGACTTCCTTATGTAAGGACTCCAAGTGCTGAATGCTTCCAAATAACATTAGAAAGTCTGCTTATAAGAAAGCTCACCTTTTCCATGAATTTAAAGAAGCCTGACACCAGAAAGTAGACACTAAGAGTACTATGCACGACCAAAACGTACAAGCCACTGAAAACCATAACACTAGCTCATGCTGTTTAACTGTGCATGTAAGTGTTGAATAAAAAGCAATTCCACTAGCTCTTGCAGTTCCCAACCATCCTAGTCAAAAAATCTAGGAATACAGAAGTTAACAAAAAGCTTACCAGCAAAATTACAGTCAGAAGTCCATCAAATCTATTGCTTGGGTACGACAAGTATCTTTTCAAGCCCATTGCTAAGATTTTCAGCAACATTTCCAGCAGATAGTACAGGATGAAGAAGCAGTTGATAGCCTTTACCCCCCCCCCAAAAAAAAATAATAATTAGAATTATTGACAACTCAGGGAACCGCAATAATTGTAGGAATACTGTTGGATCTTACCCCCAGAAAGAAGTCATCTCTTTCAGAAGGCTGCTTATCTGCATCCATCACCAAAACCACCTTAAACAACAAGAAATATTTTATGAATCCACTGCTTTACTGATGAACAAAACAGATTTTTATGCTTTGCACAGACCTTTTCAAGCATTCCCAGCACATAATTTTTAATTGCAGGTATTCTCTAAGACTTAGTATGACTAAAGCACACCAATCACAGACATCTGCTGCAAAAAGTGGTTAACAGAACAGAGACTAAAAAAAAAAACAAAAAACAGAACTGAAGTTTGTAGCAAGGGAAAAAAACCCGACAAACACAAAAACGCAACACACACAAAAAACACCAAACCAAAAAAGCCTTTTTACTTACACAGATAGAAACAATGTTTGCAAGGGCTACAACATTCCCCAAATAGCCAAAGTAGGGATGGCCAAAGGCAAACTGCATTTTCTGCATAAAACGGGATTGGTAGTCTGGGCTGGGAGGATGCTGAAAAGAACACAAAGGATTTGCTGATATAAAGTATAAACATTTTAATAATGATGCAGGAAAAAACACCAAGCCTCATATTTAAGAGATAGACCTTTTCAAAGCAAAAAACTTTTCAAGGCCACATGCTAAATTTTGACATTTCAGTAGGAAGGTGCTTTCAGGCTCTGGCTATTAGCAGCAAGAGATCATTTCTGATTAGCAAATGGGTTGGCAACTATGGCACAATACAAGATAACGGCAAAGAAGGGAGAGAATCCAACCCTTCTCTAAACTCCTGTTGCTCATTTCCTCGTAATGAATCTTCCTATTAAACAAAATACACATCCAGAGCCCTCATCTATTTTGCCTGGCCAAGTCACTTAAAAATGCTGACAGAACAACCAACCTTGCATTTTGTATATTTAACACTGCCTAGCACCCCCAAACTAATGCTGTAAAAGTCCCCAAAGCAATGCCATGTTTGACTATAAGAGCAATTCATGAACAACTTAAAAAAAAATAAATATCAGTGACATGGGATCATGCCCCACATTCAACAAGTTGTGAAGTTTGTTTATACACTTCATAGCAGAACATCATCATTTGTTTTCGTGCAGGACCACACTCAAGACATTTTATAAGTGATTGTCAGATACATACTTGTCTAATGGCATCTTTGTCTAGTTCTTCAAAGAGCTTCTGAAACTGGGCGGCTGACAGCTGGTCACAGGAGCACACTTTGAGTGACTTCACATGAAAGAGAAAAATTCAGATCAACACCTGCAATAGATGCGTCTTCAAGGAGTGCCAACACCTTCAGGCTATCCTAAAAGTCTAGCAACAGAGATGTAATACAACCTACACCAAGGTATTAGAGTGAGCTTCAATATTGCTTTGCTTTAACACAAAACTGCTACATGACTATGGGATTTGTCTCGTCTTTTCTATTTTCCCTACTCTGGGATCACATGCAGCTTTAGAAGGAGCATGCTCTTTTGACATTCTTGAATTTTTAGTGTCATCTAGTATTGCCATTACTATGTTATGATGCAAGGAATTAAGACACTATGTCAGTTATCACTGTTCTGCAGAAGTTACAACCTGAAAGGATGGAATTATTTCACAAATTGTGACATGAAGACAACAATTCCATAGCATGCTAAACACTAACTGCAACTGTAGCATGCACAGGAACAAAAGAAATGGAAAGAACCCACCAGAAACCAGAACAAAAAATAAAACTTGGATTTGTGTACTTAACTAACAATGCAATGGACATCTCAGCACGATTACAGAGCAGAGTGTTTCTTTTCAGGCAACTTTTTACACATCCCCTATCCCAGACAACAACAACTGGCAGCAACACATGGATACCTCTTCATTCCACTTCCAACCTTCACATTGGAGCCAGGCAACTCCTGATACTATAACCATCAGCTCTGAACTGTCACTTCCTTTTGGCTGAAGACCTTACAATATGGACTTCCAAAACCTGCTGCAATGCTTTTCTCAAAAAGCAACATTACTTTTATATATTTTTTCTGAAATCACACCAATAATCTCCACATCTCCTACTTGAGCTAAATAATTTCTCTAGTTTCTGAAAATCATGGCATGAACTGCAACATTAATTAAGTCTTTAGTTAAGCAAAACCACTCTCCCTGTAGCCTGATACAAGTATTAATACCTAGAGGGAGCAGCACAGCTAAAATACAACAGAAAAAAAAAAAAGATATTTCCAAATGGCAGAGGGAAGTTGCTATAGACAGCAGCTCTAGACCACAGTGAGAAATGCTTTACTTCCAGAGAGAAAGTAAAGCAAATGAAGAAATTAGCTCTGCAAAACAGATTTTCATTACTCTACATCTCTCTGTAGGTGAATGCATTCCTTATCACACCAACCAAAGAAATAGCAATCTTAAGGTGAAATCACTGCCTAGAGACAGGGTTTTTTCTGAAGACCAGAAATGAACAGACACTGAGAGCTGGGCCTCTGTTCATACTTAAAGAAAGCATCATAAAGAAAGCTGAGCTGAAAGTTACTGCTCCTAGATCAATGGTGTGATTAAGGAAACTTCAGTTTCCACAGCTGTTCCATCAGGGGGTTCAACAGTCACCAATATAATGGCTAAGAAAATCCAGTTCTTACCCTCATTATGGCTTGCTTGCAGCGAGAATCCATTTCAACTTTCTGTAGCACTTGTTGTAAGGCCCCAACATTGACATACGACCTATTTAAAAGAAAACAGGACAGGCCCTGAAACAGGTAAGTGTCTTGATGGCAAAAATAGCTGTTCCAAATGCATTCCTGCCTCTTTCTTTTTTTTGAAAAGCAGATAAAATTAGAAGTAGAAATAAAAAGGAAACTGACCCCATAAGAGTCCCAGTGTGTTATAAACATCCAGTTAAAGAAAAAAAATAAAATAAAAGACATGAGCAACAAACTGACATTTTTCAAGAAGTAAATATACTAAACAAAACAAGATGACCAAAAATCTGCTCTTTGCTCCTAAATAATCTACTGTTTCAACATTCTTCACTTACTGCTGTGCATTAGCAGGAGCTTCTTTCAGTGAAGAAAGCACTTCAAACGCAGCCCGGATTCCCAATCGTCTCCTGAAGAGGGAGGACTGAACCGATTTCTGCATAGTAAAAACACCACAGAGGAGACAGTTTACTTACACTTGTTTAAAGGAAATCCAACTAGATGATAAAAATAAGACTTGTAAATTATTTACCGAGCCCTTAGAGAGAACTTACTGCAAGCCTAAGAAATGGCCATATCTGTTCAACTAAAATGATTTTTCAGGAAGGCAAAATATTGTTTTCTTTCTCCCACCGTCAAAGTTCCCATCATTCGCTACTAGATCTAGTTGTCCACAAGGCCCAGATAGACAGACACTCTGCAGTTTAACAGGAATACCATGAAGAGTCATAGGCTGAAGTCAGTGAAGCCCATTCCTACCAGAAGGGCTTGGAGAAGATCAGGGCTACCCAGCTCCTCATACAGTACTGTGTCCTGTGGTCAGACAATGTACTGATCCTCTGGCACACACCCCAGATTTGTGATTAGAGATCAGAATAAGAGACTCCCCTAAGCCTTGCTCCCCTCAAGAACACCATGTACGAGAAGGAAGGAAGCAAACAAACAAGTCTCTGGAGTTTAAGTAAACATCCAGCTCATGGGTTATTTTTAATTCTGGATTGCATAGGCACACGCCGCTTCTGGAGACAATGGCAACCGCTAAGCTCGAATGTTCACAGAAATTCATACTACTGTGCAAAGAGAAGAGTTAGACAGCCCGACCAACTTCAGCTTCTTGCCAAAAAGAAGAAAGCCAGAGCCACAGTTTTTCATGCCTTTTTTTTTTTCCTGTTGTTTTTCATAGTAATCACTTTCAAACTCAGATACTTTATTGGGAGTCAGATTACGGCATGCTCTCCCGTGGGAAAGAGGAAAATTGAGAAAGAAGGGAAGAAAGAGAGCAGGAGGAAAGGATTACAAAAATCCCTCTTAGCACATACTAGGTTTAAACACCGCTCTCCCACAAGAGGGTGGGGGCCATTCCTTCTGTGTAGTATTGCCTAAGGCTTACTATCCAACAAACTTTATCTTCTCTCTGGAGCTCTACTAGAGCAGCTATTATTTCCCTTTAACACCCAAGCCCTCAACTCCCCTCCCATGAAAGGCTCAATGAACTGTAAGACTATGTAAGTAAAGGGAAGGAACTATAAAACTATATATGAATAAAGGGGGAAGTAAGTAGTGAAGGAACTATAAGACCATATGTAAGTAAGGGGGAAATCACACCCAAAGTCAGAGTCACCAAGTTTCCCCTGCCACTAAACCTGAAGGAAACCATAGGCATGAGAAAAGACCAGTTGGAACGTACACAACTGGGAACTGCTGTTAATTCCAAGCTAGAGAGACCATCATCATACAAGCACAAAGTGGGAAAAAAAAAAAAAAACCCTTAATGTACAGCCCAGATGTTTAGCTGTCAGACTCCAGTGCTTTTGCATAGCACTACCCTGACTCAGCTTTACCAAAACCATTGTTTTGGTACAAAAACATTGTTCACAGCTGTTGAGCTGTGAAGTCTTCTAAAATATGCAAGAGGAAATTAAAAAACACCTGTGGAAGTGAAACTGTTGAGGAACTAACTCAAGACTCGAGAGAAAAATTTCAGCATGGAAACTACAAAGCTCAAAGAAAAATCCCAAACAGTTTGAAGATGGCACCTCAGCAAGATCAAGACTCAGCCTGTTGTGAGGAGCAAGAGACTGACAGCTGCCCTTTTGACCGATGACTGCCTGACCAAAGATTCAGTTGCGTGCCATCAGTGTGATGGCCATTAATACCTACCCTAGCACTGTGTTATTTCTACTAATCTACTATGTGTGTAAACTGCTAAGTGGCTGTAGTGCACCTTGGATGTTCTGTCTCCCTTCCACCATCTATGCAGTCAGTTACGTCTTTTTGGAATACCAATAGGAAAGTGACAAATTTAACCTCTTGGATGAAGTACATTTTATTGAAAGTAACCAAGATGATCTTTCATTTGACTTACTTTGTTTCTGTTTTCTAAAATACTCTTGCCTCAGCTTATTACTATTCGTCACAGATTGTTCAACTGCACTATCTCATACAGAAAACAAAAGCACTTACACTATTTCCTGCTAAAGGAATCCAGACTACATTCACAGTTGAAGACTAAACAACTGGTGTATGTAATGCAACAAAGCACATCACACAGCTTGTTAATAAAGGGAAAAGAACTTTAGTGATGATTGCGAGCTTGCAGGCTTCTTGAACAACATGCAAAAGTACGCTTACTTTGTCAGCCTCTATTTCTCTCATATAGACACCTGAGTCAAAAAAGGTCATTACACTACACATCAGATTCACATTCCACAAAAAGAAGAGAACCACATATGATCAGGCGTCTTCTAGAAGCACATTAAAGTATTACACTGATGACTAGCATTTCATGGAGAGTAAGCACAGGTTCCTTTTATTTGAGACTGAATACTACCAAGAATAACTACTATACCTATTGGCAACTGCTTCTGGTACAAGTCAATCACAAGGCCCAAGTCCACCTTTTAGAGGCAGCAGACTGCCCTAATCATTCTAACATCACATTCACCCACCATGGCAAGGGTAAAATAGAAAAATGCCAAATGTGAAGATGTTTTAGTCAGTGATTCTTTTTTATTGAAAGCTTCTAATGTTGCATTACTCAGAGAAATTAAGTGCTAGGATCTGCAACAATAGTTATTTAAATAGTACAGCAGGTTTTCTTCACAGACACCAAGTTTAAGTTACTTGTTCACTTGTCCTTGTTCAGTTTTATAATAGTTTGATTTAATTTTTTTTCCTCCCCTATAATAGTCAAAGTTGCAGATCCACCACGTACATGGAAGTATACAACCAGGTAATTTTTTCATGGAAGGGGATGAACCTACAACAGCATATAAGGGGAAAAGTATATATATCAAAGAACATTTAGTCTCTTAAAACTGTATCTACAACCAGGAGGGGCATATTGCTTTAATATACAGTTGAAATTTTAATACTCAGGGCTTCAAAGTTTTCAGGTTATGGTAGAACACAGAAATTAGGAATGCTTTACTCACCAGAAGGTATCCTCGAAACTGGTTGTATATTATTGCTGTAAGCAAGTTCATCAGAAACAAGTTGCCTATTGGAATAAAAAGAGGCAGTAAGAATTATTGAAATACATGTCTGTTTCTCAAAGAAGCTTCAATGTATACAGTAAATCAGATGTAGAACATTAAAAGGATAAGTTTTCTTGGGTTTGATTTCCAAAACGTTTTTGATGTTTGAACACAATGTAACATAGCCATCCCCCTGTGATACGTTACTATTATGTTTTGAAAAAAAAAAAACACAAAACCAACAACAAACCAAACCGTAAGTACCTTCCATGAAAATTATCTTACAAGACACTACACAGTAATTGGAGGAAACAGAAAAAAAAAAGGATAAATTTATGATTAAACTTCCTAGAAAAATAAAACACTCTGTAGCTGGTATGTATAAGTATCAAAGTTAAAAACTGCCTTTAAATTACTGAAGACAAGCGGTAACTTACCTAATACAGTGAAGAGTATGAAGAAGATTGAATACGCTCGATTCTTAGAATATGCGGGAATCATCACTATATCAGATTTAACCAAAAAGGAAATAAGAAATTAATGCTTAAGATGAAAGCGGGAGACCCCTATCAGTTTTTGGCAACTGCTAAAAGCTCTTATATAGCTCAGCTTTAGAGTTGCACATACAATTACACCAAAGGAAAGGCAAAAATCAAGTTACTAAAGGCATGAAAAATCTTTACGTAACCTTCCTCTGGCTGTATTAAGAGCTATCAGCTGAAAGAATGGTTATAGTAGACTGAAGTAATCTTACTCTATTATTCTTTGAAAAGAAAGACAAGAGTTATTTCTGAAACATTGCTCACCATCAGGATTGTTTGCAGTAGTTAGCAGGACCAGCAGTGACGTCAGCGAATCTGGCAAATTCCGGAAATACACCATCCACTCCTTATCCTGCTGGCCATCCTAGTCAAAGAGATGTTCATTGTTAGGGAAACACTGAAGAATCACTAAGACTGTCTTACCAAAGAATAGGAAAAAAAAAATCAAAATAAAATGTATCAGTCAACTAATCAATTTCTTACACACACAATGAGATCTACCCCGTGAAAAAAGCACGAGACAAGCATAAAAATTAGGACAATGTTTAGGAATACAGTGCAATCACTTCACTTATTAACAGACATTAAAAAAAAAACATAGGAAGAACAGCAAGCTAAGACAGACACAAAAGCTCAATACAGAAGTTATGTCTAGCTAGCACCCCAGATCCAGGAAGAACAATAACGTCACAAACAGACAATATAGGAATCTGAAGCCACCCTTGACTGACACAAAAAGCATAACCTCTTAACCTGCAAGAGATACTAGTGTACTGGAGATAAAGGGATTCCCTAAGCATGATTTTAAAAAATTATTAAAAAAAAATCACAGACTAATACCATCTTCTCAACTTGCATTATAAAAATTAACATCTAGTAAAAGCAGCTTTCTTTGTTATTCCAGCTACAGCATGCTGTACCTCAGCATAGATGAAAACCTAATCACCCTGAATTGTATACTCCAGGACTACACTCCAGCTTCCTCAGTAATGAAGAGCTGCCTCAATGACTACCATATTACAAAAGATCCTTGCTGGTAGATTATGAGCTCCTCTCAAACACCTACAGCTCTACTAGCATACTTACTGTGAAAGGTCTCTCTCACTTCCCCTTTGACTTCCGAATAGAAAACTTAACATCCTCCGAAACAGTTATTTGCACAAAAGTTACTACCACTACTCAGAACAAAGGTATTCCCCTTTCTCCTGTTATCCCCTTAAATACTCGGGGTGGGAGGTTCTGTTTAGTCACAGTAAGGTCTACACAGAACACAGTCAGACAAGTTTTAGGTCTCTTTTCAATAACGTATGTAAAGATGTACTTAAAGTACAAGTGCAAGGATACTCATCTTATTCTAGAGGAAATAAATATTTACACAGATAAGAGCACTATGCTATAACCAGTGCTAGTGCACATTACAGGAGCCGTTGGGCAGGTGGAAAACAGGCAACTGTTCTGTTTTGAAAAGAATGAAGATTCAAAATGCTATGTAAGGTATCAATGCAAATATCACATAGAGCTTAAATATCCTGGGGGGGATGGGGGACAGAGATCAGTGTTACAGCACCCAAAAAATATTTGCAAATACTTCGGCGACTAAGGTCATCAAAATTATTTTGTGGCTCAGTGTAAACATCCAAAGCTCTGGCGGTATCAGAATTCTCATCAAAAATGCACTGAGAGGCTGATCTGGGATCATCCACATAGTTATTTTTTTCCCCAAGCTCAACTAGAGACAGCTAAAAAAGATGCAGAGTGCAAACATTACAAACATGAATCATGTAGCACAGAACAAACAGGCCTTGCATCTGCTGCAAAGACTGGAAAAATGTACCTCTAGAGGACATACACAAGACAATGCAAAAATCTAGAGGCAGGAGTTTCATTACTAAATGTATTTTTAGAACCTGCTTTCAGTATTTTTTTTTGTTAGATACAATTAGTTTGTAGGGGTATTAGACTAGCAAATCAGAAAAGGAAAGACAGACTGCTCTCTAATTTGTTATTTTTCACCTAAACATACACAAAATTGATTGATTCAGGTGTACAAGTTATATTCCCATCTGCTGGGAAAGCTCATAACTGGAATTAGATGCAACATACAGAGATAATACAAAGATCTAGCATGCAACTACACAAAGAGGGGGGGGAATAGAGCTCTGCTTCTAATTTCAGAAATTCTGTAACACAGGGATTAGAGGAATTTGCCAATCATGAGGAAGACTAGAGGCAGGCTCAAGTGCAAATTGCAGTAGGAACGAAGCTGCAAAACTGAGATTAAGGAGAAGGCTAAAATTACTGGGAGAAGTATGCAACAAATCTTTGTGCTCATAGGAACACATTTATGAAAGATCTTAAAAAGTAAGGACAAAAAAAAATAAAAATCTGAGTATGATCCGTTAAGGTACAGGAAGTTTAGGAGAGAGGGAACATACCAAGAGTACTGGAACACAAAAGTGATTTTAACAACAAAATTTCAAATTTGCTTTTCGGAAGCACAAAGAGAAAAAAAAAACAGAGGAAAAAAACAAAGATCAGAAATCAAAACATCCAAATAATGCAGGCAAAAACCTACCAAGGCATGGCCAGGGATACCAGTATTGGAAGATAAGAAAACACAGAAGAAACTAAACTTAGCAAAAAGCTAGATAAGGAAAAGAGAAAAGAAATGAGTGATAATATAAACAAAAAAGTGACAAGATTAAGAGCTCTGGACACAGAACAGTGTAGGTTTCAACAAGAGCAGAGAAAGTAAGCAAAGGATTAAATTGGAGAATTGTGTAAGAAAGCCACTTGTATAAACAGACTTTCAGTTTCAAACCTGTGATAATGGCATCAATACCAGTAACATGCAGGACCATAAACAAAGATGTCAACCACATTTTAGCATAGAACTAACTTTGCTCTGAGAAGCAGAGCTACACTAATAAAATAATAAGCTACAGCTTATAGCGAGAGAGAAAGATTTCAGTTATGAAGCAGGAAGGAGTGTTATCACTTAACAAGCAAAGCACAGTCCGGAAAAAATTCTTCACTAAAAGATGAAGGGATTCTAACACTATTCTGAGGGGCATTCTAATGCACGCTTACAGAAATAGCACTATACACGGGTACTATGCACACGTTAAATCTCTCTAAACGGACTTTAAACTCATCCCAGTGAGTCTGACAAGGTAACATGACCTCTTCAGGGGAAATAAGTTTCACCAGTTTGATTATAAAACTAGCAGCTATGGAAGTAAAGAAAAAAGAACACCAAGATGTACCAAAGCATAACTATAATTGGTTACCTTTGTTCGAGCAAACAGCAGCATGGCAAACATGGTAAAAAGAGACAGATGAACAGCTAATAGTAGAACAACACTGTTGGAAAGAAAACATAAGCATTAATACCAACTTTATCTTATTCTTAATATCCTTTGCTAAAAATACAAAAGGATGCCATATAAAGAAAACCAGGGGTATTTTTAAGAAGCAATATGGAATTAACAAAAGATGATCTAAGTTTTGATTCAAAATAAGAATCACACTTGTTCAGGACTCCTCAGCATGAGCTTAGACAGTTGTGAGGTCAATGAGATTCTAACATTTGTTTTTCTAAAGTTAGGACCCTCTTTATACCCTCCAATCAAAATACAACATCTTGGCTTCCATACACCTTTAATTCTCCTGGGACTTGGTAGTTAAAAAGTAACAGGCAAGGCCAGCGAGTTCCATAAGCTGTGCACATACACGACCCATGTGACAGGAAGAGATCTCTTTCAAAAAGTGTCATGCTGTCTGGTTACGATTTCACCAGTAGGGTTTCCACTTCAAATTTCTAATGGTGGCAAAATTTAACACACATATTGCCAAAGCCATTTAGAAGTGAAAAAGCTGGAGTAAAGCACTCTGAAGATGTAAAGATAGAGGTATCTTCTTGCGTGGCACTCATGATTGGAAGACAAGTACACGTGTGTCTACCCATACCTCTGAGAGGCTACCTTGGAGAAACACAGCATAGACCTTTGCCCAGATGATAATTCAGTTCTTCCCTTACAAAGGGGCCATATGTAACATATACAGAATTAAAAAACACCACTCAACAAGTATCAAAAAGCTAGAGTCACATCACATGCATTCTGAGAAATTTTACAGGCAAAAGGAATCAAAAAGTTAACACAACCTCCATCTGTCACTGCCCGACCTCATCAACCACTCTAGCTAGGCCATCAAGAAGGAAGCTACTCAGATGTCACACACCAGAATACTAAGAGTATTATTCTTGCTGCAAAAGGATGTTTTCTATGCTATGACCTACCTTGCCATTTCAGGCAATGTGCTGTTGATGCTTTTTAATGTTTTCTTCATCATAGAAGAGTTCTGAAGGAGAAAGAAAGGACGAAGAATTCTTCTTATTCTCACATCCTGCAAAAAGTAACAGATCAGATACTGAGTTCACATAAGATTAAGGCCACAAATATTTTTAATACAAATTTATCAAAAAGCAGTGATACACCTATCAACAGTATAACATAAAAAGGTTGTGCTCAGAAGCTAAATCCATCCCACTGAAGTCACAAAACACACAAAGATTTTATACTTATGAGTGAGTGCCTCATTAAAAGAATGAGGGATTGCTTTAAAAATGCACACTGACATTTCAATAGCCTCATCAGGCCGCTAATTATAAATAATCTACCTTCACTTCTTGGTAGACATAACAAGCAGGTCAAGAGATGGCATTTGCATATTTTCTGCCAAGGTCCATTTCAAGAAGGGAATTAATAGCAAGCTACTGTCAATAAAAACAGATACACATTTTGAAAATAAGTGCTTGCTTTCAAGTTTCAGCCCTTTTTTTTTTTCCTTTTTATAATTAAAGGGCCTGCTTATTTCTCAGCAATTTCTGCCTCTAGCAGGACTCAAAAAGGTGATTGCCTGTATTTTCCTTAGCATACATTAAAGCAATTAAGCTGTTTGATTCTTGCATTCAAGACACTTGCCAGCCTTCAAGTTATTTCTGTGACTTATCAGCTACTTCAAGTAATTCAGCATCCTGCATTTTACAACCAGTCTTCTCAGGGCCACACGTAACAGGAAAAAAAAAAAAAAAAAAGAAAAAAAATAATCACTTGCTCCCTCGCTATTTCCTTGTTCATACATCCCGGCAGTTAAACTGCTCCTTCTGCTGCTGCTTTGTATGGGAGGCTCCTGTTCAAACTACTCGTCCACTATCACACCTAAAGGTTTTACAATCACTTCTTTCCAAGACACAGTCCCCATGTTGCAAGCACAATCCTTCTTTCAGCTGCATTATATTCATTTGACTTGAATACAAAAAGGACATATGCATTTTTCTTATAGTTAGATACTTACAAGCTTAAGCAACATGTTCTTTCAACATTTTAAGATCATCTCTTCGATACTACATCACATCCTGGTCAGCAGTGACCAGTGGTCAACTATAACCACTGGAGCCTGAACAGCTCAACAGTGGGTTACTAATAGTAGCAACTGCATCCAACTTAATCCTAATACAGACAATAATTTGAAATAGGTTTGAAAGTTATCTGAAGGCAACAGATAATGGCTTTGATATAAGAAGCAAAATTCAAGATTTCTGCCTCATTCACTTCCTAGCTTTTTTACCATATTTGTATTTTCTTAATGATAATTATAAGTGAACAAAACTAATTTCATGCAGATTTATGTTATGACAGAGAAAACCAATTGGGAGATTGCATTATTATATAAACTTTTAGGACTGTTTCACAAAACTGACATTCCTCTCAGGACACCTTTATCCAAGAAAGCAGTTGTTAAACTATACAATTCTCTTTTACACTACATAGACTCTGCCATTGAATCAAGTTAAGAATGTAATTCTCTAACTGTATGACAAAACTGGTGCTATATAACCAGAGTTTTCTCCGTACTGTTTGACTGTTGACAGACTACAGCAACAAAGCTTTATCTAATTTTACTAATGACCTCACATCTTATAGTAATAATCAAACAGAATCCCTTGAGAAGCTACGTTACACCACGTATTTTCTGTGTTTTACTGAATTATCCAGCTATCAAAGACCAAACATGAACTGTCTCACCCTCCTCCCTTAATTCTCCAATAGGCCACCACCCTGCTGACTATCCCTTTGCAGGTTCTGCTCCTCTGCCACTCTCCACAACTAGAGCCGCTAATTGTTGCTGCAGAAAGCAGTTCTTACCTCCGTGCAGAGGAAACTCAGCGATACAATCCAATCAGTAAGGGAAACAATCAACGTCAGTATATAAGCCATTAGCCATCTATTTTTCCAAAACTCTTCCCATCCAACTAAGTAACTCTGAGGAAAAACAAAGAAACAACCTATTTTAATAATAAATTCCAATATCCTAATAAGTAAGCCAGCACCAACTGTTTTCCAAGTATTTGTAATTTTACAGCAGTGCTCATAAAGAGCTCTGTGACATCCAAACAAAAATACACTGATCAGAGAATTTTTCTACAAGAACTAAATAAAGGTCAGTAAAAGTGAGTGGTGCACACAGGCCATGTGAGAGGAATCCTTTGAATGCAAGAAAAATGTCCATTTAATAAGCATATAAGGAGATTTTTCCAGAAAGAAGCATCCAAAGAAAAGTTCAGTTTCTGACTATTTTTATTTTGTTTAAATGAACTGGCATGTATTTGATCACTATATACCCCAATTTTTATAGCTTAATACAAGCAGCTAAGGCAAAATCATTGTATTCTTCGCAAAATTTATTTCACTTCTTTCACACAAGCTGGAGTTTATATTTCTTAGGTTAAAAAAAAAACAAAACAATTTTTTTTAATTTAGAAAATACGCATTTTCTCATTTCTCCTGAAAGTAAGCCTTTAGTATAGCAAAGCAATCTCATCATGCAAATCCAAGATTTGAGTAACAGTTCTAAGGCATTTCCCAAAACATAAAATGGAGGAAAGCCACACTGGCTATACCTACTGAGCTGCCCAACACACCTAGCATCTCATTCAGTATCAGATGAACGTGATGCTCACCTTCACGGATACATCAACCATGAACACGAGAAAGCAAAGCAGCTCAATGCTTTCTGTTAGGCCACAAGGAGGATTCCATGCAGGAAGGCGGTATCGTACATCTGACGTGACAGTAAGCGAAGAAGGCTTTTCAATGAAAGCCAAAGCCAGAATTACAGTAATGGTTAAGCTCAAAATCCTGTTTGGACAGAGATGAAATTAAAAAAAAAAAAACCCAACAAAACAAACAACCCACCACCAACAAAAAAACAGCCCACAAAAAAACATGAAACAAAAAAACACCAAAAAAACACTAAGCCCACAAAATGAGTCAAAAGAGCAATAAAATACTTACAGTAAAGCAATTTTCTTAGAAGTAAACCAAGCTTTATAAGATCATATTTAAGACAAATGGGTTAGACCGCAATGCAGCACTTAATTAGCATGCCGTTACCCACATTAGAATAACGTAACTGCTGACCACCAAATAACCTTAGGTGGTGTTCTTCTGAAACTAACATTACAATCTCGCTACTATTTAACATGTTTAGAAATAGACACTTGGAAAACTCTAACACACCGTGCTGTAAATCATGCCAATAGTCTATTCATGCAACAGTCCTATGGCTGTTTCAAAGAGCCATCTACATGATCACGCTTTTGTATATCTTGTTGCTTTCCACTTCTATCACGTTCACTTGTAATCAACCCACTTGCTTCGTACAGTAAATTCTTATAAGGATAAAAGTACAATTATTTAATTATTTATCACAAAAGAAAGATGATTTTTTTTTTTTCTTTTTTAATAAAGCCTTACTCCAAAATGAAAAAGCAAAATGAATACCAAGTTCTTACCACTGGCAGGTTCTTGAATAGTACCATCGATAAAGCCACAGGGATTTGGAGTCCACACGGTGATTTATAGATCGATACTGAAGGCAGAAAGCAAGAAGGATAATTCAAACCTTACATTCAGTCTGTCTCAAAGACAAAGATCAAGTTACCAAAATAAACCAAATTCTAATCAACAAAGCTCAAGTCTTGAGACAATTCCAGTTTCACAATAAGCTAAAGAAATTGTTTTACAAGTTATTAAAGTGTCAGTCACCCGTGACCATAGCTGTAGCCTACATGCATGCAATGGGAAAGATTTTAATGAAGTCTTCCTAGTCTAAGGACCACACAGTCGCTCAGATAATCAAACTGCGTGGCAGTCATCTGAAGGAAGGGTTATCATCATTAAAAATAAAAGCACCTGTACTAATTCAGCGCCTATTCTATCTACTCACCAAAACGGTCCACCCATTTCGTTTACCTTTCTAGCATTCATTCCATTCATGGATCTTCTTTTGTCTTTCTCTTCCAAAAAGCCATAAGATTCAAACAGTTTAATTCTGAATATAAGAGACCTCTAATGTCCTTAAACAAAACATGCTTTACGTTCAAGGAACTACCCAGTACTCAGAATTGTCCCACTTTTGCTGAAATCTGCTAAGGCCCTCCTCAGCAGCTGCTCCTGGGCCGCTGTTCCTCTGCCGAGAAGTATCCGCACCTTTAATATACCTGATCCTCAGATATCTCCCAACCAAACACTATCTGAATGCAGCAAGAGAGCTCAAGAATTGCCCTACAGCATTCCCGCTGCCTGTGACTAATAACTGGGAGATAATAGGTTCTGAGAATATGCAGTAATGGCCAGTAAAGGAGAGACAAAGACAGAATGAAGACTTCCAAAGTTCAGCTGAAGCGAGAGTTCCAGCTTCTTGTTTGAAATTAGCCTTAAACTCTACCAGCTTTTAAAATATGCAAGTAGTCAGATTTAGAGGCAAATTACAAGGTTTGCTCAGATAGTTTCTCTTAGCGGTAAGGCCAGTCACTTTCAAAAAAAAAAAAAAACCCAAACAAAAAAAACCAGAAAAACCAAACCAAAACAAAAAAAACCCCGACAACCCACAAAAAAGAAACCCAAAAACCCACCACAAACCCCAAACGAAAAACCACCCCACAAATCATCATCTCTTTTGACAACCTTGAAGAGAATCATAACATAGTTTGGGTTGGAAGGGACCTTTAAAGGTCATCTAGTTCAACCCCCCAAAGACGACTCTATTTCATTGTACGAAGAAACTTGTTTCTCCTAGGCAGAACTTCACTGAAACTAGCATACCACAGGAATTTGGAATTCTGATTTTGCTTTGTAAATCAAGATGATGTTATGTGGAGGTTGCCTTGACCACATAAAAATGTAAAAGCTAGCAGAATGCACAACAAATATCCAGCACGGGAGGCACAATAGCTAACAAACAATTATATTTACCTGTATTGCATCTTCAATAAATACTATGGCTTGGTTTATATAAAGGTCATTATCAGCTCCAGCACCTGTAAAGTTAAAAAGAAGTAAGACTCATTCTCTGTACTTCAGATAAAGCCTACAGCTTGCTAATTAGTTAACAGAAGCTCCACAACCGTGATTCTCATGGTAAAGAACACTGTACACACACAAAAGTAGAGACAGCTCCTGCCACATTTGCTCCATCAGCAGTACTGTGCATTAAATTAAATAAATAACAATCATCTCAAACAGATCATGCATCTTCTTGTATTTTGTGAAAAGGTTCTCTCTTACATTTAGCTTAAGTATATGGATTACACCAGTAGTTAAATAGCTACCACAAGACTGCAATATTTCTATAGAGAGACAAGTCCTAAGTAACGTGCATTGCAATAGAGCTTCAATCAAATTATTGTTTGACAAAGTGTACAGTCAAGTGAAGCTGGAAAAATCAGACACTAGAATACTACACATTTTTACTTTTGCTTAACAAAGGTACTGAGGTTTAGATTGATCTCATTCTCTCCAAAATCAACAGAAACCTCCACTCAGATGAGAAGAGAATCAAGTCCTTTTTTTAAATTTGTCCCAAGTTATTATCACTATATCAAACAGATCAGCATTCAAGACAGAAAGGGGTGAAAGTATACAAAGTGAAATAAAATATCAACAAATTAGTTACTATGCAACACTTCAAAACAGTTCATATGAAGATACATACACAAAGAATAAGTGGCAAGCACTTGAGTTCACTTGAATTAGGACCCTTGAGTAAACAACCTGGTAATTAAGCCAATAAGAGACACAAAAGCAGTTAAGGCCCAAATGAGGAAGGAAAAAAAAAAAATAAAAGGAAGAGGGGAAAAAAAGAAAAAAAAAGAAAGCTGACAGGGGCTAGAGATATGAAAATATGTGCTAGCGTAACGTTCCCACAGAGGGGAAGAAGCCCAAGGAGCACTTCATGTTGTCTCCTCCCAGGAGACAGCAATCCCAGCACGGGATACGATGAGATTGAGTCACTCCTAGCACTGGCACAATGTTCTCCAGGCTCCAAGAAATGCCAGAAGCACCACTGATCTGAGTCCCAAACAATGTTATGTTCCACATGATTCAGCAGCATCAATTTTCTACAAAAACTGCAAACAGTTTTTAAATGTCACCATTTATCTGAGCAAAAGCAACAACACAGTTTTGTACTGATTCAGATATGAATCAAGAAAGACTGAGCATAAACAGGAGACAAGCTAGTCTCACACAATGCAGATCTTATCTCTTCCAAGACACGACACACCAGTAAGACAAAAATAAAGTTGTTTAAAGGAGCAGTATTAGTCAAAAGGATAGCAAGGACAGCAAAAGCTTTAGATTTCTTGGAGCACAAGCCTAGTGTTAATTTTGTAAGGGCAGAATCTAAGCAACTGCTCTTAATATAAAAATAAAACAGGGAAATTAGCAAGAAATGTTTGCTTTAGCAATTAAGAGTTTTAGTTTGTTTTTAAAGAAAGAAAATCCACGCATTTTCCATGCATGCTACCGAGGATACCCAATTTCTTCTGAAACTCTTAGTCACAGCAAGTGACGCTTAGTCACAAGCAATGAGTGAAATACTGCTCGGTTCGGGTGTGCAGGATCTCTCTCAGACCCCACTGCACTTTTGACACTCAACAAACAGGCAACAAAAAGAGAAGATTCGCTTAAGTGATGTGATCCCCTGATAATAGAGAACCTGAGGTCTCCAAAGGAACCTTTTCCTGGGGGGAACTGAGAAGTGGGACCTCGAATAGGCAGTGAGTTAAGAGGGGGGAAAAAAAAAAAATTGTCAGCACCTTAAAAAATAAAAATTAAAAAAGAAAATAAGCCACGTCTCAGGCTGCAGCAGTGCAAGGTTTGCACCCAAGGTCAGCGATAGCGGCTCGGTGCGTTCAGCCAGGCAGGGCGGCCGCAGGCGGCCCCACCGAGCCGCCTCAGGCGGAGCTGCCGGGACCAGCCGCCGCCGAAACACCGGCAGACCCCCACCGAGCCCCGGCAGACCCCCAAGGCAGGCCCGGGGGGGCTCCTCCTCCGGCGCCCGGCCCGCCCGCCCCGCTCCCGGGAGAGAGCAAGCTCTGAGAGAAAGGGGAGAGCGCCGCCGCCCCCCTCAGGCACCGGCTCCCTCAGCGCCGGGCCCGGGGGATGCCGCCGTCACCTCCCGCCTCACCGCACTCACCGTCCTCAGCAGCGGAGCGGGCACCGGCCCGCCAGAAAACCCGCCTCGCTCGCCAGCTCCGCGGGGGCAACAGCGGCTCCGCCTCAGCGCCAGCTGCCGCCTCCATAGGCAGCGACCACCGCGCTCCCTACCTCCTTGCTGTTGCCGCCGCCGGCGGGATGGGCTGGGGCTGAGGCCGGGGCGGCACCGCCCGCCGCACGTCACCGGCGGCCGGGGGAGGGCGGGAACCGGGCTCCTCCCGCCGCCCCGGCCCGTCCCCCCGGCCGGGTTCGCCGCCGGGAGCTGGGCCGGGTCACGGAGTTGTCCCCTGACAGACTTCTCCCTCTGGGCAGCGAGCAGGGCACCGTCCGCCACCTCAGGAACCGGTATTTGTAAGCGGTTGTGGGGTGGTGACAGACGTGACTAAGTTTGTGGTAAAAAGCGTTAGTTCTTCACCCGAACTTACGAGAGCAGATGCCAGGGGTCGTTACGATTCTTAAAAAAGTATCCCTCACGAGGAATTGCAGCTTTTTTACCTCACGGCAGCCCTAAACTCGGTATCCTCGGCTGAGGGCGCCTCTAGGCCAGTCCCTGCCTCGGGGAGAGCTGCGGGGGCCAGGTTTAGGATTTATTGAGGATATTTATTTATTTAGCAGGGATAGAAATTACTGCTTCCTGCTTGTATTCACCTTCTTAAATAATCATTAACATCCCTAGTCACAGACCGTATTTAAATTCATATTTAGTCACCTAGGCATACAGACTTACCTTACACTACTTCGACAGGTAAAAGATGCTTCGCTGTTGCTACTCTCCCCTTTCCTCATGGTCCCCTTCATACATCCCTTTCTCTGTTCAATTTTATAAAGCTGCAATTCCAAAAGGGTAGATATAGGATTAATTTGACTATATACTATTTTCTGAAACATAGCAGGAGCTATGGCAGCATAATGATAAAAAGGAAAGTCAATTGCTTTGGTATTCCAGCCTGTAGGTCCATCCTGTACTGCTTAATTAGCAACGGGGTAGTTTTTGCCTCCAGCTGCATAACTGATGGGTCAAAAAATCCCTGTTTTTACACTGACCTCTAAATACGTCAGGGTAAGATCCAGCCTTTTGGGGGAGCGTAAGATAAAAAGGAAAAGTCCATGACAATGCATTTAGTGTAATAGTCATCACTAGTAAAAACTGAAGATCAGCAGCTGCGTGTTACAGTTATTTCCCATTCTCAGTAGACAGCAGAGCACTGATAAAATTGGAGTTATTGCTGATAACAGCTGAACTAGAGGCATCAGACGGAACAGGCACAGTAAAAATTTCAGGACGGTAAAGGGAAAGTAGGGGTGGGGTGGTATAATCTGTATTCAGCATTAGCAGGTAAGAAATAAAATGCAATTTGCACATACGCTCTAAGTGCTATTGCTAAGAAACATGAGTGTCCTTTCACTAAGTGTCTGAAATATTCAGGGTAACCACAGTTACAGTGAGCACAGGTAAACATTGTATTACCTTTGCGATTATTTTTTATTTGAATGAAAGCAAATGTTTCCTTCTCCTTTCCTCTTCTGTGATTGTTAGGAAAGAGAATCAATAACTTCAGGAAGAAAAAGAGAAATATACAATGGATTCCTGAACTTCTGTTCAAAATTCATCCACTCCCTCTGGCTGGAATGGGAAATGGAAGTGCGCAACGGACAGTGAAGGAAGGTGAATCTCAGCTGGGATTTTCCATCAGACAAACATAAACATCCTTAGTACCAGCAACATCCACTAAGGTAAGTTAGCTATGTACTTAAATGAATAACATACAATAAACCCACCAAGAACAATGCAGCATCTTTAACTCCATGTGAATCAACATTGTCTTTCTGGATGGTGGAAAACATGCCCTTTAGCAGACATTTTCCATTAGCACAATGCATGACCATTTTAACAGAAGTCTTGCTTGGCCTTAAGCTCCCCTGCTATCGTAGTTATAGTACTGTTTGCCCAAAACCTCACAAATGCATTCCTAGTTTCCTCTATTAAAAGTGCACCTTTCAAATCAAATAAAAAAATAAGCAACAGAAACGGCCAAACATTAAATGAACAAGCAGAAAGGGGATGCAAGTGAAGGAACAAGCCCATCCTTGTACCTTTTTTATTGTTCCACAGCGCTGGACACATTTAAAAGATCAATGAAGTCATGAAGTTAAAATAACTTCTTGCAAACAGGAGGTGGAAGGTGGGTTGCAAACAGCAGGCGGAAAGCTCACACTAACTGAGCTCAAGGAAGCTGGCTTTATACTTCATTTTGCACTATTCACTCCATTTCCAGATGTTTTGCACGCAATGAGCTTGATTCTAACAGTAAAGGGATTATGTGGGAAAGTCCAACCACTCACTGATGGCATGGTCAGTGATAACAGATCACACAGTTCCTGGACAAGCAGCGCCAGAGCATATAGGAATACCAACAGTGACATGGATACCAAACTTGTGTCCTCTCTATTCAAGATACTGTGCACCAGAAGACATTTCTTATTTCAGGTACACCAAGTTACCCTTACACATCAAAAATGCTAGGAGGGAAAAGGCACCATGCCAACTTTATTCAAAATCCTTAAAATACAGCTGAGGATCTTGGAGAGCAATAATTAAACAATCCCTGAACATCCTGAGGAAGTAGGTATTACTCCTCTCTGAGAAAATTAAGTGAGAGATTTTAAAGTTAATTGTCGCAAGTTACACAGCAAGTAGATGCAAAACAAAAAGCTGAACTCTAATTTGGATCCTGCTAACAAGGAGATTACCCATCTGCTTCAAGTTAGAAGTGCTTCCTTGCTGAATTAGACCCTATGTGGCTATTCAAAACACTGGACCAGTCTACACAGCCAATGCTAAATAAATAAAAAACATGTAAAATAACTGAGTCAATTAGCATTATAAAATTACAAGTTTATTGCAAAGTAAAGTGAGGTTTTCCCCTCAACATGCACATGCCAGAACTGTTAAAATTTTATACTTTCAGCTGAATGTTACTCAAAAATCATACCCAAATTAGTAGAACCAAACTTCATACTTGTATGTGCATACACTTTTAAAAAAAGACTACCCTGCATTTATTTATGGTTGATGGGCTTATACAAATATTTTCAATGAAAGGCAGTTAACTCAAGTACTTGAAGAAAATCCTTAAATGATTCCATAGCCAAACTAGGGTCTAAGTATATTGTGAACAGTGAGTCAATCAAAAAAAAAAAAAAGTCTTGATAACACATATTGTTTACCATGGTCAACAATTGTTTGGGTCATCTCTTCTCATCATCACAGTAAATTCCAGTTATGAACATTCTGCTTAGCAAATTAATTACCACAGTTAAACAAGACAGCAAATCAGTCCACGTCTTCAACTAGAGAAATTCCTTCCTTTTTTTCTAGCTTGGATACCTGCAAGTTAAAAGGAAAATGATTCAACAGTAAAAGTAAGTTTGCACTTAATGTCCCCTGTCTTTTCAGGCTTCCATACAAAACAGCATAGAGCCCAGATTTACCACAAACTGACAGCGGGATACGCTCTAGGGAACAACCGAGCTGAACAGGCTGTTAGTTGCAGTCAAAAGAGAAGGTCAAACTTTCTTCCCACCCATCCCCTTAAGCTCCCCCCTGCTGCATGCTCCCATCAGTTCCGAGTTTTTTGTCAGTTTGGTGACTTCATTTGGCTGACCAGGGAGTGAGCCAAGCACCACAGCCATCTCAGAAGCCAGGAGAGACAGGAAGGGAAGCAACACTGCCCCTTTCCATGACAGCTGTCAGATCAGATCAGGCCATAACATGGAACCCTGCCCATAACAGAGAGCCTAGAATAATTAAAATGAACACAAGAAATGCTTTCCATGCACACACACGCAATTTTATAAAACTGACCTTCACTGTTCTTAAAACTTCAGAAAAGGAATTACCTTATATTAAGCTAAGCTGTTGGCAAGACTAATACAGATTGTTTCAGAAAGGATTCTACAAACTCACAGAGGATAGACCAAGAGCATAAACTAAACATGATGTTCCGCACATTATCTCTAACTTTGGAAAATTCAATTCTACGTTGCCCAAATCTGTGAAGTTACATAGGGAAGAGTTGTATAAATTCTCCTGTCTTACATTCTTCCTTCAACATCTGCTACTGGTTGTGAAAGAGACGCGCAAAGATACTCAGGTTGATAAATCTTCTGGTTTGACCAAACACACCTAATCTTGTGGTATGACCAGTAAGCACTAGAAAATGCAGAAGACAGACCGCAGATACCTAATCCTTGGGGGTAGGTGTGCCAGCTTTCTTCTGAACTATGTTACAGGTCCTTCAAATTATGCCAGCTATTAAAATCCCAATTAACATTTTGGCACCTAGAAATTGTTAAAGTGCATGCTCTGACCACACACCCTTTACCTCAGTCGTAACTCTTATGGCAGAAGCTACAGACAGTGCTACTGGAGTTACTAGGGTTGCTCTAAACCACTAGAAATTTCATCACCCAGCTGAAACCTTCAGCTACATAGAGCTGAATAACATTAAGACTCCAAGGGCAAATCTGGCAATTCCCAGCAAACACTATGATCTCAACCTCCTCTTACCTCTGTTACTTCTGCAGCAAATACAGAGGGAATTTTGCACTTAGAAGAGTGGATAACTAAACTGCCTTGACTACACTACAAACATCCAAAGTAGAAAAGTACTTTCAACAAATGCAACAGATTCCTCTATCATTAGCACTCAAACCTGCTTCCCTTCACTAGGCAGCTCAGGCTGTAACATGACTCTTCTACCAGAAAACCTGGCATTACCTAACTAAAGGTGTTTTCTGGCAAAACTATATCATTTAGAGTTTATGCCTTATTTTCACAGTCCTTTTACTATGCCAGAAAAGCCTTAAATGTAGATTAAGTCCCCGGAGTATAATTATCAGTAAGACATTGTCCTAGAGAGTGAGTCTCTTCAGAATTACAATTGTGCTGAATAGGCACAATAAGCGGGAACTCTTACAGGATTCCCTTTCTTGTATAGGGCAGATTTGACTCACATTACTGCAAGTCATTTTTTTCCAGTCTTGCAAAAAGCTATCCATAACAATGAGTTATCAGTTCAGGTTACTGTTGCCTACATAAGATTCTTCCCCAAACTTGACTCCCAGTTTTCAGAAATAAGTTGCAATGGCTAGTACCCTTGCATAGCACAACTGCTATTACATACAAATCTAGTTAAAAAGTGTAACAATATCATGGATCATTAAAATATCTTAATCATACTTACTGTAAGCATAAAATAATTATATTTTGGTCCAGACCCTATAAAAATATTTTACCCAACTTCCACTCAGGCCAAAAGAATATTTGTCCTGGACTTCAGTGGGAAAAAGTCCAAAACAATGAAAAAACCCCCACCATACAGACCTACAAAAAACCGCTGCACATGGTAGCTTTTATCCTAGTTTTCAAGGCAATAAAAAACTATTACAGCATGTCTGGCATTTCACAGATGAGGGAATTAATATTTTATTACATATATAAACATATTCTTAAAAGCAACTGTTGTGTAAAAATCTCTGGCAGAAAAAACTTCAAGGTGCCAAAATTCTTCAGCCCGGCACTTTTGCCATAAAAAATGCATTAAAATAACACTGAAGGTGTGACTAAAAACTACAAAAAGCTAAGCATGGTTCTGATAGTTGCTTGAGCCCCTCCACACCTCACAGTGCTCAAACTAAGCACTGTACCATTACTGTTGCTGTATTTGAGCAAACACATATTGGTGAGTCAACTGCCTTGAAGTTCAAAAAAGGTATTGTTGTAGAAGCAGGTGGGAGAAGCATTCACAATTAATTGCTGCCTCTTACTGGCTTTTCCCACACAGATGTAGGTCAAGTCTTAATCTTGCAATTAAACAGATCCCTTCAGACAGGTCCTGAACTGAAACCGAAACACATAAGCTTGTTCTCCGCATTAGCGCTAGACTTGGGTACACCTATTAGTTTCCGGCCTTAGTACATATATTCTGTTTTTTTCTTCTTGCTTTCCTAGCAATACGACAAGCTGTATTTGAAAATGAAAAAAAAACCCCAACAGCCTACACTGAAACCAGATAATTCTTACCCTCGTAGTTATGTGAAAAGAACAATCACGGTTATTTCTACAGTAACTATTATCCTAAGTGCCAGCTGTCTTTTGCTGGATATTCACTGAAACCGGGCTTGTCCCATTGCGAGGACTTTAAATGTAAAACTGTACAAGAAGTCAAGGGCATTTACCTGTTTGTCTATACACCTAAATTGCCAGGACCATGTGGTGTTATAAAGGAAAGGCCTCAGGTCAAACCGGTTGTCATCTGGACTGTAGTTTTCAGCATGGTAGGAAGGAGTGAGGGTGGTCATTTTATGTCTGTTAATGGAATACATCCTGAAGAAATGCTTAACCTTTGATGCCACCTGGTGTACAAAGAATATAGCTGTTAATCAGATGAAGATTCTTAGTACTTAAAAATTTAGCTGAGAATGTGTTCTAGCTTCACACATTCATTTTCTTCCATTAACATTTACATAAATTATCTATCACTAGTAGCATGGATCACTGTGGATGACCCTACCTATAAGAGGCATTTAAGACCATTTGCAGACACCACCTCGGTGTCCGCACCTAACATTTACAAATAAGAAAGTGCCTTGTAAGAAATGGAACGCTAAACACTAGCCTCTGCAACTCAGGTGATAAGCTCAACTTCTTCCTTTATGCAGAAGAAAGAACTGACCAGCAGCAAAGCAGATACCTCTTCAGTGCAGATAGTCTTTCAAAGCAAGAGCTATCTTCTGTTTCAGAGTACATAACCAAAGGCTTCAAGAGGAGTTAGCCATGTATATTTCAGAGAATAATTTTCCCCTGAAGGTATAGTTCTGAAGTAATTGTTTTCAAACTACCCAATTACCATTTAAACAATTTGCAACACAGATAACAAGCTCCATTAATTTGAGAGATGCATACCAGTTTTTCCAGCATATTCTGCTACAGCTGTAGAATAATCTCTAAACACAGAATAATTAAACTATCCTTTTCAGTTAAAAGGACCTCTACTCAACCTTTCTCCAAACATACTCTATTTTGGGAAAGACGTTACATGATTTTTTTTTTTCTTTTTGGTGTATTACCTCTCTTGGAGTACAAATTTCCTTCCACGTATTAACCAGCTTACAGAACATACTGTATGGACCAGCCTTTGCAATTTTTCTTAATTTGCCATAGATCGAGAGCTCTGCGTATGTCATCCCCATATCAGCCTGAAATCACACACAGAGAAAGTCACTGAAAACCTTAATTATGCAATTTATAATTCATAGCTTTTATGGAGCAATTACAATAACCCAGTTTAATCAAAGAAACACCAAAATGGAATTGACAATGACCAAAAAGACAAATAAATAGTAATATTATGAGCAGAAGGAAAAAAAAAAAACAACCACACAAAAAACAAAAAAACTGGAATCTTTCTGAAATGGGAGATTTGAAATCATTCCATGAATGCATTTGATTTGGCCAGTGAAAACATTTATTTCCTGCAAAAGATCTGTTAATTATCCCTTCTAGGTAGCTCAAACGTAGTATATATCAGTAATGTGAGGCCGGGTAGACGTAGTGCTTAGAGACATAGTTTGGTGATGGTTTTTGTCTGAGTTGCGTTAATGGTTGGATTAGATGATCTGAAAGGTCCCTTCCAACCTAGGCAATTCTATGATTCTATGACTCGAAATGAAGAAAACCAGTAATTTTAATTCAGCAACCCTTTGCTTTATCATAAAGAGTTTTACAATATCCTACAGTTAAATATCTGAGAGCCCTTAGTGGTAGTTGTCAGGCTTACCAGTCCTCTCTTATCCATGTGGATAGCAAAAAGAAGGGTGGGGGTACAAGATGAAGGGCTTTGCCACAGGTCATTTCACTAGCAGTAAGGCCCTGGCTGATGCTCTTTTGATATTAAGAAACTTTAAAACAAACTGAATTTCAGAACACCCATCCTTCTATGTGCCCAAAATATAAAATCATTCAAAAAAAGTTAATTTGCTGTTTTGGAAACTATTGTCAACATAGATAAGGCTGGTGTGGGATACTAATGCCTTGTCAGCAGCTTTAAGGTTGTTTACAACATGCTTGTCAATAAGCATGGATACATACAAGAGCAAACAATAGTTATTGGGCAAAAACCAAATTTTGGGATAAGGCTTACCAGAGCATTACCTCATCAGTTTGAGCCACTTGTCCTTCCACCAGGGGCTCTAACTCTGCAGTGGGTGGAGCTGACATGATACTGTAAGGAAAAGGTAAAAAGAAAAACATGAATTCTATCCAGTCTCATGAGTACTAGTTAACAAACAGCCTGGTTTGTTAAAAATCAAAAGCTTTATTCAAAACTTTTTAAGAGCATAAGCTGCTAAAGGATTAGATAACTCTAAAGAAGCGGTACTTGCAAGCCGTTCCAGGTTTAAAAAGCAATGCTTTATGCCAAAAACATACAAGCGTCTGGTTCAAGCAGGTCCTTCAGTGGAATTAACACCACAAATGCTTGCATACAGTAATTTGTAAGACTGGCGGCATTTTCAGCACCCAGCAATTTACATTGTGTAAGCATACACAATCATTTAAAAACAGAGGGATGTGCAGAATACTTTTCTTTATTAGCCTTGCAATATTACTGCAACTTAGCTCTGTTAGTAGAGAAAACCAAGTCGTGAGGTCCACGATATGCTGCATACAGTCACCAAATATCACTGCTTCACTACTCACCTTCTGAGGGCCGTGAGCTGAAAATTTTCAATGCAATATTGTATGAAGTTCTTCAAATCGGTCTTGCTGATTCCACCAATGGGATTGATATCAGCACTTGAGCAATCATACTTCGTCAAGTAACCTCGGAGGCTGAGCAAGAGAGGAAATTTTATCCAGTAATAGTAAATAATAAGTAACTTTAGTATAATATATAATCGTTTATACTATAGAGAATATATATATGTCGTATAAAGACAGAGAGAAACAGACTGCATATTGTTATTGTATTTATACATAAGGGGCAAACGTGTTCAGCTGCAACAAGGCTATCCTAAAGCGATGGAATTTCAAACAGTTATGAAGCACTGCAAAACTGCCCATGCTAAGGTAATATATTTGATGCAAAACAACTAAAATACTGTCCTGACCAATTAAAAAAAACCTCAAACCCATACACCTATAGAATCAGCACACACCACTCCCCCAGCGTTTGAGGTTGTGAGTCTCACAATGGGGATTGCTTTAACCTTCAAATAGTTAGCTCTAATAACCATACTTCAGATTTTTAGAAATCTATTTTTCAATTCCAAGTTCACAACTTTATTCCTATTACAGTAATTGAAAATACAACAAATAACAGATTGGAAAGTTAACCTGGTAACTGCACAGGCGAGCTCTACTGAAAACACCTAAGGAAGGAACAGTATTTTATTGGAAAACTATGACGACACTTTGGATAAGCTTCTGAAAACTAGACAATTTTCCATGCAGGCTAATTCAACTGTTTTCATTAATTTCACTGCTATCAGTGTATTCTTAGCTTGTTACCTCTTCTGAGGAATAATCTACACTGGGATTTGGTAGAGTTGCAAGGAAATGCAGTGACCTGTTCCCAGTTCACCTGGTTTTAAATTTCTAACTAACTTTCACCAACCTTTCATCCACATTGGCTGATCCTAGCACCAGAAGTCCCCCTGGCATCCCACGCGTCCAAAGTGTCAGCTGTGCAAACAGGTAGGCGAGGACCATTCTTATTCTAGCCTGTAAAGCAAAATGAAAAATAAAGCAAATTTACAGATTTTTATCAATCAATTCCCTAAAGAAACCCATAAAGAACTAAATCTGAGAGGAGTAAATATTAATGCCAGAAGGATGGTCTTGTGTAGAAGATGCCAAACTCATCTAGAAAAGCCACGTTCCGTATCCGCTACTGGCACAGACTTGGCAAATTTATTCTACTCTGAATTGCAGATTAGGGAATAGTTGCCATTTTCTACCTCCTACAAGCACTAATAAGAATCCAGGAGGGATGAAGTATGCAGATAAACCATCTGTCTAACACACCCTTTTATGGAGTATTAGGCTAAAGGGATTTATTTACATACAATTTGAAAAAGAGTTCTCTTTGCTTTTGTCCCCATTCCTAAACTCTACTTTTTCTAAGGATGGGAATAACGCCAAACAGACCTGAGATTCAACCTCCAGCTCTTGCCACAATTGTGGGTGATGTTAAGCAAATCGTCACACTCCTCTGTGACTAAAGCCTATCCCTTTGCCAAAAAGCTGATGAAGGATGCAATGTTTGCTTCCAAAGGAGACAGCTGGTAGTAATAGCAAGGGAAGAAAGATCAACTGCTCAGCTAACAAAAGCTATCAAACATGATAATCAACATTTAGCCAGAATTAAAACAGAGTTGCTTGTTAGCTTGGAAGCTTGTAAGAACAGACCAAAAAGAAAGCTATCAAGACAGGAAAGGTACAACTGGAGCCAGGGGCCAGAAGTCACTAGGCAGCTGTTTTCTGTGATGCTATAGGATATGTATACCAGCACTACCCAGGCACAGCACCAATCTGTTCCAACACAACAAAAATGCGTAGCTGGAAATGTGTATTTGAGCTGCATTCTATAAGCCTACAGATGATTAAATACCTTCTGATGTAAAAAAAAATAAATTCTCTTCTAGCTTCTAAAACTGAGGATGTCTAGGAATTGGAATGGGTAAGCTTGACATCTCACATAGAGCCTTTTAAAGGCTGCTAACATCTACCAAAGGAAAGCCTAGTATGTATCAGCAATATTTTTGAGTCTTGACCTGCCACGCTCCTGCTGGACTCAGACCAGTCTCATTTTCCTGACCTGGCAACTTTCTGTTGGGATGCTTTTCTAAACAGCATCTAGACCGATGCTATTGATGGGATACAGGCATGTGCTATTTCTTCCTGACCAGCATATAAAAGTCACAAATGATAATTATCTTGGTTTTTCTCCTGAGTTATGTGGGATTGTAGATTTCTGCTGCTGCCAAGCATTTACTGGAAGCCCATAAATCTTCAGGGACACACCACAAGTTCACGTTTTCACAGCAAAGCAAATGAAATGTTACTTTACCATTTTGTACTCTTTCAAAAGAAAACAAAAACAAACAAACAAAAAAAAACACAAACAAAAAACGGTTTGACCTGATTCAGCCTCCATGAAACACACCTGCACATTCTGGAGTGCCAGGTTTTCTCTGCTGCTCCCTCCGTAGACAGAAAAACGGGGCATTCGACCTGTCACCATGCTGAAAATTCCCACAATAGCTTTGACAGCCGCATCTATGTTCAGATTGATGTGATAGCTGAGAAGAATTCAAGCAGAAGTGACTCAACTAGCACAATCTGACTACATAAAATAGCACTAAACAAAAAAAAAGGCGAAACCCCCCCATCTCAGATCTGACACGAAGAATAACACTTTCCAGAGTCTGTTTCCAAGTTTCCATGTCCTTCACCAAATGCTGCTAAGTTTGCCTCACATTTACACACTTAATAATGTCTGTAACACTCCTACTTAACACACCTACTATTCCTCTCCCATTTTTTCCTATTTTAGAGTTTGAAAGCTTGAGATTAGTGTCTTTGACAGAACATGATTTTTTTTATCCAGACCTTCTCAACTTGTACCTGCCTATTTGCTCAGCCAGAAGCTTAGCCCTGTTGCAAGTATCCTGGGAGGAGTTCTCACTAGCCATATAGCAAGTGGTAAAGATACGCTTGCAAAATTCTCGAGGATCCTCAGGGACATAGGTCTCATCATTCACAATCTTGCGTGCATCAGCCAGCACATCTGCATCTGAGGACAAAGCAAAAGAAATAGAACAAGAGTGGAAATTGTTGCACTCCTGTCATCCAGGATATGCAAATATCTTGTATGTTTCTTCTATTCCAATTAAGCTTTACACTGCCTCTAAAAATGACTCCATCATCTAACTCCCCAAATGTATTTTCATATATCAAATAAAAGAATTACTGATTTTGCTACTAATTTTGAACATGGAAATATTAAATCCATTTGTTCTATGCCTTAAAGAAACTTCATAGAAAATATGATCCAATATGTACAAAAACTTAGCTAAATGCATATCATCTACTTAAAACCAGTTTAAGAGCTTAATCGTGTCTAACCATGTTTTGTAGTGCTGAATAGGAGAAGAAAATTCTTATGATAACCTGAAATCCCAAAACTACATCAGCCAACACTTTGAATGACTCTCTAGACAGAAACTAGTCTGAGTTCCACATCCAATTCCTAAACCCAAAATGAAAACTATTAAGCCAATTCAAAGAACCTGAAATCTGGATGCCCATTTTTGCTGGAATTTCTGAAGAGATACAAAGGATTCCATTAGAACAACTGGGCAAGAGTATACTATTAATGACCTCTTGCATCTAGTGCACTGAGTTAACATTAACTTGTTGATAACCATTAGTAAGCATGGCTAGCCAGACATGCGTATCCACTTACTTCCATTCTTGACTGCCAGGCAAACCTGGTGACACATAGAGTATACTATGCAAGCTGTAGCAGAGCTGTCAATTCCACCACTAAGAGGTAGGAGAAATCCTGCCTTGAAAATAGAGCATGGAAGACATTTCAAATACCAAAATTAGAAAAATATATATTGTATCATTAGAAACACACTCTTGTAAAAGCACTGTTCAAGTCTGCTTACATTCTACTGGGGAAAAACAAACAAACCAGACCTAGCAAACCCTCTTAAACTCTCATCAACTAGATAATCAAACAAGTAGCCACTGTAAACCCTTTGGCTAGAAATACTTCCAATAGGTCTTTACCCTCTAGTAAGACAGAAGAGCTAATAAAAAGGATTCAATTTTTCATATATATTCATTATTGAACTGAATTACTAGCTCATGTCACTCTGCTTATTTTAAACATCTCCATTATGCCATTAAAATATTTTCTTCACTGAAAAAACAGTGTTTCAAAAAAAACCAAAAACAAACCAACAATCCCCTTTATTAGGCAAGCTTGACTGTTGCTTTCAAAGAAGGCATGATTCCTAAGAAAAAGGTCTGAGGAGCATACTGAAGTCACACTTTGCATATGGGTTTTACATCTGAATGAGCCTCCCAGTGAAAACCTCAAACCTTGCACCTTGGACTAACATCACTTTGCATTAACAGCAGCATAGGATAGCAATCTGTACTGTCCCTGTGACAAACAAGATGTGTATGCCAAGGCAAAGAACAAAAACAGTTGTTCTTACCTGTTTGCTGCGCCTTAAATAGTCCCAAAGCCAACATGCAGGACCAAGGCTGAAATTACAGAATATGCTCATTCCAAGAGGCTTACGGAATAAGACTTAAGCAAGCCAACATATTTACTGTGCTCTTCCAATGAGATACTTTACTTAATTATAAATAAAATCTTATGTTTTGTTTTTTTCAATCAAGATAATTTTCAAGCAACAGATTCAGTATGTGCTTACCTGATCTCCTCTTCAGGACTATGATGTCTCCACTGGATTGGCATACACGTAGGTACAGCTACATCATCAGAACATGACAGAGCAAAATTCACTTTGACCCTGGGATAAGGATTCACTTTACTTGCCTAAGCAATAGTACAGAAGAATTGGGAAGACATCAATTTTAATGTAGCATATACCTTTAAAACATCAGATCTATAGAATACTGTGAAAATCAAAACATGAAAAAACTTTTAAAATTCAGTAACAATTCAAACTTGACTGAGTTTACAAACATAACCTCTGTAAAGAATTCTTACCGCTAAATTACGAGATGAAATCTCTGCTCTGTAACTTCGAATATCCTCCAAGTCCAGAGTGGCAACCAGCACCTCCTACGGAAAGGCTTTCAACATTAGATTGAGTCTACACAGACAGATAAACAATGTTTGACAGGCCTGGACTACAAAAAATTTTGGGGAAGAGGAATGCATGCAACTTTTTTCAATACAGATTTTTATGCTGACTTCACAAGTCACTTGTGACTCAGTAGAATCGCTTACATTAGAGAGCACAGCTGACTCACTTCACTGAGTACACCAGGATGCTCATAAACCAAACAGATTTATAGCGCTTCTCAGATGGCTGAACAATAGGTTCACCAGCAGTTGCAGCAAAGGACAAGTGGAAAAGGCAAGAAGCATACTGGGGAAAGGGACGAATTTGGCACATGAAGTGAGGAAGCCTACAGCTTTGATGACAAACCTACTGAGAAAGCGCTTATTGAAGTAAAGCTCAACCTATCAAACCTTTTGTCTACCAAACCAGGTCATAATTACAACACTGCAGTCTTTGTCCTTTTTTTCTTAGATAAGGGAATACAAATTAACAGTGTCTCTCCTAAACACGGTGATTGCGTATGCAAACATTTTCATAAAGTTCCTCCACTGTGACAGCTCTTCCTCGCTCACAAAAGCGGGAGAGCTACTGAAGATCAGGTCTGGCTAATTTGACTAGGAAAAACCTTGGTCTAGTTGAATAGCATAGCAAAAATGTATCTCTTTTAGTCTACAGACATGGAGGTCTGGAACGTCTGGGAAGTGTTGAGCATAAATGTAGCTGTACTAATTTCAGCTGTAACCAGCAGCTATAGGTTGAACATATTACCACATCATCCAGTGAAAACTGGGATCCTTGTGCAACTGTTTCTCCATTCATTGAAATCATGGCACAGCCATCATAATACAGGCGATCACCATCACAGCCCTTCTGGTTAGCTAAAATATATATTCCACCATTCTGGGAGGAAAACAAACATGCAGACAAAAAAATGCTCTTCAGAATACAGCACCTGACAGAATGTTAAAAGACAAAATGGTATTTCTCTGTTCCTGTCCTTATAATCTTCCTCTTTCTTTACCTTATGCATGATTTACAGCTTGGACTCTCTCTTGTCATGTGAAAAGTACTTTGCATGTGATACACATGACAGAAACAAGTAACTACATGAGTAAGTGTAGTAAGTGAGCTCTAGCCCTGTCACACTGTTGGAAGACAGGAGTCTTCTGTTATTAGCAAGTCATTCCCTTAGCCCAAATTGAGAGGGCTGCACTTCTAAATTGAAATTCTAAGTTCAAATTGAGACTGAGAAAAGCAGGAAGATGATGACAGAAGCTGTGTTTGGATATCTGAGGACAGAGCAGATGCTATTAAATATAACCAAAGCATGTTAAATTACAGTGACAAAGCAGTTGTACAAATTAAACATTTTTCACAGTGTAATGTACATTCATTACTTTGCTTTTGTCCCCATCACTGTTAGACAGAATTACAGTCTAGTAACTAAACGTCTTATATTCTTTAAAATAAACAGAATTTTCAAAGTAGAAAAATATTATATATTTTAAGTAAGAAGATGATGGGGAAAAACAAAAAAAGAAGTCGAGGTTTAAACACTGATTTCTATTTCCCCTCCCTGATATAGTTATCGATATTTCTCCCACCACAATGTTGCTATGTGAATGAAAATCTGGAGAGAAACTAACAACAAGGACTGTGAAGGCCCCCGTGCTCATCCTATGTTGTGTCACAGGAGAGGAGACTGTTCTGAAAAAAAAAAATAGAAATGAGATGCATAACCAAAACAATTTATTTTTTTTAAGTGTATACCTTCGCTGTGGCAGAATTCACCAAATCCACCCGGGTGTGAGCCTTCCGCAGCACATGGTGACTCCCTGAAGAGTTAGTGAAAATTTCCACGCCATCAAGTCCCATTTCAATATGAGGGCTGTCAAAGCAAAAGGCAGAAAAAAAATTCAGCTGTCAATACTATACTTTGAATACTACAGGTATCATTTATAACCCCTACAAATAAAAACATCTATGTCATTTTCAGTTTTCTGCGTGTCTTAGCTCAAACAAGGATAGGACTCTCAAAAACATCTGTTTTCTTGCATTGCCTGACTCTTCTGTTAAAGATAAGTACTGGTTGCAGAGGGCAGAAAGGCTTTTGCTCCTTCTGTTCTAAATGCAATGCCTTCTACTTTACCTGGGTCTCAAAGAAAGAGAGAATAAGACAATCTTATTGCCTTATTTCAGGGCAACATGGAGACACTCTTGCAAGGTCAGTTGTCCCATTTTGCTTCTCTCTTAGTAAATCCAAAAGCATAAGCAAACAGAACCATGAGAAGGAGATGACTTTCACTGCTTCTTTTTCTGATGTCGAAAGAAAGAAATACTAAAAAAAAATAAATTATCACATCTTTGTAACATACCACACTTTCTGCAGTTAAAAGGAAATCAATGTTTGTAACTGGGAGATTTGGAAAAACATCAGGAAGATTTTGTTTATTTTGTGTTAACTACAACAGCTTTCATGCTATTCATATCTCCACTCCCATCCCACATCACACCTTTGTGAGTGGGATCTTCTTTGTCATTGGGAAGAACTTTAAATTGTGACAGGAGCTAAAATAATAACAGGAAATATTACTTAAGGGCACTAGGCTTTGCTTTCCCTTAGTGACTTTTTTGTTCTTTCCTTCTGCATTGTCTTTATGCATCATCTGAGACTGGTTAAAAAATACAGCAGAAGGATTAAGCTAACAGCTAAATAGAAAAAAAAAAAAGGGACCCATCTCAAAGTGATGTTGCCTAGAAGCCTCTGCTCTACCTTGGCAAATACAAGAGAGCTCAATTTGTCCGTCAAACAGAAAGCATTGGAGGAGTTGGTCAAAGCCCAAGATAAAAAGAATACAGTAATTAAAAGACCTACTAGCAGTCTCAAATTTTTGAGACTAGGTGTGTTAAGTGGGAATAACAGAGCATTATGATTAGTAGACAAAATTGATACTACAAATTGAAACAAAATAACTTTGTCACTTTGACCCCAGATCAAGCTACAGAGATGGATCCAGAAGGACACTTCAACGTCAGGTTGAACTAAAAGCTGAAGAGTACCTGGAATGCAAGATCTATAGTTATCTGCCATTTTTTTCTCCAGGTCACCTTTTTTATTCTGCTTCTTTTTGGCATTTCTCTCCTGCCTTCTGTTTCAAATGAATTTAGCTTAACCACCTAAAACTTCTGCCATCCTGCATCTAGCCTAGTGAAATCTTTCCCATCATGTATTTGTTGCTCCTAATTATATTTTAGCTTCCTGTCACTTTCTGGAAGATACACTACATAGAAGAATAAGTAGATTTTTTTCAAACATCTATTTCAGTTAGGTCCAGGGTATGTCTTTGTTTACTTTTCATTTCTTCTTCTCCTTTACCTGTTTGGTGCCCAGAGTTCTTCACATATTTCTGTCCCAAGGCAGGTATCTTTGGTTGCTAGCACTGCATCCCCAAAAGGAACGGTTTCCTGAGAAAAAACAAGAACTTCCTTATACACATGTAATAGAAGAACCTATTCAATTTAAAAAGCTAACTACAAATCTTAAAAAAAAAAAATTCAAAAACTGAATACTCACTTACATGAAATGAGTGATATAATATCAATCACATTACACTTTCCTTCATTTATAGGAATTAAAAAAAAAAAAGCTCTAAACTGCAAATTTCTGGATTGTCCTGAAATTTTGTGTTGAAATTTCAGTAGTATTCAGATCCAGTGCTTTGCTTCAGAATAGGACAACTGCTTTTGAATTAAACAATCTACAAAACAGAGCGTGTTTGCTAGGAATCGCGCTTATGCTTTAGCAGGAAATAAACTAAGTTTTAGGCCCTTCTGAAGAAAAAGGTTTTGTTTTTTTTTTTTACCTCAAAACACATACTCAATTCTAGTCTCAAGCACAGATAAACTCAGTACCAAATTGTGCAAAATAAGACAATTAAGGACCTGTAGATACAAATAACTGAGGCAAATTTAAAATTTACTTGCTTTGCTGCCAAATACGAACATAAACAAGGTTAAATTATGCTCTCATTTAATGTAACTGAGAACTACCACTGAAAACTATGAATTTGCAACATGACTGACAGCAGAATTTGGTGTACAACAGTTTTATGCCACAAATTCTATTCATTTAAATTGCTGAATCTGGAAGATGCTGAAGTTAAAAAGAAAAAAATACTTTGAAAACTTACCTGGCCAGTCACTTCCTGAATTATCCTGGGTAGAAAATATTCCTCCACATGCCTAGAGCAGATTTATAGGTTGTGAATACATCGTTATATAAATCACAGCATAAAAACTGATTCTCATCTCTACATTCTGCCACTTTCTAACACTGATTAAAGAAATTGTACTTCAGTTGTACAGGGCTGTGTATGATTAAAAAATAAAAAAGAGGATCTTCATACTTGCTGTGAAATTAATCAGAAATGTTAAGATTATAAATTAGTGACATCCCACTTTGCTTCAGAAACACGCAGTAAACAGTGCTCCATCCTAGCTATGAACTAGGCCTAACAAAGAACACACCGTGCAAGTCAAATACCAAATAAAAGTTTCTCTTTTTGCAGCGTTACTACACGAGTAACTCAGAACTCATCTGGAATTGACTGGGGTTAAGAGGACAGATGCTCAGGGGCTCTCTCAGAAGTACTTTACTGAGACAATCAAGTTAGAACCATTCTCTGACTACAGGATGAGTGCGTGGCATCAGAAATGAGCACCAAGCATATTCTGCAGCATCATAAGGTATGTAGCTTTCATCCTCTGCAGTTGTTAAAGTTCTCTCATCCATTTCACATTGTTTTCCAGTTTAATATTGACCAGGAAGCAGCAACCAAGCCGATAAACACACGCTCTTCCAATCCGAAACTGCACATACTTAGAAAGTAGACACAAGGAAAATGACACTACTACACTGGTTGAAGGATCATTCAGCCACTCCTTTCCTTCCAGCTCAGCAATTCAGAGTTTGATTGTATCTAATAAGCTTTCTAACTGAGCTTCAATTACGTAGCTTAGCCGACTCTCTCTTGCTGCTCACTCTGTAGCAGCACTGACAGACTGCTATGGAAATTTCAATCCTTCTGCTGTGGCTGCAAACAGCAAGCTGTGTTTCTAAACACAATTTTAACAGTAACCAGCCTACCTTGCTTTGTTCCATGGGGTAAACCATCTAAGTTCCCTGTAGTTTCCTGCATTTGCCAATGATATTTTTGGTCTGATCAGAAGAATTTTCCTTAAAACATGTAACAAAACAGAAAGAGCGAATTAAGACCTGATGTACAGCCAAACAAGACTAAATAAGAACACTGGTTAATACCAACTCATTTTTTTCTATTATGATGTACATTAAACAACCACTACATACAATAATTTTTAAAACTTCTGTTTGGAGACCTGAGGGTTTTCCTCTGGAGTCTTTCACAAAGCAGTGGAAATTTAGTTTCTACAAATTCAGAAAGGAAAAAGAGATGATAGACAATATTAGTTGTCGCTCTAAAATTTAGTGGATAGGAAGACAAGTCCATCACTCTACATAGCACTGAAGAATCTTTCTTGAAGGCCACACAGGTCTCTGAAAGGATACACTAATGTATTGTTTCATAAAACACACGAACAACTACTTACTTATTTAAAAAGATCACTCGACAATTGTAGCGGACATTTCTGTGCAGAACAGGCCTGTGAAAATAAGAAGCACGGTTACCAGTTTCATCAAACGAAACAAAAAAAAGCTACAGAATCTGCTCCACTGCACAAAAACTATTTTTAAGGCAACACTTCTACACTTTATCACTAAAGGGAATTAAACAAAACAATATATCAAGTTTTAGCTTCTGATTTTTTAACTCAAGTAGCTGTTTGCAAAAAATCAGCATTACTGACCAATCTGTCAGTCTCAGATACATCAGCTACTGCCAGATCACTGGCATGCCTGAGAAACACAAGCAGACCAGGTTTCCCCTGGATGGGCTAACTTATTTAATCAAACCTGACTCCCTGCGGTACCAGGCAAGTTCAAAATAAAGCTAGCTCCACGCATTTATATCAATACTAAAACAAGTAGGTGCACATATGTTAATTTTACAGTTGTAATCTATCACTGTCAGCACGTGACTTACAGTGGTTTCAGTGATTTTGACATACATATATGTTGCTTATAAGGATGTCTGCCAGCCAAAGCAAGTTACGTTACCCAACACTCCTCAAAGAGAGCCAATTTTTAACACCCTTTGCATTACATATAATACAAAGTCTTACCCAAAAGCTCACCGAGGGTAACAGGGCCCAGTCATTAAGGTTCCCGATACATAACTATAATTATCCCGTTTCTCTCCTGAAGGGCTCAACCACCAGAAATCTTTGAAAGGATTACCTTTCAGGAAGCGTTTTGCATGCATGTCCTAGTTATGGTAATTAAAAGGGAACGTAGAGCAGTTCCAAAGATGTGTTTACAAGTTTGGTGCAGAGCCCTCACTATCCAGAAACACAGCAGAGGCAGCACTCCTGAAGACCTACCCCTTTGTCATATTTACACAAAAAAAACTTACATTCCCACATCACAGATAATATCTTGAGTAGCTGGAGACTCCAACAGCTTTGCCAGAACTTGAAACGAATGCAGGAGCGTGTCAGACTCATAATAGTGATCCGAGCAGCCATAACCACTGCATGTAAAAACATAAGAAATAAAAAATTCAGCCAACATCCACAACAGAGCCAAGGGACCAGAACTGCTTCCGACAAGGAACATCTCATCAATTTCTACAGAACGCGCAGAAGCAGCACCCGCATCATCCCTGCTAACAGCACCCAAAATGCTGCGGCATTGCTGGGATGTTCCCTCCAGGAGCAGCAGCTGGGGCTTGGGCGGAATTTGGTTTCTGCAGAGGAAGACTCGCTGAAATAGGTCAACAAATTACTGGTACTGGTCACGTTTCGAAGACAAGAGACCCAACCTTGTGCTTGCAACGGCAACGTTTTGATTTGCACTGACGGCCGCACGCTTTGGGCATTCGAGTGGTACGTGGCTCATTTTCTCGCTGGCCGTTCTCTGGTTAATTAACTGGGACTGTGTCACAGCCGGCACCCACACAGCGCTCTTACCAGATTTCGAGCTCAGGACCAAGCCGGTACCGGGCTCCTCGGCTCTTCGCGATGTCAATACCTGGAAGAGGGTGGGATCAAACACCGCTCGGGCCCGGCCCGCCCTGACCAGGCGCCCCCAGGGCCCGCCGAACCGGACAGCCCAAACCCGGCACGGCCGGGCGAAAAACGCCCGGAGGGACGGGGGAAGGAGGGAGGTACCGCCGCCTCACTCACTTCGGAAAATCCTCTCCAGATTGCCCTCAAAATCCAGGGCCCACTGGTTCAGGGCGCAAGTGGCCACGGTCACCGCCCGGCCCATGGCGGCCCCACCACCGCCGCTTCCGGGGCGGGCCGGGTCGTTCCTCTCGGCGGGAACTACATCTTCCCCTCGCGGCTAAAATCACCCTGTGCAAAACGTCCGTGACTGTTACCTTACGGCCTCACGCCGACCTGCCTTAAAGGGCAGCGCCCGCCGTTCCCCCGCGGAGGCGCGGCCAAAGGAGCGGCCACCACCGCTCCCGCCCCGCCCCCGCCCCGCTCCCGCCGGGGACTCCGCACCCGCCCACCCTGCGGCTGAGCCCTCAACCCATCCTCAGCCCATGGGTTGAGCGCGCTCCGCCAATGGGGTGGTGCGGAGGGGCGGGGAGCGCAGCGGGGATTGGTGAGGACCGCGGGCGGGGGCCGGGCCGGGGGCGGCGCCTGCCTGAGGAGAGCGGCGCCTGCCTGAGGAGAGCGGTGCTGCCGCCGGTACCGGCTGAGGGGTGCGGTGCTCGTCGGGGTTGTCTCTCCGTGAGAGGAGCGCTGCTGTGGGACCAGCGGCGCCGGGCGGGCGGTGCTGACTAGGTGCCCTTGGTAAGTTGCCTGTGCGCCGCCTCCGGCTACCAGGCAGCATCCGACGAGACCGACGGTGTGTGGGGGGCTCGTGGGTGCGTACCTCGGTGGGAGCCATGTTGGGCCTTGGCGAGGAGCGGGGTGGCGGAGGGGCGAAGCGGGGCTGGAAGGGAGCGTCTGTGGCGCTCTCGGCCCGGTAAGAGCCCCCTGAGTCCGGAGCTTGTTTCTCATTTGCGGGGCTCCCCCGCCTCCGGTGATGCCTCCCAGGGTCCCCGTGTCTCGCATGAGGGGCCTGGCCTGCGGGAAGGCGCTGCCCTCCCTGCCGACATGGGTCTGCTGATCCCCTCCTGGGCAGCCCGCCGCTCTGTTCCTCTCCTGAGCAAAACACAGGGTTCTGTGGAATACCGCACGTTAGCGAGGGGTTTTTCTTTAAAATATATATCTGTGAACAGGAGGCTGCCTTATTTTTGTAGGACAAAATCTAAAAAAGGAGGGGGGGGTTTTGCAGCATTCGGTCACAGATTTTCTTTGCTGAATCCACAGCATGCTGATGAAAAGCATCAAACACATGTCAGTATTGCTTGAAAGGACTTTATGTGAACTTTTCTCTGTGAACTGTATGTTAGATATGTGGCTTAGGCGCTAAATGGGGAGAGCTTCCAAGTGAATTGTGTGGTTGGCATGATTATCCCTTTTAACACAGTGTGAGCAGTAATGCAGTACTTCAACGTTAAGCCCTGAAGTTTGGACTCAGAGGAAAAGTGCATCTCTGGAGTTCTCTGTGCAGGTGATATTTGAATTGTGAATTTTGCTTCAGGTTCTTGTTAAGAAGCTGACTAAGGGTTTAGGAAATCAATATTTGGGGTGTGTTTAATGGGGTAACAGGAAACTTGCACTTATAGAAATTTAAGTAGTTTCTAATAGGAATGTGATTTCAATGGGAGTCTTGATCCAGAAATGTTAGTGTGTCTAAAATGACCTGGGGATTGTTCTGAACATGAGAGGTTGTTCCTGCAGCATAGCTGTCTGTCGGACTGGGGTGTATCTATTTAGGCGAATAGTGCTAAGCAGGCACTTGTTTAAATTGCTCTGTAGAGAGGCAAAACGTGGTGGCAATTGTTGGCCTTTAAATAGGGGGGAAGCACGCATCCAATATGCAATGTATTGAATGCCAACCTTCCTCATCTAGCCAGTGCCTGCTTTTAGTAATTGGATGATTATTCTATTTCTGCGCTGTCTGGTAGGATTAATGATAAACTGGGTGTGTGTGTGTGGGTCTTGCACAAATCCCAGGTGCTGCCAGCTGCAGGCAGACTTTTATGAGTGCTCAGCAGACCGAGCAGAGTTTTCAAATCTAGTACACTGAGCTCTGCAAAATTAGCTGGTTTATTTGGTTACTTAAGAGCCTGAAACAAAACTAAACACTGTGAAAATTCTCAACCTAGGATTCCTTTTCTGGGTCTCTTAGAAGAGACATGCTTTCTCAGTAGGACTGACAAATCCTGTGGAATCCTTGGAAATACTCAAAATTTAACTGATCAAGGTGCTGTGCAACCTGTTCTAAGGTGTCCTTGCTCTCAGCAGGGGCAAGTGGGGTTGGACTAAATGACATTAAAGGTTTCATCTGACCTAAATATTTACAATTCCTGAATAAGAGCCTTTCTATTACCTTGATACAGTAAATCTCCTGTCCTCCTGTGATCAATAACCTCCTCTTGAGGTCGTTTCATTACTTACTTTAGAAACCATTGTGAAAGTATTGATACTTGGACAGATTCAAATCTGGCTGAAATCTAAGCCAGAAGTCTGACCATAGTTTAAAATGTCTCTGATGAAAGATAAGGTGGTAGTTAGCACTTATCATAATTGACATCGTAAATAACGCAGGCTTCCTGACACCCATGTATCTTCTTGCATTCTTTTCTTAGGATTTCTGCCTAACCAGTTTGGCAAAGGGGGATGATTAGACTTCTTTTCAGATTACTTCTGAAAATAAACACTTTTATTTAAATGTATTGTGTGGAGGACACTTCTGCAGAGTAACATAGTATGTATTTTGAATCTGAGGGTGGCGTGTTATCCCTGTGGCTGGCCTGATCCTGTTTGAGGTGTCCTTACTTTGGCACTTAGGCATCTTCCTTTTAATATGTTGCGGAGCTGTGAGACCTGCTGGTCCCTAAGGGGCCAAGAGCTATGGGGGGATACCATGGCTGCGGGCAGGGGCTTGCCTTGTCAGTCCCGTAGTGCCTCCATGAGGTGAGCAGGGCAGATGCAGAGTTTACGGCCAGGTTCAACCAGGGGTCCAGATAATTTGCAGGTTCATGGTGATGAGGCAGGTCAAGCTGGGAAGTTGGTCCATAGGTCAGGGTCAGGTGCCCAGGCAGGCCTGTGGTGATGGGGCTAGGCCAAGACCAGGCAGGGCCTGGTGTGGGGGTCAGGGTCAGCCCTGGTGAGGGGAGCCAGAGTCAGACACAGACCTGGAACAGCCAGGCAGGGCCATGGGGATGAGGACAGGCTGAGGCCGGGCCAGGACATCAGGCTGTGGGTCAGGTCTGTGTCAGCAGGACCCATCGCCTGGCAGGGCAGGGCTGTACTGGAGCTGGAGACGAGCATTTCTATGGCATCACGGGGGCAGGGACTGATGGCCCTAGGATTGGCTGAAATGGGTCTCAGGTCAGAGACGTCCTGGGCTGGTCCGGGCAGGAACAGTAAGGCCTGGTCGTGTATTGTCATTTCTGTTTCAGTGGAAATAACTCCTAGTTTCTGGTTTGAGTTAAAACATCAAAGCCTGAAAAGATACAAAACTAACAACTATTAGCAAATTCCCCCCTGAATGGCAAACTACAACGCTCCATGTGTTGTTCCATGAGATAAAGGTCGGGAAAAATACTCTTCTTTTTTTTTTTTTTTTTTTTGGATGGGGGATTACCAAATGTTCAGATTATAGGGTGATGATCTTTAACAAAAGAAGTATTTGGGCAAGGCGAAAGCAATCTATAATGCATGTTCCACAGGAGAATTAGGTGTTGCCTAGTAAATTGTTCTCCGTTCCCCCTGATTCCTGATTTACATGGGATTATAAACTGTCATCTTGGGTTTTTTTGATGTTTGGAGCAGGTCTGGGGAAAAGCACATAATTTGCCAAGGTCCAGTACAGGTAATGTTACAACAGTGGCAATTTCTGTAATTAAGAAAGGCAATTAGTTACAGAACCTCTTTTTCAGAGGTTTAGAAGAACGTGGCAAAAAAGTTTTTTCCCTTTGCATCTCAAATGTAAGTAATAATCTGTATACTATACAATATATGTTTAAAGAAAGTTCTAGTTAGCAAGAGGCTTAATGGATTACTTTGACATCAGTGTTTTGGTTATGTTTTACTGAATGTAAGATCATAAGGAATTAGAGAAAGATTTTTATTTTTTTCCTTCCTAACCTCCCCCAAATTTCTTGTAATCAGAAGTCTACATAATAGTTTTTAATAACTTTTATTTGTGTTTCTCTTCTGTAGAGCCATAAGAATTACTGAGAACCAGCTGGAGTAATACCATGAGTGTTTTCTTTCATACAGGACATCATGGCAGCCCATCAGGAGAAAAAACCTACTGAAGAAAGAAACCGCAAAAGCACACAAAATGGTACTCGAACATCTCAAGTCCAGTGGGGAAGAGCATGGTGAGAGAAGCTGCTGACCCTAATTAGTCATTGTATTTCAGATTGGTTCATAGTTACTCTTATAGGTGCTACATTCCTTTTAAACTTCACTCTATTAATAACAGATTGTTGAATTGCCCTTCTGTTGAAAGCTCATGGATAATGAGCTGTAGTAGCAGATGCCAAAGAAGAGTTCTTCAAGATTTTTTTAAGACAGAGAGCTTGCCAGATGGCTTAGATTAAAACACAGTCTTCCTTTCAAAAAAGGAAAACAATAAAAATGCGTAAAATCTGCATTTCCTTCAAGGGCTGAACCAAAATATTTCCTGAGATTTGGAAAACAGGCATCCATGCATGGTATTGCCGGGTGACATCTCCTGCTGTAGCAAGATTTATGACTCATCTCCCTGTTCTCAAGGAGTTGCGCAAATATTAGTGGAGTATTGTATTGCAGCTGGAAACAGCCACAGGTGTTTATATGGCTTCTCATTACAGACAGTGTGTGGTAAAGCAAGTTCAACTTCTGGCTGTCCAGGGTCTGTCTTTTCTGTGTTTCCAAGCTTTGCATAATATTCTTGTGATTCTCTTACCACTTCCAACCAGTTATACCCATGATTGCCATCAAAAACATGAAGGCTGTAATAATATTCTGCTTTTTGGAGGGGAAGTAATCTGTTCTGTTGCTCTGGTCAACTAGCATGGTTTTATAACAGTTCATGGTGAAGTACATTTTTTTTTATAGCTGTTTGACCCAAAGAAATGTATGTGCCCTGAAAACACTTTCAGTTTTCATCCAGTTAGTTTAGAAGGTCCACTGAAAAAATTGCCTGACTTAAGCAAACCACTGAAAACTGTTGGGGGGAAAAAAAATGCTCTGTTTTGGATTACAGGGAGGTGGACTGGTTTTCCTTGGCGAGCATCCTTTTCCTGCTGGTGTTTGCGCCACTTATTGTATATTACTTCATAATGTCCTGTGACCAGTACCAGTGCTCTCTGATCGATCCAGTCATTGACTTGCTCACGGGGAATAAATATCTGTCTGACATCTGGAACAAGACTCCTACACTGACCTATAGGGCTGCTGGCATCTATACCCTTTGGGTTGCTTTCCAGGTACGTTATTGAGTTATCATCTAGATGCAGTGGCTGGCTTTTAAAACAGCTGTTTGAGTAATCCTTTTACACGAAGGACAATGGAATGTCGCACTGGCATCTACACTTCGGTGTTTCTTACTTTCCGTGGCGTTTTGGAATCCAAACGAAGCTTATGCACTTGAAAAAGAAACATGTAGGGAATATACACAAATATTCCTTGTGTGATATACTCTTTTATGTGGTTTTAAAGAAAAATCAACTATGTACCAACAATACCCATTTGTTTTAAATTAATACACAATAAATATATCATAAACTAACACTGCAGAAGGGGTGATATTTCTATAGACAGACCGTAAAAGAACATTGATGTGTGAAATATAACTTACATTTGTAAAATGTTTCCGAATTTACCAAACGACTTCAATTTTTTTTCCAAATCAGAAAACAACTTGCATATAACATAGCTTAAGTTCAAAATAGAAGGACTTGAATCTAATTGCCAGCTGTCCTGCCTCCCCACCAAAAAAGGATGACAACCATACATCTTTAGAATTGTTTAGTAGCTTGGACGTATTACTACTGCAAAATCACAGCAGCTAAATCTTGCCGTATTTGCTTATCCAATACTTAATTGAAACTGCTGTTTGTTACATTTGGTATGTGTATGAAAGGGATAGTGGTTTGGGGAGTTTGTCTTGTCTGTTTTCACTGTTAATACGTTCCCTCTTTTCTAGGTGGTTTTGTACATGTGCATTCCTGACTTCTGCCATAAATTTCTTCCTGGATATGTAGGCGGTGTACAAGAAGGTGCTGTCACCCCTGCTGGTAAGTTCTTCCTTGGACTATATGCACGCCATACAATCTTTTAAAATTATAGTATTTCTGTACTTACAGTCTTTAATAGCCCATAGGTATCTGTCTCTTACTGCTAGTAAAACTATTGATATGGCAGGCACCACACTGGTAATGAAGAAATACAGATGATAATTTTGGCACTTAAAATCAGCAGTGGACTATTGCTAGTATTTGACAATGCAATTGCACTTGCTGAAGCTAAGTTAATGCATGAGACTTGAACAAAATGCATGATGTGAACTTAGTGTGAGAAAGGGTAACTTGTTACTTTAGTCAATATTAGGGGAGATTCTAAATTCACCATTTAGAGAAGCTAGAGTGAAGAGAAAAACTCAGCCTAACAAAGCCTGATGGTTACAGCAGAGTCTGATGAAACTTTCAGAAAAGTGCCACTGGATATTTAAGGGGGAGGGTGATGAGAGTGACATCATTTCGTGAGCACTTGGAGCATCTATATATTGTATGCATATCCATGTTAATAAAAAGCTGTATTAATTCATTTTCACTAACATTCAATTTTTTCTTCATGTTTTAGGTGTGGTGAATAAGTATGAAATCAATGGACTTCAGGCTTGGATTGTTACCCATGTGCTTTGGTTTGCAAATGCCTATTACTTCCACTGCTTCTCACCTACCATCATTTTTGACAACTGGATTCCTCTGCTGTGGTGTGCCAACATCCTGGGATATGCAGTTTCCACATTTGCAATGATTAAAGGCTACTTTTTCCCTACTAATGCCAAAGACTGGTATGTGATTTTTAATAATGAGACAATACTAGGTAATCGGACATATAAATTCAATGCTACATGGAATAGTAATAATGATGACAGAATATATTTTACTGGCACAAATAGGTAGGGCAATATATGACTATGATTCTTTGCTTCATTAGCACCATCCTCTGTGTTCCATACTATATGCCATGTGACTGGCAGCCTCAGTGTCACAAATACATCCATCCTGTTTGTGACAAATAAGTAAGGTTATAGTTAGACTGTTCAAAAGTGTTACCAAGAATAAACTAGGGTACCTCTAAAGCTAAAAATTATCTCCACTAATGTAATGCTTTGGTTGGATCCATTATTGTTATCTTGCACAACATCATATGGTTTTATGATTTTTATTATCGTTACATCAAGTGCCTTGAGAAATCATCTAAAATGTGTAGTTGGAATAGTAATTACCTGTATTTGTGTATAATTGCATAAATTTCTAATTTTTTATGCTTTCTAGCAAATTCACTGGCAACTTCTTTTATGACTACATGATGGGGATTGAATTTAACCCTCGAATAGGAAAGTGGTTTGATTTCAAGCTTTTCTTCAATGGGCGCCCTGGTATTGTAGCCTGGACTCTAATTAACCTTTCCTATGCTGCTAAACAACAGGAGCTGTATGGTCAAGTAACCAACTCCATGATTCTTGTCAATGTCCTTCAGGTAAATTCAGAGGAGGGAAATAAGAAACCAATTTGGAAATACACTAATGTTAAAGTAGAAAAAACTCCTTCTGTTGAAATTGAACTTAAACAGTTTTTCCTGGCTTGAACAACCTCATTCAGTGACAATGCACTGGACTTGCTTCTTTGGGCACTTGTATTCATAAAGAGTGCCACTGTAAATACTCTACTGTACTCTCAAGCAAGGCATTCGACACGGTCTCCCACAGCATCCTCATAGGGAAGCTTAGGAAGAGTGGGCTTGATGAATGGACAGTAAGGTGGATAGAGAACTGGTTGAAAGACAGAGCTCAGAGGGTAGTGATTAGGGGCACAGGGTCTAGTTGGAGGTCAGTGACGAGTGGTGTTCCCCAGGGGTCAGTACTGGGTCCAGTCCTCTTCAATATACTCATCAATGGCCTGGATGAGGGGATAGAGTGCACCCTCAGCAAGTTCGCTGATGACACAAAGCTGGGGGGGGTGGCTGACACACCGGAAGGCTGTGCCGCCATACAGAGAGACCTGGACAGGCTGGAGATCTGGGCAGAGAGGAACCTTATGAAATTCAATAAGGGCAAGTGCAGGGTGCTGCACCTGGGGAGGAATAACCCCATGCACCAGGACAAGTTGGGGGCTGACCTGCTGGAGGGCAGCTCAGCTGAGAGAGACCTGGGAGTCCTGGTGGACAACAGGATGACCATGAGCCAGCAATGTGCCCTTGTGGCCAAGAAGGCCAATGGCATCCTGGGCTGCATCAAGAAGAGTGTGGCCAGCAGGTGGAGGGAGGTCATCCTCCCCCTCTACTCTGCCTTGGTGAGGCCGCCCCTGGAGTACTGTGTCCAGTTCTGGGCTCCCCGGTTCAAGAAGGACAGGGAACTGCTGGAGAGGGTGCAGCAAAGGGCTACCAAGATGATTAGGGGACTGGAACATCTCTCTGATGAAGAAAGGCTGAGGGATTTGGGTCTCTTCAGTCTGGAAAAAAGACAGCTGAGGGGGGATCTTATCAACACTTATAAATACTTAGAGGGTGGGTGTCAGGAGGATGGGCCAGGCTCTTTTCAGTGGTGCCCGGGGACAGGACAAGAGGTGTAATGGGCACAAACTTGAGCATAGGAAGTTCCACCTCAACATGAGGAGGAACTTCTTTCCTGTGAGGGTGGCAGAGCCCTGGCACAGGCTTCCCAGAGAGGTGGTGGAGTCTCCATCTCTGGAGACATTCAAAACCTGCCTGGACGCGTTCCTGTGCCACCTGCTCTGGGTGACCCTGCTCTGTCAGGGGGTTGGACTAGATGATCTCCAGAGGTCCCTTCCAACCCTATGATTCTATGCATTAAATCAGAGTGCCACCAGTGGCATGGTCATGTCTGCATCAGCAGATTTCAGCATAAACTTAAATTAAGAAACACTTTCCTGAGCCTGTGTTCTGGAAACAGGCATAGCCTGATTTTGAATCCAAAGAGAACAATGACGAATTCTGTGGCTTTAGCTGGAGCAAGATAAGGCACAATTTTTTCTTGAGGGCAGCACTGCACCTAACTTCTTATTTTTACTTGGTGTGTGAGACATGCAGAACTACAGATGTCTTCACACCTGAAAATAGCCAGTCAGGTGCTGTGCTTTCTACAGAAGGGACCGCAAAGTACTAAGTACCGACAATAGTTTGGATTTGTTCATTGATATGTGTAAATGGGAGCCTGCTCAATAGAAGCTCTATTCCCACTCTGCATAAGCATACAACTCATTAAGCTGAAGAGAGGTAGGGGTGGGCAAATGCGAGTATACTTCCGAAGTGTATGTCCTTAGAGGAGCATGCTTGCCATAGTTGTCTTCGTTAATATTGCTTTGCATTACTTATTATTGCTTTATCTATCTAGATGGAATATATTTGTGCGATATGTTCCTCTTAATGCCCTATTTTTGAGGTGTTAATATAAAAACACAAGTCCATTTTGAGATCATATCACAAGACAGCACAGAAAGATTGGGCTGATGCTACTAACAGGATGACTGGTGACAAAGCTATGTTACTAATGTCAAACTATTCTGTTTCAGGGTATTTATGTTTTGGACTTCTTTTGGAATGAAGCTTGGTATTTGAAAACCATTGACATCTGCCACGATCATTTTGGATGGTATTTGGGCTGGGGAGATTGTGTTTGGTTGCCTTACCTCTATACTTTGCAGGTAAAAATGTGGTACAATACGCGTTCGGGCTAAAAGGAAAGAAACTTTCCAGAAACATTCTCCCTGGCAGTTTGATTTGTATCTCGAATAGTTTCTAGACAGTTTGAATGTTGAGTAACCATTACAACATCCTTTATAACAATTCACTTGTAGGAAGACTTACTGTCCCCATATAGAATGGACATCTTTTCCTCTCCTCCCCTTCTTTTGTGCCCTTTTCTGTCACTGTCTATTGTGTCTGTATATTTTTTCTAAATCCTTTCAGTCCATTTCTGTACTCCTCCGTGTTGAGGGTTTTTTGGTGGGTGGTGGTTTGTTTGGGTTTTTTGTTGTTGTTTGTTTTTTTTTCCACCTTCTGTCCTGGTTTGTTTGCATCTTTGCAGCTTTTCTCTTCTTGTTCCACCTAAGAAATGCAATTTTGGAGAGAGAGAGAAAGAAAATGCAGGATGCAGAGTTTTCTGAAAACTTTCCACATTTTTACTGGTAGAGTAGATTTTCCTATTTTTTTTCTGTTTATCTCTTCTAGGTCACTGTAGGTCAAGGAATTAGTCTGTCATCCTGAGCATATATTTAAAGTAAATCACTGATTGTCTCTTGGTTTTTTTTTCCCCATTCCCCAGGGTTTGTATTTGGTTTACCACCCTGTCCAGCTGGGCACAGCTAACGCCGTAGGGATCTTGATGTTGGGCTTGATCGGCTATTACATCTTCAGGATGACCAACCACCAGAAGGACCTCTTCCGTCGTACAAATGGCAACTGCAAGATATGGGGGAAGAAACCAGAGTATATTGAGTGCTCCTACATGTCTGTGGATGGGACCAAGTACCACAGCAAACTGATGACCTCAGGGTTCTGGGGGTGGGCACGCCATTTTAACTACACGGGAGATTTGATGGGCTCCCTGGCCTACTGCCTGACTTGTGGGTTTGACCACATCTTGCCTTACTTCTACATTGTTTATATGACTATTCTGCTAACCCACCGCTGCATTAGGGATGAACACCGTTGCTTCAGCAAATACGGGAAGGACTGGAAGCGCTACACTTCTGCAGTGCCTTACCGGCTCATACCAGGATTATTTTAAGGCTAACACACAATCCAGGGGAAAGAAAAAAGAAATTTTTTTGGAGATGAAGAGAGTTTGTCCACACAGTTATACTAACACTTTGTGAAGGACACTTATGCTGTTCTGAAGGAGAAAAGGTAGCTGGACGCCAATCCCTGCTGTACTGAGGGAACATGCAGGCAGACTGTGTTTAAAGTAAATGAAATGAAGCACTGAAATGGCCTGGTTTTTTAGAATACTCTTACCTGGGAACTCCCCCCCCCCCCCCCCCTCAAAATTAACTTGGAATTGAAGAAAATTTGCATGTATTGAAACTCCTGAAATCTCCCAAAGCTGGGAGGAGCCCTCACCCTTCAGAGTAGCAGGGTTCTGGAACCAGTTTCCAGTGACTTAGGAGAGGAGGAAAATAGTTGTGTGACCTGCTTATGAAAGAAGTTGTATGATGTGGTGGCTTGTGACAGTCATAATCTACAGTCAGTAACTCCCCAAAGGAGGCTTTATTGTTTGTTGCTTTTCAAGAGGTTAACTGAGGAAATACTGAACTGGGGAACCCAGTCCTAAACTGGTGTGTGGGAAGATTGTTATAATACAATACAAATGTTTGTGAAAGCTGGTAGAAATTGATAGAGCTTAAAAGTTACATTAGTTCAAAGCACCTGAGACTATGGTGCATGACCAACTGAGTAGTATTTTGATACTGAAACCAAACTTGCTTTGTGAAGATACTGAGCATACGTTGATTTCTTTAGTGTGGATAGAAAACTTTGTTCTCTATAATTTGTATAAAATCATGTTTGTAAAAATTTAAGAAATAAATTCTTGTTTTCGAGACAAGTGAAAAATACTGCTAATTTTCTCTTCAGCTGTTTCTTTTTTGTTACATAGTTGTCCAAGTTACCGGTTTCAAAAGGAGCTTTTCAAAGAGTATAATTCCAAGAGCTGGTTCAAGAATGCATAAAGGAGAAACAAATAAAAAGAAAGAGGGACCATGGAGTTATGTTAAAGCTAAAAGACACTTTTATTTATTTTTACACATAAATATACTGTTAGTTTTTACAGTAAGTAGGTAACTGTAAATTGGTTCTTTGTAGGAGCTGCTGAATGCACTGATCTTCGTGGCAGATTTGAGTGAGGTGTTGTGGTGAGTATGTGTTTTGGTTTTGTTACAGTACTCCCTGAAAGGATGGGTTGAGAAAAAGGGTCTCCCCAAACCTAGAAAACAAATGTTTCTTGTAGCTCTGCTTTGTTTCAGAGCTGGATGCTCAAGCACATATAGAGATGCCTTCTTAGAGAAAGTTCTTATAAACCTAACTGTAGCACCAGCACTATCTGTAGACCTCATAACTGGTTTATCACCATTTTGCAGATAACAATTTCAATACATTACAGTGTTGTTAATAACAGAGGAGGAATGATGGCCTTAATAATAGCGTGCTCAATGGCAACAGATGTATTGCTGTGATGGAACATTTGAACTTTGCACAAAGAGGACTTTTAATATAAATGCTGAAACGGGAGGTGGGGGGAAATCAATGCCCATTGCCTTTACTGAAAATACATAGCCTAATACCTTAACAGTTCACCAAGGGGCAATGCTTAAAAAATGACTGACCTGAGAGAACTCGATTCAGAGGAAGGGAAAACAGGTGTGGGCTCGTAGGGCTGTTGGACCCCATCAGTCCCTGGCACTGCATTGCTTTAGGCTGCCCCTGACTTTGCTGGAGTAATTGGATCGTGTCTTTTCTTGGCTTCCCCAACGCCTCATACTTGCACCCTTTTCTTATGTAGCCTTGGAAATTTTACTGACAGTTTGCTGTTAATGCCAAGGCTATTTAAATATTGCAAGGTAATCTGGCCTCTAAATCATGGTAGCCTTGCACAGCACAGTACACTCCCTTCTTTTCACTGATAAATCCTGGATGATTAGTGGAAGAAATTGCGCATTTAAGACCAATAAAAATATCAGCACTTTAAAAATAAAATCAGGGAAATGTGAAGCGAAAGGGCAGTGTTGTGAGTAACGACAGCATTATGCATTCAAATACTTCTTTTAGGCAATTTCTGTTACATCTAATATTGCTCAAAGGATTTTCTGTACTGTCTGACATCGGAGCATGGAAGCACTTTTATCTGTTTCTTTGATGCAGGCTGCTGCTCCTGCTGAGAATACTTTACCCTGCAGATAGCCTAGCTGCTGCAAGTGAGAACTCTTCATCAGCTAAATTGTTAAACTCATGGTAGGAAGCAATTAGTCGCAAGGTTTTTCAAGCAAGAGGCCATCACTGGGCTAAATTCATATCCTATTTGCTGTAAGGATGACAGTTTCTGCCTCTTTGGGCTCGTCTGCTGTCCATACCTATCTTTTTTGTTCCATCTGTGTGGCGTACAGACTAAGTATATACTGTATGTATATAGGGGTCTGCATCTGGCTGGAAAAGAGTGCTATTTCCATTCAGGTTTGTATTTTTTATAAATAAATGAGTTTTGGAGAAGCATGAAAAACACTTTTATCTATTCTGTAAGCTTCACCCTAACATAAGCAATGCGTAAGCAGTACTCTAAGCGGTGTCCAACTAATGTCGCCCTTTAAAACTGAATCATTCGAATGACTGTCTACTTGCTTATCTTCAGATAGGGTGATGCCTGTGTCGCGTTTTGTTGTATGCATGGCAGTGCTGTTAAATTTGTTTGCTCCAGAATGGAAAAAAAAAAAATCCTAAAAAAATCAATATATATTTTTTTTTGAAGGATTTGTAGGGGGGTGTCTTAGATGAACGTTTGTCCTGATGTTTCGTATTTATTGATACTATGTTGTCAATATCACCTATCAAGTTTTGAGAGCATATGGCTCTGTAGGATGCTGGGAATTTCAAATATAGAATTGTCAATATTTGTAAAATTGTACTTAGTTAACTTGGGTTATAACTAATGGGAAACTACAGCAAAAGCTACTTGGAGCAGTAATGAAGTAGTTTAGTTGTATTATTGTGGGAAGAAAAGTAACAAATGCCTGTTTGAGTGGGGCACAACAGGCTCAGCGAGTTCCAGATTGCCATAGATCTACCCAAAGAAAAAAAATAAATCACAATCTTCTAGGGTATAACCATTGTAGATTTGTCAGTATTCAATCTAAAGATGAAGGAGAGTGGGGATCTTCCAATACCTTATAGGGAGGGAGGATGCCTTCCCACATTTAAAACCCCTGTCACTAGATGGCATCGCGATACGACAGCACTTCTGAGATCAGGGCTCCACCTTTCTGCGTAAGGTCGGTTAAGCATTTATAGCCCTTGATGCAAAGCTACAGTTCAGCTTGTTCCCATCCAGCCTGCAAGAATGCTGACACAATTCAATGGTGGACTATCGCATACATAATGCATTTAGACTTTAAACATATTCATAAATATGTAAACTCTCTTTTTAAAAATCTACATCTCTGAGCAAGTTGGTGACTAGTCCAAAGAGCTGTGCTTAGGGTATAATGAAACGTGATTCCTCAGTTCCAGTTTTATTCAGACAATGTGAATGACAACAGGAGTACATGCTGTTGCCGCATGGTGGCAGCCACAAATTATTTTCTGCTCTAAATTATCAGGCCAAACTCTGATCATGGGCTAACCTTAACCTAGAACTGCACTGTGTTATGTGGTTATTTTAAATAATGCACTACCTTCATTGAAGGTTAAGTCATGTGCAGTTGAAAATAAAACTGGAATAGTTTTTCTGCTTCAATTCGTACAGGGAAAAAAAAAAAAGAAAAAGATTGTGTGTGTCAAATCAAAAGGAGAAAAATAAATATATGTCTTTTTTTTTAGATTACAGATATGGATCTACTTTATGGCAACTGGACAGGTAATGAAATTACTTTTATATATATATATATATCTTACATGTATTAATGGAAAATTGAACAGTCATTTTAATCTTTGCCCTGGCTTTCTTTTTAATGCCAAACAGATATATGTCTCCTGAAGTATGAAAGGCTTAAGGTAGCAGCTGAAGAAAGCTTGTCAGTTCTGACTATAATTGGGAGTCAGGAGTGCTTGGGGAAATGTTTAAGGCAGGCGTAGTGGCTAGTGAGAAGAGAGTGGTTGTGATTGTTTTGCTTCTGTTGCAGTGGAGAGAGATAACTGCTTTCAGTACAACCGAGAGTCTTCCTAATTAGCACTCTTAAACTTCCCTTTTGGATTATCAGCCATCAACTACAAATTCAGAGAGACTCCCTACATGAAATGAATTCATGCTACTGTGATTACAATGAACATAAAACTCTAGGATATACTTTTGACGTTGGTATGAACTGAAATTTATGACTCCTGAATTTAATCTTATGCCATATGGTAACGTTATTAATACAAATTTCTCTAGTATGAAAAGGGCTGAGAGAATCCTAGAATCAAAATAATTTCTTCCTTCATGACTTGTCTTAAGCTTTGTACTTATATTAGCTAGTTTTTCTGTTAATAATCTCTCTTTGGAAGGTTATGTTTTAAGGATGATAAGTCAAAAATATTTACGGCTTAGTTATGTGAGTGAGCTCATGCAGTAAGTACATTTATTAGGCTTGAATGTGTCCTTCTGTGACATACAGGCAAACTTAGCATGCCAGGAAGCAGGACAGAAACCATCCAAGAGGACAATGAAATGTTTTTGCACACTACGTAAGTACTGGGATAGAGAATAACTAACTGCTATGACATGGTTATGATTTTCTCGGTGTGATACGCTTCACGCTGCAGTAGTACTTGCCCCAGTTCAGTAGTGTCTATAACCGTGTGTCCATGTTCATCTCTCTTCATTGAAAAATAAAGTTTACTGTCAATTTTAACATATTTAGAATAAGGCTCTTAAAGAGGTGACCCAAGTAAATATTAAGTAGTTTGTTAATTCAAGTCAGAGTTCATCACTCTATAACGTGTGTAAAATTAACCACTCTCAAGAGAGAGAAACCTCTCCACTGACAGAAAAAAATGTACTGGTAAAGGGGAACACATTTAACTATTTAACTGTTCACTATCTACAGTGGATGGTGCTGCAAGAATGATCACTTGCGAGGAAAAATGGGATATCACTGCCAGAATTTCAGTTGTGCTGAAAAATGGATAAATGGCTATCATAAACTCCCAAAACATCTTGAAATGTGACCGTTCTTTTTTCTTAAGGTGGTATAGAAGTAACCATCTCAGCGTCTGGAAAGTATGCTTTATTCTAATGTTTGGCTTTACAGGTGGTATGTGAGGATCACTTAGTGATGAGTTTTCTCTATAACGCTGCAGGTCATGTATCAAAAAGCCCTTCCCCCTATGAGTCAAATATAAGCAAGGCTTTGATGCAGTCACTAAGGAGAAGTGATTCACAACTGTGGTGTAATTAGGTGAAGACGGAGCGAAAGAGAAAGGAAATGGATGATCTAGCATTGAGGACAATTACCAGATGTTAAAATGTCGCTTCCTTCTAACATATTTAATTTCCTAATGTTTTCTTTAGAAAATTACGTTATTGGAGTGATGCCTCCTCTTGTGGTTTCCTGAAGTATCTTACATTTGTTTATGAAAGAGTTTCCTAAGCATTTCTCTGTATGTAGTAGCCTGAAGGTTTTGTAGGTTTTAGTCTGTAAAGTCACAGCTGACAAAAAGAAGACACAAGGGGTAGGAAGGCACCAGAACAGAGAAGGCCGACTTGAGTAACTCTTGCACAGTTGTAGCTGACAGTTTGTACTACTATAAACTAACTAGTGAAAATCTTGGCTCCTGTCAGTGAAGAGGGATGTTCCTTCTTTACCTGTTTTCCTCCAGCCAAAACAAGTGTCAGCTTTTGAATGTATAACATGTGCTTATTACTACCTCCTCTGGAAGAGAAGCAAGCAACGAAATGAATACGTGGAATACACCTAAACGACAGTTCATGGCAATTCAGCAAGATCAAGAACCCTTAGCCAGTGTTCTTGGACGTCTTTTTCCTTTGAGAACTTGCAAAGTGGAGTACATCAGTTGTTGTCTCATAGCCCAGTGCCTCTGTACCACCTCTGGCTGTGCACAAATAATACCAAAAAGGAATGTGAAACCTTCTGAGGATACGTACAATCCATGTTATTCAAATTTCACAGGCAGAGTTGATGGCTTTAGTTTAGGGGTGTAAACAGAGGTGTAATTACAATGACCCTTCTGTTGGCAGGTCTGCGGTGTTGTTCCTGTGGCTTCAGAAAAAGTCCTTGTACAGCAGAATCGGAGAAAGATTTTATTTTTTTTTTTTTAGGAGAAACAGAATAAGGAGGTAGCTTCCAGAATTAAACTGAATGCTATCTGTGCCCTCTAACTCTTTCTTCAGAAAAGATACACTTTCATACAAAAATCTTATACTGCTTCATAAAACAGCATCAAAAGCAATAAGGGGAAACATAAAATGCATAATATGATGTTTTGCCATAATAAAAAAGCATTATACTATTTAAATTGCAATTTTCATATAATTTGACCTGATTTAATGGCTTTTTTTTTTCTTATGCTTGCTTCTCTGTCATTTATCCAGTGAATGGAAAATGCTATTTGAGAGCTGCTAAACACCTAAGGATCTCTTTACCATTATCTAATCAAAATGACACTAATCATGGGCATAGTCACTTGTAAAAGGCTGTTTGGGAGGGAGAATGATTGTTTTAGGACTTAATCCAAGTCTTAGTCCTTTAAGGATTGCGAACAAGTAGAAGTTGTTCTTACCCATGCAAACACTTAAGTACTTTGAGCAAATTTACTCACCAAGTATAAATAAATGAGATGTGTTAACTGTGCAGCATTATCCAGGAAAAAAAAAAAATCAAGCTGTTCAGTTCTGCCTCAATTTGTTGTACACAAATAGTTCACCAAAGCCTGTTTAAGCTTAGTTTGTCACTGTATGCTGTGAGATAATAGTGGCTGACTGTTTAAAAAAAAAAAAAATTACATTAAATCAGTAACCACTATATGTTCCAAAAACCACGAATACAATAAAGATAGTATGTAGTTTAAAATGGAAATTTTCCCATCTGTTCTTTGAGGACCAAATCTTGCCTTCCCCTAGGAGCTTTGCTCAAGGTTCCAGCAACAGCAAACATGAATTCTTTCGTAAAGCCAGTTGTAGCAGGAGGAAAACCTTCCTTTTTCCTATTTTTGGAAAGGTTGGTTTGGCGTTTTTTTAAGGATAAAAAAGGATGCTAGAGGTGAGATCTGCAGGTAACAAAGATTTAAAGAGAACAAGCTGAAAATTGCCAGCATACTACTGTAATTACTGCTACCAACTGTCACACAATACCATATAATCAAGTGATTTAAGGTTTGTGAACAGTCTCAGATAATGCAGAAAACCTCTATCTAACTTCTCTATTTTAACAAATCCTAACTCTCAAACTGGAAAATACTAACTTCTTTTCTTCTTCAGTTTTATTTTTATTTCTGCATTTTTTGGGATCCGTTACATACTGAAGCAGCAAAGCGCCCACCAAATCTTTTTGTGGTACCTTAGAATTAACACAAGAGTGTTTCTTCCTAAGCTTCCCCAACATCACTTCTGTATTCAAATCATATAAAAAACATTTTGTGATACTGAACCAAATTAAAGCTCTCAATATTTTATCAACTAGAGCTGCTTTAATATCTATTTATGTAGCAGTTCTGCATATGGAAGGAAAATCTGTATTAACCTGTCAACTGGAATTTGGTTTTGCATTCATTCTGTGCACGTCGATTGCTAGCCCAACTTACAGACTATGAGTAACCACATTTGTTCTTCCACAATAATGCTGGGAAAGCAAGTGGTAGTTTATTTGGAATAAAGCAATTTTTCCTAATGTACCGTGAGCAGCCTCCAGCAGCCACACTCAGAATTATTTTTTTTTTTTCTGGCCTCATTCCAAATGATCTTGTGAAGGGAATCTTTTCTGTTTGTTTGCAGCAGGTTTCTATTATTCACCCACTCTTCAGTAACCGTGGAGGACAGCAGATGCCCACAGTATTTGCAACAGCTTCCTTAAGGTACTAACTTTAACTAAAAATTCATAACATTTACAGTTTCAGATGATTTAAACAACAACAAATAACAGTTGTTATTTCTTTGGTGATTTGAACACGTTCCATGGCTGATAATTTTTTTTTAATTATTTTTTTTTAACATGCTAAAATTAACATGAATTTAGAAATAAAACCACTTTAAAATCATCTTGCCAATTTCTCTCTGATAGCGGAAATAATGCTTATTTTTATTCCTTTAGTCAACTTAGGGGCCTAAACTATGCCATTTGGGATATTCCAGCCCTAAATCCGCCGCATGAATAGGAGGTGCTCAACTTGCACCTTTGCAACGTCGTGGAAGGAGACTTGGGGCAGGCGTGGGTGCATGACCTGCTGGAGCGAGACCAGAGAAAAAAAACTCACAATACTTGATAAACAGAGCTTGAGTGGGAATACCTTCCCATATTGATTTAGCGTGCTCACGAACATCGGTATTGCTGGAATATGGTTTTCTGAGCCTTCTTTTCAGCAGCTATCGTGGATCCCAATGTAGCGGTCTGTTTCCTTCTGGACAATAAATTATGATGAGAGGTGGATTGAAACTGGAAAAACAAAAGGAGGGTATAAGGACGAAGCCTAAGAAACAGGAAGATCAGACAGTAAAAAGATCAGGAAAAGCAAATAAAGGCCAAGTATGTAAGAGGAGTGCTCTGAGCAATGTTTACCTACCTCATACAGCTTACTAATGCATTTTAAAATGATTGAAAATCTCAGCGGAAGTTTATAGAAAGTACAAGGTGCTATCAGCAGTCATAAAAAACCAAAGCATTTTGATAGCCACTCGATCTGGAAGGTAACAGCACTCTTTACAGTATTTTGGTGACTTTCGTGAATCTCTGCTACTATTACTGTTTTCAGCATCAGATCTGACAAGCCTGAGGGCTGTAGGATGGTGAAGAGTTTCTTTTCATTTCTTGCAACAAAACAAACCAATAAAGCCTTTGATTATTTTTTTTCTGGAATTTTCCATCTTCTCATTAAGATGTGCACGCCTCAGAACCTTTGGTAGCTGTCAAACTTACTAACAGGATATGAACTTCTTAAAAGAACGTGATGAAGAACCATCCCTTTTCCAAGGCAGCAACACTCAGCTGAAAATACATGTGATGTGCCTGGCCAGCCTTCCTCTTACCAGATCAGAAACCCCTGCCCACAGCCCCCAAACCCAGCCAGATCTCCATCGGCTGATGCTGCATTGAGCTTGAGATTTTCCATGGATCAAGGAGGGAGAGGAGGAAGGAAGGAACAAGGGCATCTTCCAGCTGATGTCAGCCCACAGTGCTAACCAACCAGCATTTTCAGTTCTCTCCAGATAGTTGGTAACTGCTTATTTTGGCCATTTGCTGTGTACTGGGGGTGGATTTCTTTGACTGAATTTGTAGATATCGCTCTAATGATAAAGGAGAGTCTTGCTATGACTATATAAAGAAGAAAATATTTTTTCCCCCCCTTAAAAATAGTTGCAGGAACTACATATGAAGACATGCCAAATTAATGATATTAAGGTTGCAACATCAGACCCTTGAGCGTCAGAGGACGGATTTATGATTCCCTTAACTGCCGTACATGTTTTATGATGCTCGCTCCTGCTTTAACCAGCACACAGGCAGTTGTAAATGAGGCATTGTTTGTTTTGGGTTTTTTTGGACATGCGCTCACTCTGAGGCTAATTATTTCATACTGTAATGTTTGCTTACAACATTATCAGGCGTCAACATGTTTACGAGCTTTATAAAGGCTGGCAACTCCTTCTCATGTTTTAACACGGACTTGTCAGCCTTTGAACCCTGCGCTGGCTCCAAGCGTCCCCTCGGCTCCTCCTGTCGTACAAGGCGTGCGGGTGGGATAGGTTATAACCCCAGTTATAATCACTTTGTAGGCAAGACATGGGGCTGGTACTGCTTTCAGGTGGATTCCTGAAGACTGTGCTAGCAGAAAAGGAGCTGGTCCTTGTCCTCAACCTTGGAGAGGGTCCTGTGTGAAAATTCCAGCACCCACCGCATGAGTATTTCCACGTTGTTGCTTATGGGAAAGAGACGGAGCAGTCTGAGGCAGAACTGAAGGGAACCGGAGGCCGCCCACCTGCGGAAGAGGCCCTGCGGCAGTGGTGGAGGTCAGGGGCGCCTTCCCCAGGCTCTGCCCCGCACAGGCTGCTGCACCCCCCGGCCCGGCGGGCGGCTGCCCGGCCCCCGTGTGCCCGGCCCCAGCCCGGTACAGCGGCCGCCCGGCCCCGCCCTCGCTGCCGCTCCCGGAGCCGGTAACCAGGAAGCGGTAGCAGGAAGCAGCGGCGGGCGCGGAGCTTCGGGCAGGGAGCATGGCCGCCGGAGGCCCGGCGGTGAGGGGAGGCCCGGGGTCGGCTGCCGGGGAGGGAAGGGTGCTGCCGGGGGCCGCCCTGCCTTCGGTCCGCCCGGCCGCGGGGAGGTGCCCGGGACCGCCCTTGCCTGAGGGCTGGGGCCGGCGGCGAAGCCCCGGGGCCCCGTGAGGCGGCGGGGCGGGGGTCGCGAGTGATCCCCGGCGGATGGTGTCCCCCGGCGGTGGCTGGCCCCGGCTGCTGCCGCGCACCGAGGAGGGAGGCCTGTGTCCCTTCTGGTTCCTCTTCTAGCGCCTCGCGTCTGGTTTTGAGGCGAGCGGGGCCGGGCGAGGGGCTCTCCGGTGGCCGTGTGCTTCCAAACCTGCTGTGGGACTCGGGGTGTCGCTTCCCGGGCCGTTGTGTCGGGAGCCGGCTCCGCAGGGCGTTCAACGCCTTCGCGATGTGGCCTGATGGACCTTAACCATTTCCCGTGTGTCCTCCTGTGTTCCTGTGGCAACTGAAAGGATTAGTCTCGTCAGGCGGTTTTAACTGTGCTTGAAATTAACTTCCTTATTTATATTAATGCAACTTGACAAGTATGTATTGCTAGAGCCCTTCTGCTGTGAGGACAGGCTGAGAGAGCTGGGGGCGTTCAGCCTGGAGAAGGCTCTGGGGAGACCTTCCAGCCCTTTCCAGTCCCTAAAGGGGCTCCAGGAAAGCTGGGCAGGGACCCTTTATCAGGGAGGGGAGCTGTGGGACGAGGGGGAATGGTTTCAAACTGGAAGAGGGGAGATTTAGATTAGCTATCAGAAAGAAATTCTTTCCTGTGAGGGTGGTGAGACCCTGGCCCAGGTTGCCCAGGGATGTTGTGGCTGCCCCATCCCTGGAGGGGTTCAAGGCCAGGTTGGACGGGGCTTTGAGCAACCTGGGCTGGTGGGAGGTGTCCCTGCCCAGGGCAGGGGGTTGGAACCAGATGATCTTCAAGGTGCCTCCCAACCCAAACCATCCTATGATTCTACAATAAGTGTAGCATGCGCTTCTGGTAAAGAGGGAGGTGTGATGTGCAGTGTATAAATAATGTTTGTTGATAGATGTTTGGTTAACCAACAGTGTAAAAACCATTGCCATGGGCCTCATCGACCTCATGCGCACAACTGTCATAGCGCCCATGGGGATAAAGATCTGCCAGTGCTACAAGGACCGAATCCCATTGTTGAAGACCCCAGCACCTGTGATATTGTCAAGGCTACGCAGTAAGTATATGTTCTGTATGTGCAGAATGTTGAAATAGATGGGAGTGTCCCCAGATGTGAGCCAGGCTGGATAATTTTACAAAGAGAAATTTTACAGTTCCATTTTTTCCCCGTAGTTGTCATGGTTTCAGCTGGGACAGAGTTGACTTTCTTACTAGTAGCTGGCATAGTGCTATGCTTTGGGTTTGGGATGGGAAATGCTGTTGATAGTGCCCTGGTGGTTTTGGTTATTGCTAGGCATCCAAGGCTTTTTCTGCTCCTCACACCACCCTGCCAGTGAGCAGGCTGGGGGGACACAAGAAGCTGGGAGGGGACACAGCAGAGACAGCTGACCCCATCTGACCAAAGGGATATTCCATGCCATACAACATCATGTTCAATATATAAAGCTGGGGGAAGAAAAAGGAAGGGGGGAAAGTTCAGAGTTATGGTATTTGCCTTCCCAAGTAACCTTTACGCGTGCTGGAACCCTGCTTTCCTGGAGATGGCTGAACACCTGCCTGCTGATGGGAAGCAGGGAATAAATTCCTTGTTTTGCTTTGCTTGCATGCGCGGCTTTTGCTTTACTTATTAAACTGTCTTTATTTCGACCCTTGAGTTTTTCCTCACTTCTACTGTCTGATTTCTCTCCCCCATCCCAAGTGGGGAGAGTACGCAAGTGGCTGAGTGGTCCTGGCTGCTGGCTGGGGTTAAACCACGACAGTAGTGAAAGAAGAAAAATCATTTAAAGGTACTATTGTAAATATTTTTATCATAAACAATGGTATCTCAGCCAGGTTTGTTTTGTTTAGGCAGAAAATTCTACGCATCGAGGCTCAGCCCAACTCTTTTTGTAAGACTTCTATGAAACACAATGGGGAATTTGCTCAAGTAGGAACTGCTGGGTGGTGCTTACTGAGATTTACTTTTTCTTTAGTATATGGCTCTCTCTAAACTGGGGAATACTTAACAAATGAATGATAATTAAATAGATATGTTTTTTTTTTTCTCATTTAAGGCATGGATTTGTAGAGCGATGCAAAGAACTGGTAGAAGCAGGGTACGATGTTCGACAACCAGACAAAGAAAATGTGACTCTTCTTCACTGGGCAGCGATAAACAACAGACAGGAGCTGGTTAAGTAAGCTCTAGGGTCCTTGTGAAAGTAACACAAGTATTCTGCCACCGTTATTTATAATCACTTTGTTGCTGGTATACTTCAAAACAAAGCAACGTGCTGCTTGAGGAAAAAAAGCATAAAATTCAAATTTTAACCCAATTACCTTTGTGAAAATGTCACTGAAATGTAAACTTACCACAGTTTCTTTGTATGTGAAATCCTGTAGTACATGAAATCATTAGATTTTCCTGGGTTTGGTTTGTTTAACAAAGATTAAAGCTGATTTTATAAGTGCCTTGCTAATTACTATATTTTTTTCTTAAATATTTTCTCAAAATAGCGTCCTTTACTGAAAAAATACTCTTGTCCATTTACTTCTCTAGTGATTTTTTTATTATTATGAGCTATTTACTACTAGAGCTACGTTACCCTTAGTTTGACGTTTTAATGTTTTATTATGTCTATTTTTAATCTTATTGTGTTGTTGTTACACAGATACTATATTTCCAAAGGGGCAATAGTGGATCAGCTAGGCGGAGATTTAAATTCAACTCCCCTTCACTGGGCCATTAGGTACGCTGCTTACAACTACTAATTGTAAACCCGGTAGTATTAACAGTTATATTTTGTGTAGCACAACAGTGCTCATCTTAAATCAAATTCTATGGTATGTTTATTTTATTGAGGTATAAGGAACTTCACAGCGTGTCCATAATAATGCTGAAATCTGTTCTCTGATTCCTGGTAACTTTGCAGGCCACAAAGTTGTGTTATGTGCGTATCTGTGTTTCAGTCACTTGGACTCAGAATTCGAAGTTTCCCTAGGGATGAAGGAGTGCTGCTCAGACTTTGCCTCATAAGTTCTGCCTTACTGGGCAAAGAAGACTTGGCTGTGTTAGGGCACTGAAATTAATTAACTGTTGATGCTTATCAGGGCACAGTTTAAGTCTGAAAAAGTTGTTGTCATGGATTCCCTCAGATCTCAGCCTGTCTAGTTAATACGCTTTCAGTTTTTTTAGCTTCTGCACTAGATTCCCCTGACGTGCTTTCGTAAGACAATGCTGCCAGTCCTAGACTTTAAAGCACAAGCGTGTAGCAGTAGGACCAGTGTAAGACATCTTGTTGTTCAGAGGCATGTAGAGAGCTCTTCGCCCTTCTTCCCCTGGTGGCATTAGCTTTTCCTCTCGGGCTCCTTAGAGCTGCCACTATACACACGCAGTCGCTCTGTGCAAATTCTGACATTGGAAGATCAGTTTGTTCTTCTTGTAAGAGCATGGCTCTCTTCTTATAAGAGAAGGCTATCCTAGCCTTCTGCCAAACACAGTTAGATACTTCTGAGAAAGACTGCTCACAGGAGAAATTGCTGTAGAATAATCATCGTATTCTAAATCAACAGTTTGCCTTAGATTAACATATTAAGGTATATATTTAATATAACTTTCTCATATAAACTTTTGATTTAAAAGAAGGAATTTCCTGAATAAAAACACCAGAATCTGAAAGGAAACTTTTTGGGGAGGGTATCTGTGAGAATTATTAAGGCAATGCTTTTATTAAAATTTCCATCTTTTTTTTGTCATCTCTATAGTTTCATTTCATATATCGTTACAGACAAGGACATCTACCTATGGTCATGCTACTGTTGAAATGTGGAGCGGATCCCAGTCTTATTGATGGGGAAGGATTCAGCAGCGTTCATTTAGCAGTGCTGTTTCAGCACATGCCCATTGTTGCTTATCTCATAGCAAAAGGCCAGGTATGTTGTTGATGTCCCAAGGATTCTTTTCTACTTGCGAGTAGCTGCCTCTGTGTACCGTACATTTCAGAATTAACTGTTTTGTTTTCTAGATGATAAGCAGGTATTTGACAACTATTTCCCTGTACCATAGACTCAGAGAAACCTGGATTATTTTTTTAATTTTTTTAATTTTTTTTTTTTTTTTTTTTTAAAATTATCTGTCCTGTTCTTGTCACCGCTGTACGATTCAGAGCATTTAAGGAGAGTTGTTAAGGCTGTGCAGATTTGTGGTGCTGTATAAATAACAACTGGCTTTTAAACCTGATAACAAGAAGCAGTATGTGAAGTGTATACATCATGAAGTACTTAGTATTTGATTACGAATTTGTAACTAATAATCTGTGCAATTGTCCATCAATTGAAGCATGAAGAATAGATGATCAGACTAGGTCTGAGTTTTTTATTAGAAATGTCTGTTTTCTGTATTTTCTGTAATTTTATATTGTATCCACTCTAGTTGATGTCTGCTTAGCTTACATCTGAAGTACGCAGAATTAAGGACAAGTGTAAATTGTCAAATAAAAAGGAGAGGAGAGTTCTTATATGATCTAGACTGTTTCTTTGAAACACTGTGTATTAAAATTTAAAGATTTGGTATTTCTTTCTCATAGAGCTCTCTTTAGTAGAGTAACTGACTTCTGGAATGTAGGTATCAATGCTATATATCACAAACTTAAGGAAGTTTTTATCCTACCGGTCTTCTACTAAAAATCTAAATGATTAAATGTTTAAGTAAATCTGGTCTGATGCAATGATGGATGGAGACAGGGAAGAAGGAAACCTTCATTGTGAAAAGAAAGAAGATTAGGTAACACAAAGTAGATGTTTAAATAATTACGTATCTCTATATATAATAAATTTTTTTGTTGTTGTTTAATAAACTAGTTTTATGTACTTGAACATTCTGTTACGTACCTCTGTTTATGCAAGGAAGATGGTTAGCGCTGGTTTGTGAGGCACACTTTATAGTATTTTTGCACAAAAGAGGACAAGAAATGTGGTTAACATGGTTCCCTTAAAAGTATTGGTAGTGGAGAGTCTGCCTTAAAAATATCCATAGTGGAGACTCAGCGTATTCTGAAGGGAGTGACATGCAAGACTCAGAGGGGAAGAAATTTTTTAAATGAATGTTTGCTTCTTGGCTGGTATAATTTGGTTTCTTTCACTACTGCAGTGAAGCTAAGCCTGTTGGATACCTCTGAAACTGACCATCTCTCTGTTTCCTGAAATCGCTAGTAATCACTTGCTTATAATTTTTTTTTCTTATCCTTAGAACATAGACACAACAGACTTGAATGGACAAACACCTTTAATGTTATCAGCACAAAAAGTGATTGGGTAAGTAGTGAATAACTTAAAAAGAAGCTATTTATTATACCCAAGAAGCAGTGAGATGGTTTTTCTTATGAAAACTTTTTGTTATACTCATTCCTTTCACTTTTAGTTGTATTAAAATATACAGTATTTCAGAGATCAGGAGTTATGAAGTGGTGAATTGGATATAGCAAAGAAAGTCAAAAGAATTTCTTAAGGAAGTTTAGGTTTGCAGCTGAGTTGGCTGCAGCGTTAATTCCCAGAAAATAAAATAAATGGAGGTGGGCACAGTAAAATGCCTTTAGAATAAATAAAATGTGGAAATGTAAGCTTATATACAGTGTTGTAGAAAGATATAATCTATCTATGTACCTCATATTTATTAAAATTGGAAGATAACATATTCTGGAGAAAAACCCTCAGGGCGGGTGCTGAATTATAAACTTGAATCTGTCTTTGATGAGCCTGTTCTGAGACACAGCATTGTGTAGCTGCTGTTATTTCACAGATTGGGAACAGTGGTTTTTATAAGACGTTCAAAAATTTCATCTCCAGTGCAGGTTATCTTCTGTTTGTTAACTTTTATACTTTATTTTCATCTAGACCAGAACCCACGAGGTTTCTCTTAAAGTTTAACCCCTCTCTCAATGCTGTAGACAATGTTCAAAAGAACACTGCACTGCATTGGGCAATAACATCAGGCAATACTAGTGCAGTGGATCTCTTGCTGGAAGCTGGTGCTAGCCTGGACGTAAAAAATGTCAAGGTACAGTTTCTTTCATGATATTTCATTCCATGTAGCGTGAACGTGTAAAATGAATGTAAAGAAAAATCTGAGTCCTCTCTCCTTTGGAACAGGGGCTGACTAAGAGCCGGGCGTTCTTAGCCTTTTCCAGAAGGAGTTAGCACCTTTCGTGTGGTGTGACACGAAGTATGAATACAGATATTCTTTGCAACCTTCATTTGATGAACAGCCAATCCTTTCACTCGCTCGGAACATAATTGTGTCCTTTGCGGATCCTCCCTTTTTTCTTTTTCTTTTTTTTTTTTCTTTTAAATTGTCTGTTTTCTACGTCAAAACATTGTCGTGAGGAGTAATGACTCCGGCCAGACTTTTAAAAATAACAGTATCTTGGTGTCTGGTGAGACTCTTAAAGCCTTTAAAAACATGTATGTCATCCTGTGAAAACCAGTGTTTGATAATGCCTGTTTATACGTTCAAAAGGGGCCATCACATATGAAAGTATTTGTCCTAATATTTGTAAAAACTGATAATGAGAAGTGTAAGCTCTCAATTCCTATGACTATATAGATATGTTCGTACAGTGTAGCTACTCAGGGTTTGTGTATTAAGCTGTGCAGTTTTTCCGTCTGCCACTTCTTTTTATTCATATGTATGACTCTTAAGACATTGTTTGGTTTTAAAAAGTTAGCATAAACAAGAAACCTTCCTTTTCTGCTAGAATAATACATGCTTACTGACACTATAGCGTTTCAGGTTATTGGACATAGTCCAACAGATAACTCAAATGGATATAATCTGGTTGGAAGTATCAGTTTTTAGAACTACAAAGCACTGGATTAAGCATGTTAAAACTCTGAATTTAGCTTACCCTTGCCTTAAAAAAAAAAAGGGGGGGGGGGGAGGAGAGGGGTAACTGCCAAGTGATTCTTGTTTTAGCTATATTTATTTCTTGCTTCTGGTAAAAAGGAAAGTATTTATGTGTTAAGTGCATAAAGAAACAAACATTTCTGTTGTTAAAGGGAGAGACACCAGTGGACCTTGCTTATCGAAGTCTGAATCGCTTCATGGTTTATATGGTAAAAGAGGAAGAAAGAATGAGAAGCAGAAGAAATAACAGATTACTGAAAACAGTAGAGAAATATGAGGTAATTTGACAAGTAATAACTAATGGAAATAAAACAACAGCATTCCATGTTTAGAATAATATGCAATTATCTCTTTTCTCGAGAGGATCTTCTAAGGTGTATGAAATTGAGCGCACAGAAGTAAAATGCTTTAGAAGCGTGTAGCAGTGGTTTGGGTGGGGGGTTTTGTGTCTTCCCCCCCAGCCCCCCCTTTGATGTATTCACGTGTCACTTTGTCTTGTCTACCTTGAGTCTTTCAGCATTTGTTATTACATGAACTGAATAATTTTGAACTAAGTCCTGCTTGAATACTTTGTCATGTTTTAACAATAACCAGGTCTTCCTGCTGTGGGCGTCTTCCTTGACGTTGATGTGGGCCATAGGACACGTGGTGAACTTAAGTTCTGATTCTTGGCTTTTGAAAGGAGGTCTGCTTCTCTTCCTGCTCTTTGGGATGGCTCTGTTTGTGAGGTTTGTGGCTTTTTCTCTCTGTATATGTATTTATTTGTTATAGATGCCATGTAAGGTATCTAATGCAGTATTCTTTTCAGAGTTTAGTTTCACTTAGCGTTAAAAATATCTCCTGAGAAATGGTTGCAGAGTGTGTGAAGGATTTAAATGCATGTGCTTTTTAGAGCCACCACAGAAATTGAATGTCTTAGGTGTGTAAAATAATAGTTTCTCATCACTGAAAGATTTGGGCAAAAAGTGTTTAAGCGGTCTGTTAGCTAATTTTAATGATAAAGAGAGTGTTATTGAAGGTCTGCACCTGGTAGACACTCAGAAATGTGCTTTATCTCGACTTTTCCTTCTGTATTGGTGACACAGGATGAGTTTTAATGAACCATTCCCTCCCCCTCTGCTCCCCGGACCTCCCAGTGTTATCTGAAGCTGTGTCGCAGGTTTCCGTCTTTTGTCAACACTTACTGCAAGAGTCAGTGCTCCTTGAAATGGCAATGCTATCAGTGGCCAAATAGGCAGAGATGGCACTTTTCACCTAGTGCTGCAGTACTTCTGATACATAATTTTAGGCTGGAACAGTGCATTCATCTGTTTTATTTTTGCATTGTTAACTCCCTACGCATCTGCCTAAATAATGCTTTTGAGTGACAATTCTTGATTGCTTTAAGAGAGATGTGAAATATACTTTGTGTGTGAAGTTTTTAAAATAACAAATCATAATTTATACTCTACGGGGTTAAGTTTTAAATACGTTTTTAAAAAATATTTTTTTCTTCCAATGTTCTTTCAGGCAATTTGTGGGGCTCAAGAATCTAAGGTATCTTCCCACAGCATTTCTGCTAAGTTCAATTTTTTGGATGTCCGTGACCTGGTTTCTCTGGTTCCTGCCTGATATCCTTTTGGTCAAGAAATGCAATAGAACTCTTCCTAATAAGTCCAAGCCTGGTCATGCAAACAGTAATGAGCAGTCCCAGATAATTCTGCATGACTTAACGTGTGGTAAGATTGGTTTACTTCCATTGAGCAGGGGTGGAGTATCTTTGAGTTTAAATTAAAGTTTCATACGGACTAAAAATTCATACCTTCTTTCATCTTTAGCAGATATTTGTGTACAATTCTGAACTATTTCTTATGTTACTGGAATATCAAAATGAAAACATCTTTGTTATTAACCTCCTTGTCCCTGTTACCACCTCCATGTGACTCTTTAATCTTCCTCATTGAGACCCTCATACAGTAATGTATTTTGCCATGTAGTGTGACTGGATAACACATGCGTTAATAGTAATTTTCAAAACATCTCTTCTTTCTGAAATGACAATGATTTGATAGCTAGTGGTATTCGTGCTTCTGCTTTTAAAAACAACAACAACACCCTCATCACCCCCGCAAAAAACAGGGAACAAATTTCTTCATGTCCCTCCAAAATAGATCTTCCAGTCTCCCATCTTTCTTTATTCACAGGTTACGTTGCATCCTCTGTGTACAGGGCATTAATGTCTACCTTTTATTTACTTTCTTTGAAAAGGCTTTGCACAAAAATAAAGTACAAAAATATTTTAGTAGCTTACACACTCTTTTCAGTGCCCTGCTTTGTTGTTACACAGGGGGCATCTGTTTATTTATTGATTAAGTTCTATGAAAAGGCCTTTAGGGAGATACTTAGAACTGTAAATAATTTTCTACTAAACCAGCTATAGTATATTGCTACACAATTTTAATTAATTTTTAATTACTTCCTCCTTTAACTGGCATTTTCCTTTGTACTCTTCCTAATTAAGATGTTCTTATTAGAATTATCAGGATTAACTTCGATGAACTGATCAAGTATATTCCCGCTGGGGATAGACGCATATGCTTGTCTAAATGAAGATCAAGTTACTCGGTGTTGCGCTGTGAAGTTTGAAGATTTTCTTGGTGTCATCTAAATTAAAAGGGGAAAAAAAAATCCAACCATAGGGGTTTGAGTCAGACACTTTGCTGAAGATAAAGAATGTAGCAATATTCTGGAAGGTCTAACCACAGCTTGGTGAGATGGGCAAGTGGATGGTTTTCCATTTCACTGTCCAACCCTCTTTCTCATTAATGTCTTTTCCTTCTGGAGCTGGTCACAGATCTGAGTGTTATACAAGCGTTCAGTATTCTAGTTACCTGTATTTCTGTCTGAATGAAAATCCAGCCATTCTAGTTAAGGACTACTGCCAGCTCCAAAAAATAACAGAAGTGTGAATAGACCAGCGGTATCCACAGGCAATCATTTTGACTTCTGTAGTGGACCCTGCAATTGCATCGTAACAAACGCAGCTGTATGACTGTTAATAGACAGCACCAATATTTCATAATTTATTATCTTGATTTTAATTAGAGCTGCTTTGCAGTGGTTTTAGTTTGTAAGACAAAACAACCTTGAGGTTGCAGCACTTCTTTTTTTTTTTTTTTTTTTTTTTAAGAGTTATTCACACTGCGCAGTTTAGATAGTGACTGAGTGGTCACTGGAGATGGGAGCCAGGCTTGGGCTCCCTGGCTGCTTCTTGGTGGCATCATGGACTGTTCTTTAGGAGCTTGAGCTCTCAGGTTCAATGCTTGACTTTAATTGGTATGAAACGTATCCCACTCGGCATTCCGCTGTGGCTGTATGGAGATAGTTGATATGTTTTTCTCCCTCTTTCACCTGACGTACAGATCTCTTTACTCCATAGCGTAAAAGTTGTGTTCCTAATGACTATATATCCTCTGTCAAGTGTGATAATAATTTGTCTGCTGGAGAAGTTGGAGCAAATAACTATATATGAAAAGGACTGAATTTAAGTCTGCTAAGACTTCATGAGAGATGACTTTCTTCTATATACAGTCATTAAAACAGTCAGCCACTGGGTAAAAGCAAAGGGTCTGCAAGAATAAAAATGTCCAATTAGACCAGAAATTTGTCATTTTATCATCACGGTTTTTCTAGTATATTTGCGAGGGAAGAAGGGTTCCCAGTAGCTGCCCCATTACCTTCAGAAGTGTTTGGCAGTGTTGCGTGGTTTTTTTGAGTGACAGAGGTTGACCGAAGTTGCATTTTTTTTATCTAAATATATTCAGTTTTTTTAGCTGGAACAACAAGAGAGGGCAAGACTTAGAAAACGGTCCAAGTAAGAGCCTGTTTGGTGACTTAGGGGTGTGTGCAGCAGTCAAACAAATCTCACAGCTGCTGGAAGCTTAATAACTATGCATGTCTGATTGGTATTGTTTAAATAAAATAGAAGGAATTCAGAGGGGGGAAAAAAGAAGTTGAATTAATTTTCAGTCTCTTCAATATTCAGAAGCAAAAGTCTGCGCTCTGCTAGTGAGGAGGACAGGGAGCTGTAGTGTGATGCAGCTTTATACAGTTGTAAAAGTCTTCTCTTCAACACTCAAATGACGGAATATTCAGCTTCTGTGATATAATGGCCTCCGAAGGACAGAGAGGATCCTACTATAAAAGCAAAAATCATTCTGTTCCTTTTTGTTGATTGTAAAATAGCATAAATTAATTTTGTAGAATATTTTGTTTGACAAATAGCAGTGACATGAGAATATATATAAGAATATATTCCTTAACCTGAATATTACATGTGACCAATACAATTCTTGAAATCACCGTCATGTTCAGTGTGGTGGGTCTTCTTTATTATTTTTATAAAACTTGGAGAACTGACCCTGGATATATTAAGACTTCAGAAAAAGAAAGAAAAGAGGTAGGTGAAACGAATGGAAGGGCTCACCTGGTGCAATACATACATATTTTTGGTTGGTTTTTTTGTCGCCCTGTGTAGCTTTGTTCAACTTGAGAGCAGTGAAAAAACTTTTTTTCTTTTTTTAAGTGTTTAGCTCTGTCATTGAACAACATAGATCACAGATAATTTCTTCTACTACTGCTTGTTTCCTTATCTTCATCATCCTGACATAATTTACTTGCCTCCATCTTCTCATTGAAACGTGGGTCTGTACCAAACATCGTACAGACCCACACCACTGACATTATCTGCGATATAAATTCACATAGACCTTCACTTAATAAATATAAATTTTGAATGATTTTTCACTCTAGTTGTCTAAGGTTAGAAAGAGATACTCACAGTGCGTTTCTACAGTGTTTCATGTTTGTATGACATATCAAAGGCTAGAAACGGCTTAAATTTTGTCGGATGCTTTGAGGATGTGTATAATGGTTTGATTTTTTGGTGCTTAAGCATCGTGTAAATCGCATGCTATTTCCTAGCTCTATTTTAGAAGTGCAAAAAGAAATCACAGCCAACCAATCACTAGAGAATTTAGGATTTGGTCTCCCCAGGTTGTGGATTAAGGAAAGCATTTTGTTTGCGGTCTCTTTGCTCTCCGTGAGGTGGTATTTCTTTAGATTGTCTGGGAGAATAAACTGCAATTTTAACTTGTTGCCACGGGACTAGTAAACATTGTCTATCTAGTATTCATAAAGGGACAGTAAATACAGCAGCTCTCCTCATCTCTCTGAAGTCTGGCTGACTATATCAGAGGTACCTTGTATCTTAATACCATCTCGTTTTTAAGACTATTTCATTCACATTATTTATTAATTTTGCCAACATAGAGATGCTTTTCTGAACAATCCTGCATGAGTGAAGTTGCATTAGTCTGTTGTGTTTCTCCTGGACCTTTTTGATTTAAAAAGCGAGTTACTCCTATTGGTGCTTGTCAGTCAAAATGCTTATGAACTGCAAAAGGCCGAATGTAAAAATCTTCATAGATCTCCCTGCAAATGTGATCCAAATGCAAGCGTGAACTACTTTTGTCTTTCAGAACATTGTAGCTCTTGCAGAAGCAGGTTGCTTGGACTTCAGAACATTTTGCACATCGTGTCTTGTAAGTGAGCCTTTGGTATTTGTATTCTTTTTTTAACCTGGCTTTTACTCAATACTGTTATAAAAAGCTTATTGCTGGTCATGGAAGTGTTACATGCACAGTTTGTTGTATATTACTTAGATTTATTATTATTTTTTTACAGTGACAATAGAGATGCATTGAGATCCTTTGCCTCTAATTTTAATAAAATAGCATAATAATTATTATTGTTATTAATTCAATCTCTTTTTGTAAAACTAAGATGTATAGTTCTCATCTGTGTTCTGCGATGTGGGGTCTGTTATAGAGTAATTGTACAAAATGTGATCGTGCCCCTGAGATGAGGCTCCAAACTTGGAGCGAAATAAATGCTTTTGCCATGACTGTATTCTTTTCCTTCATCCTCAACTAGGTAAGGAAGCCTTTGAGATCTATGCACTGCCTGGCTTGTAATTCATGTGTAGCCAGATATGACCAGCATTCTCTGTGGATTGGACAGTGCGTAGGTGAGAGTGTTTGTTTTATCAAATTTGAAAATGCCACATATTTTAAAAGTTGCAGAAATAATGCCTTAGAGAGAGAGCACGCCTGATACCAAGCACACAGAGAGAGCACACTGATACCCAAGTGCCGGGTCCTGCACTTGGGACACAACAACCCCATGCAGCGCTACAGGATTGGGGCAGAGTGGCTTGAAAGCAGCCCGGCAGAAAAGGACCTGGGGGTGTTGGTTGACAGCCGGCTGAATATGAGCCAGCAGTGTGCCCAGGTGGCCAAGAAGGCCAACAGCATCCTAGCCTGTATCAGGAATAGTGTGGTGAGCCGGACTAGGGAAGTGATCATCCCCCTGTACTCGGCACTGGTGAGGCCCCACCTCGAGTACTGCGTTCAGTTTTGGGCCCCTCGCTACAAGAGGGACATTGAGGTGTTGGAGCGTGTCCAGAGAAGGGCTACAAAGCTGGTGAGGGGCCTGGAGGACAAACCTTATGAGGAACGACTGAGGGAGCTGGGGTTGTTTAGCCTGGAGAAGAGGAGGCTGAGGGGAGACCTTATCACCCTCTACAACTACCTGAAAGGAGGTTGTAGAGAGATGGGGGCTGACCTCTTCTCCCTGGTGACAAGTGATAGGACGAGGGGAAACGGGTTCAAGTTACGTCAGGGGAGGTTTAGATTAGATATTAGGAGACATTTTTTCACTGAAAGGGTTATTAAACATTGGAATAGGTTGCCCAGGGAGGTGGTGGATTCACCATCTCTGGAGGTGTTTAAAAAAAGAGTAGATGGGGCACTGAGGGACATGGTTTAGATGTGGCTCTTGTCAGGGTAGGCTAAAGGTTGGACTCGATGATCTTAAAGGTCCCTTCCAACCTCAACAATTCTATGATTCTATGATTCTATTCTATGATTCTATGATATAAGAATACACCGTTGATACTGAAGGGGTTACAGGTAGGTGCCAGAGGGAAATAAGGTGTCAGAGAGAAAGGCAAATAAAATGATTGAAGGGATGGAGTGGTGCCCCTAGGAGTAGAGACCAAAAAGCCTGGGACTCTCTTCTCTTGAGGGAAGAAGGAACAGAGGACATGATTGAGAGTTGTTTTTGTTTTTTTTTAAAAAAAAGCAATGAAGATGGTGGCTAAAGTGATTGCAGAACTGTTATTTGCCAAGCACATCATATTAGAACTAGGGGAGGCTCAGTGAGAATAGCAATGGGATTTAGAGGTGGTAAAGAAAGAATGTCTTTACGTGGCACGTAGTGAAATTTTGGAGCTTGCTGCTGTAAGGGTTTGCAGATCCAGGCGGTATCAGAAGGTTCAGAAAGGCATTAGACAAACTTTTGGACAATGTGCCCGAAAGTAAATACTAACAGAACTGGACGAGGATGTGTGCTGTGACATTGTAATGCAGTAGCTGTGGATGAAGAGAATGAACTGTAGAAAGCAGTCAGGCTCGTTTGTCCTCCTGAACTAATGCTGCCGGTTGTCGCTGTCAGAGACAGCAGCTGGAGCAGCAGGCCCACTGAGATAACCCCGTAGGGTGTTTTTGATGTTCTTGCGTTCGTTGAGGAACAACTTCTTTCTTCCTTTCCGTCTCATTACTGGTGATGCTCAAGATAGAAAGGTTAGAGCTTTACATCTGTAGCAATATACTTTCAGCATATTTTTTGTCCAATTGCTTTTTTTTAATGTTAAATACTTGGAAGTGTTTTTACAGTGTTTGCTATTCACAAGGTGGTGAGACATCCTTCTGATGCATTGTTTCAAAGCTTTGAGCAATGCTGATTGTAATTTAAAGAAAAAATAATTGTATATCTTCATGTAACAGTTTCTCTGTCAGAAGTCCGGCGTGGTTTTAGGCATATGTTTGCAATTCTGAAGCGCACAAAGGTCAAACAATTAAATTGAATGGCTTAGATTTTTCAGTTACATGAGACAATTGTAGTGTGCGTGGGGAGGGCTGTGGTTGCATAATTAGTCCTCATCTCACTAAAACAGTGGAAGGCATGCTCTGAAGGAGAGACAAATCCTGGTTGACTATCAGAACTCATTCTATTTTATAAATTGGGGTGGCTTGCAGGAGAAAGTTGAGGCAGAAGATCAGCCTTGTCAAACTCACTTGAGAATAGCAGAGGTAATAATAAGAAGTGGTTTTGATTCTTTTTATTCTCATTAACTTAAGGGGAAATGCAAATACTGCTGAATTTTAAAATGTTGAACTGTTTTTTTTCTTTGCCTCAAATACAGGCATTGGGAACCATCGTTACTACCTATTGTTCCTGTCTTTCCTAACTATGACCGGTGTCTGGCTACTTTATGGAACTCTTCTCTGTATGTATCCATTAATTTATTTTAATTTAGCTTTCAAGGGTGCATGTGTGTGGTCCTTATTTTTCAGCTTTTCATTTCCAGCAAGTGTAATTATACCTGCGCAAGTGATACCATGTTTCAGCGATTATGTTATCTTGTAATCCTGTCTTTAAATGAAAATATATCATATCTGAGTCGTTGGTCAAATACCTGATTATGCTTGTGTTGAGTAGAAACTAAGATACAGCTCTAGTGGGATGTCCGTTGGAAAATACAATATCAGAAAGCAGTTTTGTTAGAGATGAAATAGGGAAGCCACGTGGAGGAAGGTCAACTTACAAGTTCTAGTCTGGATACCCTTTACTGCAATAGAAAGTAAGTTTGTAAATACATTATTGCAAAGGCTTTATTGATTTTGTTACTTGGAAATACCTTTGGTGCTCTTACATATGCAAAAAGTGTATTATTTTCTCCATTTCTTGTGTGTGAGGGAATGTGGGAGGAAAACCTCTTTATTGTCCTACTGACATAGAGGCAAAAAATGTTACACTGTTTTTAGTTGTTTGGGTTTTTTATAGGTTAAAGGCATATGTGGTTATTACAGTGGATATTCCAGTTTACATCTATTTAATAGTGGGAAAATAGTGGTAGAATATTGCTTCCATGGGCTTTCCACCATAATGTCGTCTCTTGTTGATGATGGTGTTTAAGAAAAATGATAAATTCTTGTCCTAAAACTACAAATAAGCGTGAAGCAAAATTTCAGAAGTCTTGACAATGAGAGATGACGATTTATTCAGTATCACTAGTTAACTGCCAAAAAAAAAAAAAAAGTACATAGCCAGTGCCTTGAATGTTCCCGTGGTGGATTATGACCACATGATGTAAAGATTATGCAGCCAGAATAGCAAGCAGGCACGTATCTATGTGGGTGCTTTCAGGGGGGAACACGATATATTAAATGTGGTATTTCTAGAGCATATTGCAATGTAATATTCATTCTATGCGAATAATCTTTGTTCAGTTCTTCAGTGGCCCATATTAAAAACATAATTAACTGATTATGTGTCTTGTCAGATTGGTCAAACCATTGCGCAACAAGTTATCATCAAGATGGAGCATGGACGTACTTCACCCAGATAGTATGTTGTTCTCCCTGGGTTTCCTACATCTTCACAGTAGCCTGTTTTCATACTCTGTGGGCTTCGCTGGGGCTGACTGTTCAGCTTTATCAGGTATTGTTTTGCTTCAGTCTATGCTTCTCTCTTAAAGAGTCATCACAGTAAGGCTTTTCCCTAGATTATTTGCTCCCATAAAAACTTTGTGCCTGCTTTCCTTGACTAATTAATGTCATATCTAGGTCTTTTTCTTAAATCTCAAGGCAGTTCTTTACGTTTCATGGGTAATTGTGCACTCAACATTCCCATGTTAAAAGTAGGATCACAGTCTGCAAATCATTCCTATAACTGAGTTCTGGGTTCACTGCTCATCAAAAATTCCAAACCTATAAAAAGGTGTATTTAAAGGCAATACACATATTTGACTAATCGAAGTGGTGTTACTGCCCCAAAAATTGCCCAAAAGTTTGATAGCACAATTAGTCCTGAATTGAAAATTCTATGGCAGAGCTCAGCAGTGCGGCATTAGACTGTATTAAATCCCATTGCTACAATAAAAATATATGACCTGGATTTTATCCTGATGAGGACTGTCACATTTCTTGTTTATGTTTTCTCAGAGAGAGCTTGGCTATGCAAACAAGATTGAGAAGAGCTGTCTTAAAACATCTAGGAAACAGCTTCTTTAGCAGCTTTTAGGAAATACGTGTCATTTGAATGTGCGTTAAGCATCCTGAGCTAAAGACTTTTTTTACATCTTGTTTAAAAAAAAAAAAAAACTGCACAACTTAAAATATGCGCTGCTGGATTTCTGTGGTGTCCAAGACACTGAGATATCATCCTCAGTCATTTGTAAATGTACTGCTTTATGATATTCAGCGTGTCATTCAGTGAAGCAACCTTGCAGCTGTTTATAAGGGTTTATAAGATTTCTGTTGGTTAAAAAAAAAACAGGAAAAGGAATAGGTTAGCAAAAATACAGAAAAAACCCATAAATCTCATTGTGAAACTCAGTGAAAGAAGACATGGAATCAAGAAAATGAAAATGTTATTGTTGAGTCTCTGACATCTACTTCATCATTTTTGCTAGGCTACTTTGTCTTTTTTGGGGGATCTTTTTCTACTAATCTGTGTGGTAGCATATAGACAAAATCTGAGGATATAGGTGCTTAGCTGCTGTAGATCTTGCACTTCTGCAGTCATCGATAAAAGTAGTCATTACAGTCATCCCAATTAAGCTTGCCATCTCAGCAGAAGCATTAATGTTACAGCTTGCTGGGTTCTGTTTTAGTCCAAGTGATGTTTAAAAACATACTTTTCAGTCATTAATTATGGCGTTATTTGTGAGATATGGCCAGCCTCCTCCCCTCCATCCCTCTGGATAGGATCTTTTCGTATGACCAGAATTTTAATATGTGGTGTTCACGTTTTAACCAATACTTATATTTTCCTTTCTGTAAGATTGCATTCTTGGGATTGACCTCGCATGAGAGAATGAACCTCCTGATGCAGAGAAAATCTTCTAAGCATCCTGTTTCAGTCAGGAGAACTCCGTACAAGTGAGTATTAATGAGCAGTGTGTATTAAGCATGTATCTTTTCGGTACAGATTTGCTTCACTACTTCATAAATGCAAAAAAAAAATAAAAATGGTAGTCTGTGGGTGTGTCTGTGATGAGTTGGGCTAAGAGGAGGAAATGGGCCTCATTTTCCTTGCTGAGAACTTCCTTCGCCCTAGGAAATAAACAGCCAGCATAAGAGCTACGGGGGTTCTTTCTGCATGGCTGTGTACGCAGGAAAAAGATGTGCCAAAGTCATCCATAGCTCTAATCAGTAGATGCTATTTTGGGGGTGAGGGGATGTTGTCCTTTAATTTGTTCATCAATCTCTGTGTCTGTTCTGTAGGTTCAGAAAGAGAATTAAGGTATGAACTGGCCCCTTTCTGGCTTTTCTTGCAGTATTTAGCTCAATAGAGAAATTAGTACCAAAGTTTCCCTGTTACACTAGAAGTAGGTGTTTCCTCATGTGTGTTAGCAGATGAGATCTTACTAAGTACTAGCTTTGAAATATTTGAGTTGAACTTAATCTGCTCTGGCTCTTAAATGTAGTGCAGGTTGTAGAAGTTCAGCAAAGGAATGATGCTCAATAGAGAGCTGTTCTTAAGTCTCTTCTCCCTGAGCTGTCTTCCTTGATAGCTTTATAGCTTAAGTACTGTTTTATGGCGAATGTGTATTTTTGCTGCCTGTGGTCTTCTTTTCCTAGGTTTATTAATTGATATTTCTCTCATTTTCAGTCTTGGATGCTTCCAGAATCTTGCAGACTTTTTTCAGTGCAGTTGCTTTGGTATGTTCAAACCCAATGTAGTTGACTGGACCAAGCAATACAACCTTTTTCATCTGGCAAAGGAGAAAAACATTCATTCTGTATGAGGTTGTGCTGAATTTCTAAAACCGTGGAGCTGAAAGCTAAATAAAACTGGATATTTTGTTAATTTTTACAAAATCTTCTGAAGTTGCTTGGCTTTGTTATTGTTTCAAATATTAAACCTATCTTGCGTAAGCTGCAGCAGGTTTGTATATGGAACAATCACTATATGTCTGTTTATATAGTTTGAGCTGAAACTACTTGAAATTTTATGTGATGAGATGACACTAAGAATATATTTTTTAAAGGTAAGTTTTTAGGGCAGAATTTCAAAACCGTGTTGGTATCCTTTGCTTTATTTTGCAGATAATAAAAGAAAATTATATTTGAAAATTAAGAGGAGTGTTCATATTTTAAAATTTAATATTACAATTACCCTGTAATTTTATTGCTTATGTTGTGAAAACTTCTGTTAAGTCTTTGTATTTGGAGGGTTTGCATGTAATAAAATAGAGCTTTCCTGCTTCTAAGTGTATTTTTAGAGACTGAAATAGATTCAAGGGATATGTGACCAGTGAGATATTTAAGAACAGGTTGGCACAAACCAGTAAGTAAAACATGCCTTATGTTTTGCAGGTATATATGCCCTGTTAGTGGATGAAAATGGGTAAGGTGATGATGGCAAATAGCAATGTGTCTAAAAAGAGGGAATTATTCCCAGCTGCATGCATAAATCTTTAATAGCCAGATGTCAGCCACATTCCCAGGAAAATTCTGGAGTGGACAGCTGGGCAGTGTGGTTTTGAATATAAGTCTAAGTAGGTAATAACAAAAAACAGTAGGGAAACGGATCAAGGTCAGAAAATTAAATACCGTTTAGAACTGACAACGTAAAAGTAATGTAATGAAGCACAGTTCTTGTAGTTAAGAAATGAGGGGTTTCATTCATCTTCGTGAAATGCATTTATCCGCGACATTGTAGAACACAAAACCACAAGTAAATTCAAGTAAGAATAATGTGAAGCAATACCAGTACTTTATTGTAGCTTGAAAACATACAATAACAAAACCTACAACACTATTCTACAAAAATGTTTTTCTTCGGAAATCTCTCCCTTTGAAAGAATTTCAAATACCTTTTAGTTTTCTCGAAGTGAATAACATCTACTTTGCCATAACACAAAATGTCAGAACATTCAATGCTCCATTAGGAGTTTGGTAGAAATGTAGACAGCGTTACATTCTGAACAAAGGAAAGCATGGCCTAGCTTGGAGCGTTCTGACCCTTGCGCTCCATGAAGTACCTCTGTCTTAGCGGGACAGTATGCTGAGTCTTTAGAATTCCAGACTCAAGGGACGTAAATACTAGTTTAAGAAGCAGTAATGTTCCATAAGAGGTTTTTTTTGTCTTTACTGTAAAACAAACATTACTCTTGTTTTATTACTGTACTTTTTAAATCTAATCTAAGGATTTCTTAAGATATATGCTCACAAGCTTTTCCTACAAGTGGAAAATATTAAACAAATGCCCTAGGTTCTTAGCAATATGTGATGTTTAATGTTTTACTCGACAGCTATCACTTGGTGGCATCAACAGCAGTTTGAGTCTATTGCGTCTTCTCATTCACACTCTTTCTTTTCCGCTTGAGTGAGGCCACCAAACCCAATTCCTTTGGGACCAAAGTTTTTTGCATAGCAAACTGCAAAAGAAGGAGGGAGGTAAATGGTATTCTGAATATTTTCATACAGAGGTAAATGACTTTTGGTTTCAGTATTACAACCAAATTTAAGTTATTAAAAGGAAGGAAATCTGAAATAGTGTCTTCCCAAAGTGTCCACAGGTTCTAATAGTGAAGCTGGAATCACGTATTTGAATTAAGCAAGTCATATCTGATCTTCTCCAAAAAAAAAAAAACCAAAAAACATTAAGGAATGGTATGTATTTAAGGTCTAAGTAACATTTTCATTCAAGCTACTTTCCTGTCTGAAAATACTCAGTAAAACTTGGTCTGTATGGGTAATACAGGCTGAGTAGTAAGTCAGAGATTTTTCAAAGGGGGTTAAAAGAACTAGAGCATAGTCCAGAAACTATCGATGGTAGTTTAAACCAGGCCATTCTAATTCGGTGTTGCTCAGTATGTGCGGTTATTTGTCACAACTTTGCCAAGGAAGTAGTAATGGTCAGCATATTTCTGCAAATATGCTAATTTGATCACTTGGCAGTTGTCAGACTGCACCCAAAGTCACAGAAGTTAAGTATTCTGCTTTAGGATTCTCTGTAAAGTTTAGCCTAGGATACAAAACCTTTGTATATTTTCCCCTTTAAGCTATTTCTGAGAGTCAAGTGAAGTCTGTGAATTTTCTTGTTCTGAGAAGAACACCTGGATGTATAATTCAGCATGAAAGTGTTTTCTGTACTACCACTGTAGTTGGAAGTATCTTTTAACTCTTACTGGGAAGAAGTACAGTTTGGACCATGACCTTAAACAGACGGCCTTTGAAGATCTGTATCTTTGTGGTTGGTTTGGTTTGCTGTGGTTTTTTTGAGTGAGAGAGACAATGCAGGTACGAGAGCCTGCCCAGCAGATATGGCCAGTGTTCCTGTGAGAAGGTCTGAGAATGGATCTGAGAGATTGGCATATTTGTAGAAAAATTACAATTTCGAAATTTAAATGTTAACGGTAGAAGAGGCAACTGCAATGTTACCGTAGCTCTTTCCTTCGCTTTCAGAAAGTTGTTAAGATAAAATGAAAGTTCACTAAGTTGTTAAGCATGCAACAGGGTGAATCATGATGGCGATACTAGGTCTAATAAGAGTAACTTTAGATTGACTGGATAACCCGGTCCGGCTCATTACAGATCTTACCTTTACAGTAGAGCTCTCCATCTTTGTCTGTAACATTTGTAGATTCTAAACTCTTTCCGCAAATGGCACAGCGGAAGCACGTCTTATGCCAAGGCTGAGGAAATTAAGACAATTCATCGTATGTTACAGAAAGCACACAGCTAGCAGAGACAAGAAACAAAGAACTATTGCTTTTTACAGTGTGAAAACGTTAAAATTGTTTTCTTGGTCTTATGGCTTCTATTTTTAGTCATTCTAGGTAAGTCTTTTTTTTCAATTACTTTATTATCCCATATCAGTATCTCACCTAGTGACTTTGTTCTTAATGCCCAGTAAAAAGCGGGGAGCTACAAATATTACTCTTGTTTTGGCTGCTTTGATGTGCAGAAGTAATATTGTCGTGAGAGTTCCTAGAGCAGAGAGCTAGCATGTCACGTGAGACAGGCTTTTGTTTTTCTAGTCGCCGGAATTCTTTAATATAGCTGCAATTGCCACTACAACTAAACGTTTAAATTATAAATATCCCCAGAGATGGTAGTAGAATGACTATCAGTAAAAATTCAAACTACAGCAGAGAGGTCCTTGGCCTTTTATCATCCCCATTATAAGAGTATGTTTTGTTTCTAGTGCTGTAGTAACTACTTACTTTTCCTCCTCCCATGATCTTCTCTGCAGCATACACTGATTTGCCACAACGGGGACATTTATCCACATCTACTATCTTTTTGGCAAACTTGGAAGGATTAGTTGGTGTAGAAGGGCGAGCAGACTTTGGTGACCCCCTAAAACAGAAGTTTTCAGTGTTTTAAAATACTGCTTAAGATGTTACCTTCGGTCTAGAAATAACGATGTCATGATTTTTTGGTAAGGGATAAAAAAAAATACTAAATTACCTGTATTTAAGACATGCAAAAGGAGGGGAAAAAAGAGAAAATGACAGTATTCTGTTGAGTTCTATGTTGTGTGATTGAAAAGCTGATACTGTAAAGAGTGATGTCACCTGGTTTGGGCTGAAGACATGGAGCTGACAGCAGCCAGATGCGGAAAAGATTAATGAAAAGTGAAAATAAAAAAGAATTTTGTCTTATTGGGAGGCAAGGGGGGAAATACAAGCAAAAGACCTTGCTGTTCTTTGTAACTGGCTGGCTGCTGGTATTCAGTGAGTGGAAAATAAAAATTCGATTTTTGCATGCAGTTGTTTCATTAGCGAGTGTAACGTTTGGAGAGGGAACTGGCGTTCTCAGCTGGCCCAGGGTCAAAGGCGCCTCAGAAAAGCAGCTTTGCTTTGTGTTTCTGGACTTCGTGCTTTATGTCTTTGTGCTGGCGTAAAGCCTTTCACGGAATGACTTTCGAATTATCGGATTGTTGGGCTGCAACAGGTCATTAAATCTACAGGACGTGACGATTTCTGATGCAGAACTCTGCCCGTAATGGATTCATATCTTACAAGGAGCTACCGTTAAATACATTATTTAAGCTTTTATTTCCTGCGTAGCGTATTGGTTAATTGGTTTCCTTATAGTAATACCAGAAGAAAGCGTCGTTGATTTGGAAATGCGCAGCTTTGAGAATCGTAGAAAAATACTACAAAAATGTGCTGTCAGAGATAATTATGTGCAGCTGAGGCTTTTGGAAGATGGTATCCCATTAGAATTCCTTTGTTCAAACATATTCTCGGTGTGTTTGTAAGTGTTATGCGAGCCACAGGGAGGATTTAGAAATGTTATTTCCCCCGTTGAGAGGAGTTAACAGTATGTGGTAGTGTGATTATTTCTCTTAACAGTAAAACCTAACTGTATTTTAGCCTCTGACAGGAAAAAAAAAAAAAAAATATTCTCGTGTTCTACAGTGAATGTGACTTTACTACTGTGCTACTAATGGCAAATTACAATTGCAGTGAATATTTATGTGTGTGGTGGCGTATAAAGTAAAGGCTGCTTCTGCAGAATAATTGCCCATTGAAGGAGGAGATAATTTATAAAGAAGGCTTAAAGAGCCTGAACGTCATTTAAAAACTGGCAAATTACTATGTCCACTGGAGGAAAGGTTGTAGGAAAGTCTGCTGTGCTATTTACGCTAGATGTTGTTATGGAAACAGAATAAAATATCTAAAATACCCGCCTAAGTGACAAGCAGCACCAGAAAAAGGTGTCGTCAGTGGGATTTAACTCACTGTTGCAGATTCAAGCCCAGGTGGTCGCCAGTGTCAGTGCTGAGACATCCTGCCCCTTGTCCGAAGCCAATGCCTTTGGGACCGTATTTTCTCCCGTAGCAAGTTTTGCAGTAGATTTCAGATTCGTGAGCTGCCACCGTGGTACTGTCCAGAGCTTTCCTGCAAGCCACTGAAAACGGGGAGAGACAGGCAGGGATACACATCCGTGTTTTCAAATTTGAATTTATGTGATTCAGCATAATTGCAATTAGTGGTTGGGGTTTTTTTTTTGTTTATCTTTAAAAATACAGGAAAAGGAGGGTGTTAGTCTGTGGTCACTGGGTTGTTGCTAAAATAGTTGTTCGTGCATGCAACGTGCTCCTCTTCTGCCACTCTGAAGTTATATCCTAACCCTAGGAAAATCGTGGGCTCGTCAAGACAATTTGTCTAGATCTGGGAAGCTTCAGACGGATTTGGGATCATCATCCTAAACTCCCAAGCCTTAAAAAAAAAAGAAAAGAAATAAAAAAAAAAAGGCAGGTGTAGTGGTGTTCATTCTTGTGTGCATCTGCACCTTCCAAGATAGTCACTCGGAGTCCGTGGTGGCTTTCTCATTTCAGCCCACCCTATTTTAATGTGGGGTGTTTCTAAAGGAGGATTTAACGTACATACATTGTCCAGACGGAGTCAAGCAGGTTGTGGATTTTTTTTATTTATCTAGCCTCGTTTGTTTGAGCTGTAGTGCAAGGCGAAGCAATGACCCCAAATAACTGGTAGTCGTGGATCTGTTAGAGTTCCTCCAGGATGGCAAGAGTATGACTATAGCTGTTCCAAAAACAGAAGCCTCTTCCTCATCGTGTTCGTTACAGAGAAGTCCTGCTTGGCTTAGCTCACCAGGAAAGGTCTTGGGAGGCTCCAGGACAGAAGTCGTCCTTGGGATGCCTGACATTCATAATGGAATACAAGTTCTATCCCCTACGGCACTGCTTGAACCCCAGCCTCAACTTGGAAGGACCGAAAGCTAACGAGTGCTAACAGGTGCTCATTTGGGGGTCTCATCAAGCAAGTGTCCGTGTTTTGAGAAACACAAGCTACACCTGGAGCTAATGAGTGCTGCTGAGGCCGGTCTCATGTGTGGTTACTCTCATCAGGTGGCCGTGGAAGCCAGATGACTCTCTCCCCAGTTCTCTGCTCATCTGGAACCCGCACAGTGGTTAGAGGCTGAATCCTGTTACTGGTCCAGTGGATCCCCTTGGTGCTTATGCATAAAAGTTGAACAATAATGAATGGGAATAAAAATAGTAGCTACACTCCTCATGTTGGCGCTGTTTGGGGAACTCGGTGTGAGACAGCCCCCCACCCCATCGAGAGAGGGTGAAGCTTTCTGTTTGCAGTGCCAATAGAAGAAAATCAGGGTTTTCATAGTATGCTTAAAGTTTCAACACCTCTTACAAATTGTACAGTGTCAACGGTGATAGAGAGGGGAAAAAAAAAGAAAATAAGAAAATAGACTTCCTCTAGACTCTCTGACTTGCTTTGAAAAGTGCGTGCCCTACAGAGGGCATTCCAGCCAAGCGTGGGCTGTTGATAGCTTGGAAAATAAAGTTGCTCAGCTCATGTAAACATCGGAAACCTGTGAAATACACGAGTATTGAAAGTGGTTGGAAGTTCAAGCTCTAGGAGAGCTGTCCGAGTGTTTGATCAGTCCCTTTTCCCTTCCATGTTTATTTTAACTGTCCTGCTGTGAGTCTAAAATTCATCCACATCAGAGAATTTAAGCTGATAGTGGAACCGCTGCAGCTTTAATTCTGTCACTGTGCCGCGTAGAGGGGAGAATAATTTGCGAGGACCTTTGTAGTGAATGGAAACAAAACGAGGGGCTTCTGTAAATGCGCGAACCTGATCTGGTCGTGCTACAGTCTCTTCTGCTTTGAGGTGATAATTATGTTTGCTAAGGGAGTTGAGGGATGATGGAAACTCTAGCAGCAGATAAAGTGCTTCTATTTCTGGCACCTTGGGGATAGAGTATCAATTCACCGCGACAGATGGAGCAAAAGCCCTTGAAGGGCTATTGTTGAAATAACTTTGAGACCTGTCATCCGCCGGCAGATACTCTTCACAAGCCGGCATGAAGAAGTTTCAGGTTGATGGCGTGAGATCCTGCCAAATGTCCCTCACAGCTGCCGTTTAGGTAAAAGCTGACAGGGAAAACACGGTAGGTAAACGGCAATCTGCATGGGAAAGAGGGTTTGTTGGAAAGGAGCTTCTCTCTCCTAATGTTTGTAGGGAAAAACTATGGAGTGGAGAGAGTGTGATTTATAGTTCAGCTTCTCTCATTCTTACGGTCTTAACAGGTTGCCTTGAACAGCTTATAATTTTGTCCAAATTGAACTTTTTGATCAAAAAATGCTGGCGTGTTTTGTGTGTCTGGTCAAATATAATGTAAAATATAAAATATATTTTCAATATATTTAATACAAAAACATATGAAAGCTCAGTTAAATCGGTTACCTGTTTCCGTACCTGAGATTAGGTCGGGAAGGATTGTCTTTCTTCTGTTGAGAAATGAAATCCTATAATGGGTTCATTGAAAAGCTCGTGAACATGATACACGATGCCGAGTCGTCCTGAGCCGCTGATTAGTGTGTGTGAATCATGGGAAAAGTAAAGCCAATTAACATACCTCCCGCGTGCCAGCTGGGCTTAGATGCATCTTTAGGTTTTGACCTTAAACATACTTCTGCTGGGAATACTTTTTTTAGTACCTAACCTATTAATAATTTAGTTCGGACTTAAAACTACAAAGGGCAAATAAAATAACACCCCCCCACCCCCGCCAAAAAACCCCAACCAACCAACCAAAAAAAAAAACCAACCCAAACCACAACAAATGAAACAAACGGTTGGCGCTAATGGATGTCTGTTGGTTATCCTGAATCACTAACAAAAAAAAATAAAATCAGTCATACCAGGAATGAAGCTTAAACTTGTTCCAGTATTAGGGGGGAGAGAAATATTATTATATTAACTATGCCGTATTAGGACAGCAGTCTATTTTTGTTAGACACTGGAGAGTCTGCTTGTTTGTCGTCTTCTGCCATATCATTTTCTAGCGTTTGATAAAGCACAAGTGTAAATTAATCCTTTTCTCATGATTACTACATTCATGTCCTTCTCCCTCCTGTTTCTCTGGGACCTAGTGTTCATTGTTATGGCAGCACATGGAAGCAATGAGTGTCTGGTTTCCACAAAAGTGAGATTTTTACCATTCTGTAAGAATTGGCTGAAGGTTGTCAATTAACTGAAAACTTTTTGAGGGAATTCTTTTTCACTCGGTCTTTTAGGCATCACTTGCCGGGCACTCAGGGAAAGGCAGAGACGACTTAAGCGTGTCCTTTGGACCGATTCTACAGAGCACTGTGTCATCTAAGCGTTTAATATCAGCCTCATGCCTCCAAACGAGAGCTCTCTATCCCTCCTGGAAAAGACAGTGAAAATTTGGATTCGGTGGCTCCTGAGCCGACATGCTGGAATTCATGCCGCAAAGGTACTAAGTCTCAAGCATTGTCTGCAGAATAAACTGTTAGTCTTTTATCAAATCGTTTACTCCCTCCACAAAGGGCAAGCGGAGCTGAATTGACACCTTTTCTCTAATTTTTCAAGTGCTACCTCATCTGCAGAGAAAGTGAAATTCCCGGAATCTCCCTGCCAAACGTTACCGAGGTCCATGGAGTAAACGAGTAAGTGAAATGGGCCTCTCTGAAATATGGGGAAGGAGGAGACTGAGGCGCTTGTAGGCTGTCGGTGGGAGATTTTGATGACAGCGGGGTAACCTCTTTCAGCTTTCCTGTGTGAAATGAATTAATGTTAGGATTCACCATAAAAGTAGCGATCTCCTATAATATCCTAAGACGACACATTTCTGTCTTAGGAGTGCTGTTTGTTTAGACTGTCTAACTTGAAACAAACCCATAATATGCTACGTTGTGGGACAGAAGGTAGGGTTTCTTGGAGATGGACCTGGAAAGGCTGAGGGATTTGGGTCTCTTCAGTCTGGAAAAAAGACGGCTGAGGGGGGATCTCATCAACACTTATAAATACTGAAAGGGTGGGTGTCAGGAGGATGGGGCCAGGCTCTTCTCAGTGGTGCCCAGAGACAGGACAAGAGGTGTAATGGGCACAAACTTGAGCATAGGAAGTTCCACCTCAACATGAGGAGGAACTTCTTTCCTGTGAGGGTGGCAGAGCCCTGGCACAGGCTTCCCAGAGAGGTGGTGGAGTCTCCGTCTCTGGAGACATTCAAACCCACCTGGACGCGTTCCTGTGCCACCTGCTCTGGGTGACCCTGCTCTGGCAGGGGGTTGGACTGGATGATCTCCAGAGGGCCCTTCCAACCCCTGCCAGTCTGTGATTTTGCAGCACTTGTTGTGTCCCCAACAATAATCATCCAACGCAGGTTTGGAAGAAGAAAAGCTGGGAGCCTGAGAGGCAGGTTGCTCGGGGTGAAGGGCTAGAAAGGGCTTGGTAATATATTAAGAGCTGCTGTGGAGCGGCAAACTGGCATTTCAGAAAACTGGCTGCTGCTTTGAAAACTGATGTGGTAGTTTTCCATCCTTCCGTTACTAAAAGGGTGGGAAACAGGTTTCACCTTTAGGTTTCTAGAGGGTGCCAGACCAGAATCGGTCTTGCTGTGCTATTTCGGGCAGGGTGGTTAACACGTTGCCCTCTGCTTCGAACTTTCCCAGAAGGAAGATGCTTTACAAAACTTTCCCCCTGTGAAATTCAGCCTGATGCTGCTTGCTTCTACCGTCCTGTGCGTTGCTCAGGGTGTTAAAAAGCCTGCTGTCAGTGGCCTGTGAGCAAGCACGTTAAATTGGGGAAACTCTGAAGCTTCTTTATTGCATGCAAAGTAATACAAAAGCAGATTTACTAGCTTTTATGGAAGATTTATACAGAGCTATGGGACTATTGTGAAGTTAGAAGAGTGTAGCCCAGCTTACTGCAGAGGAAGCACGTCTTGTGAAAACTCCTTCCATTGCACTGGATTTCCTCCGCGTGGTACACCGTCTTTTCACAGGCACCGCATTTGGCTCCTCCTCCCCAGTTCGGCATCCTGGTATCTGAAGGGTGGCCTAGAAAAATCGCATTACAGAAATAAATACATCAGTGAGAGTGAATTATTTCAAGCGGAACAGTTTGATCTTAATTTTTTTTTAAATTTATTCCCCCCCCCGCCCTCTCCAGTCAACTGCTATTGCAGGGTGGCCCCGAGCCAATGTCTGCTGGTGAGAATTGCACCGCAAGTACGTGTAGGTTATCTGCTGGCAGAGAGATGAGGCGGCAGCTGGAGTCCACCCAGCTTCTACAGCCCAGCTGAGGACGGGAGACCTGGGAAGACCTTCCTTGCCGGTGGGAGCTGTGGCTGGTGTCACGGGGTTTTGGGCAGGCTGGCAGCCCACATATAGTACCTACCTGTGCGGCAGCGGGAACGTGTCCTATCCACGGGTGAAGGTGCTCCCCCAGCGCTTCGGGGGACAGGGACAGTCTAAATCCTCTGCCACCTTCTTTTGCAATTAGGATATTCCTTAGCTCAGTACGTTGTGATGGTAAATATGTGAAAGGGTTGTAAAGCGTTTCAGTAAAAAGGTGCCAGCATCACTCAAACCTCTTCTGGAGAAGTGGATCTAGGATTTATTTTCCAACAAATAGCCATTTCCTTTCAATCCTGCTCTCCCCTGTATCCCAGTGTAGCCTTTTCCCCTCCGGTTTTGCTTTATGTGTGTTGATCTGGTTTTGCGAGGCAAACTTTAATGGAAGCTAACAAACACTTTGAAGCTTTGCTGGAGTTTAAGCAAAAGTGTGGATGGTATTTGGCATTAAATTTTCTACAGAACAGTGTTCTACCTAAACTCTCTGTTAAGAGACAGCTTATAATACTGTTTATACCTCTCCAAGTGCTTGTTCATCCAGTGCCACGTGAGCTTCCTCGCTAACATGTACAAAGGCAATTTTCTCTGTCAGTGCGATATCGTTTGATACAATTCATACCCGGATAGTTCCACTTTGAAGTTTAACAAATGTACGATGTTATTTCAGAGGATGCTTTAATAGAAAAAGTTGTTGGCTCCTTTTCTGAATTCCTCATACAGCAGCTGCGAGATCACTGTGCTGCACAGCCGTCATAAACGAATAACAGAGAGGTTCCTGAGGGGCTTAAGGCGTGTTTTTCTTTGTCAGTTGTTTTAAAAATCTAAACATCTGATTAAAACAAAAAAAAAAAAAAGAGGAGAGTAGTCCTTACTATTCCAGTTCTTACTATTCCAGGTGCTGTTGAAGTGACCTGCCCAAGGTCACGCAGGAGAGCAGTGTCGGAGCCAGGGCGGCTCAGAAAGTGCCCTTCCTGCTGACTGCGCTGTCACCCCTCTGAAGCGACTCCAGCCTACGGCGTGCCCTTTTGTTTTGCTGGTTTGAGTCATCGTTTCTGGAAAGGCTGGGACGTCATCTTGTCATCTGCCCATCGTATTATCGGCTTGTTCCGAGCTCCTGGCGCAGACCTTCCTTCTCCTTCTTGGAAAACCCGTCACCTTCTTATTATAGTTCTTTCGCAGCCTGCTTGTGCTATTCGTATTTGATTAAATTCACCGTGAGCTATTTGTAACTAAGAAAAGGATTTTGAAGGCTGAATGAGGCCCGGTCCCTGAGAATGTTCTTCTGAAGTCAAGCAAGAGAAAGAGGGGAATTTATCACAGCAGTGCCGTAACACAGCTGGTATTTTAAATGGCTGGCATTTTTGACTAACGTTTTACTATGCCTGTACATTGGACGCCAATGTCCCATGTTTATCACCATTTTAGTGACTTCTGTAGTGTATCTATCTTCTGAATTTTGGAATGAAATGAAAGATTGCCAGCTCTGCAAGCTTAACCTGAAGCCGCGGGGAATTCTTTCTGGCTGCTAACACTAAAAACCACGCAGTGGTATAAAAGACGTGTCTGTGACACTAAAAACCACGCAGTGGTATAAAAGACGTGTCTGTGACACTAAAAACCACGCAGTGGTATAAAAGACGTGTCTGTGCAGCAACAGGAAGATAGCGCAGGAGTGTGCGCACACGCTGAAACAATGGCACTGAAGACGTAGCACGTTTTAACCATCGATGTTTGATAACAGTGGAGGTACCAGCATATCCAAACATCTCCGCTTCAGTACTGCGGTTATTAGTATATCCTTCACCCTGTTTAAGTGGATGCCCCATCCCTGGAAACATTCAAGGTCAGGTTGGACGGGGCTCTGAGCAACCTGGTCTAGTTGAAGATGTCCCAGCTCATGGCAGGGGGTTGGACCAGATGGCCTTTAAAGGTCCCTTCCAGCCCAAACCATGCTGGGATTCTGCGATATTCACTGCTGTGGCTGTTACCTGCGGTGTGCAGCATGCCTGTCGAACTCAGGCAGGAGCCCGTCTCTCCTCCGCTTTGGGAGGCTGACCGACGCTCAGCTGAACAACCTCCCCAGCTCGATGGGCCTCGTCCTCTTGCTGTCATACATCGTTAACCTCTTTCAGACCCTATCGGCTCTCTCGGGAGGCTGCTCACCAGCCGACCTGCTCTGATAGTCGCAAAACAGTAATGATGCAAGAAGGAAAAGAAAACTCAGCTCGCCTCTAACTCTGTTTATCTGTAATGTAACGAGTAAGAAGCAAAAACCTGATGTAGCTGAAATAAGAAAAATAACTGCACGCGAGGAACAGGCTGAAGTTGGTCCCGTCTTACTCAGTGAGGACTTTACTGGATAGCACTCTTAAAATATATATTTTATATATATTTTTGAGGTGCTGGAGCGTGTCCAGAGAAGGGCAACGGAGCTGGTGAGGGGTCTAGAGAACAAGTTCTGTGAGGAGCGGCTGAGGGAGCTGGGGGTGTTCAGCCTGGAGAAGAGGAGGCCGAGGGGAGACCTTCTCGCTCTCTACAGCTCCCTGAAAGGAGGGGGTAGCCAGTGGGGGTCGGTCTCTTCTCCCAAGGAACAGGCGATGGGACAAGAGGAAATGGCCTCAAGTTGTGCCAGGGGAGGTTTAGGATGGATATTAGGAAAAATTTTCACACCAAAAAGGTTATCAAGCATTGGAACAGGCTGCCCAGGGAAGGGGTTGAGGCACCATCCCTGGAGGTATTTGAAAGACGGGTAGATGAGCTGCTTAGAGATATAGTTTAATGATGGTTTTTGTCAGAGTTAGGTTGATGGTTGGATTAGATGATCTGAAAGGTCCCTTCCAACCTAGGCAATTCTATGATTCTATGATTTTTTTTTAATTCTTTTAAATGGGAGATAAAAGAACAGCGAGAAATCTTTCATGGAGGTAAAATCTTCTCGTCTCATTCCTCCATTCTGTATTTTCTCCTATTCTTAAAATACTTTTGTATTGGTGGCTTTTTTTTTCTCTTAAAAGAATACTTCAGGTAATGCTTCAAACATTTTAAGAGAAGGAGAAAAGATGGGAGATAAAGATCAGTTTTGCGACACTTTCTTGAAAATGGAAATGAGATTTTTTTTGTGTTCACAATCTTCCCTTTCAAATCACGTTTCCAGTCGAATCCCTTCCTGGCTGGAGCAGCGCTGGAGGAGACCAGTTTGTATCTCCTACAACTCTAAAGTCTCTCTAAAACTGCTTTAGTTCCCCTCAAAGGCACACCAAGCGTTTCAGTCTGCGGCACTGGGATGCTCGTTAGAAAGTAGCTCCAATTACATCATTAGCTGAAGGCAAAAAATAATCTCTGAAAACGTCTGATAATGCGCGATAGCGAACCTTGTGCTGTTACGGGCCGTGGTTAGAGCTCTTAAAAGAGCCATCGCTCCTGGTGCTAAGTATAGTAACGTGACTGGGCATGCACACACATTTTCCATGTTTTCTTGGCATCACCTGATGGGAAGCTGTAGGAGAAAGAAGTCACAGTAAAAAACGTTCCGGTAAGGATGGGGGCGTGAGAACGGCAGCGGATGCCGTGGTGTCTGTGGCTGGACGAGCTGCTGGGTGAGGTATCGGGGCAAGTCCCTGCTCCTCACATCCTTGCTTTGTTCGTCTCTCCGAGCCCTGGACGGCAGTGGCCATCCCTGCGGATGCTGCCTGTGCAGCCGCGTTACCCTGAGCAAGCAAATTCCACAGGGTGTATGGCATTCAAAGGTTTCTACCCATCTAAATTACAGCAGTGGATAAATCTCCATCCTCACAATGTGCAAATAGAAGTTGTTCTCCTATTTGTCGTAGAAAAAATTATACCCGAAGTCTTACTTAATTTCAGCGGGTGTCAGTATCTAAATCCCCTTGAAATTCCCTGCGCTTTGTTGGCTAAATCTGGTTAACGTGCCGTGGCCGCCGACCACGTGGTCCTTGTTATATTTTGGTGATCTCGTGGGCAGTAGAGTGGGCCCACTCGAAATGGATTAAACACGTGACAGAGACATTTTTGAGTACGACTATTGCGGCGTGTTGGCAGGCAGGCACGGTACTGTTAAGCTGGAGGAGCGTTCTTGGTCGTGCTCGAATAGTCTCCAGCAGCTCGTGTCGTTCCTTTTCAAAATGAAGCTACTACGGGGAGTAGAATTCATACGCGTTAGATTTGCGGCCAAGGGTACGTGCCTCTCATTATTTAGAGCTTGTAACTCTGCTATATAGGCTACCCTCGGAGCAAGGAAGCCTTTGAAGGGTTTCTGTGCTCTGCACAGGCATGACAAAAAAACCACGTGAGCCGTCTTGTGTCGAGCTATTAGTCATACCGTACAAATCTGGATGTCACGCAACTGTCACAGAGCGTCTCACTCTGGTCGGAGTGCTATTGATAAGAATATAATCCAAAAATATATTTAGATCCATTGATCTAAATGGGAAGCGGGTGCAGTTCTGTCCCGACGAAGTTGTGTAGAGGAGTAAAAGGCAGCGCTGGTGTGAGACAGCGCGGTGCAAGTGGAAAAGGTGTTGAAAGTAATTCCGGTGTTTCCTTGCTAAATATGAGGCTTTTCCCTGCTAAATGCTGAAGCAGTTGATAGTCTAGAGCCCAGCTCATCTCTGAATGGGCTGCAGAGGGCCCGTCTGGGGTGGCTGGGAGGATTATCTCAGGGTGCCACGTGTGCTACAGGGTGGCTTTGAGGGGGATGAACAGGATGGGACATGTCGGTCTTGATGCCGGCTGGTGAATGCTGACCCGGGAGCGATGGGTAGGATGTGCCTGGTGTCTCTGTTTCAGTCCCAGCTAGCTGTTTGGTCTAATCTCGGTAAAAGACTGATTCCTAACCTAATAAATAAACAGCAATGGTATCAAATTAAATCGCTGCCTACATTGAAACGCGGGTATCACGGCTACGTTTGAAATTCTTTTCCCAGCTGAAGCCTGTGGGAAATGCCAACGCAGCCGGGACCTCATTCCGGTATCTAATCACGGCTCCGCCGCTGACCCGTCCTGTGACCACCAGGCACTCGCTCCGCCGGCCTCAGCGTTACCGGCCTCGCCAGCGCCGTGGGGATAATGACATAGAGCTTCCTTTATAAAAGCAGTAATAAAATGCTGCTGTAGTTTCTCTCTTTCTCTGCAACTAACACTCACTGTGTTACGTTTTATCTTCATGTGCCCGCAGCGTAAAGCACAATTCCTGCCACTCCACCAAAAAACAAAGCCGAAAGGTGTGTTCGTCAAAATCCACTCCATTGCAGCAAGCGTTACCCCTCGGCAGAATCGACCCACAACAGAGAAAACGTTTGTGGCTGAGGAGCGAGCTCAGTTAATGAAGGATGCAATATCGTTATGTACTTATAATCATATTTCTTATATTCCGGTGCACTCAGTGGACTATAGACACAGGTAAACTCTATTAGTTAGTGTCATAGATTGAGCCCCCACCACGATCTCATGATGACTCCCATTTTTCCTTTATTTCTGCAGTAAACCAACACATGGAGATCAAGGGATGGGAATTTCCACGCTGACACAGGAAAGTAAATGCTGATTTTTTTCTCTGACACTGGTGACTCTAAGTTACGGGAGCCCTTTTGAACAAAAGATTTTAAGTGACTTGATACGAAGCACATGATGTACAAAGGTGATGGAATCCCTTGCTTTCTCTAATTCTCTAATAATTTCTAATTTCTAATAATTTTCTGTTATTTTCTGGCATAGTGATGTTGCATTTCTTTTCAAACTTCCTCGATCCACACTTTTGCAGAAATTCCAGGTTGCACCTCCAAAAAATAGGCACTGGAACAAGGTACTTGGCTCTGACTTGAGAAAACCAACCCCGCGCTTACACGCGCAGAGTTCAGTTTGATTCCCGTTGCTGTGGGGAAACCGCATCCTGCTGTACAAATGACCCGTTCCTTTTTCCAGACCTAATCCCGGGCTATCAGCTTTCGCTTTTCCTCCCACAAAATCCTTCTCTAAATCCTTATCCACGCACTAAGTCTTTTAAGTGCCAAGCAAAACTGTAACCGACTGCGAAATGTTGCCGTGATGATTGAGATCAGACACCGAATTATTTTATCTACCCGCAAGGCGTTATTCTTTGAAATGATCTTACCTTTAGGTAGAAAAATTTTCAAAGTAAATAATTTTTATTTTTAAACTATCGGGGCTTTTCCGAAGACTTGGCCAGTCGTGCTCATTTAATGCTTGAGTGGTGGATGTGGGAATTCTTTCATCCTGCATTCTTATCTGGCCGTTTTCTGTCGAGTCTCCATAGAAGTTTTCTTCTCATTTGATATAAAACCAATATATAACCCCATTATAATAAAAACCAAATATTTTGAGCTTTTGGGGTTGTTTTTTATTTTTTGTTTGTTTGTTTGTTTGTTTGTTTGTTTTACTTCTAGAATACTTTTATCCGAGAATTTATGAAAGCACGTAAATCTGTGTGCTTTAAAAAGTATACGTACAAAGACACGCTGGTTGTGGAAAACCTAATTCTGGACCTTTCTAACTAAATTTTGTAAAGCTTCTGAAACCTGTTACCCAGTCTTGCGTGTACTCAAAACACGTCTCTCGTTAACGAGGATCTCCACCGCCCCGTTCCTGTAACACCGGTCGCTACTACCCAAGCCGAGAAGCCCAGAAGAATCTCTCTTATCAGTTGGCTGCTCCAAGCCTAAAATACTGCTGTCAGCTCGGTAGGACTCGTCTTTCTGTACAATACCTACACCTTTTTCTTTGTCAAGCAATAAGCTCTTTCTACTACCTGTTAGGAAAAAAAATAATAATAATACCCTTATATCAGACAGGCTTGGCAGAACGCGATATATTCTACTTACCGGCGTCGCTTGATGTTTCGCCCTATTTTCTTAGGGCTCGAAGGGTTTGAACGCGACGGATTCCAGCACTCTTTAAATGCAGTGGCCACCGCTGTCGGCCCTATAAAAGCTGGGAGGGGAGGGGAACGCGAGAGGGCTGCGGGGATCTGAGCAATGCCATTGCTATCATCGAGCTGAAAATAACCTCTGACAAAAGCCTGGCATTTTGTCCCCTTATGTCCACTTGTGAGTAGGTGGACAACAATGCAGCCCCTCGGGTTACACCTAGAGGGCATTCCGAACTGCAGCCTAACCCATCAGAAATACAGATTGAAGTTTTACGGTCGCTACCGCATTGCTTAAAGGTGAATCATAAATAACAGTTCCTGAAGCGCGGATTTACTCATAAACGGTCACATTGCTAAAAGTAATTTGCCAAAATAGCTATTAAAAAAAACACCAAACACCTGTTTGTAGGAACCTCTGGAACTCAACGGTTTTGAACCGAATAGAATTTCATTCAGCAGTTCATGATCTGATAGATACAACTGGCTTGTCTTTTAGGGCACAGAGAGTTACGCTTTTCACTCTAATCTTAATTTTTTACTGGCTTTAGGCATTAAGATGGCTAGTTAATATATATAAAGTTCAGCATTGTAGTGATATTTGCCATGCCTTGGAAATGGATGATGCTGCAGACCTATTAGAGAAGTGGAGACTAAAGTATGAAGCCCTTAAAATTCACTTTTTATAGGGTTTTATTTTAAGTGCTTGAAACATTTAGAAGCTGATTCTCTTTTTCTAAAGGGGTGTCTGAATGTGGAAGCTTCATTCAGTGTCCTGGACTTTGCTGTGTGTGAAAGGGCCAAGCTCTCACAGCCTTGGGGTTCAACACCAGGAGTCTGAAGCCAAGAGTCTCAACTCCGGGACTTTGATGGGAGCGAAAGGAAATTAGATGCCAAATCCATGTCAGGCTCTAGGATTTTAGGGGTCTGTTTGCTGAGGCTACTTTGAAAACTCCTAGGAGCCTGTAGAACCATTGACTGTTGAGTCCAGCAAAGGTTTGTTAATGCAGAGACAGATCCTTGATGTAAAGTTGGAGGACTCTCTTCCCCTGAGCAGGAGAGCTGGACTCCATCTCTTCTTGGTCATTCTCTCTGGACGGTTAATGGAACTCTTCTGCCTATGTCAAATAAGGCTGGATGCAGAGGTGACGGAACAATGTACATGTTATGAACATCTCATCCCTGGAGACATTCAAGGCCAGGCTTGATGAGGCTCTGAGCAAGCTGATGTAGTTAAAGATGTCCCTGCTCACTGGAGGGGGGTGGGACTAGGTGACCTTTAAAGGTGCCTTCAAACCCAACACATCCTTTGATTCTATGATTCCTTGTAAGACGGCAGCGGGGGGTTGGGTCAGGACTGAGCTTGCTGTTGGAGTTCAGGGAAAGCGCTGAGAAGCTTGTAACCACTTTGTGTTTGCACCCTCGGTGACCGGTAAGATAGGACCCTTGACATTTGAGGGAACTGGATCTTCATTGATCCTCACTCACATCGATGCCTTCTATGAGGACAGGCTGAGAGCTGGGGGGGTTCAGCCTGGAGAAAAGAAGGCTCCGGGGAGACCTTAGAGCCCCTTCCAGTACCTAAAGGGGCTACAGGAAAGCTGGGGAGGGACTCTGGATCAGGGAGTGTAGTGATAGGATGAGGGGTAATGGTTTTAAACTGAAAGAGGGCAGATTTAGATTGGATATTAGGAAGAAATTCTTTACTGTGAGGGTGGTGAGACCCTGGCCCAAGTTGCCCAGAGAAGCTGTGTCTGCCCCATCCCTGGAGGGGTTCAAGGCCAGGCTGGATGGGGCTTGGAGCAGCCTGGGCTGGTGGGAGGTGTCCCTGCCCAGGGCAGGGGGCTTGGAATGAGATGATCTTTAAGGTCCCTTCCAACCCAAACCATTCTATGGTTCTGTGTAGATCATGTACTTGGATGGATTCGCACCGTAACCAAGTGGGGGGAAATTTCTGGAGCAAGATTTTGCCCTGAAATGGCACTAAGTATTTTCCCTTTGAGTTTGTCAGAGAATTTAAGGGGAAAGGGCAGGGAACAACCTTTAGTTTCCTGGTATTGAGTGTCGCTTCGTTCCTGTACATCTGTGCCAACCCAGATACGGGGTGGCCCCTGGGTGCCAGTCTTGTTGAGAGGCTCTTTACGGCTCAGAGGAGCAGTCGGGTCCCTATGGGTTAGTTGGCATTTCGTATAATCCCTGGTCCACTGTGGCTATCAGGACATGAGGTTGGAAGAACAGACTGGAAATACGCAACTGGAGCGTACACACACACGAATTTTTATATCCCTGGTGGAATGGGAATGTAGTGTTTTCTGTAAATCAAAGGTAGGGATTAAAAAACCACGGCTCAGAGCACTGGAACGCAGCATATCAAAAGCGAAACGAGCCTGAGGGTCAGAGGGACTTCCCTCGAGCTTGGCAAGGGAGCACATCGGGCACTCGGGTCACGTTCGAGGGGAGGCGAGGCGGGCGGGCAGAGCAGCGAGCTCAGGTAGGCAGAGCCAAAAGCAAGTCTTCTGGGTAACAGAGGCAGAGAAGCGGTAGCTTTTCAGCCTGCAAAATGAACGAGAACGGAGTGCTGGGCGTTATAAAGCCCACGTGAAGAAGCAAGCAGCTGTATTTTGACAGGAGGCGAGGGACACCAGGCAGCAAGTCAGAATATATGTTACGATTTTCAGAATGGAGCAGAGTTTGTGAGAAGGCCATTTCTCCGAGCTTAATTACTGCAGGTTCTTACTCTGTCAACTGCCGTGTCCAAAAATGAAAGGTGTGTACTTTGTTTCCTTTGAGTAATGCAAGTTCCTGTAAGTCTCTGCCTTTATACTTCTAGAATTAAATTGATAGCAGGTGTAAGGAAGATCAATCAATTACCCCTTTGGAGAAGAAAAAAAAACCCTACTCACCACTGCAGTGAGAATTCCTCCATGTTGCACCTTTTATTCTTCTCTCCCTCTCATGTAGGAGTATTTCCTATACTGCCAGGTGTATTTTGTGTTATAACTTTGCATTACTAAAGAGCAAAGCAGTTAGTTTCACTGTTTTAGCTGTTTTACCTGTTTTTTCACCCAGTCCAAGCCTGAATCTTGGGCTGTGCTACCATTTCTCCTGTCCTACTTTGGACAGCCAGGCATGTTTCCCCTGGGGAGGCAGATCCACTGTATTTTCCTTTAATTTGTTACTTATTCTGTGTCATCTAAGATGAGCGTGAGCTGTGTGAGGAGGCTTCACCTTTCTTCCTTCAGCATAGAAGACTTTGCTGTATGTACTTACATTCAGTCGGTTTAACTTAACCTGTTTGGTACGGAATTGGAATAGCAGAGAAACAACAGTTGGAAGTTGATGTTGGTCTCAGCTAAAACGCAGAAACGACCCGTCCGGCCTCTGCACGGTGTGGGCATGTCCAAGACACGGGGCTCCCTCCTGCTGGAAGCCAGACCTGAGGTTGTTTGCAGCAGGGAACAGCCGGTGACTTCAGCGACCGCCCTGGTGATTTCTGCCACAAACCATTTCAGACGGTTAAAAAACCTTAGGTCAAATATTATGAAAACTTTCTCTTAGGCTTGAAGCCTCTCCAGTGTTGGAGAACCTCTAGAGTGTGTAGAGTAGCGTGCACCGGGCTCAAACTCTGAGCTTAATAGGAGGAGGGAGGCAAACCATGAGTGAGCACCTTCAAATCTTACGAACATTGTTTACTTCCAGGCCCAAACCTTGTAACTTCTCAGTTCTGTGATATCTGGACTGCACTTTCCAGAATGCTCCAGGGTGACAAAGGTACTCTGAATTCCAACCCTCATAACTATATTTTCCTCTAACCGTTACTGTTGGGAGATGCTATTTCTAGTGATAGAGTGCAGCAGTCAGACCGAGTTACTTAAATCCCCTTCTGATGAAATACCATTTTCCCTTTCTTCAGAAGACAGAGACACCCCTGCCTGACAAAAAAAGAATTAAGAGATGCCAGTGAATACACAAGGTATTACTTAACTCAGGTAAAAAGTCAAAATTTGAGTTTGATGTAAGTTTAATCTGAACAAATCGATTTAGAAATACAGTATAAATAATTCTTAACTTATATAAAACTTGATTAAGAATTCATTTTTTGGTTTGGGTTTGTTTGGTTTTTTTTTACTAACTTTACAAAAGAGCATTTTTGAACGTAGGAGGCAAGACATTTTAACTACGGGCTTTTTGTTAAGCCATGAAATATGTACACACTCACAGTACTTTTCTTTGTGCAAAATCTGTACTGACTGCTAGACTGTACCTTTCCGTACAAAGACAATCTCAGCTTACTTTGCATAGCAGAAAAGCAACACAAAAACCACTAGATACACAACTCTGTTGCCGTAATACTTCGGGTAAGCCTTTTGGAAAAATTATTAGACATTAACTTTCTCATTAAGAGCCAGTTTTAATTCCAAAGCATTAATTAAGGCTATTCCAGTACTGAGGTCTCGCCAATAGATGTCCAAAACGCACATTGTCCATCGTACAACCCAAGATGTGTGCAGTGTGTTAGCAGTAACGATGCCTGCCAACACATTCAGCAATTTGATACCCTCAAATTAGTCTTCTGACACTTCAAGTTTTCGTTGAGGAATATACAGAGTTCCTTGAGAGATTCTATTGGTACCATCTGAATTAGCAGATAGTGAAGGTCCCGTGTTCGGCCCTCCTGGGGTGCGGAAAAAGTTCTCTGTAGCTGCCTGGGGCACTTGGGGTTCCTTTGGAACACAAGGCTAAAGAGAAGAGAGAAAATTACTTTCATTTAAGGGGAAGAAAAAAAAAAGTGAATTCTAGTTTTAGGTTTCTGCAGGATTTTCGCTAACTACTTTTTTTTTCCTGAAAATTCAAAACTTAACAACTCTTTACTGAGAACAATATACCTGTATTCCTTGATATATCTATGAATATATATATAAACCCAATTACAAAAAATCTGGTTTCTCTAACTTGAAAGTAGATTAGGAGAGTAGCAAGAAGGAAAGATAAGATAAAGTAAAAAATGGACAATTTGTTAATAAGTCTCATCTCAGATCTGTGCAAAATCCTCCCTCTAAAACAGTCGTCTCTTCACGTATTGTCATCTCCCAGCTGGCTCCGCTTCCACAACAAGTGAGATACTTGTTCTTCCTTTCTAACCTCTCAATCATATTGCACTTACGCTGGCCTTCGCTGCCAGCTCTTTTTCGACACTGCTGATTTATAAAGATTAAAAAAAAATATGTTTGTTTAAAAACGTTACCAGCTGTAAAGGAATAACTGCACTATACCCCCCACTCCACCCACCACGCTCAGGAAGTTGCAATATATTTTTACTTACCTTCTCCTCTTGCAAGTTCACATTTTCTGAGCTATGGCTGACGTTTTCTGGTTGTGAAGAGACTGGCACGTGCTGAAGAACGGGATTTGCAGGAACTTGCACACCCGCAGGTATCAGTCCTACATGTTGCAGTGTAAAGTTCAGAACTGAAGAACTGGGATTTGGGGCAGAACTGGTATTGCTTGAATTGAGACTGGAGCCGCTCAGTACAGGTGCAGCAGCTATAGAAGTTGGCGACAGCATTATATTCAAGGGTGTTATATGAAAAGCAGGGATGTTTACTGCTTTCAGTTCAGATGCCGTCATTGGAATGACGCCTGAAAGAGAAAAATCAAGTGTTGAAGGGCATTAAAAATTGGGACCCAAGCCATTGCCTTAGTAGGATGAACGTGGCCCACAATCCTTTAAGCCAGACAGCTGTATGTGAGGACAGGCTGAGAGAGTTGGGGGGGGTTCAGCCTGGAGAAGAGAAGGCTCCGGGGAGACCTTAGAGCCCCTTCCAGTACCTAAAGGGGCTACAGGAAAGCTGGGGAGGGACTTTTTACATGGGAATATAGTGATAGGACAAGGGGTAATGGCTTCAAACAGAAAGAGGGGAGATTTAGATTAGATATTGGGAAGAAATTCTTGGCTGCGAGGGTGGTGAGCCCCTGGCCTAGGTTGCCCAGAGAAGCTGTGGCTGCCCCATCCCTGGAGGTGTCCAAGGCCAGGCTGGACAGGGCTTGGAGCAACCTGGTCTGGTGGGAGGTGTCCCTGCCCAGGACAGGGGCTTGCAACTAGGTGATCGTTAAGGTCCCTTCCAACCCAAACCACCCTATGATTCTATGATTTAATACTCACCAGCAATGGGTGAGCTGTAGGTAGTGTGCTGCAATGAACATATCCCAGCTTTCTCTTCATCAGGAAAGCCTGCCTTGTTGCCATGGGTGCACTGAGTAAGAGGAATAAGATAGCCAGATGGAAAAAAAGTCTGAAAAAGAAAAAGACAATACGCCTTTACCCCAAATGCGTAATTAACACAAAACGAAGTTTTTCTCCAAAGTTGTGTCCCCCTTGCCTTGTTCTTATTCTTTATCTCCTGTATCCCCAGGATCCTGTATTCCATGCCTGTACTACCTTCTGTCTGAAATTAGACACAACTGACTCAAGGACACCCTCTTTATATTAAGACTGCCCGACTGTGCAGAAGTCATCTGGCTCCATTTCCAGTTGATATCCCCAGTGAGGAACTGGAAATCCATCTGGGATTAACACAGTTCAATTACACTGGGCAAAAGAGAAATCCTGATATTGAATACTTCGGGTTTTTTTTCCAGAAGAAACATCTGGACCCCGTAATCATCGTGTCACCTCATTCTTGGGTTGTGTTTTTCCTAAGACAAATATTGGAAGACAATCCTTTTGCATTTACAAGTTCTGTTTTCATCAACAGAACTGTTCTTCATTCAGGTTTTCTACAGTAGGAAGTCTTAACTGCAGAATACCAAATTTTACTGACTAAGAGAGTTTCATGTGATTCTGTTGTAAATCAAAGTATTTGAGACTAAATATACACAAACAAAGGACTGGGGAGGTAAGGGATCTCAATGTTGCCTTCATCTACTTAGTTATGATCTTCATCCCAATGAAAGCATGAAAGTCACTTCGTGTCCTCTTACTGTTGTACTTAATGCAGAAATAGAAGTCCTACATTCCTACAAAATAAGATTTTAACAGCACACTAAAATTAATCCAACCAAAGACAATCTTTATATGTTTATTTGTTCCTTTTGCAAAGACTCCGAGTGGTGTTTTCCCAGGTAATGGCAAGCTGTGCCGTGGGGTCTGACAAAGCTTACCTCGTGAGCAGGAATGGCAAATGCTACAGGTATGTCTTGTTTGGTTTTGATTTTGCCCTCATCTTCTGGAATATCTTCTCTTTTACACTGGTCAGAGCAATTTGCCATGTTTTGACCTAATGTTTCAGTTTTGTTCTGTCTCTCTGGCTGGAAATTGTCCATTTCACGATTCATTTGTGAGCTATTGGAAGGTGGTCGTTCATTTTTAATGGATTCTCCCTTTAAAAAAAGTACATAGAAAGACAAAGGCAGAGACTGTAAGACTTAACATTCTCAATTACAGGTCTACAATGACATTTATACAAAATTAGGAAGGCAAGTTTTCTCCTTTCTCCTGATTCCCAAGTTTGTGCTGTAAACATTTCTAGTCAGTAAGACAACCGGATCCATGTTATCCCCTCTTGCTCCTTCACAGCTCGAGGACGTTTGACACCACGTGTTGTCACAACACGCTGGTAACATTTCACCACTGTTTTGGCAAGCGCAATTTAAAGCAGACTAATAATTTACAGAGCCACTAAAGCATTCAGCAACCAAGGAGCAGAAAGAAATCCAGATCGTCTCTCCATACGCATCAAGTGTTATCTGAACCTCTTATTCTCTTCATGTGCTGCATTATTACGCCTACAACAATCCAACGTCAACGTGCGCATTAGACGGAAATATTTACTGTTTATTCTGCCTGATGCTTTGCAAATACCAGTAAGATTATGTGATACTTGAGAGAGAAAGATACACGTGTGTGTAAACAGCCCCCCAAACATCAGCAAGCACAACAGATGAATGTCAACCCATTCAAGCATAATGTTATTTAAAACACCCCCACACACTAGGCTCCTAAATCACTTTGAAAATGAGTAGGTGACAACATCATTAAGCTACAAGATGGCATTTTAAAAATAGTTGAACTTACCAGCGAAGTATCAAGGCTTTCCTCATCACTTCTACACCTTTTAAATAAATTATTCTCTTGTAATGCTTGTGATCTTTTAAGGCACCGCTCTGATGAATTTTCTGATTTTGTATTCGGTCTTTCTTTAGCTGTCAGGCACTTTGTTGGATCATCTGTAGCTATCTGATTGTCCCCTTCCTCAGTGGATATTTTATTTACTACTTTTGAATTAACACTTTCAATTCCAGTTAAATTAGCACGCGGTAGAGGCTGCAACATGAAACTCGGGCTGTACGTTGTCACAGTGTGGGCTGGGGAAGGATGCAGGTAAATGGCATAGGAAACACCAGAATGCGTCTGAGGTAGGATGACTGGTGAGACTGGGCTGTGGCTTGGAGGACAGACGCCCAGTGGCTGCGGGAGAGCCGGCTGCTCAGAGGGTGCTGCAGGGCGAGGAGGTTGGGGCTTGAGGACCACCTCAGGCAAGGACAAATTACAGTCCAACGCAGATCTCGACAATTTCATTTTCATCTCTTTTGCTTTCCTTAAAAAAAACCAACCACAAACAAACAAAAAAAGCCAAAAAAATTTTTAATACCTTCATGCAGAAATGAATGCCCTGACATTCGTATATTTGTATTTTCTGCAATACAAAGACTTAACGTAAACTTGTACTTCTCAATCCACTGAACAGAAAATAAGTGAAAAAATAGCCTGCAGTATCAGGGATTACCCTTTTTTGCAGACTGTTGCCCAATTCAAACGGAGCCTAGCTTTAACTTAACAGCCAGTGACAAAATAAAGCTTCTCACCTTAATAATTGTGCTAACTTACTTTGATTGTCCTTCCAGCTGATGTTTAGCAATTACTGGAACCTGAGCCATTTTACTTGGGAAAGCTGATATATTTTGATCAGTACCTGGTTGGAGCGGGGAAAACAAAACAAACCTGTTAGTACATCAAATGTAAAAGTTAAATTTTGGCTTGAGGAGAATACATTATTTAACGTGTCATACGCATCTAATGAGAAGACACTAAGGCTTCATGTTATCCTCAAACTGCAGCCCAGATTGGATTTGATCAATTGGACGGTAGCTTACGTCAACCAAATTTTAAAGCCTCAGCTCCATTTTTTTTTTCCCCTCCAAAGAGGATACCTAACGAGAACGTGAATGTTGATAGGTAATTTTCTGGCAATTTTATGGAATACAGAACTGCTTAGATAGTAAGATCTAAAGCACAGTTTCCACAACAAACCAGGGTTAGAGCAGTTCATACAGAAAGATACAATATCCAGAGAATCAGCTACACTACACAAACAGAAGGTTTGTAGCTAGTAAGACATCACACAAAGCGTAGACAGTGATATGTTAAAAGGGATTTAATATTAATTTTAAACCCAAAATAGTAATATGCCACTCCTCGTGTATTTGGTGTGAAAGAGGCAACTGGAGTTCCCTATAGAGTGCTGAATTTGGTCCAGATCTCAATGAATATATTTACTTCGCTGCAATTGCACAAGCTGTGCCTGGATTTGGTCCACCAAACTGGAAAGAGCTTCTACTAATTGCAGAGCTTACGCGCTGAACACAGATCAGTTCAGCTTAGTCTTCACTATCAGTCCTGTAAGGCCTCAGATTTATAGGCGATGTATGTTTTTCCCCATCTTGTGTATTTTTGACAGTTCTTAAGACATGTTTGTTGTAAGCAGGCATACCCACGCATCCGTATCTCCTGCGAGAAGATGGCAAGTCTGAATATTTAATGCAAGACTACATCTGAGTTAAAAACAAACTTAGAAAAAGAGACGTACTTGCACTTATTTTAACTGGACTGGTGGGAGCAGACTGGATCTTTCTTCTGTCGTTCTCTATACTTTTAACTAACTTTATTAAAGATGGATGCCGAGTGAAGTTTTGCTTTCCTCTTGAAGGAAAAAGGTTTTTCGAACACTGCTCTTTGGAAGGGATGGATTCTGAAATAGGGCGGGGAGAGATCGTAGAAGTTGTTTCAAGTTTTGTACCTAAAAAGCAGAGAAAAACCCAGAGAGTAAATAGGTATCGTATGCAGATTCAGCAACGAAAAGCAGTTATTTGAGCCTGGCTTATAATTATTGAAGAACTAGCAGCAGCAAAAATGGAGACGTGAGAGTTTCAGTATGAGTACATCGACTACGTGGAAATACATACTGGTGTGCGGCGCTGGCAAGGACAGTGGTGTGACTAGTAAAAACTTTCTGCTTAGTTTACTCTGTGTTTTGGTCAAAAAAATTCTAGCAGAGAAAACAAAGAAACAATCAAAATCATCAGCAGAACAAAAGGAAATGACACATACACCTACCCTGAATATTTGGCAAGACCTCAGGTCCGGTCCACTTGAATGCTGGTTTTCTGCCTCTCTCCTCCGTAACATGAACTTTCTTGATAAGCTCAAGGCTACTGAGAACATTTGCTATGTCGTAAAGTCTCCTAATTTTGGCTGAAATAAAATAAACAAATGTAAAGTATAGCAATTCTGATTAACAAGTTAACATAGTTCAGATTAAAAAAGTTATAACGCCCTTTTAGCAGCTAAAAGGAAAACCTTTTATTATTTTTTTATACGAAAAATTTTGTGGAACAGGTATTTATACTATGAAATAACATATCACAATATAAGATATCACAAAATTATAATTTACATAATTATATGTAATATAGAATGTCAGATACAGAGCTAGAAATTACTGCTAAGTATATTATGCTAAATATAGGAAAAAACATTTTCAAAACAAATTAGGTTCTGTGCAATGACCAAACCTATACAATAGGATTCTAAATTCTGTAGTGAAAATAAGTAGCTTAAAAGGCAGGTACACACACGCAGTGCTGAACATGGGAACTAGAGGGAAGAGACACACTAAAATCCACCGGGATAATCATCCTGCGTGGTTTTTAACTGTCTTCAGGGTGAGCAATTGGGGAAAGGTTTTAGGCAGCAGTCTAATCACAAGTGACTTCTGGGCTGCAAAGTGAATGTGCTAAGGCCAAAGCTGCTGTTACTGAAAATTTAAAGTCAAGCACGTTGTAGAAGTTGGGACTATGCTTCTTAACCAAGAACACAGTAAAACACGCGATACCTGACATACAGACACACGGATGGAATGCCCTGAAAATGCTTTTATTGCAAGACAAGACATCCTGGAAGAAGACGAAAGAATGAAAGCAAACAAAAACTCCCTATTGAGCACACACCCACCCTCTCTCTCTATGTTGCCATGATGCAGTGGAAAGGAAATTACGAACTGAAACCAACAAGGATCAGTTTTTTTTTTTGCATAGACACAATTCCACTAAAAAAAAAGCAATTGAGTCTGTCTGAGACTCAAGGAAGGGTGTAATTTTCAATGAAACCCGCAATTAATTCTTGGTCCCTCAAGAGCAGGCACATTTTTGATTATTCTAGACATACACGGCTAGACCTAGAAGTACCTTTTTATTTGAATGAAGAGGAAAAGGAGGAAGCATGCAGGGAACTGAGAGCAGGGTAAAAGAATGAAGAAATAATTGGCAGTTAAGCACTGGGTTTCACTTCCTCTCACGTGTAAGTTATTAACAGGACTTTTACAGAATTTCTTTAGATTTCCAACAAATAACTTATATGAGCAGAACACAGATTTGCATGATTCTGGGGCACCTTTCATGAAATGTCGGTGAAATCTTTGAAACACTGCTTGAGGAAAGGGAAAGAGAAATTGTGACCAGTAAGCAGCCTTGTGGCATTCAGGAGAGAGGATTTAATGGACTTTTTCTCTTACGTGGTCATTATGGATCCATGACTATACACAAGTGGGTCCCTATTAAAAACTGCGCAAGGTGTTTAGTGAGTTTTTGGAGGCTCAAATATCTTTATGGCAGGAAAAAGATGATGGTATTTTACACTACCTAAGCTTACACTTGATATTTCTGTTTAGAGTAAGATCAAAAAGCAGCCAGCAACAGCAGCATTTTACTTACTTTTAAATTTGCTTTTATCTAAGTCTTCTAACTGGTCTTCTCCAATCAAGATTTTAGCAGCAACTTCAAGGCTTACTATTTGAGGAGTCGACACAAGAAACAGCATCACAAATTTCTGACTCATCACTCGTAAAGACTTGTCTTTCCTGCTATTTACTGACGCTGCAGCAGACAGGAGAAAGGATTAAAGTATTAGGTGACACGCCAGCTACACACATTTTTAAAACACTGAAGAAATTTGTCACTAACAATTATTATAACAACAAACAACACAGCAACTAGGCAGGGCTGACGTGGACTCCAAAATCGTGTTTCTACACGGCAAGAATCAGATAATTAGGTGGATACCATGTCTAACTACAAAGAAGCACGATGTTCCCCCTTATACACGTTCCCTATCAAGTTGTACTCTTAAAGATGCTTAACTGCAGGTTATACAATGTATTTAACAACCCTTAATTAACATTTCTTCCACTAATCAAACCTAAATTAAAAAAATAGATTGAGTAATTTATACTTTCGGCTTCTATAACATTCAATGGTAACAAATCCTGCAAATTGGACTGTATGTTGGGTACGTTTGATAGTTTCACCTGGTGCCCCCTTGTTCTTGCACTGTAAAAACAAAATACGCGTGCAAGAATTGAATGAATGAGAACTGAAAGAGCGTAGAGCACTTTTTCTCACCACAAACAGTTGTGGTGCTTTTCAAGCACTAGCATTTCAGAAAAAAAAAAAAGGTCCAATAAATGTTTTTTCCAAGTTCATAGATATTTATCATTACAAGGATGTATTATTCTTGGCGTTACAGACTATTATTACCAGCACGAAATTCCATTCCTGGGAGCTCGACAAAAGACATTTCTGAATGCTCACTTGAGCCAAAAGATCTTGCCATTTCTTCATTTCTTTCACCATCGAAATCAAATTCGTGCTCATACTCTCTCTTCTTGATCATCTGAATTTGTTGTGTGTATTTGTTCTCTTCTCCAACTTTTTTCAAAGCCTGCAGGGTTTTGGAGAGATTGTGTCGCCCGTGCCAAGTGTATCTGTTCTTGGCAAGGCGGCTCACCATGTGGAGGCTCTCTAGCACGTTCACAATATCATATATGCGTCTACGTTCAACATCTGAAAAAAAAAAGAAAGATGAACGTGACATCTCGACTACATAAAATATGTTTCGTCAGACGTTTACCTGAAACATGGTTTGCACGGAGAAGGCATCAGTTACCTGTACTTCCCCCTTCTCTTAATACACTTCTGAGCCACTTTTGCCAATTCCTCTTTACAAAGGTTTCTGAAAATAGCTCTCATAGATCTCGCCAGCAAGGAAAACAATTCTTGTTTCAGATATAAGGACTTGCTTTTCCACAGTTACACTTGGTTTACAGCGTTCCTTAAGAAAACTTACTGTTGCCAGAAGAGCCACTCAATGGGTTTCAATACAGCTTTTAAAAAATCCCAAACCATTTTTAATTATTCATTGCATCAATTTTAGATCATCTCATTAAATATCCTGGGTAACTCATGGTAGACAACTGTTTTGCAACTTGCTTGTATACGTTACTCTATTAACACACTGTCCTTTTGACTGTTAAATTCTTGTTTTGTTTTGACTAGGCATTTTCTAAAAGAGGTCATATTTTGTACAGAGTATAAATAAAATAGACAATTTTGTTTAATTTGCAATTCATCCCTCTTCTGTGTCCCCCAACGTATTCTGAAGATATAATGACACCAAATATTTTATAGCAGTATAAATTGTAACTATTATCAGTGTTATAATCTGTAGAATTCTCTAATTTCATTGCTCTGATAAAAAAAAAAAGCTTCAGCTTAATGTTAGCAACTCAGATTCTCCGTAGATCATTGGCGTGACTTAAAAATAGTGATACCAAAGGAGAAAGTTTAATTATCATAGAGAGCAGAAAGTTGTTTCTCACTTTGGTGTCACGACTGGACAGGAAGTCATAGGTTCAGCTTGAGAAACGCTAGTTCCTGCCGCAAAAATCCAACCCCTAATCTTAGCCATCATCTCTAGATCCAAAAAAGTGCAACTGGTTATTTGTGGTACCGGCCGTAATTTAGATGTTTAATATTAAACATAATTCAGAGTTTCTGAATTCAGCTCACTGAAGAAACTTCAGCTTTTTAAAAGAATTGCTCTAAGAATGAAGAGTTTAAAGACGGGTTTGAATAAGTTTGTGAGTATGCAGCAGGGACTCAGAATTTTATGGAGCAAAAACGTAGGTTATTGGCACGACTGTATGAGGAAATATATAATAGCATATACACCAACTTACTAAGCTCTTCAGCTACTTCATCCAGGCAAATGTAATTATTCTCTGCAGTGCTGGGGTAATCAGGATATCGAGCTAAGAATTTATGACACAGTAATCCTAGACTTTTCTCTTTGCGACTTGGTTGAGATTTTTCATATTCGTCTCCCGATAAGTGCTCCTGCATGGAAATAAGAAACAGAGAATTTGAAATTTTTTTCAATAAATGTGCAAATGTAGATCATTAACAGCTTTATTGTGAGCAGTGCCAAAGGACTGGTGTTTTCCTTTGTCTGTGAAATAAAACCAGCAAAACGTTACCCATTGTAACTAGGCAATATACTAGGCAATATCCCTATTTATATTTGGTAAATCCTCCGAAATCAAAATTTTAAAACCGTTGCAGCATGTTAATGTATAGCTTTTTATACTGAATAAACAGCCTTCAGCTAGCTTTTTTAAAAAAAAGTAAATACAGAAGACAGCTTTACAATGTACCTGCAAACAGTGTTTTGCCTGTAGAACCTCACTGGGGTTGTTTGACAGCTCTCTTCTCTGCTCTCTGCTCCTAATCTCCGGACTGGCTGCGCTAATCAGCATTTTCAGGTTGGAAGTCGGCGTCCATGGATCCGCCGGGAGGATTTCTTTAGGTTTTGGGGGGGTGGTGAGAGGCTGACAGTCGGGCTGGAGCTCCGTCAACACCGAATGTGAGGTAGCTGCTTGTTTCAAAGGGGTTTTCAAAACGCTTCTGTACGGCTCGGAAGAATGATTTTCCTATGCATCAAGAAAAAAAAAGAAAGACAGGGATGTTAAAACCCAGCAGCGCCATAATCCATTTGCTGATAACAGTCAAAGTGGAATCAAACCTAATTGCATTTTTTGGGTAGCTCCAAGTCAAAGGTCGCAGCCTTGCTCTGAACCAAGGAACCTTGAAACCAGTTCTCTGGAGTAGCTTGAGCCCTGGCACCCACAGTATTCCCGAGGGAATTCTCCTTTTCTTTCCCTCTAGGGAAAATATAGTTAAGGGGAATATTAATGCGTAGCAGAAAGCTAAAAAGAATGAGTGAAAAAAACCTTTGATTAAGAAAAAAAAAAAAACCGGGGCGAGGAGGAAGTCCTGCTCGCTGCAAAGATAAGTTTTAGGAAATTCTGTTACGGATAGAAATTGAAGATAGAAATTTAGAAGAAGATAGAAATACGGATAGAAATTTTTTTTCCCGCGCGTTCGTTGCGATCCCGGCGGCTCCACGCCCGGAGAACCCGCGCCGGGGGCTGTCACCGGCCCGACCCCGCCGCCCGCGGGAGACGGGAACCCCCGGGGGTGCGGGGAAGGGTGAGGGTGGCCGCTCGTCCCTCTCCCGCCCCCCCGGAGGCATTACCTTGTCGCCGGTCCCCATCTCCGCCTGCTGCATTCTCCCGCCGCGCAGCGTCGGGGACGGGGGACGCTCACCGGTCGCTCCGCATCGCGGGTCCCGCCGGTTCTGCGGGGCGGGAGGAGGTGAAGCGTTAACCGGGAAACCGGCGGGGGTGGGGACACACCGGCCACCGGCGCCCACCTTGGCCGGTTCCCGCCGCCGGGGACCTTCTCGTCGCCTCCCGCCTCTGGGCCCGGCCCGCGCCCGCCGCCCCAACGGCCCCGGCCCCGCCCAGCACTAGCCGCTGAGGGCGCGGCCCCGCCGATTGGCCGCCGCCGGCGGGCGGGTGGGCGGCGCCCTTCCGGGATCCGGTTTAAACATTTGGCGCCAGCACCGAGCCCGGAGCGCTGCTCCATGGCTGCTGTCGTTCCGCCGCCCGCCCCGCGTGAGAGCCGGCACCCACCGGGAGCGGTGCCGCCGCCGCCACCTGGTCCCGCTGAGGCCCGTCCCGCCGCGGCCGCTCCCGGTACCGATTTGAATTCGATCCGCTGAGCCGCCGCAGGCAGGGCCGGGGCGGCCCAGCCAATCAGCTCGCGGCCCTCCACCTCGTGCAGCCAATCCGAGCGCCGCGTTCACCGGCCGTTCCCGCCTCCCGCCGCCGCCGGGCGGGGGCGGTCGGGGCTCGCGGGCTGGGGGCGGTTTGGCGGGAAGTGGGGTGCGCGGGGCAGAGCGCGCGCCGCCTCACACCCCCCCCCCCCCCCCGCGCCCCAACGGCCGCGAGCGTGAGGGGGAGCGGGCGCGAAGGGGATTAGCGCGGGCGAGGGGCGCTAATTGGTTTTGCGCAGCTAATTATCTGCCGCCGGTTCTCCCTGTGTGCCAGAGGCCGAGCAGGTCGGTCGCCCCTCACAGAGGCCGCCGCCGTCCCCTCCCGGCCGCCTCTCGGGCGCCCGTTCGCGGGGCGCCGCGGCCTTTACGCCCTTTAAAACAACGAAATACTCGATCGTGCCCCAGCTAGCTGCTTCCCCGGGCCCAGACGCCCCCGGGAAGGCTTCTTCACCCGCCCTGGGCGCAGCCTGGTTCGGGAACCAGGTTCGAGTAACTCGTGTGCTCTTAACTCTGAGGTAAAGCACTTAAAAAAGAGAAAAACCCCAACTTAATAACTTACTGATTGCATGGCTTATTGTGGGGGGGGATCAGCGAGTATTGACTTTCTGGCTGAGGGGTATTAGTGCCCCCTGAGATAAGATTCAGTAGCTGTCAGGTATTAAGATGGGCTTTAACGCTTATCACAGACATTACAACACTTCTGTTTTGCAGGTAGCTATTTGGGATTCAAAACTGCTTTACTTTGAGCAATTCTTGTGCTAGAGCTAGGCTTGCATAAAGACAAAACCTTTCAATGTAACTTTCTGAAAGGAAATCTTTGAAAGCATGTAAATTCAAATTGAAAAATTACCAAAGCAACCTTTACTCCCTGATGTCACCAACTGTTTAACAGCCAAAGTTTATGCTCCTGCAGTGTGTACCTGCCTCACCTTAACAAGTAAGGTTTAGGATTCGGTGGACATTTGTTCTTTTTCCTGTGCTTTGATGCAATTATGGCATATTGGCTTCATTTTGTAAAAGGTGCACTGGAAGGTATAATTGTTATAGTAACCCAGAATTGGTGACTCCCAAGAAGTATAATTATAAATACTAAAAAATAGTGGGCTTGTGCTTTTTTTTTTTCCAGGGATGATCCCATGCGATACTGTGTTTGCTGGAATTGGAGTTACTTAAATGAGGAGCAAATGCATTTATGTGTTTCAGAAATCAAACTGGGAGAAAAAAAAAATCAGGCTTTTATGTTCAAGCTGTCGCTAGATTACTTTTTTCATTTATGCTGAGCTTTGAAAATGACCCTTATTCCCTAATCAAGAAGCCATTATCTCTGTTCAAACACATCATAGTTCCCTTTGTTCAGGGGAGATCTTTGCTAGTCTCAAAGTTAGCCTTACAATCTGTCCGTTTTGACAGTATCACATATTTTAAGGTAAATGTTAAAAGAACTGCTAATATTATTGCAGTTATGGAAGTAATTATTATCTTGGTAACTTGTGTGCCTCTTGTGTGGTCTTCCTTACTATGCTACTGCCTTTGCTTTTCTGAGATTATACAAATACTCTTTGTATTTCCTTCTGCTTTTGCTTGAGTTGCTCTCTGGATCCCTAGGTATAGGAAGCAGTGCTTATGTTCTCTGATAGGCACCTTTTAAAGAGAAAAGCATAAGGATTAAAAATTGTATGGCCCTGACTGGAGACCAGAAACACCAGTACCAAGTTAAGAATAGGTCTTTTAATGTATAACCTTGAAGCATTTTGCATGATGATTCTCATGTGGGATATTTGCTAGTTTCAAGTAATGTGCTGAATCAAGATATCCCCTGATGCCAGAAATCAGTGTTGGAGAGTGATACGCAATTTTATCTATGCTAGTTCAACTTGGAGCATCGTCATGTGGATTAAAGAATATGTCATATATGCCAGTACTTTAGTCAACTCCAATGAATGATAAACTAGGATTATATGTAAGGTGGTAAATAGGAGTATGTAAATTGAAGTGCTTCTAGTGCCTGTATTGTAGTTAAGCATGCCTCCTTATCTTGCCCATAGATATTTTCCTGTAATAGCATTAGCTAAGTGCTATGCAAAAGAAAGCACTAATCTGGTTTGCTTTGCATGCTCTGCTCAGAGTTGTACTTCTTGTATAAACTTATGTTGTCAATAATGGATTTGTTTTAGCATGATTAGAAGGTAGAAAAGTTCAACATCTTGTGCTTGTGTGTTTCATGGATGTGATGCTGTACTTCTGTCAAGTGGAATTGTAATTAGTGGCTCACATAAAACCAAATGCATATAGAATTTTACTGAAATCATTCTTGTCGGGTAATTCCATGTATAAGATCACTTTCAGGTTGCCCAGGGAAGTAGTGGAATCTCCGTTCTTGGAGATATTCAAAAGCCATCTGGACATGATCCTGGACAAGGGGCTTTAGGGTGGCCCTGCTTGAGTAGAGGGTTGGACAAGGTGATCTCCAGAGGTCCCTTTCAGCCTCAGCTATTCTGTGATGGTGAGATGTATAGCGATTACATCTCTGAATGTATACCTCTACTGGAAAGTTAAAAAAAAGTCACTGATGGTATGTGAATTTAGAAGATCCTGTGGTTTGTAAAACTTTCAGAAAACTGAACTGTCTGTAACTTTCTGCCCTGCTGCCTGATTGTTCAGACTATCTTAGGCTGCTTTTCAAGGAACTAGTTTGATTACTCTTTCTAGGACTGGAACTGTGAATTTGTAAGCAATAGTCGCCTGTGGGAGCTTTGCAGGAAAGTGCCTCAAGTTAGGCATCCAATGCTGTTGTCGAAATACTGCTTGTGGGATTCCTTATGAGTGCTGCTATTTATTGCATGCATCTCTTTCAGTTGTCAATGTTTTCTTGTAATGTTTCTTTTATCAAAGGGAATTTTAAAGACAATAGATATCCCTCTTTTATTATACCTTAATTCTAATGTCTGACGGGTATCCAGGAGAGACTGCGGTCTTCCACAGGTATGTACTTCTAGTCAAGAAGCTCACGATGCAAGCACATGCTGAAATACCTCTGAAATCTCTCAGTAGAGTTGGATAAAATATTTCATATACGTGTATTTTAAGTATAGGTAGTGAAATTATTTTATTAAATAAAAATGAAAAGAAGGCAGAGTAGATTCAGACATACAATGTAGTAGTCAGAAACCACAGCTCTTCCCTTATTCAGATGCTTCTGTAATGTTAATCTCTTTAGTCACTTCAAAATTCTGTAGTAATTAGGATTATAATATTTATCCTTTTGTTGTCCTCATCTTCGCTCTGGGTTGTGTTGTAACAAAATATTAAAGCTTTTAGAGCTATGAACAAAGTTTTCCAGAGCGTGATAACTTAAGACTCTGCCTGTCGCAGAAGTGGTGTAAGCACTTGAGTTCACTAGAGGTCAGACTTCTTTTACTCCTTTGTCTCTACCAGACAAGACTGCTGCTGAGTCGTGGAGATGTGCTTTCAGGCTCTATTCCCATCATATTATTTACCCAGCAAAATGACGTGTAATTTTGTACAGTGTATAACAGCACTAAATGGCTTGTAAATTATTTAAAAAAAAGACTTTTAAAGATTAAATATATACAGTAGGGATATGATGGCAAATAAAGTGATATGTGGCAGATTAAAAAACCGTAGTGTCTAAAAGCGATCGCCTGTATTTTTGCCTGAAAGTGATCTCGTGTGTTTTTGCCATCCGGTATCTCCACAGGCAGCGGCGAGTAGTCCGCATAGCCTGAGTGGTCAGTGAGACCAGCTCTGCAGTAGACAAATGCATCCTTAGTTGCGTGTAGGTAGCCAAAGCAATTGCTGCTGCCGCCACTGGCCTGTCTGGGGACTGGTGCGTTTGCAGGGAGGGACGGCGCGGAGCGGGGGGATAACTACCAGCCCCAAACCTGCGTACGGGAGCAGCGCTCGCTGGCCGCAGCGGCAGCAGGGTGGGAGCAGCTCGGTGCAGGGCACAGCTCCGGGGTCAGGAGGTGGCAGTGCCTGGTCCAGAAGGCGCTGCGGAGTGCTCTACTCCAGCCTTACCTAATTTCGTATTCATTAGTCTGCATAAAATTAAATCATATTAAGGCATATTATCGAACGAGTTGATTCAATTTAACTGCAGTTTATTTGCTTTCAGTTGTTACATTATCTTTTAAAATTAGGCAAATTAAATCAGCTGGTCAAACTCTGAGGTGAAGGCTGGGAAACAAACAAACAAAACCATTGTGGAAACCTGGATTCCTAAACAAACAAATGCCTTTTTCAGGCATGCTAATTTCAGGGAATGCTAATTAAAACTTAATGCATGCAGGAGAAACTACACTGGAAGAATATTAATAGCATGGTACAAAGAGAAGCAGAGATTGTAGTGTTTCAGTGCTTCATTTCTGTAGGTATATTCTTCCTGTTAAGATGAATTGTTAGGAGAAGGTAACAGCACAGAAATGTGTGTATATTCAAGATCAAACACATCTGAGGTTCAACAGGGCACTTTGCACTGGTGCTGAGCATATAGAGCTAGGAGTTTAGAGTACTCAGTAAAGAGCATGTTTCTACTTCAAATGCATTCTACTCTTTGTAGTCAAACATTTTACAGGTAATAGCATTTAAATTATTTTAGTGTACTGAATGTAAGTTTTGTTCTTTCAGCATTTTGGAGATGAGCTATCTCTACTTAGAGTTGAGACGGTCATTTAAGTGAATCAATTTTTTTTTTTGAGAAATTAAGAGGAATTCTGCTTGCCAGACAGAAACAAACAGACAAGTCTTTCACTGAGATGTTATTTCCTGATCTAAATCTAAAGCATAATTTGGAGCAAAAGCCTGTTTGCTTCATGTGCTTGAACTAGGGGATTAGATTTATATTATTTTTTTACTACTTTGTGTGCTTTCTACCCAACTCACTGAAGTCAGAAGTTCGTGGTCCAGGTAAAGCACAGGGTCAACACTGTTGCTGAAAAATTATTGTAATAGTGACAGAACACACATTATGTATTAAAAATGTGTAGCATTTCTACAGAACCTGCAGATCCATGGCATGTTGCATGCCTTGGTCTTACAGGGATCTATACTGCAAGCATCAGTGTCCATCAGCCCAAGCTTCTTTGTGTTAGATGTTCTCCCAGCACTGCCTTTTGCTGGTGACTGAAAGGAAGATGAGAAGATGAATGCTCAGAGAGGTTGAGACAGGAGCAATAAAGATGAGGGGTGGATAAATGAGAAGTGTCAATATTGTTTGTATATGAAATGAGCAGATAGGAGGGGCTGTGATGGTGTTCATTCTCAGTTGGGCTCTATTGAAAAGAGGTGCTCTGTCAGTGCTACTTCCATGGCACCAGGCAGTGTTGTTAGAGATAATGTCACTGTTGTGGTATCGCAGAGGTTACTGTTGGGTATGGGCCAAGCGCACATGATAGTATTAAATAGTATCTGATATTACGATTTGACCAAAAACTTGGAATGAGTATACAATAGAAGTTAATTTCCTGCCAGAATGTTTTATGTGATGGAGTAAAAAAAAAAAGCTTGCTTTTACATTGTTATTTGCAGGAGCCTTTGAAAGTATTGGGTTTGCATGGCAAGCTTTTGGTAGCAGGGAGCTACGGAGGTGGCTTCTGTGAGAAACTGCTGGAAACTTCCCCTATGTCTGATAGAGCCAATGCCAGCTGGTTCCAAAACGGACCTGTCACTGGCCGAGGCCGAGCCCATCAGTGACAGTGGTAGTGCCTCTGGGATAACATATTTAAGGGGAGGGGCGGGAAACCTGCGTCGCAGCAGCTGAAGAGAGGAGTGAGAATATGTGAGAGTAACAGCCCTGCAGACACCGAGGTCTGTGAAGAAGGAGGGGGGAGGAGGTGCTCCAGGCACTGGAGCTGAGATTCCACTGCAGTCTGTGGTGAAGACCGTAATGAGGCAGGCTGTCCCCCTGCAGATCATGGAGGTCCACAGGGGAGCGTATATCCACCTGCAGTCTGTGGAGGACCCCACGCTGGAGCAGGGGAATGCCCAAAGAAGGCTGCGATCCCATGGACAGCCCACACTGGAGCAGGGTCCTAGCAGGACCTGAGGCCCCATGGAGAGAGGGGCCCAAGCTGGAGCAGTTTGCTGGTAGGACTTGTGATCCTGTGGGGGACCTATGCTGGAGCAGTTTGTGAAGAACTGCAGCCTGTGGGAAGGGCTTACATTGGAGAAATTCGTGGAGAACTGTCTCTGGTGGGAGGGATGAGTGTGAGGAAGAAGTGTCAGAGACAACGTGTGATGAACTGATCCCCATCCTCATTCCCTGTCCCCCTGCACTGCTGTGGGGGAGGAGTTAGAGAACTGGGAGTGCAGTTGAGCCTGGGAAGAAGGGAGGGGTGGGGGGAGTGTGTTTTAAGATTTGGTTTTTATTTCTCAGTACTCTACTCTGACTTTTAATTGGCAATAAATTAAATTAATTTTTCTGGAGTTGAGTCTGTTTTGCCCGTGATGGTAATGGGTGAGTGATCTCCCTGTCCTTATCTCAAGCCATGAGCCTTTCATTATATTTTCTCTCCCCTTTCCAACTGAGGAAGGGAGTGATAGAGCAGCTTTGGTGGGCACCTGGTGTTCAGCATGGTCAACCCACTACATTCCCTAAGTGACTGTGCTACTGAAACCACTTATATTTATTTTGTGTTTCTTCTGTCACGTATTTATAGTGGAATCTAGCGTGGATTCTTAAAGCAGCCTATGAAGAGACCTTTCTTAAGACCTGATTTCATAAGGTTTTTGCCAACAAGCAGCATTTACATTCTTACTTGAAAGGATTCCTACTGCCCAGACACATCTAAAAGTTAATGCTAATTCAAAACGCAGGTTCTTGCACAAATTACATCCCCCTCCCCCCGTGCTTTAGCTGAGAAATGACATATGTAATGTTAAATGGCGTGTCAATAGCAGAATACTTTGTACTGTAGGATTAACAAAACAGACTACACTGACATCGTACAGACATACTTTACTCCCCTGGTTCAGCTGAATACGTTCACAATATTCTTGAGTTGAATTGTTTGGCTTAACTCATCTAGTTGGACGAATGTGGCATTCACACCACAGAATACATTTACCTCTAGTGTAAATCGACTGGTTTCAGAGGATTTACATCAGGAATTAATTTGGTTCAAGCATGTTAATAGTATTTTTTTACTTGAAGATTTTTCTGCATTTCAGTGAAATTCTCCTTTCCCTGACTTTTTTGTACTGTATTATATTTGAAAGCTGTTTCTTCGTGTTTGCTCTTCATGTATCTTGCTTTAAACCTTTTGGCCTGCTCTGTCATTCTAAGTTGAGACACCTTTTCATCTTAAGATGCCTCTTGCTCTGTAGCTTCTCTTGCTCTAACTTCTGATAGCTCATTTGTTTCACATTGACTCTCTTTAAAGTCTGCTCTCGGGCAATCCTATCCACAAGAGCTGTATTGATGCGGGATGTCAGGTACCACAGCGATGGGCACGTGATAGCTACCTGCACTGAGATGTGAGTGTACATTATAATTGTCTCTAAGTTTGTGATGTACTGATGAACACATTGAACAGGGACTCAGTATTCCTCTTTCCTGCTTTCTGCCATCTTTTTGCAATCATAGCTGAAAGGATTACTTCCTGAATAACCTTCTGCAATTCGAGAAGTCCGGCTTTTTCAAAGGTACTCAGCACCATGTGTCCCAAATCCAGTCTTCCTTGTAGTAAGTACCTCTGAAAGTCAGACTATTTGTCTGTGCTGTGGATTCCATATAGTGGAATGGGTTATAAACATTCCTTACTTCTTGGAAATGGCATGCATTATAATGGCATAAAGGGAATAGGGGATTCTGAATTTCTTCCGTGTGCAATTAAAAGCAAAATTCTGTTATGAGTTGAAAACAGACATTTCTTTCCGTTAGCTAGTTTTCCTATGTCTTTTGTGTGTAGAGGGAGTTATTCACAGATAACCTTTTTCTTTTTTTCCCCTAAGAGAATGCTGATTGAGTGCAGTAAATCCACCACAAAGCCCATAATATCTGAAATAAATTTTACTTGCACCTGCCATCTTCTGTTCCAAATGCCATCTCTATTGAAACACTCCTCTACATTCTGTATATAGCATCTTAACCAAGCTGAATTATTTCATCTGCCACAAAGGGATTAAAGGTGTCAACAGTAATTATCTTTGCCTTACTCTCTGGCAGTTGTTTTTCCTTAAATATGCTCAGAGGTTCATTATAACTTTCTCACTAAATCTCTTGCTGCATAAATCTATCAAGGTATCATTTGCTGGCGTAGCAAGTGCTGACACATGTGTCCACTCTTGCAAACAGAAGATGGTCAGGAGGGTTTTACTCATAAATTCTAGCCTATGTTGTTCTAGTTATAATCCCAGCTGATTTTAGGCTCTGCTTGGAAGCCTAGGCTTCCAAGCCAAGTTAGGCTGCTGCTAGAAGGTGATTCTAACCTATGAGAGGACTGAGACTTTTTGTAAAGTTTTGTGTTAATAGGAAATACTTAGTGCTTTAAATTCTAATGACAGTTGAGCTGTACTGCTAACTAGGAGAACTGGCAGAGGTGAGTGAAGAGAAGAGAGCGAGCAAGAAGAATGACTCTATTGATCCTTAAGTTTCATAGACTTTTCAAAGATATACCATCCCCCAGCAATAGGCTCCTGAGTCCTGTATATTTCAGTTTATAAAGTAACTGAATAATATTTTGTAGACAGAATATTTTGAGTGATACATTTCAAAAGCTATTTGTAATTCTTAGTGTTAAAATAGGTTTAATTTCATGTTGTGATTAATTAACAATTTTTGTTACTTAGATGACTGTAAAATGTCATTTACCAAAGCCTTACAATGAAGGTTTTGATTAAAATATCACAGGATTCAAAAGAAATTAAAAATTTTGTTAATATCAAGCTTTTAAAGGTAGGGTTTTTTCCCAAAAGATTAAAGCCATGTTTCACTCTTTTGAAATACTTTTATTGGAAGAAAAGTATGTAGTCAGATATACATTAACTTAGAACTGTATGAGAAAATAACTTACAGTCCTCTATTATTAAAGGCAACTTGTGTTTATTGCCTTTTCACTGTATTTGTACTGAAAGCCTAGCAATTAGGGCTAATAACTTGACAAAAACATTTAGGCTGCTCTCTGGGCATTATAATATTCCAGATGAGGTTGTTGGCATAGAGTGTGTAATGCAGTAATACTTGCGCTCCAAGAAGGCACAGAAGATGATAAATACACATTGCAGTGTGCCCATCAAAATAAAATCCAGTTTGCTTTGCTTGGCAGCCTCATCAATTCTTCACAGAAACGATAATTCTCTGAGGATGTTTTCTTGTGAAGATACAAAGGAAAAAAAAAAGAAACTTCAATGTGTTTGAATATTCATTTCTTTGCTATCTTGTTGGGTTTTGTTCCCCCCCGGCCCCCCCCCCGGAGGATGCAGGAAAGTGTGTGGGGCTCTAACAAAGAGCCTTTTTTTCTCCGAATAATCTGACACAGGAAAATTTTGCATCCAGTGAAGATTATGATTAACTGGGGTTTTCACTGTGAATTCCCTCCTGGCTGTACTCCAAAACCTGGCCTGTCAGTCAGGTACATAAGATTTGCAGAGTTTGCTCCTTTTTCCCCTGAAGGGCCTGATACAGTGTTTAGCCGCAATGGAGAGTTGTCCATTAAAATGACAGGGGCCTGGAAAGACGTTCAGCCCGCTGCCCTCATGAGATGAAGCATAATAGGCTGTTAACAGTCATGTAGGCACCTTTTTCAAGGGCCATTTATCCTGAAGGAAGCTTGCCGTGCATCCTCTCAACTAAGGGATGCCTTTTCATTGTTCGTTTTAAAAAGGGATACATCCTCTTTAGAGACCTTTGCCATGTGAAATGATGTTCAGTGGTGTGTCTGTGTACCTGGCAGGTCCAGCTTCTCTGCAGTGGGAGGAGACTGTGGGTGAAGGTTTGTGAATAGGGTGGGATGGCAACCACTTGGATTTACACCTGTTTGCTATTGCTGCTTCTTGTCTGAATTGAAGCAGCATCCAGGAGCATCAGCTGAAACAAAGACTCTATTTTGATATTCTCTTCACAACCACAAAATGCACAAGGAAGGATTTTCCAGTAATTAGGGTGCTTATTGGAAAACTGGGCTCAAATTTTCTAAAATCCTTGCTCAACTCACTGTTGATTGTGGACTTTAGATACTTGCCTTTAGCCAAGGCCATTCCGGCTTCCCCAGGCACCCAGATAGCTGCCTCTGGCTATGCCTGGGATTATTTTAAATTTTCTGTGTGATGAATAATTATTGGGACAAAGAGTGAAAAAGAACTAGAATCTGTCACAGCACATTTATCTCTGAGAAGGTACTCCTGGTGTTGCCAGTAAATATTTTACACAAAATACCTGTATATTCTTTCGTGTAGGGCAAGAATGGCAGGTGGATGCCCTCACTTTTCAATTGCAATGTCTTTCTCTGGCCTAATAAAAAGTCAATTATGCTCTACAAGTGAAAGAGCTTCAAGAGAAGAATTGGAAATATTCTTCTGGTGGTTAAGGCCATGCTAAGGAGATAGGACAGAGAAGTTCAAATCTGTGTAGAGAAGAACTTCAGGTGTCTTATTAGGGAGGACTTCCAGATGAATTTTGTGGGATGGAGCAGAGGTAGCTGCTTAATTCTAGAAGATGGTGTAGACTAAAAAATCCTGAGGGGAAGAGGTGCTACTTATCAAAGTTACAGAGGCCTGAGAGGGGTGAGGGTAAAGCTTGTTGAATATGTTAACTGCTTAGCTTTTCACTGTCTCTTGAGTTTGTAGGAGCAAGAATATAGGATCATAGAATGTGTTGGGTTGGAAGGGACCTTTAAAGGTCATCTAGTCTAACCCCCCCACAATGAGCAGGGACATCTTCAACCAGATCAGGTTGCTCAGAGCCTCGTCTAACCTGGCCTTGAATGTTTCCAGGGATGGGGCATCTATCATCTTTTTTGGGCAACATATGCCAGTGTCTCAACACCCTCACTGTAAAAAATTTTTTCCTTATATCTAATACGTCCCCTTTATGCATTTAGTCAGCATATCCATTGCTTTCTTAGTCTATTCAATTACTATCTTTATAGTAAGTAAACGTGAAATCTAAGGTGTTTTTATCTAGAGGGGGGGAAAAAAAGGCAAGGTTCTGACACATCTTTGTTCTCCATCCCCCCAGATTCAAGAGATTGATGGAAAAGTAGAAAAGCCAGCACCACTGCTGTTTTTTAGTTCACTTCTCAACAGCTGGATTTCCTATGAAAAAAACGATTAGAGAGAGACACTGTCAGGTAAGTAAGTAAGGTTCAATATTTTTCCTTTAGAAATTACAGTATGCACAAACTAGCACTGACAGACAAGTTGTAAGCAATTAAATACATGAATCAAACCCAAGGTTATGTCCTGATTTGAATGGGAGATTTGGGTGGACTCAGAAGGCAGGGTCAGGTTCATTCAATTACAAAAAGACAGAAGCCCCTTATTCTGGGAATATTGGCATTGTCGTTAACAGAAGAGAGATGTGGCTCACAAAGAAAATGGAGTCATGGAGACACTGGATGGGGTATTGGCATGGAAAGCTACTGTTTATATGGAAAGAGACACGATGGAAGCTTGTGTGTACCAAAAAGCAGATCTCTCTGCAGTGACCTTGGTGGCAGCACGAGTAGTGCCTTAAATGGCCTTTATATACAGGCCAGATTGCTCTTGAAAATTTTGTTTTCCTTCACATAATTGCTTGAATGAGGCTGAGGAGGTACAAAGCCAGTTCTCTGCTGTTGACATGGGGATGGTTTGCTGGGATGATTGACAGTCTCATTGGGTTGGAGATAAGCATGTTTCTCCAGTTGTTTGCAGAAAGTCCTGCCTCATGTTGAATCATTTATCTCTGTAATCAGTGAACCACAGATCAAGATAAACACTTCTGCAGAGTCAATAAACCTAATTTTTATTTTTATAATTAAATCTTAAGAGCCACCTGATTTTGCATTGAATCAAGACTATAATTTCAGCAGTAAACATCTGATATTTTATTGTAATGAAGAAGCTAAGAGTGAATAGAGCCACATTTTTGATTAATTAGAATTTTGTTGCCAAGGAATTAATCTGTTTTCCCTTCTCTGTGGGAAGAAAAACAAAACAAAAAAAAAAAAAAAAAACAAAAAAAAAACCACCCCAAAACCCAGCCCTCTCTAAAATGAGTTTCTCAGCAGGCTTAATTATAGAGATGTTGAGTAAACTCCAGCAGCAGATATATTTCAATGTTTCTTTGTTTTCCTGGATTAAAGGGGCAAAGGGGAGAAAATAGATGATTGTTAAATATTGAATATGGCGATTATTTTTCCTGAACGTGAAGTAAGAGAAAAGCTAGCCCTGGACCTACAACTCCCTGTCCACTAACTATTTCTGGGTGAGTTAAGAGCGAGTTTAAGTCAGACTGTAATAACTTAGACCCGTATTCACGTAGCAATGGCTCCAGGGTGAAAGTCTGTACTAGTTAGCTGCTGCTCTATCAACTGAGGAGTTGCTGTAGTGTAATACCTTACACGACTATGCTTCCTTAGACGATCCTTTGGACTGATTCCCATCTTCTGAGGCAATGGGGATGATGCTAACAGAACTGACAAGCCCAAAAAAATGAGTTAACTGTACTGCAGTGAACTTTACTGAATTACTTGCAATTTATAGATATGAATCCATTTGTGCACATGGCAAGCTAACATGTAATTTCCGTGGGTATGAATAAATAGAGCAACCACTTAGTATTTTAAAAGGTTGCTTTCTGTCATTACTTATGGCAGCAGGGAACATGTATAATTTCTTCTGAGTTTAAAGGAAGAAATGCTTTTTCTTTGCTAAGAAAAGCTACCACATTATGTGATTTGTAATAAGAAATGTGTCAGTTGCCATATTCCTGCTTTAATGTGTCTCTTTAGGATGCAGAAAGCTATGTTCAAAATAATGATAACCAGACAGCGTTAGAAAATTCAAAAGGATATTGTCTCTGTATCAGAAGCGGGGACCCAAATGCTGCAGTTCAGGCTCATCAATATTGGTAAGTGTTTTAGATATGAGTAATTGAAACTTGCTGCTACTGCGTGCTTCTAGCAAAGTGTGAAATTGAGGAACCAGAAGACAATACCCAAATGCATGGATGCATGACTGCAGTTTGAGCGCTTTCCTTGTGGGCGACTGAAGCATTTTATTGTCTAGTTACCTCAGAGTAGAGAGTGAAGAAACACCTTGGGATGAAAACACTTTGGGTCCTAAACTTCACTTCTTCATTTTACTGTCAGAAAAAAATAAATTTAAAAAAAAATCCCCAAGCCCCTGAGTAAGACTGATTAATGGTATAATAAGCAGTTAGGTCTTGCTATTAGCAAAGTTGAAACTGTACTGATGATATTTTTAAAATACTTTCTCTGGAAGAGATGCAGTGTAACTTTTCTTCTATGACTGATGATATATATGGATTAAAAACTCAAATACAATGATCTGGGCTATTCCCTAAGAAAATGTTTGTGGTTAAATGAGGACTGGGTTATTTCATTCTCCAGCTCACGCGAAGCAGTGGCTGAAAAGCTCTTCCCACGTAGAGGAAGTTCTTTTTGAAAATTGTCTCCTCTATTAATCATCTCAATTGTAGGGAGAGGGATGAAGGAGTCCCTTGTCCCTTTAAAAGCCATGTAAAATACCACTAAAGAAGTTTGCTCAATAAACAGAGTTCCTGTCAATGAGATATTCATTCTTGTGCACCAGATTCATAAATACTGGATGGAAAAGCTAGTATCTGTATTAAAAGGTAACGTTGTTACCTTACACTGTTTTGTGTTAGTAAGGTGTGTATACAATAGCTTGAAAAATTAAAACTGTTTCCTGAAAATGACTCAGTGTGCAGAACCCTTTCTAATTGGGAAAATCAGTTCAGCAGTCCATATGTCAACAGGCCAAAAAAGGGAGAGAATGAAGAGAGGGCATGGCCGAGCTGGGTTGTCTCTGGTCTTCCAGTTATTCAAGGCAGAAGACCCTGAATATATCACCTTGGCAGTTATCCCCAAAGACAACTTATAGCTTGCCTATTTGAACAAGAAGCCTATGGTATATTTTGAGATACAAATTTTTCTGTAAACCCAACTTTGTATCCTTCTAGGATAGGCATTGCTATTTTTTCCCTGTCTGGTCAGCTACATTTACGTCTCATGGAAGCAGTGAATAAATGTTATTTAAATTAAAGTACTTCAATGTATATATATATTTATTATGTACATTAATTACTTTTTAATAGAGAATAAAATGTCGTACAGATATGAGAAATTGCAGACAAAGAGTCTTCTTGCTTTAAGAGGAAGTCACAAATACAGGGAATCCAAATTTCTTTGTGCTCTTTCTATGCAGAATGAGTCAGTTCAAAATTCACGTATCCCACTCAAATCCATGGTCTGCCTGAAACTTTGTCAATGTCCACTTATGAAGCAAAACAAACAGTGGGTTGAGCTTGTCTGCTAACTCACGGATATATTCTGCTTTCTTGCTTGCTCCGATTAGTGTCTTATTCTTTAAACAGAGGTGCAAACACCACTGTGACTATTCTTATAGGAGCTATATTATGAAAGAATGACAGATTGTGAATGAGGAAGACCTATTTCATAAAACATTTTCCTTTGCAATGCTTCTACTTTCTCTTCTGTAAAACAGTTAGGTAAAAATACTATACTTTTCCTGGTGCTAATAAGAAAATTTGTAAAGCAAAGGAGTTCTTTGACTCCAGGCAGTTGCATTTTAACTACCAGCCCTCAAAATACAAAAAAGGTATCAGAAGCTTGAACTGGTATCCCTTCCTGCTTGCCAACAAATCTGTTTTCTTTCCCCACTTTCATCAAAGATATGGGCTTTACCCTATTCCAGTGTTAATATTGAAATTGCTATTTTGGGTTTAAAAAAAAAAAGGTACTTTCAGTGTATTAGAGTGTTAAAGTATCATTTCATTTCACAGTCTACCTCCTTAAAAGGTTGTCACAGCAGCTGTAAACCAAAGATTAGTTAAAAGCCATGACAATATCGTAATTTTATTCTTAACATTCCTATATATAAGAAAACAGGTGACAAAAGATTTCTGCCCCACTGAAAATTCCTCCTCTCTTATGTCTTAACTGACACTTAGTGCTTAGATAACAGTGAGAACATAGGAAAAAAGATTATAGCTTTACATTAGTGACACTAGAGTTATGGTTGAAGAGGTGCTTTCATTCTAAGCCTTCATTTTCAGGCACTTAGAGCTTTCTGAATATATTACCCTTTGGACTCCCATTACACATGCTTGTTTTCATCCCCAAAGGTGGTTTGTGGCTTTTTTATTTACTCTCTTGCTTCATTCTTTCATTACATTTTCCTTGGCTACTTATTTGATACCTAAATCGGTGGAAAACTATCTTCATTACTTGATCAATAGTTCATTGGTGCTTCTGAAGAACATCTGCCTTTGATACAGTAGAGGAACTTTCTTTTATAGAAAACTATTCAAAGTGCTGAAAACCTGCCTGCTCTGTTTTGTTTTTTACTTCTTGAAATAACCAGGGAATTCTTCCTTAAGAAAGAATCCTGAAGTGTGATGTCATGGTTAAAAATGTAAAAATGTACTAACTTATTCATGAAATTACCCTGTGTGAATAGCGGCTACACATATCTGAGTAATAAGAATAGATGATTTCTGATGGTTTAGAGCAGGATTCTACTCTCCTTTATGATGCGGTGGGAAAAAAGCGTCTGTTTCACCAACAAATGCCATAAATAAAAGCCAGAGTTCATACACAGCTTCAGTTTTGACTTTCCTAACACTCGCAGACAATAAACCCCCCTTTGTTTATGTACAGTTTAAATTAGCAGACTTGATGTGGGAAAATGATGAGGAACTGGGAAAGTCAAATCCACTGCTACGGCTTCCTGATGGAGCCCCTAACTGTCAGTCCACAACAATAATAATTTCAGTCTCTTGGCTTTCAGTGTAAATGGATTAACTCAAAAGATGAATTAGCATCGAGGGTTTTGTGTTTCAGTGAGAAACTACTGAGTGCCTGTGCACTTTCACAAAAGGAATGAAAGATCAGCAAAAAGAACCAAAGATCGTTAAAAACAAACAAAATCCAAATCCTGGGTGGGAAGTTTCTCTAACACAACTCATATACAGTCATTCTTCAGTTATTTAAGATGGTGAATGTTGTTTATTTGAGAGAGCATATAGGCACTTTATTATAAGTACCATTAGCTGCAGATCCAACAATGTATCGATATTGTCCATTGTAATTCTGAAACAAAAGGAGTTTTGTAAAGAAAAGGCCTCTGCAGAAAGCAAATGGTTAATACGTGCACTATCTGTGTTCCTAGGGCCAACTTTGCTATAGTGCTTAACACAGCTGGTACTGGTGGTAGCATCTTGAAGTAACACACACAAAATGTATTCCAGCAAGGTTCTCCTCACCCTCAGGGTCTCTTTGAGGCCACAATTTCACAGTGAAAATGGTCCTGGCAATGCTGGCTGCTGGTGATCTCACCAGGACTGGGAAGATATTTCAGGGTTTTTTTCCCCTAGCTTTTTTATTTTAAATAAACACGGGAAGATTTTAGTATTTGTATGTCTCAGTGATTTTTTTTTTTTTTTTTTTTACTGAAAAGATAGAGTCTCCGATGAAGGACACAAACGGATATTAAGTTTACAGAAATACTGTCTTGTTTTTCAAATCTACCATAGGGCATTATAAGGAGCGACAGATCAGGGAAAATCCAAGGCTGTGTAGCACTGCATGCTGCAAGTAAAAATTCTGCAGTCATAAGCCCAAACATGCCATCTGACTGACGCTAACTACAACCGCCTTTTTTGGAACAAGGGTTAGTTATGGTAGAGATGGCATAAAAATGATGGCCTTGAAAAGATGAGGGTTTTTTTTTAAAGGAAATATTAAGTATGAGTCTAAGGCATAGTTCTATCCTTTCTTTTCCTCCTTCTCCATCTTTTTTCCCCTCTCCCCTCTCTCAAATCTCTCACAATAGCTTGATCTACAGCATTTTCTTGCTTCGTTGGTTTTGAAAAGGACTTGCTGTTCCCTGCTGTTAGATTATTTCCAGAAGACTGTCTCAGGTCAATAGTCATAACATTCTTTGCTCAACTCCCTCTTTTCCCAACCCAGACAGAAGAAAAAGTTAAAAAAAATAATAATTGGGAAGTGGGAAAGGGAAGCATGTTTTTTATTTACATGATTGATCCAGAGTATTTTTGGCATGGAACCTTCTTTTTCTTTACAAGTACCTGGTCTCTGCACACCATACCCATGGAGAAATTTCTCCTACAAGCATAAGCAGTAGCAGCTAGGTTTCAGGTGAAATTGCCAAAAAATATAGGGGCCTTTTATTGGTATTAATTTTAGTGGAATCTTCAAAATAAGATTACTTGCTCCAAGAAGTCAAGAAGACATTGAATGTAAAAAAAGAAATTAGCTAAAATAAACATGATCCAGTTGCGGTTACCTTGGATATTGGTTCTTTAGGTCTTGTTTCTGCTCTCCTTCAGCTCTCAATGGTTTATAAAAAAGGCAGACAGATGTTCACCAGAGGTGTGTGTTGCCACCATACTGATGCCTGGTGGCTCATCTGCAGCAGCTGAGCAGTGCAGAACGGTGGGGCTGGCTCAGGCTATGGCTCACGCTATTTCTTGCCTGGTTGGTTCAGGGGTTGTGGTAACTGTTCTATATACAAAGGGGTTGGGTGCAGACTTTGCGGCTGTGGTTTGTCTGCAACTGTTCTTCCCCCTGTCGTCTTCCCCTGAAAGTATTTTATGTATTTAAAGATGGTTAGGAGTGCCAATATGAAATAAATTTATCAGGTTTGTTTTGCACTCCAGTAAATTTTGGCTAATGTTAGGACGGATTTTAATTTTCTGATTAATTAACTGCTTGAACTGATTAAATTAGCATGGGAGCAGATCCTTGCAAACAAAGTGAACATGGTTCCTGTTAAGTGCAATGAAAATTTGTTTGTGTGGTGTTTAAATAGGACAATATGTGATAACTAGCAATTGCTGATAGTTTTACAGCGTACAAAATGGGGAGAGACCACAGCAGGTTGATTTGAAAACAGCAGAAGTGAACAAGACGACAACTAATATTGTGCTAACTTGTCTTGGGAACAAACATATTTCCTTTATTCCTCATGGACTTTTTGTAAATTCGATTAAAATTCTCTTTGGTGTGCATCTAACATTTCTGTTATTTGTATGTGCCACTGTCAGGTCATGCAGTTAGCCGGTGGCCAAGCTGCACACCTCGCTGAGACACTGAATACCATGGTTTGGAATAAGAACCACCTGAATTCTAATCTTAGCTTTATTCTTACTTTCTTGAGTTTGCTTAGCCAGTTTGGGGCACCCAAAACAGCAAAGGAACTCTTACTGTCAATTGTATTTGAATTAGTACTTGGTAGTGTCAGTGTCATGGAAATAATTGAAATATAGAACATTAGCACTCTGAGTGAATAACACAACAAAGCCAATCCATGTTCATCAGCTCCCTAAAAGTATAGGCTAACAGTGAAGCCAATCTTAGTAATAAATGAACAGAAGTATAAACTGTGGAGTTAGAGCTTGATTTTGAATGTGTTACACAAGCTAAGGTGTTATTTACAGTTTGTAATCTGGAATTCTGATCTTCATAGTATCTGAATGCTTGGATTTGGGAATTTGGTTTAAACTCTTTAATAACAAAATAACACAGGAAGAACATGTTTCCCTTTGTCAGAGGAAGCATTGACTTCTTGGATATAAGTAGCTTCTGTCAAGAAGGACAGATTCAGACATCCTTAGGCTTCCTTACACATTTCTTTTTTAATAGACGTTATTCAGTTTAGATGCATAGTTTAAATACCCTTGCTTCAGTGCTCTAGGGGAGAGATCTCAAAAGTGAAAAATATAGGTAAGTAAACAGCTTGTCAGAAAGTAAGAATTCAGCACTTAAACACTCCAAAGGCATTCCCACATCTGAGGACAAACAAACTACAGTTGAGATCTAAAACTCTTCTACCTTTAATGTTTTCAGCTCTGGATTAAAGAGCCTTCCTGAGCTGATGGGAGGTGTCTGAGCTCTGCTAGCCTGGGATAAGCAGCATCTTGACCAAAAACTTTGGGTACTGAAAAGTAAAATGTGTGGTGTGTGTACACCATATAAACAACAAGACAGTCCTGACAACTTAAAGTCTTTGAGAGTTTGCAAACCTACTGCCTCTGCTTTTCAAAAAGAAAGAACTATAATGTATCTTGATGCTGCACATCATTATAGTTTGGATTAGAAAGTAAAATTTTGCTGTTCATCCAGATGCGTTAATCGTAACTGAAATCAATGCCACGTCTTAATGGCCACGCCATAGAGAAGATAAGGGCTGTTGCTACTCATAAAAGGTAAAATAACCTTCAAATGAGAGAAGCCTGTGCTGAGAAACTGGACGTTTAAGCTCTTAATCTGTTAATGATGTGTGTGTGGAGATTTTTGAGATGAAGCCCAGTCTGGGAGCTTGAATTTTGCAGACCTCTCAAATGCTTCAGTGTCTTCTGTATGAGGTGATGAAATGTATGCTTTTGTTTACTTACAATTTATATAGTGCAGGACCAGAGAGATTGTTTTGATCTTATATTTGTTGCCAAACATTCAAACTGTATTCAAACTGTTAGTTCAAGTTTTCACTTGTACTTTGGACCTGAAAAACTCAGGTTCTGTTGATGATGAACTGTTAATGCCTAAGCACCTGTGACTCAAAAGGTTAAAAAAAAAATATTTTTGCTGTGACAGTCCCTATTTTAAAGTCGGTAGCACTTTTGCTGTTGACTTATGTGAGAGCTTGCTAATACAAGACAACTAAATATAAATGTGCATGATAATTGTCTTACCCGTATATTGAGACAATGTCTTAACCGTTAAGCTATGGAGAATGACTAAGTGCATGTGACTCTTTCTGGCCTGACAGCAGACCGTTATTCATGCAGAATACTATAGAAGATGAATTTTCAAGTCTTGCTTCAAGCCAGGAAGAATAGAAATCCTTTGGATCTGGATCTTTTACAAAACACTGCTACTTGCTAATCAAGGGTATTTCACAATATCACAGAGTAGCTGAGGTTGGAAGGCATCTCTGGAGATCACCTAGTTTAACCCCGTGCTCAACCAGGGTCAGCTACAGCAGGTTGTCCAGGATTATGTCCACGGATGGAGAGTACACAACCTCTCTCGGCTTTAAAAATATTTAAACAGGATTTCCTCTGGTTCATCGCTGAGAATGGTTTTGCTTTGTCTTCTACCTGCATCCCTACAAGAATTCATACACAAGTTTACCTATTTTAATGGAAAGAGTTGAGGAGATTGTGTGGGATGCCTGGCTGCCTGTGATTGCCCAGCTGTTTATCTTCAGAGGAACACTCTGGAGTACTCATTTACTCTCTTTTCTAACACAAGAACTAGAAGGCATTGCCTGGCTTAGGCTATGAGCCACAAATTGTTGGTAGCTCGGAGTGTACAATACAGAAATATAACTCTCTGCTTGATTTGTTCTTACATCTTTTCACAGACTGGTTACTGAGCACTGTTAGGGATAGGATATGGAAAAAAAAAAAAAGGCTTTTTGGCACGACTTCATACATCTGCTCTTACTTTCCAAGACCTTAGAATACTTTTAGAGGGATAGATGCAGCTGGCTTTGCTGTAGTACTGTTATTCCTGATTAATCTGCATAGTGATGTTGATTTTGGGGTTGGACACTTTTTCAGCTTGCCATACTCTCTGTAGAGGTGGAGATACGTAGCAGCACAAACCAAAGGGGAGGATGGTCTTTAAATGACGCTGCTCTTTTGAATCAAGTGGTTGCTGGCCAAAGCGATTCAGGAGCTCTTGTAGTTGAACACTTGGAACAGTGTCCTCCTACAGGAAAAAAAAAAAATTGTTCCTAGATCTTTATTTTGAAAATGTATTATCATGATTGTAAATAAAGGCTAATATGCATGTGTTATAACTCAGGACTTGTTTGCTTTTTATAGAGTGTGAAATTAGCTTCCACGTGTAATTGCAGGTTTTCTTGATTGATGTGAAGCTATTTTCTCTGTAAGCAGATACTTCTCAGTTTCTAGCTCTGTTCAAAGTATGAATAATCAATTACAAAAAAAAAACTTGGGAAAAGAAAATAGAATTGCAAAGAGGTTAATTTCCTAATGCCCCAGGATAGCAAGAACTTCTGAGCTAGGAAATTTCATGCCCTTAACACGACTGTTGACTCTTCCATTGAATGAAGGCTGTACATCAAGAGAGATCTCTCATTACACGATTACAGCACATATTCTCCCTGGAAGATATAAGACACTTTCTCTTTGGGTCTTGCTTATGATTTTTTACAGCTTGGAGAACTGCAAATACGCTTGAGAGGTAAGCGTATCTGTGCCCAATGGAGACATAAAAGGGGAAGAAAAGTCGGAAGACTTCACAGAAGGCTCACCTCCTGAAATGCCGCATCTCCATGCATCAAAGGCTGCGCTTGCACTCTGAAAGATACTGTTTTTATCATTGCACGTGATGTTGCATCCTTAGGGATGAATTCTGCTAACTATCAATAGAATTATTTATATACAAAACTTGTCAGGTTAGCAAAGGCACAGGAATTTGGCTGGTCATTAAAGATGTAAGTGCATTTTAATGTACTGTATACTGTGCATTTTCCTTGCCTCCTTTCCAGTGAGTGCCCCGACTCTCCTTCTGCTGTGGCCTCTGTGTTCAGAGACTTTGGGATTGATTCTGAGCAGGAGAGCATTTCTCTAACTCTGTCTTGGCGAAGTTGTTTCATACAAGCCTGAATGTTGTAATTCGTAAAGCAAATCCATTTAAATACAAAATTATTCTGTAAAATCCTTTACATCCATAGGCAGAAATTAAGTTTAACATGTTCAAAACAACCCCTCTTTTTTGCAATCATCTGATCTATTCCCTGTTTATTTTTGCTACTACTGTTGTCATTGTATCCAAACTGTCTGTATGAAACCAGTTGTAAACACTTCTTAACAATTTTTCCAGTATTGTGAATTGCCTTGAAGGCACATAGGATATAAATGAAGAGGAAAATAGCGGATTTTCCATATGGTCTAAGTACCATATGAAATTCTAGGAATGCTATTTCCCACTTATATCCATTCATCTCTTTGAATTTCAATCTTTAAATCATTACCTTTTCTCTCAGGACTGCTGTGAGGCTTAATTCATTAATGTCCGTAGAGTGCTTTGAAATCCTTAGATGAAAGAGATTACAGAAGTGCAAAATATTAATATTAAAGCAAAAATGTGAGCCCACAACCTCTCCTCTTCTCCCCCTTAGCTCACCTGTTCATGAAGATCTTTGTAATCATATAAACTTACCTTAGAATCGAGGCAAATACTTTTTCCTTTGATGTACAGATAATGTGAGGTTGTAAATGCCATTTTAAGGAATCTTTTTCATATTAACAAAGTTAATGTAAAAACTTCTTAGCAATGTTTTTAATCTTCTATTCACAGTCTTTGTGCTTCCCCAATTAAAATGTGGTCCTGGTTAAATCCAGATGAATCTTGTAGGACTGCATCAGTGTTGAAAGATTCATACTGCTCTCTCCATAGGCTTATATTAGGAAAATAAAGTTCCTCTATCAGGTTTATGTAACTTCAGACTGTAAAATAACTGGCATAACACAATCTTTTCAAAATGCATCATTTGTTTTCCAGATGGGAACCATCTTCTCTGTCTTACCATCTGCATTGGTTTCTGAAAAGCTTATTCTCTATTTTCAGAGGATGATACGATAATTCATGTTAGAATGACCTTGGGAGATGTCCAGTCCAACCTTCTGCTCAAAACAAGGTCAGCTATGAGATCAGACCAGATTTCTTAGTGTTTTATGCTATCGGAGAATATCTTAGCCTACCAACTTCTATCTGGAGCTGCTAGATCATGCATGAATCCAGCTGCTTCTGTTTCCATTACAATCTAGAACCTATGGAAGCCTTTAGTAATATTACTGCAATTAATAACCCAAAATCCAACACTCCAGAATAACCTTCACAAGAACTGATGCAGATCTTACTATTGGGACACAAGGAATTATTTTTTTTTCCCCTATCTTAACAATTTATCTCTGTAGCCAGAATATTGTCCATGGACCCTTGCAGTAACTTCTTTTTTCCCTGCAAAGAAAATCAACAAGAAGGTAAGAACTGTTCGTGAGCCTGTGGGAGGTAAGCCAACAGCCTTTTCAAGACTGTGGAGTACTGTATGTTTAAGGACAGAGTTAGAGTAAGGAAACAAGGGGTGCCTTCTTAGCTTCTTGGTTTGGATATTTCTAGTCCCCCTTTCCTGGCCTGCTAACACAAGAAAGTCCTTCTTTTCTGTATCCATTAAGTAAAATATGTAGAAAGTTGCTTTTCCCAGGCATTCATGATCACCCTCTTCATCCATACCAGGCATCCCATACCATCTTTCACGGTCCCCAAGAGGAAAGGCTCCATTTCCTGTCTTCTGAGTCAGTGTGAAAAGACCGACCTTCTGCAGAAGGTTTCAGTTTTCTCTCCAGTGCTGGTCTTATGGCTCCCAGCTGAGTAACACTTTGTGTTATTGCAATCTTTACTGACAAATAGGATGGAGAACTCCATCAGTGGGGAAAACCCCCCATCAAACCTGTATTCAAAGCTCAGTTACAACATCCATGATGTCTGGATTGACCAAGACAGAGGAGTTAGTTATGGTTTTAAAAAGATACCATTACCGTGTCTCTCGCCATCCCTCTGCAGTTCATATCAACCTTTCTGACAACAGACGATTTATTTCAGAATTAGTTCTTTCTGCTGCTGCTGTGCCATTATCCTGCTCTTCCAGTTCAGCCGTTTAAAGTCAGGAGAAAACTCTAGTGACCTCTTTATTTGCAGACACAGCAGATATCTACAAGCCAATTGTGGAGAGTAGCTAGTTTGAATCTAGATTTAAATACTCAAACATATGTTTATTCAGGTTTCTCTTTAAAGTTTAGGCTCTGAAAGTTTCTCCTATATTACATATGCATGTGCTGATATAATCTGGAATTTTGAGTTGATTGTAATATTGTTAGTAGGTATTAGACTAGAGTTGTTTTACCACCACTTCTTCCTCAAAGGAGAATTAATCATTGATTTAACTAGGATGCTAATATGAATGATTGTGTTGTTATGCATATGTTGATTTATTTAATTTTTTCAGCCTTCTAGGTCCCTTTTGAAAACAAGCTTAGCCAACCAAACTTAACAAGCTTTTACTTGAGTGTGTATAAATGTTAAGTAAACAAAATATTTTTGCTGCTTATGCTTGCAGCATTCAGCTTCATTAAACATGTTTATATGCAGTCTGTAACCTTTTACAGTGTACATGAGTAACTTGTAAGACAGATTCTGTTCAGATAAAAGAAGACATGGAAAATGTGGTTTGGAGAACTTGTTTGAATGTAGATCTCCTGAGACACTCTCAAGGTGTCCTGTTGTAGCAAAACAAAGATTTCAAATCTTGGAAATTCTGAGGTGTGCAACAGGTCAGGTTGGCTTCTCTTAGATGGACTCTCAGCACAAGAAGGACACGGACCTGTTGGAGTGTGTCCAGAGGAGGCCACAAAGATAATCAGAGGGCTGGAGCCCCTCTCCTATGGGGACAGGCTGAGGGAGTTGGGGTAGTTCAGCCTGGAGAAGAGAAGGCTCGGGGGAGACCTTATAACGGCCTTCCAGTATCTAAAGGAGAGATGGGGAGGGACTCTTTTATCAGGGAGCATAGTGATGGGATGAGGGGTAGTGGTTTTAAACTGGAAGAGTGTAGATTTAGATCAGATATTATGAAGAAATTCTTTCCTGTGAGGGTGGTGAGCCCCTGGCCCAGGTTGCCCAGAGAAGCTGTGGCTGCCCCATCCCTGGAGGTGTCCAAGGCCGGGCTGGACGGGGCTTTGAGCAGCCTGGTCTGGTGGGAGGTGTCCCTGCCCAGGGCAGGGGGGTTGGAACTAGATGGTCTTTAAAGTCCCTTCCAACCCAAATTATTCTATGAGTCTATGATTCTATGACTTTTCACTGAATAGCAATTAATAACCATTTTGCACTGTGAGTTGTCCATGGTTAACGGTATCCCCATGGCCAGGTAGGAATCTTCGGGTTACGCAGCAGTTGCAGGCTGAGGCGAGCATGGGATGAGGGTTAGTGCGTCCCACTTCCTTTTGCAGCCTGAGAAAGGGTTTGTTTCCAATTAGGCAGCCAGGCTCCAGAGGCCAAGGAGACACTATAACAGCAGAGAGAATTTTAAGAATGCCACCACATCTGGCAGATGTTCAGGGAAGACCTCGGAAATGCAGACAAACTGAGGTCTGATCTTAGCTCCACCTGCCAAAGCAAGGATTAAACAAGTGGGATCAAATTGTTTCTTCCTACCTTTGTTTTATCTTAAAGCACATAAGCCCATACCAACATTTTGATGCCATTATGCAAAGTAAGTACTTGATAGTGACGGAATGATAGTGTAGCAAGATGCCACTTACTAAAAAATTCCAATATCCTGAGAGAACATACATTCTGGTTAAAGGAGAGAGGAGGTTGCTTCAGCAGTATGGAGTACTGGTAAAACCTCGGTGCAATGGCTCACCACAATCCTAACTAACCGTGGCAAAGGTTTTTTCTTGTAATAAAGAGTGACTGTGGAAGATGCCGGCTGTCCATGGATACAAGCCATGGATGAATTTAGCTACTTTGAGGAGGACACATATTCTAGCCATGGAAATACAGAATGACACCTTTGAGGGTGAAAGAGATGCTAGCTAACAATAACAATAGTTGATCGAGGCTTGTCTTAGAATATTTACACTGTAAATATAAGGCACTGTGAAGCAAATTCTTAGTTCAGGTAAACTGCTGTAGAGAACTGGTTTTGTGATGTTTTACTCCATCTAAGCAGCTGTCCTTAAGAGCCATGACTGAGGGATCTATGTATTTCTTACCAAAGAGGTAGGGGTACTCCTTTTAACAAGTACAGGGTGGACACAATTCTTAGAGAACAGCTGTCCCTTTTCTTTCAAAACTGTCATTTCAATGTAGCGTTTGAACTTTCTCTTTAGTGGGTTTCAGATCACTGGTGAGGTAAATGGGTGAAGCAGCTTCTAAGCTATTATATACATGTCTTTTTCGATTGACCAAATGAGCAGCCGATGTCATCTTCCAAAACTAAATTTTATTTAAAGAAATCTTTGATATTTAAAAAAGAAAACAATCCCCCTCCCCAAGAATACAACAAAGCATGACAGCATCTGGCTGTTCTAGAGGAAATCTATTAGCTATCTCAAGAGTTAATCTTTTAAAGATTATATTGGGTTTCATAGAGGTAAGTAGATTCTCAAGATGCATTCTATCCCCAGAAGCAACAACTTTTCTTAATGTACATGCGTTACACAATAACATCTTAAAAATGCAAAATAAGACATTTTTAAGAATTCATTGCTGTAAGTCAGAACTTATATGAACATTCAATTTGATTAGCTGCAGCCAGAGCTAAAAGGTACATAACAGCACCTGAAAAATTAATGAAAACTTTGCTATTTTAGTTTAACATCCCTGTTTTTCTGCTCTCTAAACACTCCTACCATTGCAGCCATCAGTCTTGTAACAGAATGTTTTACCAGACCCTGCAGCAGACACACAGACAAATGAACTCAAGATTGTCCTGAAAAGCCTGTGAAAACACCTCAGGAAATGTTGACTCTTACAGTTGGAGGATCAAAGCTGAATAATCTGAAGTTAAATGATTTAAATTCTTTAGCTGATGAATTGCATGTAGCTGTTTATGACTGTTTTGTTTTCTAATTATGAAACTTATTTTTCACTTACTATAAAATCTAGTTCTTTAAGAATATGAATAATATTCAGTATTTTTAAGCGTTTTAGGCATTCTACTGTTTTAGAACTGAACTTTCTGTGACATTTTGTAGTGTCAGAAAGCAGGCCACTTGCAAAGGAAGCCTCATATTTTCAAATGCTTATGGCGACGAGTGTGATTATGGCATTGTGGCTTTCACAGCATTTAAGTAGCCTTGTATTGCAGTGGTAATTAAAACGCATGGGGCCGGGTCCTGCTGCCCTTGCTGAGATCACAACTCAAAGCATGTTCAGTATTGGTGTGCACCTAATTTTGGTGGACTTGGTACCTAGAACTTCCAGCTAAGATCAAGGGCTCGTTTTGTTAGAATTTGTATGGAATTGGTGGTAAAAGGCAATCTTTGATTTAATGCATTTACAATGCATGGCTGGCATTTAGATACTATCCTGTGGGAACCCGGTGTGCTTCCACAGTGCCTGGCATGGCCTTAGATGACAGGAAGCTGACAGATTCAGGAGTCCCGAGTCACAGGCTGGCGCTCCTACCCCAGCATCGTTTCATTTCTGTGAACACACTAAATGGCTTTTTCATAGGAATTGTATTGGGATTTGAATGACATTATCCCTAGACTAAAGGTGTGCATTTAAAGTGTTTTGTTACTGATTTTTGTAGGACAATGACTGTTACCTTTTATTCTGTGTAAGGGAATTAGTACTGTGTTAATGTCCAATGAAGTCATCAAATTGGTCCCGGTGTCAGTTCTCATCACTGAGATGGAAACTTGGGCTTTGATCATTATCTTTTTAGAGTCCAAACCTGTAACTTAACAAACGATTACTTTTATCTGGCTAACGGGCTGGAACACATAAAAAGGCTAAGAACCGACAAGAAGGGGAATAGCTTGCGGTTAAGATGCTGGTGTTAGTTGGGAGACCTGATTTTGGCCAGTTCCTCTCATCAGCTCTGTGCCATAGCTTTCTGTTTCTAAAATAGAGATTAAAATGTTTGGGTTTTTTTTCTAGCCTTTTGTCTGTATAAATTGTAAGCACTGGCGAGGGTATATACATGCAACACTTTGTAAGTTTTTGCTTCTTGCTACAACTGTTAACATTTAATCAATAAAAATCTGCCTTATGCTTCTTTGATTCATAAAATGCTGCCTGTCTCTCTAATTTGAGCTAGAGAGGAACATGTATTTGCAGATGACCTTTAACTGTAAAGAGTGGAAGATCACTGTCCTTGCCTTTCAGTTGAGGAGTACAAAACCAGTAATGCAAATTTGCATTACTCGGCATGCAAATTAACGAAAGAGGTGGCAGCACACCTGTCTTTTCAGAGCTCAAAGCATCACACATACACAGCAAAAAAAATAAAAAGGTTACACTGCTGTAGTTCTCTACAGTCAAGCATTCTTTCAAAGGGAAAATCCATCACTTTGAAGAATTTACAGAAGAAAACCTCCACAGCAACCAAAGCTGCAGGCAGGCGAGAGAGGCAAAATGCAACTGCTGAGAAAAATAAATAAGGGCCTTTACAGCAGTCCCATTGAACTGAATTTTTCCTTTATCACAGACTAGGCTATTATAATCTGCTTTTCTACCTCTAGCCACGTATTTTAAAAGAAGATTTTCTAAATATAAAAAGGTTACAGTAGAAGCAGAGTCTCTTACTAATGTATTACAAACCATCTCATTCTGAATTTGCAAAAGAACTGATTTGGCTTAATTTCTCATTCCTGTTGTCTGCATGTGAAACATCGATCAGATGCAAAAAAATGGCAGTTGGGTTATAGAGTGATAGAAATGTCATTTTCTGCAGGAGCCGGTATTCAGTGAGCATACCAAATACTTGCAAAGGCCTTTGAGCACGGGCGAGACTGAACATCATGTCGAAGCCTTCTGCAAGCCACTGTGTCCTTAAAGGTCCCAAGAGCCACAGCAGCCCAGGTGTTTGTGGTGTCTTTTTTTCCAGGTAACTTTAAACAAAATCTCAGGCAACCTAAGTTCATAGACTGCTTTTTACAGAGGCCACATGCTTTAACATGTAAATTAAAGAAATGGTCTAAATGAGATGTAAATTTTATTTACTGGCTGAAAGCTGAACCTTGAGGATAAAGCTAAAAGCAAGGCAAGACTGTAATCATAATTTTATTTTGAGGGGGAACTGAATTTTCTTTCCCCAAGAATGAGGTGCCACAGAAAGAGTCACATATAGGACTCGCTGAAATTTAGACAGAAAATGAGGAAAATGCGCTGAAATCCTGGGTTGGTGCCAGGATAGGAAGGGTAATGGCTGATGCTGCTCCCGGATACATCCTCCCAAGGAACAGGGACCACTTCTCTTCACTCTGGCCTCTGGAGTGGTGGTAGGCAGTAGCTGTGCTGGGATTCTCGGACTGTAGGCAGAGCAGGCAGAACCGTGACCAGCCGACTGCCCTCAGAAATCCACAGTCCCTCCACACGTCCTACTCCTGTGGCCTCCAGCCAGCCTCAACTGCGATGGTAACGTTCTGCTCTAAACACAGTGTGTCGCAGCGCTGTCTCTCACTGTAAAACACGTGTTTCAGTTTGAGGCTAAATCTTTCAATGTAAACCCCACATATTTGGCAGCTGTGATGATATTTGGTGGAGTTTTGCTTCCCCACAGAGGGTGTGTGGGTCAGGCTGGGCTAGCTCACAGGGTGACCAAGGGAATCCATTGCTGCTGGAGGTCTGCTGCTAGCATGGCTACCGGCACAGGCCACTAAGTGACCTTGGACTGGAGCCGGCTTCGCAGAGCCACCTGGAGCGTATCCATGCTTCCATTTCCAGAACTGGTGTGGAGCTGCCTCAGCAGCTCTGCGAGGAGTGAACTTCCATCCAGCCTGCCTAATTAGTGCTGACTTGGTACAGCTCCGAGGCTCCAGAGCAGGCTGATTCTCTGCCAAATCATTCAAGCATCTGTGCTAATGAGGGACTGAGACCACATTTGTATTATTTTTTTGGAATATGTACCTCATCAAGATGTGTTTGGTACTAAAGACATATTGGTGCTGTATGAGCTACACCACCTTGTGGCATCTCTTGAGCAGTGGAGAACGGCTTGAGAGCAACCCTGAGGAGAAGGACTTGAGGGTGCTGGTTGATGAGAAGCTCGACATGAGCCTGCAATGTGCGCTCCCAGCCCAGAAAGCCCCCCGCATCCTGGGCTGCATCAAAAGCATTGTGGCCAGCAGGGCCAGGGAGGGGATTCTGCCCCTTTGCTCTGCTCTGGGGAGACACCCCTGCAGTGCTGCCTCCAGCTTTGGAGTCCTCAGCACAAGAAGGACATGCAGAAGCTGGAGCGGGTCCAGAGGAGGCCATGAAGATGCTCTGAGGGCTGGAGCCCCTCTGCTGTGAGGACAGGCTGAGAGAGTTGGGGGGGTTCAGCCTGGAGAAGAGAAGGCTCCGGGGAGACCTTAGAGCCCCTTCCAGTATCTGAAGGGGCTCCAGGAAAGCTGGGGAGGGACTCTGGATCAGGGAGGGGAGCCATGGGACGAGGGGGAAGGGTTTTAAACTGAAAGTGGGGAAATTTAGATGAGATATCAGGAAGAAACTTTTCACTCTGAGGGTGGTGAGCCCCTGGCCCAGGTTGCCCAGAGAAGCTGTGGCTGCCCCATCCCTGGAGGTGTTCAAGGCCAGGTTGGACAGGGCTTTGAGCAGCCTGGTCTGGTGGGAGGTGTCCCTGCCCAGGGCAGGGGGCTTGGAACTAGGTGATCCTTAAGGTCCCTTCCAACCCAGACCATTCCATGGTTCTATGATCCCCAGACCCGTGTGCCCCTTTCCCGTTACCGGTCCTGCAGTGATGCTCCCTCTGCCCCGCGGCACGTTCCGGCCCGATGGGCTGGGTGGAGTGGGGGGTGCGATCCAAAACCCACCCGTGTTGCTCTGTAGCCATTCCCTGGCTCCGGAGGGTCTCTGAGGGCGGGTGATGCCAGAGAGCCCGGGGGTGCGGCGATCACTCCGCCTCGGCGGGCAGGGGCCATCTCCCGCCGAAGGGCGGGGCCTCGGGGCCACGCCCTCCCGCCGCCCCTCCCACTCCACTCCCGCCCGCAAAGTGGCTTTTCATTGACTTCGCCGGCCGCAGCCCCCGCCTCCCATTGGCCACCCGGCCCCACGTGGGCACGGCGAGCGCCCTTGCGGTTGGCCGGCGAAGGGCGGCGCTGTGAGAAGGGAGGGGGTAAGGCGAGGGGGCGGGAGGCAGTTGCCCGGGTAACGGGAGAGTGAGTAGTGGCGGCGGCGGCGGTAGCGCGGAGCGGCGGAGCCGGAGCCGGAGCCCGAGCCCGAGCCCGAGCCCGGCGGCCCCTCGCCCTGCCCCGGCCGCATGGGCCACCGGCCCGCGGGAGAAGCAGCTCAGCCGCCCGCCCCGCCACACCATCACCTCCACCAGGTACCGGCGGGGACCTGCCGCCGCGCCCGATTCGCGGGAGGGATGCGAAAGTTTGTACCGACGGTGGGAGAGCCGCCGCCCCCGGGGCGGTGAGGGGCTGGTGGTGAGCCCTGCCCCGCCGGGGAAGCGGGTTGGCGGCGGGGGAGGTGTTCCCGGCGGGACCGGCGCCGCCCGCTGTTCCGTGCTGAGGCGGGAGCGGCTCCGCCGCCCTCTCGGTTGCCGGCGGGGAGAGGGGGGGTGGCCGGTGGCGGGGCCGCAACTTCTGCGGGGGCCGTGGGTGTGCGCGGGGGGCGGTGGGCTGCCAGCCCCACTCCTTCAGCCGGGGGTCCGGCGGGCTGAGCCCCCGATGGAGGCGGGAGCCGCCCCCCGCTCCCAGCCCGCCGTTTGCCACCGGGCGGGGGTTGCTGCTGCGGGTCTTAATTACTACTATTATTTCATTTTTTGTTGTCTGGTGGGGCAGAGAGGGGTGCTGCCCCCCCTCCCCGCCGCACCGGGGGGCTCACGCCAGCCGCGGGTGGGGGTGTCCACGCGGGGTTTGGTCTTTTGCCCCGGGCTGTGTTAGGGACCGGGGAAACTTACGGCTCTGCTTATTTTCCGTGTAAAAAAAAACTTGTGGAGAAAGGCCCGCGAGTATGTTTCGCTTTGTGTGTTTGGTCTGAAACATAGTCAGTTTTGGGAATGAAAAACTTCCGATGCTGCAAGATTGCTTATTTTTTTTTAGGTGGTGGCGGGAGGAGAAGTTGTATTATCCGCTTTGCTTTTAATGAAAGAATAGCGACCAGGAGGCGTTGTTGAGGATCTGGTTACCTAGCGAGGTATTTCTGAATGGTGTTTTGTGCAGGTGTTGGATCCTTTTGGGGCTGTGTGTGAGGATGGACCCCGGTAGGACTACAGCCCTTATTCGTTTGAGGTTCACTGAGCTCGGTTGCAATGCTTAAACCATGGTCAGGTTTAGGGTCTGAGCTCTTAAAGCTGTTTTCTCATGGAGGTTTTATGGTACATAGCCCAGCGGGGTCCAGAGCCTGACTGGGCCTTCTGGATGTTGGAAATGTAGGAAAATGAGATAACAGAGATTTGTGGTCATTTTTGCATGTTGTTGTGTTTAGCATCTCTGATGGCCAGGTGGTGATTCTCCCAGCAAATCTCCCTCTCCCTTTTTTTTCTTCTTAAAGTTTCTATTTTTTTTTTAATGCCAATTTACTGTTGACAAATCCACCCTGCAATTGGGTATGCGCAGAGATAAAAAGTGGAACTTCTTTTTGTCAGAGGGAATAAGAATAAATTCAGTTTAGGTGCTTAAAAATGTTTTGTTTTGTGGCTGATTTGAATTAAATGGTTCTTCAAGCTTCTGGATAAGTTTGGGGTTTTTTTCTTGTTAATATATGTTGTTTTTTATATGGAGCTTAATGTAGCTAACTCATGTAGTGACACTAATATCCAGTGACGCATGCTCTAAGGTTACAGGCATATACTAAGTGCTATATACAAATAGAAATTTGCATGTTTCCCCAGAGAGTGTGTCTGGTTCCACGATGGTTAAAACCATAACATTGAATGCACAGGAACTTCCAGAGACTGCACTTTTTCTTCTTTTTTTTTTTATTTTTTTTTCTGGTTCAGGGGACCTTTCGTGCAGAGAGATGTTGTCCTTAGTTGCACTGGTTATGTCATGCTATTCCAGCATGGCATTACACGATGTGACTGATGCAGTCTCATGTGTCACATCACAGTGAAATCACTGGAGGGAAAAAGTTTTTGTTGGTGGGACTTAAGAATGTTTATAGAAGTTGGGTTTTTTTCTGCATGATATTTGTTGCTAAGGTCAAAGGCCTTTTACTGCCTTCAAGCTACCTGCGTGATTTCCACGGATATCAGCAGGTGTGAAACCACAGATCAGGAGGAGGTGGTTGTTCAAAATAAAATTTGAAACCTCATGTTTCTCTATAAAATGAATTAGATGTGGTTTTTAAATTATTTCTGAATGGCAAAGCATGGCAGCGTCACTGCAATCAGTCATATTCTTTCCTGTGCTCAGCAGAAGAAAAAGAACTGGATTAATGACCTACTGCTTCATGGTGAGGAGTGGTAAAAGAGCATTTAAAGTGACAGGAAAAAGCAGTATTTCTGCCGGTTTTGTGACTTTTGCCTTGGAATAACAAGGTACCTCAGCGTGTAGAACAAACCTGTTTATGCGTCTGACCAAAAATCTGCTTTATATCTAACTTGGATATTTAATTCACGTGTTCAGTTCAGGTAGTGCTGAAGCTTTGCGTAAAGATGCGAGTGGGGTACGATGTTCAGCTTTCTAATTCAAAACTAATTTCTACTATGTTTACAGAAAAAGTATTTTTTTATGCTGCCCATTTTTTAGTGATGGGAGAACGTCTGATTTAGCAACCTGGATGATTTTCTTTTTCTTTTTTTTTATTTTCTTTGTTTACACAGGGCACTTAGGTTTGGATTTTTTTGGTGCTTGTCTCATGACCAGAGCTTGTATCAACAACACGCAGCTAAATATGTGATCTTAGGCCATGCTCAGCTAAAGTTGCTAAAATTGATTTAATATTTCTCCTTTTTAGGTAGGGAATCCAGCTTAGTAAACGTGTTTTTTCCGGTGCCCACGTATTGAAGCCTGCTGATATTGATCCCACCTTACAAATGAACTCAGGAAATGATTTGTCTCTGTTGTAGTGAACTTGTGCTTCTCAGTACCAAAAGAACAATATTCTAAGGTGGTTGAGTTGCTAACCTGTGATTTCAGGTGCTGTGTTCTTTCACAAGTAATAGCATAACCTGTTCATTCACGTAGTCTTGTGCCCAGGATTTTGGGAGGTGGCACACAATAACCTTATAAACTGTGGAGAAAGATCCCTAGGTAAGAGACCCCATAAGAATAATGAATTTGGCTTTAGATCCAGAACTCGAAGACTGAGTTTTAAGTTGATCCTTGCAGGCTTCAGTCAGCATGGCAGTAGGCTCGACGCTGATGAGCAATGCTGTTGTTCTGGGCTGTTTTTCGGCAAGAAGCCCCAAAGGCGAGGTAACACACTAAACAGGCATCAAAGCATTTTGAGAGGCTTGGATGAAGAGTGTCGTGTGTACAAAATATATAATTATTGTATCAGTCCTGACTTGCGGCTCCTGGTGGTGGGCAAAGAATATCAGTAGCTGTGTTTTCTTTCAAGCTGGTAAAAAGTGCTTTTTTTTCTTCCTTTTTAGGTATTTGTTTGAATACATAGAAGAAGATGACAAGCGTGCATGGATGATTTTACGTAATTAACACCTGCTAGATTTGCAAAAGGCAATTATCGCTGTGAAGTGTTTACATTGATTTATGGGAGGAAGGTGGCCCAAGAGAGGGATGCTGATAATATCAACACAGTGGATTAAATGCACATTTACACCTTTATTGACATATAAATTATCCGTGCCAGGAATGCACTGAAAAGGCTGCTGATGGAGCAATAATGTGGCACAAACTACTGGGTTTGGATTCAGCTCTGTCATCCTTCTGTAAGGCACGTCAATGGAAACCTTCATCTGAGCTAAAATAGGATATAGAGGCTCACAGAATGGCTGCTTGTTAAGAGAATGAGCAGTGATGGCAAACAAGACTTTAGAAGGATGGTAAAAAAAATGGATGAGGTTTGAAGGAATTCTCTTGCCTTTTTTTTTTTTTTTAATTATCTTTTTTTAGATTTTTGTTGTTGTTCATACTATGGATTTTTAGGGAAAGCTTAAAGAAGCCGGAAGAGTCTTTGTAGCTGGGAAATGGAACCTGGCTCTGAATCTAGCCAACATCAGAAAAGAAAGCCTGTGACACATGGACTGGAAGATCAAAAAAGGGTAAGTGACAAAAGGCGGATGCACTTTCTGTTTAAATTGCTGGATGAGATACAAGTGGCAGAAGAGCTCCTTATAACTCTTTTATCCACTGCAGTTGCTGCTTGCTATGCTTAGCCAGCTGTAGATCTCTTCTCCTGATTATATGTTTTTAAAAATGTTTGTCTTTCTCTTCAGGCTTGTTCCAATGTATGGAGCAAAGAGCTGAGGGAAGGGAGAACTGTAGTATGTGTGAAAGAAGGGAAAAATCTCCAGAATTTTGGATAGTTGTTGATGAAGATACTTACAGTGTAAATGAAGTGTACTGACTCCTACCGATTCTGGTCAGGTTATTGATTTATCGTGACTTTAGCTTTTTTATTGCTATTATTAGAGAAGTTAAAAAATTGTTTTCTTGGGATTTGGTGATTAAATGTGCTGAAAATGTTGTACACTTGTCAGTATCCTCATTGCCCTGATGGTAGCGTTCGCATTTTACTGTAGTTTCCAGATGTGACTTTGACTTGAACCAAAACAAAATGTACAGTGGAATGTGCTTAATGTCAGCTGGCGGACCTTATTTTGTACAAGTGCTTTGTGGAAGCTCTGTGTGTCGAGGTAGTTTTGTGTTATTTAATACTAATGGATTGGCACATTAGGCTGACCTAAATGAAGTTGCCGTCTCAGACAAACTGTACCTTGTGAACAATTGGGACTTTAAAGTTGTTTTCTTGGCACCGGCCAAGCAAACTGTAAAACTTGACATGTTTCTACTGTATAAATCATTTATATTGTTTTCCACGCAGATTTGATGGGTGATAGAAAACATTGTGTGTTCGGTTTTGTGTGGAGAGCTCCTTTTTCCTGTAGCTTTTGCATGTGATTTTTATTTCAGTTGAAAAGTGAGTTGGAAAAAAAATTGACCATCAGCTATTATTTTGCTGTTCAACAGCGCTGTCTAATTTTGGAGAGAGCGGGAGGTTTGTGTCACAATTTCATCAAGTCTGATGAAAAATAAAAGTGGTTTCCCTGACACCCCATTGGAAATCTAAGCAGCTTGGAAAACTCTCAGAAATTGGATAAAATGCAGCTGTTTGCTTAGAGAGAAATGACATTTGGGGAACATTTATTTGGGGAACCAAATAGAAGTCCTAAGTGTATTTTAATTGTACCAAGCATGATCTATTAACTGATAAGCTGCCAAGGTCTTCCTCCTCCTTTTTTCAAGGAAGCGTTTTGGGGCTGCAGTAAATCAATAAGGGTTGAAATGAAATCCTTCCATTGACTTAATTTCTGGAGGCTGCTAGTGCACTCTTTTTCTCCTTAAGTGTACAACATTATACTGCAGAGAGGGTATGATGGGAAAAACATTTGGGACCTGTGACACCGAAGTATACTATAATTGTTCTGATGCACCCAAATTAATATGCAATTATGTCTGTCTCTCCTTGCTGATAGGTATAGAAGCCTACATCTCCCATCTGCTCCTGGCTCTGGGTATTTGGCGCACATGTAGTACGGGGCCTCTGAATGTATAATATAACCCCAAGTGAGGCTTGGTGGCAGCTGGGATAACATCAATTGGTCATGCTTTGCTGACATTCATTTTAACTTGAACTCTAGCCGTCATGGAGATTATTAAATTTATAATGATATATGTAAGATCCATTTTAATGACTCTGCATGCTTGGGTGATCTCTCTCACTTCTGTTTGCAAAACAAGTCTTAATAGAGTATTACATTTCATTTCCTATAGAATTTTCCAGGGAAAGGTTACTGCGAGAGCATTGTTTAGACTTACGTTTACTGGGAAAAATCAGTTTGGAATAAAAATGTTGATGCAACTCAGTTGTTATTGTGGAGTTGAATAGTAATATAAACTTTGGTGTTCTTAAGCTTAAAATTCTGAGACTTCTGATTGAGAAAAGTGGGTGTGTGATCAAGGGCCATTAAAATTAATCATCAGTAGACACTTTTGTTATTGGAAATGAGGCTTGTGCTGGAAGAAATAAGACCGAGCTCACTTTAAATCCGGCAAGCGCTTTCTCCTTTTTATTATAATATATTTTATGGACATAAAGTCAACCATTGTTTAGTGTTTTTGAAGCAGTAAGAAATCAGTGTGTATATGTACACCAATCGATGCATCTGGCCTGTCTTTCCCAAGTAAAATACAGAAAGCTAGGTTTGCATTTATGGTGTAGAAATAAAGCTTAATTTGCTTTCTTTTATTTGGTAAGTGTATTCCTAGATATATACTTAGAAGCTATATTGATTAAAATAAGACAATATTTTGTATTTGTGCTTATTTTGTAGAAATACGGGGTTTTGTCTTTTGTGTGTTGGCTGATCTTCAAGAACTAGAAACTGGGCTGCGTCTGACACTGCTGAAATCAGTAGAAGCAGGTTCTTTTCACTCATCACTGTATTAGCTTTCCAGGCTGAGTTTAAGAGGAGTCCAGTATTAATGTCTGGGATAGCATCGCATCTATCTACATAACTTAATGTTGGCTCTAGTGGGAATTACATAGCCAAATTCCATGCAACTTGTAATATACGAGTGAAAAATGTGACCGGGTTTAACAACCATGTAAGTGGACCATCTGAAGGTAGTAGGATTACCAACATGAATACTAATGTGAACGAAGTGAGCAGGCTTTATGCCACTATATGACCTTGGCAACAAAGTCTTGAAATACAAGAGTGATAGCGGGGATGCTGTAGACTTGTTGAGTTTGTGTAGGTTATTGTTTTGATACCAGAAATGGATGATTATTCCCAACCAGTAAACCCACAGATTATTTTTTTTTTCTGGAAGAGGGACTTTGAGGAAATGACTGTAAAGCAGGTAAAAAACCGCTGCTAAAATGATCTAGTTAGTTATATTTCAATCGCTGTGTCATGAAAAATGTAGTACTGCCCTGTGTTCTGATTAAATGCATTTTCAGGTGATGAGTGAAATGGAATATTTCTTCAGCTGACTTCCATCCTTCGTTCGCACTCTTCCTGATTTCTTATTCAGATCAGTAGCTCTAAGTTAGTGGGACATGGTAAAGAAACATGGATATGTGATAGTGGCAGAAGTGTCTTCTGCTCTGCCTGAATGAACCCTCTTTGATTGCACCGTGAGCAAAATTCAATTGTGAAATGCACGTAGACTTTGGAAGGATCTCTGTAAATGTGTATTTTGTATGCTTATATGTGCTCTGTTTTCCAACTAAACTTCTGGTTCTAATAAACACTGAAAATCACAAGATAAGCAGAGATTAATTTGTGCCTACCTGCTGTGTTAGGCCAGTAGGTTTTAGGAAGGACTGTCTCTGTGTTCAGTGGCACAGAAAGCGGCAGGCCAATATCGCACATGATAGGGTTTATAGGTGGTGGGTTGCTTTTGTGTGTACGTTTGTGGTTGGGGTTTCTTTTGACTGCAGAAAAACTGTCACCCTGGACTTTGGAGCGTCAGTTCAAGCTTCCTGGACATGTTACCACAGAAGCGTAGTGGATCTGTCACTGAACCTGGTAAAGCCAAACTGATGGTTACTGTGTTTTCCTTCTTTCTACTTGATAGAGAACTTCCTCATCTCTCTCTTTTTGAATGATAAACGTGCGAGTTGCAGTTTTATAGTGTTAAAAGCAGACTGACACTCTTCCGTAGGGTTTGCCTTCTCTCTTGACTTGTTTTTATTTACCAGTCTTACATGACTGAAGACATATGGTATAGCTTTCTCTTGGTTTGTGTTGTGTTTTTTTCCTGGGTTATTATTGATACACTTCAGATTTGCTTGAGGATACTTTGCTGCCACCTTTCTATCAAAGTCAGTGTAAAGAGCGTAAGTGGTCTTGTATGTATTGACCTTCTCATATTGAGAACTTGTGTTGTTTAAAGTGGGGTAATGTTGGCTGAGCACCATGTTTATTAGTAGATTTTTGTGCTGAGACATTAATGCAGCTGATGGGCGCTGTGCTGTTGAGCCAGTGTGAAAGCACTCAAGTATAACCACTTATAAATTGCAGTAAGGCTTACCTTATGAAATTACAGCAAGCTGCTGTCTGGTGTTTTCATAATGTAACTGACTGGGCTTTTATGGAAAACGAAATGCAATAAATATCCACTGAGCAAGGAAACTGAGACAATGTCATAATCTCTCCTTCATTTTGCAAACATTGAAACCCTTCTGCAAACATAACAAAAATCTTAGATATTGTTCCTAGCTATGGGGTTTATGTTTTTTCCTTGTAATTAAGATTGTTAATAAATCTAATTTAAACCTGATATTCAGAGAATCAGATTTGTAAGACTTAATTACATGGATCGGCCTTGGTGATCTCTCCAAGGCTCAGCTTCTGCTTTAAGGTCGTAAGTTTTCTGCTTTTCAGATGCTCCTGAAACCCATTTTGTGGGTATGCTAAGTGTTTAAACCACTCTTTGTGAAGAAATTGGCTCAAAGAAGCAGGTAGTTCTGTTCATTTCAGTGATGCAGATTTGCACCTTGATGATTGTTACAAGGTATTCTGTTCTTCTATTTTCTGTTAAAAGTTTTTTCTGCAATGCTTTTTAATAAGAGGGTTGCATGAGGGTGTGTGATTTTGTTATTGCCAGTCCTCTCCCAGCCAGACTCTGGTCTTACAGAAATTTCCTGGATGAAGAAACAGGGCTGGCTATGATTATCAAAAATGTTTATATAAGGTAAACAGTGAATCTTGCTTGTTGAGCTGATGTCTGTTGTAATATTTGCCTAATTAAAGGAATTTTGCAAGCTTCTTAAAATTAGGGGGTGATTTTTTTTTCCCCCCCCCAACTTGTGTAAATTTACATTAGGGTGCGACAGAAAGGATCTGTGGTGATGTAGACTGATTGAAGAGTAGACTGCAAGTGGTGAGCTTCACGCGCTTGCGGTCTCCGTGGTATAGTCTCACCTAGAATTGACTCCAGTGTAATTCTGTTGGGTTTTTCATCTTTTTGCTCTGTCCTTTTTCCCCAAGACTGTGTTATTGTAAAATTGAAAAAGCTTGTGTGAGATTTCCTGAGGTCTTATACTTGCAAAAATTGTGTTTTACCTCTGTTTTGTAAAGTGAGTCAACCGTATGCAGCATATGTACATATGCTATGACTAGTTAAGCAGCTGTAGAGATATATATATGGCTCCTAAACAAACAGATGGAATACATATGGATGGGATTTGTAAGGCAGGTGTGCTGGATTACTTATTTCTGTTCCTGTTGGTGGTCAGCTGAACAGTAGGACTTTTAAGAAGTTGAGGCTTCTGTGGCCACGCAGGTAGCTTTTTGTATCTGGAAAGCCAACTTCAAGTTGAACTGGAGCAGACTTGTTCCTCTTTGGGGACTAGGAGCGTTGGCATACAAAGCATGAAAATAAGACCAAGTTTACAACAGAACTGCAAAACTGGAGGGGACAGCAGTGACTTCCACTTGTATCTGAGTGATACAGGTGTTTACGTGGGATATGTGAGGTATAACCTTGATTTAAATAAAGTTCTGATTTGCATTCTCCCATCTCACAGAAGAATATCCACATTGGTTTATATGGACCCACTCCTGTATGCTTTGTCATAATCTCTGTTCTTGAACCTGATTGATTTAAAATTATATTTTTTTTCTTCTGTCTGTGAATGCAATTAAGCTTCCTGGCAAACAGTTGATATGAAACTGATTTTTCTTTCTCAGTGAGTGGGGCTACTTTTCTGACAATATCGGAACCTGCTCAGTCTTCTATACTGGGTAAAAGTTCATATCTTTTTTTCCCCCCCTCTTTTTCAGTTCTTAATGTTCTGGAGCCTCCTTCCAAACAATTGTCCTTGAAGGAGTCCATCCCAAAATATCCTAGATGATGTTAGTTATGTGATACCATTGGAAGGGGGAGACTTTAGTGTAGATAGCCTCTCCCAGTCAGGCCAAAAATCATGATTCGAACTTGGTTATCTCATATCTGTCTGTTGTTCATATTGCTGAGAATGCTAAATTGAACTCTAAGTCACTTTGGTTGAACCAGCACACCACTACTTTCGCTGAACAAGAATAAAATAAACAACAAAAAATTCTGTAGTAACTGACAGTCAGACTTGCTGATGGCACCGTTTTAGCAGAATGCCCAGTTCTGGATCTTTATCTTAACCAAAAACAGAGCACGGGGATGAATTACACTATGCTCACAAGAGCCTGACGCCTACTTTCCCCCGCATGCACAAAAAGCAAAGCAATTATTCTTGTGGGTTTATTCCAAAATCTTGGAAAGCATGCCTCTGAAAATGCTTGTATGGAAGAGTATTTACACAGTAGATAAGTACAGATGCCATTTTAAATGGGACTCTATAAAATCAGGAAGAAATTATTTCTGTTTGCTGAAACTGTGGTGAAAAATATGGAAGAGTTGATTATTTCCTGTCCCAAAGGAGTGAGGTTAATGCTGATGAGTACTTTACGAGACACCCCTAATGGCGCCCTTGTCTGCAAGAACTTCCCTACTTGCGTACCTACATAGCATCTAGTTTTAAACTGGCTTTTCCCCCCCCACCTCTTCTCTGATGGTAGATTAAGAATACATTGGTGTGATCTGCTTGGACAAATCCTACATCAGTCTGTGTGGTATGCTGTACTGCCTGTGGCACTGATCAATATCTGATCTTTCAGTGAAACCCGACAATACGGTGCATCAGCTGGTTGCCTTATGTGTAGGAAAGAAATCCAGCCCTTCCTCGAGCTGCTGCTGACAACGGCCTTTAAACACGAAGGCATTAGATACGGTTATCATTCTTATCTTTGACTTACGAGTATTATTGGTCATAAATTAGGTGGGATATTTTAAAGTTCATCCAGGCACCTTGATTCTGTGGAAAATCTCTGGTCAGTAGTGGTGTGTATGGGGATGTGGCATTCTGCATTGAATACCATTTTTTTGAGTGGGCTTTGGGGTTCCTTGTCTGGGAGTGGTGAGCGTGGGCTGAAGAGCGAGAGCTCGGAGACCGTGCTCGCTGCTGCAGGTGGTGCTTGGTGTGTTAGTGAACCTGTGGCTCGAGTTCTGCACATTCTGTGCTGTAAGTGAGGATTTGATAACTAAGATCCTAACAGCTTCATCAATCTAATGTCAAAGATAATGAAAATAAAAAGCTTAAGTCGTAAATTCAGGCATGGTGGGTGGACCCTGCTGGACACCAGGTGCCCACCAAAGCTGCTCTGTCACTCCCCTCCTCAACTGGAAAGGGGAGAGAAAATAAAACAAAAGGCTCGTGGGTTGAGATAAGGACAGGGAGATCACTCACCCATTACCATCACAGGCAAAGCAGACTTGACTCAGGGAAATCAATTTATTACCAATCAAATTGGAGTAGGATAATGAGAAAATAGAACCAAATTTTAAAGCACCTTCCCCCCACCCCTCCCTCCTTCCCAGACTCAACTACACACCCAGTTCTCTACCCCCGAACGGCACTGGGGGATGGGGGTTACAAGTCAGTTCATCACACATTGTCTCTGGCACTCCGTTCTCCTCACACTCAACCCCTGCTTCAGTGTGGGGTCCCCCCCGCAGGAGATAGTCCTCCATGAACTTCTCCCACATGGGTCCATCGCACAGGCTGCAGTTCTTCACAAACAGCTCCAGTGTGTGTCCCTTCCATGGGGTGCAGTCCTTCAGGAATAGACTGCTGCAGTGTGGGTCCCCCATGGGGTCACAAGTTCTGCCAGCAAGCCTGCTTCAGCATGGACTCCTCTCTCCATGGGTCCACGGGTCCTGCCAGAGCTCCTGTGTGGGCTGTCCTTGGGGCACAGCTTCCTTTGGGCATCTACCTGCTCTGGTGTGGATGCAGGTGGACACCTGCCCCACCGTTAACCTCCATGGGCTGCAGGTGGACACCTGCCCCACCGTTAACCTCCATGGGCTGCAGGTGGACACCTGCCCCACCGTTAACCTCCATGGGCTGCAGGTGGACACCTGCCCCACCGTTAACCTCCATGGGCTGCAGGTGGACAGCCTGCCTTATCATGGTCTTCACCATGAGCTGCAGGGTAATCTGCTCCAGTGTCTGGAGCCCCTCCTCCCTTCCTTCATCACGGACCTTGGTGTCTACAGGGCTGTTTCTCTCGCATATTCTCACTCCTCTGTTCTGGCTGCAATTGTCATGCAGGTCTTTTTCCCCCTTCTTATACATTATCCCAGAGGCGCTCTCACATCATTGGTGGGCTTGGCCTTGGCCAACGGCTGGTTTGTCTTGGAGCCAGCTGGCATGGACTCTGTCAGACACAGGAGAAGCTTCTAGCAGCTCCTCACAGAAGCCACCCCTGTAGCCACCCTGCTACCAAAACCTTGCCACGCAAACCCAACGCAACAGGTAAGTGCTATGTAGTGTAGTAGATATTCTTTATAGTAAAAGAACACTTTTGTCAAAATAAAGTGAATTTCTGATGTTGAAAAGGAAAAGCCTGCTACGTTTGTATCAAACATGGGTTATAGGATGCTATGGGGAGCTCCCTGCCTAATAAGACATTTTCTTCTGCTACTGGTTGGACTGTAAAAAAAAAGTAAAAATTACTTCTGACTTGTCAGATTCCAGAGTGTTCTTGAAAATGTTTCTGCAACTGTGAAATGCACCTCATCCATCCTTCCCTTCTTTAACAGTGATTTAGGAGAAATGGCTGCATTTCCCTCATTTTTTCTATGATTGAGATGTAGCAAAACTGTGTTTTCTGTGCCGTAGGACGCATTTCCCTGACATACAGCTTCAGAAGCCAGCCCGCTCCTGCAGTGCTTAGACAAGTGAGCAGTCCAGTGTCAATTACTGAATTTCGATTGACTCAGTATTACAAAAAACTTGTCCGATGTGTTTTTGGTCATTTAATAGGACAGGTGTCTCTCAGTCTGCTACATAAAAGGTACAAGCAGGTAAACATTAGAGGTTGTGTTTTTAATTAGTTCATAAAGCAAGTGTGACTTTCAGATAATAGACACTAGAAGTCATTAGCATGTAGTTTCCTGCACACCTCTTTAGAAAAATGTTCATTATTATGCAAATGGCTAGCCTCTGGCTTGGTAGCAATTGTCATATGGAATAATGTGCAGGCCATGATATTAAATTCTTCAAAACTAAATAGCTGAGAAATTCATATTGGACAGTCAGATATTGTCTCTCATGATGTCTGTGCCTGGAAGCGAATTTGATATCCCTGAGGTCCACTATCTATTTTGATATTCCTGGTGAAGGGAGTGGTAGGAAAGGCAAAGGGAATGGGAAGAAGGGAGAAGGAGCGTAAAGGAAATAGTCTCTGTGATAATACTGATTTATTTACTAATTTTAGGGCATATTGCAAAGCTAAGCTTACCTCAAGGGCCTTTCAGAAAGGGAGGCATTCGGCAGAGACAGACATGCATTTGTCAGTATTTATTTTTAGGCACTGAGTCTTAGGGTTTTTTTCTGGTTGATTATAGTCTAGTTTGACAGATGCGGTATAGATTTATTTATGCTTGCGTACTACAGCAATTCATAACAAATTTAAGAAACAAATGTTAGTGACAACTTCCAGTAGCAGTAAAGCTATTGTATGTTCTTTAACAAAGAAATTAGATTTCTGTGTTCAGGTGTAGATCCAGTACTACAGACAACTTAAAGCATGTTTACTGATGCAGTTTGTGGCTCTGTAATAGGTTTTGGTGCACATGAAGGAGCTTTTAGTGAGCGTGAGAAATGTGTGTCTCTCCTAGCTACTTATTTCTCCTTGAAAAGCCTCATAAGTCTGTGTATGCTTTCAAGTTAATACATTATTTTCAAAGGGTTGCTAAAAGGACTAGTTAGAATGTAACAGAACCTGGTAGTTAAAGCAGATACTTTCTTCTAAAATTGTTCAAGGTTATGTTGGTCTAACTCTAAAGTAACTGGTAGGAGACTGCTGGACTAAGTTATCTTCTGGAATCCCCTTGTAGTTCAGTATCTTGCTATTCTTTATGTTTTCTAGATGAAGCCATAGTTTCCCCCTTTTTTTTTTTTTTTTTTTTTTTTTCAGAGAAAAACTGGAAGAGCTAGTACATCTGTGAGTTTCTTGCACTGAGCTTTTTCACTCTTTATTTCTACTCTTTTTCTGGCAATGCAAATAACCCAGAGGACATGACAGAGGACCACAGTCTGAGGTGGCAATGGCATGTGTATGGCACTGTAGGGTAGATGCAACCACTGTAGATACCTAGACTTTTCTTCCAGCCCTGATGGGAACCAGACCTGTCTTTAGGAGTCTACTGAGGGGCTCCTGGAACATTCCCAAGGTAGTAAAATTCGCCGAGAGAATTACTTTGGTTTTTTTCCTTTACAGAAGACTGTCATTCGTCCTTTGGAAAGGAATGATCTGGCTTACAAATTAGCTTGTCCTTGCAGCATTAGGAAAAAATAGCACGGTATTGAAGACTGTGATTCCTTTTCTTGCTAACAGAATATGATGCGTGGATGTCTCTTGAGGCTATCACACGCTGATGGTAATAAATATGTACTTATGTAGCTTTTTTTTTTGGTGTTCTGCACTGAAAAAGGAGTTGTATTCGAGGAAGCTGAGGGGCAAGGGAGTAGCTTCTAAGATCTGATAATAGAGTAAGTTGAAAAATCGATGGAGACAAGGTAAGCTTGTTATGAAAAACATAATTTATAGGTGGAAAACTTGAGCTTTATGTGCTGCAAGCGTTCAGCTTGCAGTTTATTTTCTGACGTCTCATAGTTCTTAATTGTGATGACAGCAGTGGCTATCAGATCTCTAGTAACTCTGAGGATTTGCTTTGGATAAACAACATGCATCTAATATGACTATTCCAAAAATGTAACAAGGCAGATGGAATTGCCTGTGTTGTTTTGGTGTCTCTCTTTGGCTTTTTCTAATTCAGATGCCTCGTTTTCTCCATTGACTTTTGCTGTATCATGTCAAACAAGGTATTGAAATTTTTAGATGCCTTGAATTTAGTACTGTGATATTCAAAACTTCTAAGTAAAGTCTGTGAACGCAGTAGAAATTAGAGAGGTTAGAAACTGGAGAGGCACAGAATGGCTAGACTTTGGCTAAGGGAAGTTGGATTGCAGTCAAATTTTCTGTGAGATGGGCAGGAACTGGGCTTCAGTTCCATTTCTGTTCCATTGGTCCACAACACAAATGTTAAACAAATAAAAACTAGATGGTGCTAGTTCAGTTATCGAAGGCGTGTCCTTTCCATATCAGCCTTGATTAAAATTAATACAAGATATTAGAAATGAGTGAACACTGCGTCAGCTATCTCTTAGCTGCTTAAAGTAGTGCTTTGATGTTATTTAGGCTGATAGTTCACATCCTAGGGAACAGGAAAACAATCACCAAACACCAGAAGAGATCTTTCTTTCAAACATTTAATTCTTCCAGTTTTCAAGTAGTTACTGCATTCCATCATTGTGAAATTCATGTTAGTCTTGTCTGATGGATTATTGTTTTGTTTTGTTTTTTCTTTTTTTAAATTTGACTTCCAAACCGGCATCATTTAACTTAATATGCTGACATCTGGAGCTCGGCAATAGGAGTAGCTTGCCTTCAAACTCCTTTAAGATGCTTGACTAAATAAAAGGAAGATTAGTTACAGTATGTATGTGTTAGGACTGGAATAAAATCTTCATCAATATTTATCAGGTGGGAAAAATAAATACATGGACGCATCCTTTTAAAACTCAAATGATATGACATAATAGACCAGCTGGCAGAGGATGAAAGCGGAGTATGGGGGAGACTTTTTCACCTTGTATAAACTACATAGGAACTTTGAGAGCAGTACGGCACGCTGAAGAGCTGAAATAGATGGAAGCATGTCCAGACAAGGGTCCTTCTAGATAGGCAGATGATGGCTTCTGTAAGAGCCTGGAACTTGAAATCTTGATGGTGGGTGGTCTAATGTCATTCATTGTATTTGCAGTAGCTGAATCTGAATTGGAGGTGTCTAATGCTTTGACAGAATCAAAATGAGCCAGAAGATAACGTACGGCATAATGATAGTGTTGCTCATATAACCGGGGAGGCAATATTGTTGAAAGAGGTGTCAAATACAAATCTGCATAGTTCTGGCTCTCCTAGCCCACAACGTGTTTTTGTGTGTGTGCGTGTGAGTTCATAAGATAACGTGAAAGCCTTCTGCCTCTTGGTCTTTCCTGTCTAGAACATGGGGTAATATTCACTTTACCAAGCATTTTGGGACCTCCAAATGACAGAGTTGAGTGATGACAGCCAAAAATCCAGGCTTCTTAACATACACTGTAATCAATAATGGTATAAACACAATTCTGTACTTAATCTGCCTTTATCTGGCTTGCAGGTAGTACATTTTCAGCTTGTAGATGTAGCTATTAGATTTTTCTGTGTATGTAGCATATTTCTATATATAAGCATATCTCTGTATGGTGTAGAATATTTGTTTCTAGTAATTGGAAATAACAGGAGGAAGGATGTAGCTCTTTGGTTCGGGAGGAGTGTGTGAAGTGCTGGGGTGTAAAAGAAAAGCCTGGCTGCCTCGCTCACTACGTTGTTACCGCGGGATCTGAACTGGCAAGTGCTGCAGTCGGGTTGTGGTAATTGGTCCAACCCGTGCATGTTTCAGTAGCAAGAGGCATCTCTGGAGGTTTACTAAAAGGCTCAAGCGAACAAAAAAGCCCCTTAAGAATGTGAGTGTGTGTAACACAGGTCAGACTGCTCGGTCTGCTGCTGCAGCTTTGCGTTTCGAGGGCTAATGTGTCCTTTGGATGACTCATTCTCATCTGTGTAGGACAACACCGAAGATCTGAGAAAAGCCCCTAGTATTGGATTCCCCTTGGATTAAGATAAATAAATTATTTTTTTTTTTTTGGAGGGGAGTATTATTTTGAAATGAATCTGCCTGGCAGCATGGCTCCTTGTGGCTTTCAGGGAATGTGGCTCCAAGGTCCTTGGTTGATCTCAGGATCAGGGAGAGCGGTGGAGGATGTGAAGGTGGAGGAGAACTGGATGGTTCTTGCTTTTCCTCTTGTTCCTGCAAGTTCTTGCAGTGCTGGTTTCATTTGTTGTTTGGGGTTTTTCTTGTTATAAGTGAAACGGATAATCTTTGAATGATGAGAAATACTTGTTCTAGCCTTGCAGACTAGAGACAAGGTAAGCAACACGAAAGAAAATATGCAAGCATTCATCTCATATGTGGAAATCTGCTTAAAATTTGAAGTATATGCTTGTCCCTATTTAAAAAACAACAACAACAAAAAAAACAAAAAAACCCCAAAACACAGCACAAAACCCAAACAATAAAAAACCCCAACCCAAATACTTCTTATGTAGTCTGTAAATGACTGTTACTGTTCCAGAGATAGCTTTGTGTACTGAAGGACAGACAATTCCTGTCTGTACAAAGTTTTGATGTGTTCTGAAAATGGTGGCTGGGCGATGGATGCTGGGAGAGAAATGTTCTGCAGAACCAGAGGTATGTGTGGAAATGGAGGCCAGCCCTGTGCTCCTGGGTAGCAAGGACAGCCAAATAACCTTCTGTAATCTGCATCAGCTGTACACGTTGACGAAGATGATGAAGCAGTAACTGCTCTCCCTCCCCTTTCATTTCTTCTGCCTTAAGGTGATATATCATGACTAATAACGTTTGCTGTGCAATAAAAGCTAGCGACTGTGAAGTGCAGAAGGACGACTTTATGATCAGGGCTTTGGTCCAAGATGTTTTGAATGTCTCTGAAGAAGTGCTTGTATAAACCAATTAAACATGCTAATTAGCTTATCTTACTAGGTGTCTTCAAAGTAAATCTCTAATTTGTTTCATAGATTTCATGGTTTTGGATGCAGGTGTGGTGTGAAGGTCTTCTGCATCCTTCTTCAGTAGTGGTTATGATTGCAACTTCTACAGTAAGCCTGTTCAGTAGGTGTATTTCAAATATTTGGAGCAGAGAAAAGTTATTTTTCTTTTTTTGGTCAGTGAATCTTGTCCGACTGGGAGAGTCTAAGCTAGGGAATGGTTAGAGGTGGGCAGAGTCTCTTCTTCCTCAGCCCTGGGAAGTACTGTGCACACCACAGTTAGCACTGGTAGGTGTTCTACTTCACTTAGCTCGTAGCTTATCAGGCTTGCTTCTGTTCCTGGGAAACCAGTCAAGACGTAGCAACTTCCCTCAGTGGAGGACAAGGGAAATAGTCCCTTTGTCCTTGCTGCAATGCCTGCCCAATTCAGGAAGACGCCCCCCCATCCCTGATGAACCTCAATACTATTAACAGCCTCACGCTGTATGAAGTGCTCCAGAGAGTATTGTAACTGCTGCCCTGGCTGACTGGTCGGGGACGTGCCTTTTGAAGAGAGGCGATACAAAGACTGTTAGTGTGGTCCTTGGAGGATATAACAGGATGTAATTATGTTTCCTTAAAGCTTGCACGTGTTTTTAGTGAACTTAAAGGATGTCCAGATATCATGCACGCAGTCTTTTGGGAGTTTGGAATGACTGATTTTCTTCTGAAAGAGAAAGTCTGCTGAAATTATTTTATTGCGAGTCAATTCCTATAATGAACTTTAATGATATCTTTTGTTGCCAATTAGGATTAGTAATCTAGAGTGCTTTCTATATTATTACAGTTAATTTCTGTTCTTGTATCCATTCCTACTAAGCTAGAATGTGGATTCCAATTTAGGATTTTTTTTGTGGCATCTGAATAATGAAAACAGTCAATCTTGATTTCTGTTTAATGGCTGGATGAAGACTGTTTGTTTTTGTTTGTAATATACTGTCTTCTCCTTTGCAGACAGTGTCAAAGATAACATAAAACAACATCGTGACTGTTTAATAGCTTAGTTTGATCCTTAACGCTTGAGAGGAAAACATGACTGTGCACTTTAGCAAATTGTTCAAAATCGAGCCTTAGCCTCCAATATCTTAACTATTGTGTGTCTGCAACCCAAGCACGTTGTCAGCCCTAATGCATTGCCACATATGCTGTGTAAACAGAGAACTCCGTGCCGTTAAACCTTTCTGAAATCAGGGCTTTCAGGAGGCAGATCTGGGCAGTATGTCAGATGTTTGAGTGTTGAACTTTGAAAAGCCAGAAACTATTCATAACCATTGATGATAACTACTCATCATTATGGAATCTGGGCAGGTGGCCAAAAAGAAGAAAGAAAAAAAAAAAAGGATATTAAGTTATCTTTGCAACCTTTCACATTGTTGACAGTGATTAATAATGTGTTGTGCACACTTCCATTGCATCAAATACCAATTTTGGGGGGAATGGGAAAAGAATATCTAAATAGGGAACTCATATAATTCACTTCATGCATTACAATTTGACTGTTGCTCTTCGAAAAGTAAGGATAGGAATAGTAGTATACAGTATGACTTTATGTAGTTACAGGAGTAGACTATTAGATTTTTAGGTTAATTTATATCAGTTTCCCAGTGTATAGTGACTGAAACAAGATCATATGAATATAGAAGCATATTTTTAAAGTATTTTACGGTGAGAGAAAAAAATCTTCTTGTAATCACTAGATATACCCTTTTTAATGTTAAATTGTAAAGTGATAAAGATAGCAAGGGCTTGTAAAACCAAGATGACTGCAGCTCAAATCTTGGTTTTGTAGGCAAAACTGCTTGAAATTGCCAGTGCGTGCACTGATGAGCACACGATACTGGGAACTTATCTCCCAGACAATGTGTAAAAAGTCTAAGACTGGTGATTGGAAATTAAAAGATGGGTACTATTCCCATACTTGGTACCTTTCATGTAATTACACTTCCTTCAGCTGCTATAATATTTTTTTTTTTTATTGGTGGCATTTAACCTGAAGCTTAACTTTTTCTTTCCTTTCTGGTAGTACTGAAGTAGCTTGTGCCTCAGCATATCTACTCAAGAGAAACTGATCTGAAAGTTAGGTCACCTCTGCTGATTTTCCACACCATTTTTTTTTCCTGAAATGAAATTTACAGTAGCTTTTCTACTGCCTGTGTAATTGTCTGTTTAACTACTTCACCTTTCAGCATTCAGGGGGGTCTTTGTGTTGTTCCAGCTGCGCTATTTGCTAAGGCGGAGCCCGTAGTTGTTTCATGATTTAGATAATATCTATGCGTATATATTAACTTCTATTCATGTGGCTAAGGCCTGACACATTGAACTGGTGTTCTTCCTGGTTTGTGTCATGGTTACTTCATTAACCGTGTTGAATTATGCTATAAAAGTTTGCAGGAGCCCAGTCTTTGTAATCATTCTCTGTGGGGAATTTGCATTGAAATTGATGGGGGATCTGAGTGCAGAAAAGCTGCTTGAGTGGGCATCATCTGCTTTTTCAGGCAGGCAAGCTTAAGTGGTGTACTATATATATATTTTTAACTGCTAATGTACTGTTAGGGCAATCAAGGGGATGACTCCTTCGGTGATGTAAGTGGTTAGGCGGGAGGGGGATATCTCTTCACTCGGGAACAGTGGAGATTTTTATCCAGAAAAGCTCTGGGTAAAAGCAGGGCCCAACAGAGAAAATGCAAGAATATTTCAGTAAAACTAAATAATGTGGGATGATGATGGGAGGGATGAATGTTCAATGAAACAGGGCTGTGGCTGCGTAAAAGCCTTTCGTTTGCTCCTTTCTCTTAAGCGTTCTGAGCCTATTGTGAATATTGTACTAAAGGTGACATATTCTAAAAGTTTGCTCTAGAATTGCTGTATGCGGGGATATGTGCTCACGGAGAGCTACAGGAACAGAGGAAATTCCTTTTGAAAATTAATTTAAACGAAACTCACACCACAGTGAAAAATCTTCATAGAAAGAAATGCAAACGACAAGGAGGAATGATATAAATGTGCTCCCTTTTCTCACTGCAGCATTGGAAAGGAAAGGTGGTTAAATAACAAATCTTGTGCCACATGGAGAGAAAACGCAGTTGGAACAAGTTAGTTTTGCAGACACACAATAATAGCAGAGAAACGCTATAGTGATCTCACTAAAATGATATAAGTTGTTATTTACTCTTACACTGACTGTTTGGTTCTGACTTGTATTTCAAATAAATAAGAGGTGGTGATTTTGCCCTGATCTTTCTGTCCGTAAAGATACACTAACATCTTTGTAACAGGAATTGTCTCGGTTCTTTCCTTCTCCGTTGAAGCTATGGAAATGGAGAAGCAAGAAACCTGGCGCAGAAACAGCTCTGTGATGGCTCACTGTGTTTCTGGGTGTACTCTCCAATTTTTGGATGAGGTGGATTAGCTGTGTTTACACTGCACTACCTGACTGGTCCATCCAAGACTGAGCGATGAAGCACAGGAACTAGTGACAGAAACGGAGGGGAAAAAAAAAACCCCAAGGAATTGTTGTTTTAGTTGGTTTTCCATGGAGGGAAGGCGTTAGTAGTCTTTTTCATAATCTAGTTGCGTTTTACTAGAGACTGCTTACTAGAGACTTACTACCATTACCTAATGGTAATATTAAGGCCTGTGTTATTTCCCTGGGTGCTTGGAATTCAGACGCGTGTGTTAAATTCTTCCTATTCTGCCGCGAGATTCCCTGTGTGATCAATAGAAGAATTTTCTGCTTAACAAAAGTAAGGTCTTGTGATTATGCTAATACCCTCTAAAGAAAAATGGATTTTTCTCATTTGAGGCCTTGTATAAGGGGCTTTATTTTGCTCTTTGTTCCTTTTAAACTTGTACTTGAAGTATCCTTGTCGATTTAGACCCAGGGTAAGATCCTAAAACATACCTAGAGAATACTGAGGAAGGTGATGCACAGCGGCCATGCTCGCTGAAGACACGCTAGTGTGCAAATAGGAAAAAACTTTCCATAAAACTCTAGGGTTTTCCAGTCTCGCATTTCCAGAGGCGCACTTAGATGTGCAAAGATGCACGAAGCACAGAATAACATGAGAAGTCTATGAAGATCAGCCACAAACCGATGCACCTCTTTTCCACCAGAAATATTCACGTTTCCATTAAATTGCTTTGAGATGAGTACTGTTGTGCACAGGAACAAGTCTGAAAGTGTTTTGGAAACCAGGATTGGCCTATTGTGCTGTATTAGTGAATTGCACGATGGCCACATTGCTTGGAATGTGATCCTAGGAGGCCCGCTATTCTTAGCCTTTTCAAGTTAATAGGTTAGTCCAAAATACTCATACTTGGTTGAAAAGATTCCTCATCAGATAGGGAATTGCTAATTTGTGCTATCAGTCACATTGATTCTGACAGGTTTGGGTTGGTTGTTTTTTTTTTTTTTGAAAATAAATTGTTTTCTTACTGAATTCAATAAATGGGTATGATGCTACTGGAAAATGAGCGCTGCGTCTATTGCCAATGTGAGCATTCAAATGGTTGTACTGGAGGCAACTTTCCGAGTAGAGAAGCTTCCGTGCATTATTGTTCATATTCTTCCACCACATAAAGCAATCCCTTTTAGTACTGTGAGTTCATTTAAAGTATACACTGGTGAGAGTAATTGAAAAGCCAGTAGATAGAAGTGTTTTCTACTTGCTTAACCTGTACGGTTGGTAGCCGAAGTACCTGTCTTAGGCAAGAACAACCTGTCTGACTTGTCCTTGAACATGCATTTTGAAAGTCAGCCTAAAAAGCTTAATCAATTAATGTATGTTTTAATAGTGATCAGGTTCCCCATCAGATTCTTGTGGCTATTCTCTCCTGCTCTAACACGCAGTCCTTGCACCTCTGTTGTTTAGTGATGAGGTCGAGTGTAGGCATAGGGCTGAGGCTTGTGGGCTGCCAGGAAAAAGCCAGAAAAAGTAGTTTCTGGGTCAACTGTTACACTGCTTGATGCAAACATTGGGTATTTAGAGATTAGATGAAAACCTTTCCCCCTCAAATTCTCTCTTACTTGTATTTTGGTTTTATTGGATCCTCATTCTAGACCTTTAAATGATGATAATGAATATTTGACTAAGTAGCATTGAAAATACTAGATGATGTATATAAAGATACAGCACCGTATCTAAGCCCACTTCATCTGTGGTTGTGGCTACTCAGGTTGCCAGTGTAACCACTACTACAAGGTTTGAGCCCATAAATAGTCTGAAATAAGGCTTTTTGAAGTACAACTGAATTCCATGTGGCAGTTGGTACCTGTAATTCCATGGCAAGGTAATGGCAAGGAGGAACCACATCAGACCTTAATTAGCTCTTCTGTTTTTATATGCTTTTGTTTAAGCCCGGTAGATGCTTTGTATGTGTCAGGGCTCTGTGTTCAAGAGGACAGGCTTATAAGTGCATTTAGCCTGGTTTCATAACAGAAGTAAAATTTGTGCATTTGTGGAGTGACGGACAGCATTCCCTTAACCTTGGCATCAAGTAATTTTGAGAGAATTTGAAAGTGTTAACAGGTAAGCTGTTTTCTACATAGCAAGAAAGACAAAGTGCATTACCTACACAAAAGGCTGTAGCCAGAGGTGTACTTTTTAAACGCTAGAAATGTCAACCACAAAGTATGAATGAATGGGAAGCTGAGTGATTGTAGTGCCTCTGCTCATGAATGTTAATAAAAATAGAGTTTTGGTATGTTGTGAAAACATTGAGGTTCAAGGCTCAGCTTCTGCAAATGGGAAGGGGGTGTGTAGTGTTGGAAGCAGCTCTTCTGACCAGCACTTTATGCCAATCTGACTCTTTCCTGACTGTAAATCTGACCATGATCTGAACCCCGCTTTGCATAATTTAGTGCCACGTGAAGGAAAATTCTGGTCTCCTCAAGAAACACCTCTAAAGCTATTTGGAGTGTATAATGGGAGTCATTCTTTTCAGAGGTGACTTAGTGCTTTCAGCTGAAGTGAAAATGGCTGGCTTGTTTGGTCCAGTTAAAAGTTTTGAAGATGAATTTACGTAAAATAGGTTACAACCCATTTAACAGGTTTGTCTTTGAAATGCCTCCTTTCAAAACTGGATGTTCTCATGGAATTATTTGCTGTCTAAAGCTCAAAGGTGGGAATTATTTAGGCTTTGGGGAAACAGATCTTTTATCATTAAGGTGGCTCATCTCCATTTTCACCATTTACAGAAAAGGGGGGGTGGGGAAGAAGGTGCTTGGAGAGGCTGGGTGCTTTTCATGGCCTGTCCTACAGTTCCCCAGCTCTCTTCCACATCCTCTAGTGGCGTGCACTCCGTTCTGGACAGTCTCTGGGCTGACTGGCTGAGCAGCACAGACTGCTACTGCCTGCTCTTGGGATCTTTCCTAGGTCTTTGTTTTGGAAGTGAAACTCAAGCCTCCTGTCTTTGGAGACATTTATTCTTTTCAGTTAAAATTGAACTGAGGGGTTACAAACTTACTAAAGGAAGGAAGGGTGACAAACTGGGCTGAGTACGTGCTTGCAGAAGTCTTATTTCTTGCAGAAAGAATCTGAAAACTTTGTTCAGTGGTGCATCCAAGTCAGTTAAACCTCTTCATGCTCACCTGAACTAATGAGAGCTCCAAAACGATCATTGTGTCATTAGGAATACTGTGTTTTCCTCCACTGGTGTGACAAGGGTGTATTCCTAGAGAGTATGTTGTTGAAGAAACATTTATTTTTTTTTCAGTGGACTTTAAGAGCAGGAAAACATCTTACTTGTAACCTTCCATTGAAGGATGAGTTGATTCAAATTGTCTAGTGATAGACAATTTGAATTTAGGTACAAGTAGAAGCCCAAAGCTTCCTTTTTGAAAGTTTGGATAAATTTGTAATACTGCAGAAAAAGGAAGACCTTGGCAACAAATGTCGGTAGAACCGGGGCTGCATCTTTTCGGCTGAAACCCCTTGTTCTCAGGGTGAGATTTGGTCCCTTGTCCATCCTAGTTGAAAGTGATTGAAGAGGTTGTTCTGAGACAACTTTGCTCCTTGCAGTGTGTTTGATGCCAGGTATTGTCCAGAAGCTGAAACGGTGGTTGTCGAGGCAATGGCCTAAGGCAAAATGTGGTGGTGCTGGAGTGACTAAACTCGGTCTCTGAATGCTCAGAGGGTCTTGCCAAGCAGCTGTTTTCTGTACTTGATGATGTTCTTGCGCTGCAAGTGTCTGTCAATAATACTAATGATACTTAGCTTCAAGTATCCCATTTTGCCTGTGTCTGCTAGTGCTGTTGAATGACGAGCACATCCAGGGGCTGCAGTAATTCTCCCTGTGTGTGGTTTCCACTGTGTCTTCCAAAATGGTTAATGACTTCTGGTGAAACTTCTGTCTGCTTTTCTCTTTTATTACACAGCAGTGTGTTATCCGTGTGCGCCATAACTTGTTTGGTCTGTGTAAATTGATTTCCCAGATGAAATTAAAATGGTGGCTTTCTAGAAGAAAAAAAGGCTGAATTTTCACTTGATTTACATGACTTTATAAAGCGTTTCAAACAACACAAACAAGTCTTGAAGGCTGTCAATATTCGCATGGACATTAGGAGCATAACAATCTAATTGGGTGGCACATGTGATGCGTACATCAGGGCTTTCTTGTACAAATATAGAAGATCAATATGTTACTTACCGAGATATCCTGGGTGGTAGGTAATGTGTGGTTTACTGACACAGAGAATAACAAGCAACTAATATGGGTATTATATAGAACTGTATGGCGTGTCCTTAGCATTTCAGTTCATATCTGAGGCATAAGGTTAATATGTGTCTGCAGTGGGGCTGGTGCTGCTCTGGCTGGGAGTTTGGCGTTGAGGGACTGTAGAACAGCGTGGGGAGTGCAGACATGGCCGGCAGGTTGTACACTGAAGTGTGGCTTTGCCTGGACGTGGCAGTGGAAACATGCATGGGTCATGATGATGGATCATAGAATCACAGAATAGTTTGGGTTGGAAGGGACCTTTAAAGGTCATCTGGTCCAACCCCCCTGCAATCAGCAGGGACATCTTCACCTAGATCAGGTTGCTCAGAGCCCCATCCAACCTGACCTTGAATGTTTCCAGGGATGGGGCATCTACCACCTTTTTGGGCAACATATGCCAGTGTCTCAGCACCCTCATTGTAAAAAATTTCTTCCTTATATTTAGTCTAAATCTTCTGTCTTTCAGTTTAAAACCATTGCCCCTTGTCCTATCGCAACCCTGCTAAAAGACCCTGCTAAAAAGTCCCTCTTCATCTTTCTTTTAAGCCCCCTTCCTCCCCATATCCCTTCTGAAGAGCCTGCAGCCATCGATAGCCGCACTCCAGTCATGGGATTTGTCCCACCAGGTTTCAGTAATAGTGGAGCATAAAATGAAGTGGATATGTTTACAGCACACTGAATTGGTGCATGAGTGTGGGGTGCGTGTATCTACACAAATACATATTTATTGTGCAATTTAGAAGTATAAACCCCCCTATTCTTTTATAAATATTTGTATGTTTCAGCCTTTCATTTTGGTTTAAAGGATGTAATCTACCATAGCAAATACACTTATTTATTTTACAGCCCTTGACGGACCTTGCCAAATGATTACTTTTACCAGCTGTTCCAAATACTGGAAAAAATAATGAGCTTTAGAAAAATAAAAATATTGTAGCTTGCTGCTTCCTCATTCGAGTGTCCCTAGAAGATTTGGACAGTTGCTCTGTAATTAAGTACCTACTTATTTTCAAGGTCATAGTTGCAGTGAAAATAACACGTTTGCAATTTAAGTTTGTACTTCAAAATCTCTCGCATCCCTCTTTTGAGGGAAGACAGTCATCTCCAGTCATGTAAACCCCATATACAGTTAAGAGACAACTAACTATGTCTTAAAAATAGAAGAATGCTCAAATTGCCCCCCCATTCACCCTCAAACTATCCTTAATGATAGTTTTTGTAGGTTTCTGCTGTGCAGTTGGTTTCTTGAGGCTTTATGTTTCCATTAATTTTATTTAAGATCTAAGGATTGGTTGTAAAAGCATGTGTGCAATAGAACCCACCTTTGTGAAGAAACATGGCGATGGTGTGCTATGACCTCTTCTTGGCTTGGACCTGTAACTTAGAGACTATGGTGGGGTGTTTTGGTTGTGGTTTCCCAAAAGTACGTGGCTTTTTGAAACTTCCTTCCATATTAAATTAAGCCCTTATTTTAAATATTAACACCAGCTGTATTAGTGGTCATTGAGAACATGACTGAGTGTGGTTGGAAGGTTAGGGTTAATATTCACTTTTCTAAGCTCAGTCATGTTCTCAGTGATGAAGAGCAAACCCAAAGCTTAAAAGGTTAAAATAAGTCTTATTATGGTGGTCATAGATGTCTAATCAAATTGTGAAGTTTATTTTATAAATGCGCTTAGTTCAAGTGTCTAAGTTAGAGAAGAGTCTCTAGAGTAGGTCTTTCTTGCTATAGGCAGTTCAAGGTAAAGAATACTATTTCGGTAACTTTTTCTTATTTTCAAGAAGTTACATCTCTGTTCCTGCTGATGCTGTTTTTTGGTGCAGTTGTTCAGGGTTTGCTGGGTGCTTCTTTTCCCTTGTATTTTCCATGCTTGTATTAGCAAAAGCGTAAAGGCTGGCTCGGTCACTTGGTCGTCTGCTCTTGGTGTTAGCCTGTGGTCTGAGCACAAAACCGTTAGCTGTAGGAGCAAACTAATAGTGTCGTTGATGGTCTTGCTAATGGGGTGGATGCATGCTCTTCCTGTAAATAGAAAAATATGGAGAAGCCCGTTTGAAGACATGGGAGAACCTGGAAGATAAGGTCAGTGATGACTTTTTAATAAACAGGCTAGAAGGTAAACCTCTGTGAGTGACTTGTTTTGGCATTCGTTTTCCTGTGAAGTTTCTTGTACCGTAACATTGATTTACTGTTTATATAAGGGTCTATCTGATACTTTAGAAAGGGAGGTCCAAAGGCCATTTGGATTTTTGTTGGTCTGCACGAGTAATTTACTTGGCTGCCACAGTGCTTATTTTCTGGTTGCAGTGTCTTTATTCATAGTTTCTTTTCTATGGTTTATGTCATAAATACTTGTAGTAGCTTACGCTTCTTTTGGCCCCCAGCAAGGAGTAAGACTTCATCTTGCCCTCGCTGCGAAGAATTTCCTGTTCCTAGGGGAACATAAGACACCTACTCCTGCCTGGATGTCTCTCTCAGATGAAACTGCCACTCTTTTGATAACTAACTGTATAATTGTGATTGTGGAGCAGGGACTGGCCTTGAAGATAATTAAAGCACCCAAGTTTTATCTGAAATGTTTCTTCTGTGAGAGAGACTCCTAGTCAGAACTCGACGGTGCATTTGTTGTGCATTTTTTATTCTCTTTCCAATATGGGCTGAATCAGTTATGAATTTGGAACACCTTCAGTATTCCTCTTCGCACAACAGTGATTTGAAGTAGGGTAAGTGCCCTACTTACTTTTGTCTTTTTATGCTTATTTAAGACAAATTGTGCTTCTGTCTGCCATAACTGTGGACTTGAAGATCAAATGCACAGCTTCAAGAAACCTCTGCAGCTGCTCTTAAACTTTGTAACTGTAGTCGCTCCAACTGTCAAGTTAAAATAATTATTTCTCCTCACAGGAGTTAAAATAGCTTTGCTGGTGGAAAAACTACGAGCAAGAGCAATATAATTGGGTTGGCACCCTGAGGTCTTTTATTTAGTGAGCTTTCCCAGGTACGCCTCTGCAGTAAGGCTTATCTGTATCTTAGATCCTGAATGTGAAATGAGTAGTCCTTTGTGTAAACACAAACAGATAAAATTTTATCACGGAGTACAGCTATTTTCGTGTAGCGAGTTGCATCTGAAACCCAGAACAACTGATTAAGGAGAAGATAAGTTTGAGGATGTTAGCAATAGCTTATGAGTAAAAACGTTAACAGAACACTGTAGCAGTCAAGGAAGGACTGCAAACAATAAGGTATTCGGAGCTAAAGATTAAGGTGAAAAGAAGCTGGAAAAGGGGGACCAGGCAATGATGTTGGAAACACATAGCCCTGCTGCATTTTGCTGTTATGGCGTGGCCTCTTCTGACTGATTCTCTGCTTGTGCATGTGATAGGACCCTAGGAATCCTGGTTTTCCTATCCAACATAACTCCTTTTGTGAAGTCACTGTCACAGCATCACAGAATGGCGGGGGTTGGAAGGGACCTTTGGAGATCGTCTAGTCCAACCCCCTGCCAGAGCAGGGTCACCCAGAGCAGGTGGCACAGGAACGTGTCCAGGGGGGGTTTGGAATGTCTCCAGAGAAGGAGACTCCGCCATCTCTGGGCAGCCTGTGCCAGTGCTCTGCCACCCTCAAAGTAAAGTTTTTCCTAATGTTGAGATGGAATTTCCTGTGTTCCAGTTTGTGCCTGTTGCCCCTTGTCCTGTTGCTGGGCACCACTGTTGTCTGGCCCCATCCTCTTGACACCCACGCTTTAGATATTGATAAGCATTGATGAGATCCCCTCTCAGTCTTCTTCTGTCCTTGACTTTCTTTTCATAGAGTTTGAACCCATCACACTTGTGATTTTTAAGATGCGATCTCCATATTTGATTGGTTTTTCTGTTATGGAGTGGCAATATACTTTAAGAGGGAAATGGTGTGATGTCCTCCACAGTGGAGAGGTCGGTGTGGTTTATCATCATTGGAAGATCCTGTCTGTTGGTATGAAGAAGAGTATGATCAATCACAGTATAGTCCTGGGTTGCTGTGATTCTGCTGGTAGACAATGGAAGATGAAATTCCTGGGGGAAAAGGAGTGTGGAACTATCAAGGTTCTTTGAATATCAAAAATCTAAATATCTTGCGTGTGTTTACCCCAGGACAGAGATGCACAGGTAGATAGTCACTGCTGGGAGATGGCGTTCAACGGGCGGTGGTGTCGATAGTTCATAAATCTGGATGAAGGAACCCCTTTCCCACCTTGGAACGGCTTCTCCCAGTCTTTTTTTCTAACCTTCCCCCCACCATTACTTCCAAATAATCTTAAAGCACATGCTTTTTAGTCAAGATGTAAATAAGCATTAGTTTGAGAAACATATTTCTTAAAGCTATTTCATGCTTTTCTCTTGTGTCTTGGCTGTGATGAGGCAGGTAAATGCAGGTGCAAGTCCTCCAAATGCTGGTCCTTCTCCTTGGCTTTTACTGTGGTCCTTCCTAACCTGGCCCCTCATTCCTGACTGACAGCTGACAAAGGAAGAATCCTGGAACATCTCAGCATTTAAAATAAAAACTAGCGTTTCGATGCATTTTGAAGCTGGTGCCAAGTTCTTGGTGATGATTTGTGACCAGAAGGCGGACTTGGCATTGGGCATACTCTATATGAATTAAGTTAGTGCTCATACCTAGTAATATCTACTACCTAATTGCACAGACTAGATGCATAACGGACACCTGAGGTAGCATTTGAGACAGAGGCACTTCTGGGTAACACAGAGAGCTTTTTCTCCTATTTACTGCTGTGGTAGCTTCTGTATTTGAGATGTGTACACAGGTATTCCCCACTGAACTGGGTATTTACAGTCTTGCAGCAATATTTATAAAGCACTTCAGTTCACTGCTCTCTTAAGACGTTGGCACGAACTCTAGGGAAGCACAGCCGCTTGGACCAGTATGCTGCCTCCTTTCTTGGATTTAGTGATTCACTAGAGGTCTCAAATTTACATCCATTATATTAATAGAAATACTATCTGGCTTCAAAAATTAATTTTTTCTTTCCTCTTGGCTTCATAAATACCACTCCCTGCAGGTCAAGCAAAACAGCAATCTTGTCTCTGTACAAGAAATTATTCTCCATTTCTTTTCTCTTCTTGCTGTCCGGATGCTTACTGGCTTGTTGGAAAGCGTGTGGGTCTTCCTAATCTTTTCTTTTTCCTCCTTTAGCTACTTCTTTTCGAAAATAATGCTTTGCGCTTTCAGAGCACTTAGAGCTGTCACCTGCAGACTTTTACCTGATACTTGAGATGTCTCAAGCTTCCCTGTTATACGCTACTGTGAAAACAGCACCCTGCCCTTCTGAGGGAAGAAATTAATAAAAAGCTGGGTTAAGACCAATGGTGCTAATTATATCTGAGGTTAGACCAGTGGCAAATTTGTCTCTGATTTGTGAGCCCTGATTACTTAACTTAATGGGTGCTGCTGTGTGTGTGTATATATATATATATAAAAATATATAAATTCCTCAATTATAATTAACAAGAACGTACATGCTTTTAAAAATTAAACCCCTCTTTCTTCCCAGAGGTACTTCTGGATGACTTTTCCCTCCGTAAAGGAAGAGAGCCTCAAGTATACTTTTACGACCAGATTTCTGCCTTGTTTACTGAGAAGGGGACATAAACTCTGAGGAGAAATATCAGAGTCCTAGTAAGAAAAACAGCTTACAAGAAACAGAGCTTTGAAGTGATAGATACGCCTTATGCTAAACTATTTGAAGGCAGAATTTTATAAGAGTAGCTGAATGGAAATGGTTCAGCCTAAACACAGGATGAGGCGGCAGCGATGTGTTCAGCTTCTGGGCTGCAGTGAAGTAACAAAAAATATGTGGGTATATATCTTACACGCTTGTGTTTTTGTATTAAAAGTCCCTACAGTGTGGCTCCTCCACAGATTTGGAGCACGAAGTCTTAGAATGACTTAGAGCGTGATGTCTTCATAGTGCTTATGGGTCATAGATGGGGTAGCTGTACTCTGGCAGGTAGACTGAGAGTCAGCACTATTCCAAGCTCCTCAAGACCTGGAGGACTGAAAACTTTATCAATATAGTTCTTAACAGGTTTTTAGATGTTTTGTTTTCTTTATTTTCTAAAATTCTCTTTTCCCTCAATTTGTCTTGGTCTTCGTATTCTGTCCTGACATGAGGACAGAATCCTGTTGCTTGTATTGCCAGCAAAGCCCTGATTTTTGAGTAGACGTGTGTCAGTCACGTTCCTCGTAGCTGGTTATAGTATTGCAAATATAGTTAGAGAGAAGCAAAACCAGATGAAATGACGCCCACTAGTAATCTGGAGATCTCCAATACAGGATACAAGACAATGCACAGATTTTCGGTGCCTGGTACACCTTTTCTTTGACTTTGAACATTCTCACAATCTTTTGTGATCCCAAAGTGACGGATGGCTTCTGCTTCGAAACCGAGACTTTCTTCAGCAGCATTTGGTAATGCAATAGTGTAGGAAATGTCATAGCTGAAGGCAAATGAAATGGAGGGAGGCTTTTCCAGCTCGAGTCCAAGAGGTCGGTCTTGGAGCCGTGCAGAGGGGAAGGCTTCCTCTGCTGTAGCTGAAGAGTAGGAGTTATGCTGCAAATCATCTTCAGCAGGTTCTAACAACTTATTTGACTTGCATGGGGCAGGGGGGGGGGAAAGCTTCATTCTCATAGGAGCTATATAATGCTTATGTGTGCACTGTATGTCCACTATGTGTTTCCTATAGGGGAGTCAAAAGAGAACAAGCAACGGAGTGTCAAAGAATTCAGCTTTTTATGAGTTGGAGTGAATATGAAAGCAAGGATGTAAATTACAGATATTCAGTGTAGTCTTTGAATTAACACTATTTTAATTTTTTGGGAGAAGTTTGGTGTTGATGATTATTTGCTTACTAGGTGGAAATGCAATCATTATTTCCTCCTATTAAAAGTAAATATTGGAGACAAAATATAAAGTGAGTTACTGCCTCTTTCTTGATGTCAGTTGTGTTTTTGCTGCTGGAAGCAAACTTAGTCTTGTCCTCAGCATTTTCTGAGAGAAAGTAAGCAGAAATGACACAGTAAGAAAACTCATGCCGTAAATTTTATGGTCATCTTTCGGTCTGTACTCCTGCTAAGAACTGGACTCAAACACGTTTAAATCAGAAAATAAACAGGAAATACAAGTTGAAACACAATCTTTTGGACAAAACTCCTAGTAGTTATTGTTTACTGATTAGTGGCTTCTAAAATGCAAACTTCATTATCAGTAATGATAACTGCTGAAAATTGCTTGCTCTCAAAATAACTATTACCACTTAGCTTGAATCTCTTTGCAGCTATCTCTAGCTATTTAAGATCAAAATAGCACTTAATGGGTTTAAGTAATCAATAGCCCCAAAGACTTTTGAAGATCTTGGCACATAAAATATTAATAGTTTATATTTGTCTTTTAAGAATCTACTTAGCATTGTTAACACATTACAAAGTGCTAAGTTTGCAAAGTGCTTCTATTAAATGATGTTAAAATGCTTACAACAAGCACAAGATGCTTGTTTTATGTATCGATGTAAATAAATGCTATTTCCATTCTGTTGAAGTACACAGTTACTTTGAAGTTCAATGTCGAGTTTGATTTGCTGACAGGCTCGTTTTACTACAGGATGGAAAGGCACATCTTCAAAAATAACATTTTTCTGCAGTCTTTATATTTGAAACTACATAATATGTCTCACCTAAAAGAATTTCTTTATCTCACTTGCTGGACAAATTTACAGAACAGGCTCCAAGGAGACCTTATAGCAGCCTTCCAGTGTCTGAAGAGGGCCTACAAGAAAGATGGAGAGGGACTTTTTACGAGGCCATATAGAGATAGGACAACGGCTAATGGCTTCAGACTGGAAGAGGGGAGATTTAGATGAGAATCGGGAAGAAACTTTTCACTCTAAGGGTGGTGAGCCCCTGGCCCAGGTTGCCCAGAGAAGCTGTGGCTGCCCCATCCCTGGAGGGGTTCAAGGCCAGGTTGGACGGGGCTTTGTGCAACCTGGTCTGGTGGGAGGTGTCCCTGCCCAGGGCAGGGGGTTGGAACCAGATGATCTTCAAGGTGCCTCCCAACCCAAACCATTCTGTGAAAAATAGCTGTTCAACTCAACTTTATTTAATCTGAGGGCATGAATAAGGCATGTGGTTAATAGTTGTAGGCACTACAAGCCAAGTAGGAAGAGAGGTGTTATCTGGAGTGCAGGTTGATGGATATCGGGGTACGCTTCTGAAATCCCGCAGCAACTCTAAATTAATAGCCTGTTGCAGCTATCAAACATCTCAGTAGAAATCAGAATTTCAAGTGGAATTTAGAAAAGGGAGACTGGGGTAGGTATTCAGTGGCGTGGTGCCTGCCCCTTTGATGCTCGGAAAAGCGATAGCTGCGTTGTGGGGCCGTTGATGCTCATCATCATTGCAGGGCTGTTGGTGCCCATGGTGTCCTACTGCTGGCAGACAGCTGACTTGAAGTTTGATTTTGATGCAGAAGCAACTTCTCAGAGTTATTTGGAATGGTAACAGTCTGCTGTTCCCACTTCTCTTGCTGTATTCTGTTATTTCACCTAAGCTGAATGGTATGTGCCCATCACGAAAGTTAACAGAAGTCTGAAAGAAACTGTTTCGAAATTCCCTGTCTGTGTGTGTATGAAAAGAAAACCCATGAGATGCATAGAATTACTACAGAAGAATGGGCAAAAGTTAACTACACCAAGGAGGTTTTCAAGAAACAAAGGTAGATTGGCATGTGTTACAGTTCAGATGTGTGTGTTAGCTTTCGCTTGGGAAGGTAGATCCCAGAATGTATTTAAGAGGAGAAAAAAGAAACTAAGGACTTGAGCTTACATGAGTCTCGACCTAATTGTCTTACGGAGTCAAGGTGACTGGTCTTCTCAATCTTACTGCAATGGACTCGCACACTTTCCAATTCTTCCTTAGCATCCCATGTCTAGTAAATGAGACCGTTTACACCCTACTAAAATGGAATAGTCTATTTTCTCTCCTGGAGACTGAGCATCTCAAAGAAGGGTGGTGTTTTTTTCCCCTTTAAAAACACACATGCATAAACATTCAAGGGGAAATTACTATTGATCAAAAGAGCAAGATGTTTCCATCTGGTCGGTTTTCTGCATTAGTATAACAGCTATTTTAGTCCCATTGGCAATTTTTATTTAATGGCCTCTCAATCTTCATGCTGTGTACAGAAAATGAAAGTGATTAAGATATTTTTGTTTCATTGATGTTCAGCTGCTTTCAAGGTGGAACTGGGGTTGGGAAAAAAAAAAAACAACCCAGAAAATTCACAACTCCTGCCAGCCATGGCTTGACTGTGGGAGCGTTTGAAGACCTTTACTTGGAGCATATGGTATGAAATTGCTGCTGATCTGGATGTCTTGCGTTTAAGCATAGAAACAGTCAGATACCGTCAGTCACTATCTGCCAAATACTGAAATTTAATGAAGCGAGCTTTAACTTGCGTACCTAGTTGAGTACCTGTCTCTCAAATGTCACCTGCATACAAGATGAAAGATTTTTTTCCTAGTGGCAGATTTGTACTGAAGTCCAATAGACCCTTTAAGCTTTACCTTTTTTTTTTTTTTTTTTTTCCTCTTAGGCAATTGTGTAATGTTATTTGTATTGAGGATAGGAAGAATAGGAGAGGGGAGCTGAGAGACCGTCCCATCCATCTTTCCGGGGCAGTCTATTTTGAAAGGCGGTCTGATGCTTTAAAACATTATCACTTCACTGGGTAGCAGCCACGATGCCAAGTTGCTTCTGAACAGCTGTTTCTAGGAAACTTTAAGGGCACGAGTCAACTTTTGTTTCATCTGTTCTCTCTCCCCACCCCTTAATAAGGCAAAAAAAGGCAGTTAGCCTGCCAGATGCATGTCTCTCTGCCGGAACGCTTCCCTCGCTGCTCCGGATTGTAAACACCGGGGCTCTCGTTATCTCCCTCCTGCTGGCAGTACCATTAGAGAGGTTTTAAATAGTACCAGCGCGATGCTGGCTGCTGTCAAGATTCAGAATCCTGTTATGACTGTAAACCGTGAACCATGAAATATTGGAGGACAGAGGTTGAGAGAGTATTCTGCTTGATCTACCTTAGATCTGGCTTTCCTTTTGCTTTGGAGGAAAAAGGCTGGCTTTTCCTAGTTTAAAAAGGAAAAAAAATATTAAAAAGATAGAGGAAAACTCCTGCATGTGTGTGATACAGAAGGGGATTAAATGAAGCCTCTAATAAATGTCCTTTCTTGTGTATTAGCTCATTTCTGACTGGTGTGCAGAGAAACCGTAATTTTTGGAGCGTAGCGGTAAGCACTGCAGTCTATTCTCTTGGTGTCCAAGAGCAGTACTCATATAAAATAGTTACAAAATATAACCCCCACACCTTCCTGTTTTATGTTATCAGAAGGGGTCCCTTTCTTCCTAGCTGTTCTTGCTGCTGTGTTGTAGTTTGCCTGTCTGTACCTGTAAGGAGATATTAAATAATGCCTGGCGGAGGCCTTAGCTCTTCTTCCTGCTGAGAAAATCCTCTGTTCCTTTTTAGGAAGGACTATGCAAAAAGCTTAGGCTTGTCTTACTAAATATTTTTATTTTTAAACGCTATGGTTTAGCTGGATAACTGTACATCTCCAACTGCGTAATTATTTATTTTTTTTTTTACCACTTAAGCTTTTCTTGATAGCGCTATGTATTTCACTTTTGCTGCTTTTCTTGTGTTTTCGAATGCAGAGATGGAAGCAGTTGCTGGAGCCTCTGCTCTGCTGTCAAATCTTTCTGCCAACCTGTCTGGTTGATGAGAATCTCCTTCAGACCAGTCCAGTGTTTATAAATAGGCTTGATGTAAGTCGTGTCACAGTAAAAATAATGAAATCCCCTGTATTAAGTGCTCTGCTAGTCCTACGATCCTGATAAGATCTGTTCATCCCTGCATCAGTGTAATTTAGAGAAATAGCTGTGTTGTGAATGGAATTTAAACAAGAATTCCCGACGGAAAAAATGTAGTTAAATTAAAATGATGTTTAAATCAGAATAGCACAGAGAAGACATTGAATATAAATCAACTACATTAATGGAAAACAAAGCTCATTTGGGGAAGCATGGTGTAAGTGAGAAGGTTCTGCACTAGTTTTGTTTTACCTATGCATTTGTAATATGTTGATATTTTAATTTTTTCCCCATGTGGACTTGATGTCAAGATAAATATTTAACACCACATCTTTTTAAATGCCAAAAGTCAGCTTAACAGCAAAAGTTTAACTGAAGATCTAGTATAGCGCAAATAGGGGAGGAAAAAAAAATCTCTAGACAAAGAATTAGGCATTAATGAACTGCAGAATCTTTAATTCTGTAATCTTTTTATCTTTTTTTTTTTTTTCATTCAGATGCTCTTATCAGCGCAAAGAGGTCACATGAATTGTTTGGGTTGTGAAATAACCCTGTACTGTATCTTGAAGATAATACGATCCCCCTCTGCCCTGATAAGAAACAGGGGACGCAGATTTGTCTTGCTTATTCTGAAGCAAAGTGAGACAGAGGGACCATGAAAGACACGTGGAAAATATCTGCAGCAAGAGTCAGTATCCCTTACATCTGCTGTGATAGACAGCTCGCAGCTGGTCGCTGTGTACACGAGCTATCTGCACATCATTAGTGAAGAAGGATGTGACTAAGGACTGCTTTGATACTGCCTGCCACCCAGACAGCTTCTGCTTGTCCCCCTGCAGTCCTGGCCATAGCTTCTAATTTTATCCGAGAGGATCACTGTCACTGCACATCAATTCCTGCCCCTGCTAGGTTGATGGAAAGCTTCCTCTCCACTCGCTGGTTGAAATGGCTTGAGCTACACAACATACATTAACCAACAAAACTCGACATTTACAGTCGTGGCTTGGTTGTGTTAAACACAATGTTCAAGCCAGGCAGTTGGAGCTCCGGCTTATTCCTGATCAAGTCTTGTCTCGGAAGAGGCTTGAAATGCTGGGCGGCTGTTCCTGTTGTGCTGGGAAAGGAGAGTGCTTGGGCACAGCTGGGGGGTCCCTGGGGTGCCCCAGGAGGTCTCAGCTTGCCTTATGAGCCCTTATTATGCTGACTTGCAAAAAAAAATCATTAGGACTAGCCTTTAGACTTCATCTTGCAAGTAATATGGGATCATCAACACCTAGGATAGAAGACATGACAGACTGTATACTGAGGGAACAGGGTGTTTTGTTCCTTTATTCCTTTCCCTGGATATTTCTTGCTCTATGGCATGAGTTATTAGATTTACAATACCTTATTGACTAGGGGGAGGAAGGGAAAGTAGGATCACGGTGTAACGATAATGGTAAAATTAGTCATCTACATGTATGTAATCAATACCTAACTCTCCAGTGGATGATTGGATATCCAAATGCTGAGTTTGAATTTTACACATACTTTATTTACTATAGAAACACAATGTAATTGGCTCAGCAATGCAAATGAACTGTAATTGCAGCTGAAGAGCTCTGAATTTGGAGACTGAATATACCGTCTTGAGTCCTTTCTCGTAAGGTCAGAGTTGGGGGTTTCTTTGTTTACCATTACCTGGTGACATTTTACTTCTAAACCTTGCTCTAGACTTGGTAGGCTCAAGACACCATGTTTAATAATACATCAAGCTAATATTTTGTACTATGGTTGATGAGAAGTGTAACTTATCAGCTGGATATCAATATTTCAGTGAATAACAATTTAAGACACTCCAGGAATCTTTTAGTATCCTGTTGTCTCAAAAGGTTTTTATCTAGACTGCTTTAAAAGAAGGATTCTTTGACCTAATGGTTTTTTGATAGAAACTTTAGGTAGAAACAGTTGTGCCTTTAAAAATGAAAATATTAAAAGCAAACAGCTGTGCAGGGACCCTCTTCATTGTCCTTCAGGCCTGTTATTGATTTATTTATCTCAGTGCGCTTACCGCTTTTTTGTCCTTGATTCAGTTTCGCTCATTTCTGTGCTTCCATCTTCTCCTGGCTTCAAAAAGTCTCCAGCACCTTTTTGTAGAGCAAACCTGTTCTCTTGGTGCCAGTCTCCAGCTGGTCAGAGAGGCCACTCCTAAGTACTGTTGACCACCACCTTCCCAAGGACTCCAGTTCTACTTCAGTTTTGAGGGTGGCAGAGCCCTGGCACAGGCTGCCCAGAGAGGTGGTGGAGTCTCCATCTCTGGAGACATTCAAAACCCGCCTGGACGTGTTCCTGTGTCACCTGCTCTGGGTGACCCTGCTCTGGCAGGGGGGTTGGACTAGATGATCTCCAGAGGTCCCTTCCAACCCTATGATTCTATGATTCTGCTTGAACCTCTGTGTGCAGGAGGCTTTACCCTGAGGTTACATCTGAAAGACTGCAGAAGGTTTTGATGCTATTAGAGGAGAAATTAAGGAATAAATATTTGTCAAATGTACTTTTTTGTAAATTTAATCTGAAGCTCATGCATGGTGAGTAGCATAGCGCCTGAAGAAAAGACAATGGGATGTGGGACAAGGCAGCAGAATGACCTAAACTACTAGTAGGAGGCTCTGATGGATTTCGCTACTCTTCTTCTAGTACAGCACTTAAATTGAAAGCAGTTTAAGAATCCGAATCTGCCTCTTCAGTTTGAGTCTAAAAGATCCTAAAAGTCTTAATGGCCAAGGGCAAGAGTGGGGACTGAGGCTGAGCATCTGATGGCAACTGGCAAATTCTAAAGGAGATTGGCAACTTGCAGTGTCTGTCTCTTCATTTCTCTTTGAACGCTTTCCCCGTTTCTCTGATGAGGAAGAGATGTGGCTGCAAAAGTTATTTATAATTATCAACCTGTCGGAGTTCTTTGTGCCGGCCTGCGCTGAAGTTAAAATCTGGATGCTAGCAGTGCACTGCCCTGAAAAGAAATAGCTAATGAACGAGCTGGTCCTTCATTTCTGTCAAGGTGTTTTGTTTATTCTTGAAGACTTCACTTCTTGCTTTGAACTGCATCTAGGGAATGAATCCCAAATGCCCAGCCTCTGGCGAAAATGCTAAGATGGGCCTGTCTTGGGTGAGGAGAGATTTTTATGGTTTTTTTTGTACCAGCCTTTGGGTGTTTAGTCCACTTTAGTTTAAACGGAATCTAGTGACATCTTCCTTAGTGCACCTTGTGGTGCGCTCCTGACCCTAAATATATGATTTTCTGGGGAAAATGCAGTATATTTGGCTGGGCATTCCCCTATGATGCATCTCCCATGGATATGCCCTTTTAGATAACCAAAAATATTGCTGTACGTTGACATCGTAATATTTGAGTCTGTCAAATCGTTATGGATATAATACTGTTCATTATTCACTCAAACTGTAAAAGTCACTGCAGTAAGTTCGAACACTTGCTGTTGGACCTTCATTTATTCCGTTTTTTGAGCTCTCTACAATTTTTCTGATGCTGACCTTGAATTCTTAAAACTTTGTCAGCATCCTTTATGTTTTTGTAGACTTACTTTACTATGCTTTTCAATGGATCCAGTCCATGGATCTTTTTAATGTAAGAGAATGCTTGAATTCATTGAAGCTATTAGGAAATAATTGCAGAAGTGGTAAAAAACAAAAACAAAAAAGCACTTTATGCATTCTAAGATCCCGGGATGTTCTCCACTGAGGCTGTGGTGTGGCTGGTGCTTAAAAACCCACAAGCAGCTTTCTTTAAGGAGCAATCCCTGAAGTTCTGCCTTGCTGTGATGGACAGGCTTTCTAGCAGCTAGTGTTGAATAAGCTTTTCCTGATAATTTCTATGCATAGTGGAATATATATTTGAAAAAACCATGTAGCGTAAGTCTCTAAAGCTGTCATGTAAACTTGCTGTCCTGAAGAAGCTGATGCAAGAAGTATGAGAGGTAGGAAACTAAACGGGAGTGTGTGAGTATGGATGCTCATGTTTTGTAGCCCTTACTGCAATTCTCCGTTTTCGGGAATTCACCATTGTTTATAAACAGTATGTTTTTTCACATACTGGAGAATAGGGACTGCATCTTGTCAGAAATGGTCAGGAGTTGTTGTTGGAGATTGGAGTTAGGCTTTATAGTCCTTTCTGATTGCAAAGATAGCTGCCCTTGGTGTAGGCACTGTTCCCTGAAAAGCTCCAACTGAGCTTTCCCACGTAATGCGGCAGGATTTTCACTTTATCTCTGCAATGCGTGCTGAAGGAGCACTTGGGAGTGGAATTTAGGGAGAAATAAAATGTATTAAATTTACTAAGTGCGCTTCAGTTTAGACTTTGTTTAATCACAATTGTTTCTGCCTCTTTCTCCAGTGCAATTTCTGAAAGTTTGGAGGAGAAAAGTTCAAGTAGTCAAGAACATGACTCGACCGTTAAACTGTGCCAAGGCTTTTAAACTTAGGTTTATTGAATTTGGAATTTTTGAGCCTGGGTCTAATACTCTTCTCCTCTGACTATGACAGTAAGCATGAGAACCTTTTGTGTTTTGCTTTGTTCTACGTTAAGGGAGATTTTAAATTTCTCTTATAGTCGCAGGAGCTTAGAGACAAAGGATTCTAAAAGAAAAGTCAAATATTTCCTTAAACAACACTATGAGATTTGGGGAGAAACTGGGTGGAGTAAACTTCATAAAAACTCATTCTTAGGTGACTACAATACAGGTGCAATTGAATACTATCCTGATGTTAATTTGACCCTTTTCTTTTGGATTATTTATTTTTTTTTTTTGGCAAAATTCCTGGTTTAGGAGTAAGGCGGGGCTGGTACGGCGGTAGCGAGAGCTTACTCCGGATGAGAGCAGCGTAGGAGAGGATGCAGGCAGCTAACATAACTTATGCCAATCTAGATTCCCAGGGGAGAAATCCTCAGCTGGTACAAATTATCATAGCTTCATTAGCACGAGTGAGTGATGTCAGGCTGTACCCAGCTGATGATCCGACCCCGTGGCTGTAAAACCTTCAGTGGACAATATGGCTGGGGGTCTGTGTGCGTGTTCATGCGTATGCATGTGTAACCGATGAAATATGAGAGTTCCAGACTTTCCATGATTGTACCACTGCAGAAGGGCACTCCAAGGATTTATTTTTTTTTTTTTTTTGCGAGCAGGGCATTAAGGCGGAGCAGAAATGGTGCTCCATCCTTATGTGTATCCCTTCCAATTTGAATTATTCTGTGATTCTGTGTGCCTTTTTTGAAGCTGTAGGCTGGCTGGTGCACTTGTGCTCTTCCCTCTTGCACCACTGGATCTTTTGAAGAAGAGAGTAACGTTACAGTGCTTACCGAAGGTTAAATTTCAGACTGAACGCTATAGGAATTGAGTTGCTATATATGCTAACCCTCTGACAGCACCCTTTTAATTGCTGTTGTAGTAAACTGCTAATGGCTTTGACTCACACCTCAAAAATTGAGACTCGGGCTGTGGGGTGGCTTCAGCCATCCCGAATGGGGACGTCCTTCCGCGGTATTGCTACATACCAGTAGATGCTGCTGAAGGAGAAGCAGGCTGAGATCTAATCTGGCTGGAGCTGAAATGCTTTGATGAATGATTTTCCCTAGAGATGACAAGCTAATGGTTTGTCCGCAAAGCCATGCAGCTTTTCCCATTTCTCTGGGAAGTGAATAGAGCTGGAACAGAATCATATGCTGCATTGTGATAGCCTAATGCTTTTACAGGGCTGGGTGTTATTACCCAAGCAGCTTTAGTGGACAAATTAGGCATGCAGAATTTCCAGATTTTACCTTATTCAGATTTTAATTAACTCAGTGTAATAAGCTGTAAGCACATTAATATCAACAAAATACTTTGTACTGGATCCGTTAATATTCAGATGATAAAAGCCAGAAGTATTGTTTTCATACAAAGACTGGTGAAGCTGGAAATAATGGGGATCTTTTTTTAGGAACTTGGAACATGCTTTTGAAATAATCCCTCATTTTCAATGGTAGATCGTAAATAATAGCTGTGCAGCTGAAGGTGCTTGTATGGGATTTTTCGTATCACTTGCATATTATTTTTAAGTTTATATTTTAAAAATTGATAGATTCATTTGCATTCACTAGCTTGGCCAGATGGCGTGATCTGTAACAAAATACTCAACGGCATACTAAAAAGGATCATTTCAGCACCTATCCCCTGCAAGCAGCTTTCATCCAAATAATGGAGGAAGAATTTCAAAACGCAACGTCCTCGCGCAGGCCTTCCTAAGGAGGAAGCATTACTCGCGCGCTCACAGGTGGGCATTTGCGGGGGCTCTGCGTACGCTGGGGTTCAGGCTGCAGCCGCCCACCCCGGTCCCTGCCCTCCGCTGCCAGCAGGTGCAGGTCTGCAATGCTGTGGTGCGTCTGCATTGGGAAAGGTGGGAAAATATCTGCTGAAAAAGAGCCCGCTCCTGCGTTTGTTTAAAAATCTTTTCTTGGGAATAGGGAGTTCTTCACCTGGATCGCTTCCAGAGGCGGTTAACCCTGTGGCAGGAGATGCTCCAGTGCACAGAAATGAGTAACCAAGAGGGATCAGGGCTTCTTAGACTGCTTCAAGGCACTGCACACCAATATGGGTAGCTACACTCCATCTTGTATCCCAACAGGAATGTGACCATCCGTTGATTAGTTCGTAAAAAACTAATTTTATGGAAATGTAATAAAAGTCCAGCTTATTTTTTTTTTTATTTACAAAGAAGCACCACCCCACCTTTATCTTCTGACTAAAAGGTAAGCAAAAAGTATTAGTTATTGTATTTTCCACTATCTATTTGCTCTAGCATGGTCTAGTGGTTTTTAACACCTGGAGACCTTGGAATAACTGTAAATTTGGAGCTGCTCTCCATAACCTCCATTCTTTCTCACTTCTGTTGTGTCTTCATCTTACGTGGAGACCAGGAAAAGCCTGATCATCAGTGGATTTTTGAAGAAGATTCTTTGGAGAGGACAATTATTTTAGTAATAATTGGAACTTATTTTAGTAAAAATACTGCTGGAATTCTACTAAAGAGGACATCTGTGGTTGCAAATTAGGGAAAAAAAATGTTTCAGATACTGCCAATTGAGCAAAGTCGCAATATGTTCTGAAAGTCAAGCTGTGTTTTCTCATTTTTGCAAATTATAACCAGTAATAAAAGTCTTTGGGGCTAAATTAGGTTCGCTGGTTCACTTCTGAAACCTCAGTTGCTTTTCTATTGTCAGCCGCCGCACCAGTGCAAACCAACCTACAGAAAATAAGATTTCAGCAAGGTTCAGTGCGGGGATAATTACAGAGTCCCTTGGAAAAGTCCCAAATGGTGCGGCAGCATTTCTTAAGGGTAACTTTACTCCCCCCAAAATGCTTCTCTGTACATTGCAGGCAGCAAAGACGAGACCTTTAAGGTCTCAAAGTGTTGTCTTAAAGAAATGGATTGTTATTTTTAAAGTTTAGGTCAGCCCTGGAAAACAGCATGCTCGCACAAATGTGTATTTTTGCATCAGTTTGGTTTTTTGTTTGGTTTTTTGTTGTTTTTTTTTTTTGTGAGGCGCAGTGGGTTATTCCCCAAGTATTTATTTTGAGGGGGGATTTCGCAGCTGTTGCTCATCTTCCGGTTCAGCCTGGCATTTATGCCGCTAAAAAAGGCGTGTAGTAACGTACATCCTGAAGTTCTGCACGGTGCTAGATCCATATGCAGCAAGGGCTGTGTAGGTGAGCTGCCCAGCTCAGCTGGGAGCGTGTGTTGAAGTGGAGAGATGATGGCCGGGTTGCCACTGCTGGGGCTCGGCTGGTTGTGGGTTTTTTTTGGACTACAGGACACTGAAAAACAGTGGCAAGCTTTGTGTTTGCCAGATAAGCAGCACTAACCAAAGATGAAGGCTGCCATTGCACAGATCTTGGGAACCTTTCAGGTTGTAAAATTAACAAGATCATTAAATGGGATGGTTGTTGAAGTTCTGTAGTTACTCAAACCAGGATTTCTTAATGGTAGGTTGAGGTCAAAAATGTTTTACTTCGTTAGAAAGGAGATGCCTTGGTGCAGGAGTAAATACTGGATAGCATGATAACCGTAGCTATCAACGTAGCTTGCCTGAATAACTGCTAATGGAGGTGTGGCTGCCTGCAGTTTTGGGCAGAAATACTGAGGGTTGGGAAGCAATTGTTCCACACATGTACTGTTCTGTAATAAAACAAAGTGTTTAGGTTTAGGATGAAAATCTGGAGAAATAGATTTTTATTTGCAGGAATGTGGGTGCATCTACTGAGGAAGAAGCTGCCTGTAACATTGAGCAGTGATTTGAGATTGTAGTTGAAAAGCAGTTCTGCATACACGATGGTATGACACCTTAAGGACTTGTTTTGAATGATATATTTTTTGAGTCTTAATTCTGGTCCTGAAATGGATTTTGATTGTAGCATGGGAGCTTCATAGGTTTGAGGACTTCATGGGATTGTATCCTAACGAGGAGGTGGTGATGATTTTTGCCATTCTGCAGGCTTGTGCTCTGTATCTGCCGTGCTTTCTCCAATGGTAAGTCAGAGATTCAGCCGCTTGGTTGATCCACAGGTTCCTGCTTGTATGCTTTGATTTTAAAAAAGTGCTTTGGCAACTGGAACACTTAAGTCAGTGCTAGGTACTAATTTATTATACAGATGTCATCAGCGTGCTGTATGTGTGAATATAAAAATTAATCTTGCCCTTGCTGTGCGAAGACCGAAATCTCAAGGATTGTCCCAGGATATTCAGTGCCGTGTGGCTGCTGTGGGACTTGTCGATGCATTCTGAATACAGAGGACCAAAAGCCAGGCTTGATCACAGTAGTCTAGATTCAGGTTAACAAAACCAAAACATTTTTATAACTATCCAGAGAAGACAGATCTTCTCAATAACTTCCAAATACCTGTGGAAAAACTCATCTTTCTTGCTGTGAGATGCTGGTATTGACAGTGAAGGGCTGATGAGAGGGTCACACTACCACTGTACTTAATGCTCGTCACCTGGCCACTCTTGAGCCTGTTAAATGTGGTTTGATTTTTTTCATTTGTGACACGGGGTTCATAAACTGTTACAATTCTAATAGAGATTATCCTTTTCTAATTTCTCGTTTTTTAAGAGTGATAAAAGTCGTCTCTCGAGTCTCCACTGGTACATAGGCACCACTGTGAAGTCTCACGCACTTATGTACTTGTTTATAGGGTTCCTATACTTTGTCAAATTCCCTTTTATATAGGAAAAATACATTTTTGTGACACATTTTCACATTAAAGTACCATTATAATAATTTACAGAACATGGAGTGATGCGGTTTTTGCTGAGTTCTGAGTCTTCAGCTTCCACTTGACTGAACCAGTTTCTGTGAACAGGCACCACCTTCGTGCCTGATGCCAAGCGTCGCCCTTCAGGCTTTTAGACTAGGACTAAAACTCAGAGTAGAAATTGCACCTAAAATTAAACTTTTTTCAGAAACATCATGTAACCTCAAATGAAAGATGACAGCTATAGTAATGATATTCTAGGAAGATGAAAAACGGACATCAGTCATGCTCTTTAAACTAGATTGTGTTAAGCATTTGGACTGTTCAGTTCGTTAATGCTCTGGTCAATGAATCCTTTGATTAATCCCTCAATTGCTGAGTACAGTTGAGTTGCCTAAGCTATAAGGGTATCTGTTGTGAATGAAAGTATCCGATTTTCCCTTTTCAAATCGTATGCTTGTTGTTTTCAGTTCAATGTAAGAGACTGGAGAATTCCACACCTGTCCCACAGTTTGTCCAGCGTTAGGGTTTGGTTGTGCTATTGGAGCATCTGGGTGCATTTCTTCTGTCGCACACTTCTTGTGCGACCGAATAAAGTGCTATATCCTTCTGCACTTTGGTTTCCAGTAAGCAAACTACATACTGTAACAACGACTTTCCCGTGCTTCTATGTATTGTAACATATTATGAGATGTTTGGCCAGGGTATATTTTGTCACTATTGGATTATTAGTGTCTGATCCCTTCTGGCCCCAGCCTGAGACCCCTTTTGCCCCTGGCCTTCAGTATAGCTAGTAGTAGGAAACAAACATTAACAACAGAAATTTGCAATCTTCACCTGCATTAGTACTGTCTGGAGTGCTGGAGCGTTGGCCATTCCTGGTGCTTACACACTGTATCTTTGGGGAAAGTACGTTGCTTTTGCCTGTTTGATGTTGCTGATATAATTTTTCATTGCCTTTTGACACGATTCTGGCTCACAATGTAAACCAGCTGTTGAATTATTGCTTTTTCGGAGTATCTTTTTGGTAGTAAAGATTTGCTAATCACTCGGTGGTAAATTTCCAGATGAACATATTGAACAGCCCTTAATTTGAAAGCCCATCTAGGTCATCTGCTGCTGACACTCACATAAATTTTTTATTTTTTTTTTTTTTTTGCTTGGTCCATTTGATAGCCACAACTGCAGCTCCCGAGAAGCATGGTGGACTGAAGGTTTTGGCATTTCCTCATGCCACCTAAGAGAAACAATTTCAGCTTGGTACCGCAAGCCGTAGGAGAGCCACCCTGCTAGGGAAGCAGAGGCTTAAAATGGAATTTAATCTAATATAAAGGCAGAACAAGTTCTCAGCTTTTGAAACAATGCATCTACGTATGGGAAGGATAAAGTTATGGAATGTAGCTTTGTTCTTTAGTAGTTGAGCTGGCTTTATGTTAAAGCGGTAGATAGTTGATATATTCCTGAGTGGGCTGGTGAGTGTCGGATGTGTTGATCTCCTGCTGGTTGCCATCGTGGCTCCTGCCCAGCTCAGCCCTGCCTGCTCCCAAGTCGGTGACAAGGCTACTGCTGAGCCATGATTTCATTTACTGTGCCTGATTGTGACCAAGGCGACACCAGCTTATTACTATAGCGTATTATTATAGCAATAATAACTTGGCGGTTGTGCCACTGAACGGTGTGGGATGAGTACATTCTGTGAAGAGGGGCTATCACGTTAACGTAGTATTACGAAGTCATGGCTAAGCTTACAATTTTCTCTCCTGAAGGGAAGGAGGCAACTGTCCTATAGCCTGGAAGCATGTGAAAACCTGTAACTCCCACCCAAGTACATGAAGATTAATTATGCTGTCCTAGTAACAATTTGGAAATAAGAATCCTGTATGCATTGACTAAACAACAAGTCGAAGATGGGCCTGGCTTCTTGCCTTTTCACGCTGTAAATCACTGAGATATCTCTGCTCTACTCCCTGGTTTCTGTGTTACGCTTCTCTGCAAGCACTCAGCAAGGTAGGTCTGTCACGTATGTCAACGTTATTCCTGGCTTCTCTACAAAATGTATTGTGAGAGGTAAAAGAAATGCTCAGTGCCCTGTAAAGCAAGCCAGGGTCAAAAATCAATGGTAATAAATTATCAATTGATTTAACAGATCTACCAGTCAGGCAAATCAGGATCTTTAACTTCTAACTAGTGACCTTGATCTGAAGGAGAACGTTTAGGTTAAAATAAAACAAAAAATTTGTGTCAGCCAGATGGAGGCTGTGCTTTTCCTTGCTGAAGGTAAGCAGAGCTTGTTTCCGCCCTGGTTCAGCGATACAGAAGATGTACACGTTGGGCTAAAGGGCCTTTAAAAGGAGCTGTCATAAATGCAGTATTAGACTTGCTAGTAGCAGCGTTAGAGCAGTTCTTCAAGATGGATTCAGATTATTAAGTAATATACGGAACAAGCACCAGGAAAAATAAGATGAACGCCTATAGGAATATTCTGACAGTGATTTATTAAACCTTCAAGTCTGGTGGACTGCTAATGATCTCCCATGGGGAGGTGGACTGACCCCCTTTTAGAACACTTTCAGGTGGGTCAGCGACAGTGTCAGCAAATGTGCTGGAGACCTCACGTCCCTTGTGCCTGCTTGCCACCGTTCCTTAGCTCTAAGTATCATCTTGGTGCTAAATGAGGTAATAATAATAGTAATAAAAAAAGATATTTTAATGATTTTTTCATAAATGTTGTCATCAACCTGAAGGTAGCCCTGCAGATGGCACAGGTGATATAACCACAATACTTAATTTGTTTCTTGAAGAGATCTAAAGGATGCTTAAAACATGCTGTCTGAAGCTTGCAGTAAAAATGAAGCATAAATTGAATAACATCCAAACAGGGCATTCACTTTAATTCTCACTGGCATCCTATTTAAGACTTTAAAAGTTATAGCTGAAAATGGTGATTTATATTGAAATCTTCAAAGAACGAGACCTGGTTTGGACTGTAATAACACTTCTGGATTGTAACCACAGCAGGGTTCTGTGTTTTGGTTTTAAATATTTACTTTCTTGTATAAAAAAAAAACAAAAAACCCACCTAAAATGTGAAAGGTGTTTTCGCTGTGGTCCATATCATAACAGTCTGCATAAGCATTAGAGTATCTTCTGGTGGTGTTTTACCATGATAGTTAATTCTTTGTGGACTAAACCTTTCAAGATTTTGGTGATTGTGCAATGTAGTATTTGGGTTGTTAGAAAAGTGAGAAATATGTCCTATTCTTGAAGAAACCACAACTTATTCTCCAAATCCTATGCTCTTGTTGATATCAGTAGGGCCCTTCTGTAGTTTGAAGCCCTAGTAACTGGTATTGGTGTTCCTTCCATAGAGAATGGCTTGGGAATCTAAAAAGAACAGAACCCCTTCTAAACCTCCCTCACTCCTGCGTACGTTAGAAAGCAAGGAATGAAGGGGCGATGGACTAATAAATGGATATTCAAGGTTGGGTCTAAGTCTTCCTCGTGAATTAAAGTCATTGCTGTGATACTGTAGCAGGTGTTTTTAGCAAGTCTCGGGTTGTCCATAGTTTTAGAAAAGCTGGAGTATCTCTAAACTGGTGTGTTGGGTGCATGACTTAGTCTGCATGTGGGTAGCACAGCCCGCTGTTGGGAGGTTTTAGGAGACTGGGGAGACCTTATGGCCACTTCCAGTACCTAAAGGGGGCCTACAGGAAAGCTGGGGAGGGACTCTGGATCAGGGAGGAGAGCCATGGGACGAGGGGGAAGGGTTTTAAACTGAAAGAGGGGAAATTTAGATGAGATATCAGGAAGAAACTTTTCACTCTGAGGGTGGTGAGCCCCTGGCCCAGGTTGCCCAGAGAAGCTGTGGCTGCCCCATCCCTGGAGGTGTTCAAGGCCAGGTTGGACGGGGCTTGGAGCAGCCTGGGCTGGTGGGAGGTGTCCCTGCCCAGGGCAGGGGGTGGCATCTTTAAGGTCCCTTCCAACTCTAACCTTTCTATGATTCTGTATTGTGGTATGAGACACCTCTGATATTACCAACCCTGAGGAGATGGTCTCAAGAGGCTGATAGGCTTCACCTTCAGCTCCGTTTCAGAAGGCATGGTTGACCTCGTCTCATCAGTGCTTGCGGTAAGCTCTGTTCATCTAACTCAGATGCAGCCATGGGTGCCACAGCTGCAAAGTGTTGGTTTGTTTTGTTGTTTTTTATTCCCAGGAGGAGGTTTGTGGTTTGAGACTTGAGGTTTGGGTTGTGAAAAAGGATTAGTAAAATCAAGCTTTAACAAATGCTGGATCTTGGAATATAATAATAGTTTTTCTTCCACTGCTACTTTTCTACTAGGACCTTCTAGTAGTAAGCACAAAGTTTGATTCCATCTGCTGTAGCTGTTTCTTTTTAAACGCAGTATGACGGCACTTTTCTAGTGTGTGTTCCTGGATTTTGGGTTTGATACCCCTCCCCCCGCGCAACGTGTGTGTCAGAGTTAGGGAGAATTTTCCTGTCTAGCCTTAGTTTTCCTGAGTGACCCATTTGAACCTGCTTTCGTTGGACTCTAATGTAGTATTGATGCATCAAAGTCCACTAGTGAGGGAAATGTCATCATTTGCAGTAACGTGGTGTTTTATATGTGGTTTTGCTGACTCCTAACAATTTTATAAAGTAGATTATAGCTAGTTGTTGTATTTGGTATATATCTCAGTTTTCAGTAATTAAAAAAAAGAAACCAAAACAAAACCCCAAATCCAAACACGAACAAAAAAGACTTATTATGTTTTCCTTTACAAAATGTTGTGGCTTAATTCGGAGGCAGATACTTGCAGAGTTGCATGCTGTATTTATTGCTTACTCAACCCATCCAGGAAACCAACATCAGGTGCAGGGGCCCATTCCGGTTATCTTGATTTTATGTCACCATTGGGTGTGTGGTTACTTCTGGGGCTAAATATAACCCGTCAGAAAACAAAAAGTCCATGTTGTTTCCTGATGGCCGTGTGTGGGCCAACCACAAAAGCTGTGCTACTGTGTTGCTGTAATTAGTTGGGGGTGAGTGAGTTCTTGAAGTAAATAATTTTTTTAGAGGGAGAAATGTAAAAATTAGTCATCTGCCTTGTACAGAAGAGTAAGGCCCTTCTGCCCATGGACTTGCTAAAAGCCATGGAGGAGCCTGGGCCTGCAGAAGTTCTCCATTACCTCTAGCAGAGTGACAGCCTCTAACCTTTAATTCCCCCCCGTCTCCTGTAATGTGATTTTACTCTCTTCCTGCTGGCAATGTAGATTATTTTTTTATTATTTTTTAGCTAAATCTGTCTTGCAAAACACGAAGGTTGGGTAAGATGCAATTTTGCTTTAATTATGATTAAATTACTTTATGAATTAACCGGAGGATCTCATGGGACTGGAATCTTTTGACACAGGAGAAAATTGCCTTTCTTTAACAAGCTGCTTCAAGCGTGCAAGGTAATATTAGCATTTTTCAGTTATGGCTTCAGGGGATTAAATAATAAGGGGAAGTATTGTATCTACAATTACATGGTGTGCATGTGTGTGTGTAAAAGTCTTAAAACCAAGTAGAGACGGAAGAAATCAGTTGAACTGCTGAACCTGTGACATTTTGCAGTGCGAGTAGGGATTTTTTTTTTCTTTGAGATGGATTTTTAAGAAAACCTGCAGGTATACGAAGAATTGTATTCCATAGACTTGCAAAGGTTGGTTGTCATTTGAGTATGTTGGGGGGAGGGGGGAAGCATCCTAAACTTGATGCACCTGTTTCACCTTAAGGATAATGACCTGAATGCAACTGGAAAGGGAGTGACTGGTAATTTTCATGTGGGTTACTTTGTTTTACTTTGTGGAGGTAGCAATTGTGCTAAAGTCAGTAATTTGACGTTAAAAGATGTATTGCATGATTAAGCTTCTCATGAAGTACATGTAATAGTACATGCTATCCATACAGGTCTATAAATAACATGGATGATGCATGTGGTGTAGCCTCCAAACTGTCATATTCTTCTGTTTTAATACCTCTAAATGCATGCTTAAAGTCAAGCATTTTTTTAACATGCTGTGTCTGATGAGTTGAAATTGTTCAAGACTCTGTAGAAATGTATCAATTTTTTTAAAAAAAACGGGGGCAAGAAATACTACAGCAGCTTGTGTCAAATTGAGAAGGAATGGGACAAGTTAAGTTGTCTGACCTTTTGCATATGTTGTGTTCGATATGGGCTTGCACCTGCCCGACCCTGTTTGGTTTCAGAGGGTTGCCACTGCCTCGTGGTAGCAAATCCAATGAAGTGGAAAATTGACAATAAGGGGTTTAAGCTATTGTTGTCATTGCCCCAGCTGTTGGTGGTTGTTTTGATGGCAGGATTCATTCATGTTATACACAAATCTATAAGGTAACAGTAATTAGTGGGACCTATAGAAGTTGGGGGGATTATACAAGGGTATGAAACCATGTAACAAACAAATTATCGAAGTGTTGCAGCAGTCCTGTTCTAAAAGGAAGATACGTGCATAATACATACTTTATAGATTAATAAATGTGCGTTAGAAAAGGCAAATAATTTGCTTTTAAAAACCAGTCAATGACTGAAACTCAACACCTTCGTCTCTAGTTTTATTTGAAGGACTGGATAAAACTGCCTCTGCAGTAACTACCAAAAGTAATGCTTGTGTGCAAATGCTCTCGGTAGGGCAGAGCACTTTTATAAGTATATTTTTCATGTCTCATTTTAATCTAAGATTAAATGCATACTAGCCATTACAACTATGGTACCGTAATATAAGTGGGCGTCTCTGCATTCTCAGTCCAAATACTAAATGAGGTTGATAATTTTAATCCTAAACCTTTCCTGTGCTGGCGGAATAGTGCCCTAAGTAACGCTCACAAGATAAACAGCATAAATTACAACCGTATGCAGGCAAGATCAGTGCGGTGTTGATAGTCTTTTGATTGCATGTGGCTGAACTTTATCAGAAAATTGGAGAAATTGTTTAGAAGGCAGGCACGTTGTCTGATTGTTTTTTAACTATTACTACAACCAAAGAGATTGCCGAGAGAATTTGTATGAAGGAAGAGCAAAGCCCTGTACTGTGGTTATGATCTAAAACAATTGTTTCGCCTTCTTGTTCAGTTCCTTTCTTTATACTTTCGAATTGCCTTCCATTTGTTGGTCACCACCGAAGATTTGCTTGATGCGGAAGGGAGCTTTGTGTAACATACAGATTCAACCCAGGGCTCCAGAAGTTTGCGATCAACAAAGTACATCATCTGTTACCTTGGATAAATATTAGCTCTGACAAATTAAAAATGCATTTTTCTGGTGTGCATTACACTCCATCTCACAAAATGGTAATTGTTGTTACTATTATTGCTCTTGCTTGTAGTGAGGCATCTGTTACTTGTCTAATTGCTAGCATTCAAATACCAGTCAGTTTAAAATAACTTTTCAGGACTTCAAGATACAGCGTATGCAAAACATCACCGACATTCTCACAGGCATTTGCGATTTATGCCTGTGGGGTTTTCTTATTTGATGCAATTGCATCAAAAAAAACCCCAAAAAAACAGTGGTTGTGTCGAGCTTGGTTGTGTCTCGTGCTGTAGTGAAAGGCGGTGGTGCTCTGGTACTCCACGGAAACCAGAAACACAAGGAGGTGGTTCACCTGCCTTTCACCATCACAGGTTATTCAACCCCCCACCCCGGCTACAGATTATGGAGCCCGGAATCCACCACTGCCTCTTGCACAGTCACTTGAAGCTGGAAATGTGTTAAATGACTTTGTACAATCTGACATGGCCTCGCGTGAGTTACGAGTGATAAACTATTTTTATTTCTTTCCTCTTTGACAGTTAATCTTTATTTCTTCAAGCTGGAATAATCATCTTCCGTCGTACTAGTCCCCCACAGCTGGTCCTGCTGCTTTGCTTCTCCATGTCCCTTGGCTGTTGTTTTAAAAATCCTCTTTAGGGTTTCAAGACTCTGTACAACCAGTTGGGAGCTGTATCTTTTCTCAGTCCTCCTTGAAGAGCAAATTTTCTTTCCTACTGAGAGCATAATGATGATACAAACACAAAGGCGCCAATTTTCCTGGATTCTCTGGAATCAGTGTGGGGATTTTTAAACTTCCATTACTGCCATTGTCTTTTCCCCTCATCTCCCGTCAATAAAACAAGAAAATGCAAAACATAAATAATAAACAAATCCCCATTAAAAGAGATGAAGACGTTTCTAATGCCCAGATGAAAAAGACTGTGGAGCTGGTGGAGGGGGGGGGGAGCTGTCTGGGCGGAAGGGATTGTTTGTGTCTTTATTTAGAAATTTTCCAGTGATACTGTACTGGCGGTAGGGAAACCGCTTGTCAGTCCTACCTCTGGGGGATGGAGGTTCACGTGTAGAGATGGTTCCTGGGCAGCTTTTGGAGGACATCCTGTAGTCTCTGCCATTGTGGCTTGAATCTGCAGGTTGACTGGCCGGGACCCTTAGGGCTGCCGGTCGCCAGCAGCAGTCATGATGCTCTGACTTGATTCTCATGCCTGCCACGGGCTCCTCTTCACGTTTCCCTGCTTCTTTTGCTTGAGTACAAGGCCAGTTATAATCCCTTAAAGTTGTGTATTTATTCATTACGTACTCCAAATTAGTTCTGGTGTAGCTGCGGCTATTTCTGTGAAGGGGCAGGCATGACTGCATGGTCTCGCTTCAAAGAAAAATGCTTTCAAAATGCCACTTGGAGCATAGATTCTCTTAATATGGCCTCCTCTGAGGGACATGCACTCTTGTGCAGCAGAACAGTCTTTTGGTTGGCAGGTTTTTGCGGTGACTCCTTGCGCGGTGGTAGTTGCTTGAGGTATAGGTTGTTAGGGCTTTGGGATGAGATTGATCTTAGAGAGGCGCTAATAACTCTTGTGTGGCCTTATGGGAAAGCTTTTAGCTGTATAAAAACTTAAACTGCAAACGTGACTATCTTCAAGTGTGTGTGTGCAGGAAGGCATGCGTGGATGTGCTCTTGTTTTTGTTAAGGGTGCATTGTGAGAGATGAAGGGCCGGCCGTGGATTGCCAGGCTTTGAGAGCAGGATTCCTCTGGTATCAGGCTTTTCGGTGCTGGGGAAAGCCTGTCAGTGTGAGTGTAACAGCTGACACTATTTGGTGAGTTTTCTTTCACAGGTGAAAACGAATGTTCTTTGTGAAAGTGTATTCCTTGTCCACTGTAATAAGGCTGCCCACCAGGATGCCAGAAAAAAGTAAAGATTGTAACTGCTTGGTAATGACAGCTCTGAAAGCGCTCACCCACATCACTCAGTTGTGTTCACCCCGTAATAATACTGTGATTCGGGCTAGAACAGAGCCTTTAGCTACTACAAAACCCTTCTCCTCCCTGGACTGTCCTTTGTTAACATTTTTTGCGCTACTACTGACTTAATTGGAACTACTACACAAAGCATTTAATTTAGTTGTTGGTAGGAGTTTTACAGATGGTGGGGGAAAAATGGAATTAAGGGATAAGAATTCGCTTCTGGTTTGTGTTGACGATGTGTGAGCTTCTCGTTTGGAGTTATGCAGGAAATGTGAAACAGCTCTTGGCATCTTCATGTGCAACATCCAACAAGATACGGGGTGTATCTACTGGGGGTCTCTGCAACTGTCATGGCCTCTAGTAATGGCCAACTGCAGTAGATTTTGTAGTACAAATCTATTTGTATTGATATTGAAGGTATTTCTTCAATACCGCTTCCAGCAGTAGCGATTCTGCACCTCAGCAGAGAAGTCTTAAAAAAATTTGGTAAGCGCATTCCTGGATAATAGTCGATACAAATGTAAGCGGTGATTGCGTTCATAACAGGAGTGGTAATTGGATTTGATCTGAATAAAAGGTGGACGGTTCTCTCCTCAGCTGCATGCTGTATGATGGTGGATTATTGAAAAGCGTCAACATTTGCATCCGCCCTAGTGGAAGCTAAGAAATAAAAATGAAATGTGCTGTGTGTTAGCTCTCTGAATATAAAACAGAAGATGGCTTTTCTCTCGGCAGTAAGACATTAGCCAGTGATACTGGTAAATACTCTTATCCAGAGCTAGGTGGGTTCCGCAGCTGAGCTCCGTTGGATTTATATCAGGTCAAAGGGGATAAATCACATCTGCAGCAATTATTTTCGTGGCTGTGAAGTGTACAGGCAGGCTGCTGCATCGATTGTGCGGAGTGACACCTTCCCAGGAAGCACTAGGAGCCTTTCCCGAGATAACGTGTGTTTCCAGTGCTACGGCAATTGGCTTACTTGGTGAACAGCCACTTGAAATTGGGGCTCAAAGTGTGGCACGATGCATAAAGCTGTCTGCAAAGAGCCCTTGCTGTTAGTACCTGCAACCGAACTGACCTTCATCAGAGCAGCGTTTGGTGTACGGTTGTAACTTGGGTGTTGTGTCCCAGGACGCTTTCTAGTGCTTGACAAATTAACAGATGGTTTTAGTGACAGTGGTGTCTTGATTTCTGGTGGTCAGAGAAAGGCTGCCTAGAGCTTCTGTCCTAGCACCTAATAACTTGTGTGTTTCCTTTCTAGACTGAGTCCAAACCTTCCAACAAACCACAACTTGCATTTTCAAACTAATCACTGTCACTGCCAAGTAATGACTCATGCGCTATTTTACCTGTGCCTAAAGGAGCACCCTCCTCAGGTTAATCATCAAATTAGATTAATTATGTTGATGAGACACCAATCCTGACTCATGTAACTCATCACTTCCATCATAGGTGTCCGGAATGGGATGATTAAACCCTTTCCAAGCTCAGCTGGAATGAGCTGTGGTAGTGACTGGTGCTGCAAGATCTCACTGTAGAACTGCCTGGAACTGTAAACTTTTGGTGTAGAAAAATAATATACGTAAGCCTCATGTATTTCTTTTCCAAATTATGTCTCTCCTATCACCACTTTTCTCTGTTAAACCAGTTTAATCTTTTACCAGAAATCACTTTCTTCCTACCTGGTTATGCTTATGGTGGTTGGTCCTGGTTAGGCTTTGGTGTTTCTGGCCCTACGTTGGTTTTGAATCCCTGTAGAAGAACAGCATGTGCAAGCCCACTTAGACAAACAGGCTTTTTTTTTTTTTTTTTTGTTTCCCAGCCTATGCATGGAAGTATTTTTCAATGTAAGCTTGTATAAATGAAGGTTCTTGAAAACCAATCCTTGAATTTCCAAGTAGAAGTCCCCAAGACACAGTAAAATGTGTGCTGCTGTTGTGCCTGGTGCTGGTGGAGGTACTTCTGCTCTCTCCTGCTGCTGGACTTTTCGTGGCTGATGCTGGGCTGGCTGCCATCTCCCCTGTGCGCAAGCCACGCTTTGGGGACATATGGAGAACTGGTCTTTGTCCTCAGCCTGTCCACGTGAACATTGGTGTTCAAAGGATGGGAGGAGGCCACGCGGGAGCAGGAATGAGCAGCTGAGGGCTTCTATAGCTCCCTGTGGCTATTGCACCCTTGGTGGACTTTGTGCCAAAGAAGGTATTGCTGATGCCAGGTTTTTGAAAACGACTGTTCATAGCATGTGATAGATCCCACTATATTCGAGGCTACCACACGGTACTGTAATGTTACTTTTTGAAAAAAAACAACACCGAGGCATCCAGAGGCCTTTCTGTTTGCCTCGTGAATCATGAATCACAGGAGCCCTGCGTGTGCCTTCAGGGTCTGAGCTGGTGCCAGGAGTCCTGGAAGCCTGGCTCCTAGCTCTGCCTCTGGGTGAAATCTGCTGTGTTCTCAGGATTTGAAGAAGGAAAGGGCGGGGGGGGGGGGGGAAATCTTGTGAAACCTCTAAATATGGTAGGGCTTGCACTTAAAGTTAGGAGACTCAATGCTCTAGTAATCAAATAGGAAATCAGGCATATTCCCTAGACTTTTTTGTGTGGATTTTCTTCCCTTCCATTGACACATTTCTTCTACAACTAGGAATCCTTGGCTAAAAAGGAAAACCAATATATGTTTCAAAAATCAGGTCTTTATCAACATTTACACATGTAATATCTAGACTGGGTTCAGGTTATATTATAAAGCTTTCATATCTAAATCACTTTAGGAAGAAACTGTGAAATAGCCATACTTTCACAGATGAACATATTTCCAAAGTGCAGTTTGGTATCTGCTTTGTTTAGTATTTCTTCCTTTATTCCAATCTCTCCCTGATCATCTGCTTCAGCCCCTTGCTGAATTAAGTTTTGATAGTCTTCTATCTTGGCATCTTACTCTGGTTTTAAAAGTCTGGAGGAATGGAGCCCTAATAAAAGCTACCTTGAAATAACAGAGTTCTCTGTTTGTCCTAATTATTCACAGTAAAACATATGCCAGATTTCTCTTGGTAAATGTGCCAGACAGGCACAGACTGTTGTTATTTGCGCACAGGACAGTATCGGGGTGTTGCAGGCTGCGTGACTGCTGCTCTGTTGCTTGTCCAAAAAAGGTTACTCTTCCCTTTGTGTCTGTGCCTGGCTGCCCTGGGAAGCATAATTAATCCAACTTGAATTATCTGCTTTGCCGGAAGTTAATATTCCTTAAAGTCAAGTAACAAACAGTAGCCGTTCATCTGATGGATGAAGTAGGTATGGGGGAATGATTTAAGCTTGGAGAGTGGGCGTAAATATGGGATACTGGGAAGAAGGGGGAGACATTTCTGCTCAGAAAACGCCACCTGCTTATGGGGACCACCTTAACAACCACTGAGAAGACAGATATTGCAGCTTCTCTCAGAGGTTTTGGATAGTAATTCCCCAGCTCCAAAGAGAGATGCTAAAACTGCAAGCTCCTCATGCTGTTCCACAAATGTGAAGTGTAAGTAATATTTGTATTCTTCAAGATAGTGCAGCAATGTGTGGGTGTCAGGAGGATGGGGCCAGGCTCTTTTCAGTGGAGCCGGGGGACAGGACGAGAGGTAACAGGCACAAACTTGAGCATAGGAAGTTCCGCCTAAACATGAGGAGGAACTTCTTTACCCTGAGGGTGGCAGAGCCCTGGCACAGGCTGCCCAGAGGTGGGGGAGTCTCTGTCTCTGGAGACATTCAAAACCCACCTGGACACATTCCTGTGCCACCTGCTCTGGGTGACCCTGCTCTGGCAGGGGGTTGGACTAGATGATCTCCAGAGGTCCCTTCCAACCCTATGATTCTATGATTTACCTCAAGTGTGTGTATTGGATAGTAAATTACGTTTATTTCTCTAATATATATTTGGATTTCCTGTTAGATTAATTTTTTCCCCCACTCATGTTCCTTTTTTTAAAATCTCTGATATCTAATCTGAGGTTGTTTCCCTGCTGTGTGGCGGACTGATGTTTCTTTCTTCTGTAGATAACAGTATTGTGTTTTTACAGTTCTTGCTATTCAAGCCCGTAAAGCGGGGGAACAGCAGAAAGCATCCCTCTGGCCTGATGCCAAAGGCTGGTAGCCAAAGATTGGCATCCTTGCTTGGGAACACATGGGACAGGAGCACGTTTGTTCCACAGCCTTGGAAAACGCTGCCAAGAGAGCAGCGGTACCGTGGCCGGCAAAAGCCGATTTCCCAGTTGAGGGCAGCTACAAGGGCTGGAGCAGTGGTGTCATCGGGAGCGGAGTATCAATATCTCCGTATACCATATGCTGTAGTTCAGCTGCAAGGGGATGGAGTGTAGGAAAGGTATCGCGTGCAAGGGAGTGGAACAGTTTGAGCAGATAAGCCTCGTTTTCTTTGGTGCTGCTTATGTGACTGGCTACATAAGAACGTGGCATTTTGGTTGTGGAAGGACTTTTGGACTCTGGTGTCAAGTTTGGTCCAACGCGAAACGTTACGTAAACTTGAGTTCTCATTCTGCTTCTTTCTTTTTTATTCCATGCTGTAGGGTGTCATTTCGGGTGAGATTTCTGGTTTTGGTGTGGTTTAGATTAGGAGGCATTACCTAGGGTAAGGATATCCTTAGATGCTGTAGACGCTGTTGCTCTGTAGCACTTGATTAAAGATGGATACAAAATAGGTTTTCCTTTTCTTTAAAAAAATGAACAAAAGAATAGCAAGGAATGGTGGTTGTTTTGGTGGTTGTTGGTTTTGTTTTTTTTTCTTCTCAGTGTTTCTTTCAGTACAAGCGTGGCTTCAAGGCCATAAGCTTCCCTTAATATCTATAGGGAAATCATTACCCAACAACTAGATATTACACTGGTCAAATACAATTTATTATTACTTCCAGATGGTTTATCTGTTAAGGGGAAAAGAGTGAGGGGGAAATAGTTAGCTGTGGCCCTTCAAAAAACAAACCGACCACCAACTCCGTAGCACTTCTAACTAATGTCCTGTAACACTGCTGTTCAATAGCACCCTATTTGAACCATCTCTGTCGGTACTTGCAGTGTCTATTTTGAGACCTTGCTTGGGAGGAGGTAGTTGCTCACTGCCATGTGTGAGTGGCATAGACCTTGGAGCTGCCGTGATCCAAATTAGGGTCGTTTAGGGTTTTTACTCCTCTATTTGGAGGCAGTTACAGTGTTCTGTATTGAATTGTTTTGTTTTGCGATCAAGATGCTTTCAGTAAAGTCCAAAAGGTAGAGACAGATGGTTAATTGCTAAACAAATATTTACAAGAATCATCAATCAAGACTCAGCAACGTAGAAGAGCGGGAAGAATGAGTGTTACTATTGTATTGGAATATTTTAACAAAAGGAGGGGCAGGTTAACGTGGTTGCTCTTAACTGTAAACACAGTTTCTGTGTATTCATTGCATCCTTCTGCTTTGCTTTGGAAATGGTGCACCTGTGTACATGAATTATAACTAATTCTGTGATAGCTAGTCCTGTTAGCTCAATATTAACCCAAGAATGGAGCATGTTCGTTTCTAAAACACTAAAACATTTTTTCCTTATGGAAAATAGTTATTTTGGATTCCTAAGATAATTTATTGTCTTTTAAGGCCAATGCTCGTTGGTCTGAAAGATAGTCCTGCAGCTCAAGGACTGAGTATTTCTGATATTTCCCCCCCCCACCCCCCGTCATTGCTTTGCTTTTTTTCTTCAGTTATTAACTGCCTCCTGCTCTCATTTACTTTGGTATAAATCAAGAACAAGTCATTTGAAGTTGGCAGACTGAGGCTGGTGCAAGACTTGGGTAGGAAATGTTTTAATCAGGGAAGGATATGTTGCCTCTAATGAGAGCCCTGATAGCAATAGGGGAGGAGCAGCTGGGACCTGGGGGAATCTGGTGGCCTGCTCCTCCTGCCAGCTGAGCAATTCATCTGGCAGCTCAAAATCTGTCTATTGGAAATGTCTGTGAAAGAGGGTAAAGCAGGGTGGTGAGAGGGACAGGCCTGCTTCCAAAGGTCTGTTTCCAAAGGTCTGTGCTGACTTTTTCCTTTCTCTTGTCAACTTATTCCTTTAAACACCTAAAACGTTTGGATTTTGCAAAAGAGTAGTACTGGAGCTATGCTTAAGAGATGCACAATAGGTGAAGAAGGTGATTTGGAATAAGGACTGGTAGGAAGGGATGAGGCTTTGAGGATACTTGTGGCTGGAGACTGAGTGGCAGTGCCATGGCTGGTCAGGAAGAGAAGTGCTGCCCAGACTGAAGCCCCTTGTAGACACGAAGAGGACCAGCTCCTCTTCCCTGTTTGTGGCACAAGAGCCAGAGGAGAAATGTTCTGTAAGATTCAGCTTAACTCTCTAAAACTCATGGCTGTGTTTTTCCTCCACCACTTCTCTAACTCAAGCTCTAAGTCCCACCTGTGCACATATTCGTGCTGCTTCAGCACCTGGTTTCATACATGGATAATTCTGTGCTTTCTCCCTTCTCTTTCGCTCCATTTCTGCACTAGTGGGGTGTCTGTCCTCGAGCACGTCTTACCCTTACTCCTCCACTGCCCTTGTATTCTCATCCTTACGCCCCAGACGCCTAAAGTCACAGCTCCTTCTCTGATGCACGTAGTCCTGTCTCCTCGCTCCTCCCTGTGATGTCCTCTCCTGCACCCCCTTTTGCCCTTTGGCAGACGGGGCATCTCTTATCCCTACAGTCTCAGGGAGGATATGAGGCTGTGCTGGGAATGACATTTTGTCTTCGTTGTAGTGTACTCTGGAAGGCGAGAGTGCACACTTCCACTTCAGCTGTGGAAGAAACCATCTCCAGTTCTTTTGCCTGAAGTGGCGCAGCAGAAGTCTTGTGGCAACAGCCCGGAGCAGACTAGGGGCTGGATGAAGCCCTGGCTGGCTGTGTCATCTCTCTTGGGTCCTCCAGCCCTGAAGTATGAGAGCTGCTACTTTGATCAAGAGAAGTGTGATGGTGCAATTGCACCTTTCAGTCTCAGTCTTTGCAGTTGTAGGCCAAATAATTAGGGACACCTTGTGTGTGCTTTTTTTGACTTTACAGGAAAAAAAAAAAAGGCAACTGATCTCCTTCTTGCATGCTTTCTTCTTGCTGTGTTATGTTCCAGCGATCTTATGTTCAACTTTGAACTTCCAAAATGTGAGCAAAGTATGACCATTGTCTTTGGCTTTCTAAGTGCATACTTTAGAGATGTGCTTCCTGTACGTGGAGTGTTCTGTCTTGCACTTTTGAACATTGACACCTAAAGCTATTTCTACCAGCTTTAGAAAACAGTTAGCCCTTTAAAAAAAAAAAAAACCCAAACAAAAAAAAAAAAACCCAAAAACCCAACCCGCAATACCTCCATAATAGCTTAGTTACACCTTTTCTTCTAGTCCCTCTCCACTGGCCTTTGTGGGCGTTGTTCAGTTTGTGGCTCTGGTGACAAGAGATCAGCTTATTCAGGAGGTCCCAAACCCAGTAGGTCTTTAGATGAAGCAGTAGCAATACCACATGGATACTGAGGACGTAGTAAAGCTGCCCATTCTTACCTGCCTGCCTTTGTTATCAAGCCAGCTTGACTTTCTGGCTTTCAAGTCTGAAGGATGAAGACCCATGGAGAACTCTTTTGCTGGGGCAGTGGCTCAGTTGAGGTTTGGAATAGCACTGGTCCTCACATGAGAGGTGGAGTCAGAGTGTGCAGCTGGGAAGTGGGGAGGCAGTGGGACCTCACCCTTTGCCAGCAAGGTACTGGATCTATGATGACTCTTAATACCAAAGAGGGCAGTTGAGCCTTCTCCTCTTCAACTGCATGATCCTGTGGTCATCCTTGCGCTGCAGCTAGAACCCATGCGCTGTTAAAATCCATCTGGGATCTTAGAGTGTTTTCATCCGCTTAAGAATCAACCCCGAGCTGAAATTTTGAAGTACAGCTGAACCAACCTAGTGGCAGGCTGTTGCCGAAAACAGTGGTATTGATCTTTACCCCGGCTAGAGACTCCTTGTCAGGTCCTTTGCTCCTGAGTAAGAAACTAAACCAGCACAAGGTTTCAGGTTTTTAAGCTTGGCACCTGTGAAGGTCAGGTGAATGCCTGTGCTGGCCCAGGGGAGGATGTGAAGCTGTGGCCAGGGTTATGGGAACAGGACCACCTCTTCTGGCAGCACCCACCTGTTTGTTGATATGAGAACTTGATTTCCTATCCCGTTAACCAGCTGCCTTAATTTGACTTTACAGGAGAGTTTCATAAAAGGTGGTTGGCTTGTTTCTTTTTCCGTTCAGATCTGGCTCTGTCAGTGGAGTTGCCTTGCTGGAGCACGAAGGTCAGGGCTTTTGTCCCGTACCCTTCCTTTCATGCAGGGCAGGGGATAGATGGGGAGGTTTTTCATGCCATGGTTGCCTTGCTGCTCTTCGAGGCACTTGGGATAGAGCACGTGCGTGAAATCAGGAAGAATCCAGAAACTGTACATATGCAAATTCCCTCAATCACTTATCTGTGCTTTTATTGTTTTAGTGTTGTGATCTCATGGCTAAAAATCCATTTTTCTCCCGTCAGTATCATTCGTTTCTTCCATGTCAAATGCCTCTCATGTGTGGCAGAAGGCCACTAATGCGAGTTAGAAGTACTGAACCTGTGAAGAGATAGTGTTTCAGGCAAAGCAGCTTACAATTTATTGTCTTTGTTCTTTTTAGCAACCTTATTATTATTTTTCTCGAGAGCTGTCGAAGAGAAGGTGAAAGATTCTATGCAGCTTCCACGAGCACGGTCATGCTGAGAGCAGATGGTCCGTTCTTGGAAACGGTCCCAAACGATGGATTACTCATCTGATGCAGAATGATGCACCAGAAAACTGCAGATTCATTGGGACCGCTCTTTGACTGTTTAAAAGCTTTGATTCTTTTAACTTTTCATTTTTACTTGTCCGCCTGTTTTGTTGCTCAATAAAATAAGCTCAGCCAGAGCCATAGAGACATTTATAATTTAAAGGGGAAGCTAATACAGTGGGTCTGAATTGAGGGGAGGGAAGGCTTTGGAAGTATAGTTTCTTGCATTGTGTGGTTTAAAACAAAAAAATCAATTTTCATTAGAGTTGCCAGTGGAAAAGCAGCAGCGCACAAATATAATAGACTACTTTTGCACTCGTCAGTAGTGTCACTTGCTAATATTTCACTTACTCAAACCTACCGTCAGGATCACTTCTTATGTGTGCATTATTTCATGTTTGCATGTGATCCTCACTTCTAAGCCATGTTAACAGGAAAAAAAAAAAACAAACCCCACGTGTTTCATGAATTCTGACAGTGGATTAAAGAATAAAAAAAAGTAATAAGAAGCTGAGAAGTTGATTATTATTCGTTGTAAATGTATTCAGCGCACCAGTCGTTCTGGAAGCTGGTGGCTCAGGCAGTTGCAGAAACTAATCTGGCAGGAGTATTTCTAGCTAAGTCCCTGACTGATGCTGAAGGATATATATATATCTTTTTTTTTTTTTCCTTCCTGTCTATTGCTCTGATTTGTCACATCGTTTCTCAGTATTTCCCTCTCTGCAGACAGCCCCATACCTACTGCTCACTGTGCAGCTGCCAGTAAAACCTCCCCTAATCCATCCCAGGGAGCAAAGAGCTCCCTTTGTCAGCCGCTCTGGTGTTACTAAGCAATGTAAATGGGTGTTTTCAGCCAGATGGAATTATTCCTTCAGAATGCATTGAGTTTCCACTGGCCTAAAAGGGCAGGAATCAGGAGTGTGTTTTTATCTATGGTGTTTAATAAGTTGGTGAAATCACCTAGGCAGGTGGCAGAAGCAGCCACGTAACTTCATATTCTCTAAAGTCCAGCCTTCGCCATCCTGTGCATTGATTGCACTACTTAGAGCACCATGGAGCCGTTAAACAAGGTGATGTTCTCCTTAACACGCTCAGTAGGGAATAGGAATAGGGTCTTGTGTCCTCTGTGCAAGCGGGGCCTCGGCTGTCTCAGCCTCCTGTCCCGCAGGGGACCGTGGTGTGAGCAGAACAGGAGTCAGTAAGGTTTTGCTCCCACCCTCTCCATACCTGTCTGCTGAAAATGTTTTCATTTTACAAACGAAAGGTATGAAAAGAGTAATAGCAATCTGAGATTGTTCGGTGCTGGCTTTCTTCTCTTGTTTCCCATTCATTTAATGTCTCTCGCCTTCTTCGTCTTTGGAGGCTGGTTTGCAGGAGAGATTCCGCTGGCTTTCCTGAAAACTTCTAATTTTCCCAGGAGCAGAGCACTTGACTAGTTTCTGTTAGTGTTGGGGTGACGCAGGCTTTGTTGTGCCTGCACAAACACAAGAGAATGGGCCTCATTTTACTTTCACTTACGCCAATTTAACTCTATTAACTAGAAAAGAATTGACTCTTTCTTCCCTCTTCTTTGTCAGATACAGATTTAACTGTACTATTTTTAATCCACTGAAAATTCAACTGTCTGGGGCAGTGTATTAATTACCACTGTTCTTAAATGTATAGACCCAAGAGCCGAACTGGTTGAAATGAGTTAATCATCTTCAGCTGTAAATTTTCACAAACACTTTTTAAAAGGAGCTATAATGTCACTTGGAGCTGTACCTTCATGTTAATCTGTACCATTCTGTTTGAAAATACTACAGCGGAGGTTGAGGCATGCGTGTTCATATGCTGTATGCATGTATTTTAAATTCCACGCATGCAGGAAAGAAATTTCCCAGTCTCTTATGGTTCTTGCTGTTAGTGTCTGGGTTGGCTGTGGCATAGGAATTTAACTCTCATTTAGCTGAGTTCCTAAACGTTTCTGTGGTACTAATTTCATAAATGGGTTTGAAGTCAAAGTTGACTTCTTCAAAGAAAACAGTTTCCAGCAAACAGACTAGGAATAGCACAGGAGCCACGACGAATAAGGATCCTGCAAAGCATGAAGTTTGTGTTGCAGTGCCTCCACTCGTTTAGCTTAGAATAATTTTAACTCTTGTTAATTGACAGGAGGTAGGGTGCGGGGGAATTATCTGGGATGTATCTTAATAGCCACTCTATTCAGAATCGTCAGTTGAAATGTCATGGACAGAAGCGGGCATATATTTGAACAAACATTGTAATAATTCAGATTTTTTTTAATTAGATCTTTATGAGATTTTTTCCCTTTATTTGAAATTTTGCTATATGCATTCTTAATTACACATCCAGAAATCATCCTATTATAATCAATCACATGCTTATGCCCTAGGCAAGAATGAAGGATGGTGAGGGCAAGAATATTTTTCAGGAGTGGGTTTGAACGAATTTCATCAACGTTTGACTCTATACTGTATGAGGTGATGCATATTGCATGAGGTTACATTACACTGTGTTCATACCGTGCTTAGATGCAGAATAAAAAACCCGCAGGACTGTTGGAGGAAGTAAAGCTGTGCTGATGCCTCACAGAGCAGTTTACTCATCGGCGTGACTTACCAAAACCATGGCTCGGCACCTGCCGAAACAGCCCTGCCCCTTCTGCAAACCTGATCAAATATTTTTACCTTTTTCTCGTTCATCTTTAGTAACTTTAAGGTAAGTCGGATCCATTATATAGCCATTTTTCTTCAGTTAATTTCCAGTTTCCTCATTAGTTGGATGAGGAAGCTGATTGGATTCGGGCGCGTATGCCGACTACAGAGGAAATGGGAGTGGTGTAGGTGGCTTGGAGGAAAGGCAAAACTTTTTTTTGGTGGCAGCACACTATATTTTCTTAAAATAAGAAATGATTATGCACTCTAAAAGTTGAAGTTATCTAAGTTGGGGCGGGGTGGGGGGAAACATGCAATGTTCCAACTGAGTTAACAAATTTGGTTGAATTTTCTTTTAATAATCAATACTTTTAATTTAGGAAACACTAATAGTTCAGATAGGATCTGTGGTGGTGTTATCTACAAACTGTGGATAAACTAAAATCCATTCTTGGTAACTTAAAAATGTATCCTATAAATTATTCATCCCGCATTATTCACCCAGCTTCTGTGAACAAAAAAGTCATCCCAGTACTAAATTCCTCTTATTTAGACCGCTTTACTAATCACCATATTTTAATGCAATTAGAAAGGTTGTTTTTCTTTTATTTATTCTAGCCATTGTAGGTGCAAATAAAGTGAGTAGTATTTAGTGTTTCCTCTTAAAGACTTGGAGGTTAGTTGGGATGTTGCTGCCACAGTGGGATGCTGCTCTCCTGTCCTGTACCGCTGGGTGCTGGGAGCTGCTGAGCTCTTTTATTTAAAAAAGTGAATAATCAAGATCAGAAGAGCGGAAAGATCTGAATTGATGAAACATGCATTCCAAGCTGGAATCAGTTTAAACGCAGGGCCACATAGTCACATCGAGCACGTTACCCAAGTCTTAGGCCTTGTATTTAGAAAACTTTTCTCTATTTAAAACAAACAAAAAAAAGATAATATTTTTATGTTACCACCCAGTTTTCTGAGGGATCATTTAATGAAGGTTTATTTCCCTGGAGGAACTATCAAAAGCAAACTGGTAAAGCACAATCCTTTTTGTTCAAAACCATCTTGTGCCTGGACTTTTTGATCCATAAACTGGGCTCAGTGCCCTGCTACTGACACTGCCTTGTTCTTGGGAGGTTTTTTTGCCTTCTCGTTTTTAAACCCAGAAGACTTGTTTCTTTTCACACCGGAGTGAGAGAGATTGTGACAGCTGAACTGCTGTAAAGAAATGAGATGGCAAAACGTGATAGGATGTATATAAATGTATAATTTTGGTTCAGGGAGCAAATGTCACTTGTGTGTCTACTCCAGTTGGTTACAAAAACTAATATATATTAATGTAAGGCTGCTGCCTGTTGAAGGAAATGTTATAGGTCAGGTGTGGACGCGTCTGTCTGGGATCTGTAACACATGCGCAGCAGGTAGCAAACAGAAGCGCTTTCCAGGGCAGATCTTGGAGGATGTGTGAGGGCAGGGTGGTACCTGCCCGTTCCCCTGTTGACCGTGAGAGGGGGACCCTGCTCCTCTGCAAGCACAGCCGAGAGCCCCCTGTCTTCTCCGGATTCTTTCCAGCGCCCCTTTGGGCAGCCTCAAAACCAGGAGCATCCACGCTCTGCCTTTCTCTGCACGCTCTTGTGGCAGATCGCCGTCTTCTTGAGTCCAAGGACACCACGGGGGTGCAGCGCAGTGGAAGTGTTTGGCATTCAAGCAGGCACTGGGTGAAGCTTCTGGCCCTTCTCTGTATCACAGGGGAATCTACAGTGCTGAAAGTGGAACCGGGGGGGTTCTCTTTCAGCTGGTAACAAAGTCAAAAGATTTGTCACTGACAAGATTCAGATGTGTTTACTATCCTTTTCTAGTGCTGGGCAGAATAGATCTAGTGATACAAGCAATATTGGCTGAGTCTTTCCGTAGTCTTTGTCTCTAATATCTATGATGATATGCACTGTAGTTAAAAAACACAAAAAACCTATTTAATTTTTTTTTTGCTTTCCTTGAAAAGGATTATTTATTGTAGCAAATTCCTTTGTTAAAAGTAGCGTGGACTTTTCAGCATCCTAACTTTGTGGGATTTTTTTCTTTACAATTACCTTTTGCTTAGACACAGGCAGCAACGCCACTGGTAGATACTTTCCTTTTTCATGTGCTGGTTGCCCTTCCCTTGTTAGACCAGCAATTCTCACTCTGCTGTAATGTCGTCTTTAACAATGAGGTTATTAAATGAGATAATGACACTGGTGACCAAGGAAGAGGAGGAGGATTTTGTTTGAGTTAAAAAGAATTGTTTTTAATTATAGACACATGCATGGTCTCAGAGAATTTTCATATTCAACCTGGTAGTGATTGTGAGGGTTATTAAATTCAACAGCAAGTCAACATTGACAGTCAAATCTCAAAATAAGTGGGAAGGAAGTCAGCAATATCATGTTTGCTGATTATTTTAAGCTAAGCCATAAATAAAACCTAATACTTCCTTTCAGCTATACTATTTACTTCTCTCCTGCTGGATATAAATTAGGTGTGCTGAATCCCTGCCCGAGCCCAAGTGAGCGCACTTCTTTGTAACGTGCTAAAAAGGCCACCCCTAATATTTTCTGGGGTTGTTACTCCTAATGGATGTGCACTTTACATTATTTTCTTCCACGGCGAAGTATGTTTCCATTTGTGTAAGACAACTGCATCTTTATATGGCTCAGTTCTTTCCATGTCCTAAGTGGAAGAGGAATAATAATAATAAAAAAAGTGTCAGTTTTAATCAATATCATCAGACATTATGGGAATTGAATTCTACCTTGCTGCTAATATATTAGGTACATTCTGCTTTATCTTCTCTTGCAGAATTGATTTGCCACTATTCAGTTCGCTTGGCCGTTGTCATGCAAATTGTGGCATTTCTCCCCCATTGACTGCACAAACCGAGATTAGATTTGAAAATCGAGTCTCACTGACCAGCTGCTGCATTATTTTTCATTTGATTTCTCCCTCCTTCCCTTCCCAGTTCCTCTTCCCTTGTTTTCACCTTCTCGGCTGGCAAGGCGCTGATAATGTGCTCTCCAGGGAGCGGGGTGGAAATCGGCTGTGTGCAGCTGGGACTGAAGCCCGAGAGCGAGCCCAGGATGCGCTGCTCTTTTTAAGTAGCTCTTGCTCATGGCCCTCTGAAGTTTGAGGGAAGGGGAGAGGAGAAAGTATAAATTAATTGTTCTTTGTATCGCAGTGGGGTGTCGAAGGTGTTCGGGGCGGTAGGCTGGGTGATGAGCAGTGGGTTTTATTTTGTCCATGGAGGTAGAGTGAGGACCTGGGGAAGACATTGCTCCCTTCCCTGTATGACCTGGCATGTCAAGCAGATAATTTTAAATCAGATATAAGTTGAAATTGTGGATGCTCCTGCCTTGGAAGTGTTTGAGACCAGGCTGGATGGGGCTTTGAGCAACCTGGTCTAGTGGGAGGTGTCCCTGCCCCTGGCAGGGGGTTGGGACTTAGATGATCTTTAAGGTCCCTTCCAACCCTAACCACTCTATGAGTCTCAATTAAGACAGGGATAGCTGAATGCAAAATGAGTGTCAGAAGAGGGCCCATGCTTATAAGCTTTATTGTATTTTGACTGCTTTTTCAGAGCAGTGTTTAATATCAGGGTGTTCCCCTCACCTAGTGGTTACTCGTGTGCGGGGTAGATAAAATATTTGGCCTAGGAGCAACAATTGCTATAGACCGAGTTTGACGTGATCAAAGCTTTCATCAGTTCTAGAACACAGAGGTCAGTGGTTTGGTGGCATGTGATGGTAGATCTTGTTTCCAGTGCTTGAGGCCGGGGAAGGGAGGGAAACCAGGTGGGTTTCTTTAGTTATATGCGTGTTATTGAGCCTGTTGTACCAAGAAAAGCATTAGAATAAAGTAACTTGAGGAAGAGGGATTTGAAAATAAAGAAAAAAGAGCAGACAAAAAGAGCAAGCAGGACCGAAGTTCTTGTTGTGCTGATGAATTCTTCCTTTTCACCTCAGCTGTGTTTGTTCACTTACTGTAACATCTGAATGCTGTAGAATCCTTTGTTCTTAGTGTTTCTGCGAGACAGGGAAAGAAATACTTGTGGGTTGGCTTGTTGGGGTTTTTTTGGTTGTTTTTGTTCTTTTTAGAGGGACACTGAGATCTGTGCAGACTCGGGGCCAAATTATTTGCCTTTCCCCAAGATAAGTCCAAATCATAGAATCTTCATGGTTGGAAAGGACCTTTGAGATCATCGAGTCCAACCATACACACATACATAGATAAAAAAAAAACCCAAACCAAAAAACAACAACAAAAACCCACAAAAAAACCCCCCAAAAAACCCCAACAACCTACAATCTTTGCCCTTCAGAGCATGCCCTGAAGGGCCACATCTAGACGTTTCTTAAACACCTCTAGGGATGGTGACTCAGCCCCCTCCCTGGGCAGGCTGTCCCAGTGCCTGACCACTCTTTCAGTAAAGTAATTCTTCCTAATATCTGATCTGTAGGTCTATAGTGATTCTAGGCTTAAACGTACTTACTTTAATATCAAATCCTAGTGGAGACAAAGCACAAAAGGTTTGGATTTGTACTGTAGCTAGTTATAGTTCCTTGTAATGTTATCGTTGGCCAACGTAGAAGTATCATGTGTCTTCACAGAATCTTGTATGCTCTTGGGTTTTAATGCAAAATAGCAAAATCGAATGGGTTCTGTGTGTTGTGTGCTTTCCGGCATTGAAGGTACAGTCTAAATAGCTTGACTAAGACCTGAAGGCAATAGCAGGCAGCAGTGTGTCGCACCTCAGGGTGCTCCCTGTTGTGGGCACAGCCTTCAGGCAAGGCTTGCTGGGGACACCCCCTTCACAGTGAAGAGCTGGATGGGGCCATACCTGCACCAGCCCTTTACTCCCCTTCTTGTAGCTCCCTTTCTGCTTCCCGGGTGAACTGTGATTCCTGTGGCAACGTACTGACTCAAAGGTGGTGGAGGAGCACAGTAAGAGCTGGTACTTACACTGGTGACTGCCCGACCCTGCCGATTTTAGCAATAGCTGCTTGAGGAGTTAGGGTCTTGGCTCAAACGCTTTTCGTCGGCATCGGGTCTTTGCCTTGGTACTTCACTGGGTTGTTACTTGTTTTGACCCTTCAATATTTATAGTCTCAAAGTTCAGCTAATGTTCAAACCATTCTTTTTTACATTTTTTTTTTCTTTTATGGCATAGCTGTCAGCATGACCAATATGTAAGATATTATATATCTACATATATATGTAAGATATATATGTAAGATTAACTTTATAGAAATATCTTGAAGATTTTGCTTTCGCTAGTGAAAGCATTTTGCATGGGAACAGATTTGAGATCTAATACTAAATTTCATAGAAGACTTCCTAAAATGCTGTTAATCATGAGTTTCTTTGTAAATTAAACGAAAACATACTCAGTACATACATGGTAAACGCTGTAATTTAGACGAGAGAAGAATATATATTTTTTCTTGTCTAAAAAAGTAGATTGCGTCTCCGCATAAAGTACAATATAATTCATTCTTACTGAGGGCAGAGCAACCCGTGCTTTTTGTGAGATAAATAATACTGTATGTAATGTGTTACTACTGTATTATCCGCTTTCACATAAATGATGCGTCCCTTGGCTCATTCTTGGATTCCCTTCCAGCAAATAGGCACCTGAGGTGCTGCACATGAATTAAATGAATGAAAAAGCCATCATGGGTGTGGGCTGCGCAAACCCTCGTGACCCGGTATGAGGGAGTCGTCTTGTCCCAGAGATGCTGATGCCTTGCTTGGAGCATCTGCAACTACTTGGTTTAAAAAAAAAAAGGGGGGGGGGAAAAATTGACTCTAGTCAGTCCTAGAGCAGTGTTCGTTTATCTTTCGTTCTCCCCAGGGAAGGGTCACCCTGTAGATGCTGAAGGCAAAGTGACTGGCACCATCCTCTCGTCTGGACTCTCTGCTCCTGAATTAACAGTCCAGAAGTTGCTTTTCACTTAAAAGATGCTCATTCAGGTTTCTAGGCAACCGAGCCCATTTTCGCTTCCCCCCACTGAGAGATAAGAGCTGACTCCTCATGCAGGGAGGCGAGACCATGATGGATTTCAGCAGCCTTTAGTTTGAGCTGAAAATAAAATGTAGCCCTTGAATGTCAGGGCGAGTCCCCTTTAAAAAAAAAGGCGGGAGAGGAGGATGACCCAAACCCAAACAACACCCCAAAAAACCCCAACACAGGATAGGAGCAAATTGCCACTGCTAATTAAGCAGTGGTACGAGGGATCTGCGGGACTGGTGCCTGTGAGCAGGAGCCACGTGTTCCTCAGCCCTGCTGAGAAGGGCTGTTTTCGTAGCCCAGGTGTCCAAGGGAGGTCGGAAGAGAGTGATTTCTTTCCAGTTGGACTCTTCTCAGCTGATGCTTGGATCAAACAAAGGCAACTTTTGCCCCATCCCCGCAGTCCGGTGGCCAACTGCTGGTGCTCCTTCCTTTCCCATCCACCCATGCAGAAGATGCAAAGATCTGGCCCGCCACGGCATCGCAGATCGAACAGGGGATGCTTTATAAACACAACAAAAACTTACTTATGGCAGGATGAAAGAGGGGTTTGAGAAGATCTGGACATCTCACTGCAGCAGTTGGGCAGTGGCGTGATAGATGTTTAAGTAGCTTCTAATAGGCATGTTTGGAAGAAGAGATTTGGCACTGTCCCTTCCTTGGGGAGTTTTTTAGGCCAAATGGTTAGTGTAACGGATGTTGGAGGGGTTAGCGATTTTACTCTGGGGGATGTTAAGGCAATTCAACACTTAACTGAACTTTTCCCTGTTCTGGGCTCCATTCTGTGTACTGATGCTTCCCCCTTAATTCCCATCAATCTGAGAATTTCGTTCTAATATCATGATCTTAGATTTGCACGAATTCGGCTGCGTCTCCGTTGACAAAGCGAAGGGAAACTGGACTGGTTCGGCGGCCTGCCTTCTCCCCAGCAATTGTTTCTAGGTAAATGAATTTACAGTCTCAAACTAGTAGCCGCGTATGTTCAGTTAACGCCCTGCATATTTTATAAATCCTTCCTTAACAAGGAATTATTTTATTCATGCCGACTGCTGTGTCATACAGCTGCAGCGGTGACAGATACTGGCTTGGTGCTAGCAGACAGATTTTATTTATTATTTTTTTTTAAAGTGCAGTGACCTGCAGGGCTGCTGCGTGGGGAGAGCAGATGAGCCGCTGCCGCAGGTGCGGATGGCTCTGCCGGCTTTAACTCTTCCCCGGCAGCTCTCGCCTGTGGATTAAAGACTTCTGATTCCATGGCTTCTCCTGCAATCTGGAAGACAAAGAGGGATGGATGCTGTTAGGGGCAGGGGTTTTGTTGTTCTGCCTGGGCTTGTGTTTGTCCTGGCTTATTGACATATTGGTATTCATTTAATGTCTTAGAGAGTCTAAATTGAGGGCAAAGGGTTAAATGTTATCACAAATTGTAGCTGTGTTCCAGTATTCATCACCCTTCGGAGGTCCTGCTCCACCCTCCCTCCTCAGCTCCTGCCGTCGTGCGCATCCCTTCTGCGGTACTCCCCGGGATGCGACTTGTTTTATTTGTCTGGGATGGAGTTCTTCTCTCGAATTAGGAAACTGTATTTTGGATGTTGCCCAAAATACACAGCTTAAATTCATTTTGGCACTGCAAGAAGCAAGACACAAATACCTGTAAATAGCGTTAACGTTAACTTAGTGAATTTGTAAGTCTTACGCTCCCTCGTACCTGCCGTCAAAGGAAATCGCGGCTGATATTCTTGTGTAACCGAATACTTATTGACAAGTGTTTTAGTTAGTTTAGCTTTGGAATTAGGTCAGCTGCCTTTTTTTGTCTATCCTCCTATATTTATGTTTTTGATACTGTGTTGCCAGTGGAATTGGCAAAACATTCACAGGAAGGGAAGCTCTCTTTGTTAGAGAAGTTGTTTTTACTGTGATGTCTTTTCTTGGCTTTACCGTGAACTATATTGTAGTTTTTGAAGCTAAACAAAGCCACTCTTTTTCACCTGTATCCGTCGATATTTCATTATGTCTCAGTTTAAAAAAATATTTTCTTGTTTTAGCCTTAGCCCCTAACTTTTATTAAAACTTGAAGTGTACTTCGTGTGTAACTTCTGCTTTTCAAAGGAAACATTGAATAACTGAGCGAAAAGCATTGAATCTGATACAGTAATTGTATTTAAATAAGATTTTAAAAATAAAATTCTCTTGTTAGCAGAGATAGAGAAGCCTATTAGCCTATTTGAATTTTCACAGCAGGAAAGCAAATGGAGTTAGGAAGTGAATTGTGTAGGAAGCCAAAATTGGGCAATTAAGCGCTACATGTGGGAATTGCTTTTTACTTACCTGTTATGTGGGTAAGTTTTGCTTTGTATCGCGATGAAATAGTGAAGGGAACCAGTGTGAGATAGCTCAATGATATTTTAAATTACAACACTTGGCATGCAAGATCAGATTCCATGAATAAATAATTTTTCTTGTATATCAGTGCTGTTTTATACTGTTGTCAGTGGTTTTAGTATTAGATGTTGAATGAACTGGAAATCGTGTGTTCGGTGGCAGTTGGAGTGACTTTCAGATGTGTGTTTCAGATTGGTAGGTTTAATCATTTATACTTGCATCTCCGGCATGTATACTAAATCACTATGACAACAGAACTCTTGCTTTCCAGTATTACTTTATTAATCTTACACTAAGAATGCATAAAGTGCGACTTACTGAGATGAAAAACTTAATAAATAGCCCTAACATCTTCCATCTGGAGTTGTGGGGAGATGTCAGCCCAAGATGCTCCACCGAATGCAAAGTTTGCTGAAAAAAAGACACTGCTGGGTTTTATGACAGATATGTGGAAAGGAGGATTAAAAAAATGACATCCACCCATAACTCATAGTGATGCAAACTGTTGATGTCTCAGAATTGCGGTGTTCTTGTTGCCGTTTGATTGCAGCACAGATAGGACGACAGCCGGGCACAAGGCTGATGAGAAGGTCCTGGCTTCCTGGCAGCACCTGTAACTTGTTGGCTTCTATGATTTGTGACACTGATGTTTTGGCAGCTTCCAGCGTTGGTTTCTTAGATGCAAAACTGGGCAAGTAGTTGGGTGGGAGACCTTGCAGAGTCCTCTTGGGCAGCACCACAGGGGGACTGCACCCAGGCCACAGCTCTGTTGACTTTTACAGGAATACTGAAGTTTTGCAAGTTGAGCAGGCTTGACTCGTTGTGCTGCAGAATGTCTATGAAATAGAATTACAACTTTCTGCCAGTCTAACGTACAATCACGGTGAAAACGGCTTGTTCTTTCAGTTTCTGTCTTCTGCAAAAGATGCAGCTCTCCCAGAGCTTGTGTTTTGTTGGGTAACTTCAGCGTAGAGCAAGTTACTGATTTATGGTGCTTGTATATGTATAGGCATTTTGCTAGATCATATATACATATGTATTAAATACCAATTTAATATAATTTAATGGAGTATATGTAGGTATATAAAAACCATTGTCATTGGTGGTGTGATCGGGGTCCTTTATGAAAAGGACTGAGATGATGCCATTTGATCAACAGAGTACATGGTCCTGAACGTGATGGGCAGTTCTGTTTTATCAGGCGTGCAAACCATATTAGTATTTTAAAATTCTATTTCTGTTCACACTTTCTTCTATTTATACCTTCTCTTAGTACCTTTTCCCATTCTCTGGTCACAGCTGTTAAATGATGGGAATTGGATGTAATACACCAATATCCTAGAATTGCTTCCTTACTCCTCCCCTCTTCAAGTGAATAGAGTGAAATAATACTGAGACAAGGTTTCTTGTGTTGTATCCCCTTCTTTAAGGTTTTTTTTTCTTGCCAGGAGTGGTAAATATACACTGGTGCTTTGCTGTTTGAGATCTCAGACCCACTTTTCAAAGCTTTGCCTGAAGGTAAGCACCAAGTACCATTTTTATACACTTGCTACTGCTAGCGACGAGATTGGCAACCAGACCTCTGCAAATGATCCAGTTTTATTTACAGCTACAAATACCTACCATTGTGGTGGAAAATTTTATGCTGTATTTCTTTCGATGGGGGATTCACGTCATGTTCACGAGAGCGCAATCTCAAAGGCAGTGACCAAAAAATAAGTGGATGGAAGTTTGTACTTTCTCCTGCCATTTTATTAGCATTGGGAAAAATTTGCTTTCAGCACCTATTATGCTTCAATTTTCCCTGGCTTTATTAGGTAGGGGGTGATAATTCAAGGCTTTCTTTTTTTTTTGACGAAAAGCTGGAGTATATTCTCTGCTTACATGATGCAAATGTCTCTTTTTTTTTTTTTTTTTTTTTTCTCCTCTGGGCAGAGAAAAGTGAGTGGGTTGATAACACCACGCATTCAGCAAAGACCGCAAATCCTATCTGCACACAATGATAAAACATATCCCTAAAAATGTAAATTAGCCCTCTTAGTCTCTAAGCTAATTTTCATGTGTATAGTGGAAACAAAAACATAATAAGGAAAGATGTAGCTGTTTAACCAGATTATCTTTAAAAAGTGACGGAGATCTGTGCTGGCTAATAGCCAGCTCCTGGTGAAACGCCTGCCTTCCATAGCACATTAAGGCCTTTCCTACTCTATGCTTTGTAATCAGGGGAAGACAAAGTGTTTAATTCTCTTCTGTTATGCTGTGATAAACGGGCCTCCTCGATTTAGCCACCCGGTTCTTCGGCTGCCGCCGGGGGCCGCTTGGCTGCTTGAATAGGAGCTAGAAGAGGTCTCACTGTGTCAGGACCTCCACTTACAGTCGTGTTAACAAAGGTTATGATTGACTGCTCTTCTCTTTGGACAACAATTTCTCTTCATTCCCTATTAATCAAACTATTTCTAGACATTTCAAATGTAGAAAGGAACTAAGAATTCACCTTGGCTGTGGGCTTTGTTGACTGGAGAGATCGCTTCGTATTTTTGTGTTAATGAGGCTGTGACAACGTCTAAGGCAATTTTGCTTGTATAGCTATATTGCTTCTGGTAGCGGTGATGGAGAGATGCTCTGTGTTGGCCAGAAGAAAGGAGTTTCCTTCTTGTTGTAGTGCCTTCGGCTTACAGCGAAAGCTTCACGCTCCAAAGTGGCACTGGGGATGGGTCCTATCCAGTCCGGAGTGACCCCAGCAAGCAGCTGGGCACCCCTGTGGTGGGGAACAGCGTTCCTCTAACTTGGTTGCCTTCTTAGAGACTTAGCTCTACCAAACGAACAAACTCACTTGATTGATAACTCGATACATGCATTGATTACACATGCCGTGTGCTATTTAAGTGTGGCATGCAGGTATTTGTAATAAACTGTAACTTATGCTAATCGGATTTATCTAGGAGTAAGTGTGTAAGAGTACTTTGTCCCACCAGAAGGCAGTCTTTACTTAGAGATGCCGTTATCATGGTACTTGCTTACAGCCAGCTACATGTGTTGGCCGGTGTCTGCTCCAGAACATAGGTAGTGGTCACCCTACAGCTATTTTATGTAGGGGGAGGCAGAGGAAAACTTTCCTGATCTAAATTATACAGAGTAGGGACCACGACCTGTTGTAGTTGCTTGCTCTGAGGCTCCGACCATGAGGTATTTAATTGCTCTGGCAGGTAGATAACGTATTTTGGATCACGTACATTTCAATGAGGCTGGAATGGGAAAAGTACAGGTAGAGAAAACAGATTATAAGAAGAGATGGTGATGGAAATAATTAATATTTCATAGAAGTTCAGTCCAAACTTGAGGGAGTTACGTTAAATCTGAATTGTAAAGTTGTATCTGAAGACATGAAAGTACTATTAATGCTAACTTCTACACAAAATACTTTAAATGCTCATTACATCTTGCAGATCTTGCTCTGTCTGCAAATTCTGGTCCTTTTAAGGTATCCATAATAATTTTCTCGCAAAGCAGGCCCTACCTGACTCTAATCATCTCTGTGGATCATGAATTAATGACTCAATACTGCTTAAAAAAAGGTCTAAGCTATTAATGTGCATGTATATTACCCACATTTATAAACTGGCAAGTGTAATTCTTTTAGCGTTTGATAGGCTCTGCTTATAGATTTGCTTAAAAATAGAAAAATTAATGTACTGGAACAATTTTGAAAGGCCCATAAATAATGAGCTGAGGACCAAAAGCTTGAAAAGTATCTAAGGTTTAATTATGATAAATTACTTTGAGAGGTTTCTTAGAAGCCTTTTAGCAACTATGAACCATAATTATTGCACATCAGTGAAAGCACGGGGACTACAACCGATACATCTCTCCCTGGCTGGAGGCTCATCCTTGCAACTTTTGCCGAAATGTGTCTTAAATACAGTCACACATAAACTTAGTTCCTGGCTGTGATTTGGCTTATAAACTCTGACGGGAAAGCTTTCATAATTGACTATGCAAAGTGGATCCAGCCGTGTCTTAACAGGTAGTGGTGGACCTACATGACAGCTGATAGTCCAAAGACCAAATCCAGCCTGGTGATGCTTCACGTCGTCTTCTCAGAGTAAAGTAAAAGAACTGAAAGTAGGTTTGGGTTTGTTTGTGGGTTGTTTTGGCTTTTTTTGATTAGTTGGGTGGTGTTTTTTTAAAAACCAATTAATGTGCATCTTTTTGCCTGTCTGTGGTTAAACAGGATGCAGAACCTGTGACCCCAGGGAAAAGCTACACAATATCAAAACCTAGACCGGGTCCCCATGATTACGGATGTTAGGGTGGCCTTGAATAGGAGGAGAGGAAGAATAATCTGATTTTTCTGTGTTGTGTTTGGCTCCTGGTGCTGCCAGCACATCTCGCAGCCGTCAGAACGGCTGGGTTCGCGTTCAGTCAGCCTGGGTTGAGGAAAGCTGGCTTTTCATAGCCGGCTTCATCTTTGCAGAGATTTCCCTTCCCCAAGCTGCGCTATTCTCTTCTTAACTAAAGACAAGGCACTGTGCCAGAGGCTGTCAGGAAGAAATATAAAGAAAAAGATTCATTGTTTAGACAGTGGTAACACCAATCCACATGTATGAAGAGCAAGAGGTGTTGGTTTGGGTTTTTTCTTTTCCTTTTACACCAGTATTGTTTAATCTGTATCTTCACCAGGGGGTTGTTCTCATTTAACTAAATTGGTTCTTTTAAACCAATTGAGTTAAACTGGTGCAAAACTGTTTATTGTTAAGCCCTCTTTACATCACTGAAGAAACAGCTAGGAGCCTTATAGAAACTGAAAAGAAGGGAGATTAGATTGCGCATAATTCACAGTTGTGCAGGAATTGTCTCGTATAAAAATGCTAAACTGTACCTGAAGAGCAGATTACTGGAGTGGTAAAATTCACCGCTGGTAAAAATGTAGTTTCTGCGTGTAAAATGTTCAGCTAGAGATGATTGTAATCCCACTCCCAGCTCACGAAATGCCCTCTTCTCCACTGTGCCAGCGCACCTGCCGGGGCTGAGGCTGTGGATGGGCTGGAGGAATCGGAGATGTTGGGCTGGGAGCACGGCCCCGCAGACACCTTGTGCTCTCCCGGCAGAGGGGGTGAGGAACTCTGGGGTCTGATGGAGGAGAAAGGGAAAGGTGAAGGCAGGTCGGATATTTCTTATGTTGGTATTACTGCTAAGCTCTTTGCGAGTGAACCTGTGGCTTAACGTGCAGTTTGGGTGTAGTTTTACTGTAAGTGATTTCAAAATAAATGCTGATACTGCATACTTAGCATGAACAGGATGGTTATAAATCAAGCCCTATGGTAAAACGATACTAAACGCTATTTCTGCTCAAAGAAAAGCATGAGCATTATTATATCTTGTTCCACTAACGCTTCTGTTTAGAGGTACCTATAATCAAAAAAAGCAGATAAGATGTGAAGTTGCTGGAGATGGAATAGGTCAGTTAGTGTTTCACGGGCTGTTGCTTGGATGGGTGATGAAGTTTCATCTGGCGTTGCACACTCAGTACTGCACGTCTCAGGAAAAAAAACACAGAAGGAGTAAAGAAAAGTTGCAGAAAATAATCAAAGACATAAAAAACCTCTTCAGGAGGATACTGGTGAAGACTGGGATGCTTCTCTTTGCAACGCTGCAAATGAGAGGATCTGGGAAAGGTCTATGAGGCACCTAATCCTGCAGGGGAAGTAAATTCAGCAGCTCTGGTTCTCCCTCAACAGTTCCTCCCTGGACAGCACAGGTCCAGAGGGAGAAAGCTTTTTTTTTTTTTTTTTTTTTGGGGCATCCCGTTATGAGGTTTGGGGAATTCATTGTTAAACTCAGAAAATAACCCTTTAAGAGATGATCTGCCCCCGGGATATTTCTCTATCCGGTGCGTTGCCTGGAGTAGTTCAGAACAGCCGCTCAGTTCTAGTTCAGACAATAACATACAATAATAATATCTTTCTGGGTCCAGATACAGGGATTTTGGTCTGTTTTTTCTATCTAGAAAGACACGGAAAACTATAATGTAGAAGCAGCGTATAAAAGATCAGAAAACACTTTCACATTCTTTTCATCAGGGTAATACAGAGCATTTACTATAGCGTTTTCTTGTTCTTTAGTTTGAACAGTATTGATACCTTTATTTGGGCATACTGTGTTTTGTTCATGTTAAATCGCTGGTGAAGGTAGTGAATTTGATTAAAAGTGACTACAATAGAATTCAGAAAATTATGAAGCTAAAAACTCTTTTATTTTTCTTAAGAATGTCACACCAGGATTTTTTTTTGACACTACGGGGGGAAAAAAAAAAGGCTAAAATAATAAAGTCAGAAAATGTGATTTCACAAATGAGAAGTAACCGAAAGCTTAAACTTCTCAAAAGTATTATCACCCATTTAGCAATTAGGTATGCTCTTTGTAGGTTACTGGTCTGTTACCAGGAATGTCGCGCACAGATATTAGCGTTCTCCCTCAGTCTAAGGGGGTGATGGAGGACAGGAAGGAAAATCAGCTTCCATTTAAGCTTGGCCATGCATTTAAACACTGGGTTGAATGAATGCAAAATAAAATATACGACACGGATCAGAAGGGGGGGAAAAAAACCTGCAAAAGGAGTTCTTCTACCACAGCTGTTGTGGGTTTTGTGAGAAGGAGACCCAGAAACTGTCTCCTGGGGGCTGTGACAAAATTCTGTTTGTCCCCATGTGAGTTAGGATGCCTGGATTCATTAGTGTTGTGAGGACTAATGAACTAGTATTCATAAAATACCAGATAAAAAGTATCTCATAGGAGGAAACAATGCCCAAAAAAACCTGTAAAACAAACTTTTTTTTTTGTTTTTTCTTGTTGAGACCTTGAGAAATTTGTTGAGAAATAGAGAAGCCAGATATTCCATTTACCTTTTGAGCTTTTATTTCTACAGAAGTGGATTAGCGGATTTAACTGATTTAGGATCCAACCTTCCACCCACGGAAAAGAATGGCAAACTTCTAATTTTCGCTTCTGATGGCGGATTTGCTCTTACAAGCTTGTTTCATTCAGATGGCTTTGTGCTCTGCTTATAATTCCCATTAACGTTAATAGGACTTAAATGGGCAAATCCCTTGGGAATCGATGCGGTTACAGTGTGTGATTACATCACCTATTTGCCAGCCTGTGATGTGACGGCGTTTCTGACAGTATTTGGCAGTCTCTTTAAATTAGCGCACCGGATGACGACTGCGGCACTGTTTGACAAGGTGCCTCCTCGCCTGTGGGCAAGCAGAAAGCAGTCGTGACTAGTGGTGGCCTGTGCTGCCTTAGCAGCTTGGCTTGGCAAGGGGCGCTCTGCCAGACACCCAGCAGCAGTGGCTTTATGTGACAGCAGGAGCCTGTAAGCAACACATCTGAACCCAGGGAGGGGGGAAATCCCACCCAAACTTGCTTTTGTTGGCATTATGAGAGAGAACGTGGTATTTCACCATACCGTGAGGCTGGGAGATCGCTGGGTGATGGAGACTATGGAGGAGGTGATCGTGCAGCGTTAGCCACTGCCGCTCCGGGATGCGCTGAGCTTAACCGGGTTACTTTGTCAAAAGGAGGAGGAAGCACATCATTGAAATGGGAATTCCCTGATCTGTGTTATTAGTCATTTATTATCACCTCTGTGTGTGTGTGTATATATATGTGTGTGTATAGATATATATAAAATTTTTTTTCTCCTGTCGAACCAAATTCGGTGTAGTTACAGTAGTGTTGCTATGGTGACCCGAAGTGACAGCTGTTATTTTGTGCTTCTTGGAGGACTGTGTGATAATGATGGTCATTTTCCCAAGGGGAATGGGTTGGTATTAAAAATAAATCTGAAAAGAAATGAACAGGTAGTATGTAAAAATCCATTCTCATTAGCAGTAATTAAACAAGCCCTGTAGGATTCTAATGAGGGGGAAAAAAGCCAATTTTAAATGAAAGTATCTTGTACTCCATGAATCTAAATGAGCATTGTATTTTGCGAGGAGGATGCAAAAACCTTCATGTTTCATTATGGTAATTTTCTGCTTACACTGCCCAGTCCCAGTGTAGGGAATGTTTCTCCTTGGGCTGAATCCTGATGCATTCAGAAGAACACGTTGTCCTCCTTTCAGATGAGGCTGATTGAAAGAAAGATATATTATTTTTTTTTTTTACAAAAAAAAAAACCCTACCATTTTTGAGCTATAAATGTGTGTGCGCGTACTTGCAAACTTTTCTCTGCTTCTCAGATATCACCAAAAAGGAAATTTAAGTGTAGAAATCCCAAACATCACAAGATCGATGACCAAAAGCACTGTTACTAATTGCTGTGACTTTGGCTGATGCCCTTCTCCTGAGGGAAACCTAAATATTCCTGTTGACTGGTTCTTGGTCTTCCTGCCTTTGATTAAGCAAGTGTGAACTTTTGAGTCGGGAAGAATCTCTTACTGGGGCCAGTGGTAAGGAAATGCTTGATGCTGTAAGTGGCTGTAATTTCAACAAACCCCCCCGTCGTGTTGCCTGCCTGTGCTGTCATCTCGTCACACACAGTTGTTCTGCACCATTTGCTTGTGGGTTGTCCTGCCTCGTGCTACTGCTGCATCCCCCAGTTAGCCCAAGCACAGTTCCAGAAGTACCTGGTTTGCTGCCTCTGCCTTAATTTTTGTGTCTATATCCAGTTCCAGCCTTGCCTTCAGGCTTTAACTTTTTCCTTGCTGCATGATTCTGGCAATAGGATTGTCCCTTATTTCTCTTGGCAAAATGAACTCATGCAGGCTGGAGGCCATCCTGGCTAACCTGGCCCTCCTCTCCCTTCCTCAGTGGTCACCATTCGACTCGGGGAGGGTATGTAAATGAAAGGTATGTGGAAGTTGAAAATACCTTTTCATAGAATCATAGAATGGTTTGGGTTGGAAGGGACCCTAAAGATCATCTAGTTCCAACCCCCTCCCCTGGGCAGGGACACCTCCCACCAGACCAGGTTGCTTCCATCCAGCCTGGTCTTGAACACCTCCAGGGTCGGGCATCCACAGCTTCTCTGGGCAGCCTGGGCCAGGGCCTCATACAGTAAAGATTTTCTTCCTAATATCTAATCTAAATTTAAATTTTCCTTCCCTACTCATACTTGGAGAAGAGTCAGTGGGATTAGGGAGGGAGGTAAGTGACTGAGATCTGCAGGTGGGCATTCTATTGCACTTTTGCAATGCCATTTGGTTTATCATAACCATTCCCCTGTTGTTTTTTTTTTCCTTGTTGCAGTTTTCAGGCAAGTAATTCTTACGGTGTTTCAGTTCTCATGTTTTAGAGCTTTTCTTGCCATAGGTCAGCTATTTCAGGTAAGATTTGCTGTACCAAAGAACTCTTAATTACTTGTAACTGAAGCCTACGCTGTGAATTTGCTTATTACAAAAAAAGCTGCCATGTAAATGTGGCTGTAATTTAATTACCTGTGGAAAGCTTGTAACCAGAGCTTGGAGGAAACATCTGAAACCACCTGGCAGCTGCTGTGTGTAGATGAAACTAGATGAAACAGTTACAGCTAGACAAATCCAAAGAGAGCCTTTGGAAGGAAAGTAAATAGAGGAATTCTGCCTTTCCCTTGCAAGAATTAAACTCATGTCTTCTCTGTCTAGTTAAAGTGCAATTCGCAGTCAGTGAATATCAGCACGTTTTTATTAATGTATCAACAGTATCCAATTATAAAAGATATAAAATTAACTTTGCTGTAATATAGGCACCACATAAGCACCCTTACATGTCTTAAAGCAAAACTGGCTTGTCAGGGAGGCAGGGACACCTCCCACCAGCCCAGGCTGCTCCAAGCCCCGTCCAACCTGGCCTTGAACCCCTCCAGGGATGGGGCAGCCACAGCTTCTCTGGGCAACCTGGGCCAGGGGCTCACCACCCTCACAGGAAAGAATATCTTCCTGATATCCAATCTAAATCTCCCCTCTTAAAGCTTAAACTCATTACCCCTCGTCCTGTCATTCCACTCCCTGATCCAGAGTCCCTCCCCAGCTTTCCTGGAGCCCCTTCAGGTACTGGAAGGGGCTCTAATGTCTCCCCGGAGCCTTCTCTTCTCCAGGCTGAACCCCCCCAACTCTCTCAGCCTGTCCTCACAGCAGAGGGGCTCCAGCCCTTGGATCATCTTCGTGGCCTCCTCTGGACTCGCTCCAACAGGTCCATGTCTTTCTTGTACTGATTTTGTCACCTTTGCACCTTATCCTGATGTTAGGTGGCTCGGTGCAATTTCAGTCTCCGGCGCTGCGGTGTGGGTTGGAAGCAACGGTTGAAGCTGCTCTTGTGCTGTGGTCCCACCATCAGCGCTGCCATTGCTCTCCCAGGGGTGTCCCACCTGTGCCTGGCACGAAGAAGTATTTCCACAAAGGTGGTCTTCATAGCTCTATCTGACTCCTTGGAGTCTGAGACACTTCTAATGTCACCTTGTATAAATGGGCAATAAAAAGACAAGATTTTATATTTGTCCTAATTGGAGCTGAGAAGCTTAAAAGTGTAATAAAATACTACTGTTCCCAGCTCTTGTCCCACATGGCTTGTGTTCCTCTGCAGTCCAAGGTGTGAATGGATGTTTATATGATCGTAACCGCTTTACCCTTCATTACCGTTATGAGTATTGTTAAAGATTTTATGTAAACAGCAAAACCAGATACCGGTTTACAAAGGATTGGGTAAAAGCTTCACTGTGATCACAAAATATTTAGACCTTCAGATTTGAGGTATGCAAATAACATACTCTGTTATAACATCTCAGTTGTGTGAGATGAGGAGATAAAAATCTATTCTTCTCTATCATCTAACCTATTAAGCTTTCAGTCAATGCCGGGGATGAAATGACGGTTGTGGATTGTTTTGTCAGATAGATTTGATGTTCTGCCTATCAAAAGGAATAAATAAAGGTGGCTTGATTACAGGATATTAATACCTTCACTGTGAGAAAATACTGAGTAGCAGAAAAGCTGTAACAAAAATCAATCCCTGAAAGCTGAAGCTTCACATCTAAGTGTGAAATTAAAAACGCTTTCAAAATTGAGGCTGTTAAATATTGCAAAAGTCTTATCAAAACTTGCTGCACCTCTCTCTGTGCTTTTAATGCAGTACTTGGATGGTTTTGAGAGTGTTACCTTTAATTGATTACAAGTTACTGGCCTCAGCTTGAAACTTAATGGCCAACATTTGAGAGTGAAAACAGATGGGCCAGTGATCCCTTCTGTCCTTCAGCTCTGAGAAGCCCCTTCTCCTCGCTTTGATTTTATGCCCCGTACTGAGTCATAGCGTGGTTTTGAGCTTTGGGGTTTTGCTCAGTACTGTGTACGTGCTTTCTGTTGGAAAAACGTGTGCTTTCCGCATCTGCTGGCATCCTGTTTCAAAATCACGGAGGGAAACTGTGCCGAGCTTCGTTCTGTTCAGAAAGGGGAGCAGCTCCGCCCGGGAGGCTGTTGCTCAAATGATGTTTCGTAGAGACAGTTTGTGAGATGGGAACTATTTTGTGCTTTTTAAAAGCAAATGAAAAAAAAAAAAAAACCCAACTCAAACCCTCTAGGTCTAGCCTATGAAAATGAGCAAAATGATCGTGCTACACATGTTTAGGCCAAAATCCAGTGGGAGAACTTGCTGTCGTCTCGTGGGGTGCAACTGTTGGGGATGCTCTTGATAACGTATTTACATCCTGACTCACGTTTATTAGGCTGGAGTGGTTTGGTATTTTGCCTTGAAAAGCACATTTGTTTGAGGTCGTAACTTCTTGATATCTGTTATGGAGCTAAAGGAATTTTGGGATAACACAACTGTTTATGAAGCAAACGTTTGAAACACAAGCTGTAATGCAGAGCTCTACCTTTATTTTGGAAAGATGGATGAAAAGCTAAAATCACTGGGTTTTTTGTTTTTTTTTTTTTTTTTTTTTTTTTGCTGTTCTGCCTTTGCTTAATTTCGTTGGGACCACTCAACAAATTTTAGTATTAAATGCCTTCTATTAAGATCAGGGATAGTGTTTCAATGAAAAAAATAAGTCACAATCAGCTGCGAAGTCTGTAAATTAACGTAGGTTTATGAGTCTTTAGCACTTTCTTAAGTATTTGTGGTGGATGGTTGACAGCAGCAGTTGACACCACACAGTGGTGACAGGTTGACAGTAGGGTCTTCTCTGTGAGTATCACCAAGAGCTTACAGAGAAAATGGGGGTTCTTTATGGCCGAGGAGCAAGCCCGTTTGATCGCAGGTGGGGTTGGTGTGATCAGCTTTAATTGGTTAAAGTTGGTCATCAACTTTAATTTGTGAAGAAGTTGACAGGACAGTGACAAATGCCCTGCTTAACTACTTACCAGCACCTCTGGAAAGCTCTTTGCTCATCTTTTTTTTTTTTTTTTTTTTTTTTAATACCACGAATAATGTCAAACCAAACCCCCCAAATCACTTATTTGGCATTTTAAAAGCAATGAAATGTTAACGGAATACTTAAGCGGAACTGCTTCTGCTTGGCAGTGTGTGCGTTTTAAGGTTTTCTGTGTCTTACAGCCTTTTCACTTTGGGGAATCTCGGTCTCTTTACGATATTGGCAGTCCCACTGTAATCTTAATTAGATGTTGTCCCCATTGCTTTTCAGTTAACCGGGGGCACCTGTTTCTCTAGCTGAGGGATGATTTACACAGGCAGCCAAAAACCTTCTTAAACATGTAAAATTAGCCTGTTGTGCAGCAGCTGCCTGGGAGTAGCTCTCCTAAAACCTGTAGGTGGCAACTTTATAAGTGAACATTTTATGCTCTATTACAATTGAACTTTATTGAGCAATTTAAACTGCCTACTTGGTATTTTTCTTGGTTTTGCACCAATGAGTTTGCATCCAATGGGCAGAGCTAAAATATAAAGTAAAAGTAAAATTTCACCTTTGTCTCTATGTCCAGAATCAGACATTGGAAACACGAGATAGTTTCCTTCACCGAGGATGGGTAATTAATTCATATTTGAAATTAAAAAAAAAAAAGCCTTTGTGATTTTTTTTTTTAAAGAATGACTGATTAGGCACTTTGGGAATGAATATGTACAAAATTTTCTTTAAGCTGAAATAAACAGAGTTTAAAAAGGCTGAATTGCAGTGAATAGCTTTTGATTTAAGAACTAAATGGTTCCTCAGTGCCCAAGAGGGGTTTTGTATGTTTTGTTTGTATATAAGAAGAGGAAATAACCTGAATGTGCACTGGTGGAAAAATTTAACATGAAAATATAAAGAACTGCAAAGCTCATGAGATACAAGTGTTCCTCCAGCAAGTCTGTCGTTCGCTGTGTTGCGTATGCATTCAGGAATTTATGGGAATATTCAAAGTTGCGTGGTATATTGCATGGGATATAAACCAGACATGATTAAATTTCCTCTAGGAGCTTCATAGTTCTAATATTTTACCTTCTCTGTGTCTAATTTCTTTGTGTTAATGTTGACTAATGTACAGTTTTTCCAAGTATCTTTGACTAGATGTTTGTATCAAGCATTATCTTTAATTGTCTTGAAGTAATATGCTCAGTAAAGCCTGCGTTGTAAATGCTGAAATTGTTTATAATGCTTTACTGATTTGCAATTATTAAATTATATTGCCTGGGGAGGAAAAGGTTTTTATTCTTCCTAGCATCTGACTTCAGTAAATGTGTAATTGTGTATGGAGCAGAGCACTCCATTCTTTGCCCAGGGAAATACCTTGAATTTTCAGAGATTTAAAGGGACTGTGCAGCATCTAGGAGGCTGGGAATAGTTCAGAATGCATTACGTGAGTAAAAGTATTTCCTGAAAATACACAAAATAACTGTTACTGCTAATTTTCCTGGACAGAATTTGACGTGTTATTTCTTTTGAATAGTAGCTAAACCTCTTTCTACCTCAGGCTTAACTGAAGACTCTCTCAAAATGTTTTGGCTCTTACTGCTTGGCCGTGGATAGTATGAAAATATTTTATCTGTAATGTGCTAGCTTTTCAGTGTTAAATAAATATATAACTTCAAACAGTGAAAAACGGTCGAATTTCTTGAGAATTGTAATATATGTTAGACATACCTACTGTGTCTCTTAGTATTGGCAGAATTAAGCCCTAATGTTATGCAGCTGCACTCCGCATATTTTAATAATGCAATTCTTGAAGAGGAAAAAGCCAGTTGAGCGAGATGGGTCGATATTTCCGGTCAGTCATGGGCTACAGGGGGTGGGTGGCTGAAGTGGCAGCGGCTGCGCTCTCTCTGTTTCATTGCTCTTCTGTTAATTGTGGCAAATAACAATTTTATAGAACCTGTGGCACCCGCTTTATGAAGTGCCAGCGCTCAGAGGGAGAACAGAAGACATGAAGAGATGTCTTGTGTGTTAGGAGACAGGAATTAGGTACACCCCAACTTTCCAGGAAAAAACCAACTCATTGCTTTGAGTCATGAGAGCTTTGAGCGTGATGGTGATCACCGCCTACTCTTTGGATGGGTGGCAAATAAGGTCACTGGCAGACAGGACGAGGAAGGGGCTCAAATGCAAAGCCAAGCCGCGCCATATTCCTGTGTTCATCTCAGAAGAGAGAGAAGGCAAGGGGCTGCAAGCCGCTGTGCTGGCTTAAAATGAACATGGGATTTTGCTTTCCAAGTAGCGTTGAGACAATGCTGTGGAGAGAGCAAACAAGGCTCATTTCTTTTTCTTTTTCTCTTTTTTTTTTTTTAATATAATAGGTAGAAAACATCCACAGGAACATCCATGTTCCCATTGTTACAGGATTGTGTCCTCTTGTGGACTGTAAGGATGATGATAAATGAATATGATGATCCTGTACTACACCTGAAATGCCATAAGGGAAGCAGGAACGTGTCGTGGGTTTACAGAAACCTTGGTGTCTTGCACCAGGGAGTGGGTGTCTTTAGACCTCCCTGCTGTTCTTGGACTACATTAAAGTCGGAGCTTTTTCTAAAGAGTATTAATAACTAGAAAAAATAGCACAGAAATATAAAAAGCTTATAAATGCATTCTTTCTTAAAAGGAGATATTTTTAGTAACTAAATAAAAGAAGTTGAGGTTATTTTGTTTGCTGTTAGCTTAAATGAAATGAAGAAAAATCACTAGAAGAAATAATGAAAACTTAATCAAAACCTTGGAAAACTTAACTTTACCTCCTTCACGTATCTCATAGTGGTTCCTTCCCTCCAAAGATGAATGTATTGGGTACAGTCTACTTAATGATCTCTTTTTCTTAGTCTGATAGTGGCAGAAGGAATTAGCAGTTAAGGCTTTTTTTAATTTCTGCTCGGTAGCTGCAATGTTTCATGGCTTGGGAATACTCTGTTGGCTGCTCCAATCAGGTACAGCCCATCAATTAGCTCTGCCTAATAGATTAGTTAATTTTTCATGCCTGAAATTCAAATGTTATTTGTTAGGCTTCTAATTAATAAAGTCTTGCAGACAATAGAGTTCACTGCTTGAATATATTGGTTTTTTCCATTTGGCTTGAAACAGTGGGATTAGAGCTGGGACACGTGTAAATCATCAGATAGAGCCACATACTGCGTAACGCAGTGGGTCCCCAGTCCTGGGATGCTCTTGGGGAAGGTTGGTTGGATGGATGACAGCCTGATGCAGCTGAAAATGTTACCGGTGGAACCTCATCCAGGAGGATTTGGGTAGTCGCTGTGTCCACGTAGCGGAAATGCAAGGAATCTGGTGTGGAGCCTGCCTAAAGCTCTGTCGTGCCCCACCGAGTGTGTTTCAGGTGAAGATGACTACCTCAGCAGCAGAAATCCATAGATTACCTCCTTGAAAACTGCCAGGAATATGCACAAACAGTAGTAATACGTAATCAGTTGTATCGTCCAGAAAATGTAGCTTTATAGGCTATTTACTACTACCATAAAAAGAGGACAAGAAGGAAAAAGAAAAATAGTTATGGAAAGAAACCCGATAGCAGGACTCTGGAGAGCATCTTTACAGTTTACTCCATGATAACCCAACTGAACTTTATTTTTTCAGCTAAAACAGAGATGCAAACCAAAACAAATTACTTTCTCAATTATGCCAGGTATTTTATTTCCTTAGAAATAGCTGGAGAAGTTTAATTTTTCTTTTTACTCCACGTATGATGAAAATGTGCGGAAGATACAGTCAGTCTTTCTGATGTGGTTATGCCAATTGAAAATAAATCCGGAATAAAGCTGGGTCAAGGGTAGGAATTACAATTTTTCTGGAAAAGGGAAGTAGTGCTGCTCTTTCCTAGAATGAAATATTACAGGGTGACAGTGTTGACAGAAGGAGCTGACATGATGCTGCCGAGGTTGATTGGATTATAAAGGGATTAAGTAGTAATGGGATTGGAAGATACTTCTTGAATGAAAAGACAGCTGTAGAGGATTTTGAAAGGAAGGTTTATAGGGTTGAGTCAGTTCAGCCTTGTGGTCGTAGCCTTGCCCTGGATCGGGGGCCGTACGGAGGCAGGAAGGTCAGAGCTCATAAAGCCCAAGAATTTGAAATACAGACAAAATCAGAACCTGGGCCTTTTATTCAGGGGGTTGTATCTACCGTAACAGAAACATTTTCATATAAATGCTTAATTAAAAAAAAAAAGTCTGCTTTATAAAGTTTTGTTTCCTAAGCAAGGGTGAGAATGTGAAATGACGTACAGTAACATGTCAGAGAAGGTCTGTGTTAATGATGTATTATCCCGCTTTCAGCTTTATTATTGATAAAAGTTTGTATAAGAAAAAAAAGTTTATCCCTGCAACTAGACCATGACTAAAAGGAGTTAGCAGAGAAACAATTAAACACCAAAATACATGCACCACGTACTTAAAGGGGGCCTACAGAAAAGGTGGGGAGGGACTCTTTATCAAGGAGTGTAGTGATAGGGTGAGGGGTAGCAGTTTTAAACTGAAAGAGGGCAGATTTAGATTGGATATTAGGAAGAAATTCTTTGCTGTGAGGGTGGTGAGCCCCTGGCCCAGGTTGCCCAGCGAAGCTGTGGCTGCCCCATCCCTGGAGGGGTTCAAGGCCAGGCTGGATGGGGCTTGGAGCAGCCTGGTCTGGTGGGAGGTGTCCCTGCCCAGGGCAGGGGGTGGCACTGGGTGGGCTTTAAGGTCCCTTCCAACCCAGACCATTCCATGATTCTATGTACACACTCCTTGTCTCTGGAAGGATTTGTGTGGGGCAGAAATTTCCTTGAAAATTCAGAGCTAAAACTCCTTTTAAGCTTACCCAGTATTTGCAATAATCCCAAATGCATTTGACTGGATTGAATTTTAAGAGAAAAGTAGAAAATGGTGTAGAGGCTAGGTTCTCAAGCGCCATAAGGAATTAAAAAGTTCCTGATTTCTAGACATGGTCCAGATGGTGGGATGTGGAAGAAGTGATGGACTTCTTGACTGTCTGGAGAGACACCTTTAATTGTGCCTGGAACTCAACAGGTGATAAAACACCTGTGAGATGATACATCTCAAACCAGGAGAAATACGGGCAACTGCAGGGTGTAAGAGACCTTGCAAAGGGAAGTAGATGCCGCCTCCTGCACACTGCAATGGTCAATTTTACAGCCAGGAAAAAGGAAGTATTTTTGAATTTTTTTTAGCTGTTTGAGGCCTCAGAGCCCATTGAAAATATGAACGCTTAGCAGATATGTGGATACATGCCTTAATTTCTGTTAACAGCTGTTAACTTGGCTCATTCCTTTCTATTTTCTTCTTCTTCAGGCCAGCATTTATCTTGCATGGACTGAGTTTGCAAGTGCCCAGTACCCTTACTGGTTGGTACTGTGAGCTTAATAGATACTAGAATACCATGGGTATCCTCCTTCAGGGAGGTGCGTGGTTTTGAAGGAACCTGTCACTGTTGGTTCTCTTTTGGCAACCAACGATGTGAGGTTCAATTTTTCAAGTCATTTAGTGCATTCCGTTTGAATCGTAGCTTGAAATGATGTGCGATTCGTCCACTGGAGACGAGATCTCTGCTTTCCGAGGTTAGTGCTTTTTTTAAAATTGCACCAGACCGGGTTGATTTTTCTATATCAAATAGGAGATCACGCAAGAATGGGGAAAAGTGCTCCTCTTCCACGTCAGTTGGAGACTGTGGTAGCCAAATTAGCCTTCTGTAAAGAAAACTCTGCTGAACAGGCACCTAGATCACTGCATGATAAATCCCTGAAAACCCTTGTTTCTGTTGGCTGTGTATTTCCTTACACCCATGTTGCCAGAACTTGATAATCCAAAATACCTGATGATCCTAATTTTCAGTGAGAAATGTCCTACTAAGCAAAACTCAAGGAGTTTTGTCTTATAGTATTCCTACTAGTTCAAGTTAGCTAATTAATTATTGGCCATAGATTCCTTTTTCTTTTTTTTCTTTTTTCTTTTTTTTTCTTTGCCTTAATAGAGGTAAATCAACTGAATCTAGCCTGGGATATCATCAAATTTAGCACTGTATATCAAGTTTTTGATCTCCGTGACCTCATGTTCCAGAAGAAAAGGTTATGGGGGCGTGATTTCGGGTTACCTACCCCTAGCGGGAGGAGGTGCCTCTGCCTGACAGTCAGCGTTGCTATTGGTTTGAGGAACCAAAACAAGAATGTCCTGTGGTTGTTACGGGAGAATTTAATCTGTGCCAGCGCTGGTAAGATGGCGATGAAACAAAAGGAGAGAATGGCTAAAGCCCCCCGATAAAGGCAAGATTTAAGTAATACAGTTGGTAAATCAAATATGGTTGCATCGCTGTTTCTGTTCTCTTTTAATGTTTCTCAGAATATATCCTTCACTTAATTAGCATGTTGGGTTTTGGCGTTTTCTTTTTGTTTGGTTGGTTTTTTTTCCTCCAGAAAAAAGCCTGTAGCCTTGTACAAAATGACATTTAAGAATCTTTTGCTTATACTCCCTCCGTTCCCCGTATGTACGTTGTGGGGCTTGTGTTATATTTTAACAAATATATTCAACATTAGGGACAGAGGGTTGCAGAGTAATTAAGATTTAACCGAAGGCTTGGAAATGATTATTATTGTTGTACAAATACAGAGTGTGTGGATGGAAAAGGGATGAAAAAATGTTTGCCACCTTTCTGACAGATTGATGCATGTCTCGCGTAACCTTTAGGCCAGACAGCTTGGAAGTCTAATGAGCCTGAATTATTCAGAAGCCAGGGAAGATTAGTTTGATAGTGAGAGTAGGTATTGATCGGCCAGCATTCTTTCTGTAGTGTTGAGCTTCCAAAATATTTAAAACGACTTTAAAAATAGGGGTTTATCTTGGGGGGGGGAAAAAAACCCAACAGACTGGTTTGGGTTTTTATTTGCAGAAAAGTTGTGGGGTTTCGTAAATCTTTGCTAGATACTAATCTTAAAACCCAAAAAGAATCCCCAAAACCCCCAAACTTGATGCTTTTTATTTTTTTTTACCAGAGTGGCTATAACAATAGATCTGACACTGTCTTATATCCTTCCGCAACAAGATCCATTTCTTTCAGGCAATTACCGGCTTCTCTTTCAGATAAGATATAGGTTTATTGAGTTTCCTACTGTGCAATTACAGTTCTCAAGAACAGATTACTAGGTACGAGCAGCCCGCATGATGGAGCTGATTGCAGTGGAAAGTCAACGTGATGGGGTTTTTTTTCGGTGGTGATCTGGAATATATAGGGAGAAACTTCAGTGTCGTTACCGATCGATTTTACTTCATGGCCAGACTAATTCTTGCACAAACTAGTGATGTGTGCAGCTGCAAAATGAATTTCTTTCTTTAATACGGAAAACACTAAGATCCACCATTAGCTTAAAGCACACTTTCCAATTTCCAGCCTGTAATGAGAAAGACAAATAATATTCATTTTTACAGTGCTTGTTGCAAAATAATTTTTTATTGTGTAAACTGATGACACTTGAGGAAAACATGTTTCATATTTTAGCGGTGTTGGGTAAGATGCTCCTGTTCGGTGCATTTATAAAAGATTATGAAATGTTAGGGACCCAAAGAGGGGCTCATTCATATGCAGACACTGTGCTTCCAGGATTAGCATTCCATTCCCAACACCAACTGCACTAGGATTGCCTTGTGGGATTGTTGCTTTTGGAAGGTGAGGACAATTATTTTAAAGCATGTAGCAGACATATGTGTGTGTTTTAAACTCTATCAGCTTAAACGGCTTCTCAGAACATGCATCTTCTTTTTACAATTAACAGGTAGCTTTATTTTTTAGAATAACTGTGTCTCAGTGAAAACTGCTTTGTATTCCCATGCTTCCCCCATATTATGCTTGCTCAAGTTACAAGCTTATGCAAATATTTTTCATTCTGTCATTACTCTGCAAGGCTGAAGATCTAGTCAGGCTTAGCTCTTTGTGCGGGAGGATGCTTCTGCTATGGGTAACTGTGCAAATTCCAGGGCACGACGCATTTTTATATACAACATTTTTTTTTTTGGTAATTTCAGTTTATGCTCCTTGCCTTAATTATTTAGTTGATGGACTGTAGTTCTAAGCGCTGTCTTTATAGAAAGAAAAAGGTGTCTCTCCCAGTAAAAGGGTGCTGCAGAAGGAGTCTAATGCCATGACGTTATCTAAGATGAATCTGTTAGAGCCAAATGGCCTTAAATTAATGGGCATTTTTGCTAGTAAAATAAGCGAGTCTGGACAATTGTAGAAGATGGATATTGTTCTGCAGAAGTCAGCTGTACTGTGCTTTAATTAAAAATAAGGGAGTTGAACAATTTTCTCATATGTTGGCACCCTTATTATTTCTATGACATTGAAGCGTTAAATAGGTACAAAATCTCTGCTTACCTCTAGTACAGGGTAGGCAATATTGCCAATAATGTTGTAAAGGTGACTCTAGTCAATCATAAATGTCAAATATAATGACAGTTACGATACTTCAGGCATTTTAAAAATGAAGCATAAATGTTAAATTTATATAGCTTGTCCAATGCTATTAACACAGGTTGGTTTCCATGGATTAGGTTTTGATGTCTGCTGCTCTGGCTGACTCCAGTGGGGTGTTGGCACTTGTGAAAGCGAGCGTGCTGTACTGTCTTAAAGTAATTGTTCTCTGCAAGGCGAAACTTGGGGACATGGACATGACACGTGTCATCATTATTACAGCTGTATATAGTAACTGGGCACTGCATCACCAGTCTTGGTTTTCTCTTCGTACTTAAAAAAATGTCCTGATTTCTATCACTTGTGAATCTTGCGCTGTCATGAGGTGCTGGTGATCGGTGGCGGTCACAGCGCGGGTCTCTTCCACCTGTATTTTCGGTGGCGGTCACAGTGCGGGTCTCTTCCACCTGTATTTTACAGCTACCCCACCGGCATGGCCACATCTCCCATTAGCCAGCCGGGTCCTTATTAAGCACAGCAGTACCTTTCCCGTCTGTCACCCATTGGACTCCCTTTATTTTGCCCCTCGGTAGGGTGGTTGTGCTGGCCTGTGTCCCTCACCTCCTCCCTACTGTTGTCCCTCAGTTTGGAGAGGAAGGCTCTTGCAAGTGGTTTGCACGGCTGATTCCATGCCAGCCACGTGAAAAATGTGCGTTGCAAGTTTCTCCTCTTGCAAATAAATACACGTTGTTGGCATTTGGCTGAGTATGACATCAGTGCTGAAAGGTGGTCGTAACATCACATTTTTCTTCATTTTTTTAAAAAAGAGAATAAATTCTCTCAAGTACAGGGGGCTGTCCTTGCCTCTCCTCACTCTCTGGCCCAATTGCTCTACTCAATAGTAAGAGAGCTGATAAAAACTGTCAGGCTGAATCTTGGTATAACTCGGCTCAACTTTAATACTACTTAAATACTAATCAGTCAATTTATCATCTTGTTAACATGAAAGCTGGCACTTCTAGAGAGGCAGCAGTTGTGTGTTGTAACCCTGAAGATCCCCACCATCTTTTTGTAAATAAGATTTCAGTGAACAGTTTTAAAAGCTAGTAAATACTGGTCGTGTTTCCACTGAACTTAATCTGTTTAAAGACGTTTTTACACGTATCCTTTGTATATAGTCTAACATTTGCAATCTGGCAAATGATTCTGTGCCCCTCGCCTACAAAATGGTACCATCTATATAAGCCGTAGTGTTTCCAGTATGTGCTGCGAAGCGGCGCAGCAGTGGTGGTCTGGTGGTTAGTCTCTAATTCAGCAAAAGGCAAATGCCCTGGCGAGCTAGTGTTCTTGTTCAAAGCACATAGAATCATAGAAAGGTTTGGGTTGGAAAGGACCTTAAAGACCATCCAGTTCCACCCCCTGCCCTGGGCAGGGACACCTCCCACCAGCCCAGGTTGCTCCAAGCCCCGTCCAGCCTGGCCTTGAACCCCCCCAGGGATGGGGCAGCCACAGCTTCTCTGGGCAACCTGGGCCAGGGGCTCACCACCCTCACAGGAAAGAATTTCTTTATAATATCTAATCTAAATCTCCCCTCTCTGAAGCCATTACCCCTTCTCCTATCTGTACATGCCCTTGTAAAAAGTCCCTCTCCAGCTTTCTTATAGGCACCCTTCAGATACTGGAAGGCTGCTATAAGGGCTCCCTCGAGCTTTTTGTGTAGATTCTTCTTGCAAGTACTCGTGATTCAAGGGAAAGAAACTTAATTTAGTGTAAGTTAGTCTCCTAAGTATGCTCCTTTGGTCTGCTTGGTTCCATTGCGAAGTGTTTCGTGGCACCTCTGGAGATCCTTGTGTTTCTTAAACCATCCCAGGCTGAGAGAGAGCTCACTGCAATTGTCAGAGTGTTTCTTTTGGATTCTGACTTTTGGTGCATATTTGATTATTTTTTTTTTTCCCCATCTTTGTTCTGTACTGTTGGGGCCCACCATCTCCTCCTTAACATGAGAGGAACGTACAAGATGCCCATCTTTGTTTCTGTTGATGTTTGCTAAGCCTGACCGGACAAGCAATTGCCTGTATGAAATAGTATAGTACTTAAAATTAGATGCAGGCCTTAATATCTCATTCAGTTAATACTTGGTTGGTGGAATTCAAGTCAATAAATATATTTTTTTTCCTGAATTAGGCAGTGTATGTGGTTGAACTCCTTTTCCCTCAAGGTACTATGCTTCAGTGCATATTGAGAGAGATCTGCTGCTGCTCTGAATGCACGTAGTGCCTTGTTTATCGCTGAGAAAAGCTGCTGAAACTGGAGGGATTTCTCCTGTAAACTCTGCGCCCAACTACAAACTTCCCTCAGCTGGCCCTGGATGCCCCAGAAACGGAGAAGGACTTCAGTGGGCCTTAGCAGTTTCGCAGCCATTGAAGAGGTGGCTCAGTGAACCTTTCTACTTAAAGATGTGAAAAATGGAGTTGTTGAAATCTCTAACGTGAATCACTTCTACATTGCCCTTGTAGATAGTACTTTGTTCTACAAATAGACAACACAGCCATGTGGTGGTCTGAGCATTTAGCGCTGCTTGCATCCCTTAAGTGTACAGCTTCACCAACTGCAGAGAAACTCTTCCATTTTCTGTAATGATAAAACATAATTATTTTAAATAATTTTGCTGCTTCTGGAAGCAGATTCTTTCATGAGTTCATGAATTTTTGAATGTAAGTAGGATATGCGAGTGCGGAGTAAATCATTGTCTGATCTGTCAAAAAGAACAGCAGTGATACAGCAGAAAAATGAACTTCAGGCACCACCACGTGGGATCCGCTCCGAGCCCAGTGTGTGCGCAGGGGCAGGGTGTCAAATGGGCTCCGCTAGAATTCTCCGTGGGCAGTATGGAATTGTCTAAGCTGCTTTAGATGCTTTGTGTTTTTCGTTTCAGCACATGCCACCTGCCTCCTCTGCTGCTGACGAATCCAGTGTGCGGGGCGGTCTGTGTTCTAAATGTTAACTGCACTGAAGCTGGCGATCAGGCCATTTGTATTTGGCTATATGTTCCTAATTATATGGATAATCATTTGAACATTGCTTAAAGTTTTACTTTGGGAATTTGGCTCTTACAAGGCCCATTTTATAATTAGTTTATTTGCATTCTCCTTATTCCTTATTAATAAATCATGGTTCAGCAGTTTCAGCCCACTACTTTGATCCCGGTGTCTCGTGATTCACAAACGGTTTCGTTCCCTGTTGGCATTTAAAATGCAGCCTTGTGGCAATGCAGACAAGCGCGCATGGCTACAGTTTGAAGAATTAGCGGTTCTGCGTATCGCAACGTACTAATGAGTGACTCGTTCCTCCTGTTCATATGTGGTTGCTCATTAAGTGAGCGAGGTGAGGTCATTAGTCGGCGAATCCCCGGTGGCATGACCTCATGGTCGAACTCAGGCAGTGGGCATCCGTGCTTTATGGCATCTGTTACCATTGATTATTTTTAAATTTATTTTTTTTTTTAACTGTAGGAAAGAGGTTTCAGCCAAGGAAGGAGGAAACAAACATTTTGCTTCTAGGAAACGGCAATTTTGGGAATCTTCTTCTAATGAGGGGAAAAATAAAATTAACAAATAAACAGAGAATTCATGGGAATCAAAGAAACATTGATAATTGTTGAATAATTTGATACATGCTTTGACTTGTTCTAGGTAGGTACGTATCAAGAGCACTGAAATTCATCCTTTTCTTTTGGACTCATCTTCTTTCCTTAAGGTTGGCTGATAGGATGAGGGGTAACGGTTTTAAATTGAAAGAGGGGAGATTTAGATTAGATATTAGGAAGAATTCTTTCCTGTGAGGGTGGTGAGCCTGTGGCCCAGGTTGCCCAGCGAAGCTGTGGCTGCCCCATCCCTGGAGGGGTTCAAGGCCGGGTTGGACGGGGCTTGGAGCAACCTGGGCTGGTGGGAGGTGTCCCTGCCCACGGCAGGGGGTGGCACTGGGTGGGCTTTAAGGTCTCTTCTAATCCGAACCATTCTATGATCTGAGGTGCTTCCCATTGCCTGCAATATGTAGGATTGAAACCTCCTCTGAAGAAAAGTGGTTGCAGTGAAAATAGGACGCCTCATACTACTGGAAGTTTCTTTGCTGTCCCTTTTGGTCCCACTGTGGTGCCAGGTACATGGTTGAGGCGTCCCTCCCTTTTGCTGCAGACAGAGGGGCCCATCTTCTCAGTACGCATTCTGCAGTACTAGAAGTAGAAATTAATTTTAGTCTTTTCCTTAGATGCAAATACCACCACTTCTAGTGAAAGAAATGACTCCAGTCAAAAGATCTCTGTAGCCTGAAATAGTTTAAAGCCTGTAAATCCTTTAGGGATCAGGTTCGTTTACTTGAATATACTCCATACTTAATAAGGATTGCTTCATAACACTTCTTGCACTCGAGGCAGGAGGAACATGTAGGATTCTTTCAGCCACATCAATGAACTTGTGTCTGACCTTTGATGTAATCTTTCTTTGCTATAGCTTCATTGTATATGGAACGGGGAAAAATATCAAGTGCTGCATCTCATTCGCAGAAACACTTTGAAGTTAAATTCCCCATTATAAAACACTTCCACATCCCTGGAGGGAAGACAATAGAACTGCAAGCTGCTAGTCACTTATACATTGCATATGTGAAGGAGAAGGGAAGTTATATATATACACATTGCATTATAATGTACTTTATCCAATGGACTGAGTCTAAATATAATAACTGAACAAAAATGTGTTAGCTCATTATGGTTCAATGGTATAAAAATGGGTTGGAAGTAGGTGTTGGGTTTTTTTTCTGGAAGAGTCTGAAATAAAAATAGTTCTGGAAGCGATGCTGACCAAAGAAAAGACCTGAACCAAGTGCAGGATGGTTTGTATGTGTGGACACAAAGGACGAGCCTTGCTTTTTATATGCTCTATGTTAAACCTGTTTTCTACAGTCCAGTTTACAAATGCTGTAGTTGTATCCAGATGCCTGGGACCCTAGGTACAAATATTCTCGATGTGCAGGGGCTACATTTCACGTTTTCGGTGTGACAGTTAAGGTTTATCCAGGGATTTGGGCGGTGAGCAGTCGTGAAGCCTGCCTCTTAAGGAAGAGGCAGGTAAGTAATTCTGCGTCTGTGCTGTCTGACTCTTGTGCAAATCGGGTAACCTGAAAGCCGAGAGAGTTATCGGTGAAGTAATGTCTCCCCTACAATTATTGCAGTGCACTTTTGTCTGACTTCTGCAGCAAAACGTAAGCAATAATGCTTACCATCCTGCTTAACTTCGGCATCCCCATTAGCCAATCAGTAGGAGAAACTTCAAAATCCAGTGAAGTTTATACAAGTTCTGTACCGGAGTGGTTTGGTGGAAGAAACAGACCCAAATTATCCCCTCTGTAGAAGAAAGGCAGGGGGAGTTCAGCTGCCATTCATTCTGTCGGTGCTGATGGAGCAGAAATCAAGGGTGTGGGCTCCCCTCTAAGGACGTGTGTGTCTGGGGCTGCAGGTGATGATGCCTATTAAATTCTTATCAATTACTAAAGGACACAAGGAAGGCAAGGTGAAAAGGCGAGGGCAGACGTAGCACAAATCCATACGTGAGCTATTTGTACAGTTCATCAAATTCACATTTCCAATCACTGAATAGCACGTTCTCTGCAAGGAGGAGGTTTTGTAATGTCTGTAGCTGAGCAGGAAGAAAATAAATAGTGCCGCCTTGTTTTATCTCCTTGCATGTGTTTTAATGGCTTTGAGCAGCTTCGTATGTTAATGCTAAAATGGGCAACGGTACAGTATGCACAACTTAAATTTAAATCACTTAAATGATTAATGTTTAATTTGTTCTTGCAATTAACTCATTCCCAGTGGCAGTGGCAATGGTTCTGAGATAAGACTTGTTTGTATCATTGAACTGTTGGCGTTCGTTGCCATAAAATGCAACGAGAGCTGATGTGTTCTTGAGTAAAAGAAGATTAGCGTGGCTCTGCATGGTGAGAAGGTTCAGTATAACTGCAGTGGTGCTTTCTAAACAGGAGCTGCTTCTCAGGACTTCTGTTAGCTATTTAATGGATTTATTTATTGTTGAGGAATAAAAAAATTAAAATGCTAACAAGCAGGTGTAATCTCCGAATAATGATTATTTTTATTTTTATTTTTTTTAATAGCAATCAATTCAGGGTTTGGTTGTGTTTTGTGTTTTTTTTTTTTTTCCTCAGTCTGACTTTACCAGGACTACTTAAGGAATCAAATTATCTGGTGATAGAAACTTCCCTTTTGGAGACACTGTGAGCCCCTGGCAGAACTAAGGTACTGAAACTTGCTACAACCCAGGCCCTGCTGCCCTGCCATGTGGCAAGAGGATCCTCCTTATGAACCCATTTAGTAATTGTTTTAACTTAAGGAGTGGGACTGCTTCCCCCCCCCCCCCCTTATATCAAATTCTAAATCTGTTCTTTCCTGTCTGTATCAGGAAAATCTTACTAGTGCCAGTGGCCGTTAGCTACACCAGGAATGAGCGGAGTTGACCCAAATTTACATTACGCACGTTGTACCTTGGCATGAATTCGCCCGTTTGTAGATAAGCGTGAAACTTTACAGGCTGTTTGAGCAACTGCCCGTCCCTTTATAGCACAGGCACATAAAACTTTGAAGCATTTCATATTATGTGCCTGCAGCAAAGAGGGATTTCATAGCCACCGAAGTAAGAAAGAGCCACGTTATTGAAGGATCATCTACTTTCCTGGCAAGTAGAGGGACAAACTGTGAAATGTGCATTAAAGTATCCTGGGAATTTAAGCACCTGATGTATATGTTGTACCTCTGCGAATTTCAGGTGGTATAGAGGAATGCAGGGGAGTTGTCAGCTTTTTTTATATTTTTAAATGAAACGAAAAAGCAGACATGCTATAATAATGGAAGTAATTTATTAAACCTGCAGTTTGGTCAGTCGTTTGGAGATAGCAAAAAGACATTATAAGGAATATGCATAATATGCTTACTCACAAATTCGTCGGTACTTTCAGCCCGTAAGTGTCATCTGTTCTCCTGCAGGAACAGGGTGGCAGGTTCACAGTAACATTTATAGGGGCTTAAAATGCAGAACATGCCCGAAGAAAACATGTCCCTCTGATTTGTGGTGCCCATGGGAGCCATTTTCTTCAGCGGGTCATTTTATTTTTTAATAATTGGATGCTATCATTGATTTGAGCTGCAAGCCACCTGGTATCTTACTTAAGGACCATGTTTACTGTCTTAGACGACACAATCTATCCCAGTTGGGCTGACTCCGGAAAGTCAGCTGGTTAGCTTATGTGAGAAAGCACCGCGTCTATAAAATGCCTATGCAGCTTAGTGTTCTCCTACGAAAATTGTCTTTATAAGTGGTATGGCTTTAGTCATTCTCAAAACGTTTTCCCTCTGCACAGAAATTCTACTCTTGCTCTAATAGAATATTTAAAATAAAAAAATCTGTCCTCATCTCGGAGCTCCATGAGAAATTGTATGTTTTACCTTGGTTGAACAGCTTCTCCACTGACATCAAGCCTCTTTAGTTTGTCCTTGCGCGGTACCCTTTTTTGGAAAGAAGGGTAGAAATAAAGAGTTTAAAGAAATGCTGAGATCAGTGGACTTTGCCATGGAATCAAACGCGTATTGCCTGGCTGGATTTGGTCTGCAGACCAATAAATGACTTGCTCTTTGAAACTATGATGATAGATGTGGAAAGTGATTAGCCAGCTAATTAACAAGCCGTCATACTTATTAATCACAGAAAGACTTAGTAAGTCACCAAAAGGTTGGCTTCATGCTGCTTATGAAAAACAGCATGATACTTTTTTTTTTTTTAAAAACATTTTTTTAATTGATGAAGAGGAGGATGAATGGATGTCGGCCGAAGCAGTGGACAGCCAGAGCTCTCCCTCTCTCTCCCCCAGCCGAGCAGTCAGAGAGCTGTACTGGCAATCAGCTCCCCAGATTTATGTGGATCTAAACAATTTCAGATACGGCCAAATGAAAACTTAATAATAAAAAGGAATTCAGCTGTGAAATGAACTTCCAGAAATGAGCTAAGCCACAGTTTCCCCGCCTTCAGTCCATGCTGCAACAACCACCGCTTTCTCTTTGTGTTATAAATCCTTATTTATGGATTTAACAGATAGAGGCAAGAGTAGATGACCCAAAGGTGCACATGGATTAGGGGATTTTATTTTTATTGCATGAGGCAAAATAAAATTTAAAAAAAATAACTTCAGGAAACACAAATAAATAATCTTTAAAAGGCAATAAACACAAATATATTCCTTTTGCAGGTGTTCTCTGTTAGTGTGTGTACGGCACGAAGCAGCATTGGGTCATTGAAATAGAAACCCCTGTGAGTAAAACTATAAGGAATTACTGCTTTTGTGTAGCACAAACCAAAAGCTTTGTCGCTTTTGCTGTGCTACGAAGGAAAAGATGTGTAATTATAAAATTGTCTCGGCATTTTGCTGAGCTGAGACACACCGTTTACCCAATCTTACACTTTAAAGCAACGCTTTCCCGTGGCTCCTGCAGGCTCTCAAGGTCAGCTGCGTTTGTTTGATGGTAATGGGCGTTGGAAACCGATGCAATCAATATTAGCTCACGTGCTTATCTCCTGCCAAGGAGTTCCCTGTGCAATTTCCATTCCATTTTACTTTTCTTGAGCTAGTGGAATGCCAAAAAAAAATACGTCTTGTGGAAAAATGGATGCGAAAATAAACATTCGCTAATTTTGTAGTGGTTATCTGTCTATTATTTGCCATTCTGATAGTAATCATCTGTTTAACGATATACACAGGACCATTGTATACAAAGAACAAAACCAGGCAGTTGATGCTGCCAGACTAATTTATATTGGCAGTGTTAATTTTTCAAGTTACCTAGAAACTGCTGAAGACAGGCTTAATTAAAAGTGCCCTGCATCTCTTTAGAAACGGGTATTTAACGCCCTCAAATACTCAATGCCAAGATCATTCTCTTGGTTTGATACTCAGCCACCAGGAGAGGACTCACCTATTTAACACCTCCTAGGGAGTGTTTTACCTCCTCCCTTAGAGGACCCTTCAGGACAAGCCAGGCGTGAATATTTTGCAGGGAGACTGAAGATCCTGAGTCTGGCTAGTAAAATGCCTGAGGGGCTGGTCAGCTCAGATTAAGGCTTTCTGGATAGGTGTGGTCGGGAAGATCCAGTTCCCACTGCAGGGTTTTTGCGTTCTGTGGGTTTACAGAAGTTCCTAACTCTTTGTGACTCTTTTCAACAAGCAGGATGAGGCCATACCAGTAGTAGGTGCTTCTCTCTGCCCACCCCTGCCTCCTGTGCTCCCAGCAAACGTGGGTGTCCTTGGCTGGGATTGCTCACTAGGGTGAGCAGGGGACTAGAGAGCTGGTTAGCACTCCAGGTCCTTGTGCAGATTACCTTCACTGAGATCTCCATCTTCAGCCTCAGGCTGTCTGTTTTGCTATCCACAGGAGAGGGAATCAATTATCAGTGCCAGAGGGTTAAGTTGGACTGGGTTCCTTATAAAAGGAACGAAAAATGATCGGAGGCGTGGTAACACCTCTCCTATGAGGAAAGGCTGAGGGAATTGGGGTTCTTCAGCCTGGAGAAGAGAAGGCTCCGGGGAGAACTTATTGCAGCCTTTTAATACTTAAAGGGGGCTTATAAGAAAAAAGGGGATAGAGTTTTTAATAGGGCCTGTTGCGATAGGACATGGGCTAGTGGTTTTAAACTAAAAAAGAGTAGATTTAGACAACATAGGAGGAAGAAATATTTTACAATGAGGGTGATGAGACACTGGCCCAGGTTGGCCAGAGAGGTGGTAGACTCCCCATCCCTGGAAACATTCAAGGCCAGGTTGGACGGGGCTCTGAGCAACCTGATCTTGTTGAAGATGTCCCTGCTCATTGTGGGGGGTTGGACTAGATGACTTTTAAAGGTCTCTTCCAACCCAAACCATTTTATGGAAAGCTGTGACACCAACGGCTGACAGTGGATGTGTCACTTGGCTGGAGAAAGTAACACGTGAAATCTGGTATCGCTACCCGAGGTAGTTGAGATTGATGCACTGTGGATGTTTTGTTGCAGTACAATTTTAAAATCCTAAATATACAAAATCCGAAAGGGTGGGTATTGACTGCTTGACTAATTTGAGGGTGTTGTGAGGAACATCCCGTTGCAGTATGAAGCTGACTGTGTCTATTGTCTGTTTCCCTTGATGGACTGTTTCAGAAAGCTGTCTAATGTCTTGAAAGACGTAGGTGTCAAGGAATCTGAAAGAATATCTGTTTCCATCCATGCCATCAACAAAGAGGCGTTTTAGAGGATGTTACATTCCTAGTGCTGGGGACAGATTTTGGCTTTGTCAAACCAAGTATAGGATTTGGTCGTCTGTCAGTTTTACACAACATTGCTCTTTTGCAGCAAGCCATTTCCTATGGAAAACTGCTTCTTCACCAAACTAGCTTTATCTGCAAGAGCTGAAAGATCCAACCGCTGTAGAGGTTAGAGGATAATTTCCTCTTGAAGGATTTGCTGGTATGTCTATGTGAATATACTACTGTAAAAGCTTCCCTATAACTCCTTGTAATTTATGACTTGAAGATGTTTGACTCAAGGATGCAATACATACTAACACCATACGTGGACATTTGGTCACTGCTGGGAGGGAAACGTGCCATCTGCTGAAGCAAAATCAGTTCCTCCAGGTTTTCTTGGTGGTCTCTCATGCACGTAATAGTGGAGTCCAACTCGACTTAGTGCATCAGATCTAATGGGATCTGCAGGTCATAGCCTGTAGCAATCTCCCAAACCCATGTAATTAAAAACTAAACATTTGTGTTGTCTGTAGTTCCTAGTTGCAACTGAGGTGTCACGTTTTCCTTTTCCCTGGGCTGTCATTTCTGGCAGTTTGTAAGAACCTCCTAGCCAGCCTAATTAAATAATCAAAACTGCTGCTTCCCTCTCCATTTCTTGTTCTCATTCCTTTATCCAGTATTTTCCAGAACTTAACAAAGCCGTAAAAACAGTAATTAGTGCTCTAATTGGTTATAAATAATAATATAACAGACTTACTGTCAAAATAACAACCACAAAGCAATCTGCTCTTTGAGAATCTTTCAAATTCACAGCACTAAGGCATTCTAAGTAGTAAATTATATTACAGTAATTTGCTTCAAAAAAATATACCCTGTAAATTTATTTTAGCCTGACAGCTGTGACAAGCTGTATGTATCTGTTTCAGGTCTGGTTGCTCAGCTCTCTTCTGGTCTGTAGTGCCCATTAAAGGATTGCGTCTACTCCCAATTTTGTATTTTTACTATTTGCTATGTACCAAATTCATAAGCTCTGTGTTGTTGCGTTGGTTTTTTGTTGGTGGTTCCCCCCCCCCCCCCCCCCCCCGGCTTTGCAATCCCGGCAAAAATCTTATCAGCCCCAATGTAGTGTTACTCGACTGTTTTCTTTGTCTCTTGCAGCTGGTAAATTATTAATGAAGCTGCTAACGGGGAGCGGGGTGGTCAGGCGGAGCGGGTGGGGATGCTGGTTGGAGAAGATGGACAGGGGGAAGTTGGGGGAGCCCCAGGCAGCTGACGGCGGGGCGCAGATGGTGGGAACGCACGGATCGCTGACCGCCAGGTTTCCCCACGTTAAATTTTTTTTCTGCCTGAGGGCAGGACAAAAGGGTACTTTCCAGCAGCAATGACGGAAAGAAAACAGATGGATGGAATACGTGAGAAGAGCTTGTGGCAGTGAGAATTCACACTTTAATAGATATCGATAGTTTAGTATTCTTAATCTTTTTATTCTTACTCAAGCCCCTGAAAATTGATTAAAATGTTATTTGCAGTCTCCCATTACAAAATTAATAGGAAAGCATAGGGGACACACATCTACTGTTTAATACTGGCATGCTGGTTTAGATGCTGTGTAGCGCTAATGTCGTTATTGACATGTAGCAGTCTCTGGGACTCGCGAGTCATGATGAGGTAATCTAGAGACGGGGCGCTTTCCACCCACCCAAAAGTGATAAATACAACCTTTGGCAGAATCCTCAGCTTGCTCATTTGCCATAAAACCCTCGAGAAATCGCGCACGTACATGAGACACAGCTGCAACAAACAACAATATTCACTGCATTTTTTTTTTTATTTTCTTTTTTTGAGAGAAAGAGTGGCAGTGCTTACTGAATTATTTAATGCTATAGGGATCTTACGAATTTATAGACCTTCTTGGTAAGCTGATAACATTTGATCACGTGTTTGAAGGGTGGGTTTTGTCTAAAAGTGTCAGAGTTTATCATGCAATCTCCTAAAGAAAGGGGAAGGAGGCTTTTTTTTTTCCCCTCACCGCTCTCGTTAGGTGCTAGCACTGAATCTCCACCCGTTTTGGGGGAGGGGAATAATAAAGTCAGCAGTAAGTCATAGCTAAAAGGCATAATCTCAGGTTAGAGCTGTTTCTTTTTCCGAAATATGCTGATTCAGGAAGAAATGTGCCCGGGAAGGTTGACTCAGCTCTTCCTTCTTCCAAGGCAAGATACCCCAGAGGGTATCCCACCACAATAGGATTTTATTCTCAGTATTGAAACTGAGATTTTCGTTTGCTCAATGTAATTATTGCGACTGTCTTGGCATGCTTCCCAAGGCTTCTCAAAGCCGGAGTCAAAATGTTCTGACTTGTCTGCTGAAGCGTGTGCTATCGCCTTCTCCCCCAGCCCTGGCCTAGTGGCTGCCTTTCAGTAAGGCTGGGTGTATTTGCAGGTACTTTGGCACTGGTTAGTTGGTTGTTTTTTGGTTTTAGTTTTGGTTTGTTTTTTTTTTCATGGAAGTTATTTCTTCCTGCAAGTACTTATTTGAGCATTTTTCAAAACTTTTTTGTCAAACTACAGATGAGATGTTTGCATTTGAAATTACAGAAGAAACATTAACTCAAGAAGAGAGTATTTGCTGCACGGTGCGGATTCTGGGAGAATGCCCCAGGCACCCAAAGAAGAAAGAGCTAAAGTAGTAATTTTGATCCAGTGGATTTGTAAAACATCTTTGTATTTTCTATAGAATGCTTTTTTCCTAGGATGCTTTTTCTCAGTAACGCTGTTCTCGGGATGTTCAGTGCTTTACACGTGCACAGATGGGTTAATACAGGCAAAGCCTCGTCAGCAGCGTGTGTCAGGGGAAGGTAAACGACGGGTAATTTGAACAGCCGGATGAAGTTGCCCCATGGTATTTGCTTTCCTTGTATCGTAGTACAGGTCGTAGCATACAAGGCTGAAAAATCCAAGTGCCGCCTTAGGTGGACTGCCCAAAGGTGGCTGTGGGGAGAGGCGTATGCCCTTTAAGTATTAATACTTAGATTCTCTTTGCCCTCACCACATACACATTCTATGCGTATCTAACTGGAGATTGTCTTTCCTTATAAAATATGGTAGTTACCCAATAAAAATGCCTTAACTGTGATGGTACGTGTCAAAGATGATCCCTTCTTGCTAAAGGCTGCAGGGCAGGGAAGTGTGTGTATCCTTCATCCTCTCCCCCTACAGCGTTCTTGCTGAAAAGGATCCTTGGTGAATGTATTTATAATTAGTATTTGGGTGTATCATTTGTCTGCATATCAGAGCTAAATCATACAGTTAACTGCATTTGTAGCTCTTGCTTGGTTTGACTAACAAGCCCGTTGAAGTGGGTCGAAGGTAAGCGGTTTGTCTTGTAAATGGGTTAGGACGTGGCTCCAGGTGGCTGTTGGGCTATCAAAGGAAACTGTAAATTGCTGGCTCTTTCCCAATGCCTGCTGAGGTCTGTGTACGCTCCTCTGTTTGGCGAGGGCATTTTCCGCCTGAATCGCAGGAGACGGTCCTCGACAGGCTTTGGTCGCTCTTTGGAAGGGCAGAACCTGCCCTCTGCTGGGTTGTGCAAGTATTAAGAAACTGATAACTTACAGAGCTTCCCATAAGACTAAAAAATTGCATATTTAGCTTTAATTGGCTTCTGCTAGTCTGTCCTAAAGCTACCAACTAGTTCTTCTGTGTTTCGGCATGCCGACTTTTTAAAACGCATTAAACCAACGCACTGGAAATGAGCAAGCCGAAAAAAGCACCGCGATGCCTCAAAGATTATAAATTGCAGATTAAATCTGGACATTTGAGTTTTAACGAGAATGTGTTGATGGCAACTTGAGACAGCAGTCAGTGGTGAGTTTTTAATGTGGTTTGGGATTGAAAGGTGTTGTATAATGCTGGAGTTAAGAGTCTCTTAAAAATTTATACAGATCGAAACCAACCCCAAGGAGTGGATATGCGGAGCCTGGCATAGAAATGAAGCGTTAGGAGCAAAGAGCCATTTGGAAATAGATCTGGGCTGGTCACTGTCCCGTCCTGAGGCGTTCTCTGTCCAGTAAGTCCTTTGCGTGAGCAGGCTTGTATTTATTACATGAAAAGCTGGGTTGGACGCGTTGCTGAGAGCAATAGAGGCCATTGAAAAGGGATTAAAAGGGGAAGACTGGCCAAAGGCTTGAATAGCAAATATTCTTTCTGGGAAGGAAGTTTTCTCTTCAGGAAGGAACCCGTGGTAGATGGCTCCCCTGTCTCTTTGAGGTGCTCCTTTCCCAGAGGCAGCTGAATCACATTGTTCACTTGACTTTTAACCAGAAATCACCTTTTAAAGTCAAAACCAAGAAACAGATCTCAGCAGCTAAAGGCAGCCCAGTGTGATATTGAAGGATTATGTCATGGTTTGGGATCTGTCCTCAGACCAGGACAGATCACTCCTGAACTTTCGTCTCAGTAGTGGAAGACGTTATTGTCATACAAAAACTATCTATTTATCATCCATTAAAACTAGGGACAGGAGCATTCGCTCGCCGTTAGTATGAAAAAAAAAAAGCCTGTTGAGAAGGGGGTTGATAGGTTCATAAAAGGAAGGGGACAAGTTGGGGACAGGAATCGGTATTGCATGTCTCTTGAGGCACACTACTTGGCAGAATGACATAGTTCTTGAATATTTCTCCCCTCTATATCGTCAGTGAAAATTTTAAATCAAATCCTAGCTGGCAAGATAGATTTGCAGTGAGGATAGTATTAGCTTTATACTAGGCTTGCTAGATAGGACCTAATGACAAAAGAAATTTAATTTAATAAAACCTGGACCCATACAAGCTAGCCTAGTGCTTCAGTTCTTGGTCTGCTTGAACAGTTGCATAGCAGAGTGAAGCCTGTCAGGTAAGTCTGAGGAGACAGTAGAAATTAAATAGCTATTTTAGTTTCTTATTTACTAAAGTCAATAAAATAATTTTTAAATGGCTTCTATAACCTCATACGCAATAGTGTCCTCCTTGGCTTTTCACAAATTAGCTTGATGGTGCTTGTTCAACTGAAATCCTGGGGAGCAACCCAGGGCTTGATCCCGAAGACGAGAGCTCAGGCTGCAGTCTCGCCGAATGTGAAGACCTCTGTATGGCAAAGGTGAAGTGTGTCCTTGCGTGAGCTCCTTGAAGAAGGTTTGGAAGATGTGGTACCTTAGAGGAGAGAAGGCTTTGGCTGTGAAATGTGGTAAATTTAAGTTCCTGTGGACTCACAGGAGGTTACGGGTGGCTGAAGGATTGCGGTGGAAGGCAGGTGACTGGTCAGGGATGCCAGGACGTAGCAGCTTTCCTCAGTGATTTAGTGGCATGTCACTGGTCACATCGCATCGGAGGTGAATTGCAATAGTTGACATTTGACCATAGATCTTTACAATGCCTTGAAATCCCAGTGGTGCTAGATGCTAAAAATTTTCTGGTTTTTTTTTCCCCTTTCCTATATTACTAAAGAAAAAACAACCAAGCAAACGGTACAAAACAACCAGCTGATGTCGGTGGCTAGCCGTCTGATTTATGGTATTACATATTAAGATGTGGTTTTACATGGAAGATGGGGAGAATCAGGGGCTTTCCTGAACGGATCATACTTTTTTCTGCTCTCTGAGCAGCATTGTTGGTATTCAGTTTTAGTTTTCTTGATCTCGGAAGAGATCTTTTAACCAACTCATTGAATCAATGTATCTTTACAACACCGTTATAATTACTTTAAACTGATACGTGCTGTTTATGTACGTGTGCCCTGGTGTCTATAGGGTTAGGTGCCTCAATCCTTGCAGCGGTCCATGCAGACGCTCGGAAGGTGATGCCTTTCTAGGATGAATTCTCGTCTCTGCAGGACTGAGATGGCATTTGCTACCAGCAGCACAAATATTTCTTCTATCTGGCTGTGGGGAGGGATAATAACAAGGCAGTCATTTCCCCCGCTTGCTTCTGCGTTATTCCCAGGGCAGAAGTTAATGACTAGCAAACAGCATCGCAGGTGAAGGGGAATGTAGGAGTCCTGCCCGCGTGTATCTGCTGGGAATCCTGTGTAAAGCTATTCTGTTGAGTTAATTCGATAAATACTTCGGGAAATCACAATTGGGAAATTACAGTATGCTTAACGCCTCTGTGCAACGCACAACGAGCTGGGTTTGACTCTTCACCTGCGTTTGGCAGCTACAGGAACAAAAACATGCCCTCAGCCTGGTTTTCCTTTCCATTTACTGAAGCGGCTCAGAAATGAGATTAAAGGACCCACCGGGCAAGCTGGCACTAGAAATATTTAAATACGAGTATCAAAGTATAGACAAAACATTGAGGAAAGGTTTTGAACAAGTAAATGAGTAGATATATTGGGTTAAAATGCTTCTAAACAAAATCAGTCCTTTCAACTGGAAATAGCTGAATTTTAGACTTCTGAAATGGTTATAATTTGTGCCAGACTCACAGGATTACTGGAGAGGTAGTTGTAAGTCACAAAGTGTAATAACAGGTAGTTTGGAAACAACATTAAAGTCTGGTTTTATTTTATTTTATTTTATTTTATTTTATTTTATTTTATTTTATTTTATTTTATTTTATTTTATTTTATTTTATTCCTTTCTCAAGAACCGTTTCCATATTTCAAAGTACAATTGCTGTGTGTTCCCCATCCTGGAAGCTGTAACGTGTGCTTTGCTTCCCTGCAGTGAATTTGAGCGAAACCGATGTACCTGCTAAGGAAACCAGGCGTGTGCATCCATCGCAGCTCCGGGGGCGTTCCTTTGGGACGGAATACAGCCCCTTTGAGACGGAGCCACCCTCATTGCTGGCCTCAAAGGAAACGGTCTCTCTTCACACTCCTCGTAGTGATGGTTTTGTTTGTCCAACCCCGGTAGGAGCCCGTGTGGGTGCTGTGGGAGCAGGAGCGTGAGGCTGGGCCAGAGGCAGCTTCTGGGCCAGTCCCGCCACTGGCAACTGGCTTAGGTGTGCTGCAAAACTGCTGCCAAAGTGTTAAAACATCACTTTTTTGGCTTGAGCTGCTGCAGAAACCTATAGGTTTCTTGTTAAAGTCCTGATTTGTGTGTTTTAGCAGTAGCGTCTTAAACTAAGTTAAAGGAGTGATAGCGGTGGTTTTACTATCAGTGTATGTGATATATAAGACGATACGTGAGAAGCCTTATAGCAACCAGCCACACAATTTTAAAACTTAACTTTTCCTCTAAAAATGCGCAAATGAATGCGGCCGACTAATTGGTTTACAGCAACAAAATGAGAGGTGTCTCTTTCTCATTCCCTACTTAACCGTGTCGTCATTCAACTTTTCAGTCCCACTATCTGAAAAAAAAAAAACAAACAAAAACCCAGCCGGGAAGTTGCGCGAATGCTTTCTTGCTGGACACATAATGCAGATTTTAGGGCAATACGAATTTTTATGACAATCCAGATGTTTTGCAATTAAAGGCAGGGATTGCGTTTAATCAGGGATATCAGCCAAATCATCCTCCTCCATAAAATCCCTCTTCCTCTGCAGCAGCTTCCTAAAGTTACGCTTATAATGGAAAGACGAATGTTTATTATGGGTACCGGGCACGCTTTGCTGTGCTCTTACATTTTATAACAGGCAAATGAACAGAGCGAGAGAGCAGGATTATAGAGGAGCTCTCGCCTGTTACGTTGTGGGTGTTTTCAAAATGTGCGCTTGAGAAGAATGCATTAACTAAAAAAACACCTAGAGGAGGAAAATCCTTAGTTTTTATCCAGTGGAGTTGTAGATTAATATGTGTCTCTGCTCTGTTTTCTGGTCAGTGAACTAGAAGATGCTTGGCCTCTGTCTCATGCCAGGGTTTATTTTGGGATGGGGAAATAAACACCACAACTGCCACTGGATGCCAGATGTTTGGAAGGAGAAAATTATATGCAAGGCTTGGAGCAATGCTTTTCACGCTTGTGAACACTTTAATACAACAGGCAAAGCCAAAATACGCTTCTTGATGGTACTTCAGATTCCTCCTGTTCTCACGTGAGAAAACATTCAAACCCAGAACAAGCTGCTTAAAAGCAGATATTCACAGATTAATAGAATTTAGGTATCGGTAACTTCTCCAACGTGATTTCATTTTGGTTTATTTTCCAGGATTGTGTTAGTTCTTTTTTTGCTAGGTACAATTTCGCAAATAAAAGATGATTGATCAAAAGTCAGTGGCATCTAGTGAGCATGCGTGTAAATAAATTTATGGAGATATTAGTCCTGCTCTGGAGCACACGCGTGATTTCCCAGCAAGCAATTCCAGTGGCTTTAAATTAATACATCAGCAAAATTTAGAAGTGTTTGTAGAGAATGGAGGCTGAATACTGGAAGTGAAATAATCTGCAACTGCTTCCAAGGTGAAGGAATGGTAGCTGAGGGGAAAAAAAACCCCAAACTGGAAAATAGATTCTGGGGCAACAGACAAACCTTGATTTTTTAGGATAGATATAACGTTTCTAATTGCTCAAGTGGGCTATAAAAGGTCTCTCTTTCTGTTTGCACCATCTGAAAGCCACAGCTCTCCCTGAAGCGCGTAGTGTAAGCCGCTTGCAATTCATCCGCTCCGTCCTGGAAAGGAGAAAAGCAAATTGACCCCACTGGCATTTAAACCTGTGGATTTAAGGAATATTTTATTCAGGATTAGACCACTAAGCCATTCCTCCTGGCTATTTAAACAATTTTATTCTAAGAAGGACGCGAGAGTGCAAATATTATTGTTAACTGTACTTGGAGGTAGGAGCTGTGTATTTCTATTGCTGGTGAGTTTGTTTTATCAGCCACTTTATTTTTGAAGGAATGGCAATGTCTTGGTCAGCAATGCCTTGCGGTGGCTGTGATCTAAGATTTTCGTTATTCCTTTCCTGTGGGATCACTTCTGATCACCCAAAAGTTTCTTTCCCCCTTGTTTATCATCTTCTCCCCCAGGTGCCGGGGAAGGTCGAAGGAACTCAGGAGTTCCAGAGGCAAGAGAAGCCTGGGGAGCGTCCCCAGTTACCCTGATGGGCGCAGATCTGGTTTTGATCTCCCCGCCACAAGTCAGTTACAGCAAATTTGCGTGATTTTCTGACCGGGGGAAAATGTCAGTGACAAATTGTTGCATTTGTTTCGCTTATTGAAACTGGGATGTAAGCTCCTGTTGTCGCTAAGAAGCTACATGGCTGAGCTCATAGCATCCATCTTTACCTTGTTCGACATAAACATTCAGAGGCAAAGAGAGGCTTCTGAACTTGATAAAACCTGCCTTTAATTCCTTTAAGCATTTTTGTTTCCTTCCTAGAGTAGCTAGTCTCTTCTAATATCCAAAACACTGGCCATTTGTATATGTTTGGTTTCATATTCATGGTAATATTTTCCAATAATAATAATATAGTGAGCAGAGAAAATAAACAGCCTCAAGCATGCAGATAATAATTCAGGAACGTTTTTCACTATGCGGCAACATATTCCTAAAATACCTTTGCGGCATGGCTGCCTTTTGTTTTGAAATAATTCTCGATATTTCAGTCGTTCGGGTCCTGCTGTTCGCCTCTTGCTGCAGGGTACGGTTTGGAATTTGCTGACAACAGGGGGCAGAGCGAGTTTATGTTTTAAAGGAAGAGAAATCACTGTCAGAGGAGTCAATGATTTTATTTATTTTATTATTTTTTTTTTCAAATGTAAGCCTCGTCTTATTGAAAGAGATAATAGCAAGTACTTCTCTGTTTAAATCAGCTGTGCAGAACTCGTGGATATCTAAGCATTTCCAAGGGCTCATTGCTATCTTAGATCCTTTTTTATAAAGCAGATAAGGCAGTTAATCTATAAGTTTGTATTTGTGTAGGTTGATTCAAAATCTTTTTATTAACTGTTTATTTAATTTTAGCCACCCAATATGGCCCTGGCAAGCTCTCAGCATACTTCTGGCTGCCTTGACTGTCTAAAGAGACTTTTGGCAGGGTCCTAGGTCTGGGATTTGCACGCTTTTTCCATCCTAACAAGCATGCTTGAGGCGCCTAACCATACTTAGAAAATAAAAAAGGAACAAACTTCACTTAACCATGAAAGGAGTAGGAAGGGAATCTGTTGCTGCCGTTATTACCTCCACACGCCTTGAGCCAATTTGGACTTTGATGCTGAAGAAGCGGCAACCTGTTGCACTTAAAGAAAGGCACAAAAGCATCCTCTACTGCCTTTGTAATTATTGCTTCCTTTTATTTAAAGTGGTAAAGCGTAGCTTTGAGGGTATCATTGTAATTTTTTCCAAATATTCATAGTTATGTGACAAGGTAACACGTTGCTCCAGGAACAGACTGCAATCCTAACTTCATATTTTGAAGGCTTTTTCTAAAATTACTAGTCGTTTACTGTGGATTCGGTGCTAGTGACCCAAGTTTCATATTAATATGTATACGAGCTATCACCTAGGGAAAATATTTGCGGGTCCCATCAGAGCTGTGAATAACAGCTCACAGATAACTCAGTAAATGAAGTACTCGACTATGGGCTTCATAGTCTTGAATTTTCCTTCTCTTAATGCTGGAATTGGATTTCTTGATACATCTGATGTATAGTCAGAACCTAGACTTTTTTGGTTTTAGCTGACCCCAACTGAATTATTAGGGGCTTTGTTAAGCCAATGGCTAAGGGCAGCCTTCATTTAGAATAGGACATTGGAAATTCCATGTATATTCTTTATATGGAAATGTTTATACAGTATAAACTTCTGCTTAGCAAAGCAACTCTTTTTCATCTGGACAGTCTCTCCATACAATGCATCATGCCAGACAATAGATGAAGTGTTTTAATGGTGGTAAGCAGTGTGTGTGTGCATGTATATACATATTAAAAATATATATTTATAGATGTTCAACCACATGCGAAATGTCCTTTCGTTTCCTGCCTTTTAAGGGGAGATTGTATCACACAGCTACCTACCCCCAGTAGGATGTTTAGCTCCCACATTTGGATCCCTCAGAGCTCCTTTTTTGAAGTGGGAGAGAGACAGATTACCTACACGTTATGAATGGACCAGTCTGTCCCTTAGAAGCTGTAATTAAAATTGGTAAGTTTTGCTACATGTTGCAAAAAACATGGGGAAATGACTTCGAAATGGTGATAGCGTGTGTAGTAGCTGTTTAAAATACTGCTACTAATAATGAATTCCTGAAGACAATATTCATCTGATGTCTAAACTTCTGCATGGTCTCTGTGTAGCAGCGGAGACGCCGTGTTTCCCAAAATAAGTTTTACTGTTTCAAATGACTGCAAACAAAAATTGCAAACATCTTTGTCGTTTACAGACATGTGATCAAAAAAATCCATTCCGAAACTGTTTGTTGTCCAGTTGCTTTCAGGGATGAAAGGAAGGCAAAGGCAATGCGACAGAATGCTCTTTCTGTAATATTTATAATTGTGATGTAAATAATTTAGTCTAGATTATATTCCGATATTTCCTTCTTGCTTTAAAGGAGCAATGGGAACAGCCTTAACCCTCTTGCCTACCGCGTGCACTGTCCAAACGTGGATTCTCTTTATTTAACTGTCAAGTATCCAGCTCCGTTTCCCGTATTATGAGATGGCCGCCCTTCTGCATTGCACATCCCCGATCCCCCATGAACCTTCTGTCAATGAGTGCAATGTACATCGGCTGGAGCAGTTGGACCAGCTGAGATGCAAAAAAAACCAACGCATTGAAGTATTTGAAATAAATGTATACCAAAGTAACAGTTACTTTGGCGTCAATTAGTACGTGCTTAAGGATTTCCTTCGATAGGAACGCTCTTCCCAAATAGACAAAATTATCATGTAAGGGACAACAATATCTGTTCTACAGCTGAAACGATTACAGACAAGCAAAGCCACGCTGGCTATTTAATGCCTAGGGAAGAGCTGCTTGTCCTACAGTTCTCATTCATCGTTCACTCCAATACTAATTTGTCCAGGAAACGCTTTCCAGTTTTATACTGGTTTATTGATACACTGACGCACTGAAAATTCAAATGTGGCTTAAAGATATAGTGTGTAAATATTACATTGTAAGTGTAAATTGTCCAAATTGGTTCTATAGAGCCATTAGCCATTAATTTGTATCCTTGATGGTTGTATATTCAGCCCTGATCATTTTTATAATTCAAAGACAATGCTACGTGAAAAAGTTTCCTATAAAGCATTAATATATCACTAAATATTAACGGGTTTAGCTGTGAATTTTGAACGTATGCCAGTCCAAACAATTTCAAAATGCAATGTGTATTTTTGCTTTTGAAGCAGAAATGCCAAATGCAACTAGAGGAAATGGGTGGTTTTATTTTTAGATGCAGAGCGCTGCTTCTCACAGGCTTCCTCCTGAGGGAGACTACAACAGTTCTCAGCAACCTTTAGTAGGACTGGGCGAGAACAGCTTTGATTTCTGCTGTTGATGTCTTAATAGTCATAGCCGCAGATTTGGTTGCCTGTATCACTATCTCATGTTGGGGTAATTTGAAAAATGAAGTAAAATACTAAGTGTCCCAGGTGAAGCCAGTTACCCGCGGTTTGGGTGAGACCTGGTCACGTATTTGTGAGTTTTAGGTGGGTCCGCCACTTGCTACGCTGGGGATGTGGCATGGCTGGTACATGAGTAAAACTCCTCTGGGCTTCATTTGCACTTTGTTATTGCGTCGTCTTGTGAAGCTGCAGCTGAATCTGGATAATACTGACTTGAAAACGAGCAAGCAAGATGGCACTGTTGTATCGTGATGTTCAGTGGCCATTGAGCCCATCGTCCCCCTAAAGAGAAAGGAGCAGATCCTTGCAGTGACACAGACAAAAAAAAAAAAAGATTGTCACTACGCATAATGACGAAAAATGGATCTCATCGTTATGAAATGCTTCCTGAAATTCAGCCTGAGCTTTCTTCATACTGATTTTCCTCCTGCATATCCTTAAGTTAAACGATTTTTACCTTCCTGATGACCTGCGTGCCATCCGCTTAATTATTTCCTTGGTCTTTCCACAGTGGTGTGTTGGAAGATGTGGCTATCTGCCCCTGGGATGGAGATTTAGGAATAGTTTAGTAGGGTTGATCTCACTCTTTGGCCAAACTGGAGAGGCTGAAGGGGTGGGGGGCTGTTTCTAGAGCTTCATTCCGTAGCTTCTGCTGAGTTGGTGTGCTCCTGTCTTGGAAGGAGTAGCTATCTTATCCGGGATGGAAAACCAGCAGAGGCCAGTTTTGTGTCTTACCAAAGCACGTGGCGTATATTGTATAATACGAAAGGTCTCATTCATAATGCTGGGCCTTTCTGAAAATATGTTTTATTTCAGACAATGTTTATGGATGCAGACGTAAGTGAAACTCAGACAGAGAATCTGTTTTCACAGAGTCTCAAAAAGAAAAAATGCCCAGAGTGACTGATTCTGACTTTAATATGTAGGTCTATAAAATAATAGAAGAAAGCAAACATTACAGCATTACTTACTCTCTTGTGTGTATCTGCTTTAGAAGCCTTTGGTATATTTTATGTGCTTAATTTTCTCTTGCAATACGAAGGCACCTTGCCATTCATCTTCTACGGCAGAAAACGGATCTTGCTGTTGCCCATGGAAGGTACCGGATTCACCATTTTCATTTGTACCTTTAGAAAGCCAATACTCAAAAAACGAGAGGCAAAAATAATCTGTTTTGGTTGCCTAATATGGACGTGGATATTGTTTAATCAGCAAAATAAGCGATTTAATTTCAGATAAAGTAAGCACCTGTTTCTCTGTCCCTGTACTGCTGGGCTTTTTTTATTTTATTTTATTGTATTCTTTCCCCCTGCATCGACGGTCTGAATGCCAACAAAAATAGCCTGGAAGGGTGTTAATGTTCTTCTCCATAAGCTATCAGAGTCATGAGTGTGTTTTATTTGAAGTGCATTGGATTCCCTAGTGAAGCTCTCGGGCTGCAACGGTGACCGGAGCACTTAGATGGGTTTTATTGTGCATCTCCAAGGTAGGGATACGTGTAGTTTATTTTGACCTACTGGTTCTGGGAGGGAAGTGAATGGGAGAGCTATGTAAGGCAAAGTCGTAGCAATAGGCCTTCTGTCAAGGGGAGATGGCTTGCTTTGGAGCCGGCCCAGCCATCAGTGTAAACCGCGGAGTGTGAGTGCAGCGAGGGAAAAAATGCATCGCCTCTGCCAGATCTCCTGCTGCAACCAAAGGAACAGTTCCCCCCTTCTGTGCCTTGCTCCATGTTCTATCTTTTTAACAGCTTCATTTCCTTTCTTTTCGACATATCTATCAACGAAATGCTTTCCATCATTTCAGGCTATTTTTGTCCTCTTATCATAGTTATTTCCTTGGGTAAATAGTTTCCTGGCGTTGCTGCTGGGAGCTGGAACGCGGGCTGTGGTACAGTAGGTACGGGCTGTGTGGGAGGTGAGAGGCAGCGCTACAGCAACCCTTTGCTTTTTTTCGCCCGCTTCAAATAAAACAGCTCCCGTGTCAGCCGTCAAAAGACGGAAAAAAAAAAAAAAAAGGAAAGAAAAAAAATCCAAAAAAACCCTGACCCCAAACCTAGAAAGCCTACTCGATTTTACAGAGGTAAAATATGTTTGAGGAGCCAAAAGGCAGAATAACCAATGTTTCCAGGTTGCCTAGCTGTGCGATCAGCTGTGTGCTCTTTGCTATGTTTGAGATGTGTTTTTCCCCTCTGCAGTTGATTTAGAGTGACAGTGCCTCTTATCAGAGTACCTGGCGGGAACAGGCCGCAGGGCGTGGGTGGAGGCTGCAGCATGGACCCTGATTGATGGCTGTATTTAGAGATTCTGATGTTTTGTCTAAAAAAAAAAAAAAGAAAATCAGTATAAACAGGTGGGGACCAAAAATCTCCACTATGCACAGCAGGAGCATGGAAACCGTGGTACCTGTTGTTCAAACTCTTACAAGCACGTGATCCTGTACGTTCCTTTTTATGTGTTATTTGTTACGAGTGCGTTCTGACTCAGTCTTTTCAGTTCAGTCATTTTGAGGGGGTTTGTATGCTGTTCCGACCACGAGGAAAGTAATTGTTTCCCTACGTAGCTTTTTTGGCGAGGACTTTTGTCAAGATTTCCCTGGGAGCATTTCTTCCGCTTTCTTAGTGAGGTTTGCTGGATTTATAATCCCTCAAAATTTAATAGGGACATGGAGGAGGGAATTACATGGAGGTGTCCGCACATCGCTGGAATGCGCAGTTCTCAAAGTCTTGAAAGTGTTTTCTAGAAAATGCCATCATTTTCCCTAGATTTTATTTCAACTCGGTACATTAAGTAGTAGCAGAGCAGGCACTGAATGCATGTCATATGTCAAACTACTAGGTAAAGGGAAGAAAAATACATAAGCATTTCCCTTAATCTCTTCAAAAACACCCCCACTTCGTTAGGGCGTAAGTTAACACTGAAATGCATTAGCTATATGACCTTTTAGCATTAAATTGTAGTAAAGGCATTTTACTCATTTCTGTTACCCTAGGCATTTCTTGTGTACACTGTATTAAAAATTTTAGATATTAAAAATCTGTTGACTTCCTTAAGACAGAAGCAAGTTTTTTAGGTCTTGTGTTGTTGACAGTTATTACCTTGAAGTGAATATAGATGCCTATGTAATACAAGTTTTAAAGTTGTTGAATTAGAAATCCAACCTTTGCTGTGTTTTAAATCAGTCTTGTGGTTATTCAGGTAATCTTGATATTTCTTTTTTTCACCCCCTATGTTTCTAGCCAAACAAATGTCCTAGGCCAGTTGAAAAACAGACGGGGCAAATGCTTTTCTGAACTTCTCTGGTAACTTCCTTGGAGCTGCAAGATATGTCATATTTGATAATAAACTAATAAACTAAAATGCGTAAGTCCAGGGGAGATCACAGGAGCTCAGAGAGAAGCTGTGAATCTGACGGAAGTTAGTTTGATTGTATTTGGTTGTATTTGAAGGTCATTTGAAATAGTTTGGCTGCAGATAAAGTTAGTCTTTTGAAAAATTAAAACTTAAATCTCTGACGTAGGTTAACTTCAGTGAGAATTTTGTTATTCGGCAAAACGTGGTTGCATTGGTGGTGTAGTGAGATGCTCCTTTTCCGTGATGATATTCAACTGTATCCATATTTTAATGGCAACTTCCATTTTGTTATTACCCTAACTCGTAACTTGATGTTAACTTTACACCTAAGGAGCTGGTTGATGTTCCTGCAGTTCCCTTGTTCCCAGGGTTCAGCCTGACCTGTTGTTGCGCTGCAAAGAACTCCGTTGCTGATGGTTTTTTGTTTCTTCCCCTGGATTCGTGCCGCTGAGTTACGCCATGCTCCTGCTATTCAAAGTGAAGGCCTGAAGCTCACCGTTCTCTTCCGTCGCAGCATTCTCATATCCATTTTGTGCTTCTTCTATTGGATTTTTAACAATAGGTTTCACTTACTAATTTTGTCTTCTATTCTTCTAAATATAATAGCATGTATTACCTGGCTTGACTTAATGAAATAACGATCATTACCTAAAAATAACTCTTCAGTGAAAGTGTCTAGGTGGCACTTCTTTGCCTTCAGGCTCACTAGCAATTGATGCTTTGCTGCTTTTTTTTTTTCCATTCCAGTAATTTAAATGTATTAATATGTTAGAAATACAAGCCGTAACATTGTCCTTGCATGTTTTTGATTGCAATAGGATTATGGCTTTGAAGGATTATTACTTGTAATTGGTGGTTGCTATTAATGAGTGTTAGGAGTAAGAGGATCCCCAGCCTGTACCGTCGTGTTCTGCTCACAAAATCTCTGCAGGTAGGTTAAGGTCAAATCTGTCTTTCCTATTTATTTCCTTATAGTGCAAGTACCACTAAGGAAACCGAAGGCTTCCTTGTCTCTTGCTGCCTCTTAGGGCTTCATTAGCATGTATCTGCTTTGGGAACTCAAAGCTTTTATTTTAAATCCTGAAGCAGGTACGCCATACGCTTCTGTGATCAAGCCTGTAGATACTGTGGCTCTTTAAAGAAAATGTGTGATACTCAACGGCAAGAAAACACAGTGGTGCTTACTGTTCAAATTACCTTTAATTATTACCTTTTAATAATTTAATAAATAATTTTAAGGATTCTATAAGCCTTAAAATCATGAGTTTGTGTTGGGACATTGTGTGTGGATTGACACAAATTAAAGCAAGGAGGGGGTTGGGTTTGTGGAGAACACCAGTGGTGGTGCGCACAACCATCATCACAAGAATCTGCTTTTTTGCAATTTCTTGCTAGAAGTTTGTATGTGGATAGAGATGGGCTGAATTGAGCCTGGGATAAAAGATTAGATCCATGGTTTGGTTCTCATGGGGGACTTCAATCACCCTGATATCTGCTGGGAAGACCACACAGCCAGGCATGCACAGTCCAAGAGGCACCTCCAGTGCATTGATGACAACTTTTTGACACAGGTGGTACAGGAGCCAACAAGATGAGGAGCACTCCTGGGCCTGGTACTGACAAACACAGAGGGACTGGTGGAGGACATTAAGGTTGGGGGCACCCTAGGTTGTAGTGATCATGAAATGATAGAGTTCAGGATCATGGGTACTACGCACAAAACATCAAGAAGTAAAATTACAACCTTGGATTTCAGGAGGGCTAACTTTGACCTTTCAAGAAACTGCTTGGAGAGATCCCGTGGGCTAGGGCTCTGGAAGGCAAAGGGGCTCAAGAAAGCTGGTTGGTATTCAAAGACCATTTCCTCCAAGCTCAGGATAGGTGCATTCCTAAGAGAAAGAAATCAGCCAAGGGACGCAGGAGACCTGCATGGTTGGGCAGGGAGCTTCTGAAAAAGCTCAAGTGGAAGAAGGAAGTTTACAATAAGTGGAAGAAGGAACTGTCCCCTTGGGAGGATTACAGGAATGCTGTCAGAGCGTGCTGGGATGAAACAAGGAAAGCCAAGGCCGCCTTGGAATTAAACCTGGCTAGGGATGTCAAGCTCAACAGGCAGGGCTTCTACAAGTATATTGGAAGCAAAAGGAAGACCAGAGAAGTTGTGGGCCCACTGTTGAATGAAACAGGAGCCATGGTGACAGAGGATGCGGAGAAGGTGGAGTTACTGAATGCTTTCTTTGCTTCAGTCTTTACTGCTCGGCCCAGCCCTCAGGAGTCCCAGGCATCGGGGGAAGTAACGGAGAAAGAAGAAGACTTCCCTTGGGTTGAGGAGGATCGAGTGAGGGATCAATTTGATCAATTAGATATTCACAAATCCATGGGCCCCGATGGGATGCAACCAAGAGTGCTGAGGGAGCTGGCAGACGTCATTGCTGGGCCGCACTCCATCATCTTTGAAAGGTCCTGGAGAACAGGCGAGGTGCCTGAGGACTGGAGGAAAGCCAGTGTCACTCCAGTCTTCAAAAAAGGCAAGAAGGAGGAGCCAGGGAACTACAGGCCGGTCAGCCTCACCTCCATCCCTGGAAAGATGATGGAACAGCTCGTTCTGGGCATCATCTCAAGGCATGTGGAGGAAAAGAAAGCTATCAGAAGTACTCAACATGGATTCACCAGGGGGAAATCATGTCTGACTAATCTGATAGCCTTCTAGGATGGCATGACTGGATGAGGGGAGGGCAGTAGATGTGGTCTACCTTGCCTTAAGCAAGGTGTTCAACACGGTCTCCCACAGCATCCTCATAGGGAACCTTAGGAAGAGTGGGCTTGATGAATGGACAGGAAGGTGGAGAGAGAACTGGTTGAAAGACAGAGCTCAGAGGGTAGTGATTAGGGGCACAGGGTCTAGTTGGAGGTCAGTGACAAGTGGTGTTCCCCAGGGGTCAGTACTGGGTCCAGTCCTCTTCAATATACTCATCAATGACCTGGATGAGGGGATAGAGTGCACCCTCAGCAAGTTCGCTGATGACACAATGCTGGGGGGGGTGGCTGACACACCGGAAGGCTGTGCCACCATACAGAGAGACCTGGACAGGCTGGAGATCTGGGCAGAGAGGAACCTTATGAAATTCAACAAGGGCAAGTGCAGGGTGCTGCACCTGGGGAGGAATAACCCCATGCACCAGGACAGGTTGGGGGCTGACCTGCTGGAGGGCAGCTCCGCTGAGAGAGACCTGGGAGTCCTGGTGGACAACAGGATGACCATGAGCCAGCAATGTGCCCTTGTGGCCAAGAAGGCCAATGGCATCCTGGGCTGCATCAAGAAGAGTGTGGCCAGCAGGTGGAGGGAGGTCATCCTCCCCCTCTACTCTGCCTTGGTGAGGCCGCCCCTGGAGTACTGTGTCCAGTTCTGAGCTGCCCGGTTCAAGAAGGACAGGGAACTGCTGGAGAGGGTGCAGCAGAGAGCTACCAAGATGATGAGGGGACTGGAACACCTCTCTGATGAAGAAAGGCTGAGGGATTTGGGTCTCTTCAGTCTGGAAAAAAGACGGCTGAGGGGGGATCTTATCAACACTTATAAATACTTAAAGGGTGGGTGTCAGGAGGATGGGGCCAGGCTCTTTTCAGTGGTGCCCGGGGACAGGACAAGAGGTGTAATGGGCACAAACTTGAGCATAGGAAGTTCCACCTCAACATGAGGAGGAACTTCTTTCCTGTGAGGGTGGCAGAGCCCTGGCACAGGCTTCCCAGAGAGGTGGTGGAGTCTCCGTCTCTGGAGACATTCCAAACCCGCCTGGACGCGTTCCTGTGCCACCTGCTCTGGGTGACCCTGCTCTGGCAGGGGGTTGGACTAGATGATCTCCAGAGGTCCCTTCCAACCCTATGATTCTATGATCTCCCTGAACGACAAAAAAACTCAAAGCTTGCTCTCAAGCCCCAGGATGAACAGCACAGCTCGGATCCATCTTTTTCAAAAGCTGTAATATCCTACAGATCTGTTGCCTGTCCCTAGCGACTTCTTTATTTGTCCTTTCAAAGCAGACAGCGTTGGCTTGATTAAGTGCTTTTTACTGGGTTGTCCTTCCCAAAGTGATCAATTTGTTACATAGGTATTTTAAAATAAAAGTTGAGGCTTTTCCTTCTCATGTATATTTATAGTTTGTTTGTTTTTTTTAACTCTTTTTAGTTTGCCTTTTACGCTGTGATGGCATTTAGCATTATTGAATTCTGTTACAGAACTAGAGAGTAAAGTTTGTTGCCATTCAAATCAATTAGCGTATTTCACAAAATATGAGAAAGTATTTTATGGTGACAAAAATAAGTGACGAAGTAACTTTATCACATAGATGGTAAATAAGATATTTTAAAATCTTTAAAATCATCGTCTTGTTTATGTTTCAGATTATGCTGATAAAGGACATCAATAGTTGTTCTAACTTGATGTTTGGTTTCAAATAATAGTGAACATGACATTTCTAGAGGCAGATGTAAGCAGCTGGCCATGGCAGATTGTACCTTCTGGATGAAAGGAGGTAGGCATAGTAACTTCAGAAGGGAAGGCAGAAAGGTGGTGTGAGTGTAGATGGGTCCATCATAGCTTCAGTTCTGCAAAGCATTGTTTTAAATCAGTTGACTAATACAGGGAAGTAGCCAACAGTAACAGATCTCATTCAACTAGGATACAGGTCAAATATCTAAGCCACTTTTAATAGCGAAATTCCTTCTTTAATCCATACAAAATGATAGGTGATATGGTAGGCTTCATGGAAAAATGGTAATAAGAGCCATAACTCTTACCCGTGAAAGAAGCAAAGACATGATTTTGTCCAGTTCGCCGAGTGAAAAGAAGTATAGGTGAACTCCCCATTGACAGTGCTGCCCTCAGGAAGTCTTGTTTTCTTAAGTATATCTCATTTGTTGTTCTAAACCAGCTATATCATTATTCTTCAGCTACAGGAACTGTCTTACGTCTTGCTTTCCATGCCTAACATGTCGCCTCCTCATTTTTTCCCTCGTTTCCATCTGTACAAAGAAGGGATGTGTGCCATAACTTTTGTGCAAGTCCTACGTTTCCGTTTGTTTCCATAGGGTTGGGGGTGGCCAGCAAGGTGGGTTCGCTTTATATAGCACACCCCAGAAATTCATGATGGATCGTAGGTAACCTGGCCTAGTGTTCTGCCCTGACACCAGGGTGCTTGGGGATCAGCCTCCACAGGACTACGAATCCCTTCAAAACTCAAATGTTCAAGTATCGCCCACCTTCCAGCCTCTAGACTGGTTGTAGTTGTCCCTGTTAAACCCTAGACTGACACAAATGGCTTTTAAACCTCAACATGCGTAGGAAATCCTCACCCTTTTTAGCATTTGGCTCAATTTCTATGGTATGACTCCAGGGATGTTCGTAACCAGGTCAGAAAATGAAGGTTTAGCACTGACGTGGTTGGAAGTAAAATAAAGTGAGGCCTTTCAGATACTACTTGACTTTTTTTTTTTTTTCATGACTTGAAACTGCTATGGCCTCTTGATCAAATGATCTAGTGCTCAAAAGAAAGCTGACATTATTTGTACCATGAGGTATCAATTAAAGCAAAACCTTTTCCACCTGCTTTGTCAATTGGGGGAGGGCAGGGCGCGAAAAGAAGAGAGAACAGGATTCAGCTTTCACTTTGTTCAATACATTGCCTTAATTCCACCTTGGAAATCTAAACCAATGCTTGTACCACCACTGTTTTTCATAAGAACCGGTAAGATGGAACAGGAGACTGCCAGTCCCTACTCTAGTGGTTAAGATGCGTTCCCAACATGTGAGACAACCTGGTTTGGATCCCTGCCCTCAAGTGATGCGGTACGAACCCAAGTCTCTTACTGGAGTGGTCCAAGAGCATTCGGCTGCAATATTCAGGGTAGGGTTACCTCAGCCTCTTGTTTTCTACAGCTTTGTAAAACAAACAAAAAATCCCAGGCGCTTCTTGGTGCGAGAACATACTGCCTTGCCTCCAGGTGAATGCTGTAGCCAGCTGACACTCGAGTCACTCACTGCCTTTTGCCCAAAGCCTGGGTAGGAATTTTGCACAAAATAAAATACTGTCAACAGAAGAGGAGCCACCTTGGCACGCTGGAAGAGCCAGCCATTGCAACATTCAGCAGGCTTGTGCATGGATTCGGTTGGAGCAACAGCTTGGGATGAGGCCAGCAGAGAGTTTGAACCAAGACGCTCCTGTGGAGTATAAAACCGCCCCTGCCTCATTTTTCATCTTCTAGATTTGCCTGTGAAAAAACATATTTTTTTAATTTATGCTGTTTAGGATATTCAATTCAAACTCATTACTAGGGATGGTTTAATCAAAATTGTTTTAACGGATAATTTATTTGCTGAAAAGTCCGTGCAGCTTTGATAATTGGAATTTTCCAGTCGTCATTAGATAACATGTTTGTGGCAGGGAGAAGGTCTGTGAAATGACTGAATGATCCAGTTTGCCTCTCTGGCGCTGATGTTGGCTAATGGTTTCCCAGTTATCAGAAAATCGGCACAGCTGTGGGGTGAAAGAGCAGCATTATGTATGACGTTTGCAACTCGAGTCTTTCTGTTAAAAAATGTCAAGAAATCACGGATAAGTAGAAAGTCCTATTGTAAATGGAGTCTGTTGGAACATCAGGGTGTTCTTAACTTCTTTGCACTACAGGAAACACTACAGAAAATAATATCAGCTGATTTATGGTCTGAATGGACTTTCCACCAGCTTGCAAAACACCTGGAAAGCAGGGATAACATCTGAACGCAATGGCATTAGCTGGATCTTTATTCAAGGCACCTCATGTGTTACTGTTTCATGGTCAATATGTAATAGTTGATACTTTAAGAGAGGGGAACTGCTCTTCTGCTGAATTCTAGGTGCTATATTACACAGAATCACCGAATTGTAGGGTTGGAAGGGACCTCTGGAGATCATCTAGTCCAACCCCCCCGTCAGAGCAGGGTCACTTAGAGCAGGTATTGCGGAAAACCTTGCGTTTCCTAAGGTTCCTTACCAGACCAAAAAGGGTAATAGAGGACTTAATGCTCATTTACATTTTTAATATTACAATACATGGTGATCCTCCAGTATAGTATGTGTTTTCAACACTTTTAATTGACAGCTCTCACTTAATTTGGCAATATATTTAGCAGAGTTTAATCCCAGGTACAATTTAACAGGAAAGATGCCAACCAGAGAGGCTGGGCAAACAAGTTGTTAAAGTTCCCGGTTGCCCTCAGTGTATTTGTTTTCAAACTAGGTCTCTTAGTCTGTTTCCCATCATTATGTCCTGAGAAGACCTTGCTCTATTTTTTTTTTTAAAAGCTTTGGTATGCGTTCTTCCCACGATACGTACAAGTATTTCCATTAGAGTTAATCAATCAACACCAAATAACAAATGCTTTTACCATTAATGGGAGCAATGGGTGTGCGAGGAGGGACAGAACCGTGCGTGTAAAGGCAGCACGAAGAGCAGGAGGAAGCGCTGCAGGGTATTTGCTGTTTGATGATATCCCAGACGGGTCTAGTGTCGGGTTTATATGGTTGCCTTTTGAGATAGAGCTGGATTAGGGGGTCGTAAAATGTGCAGCTTGTCTTCCAGTTGTGGACTTTGCCAGATAATGGAAGTTGGAGCAGGGTACTGCTTAAAATAGGTAGGGATGGGAGGAAGAGAAAAGAGTAGCTTAAGAAACATCCCGTCTTTTTCCAGTTATCCATGTAAGACACCAGATGCACCTTTTCAGCACATTCCACCTGGAGATGTTCTGCAGTATCTGGTAGTTTAAAAAGCAATTTCAGCTCTTCGCGTAGCAGCGATCAGGCCTAGTGTGTTTGCATATCTCTAATTTAACCATAAGGAGACATGTAATTAGCTGGTAGACGCTACCTGAGTTTTTACGTGAACCTGCCATTGATAAAAGGCCATGACACAGAAGCGTCTGTCTATAAGCAGTGTTCAAGGCTGAGAGAACCTTATCTGTGTTGGTTTTAACTTTCAGCTGTCCTTTAGCTCTTGAGGCCGTCTCGGCTAGCTGGGGAGTTCGAGATGAGTGGCAGGGACGGTTCTGTATTTCTTGTGTTGCTCTGGCACGCTGCTCTCCACTGAGGGACGTGGGCACTTGCCATAGCCACCTCCTTGGCAGCTCGTTCACCATTCGTCGCATGTAGTTTGCTTCCTTCGTGGCAGGGAGGAAGGGCTGATGGGTACAGCCAAATAACCGTTAGATATGTTATTCTACTCTTAAGAAGGAAAAAAAAAAAAAAAAAAAAAGTGTGAGTAAAGCATATGCCCAGCATGGGGTCCGATGTGCCTGGCTTGGCATGTGGAGGCCAGCAGATGTGAGATGTTTGCTGTGAACCTGGCAGACCTGATGGGTGCACGATGTCATGCAGAGCTTCTGTTGCCACCTCCACCTAACTCCTGCGGTGCGGTGGTGAGGGCTCTAAACATATGTGGGTCTTGCCATGACAAGAGATGACTTAAAATGTGTCATTTATGAATCTGGGGACATCTGAACGAGTAGGGACTGCAAACCGGTGCCTTGTGTGTTGACAGCTCTGAGTGATGCGTACGGTGGGTTATTTTTCCAGTTGTGCAATTTTCTTCTACTTTCTTTTAGCTGAGACACTCACTTATACGTGGTTTGAATGAGTGGGCACTTCAGCTTTTCTTTGACAGCAGTGAGGTGCAAGCTTAAAAGTAGCTAATTATATGTTCTTGGGATTAGAGGACTTGTATATAAAATTAAATTGCCATTTAGCGCCCTCAGAGTTTGGCCCGTTTCCTTTAGTTACGACTCCTAAATGGACATCCCTGACAAAATAAATACACGTGCAATTTTCTTAGCCCAATTTATAGTTGGTGGCTCAGCATCATTGGTCCTGAACCTTCTTATATGAGAAATTAATCTTTCCATGGCCAGCCGTGCACTAGGGACGCAAAAATGTAAGTGCACAAAGGAAAAATGAATCGCTCTTCAGTCAACCTTTTGTTTGTTGCAACCATTATTGCAGCGTTCAAACAAGTCCCTGTCATTTGGTTATACCAAAGCATTTTGTTTTATTAAGTATTCTTTCAAAGAGGTAATAAACCTTGTGATAATGTATATTTTTGAAATTATCTGAGGCTAATGTTTTGTGGTGTTTTTTTTTAAAAAAAGGTCTGTGACCTTAAGAAATTCCATGTGTATTAAGAAGTGGGTTTTTTTTCTGAGTTTCAGTATAAAATACTTTGTTATGGGAGAGAAAACTCTGCAGGATTAGACCAGATCTTTTAACTATACAACCTCCGTTTTAAAAATGTTACAGCAAGTATAGTGTTTTCTTAAAGATACTACTCTCTTCCATTAAAACGAGGGTAATTTTATTAATATATTTCTCTTCACTGTGAAATTTTATGAAGTAATTCAATTGATCAGGTGAATAGGAGTTTTTTTTCTTAGTTAAGTTATTTACCTCTGGTCCCAGGTGAGGGACAGATTTCCTGTGGAGCTCTTTTTGATTCACGTGAAGCTGCAACTTTGTCTGAATTCTAGGTCCTTTTCTATTAAGCAAACGCTTGTGCAGTGTTTCCCTTGCGTGGTTTTATCATGAACCTCCCTTGTACGTGTGGGTGACTCGAACAGAAATCTCCCATGCGACAAATGCCTGTTAAAGACTCAAAGGAGTCCCGTATAATCTTAAATAGCAAATTCTCAGAATGAGATCTACTGTATTAGTAATAAAAGTCACTGGTTAAGGCTAAGGATGACAGTGTTGCCACTAATATTTTAACTAAATTCACAATTTATTTCTTGTTAGTTTAGAATTAGTGACAGCTATTGATATTTTGTGCAGTTCCTTGCAAATGAAACACTGGACTAGAAAGGTTTTTCACTTGGTAGAAAAGTAAATGTTTAGAAAAATGAATTGCATTTAAAAAAAACCCCAACCAACCAACCAACCAACTGCACACCCCCGCCTCCCCCCAACTGGGAGTATCTTATTAAGCACAAAAATCTGACTCTTGCTGAGAGCCTTTTTCAATAAGCTTAAATGATGCAGGTTCAAAAGATGCGCTGTGGGCTCTGGTGAATGTTTTGTTAAAATTTCTGTGAGTAGTTCAGATTCACTTGCCTTTTTTTTGTTCTCAGGACAATAATTCCATATGGGATAAAGCAGCATTATTAATACCTTTGAAGGCATATGTTGGCTTTACCGGGCTTCCAGGTGGGGTGAGGGCAGAAGGGATGAAAATCTCTTTTTTCCTGTTTTCTTCCTTTGTCTTGCTTAATGGGCCACATACGTTTCAAATCAATTTTACAGATGTACGTTGAAAGAAAAATACACATTCAGAATATTCTTCAACTATAATTAAGAACAAGCGTCACGAGTCATTTATTGCTTGCGAAGGCATTGAGACGTTGATTAATGTCACATTTTACTAACGATTTAAGAAAGAATGAGTTAATAGCTCTGAGTTATGACCCATAGATACTATTGACTCATTTAGTATTTTGTAATGTTGTCTTGAGCGTACTTATGTAGTGTTAAGTGCTCTGGCCTGGAGCTGATATAATATTCGTACACATGCTTAATTTGGGAAGTTATGGAGAGGCTTAATCCTATTCACACGTTTGTGATTGCTGCATTTGCTGTGGGACACCACACAGTCATAATTGGAAGGATGTTCATTAAGCATATTTCATTAATACATAATAAGCACCGTAAATACAGTGACCTTTGAGATAATTGTCATTTACATGTTTTGATTCATTACTGCATTTCCCTCTTGTTTATTCATCAGGCATGAAAATGTATGAATTTCTTAGCTTCCCGATGCCTAGTGAGGTATCATGTGTTTTATGATAACTTGTAAGGGATTTTCTAGAGAATCTTCTGCGATCTCTGCTTTAAGTACAAGAAATGACAGAAAGATGGAATTACGCACTTCGGTTAGCACAGCAGTAACTATCTATCACTTTATGAATTTAAATGTAAATATGTAAACAGGCTGCATATTCCTCGCAGACATGTAGATTCATGTAGACATACCCCAGCCTAACCCGAGAGCATCACCAGCAGAAGGCTCACAGCATCTCTGCTGCTCTGGGGTGAATATGGTGCCCCACACCTACCTCGGTGCTACCGATCACTATCGCACTGGTTTAAAGCCAATTTGGGCACGTCTCCGTGAGCTGTAGTCGCAGCTGACTGCCAAGGGAGATGTACGTAATTCCCATATTCCTCTTTAACTTGGCAGATCTGTATATTGTTGTGTATATTGGGGGGAAAAAACAAAAACAAAACCCCAAACCCAAATCAAAATAATAATAAAAAAAGGCAAATCAAGAATATTTCTAGTACTTAAATTTGTAAAATAACAGTTGAGGTGGGATCCTTTCAATTCAAGTCATCCTCAACCCATTTGCGAAGCCTGATCAGTTTTCTCTAGCTTTCTTTTCATGTGACACATGGAATGGTCTTCTAAAGATTTTGAGGTCAAATTTAACTTTACTGTCTAAAAATCATTTAAGAATAATACTAAATTATTTTGTTTGTTTTCTGATGAGGGTTAGAGATGACATATAATAGTTGCAGAACAAGGTCTGTCAAGAACATGAGGCATGTACATAGTGTATTTAGAGTAAACACTCAGTTGTGACAGGAGTGTTTCTGTCCGTAAGCAATACTTAGTTCCTTCCTCTTAAAAATCAAATTGTGATGAAACAACCCTAAAGGGCATGTTGTTCAATTTGCTATTATAATGGCCTAAATTATAAAACGAAGCTTCTGTTTTCTTTCTCATACCTTTTTATATTAAGGTTGCATGTACCCAAAGCAGCAAAATGTTTTAATCAGAAGAGCAAGAGGCGTTTTTATTTCCTCTACCCCAACAATTTGAATCATTTCCAAACTATTGATTCATAGTAGATCTCATTTTATTAACTCACCATGTTGACTTTTCCTAATGGAGCGATTACCCTTTTGATGCTCTGATTCGGCAGCCGCTTCTCATGCACACACATTCCTTTGATTCAATTTCTCCGAAATAAAAGGGCAACTCTGTTGGTGAAGGTTTTATCTCCATCACTGTGGTCTTGTGCTGATGAGCTCTATGGGCAACTTCAGCTCACAGAGTCCTTCAAAATAATCCTTGGAAGTTGCGCTTCCCTCTTTACATGAAGTAAAGTTTACTCTTGGAGTTCCACTTATTACACCAAGGAAGCAATCACACGAACAAGAATTAAGATCATGTTGTTGCTGCTTATCTTTTTTTTTTTTTAAATAGAGTATATGGCTGAAAGGTTAAGAAACAGCATATTAAATTATAATATACTGCTTATGCGAAAAACCCAGGATGAGAAAAAAGGGATGCAGAGGGATGGAATCCACAAAAGACCTGGATTACCCTAGTGGCGTTTCACAAGTCACCAATCTTATTTTTAACTATATTTGTACGTAAAGTATGTTTTTGCAGCCTTCCTAACTTACCTTTCCCTCTGTACCACCCGCCCCTCCCAAAAAACAACCCCAAACACAGAGCTTTCTTGCCTTTAGTTCCCCCAGTATAGCAGCCTTGCACTTATTTCATCAGTGTTTCTTCCAACTCTTAATCTGAAAATCCATCGCATTGAGCCCTTGGAGGCTTCCTTTGGAGGCATGGAGAAGAAGAGTAATGATCAGGTTTCTAGTAATCTGTTCCAATATCAATAGTCTGCATTGCAAAAAGTGAAGATGAAATTTTGACTCGTAGGACCAAATCCTGAGAGGCAGATGGGTTCCGATTGGCCTTTAACCTGAATACAGTTGTCTGCCTTGTCTGGCCCTTTCGGTCTGTCCCTGGGTTGGTGACTAAGACAATGATTCCACTTGTAGTGGGAACAGCAAACTTTTCCCAACAGCAATGACTTCAGAGATATTCCAATAACAGGGGTTTCGTGTGGTGGGGTTTTTTTCCTGCATGTCGTCGTATCTACGAGAAGGTCTGAATTTTCAGCAAATAATCATTAAAGTGATGTTCATTCTGTGCCCTCCTTAAAATGGTGATTCATACCCAGACTTAATGAGAGTCTGGATACAATAAAGGGAGAGAAAACTGCTGGAAGCTGCAAGTGGCTGAGATGGACTAGCCTAGCCTTCAGTTGCCTGCAGTAAGAAGAGAATTTTCCATCTGAATCAAGGAGGAAGAGGAATACGAGGGAGATGATATGTTGCATCCTTTATAGAGGAAGACTTGGAAGCAAATCCCACTTTAAAAAAAACCAATTTGCTTCATAGTATCAGGCTACACCATATCTTTTCTAGGATTTTGCATGTCTTGAAGGTAAATTTTGACTTTTTCTTTGTTTTCTGAAGGCCGTATTCTTGGATGAACTTTATCATGTGTTCTCACACAATAGCAGGTTTCAGCGTCTCAGAACAAAGCCTTATGGTATCTGTTCACTGCTGGTGACGGTATTTAACCAGATGGAAGTGATTTAGAAGTCTAGAGCAGATATGAATTGTTTTGAATTTGAATATCTTCCCATCAGAAATTTTTATCCCTTAAACCTATTCCTATGCTAATATATAATCTATTGGCACACAAATAATTTGATATTTTCTTCACACCATAATTATTTAAGTTTCTATCAGTGTTTTATGGTTGATGGAAAACTGGCAGAGCTAGATCTGGCAGAGCGAGACCAGTTTAAACAATTATCAGTTCGCATGTTTGGCATTCTTGGCCTGGTAAGTGTTGTATTTTACACTCAATGCTTCAAGATTAGCATGATAGATTAGTGTGCTTAGTTAAATGTTTTTACAATTTATCCTCTTATTAACTGTTCTGTCTATCCTAGGAAATATGTCTTTTTTTTCTTGATGGATGTCACGTCTCAGTAATACTTCAGCTTGTAAATCAGGTGTTGCTTTATGCTATGGTGATGGGTTAGAATCAATGAGATAAGAAGGACTGGGAAAAAAAATATATATATAAACATCAGGAAGTGCAAAAAATCCTTCTGCTGACTTGTGATTTAAATTCACAAACCCTGTCACCTGCCTTGCAAGCTTTGTCACTGTAGCGTTATCCATAGGCATGATTAGATTTACTGAAGGTAAAATGACGGAGTCTGGCAAGTCCAAGAGGCATCAGAGTTCAAGAGGTACCAAGAGCTTAGGCAGCCTTGTGCTTAACACCAGGATGTGTGAAACTCGGCACCGGGAACACGCAAGGCTGTAAAAGTACAAAGCTGCTGTTTAACTCTTGATCTCGAGGCTGTATGTGATCTCACACGTATGTGCTTACGTACGTATGTGCACGCAGTATCTGAGGGTTTGGGTGCTCTCTATGATGCTATATACAAGAACAAACGCTGAGGTATATTTGCGTAGACGCTATGCAACATCTAGATTTCTTTTTCAATCCACATTCTGGAATATAGCGTCCCTTGGAAAGCATCTGGAGATAGGAGAGAATTTTGGATGATATTTCCTTCAGAATGTTTTCCTGGATGCTCTGGATTCCTTGGCTTCTTCTTGTGCCAATGGTCTCTCTCATTACTGCTAGTCAAGGTATAGAAGTGTAGAATGGAGATATATATGTATATATAAATATATATATATATATAAAAATACCCATATGCGTGTATTTGTATAGTTCAGAAAACTAAAGGCTGTGCTCTACCTTGCTCTTTTAATACGGTCACTATAATTTTAATTCTCTTCCAGTGAAAAACGTCATCAAATCTTCATTGGTAGCCATCTGCATAAATAACTTCTTTAGTTATATATTTAACGATTTTTCAGAGATAACCTTTGGCTTGTTTTGCACCTGCTCTGCGCTGGTTAAGCATGAAGCGGATCCTAAAACTCCTCTCTAGCGGCATTAGCATATCATTGTACCTGAGCTCGTAAGCCAAGGCTCTTAGCTTTGAACTTCGGCTGGCTCGGGCACATACGGCTCCGAACATAAGCTGAATATGAAACGCAAACACTGATAGCATAAATCTCACCCTGTGGGGCCTCGGATCATTCTGTACTCTTTTAAGTGCCAAACGCATAAAATTTTTATGTCCTTCAAACAAATCTTTTTTTAAGCAGGCCTTATTCCAGCCTTCACCTCAAAAAGAATATTGCTAAATGCAAGTTAAATAGCAATTCCGTGTGTGAAATAAAATAGGAAACATTGGTTGCTGTGGATGTCTTTCGAAACGGAGCTATTGAGTGATTGAGTAATTACTGTTCTGCACTTATAATTGCGGAATTACAAATACATTTAAAAAAAGACAACTCTACAAATGCCAACTTTTTCCACGTGAAAATCTTTAACGTGTAGTTTATAGATAGAAGATCATGGCAGGAGTCTGTGCCTCTCCTCGTTCTATTCATTAGACACCTTGCCATTAGATATCTAAAAGGTGGCACTAGCACCTGAAGAGGCTACATTAGAAACTCACTGATACCCAGGCACGTTGTAATTACTCACTATTGTGTAGAAATAAATGTTCGTTTAGATTAATACTAGACCTCTATGGGGCACTTGCAAAATAACCCAGGCAAATAGTTCCCATAACGATATGTATTTTTTCTTTTAGCAGGGTTTTGGGTTTTTTTGCCTTTTTTTTCGTTAACTAAAAATAGATTTTTGATGTCAATATCTTCCTTAAACTGAAGAACTAAAGATCTCTGTTAGAAGGCTAGGCCCTTAAAAGGAACAGCTAAATCCTCTAATAAGCGTTGTGTGGGTAGGTATTTGTAAGCTACTTTTTCAAATATCCCCGTGAGGGGGTTTGTGGAATTGTATAGGGTTGTTTTCTTTGCTCTCTCCGTTCTGTTTGCCCTCCGCCTTCCCATTCTCCTAAACAGTAATTAATGCCGAGGATCAGCATGGTTGCTGCTGCCATGAGAATATACTGCAGGAGGAACAAAAGAATGACGTACGCTTTGAAAAGGAGCCAGATAGTGAAAAATGATTACAGCCTGCTTAATTACAGGCTTTTTCAGAGCAGCATGTTTAGTTTTGCATCGCTTCAAAAACTAATAGATTCGTGGCTCTTTAAAAACAAGGTAGCGAAAAGAACTCTGATGTACATTATAAAAAGAACGGCGATTATTTATTTTTTTTAGTGTAATATTTGGAAAAGTTTAGGCTGAAGAACAGCTTTAAATAAATCATTTCATAAAAAGAAACAAATATCACTTAAAAATACAGAAAATGTGATTCACTGTTTCCACTCAGAGATGTTTGTTCGAGACCGGGTCCCCTGCTGCCGTCGCAGTCGTTACCTTTGATTTCAGTGGGAACGGTGGCAGGCTGGGCAGGGACGGCAGCATTTACCTTCGCCTATGCTCTTCTGTTCTCACCGCCCTTAATTAGCAAAGGGGCAAGATTAGCGCTTGGGAGAGGAGGTTCTGTCCTCTTCTGAGGTCTTCTGAGCAGCTGCCGTCCCTCCCCTGCTGCCGGTGCCTCTCGGCTCACGCTGCCTTGTCCTGCGAGAAATAACCTTCCCTTCGGACGTGCAGGTGGAGCAGGAGATGGCTTCACAGTTGTCTGCTGGATGTTCTTCTCTTCCTAAATACTTGGTCTTCATCCCACCCAACAGACAGGCCGGCACGTGTATCAAACTTGCTGGGAGAGTTGCTTTCCAGATTAGAAATGCAACAGAGGAGGGGGGAAAAGAAGTGCAGTTCTTCAAATATAATGGTTCCCAGGCAGAGCTATGCTGTTGAGCCAGGTTAGAGATTGTAGCTGATGGTTGTTGAACTTGTCTAACCTAATCTTCATGAGGTGGGCTCTTGGGCATTCATACGTCACCTCTTGTTCAGAGTCCACTATCAAAGCCACGAGCTGGCAATTTTTGTGTTTCCCTAATGGCGCAGATGTCAGCGTGATAATGCTGAACACACATATACACGTACTTTGCACACGTAAAACCCCAATGGGGCTGTATTGGGTGTATCTTAGAATCATGGACTGGTTTGGGTTGGAAGGCATCTTAAAGATCATCCAGTGCCACCCCCTGCCCTGAGCAGGGACACCTCCCACCAGCCCAGGTTGCTCCAAGCCCCATCCAACCTGGCCTTGAACCCCTCCAGGGATGGGGCAGCCACAGCTTCTCTGGGCAACCTGGGCCAGTGCCTCACCACCCTCACAGGAAAGGATTTCTTCCTATCATGGATTAGGTACAATAGATGAACCCAAACATGTCTTTATGTGTTAGGTGCACCTTTTAGAAATACCCTGGTTTTTATTTTTAAATGATTTGTTGACGTGGAACATCTTCAGTTATCCCCTCTGTCCTCTTAAGGAGCCTTGTCGTTATCTGAAGATGGGTTTTAACAAGTGCTGTGTTTGCTACTATCTAAATCCTAAGGTAGCACTCGTCTTCTACCTAAAAAAACCCCAAACTAGTGGAGCACTCTCGCTGTCATCAGAGGTTGAAATTTTGCTGTGTTGTTTCACATAACTTGTTTGGAGCTATGCAGGCAAGCGTCCTATCAAGTATGAAACTACTGATTTTTCTTTTAATAATACCTTTTTAATATTGATTACCTGATCAGATTGATTGTGTGCACCATGACCTAATCTGAATGGGATATATTTCAGATACAGGTCAGTTCCAAATTAGTTCTAAAAATGATAGAAATTAAATTATCTGAGAGTTGATAGGGTCTTTATTTTCATTTTTCTCCTATTCAGTATTAGCAGCTGAAGAACACTTTGCTGAAGCTTGGATGAGCGGGCGGGGGGGGGGGGGTCAGTTCAGTTTGTGTTTGACAACTTCTCTCCAGGCTTTTCAGGAGCGGTTTCTGTTGAGAAGATTTCGAGGGAAAAAGTAGGTAGGCTAGACTTCTGCTATTTCTAATATTTCTGCGGTAAAGGATAAGAAGGGGAAAAACCTAAGCAAGTATCTCAGTATGATTCCTTAAACATCATGAAGAGAAGAACGAAATCGCAGCATTTGTCTTGTGCCTCTGATGCATTATTTTTTTTTAAATCTAAGCATTGTTTTTAATAGCTCTGCAGCTTGTTATCTACTTTTGTCAGCACCGTGCATGTATTTATGTGGCGGGAAGCCCTTCTTTACCCTGAGCTTACGTTAGGTGAATGTCATGATAGTACTGAGGCATTTTCACCCTAGTTTTAAAACGGCAGGTTGATTTACATGTTTATTTTTATAATATTGAGAGAAAAAGTTGTTAAGTACAACTATTTTATATGCGAGAATACTTTGTATGCTTTGCTTCTGTCATGTGGAAGTCCCTAAATTGCTTTTGGCAAGTAGATACCTTAGAAAGAAATTGCTTTAGTGACAGAAGTGTTTTGAGAATAAACCTTGAAAATGAGCATAGGAAACCTGTAATTATCTAATGGAAGACTGAAAAAGGTTTTTTTAAAAGCAAAACAAAACACAAACACTGGAGTTGCTGCAGTTATCTGGCCCCTCCACGTGCTGTGCCATATCTATATATTGTGGATACGTAGGGCACGATTTTCCAGATTCCCACAAAATGTTTTGGGTGAGGCACTGGGATCACAAAAACAGTGGAGAGCCCTCGCACAGAAAACATGTTTGCTTTGCAGGTAGCAGAATTTGTGGAGTCAGAGAATTTCTTGAAGGATTTAGTAATTTCTTCCTGAATTTCTTTATTGCTTCTGTATTTTTCAGTTTTTTGGCCTCCCTGTTGCCTTTCTGCCAGGGATCACTGCAAGAGATGAGTATTTGACTCTTTCATGAAAAACTCCTGTTATCCTGTGCTTGTGACTCTGAGAATTTGAACACTTGTAAAACTTCGGTAAGAAAAGGGCATGTAGTGATAGGACGAGGTACCCTGGAAGAGGGGAGATTTAGATGAGATATCAGGAAGAAACTCTTGGCTGTGAGGGTGGTGAGCCCCTGGCCCAGGTTGCCCAGAGGAGCTGTGGCTGCCCCATCCCTGGAGGGGTTCAAGGCCAGGCTGGATGGGGCTTGGAGCAACCTGGGCTGGTGGGAGGTGTCCCTGCCCATGGCAGGGGTTTGGGACTAGATGGTCTTCAAGTTCCCTTCCAACCCAGACCATTCTATGAATTAGAAGGGGAAAAATTTTGGTGGATCCTGTTCTTGTTCATGTCCCCTGGAATCCAGGTTTTTTTGAAGCCGCTAATGTCCTTATTGACTGTGACTGAGACAAGATGATGACTTCATCTCCCTGTTACTGCCATTTCAAAAAGCCTATGTCCACCTGAGGGAACAAAATACGTGTCTTTGCTGTTGCGGCAAAGGTTTACATTTATTGCTGTGGCAGTTCAGCAAATGTGCCTGTTTCTGTGGGCATCTGGCTGGATCACGACAAGTTTAGGTCACGGTGTCTCTATTGCTGCAGGGGAATGGCTTTTGCATACAAGTCTGTGTAGGAAATATTAGTGTCAGGAAGCTGAGTAAAATCCTTATTCGAACTGATATATAGCCTTCTAAATGACTCTAATGTATTATGTCCCTGAGGAATATCTTAAGAATTTTTTCTGCCTGTGAAAGACATGAATTTCTTTACTTCCAAAATGCAACTGCTTCAGCTAGGGCATAGGCAGCTGCCGGTGATTGCAATGATAGAGCATGGCAACACCCAGAATAAAATGTGGATGAGACAGAAAGGATATAAAGACCCTTGTTAATCCGTTTTGTAGTCCCATCCAGGATAAGGCTGGGATCGGCTTCTGCCACTGCTCCGACGCCAGATTAATCCTTTTGAACAGTTACAATTAACAGCTCTGAGATGCTGCTTTCATGCTTCATACGGTATGAAGGGTCCCTTTCAGTAGTGGAAGTAACTCCTGCAATTTAAGAAGTAACTTGGAATATTAGCTGTTCATCCCCAAGGCATCCTACCATAGAAGTTGTATAGGACACAGATTGATGGGGATGGCTGAAAGCGCACGTCTGATTTTAGAGTAACTCAAGGGAAAGACTCCAGTGGATTATTTTTCATTAAACTCTGACTTTTGTATTCTTTTGGCTAAAATAACAGTAGAAGACCAGACAAACACATAACAAAAAGTACTTCAACTTGCAGTTGTTATGCCCCCAAATAATAGTTGCTTTTAACTGGCATAAGCTGGCATTGGTGCCAAGAGAAACAGTCCCACCTTCCCCTGGCAGCTTGTTCACATTCCTCCGCCGTTGCCTCCTCCACTGTGCCAGCACGAGGGTATGTGCAGCTGGGCATTGCCATGGGCTGAGGAACCGACGCAAGGTAACATTAATCCTAGAGAAATTGCTGGATTTTTTGTATTTTGGTTTTATCTCGGGTGAGTTAGCCGCTCCGGCTTGCCGCCTGGCTCTGCATGCGATGGGAGGGCCAACACAGGGTGGAAGCAAGGGACCAAGGAGAGCACGTTCTGCTCTTTGGGTGACGGTGTGGCACCACGGGAGAGTTCTGCTGGCCCAAGTGAGGGGAGAATAAAGACGTAAAAGGTGAAGTTCCTGGACTTGCCACCTTTAAGCCTTACGTTTTGCAGTACAGTGAAGGGCAGTAGCGACCAACGTGCAAACTGCCGTGGTGCAAGGATGTGAAGCGTTATTATTTTTCTGTACTTGAGTCGTCAGCTCTCAATGACTTTATAATGCTTCACAAAGGTCTTGCAAATGATCATAGTCTGAAATAGCCTTTAATTTCCCATTTCTGGGTAGGTCGTGTGCATGGGATCCTATTGTACTGCAGATGCAGTGAAACTTCTCAGTTCTATAGTGCATTTGTTTTTCAATAGGTTTCCTCTTTTTATTTTGGGGTATAATTCTCTGTAAAAGTACTTTGTGTAACGTTTCTACAGTGGAGTTGGTGCGCTCGTTTTAACCGCAAGTACGTACAGAGGTCATCTAAAGATCTTGAATTAGTCGAGCAAAGATTAAATACTATCTCTGAAGCTGTTTTCTACTTGGTTAAAAAGAAAACAAAGTGAAGTGCATGTGAGTGGGTGTAAAGAAGCTGAGGAAAAATTTCTGCTAGGCCTCTGTATATACGGTGGATGATGTTTGCTTCCTTGTGCAACTCTACTGACTCTTGTCCAATATTTTTTTTCTCATGAAGTGAACTTGTACAGGCAGATATTTATTTATCATAAACAACTTAGAAGCTGTAAAATCTCTTTTCTATCTGTCATCCATTTGAATTAAGTAACCTCTTCGTAAACAACTGTGTGATCTTCAGTACACTGTGTCATAACTTGCTTATGCAGCTGAATTGAGGACAAAAATGTCTTTTAACACATTTGTGACAAATGGAAAATGTGGCTTTACTGTCCTTATGAACCCACCCTCTGCTTTTTCTCAAAAGCATTAAAAAAAAAAAAAGTAGTCAGTAAAATATTAATTAGTAGAGTTGCTCCTGTATGTGGCTTCTTCAGTTACACTGTTGATGATGACAGCAGCTCCTGCCTTGCTCCTGAACATCCCCTGTGTGCAGAAGGATGCCTCTCTTCATCCTTTTTCCCTCTTTTCTTTCTTCCTACATCCTGGACTCAGCTTCCCTAAAGTGGCCGGTGCATCCTCCTTTTCCATCTTGAGGCCGAATGTTGTGGGGACTCGTGACGGCTCTGGGGTCTTGGCAGCAGCCATGGGCTCCCCGCCCCTCCAGGGTGCCCGGTCCCTCCTCGCCGCTGCTCTCCTGACCCCCTTGCTCTGTCAGAGCTGCTTTGCAGCAGCAAGAAGAGGAAGGGAGGCCATGGAATAGCGCTGGAGGGATGTTTTTGTGAGGTGTGGAGGAGGAGTTTCTTAATAGGAAAGAAAAAAAAAAAAAAATCATCCTTCTCTGACAAACTGGGATCCCAGCCTCACCCGTTGGCTCCTCCAACATTTGCTGTGTTACCAGCTTTGATCTCCTTATCTCCAAGGGACTTCATATCATTTCTCTGCCCAGTGTTGGAAGTGTCAGTCCAGCCATTACCTAGTTTTGGCAGACACTGTGGAAAACAGCGAGGGAACCTTGGAGCTGGGAATTCCTCTTATTTGCAGGAATAAGCTGCTGCCGGTCAACTCTTAATGCCTGTTCTAACCTCGCCGCCCAGGTAAGAGTCAGGGGCTGCTGCAGCTTCCACCCAGCACAGGCAGAGCGCTTTGTGGTGCTCCACACACTGCGTGCGAGTGTTACAGCCTGGGAATTGTGGTTCGTAACGTTATTGGGAAAAAAGAATGCCAAGTTGGTTTATGGGGGGGCTAAAGAGATGCTGATGGCCTCTTCCCAGCCGTAATCCTCTCTGGAATGGAGGTAGCCTCCAGTGCCTGCTCCTGCACCTGCACACTGCCTACGCCTACAATACGCTTTCCAAACAGTTATGAGAATAAATGCAACCAAAATCAAAACACAGAATGAGCCTTAGTCTGCGACTTAAGAAAAAAAATGAGGTTTTAGATCTTTTGTGGTTTATGTCTGGTTAATTAAAAATTTTAAAAATTAATCTTAATTGCGCTGGAAGCATCTTCTATTGCAGTAGATGTTCAATAAAATATAAGCTGGGCTTTCACCACCTACATTTCTAGTTGTGATGTCTTTTTTTGTGAAAAGCTGTCATCAGTCCGAATAGACCATTTGGTGGTGTATTTCCATCCACACCTGCCTCTCCTTTTCTCTTCTCTTCCCCACTCCTTTCCTTTTGAGGCTGATACTGACGAGCATAAACCTGAAGAAGGCCTCCCTTCTGAAAATTTGCTTCTCACATTGTGCTCTCCTGCTAATGCTTATTTTATTAGCCCCCTTCATACTCTGGCAGCGAATGCAATGACGTAGCATTCAGGGCACTTTTCCAAACTCTGAAATTTTACAAGCAGTACACAGTGGAAACATTTACAAATCTGTTCCAAGATACATATACACTGGGTGTATATATCCAAATGTAAATATTCAGATCTGTTTTTTAAGTTTTCAGTTTGCTAACTGGTTAAAGGGTTATATTCGCGTGCCCATGAAGAATCTTTTCTTTTTGTGGTCAAAATGACAGCAGGGTCCCTAGGGGGGAAAACAGCCATTTTCTTATCTTGATGTTCCCCACGGCTTATCTGGAATCCTCCAGCATCCACGTACTGGATGTTGACAAGGCGAGAACTGGCAGCTCGGCCAGGTCTGCGTTGCTGACTAGTCCTTGATGCTTAGTAACCTCTTTGAAGTGACGGCTGCCGTGGGTTTCATAGAATCGTAGAATGGTTTAGGTTGGAAGGGACCTTAAAGATCTATTTCCAACCCCCTGCCACTCAGGAGTGACACCTCCCACTAGACCAGGTTGCTCAAAGCCCCATCCGACCTGACCCTGGTTTGAGGTGCTGACTTGGGTATTGAGCCTTTTTCATCTCTGAATGAGGCTGTTTTCTGTTGTTTCAGTAAATTGTAACTTCTTTGGAAGCGTTGGGGTTCTCCTGAAGTCCATCACTTGCTGGGTGGAAAGCTGTAGCTCTCAACGTTCTTCCGAACAGGAGACAGAGAGAAAGTGGCAGTCATTATGATAGCTAATGCTCTGACCTCCACGAGGGAAAAATGATACTGTTTTTCTCTCTATAAGGTTATAGAAATCTTAATAGTTTAAAATTCCATTTTTATTGCTTGCTGTAATTGCACTATTGTTTTCTAAATTGCATGTAAGGTATTGACTTGTAGGCAAAATCCACTTATGATGGTTAATAGGTAGTCAGATTGTCAGATTGTCTTGAAAAATGTCATCTTCCGGTATGTAAATTCCGTGGCTGATCAAAGACAGTGATCAAAACCTGCGTCTGAAGAAAACCCGAACTTTGAGAAACTTCAATATTAATGATTTACATCTAGATTTGAATTAATTTTGATTTCATAAAAGCAAACCTCTCTGTCAAATACTGTAACCAAAAGTTCATAGTTCTGCAAATTTCTGGTCCTTATTTTTATTCTTAGGTTTATTCCCATTCCTAGGACTTTTTATGGGTGAAATTCTTAACCTTAAGTATCTGGTATAAATCCCTTAGATTTTAGTCATCTGCGAGAAAATGTCCCATCAAATGACAGTGAAAACAAAAATACAATCTTTGAAGCAAATGTCTTGGTTTAATGATTTTTTTTTTTAATTACCAGTCACTTAATTTGAATCCATCAGTGGTAAGGACGTAAATCTCGCAGCACCTAAATAAATGTTTCTTGTCAGAAACCCCTAACCTATGTTGACTCGCTTTTCTGCGTGAGGTCGTTACCCATTCTGTGCCTGTAAGTCTGTGCTTTAACATTACAGTAAATTCAAAATCAGATAAACTTTGAAAGAATTAGAAGGTATATAAACAATGCTTGGCACGCTTGCAATAACAGTTTCTCAATTTCTGTTTTAAATGCCGAAGATCGTTTTTAATTTGGTAATGTGTTTCAAACGTGCTGCAAAATGTTGGGGGGATTTTGATAGCGGGAAACTACGTGATGTTATCTGAGGTAAAACTTGGCTGTCCAGCGTCAGCCCCTGCGTCTGTGGCTTCATAGTTGGGCTAAGCCAATCTACCCACAGGGGCTACCTTTGGAAAAGGTGGTCTGGTCCCCGGCGAGATGTTTGTGCTGTCTGTGGTGACAGCTCACTGCATGGGATGCACGATTGCTGGCAAGAGCCCTAAAGGGGGACTAGAATCGCGGGATTTGTCTTTTCCTGACAACTTGCACTGACGTTGACTTAAAACGTTTGTGAAACATGAGAACTGTTGGGTTTAAAACACCCAGAGGGCAGGATTCTCCTCCCGTGTTCTGGGGTGATACAGGGCTTACACCCCTCTGTGCTACCGGAATATGTTGTATTTGTAAGTCTTAATACTGATGTTATTTTTCAGATTACGATATCTGAAATATCATGACATCTGCAACTATAATAGCAATGGCGCGTTACAGAAGTTTGCAGATATGCTAATTTGCATTCTAGCTCTTCACTTTACGAAATTATCGAACACAATTGCCTCAAATAACATTTGGTACCAGCGTGGTTAAAACAGGCATGAAAAGGTTCAAACCTGACCTTTTGTCAGGTCAGCTGAGCCTGGGGAGGAAATATTACCTGTGCTTGATGGGAGCACGTGTCTGCGCCCTTTGCTTCCTCTGGACTGAATTGGTATTTGAGTATATACTTCCAAGTAAGCGGGTGCTCAAATACATTCCTGAATCGTGGCCTCATCTCTGCCTCAGAAAGAGGAAGGCGCTCTCGTCTCTCCTGGCGACCTTTCTAACCACCACAGAAATGCTACACCTAACTCTGCGAAAGCAGTATTTGGCTTTCCTGCCTGGTGGACAGGTGAATCTTGAAAGTATTTCTTGGAGAAAGTGTTTCGGAGAACAGTGGGATGACGCGGAGGCTGGAGCTCATATGTTTGGCCAGACATCCCGTTGGATACGCTCTTCTTGAGATGCGTCTGTGTTGCAAAACGTTTGTGTAATTTATCCAGCCGTAGGCAAGGTCTACTTTTTCTTACTCTTTTCCTGAAGCTACATGCTGTTATTGGTCATGTATTAACTCTTACTGGAAGTACAGTGGTGGAGGGCATGACTGTAAGGTTCTGTTGCAGAAACAACAAATGCGTAGGAATAGATCAAGTCATGGTAAATACAAGGTAGTGGTTTTTTACATCAAAGACAAGTTATAGAGAAACACGTTGGCCTGGAAACCCAAGTAGCCCAGCTATCTCAGCTTCAGTTTTCCTGCATAATTGCCATTTGAACTGCACAATGCTTCGTAGTAAGCTTTGGAAATGTTAATACATCATTTGCAGGTGGATAGAAATCATTCATCATTAGGTTAGAAGGAGCAAGTCAGGTCGCCCCGGTTGACTATGACTCTCTCTGGATTACTGTCCCTTTACGCAAATAATAAAAGTTGCAATTTGTTCCATATGAACAACAAAAACAAGCAGAAAAGTACTGGATTTTGCACAGTGAATGGCTGTGGTTGCCGCAGAAATAAGGAGATACTAGGATTTTGAGGAGCGACTGAGAAACAATTTCTATTGAATTCATCTATATACGGCTAGCATACAGTCGTGGCAAAGACCATGAATGTACCATGTTCTTAAATAATATTTCTCATGAATACTTAGGTAGTTTTCTACGAAAGAGTAAAATATTTTGGCTTTTACCAGATTTCAGTTCTTGATAAAATCTTTTTTCCTAGCTGGCTTCTGTTCCTCTTAAGTGGCTGTACTGCCTAACTGCAAAACCGCTGCTTCTGATGGGCACATCAATAAAGTCTTATTAGTGTGCTCTGCTGCCTCTCCTTGCCATCCCCACCGCAGTGCCCTTCCTTTGATGAAGGGATGCTGGGACATCGTGTTCCCAATGTCCCCTGATTTGTGGCTAGTGAGGTAGGAAGGTCAAAAGGGATACAAGATCTGAATAGCTCAAATATCCATTAAACACAAGCCCTTCTATGAGCAGCAGAGCAGTGAATTCCTGGTTCCCCCTGGATTTGCCTTGTGTTTGGCTTTTGGAAACATCAGGTTCAGCTTTGCTTGGTTTTGAAGCCTTCACGACTAAATTCTGGTGGCTGGTACCGGTGGCTCGGGCCGGAGCCCTGTCCTGAGTGGGAGCGTTACTGTGGTCCACGAGCCCTGTCGGACCTTGATGTGTTTGAGGCATTGCTAATACAGCAGCTAAACCCAGCGGATGGCATTCAGAGTTGTCAGAGAAGAAACATGCATAGAGTGAGTGGTAAGATTCGCCTTTTCATCTTTAATTCAGGCAAAAATTCATGAGCTTGTGAGCTGCTGTGTGTGTATTAGGGAAGACTGGTCCCAGCCAGTAGCCGCTACCGGTGCTAACACAGCTGTTTTCAAAAGTTTTAGTAAGTTTTGTTTTCATTTAATTTTTTTTAAAAATGTTGAATTTTAGATAGAGATCACTTGGGGTCAGGCTATCGTAACAAATAGCAGAGTACGCTATGGCACAGGGACAGATAACAGGAGGTACGCCTACTGGAAACGCTAACAAAAATATGCCTCATAAAACTGGAAACCACAATCCTTTCTGATAATCCACGTGATCCTAAAGCTCGTCTATTCAAAAGAAAACCAAATCACCGCTTGTAAATAAAGTAAGCGTTGAAATGTCTTTATCGGACCTTCACCTTTTAATAAATAGCTTCTAAATATAGCATCAAATCAAATACCTGAGCAGAGCGTTTGTGTTTCCACAGCAGCGCTGCGAACCGTGCTTTTATACAGCTTTTGTCTTTGGTCTGTGCAAAATGTGTAACTGGTAACAACGCGTTTTATTTACAAAACACTCCTCTGGCTGGTCATATGGCTCCAGTGCTATCAAATTATAATCTCATTTTTACAGGTGCTCTAGTCAAAGATGTGGCTCGCGATGCATCGCAGACTTTGCAGATAGACTACAGTTAGTCTTCATCGTTGGCAAATCGCTTAGACTGTCCTCCAGGTACAGCATCTTTGGGACAGTCTGTGGATGTTATTACCAAAACCAGGGATAATGGGGTGCGCAGCTGTACCAGAATGTGGAGGATGGGGTTAATAGCTTTTGTCTCAGAACTCTCTAATTTCATAGAGGTGCAAATGTTTCTAAATGCAAACACAAATGCTAATTTGTTAAGTCATTTAAAAGGAAAACGGTTAAAAAAAATAATCTAAGGGATGCGAAATAACGAAGTCAGCAGATAAAAGTGTTAAAATAACGAAGCGGAGATGATTTTTAGCCACGATATGTGGTTAAACTCTAGAACTCTTTGCCAGATGACGCAGGAGAAATCTCTGCAGGGTTACTAAGTACGTAGCAAATACCCCAAGCTCAGGAGGGTCCGTGAGCCACCCATTGCTGGTAAGGTGGGGAGGTGTGATGGTGTGACAATGTGCTTGTCCTGCTCTTCCAGCCTTCTCTGGGCAACTGCTGTTGGCACCATTTGGGCCAGGAGAAGATGGTACTAAACTGACCTGTGCCCTCACCCGGTACACCAGTTCTTCGGTGCCTAAGCTCAAATTCTCACTTTCTGTAAAGAGAAACAGAGACATGAAGGGGACGTGTCTTTTCAGCTGATAACTGCCTGGAGACTAATTAGGGGATGAAAATAGAGCATTTGTGGTCAGCCCTGGGCTACTGGCAAAGCTTTTCTCCGTTGTGTAGAAGACAGAGGTGAGTGTAGCCCACCAGCAATATGATTTGAGTATAAAGTCTACACACCTTAAATTTCTCCTTCTTCACTCATCTTCCATTACAACTAAGGCAGCTGGGATCCAAAAAAGATACTTATTAGTAAAAACGATCGTGTTAGTAGTGCTGTTTCGAGGCGTATTTACCCAATTCTTTAGGGGATTTTTAATGTGGTAAAAAGACAGACTGAATTATGCTTTGACCTCTCTTAAAACCCCTGAGATTTTCTTTTGTTTTCCCCTCTCTCAGATGATGAGTCATCATGTTTATCAAAATCGTACATCACTACCTAGAAATCGTATAATTTATTTAGAAATGCTGACTTCCACATTTTATCTGCTAAACTAAGCAAGTACTAAACTGGCCTTGATCAATGTGCTTTGGTCAAGGGCGCTGGCAATTTACTGGCTCTGACCTTCTCTGCATGTTTAAGAGCCTAAAAGACAGGGAAGGTCAATGGCAATTACGCCATTTAAGAAATTCATGGAGAATTAGGCAGCTAAATAGCTCTGAGGATTTTAGACCAAAGCTTGATTTATTTCTTTTTTCCTTTTCTTTTTTTTCTAATTTCGATATCATCACTTAGCAGTCAAAGGTTTGTTCATTTGTGGTGAATGAATAAGGTAGATCTAGCAGTAGAGAGTTCTAGTAAATAAGCTATGCCTTTGCACGTTTAAAAATAGACTTTTAGGCCCTCTATAGAATGTTAATAAAAAATTATTACCTAGTCACTCTGAAACTCTTAAAAGATCCACATAACACTCATACAGGCTGCAATACTAGTCCTCAGGTATTGGACCAGCCCAATAAAAGTTAATCCTGTTTTGTCAATCCCAAACTCTTAATGTTGTCCGATAGAAGATGTTTAAATATGGAGTGCATTTTAAGTGCAGACGTATCTGTAAAACAATTTTTGCAATGTCTAATACTTTTGGCTGTTTTCATTTCTGAGTGCCTAATCTGAGATGCTTTTACAAGTCCTAGTGATCAAAAGTGCGCTCTACGTATGGCCTGGAACTGCATTTCCAAGGTATTTCAAGTTGAAAAGTTAGAACCAGAACAACCAAGCCTCATTAAGTATATTGTCTCCCAAGGTGTGTGAGATGCTCTTAGAATTCAAAAGGTTGTTGGCTTTCAACATGATGGGCAGTAATCCTTTTAAAGTGCTTCACTCATCGGTGGCTGTTGTTCCGGGGGATTTCTTAAGATAAAGGACACAATATGGAGAAGAGCTGATGAGACAAAATTGTTCCTAATTTTGTAACTGACACCTTCAAAGAATCGAAGCCAAACTCTCCTGGACAAGCTCTTTGTGTTTTAACCTTGTGATATGAACACTTCCAAGCCATTTCATCCAGTGCAACATGACGGAAATAAAATTAAATCCTGTTTCAGCACCTAGAATCATTTTGTCTTAAGCCTATTAGTAAAAAATCACTTTCTATTTTTTCCTTGCCTGCACTGAGTGCCTGCCGCGTGCTCACTTCTTAGGTGTAAATGTTGTGTATAACTCTCCATCATGGAGAATTTCAGCGTCTCTTGTCAGACTCTTGTTTAAGAAGCATTTTTGTGCAGTCAAGCAGGAACTGACATGTGTGGAGTTGTATTTCGAAATACTTGCAGAGGAGTCCCTGCTTAAAATTACAATTTTGCCGTCAGCATGTGTGAACTACCATTAGTGTTCCCTGCCTCGCAGGGGGTAACATCAGGGTGGTCACTATTTTTGCCAAGTCACTATGACATTAGCTAAAAATTAACATTGTCATCGGAAGTCTGGAGTTAAATGCACGTCTTTGTAGCTGGCACTGTCACGTGTGACTGATGCAGTGGTATTTAACATAATGAACTGTAAGGCATTATTTTTGCCCTGGGTTAGCCGCTGGCGTGGGTGTTGTGTCGTCTCTGGCCTTCTCTGTCCTCCCCAGCGATGACGAGCTGAAGAAGACAGTCATTATCTTCCACCCTCCGGTTCCCCGAACGCAGCGGGGTTTGCAGCCTGGTGTTTCTCTAAGATGCTTTTGTTCACTTACAGGACTTTCGTCGTCTGAATATTCATTTAGGCATCAAATTGCACATTTCTTGAGCAAGATGAGGACTGAAGCTTTTCAGTGCTCTAGATTGAGATGCAAAGATGAATCATAAACCACTTGAAGAATTCTGTCCTTTAAATTCCCATATTGCCATTGCTATAAGAATGTGTATTTAAACAACCATCGTCAGTGTTTTCTAGCTTAGGCTGTGCTTACCACAGTGAAATTGTGAGCACCTGTATGAGAGAGAAGCACAAGAAGAAAACGTTTAACATAATTTGAGATTTCTCTCAAAGGGCTGCCCTTCGGCTATGTCATTTCCTTCGGGTTTACGTGAGGAACAAGGGAGGAGAACTTGGTTTTATGTTTGTTATTAGGAACTGTCATGTGGGCATCACCTTCAGATACCCCATAAGAAAGTGGTTTGATTTTATTTTTTTTCCCCAGTTGTGTGATTCAAGACTCTCTATATATCTAGTCAGCCATAGAGATTTATAAATGGATCTTCGCATGCCAAATACTGGCTTTATTTGTATGAACAGTTGCATTCTCATGTCAACATCTAGCTTTTATCTCAAGCACTAAGATACCTTAGGGAAACTCCAAATAAACCCAGTGAGTGTGTTTTTCCTTAGGAAACGTACAGCACTGTATCTGCTGTGGTCCTTGAGGTCTGCACCCAGATTTTGGTGGTGTCGAGGTCGGTACCGGAGATAAAGCCCTTTGGACAACGTCATCCGGTGGCAGCTCAGAGGCAGAGTTCAGGAACCGCCCTGTGGTGGAGATTATGCAGATGGTGTCTTCTCTTGAACTATTTTTCTGCAATAAACTTTCAATTTTTTTCATAGCAAAGGAAAAATATTAGCATCTGGTCCGGATGTCTGGGACTGCAGTTATGTTTTGTGCATGTGTTTCATTTCACTAATCTATGAATACTATTTAAATTTGTATAGAAATCATTTTACTGGGGAAATAATTAACTGTAGTCTGGAATAAGTGCGCATATGTATGAAGAATGTGCCATTACTGGAGAGACCTGGTCTTTGTGTGATGAATGCTATGGTTTTTTGGAAAGGTATGATGAAGTAGAGGCAGAATTATTCTGCTTTTATTTGCTTCTCCTATTAGCGCCACAAATGCATCTATCTTATACTAAAATGCTGATAGTGAGTTTTAATAAATCAATTTAATGGATGCAGAATCTAGAGGACACTGGTTAATGTATGGAAATGAGTGCACTTTAGTGTACATGGGCTTTGGAAAATTATGCGTGGAAAGAGGTGCAGAACTGGAATCAACTTGCAAAGCTACCTGTGAACATCAAAAACATCTCAGTGAACTGAGAAAGTAATTATGTGGAGTTTTGAACCCAGTCATTTTATTCTTATCGGAAATAACCTGCAAGACAGTTGACTTCAGGTGACAATTGAAGTTACTGAAGAAATGGGTGTGCCACTGATTGGCATCTTCTCTGGTAGGCACAGTGGAGACCTGTGCAGAGATAGTTTTGTCTCGAGTTTATGAGGTTCGAAATCATTCCTGGACTGCAAGTGGGCTGCAGTGATTTCAGGTCGGGGAGAGAAGTGGAACAGGAACGTGCTGTAAGAGGGAGATGCTTTGCAGGAAATCAGTAATGTGAGCGCATACAAAAGATACTCCATTTAAGGAGGGAGAATATAGGAAAGCATTATTAGTATATATTTGAGGAAACCGAAACTTGCTTATGTTGTTTTCTTTTAATGTATTTTAATATTCCACGAAGAAGACATAACATTATCCCAGAGAGATTTTCTTCCATTCATTTCCAGATGCCAGTTGTCATCTGGCTGTTCTTTGGCATTTCTTAAGTAGTGTGTTTATTGCCTTTTGCGTTACACTTTAAATGTTAGCAAGGGCATAAACATTTAGGTCAGGTTCAGGCTGAGGTCTTCTGTTACTTCTTAATATTCTGCCTCGAGTAGATGCATTCGGCTTTTTTGTGCTGCGTCGGAGGAACCGCGCGTTGGTGGGAACAAAACTGAAGCAAAACCAACAGGTTTTTTACAGGAGGTTGATTAGACTTAGACAAGAAAACTGCTTTGGGAACTCTAGAGAGAAAGAATTTAACTTTTGTTGTCTTTTTCTAGAAGCCATGGAGAGACCATAGGGGTATTGAATCCTCTTCAGTTCTTGTGGCTACATGAAAGAAATCTTTACAACTTAAAGCTTGGAGAGTAATATTTAATATGCTGCTGCTCTGTTGAGTGATGTCCCTGATCCAAAAAGCAGTATTCCAATTGACAAATCTGCGGAGAGAAACTAGTTTAGCCTTTTAATAATCGTGAGTTAGAAAACATCTTCCTGTCCTCATTATGGATTGTAGTCATCAGTTCCATGTGTTTTTGATGGGTCTCCTTTAGCTTGCTCCACGATAGCCTTTTTTCCCATCCAAAGTCACGCATTTTAATCCAGGAAGGTGGGACTTGCATGATTTATTTCACTCTGGTGGTCTTTTCCCCTGCTTGCCTGCCCTTTCCAGCCTCGTTGCCCCAGTCCTTCTCGCAGCTTCTGAGCCTCCTGACCTATTTTAACCATTATCTTGGCGGTGATAAGGTTCTTGCAAGTTTGGTGAACGTTGCCACCCACACGGAAGAGATAAATCAGATTAGTTCTTTTGCCAACAAAAAATTTTGCAGCGGGAGCTCATTCTGTCTTAAACCTGCAAAGGGAGAACTGCCGTCAATGCATCTACCGCAGAAAAACAAAAAAGAAAGTCAAAGGAAGCCCATGTTTTACTGAACTCCAGCAATTCCAACCACTAGACAAAAGGCCATAGGAAACCAGCTTCATTAGTGCTTCATTAGCCTTACTTAACAGACTCAAAGGCAAATGAGCACTATACACAAGACTTGAATACTGTTCCAAATGCTCCAGATTATTTTCGAACTTGTATTTCTCATGAGCTGTTTAAATTGGCCAACATCTGCGAAGATATTAAAAAATGTTTCTGCTACTGGCAAATTAGAATATTCCCCTTCTGCACCCTGCTTCCTTGCTTCTCCTCTCTTCTGCCCGGCTGCGCCTGCTTCCATCTGCTTTTAGGTGACGTTAGCGCAATTCAGACTCTCCAAAACTGCTGAACTTTGTCATACATGGTAATTTGTATAAGCAAGACATTCTTTCAAGTTTAAAGCATTTTTTATATATATATTTATATATATCTGTTTATATAGACATATTCCTTATACCAGAACCGTTGGATAGGCTCATAACATGCCTTTTTTTTTTTTTTTTCTGCTCAGACCCTTGCATATTTATGGTTGTTCTTAGCTATATTTAGCTTGTATGATTGAGTTCTTTCAATTTAAACAAGAAGTGTTTAGAAAGAAAATGTTCTGAAGCAGGCCACGTGCTTTCCTCTTGTACGGCATTTTTGTTCGATTATACAGCGCCCGGTGTCGGTGGAACTGAGGCATTTAAAGAAAACACACGTTATGAACTCCCGAGGGTATTGACTTAGGCAGCAATGCTAATACTTATCAAATGCCTTTCCTGATCACAAATAAATAGGACTGGGGAATTTTGGAGATCTGTGTGTCGTTTCTTTACAACTGCAGAATGTATGTGCTAGTGCCTCTTTGTCCTACGCGGAATTGTTATGAAGAAAGGAGCTGTGGCTTTTTCAAGGAAAGACATAATGAATTCTGGTACAACTTCATTTTGTATTTTTACATCAGAAGGGATAATTTACTTGCCCTTTTCTTACGGCTCTTGTCAGAATTCATGTTGCTTAATCTCCTTGCTCCACTATTGAAACTCACCTTTGTATTTTCTACAGGCTAAGAGAGACTAATCTTAGCTCCTGGTAATTAGTGCTAATTTAGTTCTTTGTGCTCCATGAGTGGCCGACAAAGGCCTAATGCAGAATGTGCATATTTTATCTTCACAGTACGCTAACAATCCAATCAGTGAAAAGCCTTTTTTTTCTTTCCTCCATAATTCCTATCTTGCCTCTTTTTTTCCCCCCTCTCGTCATATAAACCTGTACGTGTATTGGGATAATAACGCTAAGAATCAATTTAACCGTGCTACCGTGGTAATGGCATGGAGCAAGGATCGATAGCGAGAGTACTTCTACAGAGGCTGAGCAGAAGGTTGACAAAAACGTGTTTTGAAGGAACAGCGGTTTCATCTGTTGCCAGAAAGTAGCTGTTTCCAGGGCTGGATTTAGCAGCTGCTAATGCAACCGAGAAAGCCACCCCCCAGGACAGCAGGTGAAGAGAACGAAGCTGCAGCTTGAGCTCTTGCCTCTGACACCCCTCTCTCCCCCACAACCCCAACCACATCCATAGCCGCCTTGCTTTTCGTCAGCTGGCCCGTTAGGAACTCATCCTACAGACAGAATGTATTCCTTCCTTTAGGTTAGAGTGTTAAACTGGTGACACCTCCTGAACGAAGCCAGCAGCCTGGGGTGCTTCGGTGCTCGCAGAAGTCTCCCATCTATTCTAGCTGGCGACTGTTCAATGATGGGAGAAAAAATAGCTTGATAGAGTCTGCCTAGCAAAACGAGCTGCTCTGGGGGAACTCGGGGTGCTGTATAAGGGATCTATATATGGACCACAGGCTAATAACCACGTCCAGTGGGCCCTAAAGGTAGAACGGGTCACGTGAATTCCTGTATTATATGTCAATATGGTGGGATCATTTTTACCTATATAAATTCTTAATTTAAGCAAATGGGCTGGGGATCAAAGACAGGGAGAAGTAAACACTTGATGCAATTTGGGAATACATTTAAAGTACTAAGTTTATTGCATTTCATTGCGTGATTTTTGGACTTCATCGAAAGTTTTGCTCCTGAAGACTATGTCAGATGTAGATCTAAAGCACAGGTAGGTAGTTTTAAGGAAGATGTGCAGGACCCCAGCTTTAATCCCAGACAGCAGTTATCAAACATCAGTAACGGCTTCCTGCTATTAACAGGGAAGAATTTCTCCTGTGGTTTTCTGCCCTGGAGTTCAAAGCGTGAACGTCTGTGCTCTGAAGTCAAACGGACGGGGAAAGCGGCGAGTGCTCCAGTAGAAACTCTGCTTAATTTTTGGCTTTCATTTCCCTTTCCTGTACTGCTGTGAACACCCAAAAACGTTCCCATTGTTTTCACGGGTTTCGGTTTTCAGTGCCAGCAAAGGCGGAATTGTCTCCTGCACTGACTCCAGTATTGCCTTGGGATCGCAAGACCGAGGTATCTGCTGGTGCCCAGCATCAATCATACAGACCGATAAGTCGCATTTCATATTTCACTTGCCAGTAAGCAAAGAATGGAAATGGTTCTCTCACCCTTCTCTTATTGGCAATTGCGTTTTGTGATGTGAAACAGGTTCAAGAACTTGACTTCCAACTAATGCTGCGCCTTGACGGAGATGTACGGGACTGTCAAGTTGTGGGAGATCACAAGCCCTCTCCTCGGGTAAAAATCCTGTCCTCAGTCCATGGGTGTAATTGCAAAGATTTAAAAAAGATGCAAGATAGGCACAGTCCACTGTCGCAGAACAGCTAAGTTTGAATGACAAAAAAAGTGGCAGAACAAGCTGAATATTTGTAAGTAAAAGTAGAAGTTAGTCATTGCAAATACTCAGAATGAGCGTTTCTACATGTGTGGAAGTACTAAATCTGGTGGAATGAGGGAAGAGCCAAAGTGTTTGGGGCAGTGGATTTGAAATCTCAGATAAAAATTGTTTCTGAGATCTTCTCTACTCTTCCTAGCCTTGTGCTCAGGGAGTCTCCCTTCTCCCGTTGTGTTTTTCTTATACTGGGGGTTTTTGTGTTATTGGTTCACACAGAATCACAAAATGGTTCGGGTTGGAAGGGACCTTAAAGACCATCCAGTTCCAACCCCCCTGCCATGGGCAGGGACACCTCCCACCAGACCAGGCTGCTCAAAGCCTCATCCAGCCTGGCCTTGAACACCTCCAAGGATGGGGCAGCCACAGCTTCTCTGGGCAACCTGGGCCAGTGTCTCTCCACCCTCACAGTCAAGAATTTCTTCCTAATATCCAATCTAAATCTCCCCTCTTTCAGTTTGAAGCCATTACCCTGTGTCCTATCATTACACTCCCTGATCAAGAGTCCCTCCCCATCCTTCCTGTAGGCCCCCTTTAGGGACTGGAAGGGGCCGTAAGGTCTCCTCAGAGCCTTCTCTTCTCCAGGCTGAACAACCTCAGCTCTCTCAGCCTGTCCTCACAGCAGAGGTGCTCCAGCCCTCTGATCATCTTCATGGCCCTCCGCTGGACCCGTTCCAACAGGTCCATGTCCTTCATGTGTTGAGGACACCAGAGCAGGACGCAGTACTCCAGGTGGGGTCTCACCAGAGCAGAGTAAAGGGGCAGAATCCCCTCCCTCAACCTGATGGCCATGCTTCTTTTGATGCAGCCCAGGATGTGGTTGGCTTTTGATGCAGCCCAGGATGCGGTTGGCTTTCTGGGCTGCAAGTGGACATTGTTGGCTCATGTTGAGCTTCTCGTGCACCAGCACCCCCAAGTCCTTCTCCTCAGGGCTGTTCTCAAGCCATTCTCCGCCCAACCTGTATTTGTGCCTGGGATTGCCATGACCCAGGTGTAGGACCTTGCACTTGGCCTGGTTTCACACAGGCCTGCCTGTCAAGGTCCCTCTGGATGGCATCCCCTCCCTCCAGCATGTCGACCGTGCCACACAGCTTGGTGTCGTCGGCAGACTTGCTGTCCCACTGTCCATGTCTCCCTTTGTGTACGTAAGCTGCTTTCATAAGGAACTGATTTTTGATAATCCTCTTGGTCCTTTTGTCTGCTGATTCATCTTTTCTCCTCTGCCTCCTTCCAGTGCCTTTTAGACTAATTTACCAATTTCAAATACAACTGAAGGAACAGCAGATGCGTTGAATCTCCATAAATGGCTTGATAAGGTTGATGGAAATCACTTGCTGTCTAGAGGGAAGGGATTCAAACTGATCTTCTCGTGGAGGTAAACACAACCTCAAGCTGTGACGAGGATATTGGAGGTCATTCAAGAACACATGGAAGAAACTCTGGATAGTTTAAGGGAAATAAAGATATTACCAGGGAGAGGGATGGCAACGGGAGTAGTAAGGTAGCAGTGAAGCGGTAAGTCTTCAGGCACTTGGGGGAAACAGGGAATGTGGTGATACGAGCGATGACTGGGAGTATGTCATTGAGAAGGGCAAAGAGCAAGGGTGGTTGATGATGGATGGAGGTGTGTGCATGGGATGTAGGGCGCAAATCCACAGGAGATGCTTTCTCGTTGCAGCGTGGGCAGGAGAACTTTTTTCTGGTGGCACCCAATTAATTGTGGTTCTGTTTGATAAATGTTAATATATTCCTCTCTCATAGAAGTGCTGTGTTAGCACGTGTCTGGCTGCCATTTGGGAATTCAAACCAGCAGTTTTTGCTGTGCAAGTAGGTCTGCCTTTCAAAAGGGAACTCGTGCTGACGTTTTCACGGTAGGTCAGCCTGCGGCGTCATTCGTACAAAAGCGTTACGTCAGCAAATCAAGGGGGTCAATCCGTGGGCTTTACAAACTGTGTAGGTTTGTACAGTAGCCAAGGAGTAAGGAAACATGGAAATCAAACCCAGAAAAACAAAATTTTGCTGTTCGTTAGAAATTATTTCTCTCTCTCAACAATTTACTGCTACAAAGAAAAGAGCGTTTGGACACAGCTGGTTTTAGGAGGGAAGATTTCTAAAAATATATTTTCCCCTGGAATTATACCAGCTACTGCATCACCCCCATGGGTTGTACAAATCCGTTTTTCTATGTTTTCACGGGAGCGGCTGCTTTAGCTGCTAAATATTGATTAAAGCATTTTGATATAAAGATGAGCTGCCAGCAAATCTGCCGTATGCAAAAATTAAGTAAAATTGAGCTTAACTGTATTAAAGTGAAGACGTCTGTGCTCAGTCCATTTACATTTACAGAATAACTGTGCTGCAGTGCGAATTTCTAGAATGTGCTAAGGCTTTATGTGTGTTTCATAGTACAGTAAAAAAAGTATAATTTGGTGATGACTGTATTTAATCTTGCAGATTTGGTAAGTCGTCAGTAAGTGCTATTATTTTGAAGCTTCTTTCATTGACTGTGTCAATCAAAACTAAAAATAGGGCAAACAGGACTTGCAGATTTCAAGCTGCAAGTCGTTAAGTAGTTAATGCACATAGTTGATGAAGAAGTGGGAAAAGCACACATCTGATAAATAATATATGCCTAGAAATTGTAGCCTGCCTACAAAGAACCATGAAACAGAACTGAATAAGCGACAAAACTGGAAATATATTCAGTGTTGCTTTAACGATTTTTACAAACATTCAAGATCAATAAGGGCATAAACTAGAGATTACATCAGTATTAATAGAACGCCCTTCACTTTATATTTAAAAGTAGTTGCCATATGGGTACTTCTGAGTCCTGCTGTGAGTCTGGTTTTGATGAAGCATATGTTTCTGCTCCTGTCTCCTTTGCTTCGAGCGTGCCGCAATCCTCCCTTGTTTCCTAGCAGCGGGAGGGGTATCGCGGGTCTCTCAGCCGGCCGCCCTCCCCAGCCACGCACAGCGAGTGTTTCCACGTCAGGTGAGGGGCCCACAAAGATGTTCTTTGCTTGGACGCGTTACAGTTCTTGTGCCTCTCATACCGCTTTCCATTTAGTGACCTTTTCCAGCTGCCCAGGGATAGGTGAACACAGCTCATTCCAGAGTTCATTAGCACTGCTCCAAGCATCAATTAGCAGTGAAATAGGAAGGTGGTAGTAGTAGGGGGATAACAGTACTTGTGCAAAATGCATCATTTTCATCCATCCTCGGGGACGTGAGGAATTGCCTCCAAAATGCTTCCGCTATAAACTCGGAGAGATGAAATCACTGATCACCACCGTACCGGCATGTCCTGCAGTTAGTAAATCACCTGCTCAGTCTCGTCACGAGTATGTGGAGTGCTATTCTAAAACAAAACAACAACAAAGAAAACCCTCTGACAAACCCAGCCTCAAACTAAAGAACGCAGATACAGAGCTGCAGCTTTATTTTCCAAATGGAAGTGAAGAGCCCTGTAGTTAAATTTCTGCATTTGAAGCAGTATTGGATGTGAAAGCCCGTGCGGCTGAGTACGGGAGGAGTCTGACTGCCTGTCAGCTTTCGTTTGTCAGTCAAAGGGTATTTCTCTGTCCGTGCGGTGTAGATCAGAGCGGCTGCCACCCAGGGCGGCCACTTTACATCAGTCTGGGTATTCATGGCAGCGCGAGAGAGTGCTGCGGAGGAATGCTTTTCCTCGGCACGCGATGTGGGTTGGTGCCAACCGCTGAAGCGGGGGGAGCCTCCCTGGGTCTCCTCTCGATAACAGCATCATAAAAGCATTCAGAGGATGAACGTGGGTGTAAATACCTGAAAGTTACAATCCTGTGCATATAAAGTGTGAGTTCTTTTTGATGATGCTTTGGGTCCCGCTTGCTTTCTGGCCCACGCTGGCATAAATGGTTGGGTCTTCCATTGACGTGAACTTTTCAAGGTGAATGGTTGCCAGATGGCTTTTCTGCACATCTCAAGCCACTGTATTTCTCAGTGTCTCTGCTCCTTGTCTGCGTAACACAGATGTATACCTTGATTTTCCATCTCTTGTCTCTTGTCTGTCTATATTGCGTGCTGTTTGTGGCAGATACGATCTCTTAGGAGTATATACAAAACCTACCTGGATCTCCAGGTTTGGCTGGGGCCTGGAGGTGCTGCTGAATACTAATAAAAGGGGTAAACCAAACCCATTTCTATATTTACAGCTCAGGCTGTGAGTTTTCCTTTGAGTCTGTTTTCTATAAAGAAACTGGACCGTCTTAGTAAAAACAGGCAAACAAACCCCTGCAAACAATGATGCCTGAAAATGTAAATGTGGTTATTTATCAATTTTGATTTCTTTTCAGAAGACCTTGTAGAGAGTTCCCAACAGCTGTCAACACAAACGTGGTTTTGGACAAACATCCAACTCCAATTCCCCCAAAGTGTAGAATAAATTAATTCTTTTTTAGTCCTTCTGGAACACAGTGAGGTGGGGAAGAGGAGAAAACTGAAATCCCATGTGCTATTTTGTGGGGTTTTGTTTGTTTGGGTTTGTCCTTTTTTTTCCAAAAAGATACATCCTAATTGTATGTACTAACACATTTTTTTAAAAAAAGGTGATCCCCAATGTACTTCAGTCAGATACGAGACTGGGGATTAAAGGGGTCTTTAGTCTCAGCTCATTAATTGTGCAGTCTAAGGATATCCAAGCAGTGTTTTGCGTTTTACCTTCCCCGCGCTGTGGCCTGAAGGAGCCCCAAGCTACAGCATGTAGTAGATGTTGCAAATGTTCTTCAATGTTTGTACCGTACATAGAAACCTTGGGCGAATTGTGCCTCAGACATGACAAGTATCTTACAATATTTGGATGAAAACTTAAACTCATTGAAATCGTTCCTGTGGTTTGGAAGGTGATGGGTCTTGGTCATAAGGAGGGATGGGTGCAGTACGTGGAGAGAGCAGGTTGCTAAACTGCTACAGTCCTTTGTTTCTTGCCAAGAATTAAGAATTATATGTGCGCGTACTTAAAAATCCATCAATTAATCAGAAGTGATAAAATATTTAGCAAGTGTACCGCAGAGTGCAGATTGTTCAGACTAATGCAATAAATGTGTTCACAATTCTTCGTTTTTCTTACCCTGCTGAGAACGTCGGGAGCCCCTCCGTGCCAGGCTGGTCCTGCCTCCGCACCTGGGGGGGTGGGGGGAAGGAATTCAAGCTGGGCTTTGGCCGTGGGCCATTTCTCTGCTCCCGTGCCTAAAGAGCAACCCCTGCTCGCTCCCTCGTTAGAGTAATGCTCTTTCCCTTTTCACAGCAGAAAAAGCAGCTCAGCGCAATAAACCTCATCCCCATCCCAGTAAGGCAGTGGCCCCCGGTGACCTCCCTTCCCTGGGCCTGCTGCAGAGGAGCTGGGTGGTTGCAACGGTGAGGTGTGGGAGGAAGAGGCAGCCTGACCCGCAGAAGTGGGTTAATGCAGCTTTCCCAGGGAATGGCGGGGATGTCGGCATGCCGCAGGTGCTCCGGGCACGGCAGCGGCGCTGTGCCCGACGGCTGCCCTTGGTTTTCTCCTACCGCTTGCTACTGCAGTGAGAAATCGTGTTCCAGCATGCACCAGCACGTAATTATTTCATCTATATAGAGAAGAAAATGATCTTGTTAATATAAGATGTAGAGCAATAAAATAGTAAATCCTATGGATAGCAAAAGCTACAGTAATTAAGAATAATAATGTATTCCTGTTTAGCATTAGGAATTTTTTTAAAGTGCTAACCTGTTCTGTGACTGGTCAGGAAAATCAAATACCTGATCTCTCTCACCGCCGAGTAACGAAATGCCTAAATATTAATTGCAGGAAAGTTTTTGACGAATCACATTCAAAAAAAAACCCCTTTTGTGTTTTGCCAGTCACGGTGCAAGTGGGCTTTTAATACCGCGAGCGTGTCAGCCCTAGCGAGTTCCCTGGAAAGCGTCAGCCTTTCTGTAAGACCGAGCTTTGCCTTATAAGCTCTCCGGGAGTTGTACCGCAGCCTGTTGGCCGTAGCTGTCAGGCTGTCCCGGTTTACTTGTGCATCAATTGGCTATATCCAAGCACCATCTGCTTGAAACCTTCTGCCGCAAGTGGAAGTTTACACTTGAAACGGTCCTAGATCACATCAGCGCATTGCTGTGCATCTTGATCGTTAAGTACTTGGGAAGCAGAAGGAAAAATAGCAGGATATTTTATTTTTGGATGCGGACTTGCAGGTGGATTAATATTAGTCTTCTGAAAAAAAAAAGTGATTTTGCGCATTTGGGTTAAAATACTGCATCTCTTTTTCTCGGCACCCTAAAATGCTTGTCTTTTATTATATACTATAATAATTTTTAACTAAGAAATACCTGAGATTTTAAAGCTATATTCTAGGATACGCTGACTGTGAATTAGCCAAAACCAGTGAAATGAGTTGTGCAGCAAACCCGATTAATCTTTACTTTTTGCTGCAGTGCTTTAAAATAAAAACGCCAAACTTTCCCATGATCTTTAAGAAGAACGGTCCCCACAGCAGGGACTTCAGAAAGAAAACTCTTATTGTTAGCTCACAGCGGGGGATCAACTCCCAGCAAGCCAGGAGGATAATACTATCAGTAAATTGAGCAAATGTCCTTGCCCCTCCAATCAGCTAGTATTTGAAGGGTATTATCCGTGCTAAACTTGTCATCCACTTCAAATGGAAGTTGGACCGCAAACGTACAGGACTCTACTTAACATGACTTTTGAAGAGTTGCCTCTGCAGTTCAGGGGTTGGATTTAATTCTTAGAGATAGAACTCTGCTGCAGCTTTATTTAATCTCTGTTTATTTGCTCTACCATTCTCCAGTTTATAATCCAGTCGGTGTGTAAGGAAACTACTAATGAATAAGCGAAGTCAACAGGAAACATCTTGGAGGAAAAAAAAAAAGAAAAGCTGCAAAGCTGAATATCAGTCAGATTCAGTAAACTTCTGTCTTGAAGTAATCAGAAAATAGCTGGCGCTACTGTATGTCAAGGAGCAGGAGTAACCTTTTTGACGTGGAATAGAGAGAGCGATGTGCTAGAACGTCTAGTGGGATCGTGAGCTGCCCTCTCTAGCCAGTGCATTCCACCTAATCAGTGTATGAATTGTAAAACCTTCTGTTTGTTGTTCCTGTCGGTTACGCATTGGACTCCTCTCTTTTGTCCTGTTATAGTCATTTTAAAGCCGGAAGAACCCAAATATTTGTTAGTCTCATAAAAACTATTGCTGCCTCATCCAAAGACTTGACTATCCAAACCTCTTGCAGCCATTAAATAGGAACCACAGTCTTCAACAGCGTTAACTGAAGTCAACGGATACAGCATACAAGGCGCGTTTTCCCCTTTTAACATGTATATAATAAATCTATCTCTAAATATGTAAATATATACGTTATATATACCATGTGAGTGGAGGGAGAATGTGTGTGTGGGGGGTGTGTGCTGAAACGATCTGACACTTTGATGCAGTTGCTGTTACAGACCAGAAAATTATTTCTTTATTAAGTCTTTTATTTTACCAATCTATTGACATTTCCCTGAAACGCAGGTGGAGGAGACGTCTTCTGAGGATAAAGCCACCAAGCAGGGTCTGCTGTTGGCGTATTGCACGGGGCAGGGGTCACGACTTAGACTTGGTTGTGGTTCCTTATGGCTTATTTGTCTTCTCTAGGTTATCAGCTCTCTTTCTCTTCTAGCAAAACACATGCATATTTGATCAGTCTGCGTCCGGAATTCATCCTTTTCTACTCCAGCGTGTGTGAAAGACTGGCAGCTGAGGATTTCCACCTATGGCATGTCTCGCCGCCTAACTGTGCGTTACAGATCAGCAGTTCGTCACATCGGTGAGGTATTATGGTCTAAAGCTGCAGTTTTATGAACCAGAAAGCGCTGTACGTCTGAACCAGAGGTGATTTAGTAAATTAGAGAGTACCTCCTACTCCTCATTTCAAAGTAAAAATGAGTTTTTGTGAAAGAACTGACTTAAACTGAGCTGAAAGAAATGTAGCTGTTCGATAACTCAACTGCATCCCCACAAACATGTCGCTCTGGCTTTTGAAGGCGTTGCCTTTAGCAAGCCCAACAGGGTGAAAGCCCAAAGCATCGAGGGGCTGCTGGAAGTGGAGCGAGTGGTTACCCGCAGTCCGTTCTCCTTAAGATATAAAGGGAACCAATATCTCAGCTTAGAATACAGGCAGTGACTTTTTGCCTGCCTAGAGAATCAGTTTTGACCAGGTACGGCATTTCTCTTTACGTCGTGTTCCAAGTCCCAGAACCCTGAAGAAAGACGTGGGTTGTTACACAGCTGTTGAACTTCATCCTGGAAATGGTCCCGTTTCACTCAGGGAGTTTCTGGGAGTGACTGGGGCGCTAAGGAGAGAGAAAGGAAACCAAACGAGTGTTAGAATTTCTTCAGTAAAATCTCATGTACCAGTTCTGTAGAAAGAAGATAAGAACAAAATGTCTTTGCCTGGAGTTTTTAATCGGAAATTAAAAAATATTTTTAAAACACTCATTATTTCCTCCCTAGTAGGACGTGACTGACTTAGTCTCCTGTGAAAGATCTTTGACAGTGCTCGTGTGTTAGTATTTTTGTCACTCTTTGTGCGTGAGGTGATTAGTAATTCTGATGTTTCCAAACAGAAGCCTGACTAAAATCAATCCTGACACGAATTACTGTCTGGACTTTCCCTATCAATAGATCAGCTTCCCTTGAAACTGTGATATTTAGCTCTGACAAGGTTGTCTCTGGTGATCCGGATGATCAGAATGATCCTAACCTCCAAATATATTTTCATATTAAAGTCCGCTAAAGAAACCGGTTATTTTTCAGCATTTTCAAATCTTCGTACTTACACGGGTAAGAGGTAGCAATTGACAGAAAGAAATGAAGGGAAACGCTTGAGAAATGTCCTAGCTTTTGAGAAACAACGCCCTAATATTTCCAGGTGGCTCGGCAAGAGACATGAAATGTTAATTTCCTTCTTTGGGATTTGGGAATTTGTGCTTTGTGGAAATCTTGTAAGATAATCTAAACTGACTGGAGTCTGGTCCCATGCATTGATTATGATAAATTAATGAAGGAGCTAAGAGGAAAGTCCAATTGAAAAAATGTACTAACAGTGAACAAAGGAATTGTCTCTAAATCCTGCGCGACGTGTGGTTTTTTTCTCTTTAGGGAGGAAGGGTCCAGTGTTGCTGTGGGAATCACTTTATTAGGCATGACACCTATAATGAGGGCTTTTGCCCATTAGTTTAATCTACTTTAAAAGGAAGAGAAGGGAAAACAAAAATTCTGGCACTATCCTAAATACCGTGTTCTTCATATCTATCATGCTGTCAACGCAGCCCAAAGGATAGATACAGCGTCTGTCGGGGGCGGTGCTGAGGAACTGGGGTTTTCACCTTGTTCTACACCAACGCCGTTGCTTTGGTGCTCTGGCCGGCTGGCTCGTGTGAGGATGCCGCAGCATGAGCCACGAATTTCTTAGTTTTTCATTGTCAGAGCAAGGGGGATGCAGTTCAGATTATGAACTATCATTTACAGACCCATTTAGAAAGTGCAAATCAATGTAAGGTTTTATTTAATTTAAAAAAATCTGTATCTTGCATTAAAAGTAGCCATATTTTTGTGTGAAATGAGCACTTCTCTAAAGCAGCGGGCAACAGGGGAGATTTATTGTGGGGATGTCTGATGCGTGAACTGTTTTGAGTCTTGTGAAAATATACCCGAAGGGCAGTACCGCAGACCTACTGACCTAGAAATGGTAGCGGCTATCCTTTGACAAAGTCAGAAAGTACAGCACTGTACAGCAAAGGGCTTTGGGGTTTTAAAATAAAAAGTAATTGAACCAGACTTGCCCTCAGATGACCCGGCTTACCATGTGTTTAGAAGTCCCTGTTGCTCCATGAGAAAACACTTTGAGTTTCTGACTCTGCGGACGGAGAGAGCGAAGTTTGCAGCTGAGACAACACGCCTGGTCTCTAGGAAACGTTTCCAGTCGCTCTGCTGTTCACGCCTGGGGCAAGGCGAGGTATTAATCGGCTGACAAAATTTCACACTTAGTACCGATCAAAACAGGCCCGGCTTAATACAATTACTGCCATTCAGACAATCTTAAGAACTTTGTGAAGCTTTTTAATTCAGCCGTTGTATGTGCTGGCTGAAGTGAAGGTGGAGCCTTCTAGGAGGACACCTCACCTGCATGTGTGAACCACAGGAGGAGAGGAAGGGGTGGCATTATCAACCCCCAAGAGAGAGGGGGGAATACCTCGTATGGCCTGGAATAGCGTGTGTTTCCCTGGTGGTTTTCTCCCTTACAGGATTTTCTCATATTCTGTGGGAAAAATGGCAGCTGAATCCACAAGAAGAAAAAGACAATCTGATTCATAGAATCATAGAATGAATCATAGACTGGTTTAGATTGAAAGAGATCTTAAAGACCATCCAGTGCCACCCCCTGCCCTGGGCAGGGACACCTCCCACCAGCCCAGGTTGCTCCAAGCCCCGTCCAACCTGGCCTTGAACACCTCCAGGGATGGGACAGCCACAGCTTCTCTGGGCAACCTGGGCCAGGGGCTCACCACCCTCAGAGCGAAAAATTTCTTTCTGATATCTAATCTAAATCTATCTTCTTCCAGTTTGAAGCCATTACCTCTCATCCTATCACCACATGCCCTGCTAAAAAGTCCTTCTCCAGCTTTCTTGTAGGCCCCCTTCAGATTACTGTTAATTACTATTGCCAACATAATTATTGCCAACAAATTTCAGGAACGCGCACCTTGCGAGCTGTTTTTGATAGAATGGAGTTCCTCAGACTGCATTTCCTTACCCAGGTCTATATAGCTATTTTTATAGCTAAAGCTATTGCGTTTACAATCTCCCAACAAACAGCAGAAACACGCAGTATGGTGTGGAAAATGAGTTCGTGAGACAAAGTAGATTTTGGAAAATACCAGTTGAAGAGTTTGGTCTTTGGAACAAGAGTGTGTAAAAAGGTATTTTCCAGGTAAGGTGCTGGTACGGGATGGCTCCCCGTCAAGTTAAAGGTTACTGACCTGATTGTGAATGAACCAACAAGAAAAGATGTGTTGGAGAGAATATTATGAGAGATGAATCTTGCTGTCACAGCGCTGAAGCAGTTGAACAGCAAGATACAAGACACCAGATTAGAGAGCTCTTAGTCCAGTGCAGAGATTTATGAGTTGGGTTTTGTGGCTGGTGTTTTACAAAAGGCGAAATTATGCTCACTGCTCCTCTATAAAAATCTCTGAATCTGTAAAAGTAGATGCCGTGCTGTTAGAAGTGTAAGAATTACAGGTGGCTGAGGCAATATCTCTTTTTCAACATTTCTTGCAGGAACATGGAAGCTCAAGCTTAATGAAATTTGTATTTCTTTTGGATCATCCTTGAGTTTTTTGAAATGAAGTAACCTTACTTAAATCCGTGTAATCTGAATACACGATCACTCCGAACACTCTGGATAACATCCCGGAACATTTTATCTTTTAGTATTGCAAGAAAAGACTTTCTCATTCCTTTCATTGCAGATAATACTTGTACTGCAGCAGTTCGGGAGTATTTTATTTGATGGAGCCCATGTTTACGGGAGAAAATTTTGTTAATTTAGTTCGCAGCAGATAAAACAGTGAGCTCCTTCTGCTGAACGTGTGCTGCTTCCCCTTGTAGAGCGCTGCAATCCAGAAGCAAGGCTTGGTTTCTATAGGCAGTACGTTTCTTCTGAGCATCTCAGACGCCAAATGTGGCTGTCAGCCTCCACATGCATTTTGGGGTAGTTTTCAGGATCAAGTTAACTTCCATGCATCTGTGGATTCGCGATAAGATCAAGTCACAAATAAGTCCCTGCAACATTTAAGCGGGTTTGTTTCCCTTTATAGTTAGGTGCTTGGCTAAGAACGAGTAATTCAGTATATTACCACATGATCTCTTGCCTCTAGAGTGGGAGGATTTAAACTCAGGTTAAAAAAGAGAGGGATCAATGGGTATTCCAAATCATTGTGCCAGCCTCTCTGCGGTAGTGCGATGGCTGATAAAAGTACAGCCTTAGGTCTGAGTTTGAAAACTTGCACGTGTTCCTGAGGAAAAAGCCATTATTGCTGAAGGCCCATTTTATATATCTCTACTGTTCTCTTTGTGGGTCAACTCCACCCTCTGTCTGAAGCCCCAGGATTGAATGCTGAACTGAAAAAACCCCCGTTTGCCTACCAGCTTGGGGCTGCTGAAAGGAAGTGCTGTAGTTCTGACAGTTCTATTTTATAAATGTTGCACCGAGGTCAAACGTAGGCAAGCACGTTGTAAAAATATATGGCAGAGATTTAGAGATTTCCTGGCAATAACTTTATCGTGTCCTGTTTTATTAGTTCTTGTGTTTCTCAAGAGGTTGCTTCATTCATACAGTACTAGTTTTCGATACAGAATTCATTAGGCAAGGGCAGCATAGGAAAGTTGTGTGTGACTTGCTCTTAGGAATTCGTTTTCCTCCAAAGTCCCATTGCAGTATTGTTTTCCTGCTCCAAGGCTTTACATACTCCATTTAGTCTGCATAAAAAGACTTACTGATGTGGATGGTTAGGAGAATGCATCAGCAGGGTTTTTTTCTTTCTCTTTCAGTTCGCGTTCATTGAAACCTAGGAATTACGCAAACGTGTTTGCCCTTCTGGATTTATTTGAAACAGGAATAAGCTGCTCAGCTTCAGGACAAGAATAATTTTTGTCAGTATTTTTTCCCTTTTATGATATGAAAAACTGATTCAGATGATTATTGCAGGAGGGGCTGGTGTCACCTCAAGTTTTTGAGACTGTTCTTGATGTGTCTTTAAGTAGCTGGGGAGAACCCATAGTTGAAATTAGGCTGGGACATCCAACGAGGCGCTCTCTACAGTGGAAGACACTTAACTCAGTAAGCAAAAGTAACTTAGGAGCGGGAGGTGTTGATTCAGAAGGCAAGTTTTCATTGCTGACCATCACTGTCTCGCTTGTGGGACTTTGCATCCGCATGTCCATCGGCTCTTATCTTCAGATTTAGTACTCGGGGGAGACGGTCTGTTTGCTTTGCGCTCCTACAGACTACGTTTATGCTGCTAAATACGAGCCAGGGAGCAAGCTCGGCTGCAGTGCTGCTGATCGTCCCTCCTCTGTTAGCAAGCTCTGGGGCAATATATGCCAGGGACTGTTCCTCCTTGGCTCCCTTTGTCCTGCACCATCCTCCAGCGCTACCTCAACACGTTTTGGAACCTCAGGCACCCCTTGATGCCCCTTACGCCGCAGCCCAGGGCATGAAACACACATCCCAAAATTCCCTGCCATAAAACTTACTGGCTGCAATGCAGTCATCCCGTTATTTCAGGCACTTAACGGCCCGTGAATGATTCCTGGCCCTGTTTTATTTAGCTGTAGTCAAGGAGACTAGAGAGATTGGGCCGTGATTCACGAGCGGAGATAAAGCTGGCAGAGTCTGTTTTTTTTCCTTGTCCCCAGGGAAACAGAAAGCCGCTTTAAGTGAATGGGCAATTTCTGCTCAAGATGGAAGTTCATTGGTACTTAAAGATGCAGCATCGCCGAGTGCCGGTCACTAGCGCTGGGTATCAACCCTCAGTTCCTGCGCTGCAGTTGGGGCTTCCCCTGTGGCCATTTGCCGAGTAGCGACAGCCACGGCTTTTCCCAAAATCCTGCTCTACCATGACAGAGCTTCACACAATTTGGGGCTGTTGGCAGCGATTTCTATGTGCAGCCCCTGACAAGCTGGGTTTGGAAGAGCTCAGAATAGAACTAGCTCATTGCTTTGTAGCCCGTGCAAACGATGTCAGGGGAATCTCACCTCTGTTTCCTCGGCCAGTGTCGGTGTGCTCTCCTGCCAGCCGCTGCCTGGGAATTCCTGGGAATAAGGACTTCACGTGATGTGACTGAACTTGGCAGAGGCTCCCCAAATCCTGACTGCTCGATCCAGCAAAATGTCCCTGTCTCTGCTCGCTCAGAGTCTGAAACAAGAGAGCTAGACTTTCTGTTTGTCCTCCTGTGACATAATTTTTAATAACTCTGGTAAAATAGCAGGTATTCGGGTCATTTCATAGTCTATTGTTTTGAGGGAATGAAAGCCTCTTCCACCCTTTCCTTCCTCCCCTGTGTTAGGATAAGCATAAAGCAAACCGTTTAAGGTGAGGCAGGTCCTTAGAAGGGAAAAGTCCTTGCTTTCGGTGGAGGTTTGAGGAGATGCTGGGGCTGAGCTTAGCTAATAAGCCTGACTTGGTATCTCTGCAGGCCGGCTGACTTGTCAGAAGGCTGCTGGTGGCCATTCATCATTTCAGGCTTAATGCTTTTGATCTTCAGAGGCCGGATGCTTTTCCCTCGTGCGGGATGACAAGTCCCATCCGTGGTATGGAAGCGAGAGCACGCGCTGCCTGCCGGCCCGGTGACTCCTCCGATGAGTCAGAGGATTTGCCCGTTAACTGACGAACCCCGTGCGTGCTCCTCAGAGGTTGCCAGCTCAGTTTCTGCCTGAATAGCCTTCCTGAATAATTGTTTACTTTTGAATTACAGGAACACGCTTCAGCATCCAAAAAGTAATAGAGAAAGGCAGAGTTGCTGGGAATTAACCAAGCATGTGCCGTCAATTCAGTGTATTTTTTTTTTTCTCCCTAGTAGTATTTTTTAATTATGCCAGTACTTAGGACATGTAATGCTTATGAGATTTACCAGGCTCGGAAACTTTGGAAAGTGGGTTGAAACGTGCAGCACAAGCAGCTGCAGCAGCAGCAAGGTTGTCTTCACATACATTGACCTCACTGAGAGCCAGGTGCTTCACGTTGGGTGCTCTTCACTTCTTACCCTTTAATCAGTCTGTATTTATTGTGACCTGGACAGTTTTGCATTAAGAACTGAATATATCTTCAAGAAATAGTCAATAGCTTTCTAGAATGTTGTTTTATTTTCTCCTCAAAGACTCCTGTCCATTAGTTATTTGGGGAGAGTGGAAATGGTAACTTCACTGCAAGAATTGCCCTTTAGTAGAATCAGGTCGTCTGCTTCTTTGCGTATTGGCAGTTGCCCTTTTTGTACAGTAATACCGTGATAGCTTGATTTTTTTAAACACGGGTGGAGGGGTTGGATAGCTATTTGTATTATTGAAAAAGTGAACCCCATTTCCAGTCTCAGGGTAGGAATTTACTCAGACATCTCACCTCTGCGTAATTTTGAGGAACTTTCTGTGGTGCTGCGTAGAATATCTTTCACTGAGAAGTAAATTCATCTTTCTCTAGACCTTTGCAGTGTAGACTTACACATTTGAACTGATTACCTCAGGCTCCTTTTATCGTTAAAGAATAGAAATAAGCATTTTTAGGATGTGATTCACCTGAACTATTTCAGGTACACGCTGTGGGATGAGCTCAAGTATGTTGCAGCAGCGCTCTTTCTCCCCTTTGATGGCAAAGGGAGTTCTAGCTGGCCCTGGCTTTCAGCATATCATAATTATAATCATTCTTGCTGTGTACAGCCTGTGTCCTACATGGATTTTGTTATGTGCGAGGTGATCTTTTGTCAAGCTAACTCCTCTGCTAATACGGCCTTCAAACATCCTGGGCATCTATTGTTGTGCTTGCAAGTACGTTAAGACCAGCACTATTTTTCTTCTTTTATACTTTTTAATACTTTTCTGCTCTTCACGCTTGTACACTCCTTCAGCAACAGGAGGATTATAGATCAGCTCAGTCTGCCTTGTGTGATTGAACCCTGCAAGTTCCTTCAAACCATTGAAATTCGAGTGTGGGGTTGCCTTGGAAATAGCAAATACAGGAATGATGTGTAGCAACTGCAGGAAAAAATGTGAGAGAAAATGTCTTGCGTGGTTGAAAGAAATAGTCATATCAATCAAAAATATGGGAAGAAATTAAGCTTGTATGGTGATTTTTTATTTTTAGTGTCCGTTTTGCGTAGTAACAGCTGATGGTAGGTGAGATGAAACCCTGCATGTGCCTGGGCTGTTGCAGTTTTCCTGTCTTAATTAACCTGTTTGGTTCTCCGCAAGTAAACCATATATTCTTAAATAGGGCTGCGCGACTGCTTGCTGCTCGGCTGGGCCATCAGACTCTCTCTGATGCCCTTTTCAGTAGACCTGAAGATCCGATCATACTCATACAAGTCTGAAATACGCTGTAATTGGTCCAAAGAGGTGGCCCAATAAAGCTATTTAGATTGTATTTCAAAGCTTAGATTTACTTTTTTTATCCATGCCTCATGCAGCTCTCTATTTGGTTCTTTGTAGAGGATGAGTAGCAATACAGCTAGAAATGATAGTCAGGCTTCTAACTCTGGCCAGTAAAGACCAGGGAAGAGGATATGTGGTCTGAGAATAACTAAAGTCTTTGGTTTGGCTTCAATGATCTGCATATCTAAATGATGATATTCTAAAATGGAAAGAACGATGATAAGAAAATGTCTCCTGTGCATGAATGCAGAAGGAAAAGAATTGTTTGCTTTTGATCTGTTGTTTTCCTAGCTCGACTGACAGTTGGCTGGGAATTATTGGATGTGCTGCGTCGCCAGTCCTCGTTTCCTTCATCTGGAACACACAGACTTGTTTATACAGGAACACGTTTCTTCTTCAAACACAGTGGACACGAGTGTCTCTTCTCCACAGAGGGATAGTTGATGGTTATATCCCAAAGGCTATAAATATGCTATAGTCTACAGCATACGGGCTTAAGCCTTGATTTAGTTCCTGGTGATGAAGTCAGTCATCCATAATGTCCACATAAGGTGCTAAATAACTGAAGGAGTAAGTCTGTGGCCTGTGTTTTGAAATTGGAAAAGAAATTGAATTGTTATATTAAGAACCACCTACCGGGTGACGGCGAGAGAGGGTACGTCGCTCCTCTGACGTACCTGCTTCTCCCAGAGACCAGCAGCTCCCTGGGGTGAAGCTACCAAGGAGCTACCGTTAGTTTTGCCTGAGATTTGATCTTTATCTTTTGTTTGGACTGACCTTTGCTGTTGCATATTATGAATAGGATTAGTTTTAGTCCAGCTGCATCCACTGAGGACAAAAGCAGAAACTCCCATTAGCCTGTAATCACACTTAGATGCCAGATACCCATTTTAACGTATTAACGTACAGGTGAGGTTATGGATGCAGCAAAGATGTCAGTCCTAGACTCAGAAAACCTGAGTTTTAGGGGTTTTTTTTTGTCCTGGCTCAGACACAAACCTCAGTGACTTTTGGTGGGTGTGGGGCAGTATCCATTCTCTCTTCTACTCTCTATTTAAAATTAATAGCTCCACGCTGTCGGCTTAATATAGCTCAGTTTTTCTCACCGCACAATCCCGGAATGTCTTCGGGTATTGTCAGCCACGAACACAGGAAATAATCCCTCATTATGCTGAATTATCTAGACACAGCACAGGCCGGCGAGGCTGGTGCTTACAGAGCGGCGGATTGACAAGGGCTTCCTGTGTAGTACGGGAAAGTCCAGGCACCCGAGATTAAACCGCAGCAGCAGATCCAAATTTCGTCTCAACGGCTGTGAGGAGCTGATGCAAAACTCCCAATCCAACAAAAATAAAATGCCAGCTTTTGGCCTCTGGCAAGAGTTGCCCTTAAGAAAGGTATCCAGTAAGCTGTTCTTTACATGGCATGTCGTATTTTCAGCCCATTTAGGTTTTTGAGAGGGAAAAATCCTGAGGGATACGGCTTTTCCTAGAGGCAATGCGCGTCACGCGACTCCGTGTATTACTTCTCCTGTCGCTATGGCTGCGAACTTCACTCCCGGTGTTCAGTTAGCAGCACGTTTCCACTGAATAAGTCAAATACGGAGCATAATGTTTAGTGGTGGCTGATCCTGTGCGGTGGTAACAAGGTAGAGATGTTCTGTATCCCAGGATCTGCGTGGCACTTCAGTCTGGAAAACTGGAAGGAAAAATTAAGATCGTTTCTCGAAGAAATGAGCAGCCCCGCAGCAATATTCTCAGTCGCAGTTCGCTGTGTGGGATGTGCTGTGATGCAGGGAACTCTAATTTCTGAAGAATTTCTCAATTCTCTGAAAGAGGGTTAGTTGTCAAATTGACATTAAATACCGAGGGGGATACCAGCCGTACCCAGCATGGGGTGGTCCCAACACCTCAGCAGGGACACTCCGTGCCAATGGCATACAAAATTGTGCCCCGGTCACTTTCTGGTGGATTATATCTTTCTCTGTCTCTCCTTTACCCTATTTGTTTCATGTCTTTAGAGTCCCGTGGTTTGAGTCTGGATCATTTATTGTTTTCTGACTCCTCCATGTTGGCTCAGTTGGCAGATGAGATGGTGGAAATGGGGATGGATGGTTGATGGCGGGCCCTGAGTGTGGCTTACGCGTACTTCAGCAATGGTTGCATTTTGCAAGTGGTTGTATTGAGGAGAGTGAAGTTGGGGTCTGGCTGAATTTGGCACCAATGCATACTGGCCTTGCTTTCTCTGGGGTTTGTGGGGTTTGTTGTAGATACGATTTGGTTTGGGCTCTTTTAATAGGAGACATTTTGCATGCAATCTCACCATCGGAAATCTAGCTGTTCCCTTTAAAATGTATTCTTTCAGTCATGTATGAACTTGACAGTAAAAGAGAAATATAAGAGCTTCTAGGCCATTGAATCCTAACCCCTGTGAGATGCCTGTTGGTGCTTTCCTCTTCTCCCGTTTCCCACCAAGGGAAAGTCCTGAATTGCAAGCACTTAACCTGTGCTGCTCTCACTTTTAGAGTTAGAGGGGAACAGAATCATGGGATTCTTCACCAAAAGGGTTGTCAGGCATTGGAACCAGCTGCCCAGGGAAGTGGTTGAGTCACCATCCTTGGAGGTATTTAAAAGGTGTGTAGATGTTGTGCTGAGGGACATGGTTCAGTGGTGGTTTTGGTAGTGTTAGGTTTACGTTGGACTTGATGATCTTAAAGGTGTTTTCCAACCTAAATGATGCTATGATTTTTGGGCAGGGCCCAAAGCACAGGGGTAGCTGCAGGGTCAGGAACCCCATGCCTGGCGCTGCAGCTGGTGCGGTACCCCGATGCCTTAGCTCGGGTGCCCAGCACTGTCTGAGGACGTCAGCAGGAGCTGCATCACCAAGCGCTAACAATGGGTAACTTCACGTAGTCTTGTATTACGATATGTGCCTTTTCCCCATCCTGCCTCCTTGGTGGAATCGGCTTTCAGTGAAGAAATTTCTTTAAAGCCTTTACAACTGAAATAAGCTTCTAATGTAATGGTGCTTTTGTACCATTTGCCTCCCTAGCCAGACCTACGAACTCCCGTTGTGTTGAACTGGCCTTAGGTTAGATGTTGACAGGCAGGCAAGGGACACTTTAACTTTTTGCTCTCCCATTCTGCCATTTAAGAATGGTGCGATAAGTAAGTCCTTGATGTTTCTGTATGTGTGTTAGAAATTATTCTGTATGGTTGGGCACTAGAAAAAATATTCCATGTCATCTGTTTATCAAGACTATATCCATTTTTTTTCTTACCATCTCTGTGAAGTTTCAGCGCACCCTCAGCAAATTTGCTGATGACACCAAGCTGTGTGGTGCAGTCGACATGCTGGAGGGAAGGGATGCCATCCAGAGGGACCTGGACATGCTTGAGAGGTGGGCCCGTGCAAATCTCATGAAGTTCAACCAGGTCCTGCACCTGGGTCGTGGCAATTCCAGGCACAAATACAGGTTGTGCAGAGAATGGCTTGAGAACAGCCCTGAGGAGAAGGACTTGGGGGTGCTGGTGCACAAGAAGCTCAACGTGAGCTGTCAATGTCCACTTGCAGCCCAGAAAGCCAACAGCATCCTGGGCTGCATCAAAAGAAGTATGAGCAGCAGGTCGAGGGAGGGGATTCTACCACTCCGCTCTACTCTGGTGAGACCTCACCTGGAGTATTGTGTCCTGCTCTGGAGTCCTCAGCACAAGAAGGACATGGACCTGTTGGAGCGGGTCCAGCGGAGGGCCACAAAGATGATCAGAGGGCTGGAACACCTCTGCTGGGAGGACAGGCTGAGAGAGTTGGGGGTGTTCAGCCTGGAGAAGAGAAGGCTCCGGGGAGACCTTAGAGCCCCTTCCAGTACCTGAAGGGGGCCTACAGGAAAGCTGGGGAGGGACTCTTGATCAGGAAGTGTAGTGATAGGACGAGGTATAACAGTTTTAAACTGAAAGAGGGGAGATTTAGATTAGGTATTAGGAAGAAATTCTTGACTGTGAGTGTGGTGAGACACTGGCCCAGGCTGCGCAGGGAAGTTGTGGCTGCCCCATCCCTGGAGGTGTTCAAGGCCAGTTTCGATGGGGCTTTGAGCAGCCTGGTCTGGTGGGAGGTGTCCCTGCCCAGGGCAGGGGGCTGGAACGAGATGGTCTTTAAGGTCCTTTCTAACCCAAATCGTTCTATGATTCTAAGTCACCATCTCCCCAACTCCCTGAAGTAACCTGAGAAAAGGTTATTCCTTACCGATGCTAAACATAAGTCCTGTGCATAAGCAAAATTATAATGTTTAAGCATCTAATCCTGTATATATCCATAGATATCACTGGTATCCAAGCAATCTGTTTTTGTTTTCTTGGCTCTTGCATTATTTATAGGCTGCAATCATCTCCTGGACAAAAAATTCCACATGGCTAGATAGCAGCTCTCTTGGGATAAATCACCACCGTTTTGTTTAATACAAATGACTTCTATTTTAAAGCCTAGGATTGTCCACATGTTTTTCTGTTGCTGCTTAGTTCAAATTTATCCATCCCCCAGATCCTTGTGATCCCCCTTAAGGTACTTAGCGCAAGAAGATCCCCCCTGTAGCCTTCTCATCTTCAAATACATACGCTTAAGCGCCTCATCCCGTCATCTTAGCAAAGGCCCTCCCTACTTTTGGCCAGACTCCTATCACTCCTACGGATTTTCTCTAGAATGTGCATGTTGCTCATGTGAAGATAAGACGTGCCCAACTCCAGCTTATGCCCCAAAATGGCTATTTGTTATGGCATAGTCTTTTTTTTTTTTTTTTTAACGTTTAGAAGTCCCCCTTCCTGAGGATGTAGAAACATTGCCCTTCCCCTGGAAGGAGCGTGCTCCAAGGCTGGCTCTGAGGAGCGCGATGAGGAAGCTTGGTTGGCGCGGCTGGCAGGGAGGACGGAGAAGTCTTGCAAAAGTGATGGCGGTAGTTTTGTCGTGCTGTGTCAATGAGCGCAATCGACTGAAATAGCGACTGCTACAATGCGGGACGCAAGATCAGCTGCTCAGCAGAGGTTGAGTTACGGTGTCGAAGATACCTGCTGAGAGCAGTGTAAATAGCTAGCTAGATCCAAAATACGTGGTTTGCGGTGAAGGTGGTAGATAAAAGGCACGCTTTTTGCAGAACGCTAGCTATAAGTGTTTTTCATGCTGTTTCTTTCAGCTTGGGTGCAAAAATTACCGGTATCGAAGTATTTCCTTGCATTATGTGCAGCCTGATGTTTGAATCACTTCACTATTCTGTCCTCTAGGGAGTGAAACTGGGAAGCCTGTTCCCTGTGGGCAAACCTGGGTAAAACGCATTGAGAAATAAATAGAGAAACATCGATGGAGTCTGTAAAGGTGTAATTTGTATTATTGCGGGCCAGAGGAGAAAAGAAATGTTAACCCAGCCTCGTGCCTTTCGTTAGTGACAGCATGGCATGAGGATCAGAGATTTATCTGGGGATTAAGTAGTAAGAGCAAAGGGGCTAGAGGGAGGAATAGACAAACCTGTGTGGTCTGGGACGGAGCTGCGGGGTTGAGCTTGAATGTATGAAAGGGAAATTTGCGTATATTTATCAGTTGTACCGTTTTCAGTCCTTTCAGTGCCGTGAGACTATTTCTCAGCATAACATTTGGTTTAAAAGCATATTTTTTTAATTAAAAAAAAAAAAGCTTATATCTTGGGGTTTTTTGTCCTTTGGTTCTTGATCCTTTTTAAAAATATCTTTTGCCTTTCAGGGAGACAAGAAGTGGTCCTGTGCAATACCTCATCTCCTTTGATACCTTTCCCGTTGATCCTGCACTTACCTGATGTTATAGCTAGATGTCAGCCTCAGATGTGAATCAGGGGCTTGTCAGTCAGCATCAGATTTATTTTTGCTCCTCATCTCTCAGTACCGTGAGACCGCTGAGATAGCGTGATACCCGTGACTTGCCTCCTTCCCAAAAGCCCAGCCTAGAGCTTTAATTATTAAATTTAACGGAGCCATTAGCAAGGATTTGGTTTTGACAGACTCGGAGGAGTATCTTTGTGTCGACTTTTCTTCGCAGTCTGGTGGACGTCTTATTTTGCAGGTGATGCCCCTGCCCGTAAAGCTGTGCTCAAAAACCCTTTCTCCGAATGCCTTCCCTTACCGGGCGCCAGAAGCTTCACCGCCGGCTCTGCGCGGGCTGGCACGGTGGGCGAGACGCCGAGGCAAGGATAGTTTCAGACCTGGGACAATGACAGCAGCGAGCGTGCTGGAAAACCGGGTGATTCAGCTATTCCAGTAACTCATCACGGTGACCTGGCAGCCTCACAAAACAGCAGGTCACGTTTGGGTGGATTTGGGGATGTACCAGCTCACGGAGGGTCGTGACTCATGGGGTGACTTACAGTGGGAGCAGCGGAGGGTCGGACTGTGGGACTGGCTCGCTGAGGCTGGACCACTGCAGTTCCGAGCAGGCTCTATGGTTTAGAGCGGCGCTGATTTTTACTTTGCCCTGTATGTGCTGGCTTGCCGTGAACTGCAGCCGCTCAAGGCCCTTTTTATGGGAAGCTGGAGTCGTACGTACATTAGGGAGGGGGCACACAGCAGATCCCTAGTGACTTTATCGGTATTTCCAGGATGTTACTCCTGCCTGTGAGTCAGCATCATGAGATGGGATGGACATGCAGATTGTTACTAAATTGTCCTATAAAAGACCTTGATACGAAAACTGTAAATTTTAGAATATAAGGGCTATGTATCCATTATTAAAAGCAAGCAGGCGAGCAAAAAAGCCCTTGTCTTTATGCTAGGCTTCAGAAATGACTGTTTAATGTCTGTGTTGCTGGGAGCTCACTGATCTGCTACAGACATTTAAATGCAAGTGGTTTCCTGAGGGCTTACTAAGCTCTGGTCCCTGTCTCTAACACAGTTTAATTTATCTAATTAATCTTTTTGCCCAGTCTTCTCTTTCCAGAAAGGACTGAAATTGAGAGACTTCTCTGCAAGTCACTGTGGGGTTTTTTCCCTCACTTCAGTAAGTTTAAAGGGAAAACAATTAGCTCCTCAATGGATAAATTCGCAGGGTAGATACGGTGATGAATGCTAAAATTAGTATCTCGGAAAGGAAATGTCATGAACGATAGGTTCTCAAGTTTAACGGAACTCCTCAGTAAACTGGGTTGAAGCTCTGTAGCTGCCTTTTCCTCCCCGTTGAATTACTGAAGTCCCAGAGCCATCTTCCAAATCATAAGCAACCAACAAAATACAAATCCCAACACGAGAGCTTCTCCGGTGAGCTGGAAATATTAGCTCTTGGTTTGCCCGTGACATTGCCTGTGCCTTTTGTTGCACTCTTGCTTCTCCCGTTCCCGTTCATTTCAGCTGCTTGTCTGCTCGGGGATGATTTCCATTCCTGCTTTTGTTGCCTGCCAAACTCAGGGCGAGGAAAAGCAGCAGGTGTAAACACGAAGCTGTCAGCAGAACAAACTCACGGGTGGTATTTTGAATGCTTAGGTGACTTGCTGGAGGAACAGGAATATTTTATTATGATTATTTTCACTTTAGGAGGGATGCTTTTCTTTTATTTCTTTTTTCTCCTCCGCCTTTTACAAGAAGACAGGGAGTTGGGAGGCAAAGATTTGGGCTCTGTGGCTTAATTACTAATATCCTAAAATAATTTCTGTTGGAAGGGATGTTTGGAGGCCATCTGGGAGTGGGAGGGTGTGTGGGAGTGGACTTGCGGGGTGCCAGGGCTGTCCCCTGGCAGGGTGCAGCCTTCCAGCCCAGCTCTGGCCAGGTGGCTGGGACATGGCCATGCGGTCTGGTCACGGGCGGTGCTGCCTCCTTCCCTTCCACCACGACCTTTGGCTACTCGGGGCTGCTCCGGGGTGGCAGCAGCTAGACCTCTCTGTCACCCTAATTCAGAAATCTCAGCAGAGGTCAACCCTTTCAAAACAAGGACAAAGAATGTAAGGCTTCTGTCGCCCCATCACTCAGTACTTGCTGTATCTTGTGAAGGACATCTCCGAGAAGAACAATTACTTTGCAGATACTGAGTCATCCTTGTGAAGTGCTTCCAGAAACTGAGCTAAAAGAACTAATGGAAGCACAAAGTTCTTGATTTAGGTTTTCTGTGCACCCTCATTCAAATCTGGGAGTTACTGCCCAAGGATTTTGTCCCTTATTTCCTATATTTTAAAATGTTTTATCCCAGGGGAAATACGTCATCTCTAGCTCTTGAGAGTGCCCAGCCTAATTTGGACTGTGAGGCAAGCTAGCATGCCAATATTTTCTAGGTTTTTTTAAGAAGTAAGTAGACCATACTTTGCCCATCAGTACCTTTATGGCTAGTAGCCACATTTTGCAGTGTGTGCTTAAGCATCACTTGCGTATTGTAGCAGCAACTTTATAGTTGGCACTAGTTTTGGTTCTTCATTCGTGACTAAGGCAGCTACGCACACCATAAATAAAAATTACTACTGGATTATCTGGGAAATAACTATCAAATATCCAAACCCAGAGCTATGCAAAAAATGGTTATTTCTCTCCTGCTCAGTGGCTTCTTACTTACTGGAAGTAATGAATGCAGACAATTATCTTACAGGATGTGTAGGATTATGAATATCTAATAGGGCAGGCGTTAACGTTGACAAGTGACTACATTTAATTTTCAGTGGAAATGCTTCAAACGTCTAACTCTGTGTTAACATTGCTACTGATTAACATTTGCTGGGATGTCAGAGGGTTAAACTAGGAGAGTAAACGAGCTATCCTGTTCTGCATGGGTTCACAGGAACCGGAAGGATGCTTGGTTATATGTCTGATCGCCAGAGTGAAGTCAGGTGAGGCCGAGGGCAGTCCTTGGATAAGAGAAGTGGACGGGAAATGCGAAGAAGTAGGAGGTTTGGCAATGTCACTCTTGCTTCTGAGTCACCAGTGAGCTAAAAATCTGGGCAGAGTGTGAGGGGGTGTATTGACAGGGTAAGCTAATTGCTGTCACAACAGTTGCCTCTAATCTTATTTTCATGTATTTATAGTGTAGAAGATAACATTTTCTCTCAAGTGAGCGCTCTTCCAGGCCCCTTGGCACAAAGGGACCATTTCCTATCAGCATCTTATGAAGCAATACCCTGATTACTCAAAGGGGATCGTTACTGCTGCCTCGCCAGGTTTGGCTGAGTACGTCTTCAGGTTGAATTCAAGAGCTCTAATGGCCTTGATTACAGCCTAATAACGAGCTTTGGTGCCATGCTTAGACCCTGAGCGGGAAGAATAGCAAGCAAAGAGGGAGCTGAAATATGGGACCATTGGGACAGTTTCCAACCTCGACTTGTGATCTTCCTTTGTGCTCCCAGGCTTTACCCTGTCCATGACTCAATTACTTATTTTCTACAAGTATGAAAGATTGCTCTGATGTGGCTGGTTCTTTGTTTATGAGGACTGTTTTCAGCCCATGTCCTTAGCAATTGAATTTGCTTCCACATTGTTGTATTCAGAGATGCCTTTTATTTGCCGTAATTATCTGCTCCTAGCACAGCTCTGCCACACAAAGGTTCGTGTGTGTGCGCCTGTATATTGGAAACCGCTGCCCTTTGTGCTCTGGCTCTAGGTGGGAAAGCATAATACGGAAAGCAGGATGAACGTTTTGTGGGGTTTTTTGGATCAGGGGAAGAGAACAAAGTTTTCAAAGCTGCAAATAGCATTCGAGTTCCCTCACCCTCCTGTTTATGGGGCAGGGAATCAAATCACTGGGAGTAAAAGGAAAGATAAACAGCACCTTCCTTTATTTCTTCCTTCCCTCAACAACGTTATCTGCATAACCCTCTCCGCTTTTCATCTGATTTGTTTGGGACTCGGTGGTGCCGTAAACACGAAATCAAAACAGATAGTCAACATCAAAGGAGAAAGCTGTTATTTTACATTGCTTTATATATATTTGTATGTATACTCTATTTATTGTATTTTATGTATTTATTTCTACTCTTCATTAGCTTGCTTACACATCCCAAAGTTTTTTTCCATTTGTCAAACTTTGGCTCTCTATCCCCACTTCCAGCTGCTCCCCTGTTGTGATTTATACAGGTTTGGAAAGTAATTACAGCTGGTTTTTTTTAACTGCTGGTGCATCCATGTGCATAAGTCCCTAGGTATGTCGAAGAACCCTTTTGTTGACTAGCCCAGAGAACTGATGTTAGCTGTACCCTTCAGGAAATATAAAATCAACTGCGGTGCTCTGAGATTTTTTAGTTTTGTCTTGCTAAGGAGCCCAAAACATGACTAATTTAAACTTTTTTTGTTTGTTTCCTAATTCCAGTTGAGGCTGGTAGAAGATGACACATTTAATAGTCTCAGTTCTTTACTAGGAGGATAGTTTCTGCCTTTGCCATCCTTTTGGATTTGCCGACATGTCAGTAAAGGCATCTCCACATCCCTTTTAATGCAGAGGGGCCTGGCTTTAGGTACCTTACACAAACGTCGATCAGCATTAACTACACAGTGGAGTTTGCTTCCATGTTTAAATGAAATCTCTATCTGGTTACATCTCGCTATCTGAGGGCCTCCTGTTAACATAGCTGTCACATTTCCCTGGACAGTGCGAAGACATTTTTATCTGGTTTTACAGTTCATAAAAAGAAAACGAAGAAATACGTTTCCAAAGCAGCAACTAATTTTACTTGTTTCTATTTCGGGAAGCCCGATTTGAGGCGTTTGCCAAGCTGTCAGGCCAGCTTGCCTACGTTTGCAGGGGAGCTCGGCGGCGGCGCTGGGCGCTCGTCCCACGCTCTTGACTTCCAGTGTCACGACTCTCCTGCAATATAAAGTGCTTTTTCCTTTTTTTCTTGATCTGGTCGGATCTGTCCCCCTCTGTTCTCATTCTGAAGTTCAAGTTGAGTAAGTGTAGCTCGTGTCGTGGCCGCAGACCCGTCAGACACTTCGTGAGCACTGCAGCCTGGCCGGTCGCGAGGGCTGCCCTTGCCAAAGAGCAGCTTGCTCACCTTGCAGCGCGGCTGGCGATGGCGTGGAGCACGTCAGTGTCCTCAAGACCACCGCGATTAAATTGCTGTGGAGATAAGGGAAAGCCATCTGCGATTTGTTCCCCCTGCCTGCTCGCTATTCAGAAAGACGGTGCCAGACGTGACTGCCAAGCCTGGCTGACTGGATGCCAGGCTGTCATGTGGAGCAGACCTGGCAGCTGCCGAGACTGGGTCAGAGGTTTGGTGACCCATTTGCAGGTGACATTGTACGTACGTGTGGAAAAGGCTTGGCTGTCAGTTGATGGAGGGAAGCTGCGGCGAAGGGTGTGCTGGTTGCTGGAGCGCGCCTTTTACAGCTGGCGTCTTTGCACTGCGGGGTGGTGATCCTCGCCGAGCTGATAATATGTTCTCGCTCTCTTCAGACATACGGCTGTGACAGTTGGTCTTGTGCCTGCTCCTTCCCTGGAGAAAGAGAGGTGTGTGGGACTTATCCCCAGCATCGCTGTAAGATGGCGACCTTAGAGAGAGGCAGGTCTGTGGGACTTACCCCGGCATCGCTGTAAGATGATGGCCTTGGGGTCGCTGGTGTGCCTATGGCAAGATGGTCATCAGAGAGAGACCTTAGAGCAGTCTTCCAGTGTCTGAAGGGGGCCTACAAGAAAGATGGAGAGGGACTTTTTACAAGGGCATGTAGAGATAGGATGAGGGGTAATGGTTTTAAACTGAAAGAGGGCAGATTTAGATTGGATATTAGGAAGAAATTTTTCACTCTGAGGGTGGTGAGCCCCTGACCCAGGTTGCCCAGAGAAGCTGTGGCTGCCCCATCCCTGGAGGTGTCCAAGGCCAGGCTGGATGGGGCTTGGAGCAGCCTGGTCTGGTGGGAGGTGTCCCTGCCCAGGGCAGGGGGTGGCACTAGGTGATCTTCAAGGTCCCTTCCAACCCAAACCATTCTATGATTGTGATCCTGTCGATGCTGAAAGGATTGGGGCAGGCTATGGGGGTGTTTGTGTGGGGCACGAGGACGGGGCGTGTGGGCTGGGTGCAGTTCTGTTGACTTCTCAGGTAATGAACAGGCGCCGTGAACCTTCTGGGCAAGTGTCTGAAGTTCTTTGATATACTAGCTAATGTACATCGGGAAACAATATCACATTGCTTAAACAAAACCAAAAATAAAAAAATAAAAAAAAAGAAGTGTTAAAGGAATATTAGGATTGCTGAAATACTACGGTTAAGGATCCAAAGTTTAGGAAGTGCCAGAAGCAAGATGTCCTGGGTGTCTGCTTTTTGCATTTGTGACATCAAGTCTTTTTGTCACGATGATACAGTTTCTAAGGGCATGATCATATACTGTTCTTTCCGGTGTTGGCCTTACACAGCAGTGAGTTAGCAAGAAGTTATTTAATCGTTTGTTTTATTAAAAAAGAACAGTATGTGAGACTCCACGCTTGATTTACTGTACTTAACTAAATTCTCTAGATATAAAATTCTTATTTTCTCTCCCTCCCTTTTCCTCTTGAGTTCTTCACAGTGCTGATCCCTAAATACTATATTGGCAGTAAGGTGTATTCACCTCATCTCTGGATGAGATTTGGTGGATTATGAGGATGCTATAATCGCTATTATGTAAATAAGGGACCGAAACACTGGGAAAGGGAAAATGAGTATTTTACTTATTTTGTGCATGAAAAATGAACCTGATTTTGAGGCGTACACTGTGTAGTATTTTATAGGTTCAGAGCTTCCACATCCCAGTGCTATCTCTTTTTTTATACCTGGATGTTCATCCCAATCCTGTTCCCGTTGTTGGCTTCACTCTTCAGACCTTCCTCTTTGGAACCTGTTTCCGTCTCCATATTCTTCCATAGTCCATGCTCTCACCCCACTTACAGGTTCCTTCCTTGAGCCTCATTATGTTCCCTTCTCGTTAGGTTCCTCCTTTTGCTCGTTTTGCTGCGGTCCAACACAGCTTTTGAGTTAGACGTGGGTGGTGGTGTCATTCACAGCGCTTGTGATCCAACAGGAATGTCACTGGCACTACTAGATGGAGAGGGTTGGGCTTTTTATATACAAGTACCCAAAATACCAGCTGCAGAGAAGGGTGTTTCTGCTGGTCCCTCTGGGCTGGGGAGTGCTGAGTTCAGCGGGGGGTCCGGTACCGGAGCAACCCCCTCACTTATGGGAGCAGCGAGGGGCAGGAGGATGGGCTCGGCTGATCTTAGCTGCTGAATGGAAATATTCTTACGTGTAAAAATAAAATGACTTTTAGATTGGTTGTGTTGCGTGCGTTTTCACAGAAACCGCGTTGAACTTACTCCTGATGCAAACAGCACTATCTTGCCTGATCGCGAGTTCGTTGTTCAAAGCTCTGGAGTGCTAGAGCTTGTTAAAGCAGAGGTCACCGGTGCTTTTGCGTGTGGTTGAGTAATGGTGTATTGTTCTACCTTGGTTCTGCCATTTCGGCTAAAACATTCCAGAGTTTTCAGCCTGAGGTGGGCTCTGGCGCTGTACGCTTCACGCCAGAGGACTGAAGTTTGACAAAGTGATCAGCAGCTGAGAACGAGGTGTGAGAGTGGGAAATCTCACTCAGCTGTAATAAAATGATGATGATGATGTTCGTAAAAGTGATACCTGCTATTTAATTGTTCCCTGATGGGGTTTGAAGCTTCCTATGAGCAACGCGGGTGGCGCAGGCAGAGGGCTGCCTATCCCAGCACTCCCAGTGCGTTTGAGCAGCAAGTGCCCGTGGTGGGCTTACGGCGATGAGTTCTCATTGATCCTCGCTGATGCAAGGTTAAAGCTGTGGTATTTGCTTGTGCTCTGATTTTTATACGGTATGCTAATTGCCCTCTTGAATTGGAATTGCTTGTTCAGCACAGTGTAAGAGATATCAGAAGTGGCTTCATGATGCTGTGTTGCAAACAGCGTCGAACCTTTTCCTGTTAATGTAGAAATGCTGTTCAGGTTTTCGCAGGCCAAATTAGGCGTCAACACGTTTTTATTCCGCTCACAATATGCGTGCGTGTGCACGCATGCATATGCGTACACAGTTGTGATTTTTTATTGTTGTGCTACCAGCGATGCTGTCCAGAAGAACTTTTTTTTCCTAACATCATGGTGGGAACCTGATGATGATTTTGGAAGTGGATGCAGCTGCCTGAAAATGAAAAAGAAAAGTCAAAATAGAAACACAAATATTTTGTGCCTGCGCAGAAGGAATAAAAGGTAATTAGCCAAGGATAAATAAATGAATTTATTTTGAAAGACCTAAAACGGTGACCCAAAATGTTTTGAAAGCTTTTCTTTCTGATGACATTTCTATGTTCAAAGTTTCAGTCCCGGAATCCTTAGACGAAAGTGATAACTGTTGGCAGGGGAGAGTAATGGAAAGTTATGCCTGAGAGAGGAAATCATCTCACTTTTAAAAGTGGACATTGCTATTTCAGTTTTTAATTCTGATAATTAGCAGTAGCAGCTCATCCTCAAATTGCTCTTCTAACACTAGGTGGTCCAGAACTGCATGAGGTGACTTAATGTGCCATTTTATCCCGAGTCTGTAATTGGAAAAAGACAGGAACAGCTAACTGCTATTAATTGCACAAGCTATTTACAGCAAGGAAAATTTTGTTTCTCATTTATAGACATATAGAACAGTGGTAGTGCTGCTGCAAAGTGATGCACTTCAAAGGTCTTGCTTTAATGTTATGTATCAAATACTAATTTCTGCTACTGGAAGTCTGTCTCAGCCTGTAATTCATGTGCATTTAGTCAGGGCACCTCTATTGCTTCCCAGCTTGTTTTTAACATATTCCCCAGCGGCCGCTTTTCTTGTGTGTCCTCGTGTGTTCCCCTCACCTCCCAAGTGGATACGGCAGCCTCCTTGGGTGTGATCTCTGGTATCTCTCTGCATTCTTGCCAGCCTTTCTGGTGGCCACCGACGGGTGGAAGACGCTTCTGTGATTCCTGTCTTACGTTAGCTTTTGAGTTAGACGTGGGTGGTGTTGTCATTCACAGCGCTTGTGATCCAACAGGAATGTCACTGGCACTACTGGATGGAGAGGGTTGGGCTTTTTATATACCAGAACCCAAAATACCAGCTGCAGAGAAGGGTGTTTCTGCTGGTCCCTCTGGGCTGGGGAGTGCAGCGGGGGGTCCGGTACCGGAGCAACCCCCTCACTTATGGGAGCAGCGAGGGGCAGGAGGATGGGTGGAAGATGCTTCTGTGATTCCTGTCTTACGTTGTGTCCGCTCTCTACCTGCGCTCTGCAGATGGAATCAGGATACCTTAAGAATATTACTGAGTAACAAAGAGATGTCCCGGTACTGCAGTTCACACATACGTTATACCCGAGGGTGAAAAAATGCGTTCTGGTTTGCATTTTGTGTCGAAATCGCTGTTAATGCGGGCTAGGTTAACGTAAATTGCAAATGTAAGCATCTGTGCACATAATTCAAAGTGATAACACGTTTGTGTTTGTGAGAGATGTGGGAGAAGAACTGAAAGAAAAATCACACTTAAACACGTGCTACAGTTTTCTTCCTAAAACGTCATCTGCTGGTGTCTTCTGCTGGACCTCCTGCCTAAGCCTTTTCTTGTGGTGGACCACATTATTGTTTATAGCTGATTTCCACTTTAGGTTCTTCCAGTGGATCCTGATGGACTTTTTTATCATCATCACTGGATGCCCAGTGATGTTTTTCCTAAACAAACTCTTAACAGTGTGATAAGGAGATGCCGAGCTGGTTATGGCTAAGGTCAGGACTTGCATTGATTCTTCAGGAAGCCAGAGGTGCAAAGGCTCGAGGTGTAATTAGAGGTGGAACAGATGTTACATGTGTATCGAAACTTCATTGTGGATCACTCTCTGAAACGGTTTACAATTTGCCAGTTATTTTCCAGATGATCTTTTTTAATGGGCTGAGGTAGCAGATGTGTTTGTTGTATCCCACTCTTTAAAGTCATTTTGGGAAGTTAAACAGATGGATGCATTTTGAAATTCAGCAGCATCTCTTTCAGCATCTGTAGCGTCGTCGTTTCGCGTGCCAAGCGGGATAGAAGGGAAGAGAGCATCTGATAAGTACTTTGCCTGTGACAAGCTGACCCATTTGCCACCAGCCAATAATATACTAATGTTATGACAGGAATGATTGACTGCTGCTGCTTTGACAGCAGAGTGATTTGAGTTTCCAGAGAGTTATCTGTCTGGTTTTGTTGTTGTTTTTTTTTTAAATTTTGGAGTAGCTTGAATACAGGTTGTTTTACTGCTGGAATAAACAAAGCTTATGTTAATTCTCATACAGGAGGTGATTGTGTCTCAGTACGCAGAAAATCATTCCATCAATTGAATTCCATCTATGTGGAACAAAAAGGTTTTATATTACAATGATGGCAAAAGGAAATATGAAATACAGAGAGATTATCTCTCAGTGCTTTGCCTTCTGTTTGTTGTTTGTCTTCCAGTGTTAAACGTCAGCCGGATCTTTCTTGGTGGTGATACGGAACATTAAGACTGTGTGATGTTTTGACATTGACACCTTCCCCAAATATTCCAAACACTGAGAGCAGCGTTATTAAAAATCATATGAGTGGGTGTGTAAGGTAAATGCAATGCTGTCAGGTCTTCATACCGTACTTTAAACAGGGTTGAGTTGCATACGGCACCATGGGTAAAACTCAGGGTGGCAGGAAACCTTAGGGTGGAATAATATCCTGTCACCTTAAAAAAAAGTAAAATTGATTAAATGTTGAAATATCAAACTTGTTTAAGGCAACAAACATGTCATTAATCATTACACTGGGAAGTTCCTTTGTTTTGGTATGAAACAAAATATTAGGACAGCATTTAGGGTTTTTTTTTCTGTCATCTTTGGGTGGTGGATATTACAAAAGCTTGAAAAAATCAGTATTAAAACAGCAGGAGGGTTTGCTAATGGGAGAATGAGAGAACAAAGGAAACATAAGGAAATTTGAGAAGAGAAGTTCGATACTGCCGTGTGTGAGGCTGCGTGGTGGCCCTGCAGCACTTTAGGTGTGAGTATTCTGTGGTAAATTAATAGAGAGATTAAAGAATAACTGTTTCCTGTACATTTCCTTGCAAAGTGATCTTTGAAGCTTTCTGGTTTAAAATGGAGCGTAATGTTCGGCGGGTGCTAGTAAGCCGCTCCCATGAATGTACACGTGATTTTTAAATATAAAATGGAACGGTGCTTTCTGTTGTTCTTCCGCAGCTACCGGGGTAATCCTCGTCAAATTGCCTTGTGATAAACCGTCACATTGGAGGTGGAGGTGGCAGATCGGCTTTTTCGGACATTGACCCTCAAGAATGGCCATGGCTGTTGGGCTGAAGGTTGACTGGAGTTATGTCTATGTAAATCTGAAGAAGTTTTGCTGAAACTTTTTACTTAAGAATTTCAGTAGGACCATTAGCATACTCCAAATTTTATCTTCTAAGGATGCACTTTTATTTTCCACAAATGTCAAATCAGGACTAATCTTTCTTTAAAGAGCTGTGGAGGTAGGCAACATTCATACAGGGCATTGTGTTAAGCATTTTCTGTGTTTCCTTTTATATCATCGTGAACTATCTAGGTTTATTTATTTATTTATTCTGGTAACACATTCAGAAATAGCTGGTGTTTGTAACGCTGCAATTAATCATTGTGACATTCTATGGTGCATTGCAGGTGACCTCCGGCAGCGACCCGCTCCTGAATGGTTGCCCTGTGGGAATGCTCTCTTTTTTTGGCTTCTAGGGAAGAGCGGCTGCTGGCAGACTTTCGTTGTGAAGTGTACTTGGCAAAGCCTGCAAGTGTGGGACAGTATTTGTTGTTCTCTGATATCTACTTGGCAGTTGGTGAGCACCACAAGCCCTACTTGTGTGCACTAGCAGCCCAGAAAGCCGATCGTATCCTGGGCTGCATCAGGAGAAGCGTGGCCAGCAGGTCGAGGGAGTTGATTCTCCCCCTCTACTCCACTCTCGTGAGACCCCACCTGGAGTACTGCGTCCAATTCTGGAGCCCCTACTACAAGAAAGATACGGACGTGCTGGAACGTGTCCAGAGAAGGGCCACGAGGATGATCAGAGGGCTGGAGCACCTCTCCCGTGAGGACAGACTGAGAGAGTTGGGGTTGTTCAGTCTGGAGAAAAGAAGGCTCCGAGGAGACCTTATAGTGGCCTACCAGTATCTTAAGGGGGCCTACAAGAAAGCTGGGGAGGGACTTTTTAGGATGGCGGGTAATGGTAGGACTAGAGGGAATGGATTAAAATTAGAGATGGGTTGATTCAGACTAGATGTTAGGGAGAAGTTCTTCACCATGAGGGTGGTGAGACACTGGAACAGGTTGCCCAGAGAGGTGGTGGAAGCCCCATCCCTGGAAGTTCTTAAGGCCAGGCTGGATGGGGCTCTGAGCAACCTGATCTAGTGGGAGGTGTCCCTGCCCAGGGCAGGGGGGTTGGAACTAGATGATCGTTAAGGTCCCTTCCAACCCTAACAGTTCTATGATTCTATGATTCGACTTCCGTGACTCCAGAACTGCACTGTGCACCATCAACTGAACTGTAGGCATGGGCTCAGTATAAAAGAGGATTTTTTTAATTCAAATTGATCAGTAATGTGTACTGATGGGAAGGGAGATAGTGTAACAGTAAGATAGGATCAGAATGGTTATCTAAAGAAGATCTTGATAAATACTTCTAATTTGGAATTCAAATCCTGGCGCTGGCTGTAGAGAAACTACATTGATTTAGAACAGGTGAAAAATCTGACTCTCACCATTTAGTTGGAATTGCGATACATTTGCTCTTTACAAAATAGCTGAAGTTGCTTAATGATAATCTGGCCAATTTGTGTTTGTTCAAAACTGCTGATGTGGGAGGGACTGATGGCAGCTGAGGCTGGGTTGGAATGTTTAAGCAGATCCAGTTGAAAAAAAAAAAAAGGCTTTGAAATATAGCCTTTGCTTCCAATCTGCGTCTCAGGTGGTGTCTACCTTTAGGCTCTGACAACTCTTTCAGATGATGGAGCAGGTGTATTTGAAATGCGCCAGTAAGGGACAGCAAGGTTACAGAAGGTGACTACCTGATGATGTGAGATTGTTGGCTTGTAAGTAGTGGATATTTTTTTCCCTGCCACTTCTTGAGAAGGTAGGGAGAATTAACAGCACAGGGAAGAGTGCATTTTTTTCGGTCCTCGTCTTCCTATTTCATCTTAACGTGATGGTTCTTTAAGTCAAGAGTAGTTGTGGTGTTTGGATCATCATCATCTGCCTTCTGTGATATTCTCATTAGTCACAGATGTTTTCCTTGCTTTTCCAGATACACAACGCCATAGGCAATGTGAAATCAGGCATAAAATAATATAGGAGCTAGTACTATTAACCTTGTGGAAACAAAGGACGCACGACTAGATTAAGAATACCCAGATGCACATCTCTGTTGGGAAGACGTGACTCGCAAGGATCTTTCTGAAGTGGTATTGAAATATTTATTCCAGGTGCCGTTAGTGGCATGGAAAGATGATGTCTCGTCTTATGGTCGCAGATGTTAGGAGATACGCAAGTCGAGGTGAGCTATAGGTTGGCATGACAAAGCTACTCTGTTAGCGTCATAAAGATTATTCATGCATTTCTGTTTTACATGGTGGTCACTGCTGCGACTACAGTACAGACATACAACGTGCATCTAATTGTTACAACACTGCAGGAAGCATTAATTGAAATAAGCTCTTGCGGTCTTCATGCCTTCCACTTCCATTCCTGACGAGTTTAAGGCCGAGGAATGAAGTTTGCATGCAAAGGCAGGGAGATGGACCTTTTCAAAGCCAATCACAGAACCCCTCTCAGGATGTCTGTCTCCAGCCAGCTGAGCCAAATTTTTATTAGATTCTGAGAAACCGATATGGCTACAGATCCAAAAGCGATGGAAGCATAATGAAATCAAAGACGTGCACGTTGATCAAAATGCATTTGCCGTGACAATAGAAATTTATGTAGTTTTTGAGTGAAGCACCACCAGAGTTAGATTAATATAAAATGGCGATGTAGTCCAGTGATAAATGCATCAGGAAATAAAAAAAATACCAGTCTGGAATGAGGTGGGAAAAGTATTTCAGTGCCATTGTGATGCCAGCTCCTACTGTTCATGCTTACATTGCGAACCCATGAAGTGTTCTGGTACAGAAACAGGATTAAATAAGAGCATTGTTCAGAAGATGCTCATTTAAAATGGTGCCGTTTTGCGTCACTGTGCAAAAGCGTCTGCCTGTATGACTAGTGTGGCTAGTGAGGCTGTCTGTGTGTCTTCTGAAAGCGAGCGTACCGACTGCTCTTGTCCAGGTGGAACTTAGCTTATGTATTTGTTAAAACATGCCGCTGTTATAAAATGAGGTGGATTTAAACCCAGTGTGAATTAGAGACGTGTCAGGGGATTACAAAAGGGATTTGAGATCAGAATTAGTGTAATGCAGACAAGATTTCTGTGAAAAGAACTGGGAACAGAACCAAGGTTTCCTCCTTTTCTCTCTGCTCCATATAAAGAACTCACATGTACAGATTATAATTGCCGTGGTGAGAGGATGCCAAATTAGATAATGCTTCTACCCACATTCCTCTTTTCTAACCTCTACTGTTCCTCTGGTGGGCACACAACAAAAAAATTAGGAGCTTGATCCCATTTACACCTTTATGGGTTCTTTCATGAAATGGTAACGTACATCTGTAGACGGGATCAGGCTTTTACATGTTCGATGCTCCAATCGGGGACAAAAGATGGATGTGAATGTGCGCAATGCCTGCAGTACCAAAAATAGGTCCATATTTATTCCTGTCATAACTTCCCTTAAGTTGATGGAGCTGTGCCAAGGCTGAATATGCCCACAGTCTATAGGACAGCTGGCCGCCTGGCAGCAGTCAAGTTTGACGAGAATGGTTGTGTAAGAACGATTAAGCCTTCTGATATTGACAGTACATGGTGACATTTTAGGAATATTCACCTCGGCTTAAAACGATTTTCTGGGAGATTTCAGGTACATTTGTAATGCCTAAAAGACAAGGATAGCATTGATCAAGGTATTTTCAAGCCTTGGGTTTGGTGCCATCAGCAGTTTTGAATCACCGGACCAGTTAATGAGGTGTTCTAATTGATACAATAATTCTACATAGTTTTTCCACTTACGCTAATGTAACACTTGGCTTCCTTGAGGATGGGTATTAACCACAAGTTGAAAGGAAGGTCTGATTCTCCGATCCTTTGCTACGTTTCGTAAAGCTTTTAATTTTACTTGCAATATCCGCATGCAATCCATGTAGGCATTTTCTTTCCACTTGGGTCTAGAGACCCTGTCCTGTTGTTAATTGATGGCGTATGAGCGATGGAGGCAGCTTCAATAGTTTTACTGTTCCAGAAACATTCATCTCATTCATAAAGATCATCTGTTCAAGAGCAGTCGACCCTGGGTTTTGTTCTCTTTTACTGCCTTTGTTTTGGGCAATGTGCTGAGTTGCCTACAAGCTCTTCAACTATTCAAATAGTTTCCACTGATGCGTCGAGGTCTCCGGGTCACATGAGTCTGCTCACTAAAATTTTGAGAATATTAAGCCAGTTCTCGACACCAGAGACTTGGCACTCGAGATGACACTACACGGTGCTAAGGAGCCACAGCGTGTATCCTGAGCAATGGCATCTCTTGAGCTTAAAAATCAGTCCTGCAAGCCACATCAGTAGGTTTTTTGGGTGTATTTTTTTTGTAACGGGGAAGTGAACTGCTTGGTTATAGCATTTTTCCCTCCATATTCCCCCAGTTGGGGAGTGGGTGGATGTATACTGGCCTGCAGGCAGAAAAGGGGGGACGTTGTGTTTATTCAGGCAAAGACGCTCGTCAAGCTTGAAGCTGCAAGGGAAAGTTCCCCTTGTTAGTGGCTCATCCAACAGGCTCATCCTGTGGCAGGAAGGAATGAAGCTCTCGCATTTTGTTTAGATAATTTGCCTGCTTTTCAATATTGCTTACCCATCTTACAGCTTAGATGCAGAATTTGGTTGCTTCAAAACCGGGGAAGGGAAAACTGGTTGGGCTTTTCAAAGAAGATAACGAAGACAGGTTCCCAGATCCCATCGGCTGTCCAAGAGAAGTAGTTTCTTTTAAAAATCCTAGCCTTAAAAAACAGGTAAAATCAACTATTTAAAAAACAAAACAAAACCTAGTCACTTCCAAGGATAGACCAAAATTCATGTTGCCCATTTTTGCAGATATAGCCCGTAATGTGACGTTAACAATTTATAACCTCATGGTATGGCTGTACTGCCACTGGATATGCTATGTTGCATTTCAGCGGCATTATGCTATAGTGTTTGGATATATAAAGCAAAACATGCATAGCTTTAAAAAAAATAGTTGTTAGATAACAACGGATCGTTAATGCAAATTTTAAATAGCTGTTTTTCACTGAACCCATAAGAGAAGCAGTAGTTCTAGGCCACTCTTCAAATGTGTTATCAGGAATTCACATTAAGCTTCGGTAAAGAAAAGGTCCGTGTTATTGATTCGGCAAAATAACTGGCAGGAGCATAGATTGCGAGAATTCAGCAGACATCATCTTCATGTCAGGAGACAGGACTGCACACCAAGACATAAAGTAGTTTCCTCTGGCTGTGGAATATTCAATTCACCATCGCCAAAGGATCAGATTCATTAATTGTTAAAGGAGCAATGAAAGGAATCCTTTTCTTTTGCTCAAATTAACTTTTGTGTCTGTTTTGGTATCCTGTATCCTAGCCAGTTTTCCAAGATGAAAACAGAACAACAAAAACTGGCAAGTTCTGTGCATCTGGGATTGGTGGCCTGAACCTCATAAAACGTGTAAGTGAAGAACAGATCATAAAGCTGTCAATTAGATCTTCTAATAGCTTTTAAACATTACTATATTTTATTACAGACCTAAAATTAGCCTTGTTTTCAGACTTGGATTTTTTTCAAGTTTTTCATACTTTGGTCCAACCTCCTTTTTAGCTGGCAAGGCAGAGTCGTCAGCATTGAACAATGGAAATGGTATCGGGGCATTTTAGATATTTCTGCTCCCATAACTACCAGTCCTTTCGTATGGTACATCTGACTTTCTGCGTCGAGTTGTTGGGATTTGAAATTTTCTGTGGAGCTCTGTCTAAGCAGAGACTGTGCGTGGCGTTAGAACAGGGGAGAGGGGAGATTTAGATTAGGTATCAGGAAGAAATTCGTGACTGTGAGGGTGGTGAGCCCCTGGCCCAGGTTGCCCAGAGAAGCTGTGGCTGCCCCATCCCTGGAGGTGTTCAAGGCCAGGCTGGATGGGGCTTGGAGCAGCCTGGTCTGGTGGGAGGTGTCCCTGCCCAGGGCAGGGGGCTGGAACGAGATGGTCTTTAAGGTCCCTTCCAACCCAAACCATTCTGTGATTCTATGAAGAGAGATGGGCAGTTTCCAGTCTGAGGTTAATGAATAAAGAGCCTAGGGTGAAAGCAGTTACTCATAAAAACAACAACAACAAAAATGATCATCTTTGAGTTAATAGAAAGCACCCTGCAGAGTTGGGATATGTGGAAGCAGACGTGCTGAAAAATCCCAGCAACAACCAAAACTCCGGTTAACACGTGAGCTTCATGTGTGCTGTGGGAACTTGAATTACTCAAGTGGGGGGCAGCGCTCAGTGAGAGATGGCAGGCTGCAGTGACAGCGTGGCCAGGCTTTGCTTTTGGTTTTAAATAATCTTGTTAACATGAGATCTATCCAAAAAAAAGCAAACGAAAAACCCCGAACCAGTAACAACAGAAAACCCCACCTAGTACAGCTAAGGTCTTCTGAAATGTGTTCTGTTAATGGAGACAGACCTTTTTACATCACGATGTTGATGAAGAATAGTACTTTATAATGAGGAGAGCACACGTTCTGACTTTAATTTCCAGTTCTGCCACTTACTCCCTATGTAACCCTGGAGAAGTAATTTAAGGTGACATCCACAGAAGGATCCAGCACACAGGTCGCATCTGATTTCCATTTCCTAAAATGCTATCCTAATCCTGCTGCCTAATCCTGGAGACACCCACAATCCAGAAATGCCTCATTTTTCCATCTGGAAGAGTCTCAGATGTAAAAACCTGGGGTTTGTGCATTTAAAACTTTCCCAAAAGCCGGGGTGTCAAATAGGCAGGACCCAGCTCCCCTTGAAATGGGTCGCGGAGCGTGCTTCAGCCTTCCTCCTCTGGGTGCTCCCGGCAGGCTGGATGGGGCAGGGCGGTGGGGCTGTGCCACCTCTGTCCTGCCAAGTAGCTGGGTGGCTCAGACGCTCACCCAGCCTGTATTTCAAATATTTCAAGGGTGGGTTCGTCCCTTCTTCTCTCTGCTTGCTGGGATCACTCTTGTCCCTGCCACCCGGGTGGTGGTGTAGGAATTTCGTCTTGAGGCAATGGGTGAGGTGGGAATCAGGAGCTGAAGGAAGTGCCCCTACTTGGGAAATCATCCAATATCTGGGACTGTGATTTAAAATGGGATTTAAAATGCACCTTTTTCTTCCATGTCTCCTGTTAGCTGTGTGAATGTTATTCTGAGGCACCCTCCCCTCCCTGTATGTAACGTAAGAAGCCTGCGTGGTAGCTCAAAGCCTTTGGCTGTCGGTGTTGTGGCACTGTAAATCCCGGTGCTGAGACCCCCTTAGGAGTCCAAAGGCATCTCTCCGTGCCGTGAGTTTCCATAATCCTCCGCGGTCCAGCACGGGGGCAGAAAGAGGGATATGTGCAGGAAATGTGTAACGCTTCGCAGGAATGAGGGATGTGGGGGCTGTAACGGATCTCAGTATCTGCAGAGTAACATGGGGAGGAACCTGTGACACCAAAAGAAAGACTCCTAAAAGCAAAGTGCCAAGTGTTGCTATTATGGGGCTGCATTACTCACGGCGCTTATTCAAATTCCTGTTGATGCTGGCAGCGGGGAGTTTTCCCGAATAGCAACGAACAATGAGTCATCACCAGGTGTTTTTATTTGAAAGCGTGTTGGGTTGTTTTTTTTTTTTGCTGTTGTTTTGTTTTTTTTTAATTTCAAAAAGAAACCGCTACATAACTCCCTCCGTGCAGCCCTTACGGCGTCTCCCGCTTTGCCGCGGAGTTCCCTGCCCGCCGCAGGACTTGAAGCCACTCCTCCCCCTGCGGAGAGAGAGAGGCAGAATTATTTATTTTTTTAATTTTTTTTTAATTTTTTTTTTTTTTTTTTTTTTTGTGCCTGCTTCCAGCAGGCAGGGCCAATCCGCGGGCCGCCCTGCCTGCACCGTGCCGAGGGGGGGTTGTGCAGCAGCCGCCCCCCACCCGGGAGAGGCGCAGGATGCTCCCGCTCCACTGCCGGAGGGGAAAATGAGGTGGCGGCTGCTTTCCCCTTCCCTCTGACAGCTGAATGCTTTTTATTTTATTGTATTTTATTTTATTATTTTTTTTCCTCCGGGTTTTCATGATCAGCACTGGGGGAGCCGGGAAATTTTGCGGCCGCCGGCGTGTTTTTATTTAACGTTGCTGTCAGCGGACGCGTCTCCTTCTGCTCCAGCATCGTTGTCCTGTTCACAGCTATTAAGACTTAAGAAGCTTGATTCTCTGAGGCTCGTATCCAAGGGCATCAGTCATTAACACACTGAGCTACATCTGCTTCTTGGCTAAGACTGAAGAAAGACATCTTAAGCTGGAAATCCTGCTTGCTCGCTCACTCGCCCGCTCTCTAGTGCATACGGAAGGGGAAGCATATGCAGCAGCAGGTTCCTTTTTTTTTTTTTTTTTTTTAAATTCTAAAAGGCTGTGTCTCACTTTGGAGATGCGGTGACAAGATAATGGAGTGAAAGTCTCCCACGTTTCCGGGGAAGAAAATTACAGGAGTCAGCCAGAGAAAGGAAAGGAGCAAGTTAAATAACAGCAGAAATAGGAAGGAGGACGGTGGTGAAGAACTGAAAATAAAATTAGAGGAAACAGGTGGAAGGCTGGCATAAAGCAGGGAGATATTTTAGGCTGAAAGTGTTTTTTGGTTTTGTTTGTTTTTTTTTTTTTTTTTTTTGTTGGTTTTAAATTCTAAGCTGGTTTTGGAGATCCCTGCAGTAAAGCAGACAGCTTTAGTGGAGAGCAGCTTCCCCAACGTGTCCTTTTCTCTCTCCCTGCCTGCTGTCTCTGCTGTTGCTGCTGCTGACAGAAACGTGTTAGGAAAGCAGAAAGAGAAAATGCCAGCCATCCTGGTAGCCTCCAAAATGAAATCGGGACTACCTAAACCCGTCCACAGCGCTGCTCCAATCCTGCATGTCCCGACGGCCAGGACCATCCCACAGCCCTGTTACCTGAAGTTTGGGAGCAAGGTGGAGGTGACGAAGCCATTCTATTCCAGCCAGATTCCTCTCAAATCTCCTAATGGGCAAGAAAACGCAGGAGATGGACTCGCACCAAGGAAGAGTGGCTCGGTAGAAAATGGATTTGACACTCAGGTTAGAAGGCAGCGAATGTTGGGGAGGTTGGGGAGGTGTATGCCAGGATTTATTTCTGTATTGAATGTGTGCAGCAGGTTTTCTGAGGGGGAGAGCAGTGGTGTGAACGGCAGCGAGAGAAGGGATGTGTGTGTGTGTGTGTAATAACATCTGTCCACAGTGGTGGGATGTTTTCTATTCCGCATAGCGGCATGTGTTACCGAGGGGTGGCTTTGTAATTTGGTCAGCATGGTGGAGCCGATGGTGGGGTGGTGAGGGATGGAGCTGCGTGTGCTGGTTGCCTGTGGTGCCTTCTCTGCTGCCTTTGCTTGAACTTGGGGGATTTATGGAAGGGAGATGGTGGAGATGTTGTGTATGGGGTGTGTTCTCTGTGCTCTTTTTTGTAGGTGCTAATTGCAATGGCTGGGTTGTGTGCCTGGGATGGGGAAGGATTGCTGGTTGTCAGGGATGTGTTTTGTGTTCGGTCAGGTACTGTACTGGAGCGTTAGTCGTGTGAACGTTCTTTATTTGTAGTTGTGTGGGGAGTGAATGGGAGGCAGTGCTTGATGTTCAATTACAATATGCATTTCATTCTCAGTACAGCTAAATTAAATAGATGATATAGGAAATGAATACTCAAGCGGAATTGTCTGTTCTAATGCTATATATGCATGACATCATAGGTGCAGCACATTATCACTATGCATCCTCTTTAATGTGTATCGGTTTTCTAACATGTTTTTATGCACGCTGCTTCCTGCACAGGGAGGAGGAACGTACGTTCTTCAGCTCGTTTGATTTTTGTCAGCGTAGTAACGTTCCCAGCGTGGCTGGGGCTGCCTGTGCTGCTGATGCCCCGGTGTGCTCAGCGGCAGCGTAAGCAGATAGTACGCGTTACCGTACTACGGGGCGAGCAAAGCAGATGGGCTGCTGCAGCACGCAGAATTGATTAACGTTACATCGAGATTGCCGTAGAGCAGCCTGATGTATTTTGGCAAAAGCCGTATACATTACAAGCTGCTTCTACCAATTTCTGAGCCCGGTAGAAGGTGATACCGTTATACCGGGATAGGGAAATGATGATAGATACTTACCTTTTTTTCTCCTTGTCCTTCTTTAATGAATAACAGGTCATCCCTACCATCTAGCTTTTGAAATCTATGGCCTCGTCACCCTGTTCTCTTAAGACAAGTGCGACTACTGTCTGGGCGTGTTTGGCCCCATGCCCTGAATTTTAGGATATGCTGCACTTTGGTTGCTGGTAGACAGGGTGACGTATGGGGCTGCTCAAGCCAGACGAATATGACTGTAGCAGTTCCTGAGGGACTGGGAGCAGGAAAAGGAGACAGACGAGTATCGGTGGCAGGGTGGTGGCAGCAGACAGACCACCCTGTGCATCTCATCTTGTTCTGAAGAGAGAAACAAGTACTCTTATTATTTTCTTTTTCCCTTGTGCTAGAGTCGGTCCTTGTGATTGTGAAATGTCAGCAAAATCTCATTATAGGCTGCTTTTTCTCTCAGACACACCTTGGTTTCTGCATAGAAATTTACATTCCTGCAAAAGTAATTGTTATTCATAAATACTTTCTCCTCTTATAACAGATTATAATCAGAGCTCTTGCCAGTGGTAGCCGTTTGCAGCAGGAAGGGGAATACTATGGTGGTTTTAACCCTTACACAGATGTGGAACAAGCTCCGTTTTTTTATATCCTGGTGATGAAAGGGTCTTCATGCTAACTTGTTATATTTCGACAGGGAGGGCTTTTGGCCAAAGGAATTCCAGATAAATTTTGAGTCTTGAATAACTTCAAGCACTGTGAGAAATCCTAAGCTTTGTCATTCTCAGTAACCTCATTTGGGGAGCAGTCTTAGCAGATGACCAGCACCTTTTAAGGTGTGAACCAGTGAGGTTTGGTTTACTATCCATTATCTTGAATAAACACAGTCCTTTTTTGTTATTCTTATTGATCCAGCTTTGATCCCTCTGCCCACGCAAGCATGCAGGTTTTTGCCATTCAAGGTAGTCACTTGGAACATTGGTCTATTTCTAAAGGGAGATTTTGCCCGATCGGTTGTATCAAGGGTACTGTTCTTTTCTTTTTCTACTGTCCCTGCCTCCCGAGGGAGGAGGACCAGGATGGATGGACGGTTGCCAGATGGCATGTCAGCAGCTGAAGCATTTTCATCTTGGAACACCTTCAACTACATTCAGGTATAGAAGTGCTTTCTGATAATAAAACCTTAGTCTTAAACACTGCACTAGGACTAAACATCTCAAGAATCATAGACACGTCCTATGAGGGTGATCACTTGCTTCTCTGGACGTTTTATCTGAAGTACCAATGTGGCCCTCACCATTTTGCTGTCCAGGCACTCGGCATCTCCTGTGAGGGAAGGAAGGTATATTCTTGTCATGGCATTTAGAGTTTACATCCACAAATTGGACCGATACCAAATGTTTTGGCACCTTCTTGGTGCCAAGATCTTTTGTAGATCTTGGTCCCTGCATGGAGTTTGCAGCCCACGGGGAAGGACATAATATCCTCCTGTGTGGGTGGAGGGAGAATTAAAGAGAGATTGTGACACTTGGATCAAAAGCCAAAGAGAAGAAATAAAAATGACTGAAGTCTGTTTAACTTGTGCTGTATTCCTTGCTGAGGCTGAACTTGGAATTTGCAGCCCCAGACTCTCTCTCGGAGTTCGAGGCATAAGCTATTTCTATCAAAACCCGAGGTGATATCAGGCCACTTTCAACACAAGTGGCAGAGAAGCATTGCTTTTGTAAAACTGCTTAGCTGGTAGAGCATTCGCTCAGAGGGTGGGATATCAGAGTTCAGTTTCTATTTCAACACGAGGGAATTCAAACTCCTATCATATCTCCGGAGGGTTTCATAATCAACAAGCCACAGGATGTTCTGGGAGTATTTTAGGGAGTTGCTCTTAATCCTGTTGAAGTTGGTCCTCTTTGCACTACACAATACAAAATTCAGTTGCATGTACGGAATAAGGACAGAGAGCAACTTGACCTTATGTTTAGGACATCTGCTAACAGGGAAAGAAATTATGGGAGGGATGAAACAAATAAATGGGATACCTTTAATTCTTCTCTCTTATCATGGTGTACATATACTTCCACTTTGAATTTCTATATGCCTTTTCCCCTGCACTTAGTTTACTGCTTTTTCGGGAGAAGAGGCTGTGTCTAGTGCGTAGACCAGAAGTCACAATGAGCAGCCCAAGTGCTAATGCTGTTTGAGCATTTTTCAAGCCACTTGCACACCAGTCCTAGGTTCATGAGCTTTTTTTTGGTGCCGGGTGGTGCTTATCTTGAGCCTGATTCTTCGAGACCACGGGCACTGCAGGTGGTATTCATTAAACTACTAATTTTTTTTTAAACTACTGAAAATCAAGGTGTCCCACTTGAGAAATGTGGTATCAGTAAAACCTGCTCAATGTTTTGATTATTTTTTTTGTTCTTCTTGATATGGTTTTACATGTGTAAGCTGGATTTTATAGCAACTGGAAGTTTTGTGCCTTTAGGCCGTATAAGGGCAATGTGTTATTTAAAATGCTGTGCAATTTATAAAAAGCATTCTTCAGAGTATTTCAGAGGCTCTTTCCAAAGAAAGGTCTGAGGGTTTTAGCATCAAGCCCATTGTAAATGCTGGTCGGAAATCTTAGGTGGATGAATCACAGCAGTATCATTCCTGTTTCATTGTTGCTGATACACACACTCCATTCATTTTTCCATATTAAATTCCCTGTGTTGTGCACAACAGTATCCTACTGTTGCACTGCTGCTTATTTTATCTAATTTGAAAACACCGCCAATAAATTGTACCCATATTTAGAGAGCATTGTTTTGGAAATATTTAACTTTGTTACCAGAGAAACTTCCGTCAAGTAGATAGCAAGATAGTGATCTCTCATATACAAAATGGTATTTATTGGTTATTCTGAAAAGTCGTATGTATTTGGCTACTAAATTTGCATTAGTTATTTAAGACAGAAGTCATTGCCATTTAGAAGCCCATGGGCCTGGTTTGTGCAGGATGCAAAGAAGAAAGAAACTGGTCCAGGAATACAGTCTGTTGCCATGTTATTGTGAAAGGCACCGAAGGAGATCATGGCTTTAATTACTGTATTTATTGCTGCTATGTTGTATTCTCTAGCGTCTTGATTTTCATTCTCTGGAGAACCTAAAAAATATTTCCCGTTTGTATCTTAAGTAACTGTAGCAGTCCTAAAAGCACCTGGACATTAGTAAGTCATGGGTGCCACCCTTCCGCTAGAACACTTAAAACACTTCAGGTTGTCAGGCATCTGTTTAACCTGGTATTAAAATATGCGTATTCAGCAATTGCCTATAACCGTCCTTAATGCTGGGCAGGGAGGGGTAAGGGTGGGATTTGTTGTTTCTTTGCAAAAGTCTTCGCAATATTCATTTGCTGGATGGTGGACGTGGAAGGTAGATGCTCAATAGGTGTTATCATGTCCTCTCTTTCTTTTCTCTTTAATTCTTTTAACCTTTTCTCTCAGGATTTCTAGAACTCTTACAACTCTTTGTGCTATCTACTGAACTCTTTTCAGTTTGCCTAGACCTTTTATTAAGAATTCAGTTCAAGTCTGGATAGATATAAATGTCTGCAATAAAACTACCTTGCTCAGCTAGATTTTCCCTCATGTTGCTTTCCCAGTTTGTGAAGACTGTGTTGAGTTGGGTGTTCTAGAACTGGGGCATTCTTGATCTCCCCATTTTCAGTCTTACACTAAATGTTTCTTCTAGTGATTTAGTTCTTCTTTCCCAGTTTGTGAAGATCATCTACGTCTGGGGTGTTCTAGATCTGGGGTGTGCTCCAAAAACATTTCCAATACCCACCGACATGGATTTTTCTCATTAGCCATTCTGTAGCCCAAGTCAATGACAATGGTATGGGATGGAATTGGTAGAGAATCTCCACTAGAGATCCCTGCGAAAAATCTATTGGATAGCCATTCCCAGGATGATGGCACGCTACTGACAAATGTCAGGGAGTTTTTCAGTCAGTTGTGCACTGCTTTGGAGTACTCTGGCTGCTCACAAATTGATTACTTAATAGGTTGCTCCATTATTTTTCCACGCTTCAAATTTAGGCTCGCATCAACTGTTTGATGAGCCATGTGTGGCTTGGAATCTGTTGGCTATTGGTTAGCCTCCTCTGCCTCGCCATCCCCGTTCTCATGCCATTAGCAATCCAAATGAATCCATATAGTTCAAATATTAGTAATTACTTTCCTATATTTTAATTAACTTTATCAGAAGCCATTTATATCACTGTCTTGCTAATGTGAAACTTCATAGGGAGAAAGTGTAATAAAGCCTATTGCAGAGAAATTACGCCTTCCTTCCTCACATGCCTTAGCTATTCTTATGCGTGACACTGGGCTTCACAGTTTTACTACGGAACCATCCTGCAGCAATCTTTATCTGGACCCAGTTTGAAGTCAGATGTACATCGACTGGTTTCAGTGCCATCATGTCAGCTGCTTCAGTGGTGTAAAATTTAAAATTTGGTCTTGCTACCACTGCTGAGCTAATTATATAAGAAATTATGAGAAATGTGGTCAGTAATACTGGTAACTTAACCATAAAAGATAGCTTTTTGCAACGTTGGAAGAAACCAAATGAGGTCACCTTTAGGATGTGTACGAGTGAGAAATTCTACTGAAGAGTTGGGAAAATCTGAAGAAAAAAACTGTAGATTCAGGCTATCAAAATATATAACCACAAAAATAATTTTAAATGAGTATTAATGAACTTGCTTGTATAATTATATTTATGTGCTTAAGTACATTCCTATTAGAAAAACCTCGCTGTATCTTGCCTTCTGATGGATTGGGGGTTTTTGACACACCGTAAGCAATCTGAGGCTATTAAGTAGCCAAATTCTTCTCCTATTTATGTTTACAGTGGTTTTGATAGTATGCTTATAGATACGTACCAGTAAATATTAAACTGTCAGGGAGCTATTCCAAAGGAAATGTTACCAGATAGAACACAAGAAAACAATTAGGAAGTTGTTTTACTGTGATTATTAACATGGAGTTTTCAGTGGTCTGTCTAACATAAAGAGCTAACCTTTTTTAATGCCCTGCATTCGAACAAAAGACGTGAAGTTGCACTATCAACTAAGGCGGTTCTTTCAGCGCTGGGTTTTCATTTAGAGTATGCGGAGGGTCACTTGGGTTGAAACTTCCATTCAGTTTTTAATTGTAATACACAATGAGTGAAAATGTGGGGGGTTTTTTTGCTCTGATTTCAGTGTAATTGTGACAGTTCTTGGGTAAAAGAGCATTTGGTTATCGCGTGACGTTCTTTCCCAAGTTCAGTACCTTCACTGTCGAATTGCCCGAGATGGAATTTCCAAAGATATTTATTGTTGAGCTAATAATGCTGCCGTTGAATCCACTCAAGTTTGTACAGTCCGTGGCTAGTTTTTTGAAACACTCATTTAAAATGACCTTTTTTCCTCCTTCCGATTTTTTTTTTAATGCTATTTCTCCGATCCCTGCTAATAGGCAATATCTAAGGGGCTTCCAAATTTTAATATACTTAACCTAAGAGCACTTCTTAGGGGTAGTGATATTGTTCTCATTTTATAAACGAACGGCTAAGGCACAAAGAAACCCAGCCAAGGTCATAAAGTCTTCAGTGCTACAGAAAATTACTCGCTAGTCCCCTGACTATTAGATTATCTTTCTCCTTTGCTGCTACTTGTTAATCAGTTCAAAATGCTTATGCATATGGTGTCCATGTGTTCTCCCTCTGTCCTTGAAATGGTTAGCTCGCTCCAGAAAATGACATTTCTTCACTGAACACTCTCACTTTCTTTGTCCCTGTTTTAGCAAGTCATTTTTATCACCTTCTGCTCTGACACTTGATGTAGGGCAGCGCCCAAGCGGGACACTTTGGTCCAGCTGTCCTTGAACCAGAAACGGGTTAATTATTATATTGTTTTTCTTGCTGTCTTTCTCCCTGCCTCCCTTTGCCTCCCTGGCTGCACTGCTGAATGTCCTTGACAGCTTTTAGAGTTTTGCTTCTTACTTTTCCTAGGTTGTTTGTCCATCCTGTGTTCTGCTGAACTTCTCTTTCTTGATATATGTATGTGTTGTATTTCAGCTCATTCTCCGCTAGAGGCTTGTTTGAACTGAAATTGGCTTCAGCAGAGAAACATTACGTCTTCCTACCTATCCAACTGCTAGCTGATATATCTATTTTTACAATGTTCAAGTATGGATAAAATAATTTTAATCTGAAAAGCAAGTGTAATGTGAGGAAACGGAAAGCTGAAAGCATCTGTGTGTAGCGTAGACCTAGCACAGGCACCGCTTCAGCTGTCCAAGTGTTCTTGGTGGCTGAAAACCACGCTGGCATGCTTGATGGAGCTCATCATAAAGTAACATTCTCTGGTCTTCTGCAAAACAGGCACATCAAAAATCACGCTGTACGAAATATGAAACCTATCCTGAAGGAAGCTCCTGGAGATGCAGAGAGGGACGAGTATATTAGCAGAGGAGAACAACAGATACTACTTTTAAAAATTCCTGGCAGTAAATCTGAGCTTTACTTCTCAAAAAGGAAAAAAAAAAAAAAGAAGAAGAAAAAAAAATATCAAATTACAAAGAAGGGTCTGGTAAACAAAACCTGAACCTTTCCCAAGTTTCAAGTACCTGAGAAGTATGACAAAAGAAAGAAAATTATAAGACACCACCTGTGCTCTTTTTTTCTATCCAGAGGGTATCGGAAAAGAAAGCCTTTATTTTATTGAGATAGGAAGGGTGGATTCAGTTCTTGGTTTTGGAAATTCAGGGCTGGTTTTGGCTATTTTTTATTTCCTTTGAAGAGTCCTTTGAGAAACGTTGTCTACTCTGTAATTTCAGTTTCCAGATTATCTCACCACTAGATTTAAATCTCTGTTTAATTTGTAGAATTTTAGCCTGCAAGTCCCTTTTTCCAACTGAAGCAGAAGTCGTTAAGGAGGGATTTAAATAATAATTATTTTGTGTAAACTTCCCAAACTTGCAGCACAAGAATAAGTGTTACAAGTGCTGTTTAAGAAGATAGAGTTTTGAATAAAGCATTAGTTCGGCCTTTAATGGAAGGATGTGTTTTCTGTTCTTCCATTTTTTCTCACTTGCTTTCCGCTTATTTAAGCTTTGGGGCTAAACTTTCTACTTTTATTCTGGTATAAACCAAGATACGCTCTTAAAATTTAACCCATTACTTTATTTTTTCCTTGCAGCAAACCGTAGAATCTCAACCAAACTCAGAGTCATTCTCCTGAGAAGCTTACCTGGCTAAAAATACCCTGCTTGAATATTATTTTTAGAAACATCTATATTTGAAGTATATAAATGGTCAGATTTTATGTGTATTATTAGACATGAACTGTTGGTACATTTTGTAACAGGAAGCTGCTGGTTTTCCATTCACCAAGAACTGGAATTCAAGTCAAACACTTGGCACTTACTTGTATGCCTCTAATTTTATCTGTAAATTGTTCTTTCTGAAATAGTTTGTGGAAACATTCTCAGTTTCTTCAGTTTTGCAAAGCATAGGCATGGAAATAACTGCTAAAGCTTAAAACAAATAAACCCTTTATTAAAATAAATAATTGAGAAAACAGGTCACTTCTTATTTTTAAACAGGCTGAGATCTGAAGTTTTACTCTGATTCCACCTTTTTTTTTCTCTTGAAAGTATTTTTAGGTGTGTTATCCTTGGGTTATTTTTCATTTTACTTTGGGGTTATTTTAGAATTGGAAGCAATGTGTGGGAAAACAATACATGAAAGGAAAAAATATCAAACTTCTGGATTTCAAAATACACTTTTACCAGGACTTTTGCCCCTATGCATGTTCAGTTTTGGACTGTAATATCATCATATTTTGACAATGTCTTCTTTACTCCCATGGCCTATTCTTAAATATTACCCTGTGTCCATCCCTTGCCTTGATTGTTTCCTTAAGTCTTCTCCCTGGTCTCATCTTGTGCGGCTTTTTTCTCTACGGCTATAGCTAGAAGTTGCCATGTCCTCTCTTTCACATTTGGAAAGAGTCCCTAAATCTACTTATTTTACCTGTGCTGTCACTAATGTTGTGTGTTATTATTAGACATTTCTTCTGTCTTGTCCTTTACGTAATGACCACCGTGGTATAATCTGAAAGTGTGTAGCGGTGGGTTCATGTTTACAGCGTCAGAACTGCAGACAGTAGCAAGGCTGTCCTGGTGGAACTAGCGGTTGTAAAGAGAGTCCCTGGACTACTTTCCAATAGTAATTGTTGAGGTTTTATTTTATACAAGCAAGAAGGAAAACTTACAGACTGTAGAGACCAAGGAACTAGGGATTGGCAGGTATTGGTTTGGTAGCGACAGCGCTATGCTTGACAAGAAAATAGGGTCAGGTCTCCAAAACATGAATTCTTGGGCAATAAGTTGATGGATTCATCGGCTTTTTCTTTGAAAGTGGAAGTTGGTCTATTCGTAAAAGTACGAAATACTATTAGTCCTTCCTTCAAGTTCTGGGAGCTCAGAGGAGTGGAAGCCAAGGTACTTGGCTTGCTGCTCCCTCCATGCCTTGGGTGGGGGAAGGATGGGTTCTTAGACATGATGGTCCCAGAGGCATAGGGCCTGGGCTGTAAAACCTTCTTGGAGAAACCCAGAGATGTTTGTCTCACCTGCCTGACAACAAAGTTGTCTAGTTATACACATCCAGGCCTTCTCATGTTATATAAACAAAACAAAACAAAAAAAACCCCAAACCACACAAAAAACCCCAAACCAACCCTTGACAGGCTGACTTGCATGGCTGTAGAAGTAGATGTTCTCAGTGCTGGGATCTTGTTGTTTTGGTTGTGCTTTCTCCAAATGGGAGAACTCAACGAACTTCCTTGATCATTTCCATGTTCCTCTCCCTATTAATGCTGTAGAAGCTGACGAGGCCTTTTGCTACTAGGCAACTAAATTTTTCAGAGTTGTATAGGGAGAAAATCTAGGATGGCCATCTGAGGTCACCCATACTTCGTTTTTGGGAGAAGTGGAAGAGGTGTATGAGAGGCTGTGATTTTAATTCCTTCTGTATCCAGCACTTTGCAGTGTATTTTATGTCTGTGACAGAGCTCTTTACACGCTGTTCTTCAAGCTAATGGGATTTTGATCTTCAAACAAAAGGGATTTTGAGTGTGATGGTCTCATTGCCGCAACATGTGAGGATCTGTAATATTTTCTAGCGTCTCAGCCTCCTTGTAACCCATTGGATGGATCTGCCATTTGGACAACTGAGGGACATTCTCAGTTGTAAAGATTGTTGTAGTAATACCTTTCTGTTCCATGTGATGAGGTGAATCTTCCCTGATAGGATCTTCTACTGAAAGTGCTGACCAGGGATTATTTTTATGTTGTATTTTTCTGCCATGTATTAATTCTATGTATTTGCCTATTGGTAGAACAAAATGAATACCCTGGTGGCATTTCATGTCGTTGATCTAGTTTGTCTGATGACATTTTATGGCGAATATGGACACTGAGACTTTGTTACACTTGTATGTCTTGAACCAAATATTTAGAAGCAGGTTCCTTTTTCTTTAGCCATGTCCACATGAACCACATCCGCTGTTACAAACTGCAGGTAACTTTAGTACCGATAAGCTAAATACTGGTTTTGTACAAGTATTTTTAGACGACTGTGACAGCTGTCTTTACATGTCATATCTACTTTGGCCGTTTCTCAGATTATGACATTAATTACCAGGAATTAATTTCTAATCAACTTGTAGAAGGGGCTCTAGCAAATTTGCTTCCTCTGGCAGATAGACAACTATCAGGCATAGTATTGTGAGATCAAGCAGATACAAAGATTCACGTCATGTCTTTTGGTGTCAGAAATCCTCCTTAGCCAATGTAGCATGAGGCAAAGTTGTATTTTCTTAGCGAACTGTAATCAGAGAACATTGTCTGTACACGCGTGTCAGAAGGTAAAGGCCTGGAACAGATGTAGAGGACACATTTGCATCCACCAAGATCAGCTTTGAATATAGCCGGTGGAAAAAAATAATTAATGGATTGGTCTGGTAAGACAAATTTGATTCAGTTGTAAATTATTCTTCATTGCAAAGAGTCTTATGGGTATTTAAGTCTTCAAAACTAATTTTAAAAATGCCACGCGTGTTTCAAGATCAAATGTGCATTGGCCATTTGAAGCAACAGCTCGGAAATAGGTTTTCTTTTTTCTTGCTCGATGACCACGGGTCAGTCTGCTTCTCAGGATGGCCATACCATTCCAGACTTGTCTGTGCCTTAACTGGGACGGGTTATTTTGAGAAGCAGTATTTTCAGCATTGCTAGATGTTACTCCTTTGAGATGGGCTCTGGAGCACACAGGAGTCCGATCCTCCGGGGTAACGTGCCAAACGAGCACTGCCAAGGAAAGCTGGCAAAAAGGTGCCTGTCCTCTAGCGTGGAGCTGGAAAGGGGAGGCAGCAGCGCCCTATTTATCCCTACGCAACCTCGCCAGGGGAATTGTAATGAATTTGCTTTAATTTACAAAACAAAACCACTTTCTGCTTTTCAAGAGAGAAGAGCAGCGGTTGCCTAGGATCCCGTTTCCAAGCAGTCAGATACAAACTTCCCTCACTGCAGCAATGGAGATTTTCCTTTTGCTCGCCTATAAGAGGTCGCCTTTCGGCCTTTTACCTGGTAGGGTTTGGACCACGTGGAGTGATTTGCTTTATAGGATTTAATACTTAGACTCTAAACCGGTGAAAGGAAATCTAGTTGTCATAAGGAGCAGAAATATTTGGAAGAGGACCTGTTTATGAATGAAAATGTCATGCACTTCAAATGTAATGATGGAAGCATCTTCTGCAAGTGAGACTAAGCCAGGATTTCCTCTTTTTCCTGTGGCCGCTTCTCACTGTGGTGCCAGGCAATGGGAAACACTGTGAATACTGGGACAAATTTGCAGGTGCAGTGCCTTTCTGTGAGGTGTTTGCCTTTGGGATCCACTGGCTGAGGGAGGTGGAGGGAAGCACGGAGAGACCCCAGACTCTGGGGGAGACCCCAGGCCATGAAGGGGAGCCAGGTCTACCTGCTGTGTCCTGTCCTTGCGACCATCTCCCCAAGCCTCGGGTGTCGGGCGGTCAGTGAAGGTCCTACGGTGGGCTTTCAGCTGCCTTTGCCACAGGTTGCATTTGGGATCCTGGAGAAGATGTTCCTTTTGTGGGTGTGTTATGGCTTAAAGGCATTATGGTGGGGAGACTTGGAAGACCAGCCCTGTTGGAGGTGAGGTGAGTTGTGGTGCATACACAGTTTTGGGCCCTGGGCTGTAATGCCTGTGGGTCATACCCACCAGCGCTTTGGTTTATCAGGCCGGATAGGAAGACAGCGGTATCTTAACACAAGAATCAATCCCAGTTTCCCCTTGTTGAGCAGGTTACTCGCTGCAGCAGGCACTTGACAAAAAAGGAGAACAAAAAGAAGGGGGAAAAAAAAAAAGAGGGGGGAAAAAAGGCATATGAAAGAACCTGAAATCATGAAGCTGGTCTGCAGATCTCCTCAACTGCTCCATAGCAGATCCTTCACTGTCCTATACACAGTTTCAGATTTGTGCGGAAACTTAATCTCTTGGCCACAACAATGTGAACTAGATAAGATTCAGTCCTCTTTATTGCCTCCTGAGCTCCCTGAAATTCAGCAGAAAATGGGATTGGCATTGAAGAAGCACAAATTTTTATCTATTATCTTCATAGCCTGAGAAATGTCCGTTGGTATGGGACTTTATGGTGGGGACTGATGCCACCCTCGGCTCCCCGTAGGCTGCTGTGTCAGCATTTCCGAGCTGATGGCCCGTCAGATCCACTCAGTGTTGATTATGCAGCATTAAGCAGAGAGAGATTTGAAAGTTCAGTGTTCTGCTGGCAAATCATTTAATTTTAGATAATTTTGCGGTGCTTCTTAGCAGCTTATACAAATGGATTTTCAACAACTAAAAGCCTCGGGCTTTCCAGGCACGTGTGAACAACACCTGTGGTGGAAGGAGTCTCTTGTAAACCATCTTGTGAGTAGCTGCAGCATCACTCAACGCTGTTACCCTCCCTCCTCCTTTCTTCCCCGAGAGCAGCTGAAATGGCGGGGCTTGGTTTGGCCAGTACTTTGCATCATTTATAGCGATGCTGTTAAATGCTGGGCTGAAATGGATGGTAGCTCAGCTTAATTTGCATGATTTAAAATGCCAGCTCGGTTTAATGTAGAGCAGCTGGTATATGCTTAACTCCTTCAGGAGAAAACTTTAATACCAGCAGATCGCATTATCCAGGGCTACGCTACATTTATTTATTTATTTATTCTGTCTCTTTGCTGCTTCCCAGAACATTTGTAGAGATCGTTTGCAGGTCGCTGGGGAAGGGCTTTGCTCTCTGTTGATATTTCTATATCTCACGGGGTTCACAAAGGAAGAAATTGGTCCCGCCGTGTGACAAATACTTGTTGCAATTTCCCAAGCGTCTGCTTACACTGACCTTAGCAAATAGGACTCTAAATTAAGATGTGACATGATGAAGGATGGTGAGATTAGTTGGAAGAGGGACAGGTGTAGAGGCCTGGATTACGTGGATTACTGTATACTCAATTTCTTAGGGTGAAATTTCAAGGTTGTAAATGGCTAATTCCACAATTATGGAATTAGAACGTGCCGTGCTGTCCCTCTGGGTGCTGTGCCGGCAGCCGAGTCACCTTGCAAGGGAAGGAAGAGTTGCAGGATCAAAGAATTCCTTTGCTTCCCTGAAATAATTAGCGCAGCCTCAGTGAGAGGATGGAGGGAGCGTAATCTTTTAATACCAACCCTTCTCAAAACTGACCTTGTCACAGGCAGATTCAGCTTCTCGCAGAGGAACAGATGTGTGATAGAGTCACTGCGTCAGAAATGCTGGCGCAGGATCTCATCCTCTGCCAAAATTCCCTTGTCTTTCTGTAGGCGATGGGCCTCTCGTGCTACAGAGCTCTGAACGTGCCTTTGGGTGAGCTGTGAGATATTGTGCGATGAAAATGGACTTTACAAAGTCAGGGCTTTCTTAAGGCACTGACGATTGAGCTTTCTCTTCCTCTGGAAATTTTTTATTCTCTGGAGTCACAACTTGAGCTCAGGTTTCTCACGGAGCAGCAGTTTCAAACGGTCAGTTGTGAAGACCATGATTAGTTTCAAGCATAAGTCGTTAAGCTAGAGAGAGAATATAGCTGTTAGGGGCTTTTGACATGCCGTAAATCCTTCAATATTGCATGGGAAGTGTAAGTCCTTCTATTACCCTTTATAAACCTTTGTGTTAGAAGATACCATGCAGTTCTTCAATTGACATCAGTGCTGTATTTGGTGTACAGGACATGAAAGTCAGGTCGGTACAACAGAAAGGCCAGCTCTTCCCTAATGAAAACTGATTATTGTCGTCTTTGTTGTGAAAGGGAAACCGCTAAGAAGATGACGTCCTATAATCTTCTTCCATGAATGTAGACAAGATAAATTGCCCTCAGCGATTAAATACTTCATTATTTCATCTCATGTTGTCCACATGTAGGATCATTGGCATGCTTGCATGCTGTGGAAGATTACAGCCCTGTAGTATATAGTCAGATTATTTATGTTGTACTGTACTTATACCATAACTCAGTTGAACATCTGAATGGTTTTGATGTATAATCTGCAAATAATTTCAGCCATTTGAGGAAAAGGATTGCCAACGGTTACTCTTAAAAGCAGTGAATTTAGCTAAGCAACGTGTATCCATCCTTTAAATAGCTAGAAACCATTTTGTGAGACAGTTCAGAAGGTGCTGCTAGAGCTGAGGTAGAATAGCGTGGATTAGTAATTGGTTGTCGGGCAGCAGGTCAAAACTTCAAACAAATAATGCTATTTGTGTTTACCAAGTCTGACTCTAGGCTTCTGGAACGGGAGCAAAGTAGCCAACTTTTCATTTACGGTGTGTGTTAGAGCTGACTGAGAGTTAGTTGAATCCTCATCAGCCACGTCGCTTGGGTGTTTGCAGTATTGTTTGTTTTCTTTTAGAACTGAGGGACAAGTTTATTTCTTTTAATGCTTTTCCATTGATTAATACAAACTTTTCAGGGATCCAGGCTTGACCTCTAATGCTTAGTATTTCATTCCTTACTATTTTGCACCACGGATATTTTTAACTCGCTGTTTTTAGGACTTTTCCAGCTGGTCAAAAGGTTAGGAAAGCCAGTTCCACCAGACTGGACGTGCTGTGAAAAAGCTGGAAAGAATGATAAGGTTAGTTTTTATGGCACCTTCATTTTGAGCTGTGCCTTCCTGCTAAGAAGGGTTTCGGTCCTCAAAGGGCAGGGAGGACCCACTGGTGAGTGTGGGAGCCCTGAAGACCCACAGGCCACCAGCCTGGGCTTCAGAGAAGCCACCTCATTTCTGCCTGCTGCAGTTCGTCAGCAACAACTCTCTTATCTCACAGGTGTTCTGTGGAGATAAATCCATTATAATGCCAAGCAGCTCAGGTAAAGTGATACCTGGAGCCGTGAAATTACCTTAAATAGCTAACTGTGTAACTCTTAAGCCTTCATGCTTCAGTGGGATCTGCGCTTTCCTTATCATTGATTTTTTTTCCCCTTAAGGTAATACTTGAATCAAAGCAGGAGATACTTGATTTAAAATCCTTTCCACTAATGATTCCTAGATTTTAATAAAACTTGTGAAGGATGCAAGGTACATCATTACCTCTTTGTTAGGAGGAGGTTTTCACTTATAAACACGTATCATTACTTTTTTGGCTGTGCCCTCAGAAAACAGCGATTTATCCTTTAATGCTGAAAAGAATTTAAAGGGAAGATAAGAATCGAAGAGCTGCATACGCTATTCCAAATTCTAATGAGGAGTTTGTGGGCTGTGGGTTACCATCTGCACTCCACTTCGATGCCATCTGCCCACAAGGAGAAAATCACCAGCGGAGAAGAGAGTAGGACGTCCTGCAATTAGGAAGCCACATAACCACCAGTTACACATGAAGACCTTGTGAGATTTGTAATGAAACCCCGGCCTTTGATAGTACTGCTCTGAAAAGGAAAAGAGGAGTGTAAAAGGAAAAAAAAAAAAGGCCGTTGAGATTTTGGAGGACTGGAAAAGGGGATTTTAAGCCCCATGAATTGCATGATTGACCGCGTTAGTAGAAGCGAGGAATCTGCAGAGTGTTAATTCGTAGCATGTAACACAGTCAACTGAGAACTATCTGTGAAGGCTGAAATTATGCTAATTTATGCAGCTCGCATTGCTACTGCAGTTTAAAAATAGCTTCGTTTCTAGAGAACCAGAGCTACCGTATTGCTCTGTGCGGCAGGTTGACTTTGTGTTTAGCTTTGCAAATTTTACCAGTTTGAACACAGAGCCAAACCCTACTTATGTGGGCTTTGTGTGTGGAGATCGGGCTGGTTATACCGCATTGCATCGCTTCCATTCAGGAGGCTGAAAGGAAAACGTGGGTCCTCTAGCTGAGAAGTGGCATGGAGGTATTAGCGGATACTGTGAATAGCTGCAGTGTGAGGCCTGAGGCTGAATAGTTCAGATTAAAGCGTGTTTTGGGTTTCTCAGTATCTGGTTTTGTTTTGCAGAGCCTGACAGCCTGTCGCTCAGACGTGGCGTGCTTTGGAGTACCTTCAAGAGGTGTTCGAGTCGCCTTCTGCCGCTCTACGCATCATGGTTTTCAGTGCTTATGGGATGCAAGGGACAAAAAGAGAGGGGAAAAAATCCTCCATGTATTAGTTGTGATTAAAACCAATTTTCGAGTTGTCATATTGGAACTGAATTTCCAATGAGTGTGGGTGAAAGTGTGAAGTAACAAGCGTATCGCAGCTGGAGTCAGTGGGTAATTTCATATTCTGATTTCTTATTTTCAATTCTGAAGGAACTAGAATATATCTTGCAGTTAAAGTCATAATTTAGCTTTATGCATAAAATTGCAGACAACGCTGGAGCTGGTTTTAAAGACCAGAGCAACTCGGGACAAAAAGTCCTGGTGCATAACTTGCCTTTGAACAGCTGTTCCTCTGACAAGAAGGTGGCGATGGGTTTTGCCCACCAGAAGATAATCTTTCCAATGGCTTTATGTCTGCATAGATGAATCCTTTGCATCCTAGGGATGAACGGGCTTGATTTTGGAAGTCTACAGTGATGGGTGGAAGCCAAGAAAATATAATTCCTTTTCTTCTATCACCTTCTGGTGTCTCCAGTCGCATTTCCTTTCCTAGTCTTGGGATAAGACTTTTGATAAAGTGTTAATGCCCGAGCCCTCCCCCATTTAGTGGACGTCCCTTAACGTTTCGCAGCTGGCTGCTTCTCCTTCCCTCCCAGTCGGCTAACTCAGCACTGCCAGATCACACTGGGTGGGACTGGCAGGTGTTGCTTCTCAGCCTTAAGAAGCTGCCCATGGGAGCTGGGTTCTCCCCTGCCGTGGAGATGCACTGGGCAGCAGCAGGGGAGGTCTGAGTAGGGCATGGGCTTGTGCTGGAAGAAGTGGGAGGCTTCAGGTAGGTGTTCCTTCCGAAGGGGGACCGAGGTCTGGGTTCTCTTCTAGATCGTTGCGCTGTATAGAGCTGGTAGGGCTTTGTGGTTTATCACGTGCATCTAAATCGGTTAATGTCTGGTAGGTGAAACAACACACGGGAGAGAGAGGGTCTGTGTCAGATAGCCAATTTAAAATGATCAGTTGTTCGTGTTTTGTTAAAACCCTTTCTCAAATTCAGCTCAGGAATGACTGCTAACCTCTGATGGGGACCCACAGCTGGTGTGGAAAGAGATGTGGGTGTTAATCCAGCTCATTTAACAGAAAAATCTTAGTAGAGAGCAGTGGTTACAATGCAAATTATCCAGGGTCTGCTTTAGGATTGTATAAAATGTCTCTTGAGTAGGTCAGCAGCGTGGCTGGCAGGGAGAGGGTGCCCTGCTGGGAGCTACTGGTCATTCAGCACTTGGCATTGGCCTGAAAGTAGGTCTGAGAAGCAGACGTAGATCAATGGCTACGATTTTTGCCTTCCTTACTGTAATTACAAATATTGGTGAGGTCAGATCAGAGATGTAACTTTATATATGAATTAACCTAGGAATGTATTCTTCCTGCAACTCAGTTTAAAAAAACCCACGGATTTGTTTACTGAACTGCCCAAGAAGTTTAGAAACTGGAGTCCTGGGATACTGGTTGAGGCCAGATTGCTTTTTGGTTTACAGCATCACAGTCCACTGTGATGCCTGCAACTATACTTGTGCTTGCAGTGGAAATTAATTTCCATACACCGAGCCACCTCTGCCTCTTGATCAAACTTTAAGAAAATAATTGGTAAAATAAGACCATCAGGTCCTAACTCACTTATACAGAAACCTCATTGAAAGCCGAGGAATATGAGCACCCTTTCTGATCTAGCTTTCTGTCCGAGTGCAGGCCTGGTGTATTTCTATGGCTCTCAGGTCATCAAAAAGCGTCTTCTCTTTCTGCTTTTTCCAGATCTCATGTGGTTTTGGGCATATATGCAGTGTTTGGATAGTGAATTAAGAGTGGGTTGTGTGCTATTATGTGTGAGTATATAGCATTGCTTCACAAGGAAGGTCCACGATGTTATAAAAGAGAAGTAATGGTGTCCTGTGGTAGCTGAAAATAATTAAGTGGCCTACAGGTTATGGGAGATTCAGGGCAATATCGTTCCCTCTTTGAACCAAAATACACCAAAGGGGGGTTAGTTTGCGGAACGAAGTGAATATAAGGGTTCGCCGGCATGAGGCAGCCATACCTCCTGCACAGAAAGAGCGGGATTTGCAAGGTTGCAAGGGACCATTCCTGGATTCTTGGGAGCTACTTACATTTGACTCAACCTTTGGACTGCCTGATTGAATAGGAATAGCTGCGGCGGCTCTTTTTATTACCTGTGGTTAGTCTGGTACTGAATTTAACTGCTAGCGAAGGGAAAAAAGCTGGGGAGAGGGCTGAGGGAAAGGCAAAAGGGGAATGAATGAAGCAGTTGCCCTGGGGCTCGCCGTTGGCCGGGTTAGCTGGGCTGCTGTTGCCACCTGGTGGTGTGGAACAGAACCAAACAAGACCTCATTCCCCTTCAGCGTCCTCAGAGGAGTTCCAGGGGATTACGTAGCTGTCGAGTATCAATTAGAGTTATTATAGATGCACGCAGATAATTATTTCAATGAATAATTAAAAAAAAAAAAATCCACTGTATTTCATGGCCATCATTTATTTTTGGGCACAGACACTGTTGTAAAATAGAAATAATTGAGGCAGCAATAGGCCAGCTTAATTGATCCTCAGACTTCCATTAATTGATCCTCAAACTTAATTGTTTCAGGGTCAGCACTGGTGCTTAGCTTCACCAAGCACCTGGTTTCCTTTGGATTGCCGGACACAAGTACTGGCCTGGCTGGAAACCCCGTAAAATAAGTATGATCTGTGAATCCAGGATCTGCCTTTCCTGGTAGAGGGTGAGGGGACAGAAATCGAGCAGGAGGTGACGTGATGTCCTCCCGTCCTCGCAGCATCTCCGCCAGAAACACACTGGGATTTGGTGGCATATGGAAGCAGAGTTAATGAATATTTCTGAATTGCTTCAGCATGGTCCAGTCACTGCATTACCAGAGCAAATTTGATTTCCGTAAGTGATTAGTGTCTTATCTTGCTGAAATTAGTGAATCATTATCAAATTATGACTTTTTTGCACTTAACATTAAGTGACTTAATTGTCCTTTCATTATATAGAGTCTTATTGCAATCCCTTTAGTAGGGGAATACAAATTATGCTGTTACATAGAAAAAAGGAGAGCCCTGTTCAGCCCCTTGGGTTCAGTGACAAAACCACACTCTGTAGCTTAATCTGGAGATTCTCTGTCTCTACAAAACATCTGCAGGAGAATTCCAGAGCTTCGTAATGTTTTCCAGCGAAGTAGTGGCGTAGGTTATTTGCTGTGAATCTTTCAGGCAGCACTTAAGAGCTAAGGTCATCTTTGTCGCGTATGGAAATTTGGTCTGACCTAAATGTCTCTTTCCCTCTGTTGGAGCTGCCATGTACAACGCTACAAAAATCTCTATTTCAGGGAAAAATGAAAATCTATTCAAGTCGCAAGCCTTTCCTCAGGATTTTGGCTGAGAAGTGCAATAGGTTGTTAACACCTTTCATAAAGAAAGAAAATCATTTTAATAGGGAAAAAAAAAAAAAAATTCGAAGCAGTTATACTGTCCTTGTATCCTCTTGGGGTTTCCAAAGAAGGAACCCAGGACTCTTTGTGTTTCAGAGGCGTCAAGTCCCGTAACGCTGTCAGAACCGAGAGTAGCAGCTGAACGGCCCGTGGGCACCCAGCAGCGCTGCCCAGGAGCAACCGGGCAAATGTCCACTGGCCACAGACCAGATCCAAGGACTTGGGCTTAATGTATAGGCTCCTAGGACGGTTATATGGGCCACTTGGAGTAGTTTTGACTTTTCTTCTCCCATTACCGAAGTCCTTTCCCCATTTGTTTTTACCAACATAGTTCATAAGGCCAAGCGAGCTGATTTTACAGGACTTGAAGTCCATCTAAATGGCTTGCCTCGCGTACAAAGTCGCTTGCCTCGCGTACAAAGTCGCTTGCCTCGCAAATGGCAAATGCAGATTTCCCTTGGCTCTTTCAAGCAGCCTCCCCGCTGTCATTTTCAGCTGCAGGAGACCATTCTGGCTAGAAAGCGTAGTCATTTTGGAACTTGCTGTTCTGTATTGTTACTACTGAGGCTTATTTGATTTCTGGGCTTATTAGCAGTAATCATAGTTTCGCCTAGAAGCAGTTAAACCAGCAGGAAGCAGAACAGTCTTTTTGTCTGTCAGTTGTTAACAATTTCAGTTATTAATATTCCCTGAAATGGAAGCCAGACCTTATTTCTCATGTGCGATAGGTTGGGGTTTTTGTTTTTTCCCCTTCTGGTTCATATGTGCCTAATCCTTGTAATACTTGGAAAATGAATGGAATCGCAGGGGTCCAACACATGCTGCTTACAGTGATCCCAGATTGCCATGTGCAGTAAAAGTGGACGAAAGCAAATATATTGAATTTGAGGTGTCTTTTCTTTAGCAAAGGTTTTGTTTGTAACTGAACATTTCTAGTCTTTTATGTGGTTCTGCTAGCACACCAGAGAAGAACATCGTCCTTCCCAGCCCTCCCGTGGACACCTCGTTCTCCTTCATCCCTGGAGGTATTTAAAAGACGGGTAGGCATAGTGCTTAGAGATATAGTTTAGTGGTGGTTTGTCAGAGTTAGGGTGATGGTTGGACTAGATGATCTGAAAGGTCCCTTCCAACCTAGGCAGTTCCATGGTTCTGCTCCTGCTGGATGCAGCAGGCAAAAGGTGGTGGCACAAAGGTGGCCGCTGGAGCTGGGTGCAGCATGGGTTTTTAGGTGGCCGTCACTGCCCCTGTGAGCGTGTGGCTTCTCGGTTGAAAGGCGGCCAGTGAGTGGGGTATGGGCACCCCCAGCGCAAGAGCGAGTCATCCTGGTGCTCTTAGCCCACGCTTGGGGGATGCTGAAAGACCACGATGAGTCGTTTAGCTGAGCCGTCTGTCGGTAGCAGGTAAAAGTAGATTGAAATGAACTTATTTAAGGACAATTTTGTTGAGCTTGCCCTTTAGATTTAAAACCACTCGATAAAACCTTCTTAAGGGAGCAATATCTGACCGGAATGTTTCATACATAGACTGGAGGTAGCATGATGACAAAGCCTTGGTTCCCTAGCCCCTGTAATCTTACCTGCATGTTTCAATTTAACCAAAGAGGACCCTAACTTTGTATTGTCCAGGAATGCTCTGTGTCTATGAGAGAAGTATAATGCATTTCCAAACCAGAAGAGCAGAACATACCATTTTTGGAAGGCACCCTGAGGCACATGTCCCTCTTTTCCTAGCTCTCTTCCCTACTCCTCTCCTGCCAGTTCTTGGACTTTGATGAACCCAAACTCAAGGTTTCCAAAACCTTGGTAGGTTTTTGGTGGTGCAGTTTGCAAGAATGCTTCCCACGTTGCTGTGGGTTTGGGAGAGCTGTACTGTATCCTGCTGGAGAAGGTCTCTGCACTGGTGGTTTGTGTCTCGGAGCAAGGGTTGGTGGAACGCTGTTTCTTTTGGGCTAAGTACTTGGAGAGCGAATCAAGCAACATTAATAATACTTATCTGCAGAGGAAAACTAATAATAGCTCATTCTCAGGTTTATTTTTTTTTACTAGTCACACTAGTGAAGTGCTGTAACAGTAGCAGCAGCGAATCTTCCTATTTTTTGTTCGTCCATGATTTGAACTCTGTGTAGCTAGACTAAGCATTGGGGACTGATCTTGTTTTCAGAGACTGGTTGCCTGCTCCTAGCTCATGCAAAGAATCATAGAATTGTCAGGGTTGGAAGGGACCTTAAAGATCATCCAGTTCCAACCCCGCTGCCCTGGGCAGGGACACCTCCCACTAGATCAGGTTGCTCAGAGCCCCATCCACCCTGGCCTTAAAAACTTCCAGGGATGGGGCTTCCACCACCTCTCTGGGCAACCTGTTCCAGTGTCTCACCACCCTCATGGTGAAGAACTTCTCCCTAACGTCCAGTCTGAATCGACCCATCTCTGGTTTTAATCCATTCCCCTCTAGCCCTACCATTCCCCGACAAGGGAAGCCTGCTAGCTTACAGCATGCTGAAAGGTGCACGTTAGGGTGGTTTACCTCGCTTCTGTGAAATATTAATGCACGAGTAGGAATTACTTGTGCTCAGTTTGGTAACTAACTCGCTGTGTCTTGTGAATGGGCTACTTGGCATCTTCCCACCAGGACGTTCATGGTGAGAAGTCTGTTGCCGTGCCAATCTCTAGCCTTCGTACCAAGCAGAGAAGATGTTCCTGTTACTTCGATGCAAAGAAACGCGGAGGAAAAACCTTTTCTCAAGCATAAACAGGATAAAGGGTAAGGGATAAAGCAGGCACAGAATACGTATTTCAAGCCTCGCTCTTAAAATCAGACTCAGGACTAGCTTAGCATTGCCTAGTATTTTAGGCACTGTTATACAGCACCGGAGAACCCATCAGCTGCATTTTATTTCTGCCTTGTTACACGGTCACTGACGAAAATCTGGTCACTGTGAATCCCAGGCTGAAGGTCACAAGCACACAGCGCTTTGTGAAGCTCTTTCTGGGCAGGCTGATATTCCCATCTGAAGTAAACCTGAAAGGAAAATATGTTTGTGGCCCTTCTGGTAATAAAGATACCTTTCAGTGCCGACTAGCACTCATTTTGGAATGAGGAATGTACAATTCGGGACGTACCCCACAGGACTGGGTAAAACACTTGCTTTGTCTTATTCCACAGGTGACCTTTTCAAAGAGGGAGGTACAAAATGTAAATGCTGACTTGGCCGTGGTGAAGGGCTGAGGGAGTTTACAAAGTAAGCCAAGCAAACAAATAATGAGTCTGGCTTATACCTCATTAGTGGCCTGATTCTGTACCATCACTATAATGGGTTTATTGACCAGAATTGTAGCAGAAAAAAGGAATGTGTCCAAGCACTTTATGAAGGTATGTTTTTATCAGCAACGTTGAGTAAATGGTGAGTGGCACTGCTAAAATCAATGTAACCCCTGTCTTAATAATGTCAGACTTGGGCAACTGATTTCAGTGGGAATATTCCTGTTAGGCAGCCAGATTTCATTGGGGTTATTTTCTTTTAGACAATTGTGTTGAGACCCCTCAAAGTTCTCGGGTGTGATGTCAACAGAAAAAAAAAAAAAAAGGTGTCACAAAGATAATGTTGAGATCCCTTCAAAAAGCTACGTGTTGCCTTCAATATGGAAGCTCAAGCTTTTTATTTATTTTCAGTATCAGAACAGGGAACTAATGTATTGAAAGTGAATTCGTCAATCACATGAAGCCACCTCCTGTTGGAAGTACAAAACACTGCTGATGAGGCATTAGATTTTTGTCTTCACAGGAACAAATTTCATGCCATGATTTGTATTCTGCTTACCGAGTTCCTTACCTACAATCGCATCCTTGTTACGGTCTATTCAAGAGCCTTTGGCAGTAAAAGCAGGCTGGAGGAGTGGAGAACCTGAGCTCATCTCGTGATTTCTATAGATAGTTTATGCGTATCTCTGCTTAGCCTTTTGGGAAGGTGAAAGATTGGAGTTGTGTGGAAAGCAAAGTTTGGCTGGCTGAAAAAAAATCTGGAAAAAAACCCTCCACTGAGTCGGAGTAACATCCTCTACCTGAGGCAGGCAGAGGTCGCTACAGAAGTTAGGTCCAGCTTGGGCTTTGCAGCTGTGGGCACTGCCCTTGTTTTGCCAAGTCTTTCACTGGCATAATAGAGTGTATTTTGGGTGCACACGGTTGCTCTGTGTGAACCTTGAGATCTGTTTCTTCCTTCCTCTCACAATAAATACCGCTGTAGCATACAAAACTTACGGATGAAGGAGCCTAGGGTTTATCATTCATCTAACTTATAAAATAATTTAAAAAAAAAAATAACATTGTGGTCACAACTAGCACATTTTAGGATATTCAAAGCATAGTTTGACACTGTTTTAAAATCTGTTTAATAGCTTAAAAGTAGTATTAGAATCTCCTCCCTAGGGCATGGCCTGACACCAGTGAAAGGAATGCTTAATAAAAATAAGGAATATTTAATTTTATGTAATAAACCAGGTCTGATTCTTTTCTGCCTTGCAGCTTATGGGGTTGCTAGTTACACAAATTGAATATGAAGGTCAAATGCTAAGTTACACAGCCAAACTTCAAGGCAAAGAAGATATATCTTAATTGGATTTTTTTTTTCTTTTTTTTAATCATCATATTAAGGTACATTCAGAACAGACCAGTAATAATTGTAGTACAAAGGTATATAGCTAATTAGACACCCAAGAGATGAGAAAAGGTGCAATCGGGGGGGGGGGCAAAATTGCCTTGTTTTCTAATATGACTTTATAACTAAAAACCTATTAACTGTTTAAGTGAAATCTAGACAAAATGCTGATGTTGTGTTGTTGGAGAGGCATCTCAATTTGGTGCTGACAGGTAAGTTGTCTTACTAAATGCTAATTACTGTGTTCAAATCAGACTAGGCTGCAAATCGTAGCCTTGATTTGGCCAATGTGGGGAGCGGATTAAAGTAATTAGCACTTTCTTTGCCGCTGTTGTGTCGATATAGACCAACTCATTTTAGAGTGATTTGAAGTAGGCTGAAAACAGTAATAAACTCCTCTTGGAGCACCCGTGGGCTCAGGATGTCCCCTGTTGACGAGTCCAATATAAAGTGAACTCAACAAAATGCTCCTGGTTGTTTTCAGTGGGGCATGCTCCACCTTCTTTCTGTTTGTTCACTTTATCGTATTTCGAGATACAGAAAAATAACAGTGCCAGTAAGCCGTGGGAATAATCCTTAATGATGATAATATATGGGAAAATAAGACGATGTTTAAAACCTATATTCACAGCTCTGTGCTATTTTAATAATCCACCAAAAACATAAACCAAGTCGATTAACTTTTACTGTAGAATTTTTGTGTTTATTTTCAAGCAAGTGATAATCCCTTTAGAAGACCGAAAGCATCAACTTCAGTGACTAGAAAAGCTTTGAGATAAAAGTTGTTTTCAGGACCCCTACCTCGGCAGCTTATGATTTGTTTACCCTTTAGGGAAATCTCCCCCTTTTCAAGCAGTAGGAACACGTTGAGATTTGGATGTATGTATCCACCATCGTGAAGTAGAATTTGCGTTTCTATTTGATATAGCCTAGAGCACTCTTTCCTGATAAATATCATCATCTTCACTTCTTTCTTTGCCGTTAACGTTTCCGCGTCTGTCCTCAATACCGTTCCTTGCACATGCACAGTCCAGCCTCCCGAGACAGAGCAGCTAAGGAACATCTTTAATTGACTTACGGTCTGCTGCAAACTCTTTTGAGCTTGCAGCTATCTCCGTGTTTTCTTAATTGACGAGATTGAGGATATGGCAGTATGGCATGCAGGATGAAAATGGAGACAGAAGTTGAAAGCAAGTGGCAAGGATGAATTTCAAATATCCTCTGAAAAAAAGAAAGTGTGGAAATTGTCAAGCAAAATTTGTTTTCCAGTCGTTGGACTTCATCTATGAAGATGAAGAGAAAAAAAAAAAAAAATCTCAAAAGAGGAACTTGAGGAGCGGGGGAAAATGTGGTAAGTACTGATTCCTTGCTGCTTCTGCTGTTACCAGACTCCCCCTCTGCCGCGCAGTAGTACGCAGGAGGGAGAATTCCGGCTGCCCAGCGGCACAGTGAGCCAAGGGGGTGCTGGCAGAGCAGGTGAGAGAAAAACAGCTGGAAGGGAGACGTGAAAGAGCAGAAGTAGTCCACACAACTCGAGAGAGAAGCTGTTGCTTTAACGGGCTCATCTTTTAAGATGTTGAAATACTATGGAACTATAATGTGTTTCGCTACACTTTGAAACTTCTAAGTTACTGCACGTCTTGTATGCGGGTTTCACGCTGCTTTCATCTTGAGAGTTCAAGAGATTACCAAAGGAGACATGCATTGTGCTCTGTCATTAAGGCTCTAGTTATTTAATTCCTTGTATCTTTGTTTTGTAATGTCAAATTAGCACTCTTCTGACTGCAGCCTGCCCAACCACCGTGATGCGCACAACTAATACTTCTCTGTGTAAAGGGGAAGAATCGGTGCATTCAATTCTGAATGCTCCGCAAAGGAAGAAGAAATCTTTTCTGCTATGTATGATCATATCGAGTAATTGTGTTTTTCACGAGAGCATTCCCCGTATTAAAAACCCCACATGTTTCTCAGTTTCTCACTGTAGTCTAATTTCTCAGCTGCAGCAAAAGGTTCACTGAGGGTACAGAGAGCTTATGGGAACCTTTTAAAATCCTGTTTGGCCGGGCTGCTGAGCGAAGTGTGAATTTATTGAGGAGAGAGATGAGGGCCATAGCATCCTTGCTGCCAATTTAAGCATCCCTAGCACAGGACCAGGGTTTTTCCGCTGTTTCCGTGTCTCCAGTTATTTATGACGTGTGGGCTTTTGAAACCCCCTGTTGTTGTGCAGCAGCTGGGAATGTGCCTTACTCCAGTTACAAGCCGGCACCGAGCGCTTTCCCTCATCGTGTGACTTGACATTTTCGGTAAGAGATGAGATCTGCCCCAACTCTGCTGTCCTTGGAAGTGTTGGTCCTTGACCAGAACTCTTTTGGAATAAGAAGAACTATTCTTCATGAAAATTTAGACTGCTTTTCATAGCCTGTGCTCATATCTCCAAATTGTTGTCTTCAGGGGACCAATTATAGCTAATGACTGAAATGGAGATGATGCATCCCTGAAAAACTGTCGCCTGTCCCTTAGAGGCTGGGGAAGGGGGCGAACGGAGGGCAGTTCTGTGGGGCCAGCAGCAGCTCTGCCCCATCTCCTGGTTGAGCAGGGGAGACAAGGGGAACTGCCCAAGGCTGCCCGTGCTGATGGCAGACGCTGATTCTGAGCCGTGCAATGAGGAAAGCAAGGCAATTTGGAAAGCTTTCAAAGATAACGTTCTAATAAATAACCAAAAATTAACGTAACGGTTCTGTTCCTCCATGAACGTTGTTCTGTGCTATCGTCAACAAGCTTGGAACGGGCCTGGGCTTGTTGAACTGACTTGTTCAGTGCTGAAGGTGCAGGTTCTGAAGGCAGTGATGGAAACTTAAGCTGTGAGGAGTACAGCCCCACCAGGAATACTTCTTTGAAATCAAATTAGTTGGGAAGACTGTGATTATGGTGCTTCCATCAATAGTAAATTGACTACAACATTTACAGGCAAACTACTCCATGGATTCAACTCTAAATGCAGCCTTTTAGTTAGTACAAGTCACCATATATATTCCCAGATAGGTATGTGTACATAATTCAGAATATACGGTTCTGCTCAAATCTAGCACGTAGGCCCTTTTGTTCACAGAATTTTATGCTCTTGAGTTAGTGACTGCTTGATTTAAGTTAATGGAGAGTATAAAGGGAAAGATTTTGGCAAGAGGAACTCGTGGATGCCACTTATCATCAAGTGTTCCAGGTAGCTAATCAAGGCTTGGAGTCACAGCTATTTTTTAATTAAATCTTAGTGTGCCTTCTTTCATGGGACAGGTTTCAGAAGTTTTGGTGAGGGATCCCTTATTAGTACTGAGCAGCTTTATCTACAGAATGTAATTGAAACACTTTTTCATACTGTTGTGCATCTGCTTAAGAAGGATTGCTCAGTTAATTTTACCTTATTGTTGGTGTTAAGGGCACTTAGCAAAATCTCAGCAAAACCAGAGCAAATAAACCTCTTCCGGCTGTATTTTAATCTTTCTATTAAAATAACGTGAATCAAGAATTAGCCTCAAATATAGTAAGTCAATCTATTTTTGTTTGATATAATTAGTAAGGTGGTTTTTTTCTATGGAAATGTTTACTGATAGTTTTTAGACTTCAAAAGGGGATGCTTTCATGCAAGTTTCATTGAGTGTTGTCTCCCGGGGGAAAAAAAAGCTGGATTGAAGAAAGCGCTTAGTCAGTAAATGACTTTCTATGCACTGTAGCACTTCATGGTATGTATAGATTTTGATTGTATATAGAATGATCTATTATGGATGTGACTGCACGTAAAGCAGATGGTAGCTCTGTTTATGCAGCTGGACAAGGTTATCTTCACAAATGTTATCAGTATCTTTAAGAGTATTTTCTCTTATTCTTTTCCTCTGCCCTCGCTGATCTGAGAAGGAAAGCAAAGGCTTCATTGCGTTTGTGAAATGGGAGAAAGCTTAAATAAAGTTGTGCTTCACTAGTACTCTGATTTCCCACTCGTCGTCTTTAGAATAGATGATGTTATGTCTTTTCATCGTCTTTCATAAATGCAGTTTCACTGATGAGTTTTAGTTCTGTATCTCTTTTAGTTCAAGTGGCCGCACGAAATATTAGAATTATTTTTTTTTAATCCTGTGTAACCCATCCTTTTATAGCCAGGTCTCTGGCCTTTGGGGGCGACCACAGAGAGTTGCCAAAGGAGGAGGAGAGCTCCGTGGCCTCTTTCTTTTGGCCAGTAGCATAGGGCTGGGTGTATGGATGTGTATGGCGCGTTATGGTTCACGAAAAGACATGGAAATTATGAGATCTAAACATCTTCAATGCATTATATTGTCTGTAGAACAGTGTCTTTGGGAGAAGCTGCCTGTCAATACCATTCCTCAGCATCCTATTCCTTCAATTGTTGAAACCTCACCAAATCTCTAAAATCTGGTAATTGTTCTGTGCTTTTATATGTTGGGAAACTGGGTACAGGACACAGCAGGTCACAGAGCTGGGAGCACGAGCTGGGATTACATTCAGAAAGTCATAATCCAAACATAACACTGCCCTAAGAGTTTTGGAGTTGGATCTGTAGAAGGTTTCCTTGGCAAAGCTGACCCCTGGATTATTGTTGCCCTTCAGACCATTATGAGATGAGTTGCTAATAATATTATTTTTCAGTTGCTGCGCTTCTCTAGCAGCGTTGTGTTATGGCAAAAACTAGCAAGAAAGATACCCTTTTTCACTTCTCACTTTTTTTGTTCTTCCTTTGGCTGTAGTGAGGAAACAAATACCTGCCTTGATTAAAGGGAACGACCTGTAAAGGCTGAACAGTGAGTGGCCTTGGGGATTTGCTAACATTTGTAGAACAACATAACGTGTTGGGTGATATTAGTGCTCGAGTAAGAGGTTTTCTCCTTTGCTTTCTCACACCTGACCACAGCGGGTAAAACTGAAATGCTCACTGAGATTTAAGTGCGTGAGTGGTATTACAGATGGAGAGTGTACCCTGTGAACAAAATATCCTGTCTGGAAACTCCTACAAGTAGACGAATGCTGTTCTTGACTTGGGCCCTTGTGCAGTGAGCAGAAGAGCAGGGAATGTGGACAGCCAGGGCCGTGAGGGCGAGGATGGTTGGAAGAGGCTCCATTCGGTCACCGACTCATTTGTGGTGACTGTGGCACTCGGCTCCCTCAGGCCACAGTGGGAAGTTACTGCCCTCCGTCACTGGGCAGCCTAGTTAATAATGTCAGCATTGCTTAACCAGGGGTTATTCAGTGTACTGTTTTTTTTGTGACTTTATTTAGCAGCTTTTTTCCATCACGTTGTGTACTGAATCATCTAGGTTGGAAGGGACCTTTAAGATCATCAAGTCCAACCATGAAAGCTGCCAAAACCACCACTAAACCATGTCGCTAAGCACCATGTCTACCTGTCTTTTAAATACGTCCAGGTATGGCGGTCCCACCTGTTCCAATGTTTGATAACCCTTTCAGTGAAGAAATTTTTCCTAATATCCATCCTAAACCTCCCCTGGTGCAACTTGACGCCGTTTCCTCTTGTCCTTTTGCTTGTTACTTGGGAGAAGAGACCGACGCCCACTTCGCTACAACCAGGTAGTTGTAGAGAGTGATAAATCAAAATATTATTTAAAAAAAAAAAAACCCAACCACAAAATCCACCTATTTCTTGGTGCACTAGCGAGCTGTTGAGTATAATCAGGCTGGAACTTGGGATGGAGCACGAGAAGCTTTCCACTGCTTTTATGTTCCTTTTAATCCTTGAAGGCTGCTGGGTGTTACGTTGGGTTGCTGGCAGGAGCCAGGGGGTAGCAAAGATTCTAGCAGCCTTTATGCTGCTTCAACTTGTGTTGGCACATGCATGGGAAGAAGAGAGGCCAAAGTGCATTAAAAACATTTAATGATCTGGCCCTAATAGCGTGAAACTTTCAAGCAGACATCAAAAGCTAACTAAATTAGTGATGCCTGATTTTTAAAATATTTCCCTTTGTATGTTTGGGAGTCTGTTTTATTCCGGAGTTTGTTGAAGGAGTACAGAGGAGCCGCGTCCTTTTGTCCGACTTCCCTTCTCTGCAAGAGTTACGGTTGTAGCAGCGCTTTCTTCGTCAGCCTCCTATTCCTCCTGAGACCTAAAATGTACATTGAAAGATATTTTCCTATCAGAGATTGGGCTGCAAGGTAGGTTATTGCATTGCATGTTCCCTCTCAGAAGCGATCTCGGTCTTAGCGGATCATGGGGTCGCTGGTTTCTTCTGCCAGTAAGACTTCTCGCCGTGACGCCATTTTTGCTTACACCTCCTTGAGTCTTTCTGAAACCAGTGAACTCAAACACGTGTGAAGGTTGTCAGGAGCACGTCTGTAGCTAACTGATACGCTTCCATGGGGAATTTAGAATTAGCCTTTGATGATAAAAGTAAGACGACAATAAATGTGGTAATTGACTCTGACTTCCTCCATAAAACAGTCCACATGACTTCTCCTGAATTACTTTCATTTTTTAATTAGTTCATGTTATGATTTCGTATCTGCCCTTACTCTTCTCTGACATCTTAAATAGACATTTTTGAATCTTTTCCTGTAATACATATTTTCCAGTCCGTAAGTCATCCTTGTGGCTCCTCTCTGAAGCCTCTCCAAAGGTTAATAAACCTGTTGAACTGTTGCATACAAACCAGCATTAAAACCAGCAGGAGATAAAGGCGATTCTTATTTGATAACCACCTGTTCTCCTGCACAAGAATTGCATTACCCCTATAACCGCAGCACGCGCCCTGGCATCGTGATGGCGCGTCGTGTCAGTGATGCTCCTTCCAGATCCCCAAGTCTTTCAGACTCACCGAATGCATGGAGAGGCCTGGGCTCTGTGACATTCTTAGTCTCTCATTGTTACATTGAAACGTGTTTTTATGGCTCTAATCAGCATACATGAGCTTCTTTAACTTTGATCTCGCCTTTTTATATTTTTTTTTTATCATTTACTTCTCCCATTACTGATGTGCCACCTGCAAATGCCGTAGCTGTTTCGTGACCCCTTCTAGGGCTTGCGCAGAAAAGTAGGGCTGAAAATGATTCCTCTGAAACACAGCCAAGCTGCCTATTTTCTTAATGATAATTTCCCATTTATCATGTATTTTCAAACGAGTTAGCTCATTTTCAGTCCAGCTGACGTATGCCAGGCTGATGTATTATTATTGTTGTTATGGTTTTCAATGCGTCAGGAGACACGAAGGCAAAGAGCCTTCTCTCAGAATCACATCTGTGTTATCGCTTTTGTAAGCTTCTGTAAACTGAGCAGAAAATACTGGTTTAACAAGACACGTTTTCCAGAAAGGGATGCTCATTTGCCAGTAATACTACTATCTGCTTCGGCTGTTGATTAATTGAGTTTCTATCCCTTGTTTTACGCCTCTCTCTGGGACTGGTGGGAGGCTGATAGGCCTGTGACTGTCAAGGCCATCTCATTCGTGCTCTTTGAACGCTGGTACCCAGCACGAGGTGTCCTTCTGTCCTCCAGAACCTCCCACCGACTGCTGAAAATGGAGATTAACCATTTGGGCAGCTCCTTTGTTGGGTCCCGTAACACTGCTCCATACGAGGTGTCTTATCTGCTGGCTTAAAAATGTTTAATTCAGAGGCTGCTGTGCAACACTGTTTTGAGAGCTTTTTTTTTTTTGATTGAAAATTATTGTTTATTATCCGTTATGAGCTAGTCTCCCCTTCTCTCCCACATCACGCATAGCAAAATACTGTTATTGACAACCTCAAGATTTTTAACCATAATTTTAATTGTGTAGATAATTCCATTTTGTAAAGCATGAAAAGAAAACTAAGCGGTTTGTGGCATTTAGTAAAAAATAAATAAAAATCCAGCTTTCAGTGAATAGAAAACTTGAATATTTTTGACCCAAATGCATTGAAGAGCAGTAATAAAATTTTCTAATAATATGTTCCCTTTTCCAACTAAAAGCCATAACAAAGTGTTATGTGATTAAAAAGCAATAGTAGTGGCTAAGTACAAGAGCATGACTTTGCTTAATGATTGAGGAGCAAGCTCTTAGCACACATATTTTTCATAGGCAAACAATGTGTTATTAGCGAACGGATTTCCCCAAGCTTTCTTTATAGTAAGTGTTGCACAGACAATGACTGTATGCACCGAGTTCATTCATAATGTCTCCAACACCTGTTTCCTCCTGTTTTCCCAACAGTTTTATTTGGAAAGTGTTGGGAACTGGAGTGGTGTCTCATTAGAGTGCAGGGTATGCTGGGGACACACGTGTTTCTCTGTCGTTGAAGACTCGCTAGTGAATAACAAGCGTATTGTTTAGCACTTTAATAGGGATATTTAGATGCCCATTAGAGCTGTAAATAATGTCCTTTTCTGGAGGTTCAACTTAATATTGTCTCCATGTCATCATGTATGTGTTGTCAAAGTTCATAATGAAGTGTTCCGTAGAGCTGTAATTGCTTTATGGTTAAAGAATTCAAATACAAACAAATATCCCGTCCTTGTTCTCTTTTGAAATTGGGCATTGTATGTGAAAGGCATCTCCCAGATCTCTCGGCAAAGCCGGGGCGCAGCAATCAGGGAAGAACTCCTGCCGCGATGCTTGCCAGGGGGCAAGAGGTCACGGACGGGTTTTACCAACTTCAGTCCCAATCTTATCTCTTCCACTCTGTCAAAGGAGCCTGAAAGAGAGATAGGAGGATGAAAGGCAGCTCCGAAGTCTTGCTTTTTAATGGAAGAACTAAATTCCGGTTACACCTGGCAACCCGATCAGAACTCTGTGGATCTTCATCCCAAATCAAGGCTGGCTTAGGAAAATCCATTAAATAAAAGCCTCTAAAAGCAACACAGATTTTCAATTACGGACATTAATTAATTTTAAAAGTGATTGGGAGGCACAGAACTTATACTTTAACCTCAGGAGCGTTGCTTCATTAATATTTCAGACTGATTACGTGCGAACGTCTCTGTCCGCGTTCAGCACGCTCAGTTGGGCCATAAGGGATAAAATGAGAAAATACTCCAAATCTGAGCCGCACTTCAGTTAATGTAAAAACAGACAGCAAACTGTCTTCAAAGAAATGAGGCTGGTTGTGTGCTGAAGAGTAATTAAATCCTGTGTCCTCCCATCCATATCTGGTCTTTTAATCTGCCTGTTTCTAGCTGGGCCCCTCTTTGAGGAGGAGGTTTGGCTCTACCCTGTTCCCTGGGCACTAAAGCAGCATGAAAAGGTCCCAAAGACAGAGTTTTCCCCTCTCATAGTGGGCAAGAACCTGCCGTTTTCCGAGACCTCTCCTTTGCTTCTCACAATCCCTGGTTTTGGCGCGAGGTTGAGGGTTGAATGAAAACATTTGGCAGCTCAAACTGGGAGAGCGGATCATCAACAGCCTTTTAAGAGGCTTAGGAGATGGCCGAGGCTACCCCGACTTGTGCTGTGGGTTGTCTTGGCCCTTTGTATGGGCCGTAATCCTGCACATGTAAAGCTCCTTCTGCCTCAGCTGCCTTGTTTTTTTCGTCTGAAGTTGGTGTGTTTTTTGGAAGCAGAGCACAATCTTTGACTCACGATATTTAGCCAGGTGCCAGCACATCGGTGGGAAGGCCTCGTGGTGTTTCCACTGCGTCAGCAGCGGGGAAGGGACAAATTTAAGCTCAGCAAGGAGCGTGCGCTACAGGCACTGGCAGCTCCGCCGAGGCGCTGGTAAGGACGCTCTTACAAAATCCTCTTGGCATCACAGCCAGGCTTCTCCCTCCGAGCGCCTGCGTGCGTCCATTCATTCATGGGGCTGTCAGCAGGTTATTGTGTCTGCCTGTGACCCTCCTGAAGACCATACATCTTATGTTCAAGCCCTCAAACGGGCTATGACCTTCTCCTCTTTTGAATGTCGGCGGGATGACCTTTCAGCAGGGTACTTGCTTATGTAGAGGGCTGGCTGGGAAGATTTGGCTGTGCTAGGGCTTTGGTCCCCGATGGCGTGAAGTGAAAGAACAAGAGTTCTTTATTCTCAGGAAGGGATTCAAATTTTACTTCTGTGGTTCAAATGCGACCTGTACGTATAAAGTCTTAAACGCTTTCAACATGTGGCTCATTCTTTATGTATTCAGGCTATCAAAATTGGTAGGGGAATTCTTTTGATAATGAAGGAGTATGATTACTGTTTGTTTCAATAATTATTCCTTCTCTCTTATCACTTAATAATAATTAGAACAGGGTAACAGTTACAGACTTAAGGAATGAAATCCAAGTCACAGAAGCATAACTGTCAGGGAGAAGACTTCATTAAGGAGATGTATGCGTTTTTTCTCATGGAAATGTGTGTATGCAGAATTTCAAATGCTTATTTATTAATTTACTGTATTATTTTTTCAGCAACATACTGATGGGTACATGAAACAGCCTAGCCAGTAAAATGGTACAATAGGGGAAATTTTAGATCAAGTGATCAGTTTGGGTAAAATTAGGTCCATTTTTTTTAATGTCTTAGCCGTACGGTGAGAACAAATTTGGTGTACTTACTCTTTTTGGCCCCAGAAGACAGCTGTCGGCCTTAAGAAGGGCCATTACAAGTACATGATCGTGGATTCAAGTTTTGCAGGCATAAACCACATCCTGAAAAAGAGACTCAAGTGCTTCAGCTGAGAAGCAGCCGGTTTAAGGGGTGGTCTGGGGAGTTGCTTCAAACATGTTTTTTCTTCCATAGTTCCTTATCATTCATTTGTGGTCTGGCAAAACCAAAGCCACCAAAGAAGCCACCCAGGCTTGGAGAGCGCTGGATGGGGATGAACCTGGGGTGGATGGAGCTGCTGCTGGAGCCGATGTGGTCTCTTGTTCCTCCCACGAGTCTCTTCATCAGGTATGGAACCTTCTCCAGAGCAGAAGGGTGAGGAGCAACAGCCAAGTGCGTGGCGTGAGGCTCCTTTCCCACTGGTGATTTCATAGGACCTTGGGCAAGATCAAACGTGAATCTTCCCACAGTTCAGGATCTTGTCTGGACTGCTACGCAGGGCACGATGCTTCAGGGGAACAGATGAGAGGTTTCAGAAGGATGCGAGGGAGCAGCTGTGGAATAGTCTGGCATTTACATAGATCTTTAATTGTCGTATCTTAAATACGATGTGGCAAAGTGATATTTATCTATTTATTTATTTATTTAAATACAGCCGTTCTGGATATTCTAAATACTCTTACTAATCTCTTGAAATGCAAAGTTTATGTTCCTGAAGCTGATCTATGATGTTACACATGTTGAATCATTTTTGAGGCATTATATTATTCTCTGTCTTCCCCTTTCCCTTTTTTCTAAGAGAAAATCTCATCCTTTCCCATCCAGCAGACTTCAGCATAAATGCAAGCCTAAGCGAAAGCAGCCTACGTTGCACTAAATAAATAAAACAAGTCAGCTTTAGAAGCTGAGCTCTTAACAGGTTGTCAAACTCGGGAGAAAACCCCTGTAATTTACTGTTTTGCTCTAAAACCTGCCCGGGTACCCTTAGGCATCTTCTTAAACCTTGGCTCACTTGGAACTCTATCCGTTTCTCTTAAGATTTCTTTGCAAAGTAGTATTTCACCCTTTCACCCTCGCTGCCTGGTTATGTCCCTGTTTCCCTGCTTTTTTATTTAAAAAAAAAAAAAAAAAAAAAAAAAGCCTGTTTTCTTGCTCGGTCCAGCCGGAGCGGAGGGACCCCCCCGCCCCCCTCCTGGAAGGGGTTAAAGGCGATGCTCGGCCGTGGGAGGGAGGGAAGGAGGGAGGAGGGAGCAGGGAGCGCCCGCCGCCTCCCGGCTCCTGCCGCCTCCCGGCTCCTGCCATCCCGCGGCTGGGACAACCCGGGGCCATCCTGCCGTCCCCTTCCCGGCCTCTCTCCCCCCACCCCGAGCGATGTAGCTCGTCCGAGGAGAGCAGCCCAAGGATGAGCGGCCACCAGCGGAGGTGGCCCCCGGGCTGGTAGGGGTCGGTAGCCCCGGCAGGTGCCCGGCGGGGGAGGATGAGCGTGATGCTGTGGCGGTGGGAACAGAACAACACCACCATGAAGCTGGTAAGGATTTCGGAACAAAATCCTTGGGATGCCTGGTCGTAGCGATCGATGAGAAAGGCGTTTGCGCGGCACTTCGTTTGCCCTGCACGTTTCTCATTAGCAAACAGGAGCTTTTGTGCGAACGAGGAACACAAATACCTAATAAATAAGGAAATAGGTGGGCTGGAAGGGCCGATGCTGCACCGATGATCTCTCCAAGTGAAATGCTGTTTTGCGATAGGGTTGCAGCCCGATCTGTTACTCATTAGTTCATCTTTTGGACTGCTTTAGTTCGTTTTGCGTGGTGTTTCATCTCTGTAGTTAAGCTCGTTTAAAAGTAAGAATTAAAACACGGATTGCGTGGATAGCTCTCCCCTCACCCTCCTTCGTTTATTGTCTCTCTCACTTCTTCTTGGAAACAGTCTTCTCTTCTAGTCTTGCTAGAATAATTTTGTCAGCTGGGAGCGTTTTAGGGGTTTGTTTGCTGAACAGTTTGTTTTTAAATTCTCCCCCTCCCCTTTTTTTTTTCCTTCCCAGGAAAGTGAAAAAACCAACCCACTGTTCCCTGTAAGTAGAAATTGTGTGGCTGCTTCATTCCTCCAGCATAAATGAGATCAGGAAACCCACGTATCTGCCTGTCTATTTGAATTACTGTCTATACCAAGATTTAAACTCTGGTCAAAACTTAGACAGACTTCCTATGAGCAGCTTTTTTTTTTTTTTTAAAGCTATTTGATGTAGAGAATATCAAGGCCATGGCTGGCTGAGATAGCGTTACATTTATTTGCTCTGTCTCTCTGGCAGATTATTTTAAACAAAGAAAATTACATTTCTATGCAGTTTTTATATGAAGGGTTTCTTTTCCTGAGAAGTTTGTAATCAAACCCAGGATTTGCTAGAGGTCTAATCCTTCAGCCTTTATATGTGAAAACTCTGTTGAAATCCATGGGGGAGTCAAAGGTACCCGGCACCTCTTCATAGCCGGCTCTGCGATTGCAGAAATTTATACTGCGGCTAGTAATTTAACAATCTCTGTTTTTACATACTTTCCTTGCAAGGAATGAGGTGATAAACATGTGTAATTTAAGGAGTATTCCGTTCTAGATAAAAAAGCGTCTCTTCACGTGGGATCAGATAGTTTCGGATATTTCACGCATGAGTAGCCACTGGAATAATGAATTTGTGAGCTGGCAGCGAAAATGTGTGGCTTAAGCGTGGGGGTTGCCCAGGCTTGGGTCCAGCTGAAGCCAAGTATTTTGGAAAGGGAGGTTAAAGTGAGCCCTCCTTCCCTTTTCATATGCGAAGATCTCTTTAGGAAGCAGGCAGAGCTATGTACACAGGTGTATTAAAAACTCTTTGCATATACATTGGCTTTTAAACCAGCCGCCAATGGACTTTGCAGGCAGAATAAGCACCTGTAAGAACTGCGCAATTAAATCGAGCAGAGAAACGCAGACGGGAGCTGGGAAATGAAAGAGCTGCACGACAAAATCTAACCAAGCAATGCCAAAATTGCTAGAAAAGCGCCGGATTTATCAGCTCCTTCGGCAGGTGGGGAAAAGTATAAAAACCTTCACCCCCGGGCCCTGCTCCCAACTCCCTCTCCTGTAAAGCGGCGGACATTTATTGCCCCCTGTAATTAGAGAATTATAGAGATTTTTGTTGTGGGGCTGGCTCCTGCGTGGCGGTGGGATGCTGGGGCAGGGAGAGCTGGGTGCGGACCCTCAGTCTGGGGGGGGCCTGGCAGGGCTCTGCCCGAGGAGCTCTTTGTGCAGAGCTCTTCCGTAGGCCTTGGCTGGTCTGTAGTGGTAAAGTGGATCAAAGAAAGTCAGCTTCATCATAATAATTAAAAGAAAAAAAAAAAAAAATCCTCAGCTGAGTATCAGAGTAAATAGACCAGATGATGCTCAATGGAAATGTCTTCCGCATCTGAAAATACAAAAAAAAAAAAAAAAAATGTTTTTAATTGGCAACGACTGAAAAGAGGAACTCAATACCAGAATAAAATCCTTAAAATAAATAACCAGATATCTTGGAGGAAATACGATGAAATGAGACGTCCTCAGCTGTTTGTCATGGTCCTTAGCTGCAAACGAAAATTTTTCTTTTGTAACAATCAGTGAAGCTATACTTTTCAGTTCTTTCTGTTGCATAGGACTTCATGGCCAGAGAAATGTATTGAATATGCAATGTCTTACGGTTGTCCCTGTTTCTTTGGCATAACTTTTCAAAGGATTTCAAAGTACTTCACCAGCAGTTCACAGAGGCTTAAAATAATTCCCACCGTATCCCTGCGAGTGAGAAAGCCGTCGTGACTCCCTACCTTACCGCTGAAAGGCAGCCACGGGCTCTGTCAACATTTCGGAGCAGGCAGCAGGGCTTTGGCAATCGCTGAGGGCAGGAACAGAGTCAACATTGCGCTGGGTTGGACTCGGGGATGGAGAGCGTTGGTGTTATCGGTGGAGCTGGTGAGGACTTAAAGGGCCCGAAGGATGCCCGCAAAGCACCGTGCCCCAGCGATTCCTTTCTGCTTTCTCTCCCTCCTCCTCCTCTCTTTGGTCCAGTGAAGTTTCTGCAGAAGAAAGAAGAAGAAAATGCTTGTCAGCGTTTGTTTAGGGTGATCTGGTTATGGCTAGTATGCCAAAAATAACCAAATACATAGTGTTGAGAGTTTTGGGTGGTGACCGCAAGAATCACTTTGTCGTTGAAAGCATAAGATTCAGAGTGTGGAAGCTTAGGGAGTTTTTTTCTGATTTGTCATATAGGGCTTTTTAGGCATTCAGTGATAAATCCCACAGAATCCCCAAGTATCCTGCAAGTTTGTAAAAACTGGGATGTAAGAGTGCAATGCGAAAATAGGTGTCTAACTCTGCTTGAAACTCAGTATCGGTAGCTAGCTCCTCTTCCAAAATACTGCCGTTGACTAATTTTGGGGCACGGCAGCCTAATTTCTATCACATACCACTATGCAATCTAGCCACTGTGCATTTAGTGCTCGTTTCACCTGGGTGTTTGCTTTGGTTTCACGAAAAATATGTCGAGGGGGATTCAGACGTTTAGAGCACATCTTCATTACTTGAAGCCAAGAGGACTCAAGCTACTCGGGAGTCCAGTTTTAGAGGACCAGCAAGTCTAATACAGGTCCAGCTCTTATTAGGTTATTGAAAACTTGGTCTTGCTACTTCTGTGGTTGTAGAAAATAGATTCTAAATACAGTAGCGTAAAAAATAGAGAGTGAAGAGGGTATGGATGACTTCTGCAAGAGTCCTTTGTTGAGCTACTGCCGTAAGTCTTTGAGTCTTTATTTTGGGGGGTGGGGTTGGTTTGCATGATACAAAACTGTACTGCAGCATGTATGGGAGTGATTTTCAGTCTTGCTTCAGAGCGATGTCATTCGTTTAGTACACTTGTCTTCAGAGTTGCCGGTTTAGCTGTTGATGCGTGCATTAGACTTTCCACCACTTCACTGCTTTTCTGGTCGGTACTTACCATGCCACTCCCTAACGCTTGAGAAAATAATTCTAAATACTTGGAAACCATTTCAGAAATATTTGAAAATCATCGCTATATTGGCTGTAGCGTTGTACACTGAGTTGAGGGTAAACCAACCAGACATAAGGCCGTCTGTGGACCGTGTCCCCTTCACAGCCATCATTTCCTTTTAGACATTTTATCTGTTAATTTAGCTTGGGAACCACGTTGATGCCATCTTCTGAAAGACAGACATAGAAGGCAAACAGTGCTTTTGTTAAGGAAAAGAAGTGTAACCAAGATCTGGAGATTACTGTCGGATCCCCACGGAGTCCTTATGAGTAACTTTAACTATCCCAACTCTTTTTATAAATAGCATCACAAAATAATTTAAGTTGGAAGGGACCTTGGCTTTGCTCAAAGTAGACCTTGCTTCAAAGAAACATCAGGTTGCTGTGGGCTGGCTGATTTTGCCAAGCTCCAAAAACACATGGTTTCTGTTCCAGTGTTCCAGCACTTCCATTGGGAGAAGTTTTTGCCTTAAATCTACCCGTAATTTCCCTTGCTACAACCTGTGATTCTTGGTTGTCTCTTGCTCTGGGTGTCTTCTCCAACCAGAGGCCCCCACCTTAACCTCCTGTGTGTCGGAGGCTGAACACTCTCGGTTCCCTCTCCTCCTGGCAGTTTTCCTCCCTTGCTTGCGTTGCTTCTAACCCAGCGAGAACTGACATCTAGTTCCTGAAACATTCCGGACTTGATTGTGGGAAACTTTAAAAATGTTAGATTTTATGTTAATCATCTGCTTGGGAGGGTGGGAAAAACCCAGGCAAAATGTTTGTACAAATCTGTTTGTCATCTTGAATTACCTGCGTAATACAAGGTTGCTTTTGTTGCTGGGTATATTTCCTGGGCGACCACGGCGGGCTTCTTGCCAGTCTTTCTGGAGCGTATTGATGTTATTCCTGGACGTTCAGAGGAGCGGCCAGACAGTAACTAAGATACCTGTTGGCTGCATAGCCCGTGCCTTCTTTCTAAGCTATTGCCAGCTCTCAGGAGAAAAAAAGATTGAATTTGGGTAGCTCCTTTTCACGGTGAGCGACCGGTGCGAGGCCGTTGATGTACCTAGTTTGACACCAGAGTTCCTTACTCCTGGGCTTTGAAAAACAAATGTTTATTTCTGATGTTCTTTCTGTTTTACATTTGAGACTAGCAGAACAAAATTTCAACATATGGTGTAAAACCTTCCACTTTTTGTTTTGTTTAACTGTTATGAGTCAGCTACACACCTTACGCAAACACCTTTTTTTTTTAATGCAATCAAAACAAGGATCTTTCCCACTCACTGTTTTATGGCTTTGAGAATTTGCAAGGGGTAATATATTGGTTTTGTGATGATTGAAGGTTGTTGTAAAAAAAAAAACCAAAACACCACGTGATCCTTTTTCTTTATGCAAGGTTTAAACTGTCCTGGTTTTGAGCAACCCCCGCCTTGTAGCATGTGTATACAACTGTGAAATCTGAGAATGTTCCAGCCTTTTACAAGATTTTCCTCAGTACTCTATCAGTCGAAACACGGTAACTAACCTGTCGGGATATAACTGGCAGTAGATAACCTTTCCAGGGTGGGGTTTTTTTGTGTTTGGTGGGTTTTTTGAGCCTGCAAGCAACTGATGAATGAAAACGGCATGTGTGTCTTCTCAAGAGGAAATATTCTGGCTCTGACACGGAGTAATAAATGACCCCAGGATAAGTCCGTATTAAAAGTTTTGTTTCTTTAGAGGGAATAAAAGAAACTTGGTTGAAGAACCACGTGAGTGTCAGCAGGAGCTAGGGGGTTTTTTTTGTGAAATGTACCATAAACGACAGTGTTACAAAAACAGTTTTCAGATGCACAAACATTTGAGCTTGTTAGAATTTGAATTAATGCAGTTAATGTTGTTCATTTGTAACTTTTTATTATTTTAGGAAGTGAGTAGCTTTTGTCTTTTCTCCGTTGGGATTAGGTTTATGGGATATACAGAGCTGGTGAAAACGGAACAGAAGGCCGCTCAGCTTTCCCTGTTCACCTCTGTTCTATCAGTTTATAAAAACTGAATGGCACTCACTATTAAGCCGATAGAATTCTGTTTTGATTTTTTTCCCCTCCCCGTAATTCTCTTCTGTTTAGATTTTAACGTGTTGAATAGCATGAGGGAAAAGAACTGTGCGTGTCTTTGCGTAAGCACTTCGCATAGACACGGAATCACAGAATTTCGGAGTTGGAAGGGACCTCTAGAGACCGTCTAGTCCAACTCCCCTGCTAGAGCAGGATTGCCCAGAGCACATCCCTCAGGGCTGCATCCAGGTGGGTCTTGAAAGTCTCCAGAGAAGGGGACTCCACCACCTCCCTGGGCAGCCTGTTCCAGTGCTCTGTCACCCTCACCGTAAAGAAGTTTTTCCGTGTATTTGAACGGAACTTCCTATGTTCCAGCTTGTGCCCGTTGCCCCTCGTTCTGGGCAGCTCCTGTAACTTACGAATAGGACCAGATTCTCATTTTCATAGCAGCAAACAGGCTCTTGGTGTGGAGGTACCTTAGAGCCAGCATCTCATCCGTATTGCAAAGATAAGGCCGGGAGGACTGTTTGCGCTTGCATTTGCTCAAGCACGAGGGCTGAGGGAGAGGGAGGCGTCAAGCGAGGATGGGTTTCCCCATCCTTGCACCAGAAAAGGCCCTGAGCTGCAGGCGGTGGGAGCCTTGCTCCTGCTGAGATCCTGCTCTGCTGGTCGGGAGGTGCAGGAAGGAGTTGGGCCACGTCTTCATCCCATACCCCTGTGGCTGCTGGAAAACGCTGCTCCGTAGGGGCTAGGTCAGGAGGAATGATGTCTCCTGCTCTTACAGTATAGCTCAGCACCACCCCGAATGTGTGCCCAGAGGTGAATGGGGCCAACTAGACCAGTACCTGAGTTTTGCAGAAGTTAATGGGCCATAAGTTGGGCAAACCACTGGATTTAAAAAAAAAAAAAAAAAAAAAAAAAAAGTTGTTCTTGTAAAATTGTGAGTTAATTCAGAATTTTCCCTGCGAGGAGAGTGTTAAAAGGTTTATCATTACGTTTAAAATTTCTGTCCTGGTTTACACATAGCTTCCCCTTCTGTTAAATATTTCCCTTTAATGCTCTTATCTCAATGTGCCTTCTGGACTGAGGTGTAGCATACAGCACAGAAAACTTATTTGGAAGAAACACTTCATTCTGGAAAAGATTTTTCAAGTGCTTAACTTAAAAACGGCAACCGAAGAATTGACGGGGATGATGAGAGGTTTGAAAAGTTATGATTCGATGGACCTATTTTTGCCAGCTGACTTAGCTGTACTTTTCATTAAGTAAGGGGAGAAGTCGCTGCAGCTCTCTAAGCTTTTGCTGCCTATATTAGTGACTTATAAGCAGTTTATTTGAATCGCCAGAGCATTATCTTGCAGCTGATAATTGACTTGATGTTGGAATCGGATCACAGCCTATTACAGAGCTTTTCCAAGCTGAAAAGTTTGGAACCTCGGCCAGTTGTTAGGTGACTAGGTCGAAAGCTTAGTCAGTCGCTGGCGCTCTACAAAGATTAAAATAAAGAGCAAAGTACAATTCTGTGTTTCGTAGGATAGGGTATCCCTAAAGACTCTATTGCATATAACCACACATTTCCCACCCTTCCATTTAATCACAGTTAAGGAAATGTTCTTCTGACACCGAAGCCTGTGAGCATACGGTGTGTTAAAAGGACGCGCGCATCTTTGTTTCCTCAGTCAAGAGAGGACGACACAACTGTGAACTGAAACATCATAAGGCTGTGAAAAAGGCAAATTTTATTCCTAAGAGGTATCAGAGAAGGGACTTCCAGTAGAGATAAGAAGCGTGAATGCAGTGAAACTACCAGGAGGCAGGAGAAACCTCGTACAGAATATTATACCCAGTTGCGGTATCATTTATGAAAGATCAGTTCAAAGGAAACAAGGGCTGTTGGGTTGACCAAGAGAAAGAAAAATCTGTTTCCTTGACATTCATAACCAGGAAAACAAGGATAATGTGGGCATATGAGTATTCTCTGTAAAGACATCAAAATAGAGCAGCGTGTTTCTAATCAACGCGGGCAGGCGCCGACGCAGGCTCTCTCAAAGAGGTGAACTTCAGCATAGCTTTTAGGAGAGATTTTGATCAATTTATGACAGCAGTTGTATCATACAGTTAGTTAAATTGCTAGACACGGGTACTTCCCAGGCTGTGTTCCTGTTTAACTCCAGGAGCTCTGGATTCGGTAACTGGGATGTCTGTGTGTGTACTGGGACTGTGTGTGAGTGTACTGGGACCGGCTGGGATGGAGTTCATTTTCTTCATAGCGACCCAGAGCTGCTGGCCAGGGTCGACCCCCTACAGTCTGTATTTGTTCTGTGCAATATATAGATATTTAATATTATATAAATGGTAAATATCTAAAATAGTATCAAGCAGAGCTCTTTAAGTAAGGAGTTGACGTCATTACAGAAAGCAAAGAAACTAGAAAACAGTTTTAATAATGTGTAAAAGCTTTAATGTGCGCATTTAGTTTTTATATCTCAATGTAAATAAACACCGTATTATAACTGTTGCGTTACAAGCTGTACGTGTCACATTTCAGTGCAGATATTAAAAATATATACTTCTTACATAAGGAATTTAGAAGTGCGAGTCTAAATATGTATGTAGGTGCTATATGTTGCTTGGTTTAGGCTTTCTGAAATATTCCACAATTATCTGGAATTGTCTGCCTTAATTTAGAATTCAGATGTCAAACTGTAAGCCTCGTTTAATTCCGCTCTGTGATTATGGCAGTGAACAGCCTGGAAAAAGATTTGAGGTAGGCTACCCTCAAAAAGTATTCCTGTTCTGGCACAGGATGCCTTCTGGGAGCGCGACTTGATTTGAGTTTATTTACTCCTGTCCCTCCCAGGACACTGAGGGCAGATTAAAAATCGTGTACACTTCCAAAAACCGTATTATTTCTTTTGCTCCCAATGGCATGCGGTTTTATGCTAACTCGTCTTTATTGTAGAGCACAGAGGGATAGATGCAGATGGTGGGTATTTAATAGCATGTGAGATGGAGGGATTTTTTTCATCAATGTCTGACTTTACTGTTGTGGTGTACCGATTGACGGGACGTTATCACCGTGTTCGTGGATATAAAATCTTAAAACTAATTGGCTTACGTCCTCTTACTCTTTGTGGAAGGCTGCCCCAAAATGTTCCTCCAGCCTCATCTGCTCTGACATACGCGCAGCCTATTCATGTGGGATTGTGGGGGTTTGCCAGCGTGTCTGTTAGCTGCTCTGCTCCTCTTCCCCGGTGTTCCTAGGCACAGAACATCTTGCTCCGTGAAGTTTAAGTAAACCAAATTCTTAGAGTTTTCAAGACAGTTTCTTGATTTCCCAAGTCCTTTTCTGTACCGTTTCTAGTCTGAATTCCTTCTCCTTGGACACAGGTGATGAGAACTGTACGAATTTACTTCACCTGTATTTTTCAGGTGACGTTTTACCAGGGCATTGTACAAGGCCTTTAATACATCTTAATTTTCATAAATTTTTTGCATGTGAGGAAGCATTCAATCTCTCAGCCAACCAGTACTTGCATATTTTTTTTTTTATTAGCAGATTATTCGTGATTAGGGTCGTTTTGGTGGGACTGTGACTGCTCAGATGTTTTCTGTGCTGCCTTTCTGTCTGAAAAGTCTTACTTCAAATATTCTCCATTCCCTTTCGATAAGCTTCTTATATGTCGTAATGGATCTGCTTTTTTCATTTTGAAATGTGCACAGTATTATTTGACAAGTGTAAATTCCTTATAGATTATCTGAGCAGTTACTAGATTTTTATTATAATGACCCTAATCTTGTTGTCCAAGGACAATGACCCTACATAACTTCAGTTAAATATTTCTTCAGGGTAATTACTGTGAAAGGGAAGGAGGGAAAATTATTGTGGTGCGGAAGGAAGTCGTACTTCAAAGAAACTTCTGAACTAAGAAGTAGTTGTGTATCTTTTTTTATCAGTGCCTTTTTAAAGGAAGTACTAGAGAACTTGAAGCGCACTCCTGAGTATCCCATTTCCTTTAGTCGAGTGGTATCACTGGTCTAGCATCTAACCCTAGTGCCTTCATTGCAATGGGATTGATGATCACCTGTGAAATAGTTGGGCATTGTAAAGCCAGTTGATTTTTCTGTGTTTTGCATGGCAGCCATTCACAGATTGGCCATAAGGGCCGTTTCCTTTTTTTTTTTTTTAGGAATCTTTGGAAGTCTTTTTTTTTTTTTTAAACAACCAAAATGCACCTACATAATCTGGACTCAGAATTAGGCTACGATTGGATTCAGTACAGGGTATCTGAAACGATCAGCGCTTTCAAAGACTCATCCGAACTATGGCTTGGTTTTCACAGAGGCTTCCAAAACCACGCAGGTGCTAACCTGTTCTTCTGAGCTCTGTGCTATTGTGTTTTAGAATTCATAATATAGAAATATTTGTTGTTTGATTTTTGGTTTAACACGTTCTAGTGCAAATTTTGCATCAGGAGAAGATCCGTAATACAGGATACCAGGATTTCAAAGGATGTCTGGGGAATTAGTCTGTTCTGGCCTGCTGTAAAAACAATTTTTTTTCTTGACTAAGAGTGGATTTAGGAGGCAAATTTTTGGCCTCTTGAAAAACATTATTTAAGTCTTGAGATTGCCTAGGTTCTTTCACTGAGATCGCAGCCTTGTTGTATGAAGTGCTATTGAAACATAAAGTGTCAGCTCTCGTCCTGGAGGCGTGTAGAATATGTCTCAGAAGTTTTATCTAAATAAGACAGACAAGGAGTGAGAGGGGTGACAGGCGTAGAGATGTAGAGATTTACTCAGGGCTGAAAACTTCATTTTTAAGGAATAAGAGGAGAACACACACCCTCCATTCTGGCCAGCTTAGTCTCATGCATGGTTCTTTCCCTGTCGTTTCAACAACCTGTGTTTAAAATATTGAAAATATTGCCTGGTTGGCTTTTTCCTTTGTTGAGAGAGAATGAATGTATGTAATTAGGACGCAGATCTACCTGCAAGTATATTTGCTTGTCCTCAGATAGCCTGTCGTTAACTGATTAACAGCTACAGCACTGAATGGCCTTTGCTGCCAGGAGAGAAAGCCATCAGGCTTCTTGCTTTCTTTAATGCATTTCTATGGCATGGTACTCGATTCTTCTGCTCTGGAGTCATCAGTTGCTGAGCTCAATCCTGTTTCCACTGAGGTCCACGACAAGGCCGAAGAACGCATGTGCACTTGGGGGAGGCATATGTTGACATGGGTGTTGATGGGACAACCTGAAGTCTTTGTTTTGGGAGAAGCAAGCTTAAAGATGCTTTTAAGCCTGGCATCGTTAGGTCGTTTTGGGACCCACCTGTACTGCTAAGCCCAGCTAATTTTCACATGAGAGTCATGGGACCTTAGAAGAGTTGTTGTTATCTTGCACCTGAGATCACACCCTCCCTCGGGCTCTCCAGGGTCTGAGGTGTGTGTGTATGTTGTGGCTTTCAGCCATTTAGGGATTTTAAACTGAAGCTCCTCGGGTGAGGAACCACGGCCACTTCAACGTTAGAAGATCTGTTTAAGATGGTGCCTTCGTTTGTTGTTTTTTAGACGCGTATATAAATAATCTGTTTTGAAGACTGGAATTAGGGAGAGGATGACACTGTACCACTGTACACGACTTATTTCCTCATCAAGGGCACCAACCTGACTCCACAAAGCAGGCAGGAAACTTAATACAGACTTGAGAGGGTACTTGGTAGGCTTTCCTGTAAGATTATACCTTTTGTGCACAAGTAGAAATATATAGAAATATATTCAGGGTCACTTTGAACTAAAGAGAAAATGTTTAATAAATGTAGTTTGTACTCAGAGGTAAAACAGTACCTTGAATCCAAACTACAGAGAAGCAATAGCTTATTTTTTTTTATGGTGGTACTTAATATTAGGCTCACCGTCTGTTCTCAAGCAAATTTTTTTGTTTCATAAAATAAAGACCCCTTAATGTAATTTTGAAAGTAGAGCGATTGGGGGATTGGCTACGTGTGTTTAACAATAATGTGAATGGGGCCATGTGTTGGGTTCAGTTTGGTGTCAGCTGTTCATTGCTGATCTTCAACTGGTTAATTTAATGTTCTCTGACATTTGCTCAACAAGCTTTTTTTGTTGTGTGGTTGTGGTTTGTTTTTTTTTTTTTTTGCTGACAAGCGATTGCTGATGAATTGACTGATTAGAGAATAAGGGGGTCTCAAGACAGCATAAAGCAATATGCAACGCGTGTGGGGGCCGATGGATCATTTGCTAGATATTGGAAAGGAGAGGGTCCTTTTTAACCCCATGTAAAAGTTATAGGTTTATTACTTCGTTAGACATCTGCTTTACTGGTTAGGCACAACTGATGCTAATTGCGTTTAATCCTTCTGTGGGGGTGGAGGCTGGTCCCAGGGCTAGTAAGTACTTTTATGAGGTCTGTCAGTCTTCGCTGTGCCCATGGAAGTATCAGTCTGCTAATCTGATCTTGGGGTTATTTGCTTTTTTGAGACAAGCATCTGCAGAGAGTTGGGAAAATAAAACGTCAGCAGCGTGAAGCAGGTGTCCCAGAAGCGTTTGCAAAGCCCTCCCTTATTTATCCTTATCCCTTACCCGAGCGCTGTCGCGTCATGGTTTATAAAGAGAAAGTGTAAAGGATCATACCGAATAGGCATGAGTGTTAAAACACACTACAAAGGCTAACTCGTTTAGATTGTCAGAGTACTTTAATGTACTGTTTACCACTTGTTATACTAAAAAGGGAAAAATCGATAATGTAGAAATACAGGAACAGATGGGACAAACACGGTTATGTCATATGTGCACATTTCCTTCTGAATTGTATTGCTAAGAGCTTATTTTCTGCATTATTGGTTGGCAAAACACTGGACAAATATCAGGGTATAAAACTGCACAGACCTCGCCCCTCGTACAACAGGCAAGCGCTAATAACTTCTCCTTCGGACCGGGGCTTGGCTTTATTAGCTAATGAGTCAATGGAGCCAGGCTACGTCCCATCTCGGGTACCGAGCACCAGCACCGTTCCATGCCGTGTTTTATACCACAGACACTCTTGGGGTTTTTTTTTCGTTTTCTGGCTACAATCGCAACATCTACAATGGCTGGATTTGAAAGCGATCCCAGTTCTTACGAGTTATTGCCTGAGATAGTTCATATTCAATAACCATTTCTTAGGTCATCTGTGTTGTAACAGTGGTAGAGTTTTGCCTTACGCACTGATCGAATGAGGTTTGAGGACTTGTGCCGTACGCCAAAACGTGCGTCCACCCTTCAAACCCTCTAGGAACTTCTGAACAGTGCTCATATCACTAGAAAATCTGTTTCTTTTGTAGGCACTGCTGTACCAGCTTATTGGTATTCTTGACAGTGTACGGTGGGAAAAGTTAGTTTCTTCTGGTTTAATTAAGTTTTGGGAGCACTTAACATACAGCCTGTATAGATTTGCTGCTTTATATCTGAAATGGAATTATTGTGAAAGCTGATAAGATGGTGATGTGTTTTGAGTTACTTTCTTAATTAAAGCAGATTTTCATTTTATTTTTTTTTTCCATGGCGGTGGTCACTTCATGATGACCTCATGGTCTGAAGCTTGAAGATTCCTTATAATGTAACTTTAAGGAAAAAAAAAGTTTATCCAATCTATTTTTCAGGGGATGTAAAAGAAATCAGTGAGAATGCTGTTGAATCTAGATTCTTCTCACATTTTAAAAATGAGACTGTGCTTTGATTTGCCTACAGTTACTTCTAGAATCTTTGGGTCCCCTAGATAGCATTGGAGCCAGAGTGGGTGAACTGAAATTAATTTCTGCAAGGATCCATTTTTCCCAACTCCTACTCTAAATATAAATTTGCCCCGTGGAGCAGAGCAGCTGCTGCCTTTGTCAGCTCTTATATAGTTCAGTGGGATTTTATTTATTTTTTTTTTTTTATTGCTCTTTGTGTCAGAATCTCTCTGATAGGGACAAGCATGCGCTCCTTTAATGCATGCCTATAAATGTCACTCACCTCGGGGAGGTCCTTAAAACGATGTCCGTGTCTGAGCTGCAATGGAGCTGGCCCAGAACCGCACACTAATTGTCAGTTGCCTGAATCCATCCTGATTCTCACAGGGTGTCCCCGGCTTATGTTCTTTGAAATGTCTTTGTCCTTTTGCTGGGGCCGCCGTACGTGTTACAGTGGTAAATGCAGTCACGAGTGAAAATCTAATGCCAAGTAGTCTTGCTCTTCAAGAAGCCAAGTGACAGCTCAGGAGAAAACCTGCAAGAGATATCTAGGAAGTTATTTCTAGAGATAAAAATGGATAATCCGTAGCATCCTAGTGATTAAGAGATTGCACCAAAAAAAAACCCTTGGAATAAACACGTGGTCAAAGGCGTTAACACTGCAAAAATGAGAGTACCGGGGAGTTCTGTGGTAGAGTCGCCACTGTATTTAAAAAAAAAGCTAAACAACCTGCCTTTTTCTTTTAGGATGCTTTAATAGTAATTTAGTAATTAATAGTAATTTTAGATTTCATTCCCAACTCGGCCATCTGCCTGTCCTTTAATCGATTTGCTACAATTCCAAGTTTTAGACAATGCTCTCAGCCTGCCTTTTGAAAAAAATGGCCTGTAACCTAAAATCTCAACATTGTGCTGCTACAACAGCTATTGCAAATCTTTCTTTTTTTCTTTTTTTTTTTTTTTCCTTTCCTATTTCTAAAGCTTTGAGATTACTCGGGTTGAACTGTAGATGACACAGAACTGGAGAAAGAAATGCTATAAATATTAGCAGGAAAATAGGCAACCAATCCTGATAGCTTCCCCCCCAATATTGGTACCTCTGTGGTTAATTTCTGAATTAAGATTTTAGGATATATGCATGCATACATCCTTTTTTTCTTCCTTTCTTCTTCTTTTTTTTTTTTTTTTTTTTTTTTTAAACCTAGCCGCACGCTCTTTGTTCTGCATTCCTCCAACCTCGCTCCAGGCAAAAAAAAACCCTGATTTTGCTGACGTCCATAAGCCTTCCTTCTATGGGGCAGGCTCTGTCCTCCCGAATGATTACCAGTAAATTGCTCTGATTTTATCTGCAGCTAAGCCAATATTCTTATCTGATGTTACTTTAAGGCATACTCAGTTTCATACATAGGTGTGCTTTCACCTCCATCCCGTGTGAACATTTGACCATATCTATAGAGTGGATCAAAGTGAATATTCTTGTCTGAAGGAAAACTAGGAGTTTACAAAGTTTTTAAAATAAAAAAAAAAAAAAGGTCAAATGTTTAGTATCTATGGACCCCCAGTAGAATGAGCACGATGGACTAGTTACAGGATTTCCCTCTAAATTCTGTGTTATTTTTCTTCTCATTAAACCTGTCGGGTCAGCTAGCTTTAAGAACATAAGCTTGCTGGAGTAACACTTTCCTAGGTGTCGGTGTTCAGGCCGAAGCAGGATTTAACGTGGGAAACTAAATGCAGGATCTCAAACTGCGGAAGGGATTATGTAGGTGTGCGTGAATTACACAGGGATTTGAGTGATGGAGGCCCCTGCGAGCGTAGTCGTCTGTCCTTGCCTTGTGCTTCCTGAATTTTCCAGAGCTTGCAGGTCTTTTGATCAAGCTCCTTGCTGCCATATACTTGTTAAAAGAGTATTAATAATAATAGAAATATTTCAACCATCCACATTTTGAAAAGGTATGTATTGACAGAGATGATAAGGAACTGAAATAATAAAGTCTTAGCCTGGAAGGTCATGCTGTTGAAGACTTAGCAATTCTCATTAAATATCTTTATGTTAAAAATCCTTTGTGTTGAAAATAGATGAAATCTACAATTGATCTGCCTGGTGACGGTACTATTAAAGGAGCGTTCTATATATATTTCTGAAGAAAGCTTCAGAAGCAGTGCAAAAATCATTTCCTTTTGCTTGAGTGATTTTTTCAGGAAGGTGCAGAAGGCCTTTAAGTGGCCGCGAGCTGTGCAAGGAAGCTCTCAAGAGGAGATGCCTCAACCTCCTACGCTTGTGGGACTTGTGCCTGTACTTTCATTTCCTGGTCAGCCATAAAATATTGTTTTAAATTATTAATCAGTAGCCTGCTATAAATTTTACTTTACTGGATTTTTTTTTTTTTTCCCCTTTTGTAGAAGGCTATGTTAGAGGTTCGCTATCGGGAATTTTAGTAAAACCCTACAGCATTGATTTTAATTGCCGGATTAATGAAAGCATAGGCTGGTGTCACTTCAGTGAACCTCTCTAATTAGGAGCATCAGATTTGCCATCGCAGATCTGGCCGATGGTCTACTGAGCCTATGAGTCCAGCATCCCGCCTCCAGCAGTGCCTTTGATGGCAGCGAGCCTCCCCCCTCCCTCCTTCCCCAACGATGCAGAAGGTCAGCGGGGAATGAAGAAGCAGAATTTTCCTCTCGTATCATGCAGGAGGTTGTTCTTCATCCCAAAGACGGTAAATTGGTAACTGGGTTCTTGGCCAGCATGTCTGTAAATGGCCTTTAGGGATGAAAATACTCATCCTTTTAAATAGCCATGAGCTCTCATTACTTACAGAGGCGAGCTATTTCCCTTTAGGAGGGGTATTTCTTAAATTCTTCACAAATATACAAATACATTTGGCTGAAAAGCTGGTTTTGTGACACAGGCTATAGTGGAGAAAGGGGAACTAGGGAGTTTTCACTATAACCTCTCTACTTTAGTACTTCTTTTTCCTAGATTGCCTTGGTCCGCACCGTAGATGAGGACAAAATGGGGATGCTGCCCTTCTCTGCTCGTTTGAGTCAGATCTGGTGCCAAATGTGCGGCTTTAACCCTTACCAACTGTCTTCTAACTATATAATTGGCATATAGATCATTATACACAGAACGCTCCAAACCCTTTAAGCGGAAGCTGGAGGAACCAAGCTGAAAGCAGGGTCAGCGTAGGCAATTTAATTTAGAAAGTCATCAGTCAGGAGAAGATTCAGTTAGATTTGTATCTGTGAAACAGATGGCCAACTGCAAGATGACTACGTTAAGTTTGTTATGTTTGTGGAAATTAATTCAGCACTTTAATTTTTTTTTTTTTGTCTTGGAAAAAAAAAAAACCAACCCAGAACTTGGATGCCGTGGTAACTGTTTAACAGGAACAAGTGATGGAGACCACCTTATTATTTTGTGTGAAATACGGCAAACCCCTGGTGATCCTAGGGTATGCAGAAAGGTTTTTGCCGTCGCCTGATTTCTGGTACGGCTAGGAATACAGCACGTGACGTAACAAAACCAGAAATGCTGCCACCTATGGATAAACGGTTGTTAGAATTTTCAAATGCAAGATCTTATTAGGAAAACATTTAGGGTCGGACACCTGTGTGGGCTGCGTGTCCCCATCTGTCTGCAAACATATTCCTTTTTTCCCCTCTTCCGCATCCAAAAGTGAAGATCAGATTTTAAAGTGCTGGAAATCTAGTGCTTTTTTAGCTTCTTTTAGAAAGAGTCTGAAAATTTGTCTGTTTATTTTGAGGGCTGTGTTGAAGTTGAGTTCTTGTGATAATCTGCCTCTAATTGAGATGCTGAACCCTTCTGAGACTCCCAGGCTTTTTCTGCGTCTTTGGGGTCGAGTCTTTGCCACGCAAATTAATGCTCAGCTGTCACAAAGTATTTTTCACTATCTTAAAAATGCAGCTTAAAATAAAAATAGGTCTCTCAAAAGTAGGTCACACCTAAGATTTGTCTAGCCAACTGTCCCGTTTCTGACAGTGCCCCAGAGCAGGAGCATTAGAAGAGCATTAGAAATAGAAGCATGGGTAGGATATTCAAAAACTTTTCAGATTTGGCCCCTTCTCATTCTTGCTCTTACCGTCAATGATCTTTAGAAATAATGGAATTAATATGTAATTCTCTAACGACCAACTTCAGTACAGCATTCCGGTTCAGAAGAGTTAAATGTGTGCTAAATAGTTGAGATTTGAGTGCGTGCTTGAAGCAAGCGCGTGCTCAAGTGCTTCCTCCAGCTTGAGTCCTGTTTTCTCCTTCTTTTGTTCCTTCTGGCTCCAGATTTTGCATTTGTCTTGCGTTACAGGTTCCTAACTCAGTTGCACTGATTTTTCGTCCATGTCTTGGTTGCATCTTGCTTTATGTCCTCCCCTGTGTTAGAGAGCGCTACTTCTTACCACCTTTTGGCAACTTCAGAAGCGTTGCCTCTTGTGAAAAGTCTTGGACGCTGAACTAAATTACATTTTACCGAGTGAGAAGGGCAGTGCAGATGATTCATTGTTTTTTGAGTGGCACTAGACATCCTGTTCGCAGGAGCAGAGGATAGTTTGCTGGTGACTTCACAGTGTTGGTATGGACTGAACCTACCCAGCCCCTGGGTTTGAAGGCTCGGTTTTTTTCAATCAAGCACTAAGCGGACCCAAAGGGAATGCTGTCTTGTCCTTCTTGGCAAGAGGGGTAGGATTTGGTCTCTTGGGCAAGACAAAGGCCAATTTCTGTAATTCCCTAATCCTCACAGCGAATTGCTGTTGTTAAAAATTAAGAAAGGCCTTTGTAACGTTTCTGGCCTCACTGTTTGGATCAGATAACTTTCATCTTCACACATCGATAGGAATTGAAATGCTTCAAAGTCATGCGCCTTTGAGACCAATTTTACTTTCATTTGGAATTGCTTCCCAACTGTGAATGCTGTTTTGGTGAATTAATCCTCTAAGCAATCAAGAGAAAATGGAATAGAGGAATGAGTTTGTGCTTAAGATGCTACATGGCAAGTCAGGTTTCATTTCCAGCCCTCTTCAGATTGTTATTATCTCTTGGGGTATTTTCCTTGCCCTTTTTTCCTCGGAGTCCAATACAGCGGTGAGGGTTTGTTTGATCCTGCCTGTGGCGGTGGCTGGCTGCCCAGAGGAGATGATACCGAAGCCGTACAGATTTGTGCCCCCAGGTGAAAAATACCAATGAAATTAGAGCAGTTGTTTGGAACCATCCTTTACGCCTTTTCCAAATAGAGAAAACGAGTCTGTCTTCATTAGAAAAGTTCAGAAGACTTATTTGCCGTCACAAGCCACATGTGCCGAAAGTACACTGAGTTTTGGGAACTGGCCACGTTGAGTATTGGATGCTCATAGCAGAAAGCTATATTTGATACTGTAGCTGCCTGAAGTTAGATCTCTCTCCCTTCCTTGATGGTCAGGGTTTCTGGGGGGACCACGTGCAAACTGTCCCCTGTCTTTGTAGTTCATCAGAGTCTGTCTTTGCATTAGCAGAGTTCTTGCTCACGGCGCAGTCGGGTGTTCCTGGGCACATCAGAGGCCCGGCACCTGATGCTGTGTAGATAAAGCAGCTACTTCATGTCTTGGGTAGTACATTATGTTCTCCTCAAACTCCATCAAAGCCCTGTTCGTCCCCCACCTCCCCAAAACACACCCACACCTTGGCTGGCGGTGAGTGGGCTTTGCTGGAGGGCAGAGCTGACATGGAGACAGCGTGGCTACCGACTTATTTACTTTTCATGGAGTGGTTAAAAGACCCATATAGATTTTACTTTGCCAGAAGTGTGCCTTTTGAAAAATAAACAGTTCAAATGTCAGACATCTGTCCCTTAACTTGGCAAGAGGGGAGGTGAAGCAGTCATCGCTTCTCACCTTGTCAACGTAGACAAGGTTATTTTCTTTCATAGAAAAAAATCAAGCAAAGCCATTCACAAGGGCCAGTTCTCTGTATTTTTAAGGAGTGCCAGCAACGTGGTCAGACTGTGGGATCTGGGGTGACTTGCACGTGGTGGGGTCCTGCCAGAGGACAGGCGCCCATTGCCGTCTGTACTAAGCCTTGCTCAGGGCAGGTTGTGCAGGTATCCTCTTTAGGTCTAGTTCAGCATCATGCTTTTTAGCTTCCATTTGTGACACATACAACCTTCAAATGTTTGAGCCAATATTGTGAATGCTCCACGTTTCATAAAAAGTATATATCTGGGTTTTTGTTTGGCCTGTTACAAGTATAGGGGTGGCATGCAAAATTTTGGATTTGTGTTCAGAGTGTAAGTCTTCACAGACACTGGGAGCACTTAGATGCAGGGGGTTGTCTCTGTGGAGGGTAGGTGGTCTTCTGAATGTGTAAAAAATCTGAAACAACAACAAACAAAAAACCACAAAGAATTTTTAGTAGTCTTCTATTAATAGCTACAGCATAGAGTCATAGCATAGTTTGGGTTGGAAGGGACTTCTAAAGGTTGGCAAGTCCAACTTCCTGCAATGAGCAGGGGCATCTTCAACTAGATCAGGTTGCTCAGAGCCCCGACCAACCTGACCTTGAATGTTCCCAGGGATGGGGAGTCTACCACCTCTTTGGGCAACCTGGGCCAGTGTTTCACCACCCTCAGTGTAAAAAATGTCTTCTTTGTGTAGTCTAAATCTACCTCCTCGTCCTATCGCTCCACTCCCTGATAAAGAGTCCCTTCCCATCCTTCCTGTAGGCCCCCTTCAGGTACTGGAAGGGGCTCTAAGGTCTCCCCGGAGCCTTCTCTTCTCCAGGCCGAAAGCCCCAGCTCTCTCAGCCTGTCCTCACAGCAGAGGGGCTCCAGCCCTCTGGTCATCTTTGTGGCCTCCTCTGGACTCACTCCAACAGGTCCATGTCCTTCTTGTGTTGGGGGCTCCAGAGCTGGACGCAGTACTGCAGGTGGGGTCTCACCAGAGCAGAGTAGAGGGACAGAATCACCTCCCTTGACCTACTGACCTGGCATCTAACACAAAGGACCAGACAGACTTTATGCTTGCTGTGAATAGCTTCATGGCAGGGGGGTTGGAACTAGATGATCTTTAAGGTCCCGTCCAACTCTGACTGTTCTATGAGTCCATGAGTTGTTCAGTGCATATAAAACTATATTGATCTTGTTTGAAATGGATGTCAAACACCGAAACTGTGTTGGAGACAGCAGTAAGAGCAGTGAGCAGTGGGCATGTAAGGGAAGAGTTGCAGGAGGGGTGGGAGCTGTAATATGTGACAGCGTAAGAAATCTGAGCACCGTGCATGCGTGACTTCAGCTAAAATTAACTGCCCAGGCTTCACATGCCAGCGTATATATCATCTTTAACTTGTAGATGCCTCGGGAAGGAAGAGCAAGCTGGTCTCGAGCAGCATAAGTTCATGTTAAATATGCCAATAAGTAGTACCAACTTTCAGGTCCCTGCTCGTGGGAGAAGTAAATTTTCCTTTGACCATTACAAAACAGTAAGCAGCTTTCGGCTCCTTGATAATGGCAGCGGCGCTGCTGAACAGTAACTAACGTCAGCCTCAGAAGTGATTTTTTTTTTCTTTTTTTACTTTTTTTTTCCCTTTCTTCTGCAACTCCTTAAGATTTTTCTGTCATTTCTCTTCGGAGTAGAAACGTGTCACCTTTTCAGATAAGCCCTTTTCTGTTGCTATTCGTGTGTGGTAGTAGATGTAAATGGGTGTATTTCATGTACGAGAACTGTGAGATTGGAAAATGTTTTGTTGTGCGCTTTAGGTGCCTTTTTAGAAAACGCTATAAAAAATAGTTCATTTGCTTCTCTTGTTCTCTGAGGTCGATTATAGTCTGTTGGCGTGAAATCAAATCAGTTGATTCACCGTGGCCAAACAGGACTTGGAATGGGTTTTGCTGATCAACTCAGCAAACTAAACTCTATTTCACTTTTGGATATGCAAAGAAATTGATGCAGGTGTGAATGTCATCTCATTTCTATTCAGGATTTAAAACATTTTGCAAGGGGGAATAAGAGAGCGGCCACCTGCTTGGCGTAGTGTGTGGTTCCAGCTTGACGGGGATTTGTATCTGGGGAAAAGTGTATAATGGGAGCGTGGAGAGCAGAGCTTGACGGCCACCAGCACAATTGCTGGCCTTGCTTCACCTTCTAGCTGGTACGTAGGAAAATGTTGCTTTGCGATGAAATATTTATCCCTCTGTATAGGCAGTGCCTGTCAGTAACGGGGCTCAGAAACCGTGCAATTGGGGAGAAAAAAAAAAATAAAAATTCTCTTTTCTCCTCTTTCGTATGAAGCGGAGTAAAATATTCAGCAGGGTTAGGGTAGGAAAGGTGACGGTTAGGCGTTTGAAAGCCTGTCACTTGTTTAGCACCCACCAAAGATTTGCTTGACGCAGAGTCGGGGGCAGCGTGGACAGTCTCAGGCTCTGTTAGAGAATGGTTGGGGTTGGAAGGGACCTTCAAGATCGTCTCGTTCTGCTGCTGGGAAGGCTTGCAGGGGTGCGAAAACCTACACCCATGTTTGGCCGTGTGTGCTGCGAGTCAGCCCGTCGCTCTTGAATAGCGGTCATCTGCATGAGAATAGCTCTCCCCAGCCGGGAATAAGGCTTTAAAGAGAGAGAAATAAATAGTCCCGGTGGTATTTGTTTAAATTACCCATTTCTCTATTTAACTTCCAAAGGGTAGTTAATGGACGGAAGTGTCCAGTAAAATGTAATATTCAGCGGAATACCTCCCACCAACTGACTAATAATTTAAAGCTGTTCCAACAAGCGCTTGCACACGTGAGTAGAATAAATCATTTCATTGAGTTCCACTTAATAAATAATTAAAAAAGCAGAGTTACCTCTGGCTCCCCAGAGAAGTGGCAACGAAGACCTCGGTTTGTTACAGCCGCAATAGTGGAGGATACTTGGAAAATTCCAGCACTTTACATAATTGATGGTATTTTACTGGTATCATATTAAATACTAATTAGTAGCAAATTATTGTGACAACTGTTTTGGGGGGGGGTTGCAAACGTATGCATTCATTTCAGGAAGGTCATTTTACCTTCTTACCTGCCTATCAGAAGGAGCCCACCTGCAATCCATCCCGTCATCACCACAAACGTGGAGTTTCTGGTGGTTTCCTCCCTTTTTGCTAGTCCTGGTGCCAAGGTGCTGGTAGGGTGGAGTAAACAAGTCCCCAGGCTCCCATCCTTGCTTTCAAGGTGCTTCCAATATCTCTGAGAGGAGACAGATGTGACCCAAGGCTGATGTGTCCACACCAGCTTGACCACCTTAACAGTCCACCCCGAATGTCCACCTCACCCTCTGAGCTGGGGATCACTGAGGACTCGTGGGCGTGCCTAAGGACAGCGTATTTTTATTTTTACTTCATATTCTACTCTCCATGTACCTTTAGCATTATTCTTACAGAAAAGGAGCAGAGACAAACTCTGTCCTCGAAGCCCGCTGATACCTGTTATTTACCACGGAGGAACGTGGACACACACTCTCTACTCTGTGCCCTGCTTTTTTAGCCTCTTTTTTCCTCTTGCAAGAACTTACGTGGGGAAAAAAAAACCCAGTCTTGGGTAGCAGTGCAAAGCTTTACTGGGTCTAGCAGAGCCAGTACTGTCCTTTTAGTGGGATTTGTGTCGTGGTACGGATGTACAGGTACAGACTTCCTACAGGATTTCAGAAGTGCGTGCGGGCAAGTAAGGCCATAAATTTTAAGAAATCTCTGATAAAAAAAGGTCTGTGAGAAGTGCTGTTAAAACTTGGTAATTTTTTTTTTTTTTTAAACCATATGCTGTTTAGCTGTCCTTTTGCCAGTCACTCGGCAAAATATCAGCCGTGTTATTGTCAGGGCCGTAATCTACGCGCTTTCAAAATAGCTGTTATCCTCGGGGTGCTCCCTTGGAGGCAGAGGTGCTTCCGAGGGAGGAGTTTTTCAGCTAAGCCTTTGGCTTTTAGCTATTCACCTCTGCGCTTTGCAGTGTGGTACCTATTAATAAGATCATTGTATTGGAGCGCAGGGTGGGTCAGCATGAGACTGCAATTAATGCTACCAGTCACAAATTGTGGTTTCATGAGTCTGCCTGGGTAAACCCCCTTATATGAGACAGCAGTGAGTATCTGAAGGGCTTTCTTGCCCCCCACGTAGCATTGTAAGAACTGTGGGCATTCCCGTTAGGATCAAATCAATACGTTTTGTCTATTTTTAGGTTTCTGGGTGGGTATTTTTTGCCGGTGACCTTCAGTAGGCAGCGTGGTTTGGTTCGCAGCAGCACAGGCATTGCATTGTAACGGGTGTTCTGGCGGAGTTCATCCGTGTGACTAACCCTGCTATTCAATCATGGAAAAAGCCTTCCTCTGCTCTAATTATGCTACATGATGTCAAAAAGATACTCTTCAGCTGTTAGAAAATTCACGAGAGCCTGATTCAGGATAATTATCGGAAGAAAACAATCAGAGTCTGATTAGTTAGGAACTGACATGGCGGGGGAGGAAAAGAAAGGTTTGAAAACATACTTGGGCATTTACTCTAATTAGGTTTGTTTTGGGTTTTTTTTGTGGAAATGAGTGACAAGGATAGGGTTCAGGCATATTTTCTGTTAACTTGCATAGAAGAGGGAAATTCTTTTCAAGTAGTTTTGTGTGAACCCTTTCCTTTTCATAATGAACGCATTTTAAAATGCCAATGAGGAGAGAAAAACCATTGGGTAGGTTTTGCATTCCCATTTGGATCTAAATTCTGTTTAAAGGAGACCCTGGAGTACGTGATAATACCTGGCACCTTAATCTAATTGCAGCTCTATGGGTGTACTGGGTATCCTTTATGATCTCTAAAGGGTCTTCCTGGATGCGTTGCTCTCATGACTTTATTCACATTTGGTTTCCTGGGTTTGACTGACTATGGGAGCAGAGGAATATAGTCCTACGATGCTGTGTTGGGCCAGCAGATCAAGTTGAACCTGCCCATCAGCATGTCTGAGCAGCCAGGTATCAGCCTATTGCCTCCAGAATGGTACCTGGAGAAAGGAAGAACGCGGTTTGAGATGCCAACTTCAGACTGTTATGGCTAGCTAGGCAAGCTCGAGTTTATTTGGCTTTTTGGTTGATTTTTCTGAGGTTAAAAAGACTGTATGAATTACTTTTAAGGGGATAGAAGCTTCAGGGCTTTTGCTTTGTACTGGTCAGTGTGTTCCCCAGCCCTTCCCAAGTGCTTGGTGGTACCTGAGTGGTCTTGATTCTGCATCGGCACCTTTTCTGCTGATTCAATATGGAAATAGGGTGTAGGTGGTCCAAGGTGTGCTCTGGGGGTGACAACGTGGTCTCTTAGCGCGGTCAGAAACGTTAATTGAGGCTTGAAGTGACAAGAAAGTGCAGAGGTCTCCTAGCTGGAAAGGGATAAGGCTAAGGAAAGGGGAAGGGGGAGAAACCCGCTGAATTTCAAAACGCAGTGTTCTTGCTGATGGGAGACGTACTCATCCTCAGGCCTTTTTCTTCACAGACAACTTTCAAAAGCTTTATAATTTGGGTGTTTTGCTCAAAAACCTTGCTACTTTGTGCAATAGCGTTTTAGCTGTGACTCATAATGTGCTGAGTATTTCCAAAATCAATATTTACCTGTAACACACTTAATTCAAACCTGATGGACTGGGGGGGGAAGGCAGGAAAAATCTTTCACATTTGTTTTTCATTTGTTTCCAGCTAATTGGATTCCTAAGATCGTATGGGGGGGGGGGGGGGGGAAATCTGCCAAACAGCTGAGTCTACCTTTAACAAAAGCCAGAACGTAGACCTGCGTTAAATATTAAACTACCTGGTCTCAGGCACAAAGACCTGCTGCTGGTGGTAATGCCCAAATCATGTTGTTCGCTGCGTTTTGTTAACTAAAATAATGAAACTGCCTCCAGTGATTTTCATACTCTCTGAAATCACTGAAAAGTCTGAAAAGCCCGTTCTGGTGCATACGATATGGCAGTATCTGTTCGGTCGCAGTGGGTCAAATGTTTCATATTGCAAGATTTTGTATTTTTTAATTAGGCGACTGCTCAGGTTATTGTCATGTGAATATTCCAACATGTGACTTTGTACCATGTTTGCTGAAAATACCTGAGGAACACTTAAAATCCATGTGCGGAGAGAGGCGTGTATGAATGGAAACTTTGTCAGCAGCGTTTTCCTAGTTCTTTTATTATTGTTTTCCCAATTATTTACCTGGTCTTGAACACTTGAAAACACTATGTGCTTTGAAACGTTTTTCATGTGTCTAGAAATAGCAACCATTGTACGCTTAAATTTTTTTTTTTCCACTTGTTTGTATGGAAAAGGAAAAGAAACATTAGGAATCGTATTTGTGTAGTACGTTACAAAGACTTGCAACAAACAGTTTTTGAAAACATCCTGGAACGTTTCTGTAATGAGCTTAATATATGCCATAAAAATGAGCAGTGACCATAAAGAGCTACTACAATAAGCCTGGGTAATACTGGATCCATAAGAATGCTTCAGAGCTTGTAAATATAGAGCCCAGTCAGTTTAAAAAAAAAAATAATAATAAATTGCGTGTTATGCATATTGAAAAATAACGTGGTAAAATAAGGTTTTTGAAAGAGAAGCACAGATTTATTATATTTGTGTTTTCCTGCAAAAGGCTTTCCTAATCAACTAGTTGCATGAAATTATATTCCACACCCTTAAATACGCCGGAAACAAATATTATCTCCATACTGGTATGCATTATTGATGCATTTAATGGAATATTTTATCATGAGCATAAAAGCCCTGCTTGGAATTTGGCTACCAAACACAGCCATAGACTTCAGGACGCAAAGCAGGGGTTTCAAGAATAATTTGCTACCAAGAGGGAGTTTCTTCACGTCTTATTGGAGACAGTGAATCAGACAGCTGGTATGTGGGGGGTGTTTGAAGTTGTCTCCTTTACCAGGAGGGTTTGTTAAGGGAGTTAGGGATTTCTTTGACGCGGTTGTGTTTATTTCCAGGGTATGAATACAAGGTCTGGTGTTCCTGGATGCAGCAGGAATTAGTTCAGTAAGAAACAGCTACGAAAAAAGTTCCGCAGTGCCAGCCGTGCATTCTCACACCGGTCTGTGACTCGAAAGTCAACCCTAACTAGCTCGGCAGGTCTTCTTAATGCTGTAATTTCAGGCTCTGCCAGGAGGGGTCTGCTCTGCCCGTTCTCTGTTCCTGTGCTGTCTTAATTCTAGGGCTGATCCAAGCACTTCTTTAATTGCATGATGGGTCAGCATCATGGCAGTGGGCCAGGCTGGGGCTGATGCGTCGAAGTATAATCCCGTATTTGCTGAAGGTCCTTCTGTGATAAACTGGGACATTCATCACGGCCTTCCCATTCAAAGAAACTGACTTACTGTGTTGGATCAGTTGCTCATCAGCTAAATCGCAGTAACGGCATAGGGGTGCGCGTCGACCCTTGCGCTTGTGAAATAAGTAGTTTTCGACCTGTCTTTACTTGTAGATAAGCAAGCTGGAACCGCGTGGCAGAAAAATAGGTGAAGTCAATCCTAGTTCCTTGAAGTCGTTGGATCTTTAAAAATATTTTCCTGTCATGGAAAATGTTTTCTTGTAAAATGAGCTAAGGAACGCAATGTCTGGTTTGTGCAAAGTGTGGAGGTTTTTTTTTTTTCCCCCTTTTCTTTTTTCGGTCAGCTAGGGAAATCACTCGTGTACTCAGCATTTAATTCATTGAGATGTTTTGCATTGAGATATTTTCAGCTCTGTTTTTTTTTTCTTTTTCACGGAGGTGTTCCACCGTGTTTTTTCTGTTGAAGTCTGTGATGCTGTTGGCGTAGGAAATGCAAATCCTGCTGCTCTGAAGATGAAATTAGAGGATAAATGATGGAAAATAGGGACATAAGTTTCAGATTTTGAGTGATTTGTTCATTGCTGCCCCAGTAGTGTTTTACAAGTTGACAAAAACCCTGAAATATAACTGAATGTAACCAAAATAACTGTAGTCAACGTATCTGTTCTTCATTTTATCACATTAACATTGAATCAGCAAGGGCAAGAGAAGCGTGAAATTACAATCCTTGTATTATTTTCAGGTTCCTCCATCCAGTGTGGCAAAGACTTGACTCTTAGATGTGGCAGTTGGCTTTTGGTTCCCATGAAGAAGGACATAAGCCTTGCATTTTCAGTGCTATGCTGAAGATGCTTCTGGAATTAGTAGCCATGGCTATGCTCGGTGATATTAGTCAGTAATTTGAAGGATCTGCGTGGATATATGATGATATGGGGAGGTTACATGGCTCAGGAGCAGAGCGGTGGAAGGGCAGCGGCTCTAAACCCATGTTTTGTTTCAACGACGTTTTGCCAGCAGACGCCATCTGATTTTAGTGGTGGTCATTTCCATCTGCTTCCTTAAGGCTGAGGGTAGGAAGCTTCATAGCCCAGTGGTCACAGCCCTGAGGGCTGGGGCCCCTCTCCTTGTCCTCTCCTCTTTCCATCTCTCAGTACCTGTGAAGGAAAAGTGTAGTTCTTGGGCAACCCATGGGGAGGGCTTCCATGGACTTCTAGGGACTGAATACTGTTGTGTAGACGTTTCCCTCCAGGTCAGTGTCTCACACGCTTGTGCGAAGCATTTGTCTCCAGCGTAGCGCTTTAATTTAAAAGTTTGATTTAAAAAACAAACAAAAAAAACGCAGCACATGGTGGGTTATAGGGACTGTGGAGGGTTGGCATGGGTCGCGCTCTGGAAAGAACGTTGACTATCCCCCTGATTACTCCTAGACTGAACTGAGGGGACTGAATTTCTCATATGCTAGGCATTCTTGAGAGTAGGGCTGAGCCTTCATATATATCTGGGTATTTAAAAGGTAAAATCTTGATATTTAGTTGTTTTTACTTTATTTCTTTGGAATATAAATAGATCATATATATATAAAAAAAAAAAGTCTTCCCTGAAATTTTGTTCTATACGAAGAACAAGAAATGTTATTTACTTCATAAGCAGATATTCCCAATCAAGTATTTTTCCTTCTTTTTGATAATCTAGCGTGAAAATAGAAGTTTGGTGGTGATCTCGGATAAGTTGTGCTAGCATGTGGTGAGCAGTACTTAATGCAAATTAAAGAGAGATTTTGACTGCTTTGTTTGCTTAGTTTTCAGATAAGTTTTAAAATAAATCCCAGCAGTTGGAAGGTTGCATGAGAGATTAAAATCAATTTAATAGGCCTATTTAACCTGTGAGATAGAACTTGTTGGTAGATTTTTAAGACCCTTAAAGGCTTGTCGGGTAATATAACAAAGGGGCTTCCTCAAAATGAAATTGCTATATGGCTAATATCTACCAGAGGTGGTTCTTGGAAAAGAATGTTTAAAATCTCTCAGTGACAGATATAAAGAAGGAATGTCAAAGGAAAAATGCAAAAAAAAAGAAAAAATACTTGGGTGGAAGTTGAAATCTCTTCTACACACTTGTTACTGCCGTAGACGTGTAGTTTTACTGCCAGATGATCCATTGAAGCTGTTACACGTTCAGGAGTTTACTGTCCTTTTCTGTGCGCTTTGCTGTCAGATATCCGAATAGGAAAAGCCGAATGCTTGATCTGCACAATGCCTTGAATTTTAATGTCGTTGGCTTGTTTCAAACAGCAAAAAAAGCAGTGATCTTAATCAGCTCCTCGGATACTGAGAGAAACAAAGAGCTCTCATTTTTAAGGTTGATGTTATGACTAACAAATTCTTTTTGTTTATCTTTCTCCGAACAGATTTATACGGATTGGGCTAATCACTATCTAGCAAAATCTGGTCACAAGAGGTTGATAAAGGATCTACAGCAAGATGTGACTGATGGAGTGTTATTAGCTGAAATAATCCAGGTTGTAGGTGAGTGACTTTCTCTTTTTGTACCAGATATCAACGAGCTCGTTCAGAAATTCAGTCTTTATCTGCTACGTAAACACGGGGGGTGGGAGAAATCCATCAAACTGCATGGAATTATGTAGATAATTTTCCTTCAGAGACTTTGCTAATTAGTTCAATAAAGTCTTGTCTAAAAGCATAATGGAAAAATATTTGATGTTGCTGATAAGATCTCCTGACGCAGCAATATCGCTCCGCACAGTTGAATGTTAAAAAAGCAACTGATGAGGGATTTTTTTCTGCTAGGATGCTGTTAGCCTTCAGTGTCTCTCTTTCTGATACCTTCTGGGGATTGATCTGAACATAATTCACAGTGATACTGGTCTGCTGTGTTGAACCTCCTGCTTCCAGTTGGATTTGGAAAACCCATATGCGCAGCTAGGAAAGGAGAAGGCGCTAATTTTCATGTGGCAGAAAAAAAGAAATCTTTCATAATGAGTTTTCAACTGAGGAACGTCATCATTAGGACAAATCTCAAATAGAGGCTCAGTTGTACAAAGCCTTTTTAATGCCCTCAGTTTGCACTAATATTCACAGATAATGAAGGTTCTAAATAATTTTCTCCATTGGCCCCATGTAAAGCTACATATTCTCCTTCTTCCCTTGGGCCTGGATCCTTCATTAGTTCCTTCAGAGGCTCATCCATCTGGTACTTGGGATGCCACAAAACACATGCATGGGCCAATGGAGATTGATGGAATCAGAAAGCCTGCTAATGGGAATTAGGACAACTATTGTTAGAAGCAAGCTGACAGATTTGAGATGCAAATTAAGACGACAGCAGTGAAGCAACAAGACATCAGTGCATGCCTGTTGGTATGTGTTTGAGATGCTGTAAACGAGCCAGTTCCTTGATTTAAGGTACAAATATGCAAGCCCTGTTTTCGGATGAAATTGGGAGGCACCGTTCCAGTGACTCCACTGGAGCACATCAATGGAGCACATCAAAAAAGACTTTGTGTTGTAGAGCGGCATTATATCTCAGTAGCGTTCTACAGCCCTGCCGTGCAGCTACGGATGTATAAAACCATGCCATGGATTGATTGTGTATGGGCAGGTATTCGCTAGAAACAACATCTTATCCTTTATCTGTTTCCCGTATTAGGGAAAATCTTTGGAAACCCAGGAGCAATTAGGTGTCGATTCCTTTCATGCGTATCTAGCTACCCTCTATTAATGCTGTTGTAAAAAACCTTTGCGTAAGAACACGTATGTAAGAATATCACCACCAAAATACGAACCTGGTTGTACCAAATATTTAAATGTAGTTGTTTGAGCATTGACTTCTGAAGTGTTTTATGAAATTCAAATTACTCCCTCTAAAATACACAGAAATTATATTGCTTACTGCATTTTGCTTTGATTCACCTTTGCTTTTTTTTTTTTTATTCCATTCTCAGAGCTGCTTTTTGGCTAATATTTAAGATCAGGTCTGCAAGCTTTCAAAAGTTAAAGTAGAGGGTGAAGGATTTAATTTTCGGAGAAGGTTTTCCACGGGAAGCAAAGTTCATGTTTAAACATACTCGGTTGAATCCTCCAAATCAATAGTGAAGAAAAAGTCATTTGTGTCTGCTGTGGATGGCCCTCCGCATGCTGCATCTCATTGTCACAAAGATGGTGATAATTTTCACGCCTAGAAACAGCTTTAGCTGTAGCCTGCAAAATACAAGCTTTTTTTTCTAACAAATAAGACTGCGTACTAAGAAAGCTGCTATATGCAGTGCAGGAGAGGTTTTTTTCTTTTTTATGTTATGGTGTGCTATGTGTAAAAGCAGCCCTGAAGATCCTTCCTCCTTTTTGTCGTGTGCCTGGGGTATCTGGAGATTATCCAAAGGCATCAAAATTGATTCAGGTCTAATTATTAGTGATACAGTTTTTCTTGTGTTCACCACCTGAAATTACATCACAGATGTTGAATCTTGAAATATACTTAATATCCAAAGCTGGAAAAAGAATTAATGTGATTACTATTATTATTTTTTTTTTAATGAAGGCTCCATAAGAGTTAATGATCGTACAGAGACAGTGACCGCAGTGCTTTCTGCTTACCTTTCTTAAGTGGAATAGCTGCATATTTAGGAAAAGAAAATTTTAAAATTAGCAATCACTAGGTCGTTCTTTTACCTTAGCATCCAAACAAAGAGCAAATCTAAAAAGACCTGAAACTAAACATCACTTCATTTGACTTCAGAGGAGATAATCTTCAGACTTCAAAACTGCTAATAATAATATAGAAGCATTATATGATGACAGCTTTTTGTATTTGCAAGTCAATTAAAATGCATTCAGAGCATTCTGTTTTATTTCAGTGCAAAATTTACGAGTCTATAAAAGAATCCATAAGTAATATATGCCTTAGTAATGCCATATAAACATAGTAGCTATATTTAAGTTCATGAAGGCAGAAATACTGGCTCTGTGCGTGCTCTGGAATTTGTTAGTGTATAGAATTGTTGGTTGGTTCCCTGTGAGAACCATCAATTTTCAGGACTTAGAATTGATGCTAAAATTAAACTTTAACCCATTCTGATAGTGCTTGTCCTACTGATGATGCCTGGGTTATTTTATGGAATATTTTACTTGGTAGGATACAACCAAAGTCCAGTCAGATACAAAAGCTGTGCCTTTTTCATTAGGGATGCAGACATTGTGTTAGTGTTAAATACTTATTCAGCTAAATAGAAGCGGTTTCAATAAGAAGTAAAATGTGCGCATCAGTGTTGTGCTGGGCAATCAGCACACCGTTACAGGAGGTGACGGGCACATTGTTTAGTGTAGGTGCTTTGGGTATGCCAGGATAGCCTATCTTACAGATATATCTAAATATTCTTCGAAACTTGCGTTCTGATTGAAATTAATTGCAGAATAGCTCTTTGCTGTAATTTTAAAAGTAATTTGCAATTACTCCAGATAACTATTCCAGAACAAATTCATACTGTGACTTACCTCAGTATAGCTTTTGTCTGCTGTCATGGAAATTGTACTATTACATTCACAGGGGAAGGTTACAGAACCTTGGGATCAAGCCTAGCAGTACTGTCTAGTGATAATTCCTGTCATAGTTTGGGTGGGACGTTACACAAAGGTTCGTTTTACTAATATTTGAGTGGCTGTTCGGTTAAAAGCTGCAGGTGACAACTCCTACGCAAATGTACGAACTCTGTTGAACAGTATTCGTTCATACGTTCAAGAGAAGTAATCTCATGTCCAAGGTATGCCCGAAGTACTGAATAATGCAGAATAGCTGCTAAGGTTGTAAGAGAAGGATTAATTCATTATTATGAAGTGTGTGGACTTATTTTTTGTATGGATGGTCTAACCATCCATACGTAGCCAATTTTGTCCTGTATAATGCTTATTGAAACACTTTTGATTTGTTCTGATTATAATTTTTCATGCACTTGCTGGAATGTCATTTGCTGAAGCATTTTTTTCACCAGGGACACATACTGGTACCTATATAAATGGGACACTGACAGCTGACTGGCCAACAGATTTAAAGTATTCTTTGCATCTTTTGAATGCTAGAGGTTCCTTTTCACTTATGCTTTCATATCATTTTGCCTTGCGGTTTCATATTATGAGTCCTGTTAAAATACATAAACCCAAATACTCTTTTAGCCCCAAGCTTTGATTCAGATCCAGCTAATGAAAGCACAACGTCAGTCACTGCTACTTTCATTAGAGACCATGGCTGGTTTCTTCTGTCTGCCTTAATACAACCTTCAGTCTCTGTGTAAATGGGAAAATTTGTAAACACTTAAAAGCATTTGAAGCAAATTCGCTATATTCATAGTGAAAAAAATAAGAAAGGTGATGGGGGGAAGCTCTTAGGACTTGCAGTCAGTTTGGCAAAAATCCTCTGCATTTCACATCTGTGGTTGTGAATTCACATCTTGCTCAATGCTGATGTAGAATTGAAAGCCTTTACGATCGCCTGTGACTTCTGGTTTCTGCTAACTGATTCCTACGGGGCAAACAGAAACAGAAGCTGTGAGTTGCCCATTGACCTCGGCCAGAAAGCTGTGCTTTTGCAGCTGTGAATTGGACGCGTTTCCAAGATCCCGTAGCATTTGGTGACTTGTGCTATGACCTGCACCACCACACTGCCCGTGGGCACACCACGCTGTTATCTCCTTCACTGCTATCTCTTTCTTTCCAGTCATCTCCGCAAGAAAGGCAACTTACCTTGTACCTGCTGCAAGCACTCTTCCCGGGAGCTAGGTGGAAGGGTCAAAGATAGGGTCCAGTTTATGGCCGAGGAACGGCCATCAACACGATTGCCTGGTGAATTAGGCAGATTCCTGCAAAAGTGCCAAATATCCCTGTTGGGCCACTTTGATGCATCTCCCCAGCTTAGGTTGAGTTGCTGAGGTCTTGCCCTGCTGGTTTCAAAAGAGGTGTAGGAGTTAAAGTTCAACCCGGCTGCCAGTTTGCCCCACCGCTGGCTTTTCTGGTTGCTCTTTATTCCACCTGCTCTTCACAGCACTTGCACCAGCAGGGAGGAGGTGATAATTGCATTCATCTAGTGAAAGGAGTAACCAAGAACCATAGGTGAGTTGGGAGTGGGTTAGAAGGAGAAAAGGTAGGGCATAAACCTGCCCAGGGGTAAGCAGAAATAGCACCAGGCGAACCGGCAGGTAGATAGGAGCAGAAACTCCAGTTCTTGTTACTCTTCTGATTCCCACCAGCTGTTTCTGGTCATCTACCTCCTAAATCACCTGTGGCAGAGAAGGCCAACAGCGTAAGAGTGGTGAGTAATTGGGAAATGATGAAGAATCAGCAGCTGGTGGACAAAAAAACTGCAGGTTCGCAAGTGGGAGGGAAAGTTGCCTTGGTTTAACGTAGCTTTTGAGAGGAAGTAAAAGCAGCTGTTTAAAAACAAAAAGGAAAAAAAAAAGTAGAGCACAACAAAATGCAGGAAACTGATAGTAATGAAATAAAGAAGCTACAAATCAGCTGAAGCTGATCAGAAGAGTACAAGGATAGCTGATGACATCTTGCAAGCTGACAGAAAGAGGACAAAAGAAATGATTTCTAGGTGAGAATGGTAATGTAAGCACAGTGTAAAAAAAGGAAGAGGATAAATAGAGGTAACATCCCAAATAGTTGGTGTGTTGGATGTAAGTTTTTCCTGACAGAAGAATTTAAGGTGGCTTACATCTTCATTTGCCATTAATTTTTCCATGTTCTAGAATGGTGTATTTCTTAGTTTATAGGGTTTATGGGGTTAACCTTTAGCGTACAGCGAGAACCAAGCTTGTACTCAAAGCCTGTCAATGTGTAGCAATACCCACAAAGCGTAGGAGTGTTGAGTAAATATTTTGGTTCTACATTTGCATAGGAAAAAAAAAAAAAAAAAAAAAAACAAACCAGAAAAAGTCAAAAGCAGAATCCTGGAAACAAGTTACTAACAGTTCAGGCACTTTCAAGTAGGTGAGTCCGGGTAGTTTGCATACAAAAGTTTAAAAAGAGCCAGGTAATAAGCTTTCTGGTTTGCTAACATTGGTTTTAAATACATCGTGTGACATTTTTGGAAGTTCTAGAGGACAAGGGGAAAAATGAGTGGGGATCGTTTCTGTATGATTAAATCTGAGATCACACTTTTAGAAAGAAATGTATACTCTGTGTGTGTGGAGGCTGATAGACCACCCTGGGGAACAGCGCAGTGGATTTAGTTGCAATCTTTTTCATATTAACGTCAACTCTTAAATGCATCGCTGTGGCAATAAAATTGTGCTGGGGCTCCTTGATGTGTGAAAAGGGGAATACCCCAAAAGAGTCAAGTTCTGTTTCTTCTGTGGCATTGTTATGACGGCTGTTAGAATATTGTGTGCCAAATTCGATGTGCCTAACTGAAGAACGACAGGGGATGAGATGGAGTTCTGACCAACGTCCTGAGAATACGGGACTGGTGTAGAAAATACAGAAAATAATAAGGACTGATGGGGGGCAAATCTGTTCAATTCATCAAATGGGATGTGAACACCTGCCCTTATGACGGTGAAAAAACGGTGGGAAACCGAACTTTGGTTCTTCAGTCTACCATACACAAGGCATTTCAGGGTCCAAGACTGAAATGGGAAACCAAGCAACCTAAGGCTCTAAGGCAAACGTTTTAACCACCTCAACAACTTCATTATTGCACTTGGGACATTAAAGATTGAAACTATATCTTGTCCTGCAAGTTGTGTTAGATGTCAGCCGCGGACGAGAGGCTTGAAAAGTAGTCTTGTGGATTGTACTTTGGAAAAATAAAAATAAATAAAAAAAAAATAGTTATCATCAGTTTCTCATCTAGATTTAAAAGCTGTATTCACTCTACAAGCAAATCAGTTGACGTGCAAACATCCATTCATATGTAGTGTTCACCTTTCCACCCAGCAGTGATTCAGATTCCAGAGTTTAAATCTCTTCTGTAGTTTAAAGGAGTTACCCGTCACTGTACGAGATGTCAGAGCAGTTGTTTTCTGCCCCCAGCTGTCTCTGGAGGCATGACCCGCTAGAAAACTCCAGCTGCCTTTTTTTTTTTTTTTTTTTTTTGATGGGTCTCAGTGTTTCACACATTCCCTTTGAGTGGACAACTACAATCCGAAAACCCTTTATGTAGCTAGCAGCAAGTGCTCTGGAAATAATCAGAATAAACATCCTTGGTATAGTTTTTTTTTTTTTTTTTGGCTTTATCTCCTCTTTTTTTGCTTTTCAGCAAATGAGAAGATTGAAGACATCAATGGCTGCCCAAAAAATAGGTCTCAAATGGTAAGTAGTGAAGTGGGCTGTTGCTTGCGTATGTGGTTGAGTATCAGTGAGAGTGTGTGACTTCAATGTCTGAGACTTTTAATAACAATTTTTCATTAGTCTTTCACAGTAGTGAGAGCAAAGGTATAATCTGAAGAACATTAATATTACAGTTCTTGCCCCATTGTACTCCACAGTAGTTGAATTAGGCCTTATCATTTATCGCGTACTTACAATCGATATTATTCTTACATTGGAATTTTATATTTCTGAAATATCACATCGTTAAACAGGAGTGTACAAAAATAAAACTTTGTCCCTCTGTATAGAGAGTAGTATTGAAAAAGCAGAATTAGGTATTTATTTTAAAGTTGGTTTAGGAGTTCCTGCATCCTTTGAAAAGAAATAAAATAAATGAGCAAACACACTAAATGAAAAAATTTCAAATTGTAAATTTCAAGATGTTTTATTTATGCAACTTGGTTTTGACTGGTAAGTTTTAATTTGTAAAAGGAAGTTGTTTTGTGTCTTGCTTGTATGTAATATTTAAAACTGAAGAACAAGAAATGAGTGCAGTAAAATTAAAAGCATATAGTAGTGTCTGCTGCGAATATTGGTGAAGCTAAAATTATAGGCAGAACTTTAAGAAATAAATAAGAAATAGGAAACTGATTTTTAAAATGCATCCTAGGAAAGGGTTGTTTAAAATTTATGGTATTTTAAAGAAAGTTATTTCCTCATGTATCTCGAGAAAAAACTCATTTTCCAATACGCATTCTAAAATCTCCCCTTTGCATTGCAAATGCTCACTTTGGGATACATGAATATCCATTCTGTGTGTGACACTATTTTAATGTTTTTCATTTTTATGGCTCTGTTCCCAACTGCTCCTACCTCCCCAACTGCACCTTGAGCACAGCCACTCACGTAGTTAAATGAAAGAGTAGAGATTTGATGGGAGTTTGCCATGTGAAGTCAGAAACCACACTGCGTTCTGCTGTTCTGTTTTGGCTTTTTGTTTTTTCTTGGAAGTTATCAATCTTGCTTCAACCCGTGGAGCGAGTGCTCCGTAAAAAGCAAGCCATCTAAAAGATTTATCATTGCTACTTTGAAGAGGTGGGTTGCTATTCTTGCTGTAGCCACAGCAGCTGTCTAGAGTATAAATAATTGAGGAAATTTTGACAATTACTATGATTTCATGTTCCACAAGTGTATCCTAAGAACTGAATTTCATTCAGGACTGGAGTCTGTAACAAATTCCAAGGCGTTGTAGCTAAAAGTCACTGTAAGTCGTTATGCTCAATGAAGGCGCGGCGTTGTTCTGTTGGATAGCTGGATGCACGCTATAGGTTGCTTATAGAAGTCGGATCTGGTTATAACCAGAGGTGTGCAGAGGGCATGTGCTGGCTCAGGGCTTGTGGAGAGCGCGGGGAAGCCGTGTTTGCTCTGCGATGCCTCCTCTGGGGCTCTGACGTTATTCTGGTTGCTCATTCAGGAGGGTGGAGTGAGTGGGACTCTCCCCCCTGCTCATGAGACCTAGTGCATCAGTCATAGCTAGGCATCCCCAGTGGTTTTCCTCACAGGAGAAAAATGAGGATTATGCTTATGGCTTGCTTTTGTTAAGCGTGCATGCTTACAGAGCTCTTTATTATCTTACAGTAAAGATACTAAGGCAAGGACGTAAGTGTCTTCATAGAGAGGGTGTTCACGCAATTGCTTGCAGTGTTGAAGGAGACAACCCTTCTCCAGCTCTTCTGTGTTTTAGGAAAAATGCATACATTGCAGTGTTTTGGAGGTTTTTTTTGGTGTTTTTCGGTTGTGGTGGTGTTCTTTTTTTGTTTTGGTTTTTAAAGATACGGCAGTCTTCGTCCTTTGCATTTTAATGTTTTCCTCTTCCCATGGCTTACAGCCATTCTCCAGAGTGTGGGAACTGGTGTTTGTGGTTGGGTACTTTAGGTTCAGGAGGGTGGCAGAGGCAAGGCTGTCTGGTCAGTTCAAACACTCAACCAGGTGATGTCTAGTCTTACTTTTTTCAAAAGTATCTTTCAGTTACAGGTGTCCATGTCTATATTGTAGCATCTGTAAGGTGGCCATCACAGATGAGCAGATTTGGGGGGGGGGGGGGGGGAAAGGCACCCTAAATGAAGATTTAACCTTGCTCATTAAATAGAGATACAGCAGAGCTTAGAGGGAAGCCTTCTACCATCCTCTTTCCCCCTGTGGGCGGTTATCTGCTTTGTAGACTTACGGTGCCGTGAGCAGAGACGCGTGTGAGCTGAACTGTGAAGAGCCAGCTCACGTCCAGCCAGATGTATTGGTTTAGAACGCTGGAGCAAATCTGTGTCCTCCAAGCCCATTAAAGGGGGTGTGAAAGCAAGTGTATTTGCTTCCATGTGGCACAGTCCTAAGCCAGTAAAGCCCGCCAAACCTTAGAGAGCTCAACACGGAGCCAGATCAGGTCTCTTGGCATTGCTGTTCCCATTGCTACAGTGTTGGAGAGCATCGTACGAATTTGAGCATGTTGAGCATTAGAGACAGCTTGGGTCTGTCAGGCTCAAAGCCAGTGCTAATAAGCCTTGTCAAATTAAGTTTAGTGTACTGCAGAACCATTTGGGACCATCAGTGCTTAGCAACCTAGTCCCAAAGCCAGAAATGGCATGACAAGGGACCCCCGCTGGCTCCATGAAAAATCACTTAGGTGAGAACCTATCCCCCCTCGTCATCTTGTCTGGGTTTCTCTGCGGTGGGGGAGTATCCCTGTCTTCCTTTGCTCCAGATAAGAATTGGCTGGCTTTTATATAATCTATTATAGACTATTCTATATCTTGTCCTCTGCATAAGAACTGTTTCAGGGTGGGGTTTTTTTCCAAACCTCTATATTTTAGTGCTGTAGATAGTCCTCTAAACAAAAGCCTCAAATTGTGATGATTAGTTCCAGCTGGCTGGCAGAAAATTCTGTGGTTAATAGAGGAGGTAGATGCATGGAGCATGGGACCAAGAAGATTTGGAGACTGTCACCATAAACTGCAATTTGGTTTTTAGGATGAAGCACAAGAAAATATTGGCATGGTTCTGGAGAACAGGGCAAAGGAGGGTGAAACAAGATCGTTCTCCTCTCCTACATGCTCCTGAAAAAAAAGATTGAGCTCAATAAACTCGAGTAGGTTTTATTAACCGAACGATCTCTGCTAATATTGTTTGGTTATAGAAAGACAGGGATCTTGTTCTTCCTTTCTTTATTTCCATTTGCCTCCTGTTTTGGGGATGATACAAGAGCTTAGCATTTGGCATCCTGCAGAATCTGGGCTGTCCAGGAGGGACTTTTTAGTCCATTCCCTTCTAGGTCACGTAGGTGGTTCTTATTGATGTGGGTGACTTTGCACAGGCTGAATGTTACCTGTTGGCAAAGGGTCCATATCACCTGCATTTGTAAAATGATAAAGTAAACATAAAATAGAGCAGTTAAGTGAGTTGTTACATGTTACAGAGCAAGTCTGGCTGTAATGGCAGCTTGTAGAAATCTTGTTCTATAGGGGCTGTGTTCTGTCTGTGAGGAAATATGTTGTGTAAAACGGTCACAGTTTTTGAAGGAAGTTTCACAGCAACCTTTTAGGACAGTGTGGCTGCCGAGCATTTGCTTATCTTGTATATTAATATATCCTTTTTGCATAGCACAGCAAGAAGGGAGAGAGAGGGAGGTTGTTGCTACCTATAGCGTGCAAGTCCTAAATCATAATAGGTGAGATAATGGTAAAGATTAGATGATACAAAAAAAGGCAAAGGACAAGATGTTTGAAAGATCAGAGCATTAAAGTTGGAGAGTGAGGCAAAGGGAAGAGAAGATCCGTATCAGCTAGAACAGCAGTGACTGAGGAGAGAGCTGAGTAAAGAAAGTTAGGTTTTAAAAAGTGGACTTGAAGACAAAGAAGAGAGAGGAGATACTTGCCCGCGAAGGGATGTGTTGGCAGACACAGGCAACAGTGTTGGCAGACACAGGCAACAGTTGAAACACAACTGAAGACGGGACTGGAAGAAGGGGTAGAAGAGGTAGCAGCAAGGTGTCTTCTAGGAGAGGTAGAGGGGGTTTGCCACTTTGAACGTGAAGGTAAGAAATATTGAATCTGGCAGTGGAAAGAGAAAAGGCGTATCTCTGCATTTAAGAAAGAAGTATGAGAAAAGACTAATGAGAAAATAAAATTTATTTTTTGCAAGGTTCAACACTTAAAAAAAAAATAATAAATCACAGGTGACGATATCGTAGAAAGAGCTGAAATGTTAGGTGTGAAAGCCTGAGAAGTGATAGTGTGTTACCCTTGTTACTGAAGCCCGAAGGAGTGGAGCGGTAGCAAAGCTGTCAGTGCTGAAGGGAAGAGGATGAGGAATCTGTAGGTGGGAAAAAGCAGACTCTCATCTTCCCCTGCTAAGCCTGGGGAAGTTGTCGGACACCCAAGACAAGAATTTGGAGCAACAGAAGGGAGAACGTAGGCTGAACCAACACCACAGTGCTCTTTTAGAAATAGAGTAGGAAATAACTGTGGTTCTCATGCGGCTTTATGGTTGGGTTTTATTATTTTTAAGGATGATCACTTTATGTATATAAATATCTGTATTATCAAATTACAACGAGGAGGTATTTATTTTTTTGTGTGTTAGCCAGAAGTTTTTCAAGAATCATCTCTTTCTGATGCAGATATCAAGCTGTACTAGTAAAATAATACTGTTCAGTCTTTCTATTACTGTTTGTCTTGCAAACGTGAAGAATCACGTAGTGCAGGGTCAGAGCCTGCGTTTCTTCCCTAGGACTTTATAAAAGTCGAGCTGAAGGCCACGTTTTCATGATGCTGACTTCATTTGCAGGGCAGCCTTACTCAAGTGATGGCAATTTGACTGTTATTTTAATATTTGACTGATTTCTTGTATTCTGAAAGTGAGCTGTCCTACAGTGTGTGTGACGCCCAATTTTTTTGTTCGTTTTTTTTTTTTACTTAAATAAAAAAATATTTAGTAATTGTTTGTGTTTTTCTCACAGAAAATAATTCTGTCTTGGCTTTTGAAGAGCAGGCATCCACTTTATCCTTGCTCCTCTAAACCTTTTGAGCGTTTTCAGACACCTGGTGGTGTCTGAACGTTGCCATTGCTAGCTGCAGTAAATCTGCAAGGTGGTTGCTCCGACCCCGCTGGGTTGGTGGGGCTGAAATCTGGTCGATCGGCTCCCCAGGGCCGAGGAGGACTCTGCTGCTGGGACAAGTGCTGCGAATTCAGGGGAGCAGCTCCGCCGGGAAGATCAAAAGCATCCCAAGCGTTTTTGTTTCCCCTCTGCAAATTCCTGGCGTGGGATTTTTGGAAACATATCCCAGTGGATAAATATAGCCGTATATTTTCAAGTAATCCTACTCCGAGGTTGTTTTGAGCAATGTAGTAAAGAGAACTTTTCTGTCTTCTGGTGAGCTTTTCCCCTTGCTCCACTTGGGGAGCTCGTATTTTACTGTCGGTGTATGTTTAGAAATTTAATCTGTTTTAATGTTACTGTAGTAACAAATGGGTATCTTTTTGTCCTAGCCCGTGGTATGTTTCCTCGCAGCTGGAGGTTAGCTGGAGGGGAAGGTGTTGCCCGGCTGGAGGGGAAGATGTTACCTGGAGCCGTCCCAGAGTGGCCAGTGGCAGACACCAGCTTAGCTCCTCCAATGGCCTGTGGAGGCGCTCGGCCAAATAATCGAGTTTAGGAATGTTTGTTTTCTCTAAGCTTCCTGTGTTCCTGTTGATCATGTACGAAACTGTGTTGTCACATAGACAAGAAGGATTTACTACGGAGGTGATCTGACAGGTTGCTTGTACTTAGAAGTCCTCCTTCCTCACCTTATAATGACTTTTATATTGCTCCTAGATGAATTCATTTCACTTTTTTTTTTTTTTTTTTGTTTCCCCCAGAGATCCAGACTGTTATGCTATTATGCATACCGTTTGTGTATTGTTATCAGTGAGACAGGCCTGGTAGGACCATAGCTTTCTGTGTTGCAGAGCTTGCAGCCTAAGTAAAGCCACAAGCCGCCCTCTCATCCCCCCCATCGCCCTACACAGAAAATAACACGACAAATAGAGCTAGACTAGATTGGGAAAGGCCAATGTGTACATCTCCCTGACATAAGGCACGATAAAGTGTCACTAAACGGATATTTGTTTAATTTCTGGAGGGGTAGGCTTCCAAATCTCCTCTGCGTGCAGAGATGGGAGATGAGGCAGTACGTGCATGCTGTTCTCTCCGTTGGGTGCATGTACGCGGTGCCTTTGGAGACATTGCTGATGACAGTCTGTCATTCCCATAAGGGATCGTCTTCGTGGTCCCCAGTGGTGTGCCCCAGTTCTTTGCCCTCTACAGGGATGCAAGAACTTGGACATCGTCTGGCTTTGAAACAGTGTGAGATTCCATAAAGGAAGAAGTCATTCTCATGGAAAAACTGGAGGATGTGAGCTTAACTAGAAAGCCAGAATTAGATTCTATTTGATTAGTTACTTCACTGTTAAACTGAATTATCACGTTTTGAACACGGTGAGGGAGGGTGGAAATGAAGGTTTAACGGGACTCGTTACGCCCCTCGTTATGTGTGTACTGAGCACAGAAGTGGTTTCTCCCCATCTGTTCCTGTCTTCGGCTGTGCATAAGCAGAGATTTAGTGCAAGAATGTACAGTTAGTGTGGTATGTGCTAAAATCCAGCTGAGCGTCCGTTGGGACCAGCAGAGAGTTTTATCTATATCCTAGATTAATGATTGTCTAGAGGCAGGGTACTCTGCTGATACTTGTTTTGCAAAGTTGAACTTGTTGTTGCTTAACTAATTGTAATTGAGTTAAGGACGTCTCAAGATTTTAAATTAGGTTAATGCCCAAACTGTCCTTTCCTTTAAAAACCCAAAATAATGCCATTGTAGTAGAGAGGGTCAACTCTTCACGTACATGTAAAAACAGTGTACCCATGATAACAGATTTTTGTTTCTGGGGCTAGATCTGTTACAACCTGGCTTCAGAATACAGATTAGCTTTATTTGCCCTGACGTTACATCTGCTATTTCAGTTCTATGATACCAAGTTCTGTCAAAATCCAGAAACTTAATTTTGACAGACGTTTTTATCCAAACATTCAGGAGCAGCATATAAGCACTTGGAACATCCTATTATTTTCTTTAAAAAAAGAATACGTTTTGATTGGGATAACTACAAATGAAGATGTATTTTAAACAAAGCAATAATAGTTAGTATTTACATCCTTCTGGGGAAAATGGAATTTTCAATTTTGCCTTGATACTTCTAATATATAATTATGTTTAGGAAATAGTGCAAATGAGACATTATTTGAGGGGGTGTGCCCCCCAAGCCCCAAAACTCCGGGGTTTTAAGGATTGTCAATGTAATGACTTAAGATTTTAAGGCTCTTCCTACACTTTGACACAAAAATATTGAGGAATATATTTGCCTTAAGTAACAGCTTGCTGTAAGCAGCTTGTGTTAGGCGCTTTCCTCGTTTGTGCGTTGTATGTGAAGTCTGCTGGGGTATTGCATAGGAATTTGTGAAACTTTAAAAACTTTCACATGAAATCAATCTCCTTTTTCTCCTTTGAAAACTAATATACTGGCCGTAACTTGGAGCCTCAAGTTAAATGGAGAGCACCGGTTTCGGTATTAGTAGTGAGTCTTTTGGATAAGCTCATAAAACCGCCACATCGATCACTGTAAAAGTAGGCAGCAGAGGTCTTGCATCATAACACGAGAAAATTCCCGTGGTTTCTAAGTGAAGGAACCTACAGTAAGTTTAATTCTGATTATTGTTTGAGGAAAACCAGCTGTATCTGCCACAAGGGCAGCACTTAGTTATAATTTACCTTGTGTATTTCACTTGGCAGAGTTGGACGTACAGCTTTGGCTGTGGACGGTTTCCATATTCAAGTCTTTGTCTAATGTAGTCAACGTTCAACGTGTATCGGTGCCCACCTACAGGTCTCCATTTACAGGTTACAGGCTGAGGATATTTGTTTGGGGGTTTTCTGTTTCTCGTGTGCCAGGGCATAGCTCCTTTTCTTTCTAGTACTGACAAGAATAGAAATTGCAATTGTTATTATATGACAAGCGTAAAAACTTGTGTGGGTCTGGTGCCCAGTGTTGTCAGAAACGCATAATTACTGTAAGGTACCTTTGAGAACAGAGGGAAATCTGAGCAATATACCTGGGAAAGTAAGAGTGGAATAAGAATTAAATAAAAGTATTCTGATCAACATATAGGAATTCAATGAAGCTGTTAAATTTGTGTCTGCTTGACTGCCATGTGTGTAGAGGCTAGGAGGAAACGAAGAGTGGGCAGGTCTGGTGGGAATGAAAACGATGACGTGAAATGGCGTCCTTTACAAAAGCACTTAGAAATCAGTAAATATGTGTGACCAGTAGCTTTTAATCCTGCTTCCCCAGCAAGAGGCTGAGTCTTACTGGTGTAACAAAGCAACTGCTGTTGGTCTGGTGCTTGGACGTTACGCGTGTGCAATACTTCTTAGCCATGACGCCTTCTGCTCCCATCTTACCAGCTAGCAAATGCCACCCAGAGATTCACGTTAAGAGGAAGCTTTCAGGTATCTGACTGAAACGTGCATTTTCCTTCTGTGAATATGAGAATGAGAGGTGTGACGCTTGATACGTTATGCCTGAACAGAAGTTTAATTTTACGGGTTTTTATTTTTTCATATCCTCTCCTAATTATATGAAAGGAGGAGGAGCCCCCCGGAGGTGGGCATCCCCTCGGGTGCAGGCTCAGCCGTCCTCAGTTTAGGTTTAGGGACGTTTCAGAATAAATAACTGTCGTATAGGCTGTGGGACTGATAATGCGCTTTGATAGTTGACTATATGTCAAACAGTTTATGGGCAGTCGTTCAAAATTGCAAATTAATTTCATGCTGTTGGCCAGGAAGTGTAAGAAGGCAAGGCTCAGTTTTGGACGCTGCCGGTAACGTGTCCAAGTGAGATAATCACTGCGGATGTCTGTCCTTGGTTTTCCTTCTCCTTTTGCACAGCTTTCCCCTGTTTTGAGTAGGCGGGAAACGCGAGCATCCAACTGACATCGTTCCTGCTTTGCTTCTGCTGCGTTAAACATTGCTGGCAAAGCAAATGAGAAATCAGAATTGTCAGCCAAAAACCAACTGTAGCTCGCAGTGAAAGAGAAAATCCATGCTCCCCTTTGGCAAACCCAGTCTTTTCACATCTGCTTAAAGGGTTTAAGCAATGTGTGGACTTGGCCGAGAGAGGGCCCATAGAGTATCAGTGACAATTTGCTGCGGAATACTGTAAATTCAACGAGGCAGCTGTACTTTTTCGGAAGTCACCGTCATGCAAGGTCATTAGGTCTTTCCTTAGCCGAGATCTTTCCAGGAACCTCACTTCTGTCCTACGCACACACATCTAACTGGTTTGACTATCATGCTGCTACTTCAGAGTAGCTTACTATCTCCAACCCTGTATGCACTGGGGGATCTTTCTCCATAAAACAATATTTTCACATTATAAATAGTTAGTTCTTGTGTTAATGTAGCAGGGGCTGGAGTTCAGAATCTGTCCTTGGAGCTTTTATAGGTAAAATTCATGAAATGTTGCGCTGTTGGAAACTCTTCTCTTTAAACAAGCGACACGATTTCTGATGCATTAGACTAATTCAGCCAAGCTTGGGGTTATTCGTTCAGGCCACTGGCCACCAAACAGTGTTTACACCTCAAGCTATTTGACATACGAGGGTTTCAGTAGCTTTCTTGTCTTCAGTTTTTGTAATAGGAAAAATCAGTGATTGTATCCCAACATCACTGTTGTCATTTTTGGTACTTCAAGGAGTAGAAGACAGCTCCCTGACTGAACATTAAACGCTTTTGCCTCTTATGAGACCAAGTGAGCGTGAGCCCTTTTCCACTGGATCTGGGTAGAGTCACAAATCACTTTTACGTGGGCCACCAGCCAGTCATCGTGTGGGAAGCACTCTGAATTTCTATCAACACTAAGCTTTAATCATTTCAGCTATAGACCTGCGTTCTGCATTTCACTTTCTTCTTGAATTTCCCCAGATTTCTTTCTGCCTTCTTTCTTGGGCTGTTTTTTTCCTTCAAAATCAGCTAATTGCTTGCATTCCTGTCATTCTGCTGTGTGACGTTGTTAGTATCACAGATGATACTGCATAAATGTTAACAGAATCATTGATGCTTTTTTCGTCCTTCAGTTGTATTTTATTTTTTTTTTTTAGTGAATTCCATGTACATGCAATGCTGTACATCCCCCTAAGATCTTACCATAGTACTTTATTTTCTGAATGTAAGAGGGCTGCTTTTGCAAGCCTCTGTTATTACCTCTTTACTTCATCGTGCCTGGTTTTAAGTAGCGATATAGAATATTTTCCTGTTTCTGTAGTGTTTCGATTCTTTAGAGTTCTTGACTGTAAAATCATATGTAAAATAATCATATGTATATCTATGTAAAATCATAGATTTTTGGTATTCCACTTCCTGCAGTCTCTTTTCTGCATTTTATATTACCATATATTTTTTTCCCCCCTCGTTCTTTTTCTATATCAATATAGAAGCAAAAACCCCCTACTTCTTGCAGCCTTTAGCCAGGCGTTACAACTGGTGCCGCAAGGTAGCCCACGTGTCCCAGGGCAGCAAGGTCCAGGTCACTCAGCCTGCGTTCCAGATACACACCTAAAGCCTTAGTGCTCTGCCGGGGTGTCACCCATCAGTCTGGGCACGGGAGCCATAGACCTTAATTAAATGGCTAAAATGCTCTCTAAAACCGGTGGCTTTGTCCCGGGGAAGTGGTGGTAGGGATTTTAAAGGGGGCTCCTTGAATCTGAATCAGCTTTGCAATGAGCATGAGATTAGGAAGCCAGCAAGGAAGACTGTGTATCGCCAAGAATGAAGGCACGGATGGGGAACTTGCTACCCAGAAGTAAATTTTAATCCTGTGGTCACTCTGTCCTAAAAGAGATCTGAACAAAGATGAGGGACCGGGGAAGAGAAGCAAAGCAGGACTGAAAGAGCTCCTTTGAGTTGCTTAGTTGAGACGAGATATTGCTTATTTTTACTCACTAACCTGAGTAATCCTCCTTATTAGGAGAGGAGAAATCTACCCACAGCTGCAGAAGACTAGAAATGTTCTTGGAATGGTGAAGACTTGTTAAGTGCAGCTGGTAGAAGTGGATTGATGCTTTTGTGTGGTATTTATTCTTGAAAAGGTAAACTTCGGCTTTCTGGCAAAGTCCCAAATCACCTCAATAAAAGAGCCGTGTTGAAAACTTGAAAGGGTTGTTGAGCACTGAGGAAGGAAATGAGTAGAGGTTGACTGTCGTATCACGTTGAACTGTGGATAAATGAACCTTTGAACTGCACCCTGCTACAAGCTCAAGGGTCTGAACGTTACAGGAAATGTATTCTTTTGGTATCTCTCTGGGTTTGGAAGTATATAATACGACATATTTTGTAAACTTTGAGATAGCATGTCTCAAAGTATAATGAGGCTGATAAATTTTTGAGTACATCAGTGTTTATAATTGTTGAAATTACAGCTAGGTAATGCCAATATTTTATTTCTTTTTTTACCCCTGATAGAGAATGTTTTTATTGTTATGGACAATAAATGAAAGTGCCTTGAGAGCAATCCATGCTGAAGGTTTTCTGGCAGCTTCCCTTGTGCTTTTTTATTACCTTGAGAAGATCGGGAAGCGCAGGTCGGGTGCTGGGAGCTCAGCCTGCAGAATGCCACACAGCCCTCACTTGTGTATTTTTCCGAGGGCAGGCAGGAGCTGACAGGGAAGCTGGATCTTTCACGTTCCTTTTTGACATCTCCAAACTTCACAGGAGAAAGGTAGTTACGTGATAGTGAGTGTGGGGCTTGGCGTCTCTCTACTTCCTTATCTATAAAGTAAAAGCGGTGTTTTGGGAATCAATAAATTAAAGTTTGCAAGCTGTTCAAACATGGAGACCCTTTTTTATCACTTACTGATTACCATGATAAAAGCAAAAATTGCTCAGTGGTGTTATCCAAGTGTCTTCTGTGTAACCACACGTGAAACACGTGATATTTCCTACAACGTTGGTTGTTGCAGCTTCTCGAGGTGTCTAAGCAAACGCGTGTGCATAGAAGTGCTGTGGTCTGATGGGGCTGGCATCTCTGCGTCTTCTGAATGCGACGGCAGAGCTTTGGCGGTAGCTTGGTGGGAACCTAGGAGTAAAGCTACCGCAGGATCGCTATTGTGGTGTTGAGATACAGGGGGGAAAAAATGCCTAACTCGTCCACCCCTTCTGGAGTTCTCTTTGTTAGGTGGGATTTGAATGCAGTCGGTATAGAGCAGCTGTAGTCGGTAACAGTCAGACCTGTTGTGCGGAAGACCCTACCTGATCAAAATTCACTTCATCCTGTGCAATTTAGTACCGTTGTACCATCTCTCTGAGGGGCAGGATTTACCCCACAGTGAGCGACCAGCATTGCCTGTCATTTCTGACACGCGGAGGATGTTGTGAACGGCCATTTTTTGGATTCCAGCTGAGGTTTCCAGTTACAGTTTTTATATTTGACTGCTTTTGTGGCTGGAAACTTTTGCCAGCTGTCAACTTAAGAGCAAGTGGCAATCTGCCTTCTCAAGCAAATGTGGCCTCCCTGTTTATTTTCGGTTTCATGTTTGTTAGACTTATTGTAGCTTAAAAATCCTGGCATAACATCCTTGACCCTTCGGTAAGATATGTAGCCATCCTTTTTCGTGGTTAGAGTATTGAATAACTTTTGCTTCATGCAAGTACAAATAACAGAAAGTCCTGACGCACGTAATACGCGATCAATTTAGGACCTTCGTAACCGAGGAGGTTTCACATTATGGTTTCCCACATAATGAGTGAAGGGACTTTTTATGTGATACAAAGACTGAGTGCAATAAAGGGTGGCAGGAGATTAAAGTAAATGATTATTACAATGCATTTTCTTTTGTGTCTCTCTTTTTTTTTTTTTTTTTGGTTGTTTGTTTGTTCTTGAACAGATTGAAAACATAGATGCATGCCTGAGTTTCTTGGCCGCCAAGGGGATTAACATACAGGGGCTGTCAGCAGAAGGTGAGTCAATTTAAAATTTAATTTTAAGCGAGCAACCTGAATTATTTAACCAGCACATGGAGAGTAATGGAAGATTAAAGTAAGACGGATAATTTACACTTTTGACAGTCTTTACTCGTGTTTTTTTTCCCCATCTCAGTATGAAAGGTAGGTAAAATATGTATCTAATCTTCACACAGTTGACTTGTAAAAATAATCAATGAGACCAAATTAGAATTCAGTCACTTCTTTGTTTCTTTCTGTTAAAACCCAGAAATTTCTCATCTAACTTCTATAACTGGCACATTGATCAGAGTGTAGATTTTACAGACACTGAGAGTGAGCTGCTGACAGCTGTTTGCGTTTTGAGAGAGAAATTTACTTCCTCATTCTTCAGTTATTCTCTTACCTGAAAAAGTATCCTGCTTTATTTTCTTTTTTTAAAGAAAGATTTAAAAAAAAAAAATTGTTTCCAAATGCACAAAACAATAAAATACCAATGTTTTGAACGGAAAAAAAAAAAAAAAGGACATTTTGACCTCTAATTAATCGCTCTGCTTTTGAAGACCACCAGAATTTTTCTGAAACCCAAACATGACTTAGCGTACTATATTCCTTTATGGCAGTGCGTGATATATGTCAGATGTGGAGCAGGTACCTTTTGCCTCAGAAGGTGTTTAACTGCCGTCTTACAAAGAGATCAAACAGATTTCTGCCATCCTCAGCACCAGTTTTCGCTTGTACTTTCATTTAAATACGCTGGAAAAGCAATTGGGTTTGGTAGCTGCTAAGGCAAACCTTGAATATATTATATGACATCTCCTTCAGTGCTTCAACACAACAAATAATTGGATGTGTGGCATCAGGTGAGGCTTTTAAGTTAGATTTGGTTAGATTTGCAAAGACTAAGGCCCTTTGCAAGCTTAGTTTTGAGGAGGAGGTTGTATCATCAAATCATGCATGTACGTTTACTTGGGTGTGAATAACTTCATTGCCTGTATGTTTAAAGCTGTGTTTTCTTCCTGTGAGGGAATCCTGTAGCTCAAACAAGGCAGGCAAGAAAGGATGTGGAGGTCTGGTGGGCTGACCCTGGCCAGCAGCTAAGCACTGGAGAGAACACAAAGAGCAAAAGTGAGAAAATCACAGAATGGGTAAGGGTTGGAAGGGCCCTCTGGAGATCATCCAGTCCAACCCCCTGCCAGAGCAGGGTCACCCAGAGCAGGTGGCACAGGAACACGTCCAGGTGGGTTTTGAGTATCTCCAGAGAAGGAGACTCCACCACCTCTCTGGGCAGCCTGTGCCAGGGCTCTGCCACCCTCAAAGTAAAGAAGTTTTTCCTTATGTTGAGACGGAATTTCCTGTCTTCGAGTTTGTGCCTGTTGCCCCTTGTCCTGTTGCTGGGCACCACTGAGAAGAGTCTGGCCGCATCCCCTCGACCGTTGCCCTTTAGATATTGATAAGCATTGATGAGATGCCCTCTCAGTCTTCTCCAGGCTAAACAGACCCATGTCTCAGCCTTTCCTCATAAGAGAGGGGTTCCAGTCCCTTGATCATCTTTGTAGCCCTTCACTGAACTCTTTCCAGTAGTTCCCTGTCTGTCTTGAACTGGGGAGCCCAGAACTGGACACTGCATGGGTCAAGATAAAGATAGTGTAATGAGTGAAGGAAAGAGGAAGAGAAAAGCAAAACAAGCGATGCAAAAGCAATCACTCACCACCTCCCACAAGCAGACAGATGCCCAGCCAGTTTCCAAGCAATGACTACTCCCCAACGCCCTCCTGCCACCCACCGCTGTCTTTATTACTGAGCACGACGTCATATGGCGTGGGATATCCCTTTGGTCAGTTGGGGTCAGCTGTCCTGTGTCCCCTCCCAACTTCTTGCCCACCCCCAGCCTGCACGCTGGGGGTAGATTGTGGGGAAAAGAGAAGGCCTTGAGGCCGCGCAAATATTGCTCAGCAACAGCCAAAACACCAGTGCCTTATCAACACCGCCTCAGTCACAAACGCGAACCCCAGAACCACGCACTTTATGACCGTGATTTGAGGTCTCAGCTGAAACACGCTTTCCCGCATTGACGATAAATTATGCTTATGAAATGCAGGCCAGAAAACCACTGTGGATGGACTTTATGGTGAAACCATCGTGTACACAAGTTTTATATATGTACATTGCATTTAAGAAATACTACAAAAGCATAAAAACTTTCATAAAATTACTCTAAAATTAAAGCTATTATTTAAAAAAAACCCTGTTATTAAAAGTTGCAATTTAAAATTACATTTTGACAATTTGGAAAATAGCTTAAAGAATTCCTCCCTCATTCTAGCCGATGAGATCTTACAAGCCACTTGAAAATGTGTCTTTGAAATGTAATTTCGCTAAGTTTGAGGTGGTTTGTAAGTGTGGAAAGCAAAGCCGCAGATATTTAGTACATGTTGTTCTAACCTGCTGTTACCACAACCAGTAGGATCGGTAGTAGGGTTAGCTGCCTTTTTCTGTGGTGTAATCCTTAAGCTGGGTTAGAACGCCGATAACAAATATTTGCCTGCATTAAATGCCTCAGTAGCTCAGTTATAATCAGGAGGATTCTCAAGAGAAGAAAGTATGAGCTAAAACTCCTAGCAGTGGAAAGTTTCTTTACCAGGAAGTAGTTAAAAAGAAAATGCAACCTGTAAAAGCCAATTTCGACCTTGACGTGATATGTAAATATTTAAAAAATATAATAAATTTCACATTATTTACCCGTCTTGATACAATGCAAAATCTAAGAAAAATAGCGGATTAGTTGATGGGAAGACTGGCTCAGTGTGCAAAGTTGGCAGCGTAGCGTTGTTCACGCTGGGGAGGGGACAGCATGATTAATGGTCGTTGCTGTCCCGCCAGATCACAAGGCAGGCTCAGCAGGATAGAGGTTATCCCACGGCTTCTGCTGATTTTGTATTTCTTCCTTTCTTTTATGCTGTCCAGGAATTAACATATTAAATCATACGGAAGCTAAGAAGAGACAGTAATGTTTGCTGCCAACATACGAATGAGAACACTTACTGGCTCCATCACTGATACGGAAGGAAAAGAGCGAGAGCTAGATAGGGGGAGCAGGAACAATTTTTATAAATGATGTTAAAAGACTTGAATTCAATAAATTAATTTTCTGTTCTTAGTCACTCCTTAACCGTGCTGAGGAAGGAGGGGGAAACTGAACCAGATAGAACACAGAATCACTTAAAATGAAGTGTGCCGTAACCAAACAAGCCAGTATTTGCGTGCAAGTTGCCAAGACCTGCTAGGTCAACTGCAAATAACTTTGTTTACTTCACTGGCAGGTCTTCATCTAGGAGGAATCAGAAGAAGATTATGATTGCTTCCAAATGGGAATAAACATTGAAGTCTCTCCTGGGTTGCTTGAGAACACGTATTTTTCAATAGTGCAGTTTTAGTATGGAGGGAAGCCAATGATTCAAAACTGGCATTTGGATGACTCCTAAATTTTGAAATAATTTGGGACTTCATATATCGTATCTTTCCAGTATTAAAAAATCCTGCTTTGATATGTGCATGCCACTTAGACATAGTCTTTTTTTATTGCTTTATGCAGGGAAGATGCTAAGGATCTGCAGTCACTGATGATGACCATACTATGCTAGAGACAGGCTTTCCCCAGCAAAGTGGAGCCAAAAAGGCATTTCCTTCTCCAAAGATTCTTAAATCCTAAAATCTCCATGTGTAGTTACTAAAGAAAACTACAGGGATACTGGAAAACTCTTTACTTTTCTTGCTGCGTTTTTTTATTGTCCATCATCCATACCCACACCCATCCACATCCATACCCACTTGTTTCCACACCGAGCTGGGTTTTAGACTCCTGTAATTGCAGCTGCCCAGCTAAGATTGCCCTCCTTCACACAATATCTCCTCCCTGCCAAGATTTTGAAGATGATGGAGAACATAAATGTGCAGTAGAAACTCAAACTGGTGTCACAGATGGCAGCTGCACCTCTGCTGGGTAACAGATTAGCTGGGTAACAATCAGCTGAGCCAATCCTGAAACCATAAAGTGATGAAAGAAAACGTCTCGCTAGACTTCGGAACAGCCACGATTCAGCTTAGACTTTTGCCTCTGAAAATGACATTCGCACTTCTGTAGGTAAATGAATCTCAGTGGCGCACTCTGCAGTTCATCCATTTTGGGTCTTTTAGGTCCTTTCCGGTGTCAGGGTGGGATTTTTGTTTCCACAGGACAAATATCCCACAGCACCGTTTTAAACATACCCGAGTAGGGCACTTAGCACGCTGCTAAATTTCGATGATACCACACTGAGTACAGTTACGTACAGTCTTCAAAAAATTACTCTTTAATTACTCAAAAAGTGCCTGCAGATCTAGCGTGTGTGGTGGGAATTAATTCCTCCTTGCATTTCCCTGCCTCATTTCTATGAAGTTCCCAGTATTCGTAATCAGATCACATTCCTCAGCAAAGTCTACGAAGTTCATCCCGGAGCTGTTTCGGTAGCTTTGAATCCCTAAAGTCAGCTTGGAGTCCCGTCAGGACTAGAGCAAGTGCTGACTGAGGTTGCGTCTGTCAGGACTTCACGATGTGTCCTGGATCGACTGTGAAGTACGTCACCTTCTCGCCTTCCTCAGACCTGCTTGTGATTATTTTGGCCCTTTCTCTCCTTTCCCATCATTCACCGTGGACGGAATTTTGTGCTTTTTTTCATTTTGTTCTGCTCAGCAGCCTGTCTTGTCTCACCTCTTACATGAACTAAGAAGGGTTGATGGGGACTGCATGCAGAATCCCTCAGTGGTCAACCAGAAGAGGCCTAGTGTAAAGCAACAGAAGCAGACATCCGCTATATCTAGGGGTGAAGAGGACATAGATATGACAGCCCTATTTTCTGGCAGGATAGATGCGAGCTAAGAAACGTGCAGAGATTCTTAATTTCTACTCCTGGTAGCCAGTTTGGCTAACCAATCTAGTCTAGGTAAACTAGTTCTGTTTTTTCTAGTCCTACGTGCTTTGCCGAAGCAGATACAAAAGAAGCATTACAGAAGCAGATGCAAACAAGCTTGACTAAATAAGTGATAGGCAAATTTGCTTCATCATTGGTTTGCTTTGATCTGTATTCTGCACGCAATGAGTAGTTTATGATTTGCACCGATTTCATTCACAAATGTTAGAGGAACCACGCAATGACACCTCTCTAGTAATCTATCCAGCAGACCTTTCTTTTCTTTACCTGTTCTTTGTCCTGAACCGATTTTTTTTTTTTTTTTTTTTTTTTTAATTTCCACCAAGTCTAGTGTATTTTTGTGAAGACAGAGAAGGGCGATTGGCAAGCGACTAGTGGTGGAAGCTCCAGCTGTGGGTGAAATAAGCAGGAACGGAAATACTCCAGGGTGGAAATTTCCAAAGGGCAGATTTGTGGGGATTCTCCGAAAACCAAATTCCAGTTTCCTCGCAAAATGTCTAGGGTGTTTGTTTCAACTATACAAGATAAGTCATTTTGAGCTCCAAATTTAAAATGGGCGGGTGACATGCCTGTCCTTATTTAGGTTAATGTGCATATTTAAGCTGATGCACGGACTGGGGGGGACTTAAAGCAGGAAGCAGTTGAGAGCGATGGGCAGAGCGCGGGGCGAGGTTGAAGTACTCTTTGAAATACTCTTTTTGTGCAAAGTGCGGGGGCAAACTGCCAGGCGAATTACCTCAGTCTGTCTGCAAGATAAGAGAAACAAAACTACCTCTGAAAGTCCTGTTTGAAATAGTTTGCTTAAAACCCAGAGGGAAAGAGACTGCTTCTTTTGAAACTCATTAAAGGTGGTTTTCTTTTGATTATTAATTTTTGGTTCACCTTCTATAAGAGGTTAAAAGCAGGTTGTTCTTCTGATAAATAGAGCAGAAGAGAGAGAGACACAGAAAGCAACAGGTTTTATGTGGGGTTATTGTTTTAATCGCCTCTCACTTCACATTGAAATCAAGTCCTCGTTTCCAATTGCGTATAGCTTTGCTAAGTTTCAACATGTAAAGCCATGGTAATTTCTTTTATCTTCTGGCCCCTGTTTGTGCAGTTAAGCTTCCCCAGTGCCTCTGGGTCTGTTTAGTTATGTGTTGGCCTGTGATTAAGTGCTGCTTTCCTTACAATTCCCATGAGTAATTTTGAGTTCTTTACCGAAGATAAGGAGATCCTTTTTACTGTGCTTTTCTGCCTTTTCTCTCTGTTTTACTTCATTGTCTGCTTCCATCGCTCACACGGGCAGACAGGAGGAGGAACCTGCCCCATGCAGGTGCTGATGGCAGTGGGAGGAGGCTGGGTTTGTGGCATGTCACTGCATGGGGGCAGGAGCAGACGGGGAAAAGGGGAAACGGGCAGGATTCCTTGGCACCCCACTATCCAAGAAGAGACTAAAATTGGCAAAGAAAACAAAGGAAGACATACAATGGCTGCTCGAGGGCCCTGGGGTTGATAGTCATTTAAACAAGGGAACAGGGGCAGTGATGGGAAAGAGCACTGGTGGAGGGGCCAGGCTGCGGAGGGAGGGGAAAAAAAAGGTAAGGAAATTTAGGGAAGAAGTAGGGGAGGAAAGGAAAGGAATATCCTGGGTCTGGGTGATGACCAGGACCACTTAGATAAGGTCTAGGAGTTGCTGAGGAGATGGGCATGGGCCAAAACAACATTAAGGAAGAAAGGAAATTAGATTAGTGGCTAGGAAGAAAAGGTAGACTGAGGTACAGGTAGACAAGGAGACCAAAGCTGGAAGCTGCTTTAGAAAGGGGAGCAAAATTTTTAAGCCATGAGCTTGAGATTTACTGGGTGAAGGGGTTGGAGTTAAGGACAGAAGCTTATTACGCAGCAAAGGTGAGCAACGTGAACAGAAGCGTGGCTGGGAGAGGGAGTAAAGGGTAGAGCAGGGCTCATTGTGGTGTCAGAGCAACCTTTCAGCCAGGGCTGAGAATAGAAATTAAAGTTCTGATTCTCACTTTTGTGCTTGGCCCCATGCCCTCCTCTTCTCCTCTTGCGCTAGTCCGTGTAGAGGGATTGAGGAGCAGAGGGCAACGCTAAGTTTCAGTAGCTCAAGTTCTCTCTATATAGTGCGTGTAAAAGTTCAGCTGTTTGATGTAGCTTCTTTAATTCACTTTTTTAATTTAGGAAATTAAACTTGCTAAATAATGAAATCGCGACACATGCTCAAGGTTGTCTGCAAGATTGACTTGGCCCTCTTGCATATTAATTATGATACAGCTGTTAAGTGCATGTCTTTATCTTGTATTTCTGTTAGGTTTTACATTTTCACGTTTGATACTGCATAGAACAGGATGACTTTTAGGAATCGAAATGTCTATACATTCCACTGTCAAGCTGTCTTTAAGTACATTGGGTATCCATTCTTTATCTGCTTGTGGTAGTATCCAACTGGTAATTATCTGTTGTAATACAGCTATTTCACCCAATAATCATATTTTCTATTGCAAAACTTGCATCGGATTTTCTTAGTGGAAACAATTAGTCTGGTGTTCCAGAAATGATATAATACTGTGTGATAATTGAGTAGTTTCTCTTCCTCGTGCAGATTTAGGACTGCAAAATCCTTTACAGTGTGCTGTTGTTAATACGCTTATGGGGTTTTTGTTTTGGGGATTTTTTTAGTTACTTTAGTTTAAAGGCACTAATTAAAGGAACCGTTCTTTTAAGCACACCGACGCTAACACGCAGACCATGGCAGAATTGGAACAGGTCACGCAGTAACCACAAGGGAGAAGTTAGTTAGTTAGCTGTAGTTGGTGCTCACTGGTAATCAGCTGTAATGCCGATTAGATGTGCAGAAAGCCCGTCATATCCTAAAGGACCTGAGTTCAGGCGGCGTTGGGAAGAGTGCGGTGCGTGACCCGCTGTGCTGTCGGAGAGAAACAACTGGTGGCTGACGAGTGACTTCTGACCATTGCCTTACAGAAATCAGGAATGGGAATCTAAAGGCCATCTTGGGCCTTTTCTTCAGCTTATCCCGATACAAGCAACAGCAGCAGCAGCCACAGAAACAGCAGCCACACCACCATCCCTCCCAGCAGCCTCCCCCAGCGTCCCAGCAAGCAGGGCCTCCATCCCAGTGCCCGGTGGGGGTCCCGCAGCAGCAGGTGACGGCTTCGCTCCAGACTCTGTGCCAACAGCCCCCGCCAGCTGCGCAGCATCAGTTCAAAGCACAACCCGAAATGCAGTCCAGGTGGGGAGACATTTCCTTTACGTTGTTTTTTTTTTTTCCACTGTTTATTTCTTTTTTTTTTTTTTTTTTTTTTTCTTCTTGTTAAAGGTCTTCAAAAGCCAAAGAAACATCTTTGGTTCTACTCTAGAATAAAGAATGTGTTGGAAATGGAATGCTGGGTAGCAGTTGACTTCACGCCTTTGCAAATCAAAACTGATGTGCTTAAATATGTTCTCAGTGCTGGAAATACGCAGTCCAGTGGGTGTAAAATACCTGCTAGACCAAGTAACCACAGTATTTTATAAAGAAGTTTTTCTCAGTATTCCTTTTGCTTCTTTCTACTCACAAAGCACTTACATCATTGCCATTATAGAATATATACTTTGGGCATGTGAAACCCAACTTTGGTTCTCAGTTTACAAGAATTTCAGTCCTCGCTAAGAAGTAGAAGGCTCTGGCAGTGGTAAAAGAAATAGAGCTCATCACAGGTGGTGACCGTCTGAATCAAATCTAGGCTTATTGGTCAAAAATAATAAGCTGCTGGCTTACATGAAAAATAATTTTCACGGTTGGTGTTTGTTGGCACTTGTAGATCAGAACATAATTAAATAAGGGTGTCTTTGTCCCTTGAATGTCTTTAGTCCTATGGGTGCTCTTTGCAGGTTAGAATAAAAGCTATTTATGAAGGCGGTACCACCATGATGACCTGTACCCCCAGCCTTCTGCTTGTCTGACCCTTCCACTGCTAAGAGAGTGAGGGTTTGAGTGGGGGTAAGTGGGCAGCATTAAAGGCTGAAGCCGTATTTGCACAATGACTCAAGTATGAAGGGTTTGTTGTGTTGGCTTTTTTTTTTTTTTTAAAAATGTCTCAAGTTCAGGCTTATTTGTGTTAAAATAACTCATATTAAGGTGAACGCTAGCCTAAGTGTTGCTTTATGAGGGATATAAACAGTTTAAATGAGGTCTTCCAAGTGAGACTACTGAGGGCTTATTTGGTTTTTGCTTATGTCTTTCTTCATGAATCATGGTCATCTTTGGTGTAAACGCTGTTTTCATATAATTGAAAAACATAGTGTTGCTATAGCACGTATAAACTCATACAGGCAATAATTACTGTAAAGCAAAGATGTATGTGAACATATTTCTGTGACGTTTCTGTCAAAAATATGCAGGGATGCATGGGACCATTTGAATATTGCTTTGATATTTTCAGTCCAATGTGTGGATTGTGCTGGGTTTCAAATAATTTTTAAAAAATCGAACCTGAAGGTCTTAAATGTCATGTCTTTGTAGCATAAGCTAAAGTGAAATTGCTCAGATTCTGCAGAAAAAATATATATAATAACAGATTGAGAAAGAAAAGGGTAATAAAGTTGGGGTTTGCATGCAGAATTGCGTGTTCATTACACTATAAAAATCAATTCATTTCCAATTTTAGGAGTTTTGGCATAAAGTTATACTAAGACAAGAAACTTCTTTTCCTGTCAAATTCCTAAAAACTCTCTCCTCCCTAAAACAAGTTGCTAAGTTCAGTGGCGTAACAAATAAAAAAAGTTCCTTTGTTCAATGTTATCTTCCGCTTTTTCTTTCCTGTCATACAGTGCATCTCCCAGGGACTCATCTCAAAGCAAAATCATCCGATTCACTCTTGGTCAGAAAAAGTCTTCTAGGTTAGCATTTCTTCATCTTCTGCAAAGCATGAATAATCCGTTGGCAATATTTCTGGATGCATGTTCAGGGTTCCCGGTGAAAATATTTACCTCCTTGTTTGTAACTAGGCTTTCTACAAGCAGCTGAAACGTGGCAGCGTTAGACGGATTTTAATTTTTTTTCTTTTTCTCAAGGTGTGGAATGCATTTTGGCCCGCCAGAAAAGAATTTGGCTTTCTTGTCCTTATGAGCTTTTTGCTTTTGAGAACAAAACATGGTTCTGGGAGTTCTCTCCCCGCTGTACGTATTCGTATCAGTTGTATTTAGATCTGCATCATTGAAACTAGCACCAGGCTGGAGTCTTAGGTGGTAAGGAGAGCAGCACGTGCCCCTTGGGAGCCCAAACAGAACCATATGGGTCTGTCTCGTCAGAGCTCCTGCACTCCCCAGTGCTTGCATCTAATCTCCCTGAAAATGATTCATAGGTATTTCAGTCAATTTTTTTCCCGATCCCAGCATGACTTGCATGCCAGCTCGTATGACCATCTCATCTCAGTCATCATAAGGTTTGCTGTGTTATTAACGTGGTTATTAATCATGTTTACTTTTACTATTACTATATATTAAAATATTTTACTAGGAATTTTTAAATAGTTACACGTTGATAAACTATACTATACCTTTTTTGCTAAGATTGTGAACTATTACTTATGATTTTTATTCAGCGTGGCAAGTTTGTATAGATTGTTAGTTCTGCTATATAATTTGGATTTATTTCCCCCATCTTATTTCTTTTATGACAACAGTGAAGGTCTGCAGTATAACCCCTATTAAAATGTCCCGTGTTTTCTCTTCATGCTCTCTGTTCATCATAATTACGGCTTGACGGTTCGCATTTGCCTAGAAGAGGTGCTGAAGAGTAGTGATGGAGAGTATTCTCTGAGCTCAGTAACTTTGCTCTAATAGCAAGAAGCTAGAAACGTCCCCTTGAACCTATTTTTTTTTTCCCTAAATTTCACAGGCACCGCTGAGAAATATCTTGGCCTAACACCAAAAGCGGGGGTTTAAAATCAGTCAGTTAAACTACGGCGGGGGCGGGGGGGGGACAGACACGAATCTAGGAGAGATGATATCTTCTTCAAGAGTGTTGTTAGCACTTAGGTTTTTTATTCTCGGTATATTTTTATTGGCAGTGACAATACTGACTCGAATCAGAAACTTGTCACTTCTTGAGTGGTCACATGGTTTGAGTAGCTTTGTTTATTTAAAAATGTGACACATTTGCAAGGCCTGTGTGGGCATGTGCGGGGAGCCTTTTCTTACCCATGGGTACGAGAACATTATCCCTTCCCTCCTGCCAAGCCCCACTAGAAAACACCCCTCCCAGTACTGGGGGCTCTAGTAGCCTTCCTGCGGTGGTCGACCTGTGCTCACAATGGACTATCATCCCGTAGAAACTTTCAGCTGAGGTATCTTGTGCATCTTTCCTGCCTGTAAGGAACCTAGCTCGTTTCCTATTAAGCCAAACAAACTCTTGATGAACTTACATATCTTGGTGGCTTCCAAGTTCTCAAGAGCAGCAGTTGTTAGGAAGAGTGTTTGTCCCCGCTTTAGCTCTGCTTCTTCCCATGTGGTCTCCTCTACAGTGGATGAAGCGTCTCTGGGTTGTTCCCATGGCACCTTGCTGCAGTGATGAGTATGTACAACTTTCTAGCACCCCCCAGTGTTGAAAAAGGCTGGATAAATTGAGGGGCTCATCTAAAAGGCTTCAGCAAAGTCAACCTCAGAACCATGATGCGCTGTGCCAGATCTGTGGTGGTTTGAGTTTGTAAATCAATTTTTGGTTTTGCGTTTGAATGATCCCCTTGTGTCTTATCCTCTTTGGCGCTTTGGAAGCACGTGCATGCAGCTGCTGACATTTTTGCTCTTTTCTTTCATGTTTCTTTTCATATTTCCTATTTCTTCGCTAGTCTCAGAAAAGTCAATTTATTTAGGAAGCGCTGCCAGATCCCTTCCTGGCTTCTCTTCCTTCCCATAGCCACAAGAGGGGGATTTGGTGGGTTGCATCCCCCATTCTCTCTGACAGCTGGGACTTCTTCATTTTAGCCTATTATTTGGCACGGGTTAATTAAGACAATTAGATTTTTCTGGTTTATATAAAGAAGTTTTAAAGAGATTCTACCATACAGAAAATGGAAAGATGGCAAAGAGTGGTCCCTTGCGTTGCTACTGTTAGGTGACACGAACTGGTTCTATCTCTTAGTCCTTAATGTGATGTCCTTGCTTTTCAAAACAGTGAGCTGTTTCACTAACCCTCTTCAGTATGCATTTTGAACAACTACCAAATCTTTGAATTTTTATTAATATTTCACCTATTTGGAATGTAGAAATATGTGCTCATTAGTGCACAAAATACATTACAAACGTGGAAGCTTTATGCATGAACTTTGACTTTGAAGGACTCACGCAGACATATTGTTCTGAGATGCGATGCCAGTGGCTTCCTAATTCTGTTGGGCGTTTTAGAAAAGTCTTTCCCCTCCCTTTTTGCCTGAAGAGCATGAAAGCAGTGTCCCTCCCTGTCTGCTTACTGCAGAATCCTAACTACATTTTTTTCTAGGTAAGCAGCTAAATCTTGCAAATACAGGCTACGGTAAGGAAATGCTGGAAGAGGTTGACCCAGTTTAAACCAGAGGCTTACACCAGCTCACAGATAATGTGGTTGCCCTAAAAGGGGGCACTTAAGCTTCGTGTGATTTTTATAGGCTCAAATAATTAAACCAAGGTAAAGTGCTGCTGGGCTTGGTGGCTTTCAGAGCAGAGATGTGTTGTGCTTCTCTAGAAGGGAAAAGGCAGTCATGTCTCGCTGTTGTTTCCAGACTAAGGGTAGCCCGTATGTGTCCAGCATGTAATAAAGTCCAAGAAAATCTGGTTTAAGAACAGTAGTGTCTCACTTAGTCTTAACATTGCACCAGTGGTATTCCTCCACCCAATTTACTTGCAACTATTTCTGACTGACAAGATTTATGGCAAGTGGCCATTAATTTCAGTGCGGGGTTGGTTGGGTTTTTTTCTGATGTAAAGCAATTTAGACTGTAGCTTGTTTGCCATATATTTTTCATCTAGGATGATTTTTTGATTTGTTCTTATAAAAGACTCTTATCAAATACATATTTGTGGTATCGAACCTTTTCTTTTCAGCTTATGCATGGTATTCCATAGTTTCTTTCCCAGAGTGCTTTTTAAAATATATTTAATCGTGTTGTAATTCTTTCATCAGACTTCCAGGCCCTACCACGAGGGTGTCCGCTGCAGGCAGTGAGGCCAAAGCTCGTGGTTCTATTAGTGCCAACAATCGTCGCAGCCAGAGCTTTAACAATTACGACAAATCTAAGCCTGGACTTCCCCCTCCGACACCAACAAGTAGCAATGACAAAGGTAAGCACTTGAGATTTTGGTATCCTCAGATTTTTCTTAATAGTAGCATCATTTGGGGGGAGATTGAATTTTCCATTAAGCTCCAGAAGCTGTAAGACTATCTCAAAGCTGTGTGTTGAAAGCATGATATTTACAATGCAAAAACCAGCCGGCTTTTCTTGAAAAAGATAATAGTCCTCCTTTAATGTAACTGAAGTTGTTACTTGCTGTCCTGAAGGTACGTGGAAAAAATAGCTTAAAGAAAAACTGTCACTGGTGAAACATGTTTTTCTTCATTTTGCCTCAAACACAGATAAGGGGGAGTGAATTAATCAAAAAATAAGACATTTTGATGAGTAGTTTGACAGGAATGGAAAATGCCCAGTAAAGATTTCTACAACGTTTTTGTACGATATATAGTACCATTTGCTTTCCTGTCCTCCACTATTGTGGAAGGTCCCTGTAGTTACAAAAGTACATGATTTAAATCTAATTTCAAGAATCGTATAGCGAAGGCAGGAACACGTTATAGTTTTATAAATGTTGCAGTGAAACCGTGTCTATGGCAGTGCATCAGAAATGCCACGTACCCTATTCTGTCTGAAGTTCTGCTTTTCTGAATGACATTTACTGACTTTGTGTCCATTCACTAAGCTGCTAATCTGACAGCGTTCATTAGCTTGAGTTTGTAGCTCTGAGCTCTGTAAGGCAGCATTGACCGGCGGAGTTTTGGGGGAAGTGACTGGTGAGAAATGAGCAAATCAGTCTGATACGGTCAAATTGTTGGCGTAGGCTGGCAGCTAATTCTGTATCTGTAACGAAGTCATTGCGCTTACGAAGATAGGTCAGCATTGGATTTCAGTACGGTCTTCTTGCAGTGGCTGGGCAGTCGCGCCCTTTAGGCTGGAGTCTCCTTGTTGTGTGCGTCTAACTTCTATTAACAGTAATGAGGATTTTGCTAGAGGGACAAATACTGGTCTGGTTCGACTTGCCTGTGGTTCTCGTGCTTATTTCTTTTCAGGAAATTGCCTTTTTTCTTCTCTAAAAACTGTTGTCCTATGAGTGCATGTCATTAGATTTTGGAATATTACCCCATCTAGCCCATACAGCCCAAACCCTCATCTTGTGATGCTGGCAGTGGAGGGCCCTCAGCATCTGCCAGGGACGTTCTGAACCACCCTGATCAGACCTAGTATAAGAAGAAAATTACATTCACAGCTGAATAAAATAATAATCGTAATTATATTATATTAACATAATATGATAATAAATTATCAACATACTACCTCGGTAAATCCACGCTTACTATTTTTGAAGGTTCGCTATGTAAACGGTAATGATTTAACTGTAACATCAGCACCTAACAGTCACCCCTAAATCTGAGTTAGATCTGGCTTTCAGTTAAAAGAACAAGCTGACGAGGTACGGCATGCGCAGTGGAACTGGTGAAACCTTGCTTGCCTGCATAATATCTCCCCAGTCTCCCTCTGTCTTCACCTCACCAATACCCTCCTCTTCTCCTTGTGTCCCCAAACTGCTGGACTGGGGAGAGGCGATGCGGGATGTGTTGGGTCCTGAGGCATGTGTTGGTTGGCTAGATGATCCCTACCCGCGGGTTGGTGCTGTATTGTTAGGCTGCATTAAAGAGAGATCTTCAACTATCATGGCTTTTTCTTAATTTACCGAGATTTCTAAATAAGGAGAGTACAGTACTGGTTTTAGTCTTTAGAAAAAAAAAAAAGTGTCCTCCCACATAGAGAAATAACAACAATTTGTCAACTAAGTAACTTAAATATCAGCTTCTTTTAGGGAGACAGTTCTATGAACCCTCATTCCTCATTGTAATCCGTCTCTTCAGGAAGATAAAGTGGTTGCTGAAGAAGCACACAAGATCATCTGCTTCCGATGACTATTACAAATGACTGAAAGAAACAAAGTTGGGTTTTAGGTTGACAGCCTACATGAGTTGCATTAAATACTCAGAATTTTGCTCTGGTCAAAATTTCCAGTCATAAATTACGGTCTTTGAAAAAAAATAATGAAGGCTTATGTAAGTTGAAGTCGAACTTCACTTAAAAATATAATCATGACACAAAGTTGGTCTGCATCCATGAGAAACAAAAGCAGTTGGTCTGACAAATTTTTGGCTTGTTTTAAGTTAATTGTAACATTGCCAGGCAAAGTTTATTGTCAAAGTGCTAAGACAATTCGAGTTTTCTGACCCATATCCTGTATTTTGCCTGAGGAAATGAGACTTACATGACCGTGTTGTATGCCAGTCTTGGTGAGTTTTCATCTGCTTACCCAGCACTAGCTCCATTGTGTGTTTTTGGAGAAGGAAATGGGAGGAAGAGAAATCTGCCTGTTTTGGCAGGCTGTTTTGGCACGAGGGGTCACTTTGTGATAGAAGGTGGCCTTCAGTGTAGTACATTTGAATAATTTCTTACAAAGTAGGTTGTAATTCTCAGCTTTTCATAATCTGTGGCCTCTCCCTCCAAATGTGAATTGTCTTGTTAGTCAATCGTCTGTGTCTTGTGGCAATGAAAGTGCATTAATTGAAACAGAATACAACAGAAATGAAAAGGACAGTAAATGGAGCATGGAGGAATAGCTAGCTGCTGGAAAGTAAATAACCTCGATTTTTTTGAAAGATTCCATTAGCCAATTAATGATGAGACCACTGGTTTTCTAGACATCTTGGGGAAAGGATTTGTGCAACGTTGAAAACAATTACCCTGTTGCATAAAAGTAAGAGATTCTTGGATGCATGCGTGTGTTTGTTGTGAGATGCATATGTACTGGTAGCAAAGGAGCGCACGTAAAGAGATGCGAGTCTCGCTTCCCCGCAGCTTTCATTGTGTCTTCAGTATTTTGTCTGGCTTTCCCAGTATTCGCGTGCTGTCTGACACCAGTTTCGAGGTGCGGAGAAGAGTTACATCTTCTCCAGTAAGGATGACGTAGACACCTAGTTCAGTCCTATGGAGGCCTTCTTTGAGGTTAGGGCATGATAGTTTAACTTGCTTTTTTGGCGTTAACCCCACGGTTTATACGTGAAATTCCCTTGAAACTTATAGGAATTTCAGCATCATCATTCCTCGCATCATAAAACAGCAACACGCTGTGGTGGTATTTTTTTTTATTTATTCTCACAGTGATTAGCCATTTATAATTGCAGTAACATTCCAGACAGGGTATTTTAATGTGCGTAATTGCTGTTACAGGCTGTTTTTCTTAAGAGAAATGTAATCAAAGTCTAATTGCATTTTTGGATTGTGGGGAAATAATGAGCCACTCAGGCTTATGATTTTTGATCTCATCATAATCTCTTCATACAGTTGGAGCCGTTTAATTCACTTTTGAATTGTCAGAATTATTTAGCCCATGCACATGTAAGTATACCCTTGGTTTACTTTCTTGTCCTTTTATATCCTTTAACACCATAAGCGTACTACAGCATGAAAAGCGTCAGCCACCTGCCATGGTCACCACGGACTCGTCTAAATTATCAGAAACATTTCTAAGGAGTGTAAAGATGCAAATGAGCTTTGCGTTTCTATGCCTGTATGTAAACTATTACTAGTTACCTTGAGGCTTCACGTTGCCATGCCCTTCTATTTGTCCAATACGATCACCAAATAAAAAACAGCCAAAATTTTATTTGTGTGTGCAATTTGGAATAAAGAAATCTAGTTTCTGCCGACAGCAAGAAGGAGCAGAACTCTGTCCTAGGGAGTGTCAAGAATGAAACTTAAATATTGAAGCATGCAACTTCATAAAGACCTTGATAGAGTAGTTTTTCTCATGAATTTATTTCAGTATTTTGCTTAGCTACACACAATGGAGAGTCTTTTGGGACATGCTGTGAAAGCAGTCTGCAGTTCTGAAAACTGGTGGGTATTTTTGGGTAGTTCTGAAGACTCTTACTATATCCAGTGCCTTCACTGATCTTCAGGCACTCAGTTTTCATTTTGCAGTCTCAAAAGTCTGGTAACGTTGTATGGGAATATTCTGGTTATTGCTTCCTGATTTGCATCCACGGTGTATAAAATCCCTGAACTTACGAAGCTATAGGAAACATCAACTTAACATGCCATCTCCGGTATGTTTATGAAGTGATACAGTAACGTGACAGGCTTACATGCTTTCCTTTTAGTTTTTTCTTCTACTTTGCTCCTAATATTTTATTTAAGATAATCCTACAGAGGGCAGTAGAAGCCTGTGGGAAAAATGACACTTTTCCTTCGGATTGACTGTTAGATAATATGTCAGTAGGAAAAAAGCACTATTACACTTTGACCATTTCCACCTGAGATCAAAGCAAATGTTTATTATTCAGATTTATGCAGAAGGCAGTGCTAATAATGTCAGGTTTCTCCTAAGTAGGTAGTATTAGAAAAAAGAAAAAAAGAAGAATATATGCGTACAGATTCATGCACTCAGATGGAATAAACGGGCGTTTTAGTAGCAGTATTCTTGCAAACTTACTTGATCCAAGTCTCGCAAGAGGGTTCTGAGAGCAAGATCCTGCTGACTCAGCTATAATCCTAGCTCTGCCTGTCTCGATTTCCAGGTATGGATATCCTGTATATAGGCCTATATAGTAAGAGTAAGAAAAGCATCTGGTCAATGCTCCTTTTCTTTTATTTCTTTCACATTTGGGGTAATCCCTTTTAACTTGGAACACAGCGTGTATTTAATTTCTGTCTTTTAATATGTAAAGGGTAGTCACTGTATTCACAAGGCTGCACAGAGACAAGACAAGAGGCACGCATGCCTTTAGGGGAATTTCTGTCTGGCAATAGGAATAAAATTCGTCACTACGAGAAGAATTAAACGTTGGAGAAGTTTGTCTGGAGAAGTGGCAGAATCTCCCTTGCAGGAGGATGGGGACCTGCAGATCCCAAAGAGACGGGGTCTCATTGCACTGATGGCTTTGCGTGCATCAGACCGGTACGGAGCCAGCAGTAAGGGGCAAATATTACTTGAGTCCAGCTCTGAGTTCTGGCTGGTGTAAAATTACCACACTTAGATACCTTGAAATATTGTTTCCTTTTAAAATCTTTAAGTGTAGTCTAGTTAAACAGGAAGAGATATTAAGATATTTCAAAGGACAGTTATAATTTCTTTCCTATAACTTTTTAACTTTGTGTTATCGAAATAGGAATGACTACCAAGCAAGTAAAATATTAGCAAGGAAACGTAACCTCCACTCCACTGAGCAAATCAGTCTTATTGGTGTATGGTTACATACACCAAATGCGTGCTAAAAATAGCTGTACTTTATATGTAGGCAGTTATATTTATCGGTACGGTTCAAGGGGGCATGGCATATCTTGTCATAGCTTTAGTAGGAATGACTCTTCAAAGTTAAATCCATGTGGCTACAGTGAGATTTTTCGCAACCAGACATATAAGAATCCATCCAAGAAGGCCGCCGGGGGATTCTCCAGGGTGCTTGTACGTTCCTATTGTCTCAATTAGCAGACATCAATTTAAAAGAAAAAAGAAAAAAAAAAACGGTTTTCCAGAGTTCATTTGCAAAGTAATCTTTTATTTTACTGATGTTCATGCAAACCACAGTTTTTCACGTCAACTTTACTGTGAAATCAATATTTATTTATTTATTTAAATGTCCCCTTGTGTAAAGAGTTGAAAATCCTAAATCTGGAACTGAACCACTTGAAATTTCTCCTCTTAATCTCTCAAATTCTTCACATTAAATCCTTCTTTGATATAAAAAATATGTGGGAATACACTCTTATGGCTGGGTTCCATGTGATACTGAGCTTGTCTTGAACTCAGGTCATTTAAAAGGGGCAGGTAAGGATTACATCAAACCCCCAGGATCAATTTAAAAATTCTTCTTTAGAAATAGAGAGAAAAACTCTCATCCTTACGAGGAGCAAGATGAAACGTGTGGATGGTGAGATCAAAACTCAGAGTTCTTGTCGGTAGTATCTTGAAGGCTAGAATTTTCAGCGGTATTTGAATGGGCTTTGAAAAAGAGGGATGCTGATAAAACATAGAGAAGAGCACTGCATAATTAGAGGTTTGTGAAAAACCCCTTTGCAGTTAGGTATTTAGAAGGTTAATTTATGTTCTTTATCTAAAAGAAAGGTTATCTACAAGATACTTGTACAGAGTGAGATTTATAGTAACAAGGATTTTTTTTTTATGACCTCAATAGAAAGCACAGGAGTATCCATTTCTTTGGAATTTGAAATTAGCCCAATTCAGACCACAAACTGAATATAAATTTTAAGAATGAGGATGGTTAGCCATTGAAAGAGATTGCATCTGACATAACGCGTCAAAAATTAATATTTGCCCAGAGCTGATGTTCAGACAGAGGTTATAGATTTGGCTCAGAAATTACTGAGTGAAATTCTTTGAACTGTATTGTCATCAAGATCCACTCAGATGATCCTAGTTGTTTTCTTGAATGAAAAATCTTTCATTTAAGTGCATGATAATGGAGGACAAGCCCTCTTCTGCACATAAAATCAGATTAAATATTTGGTGTTCTGAATCGCTGCGTTTGGCTCCTGTATCAAGTACAGGACGGTCAAGTGATGTTGCACAAGCGTCCTCACTGGAACCCGTCTGTTCTGCTTTTCCTCATGCAGTTTTTTCCACTCCAAATAATTTAATAATAATAAACAGAGACAAAACCCAGGCTTTTGCCTTTGTGCCAAATAAAAGTATAAGAATTAAAAAAAAAAAAAGTGAAAAAGCTCTGAATGTGAAGCATGATAGAAATTCTTGTTCGAGAGTTAACAATTTATTGTATTTTTTACCCATTTATAGTAGCGTTCGGCGTAGAAGCCTGCATGAGGGCTGGACGAGGGGATTGAGTGCACCCTCAGTAAGTTTGCAGATGACACCAAGCGAGGTGGGAGTGTTGATCTGCTTGAGGGTAGGAAGGCTCTACAGAGGGACCTGGACAGGCTGGATCGATGGGCCAAGGCCAACTGTATGAGGTTTAATAAGGCCAAGTGCCGGGTCCTGCATTTCGGTCACAACAACCCCCAGCAACGCTACAGGCTTGGGGAAGAGTGGCGGGAAAGCTGCCCGGCAGAAAAGGGCCTGGGGGTGCTGGTGGACGGCCAGCTTCACATGAGCCAGCAGTGTGCCCAGGTGGCCAAGAAGGCCAGCAGCATTCTGGCTTGTATCAGGAATAGCGTGGCCAGCAGGAGCAGGGGAGTGATGGTGCCTCTGTACTCGGCACTGGTGAGGCCTCACCTCGAGTGCTGTGTCCAGTTCTGGGCCCCTCTGTACAAGAGGGACATTGAGGTGCTGGAGCGTGTCCAGAGGAGAGCCACCAGGCTGGTGAGGGGTCTGGAGACCAGGTCATATGAGGAGAGGCTGAGGGAGCTGGGCATGTTTAGCCTGGAGAAGAGGAGGCTGAGGGGAGACCTCATGGCCCTCTACAACCACCTGAAAGGAGGGTGGAGAGAGGTGGGGGTTGGCCTCTTCTCCCGGGTGAATAATGACAGGACCAGAGGAAATGGTCTGAAGCTGCGGCAGGGGAGGTTTAGGTTAGATATTAGGAAGAATTACTTCACTGAAAGAGTGGTCAGGCACTGGGACAGCCTGCCCAGGGAGGGGGTTGAGTCACCATCTCTAGAGGTGTTTAAGGAACGTCTAGATGTGGCACTTCAGGGCATGCTCCAGTGGCAGAGATTGTAGGTTGGTTGGTTGTGGGGGATTTTTTGTTTTTTTTTTTTTTTTTTTTTTTTGTGTGTGTGTGGTTAGACTCGATGATCTCAAAGGTCCTTTCCAACCATGAAGATTCTATGAGCGAGTGAAGGCTTTTTCTGGCTGCAGGTAGAGGGAGAGTTGTCATGACAGCGGAGCTGAGACATTGGGTTCGATTCCTGTGGCGTTGAGCCAGTGAGACTCGGGGCTGGCAGAAGGTGACAGGGGTGGCTGAGCAGTCAGCCTCTTCCAAGTGGAAGCTCTATACATGGCCAGCCTCTTCCAGTGCTCAGTGCCACCTCGTTTTCCCCTTTACCTGGCCAAAGAAAAAACCATTCATTTTGATATTTAATAGTTGAAATGATGAGGATAAATATATTTAAAGCAAACAAACCCACTAGCTGTTTCTAGTCAGTGATCATCAAGTTGTCAGCTACGGTGTGAACATTTCAGGGCCGGGCGTGCTAATGACCTATCCGGGCTGATGGGAACTCATTTTAAATTACTGTTGTCCTCTGGAAGAAACAACTTTAAATAAACAAATTTTATTGTCCCCAATTCATACCAGCTCAATTTGTATCTACAGCCCGTTAACTACCTTATAAAATTTTCATAGGATTTTCAGGAGTGTTGGTAATTCAATCTCTTTGGGCCTAAAATAGCAGTTGTATTCTGTGGTTTTGTCCGTTTTAGTCATCGGGCTAGAGGAGTTATTAGGCAGGATTGTTTGGCTGAATACGAAGAGTTAAAATAAAGGCAGGATTTGGTCTTGCAGGCAGCTTACTGCAGAGCCTGTGCTGGTCAACTTCTTGCTTTTTAAGCATAGAGGAAAGATTGTTTACTGGCATCATACTGAATAACTCCAGTTCTTGAGGTTCATCAAGGTCTACAGTCAATTACTCTCATATTCAGAAACTATCTCAAAGTAGCAAAGGGCACTTTTTGGAGAGCCCAATGTGCACTCTTTGTTTAAAACAATGCGAAAAGCGCTTGTGGTGTCCTCCTGGTCTATTTAAAAAGTCATTGTAATGTTGGTAGCTCGTAGAAGCTACCAACAATATAACAACATATTATAACAGTTGTTAATATATATTATAATTATAACGTATATGTGTGTGTGTATATATAACAGTTGTTATAATAAGTCTCGGCATTTTGAATGATATCTTTTACTAATCAAAGACTCAATAGTCCTGAAGTGTTCAGGTGCGTGGTATCTTATAGAAGAAAGAGCTAATACAAACCCACAAAGTTAATTTGCGACGGAGAGGACTCCCTGTTTTTACGGTGCCCCCTGTCGAGTCGGTCACTGCAACATCTGGTGGCACACAGGTGTGTTGCTAAATAAGACAGAAAGGTGAAATCAAGCCTGGTATCTCGACCGATGTCCTTTATAGGCCGTATGCTGCTGTGATCTCCGACTGAGAGCTCCGATACACCTCAGCTGATATTGAAAAGGCATCGACCCTTTTGGAACAAACTGTCAGATCATCACTGAAATTGGTTTTAACTGTGCCAATGGACGGGGGCTGAGCCCAGCTCTGCCAGGGTAGGGGTGAGGTGGAATGAGAAAGGCTTTTGAAACCAGCAGCAGCAGCAGAAAGATTTAACAGTTCACTAGAGACTAGCAAAAATAAGCAGAGTTCCTGAGGTGGAGAGAGTCCTGTCCATATCAATGAACAGTGTATGGATGTCAGAAAGCTGGGAAGTTATTTTATGGAATGCAACAGTTGGCTCATGCAACAGATAGCAGTAAGTTACAGATTTATTTATTTTTTTTCATTTTTATTTTTTGGCAGTTATAACTTTCTTCACGACTGAAAATTCCGTCCGTGTAGATTTTGAAAAAATTTCCTTTGTTTGACTTCTTGGAGCAGTTGCTTTCACTCCTGTTCAAAATCCAACTCATTTTTGGTTTTCTTTTCAGGTTTCTCTTTCTTTAGAACATTGAATGAATCTCCTTTGGAAGCGTTGACTTGATAAGAGTGTGCAAAAGTCACTCAGGCTAAAAGGGCTGCAAAAGTGGAAAAGGTTTTACTTTTTTAAAGAGGCGGAATTCCTTAAAGTTTGAAACCAATTTACCCACGCTTTCAGATTTTCCCTAGGAAATAAATGTGCTTGGCTCAACAAAGTAAGAGTACGATAATTTTAAAAATTTCAGGCATTCCGCCCTTTAAAAATATGCAGGTGTTTCATGTAGGTCAGGTATGAAGCCAACAGCACATTCTGCTTCGAGTTTAGGATGCTGCCTCTGTGCTCACCTGTGCTGGCAGTCAAGGGACGCTCTCTGTCCTGACCGACGGAGGGTTTTCCCTGTAAGTCAGACTGATGATAAAATAAGTCTACATGATTTGTCTCGACAAATCCATGACTAGAATAGTTGGTATTTTCTATCATTCCGCTGTACGCACTACCAAAAAGCAGATGCTGGAGTAACCCTATTAGTTTTCTAAACATAACTTGCTTTGAAGGTATTTACTAAATGTTCAGTATGATTTATTTTGTCCTGAATGTAGTACAGCAATCGTGAATTCGATGTGGCAAGAGAAAAAATAAAAACAGAGGGAGAAAAGAAGGAGTGTAGGGTAATGTGAAAGATACCCTGAGAAGCCTGGTGGTTTGATTCGTATTTTTATTCCTGGGAGAATCTCTAGGTTTTTGTTTGTCCCGTAGTCTAAAACAACTTCTGATATCCGTACGCAAATTGGAGTCATAATTTTGCAGTGTAGGTATGCCTTCCGATTTTAAATCCATTTAAAGAACTGTGTCTAAAATTGTGACAAGTTGGCAGCATACCTTGTGTATTTATAGAATTGCGTCTGTAAATGACCAGGGGAGTCTGTGCTCCAACTCTGAACCAAAATCAGCTGTCCCTATGCCTGGGAGGTGTTCACTGGTGTTCTGAAATGTCTCGTGACAGGGTCTTGACAACCTCCTTAAGTGTATCCGTTCCAGTGCCCATTTGGTCTTAAAGGTAGCTTGGTAAAAAAAAAAAAAAGGGATTCTGCTTGGCTAAAAATTAAGCATGTTGTTGCTCTTCCTTGATCTCTGTCCTGTTTATAACAGTCTTCATACGTTTGAAGGCTTCCAGTGTCTCCCCTCAGTCTTCTCTCTTCGTGTAGGTTCTTTGTGATAAATCTATTCTGTGTCTTGATGATCTCTTCTGGCCTCTTTTCAGTCTGTCAGTCTCTTTTGGAGAGGTGCTGGGGCTGGACACGGCGCTCCAGCTGATGCCGTGCTCTAGTGCCGAGTAGGGCAGAATAGGTACGTTCTCTGTCTTATATATGATACTCATAATGCATTCCTGAATGACATTAGTTTTTCCTTAGTGTCACCTTGTAGAGGTGTGCAGTTGTGGCCTACTGTAACTCCTATTTCTTTTCTGCAGTACGATTGCACAGCTGATTGTGGGAACTTCTGTATTTAGGCATTCGATTTCTCCTTTCTAAGCACAGAACTTTCCACTCAACTTGAATTAATGTCATCTTATTGGCTTACTCTGTTTCTCCAATTTATCAAATGTATTAATGCTTCTATATTCCCCAAACATAAGGTTGGCTTATGTCATAAGGTGACCCTCATGAGAGTCATTATCGTCAAACAAAATACTCATCTTTGGGCAATTGAGATATCTATATTTATGTGTCTCCTGGCGTATTGCTTACATCCTTTCACTTTTTTAATCAAAATTTTTTTTTTTTTGAAAGATTGGCTCATCTTAGTGAATCTTTAGCAACATATTTATGCTAGGTGTGTGCTCGTAAAAGAGCTTAAAGACTGTCAGAATATAACGAGCAGTATGGCACGTTTATAGGACATGATACAAGTATGCAGTAAATCCTATTCGTGCTTAATTTTACTGTTCAACTGGCTGAATTTGGCATTTAAAAATATGTCTGCTTTTAGCTAAACAAAGGCCAGCTGAAGGCTTAATAGTGGCTGAAGGTGGAGCTTTACAAGACCACAGAACTTCGCCATAGTGGGTATAAGTTTTAGGAATACCTAAAACAAGTCCAAAATATATTTAAATAAGGTTTTTGGAAAAAAAAAAAAACCTTAAAAAATTAGCCAATGACATGTTCTTAACTGTACGGTTCATGAGGATAAAAATCTTGAGCTTTGAAGTAAAACATAACCTTGAGAAGCAGCGTCTTGCCCGGTGTACATCTGCATAGCTGCGTTGGAAACCGTAGAACCATGTTAATTTATACCAGCTGAAGAGCTTGGCCCAGCGTTTCATGGCCTTTACAGTTCCTAGATGTTTCCTTTTTAAAATAAGTATTTACAATTTCTTGTAAATGTATTGCTGGGTGAATTGTGACAGAAAAACAGCCATGGAAACAAAAGTTCACTATTAAATCATAGGAAAGCAAACAGCGGTGGTGCTACGTCCCAGACTTCTGTAAGAGCAAACATCTTGCTACCACCACACCTGTAGAAGCCTCCTCCTCTCCCTGGGTAAGGGCATCATCCAGCCTCTCTGGTCCTTTCCACTTGTGGCTTCTCTACTGAGCCTTTTGCCTGTTCCTTGTCTATAATCAAATATGCCTAAAGAATCTGTGGCTGGCGACAGAGAACTGCCACCACCTCTGAAGTGGCTGATGAGCAGAAAGCCATGGCCCAGCCCTTCCTTACTGTCACGAATAGTAGACAGTTACCTGCATGTCGGCCTTGTTTGGAAGATCTGCTGCTACAGATGGCAGTTTCATTGACCAGAGAGAGGAAATGAAGACAACCCTGCTACGAAGAGTAGTATGTGTCTGTCAGCTGGTTTTGATATAAAAATGTAATAGATTTCCACATATTTATGTATGTTTATACATAGGTGTAAATATAGATGATGGTAAAGTGTTGGTATTTCTGTATGGTTTGGTTCGACTCCTCTGTTTAAACACAGAATATCGTTTCTTGAGGGTGCATTGGTATTCACCACTTTACTGTCTATGTCTCGGCAGTTGTGTGACTTCTCACTGAGCAGAGTAAGACACCTCTGAGTTAGAAAGTAGTTTAGCTTGGCGTATTGACTGATCAGTGGGAATTTTCTTAGATTTTTTTTTCCTCTTTCCTGTGCCTTCTCTGTTAAAAGTCTGCGTCCATTTCTACATCCATGGTCATTCCAAGCCCAGATTAGAGCCACTACTAATAATCAAAATAGGCCAATGGGCAATATATTCCCTAAGTGCAATTCTCAGACGTGTGGATATGCCGTATTTCATATAATCTGCCTGTAGGATAGAAGTTTCAGATGAAGGCTACTGAATATATGTATTGTCCACTCCAACTATATCTAAAACCTAATCAATGACTCCTTTGCCTGGCACTCATTAATGCTTTCGAATGACTCTGTTATGAGAAATCTTGGGAGATTTGATTGTACAAATAATGAGAAGAAAATGAAGAGTAATGAACAAGAATGGTATTTGTTTAGTATTAAATGGCCAGCGTAACTTGTTCTGAATGGCACAGTAAACTCGGTTTCATTATTTTTATGGTCATCTAACTGGTATGTGGTCGATAGAGGTCCCTCCAACCTCTTTCTTAGGCAGTCATGTGGACAGCATTTTGAATTTTACAGTAACTAAACAAAAACAACAAGGAATTCAAGTGTCTTAGTCGGTTAGGTCAAGACAATGAGAAAAGGATCGTCTGTGCTCCAGTTTTATTTCCCTTCACCTCAGCAAAAACGCCGAGTCTTGGCCGCGTGAAGCAGTCAAAAGCAGAACTGTTGTTTCATATACTGGAGCTCTGTGAGCAGAGGGGGCTTTACAGAAGTGTGGAAGTTGAGTTTCTGACATATCCACGGACTTCGGTACGGGTTTTCAGAGGTACAACGCATTTCTGTGCACTCATGGAACTGCTGTTGAAGCTGCAGAATTTACAACACTGAGCTTGACGAAGTAGATAACAATGAAAGGAAAGATAAATATCCTGGAGTAAAGGTAATTTTCGTCTGGAGTTACAATAAATTAAATCGCCCCTAAAGGGAAGGGCGGCAGACAGAAGTTGAAGGAACCGATTCTGCTCAGCTTGGTGAAGGTTTTGTCCTCAGCACAGCAAAAGGTTTCCTATCTGGGCTTTTCTCAGGTTATACAGAATTTTCTTACCTGGCAAGCTCTGCTTTAAGGAAACATTTTTGTTACTTTTTCTTGTGGTCCAGAGTAGAAGGGACAACACAAAGCTTCAGTCATCTTGCGGGTGGAGGCCATGCCTCTTGCCCACCCGGAGCCGGTAAATCAGCCAGTCCCTTCCACCCCGCTGTAGTTCCCTCGGGTCAACAGCGTTACAATCGAAATAGAAACTTCTGTGGGCCAGAAGAGTTGTGCTTATTTTGAGGGAGGGCTTTGTGCCAGGTTGCTCTTGTTGGGAACGTTCTGCTCTACCTGCTTGTGGTTTGGATTATGGAAAGATTGTGATTTTTATAGTCAGCTCCTGGCAGAAATGCAGGCGTTTCCATACTTCGGGGGTTTGCTGAGCACGATAAATCACTACTGAATAAGAGAATAGCTCAGCTAAAAAGCTTTTCTCTGTGGAACCCTTATTTGTAGTACTTTGAAGGAGAGTCTTCTGGTGGGTGGATGGGAAGGGTCAAGACTCACCAGTTATTCCTCTAGATGGGAAATGATGAAACCGCCACAGTGGTTTCTGCTGTTCTGACACTATAATGTCATAGAGCAGATCTGCTTTTACTTCCTAAATTAGAATTTGGTTGTGGATTTGCTTTTAACTCGGTTATCTAATCTATGGGCTGGACTAAAAGATATTTCTCTTCCTGAGAACTTCTTATTTTTCCCATAGCTGTGAAATAAAAGATGACAGCTTGTTCGTTCTAAAATGAATAAAAATGCTGTTAAGTTCTTGACCCTCCTAAGGAGAAGTAACTATGAGAACATCCTTTGTGTTGCCTTTCATGCTTGTAATGATTGGTTTTGAGAGTCTTCAGTTATAGCAAAGCAAAGTCCCCTTGCTTAGAGTGAATATGATAAATGATGGGAAATTGCATATATTTTCTCTTGACCTTTTTATAACGTAAGCTCTCAAAGGCTTCAGTGGAAGAATTAAATCATAAGCCTTTAGACTCTTCCCCCCCCCCCCCCCCATCACGAATGGGTGAGTTTGCGGATGCAGTTAAGACTTTGCAGGAGCAGCTGAAATCAGATTTACCCATGCTACAGTGCGTATTGGCATTGGAACTAGACCACCAACATCTTTTTTAACAGGAACGCTAGGAACAAAATAGATTTCAGGCCAAGATTTGACTTTGAAAAGAGGAAAGCGATCATTATTTATTGTAGACTGTAGCTTGGGTTTGAAAACATTTCTTTTATAGTCAGTTTTAGTTAATGCAGGTTGCTGAAGAAAGAAAATATCTCCCTCACAAAGGAACACATGGGAAATAATAAGCTTATTAATCGAATGCATGAAACCTGCTCTCCTTTTCATGAAAGAAGGGCCTATGCTACGCTGAATAAAACTTTCCCCTTTGCATGCTGATGTGTTATCCACGTATTGATGTTACTGCTTCATTAGGAAACCTAGCGTTTGAATCTACATTCTGGCAGCAGTACCCCTTTCCTTTACCAAGATTGGTCTGAGGAGGACAAGAGCCAGCAGACTTGTTTGTAAGAGAGAAGCAGAGAATCTTAAAAAGACAGCAGTTTTCTTAAGCTGAGGCCGTTTTTTATGAGCGTGTTTTATGGTGGACTTTTTATTTCTTGCGTGAACTTTGCATGGTGCAATGTAACAAAAACTTGAGGGCTTTGAATTTCCAGTTTCACTGTATTTGACCCGAGTATGAATCAAAATCCACTGTACTTGTGTAAGAAAATATCTTCTTTCCTTTCCCAAAGTGTATCTGCTTAACATGTATATTTAAGGGTTTCTAAATATTTCTCATTGATATCGGGTGCGTAGCATCTGACATTCGCAGAATTCACTTCCTGGAAAATGTTAGGTTAGAGACTCTAAGAACTACATTACCATCCCCATATGTTCATTTTTTTAAATGTTACAGTCATAGTATTGTTGTCCTAATTCTGATTTCCCTGACATGTCTGTAAATGAGGAGCAACTCCGTAAATGGAGTTACATTGTACTCATCCTACGCCACTGGCAACGGAAGCACAATTAAGTTCCAAAAAGGAGGCTGTATGTGGGGGAGTTGGGGACAAAGCAAACGCTGTGTTTAAAAACAAACTGAAAAAAGTGTATTTTGTTCAGTGACCAAACAGGATTAAAAAAAAAAATTAAAATCCTGAAAACATTCAAAGAAAGGGGAAATGAAAAAGTTCTGGATTTTGTTGGGAAATAAATTTTGAACAATGCCTTTGGATTTGGAAGACAAGCCCTTTCACTTGATCCAAGCAAAGCCTTTTGCCCAAAAGTCTGTGGACTGGAGCACTCACCTGGCCTGTTAGGATGAAGGTGACAACCCAAGTGAACCAATACCTTCCATTCACTTCCAGGAAACCATTGTAGAGCTTGTAGGAAGCCTGTTTTGATATGGGCTGATTTCTGCTCCCACAGCTGATCTGCAGTGTGTTAACAGCTAGCTCAGTGTTTTGAGAGCACAGAATGAGAGAATGGTTAGAGTTGGAAGGGACCAAAGATGATGTAGTTCCAACCAAGCCCTGGGCAGGGACACCTCCCACCAGACCAGGCTGCTCCAAGCCCCGTCCAACCTGGCCTTGAACCCCTCCGGGATGGGGCAGCCACAGCTTCTCTGGGCAACCTGAGCCAGGGGCTCACCACCCTCAAAGCGAAAAATTTCTTTCTGATATCTAATCTAAATCTCCCCTCTTCCAGTTTAAAACCGTTACCCCTCATCCTGTCTCTCCACTCCCTGATAGAGTCCCTCCCCAGCTTTCCTGTAGGCCCTCTTTAGGTGCTGGAAGGCTGTATCCAGATGGAGCCAGGCTTCAGAGCTGGGTTATGGACGACAGCCTGGTTCTGGGGTATCCCCTATCTCAGGTGTGTGCCTCAGGCTGTGGGTCACGGCTCATGCAAGGACCCTGCGTAGGCTCTGAGTCCTGGTTGAGTGCAGGATGGCTTTGTTCAGACTGATACACACGTTGCCTGTATTTTTTTTTTTTTTTCAAACTGCTGTTAAGAACCTGTTTGAGAAGAATGCAGGTTTCTTTTCCAAGTCTGTTCAGTTGGCTCCATGCTCAGGCTGAGCGCAGTTTCACCCCGAACTGGGTTTGTGTTGCTGTGTATGTTGTACTAACCGAGTGTGCAACCGGCACTCCTACTTTGTAGCTGCATCCCTTAACAGTAATTTTCAATTTGTCACCCTTAGATTGTCCCAGTCCCGTTACTCCTTGCAACTCAGTGTTCCTGAGAAAGTAAAGAATTCCCTGCCCGTATTGATTAGTACGTCAGGTTCATCCCTGGTCCCAGCTGTAAATTCATGCGAGGTGCGTTCATGGGTCACAGACAGCTCTGATGATTTATGGGCATGGGTACACCTTGCGCTGAATTTTTTTTTTTAGCATGATTAGGCCAGAATGCATTTAGATTAGGAACTTGTGTTGAAAGTACCGTGAATCTCCGGTTTCTGTAGAAGTATCCCAATGTTGAGATGGGCAATTATTATTTTTTAAGAGAAGCTAAACAAATTAATCGTAAATGATGCACAATTGGGATTTTTGTGGAGCTTTCAGTACGTTGCTGGGCGTCCTCTGTGGAAGGCAGGCTGAGACAAAGGCTCGCTTGTTCTGAGCGCACAAAAGGAGCGTGGTGTGGTGTTGCAAAGGGAAGTAGATTTTGATGGGTAGGAGGGCTTCAGGAAATAAAAATAATAATAAAACAGCGGTGTACGGGAAGAGGCGTGATGGAAAAAGCCACGGTGCACAGCTTTTGAAAGCAGAGGGAGTAACATTTCCAACAGCTTCTGAAGTAGCTGTGACCTTCCTCCATCTCTTGCCCACGGGCAGGGCGCTGTGGTGGTGGTGACCCCCCTTGCACTGGGAGTCACTGCCAGCCCGACGCTACCGCGTCTTCAGCCCTCCTCAACCCATCAGGTTGAATTTAGCAGGCTTGAGCAGAGCAAGTCCAGGTGGCATTGCTGGTTGAGACATTTGGTGGCTTGATTTTCCTTCTGTACCAGAGTCAACCAGGGGTAGCGCCCTGGAAGTCAGCAGACTGGCACTAGTTTAAAAGAAGCACGATTCCTTTCCGTGTCTGTAATCTGGCTCTTGCCTCCTTCCAGCTCCGTGTGGGTAGTTTGCCATAGGAAAAGGACTAGCAAGACCGGCCAATAGAATAAATTATTGGTTAATAACAGAGTCCTGGAAATCTTCTGACTTCAGTAATATTTTTAAAAGCATCGTTAATTCCTGCTATCCCACTTTGTCCATAACCACGTGAAATGACTGAGTTTATTATTAAGGAGCCTCTAATGCTCTTAGAAACCCGATTCTACGTTAAGTCAGGAAGATGTATGTGCTTTAAATCTTTAGTAGATCTGGTTTGGATCAGAGGAGGGAGGTTAACAGAGCCGTATCTTCACTGAGCAGCTGAAAGTGAAGTAAAACAGTCCCTGTGTGGTTGCAGCGGCTCATGATTTACAGGGCTGAATTCACAGGGCTGCTCCTGCTGCCGAAAACGCACGCTCTCAACCGCTGTTGATTTTTGAATTAAAAAAATGCAGCTCTGTACACAGTTTACTTTATTGCTAGAGGGCAGGGAAATATAGGTAAGAGCCGTTAATCCCCAGCAGGCTGCTGGGCAGGCGAACAGACGCAGATGACAAAAGTTAATTGGAAACATGAGCAGTTTAACAGAAAACATATTTGTGATAATTGAGAGAGTAACGTCTCCAGAAAGGAAACTCTGCAAAGAGAAACTTCAGAGGAGAAGCGGCCACTGGTAGGTGAGTGTGATTTCTCAAGCTCTCTCTAAGCTCTGAACTAATTTCTTAACAGGAACAAATAACATTAATAGGCACTAACTAAATAAAAGATTTGCTTTCTTTGGGCGGGGGGAGGGCTGTGCAGTTACGGACACTAGTTTCTCTTACAGCTGGATTAAGATATGTGGTAATACTTAATTTAGCTTCGTTGCATAAGGACACAATTGGGTTTATTTTTGTACATGGAGTTTTGTACTACCTTTTGCATATGAAGATCTCACCCCCCTCCCCGTAACTGAAAGGACTTCAGTTTTAATTTTTTCCTTACTCCTGCATTTTTTATATGTTTGAGGTTTTTCTAAGAATTGAACTTGGACAGCAAGTATTTTGCCAAAAGCAGAGGGAACCCTTAGTTAGAAAATAGCGCTGTGTTTTTGCTAATGAAAAAGTATTATGAACTTAATAAGGGAGAGCACGTTGCAAAACACATTTTGGTTTGAATTGGAGGAGTTTCTTTTTTTTTTTTCTTGAAACGGCAAGTAAATGTAAATTACATAGTAGGAGCTCGTTGCTGTTCTGCTGGGTAGGAAAAGAAAACTGGCTTTTATTTTCTTTAAGTGATACTGATGTTGAAAATACTAATATGCGTTTATCTTTTTAATGTTATTTGTGTAAAGTTCCTAATGTTTCATTAGGGAAAGAATCACAGGCTAGCTATAGTATCAGGTACTACTGTGTTGGTTTTTTGGGTTGTTTTTTGGTTTTTTTCCAGAGCCTGCGGACGTTACAGCCTCCCAGCCCACAGGAATGAATGAAAATGTCTCATCCTCAGTCCAAAGCTGCGGCAGTACTGTTAGTTGCAATAACTCATCAGCCATCCCTCAGCCCAGCTCTGCTATTAAACCTTGGCGCAGCAAGTCCCTTAGTGCTAAGCACACGGCTACATCTTCCATGTTGTCCGTAAAGCAGCCCGTAACGGAGCCTCCAAAGCCACCGTCAGAAATCACCAAAACAACTCCCAATGGTCAAAAATCCATGCTTGAAAAATTAAAACTCTTCAATAGCAAAGGAGGCTCCAAAGCAGGAGGGACGACGCTCGAGTGTCCGGGATCTCGGGACGACAGTTGTGAAAAGCTCGAGACGCTTCTCAGCTTTGAGGAAAGCGAAGAAATTGATGCCGCGAATCAGAATGTGAACAATCCGGGATCGATGTCCAGTAGTCCCAAAATTGCACTCAAGGGAATTGCACAAAGGACTTTTAGCCGGGCACTAACTAATAAGAAAAGTTCTCCAAAGGGTAATGAGAAGGATAAAGAGAAACAGAAAGAGAAAGAAAAGGATAAAAGCAAAGACATTGCGAAGAGAACATCTATCACAGAAAAGCTGGACCTGAAAGAGGAACCAAAAGAAGAACAGACAGCACTAGCAACAACAGAGATGCCAAAAAAGTCCTCCAAGATTGCAAGCTTTATCCCTAAAGGAGGCAAGCTGAATAGTGCCAAGAAGGAGGCCTCTGCCCCTTCGCACAGTGGAATACCAAAACCAGGAATGAAAACCACCACAGGGAAATCCTCAAGTGCCCCCGTTCCTGCAAAGGAAGGCGAGAGAAGCCGCAGCGGGAAAGCCGGCTCGGGGCTCTCTCATCAGAAGTCTCAGCTGGACAGCCGGCATTCCAGCTCCTCGTCCAGCCTGGCCTCTTCAGAAGGAAAAGGTATAGGAGGCCTCAACAGCAGCAGCAGCAGCCAAGCTGTCAATGGACCCGCCGCGACGACGCACACCACAGGGAGCAACACTGTGAGTGTTCAGCTACCTCATCCCCAACAGCAATACAGCCACCCGAACACTGCCACGGTCGCTCCCTTCATGTACAGGTACGGTGAACTTCTCCAACGGACTGTTTTTGAATGTGATGCTGAGATGGGGAGATTCATTTTGGACGCTTTTTCGGGGGGGTGAGGCAGCAAGGTGAATGCCACATCGTGTAAAAGTTTCTGGCTTTAAGAGAGTAGACTATTTCTCCATTTACACAAAAATTGTTGGTGAAGGCCGTCAGACTAAGATGTATAAGAAGTTGTGGTAGATAAGAGGATGAATATTTGTCGTATTTGACCCTACTAACAGTTAGGCTGAGAACGACAACACCTTCTTGACCAGGTGCTGCTCTTGCCTTTTTTTGTGCTGTGTGGGTTTTGTTTGGTTTATGCATCATACTTTTAAAAGTTGTAGCCATGCCAATTTATGACATACACAGGAGCTGCCTCACTATGAGCAGTAATGGGAAATCTTAAAAAAACAAATAAAAATCCCTTCGTGTTAGGGTAGGGCCAGGCACAAAGTCTGCTCTTCTGTGCATTAACCCTGAATTAGATAAGCATAAGAGCAGCCATATGGGGTCACAACTAACCTCCATCTAGTCCAACATCTTCTGCTTGAGAACGGCAATAGAAGATATCTAGGGAAGAGTAACAAGGGAAATCAATAATAAAGCTTCCTAAGGACATGCTCCCCAGCCTGACCATGACGCAAGAAATTCCAGAGTGAGATAGATGGTGGGATTTTTGGTTTTGACAGCCATCTCCTAGTTTCCTTTGACACCGCTTGAGTTTTTTCATGGGAAGAGAATGCAAGCGGTTGTTTTGTCTTCATCATCTTCTTGCTGCTAATGATTTGAGAGACCTCTATCATATCCTTCCCTCCCTTAAGATGTGACTTTTCTAGGCTAAGGTGTCCTAGCCTGTTGAGTTTTTAGTTGTAGAGATGCTGTTCACACTCTTTGGTCATCTTTGTCACCCTTTTCTGTCATTTTTCATTTCTGCTCTGTGCGATTTTGCCTTTGATCTCTTGGCAGATGTAGTGTAAGAAATGGTTGGCCACGTTTTTTGAGTAAAAGTGAATGTAAATGGAATTAACCTGAAGGAGAGGGATGCCAAAGGCCTATGTAGGAATGCAAAATGGGAAGAGCGACCCTTGAGTCTTATGACCCCTTGAGTGTTCTCCCTCTGTGTATGGAATAAAATGCCAGGTGTCCTTCTGGGATGCTGTCACATGAAAAGGAACCAGATATGAAAAATCAGCCTGACCAAAACTTGTATTAAGAGTACATGTGCTAGATTCCTCTTGCCCTTGCATTCATCTACGTACATCAGCATTATTGTTGTCCATTTGGCTGAAGGCGGGATCTACTAGTAGTAATTTTTGGAGATTTGCTTTGAGTTAAAAATTGTCAGTGCAGTTTGTACTATTTTAATCCATAATTTAATAGAAAATTGTGATTGCAAACTGATTGCTTTAATGTTTGTCCCTCGTAACCAGCAAAAATGCGTTCATGACGCTTTGGGTCATTAAATTTATCATTACGAAGTCCTATCAAAGGATAAAGTAAAAACCACTCTACTTTGGTGTTTGTCTTAATCTGAAAATAGAAATCATCATCTGAACTGTAAAAGCAGATGCAATACATATGTTTTGTATAATCCAAACATACTGATAAACTCTAGGCAGTATTTATTTGACTTTTTACAAAAAGCCAGTAATGCAACTGCCTATTGGCAGCTGGAGAAAATGCTTTGAAATTGAAAAAATAGTCTTTTCAGCAGTGGAGGAAAAAAGGCTGAACTGTATATCTTGCTGGCTTCAAAAAGAATGAGAAAAGTCAAATTGTATTGATTTTCAGGGCAAACATAGTGGTACTATAAATTTGCTATCCAGACGCTTCTTTGAATCTGCAAAATGCACTTGTTAATGCATTGCAGTAGTAGTCTCGGGGTTTTTCAGCTCTCCGTTAAGGTTAATTTAAACCTATAGACTTAATAAGCCTATAGAATTTTGTTTTTATTTTTTTAAAGTAAAAGACATGAGAAATTGTTCTACGTTTCGTATAGAAATGACTGAAAATAAGAATATTGCGACAGTAATTCCCTGTGTGTCTTTACTTTTGTGCAGCACTTATCCTTTGGACAGAAATTCCAGCCGCTTGTTGATGTGGCTCTAGGAGCAACACACAGCGCAACTAGTAAAGTGAAACGAGTCAAGGTAGATTACTCAAATCCGACAACGGATTCTTAGACATCACCTTTCATTACCTGACAGCCACAATGTCAGACAGTAAATTGGAGTTTGAAGTTGGTTTTACCCAGTCATTTATTTTAAAGTATAAATTAGTGACGTTGCTAGTTATTGAAGGGAAGCTAGCGGGAGTGTAACAAGCCATCATGCGCTACCTGGTTTATATTTATGCAATACAGACTTTACTAGAGAGGATCAGATTAACCACAACAACTGATGGTATCGATGATTAAAATTTAGCTGGAAATCCAAGTGTCTTAAGACCCTGTCGGAAGAGCTGCGAAGCCTATCTTTGACTATGAATTTTTTATTTTTTACAGCTGAGTGCTTGTTTCCATTTCTAGGACATAGTTCAACGTGGGACTTATGAATTATGTAAAGTCAGTCTGCTGGTCTGTTCTGGAGAGAGGGACGGAGCGGCGGATGGCGGGTGCAGTTGTCTAGTTGTTATACCTGAGATACTTCTGATGGGGAGTGACTGCACATCTTTATTTTGTTTTGCCTTCCAGATCGCAGACAGACAACGAAGGGAACGTAACAGCCGAGGCCAGCACAGGAGGGGTCAGCATGGATTCCGCTCTTTACGTCAAAACTGGACAGCCTGCTCTTGAAGACCTCTCAGGTGCGTCTTGCAACATGACTGTGGTCTGGTTAAATAAGAGTGGGCTAAAGCAAGTTTGAAGTCAGGAGGGTCCCTCTTTAGGGAAGGGTGATTTAATTTGATTCTGTTCCTAATGCTTTAGTTCTTATTAGTTACGATATTTCTTTCAGCTCTTCAGCAATGGAAACCAGGTGTCAATAATGTGAATAGTAGATGCTCAAGTTCTGCGCCAGGGTGTGCCCCCCACATTTCTTGAAATAGTTAGGAATTCTGGGTAATTCAAGTTTTTCGAGGAGATCTGCAGCACCCTTTAGGATTAAGCTATTATAAGGATCCTAAGTATTTGCAAGCATTTGATATTTAGTTTTTACATTTTAAAACTTTGCCTCAGAGTTTACAGAAGAGATTAAGTTAATTTCCCTGATGTTTTGGTTTGTTTCAAGGTTTGGAGGAATCTCGGTATTCATTCACGTGAATCTGGTCACTTTGAGAAATGGTCTTTACAGCAACAGGAGACCAAAATCCAGCTACGCTTTACTGTGTCCAGCATGCCGAAGCTGGAACTGATTGCAATTAGAATATTATCAGTCTAAATGAATGACTTCGTATAAATTCATATGAATTGCGAAGTACTTCATACCTTTATCTAGAATTCCTGCTTCTGTAAGAAGTCGATGATAATTAGCAATAATTTTTAATCTTATCAATGTAACAAAGCAATTTTCAGCAACCGTATTCTACTAAAGATTTAAAATGTAGTTTTAAAGTCACAGCCAAGTCTCCTGCTATTCCAGTTTCAGCAATGTCTATGACTTTGCTTACTGCATGCTATTGCAGTGTATCTCGTCAGTCGAATATCTCAGGTTTTTTCATCTACTTAGTCTTGGTGTCCTCCAGTTTAATGTGAGTTTTGAAACTGATTGCCCTGCTTGGAAAAATCATGTGGCTAAAAGTTTCCCAATGGGATTAATTTCATACCGCATTACGTATTCTGCCAATGCGGCGTTTCTACCTGTGTGCGCGTGTGCTGCTGGCAAAGGCAAGAGGCAGAGTCGTTGGCAAGGAAAAGGGCCGCAGGAATGCATAAAGGAGCATTTCTCTGCGTGTGACTTTTATATAGGTGGATTAAATATTTAAAAGGCAAATAAATGGCACAGGGGATAAAATCCTTGAGAACGTTTTTGGGTTCATATTTAAATATGAGAGACAGTTAAGAAACTCAGTGTCCAGCTGCTTAAACTTTTTCAGTATTACCTCTTGATCGTCATATTGCCTAGCCTAGATGTATTTCAGCCTGTAAGCTGAGAAGCGTTTATAGAGAACAAAAGGTCTTCAGTCTTTAATGACAGACGTTATGTAAAAACAAACTATTATTCAAATAGAATGTATAAGTTTGGGGATCCAAAAATGGGAGACAGCTGACAACCTCAAACAATGGAGACGCAAAACCCAGCTGCGTGCAGCCAAACCCCACGGAGAGCAGCAGTCCGTAGAGCGGTCTTAGGGGAAAAGGAGCAAACAAAACAAAATGGTCCCTCAAACCAAATAAATTAGAAGAAATAAGGGACAGATTTCTTCTCTCCCTACATAGCAGCTATAGATGCTTTTAATTTAAGACCATATATAAAACAAAAGAGGGTATAGGTAGGGAGAACTGGAAGCTGAATAGTTTAATGATGCTGCCTGTTCATGAAGAGCTAAGTGATTTAATAATTAAGTTCTAGTGGCACTATCCAGTGTCTGTCTTTAAAGTACACTTATATTATAAGCAACTGAATGTCCTGTAAGTAAAAATCTTGTATCAATTTAGGCGTAAGAGTGATCTCAATAGAAATAGGTTTAGCTTGTCTCAAGTATGTTCTCTTAAGAATTTACCTACCATTTGCCTTCACAGCTATGAGAGAAATGATCTGTGAAAGAGCCCTGTGACCTTTGTTAGGCTAAAGGCCTATAAATATTTTATGTTCTTTACTGCAAAAATTTGTAGATCCATGAGTGTAGAAAATGTTTTCTGTCCCAGAGACCCGTTGGCTGAAGGAACTGGTCTTGTTAGGCAGCTCTTTCCAACCCAGACAGACCGTAATTGTGTGACCGTTTGGCCTGAGTGAATTCCGTCTTGGGGAGATGATTTCCCAGGGAGCAGACTACCTGAGCCGTTGTTGTTTCTTTCAGAAAGGCTAACGATTGTATAAATATTAAAGTCCATCTTCCCCTCCCTAGACCATTCCCCAAAGTCGGGGCTCCGGCACTTTGGTGAGTAGTTGGTGCTACTGCTGCTTTGCAGGCAAGAGTATGTGACTGGGGCTTTCTGCACCACAAACCCGCTCTCTTTCAGAAACAAGAAGTTTAAAGCAAAGGATGTGGAAAGTTCCAACAACAGCTTATTTATCTGTTCCTCAACGCTTCTGATTTCAGTAATATGTAGATAGCCATCTAAACTAGCAATCGCATGGATGACCAGTATCCCGGCAGCTTAAGAATGCATCGCTTGTGCAGAGAAGGCGGATACAAAATTTGAAAAGTTTTCAATATGCTTTAGTATTTTCTTTAGTCATGACTTGTAAACCCTCTAGAATGAAATCATTTCCTTCTCTGCCCAACAGAAGTTTTGTGACGCCTTTTTGGAGGTTTTCTGTTTCAGCATTCAGCTTCCAAAGAATATGCTGGCACTACTAGACATTCACTTCTCTTCAACCTCTCAGAAGGCTTAACTATATAAAGCTCAGCTGAGTTAGCAACCAAAGCGTTTCTTAATGGACAGCTGAGAGCAAGTAAATAAATTATGCTGAGGCACTGATTAAATTATTAATTTTATAAAAACAGGTGATGCTGAGGCACTGGAAGGACTTTTTTAACGTATATAAGCTCTACTTTTAAAGTTAAAGAACAGGATATAAAAGTTTTTTAGAACCAGAGTATTTAAAGAGCAGAATTTCTAAATGCCAGGGAAAGTAAAAGTCACCACCAAATGCAGCACATTTAAGTAACGGAAACTGTTGTGCTGTGGACAAGCAAAAACTTTTGTTATTTTACCTAAAACATCACTCGGCATGGAGCACCCAGTCAACACAATTTGCCTTACTGTAAAGCTGTTGTTGTAAAATGAGATCCATTTAAAACGGGGAAAAAGAAGGTCTTGTGAAAATACAGCATTGGAGAAATTGTCTGTGTTGGGTTGATGTTAATTGTGTCGATATACGAGATAGAAAGGACGGTATTGATGGCGTATATCGGCTAATGAGGTTGAAAGTTAACCAGAATTTAAATTGGGTCATATGGGGAAATGACAATACAGAAACATCTGGTGCAAAGGCAGCCTGTGAAGTAAAGTTACAGTACAGAGCTGATTCTCAGTCCTGATTCTCAGTCCAGCTGCGGCAGTGACAGGTGCCTGCCATAGGGGAATGCCGTCTCCGTCGTAATGGGTTTAGGGTGTTAAATAACAGAAAGGCAGAAAAAAAATACGTTTGGGTTGGATTCAGGCAGAGGTAACAGCTCAGTTCTGTGCTGTTTCCTGCCTTATCCTTTCTAATGGTTTATTTTCCCTGTAGGAGAGGATCCAGAAACTCGGCGGTTACGAACTGTGAAAAACATTGCCGATCTTCGACAGAACTTAGAGGAAACGATGTCCAGTTTACGGGGAACCCAGGTCACTCACAGGTAACGCCATGGCTTTGTTCATAAGAAAATGGAAATCATTGTGGTCTTACTTTACAGCTCTTAGCTCTGGCTGGGTTGCATCCTTGAAAAATGATGAACACTGGCAGTGGAAGGTACTGATCTCGTACCTTTTGCCTTTAAAGCCCAGATTGTGAATTAATGTCCAGTGTTTATTGAGGTGTATAATGAGTAATTGGTGGTGGTGGGTTGTATGTAGAATCAAAGGTGGAGAATAATCAGTGCTTGTTAAATGTGTTAGGTGATGTTTGAATATAGGTTACAGTTTAAAATATGTCTTCATCTTGCTCTTTAACAACTTCAGTGCATTACACCCCTCTTCCCCCAAGTGTAATATTTTGTTTAAAGAAGCAGGTGAACTGTGCTTGACCCACTTTATCAAGTGCATAACTTGAATTCCTGACCAATCTTTGGACAAACAAATTTTTCTAATATTATTGGTCACCCATGTATCTAACTGCTTTTTCTTTGTAAAGCAGCATTTGGAAATCTTCAGCAACATTTTAAAATATGCTCTAAATAAACACAGACTGTTGTTGCATTTAAACATTCTGTGACTCGGATCTTTTTAGCGCTGAACAGGCGGCTTGGGAGAATAAGCTGTTTGGCCCCTAATGAGGTCGGGTCCTACTTAGTGTTCAGTGCCTTACGGACTGCAGCCCAAACGGAGTTCATTGCGGGAGCGCTTCACGTTTTGGTTTTGTGTCTAAAATTGAGGCAGAGCTTGCAAAGATGAACTCCCAATGCTATTTTTCTTTTCAAATTTCAATTAATGTGACAGCTTATTATGATTTAATTACTGTCACCGGTGGATACATAGGTTTTTGGAGCATAAAATTACATTGAGAATAGTACGATGCTGCTTATTTCAACAAATACGCACAGTAAAAACTAAGAAATAACGCAATGTTAGTTGAGCTGGAACGGAAAAGGGGAGTTCATGTGGGTAAAAGAAGTTGCAGCTATGGATTAGCCGCAACTAAATTAGCTGCAATTAAGCTGCAAGCGTTCAGAGTGTAGGGTCTTGTAATCTATACACATCACCTGAAGTCTCATGGTGTAGCAGTCCCGTTTTTAAGGTTCCAGTTAGTGGTCTACGTTGAATCAAATGTATTTATTTTTTTTTACGCACATTGGAAAATACTTTTGACACCAATGTCACTACCAAGATAGGTGGTCGCACAGTTCTCAGACCATCGTAGTATTGCTGTTGGAAGGGGTGCAACATATTCATAGTCTCAGACATGAAGAATGGAAGATTTCGTATAGCTGAAGCTTGTCAACATCTGTATTTACAGGCTGTGAGTTAAAATGCTTTTGTAACCAGAGCTCTGTTTAAATGTTACCAATATTTTGAAAAATATATTCAATTCATGAATATATAAAATATATTTTGAAAAGTAAATTTGGTTTGCTTTTCGTATTTTTTTCATTTAATCCTTTTCTTGGTGTAAAAATAGCTACCATCTTGGTGTGGGACACGTGTCCAGAGTGTTAGGGCTTTCACGAATGCAGCCATAAAAAGAAAATATATCAGAAAAATAGTACTTTGGTTGGTTTTCCTTTAGTCATCTTAATATCCTACTCCCTGGCCTGGAACGGCAAAACCACGGTATGATAGGGTTATAGGTGGTTGAAGATGAAAAAGTTCTGCTTTGATACTGTGGATAATCCATTAAAAGTTCTTACTTAAGTCTTCCCACATATATGTTGAACACTTGGTGTATTTAAGAACGGTGTTGGAGAAATGGACCTATCACTCTCAAGGCGTTGTAGCAGGTAAATTCTGTTAGTGCTGTTACTTACAATCTGTAACTTGGTGAGTCTTCAGGGTGTAGGGTCTTGCAATCATCTAAATCACAGAATGGTCAGGGTTTGGAAGGGACCTTCGGAGATCATCTAGTTCCAACCCCCTGCCAGAGCAGGGTCATCCAGAGCAGGTTGCACAGGAACGCGTCCAGGCGGGTTTTGAGTATCTCCAGAGAAGAAGACTCCACACCATCTCAGAGCAGCCTGTTCCAGTGCTCTGCCACCCTCAAAGAAGTTTTTCCTCACGTTCAGATGCAATTTCCTGTATTCAAGTTTGTGCCTGTTGCTGGGCGCCACTGAGAAGAGTCTGGCTCCATCCTCTTGACACCCAGCCTTTAGATATCGATAAGCATTGATGAGGTGCCCTGTCAGTCTTCTCTTCTCCAGGCTAAACTGAGCCAGGTCTCTCAGCCTTTCCCCATAAGAAAGCTGCTCCAAATCTCACGTTCCTCTGTATAGCAGGCCACGTTCAATCAAATGCATTTCTTTTTTTTTTTTAAGCACATTGGAAACTACGTTTGACACCAACGTCACTACCGAGATAAGCGGCCGCAGCATCCTCAGCTTGACAGCGCGACCGACCCCTTTATCGTGGAGACTGGGGCAGTCCAGCCCCCGCCTGCAGGCAGGCGATGCTCCATCAATGGGAAATGGGTATCCTCCGCGAGGGAACGCCAGCCGCTTCATCAACACGGAGTCGGGACGTTACATGTATTCGGCACCTTTGCGGAGGCAGCTAGCGTCCCGCGGTAGCAGTGTCTGCCACGTGGACATCTCGGACAAGGGAAGTGATGAAATCGATCTGGAAGGCATCACCATGGATGCCACCGGCTATATGAGCGATGGGGATGTGCTGGGCAAGAATATCAGAGCTGATGACATCACGAGTGGGTCAGTGCCTTTACTTTTCTTCTTAAATACTCTACTTTATGTGGTTCTTGCATTGTGTTTAATGACGCTGTATTCCGGTGATTATTTGGAGAAAGAAAAAAAAAAAAAGAAACCCCAAAGATACTCTACTGGTTGTAATAAGCATTTGAAGGGACGATTATTACACAGTTATCACAGTTAATTTATTCAGGGGTATTTAAGCACATGATTTAAGTTTTCAGTACACGTTAAAAAAATATTCCTATATACAAACATACTCGTGCACTTGATTAAATGTTTTCCTGGATTCGTTGTGATCGAGTCAAACACATGCTGCAACATTCATTTCTGCCCACAAGATGGAGAGAGTGAGGCATTTTCTGTGCGTCTACCGAACCCTTTCGCTGTCTGAACCTTTAGGGGACAGTTCATTGGAAGGGAAAGAGTTTACATCGCTGGGTAGGGTAAAATAGTTGTACACGCAAAATAAAATCTAAAGAGCAAGCTGGTGTGCAGAAATATGAACTGCTACACAATTATTAACAAGGTTTTACATCAACATTTTACCTCTGCCTTGACTGGAAAAAACATTCGTTCTTTGCTCCAAAGTCCATATTCAACTCAATATGTCTGTTTTCAGTTCCTTCTAGAAAAGTACAGTCATTGTTTTTAGCTTAATACATCAGCACTGTATTGGTATTAAAACTGATCTTTGAGATGTAAATGGCATATTTATTTTTGTGGCAGCTTTTTCCCTATCTGGCCATCTTGCATCCTTTGCTTTTCTGTATTTCTTTTATATGTGATATCTCTTGTAGCATTGGCTTATTTGGAAGATTTAGTGTCTCTTACTGAAATAGAAACCTGGAATCCAGCTGCTGCTTTGTCACTAACTTAAGCGGTAAAGTTACGCAATCTGGAAACCTCCATTAATTCTGTCCGTTATGAATATTTGGGTGTTTTCACACTGTCCTTTTCAAAAAGTCAGACACTTTCTTTTTAATTCTTTGGCAGGGAAGCATATAGTAAAGAAGTTGATGCAAAAACCAGTGTAAAAATCTATTTCAGATAAAGCACCAGTAGCTGTTGCTGCATTAACAATGCATCGTATCACTAAAGCACCTTGTGTTTTCCTCAAATAAATCAGCGTATACCCGAGTTCACTGTAGTGACAGTTACTGCTTTTCCTCTGGACTCTGACTTCCATTCAAACTTGTGGCTTTAATTCTGGCCTAGAATTGAGGAAAATAAATTCCGAGTAGCGCCGTGGTCGCTATAAAACACCTCGAGTATGAGCTGAGACGTGTCCCTGGCAGAATTGTGTCAGTTCAGGCCTCTGCTGCCCTTATCCTAGAGGAGCCCCAGTCTTAGCAGATCTTTATTTAGTGTATGAAGTTCAGATTCCAGGTTGAGGGAAAGGAAAGAATAAGAAAGCTGTTGAGTTTATGAATGATATTTCCAGAGAAATTTGTGGCTTCGCTCATCTCTGTGTATCATTTCCTTTTCTGTGTTTATCTGGTCATGCTGTAGGGGAAAAAAAGGAAGCATCCATAGTCTGAAAATACAAGAGCGGTCTTTAGGTTCTGGGTGGAAGGGGCTAATAATGTAATAAAATGTTTTTGACAGTTGGTACCTCTGTCACCAAAGCAGTGAGTTATCTACCAAGAATGGTGAATATAACATTTAGCAGAAGAGTTACATAGTCCACAATAGCTCACTCCTAGCCTTGAGCATTAGAACATCTTTAACTGAGTACCTGACTCTTATTTCCCACTGGTTTTTAAACGAGGGAGATAACTTCCAATATTTACTCATCTACCCAGCCACAGATTGATAAATGAGATCTCAATTTAAAGTTCTTAGGACAAGAAGAGTTATGTGTACAAATGTGTTTTTCTTTTCCGCGTCTTTTGCCTTGAGCTACAAAAGCCTATTTTGCTAAATAATGTGAGTTGGTTATTGATTACTATAGCACTGTTGTAGTCATTGACTAAGTTCCAAGGGCAGAATCTGTATTGTAGGTCAGTCCAGCTCTGTTTCCAGGTTGTGGGCAGGATTTGGAGACCTGGGCAGTTTGGAGGTCCTCTCATTGCTGCATTGGTGGGCATTTGAAGGGAATGTTCCCAAAAGCAGCCCCGCAATGTTGAGGTTACGTGGTTTATGGAGAGTAATCGTGAGTGCAGATTCCCCGAGAAGGGAGTGTTGCAGTATTGAATTGCAGTAATAGCATTGGATATAATCCCAAAATCAATGGAGAGAGATTAAAAAAAGAGGGTGTTACCTTTGGTGAATCTCACTGACACCTAATAATGCTGGATTGCCACCTCCAGTATGAACAGATGTTTTGGTAGCCTGTTTCAGGAGTTATCTTCCCCAATGTCGGTTTATTCCCCAAAATAAAAAAAAAAAAATAAGATAGCGTTGCGTCTTTGTGGGAGAGGAATAATACACCACGTAGAAATCAGAGACGTTGCTTGTAAAGAAGGCATCCGTGTGACTTGCTGCAGAACAAATCTCTGAGATCGACGTTAGGGCGAACAGGCCCGATATTTCCAGAAGCTGAGTTACAGTCAGCACAAGGGGGCATTTATAGCATGAATAGCTCTTTATTAGCTGGTATGTGTTTCACTTTGTCATTTTTCAGAATTGCTACAATCCTGCAGTCTGAAAACCTTGGATCTGTGTTTTCATTGGCAAACTGATAGGGAAGGAAGCCAAAATATTTGTTACAGGCAAAATAAATCCAATAGCCAAGATAAACTATTTTAGCCCTGTGATCCTGATGCTTTCTCTGAAATGTACTGGGTCATGGGAAGTTTCGTTTGGCCTCCTTTAATAAGTCTGCTCAAGCAGAGCTCTGGCAGACACCAGGGTTGCTTTCATAGGGTTAGAAAGACTGTCTTTTCCAAATGGGTGTAAAATATCTCTTAAACGAAGAAAGTCTCCAAGGGGGTGGATCAAAGGTAAGAAGTGGTCTTGTTGTGGGAGCTGAAACATCAACCGAATGGCAAAGCAACTTTGGCAGAAGAAGGTGGATGAGCTCGGGGCTTCAGAGCCTCATCAGAAAGTGGCACTTCAAAGCCCACGGTTTCTCCCCTGTCCACTCCAAAGGTTGTTCCTGGTGGGGACACTGACTCTCATAGCTTTTTTGGGTTTGTTCAGAAAGTTTTGTCCACTTTGTCCAGGATTTCTCTGAGGTTAGTAGCTACCTCTAGCATTCCTAGAGGGAGCTCACACGCATTCCTACCTCTTTTGGTCCCTTTTTTCCCAGCTATTTCTAATGAGTTGTACAGTTAATTTCCTTTTCATCTGTCCTTGGAATGGAGCAACAGAGCTGTTGGACAGCGAGGCGTTTAAAAATTATTTTCTTTTAATTTAATTAATCCTCTGCCCCTGTTTTCATTACCCTGGCGTGCAGCTTTCTGTGCAGAATTAACAGCGTGGATATACCGATTAGTGCTGGTCACGGATTTTCTCAGGAAATCGCTTTGGGTCCGTAAATGCAGCTTGTCAAAACAACATGTTCCAGCCATGTTCCAGCAACATGTAGATTTGATGATTTGACAGCTTGGCCGCCCTCGAGCCTGAACTTTGAGGTAGGGCAGATGTGAGCAGCCCTGTGTGCGGACCGTGGGTCTGCTGCGTGCCAGGCTGGGCTTCGGGGTGTCCCCAGCTCACTCTTTTGAGTGTATCTCGTAAAAAAACATTACCATGACTCTCTCATCTCTCACTTACCCAGCCTAGCAGCGAACTGCTCCCCCAGCTGTTAGACGGGGCGCCCAACGTGAGAAGGACATGGACCTGTTGGAGCAAGTCCAGAGGAAAGCCACAAAGATGATCCGAGGGCTGGAGCCCCTCTCCTATGAGGACAGGCTGAGAGAGTTGGGGTTGTTCAACCTGGAGAAGAGAAGGCTCCGGGGAGACCTTATGGCAGCCTTCCAGTACCAAAAGGGAGCCTACAGGAGAGATGGGGAGGGACTCTTGATCAGGGAGTGTAGTGATAGGATGAGGGATAACAGTTTTAAACTGGAAGAGGGGAGATTTAGATTAGAAATTCTTTCCTGTGAGGGTGGTGAGCCCCTGGCCCAGGTTGCCCAGAGAAGCTGTGGCTGCCCCATCCCTGGAGGGGTTCAAGGCCAGGCTGGATGGGGCTTTGAGCAGCCTGGTCTGGTGGGAGGTGTCCCTGCCCAGGGCAGGGGGCTTGGAACTGGATGATCTTTAAGGTCCCTTCCATCCCAAACCAGTCTATGATTCTATGATGTTCAGGGGCCTTATTCTAAAATTCTTGCAGAGACTTCCTGCGGGTGCAGTGTCTGTTTTTAGGGGGGAGACTTTTTATCGTGTTATTAACCCTCCCCATTTATTTCATGCTTTGGGGGCAATGCATTCCCATTCCAGATCTCTATTTCCACAACCTCTTAATGTGTTTGTCTGCATGATGCTCACGGGATTATGGTTCTTTCTGGTTTATTCAAGCCTTCATGCTCCCCGATGATCTTTCTACAAGCAGGTGAATTGGGAACATTGATGAAAGGATGCTAAAAGGGAGAGCAGGCCACTCTGGGCTGGGGAATCAGGCTTTATACCCCCTGCTTTTGCTCAGGTCAATCAAACCCTCACAAAAGCATCGTGCCCTAGTTAAAAATCACATTTGTGGTGCGGTGGTGCAGAGGCCTGTCTACCCTTGAGTAACGTGGATGAAAATCATCATTGAAATATGGTTCTGTTGTAGGCTGAAATTTAGTAGTTGTATCTACTAGGAGGCAATGAAGAGTTCGATGTGAAGAGCTGAAACTGAGGACTGATTTCGTTGCACATTGAATGGCATGATTGATACTTACAGGATTCTCGTGCCTCAGTTGTTTGGTTTTGTACTGTGTCAGTCAGGCAGTGACACACCTTTTTCGGATGTCAGGCTTGTATGTGGCGTAACAGCCCTTCACTTGGGCAGAGGTTTTAGAGAAAAGGAGGACTATGCAGTTTGCCGCTAACGAGGATTTGTTCTTGGTAACAGTAGTTAAGAGAAACCATTTCCTTCTAAGCAACAGGAGTTGATGCTGGCGCAGGTGACATGTGGCTAGCTAGAAATCGAGAGTGGCTGAGCTGATCACGGGCCGAATGAGGCCCTGTTCACCCTGTACACGGATTGAACGCTAGCTGTAGTCTTCCCTGACCTATTTTTTGCCGTGGTGATTACCACTGGATTTTTCCTGTTCGCTTTGAGTTAGTCATTTTACTGGACGTTGCACTTTAAATGGTATGATTTTAGTGGTAAGATTTCATCTAAATACAGCGGAGGGGTAGAGCTGCATTCCTTATATGGCTATGACACTGCAACATGACTACATCACGAGGAGGTTTATTTTATTTTTCTTTTCTGCTTGAGCAAAGTTTATTTGAACTGCGTTCTGTCTTGCTAGAACTGGCTTCTTGCGTTTTGATCTTTTCACCATTGCAGAGTAGTAGCTCTATGTGGTAAACAGATAATTAACACAAATAATGAAGGGGTCAGGTGAGCAAACTCACGATTTTGACTTCTATGAAATGGTATTAGGAAACCTTGATTTCTGACTTCTTAGTAAAACTATGTTCAAATTGGTTCAGAACCAGCTTTTGGATTTGAAGTTGTAGATGTCCTGGTGGTGTGAGAATGAAAAGAAAATATTATGGCAGTGTTTAAATCAAAAGAATATTCTTTTTCCAAGAACTGTACTTAAAGATCTTTACAAGAGACATGGCTAGGATATTACGTAAGCGTTTTAAATATTATTAATGTTGTATATTATTTTAAATATTCTTAAATATTGCACTCAGTTCGGGAATAGTTCTGGTGTCAGCTTCATCAGTAAAACAGTGTCTGATCGTTTATCACAAAGTATATCTCAGATAACATGCTCTCATCCAACTTTCCTTGCAGCGTAGGATTCAGCGTAGTAAGACATCGTAGGCCTATAAATCGTAACTTCAGAGATCAGCTGGAATCAAGCTTTTTATTCACTATACTGCTAAAAAGGACCACATTAGGTCATATGTAGTGCTTGTCAGTAAAACAGACTCACAATGTGTGCTGTGTTGTATTTTTTGCTTACTTGTAAATACTGTCCTATTGTCAATGACTACCAAAATACCTATTAATAGCCGTTATCCCACTCTGGGCTTGTTTCTGTAATAAACACCTCAGCAGTGTTTGACCTGCTGCTTCAGTGCCAACAGGTTTTTGTAATTTAAGCAGAAACACAGCTTCTAAAGGACAAAATACGGTCCCGCTCTGGGGCTAGCCAGTAGAGGGAGATGCAGTCATACACGCTTGGTCGATATGGACCATCTGCAGGGAAGGAGTTGGGATGAGGGAGTTGAAAGTCACTGTGGAGTAACTCTTCCTCCGCTGCTGACTCTGCTCAGAACCTGTGGAGAAGCAGCTTTCCCTCGTTATTTCTCCTTGGTCACACGTTGTTCCTCTCCCTGACAAAATTAAACGAGGATGATGCAAAATGGGTTGCTTATTCTATCCCTTATTTCTACGATTTTCACTAAAATAGATTTGGAGAGGGATTTAGGCATTTAAATCAGAAGTGGCATATGTAAAACTCCATTCAGCAGCTGCCCGATTCTGGTGGAACCTCAGCTTGCTCCAGGCTGGCAGCCTGTGCTTGGTGGGTCTGATTGTTGTCTTCTCTTCAGTAATAAATTTCCACCCATGTTTCACTGGGATCCAGAGTGGCATTTGCACACCTAAAAAGATTTGACCTCCTGTGTGTTTTCCAGTCTTGTCTACCTCATTTTCACAGGTAACCGTCTTTGGTCCCCTCTCCCTGGGTGGGTCATTCATTTCATGTTAGCAATTGACTGGGTACATTTCGGAAATCGTCTGGGAATTAGAACCCCAGGGCTTAGTCCATCCTCCTTCCATATGTCGTGATGGCTGTGCTGTGATTTACTCTCCTTTTTACGGGTGAACGTTCCAGCGTAGTGACCCATTGGGTTTTCACTGCCCACTGTCCCAGCTCCAGGAAGGTGGACGGCTGATGCCCTTTCCCATCTGGAGAGCGTTTAGCCTGGCATTAGTGTCAGGTTAGTCTGGTTGTCAGATGAGTTCTTCTGGGCGTTGAATAATGTGGATTGTAATGCCCTCAGAGAAGGGAGCAATTTTTTTAAATTACCTTTTTGGGCTGCTCACCTTTAATCTGGATATGCTGGATGTAGATTTGGGCTAGAGAGGATTTGCCATAGACCCCAGGCTTAACATCTGCGATGGCCTGACTCCTGCGTACAGGCAATGCTCACAGCTCTGCAAGTCACACATTTTAAGATTAACTCGATGGTCTCACCAGATTGAACTAAACCTGCTCAGAATTAAAGATGTGTTCTGGGAAGAATGTGGGAAGTGACAATAAATAAAGTTAAGTGAGATTGCATCTTAAAAATAATTAAGCTTTTACTGGTCAACTGATTACAAGGGGAAAAATTCTTCTAATCCTAATGAGTCCTGATGCTGTAATGAAGTCCTTCTGTCTGCTGGCAAATTCCTTGAAGAGTCGCTGCCCAAATTCCTCCGTGAAATCTAGGGAGGATCTGTCCTAGACTCCTCCCATGACTTTTCTCGGGTCTTGCTATCTTCTTGTATATGTTTTAATCATCTAGCTGCTTTGAAGCCTGCTTTAGGGGCTGTTAATAGTTAATACAGGCATTTGAAGTTTCTCATTGCCGTAGCCAGAGTTCTTCAGGATACAGTGCTCCATTCATTTCTGAAGGGCCACTCAACTCCAAGACAGATGAAGAGGAATAAGTAAAGCTTTAACCTGTCCTTTCTTCTCATAAACATCCTAAAGAGAGGGGAAGAAATTGAAGCAAGCAAGGAGAACATAAAATAACATTTATATTTAATATAAAAATGTAATTGTACTAACTCTGGCTTTGAAAAGTCCAGTTACCTTAAATGGATGCTTTTCAGTGCCTAATCCATGTCATCGTCTTGGATGGGCTGAGTAGATTTGTAAAAGAGGTTTTAAAACTATGGTGGGGCAAGCCTCTTCCTTGAGAGGAAGGTGAATTTAAGCTTAAGGTGCATTTAGCAGAAAGGTTGAGTGAGTGCTGGAAAGAGGATCATGGACTAGAAGAGTCTCCTCTGAAACAGGAATGGATGCAGTGGTGTGAGAGATGCTTTCTCTCAGTCTAATATTCTTCTGTTATATTCTGACAGTTTCTCTTAAACTACATCTATCATCCAAGATTGCTATTTCTGCAGGAAACTGGTTTCTTCAGAAGCTCGATAAGAAGCCAGTGTCCTGGAGGGAACATATGTGGGGGCATATAGAAGATTTCACCTATCGTGGCAGCAGCCACCCAAGTCCCTTGCAGGCTATACTGTCCTTGGAATTCCTTCCCTTGACAAATGCGAGTTTTATAGTAACAAGGCTGCAGACTTCCCGAAAGGGAGACCCAGCTGAGAAGACACGTAGAAATAAATTTAGCCCTGGGCAGCAGTGACCAAAAATTATTATCTGATGGCTGCTGAATGACATGTGCCAGGCAGTCTTAAAATATCTCCAAATAGAAAAGCATTGATCTCACAGAAGCCACTTATTTCTGTAGATTTCTTCTTTTTTTTCCCCAGAAAAAGATCTGAGGATTAAGTAGTTAACGTGGGTGAACTTCTTTTGCTTCTAAACTGGATTGGGTAGTGTGAATAAGCACCTACTGTTGATGTTGTTAGTGCTTTAGAGGTGAGAAGTTTCTCCAAGTAAACTATGAAACTAAAATATACTTATTAAGTTTTGCTTAATCTCATTTTGCCTGTCTTACCTGTTAGTGGAAGAAGTATCTCCTCCTTCCCAGCAGTAATTAGGGTTTTTGAGACTGCAAGTCATTTATTGCTTTTTTCTGGGTTTACTCCATGTTTGTCTTTGAGCGTCTTCAAAACAATTCATAGTTCACTCATTAGTTTGGTGATTGCAAATAGTTATTGATTATTAGTAAAAGTCTAGTAATATATGTATTATAGACTGCCTGAAGTATAAAATTAAATTTTAAATGAAATGAGCAATAGGTTTGTGCTTCTATGAACTGGAAAGGCAATATTTGGTCTAATGTTAGGGATTTGGGCATTATATTAGCAGTCCCAACCCAAAAGCTCAGGACCTAATCCTGTTCTTGAACATCTTTGTTGAAATTCACGTGGATCAAAGAATGGAATTGAAACCAGCCGCAGGCTTGTAGACGGGGTGTATGTTCAACCCTTTGGTTAGAGAGATGAAGTACAGTGCTGATGTGGTGGACGTTATAACGGAGAGCGGTCAGGCAAGAATAATGGATGGACTTTGGGGACAAACATGGGGAAAGGTCATATGGTCTAATTGCAATGTTGTGACAGAAAACGCACACCGAATTCATACTAACCTAAGAAGTTTGAAGTTTCGGGTTGTCATCATCTCGCTGTTAGGCTAGCATTTCTTTTTAAGTCAGATTTAGAACAATTTCCTGGTTGCAATAACAGGTTTGTTTTGATCACGTTTATCGTATTTCAGAGAGGGCAGTGGAGAATTTTCTGCTGTTGGTGCTTCTTAGCGACTGGCAAAGTTAGACTCCTTTGGTGCTCAACGCTTGTTAAGCCTCTTGATCTTGTTTACCTGACTGTAATGACGCGGCAGATGAAGCCTAGCGAAAATAAACATTTGAAAGAAAACATGAAGGCTAACAGTGTTATTGCTGCAGCTAGAAGAAAACACTTTTGAGGGTCAAAGTGGATGTTGGTGCATGGCATAATCCAAAAGCAGTAATTCCTACAAGCTTTTTGTTCCTTCAAGTTTCAAGCACTTGAGTTGCTGGGCAAATGTTCTGCCAGGAGGCACTTGGGCAGCTATTTCCAAACTAACCTTGAATTAAAAGCACCGGGAGGAAGGCAGGAGCACCTGGGCTGCCAGAGTCAGCTCCAGGTTTGGGGCACATTGCAGCTTTCCTGCATGTGGGTTTGGGATTACGGGGCCGTGCGATGCTGGGCAGATCGGAGTAGCCTTGCCCAGTCTGTGGTGTGCTGCTGACTTACCTGCCGCTCCTTCTTCTCCTAATACTTAAGTGAAGAATGCCTGTCCCTTGGCTATCTCATTTCAAAATTGGAAAATTCATATTCGTACATTAAGGAGTGAAATGAATATATATGAAGTGGTAGAGCTGTCAGACCGTAAAAGTAGGTGTGCCGTTGGCTGGCTGTACACGTGGGTAAGTAGCGAGTGCGGACAGAAGTTAAGCGACTCAGGCCGCTGGATTTTACTGATCCCTGGCATAACCTGTTCCTGTTTCCTCTGTGTGCCTTTGAGGAAAGGGAAATATATCGCTTCAGCATCAGAAATATCCTAAAAATATTGCACTTGGAAGGACTTATTATGGCATTCAAAATTTCAGAGGCACGGAAAGGGTGTATTTGGCTAAAGAAAAGAGAAGCTTAAAGGTCCGGGTTGTCCAGGGAACTCCAAAGCAAATTACTTTATGCCTGTAATACAGGGCAGGGAGCCACTTTCTTGTAGAAAAAAAGTGTCACCTAGAAAGTGGGCTGTAATTTCCAGTTGAGTGTTAGAAGTGCATAATACCGCTCTTGTGTAACCTAAGTCTTCTCATATTAAAAGTAGCTTGGTTGATTTTGTTTCCTTGCTGATGAAGAGTGAAACTATGGAGATGAGTATTAAGCATTAATTCCTGAAAAGATTAGAAACTCCTTTTAAGCAATGTCATCACCATCTCGCTGTCCACTCATTAAGTAGCATTATATTTTACTTTGCTAAATGCAGTCATTGCCCATCATTGGTATCATCCCTAAAGCATCTGAGCTATTAAATTTTTTGAACATGTAGAATTTACCCATCGATGTAAAAGTCAGAGTCTGGATACTACACTTTTTCCCAGATCGTATATTTAAACTTTTTCTTATTTTGGGGCAGGTAGAAAACTACTTTGAAAGTTCATCTTTTGCACTGAATGTGCAAAAGTGTTGCTATGATTCATGAATCTAGCAAGGCATCTAGTACAAATTTGTCATGTATTTTAATTATAAAAGTCAAAGAAATTATACCTAATTGATAACTGGCCTAATACAAATTTTTGGACTGCAATAGGTTGTTGTATAGGAGAGGCTAGTATACGGGCATTCCATATTGTGTAGATGTACGATAGGGCAATAAATCCAGACGGTGCTGAGTACTGTTAAAATTATACGCATGCAGGATGATGTTTCCTGGGTTTATTCCTCTCTGAGGAAGCGTGTCTTTACGAGATTGTCTTTAGAAAAATATGCCTTCATGATATTCTCCTTTGACATAAAACAAAAATCTGCAGCAATAATAATGTATTCATAAAGGCAAGATGGCTTCTGAGAGCCAAGACAGTTTTAAGTTTGATGACACCAAACTGAGTGGGGAAGTGGACACTTCGGAAGGGAGAGCCACCCTGCAGGAGGACCTGCATCAGCTGGAAGAGTGGGCTAGCAAGAACCTTATGAAGTTCAACAAGTGTAAGGTCTTGCACGTGGGAGAACATAACCCAGGAGCACAGCACAGGCTGGGATCTAGCCAGCTGGGGAGCAGTTCTATAGAAAGGGACCTGAGTGTCCTGCTGGACAAACTCAATATGAGGAGCAGTGTGCTGCTGTGGCAAAGAAAGCCAACAGAATGCTGGGTTGCATCATCAAGGACATCACCAGCAGAGATGAAGAAGTCATTATCCCACTCTACTGTGTGCTTGTCAAGCCACGCCTGGAATACTGTGTTCAGTTTTGGTCCCAGCTATGCAGAAAAGATGTGGATGGGCTAGAGAGGGTCCAGAGAAGGGCCACCAAGATGAACAAAGGACTGGGAAGCCTGCCATATGAGGAAAGGCTGTGAGAGAATTGTGTTTGTTCAGCTGTGAGGAAAGAAGGCTATGGGGAGACCTTATCGCAATGTGCCAGTATTTAAAGGATGGCTACAAAGAAGATGGAGACTCCCTTTTTACAAGGAGTCACATGGAAAAGAGGAGGGGTGACAGATACAGGTTACTCCTGGGGAGGTTCTGATTGGGCAGAAGAGGAAAGATTTTTCACAGTAAGAACAATCAGCCATTGGAATAATCTCCCCGGGGAAGTGGTGGATTCACCAACACTGGACACTTTTAAGATTCAGCTGGATGGGGTGCTGGGCCATCTTGTCTAGACTGTGCTTTTGCCAAGAAAAGGTTGGACCAGATGATCCTTGAGGTCCCTCCCAACCTGGTATTCTATGAGTCTATGATGAAGTTTGAAGTGATGGAGGGGAAGGAAAAGAAGTCAGCGGCTGGAGGTTTGTGGCACTGGGAACTTTTAATCTCCTCCGGACTAACCAATGAATAGTAGAGAATTAATTTTTTTTCATTTATTTTAAATTTTTTTATTGTAAGTATGTCTTTCTCTACAGAGTTTAGAAGATGGTACCTCCCCTTCATCTTTCACCTCTAGTCTTGCATGCAGGACTTCAGGCGTCATTGCTTTTGGCATCTTTTTGGAATTAAACATTCCTGGGTAGAGGACATTGCGTTTAATAAATATAAGATATAAAGCTTTCAATCTGCGATTACACAAACCTATTTCAAAATACAGAAATCTATCTTGTGTTGTTCTGGCATGTAAGAAACTTGTCCTATTGGTATAGTGAGTAAAAGCCATCATCTATGTCTGTACTTTTTTTACAAGGTCTTGGTTAGAAAAACTTGTTGTCAAAGACGCCAAAGGCATCCAGCTTCCATTGACTTACGTAAGGTTTATGAGTGCTTAAAAACACTGAAAATCCAACTGTCAGTTTTCAGTTTGATGCGACCGCAGAATTATTCTAATCTATCAGGTTGCCGCGCTGCTGCGTAGCGGGTGGAATCTGTTGATGTTTAGCAAAGAGGCTGTCCATTGATTTCCGCATGGCTAACGCTTACCTGTGATATGTTTCATTTAATGTATTCTGGGAAATGGTTATGGAGAACAGTCTATTTCAACTGTTGTTGATCTTTTTTAATCAAAGGACTAGTTGTATGCCAGAAATCTGACAGCAAAGCCAAAAAGCTGCATTTTCCAGTACGTGTACAACGGGTGTTTATTGAGAAATGCGTTTCGTGTGCAGACGAGTATCTGCAATAAACCAATTAGCGTATGTACAGTAGATGTTTCTGCAAAATGCTGCTTGCATGTTTGTTTAACAATATGGTCTTAAGCTCCACTTTTCTTTTCTTTCCATTTCTTTTCTTGTGGGTAGCTTAAGGAGAAAAAAAAATTCTTCCATGATAAAATATTTATAAACTATGCGAAACAGAAGTTAGAATGCAAGACCTAAGGCGAATTCCACATGAGTTACAGGGCAACTGCTCCTCTTGTTTTTTACAGTCTTTTGTTTATGAGTTTGGAGAATTGCGTCCCCGCAGATTTGCTGAACGGGGAATGCTCCTGTGTCTGACCTGAGTGGCTTAGCAACCTCTTTGTTAGACTCCCCAGGGAGACTCCTCGGTTGTTCCTGGGAAGGCCCCGTACAGATTTATACATCTAACTGAAATGCTGAGCAGCGGATTGTGCAGGGCTTCTTGACTCCTTACCCCATCCCGTTTTTATAAATGTAGTAATTAAATTTGACTTGGGAATAGTACCTCCGTTGCAGTAACGCCTCGCCAGCAGAGGTATCGCCGGCTGCAGCTGGGAGCATCTCTCCTTTCCTGCTGCGGGTGAGGGTGTCTCGCTGCTAGGGAAAAAGCTCTGTGCCTTGCTAAGAAAAAGGAAGGTGTCCTGCGTGTCTGGATGTTATTCTGTGGGCAGCTGTCGATTCGCTAGGAGTGGCTGAAGGATTAAGAGGATACAATCCCATCAACTCCTAACTCGGCGAGGTACGTTACGTGTCCCAACAGCATGCCAGAGGCAGCAGCTGTATTGCTGGAGTTGTTAGTTATTTCAGCCTCGGGTGCGTGGAAATTTTTACGGCCCGTTTCCACAACTCAGTGCTGCTCATGTAGATGTACCTGAGCTGATGAGCTGGTGGGGGTTGCACAGAACTCACTCCCTGCCAGCGTCTTGAGAGGCGAGTGGGACTTGCCTTTCTAGTGTAAAGCCAGCTCACAGATATCTGTAGTCAGAAATACTTTTAAGAAATGAAGCTAAACCAAGAGAAAAATCCTCCTGTGTTATTTTGACACTTCGAATTTGTTTACCTATTACTATCATGAAAGGGCACAAAGTATTTTAAAACATTATTGAGGTATTGATGTGGAGCAGCTCGTTGAGAAGGTCTTCAAGAGTGGAAGACGGGAGTAAGCTATTAATTTCAGTATCCATATACTAAAATATTTTATTCATAAACGGTACAAAAGTGGTAGGTAGTTGTATGGTCTTTAAAACTTTGTTTTCTTGGTTAGCACCACATCCTCAAGTTACATTACGTGATGGCTATTGCTGTCTGCATCGGTACAGGCTTCAACAAAAATGCTGGATGACGCAGCCTGCCTTATTGTGAGGAATTGTTCCTGGCGATCAATAACGTCTATCTGTTCTTGTCCACCAAGTGGCATCTCTGTTCGCTTTACGATTCATTTTTCATTTGTCTAAACAGGAAAGTAAGAAAAGTGCTCTCTTAGCAATTTGCGAAGTATCACATACACACCTGACACTTCTCAGTATCGAAGAACAGTAACACTTTAAATGCAGATGTCTCTAGGTCACAGTTGCAGACAGAACAAAATGCAGGAGCCAAAACAAGGTTGAAAAAAACTTTTCATTCCTGCTGCAACTTCTATTTCTCCCAATAAACCTTGGGATACTCATTGTTCATGGACCACCGACGAAATCTAGGATGAATTCAATGTGATTTTTGCAGTTCACTTGTAAAAGGGTTGAGATTTCCATGGTGGTGTTTTAGCCCACGCAAAATAGTTCAGGGCAGTATAAATCATGCATTTTTTGGACACGAAGCGATAATTAATGATAACATTCACAAATATTAAATTACTTCCATCTAGGCATCCTTAATGAAAGTTAAGTGTTATTCCTTTGTCACAGTTATGTTGAAATTCAATTCTTATTGAGGAGAGAGAGGGCAAGATATAATGGAGAATGATGAGAGGCAAGAAATATCTCTGATCTAATATAGAATAAAGTTTTCCTTGCTTCATATGCTGAGTAATATTCTTCACTCGTAAGGAAATGTAAAGAAAACATAAGGAAATTGCAATATACAGTTAAAAACAGGCGGAAGATATCAGCTACAACAATATCTAAAAGTTTTATGGTTTTACGAAACATGACATTTTGTTTTCTTGCTTTAAAGGTATATGACGGATGGTGGTCTGGGCCTCTACACGCGAAGGCTGAACCGGTTGCCTGATGGCATGGCTGCAGTGCGGGAGACGATGCAGCGTAATACTTCACTGGGCCTCGGGGATGCTGACAGGTAAGGTCTCGTCCAGCAAATGCTCACGTATAATGGCGCTTTTGATTCATGCTGTATCTAAAATGGATCGGATCTCTAAGATTAAAAAGCTTTGGGAATTCAGATGCTGAATGTGTGGATATAAGCTTCTCCAGAGTATTTTAGGTTATATGTTCGGAGAGGTGTCAGGATAAATGCTGGCTTTATGTCTTCTGATTACTTTGCCGAAATCTCATCTGGGTTTTTGTGGACGGGACGCAACACAGTAAAATGTAAAACTTCTATTTTAATAGTGTTTGAAATAAAAAAAAAAAAAGACCTAAATCCATAATTTATGGGAGTACAATCATAAAGGAAGCTGTGGAGATGGACGGTTAATGAGACTTCTATTCTGTTAGAGAAAAATGGGTTAAATACTTTTGCTTTTAATGGCATCAGCCTGTAGCTGCCTCTTTCCCTTCCAAACCCAAAGTCTGCTGAGTGTTACTGTTGATGTAGTAAGTGAACCGCATCCTTTTTCGTCAGTGAGGGGCCCCTAAGTTTAAAACATGGATTTTGCGTTGCGGGTTTGAACCAATTTCTGAACGAAAAGGTTTTTTTCCTTTTTAGTTTTGTTATCAATAAGTCTTTCCTGGGACATAATGCGGTTGACTGGGTTTGATATGACTGATATTTTCTTGATAGTGATGCACGGGTTACTACGGAAATACAAGCGATGGAGAATCTAGCCTTGTTTTCAAAGCAAGCCGTACGAAATTTGCTTTGGTCTTCTCTTGATACTAGTAAAGAGCAGGATGGTAAATCTAAACAAAAGAACTAAAACCTCTCAGAGAATCTCAGCTCAGATTCAATTACTAAGTCGACATATGCTTGCCAGTTGTAAAATATGCCTGGATTTTTCAGGATCTTGTATCTGTTTCTGAAATTTGCAACTTGAAACCCGTACTGGGCCAACAGCACTCGCTCCTGGTTGAAGGAGGGCAGAGGCATTCCCACCTGGTGAAGCAACCGAAGACTAATCAAGTATCATCCTCATCTGTTGCTGCGGCTTCTGAACATTAGCAGAAGCTATACGTTTACAACACAGAATTGGTCTAGTATGAATTATTTTGTTGTTTAAGTAGCAGTGAGCCTTCTGGAGAGCTAGTGTCATTCCTTGTCATTGATTCCTTCCTCTGTCTAATGTTTTCTGTGCTTGTAACACTTTTTCTTGGCACATAAATTATTCTCGCGTTTATTTGCCAAGCTCCTTCCCTGAAGACACCACGCACGAGGACCAATTACGTACGTTCAACAAGAGACATTATTTGTGCATTTAAATACATTCCACTTAGAACGGGATTGTGACAGACTGAAATGCAATCCCTAGTTTACGGCAATTGTTTTCAGGGTCGAAAATCATTCTTTCAGTTCATGTGGAGGGGACGGACTTTACGCACAATAAAGACTCTGTGTGGCTGGCAATTTAGCTGCGGCATGGGGATCACAGAAAAATTACCCGCGGTCCCAGAGTTGGTGACATTATTATGTGTTGTTTTGATTTAGTCTTTTCTATTTAGAAGGTAAGCCTACTCACCTTATGCAGGAAATGGGTTTTCTGACAATAGGGCAGCGATTTAAAAATAGCTCCTCTTTGGTTGCTGGGGGATCATGGTGTGCATTTTAAACGAAAAATTAACCTTGGTTTGAGCAGGAGTTTTCCAGGGTGGCATAAGGAAAAGGAGTTGAATGAAACGCTGCAGTAATGACTCGCTTTGTCCATTCTGTGAGTGGAGTCAAGCAGGAGTTCTGCTTTATTGGTACATCTAAAAAAACGTACGAAGATTAAATTTAACTTGTTCAAAGCAGATGTTAATTGAATGCATGGGAGAACGAGTGTGAAAGGCTGTGACCCTTTGAGTGTAAGGTTAATCATTAAAAAGTTATCAGAGGAATTTTTGCAATTTGCTCACTTGTTTAGTTTCTTGTGTTATTAATTGTATGAGTCGGGTTGTGAAGCTTTTACTCGTTGGCACTGGTGATATGAAGCACAGACCTTAGAAGGTACATTTTCCCCTGCAGCAGGGAAATCCAAACAAGGCAGTTTAATTTAATGCTTGATTGCAAGGTTAATGGAATCATTGCACAACACAGCTGAGCTTATTTATTCACTTCAAGACAATTTGTGTTTGCATAGAACAAAGGCATTTTTAATGAAAAAAGGCATTAAAAATGCCTTTTTTATTTAGTTTGTGACTTTTTTTTTTTTTTTAAGGTTGCAGATTAGCCACCTATGGTTTTGTCTCTTCTATGTATAAGGCCTTGGTGCGTACCATCTGGTTATTTAAGTTGATTTCACGTTGTCAGGCGCAGCTGCTTGATCTGAGACTTAATTCTGCCCTTGCTTTCATATATGTAACTTGCATTCATGAATACGTATAAATAAGAGGGAAGAAATTTGAAACTTAGATTTGGGTAAATCTTTCTGTAATTGCTTGCTTGTATAACCTGTTATTTAGATAGCATAATTCAGACCTCTGTTGATTTATCATATCCTTGTGAATAGGGCAGGGGACTGTATTAATGAATGTGAGCTTGTCAAGAGTAACTTTAATGCTGTTATTAGGGAAATGTCTATGTGACTTCTTTAAAAATCCTCAGTGATGAAGTGCGTAAATAACTACTTCCGAGCGTGATTGACTTGGATTGTTTCACTTTTACCATGTAATTGGAGGCTGCGTGAATTGCATGTCTTTGCATAAGAGTATAAAGCATAAAAAGGTCTTCCCAGCTTCTGACTGTAAGGACCTGTCTGGTCAAATAGCAGATTACATTGTCTTGGTAGGTCCAACAGCCACAGCATTGGTGAACTGTAGGTCAAACACAGACCAGATGTTGAGCATGGCTAGGATGGAACGGCTCTAAGAGTGTTGCTGCGTCATGGTTCAGATCTATGATGACGACAACGGCAGTCTTAGAATCATACAGTTGCCTAGGTTGGAAGGGACCTTTCAGATCATCTAGTCCAACCATCAACCCAACACTGACAAAAAACATCACTAAGCCATATCACTCTGCCATTAAAAAAGGTCATTTTCAGTTTAACTCTCAGAAGGACTTGCAACTGAAGCTGGCTCCTGGCAGTCAGTAGCATTTTGGTAGCATTTCCTGCTTTTGGCACGATTTTTTGATAATTTCAGAGAATAACGTAGAACCAGGAGAGGAGATGGACAGGAAGGAAGAACTGGAAGTGAAGCAGAAACTGAGCAGAAAGCCAGAGGACATTCCATGCAGAGCATGGATATATCACTATTACTAAGAATGTAATTGAGTGCAGATTTTTCCAGATGCTATGATTTATAGTAATGTCTACAAATAGTAAAAATTATGGCTTTAAAAAATAGCTGAAGAGTAGCATTTTGCTGTTATTTTGCATTTTATAAAAACAGATTAAGGTTATTTATATGTCTCTTGGCTTAGGTAGTAGAGAACACTTCACATTCATTTGTGGAGTAAAACCCTTTGACTGGAGTATGTTTAAATTCACTAACTGCAATTTAATTTCTTGCATCCTGTTACAGTGATGCGATTACTATAAAGATGGGTTAGTGTTCAGTGCTGGAGGGAGTTTGTCGAACTGCCTTCATGACCATGGGAACTTGGATCACACTTCAGAAGAGCTGAAAAGCGAGTTGAGGCAAGTCATCAAGTTGGGGGCGATATTGGCCTGTGCTGAAAAGCGGGGAGAGGAGGAGATGTCACTGCTTTTGGAAGGAGGCAAATCCCACTGAAAGCAGAATTACAGACAATGGTGCTCGTGTGTACTGCAGAAGCAGCTGCATCAAATATTCTTCTTTTTAGGCGCTACTTTATCGTAGACAATGGAAAAATGTTACAATATAAGGAAAAAAAAAAGGATTTTTTTGGCAAGATATTCTTTATGAAGTTTTGTAGTAGGATAAGACAGCTTGAAGTCCTAAGTGTGTGTCTTCAGTTTTTCCTCTTAACTGAGACAATGCAGCTAAAATTAAATGAAGGAGTCTGCAAGTCCTGGCTTTGCAGTAGAGGAGTTAAGTCCTCTATTCACAGATAATACCCTTTAGCAATACTACCCCATTACTAACCATCTCATCATTACTGTATCTTTGCTATGCTAGCAGTGGTAGCGTGATGCATAAGAAAAGGGTAAAAATAGAAAAAATGTGTCTGGAATAGACGCATATAGACACAGAGACTGGATAGCCTTTGTCTTAAAATGTTAAAACATGACTGGGTTATATCTTAAACTTCAGATGGACCCAACAGTTGTAAAAAAATGTGGAAATAGATATTCCTGCATTGTAATGGCAGTGGAATTCCCATTATCTCCTTCCCTCACAGCATCTCCTGCTCCTGCAATGCTCCCTCAGGAGCGTTGACATAAGTGTTTGTGGAGTTTCACAGTAAATGAAGTTGCAGGGCGATTCATCTGATATTTTGTGTGAATAGGTTTGTGGAGGGAGGATGTCCTTTCTGTCAGGAGAAAGAGTAACTATATCCATTGAAGTCAGCTACAGACCTCAGGAGATCTCAGCTAAGGAAGATGCTGCTGAGCTGTTACCACCCTACCAGGAAGATTTCATGTCATCAGTTCTCAGTTCCTTCACTTCCAGAAAGCCCTGGCAATTGTACTTGCATTCAGTTGTTACGATTAAAATAATTTATAAATTCTGCTTTTCCCGTTTTTTTTTTTTTTTTCTTTGCTAGGACAATGGAACCACCCCTATATAAGGTTCCTATCTACTAAATAAGCATCGTTTTCTAGAAAATAATTTAAAAGTCGCTAAATTGTTTTTAGATAAAATAGATCCAAAAGTAAGTGCCAACACCCCAGCATTCGTGGCTCACTGTATCTGTGCTGCGCGTCACTGCAATTTGTAAATATCTGCCCACGTGTAGTTGCTCAATAGCAAAGTCACAGGACTGGTGAGATTAAATCTTCTACTCTGCTTGACCATCTGTTTGTATTTTATCACTAAGCTCAAAAAAAATACTACTGCTTCTAAATGTGCATGTTGTACCTTGGTGTACCTCTAGATACCTATCTCTCTGTCTTTGAAGGATCCCACGTTTATCTTGAAAACTGACTCGCAGAAATAGGGAAATTCACATTGCAAAGATTCTTTGAAGTTTATGGCCTTGGGATCTGCTGATTAGAATCACAATACCGTACACTTTTATTTTCCAAGGAATCTTTTTACAAGCTGTAATCCAGAGTGGTTTTAGGTTACATAAAGTAATTGCGAAGTTAAGCAACAAATAGCAGTTGAAAGCAAAGGTGCAGTAGCTATACCTGAGGGCTGAAATTAGCAGTACCAAAAGGAAAAAAAAGATGTTCTACTTTCAAACAAGGCAAGGTTAGTCAAGGGAAGCAATGTTTTTTGGCAAATCCATTTCAGTGGACTAAAGATGACAAACTTCGGGGCACATAAGCTTTTCTTAAGGTCTAAAACAGAAACAAGAACTTTCATTACTAAATACAAGTTGAAGAACAGTTGCTCTAAATTTACCTGGATGTATCAGTAGTTTAGATTAACTCTTAAAGACAGACAATACCTATGAACCAGAGGAAGATACAGCAAGGAAAGGCATGATGCAATGTTTGTGTGCTGTGGAAGAGAGAGAGATGGATGATTTATTGCCTGTGTAACATGGAGAGGTTAACTGGGGAGAGGGAGCAAATTATTACATGCTGTAAAGGCTGTCTCTGTTGAATCTATGGTTTTTAATATCCACCAGAGTTATTATTTTAATACTCTGGCTTGTTCTTTGAAGATGCTTTATAGAACTCCCTTGAAGATGAGAAGGAAGAGGTCAGAGATTAAGTGGCTGTGTGAGAGTTGCCTCCTTGGGTAACCAGGTTCTTCTTAACTTTGTGGCTTGCATGTGAATCCATTCAGTGGGCACAGGAATACTGGGTTTGTGGTGGTTTTTTTCTTTTTTCCGCATATGTACTTTTGGGATACATATGGGTACACTGGATAAAGTACACTACATTCTGGGAAGGACTTATGTAGGATTTGGTGACAGTGTCAGTTCTGTTTAGAGAGGCATGATGGAATAGACCTATGTTGGAATGTTTTGTTTGTTTCTCAGGCTTGGTCTAACTTTACTCGTTGCACGATGGTCAGCAAAGAGTTTGCTTCCAACAGTCAACTTAGTGAGGTCAGGATCTGTTTGAAGGCTAGAAAGTGTTATGAGGAGGGAACGATTTAAGTAGATAACTTTTCAGCAGAGATTGTATTTGTTTTAAAATTTCTACCTAGGCTCTAGATTATCACGTCATGTAGCAATAGTGGATCTATGCTTGACGGCTGGGTGTTTGGTGCTGAAGCAGTTTTGTGCCTATTCTTTAACTGACATTTTGTAAAAATGCAATTTGTTTTCCTATGGGAAAGTCCCTTCTCCATGTATCCATGGCCAAAAAAACCAAAAAGCCAGATTTTACCACAGTTAGGACCCACGTGCATCCAAGAAGCCAAGAATTATCCCGTTCTTCTCTTTTAACTAAGACCTGTTTTAGTAGCCCTGCAGGCTAACAAGGCAGTTGAGAGCAGTTCTTCACCTTTTTCAAGAACTTTCTTCCCATGAGGAGGTAGAGCTCCACCGCTCGACATTAAAAACAAACCAACCAAGCAACCAACACACTCCACAATTGCAAGTTGTTCCCTCCAAAAATAGTAATTAGTCAATCTTTATATGCTTGGCTGTTGCTGTTGTTTTAAACTCCTTCAGAGTTTCTTTTTTGCTTAGATGTAAAAACGGAAGATGCAGGCTGGACCTTGGCTTTAGGAACTGCATTTCTTGTTGAAACTTTTTTCCTCGTGTCGTGCTTTCGTTGCTGCGATTCTGAATCTGCATCCCTTTGTATTTTAGGGGGCGTTTCCACCTCTGCTCTAGCATCTAATTAAAATGCTTAAGTCAGGAGCTGAAGTTCACTACAAAGCTCATGGAAGGTGGCAGATGCCTCAAGGGCAACTCATCCTGGCTAAGTTAGGACTTCCTTTTTGCCCACATATTCCACTGTGGACAGTTTGTCGCTTCCCCTGGAAGGCTGCGCTGCTGCACGTGTGCCGGTGAAGGGACCTTACCTTTTTCACAAATGTGGATACTCAGTCTGTAGAAATAGGGAAAAAACTGCCTGATTTAAGCAGCTGAATAATAAGCATCTAGGGATGGCAAAAAATCATGGTCCTACAGCACCAGAACTAGATTTTCCTGAAGTGACGTTTCCTTTCATATACACCCACTTTATGTGTGTAAGTATAAAGTTGATCTAACTGCTGATTGGGAGGCTCTTCTGAAACCCTCAATATTTCTGGTTCCATTGCCAGAGATTAGCACTGTCTTTTCTGTTGTATGAAGTGGCTTTTAAAACACTTTAGGCATGTGGGAAATTAAGCTTGTATTCCAAGGGTAAACAAGATTGTAGATACAAAGACCATTTTGAACTGTATCAGGGTCTTTGTGCTTTGCATGACAAACCGAAGAATGTGAAATGCTTGCTGACATAGTGCAGACTTTGTTATTTGGTTTTCCATGTCGAATGGCAAGAGAGTCAACATAGTCTCACAACTGACCTACACCAGTAACCTCTGAGTTTGGGATTTGGAGATTGAATAGATAAAACTAATAGCAGACAGCTGTCAGACTCCAAAAGAAGAATCCCAGTTTTGGGCTGTTTGACGAGCGTGGAAGCTCATTGTGGCTGTAAAGCAAATTTCAAGACAGATGTTTTTTCAAATATTGTGTGCTTTTCTAAATGTCTCGTTACGAGAAAACCTAAATTTCTCCCTTTAGTCTTTGTTTGCCCTTCTTAAATAGTTTGTTGGGGCTTTGGAGTTGTCCAGAATTGTACATTTCATTAGAAACTTTTCATTATTTTTCTTTACTTCTGTTCTACAGATATGTATTCTCTTGTGATTATACTAATATTCTATTAGTATTAGCTTACACGTTAATAGAAATACTGATGTTAATAGCCTGGATCTAAGCTTTCTACTTCATGGCTGAATGTTTCCTGTAATTGTATTGTTTGGAAAGCGATATCAAAATTACGAGTCCAAATGTGAGATGCACATGCCTCCCTGCATGCTCTTCTGAGCTTTGCTGGGGGGGTTTGTTTCTTTTTCTTTACTCTAACGATGATGTTTATTGAATATTCAGTCGTTAATTCCCAGTCTTGTCCCCTCCAGTGAAGAGCTTTCAAGCATGCTGCTGCAGATGGGGCGAGGGGACACCCCGTATATCATGAGTGAGAAGCCTACAAGAAATTCAGGATAACCAGATGCTTTGAAGGATCCATTGCTTATACAGGGAAATGAATCTCCTAATTAGGACTGCTCACTAGTATGTTTGAAGTTGGATGATGCCCATAGCCCTGTATATCCAGTGCACACGTCTTGTAGCGTAGCGGGAGAAGCTGTAAAGGTATCCACAACTTTGAGCTCATATTTAAAATGCTACGTATTTCATAAGCTGTCATCTCCTTCAGCTGTCCTGAATGGCAGCTCCGGTATTTAGAAGGTAATGAAGTAAGGGGCAGACTTTACGGCTGGCTGATGTCAAAGAAACAAAACCATCCCCAACCTTGTACTCATCGAGGCAGAAGATATGTTCAGACAAAAGAAAGGTTCACTCCCTATTTCCATGGCTCTTCAGAAAGCGGAGCGCTCTCTTCCCGCCTCTCACAGCTCTTACTACCAACGCTACCTGGCTTTTCATAAAGAAGGGAATGTCTCGTTTCCCACATATGTCTACACGGCATTTGATGTTCCACAGGTATAGAGTGGCTCTTGAAAGCCAGAGGGCAGACAGAAGTGCAGACAGACATTGGGGCGCATGGCCCATGTAGAATGAAGGTGTGTCCCCCCTGGAAGGACCTTCCATCTCAGAAGAGCAGTTTTGCTGCATTCTGCAGTAGGAGTGCTGAGGGGGAGTGGCAGGGACAATAGTACATAATTATACTTTTGCTGCCCCGGGATTCTTGGAGCTACTGCATTTGTAGCAGGCTGTTCCTTGGTGTCATAACTTCCTTGGTGGCCATCAAGCTATTCCATATTGGGGGTCAGTACCCTTCTTATCTGTAAGTCCTATTTTGCTCTTCTCCGTTCCTCAGCTTCCTCATGGTATAGGGATTTTCCCAGCAGTACGATAAGGTGACTTTATGACCTTTTTATGACAGCTAGTAGGATTCTCAGCGAAGTTGAGACTGCACAGAACAAGTAGTCACTTTGCTCCTCATCTTTCTGAGATGAGTCCCAACATCCTCAGGCTTAAACGGCCCAGTGTTAACGCAGCTGTGTGGGGCTTAAAAATGCTCTATTATATAAAACAGGCATTAAGGCTTTCACATGATAGTCTTATGTTGCTTAAATATATACAGTTGCATATACATTTGGCCAGGATAAATAATTGCGTACTCTACAGTGGAAACACTTGGAGCCACATTGTGCTGTTACAGCAGTATTCTGAGAATGCGTGTAATTTGTTTCTCTTAGTACAAGTTTTTGATAGTCTCACTACGAATAAAACATCTAATTTTATTAACACCGATTGCTGCAATTTGAGGCTAATTAATTTGACATAAGTGGCACTGGAACAGGGCGAAACCTGGGAGCAGAGGGAGCCTGAGTAACTGCCACATCGCTAGGGGCCATGTTTATGTGTGTCCAGGTATGTATGGTCAATAAGTAGCCAGGGGACTAAACACTGGAAGTCTGATTAGTGCCTGAGCAAAGTCCAAGGGCTGAGGTCAGCTCTTTTTAACCGTATGATTATTTTTTTTGTTGTTTCTTAACTGACAAAGGCGCAGCTCAGCAGGTACTGTGGAGTTACCATGTGCTCTCATCAGCCCCAAGTAATATTTTCATCTTTTTAATCTAATTTTAACTTGGAAGTTTATCTTCTCTGATTATGTTGTTAGTTTAAGTTAATTTTCATATATATCAACTAATTCATTCATTTTGGTTTAGGGGAAATGAGCAAACCACCTTGACTGTTCAAAAAGGTTTTATTCCCTCTTTCATGTTCATAGTCAAGATTGATTTATTCTTGTTATGAAACTTGCAGCTAGAAATACTCTTCCTAACATGACTTAATGCCTTAAACATCTCTTTGAAACTATTGATGTTATTTGATACTATCTGATACGTGCGTGCATAGTTTTATGTTTCATTTGCATTTTTATGCAAAGGTTTCATTTTTATTTTCAGGGATGCCTGAAACATAATGTTGCATTTGCAAAACTAGAACTGTTTTGAATGCAGAAGGGAAGAAAGGAATATTATGAGGAAATAGGTAGACTGTATTTGTAGACGGCTGTATTTCTCTATGGAAAGAGAGGAGAGGGAAAAGGAGAAGGAAGAATCACCAACATGAGCCTCTGGGGAAGAGAGATGAGTATCCTGTGCCAACTGAAGTTCACAGAGGTTATGTTCATCCAGGAAAGCCTTATGCTCCGCTTAATCTGTATTTTGGGACTATGTGTATTCTCTGTCTACCCCTAGATAGAGAATTGATCCATCTGGGCTTTGAGAGCATTTCTGAACCAAAGGACTCCTGAGATGGATCAAGGGGTGACAAGAAATCTGCATTTATACATATGCATATCTTAAATGTGCATGCAAAAGAAAGACACAAATTATCTGAAATTGGAAGATTGTGATTTTGAACTGAAGTCAGGATATGAGTTCTGTGCTCTTAATTTCTGTTGAAATTCTTTGCTGGCTTGTGAAGATAACCATTTTTTGTTGTTGTTAATATAGATGAAAAGCAAATACACCATATGGCAACATTGAAGTTGCTTGTCATTGCTTTTGGTCAGAGCATGCTGATGGTTTGCTCTCCAACACCAACATCCAGAGGGTAGAATCGGAGATGTCTTCCACGCTGTGGCTTAGAGTTTGGGTCCCCTTCTGAAGTAGCTTCTGCCTTGTTCTCTATTTTAGCAACATTCTGCTTCCCTCTCTCACCAGGTTGTTATGGGCTGACCTTACTTTAGCTGTAATGAGCTAAACATGTGACTGATAAAATAATCATTCCTTCCTGTGAGTCATACCATATGTTTTCCCTTCTTGCCACCACCACAATTCCAGTCATACTTGACCCAGATATTTTACCTTTCCTACATTGTCCCCTCTATGCTACCAAATCGGTTTCTCTTGCAGCCGTTTATCTCTTTCCAAGCAATGTGTTGTGCTTTCGATGGTGGGCTTTCATTACGTCTACCTTTGTCCTCAACGAATTACTTCGTCCATAAAACGTGTTTGAATCTTAAAGTCATTCCCCACTTGGGATACACTCTTCTCTTGTTTAATGACATCGGTTTCTGATTTCACTTTGAGATTTTAACACCGTTGGAATGAAGGAGCTCGCAATACATGGCAGTGCGGTTAAGTTTATTATGGCAATGTATGTGTTATCAAATCGTTTAGGAACAAGGGATTATTTTAGAAAGAAAAAAATGAGAGCCAAAGGTAACTTACGACTTGGCTGAGCAAGGCTGGGTGGGATCACGGGAGGAGAACAAAACTTTTTCAGGAATAGCAGGGAATTGTAGCTGTAACTTAAGTAGAATGGATTCATCAGAGACAAGGAAAACACAGAGTAATCATAAGGAAAACCTCTCTGGCATTTACTGACTTGTAAACTAGGCTCTGGGAAGTCTGTCCTTTGGTACGAACCAGAGCACAATCACACATTAGAGGGAAAGTGGCGTGAATAACCAAAGAGGGGTTTTCCAGGTGAATCTTTGTTTATTTCATTCTTAATATTAATATTTCATAGCTTGTTAGGTGTGCCTGTTATGATGCAAAATACGAATGCTTGCATTAATCCAACTAGTAATCTGGGGTGGGTTTTTCTTCCTTTTTTTTTTTTGGGGGGGGGGGAGGGGGTACATCTAGGGATTTTTATCCTTTAATATTATTATTACATCTTGTGCAGTTCACTTCATTAAAGTCCCTAAACAAAGATATCGAATGACCACTCCTTAATTCTAGGGCAATTCACTCAGCCGGAGCTGTCTTTATCAGTACTAGTTTATGTTAAGTCTCTGATAGCGAAGTGAGACACCATTTCACAGCTCAGCCTTAACAAGACGGCCACATTCTGCCAATGTTGAGAGAGGACAGACAGATGAGGGGCTGGGTTAAAATCATTTTCATTTCATTATCGCACTGGGATAAAACAGAACATAAGGGTTTAGGTTTTGTTCGTGTTTTTCCTTTACAGAATAGTGATGCAGTGATTACGGTTCTAATGTAAAAAGTCAAGCTGGGGTCTCTGCTGTGCCAGACTGGAGCAGGGATCTCATTTTTGGCCTCTTCTGTTCTGGTTGTTTCTTTAAGAATAGTTCTCTCTGTCTCTCCTGCCAAATTATTTGCTGGAAATAATATCAACACAAGATACTAAAAGGTGTTAATTGGACTCTTGGCTATTGTGGAGCTATCAGGCCACGGAAGTGGGATGGAAAGAATTAAGCTTGAAGTCCTTGAACTCCAACATCTCCCCTGGATGATTTAACGATTTAAATTAACAAAGGGTCCAAGGGAGTCTGCTCAGTGTTGTGAAGAGTTACATTTTTTAATAAAACAACAGGATATTTAATGTTACTTACTGTAATGTTAATTACTGTAGCAGTAGCAGAACTGGGAGTTTGAGAGTTTTATCTTACTTGCCAAAGTGGAGGGGGGGCAGAGAGTGCCTTAAAACCTCTTTTTAACAAGGTAAATTTCTGACTGGAATCCAGTTACTGATTCGAAGCTGCTTTTGTGTCACCACTGTGGGGTAAAGGTGTTGTGTTTGATTAGAAGGTAGGCCTACAGAGTTCTCAGGATCTCCAAGAAAGAATGAGTGGTTGGGAACAATTTGGGACTATATATGCGTGGTATATGAAAAATGGCATTAACAGAAAACTGAGGTTGTGCATAGTCCATCTGCTGTGACAAGCAGGCAGCGGTCCCCAAGTAACAGTCGTCGTGATGGTAGAGCAGTGATCCGCCTCTGCAGCAGATCTGTCTCCTGCAGTCAAGCAGGAGTCATAAAAAGAAAACAAGGGGAAAAAAAAAATCCCCTCATGAAAGGATATATCAAAATGCATATTTACAGACAATTTCAGTGCTGATATTTCTCTTCCAATTTGTCCCACACCTATCTTTTCCTTCTCCCACTTGAGGTGGCTTCTCCCAGTTCTATTGCTTTTGTGCAGCAGGTCCCAGCCTTCCACTTCAGAGTTTACACCTAAATTTGTTCTCCCTTTCCTTTTCTTTTTTCCACTTGTTCTCTGCATACGGTCTCAGCTTCCCTTCTTGACTCATTGTCCCTGTTCTCCAGGACCCTCCAGAACCAGATAAAGAATTTACATTGCGAGACAAGGTTTCTCAGGGAAGATCGATATAACTTAACAGTGAAATCATGGGTATTTTCTAAGGATGCTCAGGAATTGTTGTGCTGTTTTTGACTGACCAAAGTCCATCCTTAGGTTGGCATGCAGCTCGGAAAACTTCGGGCCAAACAGCTCAATTTTGGCAAAACGATAACTAATTGAAATCATTCCCCCTGCTACTTATTTCATTATTGTAACACAGCCATCTCTGAAGCAGAGGGTGTAGCCTCAGAGAGAACAAACGCGCAGCGTAAAACCCAGCAGGGCTGGGGTCGGGGAAGGAATTACTGGGCAAGGAACGGTTTTGCAAGTTTTTGCTCTTACAGAAATGCTAGGAAAGGTTAAAGAGCGCTGCAGAGACCCTGGGACCTCAGGACTTCTGCCGGGTAGGGAGTGGAGGGGAGGAATCAGTGCCAGCATCAGTGATCCAGACCTCTCAGCAAACAGGGCCAACAGCACTCATCCAGCAAGAAAGCTTTGCTCAGACCTAGCCCCCCCAAAAAAGTAAAATTGTGCTCTCCTGTTCCATTTCACGGCTGGAATGATGAAAAGGTTAAATTCATCTGAAGTACGATAGAAGGGTGGCATGACGTTAAAAAGGTTTATGACCTTGCGCAGTCGAGCTTTTGTTTTCTCCCACTTTATTCCCATTTCATTCCTTAAAAAAAAAAAAAAAAAAAAAAGCCCAACCTGCTTTTAACTTGTTATCAGTTAAGAATTAGAGGGAGATAATGTAGGTGAAGTCGCATATATTAAGGGATCATTTAAACAGCCTGCAGTTCGGTGATGACGGGGGCGGGAAGGGAATGTGGCACCATAGGAGAGGCTCCGCTGAGCTTTGAACTGGATCAGATGCTCGAGGGCAATTAAACACACAAGATTTCCCCCTATAAACAAAGGCACAGAAGGGAGCCTCCCTGTTTTCGGTGCTGTTAATCATCAAGAGGAGAGAAGAATGTGTAAACGAAGGAAGAAAAGATGGTGCTGTTTAAAGGAAGGATGTTAGACCCCAGCAGGATGCCTGCCTGAGTTGCATCTCAATAAATAATAAGCACTTGTTATGCTAATAGTCACTATTTTCAATAACACGATTTGCATACGGATCATATGCATGTTAATTACAGCGTACGCATAGCCAATAATGCCCGGCTTAGGTTTTGTCCTTAGCATTTTCTTTTGTAAAATGATGCAGGTTAATGAATATTGCAAAGTTTTCGAGTGCAAATAAATAGGTGGTACAATGACCAGCAGCACAGGTACGCCCTGGAGATAACCACGAATACCAGAGACGTTTCTGGAAGAAGCCCAGGATTCGTGTCACCTCCGGCACGGACAACATCTGTCCTGTCACCTGATTGTAATGAAAATAAAACGAAACAAAAGGGTGCATGAATGCATGATAATGCAATGATGCATGGTAATAATTAACCCCCGTTGGCTAATTACTGGGTGCATGCTTGTGTATATTGCCTTTATGGCAGAACACTGAGTCTAGTAGTTTGAGACTGACTTTATGCCACCTGGGGGAGGACAGGTGAGACCTGGCTCTGTGGAGAGGTAGAATAGTGCGGGCAGAGTTACTCCTTGAAAAATCTTTGAACACGTGAGTCAGAGCCACATTTGTATTAGGTCAGTGCTTTGCAGCTTGTGACTACGTAGTATTTCTGATGGATTGAGAAGACAGGACTCCTGGTGAGCTGGGTCTGAAGGGCAGCTCCACCTATTCTTTCTTCTCTTCCCTCCTTCCCCACGCATCTTCTGCATGCCTAGCATTTCTCATTTCATCGTGTCTAATTGAAAGTTCCCACTTGTCTTCCTGACCTACTGACTTAAATAAGAGGAGTACAAGTTGACGGATACGTTGAGAGTGCCTAGTGGTAGAAATGAACGATGCCCTATAAAACGTTAGTGAGGAGACAGCCGAGGCTGAGTGTCGTGCTGAATCTGCGTTGCGTCCAGACCCACTTTAGTATCTTCAGATGTGCATCTGTAAAGCATAATGCAGCACCAGTTCAGGAATCTCTGAACCACGTTTCATAACACTGTGTAGCTACGCCTTCTGTATTTATAGCTGTCTTGATTTTTTCTGATAGCATTTTGACACCGCTGAGCTCTGCTTTCAGCTTATTACTTACAGTGAAATAAAAAAAAAACCCACCATCAAAGCCATAGTATCTTGGGAAAAGATCTCAGAGTTGTTATCTGACATTTCAGACTAAATATTTAACATAGTTCATAAGGTATAGAATAGAAATATTTACCTGTTAGGAAACTGTAAGAATATAATTTACAAGTTATTACCGGATTAATTTTTCAGGTATCAGATAACAATATCGGGTATCGGATAATCTGGACCCTGTAAGTCACAGATGTTTGGAATTAGTCGTTCACTTTCAAAAGAAAATAACTGTTAAATGCAATAGCTTGCCACATCAATACTCAGTTATTACTGCCATTGCTGTTCCCATGTCCCATTGCAGCTCATTCTGTGTGTTTTATAGTTAGTATAGTATCTCCAGCAATTAAAAGGATTTGCTTTTCCAGAGAAAAATTAATGGATTTAGTAATTTTGAAGGAAGAAGTGCCACTCTCTCAAGTTCACTCAGCGTAACCAGCATGTGCCGGGAAGGGGGTGAGGCCACACTACCCTTCTAAAGCCCGTCAGCACGTTCTGCAGGGAGCAGCGAGGGGGTGATGGCCCCATCTGCAGCTGACCATCTGCAGAAGCTCGGATGAAGCAGCATGCAGATTGTGTACCCGCTCCCTTGTGTGCAGTCCTTACGTCACGCTGTCCCTGCCAGAGCTGAACACTCAGGTAGGATCTGAAGGAAGCATTGTTGCACCCGCCTGGTTATGCACCCGTTAACCTTTGCTGTTCCTTCTGCAGATCTTCTTGCTTCCCAAGCCCCACGGTCTTCTGCACTGTAATTGCAGTAGCCCACTGCGTCTGCATTGAACTTCAGCCCTGGCGTGGAAACCACGAGCTGGATTTGCTCAGTGGTGCACTAGTTGTAATCTCTGCCCCAGGTAGCTCGCAGGGAGGAAGCTGTCCCTCACCAGCAGGCTCATGATCGCAACCATTGTTCTGAGGTAGCTGGTGCTGAGCATCTGTGAAAGGACAGAGATTTAGGTAGCACTGAGCTAGCAGAGGCGGTGTTGTTCAGGAGCACAGGCAACCACGGCAAAACTGATGGGTACGCCACAGAGTCTAAACAACACGTTGACCATCATCTTGCCCTCCTAGTGGAATAAAAGCAGAACGTTTCCACCCTTAGAGGCTTTCTATGTTCACAAGGAGAAGAGTGTTTTCTCTCTTAAGTGAATCATTTTTGAGCAACGGAAAATAAGTTTTTGGTTTACCGACGGTGCAGCTAAAATGTTGACCTTTGATAAGGGCAAGCCTAACAGCTGGAATTTCCTCCAGTCAAGCTTCCGTAGAGCTGATACATTAGCTACCTGAAACGCATGCTGCAATAGTGTAATCTGTAGGACCGTTAGCCTTCTCAGGTGATCTACAGCTACGATTTTATTAGGGCTTAGTGAAGGTCAGAAGTTCATGTGGGCGAGTTGTGATTGCCACAGGTGTTTCTGAGATAATTCTGGAGTTTCTTGGAGGGCATACTTCTCATCAGCTGCAATTTTCAAATATTCGTTTAAATTCAGTGTTTTATCTGACAAGCTTGGGTTTTTCTTACTGCTTAAGTAAGAATTTCTATCTCCAAATAAGCAAAAATACTGAGTTGGAAGAGTTGCCAGCATTATTCACAAAGCCATAAAATGTAGAGCGAGAAAAGGCTTTTGTTTAAAAGTAGGCAATAGTTAGAGCTGCTGTCTTGCAGGTAAGTGGTTTGATTCAGTTACCTTTTGTGTCGGAAGATCATAAATTTAAAGAAAAACTGAGTGGTTTTCGTAACCAGGCATAGGTAACTGTGGCAGGGAAACTGAAACTCTGTATTGCATTAATAGTCCACTGTGAATCTGGAAACGGCAAGTTAGTCTATTTGACAGACAGTGCCAGCAAGAATAAGAAAAAAAGCCGTTCACGTGGGAAAGCGTGTTCAAAAAAGAGTGGAAAGATTTCACAAGGTAATCTGAGAAAGAGGCATGTCTTTTGGCTCAGGTACAATTTTTGGAACATCCTTGCGTTGTAGGGGTGAAGTAGATCCCTTTGTTTTATTAGAAAAATGCAAATGGACTCTCAAAATAAGGGAATATTAATTTTTGTTGCAGTTGAGAGTTTGCATCTTTGTTCTTTGCTCATTACTCAGTTGAAGTGTTTATGTGGTTTGCATGTTTACAGACTCAGTAATACAGAGGATTTGCAAACGCTAAAGATCAAGCTAAAATGATGCTAGCTTGATTTAATAGTTCTACTTCAATTAGGATAAATGAGTTTACTTTTCTAGTGGGATGTATTAGCTCTTTAACAGCCACAGCAACAATAAACAACTGTAAATGCTGAGATATGCCTAATTAGGGGGAGGCCGAAACAATTAAGATGGGCAAAGTCTCTTGATCATAACTGAACTGGATTTGACTAAGATACACATAGTTGATAGCGCTGCCTTTACAGTGGATGCCATGAGATGGTTAACGACAGCAATGAAATGGTTAATGACTGCTATTGATGAAGCAGTAATGATTTTAGTATTTTGTTGGGGGTGTGCGGGAGGGAGGGTAAATCAAGTTTTACAGGACTGTCACAACCATACTACAACTCTTTAGAGAGCTGCTTATTCAACCAGAAGCATCCAAGCGTAGTTCTGTAGATATTACACTTGGCATATCCTTCTTGGGCCTGAATGCATCCTCCGGCGTAGTCCCCTCGTCCTGCTGGCTGAAACAGAACCCGTAATTCAAATTTTATCTCTTTCTGAGCTGTTTTCTACCTCATTGGCCATAAAGAACTTTGCTCCTAGGCTATGAATTTGTATAGCTTCTTTCATATCTGATGTTTTTCTTCTCTACCATACTGCTTGTTGACAAAGACATTATTTTAGAAAGCTCAGAAAGCAAACTGTAAATCATATATATTCATCCCAAAGCATTTTTTCAGAGTCCTGAGAAGAAAGCAGTTGTGCCAGCTGCACCGTTTTTATAACTTCATATGTTAGGGATCAAGCTGAAAATCTTAATGGTTGCAGAAGACAAGGAAGACTTACAAGAATGTAGAAGTAAATGGTTATTCTGTTCAGCAGTATATATTGGAAGAATTAAATTTTTCTTCTTGGTCAATGGCGAGTGTGTTAAAATCTGTGATTGGCAGTGTTACATTCTTTGGAAAGAGGACTGATTTTTATGGTCTGGAGAAGGACGCAAAGAAAACTGCATTTAAAACAATGGGAATGATATTTCATTCTTGTGTTTCACTACATTAACTGTTTGCATTTTAAGATCAGATTTTTTTTTTTCTTTTTGTATAGACTGTTCTTACTAACAAGCCATTTGCCCGGTTACATATATTTTTCTTTGCCTTGATTATTCTCTATATCTGAAAAAAAAATAGATAGCATAGAAAACAGATACAAAAGCATATACATGTATATAGTAAATATGTTGATAACACTTCTTACTCAAGGAAGTTGAGACTTGACAATGTGTTTACATTTAGAAACAAATGTTTGGATCATCCGAGTAGAACGCCTGGATTCAGCATTCATTTGGAACTCCTCTCGGATAGTAGCGTGCAAGCCGCATCGCTGCTCAGCATCCTCCGTTTTTATTGGATTAGCTCCGGTTGCCTGCCTTTTCCTTTCTCCACTGTTGCTAGAAAGTAGCCGTTTGTGTTTATCCGCTCTGCTGTGCTTACTCATTTGAAGTGGGTATAGTGAAAAGTACGCCTCGCACTTGTGTCAACACAAGTGCTCCTTGTAGGCTGATGGCCTTTTTAAAACAATCTTTGAAGTAGGTATAAAATGTTATAAAACCATTTTTTATCATCTATTACACGTACATAAATAGTCTTTTCTTCTCCATCAGGCATGCGTGTCACCTTGTTGGAGGAAGCTGTGGTTTTCTTGAATGGCTGGTCAGTGAAAAGAAATTCCTAGGAGTTAGATGCTAAGTCTGTCTTACGCTATTTTCCTGACGCATTAGCAATGCAATAATCGTTAAGCTTATTCCAAGTCATTAATCTTATTCCATGTTTGGCTTTTCTGTGTATGCACTGACTTTTCCGGGCTGAAATCCCTGCTCTTCGAGCCAAGTGAAATTTTGCCGTTGACTTAAGTGGCAAAGGACTTGCCTCGGGACTAGAAAAATCTCACCATCTTTCCCTAAACGTATGACTGGTCAGTTCCAATGCATTGCATAGGTACCCATGCGGTAGCAGACACTGAGGGCTCCTTTTTACTTTATTCTGTATGAGTAATTTTAACAAAATCCTATTCTATGCTTCGTGTGTGCACTTGTATAAATAAATCCAGACAGCACCACCATAATACAATTGCCTTCCCCCAGGGAACTCTCCGAGGCAAGAGAGGACTCATACCCTTGAGGTTTAAGAATGTGAAGAAGAGTATTTCGTAGCATGTAACCCTCATAAGTCTGCAAACTTCGTGCCTCCTTCAGTCAGCAGAATGAGGGGAATTTAAAAAATGGATCTTCATTTTTCCGGGCCCGCTTCTCCTGGCTCCCAAGCTCCCTTTGGAACCACGCTGCAAAGCCACAACTTCTATTTTCTGCCGTAGGGTTTAGGGTCTGTTTTCTACCATACCTCCTATTGTGGGTTGATGTTGCTTCCAGTGTTCCTCCGGGTTTAACTAGAAATGCCTTCCCAGCATTGACAATTACATATGAGCACGAGATGGGTTGTTTTCTTTGATTTCCTTTAACACAAAACATAGTTAGTTTAGGTTAGTACAGTAAATTTTAGCCCTGTAATGTGATCCATAATAGGTATAATGGTGCAGCCACACCAGTGTTGCTGTTTCCTGCTTTTATTTTCTCATGCATATATTTAATCAATGAAAGTACTTTAAAAAGGTATATTTTTATATAATGTGCTCAAGTTAAAAGAAGCGTGTTCAAAAGCGTGTTTGAGTCTGTTCAGAATATGTTTTGGCTTTACAAATGTATTTTTTCCTCATTTAAATAATCTTAGTGTTCTGTAGGAGGAAAGAAAGAAAGAAAAAGAAGGCTTAAAAAGTGACTGCTGAGATTATTTTAAGACACCAGTTTACCCAGTTGTAATGGAGTCTCTTCCAGGGGGAAATGCGGCAGGCGCTTCGTACCACACGTTATACAACAGCTTACAAAGACTGTGAACCGCAGTGGCTTTACAGTCTATGCTGCTTGCGTTACTTTTATAATCATTGCAGTCATCAAATGCAGACGTTTTATAAGCTCCTAACTGATATATCTCAGTTAATGAGAAAAAAATACAAAGGAAATTAACATATTGCAGTAAAACCCCATTTTTCAGGCGTTTTGGTGTTCTCGAAGGGAGACTTTGAAATGCGGGAAGATTTGTGCCGCTTTAACCTAGAATGCAAACCTGCAATTATGGTTTGGGGCCTTTTCAAATAAGAATCAAACCACACGTTTCTTTGATAAGTGGTTTTTTTTTTTGTTACCTGCAGTTTTCGCTGGGTTCAGGCAGTGAACACAATCCTTACTGAGGTTAATGGGAATAGCACACGAGCGCGGGGAGAAAGAACGAGCGATTGGAGGTGCAACGATTTTATTACACTGAGTATTAGGACACTTTGCAGCCTTTTCTAAGCAGCTGTTCTTTAGGTAAATTAATACCTGGGGTCTCTTTACTTCTCCCCGACTTTAACTACCATAAAAGAACTTAACGTTAAGCTGTTCGCAGCTTATCTCACCCCATTGCTATGCGAAACTTCTAACACAAACGCTTTTATAAACTGCAGCCATAACACACTAATCTTCTGAACTTCCTGACCCATAAAACTATGATTATTGCTACATGTAAAATTCATCTGGAAATATCCCTCTGTATTTAGTGTTATGGGTATTATGTTGCAAAATCCCTCCTCCTCTGCCGCGTAAGGGCTGCCAGGAAAGCGGAGGACAATGGGGCTGTAGATGGGCGTATGGAGAGTAACGCCGTACCTTAATCTTGTGATTTTGGTTTTATTTGGAGCTGGTGATTCAACAGATGGGATGTTCGGATTCTTTTTTTTTTTTTTTTTTCCCCTAGGTTACAATTTCAGATTTGATTATTTTTGGAATTAGAGTATTTCTGGCTGTTCTTATTTACCATTAGCTACAGGTCAGTGGCTAATTTCCTGTACAACTCTGTGAGCAGATAACTAAGAAACATCGTGTTTGTGGGAACTATTTTGATAAAAGACAGGAAGGATGTTAGAGATCAGAAGGATGTTATTCCAGTTGTGAATCTTTTAAGTATCTGTTAATACCTGAGAGTTATCTCTAGTAACTATTCTGTGATTAAAGTGATGAATGAAGAGCAGTTTACGGGATTTGTTAATAAAGGATACCGGTTAAACTCAGCAGAGGCAAGAAAGGATCAATAATAGTCTATGAGTATTTTTACCTTCCCTTTCATTATGGATAACACTTTTTTTTTTTTAAAAAAAAAAAAAAAAGCTGTGTGATTCTCATCCAATCTTCAACAGAAATAATGACATCTGCAGCTTTCCATTTATACACATCCACATCGTGAAGGGGGTGCGTTGACTGCACTCTAGGGTGCAGGCAAACCAAAAAGCAGAAGAGTCATGTTTCTGTCTTTTATTCACTACCAGACTAACCTAATATAGGTAATCGTCCAGCTGAAGAAAACCCTAAAAATAAAAAAGAATTAAATGAACAGCCTTTTTTCCATTTTAAAACACAAACATTTGTGTTAAATGATGCTTTTCCCAAGCCACTTTTATTATTAGTGTTGTTCTAAATTGCAAGTTGTCACATCCACCAGCTTCTAAATTGCCAGTCCTCTGTGTTGCTATAGTAACACCGTGGCCACTAAAATATAGACTCCGGCATAGAAAGGCAAGCTCAGACTGCGACTCATTTATTTGAAGGTTTTGGCAGCAGAATATCTCCACAAAGTCTTTATTTTATAACCTTGAATACTTGCATTTTAACTCTTTCAGCCAAAAAGACAGCATTGTGCTAGAAGACGCGTTTTATTTAAGGTAGGGTACCCAAGCTGAACAGAATTCATAAATACGTGGATATAGCTGACTTCTGACTGCTCTCCCTCTCGTCTCTCTGATTTTGGGCCAAATGATTGATGGTTTTCTTGAGGTGAGGCTAAGAGGACAGCGTGGTATTGTCTTCGCTATTTCCTCCGTCTGAAAGGCTGCCCATCTCCTTTTCATGACGTGATCCCTCATCAGTAACCTGGACAACGAAAATCTACCCTGGTTGGATTAGAAATGGAGTTTCTTGTTTAGTGAACAACTCTTTCTGTAATAAAGGGAACGGACTTGTGTATTCCCATTTGGCTGGAAGTCAGCGTGTTGGTCAATGCCAGTAACTGTAAGAGTCAGTGTTTTGTGTGTGTCCCCATCTAAATAACAAAATACAATAAAAGCTATAGACTCTATCTTGAACTTAATCCCTTCTCCTTGTGCATATTCCTGTAATACGCTCTTAATTTCATGAGCTCAGACCTTTTTCCCCTAGTCTGTTCTCTGCGTTTTGCAGTCCAATTCCCCGACTTTCAACTCTCTGTCGAGTTCATCTTATGTCCTCACCGTGGCTTTACATCTGACAGATGTCTCTCTTCGGCCTCAGACCACCTTCCCAGACCTCACCCCTAACCTCAGTTGCCCTGTTCCAACGCCTTCTCCGCAGGCTCTTCGCACACCTACTTGTAGCCTTTCTCCTACCGACGCTGTTCTGCTCGCAGTGACCTTGAACCAGTCCCTTGGCTCTTCATCCATTCGTGGGCTCCCTGACCTCTTGCAATAGTCTTCTACTCCAAGCTCCAGTGCTGCCTTCCACGCCCAACTAGTCATGGCTATCCAACGCTACTGTGTTTTCCATCATCTATGTTATTATTACCATTCCTCTTGTATTTCTAGTATTTTTGGGGGTACGTGTATCATTTCCTTCTCTGTGCCCATTAGCGCACAGGAGACTCCATGAACAGTGCATCCACATGGGCTCTAACTGACCAGCTTTCCAGTTCTCACTGTCTTACAGGTTTCTGATGTTTACAGGTTATTTCACGCAGCATCTAGCATAAGGGTAATTAGCGCCTCTGAGCATTACTACCCACGGTAAATAGAGCTGGTGTAATCTCCCATATTAGAATTAAAAAATCCCATCTGTATGGCAGAACGCAGAGATTTGGGAAGAATCCTGTTGGAAAGTATTTATATTAGGCTAAAATAAGAGTTTTATATTAGGCTAAAATAAGAGTTTTGAATGCTAACCACTGTAAATTTTTATCAACCAAAGATGTATAAATACCCATCTCTATTCTACTTGAAATAAAGGGAAATAATGAGCCCCTTACTTTACAACTGTAAATGAGGATTAGTGTGTTTAATCCCTCATCGGATAAATCTTACATATCTTGTCTCAGTTTCACAAGGTCTTTATTAGTGATACCAGTGGATAAATCGGTATTTTCAGTACCATTTGTACTGAAAATGTTTTTCTACCCTCCCCCCCCCACCCCCGGCCCCCCAAAAAAATAATTGTATTTTACAGGTGTTTCAAATATTTTATGTTAAAAGATTTGGGGTATGTCTCCTGCTATATTCTCATAAAACTATGGTTGTTTCAGCAGCAGTCACGTCGTTGAATCCGTCTGTAAAAGCAGCGTAGGAAATACACTTTTAGAGATCGCAGTCTTTTAGCTGAGCACAAATAGTGTCATTTAGTACCTTCGAGTACAGGGTTGCTGACATGGGCTTTTACTTCATGCGATACGGTAGGTGATCCGGAGGCACCCCCTCTGCCTGCTTTACTGCCATCAGGTTACAGCTCTCCGCAGATGACCTAGTCCCAGCAGAAAGCCTTGACCTCTCACTTTTTCAGCACTTCAGAGGTTAATTTTGTTGAGGGATCAGATTTCTTTCTAGGGGAAGTTTCTGATGATCACCTTCCAGCCAGGCTTTACTTTCCACTGTCTTTCAGAGCTGCTGAATGGTGAGGGCTCTGTTGGAAAACAACCTTGCTCCAACTTTTTTTATCTCCCCCCCCCCCCCCCCCCCCCAAGTCTCTTCCTAGATAGTCAAGTTACAAGCTGTTTTATTTAGGGGGGTGTTGGATGGTATCCTAATGAAGGTATCAACCTGCAAAATAAATCTAAGCCCCTTTGCTGGAATTCTTCATGGGCAACAAGGTGGAGAAGTGCTTTGGCCTGGGAATATTGCAAGGTAAGAGATTTTCTGCGCTTTTGAAAGCCTGGAAGTGTGTTGTGTTACACCTTTGTGTAAGTTAGGTTTAGCTTTGTAAGCGCCGGCAGCAATGGCAGCACATCAGATGATGGAGTAAATCTGAGAAGTTTTCTCCCTGCACCATCTCTTTCATTTGCATTGCGGCATGCTACATGCAATCAATACATTTTTAGGAGATTAAAAATATTTGAATAACGTAATAGGAAATCCCTTATGTGAAAACTGGCAGTTTTGTTTTTTCTGGCCTTCCTTCAGGATCCTGTGAGATTTATCAACTACTTATTAGCGTCTCGTAGGTTGCAATCTAACCGGCTATCTTTCCACGAGCGTTACGGGCTTTCAGCCTCCGAAAACTATGGGGCTTTGTTACATTTTAGCCCTGTAAGTTTGCTTTCTGTGCAAAGGAGGAACCTCTGTGGGAATGAGTTCACTCTGCAGGGAAACAAAGGCGTGTGTGAGGCTCTTTCAGGCCAGATCGCAGCCCAGAGTGCACTTGCTCTTTAGGACATAATATGCAGTTCTTCGCCCTCCCGTGCAAATTTCTGTCGGCTTCTCGATTTGTCCGAGTAAGATTAGAAGATCTTTTTTTTTTTCTTTCCTCCCCCCCAGCCTTTTGCAGTTTCTTTCGGTTAATTTTACAGGCTGACATAAACCAGGGTTTATGGGTACTACTTAGGATGTTGCAGTTCTTCTAGGGGAAAAAAGCCTGCTTTAGGAATTGGTAGTAGCTGACGTCTTCCACACATCTCCATATTACCGAGAATAAAGTATTTCACTTGGTGATGGCTGTGTCTGTTCTATAAATCACTGGCGTGATAACGGCGGTTGTTTTTCAGTGGTTTAGCTTCCTGAGGGACAGCGCTGTGCCCTGTGATCAAATTAACACCTCCTATTGCCAAGTTCAGCTTTGTTTTAAGACATACGTCAGCAGGCTGTAATGTGTGCAGAAAGGCAAATTTTGTGTTTTTCTCCTTTTTTTCTGGGGGGGGAACTGTGCGCAAACGTACGCCTGATCTTTGTCTCCATGTGCTTGGCTGGAGCTGATCCTGCTGTGCCAGAGGAGCAGTTCTCATGTGTGAAATCTGTGCTTTGCTGTGCACAGGTTTGGTTTTTGCCTTGATCAATTTATGTAGAAGAATTTCCGTAGAATTTTATGTATTCCGAATAATGAAGAACTTCAGCAGTGACTGTGAATTGTGTCCAGTCTTCGTGCCTGTGACTTCTTAATTTTATGCCTGTTCGGGATGACAGCCTGCAGACCTTACGAGATGTGTGTCAGTAGAGTTACAGCATCAGGAGGGATTAAACAAGACTGGGAGGCAAAGGAGCTGCCAGCTGCTGGGGGGTTTGGTTCTGTGGGTGTGTTTAGTAGCCACCTTTCCCTGGGAGAGGCTGCCCAGTGGTCCCACTTGGCCATTCGTGCTGGGGGAACGGGTGGGTGAGCGGCCCTGGCTGAGGGACAAGTGTCCCTGCCTGGGGGCAGGTGGTCACAGAGGCATGTGGGTCCAGCCCCATGAATCTTCCTGCTCAGCAGCGGGGAATTTAAATGCCTCTTGCGTATTTTTGTTTCCATACTACCCTTCATTCCTTTCCTTCCACTTTTTAGTTATGTCAGTCCTGTAAGAATTTAGCTAATCTATTATTTTCAGTGTTTAAGCCCAACTTTATTGTGTTTTGGAGGCTTTAGTGAAGGAGGCTGCCAGGTACCAGTAACTGCTGGTGAGCTGCTGAGCTCTCACCAGCTCAGTCCAGTGCTGGAGGAGCGTGCGGGTGGGAGATGGGTGTCAGAAACCATGTCAGTGGTTTCAGTAAGTGCCACCCCTTCTTTATGTCGTAATTTAAATACTGCATTTGTACAAGGGGGTGATGTGATCCCCAAGGTAGCTGCTTTTAGGGGAGAAGAAAGTAAGGCAGGGGAAAGAAACAGGCACAATCCGGTGTTTGGTGGTCATAAGAGGTCCAGAGGGGGCCACGAAGATGATCGGAGGGCTGGAGCACCTCTTCTATGGAGGCAGGCTGAGAGAGTTGGGGTTGTTCAGCCTGGAGAAGAGAAGGCTCCGGGGAGACCTTATAAGCAGCCTTCCAGAATCTGAAGGGGGCCTACAAGAAAGCCGGAGAGGGACTTTTTAGAAGGGCATGTAGAGATAGGACGAGGGGTAATGGCTTCAAACTGGAAGAGGGTACGTTTAGATTAGGTATCAGAAAGAAATTCTTGACTGTGAGGGTGGTGCGACATTGGTACAGGTTGCCCGGAGTAGTTGTGGATGCCCCGTGCCTGGAGGTGAGGGCTTTGAGCAGCCTGGTCTGGTGGGAGGTGTCTCTGCCCATGTCAGGGGGTTTGGAACTAGATGATCTTTAAGGTCCCTTCCAACCCAGACTATTCGATGATTCTATAACTCTCCATCATTCCTGGGCATGGGCTCAGTCCCTGGGCAGGGGACCTTCTCCTCTGCCTGGAGGAGGGAGGGAGGTGTTTGGGCTGGGGCCTGGCTTCAGACGGAGGAGAAGGCATGTTGCAGTGGTGATCCACACCTAGGTCTTTGCCAGGGAACTCCTCCCCATTCCCTCACCCCAGGGGAGTGCAGGGAGCTGGGGCCATCCATCCTCCATCGCAGCATCCCCAGCTGCTTTGGCTTGACCCCCGTGGGTGGGTTCAGTCCATCGCTGTCGCATGCAGGCTGTCCACTTCACAGGGATTTCTTTTCTTGGAGAGCACCAGGGGCTTTGTATGTAAACAGGGATTTCTGACTTTCGTTAGATGACTTTTCTCAGCACTTCTTACTGTCTTGGAAACAGAAGCATAACAAACAAAGCATATATTTTTACGTAATAACAGCTAAGATTTAGCACTGATCTTATTGTAATATGAGGACACTGATTTTTCTTTCTGGCTTTCCCTGGTTCAGATCAGTTGGAATGGCACAGAAAGGATCAGGGATGAGTATCAATCCCATGGCCTTCAAAGCAAGGAGGGAGGGGTGCCACTGGCTGCATGGGTGCTCTGTGCACCCAGTGTAAGAGATGGTCTATAAACTGCTTTATAAACACAGTAGGTTCTCAGCCAGAGCTCAGGGGACATGCCAAAAATATGGTTGGTGGGTCGTGTGTCCAGGAAAAAAGCGTTGGTAGCTGGTTGTAGCTTTTTATGCTAAATTTTTCAGACTTATCTGGGAGTTTGTGTTCCTCCCGCATCTGGGTCAAAGGCAGTGCCTTGCCCTGGGTTCTCACCTTCCCCCCAGGCTGTGCAATGCCATTGTTGGGAACAATGGCCAAAAAAACGAGTTCCACCAGTCAGGTATTTTACAACTGAATACAGTCGTGCTGGATGGGGCGTTTAGTTACTTTAAAGAGTGAAGGACTGAAGAGGCTCTGAGCAAAATGTGTGCAGGTGAAGAAGATGCCGTTGGAATTTCTGCTTTAGAGCAGGAGATGATGAGTTTCAGTAGAAAGTCGGGTTGCCTTCATCAAGCTTTAGGGTGTTTTGCATGGTGAACTCCCTGAGATTAGCTGGGTTTAGCATCTCCTGTGTGTGTGCGCTCAGCTGGGTTCACCTCGAGTTGGACAATGGCTTGGTCAAATTCCTGGTCAGATTTTAAGGGACAAAATAAAATCCGGTGTTATTTTTATAAGGTTATTAGCACTGATATAAAAAGATTAAACGAAAAGAGTACGTGCCGTTTTCTAGCTTCTACAGATCTTTTCTTACGCAGCCTTTTTGGACGCTAATTGATATTTTTCTTCTGTGAGTTATTCTCTTTTACGAATCAGTATTTTAAATGTAAATCCTGAAACCTTATCTTGGATGAATTCTACACAGAACTTGACAGAGAGCTGCTTTTCGGCTTGGTGGCGGCAAACCGAATGTTCACCTAACATGAGAACGGTCAGAGTAGCTCACAGCACGCTTACAGCAGTTTAACTCCGCACCAAAAAATGTCATTAAAAGGGTTAGATTCTGCTCCAGAAAGAACAGCTGGAAATGGTCTATATTCATTTTGCCTGGTTTACTTTTCACTTTTCATGGTCTGGCTTTACAAAGCGGTTCAAGGTAACAGGCCTGCCCCTGGGCTCCACCTTTGGTTAGAAACAAAGTGGTTTATTTTAAAATACCTATAATGAGATGTAATGAGAAGAGAGTAACTGAAGTCACGGAGAAGGTGGGTGATTAATAACCATGTAAAATATGTTCGTTAAATTAACTTCTCTTGAAGTACCCATTCTTTTGCAAACAGGTACTTGTCACCTTTCGTAACATTTTGAAAGGAAAACCACGCAAGGATCTGTAGATGGTTTTGGATTTCTGACACAGTGATGTCAGTGCGACAGGAAACCCCAGAAGAAAACAGTGGAAACTGCAGCATTTAGTATCTCACTTTATAGCACATTTACATATTTCTGGCTTTTTTATTTTTCCGTTTTATTCTTTGAAGATGCTGTGAAGTTTCAATTGGTTTACACCTTGACTTTTTTTTTTTTGCTGGGTTTTTTTTTTGTTGTTCTCCTATCAACTCATAAATAGTTAAATTTTTAGGTAGAAGAGGATAATTGCTATGTTTCCACTTGAAATATTGTAAAGCCCCAAGGCCCTGTCTTGGACAAATGTATTTTTCAGCAGCTCATTGTAATTTTGGTTTTGACTGAAGATCCAGCAAAGTTAAAATCCACACCCATCCGTGGAGAAGGGTGCATTTTCAGCCTTTAACAATAGCTGTATTTAGTAGGTTTTTAATGACTCCTTTGCTTTGGACTTGCAAAGGGGGATGGTTTCTGCAGCTAGGGGGGCTGGCCTGAGGATCGCAGGATGGTTTCGTGCGCCGTCCAAGTTGACAAAGAAGAGCCAATTCCGTGGATGATGATTATGCAAGATGGAAAAGTGCTGATAGACTGTGGAAAAATACAAGTCTGAGCCTCACCGCTTTGCAAACCTGTTTGAAAAAGCAGCTTTGAGTAGTTGACCTGGTGGTGGTGCATGTGGGCGATCTATAGTGGAGTGATGTTAGTTGCAGTAGGGCGAGCAGGCTGAGATGGGGAGGGAGAGGAGGGTGCTTAGGGTGCTTGGTTTCATAGAGGGCAGGAGACAGCCTTGTGTGAATTTTTAGGTGATGGTGGTGGTGGGTTTTAAGTGGGTGGTTGTTTGATTTTCCTATATAGTACGCTTTTCAGGGTGGGTTTTTTTTCGTAATTTTCAGTAATCAAAGTAAAGTTTCAGGTGATCGATCAAATCGAGAAAGGAAAGCCCAAACATTTCAGCTTCAGGTTATGGTTGAGTAGACTTTTGCTGACATCAGAAATTATTAATTGCACCAGCTAAATTACAAAGATGTTATCGTGGCTCTGGGAGCCAAGAACGCCGTAATTAGGAGGGCTGTTAGATTCCCCATTCTGCTTCCTTGCTTTTGACTTTAACCATCAAGGCACTGAATCAAGGTGAAAGTGAACTAATTTATGTGGAGGGCTTGGGGTTGTTTGAAGAGCAATGTGAAAGAGATGCACCTCAGTTTGTTAACGGATGCTGTCCTCTCAGAGAAGCCGGAGTCTCCACCCGTGTGCAGATGCTCACAGGGAGTGGCGTGTCCTATACTGTTATATGTTACACCACATACGGTGGGATGGGCTTCTTGGGGTGACGAGCTCTTAATGTAATGGACCGTTGACAGCAGGTTAAACAGCGTATGTGCTTCAGTTGCATTACTTTTTAACAGTATATGCCATAGGCTCATAAAGTTGCTTGCATTGGCATCTAATTTACAGAGTTCAGTGAACGCTACACGCATCTCACTGGCATTAAAACCATCTATGGAGTTCCTCAAAAGGGAGGCATCAATAATTATTTACACAGGCTTTAAAAATTATTTTAAATTAAATTATCTTAAGGATGTTGGGTTTTTTCTTCCTTCACATCCTGTTGTTCTTCAAGCTAGAGGCTGACCCCTCCCTCCCCCACCCCCAATGAAGTGATTTGGCTTTTTTAAAAAATAAACGTAAACCTGAGATGTCTGGTTTTAGTTGACACAGCATCTTCCCTTGTCAGAACAGCCGAGCGCATCGGTACCATCACTTGGTGTTATCAGCATGCCTGCAAAAGCTGCGTTGCTTAACTTCTGGCAGACAAAATACTAGACATTTATTTTTGGCGCTCAGAGCGGCTAATCTATTTTAATTTAGTAAACTTGAAAATACGGAGTTTGAGTCGTTCATAGTTTCCTTCAGACATAAAAGACTCAAAGCCCAGGATATACTTCAGAGGAAGCCGCAACCATCAATGTATTCAGGTGCATGTTTCTACCTTTGTCCTTAGGCACATGTCCCGGTTCAGAAGGGCACTTAAATATTTCCATAATGCCTTAGATTGCCCAACTGAAGTCAACAGGGCTGGTTGATGCCAGTAAAACTACTTATGATTAACATTAGACACATTCTTTAGATGCTGATGAACTGAGGCCTGTGGTAGTTTAAGAATGGCAAATGGTTGGAAATGTAACGTTTCTGTACATTCAGAACATTGTTCTATTTTATGGGGGTTTTTTGGCCATTATCCTATCTCCATAAGAAGGAAATTAAATAGTTAAACATGAAAAACGTTAGCACTGCTGATATTATTCTTACTAGGATTTTATTATAAGTTCAGAAATAGAAAAGAAGACGTTAGTTCTTACACAAAACTTTGGAAACTGAGGAGCATATTCTTTTATGTGGTTATTTTAATAACTTGTTTTGTAACCTTATTTATTGACTTATGAAATGTAGGAATTGTAATTGCTTTATGTTATAGGTTTTGAAATAGAAGTAAATATCAGCTATAGGGCCTGTTGTTAAAAACTGAAATGGAGAAGTAGTATAACTTTCAGTATTTTGCATTATAATATTTAATTGCCTACTCTTAAAAAGGGTGCTTCAAAGAAGTCTTTCCGTTCTTTTCCAAGTTTTCAATTTTTCCATGCTAGGTGGGGGAGGGAGGGGAATATGATTTATCCCCCCCCTCCCCTTTACATTTCATGGATTTCTTTATACGGTCAATGCATCTTTCATTCAGTTATGATGAGAAAGACTTTGGAAAATAAAAACAGGAAATAAAACTGTTGTGTAGAATCTGTCTGGCTTTCTCGGACTCAACGGGTCTCACATGGCATATGGAGTTTTATTTTAACATGCACTTCTATTTTGCGTTGCAACGCATTCCTCTAAACATATTCAGGTGAGGGCGAATCTAGGGGGAAAAAAAAAAGATTATATCTCTCCTTTAAATTGTAGCATCACCAACACTGTAGACTAGTTTCTTTCCGATCAGGAGGGCTGGAGTGTCTGTGGATTTATCAAATAGCGCTTGGAAAATCTGTGAAGTCAGGGCCATGCCTGTAGCTGGGGCTCTCCTGGAAGCCGATCAGAACTGGCAGGAGCGTGGTTTTGTGAGTTGAAGGACACCGGATGAAGGGCCACCTCGTGGCTCCACGCAGGGCAGCCTGCAGCAGGGGTCGGTGGTTGGTCCCGGTGCCTGTCCCCATCCCTCCCCATCCCTGTCCTCTGCCAGCACTCCCAAATTTCCTGAAGGCAGAATCGATCTGGCTTGCTGAAACTGTTGATCTGAGCTTCCCAGCTGGCCGCCTCTGCGGTGATAATGGGGGAAAACTGGCACAAATGACCGTGCTGGCAGATTGATGAGGACCGTAACCGGGAACGAAGCGGTAGCAGGGAGCAGCTGCGCGCCATAAGCCTTTCTGCCCCTTGGCCACTGCCCTTCACGGGGTTCAGCAAATTGTGCTGCTGTGCTCCGTTCCCTGAAAGGCCTTACGCATACATGTCGGGGAACAAAATATTCCCAAGTAAGCAAAAAGCAATTCAAAATTATTAAAGCATCGCTAAAACCTGTACGGGTAGCTGTTTTGTAATGCTAGGTGAGAAAAACAAAATGCTTTTCTTTTCAAAGTTGCCAAAGCTTATATAGTAAGGCTATATAGTAAGTCATTGGTGAAGCTATGAATAAAAATTCAAGAAAGCAGACATCGATTGCCTTTCTTTACGTAGGTCAATAACACGCAGTTCAATTTTAAATGCATATATTAAATGTCCTGTATACCAGTTCGTGAATGGCTTCCATTCTACGGTCAAAAAACTCACTGCAATCTCTTTGTTACAACTTTGTAAAGCAAACAGAAATGGAATAGGGAAGAGAGTCTGGAGCTCCCAAAATCTGAGGCGGTGGTGTTAAATAGCTGGAGAACTGCCAGGAGATGAGCTCTTGCCCCTAGCTTTTGCAAATGATCTATGAAATTCATGCATTTCCAGCAGTAGTTATCCATCAGTGGACTGAAATGTCTTCGCAGAGGTACTTACAGGACAGTGTTTCAATCCCAGTTGTATTGTTCTTGGAGGTGGAGCACTTGTAAGCCAGTTTATAAATCTCTTCCTTAAGCAGCTTATTTTTAAGGGCGTTTTAGGAGTGGAGTATCCAGCTTGACTTTTAGATCATTTTGATTCTGTCTGTTCTAAACACTCAAATCGCTTTGGACATGGACATTTTTTGTTTGTGCTTTCGGTGTCCTAAACTTCCAGTTGGGTGTTTCTCATTTTCTAGAAAACGTTGAAGCTGTCTCACACTGGAAGAAGGTAGTCCTCAATAGTAAGCTGTTCATAGATCTCCTTGAAAAGGACGTTTGGCCCAGCTCAGGAGAGTTCTGTGCCAGTTGAATAACTAAACTTTCAATTACTAACAATTTCTGATACCGGTGATGCCATCAGTGGTAGAGCCAGGTTGTTGCCCAGGTCTATGGAACAACCAGGTAACAAAAGTTCCTTGCACTTAAGTGCCATCTCTGCGTTTTGGCTTAGCAAGTCAGTGCTACGCCTCCCTGGAGATGCCTTCTTACCACCGCCTGCCCCTGCTCTGGGACTGCAGGCAGAAACTTTGGGGGTCGCGTGAAAGTTTGTTGACTCATAGAAACTTTCGATTGAGTCGCTGAGAGTTGCATCATTGGTGCTACCGGCTTAATGATGGTATTCATTAGGCTTTGTGGCAACCACATGGTCAACGAGCTGTATGAATTTAGACCTGAAGTGCAATGGAGATAAGTTAGGAAAATGAGCAGACCGTTTTCATTTAGCAACCACAAGTAGGATAAGGCTTGTAAAAATAATAATTTTCCTTTTGAATGATGTATTGTCTTTTGACCCTTGTTTTCTGCCTTCGTTGTCCTTTTTCTCCAGCTGGGATGACAGCAGCTCTGTCAGCAGTGGGATCAGTGACACCATAGATAATCTCAGTACCGATGACATTAACACTAGCTCCTCTATCAGCTCCTATGCCAACACACCTGCCTCCTCCCGCAAAAACTTAGACGCACAGGTAAGATTTCTGCTTTAGACAAATAATATTGATAGTTACTCTTTTCTCTGTGCAATAAGTATAATGGTTTTAAGTTGGATGAACTTGAACACACAGACAGCCTTCAGTACAGACGGTATCATTGAAAAGTTCATGTCGAGCAGTAGCAACGGCCTTACCCTACGTGGCATTTATGAATATTTCCTCTCTGCGTGGAATCCGTGGCATCTCTGCTGCGGCGGTGTGGCAGCAAATGGCTTCTGCCTTCCTAGCAGCACTGCTGTGTAGAAAACATGCATCGGTAGATGGGAAATTTTAATTTTTTTTAGCTCTAGAAAAGGTATTACTTTTTTTCTTAAAGAAAAGGATTTAATTAATCAGCGTGAAAGTCTAAAGATTATTCACACTTCCATTGGAAATATAAGTGTGCTATGCAAATGAAATAGATTATTTGAAACTTCCAGGGCTGCGTGTTACTGCAGACTTTCTATTTTTGGCAGCATTTCATAGGAGGATAAATTTTACGTCCATCGGCAGCCTACATGTTCATTTTGGGCTCATCCAAAGAGGGTAAAACAAGTGAAGATACCCAACAGGTTTTCATTCATTAATTAGATTGCATATTGAAGAGTTGTGCGGTAATATAAACTGCTTTTTTCCCCCGGTTGTGTAGAATTTTATTTGGAAAAGCATGGGGCTGAGGAGTCCAGCTTTGTTCTTTCGTACACCCACCTGCTTGAGGGACTTGGGTGTTCTACGTCAAAACAACCGGGATGGGGTGACTTGGCTTTGCAGCTGGTAGAGGAGAGTGGCGTAGGTATGACCTTCTCCTCTGTTTCTTTCCTCTTTTATTCTTCTCCAGTCCTTTTCGTGAGTGGACCCTAAATCTGGTTTTAATATCAGTGTAAATGTAGACGTGTGGTTGCTGTGAAGTGTTACGCTGCCTACAGGACTATGGTGCAAGCATGTATTAGTCTTTGTTCCCTTGCCACAAAGTGCATATTTGAGCCTACATTAAAGATTCCCAGTTAGCCTCTGGTTGTGTGTCAGCGATTGCATGTGTGCTCGAAACTGCTAATACAAGTCCCATACAAGTTGAGAGGAGTTAAGATCTATGAAGTGTGTTTTTCAGAGAGAGTAACATACACAACTAGAAGTATTTTTTGACAATTGTTACCGTCTCAATGTTGTAATACTGTTGGAAAAAAAACAGAAGAAAAAGGGAGACGTGACTAAACGTTAACCTAAGAAAAAAAAATAGAAACTCATTTGAATTCTATCTTCTGATGGATCAAATTCTTGGAAACACCTCTGAGAGATCAAAATCTGTGTTGACAAACTCCTCTTCCTCCTCCACAACTATTACAGCATCCAAGAGAGAGCAGGCGTACACCAGAAGGAAAGCAGCTGAAGCTTGTACAGACAGTAGGGCGCAGCCATTGGAAGAGGAAGCTGGGAGCCAAGACGTACAAGTTGTGTTTGCAGTTTTTTGATGTGTAGGTCTCTGACCTACTTATCTCCTCAGTTTTCATGGCTGACAGTATTTGTTCTAGGTATTACTATTATCTGCAAATTATTGTCCTTAAAATACTTAGTTTTCATTTGAACAGAACATCCTAATCTTCTAAACTAAGGGAATGAAAATAGCATGGAGTGATGGAACCATGCGTAGCTTGCAGGGTTGAGTTTTTGCTGCCCAAAGTAGTCCTCAGAGCTCATGACACAGCAAATGCTGCATTGTGTGCATTTTTTCTGTCGTACCTGGAGCACTGTATGATGGCCTGTGCCCAGGTTTGTGTTCCCCTGGGTGGTGAGCTGCAAAGGACTGGCAAACGTCTGCAAAGGGATGTGGACTTTTCTTCTCAGGGTATCCACTGCTTTGGTTCTCCTAAATAGTAGGCCCTTAACTTTTAAGCTGCTGTGATTTTGCCACATCTTTTTAAGGTGGTACAGAAGCTGGATTTCAGATAATTAAAGAGGGCGCTTGAAGCTAATACATGTGCAACTGGGAGTCCAGACAAATAACGCAGCCGCATCAAAGGGAGAGAGCCTGAACATGTCAGTGTCTGCTGATAAAATCAGTAACTTACACAGAATCATCTCTGCGAAGGAAGAAGACATGGTTGCAGTAGAAAAATAAAGTCCCTGCTAAGAAACTGATTTTCAGAGCTGCTGAGTACCCCGTACTCCAGAAGCTGTAGTTTCTCCATCTTTGAAAAGCAGGACTTAAATTAAATATGACGTTAACTCCATCATCATAGACATTCATAGTTGTAGCCCCTTTTTGTAACAGTGCTGCTAAGATGTTCACAGGTTGGTTCTGAACAAGCTAGTGATCGGAACCAGAATTTGCCTTACCATGGTCCCGTGTCTTGCTCCAATTATGCCAAGTACCAAATGACTTAATGTAGCTATACCACTTTTGGGGCCCTAATATTTTTCCTTTATATTGCACAGACTTAGATAAGTTACTTTTTAACAGAGCATTGCATATAGTATGCCTTTAAAGACATGTCAGGCACGTATTTTAAGGAGAAATTAAGACCTGGGGGACACTTGAAAATAACTTATTTAACTGCAATAAGATGGAAGAGGGGAAGAGATCAAGTAATAAACTTGATACATAGTGCTAAAAAGACCAGAAGATGGAAAGGAAACAGTTCTTTTCAGTAGAAAACACCAGCATCTTTAAGCTGTTGGATCAAGATGACTTGTCAGTTTCGTTGAAGCAAAGGTGGGTTTGGCCTGTTCGCAGCTGCATGAGTAGATTTACAGCACTGTAGGTATAAATTGAGAAATCCTGGTGGTTACCGCTACTCCCAGCTCAGTCGGAGGGCAGGCTTTGCTCCCAGATCATGCTCGCTGTGTCTTGCCATGACCTCCAGCAAACAGCATTTCCACTTTCACCCACCCCGGGCCGTTCAGGCGGGTGGAGTTTCAGCTGCAATCCCAGAGCCAGGTTTCACCGTGTTTTGGGTTTGATTCCTTAGTCATGTTTCTGTGCTGTCCTCAGTGTTTACCGTTAAACAGAAACACCTCTGGCCAGAGGGCTCCAAGGGGAGATGTGCCGCAGTTCAAAGGCTACGGAAAAACTTGGGCTGTGGGCGTAGTTGTGGAATGAAATGGAAGAGAGCAAAGATAGAGGACTAATTGTAGTGCCATTCCCTGTGTTCGGATTGTACTATTCCTACAGATGTAGAGGGGGGAAGTAGAAGTTACAGGAGTATTTCATAATCAACCAAAACTAGAATAAGTCCTTTGCCAGCAAGTTGGTGTATTTCTTGGTCTCAAATGCTAACGGTGTAAATATTCCAGACAAGGTACTTGAAGCAAGTTTTAATAAGAGCACGTGAGGGATGACGGTGAGGTGGTTTTGTTGGTCGATTATTTGATACTTCTTGCCTGTGCTCTCTTCCAAGATCTGCAAACTTAGGAGACGTTTGCATGAAATGATGGTTTTAGAGAAACACAGGCCATAGAAACAGTCACCCTGTGAGTTTATTACACACCTACCGATGGTCATAAAAAGACAGGTGGCCATCCCCAAACCTTGCAGCCATACAAAAGCAAGCAGCGTTTCGTTCAAGTCTACGCTGAGTTGCTGTCTTTGAATGGAGAGGCAGGGAAACATCAGTTGCATAGCACGAGGAAAATACAACAAGAAAATAATATCTAAATCCATAATTCAACAAATGCATCATAGTCTAATGGCTCAATATACAGACAAATAACCCAGGCCCTAACTCTTTCACGTGAGTGAAGAAAGATCATTGTGACGTGTGGTGTCAGCTTTCACATACTGATCGCTGAGACTAGTTTTTCAGGCTTTTAAAAAAAAAAAAGTAATTACAGTAAAAAGGAGAGGAAATTAAACTACACCACCACCCCACCCCCCCCCCCCAGATTCTTTAATATTAATGGTGTGATCTGGTAAGTCATAAACTTGAAACATACTTTAAGAACTTAAAAATAAAATATAGCATTTTGCTGAAAGCATGGTAAATGATCCTGCCTCCTTTCCTGAGCTTTGCTTTTCTGATTATCAAGAGGCAGTTAAAGGCTGTGGGCTTTATAATGCTCGGGGGTGTTTAAAGTAATTTTATTTTAAGTGATATTCCCGTTCAGCTACTGCACAGTGCTGAGCACATTCATCTTCTGCGGAGGCTGCAGGGAAGAGATGGCACTCAGCATCCTCCCAAAATTCGCCAGCTCTTACTTGGGAGCTTCACGATCAAGTCTTGAATGGCCGGTCTCTTTCATGGTACTGTGATAGTTGGAGAACACTTCAACTATGAATTCTTTATCCGGGTCAGGGTCAAATGCGTGGATACTGTGCCTGATTGCAAAGTAGTTGGCTGTGGTGTTACAAAATTTGCCCAAATTAATCAACAGCATATGACAGGAGAAGTAGAATTCTGCAAGAGTAATCATTAGCAATAGAAAATGCTAATGTATGAGGAATCTATCTTATATATATATATATATATAGGGTAATAAAATTACCCTAAATACAATTAGCTGAGAATTTGGCAAAGGCTTGCTAATGAGAAAATTCTGTATTTGACATTGAGTTTTGCAAAATTCTCTACAAAAGCCTGGCAGCACGATCAGTCTGTGCAAAGAATAGGGAAAAAAATAGGTTTGTGAGCATTGAATATAAATTAAAAACGAAGGTAATTTATGTGTTTAAGTCAGTCTTGAGTATTGTTAGAAAGTTGCTGGGGATTCGTTTTTCTTCAGCTCTTGGGTGTCCTAATACGTTAGATGAGAATGAACAGCATTCCACATCTTCAAATCTGTTCAAAAAGCTGCCTCCTCGTGCTCTGGAGATCAGGTTGCCAGACAAGAGACAGGAAAGCAGCAAGAACAAAGGAAAGCTGGCTGCACAGGTTTGAAAGGTTTTTTTGGCATTGCAGTAAAAAGGTTTGTCAGAAATTCGAGATGGAGGATTATAAATGTCATGGAGCTGAATATGTCCTTTATAAGTCAAGTGCTTTTTTTTCTTTTTTTTTTTTTTCTTTCGTTTCTCTATTCTAAGGGGCATGGCTATTATGCTTTTTGTATTTTTCCCTAGCATATTAAATAAAAAAAAGGTCATTGCCGGGGTTCATTTCTTCCTATGACATTCCTTTATCAAAGGCATGTTCTGTTTATTACCACTTAGAGATGGCTGCTGAGTTGATTCATCAGTTTGATGGTTCTCATTGATGAAGCTTCTTAAAAGAAAGGCTTGCTCTGAGGTTGTCTTTCAATTCCTTATCTGTCCTAGACGGATGCAGAAAAGCATTCCCAGGTTGAGCGTAATTCCTTATGGTCCAGTGATGAAGTCAAGAAATCAGACGGAGGATCCGATAGTGGCATAAAAATGGAGCCAGGATCTAAATGGAGGCGGAATCCCTCTGATGTGTCGGATGAATCTGATAAAAGCACTTCTGGTAGGAAGAACACTGTTATTTCGCAGACGGGCTCCTGGCGACGGGGCATGTCGGCTCAGGTTGGCATTACCACACCAAGGACTAAACCTTCAACCACCTCAGGCACATTAAAGACACCTGGAACAGGTGAGAAAAGGTGTAAGATATAAACAAACCAAAAAGTGTGTTCGGTATGAAAACAGTTTAAATATTTTCCAGAGGCAGAACCTGAACTTCAGGTAATCCTGTCTTTATTTTTAGGTATTGTTTTAACCTACGCAGCATCTCCTATGTCCACATTTCTGTTTCTGTTAATTTTGAAATGCATATTTTGGATTAGTACACTGCGGAAATTGTTTTTGTGACAACTCTAGTCTTAAGCCAAGCTATTTATTGGGCACAGTATTGCCATATGAAAAATAAATAATATAATTTCAGCTTTTGAAATCATGGTTAACGTTAAGAACATACCGTGTGTGTGGTTGAGGAGATTTTTTTTTTCCCCCCCCCGTACTAAACTAGCATGTTAATTTATACCAAACACTGTTTAGTTCTGGATTTTCTTCTAAATGTATTAGTGATTTTAGCACTTGCAGATGCGTGAATGAAAATTGATTGAATTTGCATAATCAAGTAATTTAAGTTAATACCTCTCCTCTTACTTGATCATCGTGTACACGACTGTACATGAAAAAGTTGAAGTTAGATACTTTTCTTGAACTTTCCTTTTAGGAAAATTATACTAACGGCCTAACACTACTTGTATCTAATGATAAAAAAGGATCAATCTGTGGCAGTTCCAGAGGGAAACTTTTTTTTTCTTATCTGTCACTATTACATAAGACTGTTCTGCTTTTCATATTCTCGAGGGCAAACACACCACATACTTTCTCTGGCAAGTCTGCATGTATAACTCACTAGAGTGGCATGTACGTTCAGTGCAGACTAGATCATAATTTTTAACCACACTCTGGTGGCTAACACGCTTTTGCTTTTCATGCTGCTTTGAGTTTTTCATCATTTGCTTGATGTTTTCAAGTCATTAAATATTAGAATTCTTTTTCTATTTTTGTAGGGAAAACTGATGACGCCAAGGTATCAGAAAAGGGTAGACTATCTCCTAAAGCTGGACATGTTAAACGTTCCCCATCAGATGCAGGACGCAGCAGTGGTGATGAATCCAAAAAGCTTCCCACAAGTAACTCTAGAACAACTGCTGCTAATGCTAATACATTTGGATTTAAGAAACAGAGCGGGTCAGCCGTAGGCATGACTATAATCACTGCCAGTGGGGCAACTATCACCAGTAGATCGGCTACTCTGGGGAAAATCCCAAAGTCATCTGGACTCATGGGTAGGACCACTGGTCGGAAGACTAGTGTTGATGGCTCACAGAACCAGGATGATGGCTACTTAGCACTTAGCGCCCGAACTAATCTTCAGTATCGTAGTTTACCCCGGCCCAGTAAATCCAGTAGCAGAAGTGGAGCTGGGAATAGATCTAGCACAAGTAGCATAGACTCCAACATAAGCAGCAAGTCAGCCGGGTTGCCTGTCCCTAAAATGAGAGAGCCTGCCAAGGTAATCCTTGGAAACTCTCTGCCAGGATTAGTCAATCAGACTGATAAAGAGAAAGGGATTTCGTCTGACAACGAAAGCGTGGCCTCATGTAATTCTGTTAAAGTGAACCCTGCATCACAGACTGCTTCTAGTGGAGCTCAAAGTACTCACCAGCAAGGAGCCAAGTACCCCGATGTGGCCTCTCCCACTTTGCGCAGGTAGGCAATAAATTCATCGATTGTGCAATGATGTTAGTCGGAGCTGAATGATCAGGACTCTTCAAGCCAGGCCTGGCTGTGTTTTGTGGAGCACTTTCTATTTAGTGTCCTACATCAAGGTCTTTGTTTTTACATTTAATTTCACGTAAACAGGTTGGCCAGTGTTGTAAATACTCAGTACATCATGTGGCAGCAGCAAAAATTTAACATTTGGGAAAAAACCACCTGTCTGGCAGAAAGTTTGTCAATTGTAATATGAGTCTCTGTTACAAAAACCACACCTAAAGGCTTTATCTGTGCAGATATTGCAGGAATAAGAATTTTCTTATGTGAAGGTTACTGAAGATTTCTTGCACCAATGTATCTGTAACAAGCCTGGAAATAACTCCACTGGTGGATCAAATTATGAATTGGCAACAGGAGAGTTATTTCGGATTTTCGTTAAGACAACGGCATAATTTGACCGGCCATACGTAGACTCGCATGCCTAACCCAAACCGATCCTTCGGTTGTGTGGATTCGGCCACACAACAAGACTCATAATGTCAGGTTATTCGACTGTGTAGAAGAACCCTAAGTAAAATTACTGTCTAAATTGGGTTGAATTTTCTTATTTTAATAATATTTTTTTAAAACAAAAATCTTATTTGTCTTCTATTTCTCCAGCACTACCCCACACGTTATTTTAACGTCAGCATTGGGTTGGTCAGGAATTAATTTGCTGATGCAGCATGCATCAAAGCCTTGACATTGGTGAAAGGTTCCGTTAATATTCTTTTTCAGTTTAATTTGACATTGAGTAGCTTGTCTGTTTCAAGTTGCGGTGTTTTGCATTTCATTTTGTCTCGATGCCCATAATACCCATACAGTTACGCTACATCATCCTGCTTCCAGTGATGTGAGAAAGCCACATTCCATCCGAAGCACCAGTGCAAGCATAATGGCTGTGACGGCAGCTTAGGCTAATGCTGGGAAAAGTTGTAAACGGTTTCTTTTTAGATGTGTGGTTTTATTTGAAGAGCCTATGCAAGGATAGTTCAAGATATTTCATTTATTTTATTCCTGGTTATCATTAGATAAGCCGTATCCTTCAGAATATTTAATTTTCATCAATGACTACTTAAAAAGAAAACTTCTGATAGATCTTTCATTGCTATAGCGTACCCCATGAGAAATGCGGATTTTTCAGTGTTGCAAGCCTCAGGCACGTTATTCTTGAAATTCGATTGGAAATATTTTTGTGATTACTAGAAAGCCATGTTGCTAGCCATGTAATTAAAATACTACATTAGCAATACGTGAAACTTGGAAGAGAAGACACTGAGGCTCAATTTAACTATTCCCTTGTTTTGATGTACAGTTTCACTCTTGAATTTTCAACTGGCCTGTCTAAATAGTCAGGTACTGAAATGCGTCAGAGTTGAATTTGGCCCTGTGTGCTTATTGCTGATTTTGAGAATGACAGTTAAGAAGATTTTGAGCTCGATTTTCATAGTCGGTCGAGATGAGTTGCGCACGTTGGTTTTTACATATTTCCTCTCTGACCTGTAACTTTTTTAATATTATACAATAAATTAGAATCCAATTATTATTATTATACAGTAAATTAGAAACATTTGTAATTATATAGATTAACCTGTAAGTCTGTGAACATACATAACTTCTATGCTCCCATAAACTGAAATTCTATAATTCTGCGAGGAGGGCCATCACTGTCTCTGTTCTCTCAGCGTTCCCTTTAGCTCCTGTATTACGTATCTGGCATGTCCCTTAAGGGAAACCATCGTTTATCTTGATGCATTTTATTATTAAATTGGGCCTTCGTGCTTTGCAGTATATAATACACTGCTTTTCTGTTAATGGGGGAGCTGCATGACCCAAGTGCCAGCTTAAATACGTCAGTCCCTTGTCAATAATAGTAGATAGGGGTAAACAGATGTCCTTCCTTGTAGGGTATGGCCTTCCAGAGTTAATCTCAGTGTTGATGTGTCTGTCTTGCTGGGTTCTCTGGACTGAAAGGAATGTTCTCCAGACCGCATCCTCTTCTGAAGATGTTTGTTATGAGGTTGTGGTTCGACCAGACCCTGCCTTTGGCGGCAACACGCTTTTGTTTGTGCCGCAGTGGAGCATCCTTTCAGTTGTATTAGAGGTGCTGTGAAACAGTTTGGGGAAGACTGCGTGGCGTAAAAACAGCTTGCAAAACTGTGGTGTGGGTGGTTGGTGGTTTTTTTAAGCCCTAGGATCCTATCTCTAAGAGTACAGTTCCCCCAGCGCAAGCGGGGAGGTGGTATGCAATGGCATAGGAGCAGGAATACCCTAAGCTGGTATTGCTGCTGAAGGCCGTGTATCGCTGCAATATGGTTTGATGTTTTGCTTCATACCCACTCCAATAACATTAACTCTAAATAAAACCTAGACTCTAAATGTCTCTAAATCCCTGTTGGGATGGGTTTTATCATTCAGACTGACTTGTCTAAGTCAGTGTCTCCTCATCAGCGAGGTGTGGTGTCCAGGTGAACCAGGTTTGCCAGATCTGGGCTGGTTTGTGAATGTCTGTCTACGTCAGGTGGTGAGAGGATCATGACACAGAGCAATGCTGGATTATGAGATAGGTGTAGATGGGCATTTTAGCCTGATCCAGCAGGGTTGTCCAGGTGTGGCAAAGCAGCAATCCGGTTGAGATGTGTTGCAGGGGTCTTACACAGGTACACTGGAGCTGCAGGTAGCACCCGTGCGTAAGTACAGTGCTTCTGGACGTGGCTGCACTTGCTGCACGTGTGCTGTAGGGTGCCCAGCTACATGACACAGCCTGGGTTTCTGGGAAGTGTTGGACAAAGTGACTTGGTGTGCATGTGTCGTACCAACAACCTGGGCGTGCTCAAAAGCAGAGAGAGTTCTGCTGGGTGCACACCCACCCGTAAGTCTTTAGGAGTACAGAAGTGCTGTTCTGCTCGGAGGACTACAGTCCGATAGATACCCACTTTGAAAGATTTCATCCCCAATGCTCCACGCTGTTGATAAGAAAAAAGGAAATCCAGATAGGTACATGTGAGGAAAACTAAGGTTCCAAAGGCAGTTAGAGGAGCTCAGTGTCAGAAACAGAAGCAATGTTTTGGGGTGGATGTTTGAAGCTGGAGTCCGAAGCTCCGATTCCTTCAGAATTTTGAGGATCGGTTTTAGAATGGTTGATAATCTGGTTTTAAGCACGTTTACTTCTAAGACGCTTTTGCAAAAGTGGTGCAAATTGGAGAAGTGACGGTCATGCTCCTCTAACCGTGCTTTTAGATCCCTTCCCTCGCACGTGTTCTGGCACTCAGCTAGTCTGTTACTGAGCCAGTTCCAGGTGCCAAACCAGGTAAAATCTCATTCCACACTCTAAAAAAATAGTTTCCAGCCAGCTTGGCTCCTGAAATGAGACAAGCCTACATTTGATACCAGTAAATATTTTTCCCTTTACATCCCAGCAAATGCTGCTTCTGTGCAGAGCGTTGGGTGATTTGCACAGAATTTACCTGGAGAGGAAGCTTTCAACCTCTGGTGTTCCATGCTGCAGATTAATTGATGCTGTGTTTCTCTGGTATCCTTTTTCCTTAAGGAGCAGAAGACAATGTGGCTGTAGTTTAGTTCTGTGAAGCTGTGTTTTAGCTTTGTGAAAGTAGTATTTGATGATTCAGAGAAGAGACTCCTAAGATAGATTTGAAGTTATCGTAATTGTCTCTGGACTTTATTAAAGGGGGCGTGAACACAAGGACATCCATGAATGTATAGTTGGGTATGTCCAGTGTAGGATCATTTACTTAATGTTGGTTTTCTGAAGCTAAGATGATATGTGGTCTAGATAGAAAATATCCTTGTGTTTAATATTACATTTTATGTATTTTTGATGTTGTCTTTTTTGACAGGCTTTTCGGTGGCAAGCCTAGTAAACAAGTTCCCATCACAACAGCTGAAAATATGAAAAATTCGGTAGTCATCTCCAATCCTCACGCTACCATGAACCAGCAGGGTAACCTTGATTCACCATCTGGCAGTGGTATGCTGAGCAGTGGGGGCAGCAGCCCTCTGTATAGTAAAAACACAGATATGAACCAGTCTCCTCTAGCTTCTAGTCCCAGTTCAGCACACTCGGCTCCTTCCAACAGTTTAACATGGGGTACCAATGCAAGTAGCTCTTCTGCTGTCAGCAAGGATGGCATTGGATACCAGTCTGTCAGCAGTCTTCATACCAGCTGTGAATCCATTGACATCTCTCTGAGCAGTGGAGGTGGGCTGAGCCATAACTCCTCCAGTGGCTTGATTCCAACCTCTAAAGATGATTCTCTGACTCCCTTTGTCCGAACCAACAGCGTTAAGACTACGTTGTCTGAAAGGTTAGTAGGTTTTTCTCTCCTTTCCATTAAGCTTGTATGTATCTCGAATGTGAATGAAGTCCTGGCAGCAGTAGCCAGCACTGCACGTAGAAATCAAGCGGTGCTTCTGACAAGATAATGCTGAATGGTATTACTAGAACACACACAGAAGCCATTCCAGGCAAGTAGCCCAGTTCAGACCAAGAGGGTGGGTTCAGGTGAGGTTTTTAATTTGCTGTGGTAGACAACGTGGCAACTTTTCTTGTTACCTTATTATACCTAATATTTGAATTTTGCATCATACATTGTCCTTCCAAAGTTGACCTGATAGCGATATTCAGAAAAACCTCCAGTGTTGTTACCATTTTGGTTTGAGAAGCCAACTGTTCCGTGTTGAACTTCTTTGTAACGTTTGACAAGCTTTTAAACTGGAGGTCATGCTGAAAAGAGGAGTCCCTGTCTCCCCCCGTCACTTGATCCCTCCTCACCCTCTCCCTGCTGCCCTCTCCCTTCTCCAGCTGCTCCCTACAGCGTTTCGGTACAGGCATTTGTGTGAATGCTTAGTGAACCCCACTGGGAGATGGATCCAACTGGAAAATGATCACCTGAATTGTATTGCAGACTGATCAGTTCCCCAGCTGCTTTACACGATGAGATTCATTGGTACTAGATTCGTCGGAGCTAGGAACAGGTTGGCCAGGGAGGAGGGAACGAGACTGCTTTTTAGCATCAGAGCTCTGTGAGCGGCACATTGAGCTAACATTGGGATATACCAGACGATGACTTGCAGCGCATGCTCTCCGAATGGCCTTTTGTTGAGGGCAGTAGTGCCCCTGCAAGCATTGGAAATCGGCAATATCCTGCTGTGTAATTGAGTAGTCGGGTAGCAAAATTTTTGTAGTTGCATCTCAATGGAGGAAATAACCGCTGAATATAATGTTCTGACAGTTTGGGTTTCTGTTTGTTTTTTATTATAACTCCTTTCTGTTCTCTCCTCTTTTCATTCTAATATTCCTTCTCTTGTTTTCTGTCTTGTTGGACTGATTCTTCTAGCCCTCTTTCTTCCCCTGCTGCTAGCCCCAAATTCTGCCGAAATACTTTGCCCAGGAGACAGGACAGGTAATGCTGTCTCAGGACAAGGCTGTAGGTTTTGTTGCCCATCTCGGTGAAGCAAATTGTTTTGTGACGGACTGTGCTCAGTTGAGTCCTCTGCTGTGTTCATCGTTCAGGTGTGAACTGACACAAAGACATGCCAGTGAGAGTCCCCTCAAACACCCCATCTATCTACCTAAATCAATCTGGAGAACGGCATACGGCAGAGTTGGCATGTTTTTGGCGTTGCTCTTGTTACTGGGAACATCTTTTGGTTTGTGGGGGTATTTTCCACCCCCCTCCCCCCGCCCCTCGTTTCTTTGCCAAAGGCAATGTGAAAATCTTGCCCTTTTTTTGTCTACCAATCTAAACTCTCACTAGCATTTCAGCATTCCTCTGGCATGCTGCTTTTCCTGCTGCCTTTCAGGCCTGTCCTTTTTGTCGTGAAGTCCCTGTGTCATTCAGTGTCGTCAGTCTTTTCTTGCAGTTTGGCTCATGAGTGTTTTGCAGGGACTTGGGTACATCCATCCTTGTAAAGACAAATGCTAAAGCTGGGAAAAGATTACCCAAATCTAAACATTCTAGCTCACTGCTGTAATTTTAGTCACTCCCACGCTGTAATTTAGCTATAAGGATTGTTAAAATTAATTCATTTAAGCACGTGGATATTTTCTTTAAAAACTAATTAACAGACTCTGCCCAGTTACAAGATCCTCAGTTGTAAAAACATAAACTTAAATATTTGGGTTTTGGATGGCTAATAGATTCATTTTACTTTGCTAATGGAATTTAATCTAAGATTTGAAAATTTGGACAGTCTGGGCTCAATACTTTTACTGCTATACATTGCAGCTGCGTATTAGTAATTAGCTGCATTCCCTAAATGGTGTCTGCTGAAAGAGATGTCGGGAAGGTGGTTTGGACGTGAAGATTCTCATCAGTTTTCACAAATAGTCTGCCTCACGCCTGCTGAAAAGCATAGTTTTAAGCATCCATTTGACATTTAAAGAGCCATTTTTGTTCATTGTGGGTAGGAGAAATGGCCAAACCACGGTGTGAACAGATGAGATTCGTTGGCATGGTACCAGATGCATGTTTGTGCAAATCCACACCTCGGGAAGGAGGTTTTTGCATGTTTCCGTAGGAAGGCCCCAGCGCCTTTTCCTCTGAAAAGGCGATGCAGATGTTTGTACGTCCTTCTTCGTCCTGATCTTATTCCTTCCCTTTTGTTCTTCTCTGAAGTTCTTTTCTTTTAACTTTTCTGCAGCGACCCACATCTTGATAGGAACACTTTGCCTAAGAAGGGACTCAGGTATTGGTGTTTCCACACGGTTTAACAGCTTTTGTTGTGGCTTTGGAGTTTGCTTTGTGTCTCTGTTGTGGCTGGTGGTGATGGTCGCAGTTTGCAAGAGGTGGCAACAATATTCATTCCTTCTTTCTTTCTTTCTTTCTTTCTTTCTTTCTTTCTTCCTTTCTTCCTTTCTTCCTTTAATCCTCAAAGATGACCATTGACCACTGCTTTTTTTCGTCCAGTGGCTTCTGCGCTTGAGCAAGAACTGTGGCTTTTGCTGGCTGAATTGCTGAAAAGCATCTCCTAAACGATCATTGGGCTTGACTTGAAAACAATAATTTTGCAGCTTCTATGGCTATTACATGGAATGATTTGAGATCGTTTTCACCCCTTGGAACCTTGGTGTTGGTATACAAGTAAAAAAGATTTTCAATATCCTGCCAAACCTTTTAGGATGGGATTGGACATATTAATTTAAAAAATGTATTTGCTTCAGAATACCTGAATATATAAGGCTCTTAGAGAGAACTTCTACTGTTCTAGAAAAGAACCAAAAAATCCCCAAACAAACTGTTGGCAATTGTCTTCTCATAAATTTTGTATATCTGTAAGGTCGTGATGTTTGTAACACAAAAAGACTATACCAAAAAAGATTTTTCTATTGATACCAGCAATTCTAGCAAGATAGTCAACATTAGGTGTAGTAATTAAATGCTTTGTTAGAGAATTTACAGAAGGTATCTTAGACAATTGAGAAAATCGCAGCTTCAGAACTGGGTAGTGCAGCTTCTAGGATCACTGAGCTGATGCCTTGAAATTGCAGCTGCGATTTTTCTGTCCTGTACGCGTTGTTCTTCACAGCGGCTTTACCCCGTGCAGCCGAGTGCTAAAAGCCTTTCTTAAAATGGCATTTCATCCCAAGTGTTTTTGTGGTTCTCAAGTATGCCTCTACTAAGTAAAGACTCTCTTTTAAGACCAAAGCGTTTGAGTGCTGAAGAGGTAGGTATTAATGCTGGGAAAAAAAATAATCCTTAGTATGTTGAAGTAAAATGACTTTTTAGGCTGATACGTGTGCAAAGTTTAAGAGATGCAGATAGTCAGGGACTGTTGAGGCACAACCAGAAGAATGAATGCATTTTTTTAAAGTAGTTCGAGTTTTTGCAAAGTTAATTACTGTAGCATTCATATTAATTTAAAATAGTCTTAATAAGTGATATCTTACCGTGGAGTATTTAGTGGGAGGGAATCTAATTAATTAAATAGATAATATCGACTAATAATGGGCTCCAAGTGTTTAGTTTTTGGGAGGAGAGCTAGTAACTCACAACTCTTTCTCAAAAGCAGATGGCATAGCATAAGGCAGACGCTGAAATCCATCAGCAGACAAGTGTTGCCATGATGCTCGTTCTGTTGATACCCGTATCTTATCACATATTTCAGCTAAACCGCTGGTAACATACCTCTTCTTTAGGCATATGCAGAAGCAGATTTAAAACTTTGCTTAAGGTGAAGCCGGTGGGTGTTTTGCCATTGATGTTGGCATAGACTGCGTTTCCGCTATTTTCTTTGCCTTCAGAAAAGGCTAAATGTAGTCTTCTTTATGATGATTTCGTGCTATTAGTTTTGAACGAAATGGGATACACCTCCACAGACCTTTATATTAATGTCTCTGGAATATGAATCATTGGGTCACAACTTGCCTAAAAAAATCTGGTAATGGCTTTGTTGACTTGAATTTGGCTGTAGTATGACAAAAAGCCAGGTAAGCTTAGCGATGCACCAAAATACTAAAATAGTGATAGGATTTTGGCATAACCGAAGGAAAGGATTTCCAAATTATGGTTTTATTTTTCAATCATACATACGTAACACGCACTGTATTTTATTCTACAGTACACAACTTCTATTTGTAGCTTTTTGTTTACTACCAGTTTGATCACTACTGAAGCCGCAGGAAAGGAGGTTTGGGGTTTTTTTTCCTGAACAGAAGTGGAATGAATTAGGAACATCTTAGAACAGCTTGGAACAGCTCCTTAATCCAGAATTGTATTGGGTTTACACCATATTAATCCTTAAATTTCATATGAGAGTTCTTCCGTCTTTCTTCCCCTCTCTCCCTCCCCAAGTCTTGTGACATTTCATGGTTGTTTCTTTTGAAATTTTAAATAAATGTCAAAAGCTCATTTTGGAAAAACTGCTTTGTTTTTGCAGGTATACTCCGTCCTCCCAGCTCCGTAATCAAGAAGATGCGAAAGAATGGCTACGGTCCCATTCAGCAGGAGGGCTTCAGGATACTGCTGGCAATTCCCCATTTTCATCTGGATCCAGCATAACATCACCCTCTGGAACTAGATTTAACTTCTCACAGCTTGGTGAATAATTATCTGTTTGGATAATCGTAGCAATACATTGAGTGTCTCGAAAGTAGCGTAGCGTATTGCACAATATCATTGTCTTTCAGCAGCTCCGAGTCCCAGGTTCAACCTCAGGAAGCGCTTTCATTGAAACGAGTGGGACTAATTAGCATTATTATCTCGTATGCCCAAAGGTGGCAAACTTGCAGTAAATCTTTGAAAATACTTCTCTGGGAGTAATCAGATGCTTTAATATAAAATGTGAGCTATTCAGTGGAGCTATTTGTTAATATCACACATTGGTGTGTTTAAAGGACTTAGGACATTGCCTACCTGTTTAGTGATATTGCTTTAAAATCCAAGCATATTACTTATATTACACATATTATAATATTACACGTATATATATATAATACACATATTACCATATATGCCAGTCTCATCAGACTGAAATATTTTATCTTTGTGTGTGTTTTTCAAGTGGTTTGTTGGAAAATTGCACAAAGCTCAGTCTGAAATAATAATAAAAGGCAGAACTTTAAGTCAGAAAAAAGGCCGTTCCTTCACTTAATTACGTTGATAAAAGTAGACGCTTTTTAAATGAAGGAAACAATAAAAGTTGATTGACAGGATACATAAAGCATTGGAGATTTTGGTCGACTATATCAGCAGTTGAAACGACCTGATTTAAAGTGCTAATAGTGCTCATCTGCAGTGTGAAGACTAAATATTACTTACTTGCCTTTGCAATTTGTTTAGGGATGTAAATCTATCCTAGCAGTACATATATCGCCTTTTAAGTTAAGTGAGATTTGGAAAATACAATGTCAAACAGACATTTTCTGTTTCTTTTTGACTTTCAGAAGCCCCTCCGTCTTCTCTAGAGCGATAAAGAATTAACGCTCAAAATAGTTACGCCCGTACTTGTGAACTTCTTGTGTCGTGTGAATTTGCAGCAGCTTACATGCTCACCTATTTCTAGTGCGGTCTTGAGTTGCAGCAGTGACGTTTTAGAATCTCTCTTTGTTCTGCAAAGAAACAGATGCAAGGAACAGCTTTCAATAAACCGACACTTAACGGCACTTCAGCTGAATATACACACAGTGTAATTACGTTGCCAACAGCTAACCAACTGTCTTGAAAGTTCGTGAAAGTACCTAAATAGTCCAAAAAAAATAATAATAAAGTGTAGTCACAGGCCCAGAAAGTTAACTCTTTCTGGAGAATATTGAAGATTATTTACATTAATAAGCTTCAAAAGCTATTTGGCCCCAGGGAAGTAACAAAAAAAAAAAAAAAGAAGATATTTTTCTGTGCTCTTAAGAAAAGAGCTTGGAGATAGCGGAGTCAAGAGGGCACTGCATTTAATTTAACATCAAATATTGATACGAAAGTTGAGTTTTCAACTGAATTACTGTATCTTCTACAGTAGCCTGTATGAGTTGATGGTGCATATACAAACAGGCAGTGGCAGCGCACCAAGAGGAACCTGTCGGTTGAACAGAAATTTTGGTCTCTTTTTTCCACAAACCAACTAGTTCTTAGTAAACAGCAGATATAATTTTAGCACAGAAGTCCTTTAATAAAAATGTGAAACTGGAGTAAACATTTTGTGCTCTTGCTGGGAGAGTATTGGCTTTTGAGGCAAAATCGGTATTTTATAATCCTTAGGACCTCATAATGGAACGGAACAATTCTGAAATCTACAACTGTTAGGAAACCAAAGCTCTTAAAATTTGTGACTTAAATACATAGAAAAATGTCATTTTCTGAGAACTTGAAGGCTTTGAAGGAAATAGTTTGCAAAGCCTGTGCTATACAGATAAAATACTAGTTTAAATTCCTTCAGGCATTTTCATCCTTTTTGAGGAAGGACTGTTCCAAATTAAATGAGGGTTAATTAGTTCATGCCTACAAGGTGTTAGTGAGTTGACTGAGCTTGTCTGTAGAAGCATAGACATATCACCGCGTGTCTAAAATGACCTTATTTACTTGGTTTTCTCATTCATTAGCTTGCTTTGCATACCTCTTATTTGAATTCGTTGAATTCAGAAAAATAATGAAGCCTGGAGAAGGTGACATCAAAAATTTGTGTCTTAAAGAAAAAAAAAAAAAAAGCTTTTTGGTAGTTGCACAAAAATTAGGTATGAAAATTTGTGGTCGCGCAAATAAATTGGTGTTTATTCTTCACTTTATAGCAAGCCCAACCACTGCAGCCCAGATGAGCCTGTCAAACCCAACCATGCTACGGACCCACAGCCTTTCCAATGCAGATGGTCCTTATGACCCCTATAGCGATACGCGCTTCAGGAACAGCTCGATGTCCCTGGACGAGAAAAGCAGAACAATGAGCCGGTCTGGCTCATTCCGCGATGGCTTTGAAGAAGGTCAGTAAAGAAGTTCTGGAAATGATCAGAAAACGGCATTCCCACGTAAACCAAGTATAAATTTGGTGCTTTTCAGTTCAGTATAGGGGTCATTTCAGAGCACAGTTCTCTCTGTGTGAAGCTCTCAGTGTTAGATAAAGCTTTAGTCCTAGTCATCATTGTTCTTGTTCTGATGATATTCATTCAGTGATCCTTCTGGGCCGGACCTAGGAAAGCCTAGGTACAGGCCATCACTGTTCAAGAAATGTTTTAAACACATCCTGCGCTTCATTATTAGTGGTCTCAGAATGACTCTAGTTCATGCTTAGGGTTAGCATATTAAATGTTGCCTTGAATAGGACTGTTCTCCTGAACCTGGGCCTTTACACTTCTGTTTGTGATGTAAGAAATTGATACCAGCCAGACTCTTGTTTCTATCCTAGTTAATTTTTCCAGTATTTAGTCTGTATTCAAATTGTCTTTTTTTATTTCTGCTCAGTGTCCTGAGTTGATATCACGCAGTTTCCACAGAAGGGATCTGAGCAGTTCTTCAAAACATCTAGGCTCTTCTTTTTAAGTCCTCATCATCTTTAATTCCTCCTTCTCAGATATGTAATCATACCTGATAAAAGAAGCCTATTTAAATATAAGAAGAAGAAGTAATTTACCTATAAATAAATAATTAGTTTGGTTGCTACTGATCAAGCAACCTTATGGCTGTAGCAGGAGTAGCTATGAGCACACATTAAAACTCTTGAGGGTTGCACTTCTCAAAGTCAAGTGTGGGGTGAGCTCTGGGAGTGGTTCATAGGAAGCTCTTTCAGAATTAGCTCGTTGAGTCTTAAATCTCCTTTCTGGCGAGGATTGGGAGCTTGGTTAGCCATGAAGTACTTCATCACTACAGGTCACACAAGCCTTTGATGACTTGCTTCTCCACCGCTGAAGGCCTGCACTGACTCAGAGTGTTAATACCAGCGCCTGGTTGTTGCTGCTCCCGTAGAGCCAGGCATGCATGAGAACCACACTTGAATACTTTTAGGGACCTTTAGGAGTCACAAGGTACCTCCCTGGAGATACTGGTTATCCCATCAGTTTCGGATATGGCTCTGGAAAGACACAGGACCAATTCGTTATTGAATTTAGCCAGTCTAACTCCATTACATTTAATTGTATTTTAGAGGCCCGTGGCTGAGGATCTTCGTTAGGCATTGAAAATTATTAGAATAATGCTGTAGGGATGAAAACTGTCATTGCAGGAATTAACCTTTGTTTATGCCATGCTCTCAGAAAGCTAGATGATCTTGAACAGTCAAAGATCGCTGGATATTTAGTCAGTTGAATTCCGTTCTATAACTAAAGAGTTCCTTCATATAATCTGCGAAGGAATTTAAATCGCTGCAGCTGTGCTATACATAGATGATATACTAAAAGAGCTGCTACAGCAAAACTTACTCAGGTTTTATCGAAGATATTCTCAAAAAAATTGTAACTGTAGTCTTTTTAGTGTGCTTAAGATTGCAGCAAATCCATTTTGGCATGTTGGAGGTTAAACTGTCTGTTATAATTTAGAACTTTTTGTCCAGAAGAGAGGCTAGAATGGAAGAATATTTAGTAACTATTCCATTTTTTTTCCAAACCGTTTTAAAAAAAGAAAATGAAAAGGGAAGTTAGGTGAAATGCTCTACAAAGTGTTTTTCATTCATTTAAAAAAAGTAGTAAAAAAGAAGTCCAAGAAAACTTTACCAAGTTATGGACTTGAAAGCAGCGGGGAAAGATCACTTGTGTATACGAGGAAGGAATGTGACCCTGCAGTGGACATGCTGAAGAAGTCCCTTTCATATTTTCCTAAATTTTTGGCGCTTAAAAGTATAATAATATTTTACCAGATGGGATGAATGGTTAGGTGCAGTCTCTGTATGTTAGTCTTCAGGTTAGATGTCTTCTGTTACTCCTCTGGCCGTACAGAAGGCAGGGGCAGCCTGACATATATGCTGTCCTGTGCTTTCAAACCTGTGGATCTTATTGCCCTTCACCTTGAGAGAATAGATCAAAAAGTATTCTAGAAACTAAATCTGTGTTTAATGAACCAATTGATTTTATACAATCAGCCAGTGTCAATGAAGCATAAGTCCGTGTCTTAAATGAAGCTTACCAATCTACTTCTTAATTATTTATTAGCACGTAAGATTGCAAGACGTTTGTTTCTTACTGGTTTGAGCAGGGCCAGGATTTATTCTTAAAAGCATTTTTTAATTTTGTCGCCATGATGCGAAGTACAGTCATGTTCTCTCACAGCACAACATGGAAGTTGAAATGTTAGTCAGCCTTGCAGTACGTAATTCTTTTGATCGGAAGAGTCTCGGGTCCGGGGAGGTGCCAGCAGGACCAGCTTCCAAACTAGCCAGAACTTCAGGGGGAAGAAACACCGCCTAAAACTTAAGTTGTCTCTTGGCTGTCCAGTTTCCCCACTTCCCTGCCCATAAGTCTTCTCAAGGAGCTGTGCTGCCTAGAGAGAAAGAAATTAAATATATCGTCGTAAGGGTACAAATTTTTATTTCTTTTTGTACTACTGACAGCAGTACCTGCTGTTCCCTCTGCTCTTTGGACAGTTCATCACGGCTAGACCGTTTCTTTTCTAACATTAAAAATGATACGTGCTTGCATATGCATTTATAGCACTTTAAAATAATAGCTCCAAAACAATTTGGGTTTGTAGCCTGCGTGCAGATGCATGTTAACTGCAAAACACAGGAATCACATCAAGAGCATAACTGCCTTCAGGCTCCTAATTAAATAGCCTTAAAGTAGCCATCTGCAGATACTTTAAAAAGAAATTGCGCAAAAATATTAACTCCTTAGTTGTCCTTGCAACTGGAAATCTCACATTATATTCATGTTCAAACGATGCAGTGGTGATGTTTTACAAGCGGGAGTACAATTCCCAGAGTTCGATGTTTTTTCCCTTTTTTCAAGTCGTCTTTCCTCCTTTAAAGTCCCCATGTGATCTTAAAATTTCCAGCTGATGCTAACTCAAAAATGCATGTGTCCCAATTGGTTTGGAGGAGATCTGTTTCTTTTCTGGCCAGTTGATATGGTTGTTCTTTTGAATACATCTCTACTTGTAAAACGCAAGAGTATAGAGGGGCAAACTAGAAAATAATATTATATTCTCTGTATGAGTCCAATGGTGGCCCGCCCTTTGGGCTTTCCACCTTGAAAAAGGGAGTCCGAAGGGTAAAATGCAGGTAAAAAGAAAAGCGACAGGGAGATGTTAAGTGCATAGCCTCTGTGATATGAAGAGAGTTAAAATGGATTAGGAATCTTCAGCTTGGAAAAACGACGGCTGAAGGGAGGTGTTAGTATATAATTGAGGGCGTTACAGAAAGGTTGTTGAGATTCATTGTGGTGATGTAAGGTGGTTGAGATCCATTACCTCTCGTATCACAGGGGTGTGGAGACACTTAAGGAACTTACTGACCGATTCAGCAGCAGGTCTAAAACAACTGCAAAGAATTACATTTCTGAACACAAGAAGAGGTTTTTTGTTACAAAACGTGTCAGTGGATTCAGAAGCAGTTGAGCAAGTTAAGGGTGGAGAGGTCACAGCAACTAGGAAACAGAATGGGCCGACTGCAGTTTCCATCTCAGGAATTTCCATCTCTCATTCCCAGAAGATGCAAAGGTGTATCTGGGGAAAAATCACCGGGTCTCTGCCGCCTCCTTGCATTCTTTTCCCTAAACATGCGCTGCGGTTGCAGCCAGAGATGGAGCACACGATTAGACAGCCCTTGGATCTGACTCACGCTAGTTATTTTTATGTTCTTAATGCAGTACAGTCCTTAACATCTCACTATAAAGATCATTTTAATCGAAAATATGATTAACCAGAAAAAGCAAATGGGTGTGAGGTTTTTTTTTTTACTTTCTTGTGGGTTTTTTTAAATTGTCTTAAATTCCTCCAGAAGCCAACTTAGACTTTGTTTACTTCTCTTTCCAGCCTTGCCTTAGGATATAATGTCAATGGGAAAGCAGAACCCATTTATTATGAACGTAGGAGAATTGCAGTAGGTAATTAGAACAAAATGGCAGCTTTTCTAAACTTTTTTTTTTTTTTGGCTGGAGGATTTAGATGAAAGAAAAAGTGATTTAACACGATTTCATATGATTTGTGTGAAGTTCCTGAAGTTTGAATGAAAGTTTCCGTTAAACGTATATTGTTTCTAAAAATAAAAATAAAGGAAATATAATTTTGCATGTTTCAGTAGCAGAAAAGAATAGCTTCAGGTAGTTTTTTTTTAATAGCATGATCAGAAACAAAATGACGTTATATGTAAATCCTAACACCAGGGTGATGGTAACAACCTTCAGAATCAATGTCTGTGTATATCTTTCACTGACTATATATTTAAATGCAAAACCTGCTTGAAACAGATTCTTTTCCAGGAAAGGTTTTGTAGCCATGTTTTCATTCTGGTCATTTTTCTATGAGAGAATGAACTCTGCCGCCTTAAAGAAATGCTTTAGAATGCTTAAAGAAATTGCTTTAAAGAAAGACTGAAAAACCCCGCAGGGGTGGGGAACGTTCAGCTCATCGATGCCCGTGATGGATGTAGTGAGCAGAAGGAGAAGCAGCTGCCTTCAGAGGACAGTTCAGAGCCTCACAATTAGATAATAGTTTCTGTCCTGGGTATTCCACGTCTTCTCCTGGAGCACCTGGTTATGTGCTGGAGCTGGGTGTCGCGGCCTTCTAGGGACATCTCCGTCTTGGTCTGCTGCTTAAAGAAAAGAACCCGACCCCTCAACCTCATCTAAAACTGCAGATGAAGTACTTAGATTTACTTTTGTAACCTCGTCTGCATTTCAGTTAACTTGTTGGTTTTTTATCTTGAGTAAGGCCTTTTGTAGGAGTCTTAAGATAAGCCATCCATAGAAATAGTTATTTCTGAACAAATCTTCATCAAAACTTCTCTTTTTAATCTTCTTGACCACACCTCATTTCCCCCAAACCCAAGTGTTATGAAATTGTTAAAACAGCTTTACCAAATCACAGTTTGAGGATTGTATTACCTGGCTGTGCATTCTCCAAACTGTACATTTGTGCAATAATATAACTAAGTTTGTGACGGATGATGAAATTTGTGAAAGTATTTCTTCAGTAGGCTGCTCGTTGGCGGTGAATGATCTGTGATGATCCCGCTGTGTGGTTACTGTATTTATAGTCATTGTGTTTATTTTCTTTCCTTTAGTGCATGGTTCTTCTCTCTCTTTGGTATCCAGTACGTCATCTATTTATTCAACAGTGAGTATAATGAAAGGAACAATTTGGGTTAACTAATCAAAATTATTGAATTGACTGGTCTTATTGTGCTAATTATTTTTGCCGTTCAAGGAGGAAGGAAAAAAAGCGGTTTTCATTTGGTTATGTTCTGAGTGCTAGCTATGAAATCTATGTTCACCTTCAAAAAGATGTCTGTGGATGTTTAGCAGTATCCTCATTTAAACACAGACGTTAATGGCCTGAAAGCAGCAATTTATTCAGTCAGTGTTTTACAGCTACGCTAAATAGGCTTTGCTACAAAGGACCTCAGTAGATCTGAGGAGATTTGAACTTCATTACGTAAAGCACCCCAAAATGTGCTGAATAAAGTCGTTCCAGCCTTGTATTAGTGATTTGCTAATAAAGAAGTTTGAGTAAGTTTTTTAAAGCACAGATTTTAATAATTCTAAAGAAGCCATTTGTTCACTCTGCCAGTAATATTTTCCTCCAAAAGTATGTGTTCATTTAGGTGATCTGATCCTAAAATAAGGGGGGACCTACAAGAAAGCTGGAGAGGGACTTTTTACAAGGGCATGTAGTGATGGGATATGGGGTAATGGCTTCAAACTGGAAAAGGAGAAATTTAAATTAGATATCAGGAAGAAATTTTTCGTTATGAGGGTGGTGTGACACTGGAACAGGTTGCCCAGAGAAGCTGTGCCTGCCCCATCCCTGGAGGTGTTCAAGGCCAGGCTGGACGGGGCTTGGAGCAACCCGGTCTGGTGGGAGGGGGGTTGGAACTGGATGATCTTTAAAGTCCCTTCCAACCCGAACCATTCTATGATAATAATTTGAAAAAACCCAGCACCTTTCGTTATTGACCTTGCCTCAAGCAAGGTCCATATGAAACCAAAACAGGTAGTACGTTGCAAGGGTGGAAAACAGACCTTTTCCTCTGGGCTGTTGTTTATAAGCATGAGAGGCACAAGGAGAGTACTCGGCAGCTGCTGTCTAAGCTTCTGGTTTATGTGCTTGCTGACCAAGCACCAGCGGCTCTTAATAGTGTGGTTTGATGGGTATAATTTTCATGGTGGCTGGTAGTGGACATGTTTACATAAGGACAGTGGAGTGTGTAACTTCCTCCCGCATACTTCTCTTTAGCTGATAACTTTGGTTAGAAACAAGCCATAGTAGCCGCAATTTTTTCATGCAAGACCGCAAGGGGTGGTCACTACATCCCCTTTGCATCCTCAGATAGCTGGTTGTGTGTCCTCAGTTTTTCATCACCACAGCGCTTAGGCACTCCCAAATGGGAGTAATTTATTGTTTTTTTCACGTCATTTTGGAATGCAAAAACGTGCTCTCCATCCCATGGAGAGCTGGGAATGGGAGGAAGGGAATTGCCTTGGATCAGTCATGTTCTGTTACTGTCCTGGCTCTTCAGAGCCTTGCGCGGTCCATTATGCACGGAGCCAGGACTTCACCCTTCCACAGTTCAGACTCAGGGGTGCACTGGTCACAGGTTGGGAAGCGGAGCCCAAATTCCTTCCTGCAGGAAGAAGTACTCTACAAACAGCCTTTTGCTTTTTCCCGAAGAGTAAATAAATTAGGAGATTATCTTAGATTTAATATGGATGTGGGAATCCAAAACAAGGAGTTCACATGAGAGTTTTTGAAATGGAAAAAAAAAATCAAAAAATTCGATACGTTTCTCAGGCTGCTTATGTTGTAATCTCCTCATATATTTTCCTCTGCTTTTATTTTATAGCCTGAAGAGAAGTGCCAGTCCGAGGTAAGAGCACAATGTGTTTGACAGGCATGAATGTTCTGTCAAGACACTCTGCATTTTGTGTCTTGTTATTTTATTTCTCCGTATGATGGTGCAGTAAAGTGCTCTCTTTCAATATATAGATTCGCAAGCTACGAAGAGAGTTGGATGCATCCCAAGAAAAAGTGTCAGCTCTGACAACTCAGTTGACTGCCAATGTGAGTACATTTCTGAGAACAAACGCTACCAAGGAATGCGTTTAATGCACCAGCTACCACCCCAGTTTTAATAAGTGACCAAAAGATTTCATGTGGCTAACATTCTGTTCACATTACCTATGTGTTTAAAAAAATAACTACAGGCACATGGGACCTTTCCAAAAATAACATCCTCTGTCCTACTAAATTATCTTACGCCTTTCTTTAAGTACTGAATTACAATATTCATTTGGCTTTAAATCTTCACCATCTTCAGATCTTAAGAAAATCCTTGAAGATGGTGTCCTTTTTTATAAATAGTCTTTTGTTTTGTTATTTGGGTGGGATGAGGTACAGATGAAGGTTATAATCGGTGGGAATAAAAATTGGTGGAAGCATGGATTGAAATGCATTATACTTCGCTATTACGTCAAGATGTGGGCTAATGTAGGTAACAGTGGCATAAGGGGCTCTGGGAACTAATTGACGGTTAGAGAGTGGACATACCTGATTTTTACCAGCATGGCCAATACTTCTGCCTGCTTCCTCTGAGGAAGTTGATGAGTAAGTAATGTAAAACACTTTGGGGGGGGCGGGGAAGATTCAGAAGCCAGGAGGTGTTGAGGCAGCACTATGTATGACCCTGAGCAAGTTTATTTGTGTGTTCTGTGCTATAAGTCACAGATAGCAGAAATCTGCAAAACAGAAGCTTGCTAGAAAAACAAGCAATTCTAGAGTAAATAAGCTACAGATGAATAGTCGTCAAATTGGATCATGCTGGCATCCGAGTTTGTGGGAATGAATAAACATCAGAGCACGTGCTACTGAAGAGGACATTCTTGTCCATCAGCTCTCTGAATAGGTAGAACATGAAACTTGGCACAGTAAAGGACAGCTTTCCTCCGAGCAGTGACACCTGTCACAAGAAGGATTCGAGGGAAATCTACTGCTGTGTTCACTGCAGGCGTCGCAGTGCCTCATCCAGCTTGCAAAATGGAAAAGGAGAACCAAGAATACAGTTAATAGGGAAGTCAAGTAAAAGGGATTTGACCGCTCAGTCACTTTCCCAAGAGGAAAAGAAAAAAAATCTAAAATCTTACAAAAATTAAATCTTAACTTTTGCCTTCCAAATACAAAGGGGACCGGATACATGGGTTGGTTTTCATCCCGAGGCTTCTTTTATATGTGAGAAAGTAAGAACCAGATCCCCTTGCATACTTTTTTTTAATCATGTCGTTAAATAACCAACTTGTGCCCTTCAAACAAAGAACTTGTCAGCTGTGCAACTCATCTAGCTCTGCCTTAGCTTTGTCACGTTCTTCTTTGTATGATCCGCATCAAAAGAAGCGTGGGCAGCAGGTCGAGGGAGGTGATTCTGCCCCTTTGCTCTGCTCTGGTGAGACCCCGCCTGGAGTACTGCGTCCAGCTCTGGAGTCCTCAGCACAAGAAGGACAAGGACCTGTTGGAACAGGTCTAGCAGAGGGCCACAAAGATGATTAGAGGGCTGGAGCCCCTCTGCTGGGAGGACAGGCTGAGAGAGTTGTGGTTGTTCAGCCTGGAGAAGAGAAGGCTCCGAGGAGACCTTACAGCCCCTTCCAGTCCCTAAAGGGGGCCTACAGGAAGGATGGGGAGGGACTCCTTATCAGGGAGTGTAATTATAGGACACGGGGTGACAGCCTCACACTGGAAGAGGGGAGATTTAGATTAGGTATCAGGAAGAAATCCTTTCCTGTGAGGGTGGTGAGCCCCTGGCCCAGGTTGCCCAGAGAAGCTGTGGCTGCCCCATCCCTGGAGGGGTTCAAGGCCAGGCTGGATGGGGCTTTGAGCAGCCTGGGCTGGTGGGAGGTGTCCCTGCCCAGGGCAGGGGGGCTGGAACTAGGTGATCTTTAAGGTCCCTTCCAACCTGAACCATTCTGTGTGTTCAGGCTCCGTAGGCTGTTGCTCAACAGAGGTGTCAGTAGCCCGTCTCCAAGAGCAGTGAGTAGGGCACGCTGCTGCGTGCCTGCCCCACCTGCCATTTATTTGCCCGAGAAGTTGTGCGTGGTTACTACAACTCTCTTCGCAGAGAATAGTTTTTAACATAGTTTGTTTTTAATAGTTTGTTTGGGGGTAATTTGTGGTTTGGTTTGGGGTTTTTTCCCCCAAAAAAGTTAGCATCGTTTATTTTTTTTATAAGATTCCATTTTTGCATCATTCACTTTGCTAAAATTTGTTTTTTTTTTTTTTTATTCATGGTATTTAAACTTCTTAGGCTTTGACCTGCCCCTTACTTTTCCATAAATCAGCTACAGTCTGTTGCAGAAATGTTGCTGTAACTATCTTAGTAATATATTTCACTCTCTAGCCACCTCTTTTCAGAGAACATACTCTCTTTGCATGTAAAAGGCCGGGTTTGTTCCCAAAAAAGTGAAGACTAATAAATGCTGTTTGATAAGATACTGCTTTATGGACATTTCCTTTACATAAGAGATTATTTTTCTTAAAAAAAAAAAAAAAAAAAAAAAAAAAGCTTTTAACTTAGGCAATTTGAATGAATCTGTTTATTTAATTTATTAATTTTTTCCTGAGTTTTCCTGTATAGACACCGCAGCTTTCGCTGCCTCTTATGCTGTCAGGGCAAGAATTCTGAAAAGGTTTCACTCCAACTGGGAAGTGAAGATAACTCTTTTCCGTAGCTCACTGAACGGTTTCCAGATAGGAATAATTTAAAGGTGCCTGGGCTGGTTTTGAAAGAGCAACTTTCTCTTAAGGTTCAGGTCAAAGCATTAAGAGTTTCTGTCCCATTATTCATCCATGTGGTCCCGCTTGCCCATTTATTTTTTGCTTTTGCAAAGTATTGCTGAGGATTCCTGAATATCGGTTTTGCTGTTCCCTGTTCATCCTCCCCACCTTTGCAGCCTGTGTTTTTAAAATAAACATTTAGATTTTCAAACATGTGTAGTGTGAGGGTTTAAATTACTTTTTGCTATTTTCTCACAGTCGTGGCTCTGCTTATTTTCATAGGGGCTGATGGGAATGGGAGATGCACATCCCGGTGTTATTGTACGGCTCACGTTTGTTTTCGTTGCAAATGTGAGAACAGTTATTTAGGATAAGTCAGCTGTGTACCGATGATGAATAAGTCTGGATTTAGCTCTGTGAAAGGTTTTGCTATTCTGTATATATTTAGGGGAGAGAATGTCCTTTTCCGCTTGGAAAGATTTTGCACAATTTGACTTGTCATTGTGTGTATAGAATTACTTTTAATGGAGACATAAAAATATTATTTGTTCTGGTTAGTGTAGATGGTTGTGGCTAACGAGACAAATATATATTGAACTATGCCATTGTTCATTTGCATATGTAGCTGCATATAGATGTATATGTGTAGATATACATGTATATCTGTAAATGGATAGATATATATACGTGTATATCTATAAAACAATGGCATATCATGGAACGAGAAACACAGTACCCTTTTATCAAGCTTCTTTCCATCTTCTCAATCTACTTTTCCTTCCTTTTACTGCTCGGTCATTTTTAATTCTTAGCTGATGTCCTTAATATAATCAATGTGGGGTTCTTGGTGCTCCGTGGGAAAAGAAAAAAGGGTAATTGGCCAAGCACCGGGAAATTTTGGTTGATATTTAGCAGGTGGACCTTGGTTGCAGGCAAGGTGCACTCAAATATTGGAGAAGTCTTTGGGTGAGATGCAGGTATATGAGCTGATAAAGCATCTGGCAGGCTGGCTACGATGCGGCGGTAGTCCCGTCGTCATCCGTATCCCTCTCTGCAGAGAAGACGTCTCTGGACTGAGCTGGCTGACTTGGCTTTCAGCATTCTCCCGTTGGGCAGGACAGTGAGAATCTCCACCTCTGACTTCCAGCATCTTTTTGCCTTAAATATCCACAAGGAAAATTGTGATCTCGTTGGAGGGAAGTTTCTGCCTGGCTTTCCTCTATCTAAAAAACTCGCTTTCTATTTTATTTACTGTTTTCTATTTTATTTTACTTTCTGGGGTATCCTCCTAAAACTTAGGAGTGATGTTTTGGGTTTTTTTACGTTCTTTGGGAAAAGATTTAAACTTTTTGTGAAAAGCTTTGTGGCAAGAGTTACCTTAACTGTGTGAGGGTACCTGAAAACTGTGACTAAGTAACCTTATACATGCTAATGATGGCCCACATAAAAAGTTAAAGATTAAATCTGATTTCAGAAATGAACAGCAGGAGGTGTTTAGAAATAGGGATGGATTTTTCTCTTTTTCCTCTCTACATTTTATGATAGCAGGTCTTTTCATGTCATTGCTTGCAATAAATAGATTGGGGATGTGGCTAGATAGCCAAGGACACCCTTCCATGCCTTTTTGGTATCGGGAATACTTTCAGGGGACAAGGTGTATTCCCTAAAGTGTCTCTTAAAAGCTTAATCTGTGAGATGTTTAAAAAAAAAATAAATTGAATCTAACGTGTCTTTATGTTTCAACAAAGTGGCAAAATGTCTTTTCCATTTATCTTTAAACAGCCGAGAAAAGTACATGAAACTGGATTAGTTTGAGATGTGGCTCTTCAAAGGACCTTAACTCCTAGAGACTCAGGAGGTGGTTTTGGCCTCAGGTGTATTCTGGATGTAGGATTGCACGTTTTACAGAATAAATGAGAATTCCAAACTGGAAAAAAAAATAATCCCACTTTGCTGCTGTGTTAAGAGTATGTCTGAGATAACTGTCCTGGCGATTGAAATCATGGTGTCAAAGAAGTGGATGCAGCAGCTGACTGAGGAGCCGCCGCTAGGAAAGCTCCTGCTGCTGTGCCGGGTCACAGCATTGCTCCTACGTCTGGGTTTTCTAAAGCGTTTGGTAGCAGCTGCTGCCGAGCCAGGCGAGGTTTATAGCCTAAAACTGCATCGTTTCCTAGTGTTGTACATGAAAGGGCTGTCATTTTCTAAAACGCTGAAATTGGTGTGTCACCTTTGGCATTTCTGATTTTCCACCATTAAATTGTTCCTGGTAATTTGTTTGCAAACATTTTGGCAGCATATGCTTTACTCATCTGACCTTTTCCCATCAGTGGTATTTTCTCCGTATCATTTACACAACAAACAGTGCAGCGCGGGAGGTGGTCCGTTTAAATACCTGCAGAAATGTCCTTGTTTTGCGGGGAGAGAACAAAGTGCTTCTGTATGGTTGACTTTTCAGGCTCACCTGGTGGCGGCATTTGAACAGAGCCTGGGGAACATGACGATCAGACTGCAGAGCCTGACAATGACAGCGGAGCAAAAGGCAAGTTTGAAAAGTATTCGGGGAAGTCTTAACCCCTGTTTTCCAGCAGTGTTGCTCCCGCTCCTTCTGCAGTTGTCGGGGGGAAGAAAAAATATCACATACACCTTTTGCCTTAGTTTCCTCAATTGTGGTGATGGAGTTAAAACGTAATAAAAATTTGATGTAAAATACTCATTTTCCTCACTGGCATGTTGTGACAACTGATCATGTTATGACTATAAATTGTTGCTTTGGACACAAGTCTTCAGCATTGCGTATTTTTGTAATAAGTTTCTTCCCAATGCATCCACACGTGTGCACGTTCAAGAGAAACACCAAGAAAATTCCTCGCAAGACAGGCAACATTGGGGTTCAGGGCAGTATACTTCTGAATATGGGTTATTTATGTATTACAGAGCACGTACATTCTTTTGTATAATAACCAAGCTGTTTTGCGGCCTGTTGAGGGTGTGCTTCCCCAGGTACGCCAAACCTAATTTTTCATCTCCTTGTGCATATATATTCCATAAATTCTCTATCCGTTCTAGCTACTAATGCTCAGATTGAAATATGGCTTCTTTGTAGCGGTTAGATACCATCTGCGTTTTCCAACGTATCACCATTTTCCCTTTTTTTTTTTTTTTTTCTTATTCAAGGACTCGGAACTGAACGAGTTAAGGAAGACTATTGAACTACTGAAGAAGCAAAACGCCGCTGCCCAGGCTGCCATCAATGGAGTCATCAACACACCTGAGCTCAACTGCAAAGGTGAGAAGCAAGCACCACGTATAGCGACAGTGCAGCGCTCTTGGGACTTTAGACCTCTTGGTAATAGCTGATGTAACCATCAGAGATCAGCCTTGTCTCATCACCAGGCTCTAGTTGCTTGTTTCGGTACCGCGCGGCGATTTGAAATGGGTACCCATGTAAATAGGGCGGTCAGTTCTACAGGAGTAAATGGATGCGTTGGGCACATGAGAAGGCGTTTTAACAAAGCTTTTACACCTTCAGCGCGAGCTCGCTGAATTTACTGTAAGCATTTAGTAACTCGCCCGTCTAGTGGCCTGGGAAACAACAGGGAGCAGAGATCCCCATTTCAGAGCTGTCGGGCACTTGGCTTTATTGGCTTTGGCATTTTCAGTAATTTCCGACATAAAATCTGAATGCAGTCCTGTCTTATCTCACTTCTCTTACTTATCCCAGTAATTCACACGTATATCAGATTTCTTACACAATTTTGACACCGCTTCCATTCATACCCAGGACCTGGAGCTGCTCAACCCACCGACCTGCGGATCCGAAGGCAGCACTCTTCGGATAGCGTCTCCAGTATCAACAGTGCTACCAGTCACTCCAGCGTGGGGAGCAACATCGAGAGCGATTCGAAGAAAAAGAAGAGGAAGAACTGGGTGAGTGTATTTGAGCAGATTGCGTGAGGTTGATGTAAAATTGTCAGAACATGCACGGCGAAATCTAGCCGCTCAGCTCCTCCTTCCTCCCCTCGTGCAACACGTCAGCACAAGGACTACGCGCTGTTTAAATCCTGTGTAAACTCTCTTTTGAAGGCTTAATTGAGTCGTAAGTGATGTGTATCCTTGTGTTGACTCTGCCTAGGATTGAATTTTAGCTTAACAGCCAAAAGGCCAGTCTTAAATTAGAAATAGCTGTCAAAGATCAATTCTGGCTAAAAGTAATATGGTGTCCAGTGCCTTAGGGAGAACTCGACGTCTGTCATTAAAGTAAAACAAATCCACAATGAGAGATCATTCTTACTGTTTTTTTTTTTTTCTTTTTGGTGTGTGAGTGAACATGTTAGACAGTTTAGGAACTCTGTTTTGAACTTTACCGTGGAGTTCTACAACAAAAAAATACCAGCCTTTAAAAATTTATTGTGATGGACATGTATTTTGCAAGATTTTGCAATACTTACCTTTCATTTCCCATTTTTCCTTCTTTGCTCATCATGTACTGTGTACAAGGTACCCTGTACTGGAGGAAAGGTACATTATATTAAACTCCATTTTGAATTAGACCATAACTGCCTTAGTGTGACCTAGTCTGGTTGTAGTTTGGACTAAAGTCTCTAGATCCTTTATCGTAGCCAGTAAAGCAATCCACCCCTTCCTTCCCACGGAATTTAAATCTCCCTGGATCTTTTGGATGTACTGGTAAATCTGTATAGCTACAAACTGTGGTTTGAGCTGGTAAAAGACTGGTTTGTATTTGCACAATGTCCTCTCAGAAATATTTATGAAACTCCTGAACTGTAAGGAACAGCTTCCCGAGAAGGTTCTTGGTTTTATTTCTCTCTTATCGCAGTGGTTTCATTTGGATATCTTGCCAGCTCCTTCGTAACAGCAGTATTTCCACTCTGCCCCTTAAATAATTGGCGGTTGAATGGAAACAATGTCATCTCCAAATCCTTCTTGTGCTGGGTTATACATTAGTTATAGACAAAGTGAATTGCTGTAACTATTAAATTGTGAGCGACTCTTTAATTTCTGACACAAACCTTTTGTAATCATTAAGCCTTAGTTAAGAGAAACACTTCTTAAATTTTTGCTTTAGCTCGTATTCTTTGTTATTGTTACCTAGTAGATATTATCCTATGGCAACCTATACTTCTTATTCACCAGATGACTATTTTTAAGGAAGATTAAGGAAACATCTCCTTATTATAAAGAGAAATAAACAGAGTTTCCATGAAGCAGAAGAAACAGGACAGTATTTTATGTTGTTATTAAAAACCAGCACATCATTTCTGTAAAACAAAAATTGCAAATTTAAATCAATAATTTACTAAGAAAATAGATGAGTCTCGTCTCATTCACACATTGTTTTTTCCACAAATACTGAGGCAGTTCTCAGCCATGATCTTTTTGTTACTTATAGAAACAACGCAGCTGTCCATTCAGGGCTGAAACACCAGATTTTCAACATTTCTCACCGTAGGAGTCTTTGTCTAGTTTAAAAATAACTTTCATCTCCTATTAAGCCAGCCTGCTTACAACATGTAATTTGTGATAGCGCTAAACAATGTTCATAGAGTATCCTGAGTTGGAAGGGACCCTTGAGGACCATCAAGTCCAAAGCCTGACTCCATACAGGGCAGCCTAAAAGTTAAACCATATATCTAAGAGTGTTGTCCAAATGCTTCTTGAACACTCAGGATGACATCGGTTTAATCACATGAACATTCATTCTTTTTGTTGTTTGGAAAATGGCTGTCCCATTAAAAAAGGTTATTGGAGTTGCAGGTAGGTAGAGAAGATTCAGTTTTTTTCACCTGGTGAAATACCTGTTCCTGCAAGGAAAAACACAATATTAACTTGGCTGTCAGCCAAAACATTCTGCCTGAGCTAAGGAGGAAATAGAATTTAAATAGTTAAGAGATTTGGGTCCGGTGTCTCCCTCAAGTTATGCAAAAAATGACCAGATGTTGTTTGAAACACCTGGGTTTGGCAAATACAGGGTTCCAGTTTTAAAGTAACTGTTGGTCTTTGTTGATTATTGGTCATGTTTGTCTTAGCAATCCAAAGCTTTCCTTATCACTGGCTTTATCTGTTAAAACATGTCTTTTTTCCTTCCCCCACTTCCTTCTTGCTTGTGCTTCTTCCGGCAGGTCAATGAGGTAAGGAAGACCTACTTTAAACTCTGAGATACAAAGCTAACCCATCCATTGACATCACTAACCGTTCCAGCATCATTAACCTTGGCTGAGCCACATTACGTTGTAGCTGCGAATTGCTACACCATCGCTGTAAAGCTTGTTGCACTGAGCAGAACTTGCTATAAAATCGTTATCTTAGGAAGCACTGATATGCAGTCCTATTGACCTTATTAATCTCATAAAGTAGCTAAGGAAAAAAAGCTTTTTTTTATTCTTTTTTACCCGTGTTAAAATATACGAGTATGGCTGTATCTTTTGGAGTATTTGCATGTTAGAGTTTTTACTCTGTGACTTTTTTTGCCTGGTTTCATTTTTAATGATGTGCCTACTGTTGTGGTCTTGTTTTTGCAGTTACGCAGCTCCTTCAAGCAAGCTTTTGGTAAAAAGAAATCTCCCAAGTCAGCATCTTCTCATTCAGATATCGAGGAGATGACTGATTCTTCGTTACCTTCTTCGCCAAAGCTACCACACCATAACTCCACTGTTTCCACACCATTGCTGAGAGCTTCCCATTCCAATTCTCTGTAAGTGATTTTTAAATTTTTAAATAGCAAATGGAGTGGAAGGCATCTTGCTGCATTCATAGAGGAAGAGACCACTATCATGCTTTGGAGAGATCCAGTGTTTTCCATGCTAGCTTCGCAGGACATCTCTAGGCCACTTGACAGAAACAAGCAGAGAGAAAATGTACCCTACACCATCCTGTCCCCTCTGTCTAAGCATCTGCACGTCTGTGTAAGCACTACAAGAATCTGAGAGCTGCTCAGCTACGTGCGCTGCTAAAACCAGCTGTTCACCATGAAGCCACGGCAGAAGACCCAGTGGGCCAGACAGGATTGTAGATCAGGGCTGGTCTGTTGCCACGGATGAGTCCTACTCCCAAGCATCACTTACATTATCTCCCAGTGCGGGGCTGTGTTTTGGGTACAGTCCTTAACCCCGTCATACTGGCAAAAGAACGAGCAAAGATCACCGTTTCAGCTACTGTAGTCAAAGGAGATTACAGGCAGAGGACAAAAAAGCTGAATTTATATATTCAGGGAATTCAAGATATGTAAGCTGACTCCCAACACAGTACCTTTGCATTAGTGTTCAGGAAGCCAAAAATGATTGTATCGTTACTGTAGTATAATTTACTATTTCATTGGGGTGCTCTCTCAGCAGAACATATTGAGTATGATGGGTGTTTATAGCCAGGGTGACCTTGGAGTGCAGAATTAATTGGATCCATTGCTGTTAATGAAACAAGCCAGGCCAGCCTGGGATTTTGTTTTCTCTGTTGTACTAATCTGCAATGATGAGTTCCCAATTAAGTTGACAAATTCAGATAAAAGTAAGGATTTACTGGAAATCAAACATCATGGTCTGGTGATAAGGCTGAACTCATCCAAAAGCTTGTGCCTGATGAGTGGAGATGATCTGCTCCTCATTTCTTCTGTACCTCCCCAGCCAGCTCTGCCTGGTCCTTCCCTTGTGGTGGCTCTGCTACTTCTCAGACAACTCCGCTGAGCCGATGCCACGTGCTAAATTCTGTGGAAAAAAAATAATTTGGCAGAAACGTGAACAGGTTTTTCCCCAGGTTGCTGGGTTGGATCAGCGCGGGGGGCTGAGCAGACTCTGGTGAGCACGGGGACGTGACAGCAGCACAGCCGGGAGCAGGCTGGGGAAGAGGAAACAAATGTGCTCCTTTGGGTAGTAGCAAGCTATTGTATAGCTTCATCTGTGGGCCCAAACCATACCCTTCTGCTTGTGTTTGTATGCGAATGAGATGTGGACTTTACAGCCGGGACTTTACATTCATGGGAAGGTCAGAGGCAATCTTGATGCTTCGTTTTGGCCACCTGTGAAATCAAGTTAAATAATTGCCTTACCGCACTGCTTGGAGTCTAAACTCACGTTTTAGTATGTGCTTGGAAAACTTTGTAGAACAGATTTTCTGTAAATTCTGTCAGTAGCTTCGTCACTTGAGTGTAGGATAAGTAAATTTAGAAAGTTGTAAGAGGCAGTACTGTGAAACATATAATTACCAGACAGCCTTATGACCTTGTCGATGTCATGCAAAGCTTCCAGCCTGATTTCAGCTCAGATGCGTTTGAGTAAGTACCCAAACTTGAAGTTCTGCCCATCGCTTGTTTTCACAGGAAGAGGTGAAAACAATAGCGATAGTTTCCAGCCATATAATAGCGATGAAATGTTCGTAGCAGAAGATAATCCCCCGTGGATTTTTTTTTTTTAAAGCTTCTCCAGTCTCTTGAGACTAATTCAGTGAGTTTCTGGTGACTGCAGCAAATTGTGCTTTAGAAATCGAAAGCCAGAAAATTGTCAAACGATGATCTCGTCTATCGTCAGTCAAAACGCTGTGTGCATACGTCTCATCTTGACATGAAAGCTAAAAAGCTGAACATGAGAAAAGAGTAAATACGTGAACTGAGGGAAGGCTAGAGCACAAGCAAAACTTGTGTATTTTGACTTACTGGCCTTTCGGTGGGGAAAACATCTCTCATTAACCTGATTTAGAGAGAGACGTTTTAAATGAAATCTCCCTCAAAGCATGCAGCTGTGTAGTTGATCTTTATATAGATACACTTACGAATGTGCTGAAATGTTACTCACCCAGAATCTCTTTTTTTGTGGGAGGAGGGAAGAAAAATGCCACCAAATATTTTTTAAGCTTGAGTGCTTTAAAGCGAGCAGGAATTTATCACGCTTGAATAGGTGTAGAGTTCCAAAGCCCTCCAGAACAGTTCAGGGAAACCCAGCTGTGCACACCTGGTGAGCTTTAAATCTGTCTGTAAACTCATCAATCTCCAACCAACTGATGTTACTGCCTGCACCCCCTTAATTTATTTAGATTTTGGCTTTAGAAGTTTTCCTTTATGGCAACTACCATGAAAAAAATGAAGACTATCCAACAGGAGGTGGCTTCCAGAATTCTGTGTCAGATGCTGATTAAAGAAAAATAACCTTCAGACATATTTATTTCACTAGTCTCTAATGTTTCCATGACCTATTTAATATCTGATTTATGGTATCGCTAATCCAATAAGCCAAAACTGTTGCCTGCTTCCTGCAGAATAAACCACTTTTTTTGCTCCTTCCTTAAGAAGTGATGGAGTAGCACTATCTGAAAAGTGACAGGTGGTCTCGTTCAATGTCGGTTTTTCAATCTTCTCCAGTATTTCTGAATGCACTGATAGTGAAGCTGAAACAGTCATGCAGTTACGGAACGAGCTAAGAGACAAGGAGATGAAGTTGACTGATATTCGTCTAGAAGCCCTTAGCTCCGCTCATCAGCTTGACCAGCTTCGGGAGGCGATGAACAGAATGCAGGTAAGAAATAACCACCCCAAATATTGCAGTCTACATTGATGCGTTAAAGATTGGCCAACCCTGCCACAGAGTGAAGATCTGAAAGAAGGTAAATTTGAAGTTTTTGAATGCTTACTAAAAGTTGTGTCTAGCTTTACGCCAATGTTAAACCTTGTACCTTCATCAAAAGGTACAATTCTGCCGCCCTCAGCTCTCCAGCTGTAACTGTTTCAACGCTAGAAACCTATGAGGACATCACTTTGTTGACTGTTGGCAACCTCTTGAAATGTTCCCGTGCTGTCTGCCTTAAAGTAGCTGCATTTCAGTGTTTAGTGAATTCCCACATGTTTATGTTTTCTGGGATACTTTGAAAAGTTTCATGGAAGGGACGTTGTAATTATTAAAATCATTAATTTATTACAAGAAATTAAAATTGTTATGAAAATGGCTTTTCTGCTAAACTGTTTCTGCTAAACAACTTACGTTGCTCTCTTTCAAGCATACGTTTTCACTGTGTCTTCTAATTCCTGACTTGTCTTTTCAAGAGTGAGATAGAAAAATTAAAGGCAGAAAACGATCGGCTGAAATCTGAAAACCACGGGAGCTGTAGCAGGGCTCAGTCTCAGGTTTCCATTTCATCCTCTCCAAGACACTCAGTGGGTCTCTCTCAACACAGTTTGAACCTCACGGAGTCAACCAGTCTCGGTGAGTTTAATGAGAAAGGCAGTGGGCAGGTTTTATCCTGCACTTGGACAATTTGGTTTGGTTAGCCATGGAAAAATGAAAGCATGAAAATTATTAACAGTTGAGGTGTGGAAATATGTCAGGAGCTGGCGCAAAGCCTTCTTTTTAAATGTTGTCATAGGTCTGCTACACCCTAGATCGGAGTTGTCCAATTATGACCTCAGCTGCCAAGAGTCATGTTGAAAGCCATTTAATGGTGTACATTTCCCAGGGGATATAGCGTAGCAAGGAAAATACAGAGTAACTCACTAATAATTTTCAATGACCTTAACTTTTTAAGAGTGATACTGATATTTGGTAGGGAAGTCAGTAAACCTGGTACTTGTGTTTTACCTCGGGGCATGTGAAGCCCAGATGTATTGTGTTTGACTACAATAAATATGTTGGCGTGAACCAGAATAGTCTTCATTGTTATTAAGATACAGCTGTGAAGCTGTTGATGTTTTCTGTTCGCAGACATGCTGTTAGATGACACTGGAGATGGCTCTGCCCGGAAAGAAGGAGGCAGGCACGTCAAAATAGTTGTCAACTTTCAGGATGAAATGAAATGGAAGGAGGTGAGTTGTGTTTTGTCCCCAGCTCTGAAGTACAAGTGACTTTGGACTGTGCCAGGGAATTCAAGTCCAGTTTGATTTGGAGGCTTTTATTTGCAAAAGACTTTTTAAAATTTTCCCAGCAAAATAGTTCCTTGGTGTATCACTAGTGATAGCCAAGGCGCTCAGCTCCCTCCCACTTCCTTGGAACTGCTCAGAGCCAATACTGCCAGTTGAGGTTGTCTCATGGTGTCACCTACAGTAGCTTTTCATTTTGCGGTTTCTTAGTGGTGCCGTCAGCACATGAAGCATGTTGGTAATGCGGGATTGCTAGACTAGACCATGCGGCAGCTGTGTAGGTGATAATGTTACAATTTAAGCCTTTCAGTAGTATCTGAAAACCAGGCCACTCTTTTGGCATCAAGGAGGTTGGCAGATTAATCTGTACCTTGGGATAGCAACTGTTTAAGACTTGTATCTTAAAAGGCTGCACAAAGCTCGTGGGCCTTTCTGTTAAATTTCAATGACATTTTAAGTAATAATGAAGATGATCCCACGTGTCGATACAAGGCACACCGGAATGCTAGAAGCACCGATATTCTGGAAAACATAATGGATCAAAACTGGGAGATCTGTACCTTATCGTTCTAGTTCAAGTTGTCCTCTCTGATACAAGTATCTCATTTTGAATGACGTCTGTCAGATGTCCTCCATTTGCAAGTAATTGAAAGAATCATAAATACCCAAATACATTTCAGATATTGTAAAATTGCAGCCCCCCTCATGAGTGTAACGCATGCATGAATGTACTACACAATCTTTACCAAGCACTGACCTTGCTATCTCACATTATGAGTACCTGTAAAAGTCTATTTAAGAAATAATTTGATGTCTTTTGTAAGGGGGGAAACGACAAAAATGTGAATAGTCAGAAATAACATTGACTCAGGAGATCTTTCCATTAAATACCAATTTTGCGTTAATAAATCACAGCCCTGGATAAGCAAATTAACAGTAAAACTATATTGCTAATTCTGTTGGACTCCACTGTGCTCACAGTCAGTAAGGTTACCACTTGGAAACGATTCCTTATGTTTTAGTTGAAGTCTTACGGTAGAAATTAGTTTTTCTTCAACGAATGTTTCATAGTGAGTTATAGAAGAATAGAAAAATAGGTGCATTCTGCTTTTTTTATCTGCCTCTGCTGATACACCAAACATAACAAAGAAGTTATATATAAATATATATATAAAAAACCCCTCTTTCTATATATAACTATTTATACATATAACCGTGTATAATTTCTCCGTATGTATTTAGATTTCTATGTCCATGGCAGCATTTCTAAAAGTACATAGGATGAACCTTGCAAGTGCAACGTACTTGATTGTGAAGTCATGGAAAAATGAACATGCCATGAACTTTTCTACCTAGAATTTTCCTAAGAGTCTTTTCTGTCTTTTTGCTAAGCTGTAATCCTCTCAGAGGTTTTGGAATTGTGCATGGATTAGTTAATAAATACATTTTACTGAACATCAATACCACTTAAGTATCCTTTAGATTTGTGACTCCAACACTGTAGAAAATGTTGAGTAGAAAAGAAGGATTTCCTATAGTGTTCGGAATTCGCTATATAGAGTGGTAAAGATGCACCATAATTTAAAAATAAAAGGGGCGGGAGGGGGGGAGGAAGCCAGCATTTTAATTACATTAAACAGACTTATAGAATCATAGAATTGTTAGGGTTGGAAGGGACCTTAAAGATCACCTAGTTCCAACCCCCCTGCCCTGGGCAGGGACGTGTCCCACCAGATCAGGTTGCTCAGAGCCCCATCCACCCTGGCCTTAAAAACTTCCAGGGATGGGGCTTCCACCACCTCTCTGGGCAACCTCTTCCAGTGTCTCACCACCCTCATGGTGAAGAACTCCCTAACGTCCAGTCTGAATCGACCCATCTCTAGTTTTAATCCATTCCCTCTAGTCCTACCATCACCCGACAACCTAAAAAGACCCTCCGCAGCTTTCTTGTAGGCCCCCTTAAGATACTGGTAGGCCACTATAAGGTCTCCTCGGAGCCTTCTTTTCTCCAGACTGAACAACCCCAACTCTCTCAGTCTGTCCTCATAGAGCTAAGATTTATTGATTTATTAACTTAAATTCACATTTCTATGCATTTAGGATTCGAGGCCTCGCACGTTCCTCATAGGCTGCATCGGAGTCAGTGGCAAGACCAAGTGGGATGTTCTGGATGGGGTCGTAAGACGGTTGTTTAAGGTTAGTGAGTGCAGTTTGCTGTGTGCATGAATTCTCCTATGAGATTTTGATGGTACCAAGAAATATTTAACTTCTGTGATTATTACTGAACACAGAACAAAGTCAGAGATTCCAATGCTGCCTAACCTTTCCTGTCACTTTTTCACCCTAGGAGTACATCATTCACGTGGATCCCGTGAGCCAGCTGGGGCTGAATTCAGACAGTGTTCTGGGCTACAGCATTGGAGAAATCAAACGCACTAATAGTGCAGAGACACCCGAGCTGTTGCCCTGTGGCTATCTAGTTGGAGAAAACAACACTATTTCAGTTACCATCAAAGGTAATTACGCTTGACGTGTCTTCTGTAGTTACGAATGACAGTTTTATCGAAGCTTGCTGCGTAGAGAGACTCAGAGGAATAGAAACTTTTCATTGTGGTTTTTTTTTTCCTGTCCCTGCCTTTTAAAGACAGCACTTAGAGCATGCTAAGTTTATAAATCAGCAACTTTTCGACCTGTAACAGTAGGAATAATTACACACACAACAGTTTTCTGCAAGTATCTTGAACTGATGCCTGGAGTTGTCTTGGAGAAGACCTCACACCACAAGGGACGTAGTAGAGTTGTTTGAGCAGCAGAGTACCTTCCAAGTGAATAAAGCCTCAGAATTTCATTAATTCTTTGTAACAGCTCTAGTTGTTATTTCCTTCATGCAGAGTAAAAAAAAATTCTTGATTTAGCTTGCTTGCTTCGTCTCGCTGAAGAGTCCCTCCTTAGGCAACAGTAAGGAGGGGTCCCAGAATTCATGGGGCACCTTAAAATCTGGAATTTTTTCAAACTTACGGTTTTCAGAACTCTCATCAATTTCATTATATCGTACTGATAAGAATTTAATGCTTATATTTCTCCTGTGGTTTCTCATTTGGTTTCTTGGGGAACCGTTTTTATACAAAAACTCCTAAGAAACTAGGTTCGAGGGGAAAATCCTCCACCACTGCTTTTTGAATGTACGTTGCCTTGCTCAAAGTTACACCCGTGCAATCTGGAGCGTAGATCTGTGTACAGCAGTAGAGTATTTGAGAGCGTTGCCAAACACTCTGCAGCTCAACTTCAAAATTTGGCTGTGGCGTTTGTCTGAAAGTAGTCTGGCTGTTGAATATTGGTGTAAAAAATCGATTACCTTGGGTAGCAAATCAGCGGACGGGAAGACAAAATAAGCCATGAAATAAATACCTCTGTGTACTGAGGCTTGATGTGATCCCAGGGCATTCGGCTTACTTAGAATACGCTGTCCAATAGTAAATCCCAGTTGAAATATTGCTTAAGGACTAGCCATGTCTATAGAGTTGCAATCTGATTTTATACTTAACTTGCATTGGCTTGACTTGTCCTTTGAAGCTTTATATGTGATAACAGTTTTCAATAAAATAGAAATGTTTTTAATCAATTTATGGAAAATCGCTTCCATATACCTCTGAGATATAAAGCTGCCTATATAAATATTTAATATTCCAAGTAACCATTGAGGTGCAAGCATTTCTGTGTGTGATCTGCCAACTTCCCTTTCTGCTGTTTATTTTGAAGCACTGTGTATTTTCCCTGAGCCAATTCTGCCTAAAGTGACTGCTGACATTGCGTAAATGCTTATCAGTAGGAGTTTTATGTTAGGCGAGATAACTATCAGCACACAGAGGAGGAGTTTAATTACCAGCGTTTGGGAAAGTAGGGGGAGTTGATGATAGCTGGGGGTTTTTTTTGTCTAGTGATTCAAAAGTAAACAAGTAACTTCTGGATGAATGCGTGCCGTACATGACGAAATACTGCCAAATGGATGGTTTGTGTGTGAAAAATGCGGCCTGGAATCATTTGTTCGGCAACTTCCATAGGGCTTTAGACACCGTAGGATGCAGCCGAGTACCTTGAAAACTGGGAGGGCTGAAGGATGATCCAGGCTAAGCCCATAGGTCACTCCTGCACCTGTTTTACCAGCTTTATATGTGCTCCTCTCGACCACAGGGGATGCCAGAGTGAGGAAGGGATTTATTTCTCAAGTTAGAAACGGGATGGTTGGGTCAGGTCCTAAATCTGTTGTTTCTAAGTGTTGTTTTGGGGTTTTCTCCTCCTATTATTTGTCCCAGGTTCATTCACAAAATCACATTTTTTCAGTTCTCTGGTATGACTGTCTAGTCATTTCAACTAATTTTGATTTGTTCAAAGTCCACTAACGGAATTGCATTGCAGCATTACAACTGCCCAGTGGGGGGAAAAAAAAAACCAAAAAAACCCAAAAAACCACAACAAAACAACAGACCTTTTAAAAAAAGCAGGTAATTTGGATAAAAATTGGGAATCCTCTCAATGAGGAACCTTTTCCTGTTGCAGGTATCTGCGAGAACAGTTTGGACGGTCTGGTGTTTGAATCGCTGATCCCAAAGCCTATACTGCAGCGTTACGTCTCTCTCCTGATGGAACATAGACGGATTATCTTATCTGGCCCCAGTGGAACGGGTAAAACATACCTAGCGAACCGTCTGTCGGAGTATATGGTCCTTAGAGAGGGCAGGGAGTTGGCCGATGGCATTATTGCAACCTTCAACGTGGACCATAAATCCAGTAAGGTGAGGAAACGGAAATTATCCTCGCACAACTAATGTTACTGTATGTCAAAAATGAGAGGAGACTCCTCCTTTATTAATCCATCCAAAGCTGATTTTGAACTTACCTTTCTTTTTAAAGCGTTATGTTAAACCCGAAGGGAACAATATTTAAAGTTCTCAGAACCTGATTATGGGCCTGAAATAGCCCAGGTGTGTATTTAAACACCTAAAGGTGTCGCGATTTTCAAGTGGTTAGCGGCCTGAGAAATGCTGAGGAAGTTAAAACACCTGCATCTAAAATTCCCGGCAGCTTAAGCAATCCCTGTTGCACGCGGGCATTTTTCCAAAAAGCCTCAAATGCATCTCTAGGCTGTCAAGGGTTTCTGCAGCTGCGAGTATCAGCAGCTGTGATCTGCATACGCCGGGGTTGGGATGACTGTTGTCCGGACGCATTCCTGCGCCAGTAAGGCATGTCTCTGCTTTTTTTACATGGCGTTGGTTTTGCTGAATATACCTCCAGTGAATGTCTAGATTAAAGGAAAGGGGAAAAAAAAAAAAAAGGCAAAAAAGCTGTATATTTGATGGCCATAGGCACGCTTTCCTCTGGAGGAAAGGGATGGTTGAAACTGTGGCTGTAGGCCACTGGTATAATTTGAGGCATGCTGTGGAATAAATGCTTTAAAGCTGCTGAGAATATTTTGGTCCTTCTTTCATGGCGCTACTGAAGGCATCCAAATTTGGCCTCTGACAGGGGATGCTTTATTCCAGGTCAATGTTATCGGCTGTGTTTCGATAGACACGCAGTTGCAAGAAGAGACACCAAAGCTGGCTGGGATGAAGAGTTTGGTTTGGTGTATGGAGAGTTGAACAAATTCCCGGAAAGAAAGAAAAATACATTTCAGGTCTCTCTGGGTGTCAGATAAGGACAGCATGAATGAAAAAACCCACAAACCAAACAACAAAATCTTACCCCCCTTTAGGCCCCTGTCTCACACAGGATTTCTGGCATAGTCTTTGAATCTTATGCATAACCTAAAAAAGAGAAGGAAAACCGTATTATTCTGTTTTCTCGTGGAAAATGTGAGATGTCAGGCTCTTTTGCTTTAGATTTCATTACAAAGCCAGTAGCTTAGTTATCTTGAATGGATTTTCAAGGAATATGAAGAAAACTTTCCTTTTCTTTTTTTTTTTTTTGTTTTCTTTATATACGCTTTGCAGGAACTCCGCCAATACCTGTCCAACCTAGCAGACCAGTGTAACAGTGAAAATAACGCCGTGGATATGCCTCTTGTAATCATTTTGGATAATTTGCATCACGTTAGCTCCCTAGGAGAGATCTTTAATGGACTTCTAAACTGCAAGTACCACAAATGGTAAAGAAATAACATCAGAACACATTCCATGTTTCAATATTGCAGTCAGGCCACCGCCCCTTGCAAAATGCAATCACAAAACCAAACCCAAACTCTAAATTAATTTGGTAAAGTGGAATGAGATGACCAGACTCTCCATACTATGGACAGCACTTCAGAGGCTTTCTTCTTCATAAAATGATCAATTCCTCTGAAATCAGTAACAAAAAAGTAGTAGAGGAATTGGGTAATTTGCATGCACTTCCTGCAGTAGATCTTCGATACTAAAACCCCACTTTTAGTGAAAGATCTGGCTTTGAGATTTCTGGTTTGCTTTCAGAATTTGATGTTCTCAGAAGTCAGATTCTCAGTAGAGAATTTGGTTATAAGTAACTACCAAAGCCACCTTTGTCAAAAGAGGTTGGAATCACCTTTTTTAACGCTGAGATCTTACTAACAAGTTGTTTTTCAAAATTTGCGAGTTTGATTTGCTTGATTGGTTTTTTATGATTTTTTTTCTTTTAATAGTCCGTATATTATTGGCACAATGAACCAAGCCACCTCCTCAACACCTAATCTTCAACTTCACCATAATTTCAGGTACTGTTTATTCATGTTTCTCATCTGTGTTTGTGGGCTGGCAAAGGAGAAACGGCTACTGAGTCATCTGGAATTGTTCTTATCAGCCGAAGTAGCAAACTGAGAGAGAAATACCATTCGCTTACTAGTTGCTGCCCCAACATGTGCAGCTTTGTTATGATGCCGTTATTAAAGTAACTGTGATTTGTAAAACTTCTGCTTTCCAGAGGATTGTTAAGATATTTGGTCTTCTAACAAATTTTAAATAAGACAATACTTAGGCAAAGCAGATACTGAATGAGAAATAAGCTGAAACGATGCACGATACAAATTGTTTCAGCGGGTGGACTCGTCATCGCAAAATAATTTTTGCTAAGAAACATACGTGACCGGGATAACCCATTTTGATCATGATAAATAAATATTAAAAGAAATTTAGCCCAGAAACAGGTATGTTCAGTAGCATGAAAGAGAAATAATGGACATTTCTGCTGTTCTGCCGTAGATGGGTGCTATGTGCTAACCACACCGAGCCGGTCAAAGGCTTTCTCGGCCGTTTCTTGAGAAGAAAACTAATTGAAACAGAGATCAGTGGCAGGATGAGAAATGCAGAGCTGGTTAAAATTATTGATTGGATTCCCAAGGTCTGGCAACATCTGAACAAATTCTTGGAGGCTCACAGCTCCTCCGATGTTACTATTGGTAAGTGCTCTGCCCATATGCCCAGCCATATGTAAATATATATATTTTATCTCCTTGTATATCAGGTGCATCCTTGTACGTTTCCTTGTGCTATTATCAGGTAAAAAAAGGTTTCTTTAAAACCCTGCGTTTAGGTGGCACTGTACTCTCAGGCAAACAGTACAAGAAGTTTCTAAACCGTGTTTTTTTTCTCTTTTTCTAAGAAAAAAGGACTTCTTTCTAAGTCCGGGATACAAACCGTGTTATGAAATCTGGTTAATTGTTTTCATGGTTTGTCGATTTGAATCAGAGGATTTTTGAGCTCTCAGGAAGAGCAATTTACCAGCCACCTACTTACATTCTCTCATCCTTGGCTTCTTTCTCCAGAGAACTGGAAGTTGTTGTTTGCTCCTGTTGTGATGCATGTCACGATAGTGATTTGAGTGTAATATCTGAATTTCCCTCTCCAGGTCCACGGCTCTTCCTCTCCTGTCCGATAGATGTAGATGGTTCTAGAGTTTGGTTTACTGACTTGTGGAACTACTCCATCATCCCGTATCTTCTGGAGGCAGTTAGAGAAGGGCTACAGGTGAGCAGGCGAAAGTGAAAAATCCTAAATCTTGAACGGTATCTGTTCAAAAGGCAACGCGGCATCAGCCAAAACTGAACAACGGCAACATTTTCTGTAGATGCAACTTTGCACACTGAATACCTGCATGTCTGTGAAAATGTAACCTAAATTGTCATTAATTTCAGGCAGAATTACTCACTTCAAACAATTTTGAAATATGGAGTGGAAGCACTAAAAGTCCAGATTATATTTTTTTTTTTTTTTAAAGTGTTTAGATTCCCAACTACTCATGTTTTCGGGGGGTGGGGAGGGAGGGTTTAGACACCCAAATGTCTTTCAATAATCTGTTCCAGAAGCACACCTTAAAATTGTACCGCGCATCTGAAAAACATGTTTGTGGTCATTAACTGAGTTACGCGGGATGTTCCTTTGTAACTCAAATCTTTCAGCAGAGGAGGAACAAGCCGTGCATGGAGAGAAACGTATTAATGAGTGACAGGATCAGTATCAGTGACATTTTGATTACTTCCCAGTCTACAGGATGAATTTTTCAGTGGATTCCTTCATAATTCTTTCAGAGGCCATAGTGAAATCATCAGTGATTGCCTGTGCTTAGTAATCGATTCATACTCTAGCAATTTGGATAGTTTTAAGCATGATCACACAGTTCTTAGCGTCTCTATGACAATAAAGCACGTTGGAATCAGGAGGAGGGCCCAGCAGAGGATTGCTATGGGCTTGCCATGCAGCTGTGGAAAAAACAACCTTTTTTTTATTCTTTAATCTTCTGTTCACAGAATAAGCATGGCAGCATAACATTCAAAAGACAGTTTTGGAGGTAGCATCATCAAATATCAGTAAATTCTGGGCATTGCGTGCACGAAAGCTAAACACAAGGTCCCACATACAGAAATAAAAATCTGGATCACGGTGAGAGTCTAGAAGATTGGAAAAGGGCTAAAGGTAGATGGAGAATAGGAAATTATGGCAATGCGTTGGGAGCTTGTGTTTTGGTGAGAGGACAAATGCCATTTTGAGGGCATAAACTGTAATTACATCTGATAGAGGTAGGAAGAGAATAGTACTTCCATATGTAAAAAGACTTACTAGAAAGCTGAAGCGGGAAGGGTTCAGAAAAGAGCAGTGGGTGTCATTAAGATACAGGAAGCATTACTCAATGAGAGAGATGAGAAGCTCAAACTATTCAGTTTGTTCAAGAGGAAACTAAAATTTTACTTAGTCTATTGGAGTCTTCTGCTTTAGTCTTGCAGGGAAAAAAAAAAAGTCTGGTGGATGTTTGACAAGTTTGGACTAGAAAAATTCAAACTAGAAGCAAGACACTGCTTGTTATTAGTAAGAATTATTAACAGTTATGAAATTTTACTTATAGAAGTAATAGGTTCTCCATCACATATGTCTCTGTGTCTGAAGTCTTTCTGAAACATGAAATAACTCCCAAGTACGAGCTCCATGGAGAACCAGTTGTGTTGCAGAATGGCTCCTTCGTGTTTGTGGAAAACAGTTCTCTCCGTTCTGCTGCTGCGTAGGGCTCACCGTTGCAGTATGCGTCAGGTTGCCTTGCCATTAAGATATGTAAAAAAAAGTGCGAAAGATTTGTTGTGGAAGATACTAGGACTTTGTTTTGGTGTGCTTGTTTGTTGTGTTTCTTGTCTGTGCAATACCCTTTCTGTATTAGAGGTTCAGCTCATCTCTCATCTGCATGGGAGTACTCTGCAGCAAACGGAAAAATCATGAAAATGCACCAGTCTGGGTACTTGAAGTACTAAAAAAAACCAAAACCCAATGAGATTTTACGTCACCCAGTTAACAGCTACCCTGGGTTTCATTTGCTATCTATACAGCAGAGATTTACAGGTATTAACAAAGAGAGAGAAGACAACGCTGTCATAGAAATAATAACTCTGTACAATTCTATGAAATATATGAATTCTTCTTATGTTTGGTCAGAATTTGTGCAAACTGTGTTTGCCGTTTGAAATCTGTCAGTGCCTGGAGACCTCATTTTCTTTGAGACGATTGTGTTAACGGTCTTAGAGCTGAGGAACATGATAGGTCCTAAAGCACAACACACACAGAGGAACTTTGCTAGAAATAGAGCAGGAGAACCATTTCACGTAAAACTTCCTATAAAGGAAGGTAATGGGAGCCAATAATCTTTTTGACCTAAAACAAGTGACAGGAGAGTGAGTGACTCTGTTTCCTCCTGGAGAGGACAAAACTGATGCTCACAGTGGTGCTTAGGCTCCTTCTGCTGTGTTTTGAAACTCTCCTATCGGCTGATCAGTAGGTGTGGAAAGCATTGAAAATTTAGTAACAGAAATGAAGAGAAAGAACAACAACTAATAAAACCGTCTTTTTGCTTGCTTGTTTTGCCCAGTATCTGCATCTTTCCGTAGGTTATTTGAATGTTCCAAGTGCAAGGATTTCACTTTCTCTCTTTGTACTGTAAATTCTCTATCCACTTCAGTCCCATTTCCCTAAATGCCACTAATTTATTTCTATTTAAATAATTTATCAGTTTACTCTAGAATCTCTTTTTTTGAGTCTGTGGGTAAGAATAAGACTCCAGTAGTTGAAGAGTAGCCAGACTTGTGCTAATTAACTTGCTAATGCTAGAAATGTGTGTTTCATTTTGGGATATTTTCTGTCCCCCACACCCACAAAGGCTCCTCGGAGAACACATCTTCTCTCATCAAATTGCCTGCCAGAAGGGAAGGGTGGACTGCTGATTTCGCTCTGATCTCTGTGGATCTAAACGGAACTATTTTTATATACCTGTTTCTCATTTAGAGAACTATTTTGGGTCAAAGACAAGTGAGCCAAATGGATCCTTACAGTAATTGCTCCCATTGGAGCTGAGGGGTTTTTTTGTTCTTCAAAACAGGGATGTGAAAATTAGAGGGTTCTATAAAACCCCGGTTCTTCCTGTTTGGTGGATCGATACAGGACGCAGCACCAGCAAACAGAGGACCCAAAAAGCCCTGTGGCTTCCTTCCACCGTCACACGTACTCCAGTCTCTGTGTGGTGCTTCGTGAAGCAACCTGTGGGATTCTTGCCCCCTTGATTGCTCTCTAGAGAACGTGCCCATGAAAGGGATGGACAGAATGGTTGCCGTGGAAGGGAATAGTGAAGTTAGTCATTCGACTCTCCTGTTTACTGAAGATATGTGATGATTTCGTGTATTGAAATGAGAATTTTACATATTAGCTAATTTTCAGGAATGAGCTGGGATCCACTCAGACCTTCTAGATAGCAAAGACAAAGATGAGAAAAATAAAATCCTCTCCGCTTAGCAACTGACGTGTCTTGCTGTAAATTCAAGCACAAGATTAAAATAGGAGCTCTGGTTTACCACAGCTTGAAGACATTATGCTGAGAAAATAATATAGTACAGCTCAAGGATGAAGAGTGTTTGGGTGGTGGAAGGGGCTGTGTTTAAGATTGCGTAGCACCATCTGCTGGGCACCTCCGCTCTGGGCTGGGACTCACTCAATTCTGCTTCAGAATAAAGCCGATGATGGTATTCAGAGCAATTTAAGACTTTGTGCATGCAAAAAATAAAACCACAAAAAACCCAAGAGGAAATAGCAATGAGGAAAGAGAGACAGTGTTAGATCAGTCAGAGCGCCGATGAATTTCTTTGTTCCCCCTGCACGTCGTGCAGGAAAGGGAGAGTTCTCTGAATTAAAGTGACGAAATACCAGTGACGAACTCCAGTAGCTGAAGGATGTTTAGGCAGAAATTTATTAGGCAGAAATAAACGTTTAATAGTCATTTGAATTCATATTTATGCTTTTGAAAGTCACGCGGCATTAAAATGATTTTATTATCTAATTAAGGCAAATTTAACTGAATGTAACAAGATGTTGGGATTCGGTAACACAGACTGCTCAAAACAGAAAAAGCTTTTGAAATAGAGCTTGCTTACTTGAAATAGGAACATAACATAGCCAAATCCTGCTGGCGCTTTTTCTTGGTTGAGTACAAAGAAATTCCCCTGACTTGAAAACCTTTTGCTATGACATCCATCATTATTGCCTGATGACAGGTCTCGCGTTTCCTCCTACACGTTCCACTGACGGCGATTTCCTGACAACGGCAAACGTCGATAAGGCAGCTGCTGGTGCGATCCGGCTGTCGACATTGGCGGCCTCTTTTGTGTATTGACTTTATTTAAGTTAACTTTATCAAGTGAGGTTATTTTCAGGTCTCCCTTTCTTCAACTGGTGCCGAGAGAAGGGCACTGCAGTCTCAGAGGAGGTGGTCGGCCTCTTCCAAATCAGTTGCCATTAAAAATAGCTAAAACTTTGTATGTCATTAGGGTAAGGAAAATCTGGCTTGTTTGTGTTCAGCCCTTCTTGCAAGTGCTTTCCGCAATCCAAGACTCACGGCGCATTCATTTTGGTTAGATAGGCACTGAATTAAATGGTAGACTAATAGGAACGTTTTACGTGTGTTTCTGCTTTTCCAGTTGTATGGGAGGAGAGCGCCCTGGGAGGATCCTGCCAAATGGGTAATGGACACCTACCCCTGGGCGGCCACCCCGCAGCACCACGAGTGGCCTCCTCTGCTCCAGCTGCGGCCTGAAGACGTGGGCTTTGATGGCTACTCGGTGTCACGGGAAGGCTCGACCAGCAAACAGGTTCCGGTGAGCGATGCTGAAGGAGATCCTTTGGTAAGCTCTCATTTTTGAAACGGCAGAACCGCTTTATTTCCCTTGTTTCTAGAGATTAGAAACAGGAAGACAAAAGTAAAGAACAGTTGAGAAGCGATTAAAAATTTTAAAATGAGAAGGTAATGTTTCTGGGAAAGTCATCAGGTCAACTCAGGGAATGAGTTCGCACAGAAAGTCCATGCAGTTTTGCAAGAAACAGCAGCCGAAGCTTTTCACATTCATTTGTTGAGGATATTTTTGAGGATTCACTTTTTGAGGAGTGACTGAGGATGTGTGTAATTAACGTTATTTCTACGCTGGAACTAAATGCGTGATCTTAAATACACATACTGGAATAGCACAGTGGGACCCTTTCATTTAGCCTGCTTTGCGGCAATCACAATATAGGCTTGTTGCTTTACTTCATGTGGTTTTTAGAGCTGTATTCTTGACACCAAATGAAAATTGAGATTTTCAAAGAATATAAGAACTAGTAGTCTCCATGACTGGTGCCTGATTTATGAATTAGAAATACCATGAAGGCATATAGGGAAATACTAACATGTATTTGTATAGAATGTGCAAATTGAATTTAAAGGTAACGCTAAATACACATTTTCTTCCAATGGGAAACAGGTATTGAAGCTGCTGTGCAAACCCTGAATGCCCTGAAGCTGTTCTGTTGAGGTGTACATTTTTCTGGACAGTTGGGAGTATAGAACATGGTTACACTTTTCACTAGCACATATATACATTTACAAATACCAAGCTAGATATTATGACATTCAGATTTGCCTCTTTTGACTGATCTGTCCGTATTTCCATGGGTCAGAGCAAGAGAGGGGTAGGATGCTTGCGGAATCCTATCAAGTACAGCAGTGGACTAATCCCTTCAGTCTTCTCATTTTCACCTTTACTGGAAAAGCATACTTTCCATGACTAACTTGCATGCTGCTATGACATGTTCTGCAGTTAATCTCTCTTTCCGGAGACTCAGTATTAATTACCCCGGTTGTCTCTTCCTTTCCTTTGTTTACCCACTGGCAAAGTGAACGCCACTGCGGCTTTCACAGGGAGTTGGTGTTCTTTCTACCTCAGAATACTTCAATAATCACGAACTCCTGTGCCTTTGCAGATGAACATGCTAATGAGACTGCAAGAAGCAGCCAACTACTCAAGTCCCCAGAGTTACGACAGTGACTCTAACAGCAACAGCCATCATGACGACATCCTCGATTCGTCTCTGGAGTCGACGTTGTGATCTTCCTCAGATAGAAATAGGTCGTTTCCATTATTGCTCTCCCGCTTGGCAAGAACTCTGATCACAGACTCGTGAAAAGAACACGTTCCTGGGCTGGGATCTCAGTATTAGAGCTGCAAGAACAACAAGACACTTGGAGTCAGTCTTGAACCTGGGTGCAGGCAACCCAAGAAACCTTCGTATTGTTTTTTCTTTTGACGGTGATGAGAACTGCACTATTCCTTTGTTATCTTCTGTTTAGTTGCTGTAAGCTCTCATGCCTAAGATACCGAAGATGTTAAAAATTATCATCATTACTAAAAGTTAAAGGGAGGGGGGGAACTTCACAGCTAAGAAGCAAACAGCTTTGTGCCATGTACTGTCCAGAAGGAGAAGGGGAGAGGAAATTTTTGCCTATGCTGCTTCTGACCAAACACGTTTAGGTGAGGGCTGGACTTTTACCAATCAGCTTTGCGGATTAAACTCAGCTTCATATAGTTCTGGTGCTATAACTATATCGCTTGCCTTGGTAATAATACTCAATAAAGGCAAAGCTGCGAAACAGGGAAGTTTGAATAAATAGTAAAAAAGAGTAAAAAAAAAAAAAAAAAAAAATAGAAAAGAAAAGAAAAGCGCTGCTCTCCTTGCCAGTCTGAGACCTTGGCTTTCTTTCATTATGTGTTTATAAAGATATATATATAAATAGGAATATATAAAAATATATATACAGTCTGAACAAATCAGGTTTTTTCAAACACTGTGTAACAATCAATCCTACTACAAGTGAAGGACCAGGTAGCCCTTTGCTAGCCAGGGCCTGATTCTCTTCCCGCTTACATCCACGTGACCAACTCGGTTGACTTCAGTTACACCCGATTTATTTCCTCTGACGCGAGTGAGTTTCCCTCCTCCGCAGAAGCCAGCGAAAGGGCCATGCCCATTGAAGTCCTGCAGCTCCCAAGGACCTTTGGCAGTGCACAGGCGTTGCGAGCCCTGTACACGGAGGTGAGCTACACCCCTGCAAAAAGGGATTAATCGGACTTTCCGTTTTTAATTCTTGCCGTGAAACGTTGCAGCTGTTTTCTAAAAACTTTGGGGTTTGTTCAGAGTTTTTTGTTCCAATCAGCGCAACCATAAATGGGTGAGTTAAAACTCAGCTCTGCGACAATTCCATTGCTACTCTGGTGACAACATTTACTTCCATGATTTTTCTTTTTAATTGGGAAAAAAGATAATATTACATACAGTCGTGTTTTAGCAGTATTCAGGTCTGGGAAAAAAGGAGGGAAGGTACTGCGTCTTTTAAGTTCAGCTGGGCCACGCTTGTGTGTGTTGGCAGAGCTGGGAACCTGGTTTTATTTCTCCTCCTCTCTGAACGCACACACCTACACGATCAGTGTTAAGGCTTGTACTTCTGTTGGGGAACAAGAACACCTCCCAAAGAATTGCACTTTTCCTTTTTACGGAAGCAAATGCTTACACCGCCATCGCCGCAACGTCAGCTGTACCTCAGCAAAAACGTCGCTCCTCACTATCGGTTTGTCCTAGCCTTCCCAGCGGTCTTTTGGTGCTGACTTTTGAAGCGATGCCTTATTTTGTACTAATTGTGTTGGATTAAATTAGTGCTGTATATTACGGGGTTTTATTTAAAGAAACAGGGCTAAAGTCATCTCTCGGAATATCATAAGTTGCTGTGAATATTGTTTGTACGAGATACTAGAATTTGTTTAAATGTGACAAAAAAGGAGGGAAATGAGATAACTTTTCAGGTTCATATCAATCCGCAGCTAATAAATCACTGAAGAGCTGTTTTATCCATGCAGGAGGGGAAAAAAAGAAAAAAAGAGCTTTTCAACTATAATAAATGCTGTCATTAATAAATTACAGGAATATGCTGTTTTTTCAATGTACAGAAAGAGAACTTATTGCAAACACTTTTTTAAGAGCTTGTGGTTTAAAGTAATGTAACAGACAAGTTCAGGCTCTGTGACTCAGCTTGAGAGGATCGTTTTATTATACCTCATGACTTTCTGTAACATAACTGTACTTTGTCTTACTGAGCTGGTCTTGAATCTGCTCCTGTTACAACTTTTAAGTGCTGATGACTTTTTTTTTTTTTTTTAAAGAAAACTATTGTAAAAGAAAAATTTAAATATTTTAATGACTGGGGGCGGGGGGGGAAGAGCTTGGTGTTGTTACTGTTTTAACCTTATGAACTCTATTTCATTAATTCACGGAATGAAATACCAAGGGTTGTTCAGCCAGTGTTCCTAATCTAGTTCTTGGTACTGTAAAAACGGGATAAATCTGTATGGAATCAAATACATAGCATGCTGATGATGAGTTTGAAAGAGGTTAATTTTTCCAGTAGTCTTGACAATTCTGCTTCCCAGCACTGACTTTACCTGCTACTACTGTGAATTTTGGTACCTAATCCCCCAACTGAATCCACGCAGAATAGAGCATGTGCCTGTAAAAAAAAAAACAAATCCGGTTGCAGGGCTAGGGCTTTAAATGGACTTTATTAATATCCTAGAAAATGTCTCAGTTAACCTTTAACTGAGAGCTATAAGACATGTTTAAAATGGTGTTTTCTTCGTGGGGAACGGGGTAATTTTTTTTGTTTGTTTTCCTTCTCATTTTTAATCCTGTGCTTAAGCTCAGGAAGGAATTTCTATTATCTTAATATTTTTTATTGACACTAGCTTGGGTTACAGTGAGCAAGGCAGTTTGGAGTAGGCTGGTCATTCTGAGCATCACAATATTCAGTGTCTTTTCTGAAACTTCGGGAAGCAGGGTTACCCGTCGTGCACACGTCTTAGTTTTTATGAAGACTTTTCATCAATTTAGTCTTTCTTTAAGTGACTTTGTTCTCATTTAAGGCTTTTTCAAAACGCTTCCTTTTTTTGTTTTTTTTTTGCCTTTTTTCTGACAAAGTTGGCTTGTTTAAAAAAAAAAAAAGATCAACAAGAAAGAAATGCAAGATTCTATGCAACATTCACGTTGAGTTATAAATTGAAAGTATAAACCATTTTCTTTCCTTCAGAACTGCCAAGAATGATACAGGCCATAAATGAGATGTGGTTTATCTGGGGAAGGGGAGGGAGGGGGTTGGTTAGCCTTTTTGTACATTTTGGAAGAAGCAAACTGATATTTCATTGTTGATGCTTAACTTCGATATTAACGTGTATGAAAACTTGTCTAAATGTGGCAATTTTCTTTCAAGGAAAAAAATAGAAAAACAAAGCAAAAAAAAAAATAAAATCTTTCTTTGTCGATATTAAATGGAAGGTTGCTGTTTTGATCTAGTCGTTTCCAGTGGAACAGTTTATGAAATATGTTCTATAAGATGTACATTTTTTCATTGTAACATAGAAATGTAAATATTTGATTAAAAGTGCTGCATTTTGATGAATTTTTTCTAGCCATTTTTAAAGAGAAAAACTAGGAATTGAGTATTTTGTGTACGTTTATGATGTTTTCCATTTGCTCCTCTCCCTATTTAATTTTCAGTTCTCATTTAGGATTGGAATTTGTGAATGGTCTGTTTGAGATCATGCCTCCCCTTTCTCACCCTCCCCGTTCCTCTCCCTTCCCCGCCCCCTGTGTCATGGAGAATAAAGCTGATGATTGTACCAGTCTTAAATTATTCATGATTCAATAAAATTGATGCTTATTTATTCAGATTTGTGGCTTCCCAGAACTTTATGTCCCTTCTTAATCGACGTTTTCTAATATTTTTTTTTTTTTTTAATTTGAAGATTGTGGAGTTCAGTTCTTGTTTTTATTGGCTTCTTCTAAGTACTTGTGAAAAGATGCCCACAGCCCTTAGCCACATCCGGGAGGAAATTTAGCAGAGGGACCACACCAATGTGATTCTCTCCCATAGCTGATGTTTGCACACTGTATCCATCAAGAACTGCTCAAGAAAAGACTGGTCTACCCATGTAGAGTGTCTCTGAGTAAAGCTGAGTCCTACGGAGTCAGTCCTATGCGGCCAGCAGGCTGGACGTGTCCTGATACCAGCTGGTGCCAGCTGCTTTTTCGGGAGAAGTCCCTGTTGGTCACAAGGGTACTTGGCAGCCTATGTTAGGCATATTCTGAACTTGCTTTGCAGAGTGAACTTCACAGAATGGTAGAATGGTTTGGGTTGGAAGGGACCTTTAAAGGCATCTAGTCCAACCCCCCTGCAATGAGCTGGGACATCTTCCACTAGATCAGGTTGCTCAGAGCCCCGTCCAGCCTGGCCTTGAATGTTTCCAGGGATGGGGCATCTACCACCTCTCTGGGCAACCTACACATTGCACACGTTACAATTGCCTCTTCACCCATTTGATAGAGACGCTATGATTATGCGGTAATAAATTTACATTGGTCAGTAAGAGCATGTAGGGATCTATTCCCCTTTCTTTCAAAGAAATGTTCTCTAATTTGAAAAAAAAAATAAGTACTCTCTTTTCAGAGAGGATAAATCCAAAAACCTCTGCACTTAAAGTGCAAGGGATAATTCTCAACAGTAGTAATTTTTTTCCTGGAGACTATTTTCTGTTCATATTTCTGCTTTTTTTGACAGTTCTTGTAGTTATCTTGTCCTCTACTCACTGACTTGAACAATTAATATTGGTAGGACAGATTGACCTGTATCAAAGGAAAAGCTTTGAAAGAGAAGAAATTCTGCTGAAAACTGATCTGCATTCAAGTTAGTTTAATTTAAAAGTAGTCTTCACTTTTCTTTTAATACCGCAGCAGTGCAAACTGTAACTCAGAGCTGATCTTCCATGATGTGGTCTTCATCTGTCCCTCCACAGCAATTTCCCAGAGGCAGGATAGTTTTGGACATGCTGAAGCAGATTTTTCCACGTTCTGTAAACTTGCTTTGATTCACAGAATTTTGTGTTTTAGAATTGGCCCTGGAAAACACTCCAGCCCTGATCTTGGACAACGTTTGAATCAATACTGGACTGGCACCAAAATGCTTAATATCCCTCAGGAACTCTTTTTCCCTTTCTTTCCTTTTTTTGGCCTCCCCGTCCCTTCCCCATGGTCTTGTTTTTTGTGCACGCTGTCTTGTACACTCATCTTCACGTTTTTTTTCCTTTACCTCATCTTCTCTTTAACCTGTATTGCCTTGCTTTTCTGTTTCCAGCACCCTATTTTATATCCTTCCTGGATCCACCTCATCACTTCTCAGTGCCGTAAGATCGGTGCTGACGTCCTTTGTGCAATCGAAGGGGAAATTACCAGAGCCATTTTATGAGCTCGATCCGCAGCCTGTGACACGTACTTAAACCCTTCACTTCCCACCAACCTTTTCGACTGATACCTTGAAGGTGTCACATCAAGAACCAGAGAGAAAATACCTCCTGATGCCCTTCAGGCTCCCATCCTCTCTTCTGCACTTTGTGCACGGCCTCATTTTACCACTTTACTGATGCTGATGATTCTGACATCGATCTCCATGTTAGGTGTGATAATAAGGCTTGTGGCGTGGAGACACCTACTCTTCAGTGGTTTCTAGCTTTTAATGTGAATAAAGCAGTTTCTCTCTGCTTCACAGTTTATAGCCCCCACTTGGCACAGGGAGCACCCATGTGAGGCTGCTTTTCGTAAGGCCCATTTGCGGTATGTCAGCAAGAGAGGAGCTCATGGACCCTAAAAGCCCACAGTCATTCCCACCCTCTCCTTGCTTATCAGGAGAAGACTTTTGGGGGTTAGAGCAGAGAAAAGCAACTGAGGACAACTCCCATCTCTGCCAGTGGCAATGGGATTGACTGTAGGCAAATATTTCCCCATCAACACCTCCGTTTGCTTAGCCACACAGAGAAATCCATGTTCCTCTCTCCTTCCTTGATCATAGAATCATTTGGGTTGGAAGGGACCTTTAAAGGTCATCTAGCCCAACCCCCTGCGGTGAGCAGGGACATCTTCAACTAGATCAGATTGTTCAGATACACAGATACTTTAGATTTGCTCCTTTGCTGGAGGCTAAAGGAGACCTAGTTACAGGGCATGGAGACCATGCTCTGGCTAAGCATGGGTAATTCCTCCTCTTGCTCCTGTAAATTCATCAACGTGGGGCTGGGCACTTAGGAGGTCTGAAGGACCTTAACATGAGATGGGATCCACAGGCAGAGAGGAGGAGGATGCTTTCAGTGAGCTTTTGTAGTAATCCTGACTGAAAGGCAATTGTACATCAAGGACTTGGTGATCCATGCTAACCTGAATATGCCCAGGCCTGTGCTCTGCTGGCCTGTGCTGCAAGACCAGCCTGGCCTTCAGGCCTGTGTTGTGCTGCACAAATTCCTTGTCCACAAGACAAACTCCTCCAGCTCATTCTAAACGAGCAGGTCCTGCTGGGTAACAGAGATTAAACCACTCGTGTGTCCTTGCCTTTATCTAACCGTGCAGCAAGAAGTTCTCATGAGTACATCCTTTGACAGCAGAAATGATGACTGGAAAATACTATCATACCTTGAACAACCACACTTATGGCTGTAGTGTGACCAGCATGCTGTGTGTGGATTGGAGGCCCCTTTAATGCCACACCACTCAGGGTTCCCACTCGCTAAAGGCACATAGTATTATCTATGCCATTGTCATCATATCAAGTCATATGAGGAGAGGCTGAGGGAGCTGGGCATGTTTAGCCTGGAGAAGAGGAGGCTGAGGGGAGACCTCATTGCCCTCTACAACCACCTGAAAGGAGGGTGGAGAGAGGTGGGGGTTGGCCTCTTCTCCCAGGTGAATAATGACAGGACCAGAGGAAATGGTCTGAAGTTGCAGCAGGGGAGGTTTAGGTTAGATATTAGGAAGAATTACTTTACTGCAAGAGTGGTCAGGCACTGGGACAGCCTGCCCAGGGAGGGGGTTGAGTCACCATCCCTAGAGGTGTTTAAGAAACATCTAGATGTGGCACTTCAGGGCATGCTCTAGTGACAGAGATTGTAGGTTGGGGGGGGGGTGGGGGGGGGTGGGTTTTTTTGGTGTGTGTATGGTTGGGCTCAATGATCTCAAAGGTCCTTTCCAACCATGAAGATTCTACAATTCTATGACTCTATGATCTCACAGCATTAGCTCTAGTAAATAGCACTTTGATACTTGACCGAGTCTGAGTGCCTTTCTTTCTGGGATCATAAGGAACCAGCACCACCCAGTGCAAAACAGATGTTAGGACACAAAGCCCAAGCCCAGTGAGGGAGGAACAACCGTGTAAGCTCAGGTCTGCGCGAGCCACTAAACTTCATCAACAACAGTTTTTCTGGCAACTTTATTCCACTGTTTTCAGCCGCCTGCTCTCTGCCCACCCACCCCCCCCCCCCCATCAGTCTTGGCTGCTAAATCAATCTAGTTCTGCACAGCAGAGCACAAGTGATCCATCAGGTTCCTGGAAGGCATTGACGACTGCTTCCTGCTGCAGATGCTGGACATGCCGACTAGGAATAGCACATTGCTAGATTAACCGCTCACGAATCAACAAGACTTACTTTCCAACACTAACTATCAGTGGTAGCCTTGGGTACAGCGGTCGTAATATTGTGGGGTTGAAGGTCCTTCTAAGCACACTGAAGACAAGTGGTAGGACAAAGACCCTTGATTTCAGAAGTGCCAGCTCCAATATGCTCAGAGCCCAGCTGTGAGGGAGTCCATGGGGAGCACCTGTGGAGGGCATAGGAGAATGTGAGTGCTGGGAGTTACTTAAGAACAGCTTCCTGGAAGCACAAGAACAGTCCATCCCCCTACAAAGGGAAAGAAATAAGGCAGAACAAGAGACCACCTTGGCTTAGCTTTTGGGTGTGCTTAAAAACACACACAAAGACAAATACTGGCTATGGGAAGGTGGCCAAATATCCATTGAGGACTATAAGAACCTTACTGGAGCATGCAGAGCTGCAGTCAGGAAGGCTAAGGCTCAGCTAGAACTGAAATTGGCCAAAGATGTCAAGAACAACAAGAACAGGTTCTTCAGCAGTAGGCAGAAGCACAAGGAAAGCTCAAGCCCATTGCTAAACAGGGCAGGGAAACTACTTACAAATAATGCTGACAAGGCAGAGGTTCTCAAGACCGTCTTTGCCTCTGTCTTTACTGGCGTAGCTGGACCCCAGTTCACGGCCTCGTAGCTACCACAACGTTACATGTCAACCCACCGGTAGTGGAGGGAGAGCTGGTCTGCATCCTCTTGCAAGGGTTCAACTGACATAAATCTACAGCCTAGGCAGAACCCACCCCAGGGCGTTAAGAGAAGTGGCTGACATTGTTGCAAGGCCACTGTCTATAACCTCTGAAAAGTTGTGGCGATCAGGGGATACCCCTGATGACTGGAAAAGGGCAAGTGTCAAACCCATCTGAGCCCAAAAGAGGATCCAAGAAACGGCAGGCCCATTAGTCTTACTTCGGTCTCTGGGAAAGTAATGGAACAAGTTCTCCTAGAAAGTATTACAAACCAAATAACGCAGGTGGCTGGGAAAAACCAGCATGGATTTACCAAAGGCAAATCACTCCAGACTTACGTGACCACCTCCTACAACAAAATAGCATATTCTGCCTACACGGGGAGCACAGTAGATGGCGTTTACGTGAACTTCAGCAAAGCATTTGACACTGTTTCCCACAGCCCTCTACTGGACAAACTGGCAAAATACAGATTGGTTGGGTGATGAATTAGGAAATTGGCTAACAGGCAGCACTCAGAGGCTGGTGGTCAATAGGTTGTACTCAGCCTGTGACAAGTGGAGTGCTCCAGGGGTCAATACTGGGCCCCATGCTGGTCAACGTCTTCTGGCGGATGGGCCTGAAAGCCCCCTCACCAAGTGGTGACACTAAACTGGGTGGTGAGATGGACACACCAGAAAAAAGAGCCATCTTACAGAGAGACCTGGACAGGCTGGAAGAGCAGGCTAGCAAGAGCACTGTGAAGTTTAACAAAGGGGGGACGACTTGACCAAAGAGCCCAGTACAGATGAGGAGCTGTGTGGCTGGAGACCAGCCTTGCTGAAAGGGACCTGGAGGTCCTGGACAACAAGCTGAACGTGAATCAGCAGCGCAACAAAGACAAATCAGACCCTGGGCTGCATCCACAGGGGCATTGCTAACAGAGATAAGAGACAAGACCATTCCGCTCGGCACTTGTCAGGCCACACCTGGAGTACTGTGCCCAGTTCTGGTCCCCACAATTAAAAAATAATGTGGAAAGACTGGAAAGGGTCCAAACGAGGGCCACAAAGTTGATCAAAGTGCCAGAGAACCTCCTCATAAGGAAAGACTGAAGAGGTTAGGCATCTTCTCATGGAGAAAAGAAGGCTTGGGGAGGACCTCATCACGATATTCCAGTACTTAAAGGGCAGCTACAAAGAGGATGGAGGCTCCTTTTCACAAGGACACACATGGAAGGCACAAGGGCCAAGGGGAACAAGTTGCACGAGGAGAGGTTTTTATCTCGATATAAGAAAGACATTTTTTACAGTGAGAACAATCGTTCACTGGAACAACTTCCTCGGGATGCAGTGGAGTTCCCGTCACTGGAGGTTTTTCAAGGTGTGATTGAACAGGGTAAAAGTTTTCATGTAGCCCCCTTTTCCCACAAAAGATTGGACTAGAGGATCTTTCCAGATCATTTCCAACCTGGGCTGTTCTATGAAGTATTTTAACCCTTTGTTGATTACAAGGGAGGTAAAACTATGTAAAAGCAGCACACCTAGCACTTGTGTGTGATCAGTAAAAGCACTCCTGTGAGGTCCTGGCTACTCCGCTGGGCTTTCCCTGGTGTTATATCCCTGTCATGTGAGTTGGGAAAGCAATGCTGTTATGGCTTTTGGCATTTGAAGGATTTTATTTATTTAGATCAGATTCAATCCTGGTTGAAAAATACAATAGCCCTAGAGATGTACATCTAAGATTATTTAATACCAAGGGCTGGCAGAAGGGATGATCTTCTACACCTCCTTCCCATCCTCGCTGAGCATTTCTGCCAGGTATGCTTCTGATGCACCGGTGAGGCAGTTCTAGGTGCTAGACCAGCTGAGATCAGAGCAAATCAAGATAACTGCTCAGTTTTCTGCTCTTCAAACTGATCACTTTGGGCCCAGATGTGTGCCAATGCATGTGCATAGGTTGGGAAGGAGAAGACGAAACGCAACCAGGAGCGAGACCCTGTCTTGTTCCTCTTGACAATAGTAGAGCCCATAGCCGTTGTGTCAAACTCTACCTTAATCTTCCTGGGCAAAGATTTTTTTAAACGCCATCAGCGTTTTTGAGGAATGAACTTGGGTCTTTCTTCAAAGAAGGCAGGTTTTAATTCACAGGGGGGTTAGCACTGGCAGTTGCCTGCCTTTCATGAGCCTGAGTGTTCTGGTTTCTTCTCGAAACTATGGCCTTACATCTTGGGAGCTATTTCTTTAAGATGATTGTAATATTCAAACTTTCCTGGAGGACAGGTGTTGTTCAAAAGAAGTGATTTAATTTTTTAATTTTTTTGGGGGGGGGTTGCTCAACTGTGACATTCTCAAGCTCAAGGATGTGTTCCTTACTGTTGTTAGGAAAGACAGTGGGATAAACATGCTTTCCTGCATGTAGTGTTACTATTTGTGGCTTATTAGATGATTTCTACACGTATGGATAAGTGTTTTTTCAATGGGCATACGGCAGTATTGGTGCAGTGCTCCTGGTGCTGGAGGTTGCCTTTCTTGTCTGCCCCGGCTGTGGCACAGGTGAAAACACTTCCAGCTCTCCCACTTGTGCAGGGCACTGACTGAGCAGCTTTTCAGCTGGGCAACGGGACTGGAGGGGTGCCACCATGGAGCCCCACACGCCCCAGGCATGGAGGATGCCGCCGTACAGCTCTGCGAGTAACAACAGCACAGACTCCCTGAGAAACTGATTTATTTTCTTTTCTTCCCCTGTCCAAAAGCCACTCTCCCACGCTGGGGGAGATCAGAGTTACAGCAGGCACAGATGTTGAACCAGCTGGTTTCTTAAGGGACAAAATAATTGAGAATTTGCTGCCCTGAGCTCACAGTCACCAAAGATAAATCCCCCTCTCTGCCTTTCCCGTTCCCCAGTGTCAGATATTTCCATCCTGGCTGTGAGAAGAAGGACGTACAAGACGAATCTGGGCCACCAGGTCTTTAAAAAGATCACTTTAATATCATACAGCAGCAGTTGTTATGGGAGTGCGTGACATCCAGGACTACTTTGTTCCACAGTTTCAAAAACTATGGAGGCTACTAGTCAATTTGGAAACCTTTCCATCTCTGAAGGTAGGAAAGGCTTCTTATCACCTTTACTCCTTTCCGAAAGCACACGGAGAGTTGCATAAAAAATTAATATATTAAAAAATAATTTCCAGGGCCAGCAGTCCTGGATTGGCCTCACTAAGATTAGCTAGCTTCAGGGAATAGGCAAAGGGGGCCTCTCACACTCTTAACAGCAAATTATGATACAGTTTGCTCTTAGAAATACGCCCAAGCTGAACTCCCAGTGTCCTGCGCAGCAGGAGCAAGCCCAATTCTCATCAGGTACTCCTAAAACAGATGGAATCTCTCCCCATTGGAGGTAAGCGAACAGTACGCATCTGACATAAGACCTCAGAAAGGGTAGCTCTTCTGCAGGACTTCCCTTGGCACAGGTGTCCCGCATGAGCCATCACACGGTGGCTGTGAGCTCTGGCTTCACCATCAGAGTATAAAATGGAAGCCTTTGCAAGGAAGACTCCTTTCCTGCAAGCTTTGGATGCAGTCTGGCAGCTGTTGGTAAGTAAAAATACTAAAGCAACTCTTTAATTTCATATTAAGGTATCCCTGAATCTCAAATGGTTGTGCTTGGTGGTCATACAATGTTCTTCTTGCTATGAGATGGGGGTGTGTGTAAGGGTAAGATTGATAAGTGTTGCATTTCAGGTAAGGGTTTTCCCCTGTTAAGTGGCAATTCCAGGTTATTTTTCCTTTAGTAAGGCTATTTGTCTGGCAGAATAAGATGTAATAGCCCTTGTGCCGAAAGGAGTAGTCTGAAATAATTGGGTTTGGTAAGACTCCAAGTGCAGACAAGCTGTAAAGAGCAGAGGGTGTAAGACGATTAGTAGCTTCTGTCGAACACTGAATTTGTATAAGCGATACCTGTTCTGGTTTGGAACACGCTCCTTTCTTGAGTGTTGTGGTCTGTGTGGTGGGACCTGTGGTCTCCGGAGTTGCCTATGAATTTTGAAACAAAATACGGGGTTTGAATTAGGTCTGTCCTTATAAGTTACCTAACTATGGTCTTATGCGTACTGGACTAGTAAAACTTGACTTATAAATAGTTGTCCCGGGGTGCTCTATCATTTAAAGAGTCAATGGATGGAAAACAACATATGGTCTAACATACACACTGTTGATAATACACGTAACCGCTCTCTTATTCAAGCCTGTATGAGCAGTTGGGTAGATTGCACCAGTTGCTGCTTAATGCACATTTTTGTGATGTTTTAGGTATGCTTGGGAGATAAGTTGCATTTTTGGAAGAGCTCTTTTTTTTTTTTTTTAAAAAATGAACCAACCCTTATGCCATTTCACTTTCTTTAGTGTTTTGTGGGGTAAATGCTGCCCTCTCTCAGGTTTATGTTATCAATTGCTAATGGCTGTAAGGGGTAGGAGATGATTAAAGTGACAAGGTGTCCCGAATTAGGTGTGTCCAATTATCTAACTGGAGAGTAGCTGGAGACCTGGAATGGGCTTCCTAGAGGGGATGGTCGATGCCCCAAGCCTGGCAGTGTTTACGAGGCATTTGGACAATGTCCTTTAACTTCTGGTCAGCCCCGATGCAGTCAGTCAGTTGGACTAGGTAATTGTTGGTGGTCACTTCCATCTAATCATTCTTGCTTTCATGCTTTTCCTTGTGGCTGTGACGCTGTAGTGAAGTGGAGCTTAAAGGGATAGTGGGGTTCAGGTGGTGTCTCCTGCGTTTATTTCCATTGTTTTGGCATGTCATGAGTGGTGGGCATTAGTCAGAGCCTGCGGAGTGGAAAATAACTAACTTTGTAATGAAATCTCTTTCACAAGGACTCCGCTACCTGTATGTGAGCAGGAAAACATTGACGTTTCTGTAGTGTGTATTTGTATCTAAAACAAAAATACGCAAGTGGTTATGTATTTGCCTTGCATCGTAGAAGTGATCCTTGACTGGACTTAGACTTAAGACAACTCTTCAGCCTTATCTTTTTCATTCTATTTCTCTACCCCATAAGCATAGTCTAATCACATGCTCCCGGTCTACAGACTGTTGTATCTTAACAGGGTGATGGGGGGCAAGTGTCCACCATGACCTACCTGGGCAATAATAACTGGAAGGAAGGAGGGGAGTCAGAAGGTCTGTAGAGGGGAGTGACTGTAGAAAACCTTTAATCCTCTGGTTGAGTCACTCCATACTTAAAACGCAGGAAGATATTTTTGTAAGGCTATTTAATTTGAAGCTGATTTGAAGAGAATCACTACGCTGTTGATAAAATGCATTTCTCTTTTCTTTCTCTGTTTGGCCCCAGACACAAACTACAACAACCTGTAGGCAGGAATCAAGTATTACTGAATGATCAAGCTTGGAAATCTACTTTTTCTTTTTATTTGGCAATCATTCGCTTTATTATATATACATATTTAAAGTCTGTACATGGTAAAATACAAAATAAAAGCGTTTCTTTATAAGTTACAAAATTAAACAGCTACATTTTTCTGTAGTTTAGCTGCCATTTAATTAAAAAAAGGAGAGAAATCTTGCTGAGCCATCGTTATATTCATTCACAATAACCTTGGTATAAAACATCCATACAGAGTAAGTGTACAAAATAGTGTACAGTTCATATAAGCTGTGCAAAGACAGCAAAGTTCAGTCAAAAAAAAAAAAAAAATCAAAGAGGCACATCCACTTTCCTCTGTCCACACCATGGATAGCAGAAGCAAAGTGGAAAAGAAGCACAAGCCCGTGGGCAAAAAGGTAGGTTAGACAGTGCTTCTAATAGAATATTGATGCATAAATTAAAATGAAAAACATATAAATATATAAGGTCTCCATTACACAAGGCACACTTGCATTATACCTTAGTCATTCCAGGGATTTCAACAGGTCTGTTGCCCAAGTATCGTGCTATTTGGGGTGAGCAGGGAGGCAGCGTTTGGTCTGTGTCCCTCAATAATGTTATTTAATTTTGGAGGAGAGGGTTGCTACATCAGACCAGTTTTCAGGGTTTTGAAATCTTAATGGTAGCTGGAAATTCCCTTGAAAGGTAGTAAAAATGGCCACAGCATCTGTATTGTATTTTTTGTTGTTTCCTATCTGGGAGACAAAAAAGTCCCTTCTCAAGAGGCTATACTTTCCTCCCTGCTGTAAAGCAAGGAGCTGCCTGTTACTTGCTTTCAGCAGAAGGTAGCTAATGGAGCAAATGTTGATTGTTAAGCAGAGAGAGTTATGAAATGTTAGCAGATGCTGTGAATGTGAAAACCTTCACATGGGGCAGAAAAATAAGGAATACATATAACTAGAAAGCCTTGCAGCTACGTGATAAAGAACCTGCACTGGAGACGCATGTGGACATTTGGGTGGGACATGACCTCTTCAATTTATAGCACTCTGTTTTATTTACATCTTTGCAATGTCCCCATGTGATGGTAGGGGCGGGCAGGGTGATCTAAGAGACTGTTATTTCCTCCTCTTCCTCTTCCCCTTCATCATCCTCTTCCTCTGAGTCTGAGAAGTCTGAAGGTTTGCTGGGGCTGCTAGAATGGGATGGAGAAGGAGACATCTGGGAGTCCAGTCTGTCCCTCAAGTGCAGATGTTCTGGGGACTGGTGGTAGGTTAAGGGATGCTGGGGGCTGGGTGGGCACACGGGGGGAACCTCCTCCTCCTCCTCCTCTCCTGAACACTTCTTCCCTACGTCACTGAGGTCTGGGTGAGGGTTGAACTTGGTCGGTAGGGTCTGTTCTCTGCAGCCACCAGAAGAGAGGAGCTCTCTTTCTTTCGAGTTTCTCCACTTCATCCTCCTGTTCTGGAACCAGATCTTCACCTAGAGAGGAGAAAACCACCCAGAAATGAAACAGTTCAGTAAAACAAGGACTGAGAAAGGCCTTTTGGTTGCACCCTTGAAACCTTGCTCATGCCTATACCGAAGCTAACAGGAACCACAGAACCTGGTCTTTGAGGACCCTAAGAGAGGGGCTGGGGGCCAATAAGGCCGTGGTCTGTCCTGACCTACTTGCCCAGCTGGGAATTGCGCTGCTTTCTTGGCTCCGTGGATGCTCATGGCCCGGTAACTTGCTTTGGACTTTCTCCTGGTCATGGACTTTCTCCTGTCCCCTTCTTTCAAGCTGCCCCCAGGGATGGAGGGCCCAGCTCCCTGCACCACTTCTACCCTCCCCACCCAGTGCCTCTCTCACCTGCGAGTCCTTGAGGCCCAGCTTGGCTGCCAACTTCTTCCTGTCGGGTTTGCTGATGTACTTCTGCTTCTGGAACATCTTCTCCAGTGCCTTGCGTTGCACGTCAGAGAAAACGGCGCGACGTAGCATGCCACGGCGGGGCTTGCCACGGGCGGCCAGCGGCCAGGAGAAGGTGCCGGGGATGGGGACCACGGCAGAGGTGGCTGCAGAGGGGAAACACAGCACTGAGTAGAGTGGGACTGGACCCCACCACCCCCTCCCTGCCCTTCGGGTGGGCACCCATCGACCTGGAGCTGTGAAAAGGAGCTTTAGGCTTAACTAAGCGCCCCCCTTTCAGCCCGTGATCACTGGGATTAGATCTATCAATTCAAACGTGTAAAATGGATCAATAGTGGCTGGTTTTGTTGGGAGATTCAAAGGTCTCTGGCCTGAAAAGGCAAAGTGAGGCGTACCGGCTAAGATAGAGGTATAATAAAAAAGCTTTCTCTCCCACTCAGAAGAATTTGATTTTTTTTTTCAGGCGCTTTTATCATTTCAGATGCTTTATCATGCTTGAGATGAAAATGAGGACTTTTCTGATTCTGAACAAAACCGCTCCTCTTCAGATGCAGTTTTGATCAATCAGTATTCATCTTTTTATATTAATCTCTTCTCCCCCACCCTCCCCCCCCCAAAGTTGGAGAATTCAAGCCGAAGACATGAAAAGTAACAGCTAATTAGCACATTGCCTGGTTCTCAATGGCATTGGTATGATAAAAAGGGCAGAATTTCGTCTTTAAAAAAAAAAAAGGGGGGGGGGGAACCTCCCCAAGAGAGACAGAGATGCTAATGAAGCGTGAATGGTAATTGTGTAGTAATGAACTAACAGAAAAAGACTGAGGACAAGCAGCTAACGCCATATATTATTGGAACAAAAGAGATTTACACTTTCAAACTAAACACAACGGCATGCCAAGCTCCTCGGGAGAATACTGATGGCACAATCGTCTCTTTCCCCAAATCATTTTCATTAAATGGACATGAAAAGCTATTTATAAAGCTCAAGTTGTTTTTGTTAGGCTATTCACATGCTGGAGAAAGGAAGCAAATTCCATTATCCGAAGGATGAATGGAAGAGCTTGGGTTATTTTTTTTCGCTCTCTCCCTTTCCCTGTTTTCTTTTTAAATTAATAGCTTGTTTGTGTAATTAGATTTTTTTTTAATTGTTCTCTCTGCATCATAACACTTCAGCGCTGTCGTACGCCCGGTAGCCTGCTTTCTCGCCCAGACCGTGTCGGTTGAACACCGCTGACGGTCTAAACGAGAAGCGATGAAGTGGGAGACCCAAGGTGAAGGAGGGGAGAAGGGTTAGTGCGCGGTGAAGAAGGAGGAGGAGGGAAGTAAAGCCGCGCCCGCGGTACCCTCGATCCGCCTGTAAACCCAGCAACCCGGCGGGGGCGGAAAGATTTGGGGGAAGGGGAACAGGGCGGAGAGCAGCTTTCAGGGCAGTTCTGCCTCCCTCCGCCTGCGCGGAGCGCGTCCGCCGGGGCTGCGCGGGAGCGGAGCGCGGGCGGCGGCGGGAGCTGACCGCTCTCCTCGTGGTGCTGAAAGCGGCGGCGCGGCCCCGGGACGGGACGGGAAGTTGGGGCGGGGGGGGAGGGGGCTGCCTGGGAGGAGGGGGACCCGCCTCGCCTCGGGACCGTGACAATCCCGGCTAATTTGCCGATCAGCGGGGGGAGCGGGCAGGGAATGTCAAGCAGTCACTGCCTGTGCTAAATCGGGCATCAAATTGGCGCGACTGATGCTTGAATGTTGTACTCCCTCCAACCTCTGAACTAGAGCATAACCCCCGGGGGAGGATACGGGAGGCGGGGGTGGGGGGACGGGACACGGAGAAATATCACCGGGATCCGCCCGGAGAGAGAGGGATTTTTAGAGACCTACCTGGGAAATAGGAAGATCTGATAAAGGGCTGGAAGGATCCTTCAAAGTACGGAAAGGAGAAAGTCTTGGGAGGGACGCTCTGAAGCAACGCAGGGGACGTTTCTAGTAAATAAATAAAAATGAAATTAAGCAGAGGGTTTCCACCGGTTGCACTCGACCGACGGCACGGCTGGGTCTGTCGCTTGGTCTGGGGACCACTGCGGTGGTACTTTTCTCCCCCCCCCCCCCCCCCCAAAAAAAAAGTCAAACTGAGCTCGGAACCGCCTGGGGAAAGCGGCATTTCTGCTGCGAGGGTTTTGGCAGGAAAGTGGCCCCCGGGATGGCAGAGTCACCCAGGAGATCCCGGCGGTGGAACCCCCCCCCGCTGCCTGATCCTCCCGCCTGTCCTGCGGCCGCTCTAGGGGCGGCGGAGCGGGACTAGCACCCAGCCAGCGCTCGCCCTTAAATACCGGTAATGCCGGAGGGCTCCGCAGCTCGGTACTCGGTCCTCCCTCCCCTTCCTAAACCGTCTCCCTCCTCTCCATCCCCCCCCCCGCCACCACCCTCCTCCTGCAGGCGGTGGGTTCCGCGGAGCCCCGGAGCGGGGGGTCGGGAACGGGGGCCGCTTACCGGTGCGGGGGGCGGAGGAGAGGATGGCGTTGACCCCAAACTTCAGGAAAGTGGATTCGCTGCTGGATGTCTGTGGCGAACAGATCCTTCTGGAGCCGGCGGCGGTGGTGGAGCTGGCGAGCTCCGGCGTCCCGGAGTCTGTCCTGGTGGCCGAGGTCGGGGGGGACATGCTGGGCGGGGGGCCAGTCCTGGGCAGGTAACCGGTGGGCCTGCTGATCCGGATCAAATCTTCCACCAGGAAGCTGGAATGGCTGGAAAAAGCTGACTGCAGCGACTGAGGCAAGGTGAGGGTGGGGGTCGGCCGCAGGAGGCTTGGGTAGACGGCCGGGGGGGCGATGAGGCTGGGGAACATCATCGCAGGGGCCGTCCGCCGAGCAGGGCTGGGGCCGCTCGCTTGTTTGTTTGCTTGCTTTTTGGGTTGGTTTTTTTGTTTGTTTGTTTTGTTTTGTTTTCTGTTTTGCAAACCTCGTTTAGTAAAGATCCAGCGAGCGAGCCTGGCGGGGTTCTCTCTGCCCCTTCCTCCTGGACGATGGGTTTTATAGTGGTCAGCCCCGCTGAGGCTCTTTCAAAAGTGACAGCCCCAACAATGGGGTTCAACAAAGTTCTCCACTTGAGCTTCATTCAGGGCGAGCTCCGGGCTTCTCCATTGGTCCGGGGCTGCAATTTATGATTGGATTAGACTTCATAAGCAACCGGGGCACAATGGCCCCGCCACAAAGAAAGTGTAGTCATCAATTTTGCATATTGACCGCCTCTTTGGAATACAGCGCTCCAAAGGCTCCCAGCAGGGTTTTGTTCAGAGGCAACACACACAGGCTAATTAAATGCCTATTTAAAAGTTTCGAATGACATCTTGCCTCGTAGAAAGGGAATTATTTAAAGAAAGCACTAAATTTATTTGCCGCTCCCCTGCTGAGTTTAGGAAATAAATCAATAAATATTCATATAAACTTATCTGCGGACTCTCAGAAAAACACGGGTTTTGTGGAATGGAAAATACAAATTAGACAACGTGGAACTAAGCTCTGAGGAGGGAGAAAAAATATTCGGAGAGCGGATCCCATCGCGGTTTGAGCGTGTTCTGCCCCCTGCTATCAGTATGCGGCAAAATTTGTGCTGTCGTTGGGGTTATTTTTCTATCTGCACGGCAAAGGTTCGGCAGAAAGTGAGTTTTGGGGTATCAACCTCTACTTTCAGGACCCGAACTCCTTAAAAGTCCACCGTATGTGTGCTCAGGCAAGAGGCTTGCCCAATTCGGACCGAAATGTAAGCTTTATTGTAGCCGGTAAGAACTCCGCTGCGAGAAAAATCTGAACATCGAACATGAAAAGGATCTGAACAGCTTTGTGGAACCAGAGCAGCCCCCTCAGGTTCTCAATCTATTGGTCCTCTTAAGCTCATCTACATTAAAAATAGGGGAAACGAAGGCGACGTTGTAGCATTGGGATCCTTTTGGCTAAAAGTAGTCTGAGCTAGTCTCGGGTTTATCGGTATCGGTGACTCGAAGCCTCCTCGCCGCCGCCAAATTCACCTCAACTCGCTTTTGAGCTGCGGGCGAGAGCAGAATTCCTGGAGGTGTATTCAGCTCGGTGCCGCAGAGCCCAAAGTCCCTCAACTTTCGTGCGAGGGACAAATGACATCGTCTAACAGAAAAGTAGAAAGCGAGGACTTCTCTGGCAGAGAGGTTTTGTTCGTGAGGGCAAATATGGAAATAGGCGCAAGTGTAGTTAATTTCCTTTGGAGTTGGGTGATGAATGCAACTATTGAGAGTGGTTTTACCTGATTTCTCTGTTAAAGACTATAACAGATGTGTTAAATGTCCTATGTTTTAAAAGCACCCTATTCAGTCCTTTGGTGCGGCTGAACCTTTGCAAGCAGAAGTGTGCAGCTCAACCATGCAGCCTTTATCCTATTAACCATGAACTAACTGTCACCTTCAGCTGTTTTCCCTTTTTACTTTTTAACACAAAGCTTTCTCAAAAATCTTATTAACCAGCTTTATTTCTCTCGATGGTTTTTGTCCGGACGTTTTGTGTTGATTATCTCCATGTCGATGCTTTAACCATTCAATAAAAGTGCATCTGCGATTTATATCACATTAGGGAAGAAAGAAAGTCTGTTAAACCTCTCCCTTGATTCAAATCAAAAAGTTATTTATTGGAGAGGACGGAATCAGCCCTCGAAATTGTATGATCCTGACAAGCTTTCCCGGTGCTGTACGCCGGCCTCCAGCAGATGAGCATCTGCAGAAGGCTGACTTGGAAGATCTGAAAGCATCACTTTGAAATCAAACCTCGCTGGAGTTTCCCCCCCTCCCCCGCCCCAGTTTTGTTAATCTTGACGTTTAGCAGGTAAAGAAAAAAGGGAAGGAAGGAGCGGACAGAGCCCAAAGGGCTCGGGGGTGTGTGTGTGTATGCTGGCGGGCAGCGCGGCGGGTCCCCGGCACCTGCCCCCCCGCCCCCGGCCGGCACCGCTCGGGCACGGTGGGGGGAAGGTGGGGGGGCTGCCCCGTCCTGCTCCGGTTTTAGCTTGCCTCCCACCCCCCCGCCACCCGGGCTTCTCTCAAGCCCGTTTATACGCACGGCTGCTCTCAAGGTGTTATTTCGCAAGCGGGTGGGGCGGTAGCGAACGGAAAAAGCAAACAGGGCTTTCCCAATAAAATAATTGACGCCACCCTCCCTACCCAGCCCCCCCGCCTCTGTCCCCTGCTCCCTGCCCCTCTCGCAGCCCGCTCCTGCTCTGTCACCCCCCCGCATGTCCCAACACAGCTCCGCCCGGGCTGCTCCGCGAACACTTCGTTTTTTACAGTCATTATACGTTTCCTTTGAGATGATTTACTCCTTTCTTTACATATACATTGGGGGCATTTTGCCTCACTATAGACCAACTGCTGCTAATTTCTCTGGTTTAAAAAAGAGGGTCTGACATTTTCTGGAAGGTTGGGTCAAACGCATGCTGGGGCACACGTGGACCCAGTTCTTCCTTGTGATGCGTCTGAGCACACTCATAAAGAATTCCTTAAGCACCAAGGCAAAAGGGACTAGACATCTATTGAAAGGGAAGATAGACCATAAGAAACCAAGAAATCAGACGAAAGGATCTTATTTTAAGTGATCTCCTTTGGAAGTTTCTTTTCAAAGGCAGTGATCATTTAAGAGAAAGGGAATTCTAATGTCTCAGGATAAAACCTGTGACTAATGCCGTTTGACCTATGCTCACGCCGTTTTGTGCTTCCTGCCATTCATTTTAATGTCGTTATCTTCAAATTTATTTCTTAAAAGTCACTCACTTTCTTTGTCGCTTGAAAAAAAAAAAAAAAAAAAGAAAAAAACCAAAACACCCACCCCAAAACCGCCGGGAGCGGAGGTAGGGGGGGGGCGGGGGGGGATAGGATTTGAAGCCTGCGTGTGTCCCGGTCCGAGGTTGATAATCCGCATGAAATTGGGAGAGCCAGCACTTCAAATCCGGAGACCAAAGAGCTCGCCTTGGGCTGGACCAGAGGAGCGGAGTCGCGCCGGGGAGCTCCATCCCTCTCCCCGCCTGTCCCCGTTCCCCCCCCCGGGAGACGGACGTCTCAATCACCGCCACGGCTCTGCTCGCTCCCCCGCGGGGGACGTTCCCCCCCCCCCCCCCCCAAGTCTTTCCCGGGGCGATTTCCCGCTTGGGAAGGGGAGGGGGGAGAAGTTTGGCTTTCACCTGGATGCGGGAAGCCAAAGCCAAACTTCTCCCCCCTCCCCTTCCCAAGCGGGGAAATACTCTACAAGGGTCCAGGCTCCGCTGCCCCCGTCGCTTCTTCTTCTCCAAACCTGTGTGTAAGCATTTTGTTTTCTTATTTATTTTTTTTATTCTATTCGCCCCCCCCTCTCCGGGGAGGGATGCTCCGTCCCCCCTCCCACGGCGTGTCCCAGCTCCCTAAGGATGCTTCCCGACCTCGCCGGATGCTTGAATGGAGGCTGCGGGGGCGAAGCTATATTAAGACACCTAAGGCTTCACCTTTAGAATTCAAGCACAAGGAACAGTAACTGTTGGTTCGTTCAAAGCTCTTCTAGATCCCTCCCCCCCCCCCTTTTCTTGAAAATCCTTCTATTGTGCCAATCAAGCAGATGGTTTGCAGGAAATATAGCTTGGCCCCAGTGACCGAAACTAATTTTAACTAGCTTTCCAAGCCTGGCACGTTTGTTTTGCTCTTACAAAATAGCTAAAAAAACAGCTGGCAAGGGTGAATTAAACCCATTAAAGACACATTTATAAGAAATTATATTCACATAGGTTGCTTGAAACCCCCCTAAGAGGGGAGAGATGAGCGTATTGAAATGAAAATGTCCCCGAACACACTACCCTCCTTAACATCGCCTGAGAGTCTCAAAACATTTTACTAAATAGATTAACTTGACTATTGTTTCGCATCACATTTATCAGCTTCATTAAGTGAATAGCTGAACAAATATATTACGCATGCATGAAAAGCTCTTTTGGGGGCTGCCTTATTGTGTCCTCAGCCCTGACAGGTGGTTAACTGTGTTTCTCTCTCCTCTCCCCCCCTCTCTCTCTGCGCAAAGAAAGAGGGATCTCGGACAGAGCGCGCAGCCCAGACTTGGCAAAGGGACCTAGAGGGGAGAGTTACTTTCTTTTCCCTCGCCATTCATGCCGGCCAGCCTAGAGTGCACGCAGCCTGAAATGCAACCAGATGATCTGATCATGTCAAAAGTAATTAACTTTAGTTCAGTCTCTGTGTCTTGCTTGCGCTTTACTAACTCCTTCCAAGCCTGTTTAATTTGCATCCTTTCTTCCAAATTTGATTATTTTTGTCCACTTCGTCCTTTTATCCTCTCCCCAACCTCCACCTTTGTTTTAAAAAAAAATAATCTGGGGTTGAACAATTCCTCTTCTTTCTTCTCCACTGATCTGTCTAATAAACAAACAATCACACAACCTCCCTAAAAACAACTCCTTTCATGAGCTAAGACATGCACATTTTTGGAGAGCTAAGGTTTGCAAAATGCAATATGGTGTTTTATTCATTGCCTTAATTTCATGATTATTTAGCACAGTGGAGACTGGCTGGGAGTTGGGCAGCGGCTGTTTGGATTCTCAGAATCTGGAGGCCACGGTCCTGCTTGTTTTGGTTGTGGTCTCTGCCCCGAGAGTTTCCAAGTTAGACTGAGTGGATGAAGCGTGAAGGATGAGAGAACATGATACTTTCCCGTTTATTTTCTCTAATACGTATTTCTCTCATTTTACTCAAGTAGGTAAGAAGAATTAAAAATCCTTTGGTTTTTCAAATCAGGTCTTAATCTTAAATCTAGGTCTTAAATCTACTCCTGCCACTTCACTGCGAACCAAAGTGGTGATTCTTTGCTTACAATGGTGGCAAATTTCTCTGTTCACTGATTCACTGAAATGTCTAGGCATTGTGCAATTTTAAGTGCTAAGAGTCGAGGATGCCATTACTTTTCCGCTCCTAAAGTCCCAGTTCTCTTCCCCCTTCTCCAGGCTATGAGAGGAAGGACAAGCTTGCTTGGAGGAGAGGACTCTCTCAGGGCAATTGAGCAGGAGAACGAGGGTGTCATGGAGTGGATCTCAGCAAACCTGAGTTTGCTGTCACCTTAAACTAAGGGTCCCTGAGCCCACGCACTGCGTCGACATGTCCACTCTTGCAAAAGGCAGTCTTTTAGAAGCTGCTCTCCGTCCCTCTGCCCACTGGAGCAGTGCATCGGGACCTCTGTCTCAGGGAAAGAACAGGATCAGTATTTAACTACCCTGTGGGATTAAACCAGGACTTTCTCTTATTTCTGCACCTTTTTTTAAAAGGGTCAGACCATTAGCCCTCAATCCCTCAACTTTTACCATGCCAACCAACTGATACTACACCTCCTTGGGGCTTAAACCTCTCTGAAAAGGTTTGAGAGGCCCAGAAGATCCCATAGGATGCTGATGAGAGCCCAAGTATTTGGAAACACTGTCCCCAGTGAAAAGTCTTCCCTGATGTACGTGCTGGTAGTGAGTAGCCAGAAAGATGGTGATGGGGCTGTATCACTCACTTTGCTCATTCTAGGTGAAAATATCTTCAGATGGTGGGATCCAGTGGTGGAAAGGGCTGTTGTGGGGGTTTCCAGGTAGGTGGCAGAGAGGTTTTAATGAATCGGTCACCTGCATTGTGGTGTATCACCCTGTCTGGAAAGTCAGACAGGGACAGTAGTCCCTCCCAGGGCAAATGCTTTGACCACGCAGATATCAACCTCTTGGCACAAACTCATCATTGCAAGAATACTCCCAATTTGAAGGTGTGGAGGGATCTGCTTCAAAACTCAGTGTTTTTCTCTCTTTAAGTCCTATGTGAAGGTGCTAAAAGTGCTGTTGACCGGGATTAACCTATACATCTTCTGGTGGGACCAAAAGCCATGTGATGAGGAAAGAAGAGAAACTTAAATATTCTGTAACAGTTACTTAGCAGACAAAAAGTGCAAAATTTCCTTGCTGGGATACTGCAATGTTCTTACAATTGAAACAGGGGACAGTCCTAAAAAAAATAAAAAAAAAAATCTGTGAGTTCTGGGGTTTTTTTTAGTCATCAAATTCCCTGGGCATGTAGGGATTTCACCCTGGAAGCATTACACCTGTGAACTTGTCCATTGAGGCAATGGCTTCACAGTTAAATGGTTCTATTCCAGACCATGCCCTAACTATGGCTATATTTATGTCTATAGGTTTGCTGGCAAATAGTACTGCACGCATGGAGGAAAAGACTATGTGCAGGCTTCTTTGGAGAAGTGTAACACTTGGGGTTTTTTCCAGAAATAGAAAGATATTGACATAGAGTGTGTTTGATTTGGCAGAAGAAGAGAGCTGACAAACTTTGTCCCTCAGGGTTTGCCTTCATAGAGCCAGCAAGAAATGAGTTAGCAAGCACTGGTCCATGTGGTCTGCTCCCGGTTACTTTGTGGAAATTGGATTCTGTTGTCCTTTGGGGGTCCTTTTTATCAAGTGAGGTGCTTCAGGTAGAGAAAACCAAGGAGACTGGAGCAATAATGCCTCAGGAATGATCAGCTTCATAGTCTCATGCATCATATGCGTATCTTCAGGATTGCCAAGTGTAGGTGTCTGGATTCAGGATGACTGGCTCCCTGAGGAGCCAATAGATTTTGCACTGGATCTCCACTCGTGAGAAAGAGTTGTTCTCTTCAAAAAACGTTTAGCTCAATGTGGAGACTGGAAGAGGGATGCCCTTCTTCTGGGGTTTGCTTTGCAACCAGGGCAGCTTCACGGTGTTCAGAGATGAAGGGCTCTTCCATTTTACCACTGGGAAAAGCTGATGAGGTTCTGTTTTCCCTTGCACTTGTAAAAATTCCTTGAAATAGCGAAGACAAGAAACTTTCTAATGTGAGCTTACCCAACCTGAAGAAAGTACGTTGTTCTTCTGTTTTTCTCCCTGGAAAACGGTAAAAAAAAAAATGCCTTACTTGTTTTCCACCAGCCATGAGGTTGGACACAAACACGGTGGAATGCGTTGCCCATTTATGCCTTCAGCTTTCTGAAAGCAAACGGAAATCTCTAGGACTAAGGTGAGTGCCAGCGTGTAAAGAAAGCTGTAGAAAAGCTTTTCCCCATGCTTTTGGCCTGAGGACGTTGCTTGTTCTGTCAGGGCTGAAGTCAGGGGCGAAACTCGTGCTAATTTCAATGCGGTGGGGTTAAGCCCTAGGAGAATTTGAATGTACTTGTCTCTTCAGTGCTTTGTCAGGAGCGTTTTGATACTGCAGGGGAAATATCAAAGACGACTGAAGTTTAGAATTAGAGAGCCAGGGTGTTCGAATGGGATCGTCTTAGTCTGAAACAGGTTTTCTCAGGTTTCTCGTCATGCCTGTAGAAATGAGAACTACTTAATGAAAAGCATGTTTTAGTGGCTGCAATCACATTTTTGGCTCTCCTTGTGACATGAATTTTGTCTTTTTTTCCCCCCTCTCTTTTTACTTTTCCATTTAAAAAAAAAATATAAGAGGGTGGAGAGCATCTAGTCATGAAGCTACTCATGAGGCTGCTACTCATCAGACCTGGAAAGGTCGGGAGAGAGGAGGCTGACGTAGCTTTAAGCTACATACGCATCCTCCAGATTCGTGGATGTCTTGGGATAAGGGGTAGTTCTCTAGTGTCCTTTAAATGGCTCTGGCTTAGGACTTAAATGAAAGCCTGTTCCCTCACCTGTCAACCTTTATCAAGCTTTCCTTACTGGTATCACGCTAAAAAATTGTCTGTCCTCCTTTTCTGCTGAAAGTTTACTCTTCCTACAGGAAATTAAAAAAAAAAAAAAAAAAAAAAAAATCAGCAGAGGGGAATGCATAGAGACAAGGTTAAATTGCTGCCTTGGGTCAGAGCCTCTCCGGAGCAGCAGTTTAAGCACGAGGCTGGATTCTGCACTGGGGCAGTGAGTGTCCAGGGCTCTTCCCTGCTACTGAGCTTATAGCAGAAGGAGGAGGGGGTAGGACGGTTGTTGAAGCACGGAAAAGTTCTCATTCCCTGCCGCCTGTGACAGCTGTGTGTACGGCAAGTGTCTCCTGATTTGCGAAAGGAAGAACAGAGGATATCCTCTTGTTGTCTTCTGCTATTTCTACAGTGTCCTTTAGCCAGAGAAGGCTTTTTGATCTCAGTTCTGATGCTCCAGCCCTAATATTTAAAAGACAGTTTCAAGAAGGATGAAATAACCGTGGGATTTACGAGGTGTACTGATCTGAGCAGAAGGATCCAGTAATTGGATATCTTTCTTTGGAAAAATTGATTCATACAAGGGTTTGCATCTGGTTTCAGGCCCCACAGTACAAAATGGGACTGACTCTGGTCTGGACTGGGCAGGACTGTCAAACAGCCTCACTATTTCCAAGAAAAATATATAGGCTTTGTATGAAAGCTTTAGGAAGAATCTTGTCTGGGCTTATTTTTCATTTCCCATCTGTCTTCCTTACAGGAACAGGTAGGGCTGATCTGCTCTGACATACTGCAGCTCCTTTTTCACCCGCTTTTAGCGTCTCCAGGAAGCCAGTACATTTCAAACCTGCTATTTATGTTGCGAAACTGCCTCCAGTACGCAACTAGCCTGTCTGACCACATGGAAAAAACCCACAGAGACAGAAAACTAAAGTCATCCTCCCGGGCTGGGGACTTCTCAGCTCTCATGGCAGGGATCCGGGGTGTTCCCTGGAGCTGGGGCCACGTGGACAAGACTGTCCTCCTCCTTTTCCCCCAGCCTGTTCGCTGCGAGGTAGGTCCTAAAGGCAAAAATTACCTCTTTAACTCCCTAGCTTAGATGGGTTTTAAGCGATGGTCTCCTGAAGAGCTGCTGTTAAATCACAGGGTTTGTTTTATGACTTATATTTCCAAATAAAGCTTTGTTTAAGCAAGGCAGCCAAGTGATTACTTATAGCTTTTTAAGAATGTGCACTTTGTTTTCTTCTTCCTCTTCATTTAAATTCTGCAGTGCACAGGACTCCCATTTTAAAGTAGATTTTAACCATGACTAGAGAAGCTTAGTTATCAGTTATGCACTATAAACAATATGCGTGGGGGGGGAAGATGTTTTGATCAGAGCTATTCAGTCCTTGCTTGCTAATCTAATTACAAAGTGTAGGTTTCCTGACACAGAGCTGCTTGCATAGAAAAGGCTTTTCTCACACCTGGTGGATCGTTTAGCCAGGCTTTTTAAATGCTTACAGTTTTAAAGGAAAAAAAAAAAAAAAACTTTTTAAAAAACAAGTTCCTGTGCAGGGCAATAGAAAGAATTTAGTGGTTGTCAACATGAGTTTAGTATAAGGGTGCTGTGTAAAATGTGGGTTCACTTTACATTGACCTTTGGACGTAGTAGCCCAAAACATTGTTTTACTTTTTTTTTTTTTAAGGGTTAAGGAGAGTATGAAAGATAACAGATGTTGGTCACTGTATTAAATTAAATGTGTGTGCGTGTATATACACATATATATATATGGATGGATGGACACGATGCTCCTATATTTTTGGATGTTTATTGTCAGCGCCTCAAGTGCTCTGCAGCTCTGAAAGGGCAGCTTTGAATTGCAGCCCCAGCAAAACAGTATTTTTTTTTTTATTTTTTTTTTTCCCCCTGCTGTTTAGTCCCACCTCCCCGATTCCTACAAACAAAATAAAGTACCTTGTCGAATAAGGGCCATTGAGCAGGGATGATGGGTTAAGAGCGGGGGTCCGAGGTGGCGGCGTGGGTGCTTGTTTATCAGGGAGGAGTTGTCAGTTGTTGGCTGGGCTGGTGAAAGGAGGGACGCTAGAGTCTGATGGCTGGGAGAGCATTGATGGGAGGTAACGGGGTAATCGGATTGAAAGTTAGCCATGGTATTTATGTCAGTTCACATTTCGTCAAATGAATAATATGAGGTTGCTACCTAGCCCAGGCCTTGGCCCGGGGGTTGGGTTATAAAGAATCTAAGGCCTCATTTGATTCAAATATAAATTAATTCTCACTGGAGCGTTGGCTGATTAATCTATTTGCATAATAGTAGAAAAACTGCACTGTGGTTACTTTTGCGGGGATTTGGACAAGAAAAGCTTTAAATTCATTTGAAAGAATAGTGTGTGAGAAGTCAGGGAAGCAAAAGCACCTCTATAGGGCTCCTGAAGCCATTTCTTTTTCCCCCGACCCTGATGTGCAAAACCGAAGGCTGAACTTGTTCACACGGAAGTCTGACGCCCTCCTGAAAGAAAATTGTGTTCTGATGTCTAGTTACACTTAGGTTTTTTTGTATTTGATGTAAACGGTGTTGCTTTCAGTAGTTAGAGCAACGGCGTCCTTTTTATCACTTTTGATATTTAATAAAAATGAAGCCTACATAAAAAAGGCATACCGTGTAGGTGGGGTAAATGCTGAACTGCAGCAAGGCTATGTGGGGAGAGAGAGGTCGAGGAGAACCAAATTCACTTGAAATGTAAATGCTATTTGCGTGTAAGCCTGGTTAGCCTTTGCTATAGGGGAATGAAATCGTGGTGCTGTCGGCCACACGTATCTTAACAGCGGGGCGAGGGAAGGAGGGCGAGTGGGTGTCAGTGCTGTCACCGAGCACAGGCTCGAAGAGAAAAACGGCTTCCCCCCTCCCCCTCCCCTCAAGAAGTCTCTCAATCACTTCACTTTTGGAGACGACACCGGAAGCACACCCTTATAGAGGGCAATATGTGGGGGGGTGCGCACTCACACCCACGCACGGTCACACGAACGTGTTATTCTAACACATCCCATTTTTGCCTAAATTTTCAGGTGAAATGTATCTCCATTGCCTGTATAAAATGTTACGTAGGATTTGGTTTGGGGTCTTTTTCTCTCACTATCCGCACATCCAGCGTTTGACTGTTTGGCAAAGGATTGTATGCTTGCACACAAATGTTAAGACTGTTTTGTGAATCGTGTTTGGGTCCATTGAGCGGACAGAACTGTGTAAAATTCACAAAATGCAGCAGCAAGAAGTTTCAAAAAAATAATCCAAATCCTACTCTCACTGAAGCCTGCAGACATTTTGCCATTGAGGAAAAAAAACATGCTCTAATTAAGCAAAATGTAAACCTTCCAGTAAGCATGTTCGGATGCAGTTCTAGCGGACCAATGCATGCATATATAGAATCACAGAATCTTCATGGTTGGAAAGGACCTTTGAGATCATCGAGTCCAACCAAACAACCTACAATCTCTGCCACCAGAGCATGCCCTGAAGTGCCAAATCCAGATGTTTCTTAAACACCTCTAGGGATGGTGACTCAACTCCCTCCCTGGGCAGGCTGTCCCAGTGCCTGACCACTCTTTCAGTAAAGTAATTCTTCCTAATATCTAACCTAAACCTCCCCTGCCGCAACTTCACGCCATTTCCTCTGGTCCTGTCATTATTCACCACAGGTGACGCCCAGGCAATGCCCACTCGCCGCTTGTTTGCTCAGGTCCATACTCTCTGGAGTTAGTTGAGTATTTACAGAAAAGTTGTGCTGGTTCTTGGACTCACTAAATTTTAAAGTATCCACTAATCTTAAAGATGTCAGGGTTTTGTAGCGAAGATGCCCCTACTGCAGACTGCCGAAGTTTTCGCTCTGTGTTTTGTTGCTTCTGCTAATACCTAATGACTTCAAACACAGGCAGTGTGGACAGGAGATGTCCCACCTAGCCCCTTCAGCTAAGGGCTGAGAAAGCTCGCAATGTCTATTTCCAAGGAAACCTTTGAATCCAGATACTTGCAAAGAATCAAATTGATGTTGTGGATTGTAGTTACGCTAAAGCAAGTGTAAAAATTGTTTTCACGTCCTAGGCAGGAATATTGTAGTTTGTAGATCATTTATAACTATGTCCGCACACGGGAAATGGGGTTTTGTAGGAGTGTCGCCAGCTGCACCTGAACTTTAGTATTTGTGGATGTCTTGGGCACACACAGTTCAGGTCAGATCTTGTGCTGAGGCTTCCGTGATGCCAGTGGTATTGTACTGACTTACAGGGATGGTTCCCATCAGGGCTCTTCAGCCAGTTTGGCAGGTGGCTGTTGCTGGACCAAGAAGGTCTGGCTCCTCCTGCCTCATCCCCTTCTTGTTCCTGGCCGCATAAACCCATGGGTCCTCTGTGTCAGTTCTGGTGCTTAATAGATCCTGTGCCAACCTGTCTTAGTGTCCAGGCCAAAAACTAACCTGAGGAAACAGAAATAAATAGTTTTCAGCTGGTGTGGCAAGCAGTAGCTGAGTGCAGGGTGTCATGAGCTGACTGCAGGGCCAGTGGTGGTGGCAAGGGTGTGGCAGGTTCCACAACTTCTGCCGCGTGCAAGACACGACGTGAGCTCAGGCTGGAATGGGTAACTTCATATTTATGTCTTAAATTCTTTGGTTACCGTTTCGCCTTTTTTTTTTTTTTCTTTTTCTTTTTTTCTTTTCTTTTCTTTCCTTAGTTTAGCTCACCAATGCTATGCTTCTAGTGTAATTCTTATTTTGACCCGGCCTTTCACCCTCTTGATCGCTTTTCAGGGCAATTTGGGAAGGATGTGCTGTTCCTTAGTTGAATGCTGTCTTTTTTTCTGAGCCGGGAATTAGGCAAAAGATCTTGACAAACTGCGATTGAAAAAGGAAAGATGGTGGTCAAAACCTCTTATTTATGTAAAAAAAAAAACCAACAAACCTGCTATAGTGTCTGTATGTTCACTGTCGCAAGATCAGCGTCTGAAAGCACAAAACAAATTGATCCTAGCCATGGTCATAAAGCAGCTACGCTGCAGTATTTTTGTGGTTAATTCTTGTGGAAGGGGAATGTCTGGGATCTGCAGAAGGTTGGGCCATACAAGCAAATGACATGCCTGATTAACAGAACGTTGTTACGAGATAATAGTGACTCTGCTGTCTTGCTCTGGTATTTATGAAGAATAAACACAACCAAGAAAAAGCCAAGACATCTGCTTTCTGAACAGAAGCCCTCAGTCTGTTGACAACCTTCTAGTCCAATTACTCCATGTCTTTTACACCCAATGATTGATGTAGGTCTGATCATTTAATCTGGGGGAAGTTGAAGGCAAATGAAATGGAGCCCCTGTGCTTGTCTGAAGGACCTGGATAACACACCCATTTGAATTAGCCGTGAGTGCTTAAGGCAAACGCAAGACTTATTTACCTTGATGCAGTGGAAGGAAGAGATGCCTAAGGCACCAAAGACAGTACAAGGCACCAAGGCTCCTGGGCTCTTTTCGTGGTCCCATCTGCAGAGTAAAATGATGTAAATTGATTAACTTCATTGAGCCTCTCTATTGCCAGACCTAACAGTCAGAATAAGCGTTCGCAATGCTTACTTCAAGCTTTTTTGAGATTTAAGACATTGATTTACTTCTGTTTTTCCATAGTTCACCAGAAATAGACTTTAAGTTAGTTATGCTTACAGCTTAAAGGAAAGCTTTCTCTTTTAATAATTCTTGTTTCTCCATTGTGCGTTTGCTGCTTGCTATATAGTTTTAGCAGTTTAGGTATTAACTGATTTTACTTCCAGTAACTCACATTGTGTGAAGGGGGAATAGCAGAAAAGAGAAAAGACACCTTTTTCTTTCTTTCCCTGCCGTCATGCCAAAACTGTGAAAAAAATATTACTTTTGAAAATAATAAGGATTAAAAAAAAAAAAAAAGCCCTGTTGGATGGGCACTGCTGATTTGTCAAAGTTGTTTCATGTGTTTACACTACACCTACCTGCCCAGGTTGCACGAGTGAAGTTGAAAGTGTCTTTTAGAGGGTGCTGTCAGACAAAGAGGCCGAGCTCTGTCTAGCAGCTTGAGGGTCCTGGAGGGTAGAGTCACTCCCGTATCTGTTTTCACCACATGGGTCTATGGTTTCACTCGTGGCCGTTCTGCACTCATTTGACCTCCTTGTGAGCCGGTTTAGTTGACTAACTCAATAAGTTCATCAAGAAAAAAAAAAGGCATTTTTTTTTTTTAAAGTTTGGGTCTATGGTTGAACAAAAGGAGTTAGTCCAGCTAGGGACATATATATTTTTAATTTGATTTCTCTTTTCAGTTTAAATTATGGTGTGAGAGAGATGTGTGCCAGGAAATTAAAAGAATCCCTCTCCAAAGTTAAATGGGCTGTGTCTGACCTTCTTCAACCAGACTTGTCAGTCAGAAATATTTGGTCCAGAGTAAGTTTGAAAGTGATGAGTTTTTCTGGTTTTGTTTTTGTTTTTTGTTTTTTTTTTTTCTTTCATCCTTTATTCTTCTCTTCATTTCTTTCTACCCAGAGCTGTCACAGAGAGAGTGAGGCTAAGGTGAGTGTAATAAATCCAGAGGGAAGGGCCAGGTGGGCATTTCTGGACTGGAAAACCATGAGTACAGACTCCACGGAAATTCTATTTGTAGGCTGTACAGGCTGTTTGCTCGCAGTTGCCTTTGGTAAGGGCTTAGATTGGGTAAGCAGGCAGGTCAGCTTATGAAATTGCCAAAGGAAAGGAATCAGGTAGGTCTTTGTGCTTCCTTCTGGAGCTTTTTTGAGCGTAGAAACACCATTACGAGCTGTTTCAGCCCCAGCTACAAAGCCAACCTTGTAGCCAGGCTTCCTTGACGGTCTCTGTCCACCCATATTTTTTATGTTTCACATTATTTGTTGGTCAGGGTTGAACAAACCTGTGTTTGACACTTCTAGCACAGTTCATTACCGGTAAAAAGGAAACAAGGAGCTTTTCGTGTCTGCTGGGTAAGTCAGATATATGACACGGAGAGAAATGATCTTCCTCTCAGAGCTGTAGAAAGTTGAACGGCAGAAGTAAATAACCAACAATGGGATATGCTCAACAATATTTATGTGAGCTTTGTGTTCTCAGATACACTTGGATGGCGGTGAATTGTCAGTTACTATATCAATCTGCCAAGTATGAATAGCTCTCAAAGAGCTCGAACGTTCTCAGGTTAAGGCATCTGTAAAGCTGATAGAGATCATGCATGATATTGATATGACCTCATTCTGAGGGCATATAAATTAAATCATTCCTAAGCAAGGGCATCGGCTCCTCAGCAATGTTCACATGGAAACATGAGGCATTTTGCAAATAGGCAGATACCCTGGTACTTGCCTGTCAGATCAGACATGGTTCGGTTCGTCTTTGTCTATTGTTTTTATACTGTGCTCGTCACTATGGCTGGCACAGAGAGCTGCAGAGTTTTCACTAAACTGTCTTTATTTGACAGAGGATCTTTTCGGGAGGGAGTGGAATTTGTATGACACCTGTGGCGTGATCTTATCTACAATATTTTGCTGCACAAAATAGAAAAGTGCCGTTCGCCACTTAAGGATGCAGAAACTAGAAAAGAGCGTAGGGGTTGTACTGATCACATCCAAAGAGGAGGGTTTGGCAGTGATTTTTAAATTGTGGCTAACTGGGAGTCTAAAGCCATAACCATAGATTACAGATTATTTACTTAGTTACAGATAATTGAGTTCTAGGTGGATTATAGGCTTCTCAGTTGAACCATATGGTATTAATAACCATCTTTTCTGGTTGCCTTCTATGGCAGGTTGACAGCTATTCCATAGACTTATTTCAGAATCTTAGGTAGCCCTTATCAAGTCAAAGATGCTCTTGATTCTCTGCCTGCCTTCAGTAAAATAGCCACAGCTGATCAAACTCACTCTTGAGAAGATCATGCAGTAGTTCAGGAAACAGCGTGCAAACCTTTCTCTTCAGTGGACAGTACTCCATTTTAGTTATTTTTGAGTGTTTTTCTTCTCACTGACAAAAAGAAGATCCTCCATGCTCATCATCATCTCCATATCTTCCATGCTGTACCTTCTGACAAATAGCATACTTGTATTGCCAACGCATTCCGTGTTATCAACCCGGTAACCACCTATTGGCAATTATTTGAATCTATTTTCAAGAAACTGCTATAGGTGCAGCCCTCAGTTTGCATCTTTGTCGCACCTTAGAGCGATACAGGACAGCAAATGGAAACAAACAGGAGCACAATATGCAACTTAGTAGCCTGGGACTACTTATATCAGCTATTAAGGACAATTGCTGATTCTTAATGGTGTTTGATAAATTCACGATCTAGAAGAGAGATTGGACGGAAAGAGAAGCTGAAGTTGTACCTTCAAACTGAATAGAGGAACTTTCTGCTTGGTTCTTACAAAGTTACACAAGATATGAAGAAAGAGAAAGGTTTTATCCCTTTGCGTCACTCTTTGACGTACCCAGGCTCAAGGCATACCACCATACTGGGGATACTCTGTCCACCACCTCAGACGCTGGTCTTGACCATCAAGGCAAACGAGACACATATGCTTGTTCTGCACCCTCAGTGTTCATGTCTTAATATCACAGTCTCCTCTGCTATGCAAAGAGCATGTCACAAGCCATGCCATAGGCTGTGTGGCAGTCAAATGAGGGATTCAGATGCTGTTAAAATGCTCCCATTTCAATAGGAGTAGACTTGGCCATGACTGACAAGGACATTCTAAGAAAACACGCTGTAGGAGGGTAGGTGAGAGAAAAATCTTGACCAAGTGTAAATGATCAAACAAAAACAAATGAGGGTCCCCATTCAGCAGCATGCATAAAACAATTTGAACTTATCCTGTACGCCAGTTCCTCGAGTGAACAAACACTCCATTAGATGCATTCTTGAAGAGTTATTTCACTGAAATCAATCGTTTTAACTTGCAAGAGCAAGGATTATTCATGAGACTGAAATGCACGAGGCCAGGTCTTGCACTGATTTATACCACGTCAAGTCCCAAATCATTAGAACTGCCATTCACAGGATAAACTTCAAGCCAGAACCGTTTTGGTATGGCTGCAGGGTATTAAACCAGTAACTGTGGCTCGGGTAAAGGGAAGGATGGCTCTGAGTCAACAGGAATAACTCTGGGAGGAAGGAAGGAAGGAACCCACCTTTAACACAAGGCCGGAGAGTGGCCTGTTTCATTATACACCGAAAACCGTACTATTTGCCAGAACATGCTTACCTTCCTGGCTTAAAATCCTTCTGATTTGTCTGTCTAGTACAGTTCATTGCCAAGCACAAGTTAATTGATTTGCAGTTCCTGTGCGTCGGTGGCTGTTCCTTTAACATTCGTGGGGAGTCCTGGCTCCAATGTGCAATTAACTCATCTTTTTAGAACTCCCCCAACTCCCATTTGCCAGATATTTATACGGCACCCGACACAGCGAGCCATTACCTAATTGAGGCCTCCAGACTCCTCTTTCTTTCCTTTTCCCCCCCATATTTGTCTGTGTAATAGAAGTGAAAGGGGTTTAACTCCTTTGATTTCTGTGGTCTGGTGTTTACGGAATGTTTGACAGTCACTCTTGACTGGCAGTGATATTTCTGATTCCCATCCAGGGCTAACCAGGCCAAGGCTGCGTAGCTTTCCAAAACGGCTAGAAGCAGCTGCCTTTGGTTACCCTTCTTTTTAGGATTAAATAGTCAATTATTTTGTTACTATGTGAAATAGCGTGACAAAATGATTATTTGTAGTAATTAATTTTCATGATTTTAAAAAGAATGTTTTATTTTTTAGTAAAGGTATTGCTCTTGTTTTACTATATTTTCGTTATTATTTTAATATTACTAAAGGCAAAGGAAAGATGAAGAAGGCTTTGCCATCATGTAGAACACAACTGCATTTGCTGTTGAACAATTTTCTAGTAAAATTATTTGGCAGTGATTGTGTCTAGGATAAAGCGCATTGCCTTGCCCACCAGCAGAAAATGACTGCAACACGATAGATGCTTGCATTAAATGCTCCTATCTAATTGGATTCATTACCATATGATTATAGCTGTGCTATTTCAGCGTCTTAACACAGTCGGCACCTCTCAAGCTAAATCAAAGAATGACAGTCGACCACGGTGTTTATTTTCCTCTTACACTGGTGATGGTAATCGTACCAATGGAACGTAAAGATCGCCAATCTTTACGTTACTTCTGCCTTTTCCTAAAAACAAATGACACAATATCACTAACGTAAATAAATGTAATAAAGCCAATTCATTGATTTTTAGCGCTTGGCTTGCCAGAAACAAATGGCGCTGTTTATCCCATTATTATATGATCTTGTTCACTGAAGCAAACATTAAAATTAAAACTTTCTAGTGAAAGGTGGCCCATGTAATACTGGGGAGTGTGGGGTATTTGGTGTAACAAACAAAGTGTGATGATAAAATGCAGCTGAAAATATAATGGCTTTGCATTAACAGCAAATAAAATGAAAGGGACACAGGAAGATGGGTGAAGCTGTGAGGGGGTTTGGTTAATATTTTTTAAAATATTTTTTATTTTTTTTTCCTCTTTTCATATACTTTAATGAATAAAGGGCCATACTGCTGCTTTGGAATTTGATCCCGGTCAGCATGGCACGAATCTCAGGGCAAAAAGGTTGTTAAGAGCCCATTAGGACCTTTTGAACTCTGTCTGCTCTGCAGAAACACCCTCTGAAAAGAGGTGAGCCACTGTCCCAAGTAGGGCAATACCGAATTAAAACTCGTAAGGTCTTGTTTGGGTAGAGATCTCTTTGCTAGCAGTGGCTGCAGTTGCTGGTGGGTGAACAGGAGGTGCTATTTCCAAACCCTTACTTGCCCTCTCATGTAAAAGAAAAAGCCCAAGTACATATTAATTAAATTAATTAAATAAACACCATGTCCTTTTTCCTCCCGAAGAAAGAAGGATGCTTTTCTATCCTTCCAGGGCAACCAGCTAGTATAATTTAGCTACAAAAAAAAAGAACAAACTGTGAAGAGAGGGGAAATAAAACAACACCCTGAGACGTTTTCTCTCCTTTTTTCCATCTCTCATTAATTGCTTGGATCTGTGCGGGAAAGGACTCCGAGCCCGAGCTTTGCACAAAACTCATCCAAGAGTGAAGAGGGCAAAGCCCAACACTGAGCCTCTCCAGCTGCCTGGAAGTGAATGGCTTTCTGAGGGGTGTGAATGCTCGCTGTCTCTCCCCATACAATGTAGGTGTTACTGCTCACGAGGAGAAAAAAACAAAACAATAATCACTTGAAGGGGAGACAAGGCCGTACTGGGCAGTGGGGGGAGGCGCGCTCTCTCCTAAGGATGTGAAATCCTGCCGCCTTCGTTTCAGTAAGAGGGACTGGGCACAAAAGGTGAGGCAGGGTGGTGCTCTCGGAGCCTGGGGAACTTGGAAAGAAACGTTCCCTTCTGACTAAAAGGGGATAAAAAGTGTGTTTTGCAGTGAAATAGCAAAAAATCTCTCAAACCCCCAAAGATGGAGTAGCACATCTGAAGGTGCCTTCTCTTCTGGGCACATCTTCATCATTGGTTTCTTCTGGCTTTCTGCACCTACCTGCACCGTTAGTGTCTCTGCACGTGACCTAGCAATTAGTTAATGAAATCACAGCCTTTGCTGTTTTCCTTCATTCATAAAATTGATTATGAAATTTAATTGCTAGCTACTTTTCTGTATGGGACTTCAGCTTAGACGGAGAGGAAAACAGCTAGTGATCACTGGGATAGCAACGCTTCTCTGCTTTCTAATGGCACTTGTGCACGTGCAAATGCATCTGCACGTATGGGAGATACCTCGTTTGATCTGGAGAGAGGAGGAGACACAGAGGACATGGTGTAACAGGGCTTTTCTGTCTTCATCTTCCAGCGTTATTACATTTGGTCTCTCTTTTTTTTTTTTTTGAATGTTTGTTTTGCCCCAGTCACCTTCGTATTTAATGTGCACCTTTGGGAACAAGAGAAGAGAGCAAGCGAGGCAAGTTGGGCGAGATGAGATGCCTGCGCTTTTAACTCTGATCTTGTTCAGTTTGTATTTAGACCTTCTGAAGGCCTTTTGCATTCGTTACTTTTGGTCGGAGCAGACCTTTACTCTTATGTCAGCACAAAGGGGTTAGGTGCGGCGCTTTCTATGGCAAAAAGCCCTCGCTGAGGCTGAGCAAAATCTCAGCTTTTTCAGGAGCAGAGCGACACAAAAGCTTTAAGGGGGGAAATTGTTAAAAGGGAAGCCCTTTTCTCTTTGGATTGAATGCAGTGGGGAGATTAAAACTTTCATTTGAGATTTTGCCGTATTCATAGTAGTGAGGCCATGAATAGGTCTAAGTCAGAGCCCACAGTGGTTGTGGTGTGCCCTTTTATTCTCTGGCACATCTTCAGACACAGGTTGTTTTGCACTTGAAAGAGGTGAAAGAGGGGAATGTGGGATTTTGACAGCTGATATTGGCCTCTGAGCTCTTGATGGGGATTTTCTAATTAACCCCAAGGGCCCATCAGGTGGTCAAAATGGCCTTTCTGTCAGAAAGGGCAAAAAGTTGGAGTTTTCTGTTTTTTTTTTTTTTTTTTTTATTTCGGACATATACACTGGGGATGATTTTTAATGTCATATATACAATGAAACCAATTACGAGGAGGATTTTGGATTTTTTTTTTTTTAGGGCCTGAATATGCCCGAAGCTCAACATTTCAAGGAAAAATTCCTTGCTTTTGAAGATTTCTTGGCCTTTATACAATAATAATAACAACGCTAATTATAAACAACTGCCTTTTGCTCTCGATGAACTTCCCCCAGATCTGTAACACTGAGACAGTCTGAGGTGGCACACTCCCACCCTGTCCCCTCCAACTTTGGGCACTGGGAGCAGCGAGTCCTAAGAAATCAGCTACGGGATCCTTACTGCCAAAGCTTATTAGGAAAGCAGTCGCAACGCAAAAAGATTGGACTAGAAGTGTGACATTTTGTGCACTGAATAAAGCTTGCAAAACGTACTCCTTAAGTTTTAAAAGGCAAAACGTGAGCAGAGCTTGCGTGTGTGTGTGTGTGTTTGCACTGTTTTTACAGTATTGCAGGTTGTATGATGCAGAAGCACGTGAAGTTTCAAGGCAGCTGCCCTCGTTATCTAGTCTCCTCCTGAATCCGACATGCAAGACAGAGCATTAAAATGCTAGGAAAAAATAAATCTTGAGAGTTGTGATACCAGTGAGTTGGGGAAGCTAACGGAAAGGCATTTGATATTAATTTTGTATGCTAGCGGCGCTGAAAGAAGAATGGGATTTAAGCTTCATAATACATGACTTTGTATAGACGTTTATATGGGATGGACAAATAGATTAGGTCTAAGATCTAGCACAGAAACTTGAGAGACTTGCCCAAGACAATATTAATTTACTTTTTTCTGTTTGAGGTACTTGACAGTTGTAATGGAAAAACAGTATAGCAAAGGAAAGGAGAAAAAGGCAGAAAGAACATGAAGGAGGGTAAAAAGAATCCTACTGAATTCATTAATCTAGAAGTAATAACAAATCTAGTTAGAACAGGGGGTGTCTCTCTTTGTTCCTCTGCTTGTCCAAGGCAAGCTGCAAATTTCTTATGAAATTGAGAGCCAAGGACGAAACGTTGCAGTAGTTCCTCCTTCTAGTCAAGGCAAAGGTCATATGGGACATCTCTGCTTTGTCTGTTATCCCTTCAGACTAGGAGTATGCCCCCTCCACTTTTCTGTATCGGTCAAGTCCCAATATCATAAGATTTGAAACTCAGTTGGAAGTAGCATCCTGGACCAATCTTAAGGTTTGTGCTGGCCAGGAACATAGATGAACCGAGAAAAGGAGTAAGATAATGAAGCTGAATATGCATAAATAGTAAATTTATCCAGAATTACGCTAGCAAAGGGTAGTCATTAGGGGGAGAAAACGGAAAATGTAAGGACTGCAGAACCAGACCAAACGTTTCAAAACAAAACTTAAAACCCAGCAAAACTTGCTTTCGCTCACATTTGGCCACAAGATGTTTGGTACAGGTCCAAAAATGTTTTTCTGTAATTCAGTGAGTGTGTTTTGAGTGAATAGAGCCAAAAGCTGTAGAAATTGAGCTGTTTCTAGTCTTATCTAATGCTTGGAGGCAAATGGAGCTACACATTAACTTCCATAAAGTAAGATACGCCCTGTCTTCTGCTTTTACAAACCTGTAGTTACTTTAGCATGATGGATGAATTTTTGACATAAAAGCCTGCTCCACTAGGATAATACACAGGATGAGAGCAATCAAATTTGGCTAGTGAGACCCAGGATCAGTTTGTAAAACTGCGTAGGTCTAGTTCTTGGCAATTAAAGTAGATGCTAAATAACTGTAAGAAAAGAAAGAAATCCAAAAATAGGTTCAGAGTGTGAGCCCTTTGGAGAGTCCAGTTCCTCTAATCACTTATGTTAGAAAGAGGGAGCCACCCCAATGGAGACTTTGGATGTTTGGAGAATGCCCGCCTACATGTTATTTAATGGTCTTGAGAATGTGAATGAATAGACTTGACTTGTGTCAGGAGTTTTATGCTCTAATTAGCCAGGGCTTATTCTTAAGAAACCTGATGAGATACAGACATTTGTCCATCCTCACTGAAGTTAAATTACTAGTATTACTTCTTGCCTGACATATGCTGGAAATGGCCTGTGTTGTTTTTTTCCCCCCCCCGCTCCAGTCCCGATCAGCATTGCAGTGTGGATGAACAAGACATTCATCTTGCTGACACATCTTGTTTCAGCTGTTGCTGTGACAAATTGTTTTTGCTATAGTTCAGCTGAAGTGCTGCAGAGTTGCTGGGAGTGACTACTGTACGCCGGGGGTTGTTCATAACAGATTTTAAATTGTTTTTTAAGGACAGCTTTAAATCAAAGTCAAAGCGAGTGTTACAAAGCTCTGTCAACCACAGATGACTTTACGTAGAGAGATCTACTTCTAGAGGGACAAAAAAGTGCAAGGTGGTTCTTGGTCCTCATGAATCTACGAAATCTGCCCAGTTTCTCAGCGGTGTTATGCACAGTAATTTTTGCCAGAAAATGTAAGAAAGGAATGTTTTCTCTTGTGGAGGAGGATTTGGCTCCTGAAACAAAATCCCACTTCCACTGCCTATCAATAAAATTAATTGTTTGGGAACTGGCCTATATATTTTATGAACACTCCAGTGCTCCTCCACTAGTGATTGCTTCAGATTATGAGATCAAATTTCATATGTTTTGGCAGGGCTGGAGAAAAATAATTCTACCATGATGATGACGATGCTATGTGATATTAAAGACGTCCACATGCTCACTCTAAACTCACCGATTTTCTTCTCACGCTTAAGAAGAATGGAAAGACCATATCTCTACTTGGAATGATTTATTAGGGAAGGGTTATCGTCTTGAACCTGCAAGAGCTCGCCAAGGCATTCCATGTTTATGGTTCCTTTCTTGCTCCTGGTTGACCCTGGGTTTTGCAATATGCTCCTTCTCCAACTGAATTACCTTGTCACCCTTGGTAGACTTAATTCAGGTTTTAATTAGTAATCCGTGAGGAAAAGCATCCATCAGCTCACAGAATAACAGCACAGTATCAAAAAGGAAAGGTGCTTTTCTCGGGAGCAGTTGTTACAAGTCCTATTTTATCTCCCAGTGAGTTTGGATAAAGCCATGGACTTGTGATCTTAAACATTTGAATGTGTCATGACCTGCCAATTAACAAGATTAATTTCTCCCTCCCGAAAATTTGTCAATCGCTTTTGAAACAAACTGGGAAGAATCGAGATACTTTCTAATTCCTGTTCTATCCGTTTAGAGCAGAGAGACTTCATCCAGTTTACCATCCATAGGCATCTGGTGTGTTTCTTCTCATGTAGAAGTGAGAGCTCTAAGAAATGACAAACTTTACAGGGAGCAGAGAGCAGAGAGACTTCATCCAGTTTACCATCCATAGGCATCTGGTGTGTTTCTTCTCATGCAGAAATGAGAGCTCTAAGAAATGACAAACTTTACAGGGAAAGATGTTTAAAAGGGAATTTTGAAGTGGAAACTCTTCCAGTTAACTCTCCGTGTCTTTCAAGTTTGAAGTAATGGTGGAATCAAAACATAAATGATGTCCACCTAGTGGCTTAAGAAGTAGAAGCTGTAGTATTGCTTTAGCAACTGTGTGAAGGTTTTCTTTGTTATGCATTGGTTTTGTGTGAGGTTATAAATTAATGTGCTTTCATACCTGTTTTCGATGTGCATTTTTTTTTCTTGGTAAATGTCACACAGCACAGGAGGATTGCGTGCCTGTTTGTGAAGAGTGTTTACTTATCTTCTTCCTTTGTGTGTACAGGGAGAAATGCAACAGCATCTGCTCTAGAAACAGTTGGGGGAGAATAGTTTCAATATATTCGCAGGTCACAAGACAGATGGAGAGTGATTTTTTGCCTTGTTCTGATGACGTTATGGTTTTTTGGCTCCTCCTTTTTCTGGCACTCTGTCAGTTTTAAGCAATTATCAGTCTTCCTGAGCTAACTTAAATAGCTTTTAATAAGAACTAAAAATCCCCCCAAAATTAAACTGCATCTTTTTTCTTTTTTTTTTCCTGAGCACTACATCCTGTTGCTCTTTTTGTTACTGAAATTGCTTATTTTATTCTTGAATACAGTATCTATGCCCCATGTATATTAAGTGTTCTTCCTTACAACACCTTCTGATTATAAGAGCTTATCCGCACTTTCTAGCTTAATCACTGAATCACCAGGAGATTAAGGCTCATCTCTAGAGTATTTAGTAAGCCAGCTAATTGCGGGTGAAATCAGTGGGCATTAGAGAAAGCTATGCGGCTTTGAGGGCTTGAGTTTGAATGGCCTGGGACAAGGGAGAGCGGCAGTCGCTGCCTGACTCCATCTCCTGGGGCCCCGGCTGCTACGGGCAGTTGTCATTGACTGGTTGTACCCTTACAGATCAGATCTTCTGACTTTGGCAGGTTTCATTAGCCAATCTGATACTACTTTCAACGGCTTCACGCTTGTACAACAAAGAGGAACTTTAGTTAGAGAATTTGTGGGTCTTCCCATGCTTGGACTTTGATCTAAGGAATCTTCATTGACATCAGTAAGAGGAGCCTTTCGCTTCTGTGGAACAAAACCACGAAATATATACAAATGTGTTTAATATGAATTACAAAGAAAGAATGACAGCACTGTGAGGGCTGGGATGGGGAGAGACGCTTGGAAAGCACGTGGCGTGGGGAGGGAAACCCACCCTTGCTGCGAGCGGAGCTGGCAAGTCGCACTTTGGTGGTGTTTGTTTTGTGCTGGGGAGGACTGTAACAGCCTGAACAATTAATCTGGCCTTCAGCTTCCCCTCCTCCTCCATAGGAAAAGATGGGCAGGCAGCAGAGCAAGGTTCAAATGTCACACAGGAACCTGTGAGCTGGACGTGGCTGTTTCGGGCAGGGAGCTCACTTGTCACCACCTCCTTCTGCATCATTGGACTTTATGGTGATTCGGACTGAAATATGTAAAGACGTTGGTAGAATTAACAGAATAAAATCCTTTGCTGTAATAAGTCACCCTTAGGGATAAAACGCTGGTCTTAAACTTCCAAAAATACATTTCTAATGACAAGTCAGTTCTGAGTTGGTTGAGGTGGCTCCTGCTTTTTCATCAAAGCAGCCACGAGAGGGCAACATGAGCATGAGCACAACAAAGGGGATGTTAAGGAAGGCATCGGTGATGTACAACATAACTTGCGATTCCTGCAGCATTTGTGCAGGTCGCCTTGCCTATACCTTGCGTGCTGGGAGGGGAGGACAGGACTTCTCCCCGTTCGGCATTTACCTTGTGCTTTGTGGAGTTACCTAATGCCTGGGGGAGGTAATGCACGACTATGTTACACGACAAAGTTTCACTCCTCCTTCTTCCAAGTGCAAAGATTGTGTAAGACTTTGGGATCTGGAGCGGTGTTGCTCCTTCTCCTGGTTTCATGGCAGAGGTACATCTGGAGCCATCTGAATATATAGATATGAACCTCAGCTTTTAAGAAAACAGCCTGGTCCTCAGACCTGTGGAGAAAAACACTAAGAGGTGATTTTAAAAAGCACACAAAAAAGTTTTATGATTTTAAAAGAGTGGTAATATGATGGCAGCTGCCAGAAAATGAGCCCTATATTTGTTTGGCTGGGAAGTTCAGGACAACATCCCCAGTGAGGAAACCTTGGGATGTGTCGGACTCAGGTGGCTGATTCTGGCGAGCGGGTGAAAGCTGGGCCAGGAAAGAACAGCTTTTGTTGCAGGGCCCATGCCCAAGGCTGAAAGAGAAGCCCACTTGTGGCAACCTAGGTGCTGTCTTAAAACAAAACTGAATCTTAGACCTGTGTCTGCCTACAGCAGCTAAACCCATAGGGAGATTCACAGTCATGCACTGGCTTCCACATGAGTGAATATGAACATATTCATGTGAGTGAATCTTGAGCTCCAGTGCCAGAAAATCTTGCTTTCAGATACCAAAGACGAGCTTTCTAGGGTCTGGGAGAGAGGTCTGCTTCTGCACTGCTCCTTCCTAAATACTTGTATACCTGTTGCATGGATAGGACACATAAGAGATAGGACAGTGTTCTGTCTACCTGGGGGGAAAAAAAAAAACACCAAACAACCTTCGTAGAAGACCTGAAAGGTTGAAATTCATGTAGGATTAAAAAATTGCATATAAATAACCAGAAATAATTACCATTATTTCAAATAAATAGTTGGAAGCATTTCCTGCCCCAATAAATCGGACTCAGAAGATAGTTTGGAAATTGTGTTGATACCTGACTGCTTTTACGTTTCCAACATGGTCATTGTGATCTTTCACAGCTGTTCATTTAGAAACAGGGTGTGCCCTTAAGGGAAAGAATAATTTAAGCAAGAAAACAGAAGAGAGTAGATTTTCCTAGGGTACTCTTGGAGGAGGAGATCCTGCCTCTGGAAACGTCAGAAATTTGTGTGATAAATATCTTCCCAGCAAAGGAATCCCATCCTTGAAGGGGTACTGTTTCTATTTATGACCAAGCGCTCTAGATCACTGGGGCTTTGAGCAACCAGGTCTAGTGGGAGGTGTCCATGCCCATGGCAGGGGGCTGGAACTAGATGGTCTTTAAGGTCCCTTCCAACCTAACCTATTCTGTGCTGAAATCTAGGTGCAGGCCAGAAGGTGACAGAGCTGTGGGCTCTGCTCTGTATCAGAGAAACACTTCTTCCCAGGCAAAGTGCACGGCAATGTCGGGAGCTAACACGCATACTCACACACAAATGAAGTCTACGCTCCCTCATTCATGCGGGGCAGAGCTCCTGCTCACGGGAGAGCAGTATCTGGGAACTTAACCAAGTGCTCTCCCTGATCTGAGATGATGCTGACGGGCTTTTATTCCAGGGTGTTCACTGTATTCATTCTCTCCTCTTTGCTTTCTTGTTTCATTTAACCTTGGGTTTTGCTTAGTTTTCCAGTTTTAATTTTAGCTTTGGTTTTACTGATGAAATTCTTAAGGTAGTTTCCTCTATTGAGGAAAATGTCAGCTGCGTTTTTCAAGCAATTCTTGATTCTTTCAAGAATTGCTTAAGGTGATGTTGCACGTGACCTTTGGGCTTTGTGCATTTATTTATTTATTCAGCTGGCCACTATGGGGGAGCAAGGTGTGTGAAGACCCCACTGTAGCTCCAGGACTAAAGCTGGGAGGCACCCAGGAGATGGGGAACACGGATTGGGAGGCTTCCAGATGGTCCCTGCTAGGTCATGGGGGGCTCTGGAAGAGGGCTACCCTGCTATCCATACTCTACCTTTCCTCTTTTTTTGGCAATAAAAAGCCCAGCTCAGTCATCTTCCATATTTGTGGAGCTTTGCATGGGCTATCTTGTGTCAAGTTGAAAGGTGCACCTCAACAAACAAGACAGTGGAAAGCATTAATGAGCTTAATACCCGGTCTCTTCATATCTTAATTATTTGCGTGACTATTTCCCTTTGACCTTTCTCCCTGGGCATCTATTTGATGTATTCATGCAAAGAGATGTTTGGCACAGAGGGAGGAAAAAATGTTCACCTGTTCAAAAAGCTGCCACCAGGACGCAGATACAAGCAGAGATTCTTTCTCTCATCACCGTATTATTTTCCTGAACACACTGTAATTTCATCAATTTTCCATGCTTATGGTCATGAATGCTTGACATTACCATGTCTTTGCGTTAACAAAAAAGAAATTTCATGGCTTAAGTTTTCACCAGAAGAATAGGGAAAGCGTGAAAAGCCAACCAAATTACGGAGCGCTACAGTGTCCTTTGTTCCACAGCAAGATTTTCTTGCAGAGAAAGTTGTATTGTATGTTTTGGGTTGTTTATTAGTTACATGTTTATAACAAAATAGAACTCGGACAGGTTTCTTCTGTTTTAATGGTTTACTGGTTTGCATCTGAGTGGTGGTTTATTAGATTTCAGGGTATTAATGGGATCAAATGTAAACATAATGCAATGTTTAAGGCTTTGGGTATTTGGAAGGCACATAAATATTCGCAGGCCTAGTTCTTCGGCCATTTTTGAATGAACGTAGTGCTGTGTTGGTTAGTACCAGACAGATGCAACTCCAGATATTTCTAGGTTACAGGTTTTTTTCCAGTACATTACCTGGACCACTTGCAAATACAATCCTAACAAACAGGCAGGTGGGTTAGGATGGATATGACATCCTTTACTTTAAAATGTTGATTTTGTGTGCCGGAGAGATGTGGCCATGACCCGAACCCGGAATAAGTTAACAGGATGTTTCCGAGGGACCTAAGAAAACTCCTGAGTTCTTGTAACCAAAGTTACGCGCTTCCTTTGCTGATCTCTGACACAGAGCTGGTGATGATTCTATCACAGTTGCCATCGCACTTGCCGGTGGCTCTGTGAAGGGAGTAGATTACATCGCGTTTGTACTTAATGAGATATACGTCCTGGCTGGTTGACCTGTTGAGTAAACTAAGCTACACTTGGAGACCTTTCCTGTCTATTTATACAGAGAATGTGAAATCCATGGAGGAGCCTATGGAGCCTTATTTGCCGGTGGGGATGTGATAATACAAAGTTGCTTTCCCAAGCCTCGGGACTTTTTTGTGTCAAAGGATGGCCAAGCCAAATTAAGACCTCAAGAAATATTTTTTTAGAATGTGTTACAGTTTTTCTTTGCTAAATACTGGTTTGTTCTACACAGTTCATGTTTGATACGTCTTTCAGCTATGAGAAGCAGCAGTTAAAATAATGCAGATGGGTTTAGGTTGGGGAGTCTGTAGATTCAACGATTACATTTTCAAGTTCCAGCTGATGCTGTAACTGCCGCACAGGTTTCCTCACTTGCGCTATCCCATCAACCTAATGGGTTGAACAACAAACACACGAGAATGCTGGGCGCTCCTAGTAGAAATTTTATTTAGTAAATGAGTTCAGGGTTGAACTGTGAAATTCTTCTAGCTGTTGGTGGAAAGGATGGACTCCTCTGAGTAAGAGAGGAAGAAATGGCATCTGGCTTTTCTGAGGCAACAACATAGGCCCGGCAAGTATGGGACAGAGACTGCTGCTCTGTTTGCTGGTAGGTAGCCACATATTTCTTCCCATGGAGTGCTTTCAGTTGAGACTGGAACAAATGGAGTTGGCTGTCTATGCGGCTATGCTAGTGCTAGTAACTTCAATCAAGCCAGCAGTTACTAAAGCATAAAGCTGCCATAAGCAAAAGCATCTTGGGACCTAACAGATGTCTCCTAAGGGAAGACGTGAGCTACCAAGTTACATAGCAGTTTTATTCTCCATGAAAATGAAATTAAATCAGACTCCCATATTCATTCCTCTAGTCTGACAGCCAGGCCGTGATTCATGTACTGTTTCTTCCCTTTCCATAATCTTTCAGCACACTGCAAATATGCGAATGGAAAACATAAACTGCCCAGACAGCTACTCTTGTGCTTTACTAATAATAATGTCACTAAAATACTATTAGGCACAGTAGGAAGAGTAAACTGTTACGGATGATTGTGCGTGGCTCCACTAGCTGTTTCCATCTTTTGCTTCAAAGTGCGCAGATACTATAGGAAAGATTTAATACTCTCTCTTTAAACTTAAATGATTACTATTTCCATTTAGGCTAATATAACCAGATTTACCTTAGTATTGTACATTTGCCTGGAATCCATTCTCATTTGACTTACTGGATGCAAAGGAAGATGTCTAAGATCAGCAGGTGGAAATATTCCTAGAAGTGCTTTGTAAATGTTTGCTGTAAAGCGATGACTGTTTGTTATCAACCAGGTTTGACAGGAGTACGAGGTGTATACTCAGTGCTCGGGAAAGTTGAGTTTGTGGCCTTTGAGAATGAAATGTCTTGGCATACAACAGCGCCAGGCACCGTGTGGTGTGAATGGAGGATGACCCACCACCCTGTCCCCTGCTCATCCTCCCCACTCCAGTGAGCGCAGCGAGGTTTGGGATTCACCCTGTGCTGGGTTTTGGGCTGTAGAAACTAGATGACGTGAAACTAGGCTGAGATATGACTCTTCACAAAGACACGGAGCAGGAGGCAACAAAAGGTTTGCTCAGTCACGTCTAAAACAGGGCAGATTGCATTGATCAGACGTACATTAAAAACTCCCCACCTTACATTTCCCTAAACAACGCGATGTCCCAGTAGTTAAGGTTTTTATTAATCTTTCTTGGCTCTCTGGTAACATCTATGGAAGTATGCGAAATGCTGCTCAAATGTCATTGTAATGTAGTAAAGTACACTAAAAATATACAAGTAGACTATGTCAGATGACAATGTGACACGACTACGACAATAGAAAAGTAGTTTTTGAAAGTAATTGACTTACAATTCTTTTGTGCGTTATGGTTCCTAAGTACTGTGTGCTTTTGGTACAAGCTGACCCATAATGAGACTTAAGCAACACAATCTTATTCTAAATCGGCATGCGTGTGAAGAGACGCTGCCAGCAAAACACAACCAAATCAAAAACGTATCCCTCAAGAAAAGTCCCTGGATCTTACATTTGAGAGACAAAAATGGAAGCTTTTGGGGAGAACAAGTTCTACCCATTAGGAGGTTGTATCAGTCACATCTTTGGCATATTCTGATCCGCAAGGAATCACAGCACCGGCAAATTGCTCTTTGCTAGAGTAAATGCTTGTTCCATGACCCATGTTCAAAGCAGAAGCCTTTTTAATTCAAACATCAATTCTGCTTGATTTATATTCTCATATAATAGAATGCTAAAGACATAACTACATGTTTAGAAATTTCTTTTAATTATGAAGTTCGCTCTTTGTTTCCATTTTATTTAGAAACTTCCCTTCTTTCTTTTTCTAGTAAGGACTGAACGCATCCTATACCACGTTTTTCTGTATGTTCTTTTATGGAAATACGTTGCTTTATTATTTTTAAGGGCACTTTCAATTTCTGCAGCTAAAACATGAGGTGAATTGCTTACCATTACATGGATTACTCACACACTTGTATTTCGCGACCTTCACTTGAATTTCACAGTTCATATGGACCCCATGGTCCACATGGTGTTGATTTTTTTTTTTTTTTTTTTACTCCTGGTTATAATTATTCCGTTCATATTTCAGCAATTTAAATTAAGAACCGGATTCAAAATAAACTTCATGTGTTGACAGTTTCATACTCTATTGCATAGAATTAGAGACCTGTTGCTGATTATCAGCTTTGTTGTCTTTGTTTCCTTTTCCCTTCCTTTTGTGTATTATCCCTGTATTTCATAAAAGTCCAAAAAATCAAAGCTTCAGAGAAGACGGCTCACTGCTGCCACGTGATTTGGTCAGTCTTTTATCTCCTGGTAGGCAGAATTACATCAGCAGCGTCTGAGAAACAGAAAGTTGTGTGGGTTTGGGTTTTGTTTGTTTGGGGTTTTTTTGTTTGTTTTTTGTTTCTTTTTTTTTTTTAAAATAACTGTGTGAAGTCTATTAATTTCTTCCCTTCTACCAAGAAGCACTGAGATACAAAAAGTCCACTAAAAAGTATTAAAACCCCTCAAACCTAGAATGATCAGGCTCTTCAGGGTCTCAAATCCTGTGATTTTTAGTATAAGACAGTTTAGTGTTGTTTTTTTTTTTTAATAAATTTAATAAGTTTAATTTAATTTACTTTAACAAATTTAATTAGATTAATTTGAAACAAAAACTGTAAATCTCGATGCTACAGAAAAAGGGTAAAGCCCACAATCAAAGCAGACCAAAGAAGTTAATCAAACCACAATATAAATGAAGGTAACTCTGTCCTAATTGCTTGGAAAAGGGAGAAGAACTAGCGGAATTGTCTCAAATTCATTGTATTGCCTGGACAGAGGGCTCTGAAGGGGTGGTGTAACTATTCTGCTTACGCTGCGTTTTGTGGCGACTCAGCCTTCAAATGTTGACCAACCTACTGCCGCCCCCGAAACGGTAACGACACAACGGGACGCTCGCTGTGGAAAATCGCCGTATTCCAGCATTTCTGTGCCTCGGTCTGGAGGCTGTTTTTGCCGTAAACAAGCACTATATCAAGCCTTTACAGCAGAATCAAACAGTCTCTCAGAGGATAATTTTCAAAGCAGGCTCCCATCATACCAGTAGCCCCAGTAAGCACTGCAGCACGCTCATCTGAGTAGCAGTTTTTTAGGGTATGGCCATTGTTTTACTTATTTGTAAAAGCTATAGCATATTGTAGGTGCTAAAATAATACATTTATTCTTCCTTTGACTGTCCAATATCCTGGGTCGCATGAGTAATACTATAATAATCGTTTGCATAGTGATAATGCTATTATTTTCCCCTCAATTATAAATGAGACCAGATGCCAAGAAGCAAAACCTGCCTCGTGTTTTAAAGAGCATTGAAATTCACTCTAAGAAAGTAGAAGATGGGTAGAAATAGAGCTAGATAATAGTTCTTTACTATACTCTAAATAGTGTCTCAGTATTTTATTTCTCCCAAAGTGTTGTCTTCTAGGTCGCAACGAAATATTAGACAGAACAATGTGAAGTTTCTTAAATCTCTATGTGGTAGCATCTCTGTATTTACAAGAAGAGCCGTCACGAAGGGCAGCGGTCTACGTTGTGACACTGGTAGGGAAAAACAAAACATATTTACGCTCATCTGCTGGCACTTCCTAACAATTCGTTAGCAGCTGGCAATTATCGTGGCCTGATAGGCTGCTTGTACCAGCAGAAATCAAATCGACAGGACTGAGCCGTCTGTAATTGTAGCTGTGAGGCTGAGAAGTTCCATTGCGTATACGTTGGCATGAAATTAGCTCTGTCTACGGCTAGAAAATGACGGGCCCGAGATGGAGGTTTATTGCATAATTAGTTAAACAATATTTCATCTGTGGGTCTTATCAAGCTGTAAGACAGGCATATCTGTTGTAATTATATTTTACATTGGTAATGTGACACGTTAATGAAATGTGTCCCTACACTGGCGTTAGGATACATTTCATCAATGCAAAACACTTTTGTTGTATGCTTTACATTTGGAAACAGATTTAAGTATTAAGTGGCTAATGTCTGCAGCCAGGGAATCCTTTCCGAATTTGTAACACTGACCAGAACAGACTGCATTACACTCTCCAAATGGTGCATTTTTGCATTTGAATGTCTGAATTATCCCGGTTTCTTAGAGACGACCACAACACCAACATCTTAAATCCTCAAAATATTGTCCGCTTCATTGAATGCTCGTGATCTAAGCATATGTGTAATTATTCTGTAATTCTCCCCAAAATGTGATTCCTTGGAAATGCATACTAGATTTCCCCTATTGTAGCCGCAATGACTATTTCTTTGTGCCCGCTTCTTTAAATACGGTCACAAGGAAGTCTGTGTGCCTTGGTGCACCGCATGTGTAATGATGAATTTTTTTTTTTTTTTTCCCCTCCCTCCCCCCCACCCCCAAACTCCCATCAGGAGAAGAAAAAAAAACACAAAAAAACCCCCGCAACAAAAACCTGCTTCAATTGTTTCAGGGTACAGAACGAGGTCACAAAAAGACCATTTAAGATAGTATACAAACAACAGTAATCTTTCTGACAAGAAATGGGCCTAATACCACCTACAATGGGCTTAGAATTAGGCAAGTATGCAAAATCAGAATTTGCAAGAGTTACCAAACCTGGCTTCGATAACATACGCATGTGCACACTTTGGAAGAGGGCGAAGGAGAATCCCGTGTACCTTAAGCAGATTCATCCCACATCGTGCGACAGTGAGGATGATTTTTCAGAAATTGCTGCTAGCGCAAAATACATAGCCTCTTAAAAAAAAAAAAAAAAAAATCCTATTTGTCTGCAGGGAAAATTCGGTTTTGCTCATTTTAAAAATTACAGTTTATTCAGTGATGCAAAGAAACCATATATGCATTTTTTTTATGGAACTTTTACGTGTTTTTTTCAATCGCAGGAAGAAAGTTCTTTGGCGACATGAGTATTGCAGATGGCAGGAGTGCAGAGGCTGAGACCCCATCTTATTAGTTGTTCTCCTTCACAGGTGTCCTTATCAGCCCAGTTATAAGGGAGCTGCAGGGAAAACTTGACTTCGAAGTCTTTTGTAGTAGTTTCTCTTAACATCTTCCATTTTAAAAAAAGTTATCTGGATCTTTAGTACTTATTTGATAAAACTTGACAGTTAATTCTTTCATTGCAAAGGACCAAATTCAATCTGAATTAGAAATACGTGAAAGCAGTGCATTACTAAATGAATTCAGGTCATTACAGAATTTGCCACAAGTATATAGAACCGTTCCTTGATAAATATATTTCTCCCACATTTTTCAGTTAAAAAAAAACCCAACTCTCTAAAGGTGTGAAAATATTTTATGGAATTAAACCAAAGGATTTTTCTAAGGAGGATTTATAAAACTATGCTTGCTAGATTTTCAAAACTGAGAGATTATTTGGCATAAATACTGTGCAAAATCTTCCACAGCACGAAATGTACAAAACTTGCAGTTTATTTTTTTTTCTTTTATGCAAATAAACCATAAAAGTCTGAGTTGAGGAAAACAGGTTTAGCTGGACAAATAAAATAAGTGCCGCTGTATGCGAAGAAATTCATATGTGCTGAGGAAATTAAGCCTGTGTAAAACAGTTACTGCATCAATTCACTGTAATAACTCTTAGCGAGTGTTGCCGTGTTTGGTCCCTTGCACTATTTCATCTTATATTAGTACACTATTTGAGTGTGTTAATCCATTTTTAGCTTTTCACTGTTAGATTTTCACAACTAGAATTGAAATACAAACTACACTCCTAAGGTTCAACCAGGGGAGAAATTGAAAGACTGTGGAGCCGCAACAGACGATTTAGCATTGCTCTGGTTTTTACTCTGTAATGTAAAAAACATCAATATTTACTGTTTGTAAGTTGTACAGAATTTGGAGGAGGTAGACTGTTACAGTTCAGTAACTGCCTGAGGCCCAAAAATAGGTGCTAGACCCAGAGAGTTGAGCTCCCCGCGGTCATATCCTCAACCCCCCCCAGAGAGCAGTAGGTTTCCACCTGTGCTTTCCTCCTGGTGGCAGTTGTCATGGTAGGCCATCAGGTTTCCACCAGAGCGGATGAGGTATGAATTTGTACAAAGTACGTGCGGAACTCGTAGCCTCTGAAATGCCATTGACTCACTAGGCATGGGCATAAACCCCTTTTCTGCTAAAATAGGTATTTCTTCTGTATGTGGGTGATGTAGCACCCGAGTTGGCAGAAGTCAACCAAGAAATGGTCTCGGAGCAAGTCATCCCCCACCACATCTCCTTCCTCTGCCTAAGTGCAAGGAGAAAAGTTCCCAGTGCAAGCACGTAACGAGTTTCAACCGTGCCAATTTTTTTTTTTTTTTTTAAATTTTTTTTTTTGGAGCTGCGGGGTAAAATCCTGACCCAGTGCAGTGGGTGGCAAAACGCCGAGTGATTTGAGTGTTGTTCGGATTTTGCTTGTAAAGCTGCTCCCCGCTGAACTAAAGCGGTCAGGACTGAGAGCTCTGGGTGCGTTAGGTCTGCAGTACACAAATAAATATCTCACTCTTTCAGAGATATAAATATTGAAATAAATAGATGAAGTGCCAAAGTGCAAATTTATTTTTACATGATGTCTAGATCTGCTTTTATTATGAAACGAAGTAGTGACTGAGAAGTGGCTTTCACTTTAATAGAGGACTTTTTTCGTTGCTGCAACTGTTCATCCTCTTGAGCTTCCCCCTCTATCGTTATTTGCAATATATTTTTTTTTTTTTCCTAAAACCCTGAAATGTCATCTGAATGAAAACGATCTGGACAACCAAGGAAAGTACCTATAAATAAACATTTGGCAGAGGATCTTTGATACTGTGTGAATGTTGATTGCAAACATTTTAATGAGGCCAGCTTTTTTTTGTAAAAAAAAAAAAAAAAAAAAAAAAAGTTGATTGTAAATCAGTAAAATGTGCTGGGCTTTCTAAGCTCCGAGTTGGCAACAGCTTGTTGAGAGTAAATCCTCTCATGGAAGGTTTTGCTAATCTGAATAAATTCAATTTCAAAATCCTTCCTTGATCTAAGCTTGCTTAAGCTCTCACCAAGGCCTAAGGACCCTGAGGGTCAATTCCAATAACAAAAGATAAGAAAAATCTGCCCTTTCTCATATCTCTTTGCAATACACTATAAGCTGTTACCTCACTGCAAAAATCTTTAGGTTTAATGAAGTCGCCTTTTGATACTTTTTGAGGATGAAGTTCAATGTTTCCCACCCTGGTGCATGTCTGCTCTGCAGCCACCCAGGCCCCATGCCAGAGGACCTGGCTGGCTCCTTCCCCTGCCCCTGGAAGAGGAGAAGTCCTTGAAATCACTGTGCTGAACTACACAGCTCAAAGAAAATATGATAAATGGAGCTTTACAAATTCGATGTTTTGGTTTTGTTTTTTTCTTTTTCTTCGGGGGAAGCGGGGAGGTGGTAATTGATATCGGGTTAGGCAGTCTCCACTTTTCAGGCAAGATTGATTTGAAAAGTCATACAGGAGAAAGTTTAGCTCATAAACCTGAACAAATGCCGGGGCTGGGCTGTGATTCTGCGCCTCTCCTGCTGCCGCTGTGCCCGTCTCCTGCAGGTCAGACACGTTACTTCTGAACGCTGCGTGTAGGAGCTGGAAGCGAGATGTAAACAGCATTTGTGTTGTTTTTCTTCCCAATAGCCCTCTGTTCCAGCTTCCCTTTAGCTGAGGCTTTTTGTAGTGAGCAGTATTTTATGCGAAGACAGTGAGGCCTCATCTCATTGCACTAATTGGATAAATAATGCAAAAATCACCAAAAGTGGAGCTTTTGAACAGCATCAGATGCTGGGCAGCTGTAAGCTGATTGTAATCTGGTTGCGCTGTTTCTGTCTGGAGTTTCTTGGGCAAGCCTGCTCCCAAAATCAATTCTGTTATGATAACTACACTTATATAAAAACGAAGTACCAGAAGGATTTGGTTTCTTGCTCAGATATTCCATCACAAAATGTAACTTCAGAGAGTAGAGAAGGGAACAATCACAGACTAGAGCAGACAAACGGAAGTTTTATGGGCAAAGAGAGTCTTCAGATGAGTGTGACCTATCTGTGAGGCGGAGGGACCTCACGGAAGTTAAAAATCTGTTCTGTCTCCCACGGGAGCTGTTGGAAAACTGAGCTCGCTCCATCTGTAGTTAGCTAAAGAAAATAGATCAAAAAGCCTAACAATTTCTGGTAATGTGAAATAAAATTTTCTACTGTGTCTTTTGTCTGGATGTGGGAGGAAGGGCTGTGCAGAGTCGAGGTGGAGTTGCATGTTTCTGAGTATGTCTTTATTATTTTGTGCTACTATTATTCTGAAATAATTTCCTCTGTATTTTTAGGAGGCTGGGTTATTTCAGTTCAGTTCGATGAGGCCCTGTTCGTTATTCCCATCTGATGAGCCCAACTGTGAGACTCGTCCCATGGCTTTGTCGCTGCCAACTGGCGCTCGTGGTGCCTCTAGCTCATGCTGCGACTTTAGGACAGGCCCTTAGACACTCCTTGGCTCCTTAACTGGTAAAAGTAGTATAAATCTATGTAATAACATCAAAAGATTTGTAGGAAAATTCATTATTTATCCTGTGTGAAAGAGCAGAAAGTCTTCAAGGGAAGCCCTGGTAAATTGAGGTCTGGCAAGTGAAGTGAAAGAGGAGAGAACCAGGACACCTAACGGGCTCTCTAAACCCGTTTAATGGGCTCCAGTGGGGATCCCTCTGGGGAGGAGATGTATGGACACCTTTTTCATAAAGTTATTCCTTTATTGGAATTATTGGAATTTGAGTTTTCTCCCAAACTTACCGTCTAGCTATAAGCCCCAACCCTGAGCATCTCTGCTGCTCTATCAGTTCTGCCCTTCACCCTGTTTGTGCGAACTCCAGAAATCAGCTCTGTTTGCCCGGGCCTGAGATGAGCAAGTGGTATTTGACTTAACGTGGGGCTTCCCAGAGGGCTCCTGCCCTGTGCCTGGAGACAGGAACCCGGCTTGTTGTGTGTAAATGCAATTAACGCTCCTTACAGGAGCAGCGGCAAATACTCATGTGCGTCAAGCTCAAGAGTGAGTAAAGCACAAGACTGGACCATGATGCCAATTTTCATTGCGGGGAATGTTTTCATAAATTCACTGATAGCATCGCAGTATTACAATGAAGATTCGGGTGGGGTTTTTTTCTTTCGTTTTTTTTTTTCTTTTTTTTTTTTTTTAAAGAATTGCGTAATTTTCTGTGATTTCTTTCTGCGTACAAAATGCATGGAGGAAAGCCTTTTGCATAGAAGAGGAAAAGGTCATACTACCCAGATAAAACAGTCTGTTTGGAAAGAATGTGTTGAAGACACAAACATAGTATTTCTTACTAGCAAACGGCACGCGGAGGTGTAACGTAGGCTGTTGAACTGACGTCCTTCACCTATGTAACAACTATACTACGATAACCTCTCCAACACCTATTTACTAGTTTGGCAAAGTGGCAACCTGGCAGCCGTTTCACAAAATCCACGTTTTAATTTTAGCACTGTGGATGTCTTCTTTACATCTTTATTATTTTTATTATTTCCTTTACTTTATTATTTCCTTTATTAAATTTCACGCACCAAACTGATTTCTGTCTCTGCAGATATCAACTCTAACTTCCATTTAGGTTTTAAAACAGTCCCTCGGAGCTTATAAATACTTGTGTTTAAAGTTACGCAGGCAGACAGATAGTGTTACCAGTTATTACACAGTATAACCAGCTATTCTCATGGACTGGATAATTTGTTGGAAGTGGTGGTTTTTGCCAGAGCCACAGCTCCTGGAGTCATATCATTACAGAAGAATATCGGATTTCTTTAAAAAAAAAAAATAGAAAAGAAAAAAAGGAATCAGTCTCCTTGGAAGCCAAGATGAAAAATGGCTTAAATTCACCAGCAAGTTTTAATTTTGAAAGTCAAATAGAGGATCAAATGTAGATTTTAAAGCAGATTGAAAAAAAAAATAAATAAAATTGGCATACGGTATTTGAAAGCTTTGCAGTTAGCAATACAACTAATTTATGCTTGTACTTCGTCTAGCATCCGTTTTTACCAGTTCCCAAATTTATCTTAAAGTCATTGCAAATAACTTGTCATACGTAACAAAAATAACGGTTTAACCAGGAAGGACACTGACGATGGTACTGACTGATCGTGGCGCGTGTGAGTAATGCAGTTAATATTCCTGCATCCCATTTCAGTCCCTGTTTTTTCCCTTCCGTGGGTTTTAGTACTATTTGTTTTGAGACCCTTACGTTGGCTGTGCTTGCCCTATAGATTAGGCACTTGCCTCCACCTCTTCTTTCCAGCTCAGCAGTCTGAGTGACAAATCGGGTCTTTTAAACAAACTTAATTTGGGATTTTTGATTAAACTTTTGTGCTAGGATAATTACTCCCACAGCCTCTGGTGCAAGTACATTAATGTCTTTATTTAAGGGCTTGCTTTGTGCCTCAAAATGTCTGTATGTCAGATATACAGCACAGTGACTCGTGTGAATCTAACAAATTCAAACTGCGATGTTCCTACAGTGCCAGTTTTGTCTTCTAATTTTGATATGAATACAACTAATGAAGAAAACGATTTTTCTCTTGATGTTTAACAATTCAGGGAGTATCCCAGAGCTCGGTTTATACGTAGCAACAATAGCACGGTAGCTGCATCTGCTGATTTTTGTAAATTCCCAGGGAAACTCGGGCGAGTGGTGTGCCTGCCTTTATTTATAAATTTTATTTTATTGAACCAATTTCTTAAAAAAAAAAAAAAAAGTAGTAAGTGAAGCATTAACGCAAACACAGATGTAGAGCTGTTCCTTGTTAGGGGCATTCACAGTGTTTGCTACAGGCGTGCAGAGGAGATGCAAAGAGTTCCTGAGACGGTCAGGGCAAAACCAGTGGAAATGGCAAATTACGTGCTAAGATTATACTCTTAAATCTGAGCATGGGAAAACCTCAGCAGTTTTTTGTAATTACCTGTGTGCCACAGATAAATACCTCTGCACTGTGACTATTTGCAACTTTCAAAAAATGAGAAAATTAGTACGGAAAAGTAAGGAATTCACTTTCTGGTTTCTCCTTCGAAGTGGATGAGGATATATGTTTCTATTTCTAAAACTTCTGACATGGAAAATTAGTTGTTAAAGTAAGACATTGGTTCATAGAAAAACCGTTCCTGTTGCAGGTACGGCAGTATCATGCAAAGAGCTGTATGATTTTATCTCCTTCCATTAATTGCTGTATTGAGCTTTGAAGCAAGGGAACAAACTAATCGAGCTTTCAAGCTCCCTACTGCCAGCTCGGAAATCTGTATTTTTGTTATTGTTTTTCTAGTCCCCAGCTCTTGGAGTCATATAGTTACAAAGCAGTTGCAGCCTTCTTTCTTTTATTCATTTAAATGTATGCTTTTGGCTCTCCCGAATGTGAAATAAATCTTGAAAAGGTTTATTGAACATGTCTTTTAGGGTAAAGATCAAAAGGCAAATAATAAGAACTCCTACGTTATATTTTTTAGAAAAATCTTATAATTTTGAGGACAGCCTCCAATTTTTGTAATTGCTGAGTGTACAGAGTATATGACATAGTAATGTTTGCAAACAGATTTTCTTATTATTTTCAGTTCTGTTTTCAGATAAAGGTAGCACAGGATAGTAGAAGGATTTCGGCAGTTAACTGAAAATCATCTTTTCTTCTGCAGTGGGGACTGGACAAAGATTTGATGCAAACTGAATAGTGACAGGAAGCCACACGCTGACCTGCGCCTTGGGAGGCAGAGCACGTTCAGTAGTCATCTTCTGACATAGAGGAATAACCAAAGAGTAGAAAAGTCCTGCAATATTCATTGTAATACTCAGTTGCTAAACAATTGTGCTTTTTTTCTTTCTTTCTTTATTTTTTTTACTGTATATTTTCTTCTAGAAAATAATAGGGAGGGAGAAAGCCTTTGGGATGTGCGAATAGCGAATACAGGAGGGGATCAACGGGCATTGGGTGGAAGTGCTGGCATTAGAAGTGTTTATCTGGCTAAAAGCAACACATGTGCTGTGGCAAGTGGGTTCTTTTAATAGGTTACCAGGAGAGGGAGAGGGAATACGGATTTCCTGTAAGTCACCCGGTTTCTCCATACACTTTATAATGGCTCTTTGGCCTCTACTCAGCCCACCGTTGTGCTGAACCACACACACAGCAGCCCTTCCTGGAGACTACCCAAGATGAAATGCTGTCTCCTGGGATTCAGGATAACTAATCAACAATTTTTTTCAAACTCGTTTGATAGATTAGGAGAATTAAGATATCTTTACACCAGACATTCGAACTGAGAGAGAAGGGGCACAGTGAAGGTGTCTCTGAGCAATGAGGACTTATAATTCGCTGGGTTGGTTTTCCAGGTCCTTGTGTAGCTCCATCCCCTCTGTGATAAGTGAGGCTATCAACCTTCACTCATCTTCAGCCCCACTGACACAGAGCCAACGTGATTCCCACATACATAGTATTTACCTGCAAACTGGTTGTTTATTGACTTCAGGTCTTCCATTTCCAGGATGGGGATCTGCATACATACACAGGCGCATATTTATTTATGTATTTGGCATATTGCGCATTTCTGTAGGTCATTAGCAGTTTTGGGCGCGTCAAGCCAAGGTAGCAGGAAGAGTGTCAAGGCTTCACCAGTGAAGTTTTTCAGTCCAACTTGTGTAAATACTCTTCACACATTACATACATATTTAAAGACTCAAAGGTTTTTAGAGGCGATCACAGTCTGCAGATGACAACCTTCTACAGAAATCTCAGCCAAAACTTCATCCAAGGTCTAGCTCGAGATGGAAAACAAGCTGTGTCGCTTGTACTGCCCACCACAGTGCTGCTGTTTTCCTAAGACTATGTTATGCTCACACTTAAGGAAAAGGATTAAGGAAAAGGATCTGTAAACATACTGGGCTCTCTGGTGAGTGCTACCGTCACAGCATAACATGTGGCTACAAATGAGATTTATCATCAGCTTGAACCTCCATGTTTCCTCTTTTTCTTTCCCTATGAATTTCCCTTCAGGACTTCTTCCTCAGCACCGTAAATACATCGATTTTTCTTCCAGACCCAAAGTACTGGCATTTCCTTACATATTCCTACAAAGTGTTGTTATTTGGAAAAATCAACCGGCATGAATACTGAAAAAGAATATCAAACTTGACATTAACCATAGCTTTCAGTGAATCTTTGTGCTGATTGTCCTTTGCAGCCTTCTTGGACTTATCACTTTTGCCATAACTTCCCTCTCACCATCCTTTACTAGTTGTGTTTGTTTTTACTGTTCTTCTGAGATCTTGGGAAATAACACAAAGGCCTGATCGTCCCTAGAGGTCTCTTAATTATGCATAGCTCCCTTATTCCTGAAAATCCACCTTCTCTTCCATCTCTAAGGAAATTTAATTATTTCTCTGTGACATCTTCTCTTTGTCCTATTTCCATGACATGGCAAATTAATTTTGCTTCTCCCTTACCCTATGCAAAAGGGAAGCAACGGTGTTTCCCAGCTTATAAAGTAAAAACCTGGTGTGTGCCAGGCAGCACCCAGAACCTTACCAAGGCAGCCAACAGCATCCCGGCTTGTCTCAGGGACAGTGTGGTGAGTAGGACTAGGGAAGTGATCATCCCCCCGTACTGGGCACTGGTGAGGCCCCACCTCGAGTGCCGTGTTCAGCTTGGGGCCCCTCGCAACGAGAAAGACATTGAGGGGCTGGAGCATGTCCAGAGAAGGCCAATGAAGCTGGTGAGGGGTCTGGAGCACAAGTCTTGTGAGGAGCGGCTGAGGGAGCTGGGGGTGTTCAGCCTGGAGAAAAGGAGGCTGAGGGGAGACCTTCTCGCTCTCTGCAACCCCCTCAAAGGAGGGTGTAGCGAGGTGAGGGTCAGTCTCTTCTCCCAAGTAACAGGCGATAGGACGAGAGGAAGCGTCCTCGAGTTGCGCCGGGGGAGGTTTAAGATGGATATTAGGAAAAATTTCTTCACTGAAAGGGTTATTAAGCATTGGAACAGGCTGCCCAGGGAAGTGGTTGAGGCACCATCCCTGGAGGTATTTAAAAGATGTGTAGATGTGGCACATAGGGACGTGGTTTAGTGGTGGACTTGGCAGCGCTAGGTTTACGGTTGGACTCGATGATGTTAAGGGTCTTTTTCAACCTAAATGATTCTGTGATTAATGAGGCATTTCTGCATTAGTTAGAAAATTTGTACTGTCAGGCACATAAAACATTAATTTGACTGTCAGTAATGCAAGAAATTTTACATGGAACATTGGAGCAAACATGCGTATCTCTACAGCAAGTTTCTAGGGCCAGAAGCATTGGGGAGCAATGTCAAAGCTTGTTCATTGCTGGTGTTTACAGCAAATGAAAGGCTGGATTCATCAGTCTAATAAGAGAGTCAATGTCTGAGCTACCAGTTTCAACTCCCTTTATAGTTGCTGAAGAGAAATAAACACATCTAAGGCGTGTAACTCATCATCTCTTCCCGAGGCTGATGTTTAAAACAGATCAGATAAGTAATACCCTGAAAGAGGATATTTCTTTCCACAGACTAGGCTAGTTCAGATGTAGTTGTGTGTCTTACAGACCTCCAAAGTTAGATGAGGTGAATTTCATCCTAAATTCTTTGCCGGTGAAGGTACAAAGAGAAACTCTGTATTTTAAGCAGAGACTATACGCATGAAAAGACACGTGTGCATTTTTGAGTGATTGGCCATTAACACTACAACTTTGTATTTTGTTACGTGTAGGTTTAACAAGTAGTTTTCCTCTGAAAATGGTAGGAAAGCATATAGGCACACAAGGATTATTTCAGTTTATTGTTGACAATTCATGTAAAGCCAATGCTCATTTATTAAAAAAAAAAAAAATATATATAAAATCATAGTCTGAATTACAATCATAAGCTTGAACTATTGAGTCTTGACTGTGAGGCTGAGAGATCTTCGCTGTTCAGCCTCCGGCACATCATAAAAGGAATCATGAGGTTTTTTTTAAAAAAAAAAAAAAAAAAGGAAACAAGAGAGAGCAGCACTGAAGTTCATCCCATTGCCTTTATTACTTTACCACCATTCAAGTACGATGAGAAAGGCCCAAAAGCTTGCATGACAACCGGAGTGGGTAATATATGAATAGGAAGTCTAGTTTCTTTACTTCTCTATGACAGAGCTGAACAGTAGGCTAGGGAGATTTGGGGCTTTTTTCTGTTGTATTGTTTTTTCATTTTTTTTTCTTTTTCCTGATTCTATTCTTCTATATAACTTCTGTCAGAGAAATCACCCATGAGGACAAAAGTTTGCTACAAGTGTCACTCATTTTGTGCTAACATTTACCAAGAAGTCAGGATTCTACCAGATGTATACATTCCATATAATAAATATTTGAGAAACAGCGGGAGGGTGTGCAGCATGCAGCTCTGGTCTTCTTTAGGTGCACAACAAATTCCACAATAATAGCAACCCTCTTCTTTCCTGTGCAATTGGTATTTTGTTTTTATTTTATTTAATGTTTTTACCATTTCTCTCTTTATTGTAAAAGTCATTTCCAATAGGTAGAAAAGCATAATGCCATCTATTTTTTTTTTTAAGTGAATCAGTCTTGTGTAAAGACTTTAGTGTGCGGATCTACCAGAAATGAATAATGACTGATGAAATTTATATTATTATTTTATTATGTTGCAATAACAAATTGCTCGGGTAGGAAACTTCTCTTTGTATTTCCTTGGATTACTTCAGAAATTACTTCTTGGGCTTCTCTTGGGTTTTGTTGGATGTAATATATAGTTTTGCAGCAGTATCTCAGCAGAACCATAATGAACATTTATTCCCCTGAATTTAAAGTTAACTTTATGGTCAGTGTTAACTTTGTGCGCAAGGAACAGATTATTTACCAGTCATTCTTAAGACAAATACTAACTGTGCTGATGTCGTTAGTGGAACAATTTTCTGACCTGTGCAAGACGAATTTTAAAGAGAAAATTAACTAAGAGTATCAAATTGTTAAGAGTTTTCAGATTTTGTTTTATAAGTTTGTATGCATTTTCAAATTGTATACCAAATAGGTTATGATAATCTTAGATATTTGAAGTTGGCTTGATCAACCATTTATGAGGAGTAATCTTCTGAAATCTTAAAAACATTTTTTCATAAAGACCTTACACCACCTTCAAGGCAACCATTTGTCTCAGTCTTTAAAATATGGAGGTTTGCACATGCACATTGGAGCACGGAAGTCAGCTACCTGATGGCCTCTCCTTAAAGAACCATTTTGAAGCTTTTCTTTGAGTCTTTTGAAGTCATGCTGCAAGATTTGCCGGCATGTTCATAAAAAGCAATTAGTAGGATCTGAAGTAGTTTCTGATAATTTTTTTTTTTTTTTTATAAATTATAATTGCTACAAGGAAATGTTTACACAGATGTCGTGAGAGTTTCCAAAAAAAAAAAAAAAAAGAGGGGACGAAAAAAAAAAAAGCCCTTACGTAGCTGACAGCCCGACAACTTTGCATATGTGTGTTAACAGGAGAATGCGCTGTGTTTAGGATGAATGGAGAAGCGGGCCTAAATGACTTTCAGATTAGCTGGAACAGATGGAAGGGTCACAGTTGAACAACTTTACACAGGAACATAAAGGCAATGTTCAAGTGGAGTTCATTGCCTCTGACAGATACTGTCAATCAAACAGGGGACTCTCAGTTAACCAGCAGCCTGTCCTTTTAAAGATTAAATTAAAAAAAAAAAAAAAAAAGTATTGTGAGGCGATGACTGGAGTTTATCTGGTCTATGTCAGGCATAAACTCCACCCCGAGTGACTAGCGTTTTCAAATCAAGCACAATAGGTTGTGGATATTTTGAAGACAAGTGAGTTACAGGCTACATTGAGAGGCAGAACTATGATATCATTTCTGCAAATGATATCATTTCTGGGTCATGCTTTCTAAGGGCGTATATCAGGTTTTGGTAGCCAAGAATCCCTTGCTCATAGCCTGTGGGTCGAAAATGAAAATATCCCGGAGAGCGTAAAGCAGATTAGAAGTCCGAGAGGCAGAGGAGTTCAATGGGGAGGATGGAGGTGGGTGTGGATGTGGAAGATGGAAAGAAGAATTTCTTTTCTTAGGCTGAAAACAGGCACATGAAAATACTTTACATGTGAAGTTTCTCAGACGCTGACACACAGACTCAGACACCCTTTCCTTCCCCCTTTCCAATTAAATGGAGACAAATGGAGCAATAAAGGTCCCTTGAATGTGTGCGAGGATATATTCAGAAGCACCTCCTGTTTATACAGCTCCCTCCAGCTCAGTGAAAAAGAAAAGTTTATAAAAGCAACAGCAGATGAAAGGTCGCAAGAACAATTTCTAGCAGATGAAGATAAAACTCGCACGGTTCACATCTTTGCCTGCAAAGGCCCTTCCAGACATCAAGTCATTTCCCCGCATCAGCTTTCTGGGTATTTCAATTCTTCAGATGAGTCCGTAGACTCAAGTCAGGAAACCAGGACTTGATGATATGGGATGTATTACTTCTATGATTCCCTGATTGTAGCCCTAAGTGTTTGTGAAAGAAGTATTCAGCCCTGCGAGACACCTGATCCTAGCTTTATCCTCGGCAGCTGGCTCGCTCACAAAAAACTATATTAAAGCAGAGATCCAGACCTTACTGATCCTTAGACAAATAAGTTTCGCCTTCTTCATTGATCATCGTATTTCACAAAATGAATAGTGTAGCAGCAAATTCTTGGTGTTTTACTACACAGCTAGGCTGAAATAACGTTTTGTATTTATCGATCCCATAAATACTCCTCGTTGCATCTCAATAGCGTACAGAACGAAGGGCAGAAGCTTATGTGCTTTCCTCACTAGGATCGCTGCCACAATGACAGATTTGATTGCCAAATCTGAAATTTCAAAAAAGTTCTTAAAAGCTAATAGTTTTATGGAGCTAAATTACTAGTCAGTAGCCTGTGTCAGTAACGGCTTCAGCTCTTCCCGCATTTCTTGGCTATTTCTTCTGACTTGTCCTGTCTCTAGCAGATGGTGGTGTGTTTGATGACTGTCTGCTTTGTTTTGCGCTGCAGACAGCGCGGGTGCTTTCAGTCTCTGTTTTGAAGGAAACGCGTCATCTGCTCTCTATCAAAAAATAACTGTGCTTCTACAAGAAGTGCGATTATTCTGAAAATGGCAGGAGTTAAAAACAGGAGAATGCTAGGGGGGTGCTTATATTCTCCTGAAGGCACCCGCACTTTGCTGCTGTTAGAGACCAGATGTTGGGCCGGTTGGACTGGGCTGGTCCATCCAGGCGTGCGCTCTTACAGCAAGGGACGGGGCTGGGAAGTAAAAGCACCTGACAGGGCAAATATCAACATAGTCTAAACCCTGTAGATAGTGCTGCAATAAAAAAAAGCCCGTAACTTTGAAGTGGTGTAGCATAAAGATGCCATATTTCATTTCACTAAGAAAACACACCTGTAAATCCCAGTATGCCATCACTTACCCACACGTTAGGCATTTCCCACTGACTAATTACAGCTCAGAGTGTCAGTGGGTAACCAGCTGTCAAGAGCATCTAGTTTGCTCCTATCCTGCAGGCACTGGATGGAAAACTTCGTCAAATTTTTTCAAGGGAAAATTGAGTTTTCCTCATTTTTCAGGTGGAAAATATGTTTTAATCGAAGAAAAATTTTATTTTCTTGGAGTGTATTTAGTTCTCAGACTTTTTATGATTTGAGGCTTAAGTATATTGACTCACAGCTCTGCCCTGTATGCAACTTTGTTGTAAATTTTCTTGTTTTAAAAAAATGAAAATCTTCCGTAAATGGACTACTGATCTTTGGTGACGCTAGTGAAGAACTATTATTCTGTAGCAGACAATATGCCATTCATTTGTGCTCCTGTAAATTATTCCTACAATTTATCTTATGAGCAGTTTGGCCTTTATCCTATTAATGAAATCAAGAGTTATAATTTATAGGTAGTATGTGTCATTTAAGGCAGGTATGATCGCCGATTTAAAAAAAAAAAAACAAACAAAAAAAAAACCCAAAAAACCCCCAAAAAACCAACTAAAACCACCTTGAAACAACACTTGGCAATTACCATGCTATTATAATTGTAATATGCTATAGGAGATATATTATTTAATTGTGGAAGCCGGGAAAGGTGTTTTTTTTTTCCCTGTATGTATAGCATTGAAAACTGCATATCAGTCTTTCATCTCCCCTTGGCTGCTAAAGCACTGCAGAAGGTATCAGCAATGTGGAAAACAGTTTGAGTAATTAAGTCAAATTTTACACACATAAATTTTTCTTTGTGGCTGTGTCTGGAAGTAGAGGGAGCTCCAGGAGCAATATGCCTTCTCTTGCTATATGGAGTTGAACTTCTTACTCGGCAAGCCATAATTCTTTCCATTTGCTACCACTGCTATATTGATACACAAAACCTTTTTTTTTAGGTCTAAAACCCATGAGTGTCACAATTCAGAAAGATGCCGAAATCGGGCAATTAGTTTTTTCACCATTAGGTACAAATGGAGCGTCCCCATTAATTTGATGTCTGTCCATTTATAGCGATGACTATGGCTTCTTGGTGTCTGAGCTTGTCGGTGAAATTCAGGGCCCACTGATTTCATTAGTGAAGGTTTCCATTGATTTTAGCGAAGTTGTGATTACACTCAAGAAGTCTGACCATCTACAAAAATTCCATGCATTCGTTACATCCTACATACCTGGTTGTGCCCCTAATTTATTTTGGTATAAACACATTGACTTGAATTATTCCTGGTTTATACCCTTAAATAGAGCAAAGAATAAGGTTGTACATGGCTTTTGAGCTTCCAAATTCGTTGAATTCAATTGATTCAAATGGGAATCAACTTTTTTTCCCCCTATCACATGGAAGTAACACGAATTAGAAAATGAGTGCTAAAATAGAGAAATAGTCATTGAGCCAGGAGGACATTTAACTGTGCGAAGAACTAGTGTGACACATCCCTCTTTTATTCTGCATGACACTGGCCTTATTAATCAGACAAGCAAGCTTTGAAAACAAACAAACATCCAAACAAAGAATTGCAGAGATAAAGCAAAGCGCCCATTTTCCATTTAGATTCCCTGACACAGCATGAAAACAAACCGGGCATGGATTAATAAATGATCCCCAGATACGTCATTTAAGAGCCTTGTGTCAACTGCAAATAAAACCAGTCATGTCATGCATCCCTTTAGATGTTCATTAATGGATCACAGTTCTGCTTTTTTTGATATAATCGTGACAACTGGGCAAGATGCTTAACAAATCAACTTTTGTTTGGTCGAAGTTTTAAACCTCACTCTTTTGTACGGCTGCCTGTCTTGCGGTGGTTATTTTTTTTATTTTTTTTTAAACAAACTAGGTATCGGCTTGAACTGGAGAAGAACTTCCAGATAAACTATATTAGCTGAAGACTTCTTATATTCAATCTTTCTTTATGGCTAATGTTTTCCATTCTTTTCTTCTCTTTGCTTTGGGTTAGTGCCTGTCAGAACACCAGTTCTGTTGTGGACTGCAGTGTTAATGCAAGTTGCCTCGCATAATGCTGACCATTGTCTAGCAAGTTGCCACACCAACTCAGCAGATCAAGGAGACATGCAAATGGGTCAGGAACACACACAGAGGTTTTCTCCTCACCTAAGAGGATAAGAGCTATAGAGAACTAAGGCAGTACGTTCATCATTAGTGGCGATGTACTACAGAAAGTTATTTACGTTTAAACTGTGCTAGGAAGAAAACTTCCTCAATCAGTAGAGGGCCGCGGATTGAACATCGCAATTTAACAGCTCCATATAGGTGCTCCAGAGAAATTATTAGTATCCTTGAAGCTGAAGCAGGCACAGTGGAAATCTTTGGGCTGGTAGGCAAAACTCCCTGGGACAAGCTTTGCTAGATGGCTTTAACTGTCTGCTTTATGAGCTCCCCAACTGCAAAAAGGTACATTTCAGCCCTTGCTGTGAGGCTCGTTGACATTTTTAACTAAGTGTAAGCCGTTTTGAGATACCAGGATTAAGAGTGACATGGAATACAAAATACTATTAAATTAATTTTAAAAACAGTTCAAATCTGCCTGAAAATATGACCTTAACTGCACTAGCAGTAGATGTTAGAATAACTTAGCCCGTTCTTGTGCTACCTTTTGGGTTGGAAATAAGGGAATCAGATTTTATCGTTTGCTCAGCCACAAGCAGACCTAGGGAAAGTTCCCCCCATTCATACAGGTGACCCCTAGGGTCTTTGGAGAGCAGGTTAGAAAGAACCCAACAAGACAGGACTCACGTTAACAGCTTCTTAGTGCTGCAGATAGTAGCGACATTTTTGCAAATGCTGACAATTAGAAGACTAAGGGTAATTAGAAACCAAGTTGCCCCTGGAGGCGTAAAATAGACATCTATAAATTTCTAGAAATGCTGACTTGTTGAATGGGATTTAATTTAGGTTTGACCCCCTACCCCAGCTTGGGGACATTGTCAAAACTGTGGTTCTCTCCGAATGGAGGAAGTCCAGACCGTATTTTTCCAAGTCCCTCCAGTGG